>NC_058522.1:563998253-566498253 GCF_904849725.1 Hordeum vulgare subsp. vulgare | reverse complement strand
AGAGGAAAAATGAAAAGAAGGTAGAAGAAGAAGAAGAGAAGAAGAAGGAGAAGGAGAAGGAGGAGAGAAACTCCTTTCCCTTCTTCTCCTCCTTCTTCTCCTCCTTCTTGTCCTTCTTCTTTTCTTCTTCTTCTCCTCTTCGTTCTCCTTCTCCTCCTCCTTCTTCTTCTTGTTTTTATTCTCCTTCTTCTTCTCTTCTTGCTTCTTATCTTGTTGCTTCTTCTCTTTCTTCTTCTACGTAGGTTATTTTCCCCAACAAAGACATACTTAGCTAATTATCCTCCTAAATGACATAATTAGCATAGTTAGGTAAAAACATCATAAGAACCTTGGTTAGCTCATTAAAATGACTAATTTAGCTCCAAAATGACATAATAAGGTCAAAATGGATTAATAATCATAGTTGGCTACAAAATAACATATTTTATCCAAGTTAGCTCTAGAATGACCTATACTTAGCTACGTTCTCTCCTAAATGACATAATAAGGCTATGTAGCTCCAAGATGACCTATTCCACGTAACTTAGCTATTAAATGGCCTATACTTAGCTAAGTTCTCTCCGAAATAACCTATATGCTTCTTCATCTAGTATTATTCTTCTAACTTTCGTATTTGTCATTTTGCAGATTACATTCACTTCACGGGAAGCTTGGATTATATTGATGGAATGCTTGAAGATGATTTCTTGTACCATGGCTTCACGGAAGCTTGTATTGAAACTATTGTAGTATATGGATATATATGAAACTTTGTATGCATGTGGATGAAACTGGTGTAATATATGGTTTGGTACAGATGGAACTTGCATAATATGTATGTACTATGGATGAAAGTTATTTTAATATGGTTATGAGTACGGAGACAAATTTATTTTTGTCAAATATATATATATATATATATATATATCCCGATTATTGTGAAAAATGCTGGATATAATAATAAAGAAAATAAAAGGGGCTGGTTTCCCCCCTTTGCCGTCTGCCCCCACATGGCAAAGGGGGGATGGCAGACGGCAAAGAGGGGAGAGAGACGGTCTTGGTTCCCCCCTTTGCCGTCTGCCCCCACATGGCAAAGGGGGATGGCAGACGGCAAAGAGGGGAGAGAGAGGGGCTTGGTTACCCCCTTTGCCGTCTGCCCCCACATGGAAAAGGGGGGATGGCAGACGGCAAAGAGGGGAGAGAGAGGGGCTTAGTTCCCCCATTTGCCGTCAGCCCCCACATGGCAAAGGGGGGGGGGAGAGGGCAGACGACAAAGAGAGGAGGCCTGCCATTAACACTTAACGGGACCATTGGTGTATCTGCCGTCCCATTTAATTTGTCATCCGCCCCCTCATGGAAAAGATTCTTTGTCGTCCGCTTTAAAAAAGCAGACGACAAAGAACCTCTTCACCGGATTTTTTTGCTGTCTACTTTGTCGTCTGCTGATCGACGACAAAGCCTTTGCCGTCCGTGGTTCCCCCCTTTGCCGTCAGCCATGGCAGATGGCAAAATTATAAATTCCAGTAGTGATTAAGGAACGCCGTTTTGACATCCATCTACCAGATTTCATAATCGGAAAATGCAGCTATTTCTAACATGATTCAGACAGACTTAAGCATCGCTATGGGTGAGAACGTCTCATCGTAGTCAACTCCTTGAACTTGTGAAACACCCTTTGCCACAAGTCGAGCTGTATAAACGGTCACATTACCGTTCACGTCCATCTTTTTCTTAAAGATCCATTTGTTCTGAATAGCCTTGCGACCTTGAGGTAATACTTCCAAAGTCCACACTTTGTTTTCATACATACATCCTATCTCGGACTTCATGGACTCCAGCCATTTGTTGGAATCCGGACCCACCATTGCTTCTTCATAATTCACAGGCTCATTGTTGTCTAACAACATGATAGATAATACATGATTACCGTACCACTCACGAGAAGTACGTCATCTTGTCGACCTGCAAGGTCTGACAGTAACTTGATCCGAAGCTTCCACTACAAAAAATCGGTTAATCCATGACGGTTTTCGGATGACATTTTTGAAAACCGTCGTGGATGGCCTGGTACAGTCCCACAACCCTGCTGAAGCCCGCCTTGCCGTTCCCGTATAGAATGCTAACCCTAGGGCTCCCCCTCAATCCCCGCTTATCTCCCTTTCCCGCAGCCCAACTCCTCGCCCCCATCGCCGCCGCCCGATTCCAGCAACTTCCCTCCGCTCCATCTTCCCGTCCGTCTAGATTCACTGCTCCCGGTCGCCAACGCTCGCCCGCAATCCCTCCCCGTGGTTAGGGTTTCGGTGATGGCGCTGCTCCGACGGATCCTCTCCGTCGCCTACCGCCCTGCTGGATGGCTCTCCTGGTACACGAAGTCGTGAAGGCCCTCCTCCTCTCGCAAGATGTGCTGGCACAGCGCACCCTGCATCGGCATGCTCGAGACGAGTGCGGGCGCGACCACCTTGTCCCACTTGAAGATGGTGGCGGCGAACGTCAGTGCACTTCTCTACGCGCGCCGATGCGGCTCACACACCCTCTTCCTGAACCCCGTCCACGTCCACCCATCCGGTGATGTACGCTCATCTCCCCATTTATCCCAAAATCTGGATTGCACTTGCATCTGTACGTACATACATATGAATAAGCACCATTGTTCGCTTTAGTCTGGATGCTTCAGTCTATAAGCTATCTGGATGGCACCTGCATCTGTTCATGCATAAAATAAGCACCATACTTCGGCCTAATTTCTATGTGTAAATTTTGTTTAACTTTGACTGAAAATATATACAAGTAAATATACATGATTGTTTCATTTAAGCATGCACAGATTCTGTTCTGATTACCTCCACTTTTTTTCACAACAAGCCAGCAAAGCAAAGATTCAGTGATGCTTGTTATGGCCTTTGAAAATTGTAATTGTACCTAGTCTTGTAGGTTAATTATCTGAAAACACGAAATTTTAGGGTGGTTCATAGCTGTTGTTCAGGTCACTTCTTTATAGGTTAACACTTGTTTCATCCATGCATATTTGTGCAGGAAGTATTATGTAGAACAGAGGAGAAGGGGCACATGATATCATCCCAGCTTGTTGGCTAACATGCTCATTTCATTAGCTTTGCAAAGATGTGAGTTAAGTAGCTTTATACTATATAAAGTGTGCTGACCGGAGATAGTTCTCTTCTCTGGTAGAAAGACATGGATGTGTTGCTGTAACACACAGCAAGACGTTGAGTAAACTTTTGCTTTCCTTTCATTGGACTACAAATTGACTATTGTTAAGGTTCTAATAAGTTTAGACATACTTGTTAATTCTGACCATGCCTTTCTTAAGGACTGTATTCATGAAATTTGTTTGTTGCATATGTTCGTACATGTTCCTATCTAATTTAATGATGTGTGAAACTTCTGCCAATCGACATAGCACAACAAACTTTAGAAGTAGCTTTCTTCCATCTGCAAAAGCTGAGATGGAGAAGGAGAGACACACAAGTTTACAATTGAATAAGCTGCTTCCTGAGTGAGAGGTAGATGCACCAGATTTACCAATGAATAAACTGCTCCATTAGGCACTATTTTTCTTTTCTTTCCAAGTGACTGCTGCTCTTCTCTAGTGTAGTTCTCCAGGGCTCACCAATTTTGTTAGACTGAACCTGATTTGTATATTTGTATGCAGATTTCTCAACACTCAGATTTATGGAGTCTAAGGTTTGACATTTAGGGGACTATGGATCTTTGGCTTTTGGTGTTGAGATTGATGTGCCCCTCGCTATATGTAAGTGGTGCTTATGATGTCGATCCTTCTGCTATGGATTGTAGTTGGGCTTCACTGCCATCGCATTAATACTATTGATGGCAGTGTCCCTGCTGTTGAGAAACCCATTACGTCAGTTTTGGTGGTATTTTTGCATTGCCACTTATCAATTGTTTTATTATTGTTCTTGTCAAATAGTTGTATGCTTGATAATTGTTGATGATATCTTATGGTTGGAAAAGAAATGTATTTTTGGGCAAAATGTCCACATTCTTACATAGGTCCATTGTGGTCCCCTTCGTAGCCTGTTGGTTCTATTTTTATCATATATCTTTTTTGTTCTAAGTGTTAATTGTTGAGTGTCAACGACATGTGGATATTGTTCTTCAGGTTATTATGGCTGAAACTTGGATAAAACTATGGGCATACAAAATACATATTTGTTTTTGTTGCCTTATAAACATGGTTGTGAACGAACTGAATATTGGCAAACATGTATATATCCATTTTCACTTACTTTGTTGTTTCTGAAAGTGAAAGGGACAAAGGATAGCGCAGAGAGCAGAGAACACATGGGGTATGTTGAAATTTTTGGTCGAATTTACAGTCCATTAGCTGTCATAAATATATCACAACTAGCATGCGTACATCCTCACAACATTGATGAAGATATGCTTGATAACTACTCCCTCCGTCCCATAATATATGATGTTTTTTGACACTAAGGGAGGGAGTAACTAACAAGATCTGATTATTCGTTTCATAAACGTTTACAAAAAATAAGTACGGAATAAATTTTTATAGACTAAATTTCTAGTTCTTGTGCAAGCTGATGAGGTTTTCTATACCTGTAGAAGCCTTGTTCCTACTATTCTCACCTTGTACACATATATAGCATTGTTCCTACTATTGTAACCTTGTATACATACATACTGGTTCATTTTTTTTGTGAGAAAAGGTTCATTTGATTATTGTTTACTATTAGAAATAATGGTACTATGCTGGTCAAGTGGGCACATTGTATACATATATGCTTTTCTGTCTATCCTTGAACTAATACAAAAGAAGCATGATCATTTCAAGCTGCACTTTCCTGAAGAAAACCGACAAACTATATCATATTTTCTGTTAATATTTTCCATGCCATTTGAAGTTCGCTTGGCAAGCAAGTATTGTTTACTATTTATCATCCTTTTGAGATATATGTTCCTTTGGGAGGTGTCTATTATGTAGTGTAATTCTTTGTGTTTTGGATTCTTTGCAGGTTTGGCATTTAGTTCGTGTTACTATTGACCGAGGCTTTTTACCAGGAATTACTTGGGTCTAAAAAGCTTCCTGGAAGTGGTGGTGTAGTGTTGGAGATTAAAATCATGTAGTTGTGCAGTTTCAATGATGTTATGTTACTTGTTTTTTATTAAATGCTTATGCTTATAACACCTTGTAAATATGCTTGTGATGTTTTCATATTAATTTTACTTTTTGAAATCAGACCAGATTGTTGGAAATTTCTATTGTCTTGTTGAATGAATATAATTGCATGTCTTGTTGTAAATTATGATGCATTGAGAATATAAGCTGGGGTGAAAAGAAGGGCTAATCGGTTGGACTCGAATGAAATTATTGGGCCAAAACCTAATTCGGTTGGATACTACCTGGGCCATGCTGTCCTCCACGTCAGATCCATGGCCTTCACGTAGATGCCATCTTAGATCCATGTCATGTAAATCGGTGACGGATTGTTCCGTCATATCCTAGTTTGGGCTGGGCGGGCCTCTGGCAAATCTGTGACGGTCATGAACCGTCAAGGAAGGTGCTATATCAAATTATGACGCGATATACGTGACGGATTTCAAATCCGTCATGCATGGGTATGCATGACAGTTTTTGGATGATCCACGACAGACAGGGACCGTCATGGATTAACAGATTTCTTGTAGTGTTCATGATCATCATCATTAGCTTCCTCCTGAACCAGTGTTGCCTCGACAGGGGTTTTCCCTTGCCCTGTGCCACCATCTAGAGGGAGCAGAGGTTCTACAACCTCATCAAGTTCTATCTTCCTCCCACTCAATTCTTTCGAGAGAAACTCCTTCTCAAGAAAAGCTTTGTTCTTAGCAACAAACACTTTGCCCTCGGATCTGAGATAGAAGGTGTACCCAACTGTCTCCTTTGGGTAACCTATGAAGACACACTTTTCCGCTTTGGGTTCCAGCTTTTCATGCTGAAGCTTTTTTATATAAGCATCACATCCCCAAACTTTGAGAAATGACAACTTTGGCCTCTTCCCATGCCATAGCTCATATGGTGTCGTCTCAATGGATTTTGACGGTGCCCTATTTAAAGTGAATGCAGCTGTCTCTAATGCATAACCCCAAAACGATAAAGGCAAATCGGTAAGAGACATCATAGATCACACCATATCTAACAAAGTACGATTACGACGTTCGGACACACCATTACACTGTGGTGTTCCAGGCGGTGTCAACTGTGAAACAATTCCACATTGTCTTAAGTGAGCACCAAACTCGAAACTCAGATATTCGCCCCCTCGATCAGATCATAGGAACTTGATCTTCTTGTTATGATGATTTTCAACTTCACTCTGAAATTGCTTGAACTTCTCAAACATTTCAGACTTGTGCTTCATCAAGTAGATATATCCATACCTACTCAAATCATCAGTGAAGGTGAGAAAATAACGATATCCGCCGCGCGCCTCCACACTCATCGGCTGCACACATCACTATGTATGATCTCCAACAAGTCACTTGCATGCTCCATTGTTCCGGATAACGGAGTCTTAGTCATCTTGCCCATGAGGCATGGTTCGCACGTGTCAAGTGATTCGAAATCAAGTGACTCCCAAAGCCCATCAGCATGGAGTTTCTTCATGCGCTTTGCACCAATATGACCTAAGAGGCAGTGCCACAAAAACGTGGCGTGATGACCCACAAGTATAGGGGATCAATCGTAGTCCTTTCGATAAGTAAGAGTGTCGAACCCAACGAGGAGCAGAAGGATCTGACAAGTGGTTTTCAGCAAGGAAAAATGTGCAGGCACTGAAATTGTCGGTAATAAGTGATTGTGAAGTGAGATGATTCGTAGCAAGCAACAAGTAACAAAAGTAGCAACGGTGCAGCAAAGTGGCCCAATCCCTTTTGTAGCAAGGGACAAGCCTGGACAAAGTCTTATAGGAGGAAAAACGCTCCCGAGGACACACGGGAATTTCTGTCATGCTAGTTTCATTATGTTCATATCATTCGCGTTCGTTACTTTGATAGTTTGATATGTGGGTGGACCGGCGCTTGGGTACTGCCCTTACTTGGACAAGAATCCCACTTATGATTAACCCCTCTCGCAAGCATCCGCAACTACGAAAGAAGAATTAAGACAAAGTCTAACCATAACATTGAACTAGTGGATCCAAATCAGCCCCTTACGAAGCAACACATAAACTAGGGTTTAAGCTTGTGTCACTCTAGCAACCCATCATCTACTTACTACTTCCTAATGCCTTCCTCTAGGCCCAAATAATGGTGAAGTGTTATGTAGTCGACGTTCACATAACATCGCTAGAGGAACAACAACATACAACATATCAAAATACCGAACGAATACCAAATTCACATGACTATTATTAGCATGACTTATCCCATGTCCTGAGGAACAAAAGTAACTACTCACAAAGCATAATCATAATCATGATCAGAGGTGTAATGAGTAGCATCAAGGATCTGAACATAAACTCTTCCACCAAGTAATCCAACTAGCATCAACTACAAAGAGTAATCAAGACTACTAGCAACCTTACAAGTACCAATCGAAGTCGCGAGACGGAGATTGGTTACAAGAGATGACTAGGGTTTGGAGATGAGATGGTGCTGATGAAGATGTTGATGGTGACGGGTCCTCTCCGATGAGAGGAGTGTTGGTGATGACGATGGCGACGATTCCCCCCTCTGGGAGGGAAGTTTCCCCGGCAGGATCGTCCTGCCGGAGCTCTAGATTGCTTCTACTCAAGTTCCGCCTCGTGGCGGCGGCGAAACCACGAAAAAGCTCCCGTCTGATTTTTTCTAGACGAAACCCTCGATATAGCAAAAGAGGGGGGCAAGTGGGCCAGTAGGGTGCCCACAAGCCCCCATGGCGCTACCTGGGGGGGGGGGGGTGGCCGCGCTGCGCAGGCTTGTGGCCACCCCCTGGCGCCCCTCTGGCGCTTCTTTGGCCTAGTATTTTTTATATATTGGAAAAAAATCTCCGTTGATTTTCACGGCGTTTGGAGTTGTGTAGAATAGGTATCTCAACTTTGATCCACTTTCAGGCCAGAATTCCAGTTGTTGGTATTCCCCCTCTTCATGTAAACCTTGCAAAATAAGAGAGAAAAGACATAAGAATAGTACCGCGAAGTGAAATAATAGCCAAAGAAGCGATAAATATCAAAGTGAAAACATGATTCAAAATTGACGTATCAACTCCCCGAAGCTTAGACCTTGCTTGTCCTCAAGCGTAAGCCTAGCTCAATAAATATGTCCACATGTTTAGGGAGAGAGGTGTCGACAAAACAAGATACGAACATGCATGCATCATGATCAAGCTCAGAACAGCAATACCAACATATAATCTCTCATACTAAAGTGATAATTCCTTCACAAAGTAAAGCATGGATCAAGAACCTTACTGAGAAGTAACAACCGATAGCCTTTAGTCATTGAATCAATTGCTATTTATCACAACATCAGAAAGAGTCAAGTAAGAGCTTGTAAAGCAAATCCACATACTCAATCATTCTTTCGTTCTCTACAATTGCTACAACTCACGTGGTACTCGTGAGATCAAAGTTTCAGCTGAACACAGAGAAAGATAGGGGCTTATATTTGCCTCCCAACTGCTTACCTCAAGGGTAATGTCAACAATAATGATTCATGGAAAACTACCTCCAAGTTGACATATGAATATAGATCTTTCCCAAGCATGTGACGATAGCCAAGATAAAGGCAAAATAAGAAATTGGTGTAGATCACCATGACTCTTTCAAGGGAAAAAAGTAAAGGTACAAGATAGGCCGTTCGCAGAGGGAAGCAGAGGTTGTCATGCGCTTTTGAGGTTTGATTGCGTGTCCTCTTAGTGCGGAGGAACGTCACTTTATATTGCCTCCTGTGATAAAGAACTTTATTATGCAGTCTGTCGCTTTTATGTCTTCCTCATCACAGGTTCGTACAAAGCTTATTTTCCACACACTAATAGATCATACATATTAGAGAGCAATTTTTATTGCTTGCACCGATGACAACTTACTTGAAGGATCTTATTCAATCCATAGGTAGGTATGGTGGACTCTCATGGCAAAACTGGGTTGAAGGTTTATGGATGCACAAGTAGTATCTCTACTTAGTGCGAGAGTTTTGGCTAATATGAGGTGGAAGCAATCGTCACATGCTAAGGGATCTCTAATCATATAACATTGTTTGGAACCAAGCAAACACAATTCATTACGTTGTCTTCCTTGTCCAACATCTACTTCTAGGCATGCAATAGGTTGGTGAGTGTTCACAATCATAGATGGTGTCAGAGATGATATATTTATATGTGAACCTCTCCTTCCTTATCACTTCCTATTAATTGTAACAATGACCAAGGTCTACGTTTTCCTACCCTCAACATGTTTCAATCATCATTCTTTTTATATGTGAAGCCATCGCTTCCCATAAGATCATTACATGATCTTTCATGCTTTTGTTCTATATTATCACTCTTTTGATCATGGCAAGAGGCAAAGCCCTTCAATTAAGACACTCTTTATTATATGGCTCACGACCAAGAATACATTGGGGGTGACACAAGGCAAAACTCAAGACTAAAACACTAAGACTTTTAAACTACTAGAGAAAAAGAAAATTGAAAAGGAAAACTAAAACAAAGGTAAAGGCAAAAGATGTGATGGTGATACGATACCGAGGCAACTCCCCCAAGCTTGGCACAAGCCAAGGGGATTGCCCATACCAATGCTCAGTTGTCTTCCTTTGGTGGTGGTGGAGTTGTTGTTGCAACCTTTGATTCCAAGAGGGCCATCAGTCTTCGATTTATACTTTGGAGATCTGTGATATGTTTCTCCAGCAAAACAACTTCACGGGTGAGACAAGTATTGCGAGCACGAGTTGT
Source organism: Hordeum vulgare subsp. vulgare (assembly GCF_904849725.1). NCBI lineage: Eukaryota > Viridiplantae > Streptophyta > Magnoliopsida > Poales > Poaceae > Hordeum > Hordeum vulgare. The sequence goes on along the minus strand of NC_058522.1, from coordinate 566,488,370 downwards.
TTCACAATACCTCAAGAGTTCAATCAAAGATGGAGATAGTAGGTGGAGGTAGGGTTGGAGGAAATCCACTTCTTCAACTTCTTCCTTGTTGAGTACAGATTGCACTTCGTCCCATGCCTGATCCTTCTCCTTAGCCTTGCCCTTGGTTTCTTTAGGTAGCCTCTCCTTAGCCTCCATGACCTCCATCCTTTTCAGATCAGCATGAACTTCTCCATAGATTTGAGGGAGGTTGTTCTCCCCCACAGATTCCTGGGATGACATCTTGATCTAGATCTGCGGCAGAAAACAGGCTCGAAACGAAAAACAGAGGAAATCTGCGTGGTGCACGGGTCAGACCAAATGGAAGTATATATAATGATTTTTTCCAGACTAGAAGGAGTACCCTTCACGAAAACGGAGTCCGGGAGGCGCACGAGGTGGCCACAAGCCCTCACGGCGCGGCCAGGGGGTGGGCCCACACCGTGCAGGCTTGTCGCCTCCTCGCACACTTTCCGGACTACTTCCAATTTTTGTATTTTTTCAAATATTCCAAAACGGAGAAAATTTCCTATGGGGAATGTTTTGGACTCTGTTTTCTTACTGAATCACATACCTGTTCGTTTTCGGAGTCTGAAACAGGCCGATAAATGTCCCTTAGGTATTCTTCCGGAGTTATGGTATTGATGATATTGCTTTCAACATTTATGGGAGTACCTGAGATATAATGCTTGATTCTCTGCCCATTTACGACTCTCGGACAATTACCTTCCGTGTTCTTGATCTTGATAGCACCGGAACGATATACTTCCTCGACAACATAGGGACCTTCCCATTTAGAGAGAAGCTTGCGTGCAAAGAATCTTAAACAAGAGTTATATAGCAAGAAATAATCACCTACATTGAACTCACGCTTTTGGATCTTCTTTTCATGCCACCTCTTAACCTTCTCTTTGAAAAGCTTGGCATTCTCATATGCCTGAGTTCTCCACTCATCAAGCGAGCTAATATCAAATAACCTCTTATCAGCGGCAAGTTTGAAATCAAAGTTGAGATCTTTGATTGCCCAATAAGCTTTATGCTCTAACTCAAGAGGTGAATGACATGCTTTCCCATACACCATTTTGTACGGAGACATGCCCATGGGATTCTTATAGGCAGTTCTATAAGCCCACAGTGCATCATCGAGCTTCTTAGACCAATTCTTTCTAGACCTGTTGACTGTCTTTTCCAGAATCAGTTTAATCTCTCTATTACTTAGCTCTACTTGACCACTGGACTAAGGGTGATAGGTAGACACAATTATATGGTTGACATTGTACTTAGCAAGCGTTTTACGGAAAGCACCATGAATGAAGTATGAACCACCGTCGGTCATTAGATATCTAGGGACTCCAAATCTAGGGAAGATAACTTCTTTCAACATCTTGATAGAGGTGTTGTGATCAGCACTACTAGTGGGGATAGCTTCTACCCACTTAGTGACGTAATCAACAACAACTAAGATATGTGTATACCCATTGGATTTTGGAAAAGGTCCCATATAATCAAAGCCCCAGACATCAAATGGTCCAATGACAAGTGAATAGTTCATAGGCATTTCCTGACGTTTGCTAATATTACATATTCTTTGACATTCGTCACACGACAAGACAAACTTACGAGCATCCTTGAAGAGAGTGGGCCAATAGAAACCTGATTGCAATACCTTGTGTGCAGTTCTATCTCCCACATGGTGTCCTCCGTAGGCCTCAGAGTGACACTTCTGTAGGATCTGTCTCTGTTCATGTTCAGGTACACAACGTCTAATAACACCATCTACTCCTTCCTTATAAAGGTGAGGATCATCCAAAAAGTAATGTCTCAAGTCAAAGAAGAATTTCTTCTTTTGCTGGTACGTGAAACTAGGTGGTATATATTTGCCAACGATATAGTTTGCATAATCAGCATACCACGATGCACTACGTGAAGCATTGTTGACATTAGTTGCTCATCGGGAAAGCTATCATCAATAGGTTGTGGGTCATCACGAACGTTCTCCAACCTAGACAAGTTATCTGCTACAGGGTTATCAACACCCTTTCTGTCGACAACGTGCAAATCAAATTCTTGTAGCAAGAGAACCCATGTGATAAGTCTAGGTTTAGCGTCTTTCTTCTCCATGAGGTACTTAATAGCAGCATGATCAGTGTGAATAGTGACTTTGGAATCAACTATGTAAGACCTGAACTTTTCACACGCAAACACGACTGCTAAGAACTCCTTTTCCGTAGTGGCATAGTTTCTCTGGGCACTGTCTAGAGTATTACTAGCATAATGAATAACATTCAACTTCTTATCAACTCTTTTCCCTAGAACAACACCAACAGCATAATCGCTAGCGTCACACATGATCTCAAAAGTCAAGTTCCAATCAGGTGGTTGAACAATAGGTGCAGTTATCAAAGCCCTCTTAAGTATTTCGAAGGCTTCCTCACAATCATCGTCAAAGACAAAAGGAATATCCTTTAGTAAGAGATTGGTAAGAGGCCTAGAAATCTTAGAGAAGTCTTTGATGAACCTTCTATAGAAACCAGCATGACCAAGGAAACTTCTTATCCCTTTGATATCTGTGGGGTATGGCATTTTCTCGATTGCATCAACCTTAGCCTTATCGACTTCAATACCTGTTTCAGAAATTTTATGTCCTAAGACGATGCCTTCATTAACCAAAGAGTGGCACTTCTCCCAATTCAAGACAAGATTGGTGTCTTTACATCTCTTTAAAATCGATCAAGGTTGTTGAGGCAATCATCAAAGGAAGACCCGTAAATGGAGAAGTCATCCATGAAAACCTCGACAATCTTTTCACAAAAGTCAAAGAATATAGCAGTCATACATCTTTGAAAGGTGGCACGTGCATTACATAAGCCAAAAGGCATACGTCTATAGGCAAAGGTGCCGAAAGGGCAGGTGAAAGTGGTTTTCTCCTGATCAGATTGTGCAACTGGTATTTGGGAGAAACCAGAATAACCGTCTAGAAAGAAGAAGTGTGTGTGTTTGGATAGTCTTTCTAGCATTTGGTCGATGAAAGGCAGAGAGTAATGATCTTTCCTAGTGGCTTTATTCAGTTTCCTAAAATCGATCACCATCCTATAGCCAGTAATAATCCTCTGTGGGATCAACTCATCCTTATCATTAGGGACAACAGTGATGCCTCCCTTCTTAGGAACGCAATGCACCGGACTCACCCAATCGCTATGAGCAACATGATAGATAATACCCGCTTCCAGGAGCTTTAATATTTCTTTTCTTACTACTTATTTCATCTTAGGATTCAATCTCCTTTGATGATTAGCAACTGGTTTGAAATCAGGATCTGTTTTGATCTTGTGCTGGCATAGAGTGGGACTAATGCCCTTAAGATCATCAAGAGTATATCCAATAGCAGCACGGTGCTTCCTCAAAGTTTTTAGTAACTTCTTTTCTTCCTGCTCTGAGAGGCTAGCACTAATAATAACATGATATATCTCCTTTTCATCAAGATAGACATACTTAAGAGTATGAGGCAACTGTTTAAGCTCGAACACAGGATCACCCTTTGGTGGGGGTGGATCCCAAGCACTTCAACAGGAAAGTTATTCTTAAGGATAGGATATTGTTCTAAGACAACTCTATCTATTTCATCCCTTTCATCCATATGCATATCATTTTCATGCTCAAGCAAGTATTGCTCTAAGGGATCAGTAGGAGGCACGACAATAGAGGCTAAGGCAATAATTTCATCCCTACTAGGCAACTCCTTTTCATGAGGTTGTCTATCAAACTTAGAGAAATGGAACTCATGTGACACACCTTCAAAGCCAACAGTGACAGTTTGCTTCTCACAGTCAATATGAGCATTGACAGTATTGAGAAAAGGTCTACCAAATATGATGGGACAAAAGCTATCTTGTGCGGTAGCAAGAACGAGGAAATTAGCAGGATACTTCGTTTTACCACAAAAGACTTCAACATCCCTAACAATTCCCATAGGGCAGATAGTATCTCTATTGGCAAGCTGATAGTGACATCTATAGGTTCTATCTCAACAGGTGCAATCTCATCTTTGACTTCATCGTATAAGGATTGAGGTGTTGCACTAACACTAGCACCCAAGTCACATAAACCATGATAACAATGATCTCCTATCTTAACAGAAACTACAGGCATGCCAACAACAGGCCTATGTTTGTCTCTAGCGTGAGATTTAGCAATTCTAGCAGCATCTTCACAAAAGTGAATATTATGTCCCTCAACTTCTTCAGACAGAAGATATTTGATAATAGCAATGCTAGGTTCAACTCTAATTTGCTCACGGGGTGTAGGTGTTCTAATATAGCCTCTACGTATCACTGTTGAAGCTTTAGAATGATCCTTTATCCTAACAGGGAAAGGTGGTTTCTCAATGTAAGCACTGGGAACAACAAGATCATTATAGGCAATGAATTTCTCTTCAACTAGAGTGGGTTTAACTACATTGACTTCTAAAAGAGGATGATATTTAAACCACTTCTCTTTGAGGAGATCAATATGAGCAACAAAGGATTCACACAATAAAGCTACTATCTCAGAGTCAAGTCCATACTTAGCGTTAAAATCACTGAAGATATTTGTCTCAACAAAGGATTTAACACAATCAAAACTGAAATTCATACATGACTCCTTACCTTCTTCAAGCTCCCAATCTTTAGAGTTGCGTTTAATTCTCTCCAATAAATTCCACTGAAGTCAATATCTCTCTTCATAAAAGAACCGGTACAAGAAGTGTCAAGCATGGTGCGATCATCATGAGAAAGCCGAGCATAGAAGTTCTGAATGATAATTTCTCTTGAGTGTTCATGATTGGGGCATGAATATAGCATTGATTTAAGCCTCCCCCAATCTTGAGCGATGCTTTCTCTATCACGAGGCCAAAAACTGTAAATATAATTTCGATCACGATGTACTAAATGCATAGGATAAAAGTTTTGATGAAATTCCAATTTCAACCGATTGTAGTCCCATGATCCAGTATCATCACATAGCCTATACCATGTCAACGCCTTATCCTTCAAAGATAAAGGAAAGACCTTCTTATTGACCTCATCCTCGGGCACACCTGCAAGCTTAAATAAACCACAAACTTCATCTACATAGATTAGATGCAAGTCTGGATGTGATGTTCCATCTCGTGTAAAAGGATTAGCCAGTAGTTTCCCAAGCATACCCGAAGGAAATTCAAAGCAAATATTTTCAGTAGGTGCAACAGGTTGAGGAGCAACTATTCGTGCTTCCGTTCGAGGTGAAGATACCCCGAACAAGCCCCTCAAAGGATTAGTATCCATAGTAACAAGTGACAATAAATTTCAGCACACTATATGAATGTTTCCTTACCAAGTTCCACTTACCAAAGATGCTTCACTCCCCGGCAACGGTGCCAGAAAAGTGTCTTGAGGACCCACAAGTATAGGGGATCAATCATAGTCCTTTCGATAAGTAAGAGTGTCGAACCCAACGAGGAGTGATTGTTTTGCTGTCTATCCCTTGCAACGGTGCCAGAAATAGTTGTGTCGACGGCACCAGGTATCCTTTAGCTACAGCTACGCCTTAAGGGACTTCCTAGGCAAGTATGCAAAGGATTTCCCCCGTGGCCTTGGAGCCTTGCGTTGGTGTTCCCTTGAAGCGGAAAGGGTGATGTAGCACAACGACGATAAGTATTTCCCTCAGTTTGAGAACCAAGGTATCAATCCGGTGGAAGAGTATCTCAAGATCCTGCACAAACACAAAAGCTTGCACCCAACGCTATGAAGGGGTTGTCAATCCCTTATAGATTGTTTGCCAAGTGAGAACTGAAAGCAACAAAGTAACAAAGCAAAGTAAAAGCGGAGATGTAAATGATGGATGTGAATAGACCCGGGGGCCGTAGTGTTTACTAGTGGCTTCTCTCATGAAAGCAAGTAGATGGTGGGTGAACAAATTACCGTCGAGCAATTGACAGAACTGTGCAGAGTCGTGACGATATCAATGCAATGATTATTTCTATAGGCATCACGTCCGAAACAGCTAGACCGATACTTTCTGCATCTACTACTATTACTCCACACATCGACCGCTATCCAGCATGCATCTAGTGTATTAAGTCCATAAGAACAGAGTAACGCCTTAAGCAAGATGACATGATGTAGAGGGGTAATCTCAAACCAATGATAAAAACCCCATCTTTTTACCCTCGATGGCAACTACTTGATGTGTGCCTTGCTGCCCCTACTGTCACTGGGAAAGGTCACCACATGGCAGAACCCAAAACCAAGCACTTCTCCCATTGCAAGAATCATAGATCTAGTTGGTCAAACAAAACCCAAGACTCGGAGAGACTTACAAGGATATCAAATCATGCATATAAGAAATCAGCAAAGACTCAAATATATATCATAGATAATCTGATCACAAGTCCACAATTCATCGGATCTCGACAAACACACCGCCAAAGAAGATTACATCGGATAGATCTCCATGAAGATCCTGGAGAACTTTGTATTGAAGATCCAAGAGAGAGAAGAAGCCATCTAGCTACTAACTACGGACCCGTAGGTCTGAAGTGAACTACTCACGAGTCATTGGAGGGGCGACGATGATGATGAAGAAGCCCTCCACCTCCAAAATCCCCTCCGGCAGGGTGCCGGGAAGGGTCTCTAGATGAGATCTCGCGGAAACGGAAGCTTGCGGTGGCAGAAAATTATTTTCAAGGCTCCCCTGATTTTTTGCGGAATATTTAGGAATATATAGGCGCAAGACCTAGGTCAAGGGGCGGCCAGGGAGGCCACAAGCCTGCCCACCGTCGCGTCCCCCTGGTGGCGGAGTGGGGGCTTGTGGGCTCCCTGGAGCCCACCTGGCTTGGCCCAAAAGCCCCCTGGACTTCCTCCGTTCGGGAAAAAATCATTTCAGGGTTTCTCTTCCATTTGGACTCCGTTCCAAAATCAGATCTGAAAAGAGTCAAAAACACGGAAAAAACAGGAACTGGCACTTGGCACTGAATTAATAAGTTAGTCCCAGAAATATATAAAAAGGTACATAAAACATACAAAGAAGGCAAGATAACAGCGTGAAACCATCAAAAATTATAGATATGTTTGAGACGTATCAAGCATCCCCAAGCTTAACTCCTGCTCGTCCTTGAGTAGGGAAGTGATAAGAATGAATTTTTGATGCTTTCATGCTACCTAGCATAGGTGTCCTTTGTAATTCCTCTTGTGTGACGTGAATGTTCAGATCCATTAGATTCAAAACAATAGTTTGCTATTGACGTGGAAACAATAATAATTCAAGCAAACTAGCAAAGTAATCATGAACTTTCAAAATAACAAGGCCAAAAGAAAGTTATCCCTACAAAAGCATATAGTCTAGCTATGCTCTATCATCATTGCACAACGAATTTAAATCATGCACAACCCCGGTGTTGGCCAAGTAATTGTTTCACACCTTTACTTTCTCAAACATTTGCAACTCTCACGCAATACATGAGCGTGAGCCGTGGTTATAGCACTATAGATGGTGTGGAATGTGGTGGTGGTTGCTAGACAAAAAGGAGAAGATAGTCACATTAACTAGGCATATCAATGAGCCGTGGAGATGCTCATCAATAGATACCAATGTGAATGAGTAGGGATTGCCATACAAATGATGCACTAGAGCTACAAGTATGTGAAAGCTCTTCAAGAAAACTAGTGGGTATGCATCCAACTTGCTTGCTCACGAAGACCTAAGGCAATTTTCAGGAAGCCTATCATTGGAATATACAAGCCAAGTTATATAATGAAAATTTCTCACTAGCTATATGGTGGTGACAAAACGAGAGACTCTCAATCATGAAGATCATGGTGCTCAATATGCACAAGTGTGGAAAAAGTGGTAGCATTGTCCCTTCTCTCTTTTTCTCTCATTTTTTTTAAATTTTGGTGGGCTCTTTGGCCTCTTATTTATGGGCTTCTTTGGCCTCTTTTATTTCCTCACATGGGACAATGCTCCAATAATGATGATCATCACACTTTCAACTCAAAACTTAGAGCAATTATGACTCTATATGGAATGCCTTCGGTAGTGTACCGTCGCAATGATCTAGCATGGCATAGACATCAATGGAAACATCATGCTAGCTATCTTACGATCATGCAATGGCAATGTAGACGCGGTGGCACATATCATGGTGGTAGTTGCATGTCAATATATCTCGGAATGACTTTGAAAAAGCCATAATAGGTAGGTATGGTGGCTGTTTTGAGGGAGGCTAATGGTGGGTTTTGTGCACCGGCGAAAGTTGCACGGCACTTAAGAAGATAGTGATGGTGGAAGGTGAAAGTGCATCTAAACCATGGACTCAACATTAGTCATGAAGAACTCATATACTTGTTGCAAAAGTTTTATTAGTAATCGAAACAAAGCATTCAACGCATACTCCTAGGGGAAGGGTTGGTAGGTATAAACCATCGCGCGATCCCGACCGCCACGCAAAGGATGACAATCAATATACTAATCATGCTCAGATTTCATCACATAGTGGTTCACCATACATGCATGCTACGGGAATCACTAACTTCAACACAAGTATTTCTAGATCCACAACACCTTACTAGCATGACTTCAATATTACCATAACCACAACTCAAAACTAATTGAGATGAATCAAACTTCTCTAACTATTCAATGCACAAGAAGGTGGAAGTTTTCGTTTGCTTTTGGATAACTACCCCTTTTGAGACTACTTTCAAAGCATAGATAAACTTCCAAGCCACGCACCGCTGCGCTCTAAAAGATATAAGTGAAGCACGTAGAGCAAATGTATCTAGCTCAAAAGATATAAGTGAATTACATGTGAGCTGAATTGTCTACCAAAAGATATAAGTGAAGCTCGACAAAATCATGGTGTGTGCATGTCTCTCTCTCTAGGTGTGCAACAAGGATGATTGTGATACAAGAAAAATAAAAGACTCCTACGATACAAGACGCTCCAAGCAAAAACACATAACATGTGGTGAATAAAAATATAGCCCCAAGTAATGTTACCGATGGATTGAAGACGAGAGAGGGGATGCCTTCCCGGGGAATCCCCAAGCTTAGGCTTTTACGGCATCCTTGAATCTCTTGGGGTGCCTTGGGCATCCCCAAGCTTGAGCTCTTGCCACTCTTTGTCTTTTTGTCCATAAGAACTTCACCCAAAACTTGAAAACTTCACAACACGAAACTTAAACAGAAACTCGTGATAACATTAGTACAAGAAAGCAAACCACCACTTCCTTATGTACTGTAGCAAACTTAAATTATACTTGTGCTGATGTTGGGTTACTGTACTTTCAATCTTCCATGGCTAATATGTCACGCCCAAGATGCGACCCTATCCTCAATTTGGCACGGGGGCCTCGTCAGGGATAGAAGCGCATCTCGTCGTGTCGCAAGAATGGATATCCTTACAAGTACATGTACTGAAAAGGAGAGATATATGAAGAGTTGGCTTACACTCGCCACAAGCTACATCAGAGTCATATCAGTACATTACATAATCATCAAGAGTAAGAGCAGGGTCCGACTACGGACGAAAACAAACGACAAAAGAAGAACGACGTCCATCCTTGCTATCCCAGGCTGCCGGCCTGGAACCCATCCTAGATCGATGAAGAAGAAGAAGAAGAAGCAACTCCAAATGAACAATCAACGCTCTCACGTCGAGTAACCTTTACATGTACCTGCAACTGGTGTTGTAGCAATCTGTGAGCCACAGGGGACTCAGCAATCTCATTTCCAAAGGTATCAAGACTAGCAAAGCTTAATGGGCGAGGTTTGGTTAAGTGGTGAGGTTGCAGCAGCGGCTAAGCATGTATTTGGTGGCTAAACTTACAAGTACAAGAAATGAGAGGGGGAAGATCTAGGCATAACGGACGTGAACTACTGATGATCATAAGAATGATCCTGAACACATACCTACGTCAGACATAACCCCACCGTGTCCTCGATCGGAGAAGGAACTCACGAAAGAGACAGTCACGGTTACGCACACAGTTGTCAAGTTTTAATTAAGTTAACTTCAAGTTATCTAGAACCAGTGTTAAACAAAGTTTCCACGTTGCCACATAACCGCGGGCACGGCTTTCCGAAAGATTTTAACCATGCAGGGGTGCTCCAACTAGTCCATCACAAATTACCACAAGCCGCATAGAAATCCTCAATCACGAAGCTCGCGATCTCGTCGGATTCCCTAGTGGAAAACCTCAACTCTGAGATTACCCAAAGCATCACCGGAATCCCGATGCACAAGATATCTCGTCAAAGGTAAAAGTAATCCAGCAAGGCCGCCCGACGTGTCAACGAACCCGATAGGAGCCGCGTATCTCGTTCTCAGGACACGACGGATGGAACTAGCGACAGGTGCCAAACCTCAAGTTTCCTCGCGGTGGCCCCGCAGGCAGACCGTTTGGGACCAACAACATCAGCACTGGCCCCCCCTGTTTATGTAAAATTACTCCTCGGGTAGCGCTAACTCCCTATGCATTTCAATTTATCAAAAATTATTATGTTGGGCAAATGTAGAACCAAAGTTGGGCCTTGCCAGACCAGCTTTAATCTAAAACGAATTATCAAGGGGGTCCCCATAACAACCCCGATCGTGTTAGGAGCACTCGTTTATGGAACATAACACCGGTAGCCGAAACTAAGGGGGCAAAGGTGGAACAAAACACCAGGCTAGAAAGGCCGAGCCTTCCACCTTTTACCAAGTATATAGGTGCATTAAATTAAATAGCATTTCATATGGTGTTATAACAAGGAACCCATGTTTGACATGGAAGCAACTGCACGTGCAACTAGCAACGCTATCAACAGGGTTAAGCAAGCAGTAACATAGCCAATCAGTGGTTTGCTAGGTTGAACAGGTTGAAGGTTTCATGGCATTGGTGAGAGGCTGATATTGAACATGTGGTAGGCAACGAGACATAATCGATAGAAACGGTAAAACTAGCATGGCAATGATAGTAATGGTATCTGGGGAAATGATCATCTTGCCTGAGATCCCGCTTGGAAGAAGAATGCCTCCGTGAAGCAGACGAACCGACGTAGTCGAACGGGTCCTCACAATCCGGCACGCTGCGGAACTCTATCGAGACGAAGCAAACCGGAAACACAAATCAACACGCGAAATTCACCACACGATGCACATCACATATGATACATGAGCTAATGAATACATGCAAGTCACGACATGACAAATCACGCAATCAAACACTACACATTAAGTGAAGTCCAATATGCAACGAGTTGCATATTGACGAAGCTCCACGTTTATTATTTAGTTCTATCCCGATTAGATACACGGCAATATTAAAGTTGTCAAACATGCAAGAGGTGAAGCGGAAATTAAACTACCTATCTAGACATTTTAAATGAGGTCGGAAATGACATATAGCACCTCCGAAACGACCTCACATGTTAATTTACAATTCTGTCCAGATCTGAATTAACACCTTAATTCGTTGTTAAACAGCAAAACAAATAGGTTCACGTGATTCTACGCGTCAAGGCAAGCAACCTATACGTAAAGAACATCTCCAACGGAGCTACGGATCAAAAGTTACAAGCACCGCAAGATATGATGGCATGAATGCAAAATGTGTGCAACGACGGCTACGAGCACTTCAAAACATACAACCAGCAAGATAAAAATGAAACTACACGAGATTCTAAGCAAGTTTCATGTAGGGCACGATCACAACGGAGCTACGGATCCACATCTACGAGCAAAACGAGAAAACACTACAATCTGCCAAAATCAGCCACATAGCATATTCTACGCCCCACAACTACGGCTACACAACTCCGATTTGCTCAAGCAAGGCATGGCACGGAAGAGGGCAAGAAGCACTACTACGAACAGCGAACAACAACTAGCATGGCAGCAAGGAGCACTAGGAAAAGAAGACACAAAAAGGCATCTCACACACTATTTCAAACTTAGTGAAAATAACACCTCGTGAAAGTGCAGTTTTCAGCCTGAAGCTATATTGACAGCAACAAAACCTATATCTACATGACTCCAAATGGCATGAAACTTAATATCATGCTAGAGGAACACAAGGGGAACAACTAACTCCATTGGACCTACCTCAAAAGAGCTACAGATCACAAGATGCAAGCAAGACAAGACATCAACAAAATATAACAGAATCCGGACTTAGAAATATTTCAGCTCCTCCAAAACAGCACTATTTCTAGCAACTTGAGAGCAAGCAAACAACTCCTAAACATGCATTTCTATTGCAACCAAAAATACCAGGGGCTAAACAAAACACCCAAGATCAACTCTCTAGTTGACAACTAATTCAAACGAGGCACGGAATAAATCCTACGAATTAAACAAAAGGGCTTCACGGTAAAATATCGCGCGAACTAACTTCCTCAAAAGCTAAAACTAATTGCACAGAAAAATCCATGGGATTTTTCTACGCCGAAAACATATAAAATAGGTGGGGGTTGCAACACAAAATAATGCCACAAATTAAGGCGGGAAATAATCCTAGACACGGAAAAATAAGCTACCGGCAATCCACTACGCGCAAAAATTCAACTGACCGCTCTAAAATACATGGATAATTAATCCCTGAAATATAGACATTTCTATCATGGCATTCAGGCAACCCGGTCTAGCGCGAGAAATCATTACGGGGCTCAACCTATTGAAACAGCACGCAAAACTATGCGATTGGCACGTTAAACTACGACAAATAAATATGCCAGTGGTGAAATCGTGTTCTACTCACGAAGCTACCCCAAAACCATATAAGATATGCCTCGTTCCCACTTACGGATCAAAAGATACGCGCGTTTTAATATTCGGTTAAAAACTGGAATTTATTAATTCCGAAAATTCCTATTGACTAACGGGCCTAACAAGGGGCGCAACTTACTAACATGTGCTGGGGGCGGGGAATAGGAAGGCTTACCGGGTGGGCTCGGCCCATGCAGACTGAGGCGGAGGCGGCCTGGCGAGGGAGGCCGGTCGGGCCTCGGGGCAATTGGGCCGGCTCAGCTAAGGAGGCCGGTTCCTGGGCCTCGGCTCGGGCGCTTAGCCTCGGGGCATCGGCTGGCGCGGCCCAGGGCGGTCACCGCGGGGGCGAGGCCTCGTCCTCCCGTGCTCTCCAGGAGCACGAGGATCTGACCATGGCGGCGGCTACAGGGGGGCTCGGCGAGGCCGGCGACCTCCAACGACGAGAGGGACGCGAGGGGCATCGCGGATGGCCGGATCTGGCCGGATCCGGGGGCGGCGACGAAGGTCCTGCCCGCGGGAGTGGCGGCGGCCAGCTCGGGCTTCGGCCAGAGGAGGCACTCGGGCCGGCGGCGGCACGGCGAGGTGCAGGCGGATCTGGCGACGCGGGGCCGGAGGGCAAGGCAGCGGGCTGGTCGGCGGCTGGCGCGGCGGCGCTGAGGCGGCGGCCAGGGGCGGCTCGGGCAGCACGCTGGGCACGGGAGAGAGGAGCTCGAGCTGCGGGGCACGGGAGCACGGGAGGCGGCGGCGACGGCGGATCCAGGCCTGGTGCGGTCCTCGCGGGCCGGCGGCGGCTGCGGAAAGAGAGAGGCTGTGGGGGTGGCTAGGGTTAGGTTTAGGTGGGGCGCGGAAAACGAGGAGGGATTTGAGGGAGGCTGTCTAAATTGCATGGGGGGTATTTATAGAGAAAAAGGGGGCTCGGTTAACCGGAATCGCGATCCGGATCCAACCGCGGGGTCGGATTCGGACGATTCCGAACGCGGGACGTGCTACGTGGCCGTGTAGAGGAAATATCCGGAGACAAGAGGGAGAACGGGCGGCGCGGCACGAATTTTTAAAACACCGACAAACGTCCGACGGTAGCCCGAATACGTTGCCGCTACGGTCGACCGTTCGGGTACCAGACGGTCTCCGATCGCGACGACATTCGACAGGCGGTCTAGCGATATCAAAATAAGACCGCACGTCAAATCTCAACCCGATCAGGAAAAGTTTTAAACGCACTTTAAATACAGGGTTTCGACGGTGCCGCGGGCGCGTGCGCGTGCGGTCGGACTCGGAACGAACAATGACGAGAACCGGCAACTACTAACGGATACAAGTTTTGAAAACGGGCGGCAACGGAGATGCCGATGCGATGCAGATGATGCGCATGATGCGATGATGATGCGGCAACTGAAAATACCCACACGACGAAAACGGAAAGAAAAGGGGAAGCTTCTGGAATGTCGGCATCGGGCTGTCACATAATACCCCCCGATACTATCCATAGTTTCATCAAAATAAGCAACCAACACAACAAAAACAGAATTTGTTAACAGCAGACCAGTCTGTAGCAATCTGTATGTTTTGTATAACTATGGTACTTCAAAAATTCTGAACAATTACGACAGTCTGAAGAATTTTCTTAGAAATCTGCAAAAAAAAAGAATCAACTCAAAAGCTCTTACAGAAAAAAATTGAAAATTCTTTTTGTGAGCAGAAAGTTTCTGCCTTTTCCAGCGTGACCAAACGATCATCCTCAAGATTAATCATAACGGTTTTGGTTGGCACAAACGCAAAAAGAAACACAAGAAACACAATCATAACAGAATTATGAAAGTGTGGAAAACACAAAACAGAAAGAAAAAGGATAGATTCATTGGGTTGCCTCCCAACAAGCACTTTTGTTTAACGCCCTTAGCTAGGCATTCAATGATGCTCACACAAAAGACAAGAATTGAAGTACAATGAGAGCATCCTAAAGCATGTGAAAATCACATCTAAGTCTAACATAATTCCTATGCATAGGCATTTTGTAGGAAAACAAATTGTCAAGACAACTAATAGTTCCCATATGCAAGGAAGAAGAAAGAGACAATAGCAATCTCAACATAACGAGAGGTGATTTGGTAACATGAAAGTTTCTACCAAAATATTTTCCTCTATCATAGCAATTACATGTGGGATCATATTCAAATTCAACAATATAGCTATCCCATAGGATATTCTTTTCATGATCCACATGCATGCAAAGTTGACGCTCTCCAAAAATAGTGGGATTATCATCAAATAATGTCATGACTTCTCCAATCCCACTTTCAGTATTGTTGCGAATATCATATTCATCATGAGGTTTGAACAAATTTTCAAGATCATAAGAAAGATCATCACCCCAATCATGATTAGTGCAACAAGTAGTGGACAAAGCAAAACTAGCATCCCCAAGCTTAGGGTTTTGCATATTTTTAGCATGATTTTCACTAATAGGATTTATAGTGAAATCATTGCAATCATGCTTTTCATCCAAGGAGCCCTCGTGAATCACTTCATGAATTTCTTCCTCAAAATTTTCAGATTCACGCATCTTACGCAAAACTCCAAAGAAATAGTCAATTGCCCTCAACTCACTAGCAATTTGTTCCACACGAGTGGGTCTCTTAAAGAGATTAGCTAGTGGATGATGATCCATATCAATGGATTTTAGCAAGCAAAGATGCAAGCTAAAAGAAGGCACATGGCACACAAGCGAACAGAAAGCAAGCGAGAGAAAAGGGCGAACGAAAAGGGCAAACGGACAAAGGCAAATGAAAACGGCAAATGTGAAGTGGGGGAGAGGAAAACGAGAGGCAACTGGCAACAAAAGTAAATGCAAGAGAAGAGTTTGTGAGACCTACTTGGATAGATCTTGATTTCTCCTCCCCGGCAACAGCGCCAGAAATACTTCTGATTGTTTTGCTGTGTATCCCTTGCAACGGTGCCAAAAATAGTTGTGTCGATGACACCAGGAATCCTTCAGCTACGGCTACGCCTTAAGGGACTTCCTAGGCAAGTATGCAAAGGATTTCCCCCGTGGCCTTGGAGCCTTGCGTTGGTGTTCCCTCGAAGCGGAAAGGGTGATGTAGCACAGCGACGGTAAGTATTTCCCTCAGTTTGAGAACCAAGGTATCAATCCGTCGAAAGAGTATCTCAAGATCCTGCACAAACACAAAAGCTTGCACCCAATGCTATGAAGGGGTTGTCAATCCCTTATAGATTGTTTGCCAAGTGAGAACTGAAAGCAACAAAGTAACAAAGCAAAATAAAAGCGGAGATGTAAACGATGGATGTGAATAGACTTGGGGGCCGGAGTGTTCACTAGTGGCTTCTCTCATGAAAGCAAGTAGACGGTGGGTGAACAAATTACTGTCGAGCAATTGACAGAACTGTGCAGAGTCGTGACGATATCTATGCAATGATTATTTCTATAGGCATCACGTCTGAAACAAGCAGACCGATACTTTCTGCATCTACTACTATTACTCCACACATCGACCGCTATCCAGCATGCATCTAGTGTATTAAGTCCATAAGAACAGAGTAACGCCTTAAGCAAGATGACATGATGTAGAGGGATAATCTCAAACCAATGATAAAACCCCCATCTTTTTACCCTTGATGGCAACTACTTGATGTGTGCCTTGCTGCCCCTAGTGTCATTGGGAAAGGTCACCACATGGTAGAACCCAAAACCAAGCGCTTCTCCCATTGCAAGAATCATAGATCTAGTTGGCCAAACAAAACCCAAGACTCGGAGAAATTTACAAGGATATCAAATCATGCATATAAGAAATCAGCAAAGACTCAAATATATATCATAGATAATCTGATCACAAGTCCACAATTCATCGGATCTCGACAAACACACCGCCAAAGAAGATTACATCGGATAGATCTCCATGAAGATCCTGGAGAACTTTGTATTGCAGATCCAAGAGAGAGAAGAAGCCATCTAGCTACTAACTACGGACCCATAGGTCTGAAGTGAACTACTCACGAGTCATTGGAGGGGTGATGATGATGATGAAGAAGCCCTCCACCTCCAAAGTCCCCTCCGGCAGGGTGCCGGGAAGGGTCTCTAGATGAGATCTCGCAGAAACGGAAGCTTGCGGCGGCGGAAAAGTATTTTCGAGGCTCCCCTGATTTTTTGCGGAATATTTGGAAATATATAGGCGCAAGACATAGGTCAGGGGGCGGCTAGGGAGGCCACAAGCCTGCCCACCGCCGCCTCCCCTGGTGGCGAAGTGGGGGCTTGTGGGCTCCCTGGAGCCCACCTGGCTTGGCCCAAAAGCCCTCTGGACTTCTTCCGTTCGGGAAAAAATCATTTCGTGGTTTTCTTCTGTTTGGACTCCGTTCCAAAATCAGATCTGAAAAGAGTCAAAAACCGGAAAAAAAAGGAACTGGCACTGAATTAATAAGTCAGTCCCAAAAAGATATAAAAAGGTACATAAAACATACAAAGAAGGCAAGATAACAGCGTGAAACCATCAAAAATTATAGATACATTTGAGACGTATCAAGGAGCAGAAGGATCTGACAAGTGGTTTTCAGCAAGGAAAAATCTGACGCACTCAAATTGTCGGTAACAAGTGATTGTGTAGTGAAATGATTCGTAGAAAGCAACAAGTAAAAAAATTAGGAACGATGCTGCAAAGTGGCCCAATCCCTTTTGTAGCAAGGGACAAGCCTGGACAAAGTCTTATAGGAGGAAAAACGCTCCCGAGGACACACGGGAATTTCAGTCATGCTAGTTTCATAATGTTCATATGATTCACGTTCGTTACTTTGATAGTTTAATATGTGGGTGGACCGGCGCTTGGGTACTGCCCTTACTTGGACAAGCATCCCACTTATGATTAACCCCTCTTGCAAGCATCCGCAACTACGAAAGAAGAATTAAGACAAAGTCTAACCATAGCATTAAACTAGTGGATCCAAATCATCCCCTTACGAAGCAACGCATAAACTAGGGTTTAAGCTTCTGTGACTCTGGCAACCCATCATCTACTTACTACTTCCCAATGCATTCCTCTAGGCCCAAATAATGGTGAAGTGTTATGTAGTCGATGTTCACATAACACCGCTAGAGTAAAAACAACATACAACATATCAAAATACCGAAGGAATACCAAATTCACATGACTATTATTAGCATGACTTATCCCATGTCCTCAGGAACAAAAGTAACTACTCACAAAGCATAATCATAATCATGATCAGAGGTGTAATTAGTAGCATCAAGGATCTGGACATAAACTCTTCCACCAAGTAATCCAACTAGCATCAACTACAAAGAGTAATCAACACTACTAGCAACCTTACAAGTACCAATCGGAGTCGCGAGACGGAGATTGGTTACAAGAGATGAACTAGGGTTTGGAGATGAGATGGTGCTGATGAAGATTTTGACGGTGACGAGTCCTCTCCGATGAGAGGGGTGTTGGTGATGACGATGGCAACGATTCCCCCCTCCGGGAGGGAAGTTTCCCCGGTAGGATCGTCCTGCCGGAGCTCTAGATTGGTTCTGCTCAAGTTCCGCCTCGTGGCGGCGGAGAAACCAGGAAAAAGCTCCCATCTGATTTTTTTCTGGACGAAACCCTGTGCTTGCTAGAAGTCCACAACAACGACACTAGAAGAATATTGTTGACTTGTGCTTGACTTGATGCCTCCCCGGCAACAGAGCCAGAACTGCTCCCAGTTGCTCAACAATTAGTAATTGTCTTGCAATGGCCCACCAGCGTGTGGGTTCGCGGCATTTTTCGAGGGTAGAGTATTCAACCCAAATTTGTTGGTTCGCACGACGGGAAGTGAGAGTATACTCTCAAGTATTAGCAGCTGAATGTGTCGGATTCAACCGCACCTGAAAGATTAGTATCTACAAGCGGAGTATAAGTAGCATAGTAGTATGATAACAACGGGGTGATAAACGAACTGGTGACAAGGCAGACTATTCCTAACTGTTGTATCAATGGCGCCAGAAAAGTATTGTAGCAGGTAGCAGCAGCGTAACGAGTAACAGCAGTGGCAAGGAACAACAGTAGTGACAGCAGTAGCAAGTAGCAACAGTAGCGAGTAACAACAGTAGCAAGTAGCAACAGTATTAACAGCAGCAAAGCAAAGCAATTAACAGTAGCAGCAACAGTAGTAAAAGAAGCAGAGCAAAGCAAGTAACAGCAGCAGCAAGAGTAGTAACAGCAGTAGAGCAAAGCAAGTAACAGTAGCAGCAACAGTAGTAACAGCAGCAGTGGGACAAACTTGTAGGCAATGGGTTGGTGATTCGTTTGGATGACATTCATCATGCAACAATTATAACGCGGAGAGATATGTGGCTAGCTCTCGTTCGTCAATGTGATGTAGGCATGCATTCCGTGTCTAGTCATACGTGCTTAGGGAAAAGAACTTGCATGACATCTATTGTCCATTCCTCCTGTGGCAGCGGGGTCCAAAAGGATACTACGAGATATTAAGGTTCTCCTTTTAATAAAGAACCGAAACAACACATTAGCACTTGGTGAACACATGAACTCCTCAAACTATGGTCATCACCGGGAGTGGTTCCGGTTATTGTCACTCCGGGGTTGCCGGGTCATAACACATAGTAGGTAACTACAACTTGCAAGATCGGATCTAAAACATAATAATTTCAGATCTGAAATCAGGGCACTCGGGCCCTAGTGACAAGCATTAAGCATGGCAAAGTAGTAGCAACATCAATCTCAGAACATAGTGGATACTAGGGATCAATCCCCGTCAAAACTAACTCGATTAAATGATAGATATCATCCTACTCATCTCCGCCCAGCGAGGCTACGAATAGATTACTCACGAACGATGAAGAGCTTCATGGAATTGGAGAGGGAAGAAGGTTGATGATGACGATGGCGACGATTTCCCCTCTCCGGAGCCCAAAATGGACTCCAGATCTGCCCTCCAGATGAAGAACAGGATGTGGCGGCGCCTCCGTATCGCAAACGCGACAAAATCTTCTCTCTTGATTTTTTTTCTGGTCGAAAGTGAATTTATAGGGCTGGAGTTGGGGGCGGCAGAGCCACGTGGGCCCCACAAGCTTGGTTGTCGCGGCCAGGGGGGTGGTCACGGCAACAGGGCTTGTGGCCCACTGGCCCATCCCCTCCGGTGGATCTTTGCGCACGTATTTTTCATATTTTCCAAAAATATTCTTCGTAAATTTTCAGGACGTTCCGAGAACTTTCATTTCTGCACAAAACAACACCACGCAATTCTGCTGAAAACAGTGTCAGTCCGGGTTAGTTCCATTCAAATCATGCAAATTAGAGTCCAAAACAAGGGCAAAAGAGTTTGGAAAAGTAGATACGATGGAGACGTATCAACTCCCCCAAGCTTAAAACCTTGCTTGTCCTCAAGCAACTCAGTTGACAAACTGAAAGAGAAAGAAAAACTTTGACAAACTCTGTTTGATCTTTTTGTTGCAACTATGTCTAACTCATAACTAGAATTTCATCAAGATCACAAGTTAACCACATATGCAAGTGACACAAATGTCTCACGGTAAACTAATATCAATGGCATAATCAGCTAGCGAGCAAATAATAATGAGTTTCAGATACCAACAATTCAATCAAAACAAGCATGAAGCAATATGAATAGGTGGTATCTCGCTAGCTCTTTCTGAGACCGCAAAACATAAATGCAGAGCACTTTCAAAGATCAAGGGCTGACTAAACATTGTAATTAATAGCAACGAACATCCAATCATAGTCGTACTCAATATCAAACAAAAGCAAAGCATAAAAATGACAGAGGTGCTCTCTAGTTGGTGCTTATAAAGAAGAGGATGACTCAACAGGAAAATAAATAGACATGCCCTTCGCAGAGGGAAGCATTGATTTGCAGAGGTGCCAGAGCTCAAGCTTTGTAAACAGAAATAATAAATTTGAGAGGCATGCTTTCATTGTCAATGCAATGACCCAGAGTTCTCAATATCTTCCACGCTACTCATGCTATAGGCGGTTCCCAAACAAAAAAGTAAAGTTTTAACTCCCCCACCACCAATCAATCACACTCCACGGCTAGCCGAATCCTCGGGTACCATCCATACTAACATCAATCCGGGGGGAGTCTTGTTTTACAGTTATGTTTTCGATTTAAGCATGGAACTGGGCATTCCAATTACCGGCCCCTTTCTCGTGAATGACAGTGAATAAACATATGTCGAGGATAACACGCCTAGCATGGAAGATACCAATAGCCCCCTGTCACCACATGAGCGGTTCGGGCATGCAAAACAAATTATTTCTTGAAGGTTTAGAGAATGTCACATGCAAATTTACTTGGAACGGCAGGTAAATACCGCAAATAGGTAGGTATGGTGGACTCTCATGGAAAAAACTTTTGGGTTTATGGAAGTGGATGCACAAGCAGCATTCCGCTTAGTACAAGTGAAGGCTAGCAAAAGACTGGGAAGCGACCAACTAGAGAGCGACAACAATCATCAAGATGCAATGAGTTTGACTAACATGGAGTGCAAGCATGAACAGGATATAAATCACCATGAACACGAACATCATAGAGGCTATGTTGATTTTGTTTCAACTACATGCATGAACATGCGCCAAGTCAAGCCACTTGAAT
This sequence comes from Hordeum vulgare subsp. vulgare, assembly GCF_904849725.1. NCBI lineage: Eukaryota > Viridiplantae > Streptophyta > Magnoliopsida > Poales > Poaceae > Hordeum > Hordeum vulgare. Next base: position 566,466,961 of record NC_058522.1, on the reverse strand, counting down.
CATTCAAAGGAGAATACCATCCTACCATAATACATCATAGTCATCTCAAAATCTATGTTGGCATTCAAGACAAACCATTATAAGCTCCTAGCTAAATAATCATGGCATCAGAAACTATGATCTCTAAGTTGTCATTGCAAACATGGTTCTCTCACAACAAAGCTGAATCTGGGACGACAAGCTAGTCATATTTGGAAAAACAAAATAGATAGAGTACATACCAGCTTTTCCAGTCTCAGTCACTTCATCATATATCGTCATTATTGCCTTTCACTTGCACAATCGAACGATGTGAACAATAATAAGAGTGCTCGTGCATTGGACTAAGCTGAATCTGCACGCAAACACAAAGGAGAAGACAAAGTAATATGGCTCTTTGAAAGCTAAACAGGTATGCATACAAGAGCCAATAAACATTGTAACCAATATCTTCTACCTTGACCCAAAGAAAAAGAAAACTATTTACACGGGAAAGCTCCCAACAAGCAAAAAGAAGAAAGGAAAATCTTTTTCGGTTTTCTCGAAAGGACACAAAACAAAAACAAAAAAATGAAAATTAAACTAGCATGGATAATACAATGGCAAAGTGTGAACACCGACGAACAAAGTGAAAGCATAAGCATGAATGTAAGGTCGGTGAGAACACGTACTCCCCCAAGCTTAGGATTTTGGCCTAGCTTGGTCTACTCCCAAGGACGGTCCTGGCGAAATCCAAGATCATAATCGGGGTTATACGGGAGCGCTGCAGCCACTGCCTGAATAGCTGCCTCACGAAGACGAGCAGCCGTCGCCTCCCTCTCATACTCCTCTGCCTCTCCTATGGTTATGTAGTATCTCCATTTTACCTGAAAGTCAAAGAAAGCAGGAGCAGGAAGGGTAATATGGAAAACACGCTGCCGGTTAAATATCAATCGGTATAGGAGGAATTCATCATCCCTCTCAAGGAACTGGCAGCGTGTCAAAGCGACGCAGTCAAGGAAAGCTGTATGGAGCGGGGGATCTCCTGCGCGGATGGGTACTCCAAGAAAATTTTCTATGCGAGTGGCATAGATGCCGCCAAAGAAATCCCGCTCAATAGCATTCTTATTCAGCCTCCTTGCTATAATAGCTCCCATGTTGAAGCTTTTGTCACCCGTAACTATGCTCTTAAGAATACTAAGGTCGGATGCGCATAGGTGACAATGTTCAACCTTACCATTAATGCATCTACCTATGAAGAGGGCAAAGTAGTGCAAGGCAGGGAAATGAATGCTTCCTATGGTAGCTTGGGTGATGTCTCTAGTTTCTCCAACAGATATACTAGAGAAAAAAATCTCTAACCGAAGATTTAGCAGGATCCTTAAGATTACCCCCATTGGGTATTTTGCAAATCCTATTGAAATCCTCCAAATCCATGGCGTAGGATTTATCATACAGATCAAACAGTATGGATGAGTCACGGCCAACTGAAAATTTAAATCTACGCACGAAAGAGGCAATGAGCAAAGCATACTGTTCACATTTATCTGAGAGGAATTATTCTAACCCGACATTGCGGACAAGTGTATCAAACTCATCTTTGAAGCCTGCTTCGATCATGAACTCAACGGAAGGCCATTCACATGGTCGCACCGGTCCGTCCCTTAGTTGATAAGGATCGGGCTCCCGAATGGAAAGACGGGGACCCTTCTTACTTGAGGAACCACCATGAAACTTCCTCCTGAACATAATTTGTTTTTGCTGAAATTTTTGAAGTTCAAGAGAAAAGTGAATAAAGACCAACCATACCTGGTAGCAACTACTCCTACTAATGCCTAGAGACCGTATCACGCGCTAAAACTACTTGGGACCAGCTAAAATCAACATTTCAAGTTCAAGAACAGGGTCACCAAGGTAGGAAGAATACGTGAAGGATAAAGCACTAGAGCAAAAACTAATTGGACCAATGGAGAAGTCACTTAACAAGGAGTAATTTCCCCAAAACGGTTCGGAGAATGATGCTTTGAGCAAGGAGATCGAAAATCACAGCCAAATGAGCAAGAACACGGGTTTGAGCTATGAAACAATTTTTTCTAGAGGTAGAGGAAGAGGATGGGAGCTGGAATGAGTGGAGGGGGCCCCTGTGGGCCCCACAAGCTTGCTTGCCGTGGCCAGGGGGGTGGCTGCGGTGACAGGGCTTGTGGCCCACTGGTGTGCCCCCCCAGGCCAACTATCAGTCCCAATATTTTTCAAATATTCCAAAAAAAATCATACTAGATTTTTAGGACCATCGGAGAACTTTTATTTTCGGGGTATTTTTCTCCGGGACGCTAAAACAGGAAACAAGAAAAACTAAACTAAACCTATCATTTTTCTTCTAAGCAAAAGAAAGTGAAAGCTTAAAACAGAGGTATGTGACTTTTTGATTCATCCATTTCATGATCATCGAAAGAAATCCGTCAATGGGGTTGATCAAATCCTCATGACAAACTTTCTCGAATCGCAAAAGAGAACGGAGAATTTTCGAATAACCACTAAGTTACCTCAATGGGGATGTGCATCTCCCCAACAAGCAAATCATACTACATCTTGACACGAGGAATAGGGCATTCAAAGCTCCCAATAAGAATCGATGAAGTTTTTTCGATAGCATTGATGCAATGTACTTGATATCGTTTCTTCGGAAAGTGCACGGTATGCTCATTACCGTTGACATGGAAAGTGACATAGCCTTTGTTGCAATCTATAACAGCCCTTGCAGTGTTTAAAAAGGGTCTTCCGAGGATGACAGCCATGGCATCGTCCTCGGGAATATCCAAGATAACAAAGTCTGTTAAGATAGTGGTGTTAGCAACCACAACAGGCACATCCTCGCAAATGCCGACAGGGAAAGCAGGTTATTTGTCGGCCATTTGCAGAGAGATTTCAGTGGGTGTCAACTTATCCAGTTCAAGTCTACGATAAAGAGAGAGCGGCATAGCACTAACACTGACTCCAAGGTCACATAAGGCAGTTCTTACGTAGTTTCCTTTAATGGAGCAAGGTATAGTGGGCACTCCGGGATCACCAAGTATCTTAGGAGTTCCACCTTTGAAAGTGTAATTGGCGAGCATGGTAGAGATCTCAAGATCTGGTATCTTCCGTTTATTAGTCACGATATCCTTCATGTACTTGGCATATGGAGACATTTTGAGCATATTAACTAACCGCATCTACAGAAAGATGGGTCTTATCATTTCAATAAAGCGCTCAAAATCCTCATCATCCTTTTTCTAGGATGGCTTAGGAGGAAAGGGCATAGGCCTCTAAACCCATGGCGCTCTTTCTTTACCATGCTTCCTAGCAGTGAAGTCATTCTTATCATATCTCTTAGGTTGTGGGTTATCAGGATTAATCGAAGGGTCAATCTCCACATCCTTATCATTGCTAGGTTGAGTGTCATTATGAACATCGCTGTCCATATTGTCACCAGGTTCAGGTTCATCACCAGATTGTGTTTCTGCATCAGACGTAGAAATATCATTTGGTTCTTCAGGTGTGACAGTATTTGGTGGACTAACATGCAGGTTTCTATCATCCTTCTTCTTCTCCTTAGGATGACTAGGTGTATCAGCATTAATTCCTTGAGAATCTTGATCAATTCTCTTAGGATGACCTTCAGGATATAAAGGTTCCCAAGTCATTTTGCCTCCTCTAGTAATGACTCTGAAAGAGTTGTCATTTAATTCATTGAGCAAGTCATTCTGAGCTTTAAGTACTTGTTCTACCGGAGTAGTAATCATAGAGGCATGTTTACTCAGAAGCTTCAGATCATTGACATTTCTGTCTACACAAGCACTTAAATGACTAAGCATACGAGTACTTTGTTCCAAATGTGTGCTAACATAATCATTGAAACTCTGTAGTTTGGTAACAAAGTTGTCAAATTCACCAAAGCATAAACTAGCAGGTTTATCAAAAGGAATATCACTCTCATCAAACCTACATAGAGAATTTACTTCTACTACCTGTACCGGGTTATCGAGACCATGGATCTCCTCGATAGGTGGTAGATTTTTGACATCTTCAGATCTAATGCCTTTCTCTTGCATAGATTTCTTGGCTTCTTGCATATCTTCGGGACTGAGGAATATAATACCTCTTTTCTTCGGAGTTGGCTTAGGCGGTGGTTCGGGAATAGTCCAAGCATTAGCGTTGATCAAGATGTTATTCAGTAGAGTCTCAGCTTTTTCTACAGTTTGTTCCCTAAAAACACAACCGACACAACTATCTAGGTGGTCTCTAGAAGCATCGGTAAGTCCGATATAGAAGATATCAAGTATCTCATTCTTCTTAAGAGGGTGATCAGGCAAAGCATTCTGTAGCTGGACGAGCCTCCCCCAAGCTTGTGGGAGACTCTCTTCTTTGACTTGAGCAAAGTTATATATTTCCTGCAAGGCAGCTTGCTTCTTATGGGCAGGGAAATATTTTTCACAGAAGTAATAGACCATATCTTGGGGACTATTCACACATCCAGGAGCAAGAGAAGTGAACCGGGCTTTAGCATCATCCTTTAGAGAGAAAGTAAACAACTTAAGGATATAGTAGTGGCAGATCTACTCCTCACTAGTGAAAAGGGTGGCTATATCGTGTAGTTTGGTAAGATGGGCTACGACCGTCTCAGACTCATAACCGTGAAAAGGATCAGATTCAACTAGAGAGATTATCTCAGGGTCGACAGAGAATTCATAATCCTTATTGGTGATAAAGATAGGTGAAGTGGCAAACTTCGGGTCGTATTTCATCCTAGCTTTCAGAGATTTTTCCTTCCACTTGAGAAGTAATTTCTCAGCGTCATAGGCATCCTTACACGCAAGAAAATCCTCAGCTATCTCTCCCTCCATAACGTAACCCTCAGGTATATCAGGCAATTCATATCTAGGAGAGCTAGATCTAGCAGGAGCAAAAGCAGGTTCTATCAATAGTGTCGGCAGTTTCAGAAGCATCACGAGCATTGCCAGTAACTCTAGCAATATGAGCATCAAGGAATACCCCTAGTGGCACATCAGGCAAAGTAGTATCTCCAGCAGTATCAAGCATAGCATCATCAGGAAAAATAGCATCTCTAGCATCATCAGGCATAGCATCATCAAGCATAGTAGCATCATAAGCATCATCAAGCACATGCGACATATCAAGATTTCTAGCAGGAGGTGATGTCGCAAACTTACTCATAACTGAAGGTGAATCAAGTGCAGAGCTAGATGGCAGTTCCTTACCTCCCCTCGTAGTTGAGGACAAGACTTTGGTTTTTGGATCTTTCAGATTCTTCATAGTGATCAGCAGATATAAATCCCAAGTGACTCGAAGAATATAGCTACCCCTCCCCGGCAACGGCGCCAGAAAAGAGCTGCTTGCTAGCAGTCCACAACAACGACACTAGAAGAATGTTGTTGACGTGTGCCTGACTTGATGCCTCCCCGGCAACAAAGCCAGAACTGCTCCCAGTTGCTCAACAATTAGTAATTGTCTTGCAATGGCCCACCAGCGTGTGGGTTCGCGGCAGTTTTCGAGGGTAGAGTATTCAACCCAAATTTGTTGGTTTGCACGACGGGAAGTGAGAGTATACTCTCAAGTATTAGCAGCTGAATGTGTCAGATTCAACCGCACCTGAAAGATTAGTATCTGCAAGCGGAGTATCAGTAGCAAAGTAGTATGATAACAACGGGGTCAGAAACGATCTGGTGACAAGGCAGACTATTCCTAACTGTTGTATCAATGGCGCCAGAAAAGTATTGTAGAAGGTAGCAGCAGCGTAACGAGTAACAGCAGTGGCAAGAAACAGTAGTAGTGACAGCAGTAGCATGTAGCAACAGTAGCGAGTAACAGCAGCAGCAAGTAGCAACAGTAGTAATAGCAGCAGAGCAAAGAAAGTAACAGTAGCAGCAACAGTAGTAACAGCAGCAGAGCAAAGCAAGTAACAACAGTAGCATAGCAAAGCAAGTAAGAGTAGCAGCAACAGTAGTAACAAGAGCAGTGGGACAAACACGTAGGCAATGGGATGGTGATTCGTTTGGATGAGATTCATCATGCAACAGTTATAACACGGAGAGATATGTGGCTAGCTCCCGTTCGTCAATGTGATGTAGGCATGCATTCCATGTGTAGTCATACGTGCTTAGGGAAAAGAACTTGCATGACATCTATTGTCCATCCCTCCCGTGGCAGCGGGGTCCAAAAGGATACTACGGGATATTAAGGTTCTCCTTTTAATAAAGAACCAGAACAACGCATTAGCACTTGGTGAACACATGAACTCCTCAAACTATGGTCATCACCGGGAGTGGTTCTGGTTATTATCACTCCGGGGTTGCCGGGTCATAACACATAGTAGGTAACTACAACTTGCAAGATCGGATCTAAAACACACATATATTGGTGACAACATAATAATTTCAGATATGAAATCATGGCACTCGGGCCCTAGTGACAAGCATTAAGCATGGCAAAGTAGTAGCAACATCAATCTCAGAACATAGTGGATACTAGGGATCAATCCCCGTCAAAACTAACTCGATTAAATGATAGATCTCATCCTACTCATCACCGCCCAGCAAGCCTACGAATAGATTACTCACGAACGATGAAGAGCATCATGGAATTGGAATGGAAAGAAGGTTGATGATGACGATGGCGACGATTTCCCCTCTCCGGAGCCCAAAATGGACTCTAGATTTGCCCTCCAGATGAAGAACAAGATGTGGCAGCGCCTCCATATCGCAAACGCGACGAAATCTTCTCTCTTGATTTTTTTCTGGACGAAAGTGAATTTATAGAGCTGGAGTTGGGGGCGGTAGAGCCACGTGGGCCCCACAAGCTTGGTTGCCGCGACCAGGGGGTTGCTGCGGCAACAGGGCTTGTGGCCCACTGGCCCATCCCCTCCGGTGGATCTTTGCGCAGGTATTTTTCATATTTTCCAAAAATATTCTCCGTAAATTTTGAGGACGTTCCGAGAACTTTCATTTCTGCACAAAAACAACACCATGGCAATTCTGCTGAAAACAACGTCAGTCCGGATTAGTTCCATTCAAATCATGCAAATTAGAGTCCAAAACAAGGGCACAAGTGTTTGGAAAAGTAGATACGATGGAGACGTATCACCCTCCATATAGCAAAAGAGGGGGCAAGTGGGCCAGCAGGGTGCCCACAAGCCCCCATGGCGCGGCCTGGGGGGTGGTTGCGCCGTGCAGGCTTGTGGCCACCCCCTAGCGCCCCTCTGGCGCTTCTTCGGCCCAGTATTTTTTATAAATCGGAAAAAAAATCTCCATTGATTTTCACGGCGTTTGGAGTTGCGCAGAATAGGTATGTCAACTTTGCTCCACTTTCAGGCTAGAATTCCAGTTGCCGATATTGTCCCTCTTCATGTAAACCTTGCAAAATAAGAGAGAAAAGGCATAAGAATAGTACCGTAAAGTGAAATAACAGCCAAAGAAGCGATAAATATCAAAGTGAAAACATGATGCAAAATGGACGTATCAACTCCCCCAAGCTTAGACCTCGCTTGTCCTCAAGCGAAAGCCGAGCTCAATAAATATGTCCACATGTTTAGGGAGAGAGGTGTCGACAAAACAAGATACGAACATGCATGCATCATGATCAAGATCAGAACATCAATACCAACATATAATCTCTAATGCTAAAGTGATAATTCCTTCACAAAGTAAAGCATGGATCAAGAACCTTACCGAGAAGTAACAACCGATAGCCTTTAGTCATTGAAGCAATTGCAATTTATCACAACATCAGAAAGAGTCAAATAAGAGCTTGTAAAGTAAATCCACATACTCAATCATTCTTTCGTTCTCTACAATTGCTAGAACTCACGTGGTACTCATGAGATCAAAGTTTCAGCTGGACACTGAGAAAAATAGGGGCTTACAGTTTTGCCTCCCAACTGCTTACCTCAAGGGTAATGTCAACAATAATAATTCATGAATTCCTACCTCCAAGTTGACATATGAATATAGATCTTTCCCAAGCATATGACGTTAGCCAAGATAAAGGCGAGATAAGGAATTGGTGAAGATCACCATGACTCTTTCAAGGGCAAAAAGTAAAGGTACAAGATAGGCCCTTCGCAGAGGGAAGCAGAGGTTGTCATGCGCTTTTGAGGTTTGGATGTGCGTCCTCTTAGTGTGGAGGAACGTCACTTTATATTGCCTCCTGTGATAAAGAACTTTATTATGCAGTCTGTCGCTTTTATGTCTTCCTCATCACAGGTTTGTATAAAGCTTATTTTCCACACACTAATAGATCATACATATTAGAGAGCAATTTTTATTGCTTGCACCGATGAGAACTTACTTGAGGGATCTTATTCAATCCATAGGTAGGTATGGTTGACACTCATGGCAAAACTGGTTTGAAGGTTTATGGATGCACAAGTAGTATCTCTACTTGGTGCGGGAGTTTTGGCTAATATGTGGTGGAAGCAATCGTCACAAGCTAAGGGATCTCTAATCATATAACATTGTTCAGAGCCAAGCAAACACAGTTCATTACGTTGTCTTCCTTGTTCAACATCTACTTCTAGGCATGTAATACGTTTTCCTACCCTCAACAAGTTTCAATCCTCATTCTTTTTATATGTGAAGCCATCACTTCCCATAAGATGAGTACATGATCTTTCATGCTTTTGATCTATTCTCACTCTTTTGGTCATGGCAAGAGGCAAAGCCCTTCAACTAAGACACTCTTTATTATATGGCTCACGAGCAAGAATACATCGGGGGTGACACAAAGCAAAACTCAAGACTAAAACACTAAGACTTTTAAACTACTAGAGAAAAAGAAAGAAAACTGAAAAGGAAAACTAAAACAAAGGTAAAGGCAAAATATGTGATGGTGATACGATGCCAGGGCAACTCCCCCAAGCTTGGAAAAAGCCAAGGGAATTGCCCATACCAATGATCAGTTGTCCTCCTTTGGTGGTGATGGTGGTGGAGTTGTTGAAGAGGTCTTGAGCTTGTTTAATTTCCACTTGAGCATAAAATTTTGCTCCCTCAGATCATCATTTTCCTCTTCAAACTTCAACACCCTTTGGCATAATTCCTGCTTACTCTCCTGCAAGAAACGAGAAGGGATAAACAAGGTCTTAGGCTTCTTCCTTGAGCCAAGGAGGCTCGAATTCTTGAACTCCACATGAGTGCGTCCAGGTTGAGGTAGAGGAGCCTCCTCTTCATCGGAACTTGTTTGTTCCTTCCCCTTGGGATCATAGTCTTCTTCCTCATCAGTGGTCCAGCCATATGGATCAAAGTCCCCATAGACATTGGGGTTAGCAAGGTAATCATCCACATAGCTCTCCCCCTTTGAATCCTGAGAAGACATCTTGAACTAGATCTGCGGCAGAAAACAGGCTCGAAACAAAAAACAGAGGAAATCTGCGTGATGCAGGGGTCAGACAAAACGGAAGTATATATAATGAATTTTTCCAGACCAGAAGGAGTACCCTGCACGAAAACGGAGTCCGGGAGGTGCACGAGGTGGCCACAAGCCCTCACGGCGCGGCGAGGGGGTGGGCCCGCACCGTGCAGGCTTGTCGCCCCCTCGCGCACTTTCCGGACTACTTCCTATTTTAATATTTTTTTCAAATATTCCCAAACGGAGAAAATTTCCTACTGGAAAAGTTTTGGACTACGTTTTCTTACCGAATCACATACCTCTTCGTTTTCGGAGTCTAAAACAGGCTGATAAATATCCCTTAGGTATTCTTCCGAAGTTATGGTATTGATGATATTGCTTTCAACATTTATGGGAGTACCTGAGATATAATGCTTGATTCTCTGCCCATTTACCACTCTCGGATAATTACCTTCCGTGTTGTTGATCTTGATAGCACCGGAATGATATACTTCCTCAACAACATAGGGACCTTCCCATTTAGAGAGAAGCTTGCCTATAAATAATCTTAAACGAGAGTTATATAGACGGACATAATCACCTACATTGAACCAACGCTTTTGTATCCTCTTATCATGCCACCTCTTTGTTGGGGAACGTCGCATGGGAAACAAAAAATTTCCTACGCGCACGAAGACCTATCATGGTGATGTCCATCTACGAGAGGGGATGAGTGATCTACGTACCCTTGTAGACCGTACAGCAGAAGCGTTAGTGAACGCGGTTGATGTAGTGGAACGTCCTCACGTCCCTCGATCCGCCCCGCGAACAATCCCGCGATCAGTCCCAGGATCTAGTACCGAACGGACGGCACCTCCGCGTTCAGCACACGTACAAATCGACGATGATCTCGGCCTTCTTGATCCAGCAAGAGAGACGGAGATGTAGAAGAGTTCTCCGGCAGCATGACGGCGCTCCGGAGGTTGGTGATGATCTCGTCTCAGCAGGGCTCCGCCCGAGCTCCGCAGAAACGCGATCTAGAGGGAAAACCGTGGAGGTATGTGGTCGGGCTGCCGTGGAAAAGTCGTCTCAAATCAGCCCTAAAACCTCCGTATATAGAGGTGGGAGAGGGGGGACCTTGCCTTGGGGCTCAAGGAGCCCCAAGGGGGTCGGCCGAGCCAAGGGGGGAAGGTCTCCCCCCCCCCAAACCGAGTTGGACTTGGTTTGGTGGGTGGGAGTCCTTCCTTCCCTTCCCACCTCCTCTTTTTTTTTCTTTCTCTTTGATTTTTCTTCCAATGCGCATAGGGCCCTTTTGGGCTGTCCCACCAGCCCACTAAGGGCTGGTGTGCCACCCTCAAGGCCTATGGGCTTCCCCGGGGTGGGTTGCCCCCCGGTGAACACCCGGAACCCATTCGTCATTCCCGGTACATTCCCGGTAACTCCGAAAACCTTCCGGTAATCAAATGAGGTCATCCTATATATCAATCTTCGTTTCCGAACCATTCCGGAAACCCTCGTGACGTCTGTGATCTCATCCGGGACTCCGAACAACATTGGGTAACCAACCATATAACTCAAATACGCATAGAACAACGTCAAACCTTAAGTGTGCAGACCCTGCGAGTTCGAGAACTATGTAGACATGACCCGAGAGACTCCTCGGTCAATATCCAATAGCGGGACCTGGATGCCCATATTGGATCCTACATATTCTACGAAGATCTTATCGTTTGAACCTCAGTGCCAAGGATTCATATAATCCCGTATGTCATTCCCTTTGTCCTCCGGTATGTTACTTGCCCGAGATTCGATCGTCAGTATCCCCATACTATTTCAATCTCGTTTACCGGCAAGTCTCTTTACTCGTTCCGTAATACAAGATCCCGCAACTTACACTAAGTTACATTGCTTGCAAGGCTTGTGTGTGATGTTGTATTACCGAGTGGGCCCCGAGATACCTCTGCGTCACACGGAGTGACAAATCCCAGTCTTGATCCATACTAACTCAACGAACACCTTCGGAGATACCTGTAGAGCACCTTTATAGTCACCCAGTTACGTTGCGACGTTTGATACACAAAAAGTATTCCTCCGGTGTTAGTGAGTCATATGATCTCATGGTCATAGGAACAAATACTTGACACGCAGAAAACAGTAGCAACAAAATGACACGATCAACATGCTACGTCTATTAGTTTGGGTCTAGTCCATCACGTGATTCTCCTAATGACGTGATCCAGTTATCAAGCAACAACACCTTGTTCATAATCAGAAGACATTGACTATCTTTGATCAACTGGCTAGCCTACTAGAGGCTTGCTAGGGACAGTGTTTTGTCTATGTATCCACACATGTAAATGAGTCTTCATTCAATACAATTATAGCATGGATAATAAACGATTATTTATAATAATAACTATATTTATTATTTCCTCTAGGGCATAATTCCAACAGTCTCCCAATTGCACTAGAGTCAATAATCTAGGCCTCACATCATCATGCGAATTACATTGTAATAAATCTAACACCCATACAATTCCGGTGTCGATCATGCTTTGGCTGTGGAAGAGGTTTAGTCAGCGGGTCTGCTACATTCAGATCCGTGTGCACTTTGCATATATTTACGTCCTCTCCTTCGACGTAGTCGCGGATGAGGTTGAAGCGTGGTTTGATGTATCTGGACTTCTTGTGAAACCGTGGTTCCTTTGCTAAGGCAATGGCACCCGTGTTGTCACAGAACAAGGTTATTGGATTCAGTGCGATTGGCACCACTCCAAGATCCGTCATGAACTGCTTCATCCAGACACCCTCCTTAGCCGCCTCCGAGGCAGCCATGTACTCCGCTTCACATGTAGAATCTGCTATGACGCTTTGCTTGAACTGCACGAGCTTACCGCACCCCCATTAAGAATAAATACGTATCCGGTTTGCGACTTAGAGTCGTCCGGATCTATGTCAAAGCTTGCATCGACGTAACCTTTTACGGCGAGCTCTTCGTCACCTCCATACACGAGAAACATCTCCTTAGTCCTTTTCAGGTATTTCAGGATATTCTTGACCGCTGTCCAGTGATCCACTCCTGGATTACTCTGGAACCTACCTGCCATACTTATGGCCGGGCTAACGTCCGGTCTAGTGCACAACATTGCATACATGATAGAACCTATGGCTGAAGCATAGGGGACGGAGCGCATATGCTCTCTATCTTCATCAGTTGCTGGGCACTGAGTCTTACTCAATCTTGTACCTTGTAAAACTGGCAAGAACCCCTTCTTGGACTGTTCCATTTTGAACCTCTTCAAAACTTTATCAAGGTATGTGCTTTGTGAAAGTCCTATCAGGCATTTTGATCTATCCCTATAGATCTTAATGCCTAGAATGTAAGCAGCTTCTCCTAGGTCCTTCATAGAGAAACTTTTATTCAAGTAATCCTTTATGCTCTCCAAAAACTCTACTTTGTTTCCAATCAGCAATATGTCATCCACATATAATATTAGAAACGCCACAGAGCTCCCACTCACTTTCTTGTAAATACAAGATTCTCCAACCACTTGTATAAACCCAAATGCTTTGATCACCTCATCAAAGCGTTTGTTCCAACTCCGAGATGCTTGCACCAGTCCATAAATGGATCGCTGGAGCTTGCACACCTTGTTAGCATTCTTAGGATCGACAAAACCTTCGGGTTGTATCATATACAATTCTTCGTTAAGGAAACCGTTAAGGAACGCTGTTTTGACATCCATCTGCCAGATTTCATAATCGAAAAATGCAGCTATTGCTAACATGATTCTGACGGACTTAAGCATCGCTACGGGTGAGAATGTCTCATCGTAGTCAACTCCTTGAACTTGTGAAAAACCCTTTGCCACAAGTCGAGCTTTATAAATGGTCACATTGCCGTCAGCGTCCGTCTTCCTCTTAAAGATCCATTTGTTCTGAATAGCCTTGCGGCCCTCAGGCAGTACCTCCAAAGTCCACACTTTGTTCTCATACATGGATCCTATCTCGGACTTCATGGCTTCTAGCCATTTGTTGGAATCTGGGCCCACCATTGCTTCTTCATAATTTGCAGGTTCATTGTTGTCCAACAACATGATTGATAAGACGGGATTACCGTACCACTCTGGAGCAGCACGTGGTCTCGTCGACCTGCGTGGTTCGACAGAAACTTGAACCGGAGTTTCATGATCATCATCATTAACTTCCTCCTCAACTGGCGTCGCAACGATAGAGGTTTCCCCTTGCCCTGCGCCACCATCCAGAGGGATGAGAGGTTCGACAACCTCGTCAAGTTCTATCTTCCTCCCACTCAATTCTCTCGATAGAAACTCCTTCTCGAGAAAAGCTCCGTTTTTAGCAACAAACACTTTGCCCTCGGATTTGAGATAGAAGGTGTACCCAACTGTCTCTTTTGGGTAACCTATGAAGACGCACTTTTCCGCTTTGGGTTCCAGCTTTTCAGGCTGAAGCTTTTTGACATAAGCATCACATCCCCAAACTTTAAGAAATGACAACTTTGGCATTTTGCCATACCACAGTTCGTATGGTGTCGTCTCAACGGATTTTGATGGTGCCCTATTTAAAGTGAATGCAGCTGTTTCTAATGCATAACCCCAAAACGATAACGGCAAATCGGTAAGAGACATCATAGATCGCACCATCTCTAATAAAGTACGATTACGACGTTCGGACACACCATTACGCTGTGGTGTTCCAGGCGGTGTCAACTGTGAAACAATTCCACATTGTCTTAAGTGAGCACCAAACTCAAAACTCAGATATTGACCCCCACGATCAGACCGTAGGAACTTGATCTTCTTGTTACGATGATTTTCAACTTCACTCTGAAATTGCTTGAACTTTTCAAATGTTTCAGACTTGTGCTTCATTAAGTATACATAACCATATCTACTCAAATCGTCAGTGAAGGTGAGAAAATAACGATATCCGCCGCGTGCCTCTACGCTCATCGGACCACACACATCGGTATGTATGATTTCCAACAAGTCACTTGCACGCTCCATTGTTCCGGAGAACGGAGTTTTAGTCATCTTGCCCATGAGGCATGGTTCACACGTGTCAAGTGAATCAAAGTCAAGTGATTCCAAAAGTCCATCGGCATGGAGTTTCTTCATGCGCTTTACACCAATATGACCTAAGCGGCAGTGCCACAAAAATATGGAGCTATCATTGTTAACTCTAACTCTTTTGGTCTCAATGTTATGTATGTGTGTATCGCTATCAAGATTCAATATGAACAATCCTCTCACATTGGGTGCATGACCATAAAGGATGTTACTCATAGAAATAGAACAACCATTATTCTCTGACTTAAAAGAGTAACCGTCTCGTAATAAACAAGATCCAGATATAATGTTCACGCTCAACGCAGGCACTAAATAACAATGATTCAAGTTCATAACTAATCCTGATGGTAACTGAAGTGAAACTATGCCGACGGCGATTGCATCAACCTTGGAACCATTTCCTACGCGCATCGTCACTTCATCTTTCGCCAGCCTTCGTCTATTCCGCAGTTCCTGTTTTGAGTTGCAAATATGAGCAACAGAACCGGTATCGAATACCCAGGCACTACTACGAGAGCCGGTTAAGTACACATCAATAACATGTATATCAAATATACCTGATTTTTCTTTGGCCGCCTTCTTATCTGCCAGATACTTGGGGCAATTGCGCTTCCAGTGACCCATACCCTTGCAATAGTAACACTCTGTTTCAGGCTTAGGTCCAGCTTTGGGTTTCTTCGTCGGATTGGCAACAGGCTTGCCGCTCTTCTTTGAATTGCCCTTCTTGCCTTTGTTGTTTCTCTTGAAACTAGTGGTCTTATTCAGCATCAACACTTGATGCTCTTTACGGAGTTCAGACTCTGCGACTTTCAGCATCGCAAACAACTCGCCGGGTGACTTGTTCATCCCTTGCATATTGTAGTTCAACACAAAGCCTTTATAGCTTGGCGGCAGTGATTGACGGATTCTGTCAGTGATAGCCTCTTGCGGGAGTTCAATCCCCAGCTCAGCTAGACGGTTTGAGTACCCAGACGTTTTGAGCACATGTTCACTGACAGACGAGTTCTCCTCCATCTTGCAAGCATAGAATTTATCGGAGGTCTCATATCTCTCGATCCGGGCGTTCTTATGAAAGATAAACTTCAACTCCTGGAACATCTCAAATGCTCCATGACGCTCAAAGCGACGTTGAAGTCCCGGTTCTAAGCCATACAAGACTGCACATTGAACTACTGAGTAGTCCTCCTTACGTGCTAACCAAGCGTTCTTAACATCCTGATCAGCCGTAGCGGGTGGTTAATCTCCTAACGCAGTATTAAGGACATAATCCTTCTTCCCAGCTTGTAAGACTAGCTTAAGATTACGAGCCCAGTCTACAAAGTTGCTTCCATCATCTTTCAACTTAGCTTTCTCTAGGAACGTATTAAAATTCAGGGTGACTGTCGCGTGAGCCATGATCTACAACACAAATATATTCAAAGTGGACTTAGACTATGTTCAAGATAATTAGAGTTTAACTTAATCAAATTATTCGCTATACTCCCACTCAAAAAGTACATCTCTCTAGTCATTTGAGTTGTTCATGATCCACTTACACTAGCTCAAGTCCGATCATCATGTGAGTTGAGTATAGTTTCAGTGGTAAGCATCCCTATGCTAATCATATCATCTATATGATTCATGATCGACCTTTCGGTCTCATGTGTTCCGAGGCCATGTCTGCACATGCTAGGCTCGTCAAGCTTAACCCGAGTGTTCCACGTGCGCAACTGTTTTGCACCCGTTGTATGTGAAAGTTGAGTCTATCACACCCGATCATCACGTGGTGTCTCGAAACGACGAACTGTAGCAACGGTGCACAGTCGGGGAGAACACAATTTAGTCTTGAAATTTTAGTGAGAGATCACCTCATAATGCTACCGTCGTTCTAAGCAAAATAAGGTGCATAAAAGGATTAACATCACATGCAATTCATAAGTGACATGATATGGCCATCATCACGTGCTTCTTGATCTCCATCACCAAAGCACCGGCACGATCTTCTTTTCACCGGCGCGACACCATGATCTCCATCAACGTGTCGCCATCGGGGTTGTCGTGCTACTCATGCTATTACTACTAAAGCTACATCCTAGCAAAATAGTAAACGCATCTGCAAGCACAAACGTTAGTATAAAGACAACCCTATGGCTCCTGCCGGTTGCCGTACCATCGACGTGCAAGTCGATATTATCTATTACAACATGATCATCTCATACATCGAATATATCACATCACATCGTTGGCCATATCACATCACAAGCATACCCTGCAAAAACAAGTTAGACGTCCTCTAATTTTGTTGTTGCAATGTTTTACCTGGTGACCATGGGTATCTAGTAGGATCGCATCTTACTTACGCAAACACCACAACGGAGATATATGAGTTGCTATTTAACCTCATCCAAGGACCTCCTCGGTCAAATCCGATTCAACTAAAGTTGGAGAAACCGACACTTGCCAGTCATCTTTGAGCAACGGGGTTACTCGTAGCGATGAAACCAGTCTCTCAAAAGCGTACGAGTAATGTCAGTCGAAGCCGCTTCAATCCAACAATACCGCAGAATCAAGAAAAGACTAAGGAGGGCAGCAAAACGCACATCCCCGCCCACAAACACTTTTGTGTTCTACTCGAGAAGACATCTACACATGAACCTAGCTCTGACACCACGAAGACCTCTCATGGTGATGTCCATCTACGAGAGGGGATGAGTGATCTACGTACCATTGTAGACTATACAGCAGAAGCGTTAGTGAACGTGGTTGATGTAGTGGAACGTCCTCACGTCCCTCGATCCGCCCCGCGAACAATCCCGCGATCAGTCCCACGATCTAGTACCGAACGGACGGCACCTCCGCGTTCAACACACGTACAGCTCGACGATGATCTCGGCCTTCTTGATCCAGCAAGAGAGTCGGAGAGGTAGAAGAGTTCTCTGGCAGCGTGACGGCGCTCCGGAGGTTGGTGATGATCTCGTCTCAGCAGGGCTCCGCCCGAGCTCCGCAGAAACGCGATCTAGAGGAAACACCGTGGAGGTATGTGGTCGGGCTGCCGTGGAAAAGTCGTCTCAAATCAGCCCTAAAACCTCCGTATATATAGGTGGGAGAGGGGGGACCTTGCCTTGGGGCTCAAGGAGCCCCAAGGGGGTCGGCCGAGCCAAGGGGGGAAGGTCTCCCCCCCCAAACCGAGTTGGACTTGGTTTGGTGGGTGGGAGTCCTTCCTTCCCTTCACACCTCCTCTTTTTTTTCTCTTTGATTTTTCTTCCAATGCGCATAGGGCCCTTTTGGGCTGTCCCACCAGCCCACTAAGGGTTGGTGTGCCACCCTCAAGGCCTATGGGCTTCCCCGGGGTGGGTTGCCCCCCCCCCCCCCTCGGTGAACTCCCGGAACCCATTCGTCATTCCCGGTACATTCCCGGTAACTTCGAAAACCTTCCGGTAATCAAATGAGGTCATCCTATATATCAATCTTCGTTTCCGGACCATTCCGGAAACCCTCGTGACGTCCGTGATCTCATCCGGGACTCCGAACAACATTAGGTAACCAACCATATAAATCAAATACGCATAGAACAACGTCAAACCTTAAGTGTGCAGACCCTGCGGGTTCGAGAACTATGTAGACATGACCCGAGAGACTCCTCGATCAATATCCAATAGCGGGACCTGGATGCCCATATTGGATCCTACATATTCTACGAAGATCTTATCGTTTGAACCTCAGTGCCAAGGATTCATATAATCCCGTATGTCATTCCCTTTGTCCTTCGGTATGTTACTTGCCCGAGATTCGATCGTCAGTATCCCCATACCTATTTCAATCTCGTTTACCGGCAAGTCTCTTTACTCGTTCCGTAATACAAGATCCCGCAACTTACACTAAGTTACATTGCTTGCAAGGCTTGTGTGTGATGTTGTATTACCGAGTGGGCCCCGAGATACCTCTCCGTCACACGGAGTGACAAATCCCAGTCTTGATCCATACTAACTCAACGAACACCTTCGGAGATACCTGTAGAGCACCTTTATAGTCACCCAGTTACGTTGCGACGTTTGATACACACAAAGTATTCCTCCGGTGTTAGTGAGTCATATGATCTCATGGTCATAGGAACAAATACTTGACACGCAGAAAACAGTAGCAACAAAATGACACGATCAACATGCTACGTCTATTAGTTTGGGTCTAGTCCATCACGTGATTCTCCTAATGACGTGATCCAGTTATCAAGCAACAACACCTTGTTCATAATCAGAAGACACTGACTATCTTTGATCAACTGGCTAGCCAACTAGAGGCTTGCTAGGGACAGTGTTTTGTCTATGTATCCACTCATGTAAATGAGTCTTCATTCAATACAATTGTAGCATGGATAATAAACGATTATCTTGATACAGGAATTATAATAATAACTATATTTATTATTGCCTCTAGGGCATAATTCCAACACTCTTAACCTTCTCTTTGAACAGCTTGGCATTCTCATATGCCTGAGTTCTCCACTCATCAAGCTAGCTAATATTAAATAATCTCTTCTCACCGGCAAGTTTGAAATCAAAGTTGAGCTCTTCGATTGCCCAATAAGCTTTATGAGACATGCCCATACACCATTTTGTACATAGACATGCCCATGGGATTCTTATAGGCAGTTCTATAAGCCCATAGTGCATCATCGAGCTTCTTAGACCAATTCTTTCTAGACCTGTTGACAGTCTTTTGCAGAATTAGTTTAATCTCTCTATTACTTAGCTCTACTTGACCACTGGACTGAGGGTGGTAGGGAGACGCAATTTTAATGCTGACATCGTACTTAGCAAGCGTTTTACGGAAAGCACCATGAATGAAGTGTGAGCCACCGTCGGTCATTAGATATCTAGGGACTCCAAATCTAGGGAAGATAACTTCTTTGAGCATAATGATAGAGGTGTTGTGATCAGCACTACTAGTGGGATAGCTTCTACCCACTTAGTGACGTAATCAACATCAACTAGGATATGAGTATACCCGTTGGATTTTGGAAATGGTCCCATATAATCAAGGCCCCAGACATCAAATGGTTCAATGACAAGTGAATAGTTGATAGGCATTTCTTGACGTTTGCTAATATTACCTATTCTTTGACATTCGTCACAAGACAAGACAAACTTATGGGCATCCTTGAAGAGAGTGGGCCAATAGAAACCTGATTGCAATACCTTGTGTGCAGTTCTATCTCCCGCATGGTGTCCCCCGTAGGCCTTGGAGTGACACTTTTGTAGGATATGTCCCTGTTCATGTTCAGGTACACAACGTCTAATAACACCATCTACTCCTTCCTTATAAAGGTGAGGATCATCCCAAAAGTAATGTCTCAAGTCAAAGAAGAATTTCTTCTTTTGCTGGTACGTGAAACTAGGTGGTATATATTTGACAACGATATAGTTTGCATAATCAGCATACCACGATGCACTACGTGAAGCATTGATGACAGTCAGTTGCTCATCGGGAAAGCTCTCATCGATAGGTTGTGGGTCATCAAGAATGTTCTCCAACCTAGACAAGTTATCTGCTACGGGGTTATCAGCACCCTTTCTATCGACAATGTGCAAATCAAATTCTTGTAGCAAGAGAACTGTTGGGGAACGTCGCATGGGAAACAAAAAATTTCCTACGCGCACGAAGACCTATCATGGTGATGTCCATCTACGAGAGGGGATTTCGGATCTACGTACCCTTGTAAATCGCACAGCTGAAGCGTTAAGAAACGCGGTTGATGTAGTGGAACGTCCTCACATCCCTCGATGTGCCCCGCGAACCGTCCTACGAACCGTCCCGCGATCTGTCCCACGATCCGCTCTGATCTAGTGCCGAGCGGATGGCAGCTCCGTGTTCAGCACACATACAGCTCGACGATGATCTCGGCCTTCTTGATCCAGCAAGAGAGACAGAGAGGTAGATGAGTTCTCCAGCAGCGTGACGGTGCTCCGGAGGTTGGTGGTGATCTAATCACAGCAGGGCTCCGCCCGAGCTCCGCATAAACGCGGTCTAGAGGAAAAACCGTGGAGGTATGTGGTCGGGCTGCCGTGGAAAAGTTGTCCGAAATCAGCCCTAAAACCTCTGTATATATAGGTGGGAGGGGAGGGGCCTTGCCTTGGGGCTCAAGGATCCCCAAGGGGTTGCGCCGAAGCAAGGGGGGAAGTCCTCCCCTTTCAATCCTAGTCCAACTAGGATTGGAAGGTGGAGTCCTTCTCCACTTTCCCACTTCCCCTTTTTTTTCTTTTCTCTTAGATTTTTCTTTCTCCTGCGCATAGGGATTCTTGGGCTGTCCCACCAGCCCACAAAGGGATGGTGTGGCACCCCTAAGGCCTATGGGCTTCCCCCGGGTGGGCTGGCCCCTCCCGACGAACATCCGGAACCCATTCATCACTCCCGGTACATTCCCGGTAATGCCGAAAACTTTCCGGTAATGAAATGAGGTCATCCTATCACTACTAGGAAAAGGCTTGCTAATGACGCACCTATTTTGGCTACTAATGGCGCACTATAGGTGCACCACTAGCATCACGCCATTAGATTTTTTTACTAATGGCGCACCACAAGTGCGCCATTAGTATCTGGTATACTAATGATGCACCAGGCAGTACGCCATTAGTATTACTCACGGTGCGCCATTAGTATCTGGTATACTAATGGCGCACCAAGTAGTGCGCCATTAGTATAGATCCCGGTGCGCCATTGGTATAGATCCCGGTGCGCCATTAGTATAGATCCTAGTGCGCCATTAGTATAGATCCTGGTGCGCCATTAGTATAGTTTATGGTGCGCCATTAGTATGCCTCCCAGGGCCATATTTACCCATATGCTCTGGCTTACTAATGGCGCACTAGTCTGCTGAGTGATGCGCCACTAGTGTGCTGAGTGATGCGCCACTAGTATGAATATTAGGTATTTATTTTATTTTTTCTGATATTTGCATAGATTACAAAATATATTATTGCACAGAATATAGATAGCACAACATATAAACAACAGATTTATCGAATACAATAGAAGATTTGTCTCCGAATACAATTCATCATATTAGTCTCCGAATTTAAAATACCGAACAAAGTTAGAACATTACAAGTCTCGAGACCGCGAGCAGCGAGTTTGTCTTCACACTACAAGTCGATATCGACCATCTAAACTACCATCACATAGAAGAGAGCTGCGGTCATCACGATGAGCATAATCGCAATGAAACTGGTCTTCATCCGGTTCCTCCAACGCTCCCTCCTCTCTCCCGCTAGATAGCGCGCGTATCTAACTTCCGCCTCCGCCCTTGTGGTGTACCCTTTGTAACTGTTACCGCTGAATCGGTGAACCTGTCTCCGACACTCCTCCCAGTCGTCGTAGACTCCGGAAACCTTACCCTTGTACACGACATACGACGGCATCTCTATGCACTAGCCAAACAAAACGTTAGTACCAATTCACAGAGACATACAAGAACTAGCATGAATAACTGACCTTTGAAGCATCTTCACATGCTTGTTCCAGCACTGCAAGTTGAGCTCCCCAACCAACAAGTGTTATATCACTTCCTTTGCGGATCACCTAAAGTATAAAGATTGCATAAATATTTTTGGGTTCCCTCGTCACAAAAACAATACGCAGGATGGAGATATACGCACTTCCGCCTGGGATAAAGGCAGCATATAGTCCCCCTCAGGAACTTCTTCAACAGACAAACGGTACAACCACTGTTAAGAGAGGAAAGCTGCTTGTAAGAGCATTCCAAATAATCAATTCAATATTGTCCATCAGCTGTTCTCTTGCGCTTATTCTACCAGATGGATATACCAGATGGATATATACGAGTCTTAACCAACTGAGAAACTTCTTTCAAATTTTTGCTCTACCTTTGGCTCGAAAAAGATGACTGGGTTTGGGTCACGAATGCTGGCCAGCAAAAGTCCCTTGGCCTCACGTGGACTCCGAGGTATGACAACCTGAAATAGCATTTTTCTTAGTACTCAGGAAACAAGAACATAAATTTCTGTACACAATTTCAGAAATGTCGTAGAGCGTCAAACAGGAGTACCAGAAAATGATGCTTGATATTGTTATACTACCTGATTTTACAAATAAAAATCTTAGTCAACTAGGCAATGTGGTTTCCACTTGTATCCTAACTATTTACTGTAAATGATTACAAATATTGGCACAGAGCGATAGATATACAGACTAACCTTCAGGCCAGGAACATGGCAGAAGAAAGCCTCTGGTGACTGTGAATGGTAGTGACCACCATGTCCAACAGCTCCATATGGAGATCGAATTGTTAAACCTAGAAAATAAGGGATGACAACTTCAGGATGTTTCACTATTAAACAACATGAAAATCAGCATGGGACATGGAACGATCCCTTTCAAAATGGGAAACAGTTATTTTTTTCTACAGGGAAAAATGGTTACCTCCACAGTTAAATTCATTTCCACTTCGGTATCTGAATTTAGCGGCTTCGTTGACAATCTGCATGAGAAGTGGTATGAACAGGTTGGAACAAGACATTGATCAAATTTATATAAATTGAGCAACTTGACAATGTTCAAGAACTAAAATGGTTTTATAACTGAATGCGACAGTGACAATGCAGAGTCCAGAGTCCACTAAGAAAGTGAAGCTCCAATAATCTCGGGCAACAAGTAGACAAGGTACTTCCATCAACTAAGATAACACAGTAATATAATGCAGTCGATATAGCAACCATTTAAAAGTGTCTGCAGTCAATAAGGAAAGAACTCTTGTAGGTAAAATAATCCTGAATGGAATGAGAGACATACCTGATCAAATGCTGGAAAGATATAATCTGCAAACTGTATTTCAGCAATAGCTCTATTGTCCTGCATGTTGAAGATAAGAAAATAATATGAGGCTTCCATTGCGAAGATGATAGAAGTGAATAGTGATTCCTTCACTTGCAAAAGGTTACTCGGTGACGCAAGATTGTAAGGTTCCCTTATTTTCCAGTGAAAGGTGGATCGTAAGGCTTCTGTTCCATGTAAATATTTTGACTGGAATTAATGATGTATGATAAATTACATATGACATATCCATTCTCCCATCCAAAGGAATCTTTAGGCTCCACAAATTCAAGCGACATAAATCATAATTACTAGTAAGATGTATGTTTCCTAACTGCGGTACTTGCAAAAAAACTTATTAACAAATTACTATTGGTAAACCAAGGAACCTGAAATGTATTTTTACAAGAAAACTTCAATTTTGTCTTTGACTCACCATTGCTGCTAAGCCAATAGCAAATCCGGCAATACCCTGCTTGAGAATAACTGATCACTGGTCAGAACAGGGCATATAGCATGCGCAAGCACATTTAAGGCATAACAAGTGCACCAGAATGCATCAAAACACGTCTGAATGTCAGGAAAAAAATAATCCAAGAACAAATAATGACAGAACGATAATACACATACATCATGACACATAATTTCAACTCCAACTCTTGTGTACAGTTTCATAAACAAATCAGGAAAGATAAATCAGACTGTGAATAGTACAAAATTCAGATCTGGTCAATCGTTTTTGTTTCCAGAGTTATGTGTTGGTTTTATAATTTTTCCCAGAACACGTGTAATGCTGAATTAAGGACTTACTGCACTACTACACCTAAGCCATACGAACTTCAGCATAGTGAACTCAAATGTATGTCTGAGCATAGCAGACTGTAAACACTATTTTTTTCTTTCACATTTTGCTGTAGTGTTGCCGTAAACTTAAGCGGGTACGGCAAGTAAAGATGCACCTGTTCACACAATGGCGCATTGAATACTCTCTGTTTCCTGGATCGTTCGGCTAGCCTTGTCGTGCAACGGAAGACGCCGCCGAAACCCACATCCTCTCCAAAGACGTAAGAGCTGTCAAAATGGAACTCATCTTCAGTTCACTGGATTAATGTTGATAGCCGGACGTATTATTTACAGCGGAAAGGAAATGCCAAATCGTCAGGTGATTCAGAAGGCGATGTGGAGATCCGGCCTCTCCTACGAGCAGGATATGCGTGCCTCACCGCGGGTCGGTGTCGAGCGCGATGTGGAGCGCCTGGTTGGCGACGGAGGGGGGCGGACCTGCTTGGGCAGGTCCGGGGCGGCGGCGACGGCGGAGGATCGGCTATTTACTGGTGCTGCGCTTCAGGGGCGGAGGAAGGGGCGCCGCCGGTGGAGAGGACGAGGACGGCGTGGGTCTTGCAGGGGGACTTGAGGTGGCGGCCGAGGACGGTGAGGTCGGGGAGGTGGTGGCCCTTCGTGGCGGCGGAGCTAGGGTTCGGGGAGACGGCGGGCGCTGCTGGGCAGTGTGGAAAGGGGGTAGGGGGGAGGCCGCAGGAGAAGAGATGAGGGCGCGAGGACAGCCGGCTTAGGAATGGCGCACCCCGAGCGGTGCGCCATTAGAATGTTTTTTATATAGTAATGGCGCATGTATATGAGGTGCGTCTTCTCTATGTTGTTAACCTTCGAAGTAGTAGCGCAGTGGTGCGTGGGTTTTGCCTCCTAGCAGGAGGTGGCGGGTTCGAATCCTCTTCCCCCTCTTTGTTTTCCCTTTTTTTTTTGGACGGCACTACTAGTTGTACAGTGTTTAGTTGTGTCCATCTTTAATTCACTACTATTGTCCACTGTTTAGTTGTGTCCATCTTTAATTCACTACTAGTTGTCCAGTGTTTAGTTGTGTCCATCTTTAATTCACTACTAGTTGTCCAGTGTTTAGTTGTGTCCATCTTTTTTTTCCTTTTATTTTTTTTGGACGGCACTACTAATTGTCAACTATTTTTACATCTTAGTTGTCCAGTGTTTAGTTGTGTCCATCTTTAATTCATGTAGCTTGTCAGAAAAAATCACATACTAGTACATGTCATTTGTATTGTGCCGAGTTGCCATTTTATTTATATAGCTTGCCAAAATAATTATACCAAATTATCATAATTATATGCTGTAATTGCTTACTTGATTAATTATGTTTAAAAATACATATTTAGTCATATGAAAAATAGCTAGCTATCAGGTTTAAACCTTTGTAATCCTAACAAGTAGATGCCTATGAATAGGAGTTGAATCTTGTGAATAGGTGTTCTAGTGGTAAGTATGCCGACGACGGCGGCGGTGGAGCGGGGGAGGGTGCGGGGGGTGCTCGGCGGCGAGGGGGGTCTTGCGAGGGGTGATAGCGATCGAGATGGAGGGGATCGAGATCGAGTGTCCTCATGAATATTCAATATTTTTTCATATTGAATATGAAAGAATATCATCAAATTTGAAAATGTCGAAATACAATCGAGAAATGAAGGCTACAATTTAAATACAATCGATCTTAGCTAGCTATTTGTTCACAATCTTCTTGCCCTTATTTTTCGTAAATGGAGTTCTTCCCTTGAACGGACGTCCTTTAGGTAGGGTGGTCCTGCTTCTTCTTGTGGTGTATGCTGGTACTTCATCATCGTCGTCATGTTCCATCTTCGGGTCGCCATACTTGTCGAAGTCTTGCTCATTGGTGACTCCATCCATTCCGATGATCTTCCTTTTGCCTCTCCTCACGACAACACGACTGGGCTTTGGTGGGTCGGTAATGAAGAAGCATTGGTCCACTTGGGAAGCCAGTACCCATGGCTCTTTGATTATATCTCCGTCCGTCCTCTATTGGCCTCGGTCATTGTACATCTTCTCAATAAAGGTTTTGTGCTCTACGACCCAAGGATTGACCACGTCTATGTGTTGTAGCGCGACTTGGTTTGCTCTTTCAAAGTCGGCGAGTCGACCCTCGAAGTCGACATGCATTTCGCGGCGACCCTCACGGTGACCCCATCCTGCGAGCCTGCCGAGGTGCCTGTTGACGGGCAGACCAACGGGGTTCTCGATGCCTAGATAATTCGTGCAGTAGGAGATGCACTCTTCGGTCATAAAGCCCCTGGCTATGCTTCCCTCTGGACGTGACATGTTGCGAACGTATCCTTTGATGACACCATTCATCCTTTCGAACGGCATCATGCTGTGCAGGAACGTCGGCCCAAGTTGGATGATATCCTCCACGATATGGACCAGCAGATGCACCATAACGTCGAAGAATGCGGGCGGTAAGTACATCTCAAGCTCTTGCGTTATCCGTCTGCTTGAGAAGCAGCTCTTGCATATGAGGGTCCTGCACCCAGGCCATCGATGGTCCATCGTCGTCTGCTCCGGCATCTTCATCTTCATGATCATGCCCTTCGTCTGCTCCGGCATCTTCCTCATCATCATGTTCGGCATCTTCTACATGATGACTGTGTCCTGGAGATTCTTCGTCTTCTCGCCCGCCCTCGCCGCGGTTGTCTTGCTCATGCCCTTCCTCATTTCTTTCCCGGCCCCCATGGACGACTTCATAATCATCTTCATCACCTTGCCACCGATAGCCATCCATGAAACCACGCAAGAGCAGGTGGTCCCGCACCTTTACGGAATTCGGGTCCATAAGGCTCTTCAGCTTGCATCTTCGACACGGACATCTTATCTCTGTCTCGTTCTTTTGAAGCATCTCGGCCTTCGCGGAGCTCAAAAACCTATTCATGATGCCTTCGGTCATCGTGCGGACCATGGTCGCCTGCGGGGTAGAGCAAAACGATATTTTAGAACCAAAAAAAAAATTGGCATGACATTGCCTAAAAATAGGACAAAAAAGAATGCATAGTGCCAAATTCTCGCCGAAACGGAAATGAATCAACATTCCGGGAAAATATTGGCAACTATCGCATTTCAAATACCGGTACCTGCAAACAAAAAATATATGCAACACCACAAACATACGTAAATCTAGCTAGGACATAAAAAGTGCATGTGCACGTTGTTGGAGGGAGAAAAAAGTAGATCTACAACATAAAAGCTTTCCCCTTACTTACCTATCAAAAAAAGGTAATTTAACCACTTAATTTGGGTGAATCTATGATGCAAATGAGGTGAGGAGGAGGAGGCACCCGAGACAAGCTTGGAGGAGGAGGTGGAGAGAATGAAAGTGGGGAAAGTGAGTGTGGTAGGTGCCTGTCCAAAATATCTAGCTGGTCCGAGGTTACTAATGGCGCACCACCTACATATGCGCCATTAGTAACCCTGGTTACTAATGGCGCACCTCCTCTGGTGCGCCATTAGTAGTTCTGCAAAAAAAAAATAGTGGCGCACCACCAACAGATGCGCCATTAGAAACACTGGTTACTAATGGCGCACTAGCTGTGGTGCGCCATTAGTAGTTTGTAAAAAAAAATTATAGTAGTGGCGCACTACTAACAGATGCGCCATTAGTAACCCTAGTTACTAATGGCGCACCAGCTGCTGGTGCGCCATTAGTAGTTTTGCAAAAAAAAAAAATATATATATATATATAGTAGTGGCGCACCTAGTGTGTGGTGCGCCATTAGTATCCATCACACTAATGGCACACCTCACATGGTGCGCCACTACTATATAGTAGTGGCGCACTGCTTGTGTGGTGCGCCATTAGTATCTATATCATCTATAGCCCTTTTCCTAGTAGTGTATATATCAATCTTCGTCTCCAGACCATTCCGGAAACCCTCGTGACGTCCGTGATCTCATCCGGGACTCCGAACAACATTCGGTAACCAACCATATAACTCAAATACGCATAAAACAACGTCAAACCTTAAGTGTGCAGACCCTGCGGCTTCGAGAACTATGTAGACATGACCCGAGAGACTCCACGGTCAATATCCAATAGCGGGACCTGGATGCCCATATTGGATCCTACATATTCTCCGAATAACTTATCAGTTGAACCTCAGTGTCAAGGATTCATATAATCCCGTATGTCATTCCCTTTGTCCTTCGGTATGTTACTTGCCCGAGATTCGATCGTCGGTATCCGCATACCTATTTGAATCTCATTACCGGCAAGTCTCTTTACTCGTTCTGTAATACAAGATCCCGTAACTTACACTAAGTCACATTGCTTGCAAGGCTTGTGTGTGATGTTGTATTACTGAGTGGGCCCCAAGATACCTCTCCGTCACACTGAGTGACAAATCCCAGTCTCGATCCATACTAACTCAACGAACACCTTCGGAGATACATGTAGAGCATCTTTATAGTTAGTAGTCACCCAGTTACGTTGCGACGTTTGATACACATAAAGCATTCCTCCGGTGTCAGTGAGTTATATGATCTCATGGTCATAGGAATAAATACTTGACACGCAGAAAACAGTAGCAACAAAACGACACGATCAACATGCTACGTCTATTAGTTTGGGTCTAGTCCATCACATGATTCTCCTAATGACGTGATCCAGTTATCAAGCAAAAACACCTTGTACATAGTCAGAAGACCCTGACTATCTTTGATCAACTGGCTAGCCAACTAGAGGCTTGCTAGGGACAGTGTTTTGTCTATGTATCCACACATGTATCTAAGTCTTCATTCAATACAACTATAGCATGGATAATAAACGATTATCATGAACAAAGAAATATAATAATAACTAATTTATCATTGCCTCTAGGGCATAATTCCGACAAGAACCCATCTGATAAGTCTAGGTTTAGCGTCCTTCTTCTCCATAAGGTACTTAATAGCAGCATGATCAGTGCGAATAGTGACTTTGGAATCAACTATGTAAGACCAGAACTTTTCACATGCAAACACGACTGCTAAAAATTCCTTTTCCGTAGTGGCATAGTTTCTCTGGGCACTGTCTAGAGTTTTACTAGCGTAGTGAATAACATTCAACTTCTTGTCAACTCTTTGCCCTAGAACAGCACCAACAGCATAATCACTAGTGTCACAGATGATCTCAAAAGGCAAGTTCCAATCAGGTGGTTGAACAATAGGTGCAGTTATCAAAGCCCTCTTAAGTATTTAGATGGCTTCCTCACAATCATCATCAAAGACAAAAGGAATATCCTTTTGCAAGAGATTGGTAAGAGGCCTAGAAATCTTAGAGAAGTCTTTGATGAACCTTCTATAGAAACCAGCATGCCCAAGGAAACTTCTTATCCCTTTGATATATGTGGGTTATGGCATTTTCTTGATTGCATCGACCTTAGCCTTATCGACTTCAATACCTCTTTCAGAAATTTTATGTCCTAAGACGATGCCTTCATTAACCATAAAGTGGCACTTCTCCCAATTCAAGACAAGATTGGTGTCTTTACATCTCTGTAAGACTCGATCAAGGTTGGTGAGGCAATCGTCGAAGAAAGACCCGTAAACGGAGAAGTCATCCATGAAAACCTCAACAATCTTTTCACAAAAGTCAGAGAATATAGCCATCATACATCTTTGAAAAGTGGCAGGTGCATTACATAAGCCAAAAGGCATACGTCTATAAGCAAAGGTACCGAAAGGGCAGGTGAAAGTGGTCTTCTCCCGATCAGATTGTGCAACTATTATTTGGGAGAAACCAGAATAACCGTCTAGAAAGCAGAAGTGTGTGTGTTTAGACAGTCTTTCTAGCATTTGGTCGATAAAAGGCAAAGGATAAAGATCCTTCCTAGTGGCTTTATTCAGTTTCCTAAAATCGGTCACCATCCTATAGCCAGTGATAATCCTCTGTGGGATTAATTCATTAGGGACAACGGTAATGCCTCCCTTCTTAGGGACGCAATGCACCGGACTCACCCAATCGCTATGAGCAATAGGATAGATGATACCTTCTTCCAGGAGCTTTAGTATTTCTTTTCTTACTACCTCTTTCATCTTTGGATTCAATCTCCTTTGATGATCAACAACTGGTTTGAGATCAGGATCAGTTTTAATCTTGTGCTGACATAGAGTAGGACTGATGCCCTTAAGATCATCAACAGTATATCCAATAGCAGCACGGTGCTTCCTCAGAGTTTTTAGTAACTTCTTTTCTTCATGCTCTGAGAGGCTAGCACTAATTAACAGGATATATCTCCTTTTCATCAAGATAGGCATACTTAAGAGTATCAGGCAACTGTTTAAGCTCGAACACGGGATCACCCTTTGGTGGGGGTGGATCCCCAAGCAGTTCAACAGGCAAGTTATTCTTAAGGATATGATATTGTTCTAAGACAACTCTATCTATCTCATCCCTTTCATCCATATGCATATCATTTTAATACTCAAGCAAGTATTGCTCTAAGGGATCAGTAGGAGGCATGACAATAGAGGCTAAGGCAATAGTTTGATCCCTACTAGGCAACTCCTTTTCATGAAGTTGTCTACCAAACTTAGAGAAATTGAACTCATATGACACACCTTCAAAGCCAACAGTGAGAGTTTGCTTCTCACAATCAATATGAGCATTGACGGTATTGAGAAAAGGTCTACCAAATATGATAGGACAAAAGCTATCTTGTATGGTAGCAAGAACGAGGAAATCAGCAGGATACTTCGTTTTACCACACAAGACTTCAACATCCCTAACAATTCCCACAGGGCAGATAGTATCTCTATTGGCAAGGTGAATAGTGACATCAATAAGATCTATCTCAACAGGTGCAATCTCATCTTTGATTTCATCATATAAGGATTGAGGTATTGCACTAACACTAGCACCCACGTCACCTAAGCCATGATAACAATGATCTCCTATCTTAACAGAAACCACAGGCATGCCAACAACAGGCCTATGTTTGTCTCTAGCGTGAGGTTTAGCAATTCTAGCAGCATCTTCACAGAAGTGAATATCATGCCCATCAACATTGTCGGACAGGAGATCTTTGATAATAATGTAGCCCCTACGTATCACAGTTGAAGCTTTAGAATGATCCTTTATTCTAACAGGGAAAGGTGGTTTCTCAATGTAAGCTCTAGGAACAATAGGATCATTATAAGCAATGACTTCCTCTTCAACTGGATTGGGTTTAACTACATTGACTTCTAAGGGAGGATGATATTTAAACCACTTCTCTTTAGGGAGATCAATATGAGCAGCAAATGATTCACACAATGAAGCTACTATCTCAGAGTCAAGTCCATATTTGGCACTAAAATCACAAAAAGTATTTGTTTCAACATAGGATTTAACGCAATCAAACTTGAAATTCATACCTCACTCCTTACCTTCATCAAACTCCCAATATTCAGAGTTGCGTTTAATTCTTTCCAATAAATTCCATTTGAAGTCAATATCTCTCTTCATAAAAGAACCGGTACAAGAAGTGTCCAGCATGGTGCGATTATCATGAGAAAGCCGAGCATAGAAGTTCTGAATAATAATTTCTCTCGAGAGATCATGGTTGGGGCATGAATATAAGATTGACTTAAGCCTCCCCAAGCTTGAGCGATGCTTTCCGTGTCACGAGGCCAAAAATTATAAATATAATTCCGATCACAATGTACTAGATGCATAGGATAAAACTTTTAATGAAATTCCAATTTCAATCAGTTGTAGTTCCATGATCCAGTATCATCACATAGCATATACCATGTCAATGCCTTATCCACCAAAGATAAGGGAAAGACATTCTTCTTGACCTCATCCTCAGGCAAACCTGCAAGCTTAAATAAACCACAAACTTCATCTACATAAATTAGATGCAAGTCGGGATGTGATGTTCCATCTCCTGTAAAAGGATTAGCCAACAGTTTCTCTAGCATACCCGAAGGAATTTCATAACAAATATTTTCAGTAGGTGCAGCAGGTTGAGGAGCAACTCCTTGTGCTTCCGTTCTAGGTGACAAGCTCCTCAAAGGATTAGTTTCCATAGTGACAAGTGACAATAAATTTCAGCACACTATATAAATGTTTCCTTACCAAAGGCACTTCACTCCCCGGCAACGGCGCCAGAAAAGAGTCTTGATGACCCACAAGTGTAGGGGATCTATCGTATTCCTTTCGATAAGTAAGAATGTCAAACCCAACGAGGAGCAGAAGGATCTGACAAGTGGTTTTCACCAAGGTATTCTCTGCAAGCACTGAAATTATCGGTAACAGATAGTTGTGTGATAAGATGATTCGGAGCAAGTAGCATGTAACAATAGTAACAAAGGTGCAGCAATATGGCCCAATCCCTTTTGTAGCAAGGGACAAGCATGGACAAACTCTTATAGAAGGTAAAGCGCTCCCAAGGACACATGGGGATTTCTGTCAAGCTAGTTTTCATCAAGTTCACATGATTCGCGTTTGCTACTTTGATAGTTTGATATGTGGGTGGACCGGTGCTTAGGTGCTTCCCTTACTTGGACAAACCTCCCACTTATGATTAACCCCTCTCGCAAGCATCCGCAACTACGAAAGAAGAATTAAGACAACGTCTAACCATACCATTAAACTAGTGGATCCAAATCAGCCCCTTACGAAGCAACGCATAAAATAGGGTTTAAGATTCTGTCACTCTAGCAACCCATCATCTACTTATTACTTTCCAATGCCTTCCTATAGGCCCAAATTATGGTGAAGTGTTATGTAGTCGATGTTCACATAACACCACTAGAGGAAAAACAACATACAACACATCAAAATATCGAACGAATACCAAATTCACATGACTACTTATAGAAAGACTTATACCATGTCCTCAGGAACAAAAGTGACTACTCACAAAGCATAATTATATTCATGACCAGAGAGGTAATGAATAGCATCAAAGATCTGAACATATAATCTTCCACCCAGTAATCCAACTAGCATCAACTACAAAGAGTAATTGACACTACTAGCAACCTTATAAGTACCAATCGGAGTCGCGAGACGGAGATTGGTTACAAGAGATGAACTAGGGTTTGGAGAGGAGATGGTGCTGATGAAGATGTTGATGGTGACAAGTCCCCTCCGATGAGAGGAGTGTTGGTGATGACGATGGTGATGATTTCCCCCTCCGGGAGGGAAGTTTCCCCGGCAGGACAGCCCTACCGGAGCTCTAGATTGGTTCTGCTCAAGTTCCGCCTCATGGCAGCCGCGGCTCCTCCCGAAAGCTTCCTTATGATTTTTTCTGGGATGAAACCCTCCATATAGCAAAAGATGAGCGTCGGAGGTGCAACAGGGGGCCCACAAGCCACCCAGGCCCGACCATGGGGGTAGGCCGGGCCTGGCAGGCTTGTGGCCTCCTGGTGGTGCCCCTCTGGTACTTCTTCCGGCCAGTATTTTTCATAAAATACAAAATAATTCCCCGTTGATTTTCACGGCTTTTGGAGTTGCGCAGAATAGGTATCTCAAACTTGCTCCCTTTCCAGACCAGAATTCCAGCTGCCGGCATTCTCCCTCTTCATGTAAACCTTATAAAATAAGAGAGAAAAGGCATAAGTATTGTACCGTGAAGTGTAATAACAGCCCATAAAGCGATAAATATCAACATAAAAGCATGATGCAAAATGGATGTATCACTCCATTGCTTCTAGCCTTGTCTCCATGCTTCCAGTCTTCTTTGGCCCCTCAACATCACGGATGTGCAGCACCCCCTCATGCATCTCAATGGTTTGAGGGTGTTGCAACACCTCCGCAAGGTAGGAGTTGATGACCTTCTCAAACAACTTGTCCTTCAGAGTACTTGAAGACATCACGTTTGTCGTGGTTTTGTCACGGCATATGTCCTCGTGAAAGGACTTAAAGATGGAGCCATCGCACCTTGGTGGCGACTCAAAGGGGGTGAGCGAAAGCGAGACTCAGATTTACCCAGGTTCGGCCCCTCGTGAGGAGGTAAAAGCCTACGTCCTGCTTTGTGTAGATTGATGATGGTTTCGATTACAAGGAGGGCGTAGCTCGCCTGACCTAGCTCTCGATTTTCTCTAACTCGCCTGACCCTTCCCTGGGACTCGCCTTTATATACAGGTCGAGGCCCTAGGGTTTACAAAGTCCTGCTATCCTACACTTGGTAGTTTTCCTTATCTCTAAGTCGCCGTGCTCCCCACGACCAAGAGCTTCCTTGAGATTCCATCATCCATACGATCCTCTTGACCCACCCTACAACTCCCGGGCCACTTGACACATGGCCAAAGGTGAGTCGCCCCTTTGGTGACCCGGCCCATTAAGGGAGGGTTACCTACAGGTAACATCCCCAACATTAGGCCCCATATTGTCATGAATTCATTCGTGTCAAGAAACTCCCTTCAATCTTGGGGCGACTCTCCTTATTTCTAGCCTTCGACGAACGCTGAGCCGCCATTCGTGGCACTCTAGCCTGAGTCGCCATACAACATTAAAGGGCGTCGCCTCATCTCCTCGGTTCCAGTTCCCAAACACTGTAACTGTTAGCGAATCTTTCGCACATAATTGTTTATCTCGAAAATCTAGGCGCCATCATTGCGTTTACTAACTTGTCGCCTCGATTCCCACGTTGACAGCCTTGTTTCCCGTTCCTGCTCCTTAAATACCGAGGGAAATGGGGGGAAGAGGAACCTCGTCACCTGCCCCCATTCTCCCTTCGTCTTCGCCTTCGTTTCCCAGCACCGGCCTCCCGACATAGTCTCCGAGCTCCAGCGTCCCGGCGTCGTCCTCAGCTCCGGCGTCCAGCATCGTCCTCGGCTCCCGGAGTCTTTCTCCATCGATCGTGGCTCCCCCGGTGGCAGAGACCACGAAGGCCTGAGCCTCCGTCCCCGGCGGCGATCCCCTATTACCAGGTACACTTCCTCCCTTTCTTAGGTGTAGATCAAGGACTCCATAGCCGCAGCTGTCAACTCCATAGGATGAATACCTTGAGTCATAGTAGATCTGCTCCCCATTGCCATGATTAGCTTCAGATCGCAATAGGCATCGGCCATTTTAATCTCGACCTCCCGCTAGTTTAATCCCATGTCATGTTGACCAGCTCAGGATTAGTACTATATGCGCAGTTCATCGCCATTACCTCGAACAATATATTCTTATTTTTTACCTGTCCGTAGATCCATAGCTTTCTGCCTATCTATAGAAACATGTTTTTTCACCCATTGAGAATATCTCTAAGGACAAGAATGTTTACAAGAGTCGCCTTTTAGCTTCATCCTTCATGGCGACTCAGTTTATTTACTATAGTCAGGACGCCCCTTTCATTTAGTCTGGTGGGTGAGTTACCAATCCTTTTTGTGAACACCATAGACCCGCGCCAGCGGGTTAGAATACTTCTTAATCTTTGCTGAGTCGCCTCGCACTCCGTTTTTTTGTAGTCATGACCATCACGAAGTGTGATTGGCTGCCAACCAAAGTCGATGATGCCACTCTCGAGAAATACGTCGAGGCGGGTCTCCTTGACGGTAAAGATATTATTGGTTGGAGAACCGCCCCGGGCGAGTTGATTCCCAACCCGGGGCCAGGAGAAGTCGTGATCTTTACCGACTACCTCGAGCGTGGATTCAAGCCGCCTGGATCAAAGTTCTTCCGAGACGTCATGCACTTGCTCAACCTTCATCCTCAAGACCTAGGACTCAATTCCATCACCAATCTATGCCAATTCCAGGTTTTCTGCGAAGTGTACTTACAGAAAGAACCCTCGGTCCCTTTGTTCCGGAACTTCTTCCACTTAAACCGCCAGACCGAGTTCTCCAACGGTCCCAACCATGAACTCGGAGGAGTCAACGTTCAGAGACGCCGCAAGCGTGGATTCCCGGCAGTTCTTTTGCCCAGTCACCCCAAAGGATGGGCCGAGTCATGCTTCTACTGCCAGAACACTGCTCCACCAGACGAGAACCCTCTTCCGGGTTTCAGAGCAGACCGTCTGCCTATGGACTTCAAATTCCGTGACAAGCTTACTGAAGAAGAAGAGTCAGAGTTCATTCCACTCTTTTCAGATCTAAAATTCTTGTACAACAACGGGCTCATCGGGATCGACCTGTTCCGCTGCTGGATACAGTGGAATATCCTTCCCTTGAGCCGCCGCGACAGGTTGATGTATGATTATGATGGCACTTTAGAGCATCCACAGCGCGCCAGTCGCCGCCAACTTTCAGAGAGCGAAATCGTCGGGGCCATCAAGAGATTAACCGACGAGCCTCTGGAAGAGTGTGCCAAGATCGGTCTCAGAGGCTTCTGCCGTGCCAACCCGGTGCCTCCAGTAAGAATCTAAGTCACCACTTGTCTTGTTTATACTTAGCAACTTTCATGATTAAAAACCTGCCTTCGTTTGACTGAAACCCGATGTGTTTTCGCGAAGGGGTCCCAAAGCCGTTCCCCCAAAGTCCACCAAGGCGCCACCCAAGAAGAAGAAAACGGTGAGCAAGAATAAAACCACCATCAAAGATTCATCCTTTGTTGGCGACCCTCATGCAGACGAGGCGAATTCTGAGGTAAGGCTTTTTTCTTGGCCCTTCTCTATATATTCCAACTTAAGTTTATACCATATTTCTTTTCATGTAGGGTGACGACGATGAAAGCAAGAATGATGCAGTCGAGGTAATTTCCATTTCTTTTGACTCGCCTTCTTCTTCTCCTAGACCAGCCAGGCGGATCTGGGAAAAAGTGCCCATGTCTCATCCTCATGCTTATATGGACCCTGATTTCCTTTTGAAGAAAGCAACATTCACCCCCTCTCGCAAGACCCGCACTCGCTCTGGCGACTTAGTCACTGGACTGCCCGAGAAGACAACCTGTCGCAAACGGACCAGCGAGGTACGCCTGTCTCGCTATATCTTTTGACGTATGAAATATAACCCGCCATTTTTGTGACTTCCAAACCTTTGTCCTGTCAGACTTCTCCTCCCACATCTGGTGACTCGGCCATCTCTACTCTCCCACCGATGGTTCGCGTGCAAGGGTAAGTTTACACTGTTAACCGAGGCTTTTTAAACAATAACATGTGCTTTCAACCTTGGCGCTTTATCGCAGGGCACAAGCAAAGAAAAGGAAAACCGGCGACTCTCCTTCTGCACAGCAAGCATCTGATGCCTTAGGCGCGGATACATCTATTCCCGAGGCTGATGGGGAGCAAAAAGCGGCTTGCGACATTCCTCCAGGAAACATTCCTGATGTCCAAGATGACTCGCCTGTCATTTTGAAAGAACCCGCTGGCCAGAGTAACCCGCCAAGCCCTCTCAAGGCGACCGACGATCCAGACGTCGTGGTTACTGACTTTGGCTATTCTACTCCTCCGGTTGCCGTGCTCTCCAAAGATATCTCGAAGGGAAGTCACCGTTCCCCTGATGGCGACTCAGAATATCTCCAACTTCCTCAATACGAGAAGCTAGAATTTGACCAGCTATGCTCCCGCTTCACAACTCACCTCGAGAAGGATTTTGAGATGAACAAAAGCCTGCTCCGCCTTATGAAGACCAAACACGAGGTATGCGGATATATACTCCTATACTCATTAACCTTCCAAGGGTCGGGTCATCTTTTTTGAAGATGAGCCGGGTCTTTGCAGTAGAATACTTCGACCTGTAGCCCGCAAGGGCTGGGTCATCTTTTTTGAAGATGAGTCGGGTCTTGTAATAGAAAACTTCAACCTGTAGCCCCCAAGGGCCGAGTCATCTTTTTTGAAGATGAGTCGATTCTTGTAATAGAAAACTTCAACCTGGATCCCCAAGGGACGAGTCATCTTTTTTGAAGATGAGCTGGGTCTTGTAATAGAAAACTTCAACCTGTAGCCCCCAAGGGCCGGGTCATCTTTTTTGAAGATGAGTCGGGTCTTGTATATGGTATGACTTTTTGACAAAAAATCATACATTAGCCCCCAAGTGTCAGGAGTGTTGCTTGCAAAAATTCTGAGACTTGTCTCCCCAAATTATTTAATGCAGGAATCTATGGCCCAGAGTGAGGCGGCGGTAGCCGACTTAAAGAAGAATTTGACTGGTCAACAGGATGCTTACTCTGGGCTGGAGGCTAAATTCCGCTTGTTGCAGGCCGAGTTAGAGAAAATGAAGGCTGACCAGGAGAAATTTGAGAAAAAAGCCAACGCTGATCAAGCCGCCATCTTGAAGCGTGCTGAACAAGCAGAAGAAAAATTGAAAGTCGCCCAACAGGAGCTGACTGGCTTGAAAAAGCATGTATCCAACATGACAGTCGCCATGTTTGGTAAGTTTGATTGATGAATGCCTTTTGATTAACCATGTTGGGATTAGAAGTCGCCAAATACTTATGCCCCTGTTGCAGGTGCCCGAGCCGTCAAACTGCCAGACGACTATATGACCAAATTGAGGGCCATATACACTTTTGCTGAGCAGCTGTACACGGGAGGCGTGTTATCAATCAAGGCAGTGATGGGCAGTAAGGAGCCAACAATGACCATCAAGCAAATGCTCGGCTTCTTGTCCACGCTGCCTCCTGTTAGCAGACAACAGACCTTCCCCGGCAATAGCTAGAAAAATGTTGTTCTCGATTGCTCAACAATTAGAAATTGTCTTGCAATAGCCCACCAGCGCGTGGAATCGAGGCAGTTTTAGAGGATAGAGTATTCAACCCAAATTTGTTGGTTCGCACGACGGGAAGTGAAAGTATATTCTCAAGTATTAGCAGCTGAATGTGTCAGATTCAACCACACCTGCAAGATTAGTATCTGCAAGCAAAGTATCAGCAGCAAAGTAGCAAGCAGCAGTAGTGGCAGCAGCAGAGCAACGCAAGTAACGACAGCAACAAGTAACAGTAGAAGCAACAGTAGTAACAGCAGCAGAGCAAAGCAAGTAACGGCAGCAGTGGGACAAACTCGTAGGCAATGGGTCGGTGATTTGTTTGGATGACATTCATCATGCAACAGTTATAACACGGAGAGATATGTGGCTAGCTCCCGTTCGTCAATGTGATGTAGGCATGCATTCCGTGTGTAGTCATACGTGCTTAGGGAAAAGAACTTGCATGACATCTATTGTCCATCCCTCCCGTGGCAGCAGGGTCCAAAAGGATACTATGGGATATTAAGGTTCTCCTTTTAATAAAGAACCGGAACAACGCATTAGCACTTGGTGAACACATGAACTCCTCAAACTATGGTCATCACCGGGAGTGGTTCCGGTTATTGTCACTCCAGGGTTGCCGGGTCATAACACATAGTAGGTAACTACAACTTGCAAGATCGGATCTAAAACACAGATATATTGGTGACAACATAATAATTTCAGATGTGAAATCATGGCACTCGGGCCCTAGTGACAAGCATTAAACATGACAAAGTAGTAGCGACATCAATCTCAGAACATAGTGGATACTAGGGATCAATCCCCGTCAAAACTAACTCGATTACATGATAGATCCCATCCTACTCATCACCGCCCAGTGAGCCTACGAATACATTACTCACGAACGATGAAGAGCTTCATGGAATTGGAGAGGGAAGATGGTTGATGATGACGATGGAGATGATTTCCCCTCTCCGGAGCCCAAAACGGACTCCGGATCTGCCCTCCAGATGAAGAACAGGATGTGGCGGCGCCTCCGTATCACTAACGCGACGAAATCTTCTCTTTTATTTTTTTTCTGGACGAAATTGGATTTATAGAGCTGGAGTTGGGGGCGGCAGACCCACGTGGGCCCCACAAGTTTGGTTGCCGCGGCCAGGGGGGCCGCGACAACAGGGCTTGTGGCCCACTGGCTCATCCCCTCCGGTGGATCTTTGCGCAGGTATTTTTCATATTTTCCAGAAATATTCTCCGTAAATTTTTAGGACGTTCCGAGAACTTTCATTTCTCCACAAAAACAACACCATGGCAATTCTGCTGAAAACAGCGTCAGTCCGGGTTAGTTCCATTCAAATCATGCAAATTAGAGTCCAAAACAAGGGCAAAAGATTTTGGAAAAGTAGATACGACGGAGACGTATCACCTCCTCAAGTAGAAGAATTAAAGAGATCAGCCGCCCGAACAGGTGTGTTGAACACCCTATGTCGGTGCCTTGCGTATGCCCGAGAGCTCAAAACCGAGGAAATAGTCGCCGGCTACCCTGAGC
This sequence comes from Hordeum vulgare subsp. vulgare, assembly GCF_904849725.1. Lineage (NCBI taxonomy): Eukaryota > Viridiplantae > Streptophyta > Magnoliopsida > Poales > Poaceae > Hordeum > Hordeum vulgare. The sequence continues at coordinate 566,426,797 of NC_058522.1, read as the reverse complement.
TGAAGGTTGATGGCACAGAATTCACCGAAGTGGATTATAAGCGAACCATCGTAGAATCGCGCATCGCGGTGACTCAATTGGCGGCGAGTTTTGACCTGAAGAATTATTAATCCGCCTATGATGAAAATAAAAAGAAAGTGACGCCTCCTTCTTATCAAATTGCCAGCCTGGTTCCCATCCGCCCCAAGAATCCTTTCAACCTTGATTTGGACCTGTCTCAATTCCTGGCTGAGGAAGATGAGTTCATCGCCTTATCCAGGTGCAACTGGAAGCTGGGCGATTTACGAATTGAAGGTGGAGAAAGCTCAAGGCAAGGCGACTCGGCGGCGGCTTAGCTTGCCCAGGGATTCTTCCTTTGCTGGAGAGTGATACCCATTTTGGCCGTGAGAGCCATGTAATTATCTTGCTAGTGTGGGTGAAACACCAAACATGCCATATTGTCTTTTGGTCGGAACCATTTGTAGTCCCTGAATCTTTTCATGACTCGCCTGCAACTTTTTATGAACCAAGCAATGGCTCCAAATTTGTCCTCGTGCCCTACGGTTTAGGAAGAAACCAGGCATAGGATTACAGAAGCGTATACGCTCTTGCTGCAAAACAACTTGGGAACTAGTAGCCCCCAAGTAAGCTGGTTTACTTCTCAAAAAACCATATAAGGCGCCTATGTTTGAACCGTGCGACATGGCAACTTTTGGTCCTCTTTGGCTTACCAGCATCCAGTTTTGAAATAAGTGCAACATGGCGACTTATGCTCTCTGATGCTGATAGCGTCCATGTTTGGGTGACTTACAGAACAATAAAGACTCATGCTTTCAGAAGCTGAAATGGCAAAGGACCGCGAAATTCGTGGGTGCCGGCTTTATTGCTTTCATAATTTATGTATTACAAAAACTTGATAAAATAGAAAAAAGGGAGCTCATGGCTCTATGTATAATAAGTCCGCAGATGGGCTATGTTCGAGGGGCAAGTTGTCTCAACCTCTGTGGTTTGTCGATCTGGACGAAGATTCATCAAATAGTAGGAGCCATTCCGAAGATTTTTGCTGATGACAAACGGTCCCTCCCATGGAGGCGACAACTTGTGCATACCGGTATGATGTTGAATCAAATGGAGCACTAAGTCGCCTTCTTGGAAAGCTCGGCTCTTGACCCGATGGCTATGATAACGGCGTAGATCCTGTTGATAAATCGCCGACAATGATGCGGCCAAGTCACGTTCCTCCTCCAAGGCGTCCAGCGAGTCTTGCCGTGCTGACTCGTTATCCTGCTCCACGTAAACGGCGACTCGCGGAGAACCATGTTTGATGTCGCTTGGTAACACCGCCTCTGCCCCATAGACCAGAAAGAAAGGAGTAAAACTCATGGAGCGGTTTGGAGTTGTCCTGATACTCCACAGAACTGAAGGCAATTCCTCCACCAACATCCTGCCGTGCGTTCCAAGGGCACCATAAGTCGGGGCTTAATCCCTCGTAATATTTCCTGATTCGCCCTCTCTGCCTGTCCATTGGACTGGGGGTGCACCACCGCAGAAACATCAAGTCGGATATGCTCCCGTGAGAAAAACTCTTGCATTGCACCTTTGGAAAGGTTGGTACCATTGTCTGTAATGATACTATGTGGATATCCAAACCGGAAAATTAGCCTTTTCAAGAATTTGACAGCCATCTCGGCGTTGCAACTGCTAACAGGTTCTGCTTCCACCCATTTGGTAAATTTGTCAACCGCCACCAATAGATGAGTCTTTTTATTGGACGACATTTTGAAAGGGCCGACCATACCAAGCCCCTAGGCTGCAAACGGCCAATTGATTGGTATCATCTGCAATTCCTGAGCCGGCACATGCGTCTGTCGCCCAAACTTTTGGCAGCCATCACATCGGCGCACGATTTCCTCCGCGTCTGCGTGAGCCGTCAACCAATAGAAGCCATGCCTGAAGGCTTTAGAACCCAAGGATCGTGATCCAGCATGATGACCACAGTTGCCCGCATGAATCTCATTGAGGATCATACATCCTTCCCCAGAAGAAACGCATCTTTGGAATACTCCGAATGTGCTATGCTTATGTAACTTGCCATTATGTATGACCATAGATTTGCACCGGCGGATAACTTGGCGAGCTAGCAACTCATCGGCAGGTAACTCGCTCTGGTGAGATACGCCATATAAGGAATCGCCCAATCCGGAGTAGCGTGAAGAGCCGCCACAAGTTGAGATTCGGGGTCTGGTACCGCCAGGTCTTCTTTCGAACCCAGTTTTACTGACGGGTTCTATCTCAATAGTATCGGCAGTTTCAGAAGCATCACGAGCATTGGGAGTAACTCTAGCAATATGAGCATTAAGGAACTCTAGCAATATGAGCATCAAGGAATACCCCTAGTGGCACATCAGGCAAAGTAGTATCACTAGCAGTATCAAGCATAGCATCATCAGGCAAAATAGCATCTCTAGCATCATCAAGCAAAGCAGTATCAAGCATAGCATCTCTAGCAGTATGAGGCATAGCATCTCTAGCAGTATCAGGCATAACATCTCTAGCAGTATCAAGCATAGCATCTCTAGCAGTATCAAGCATAGCATCATCAGGCATAGTATCATAAGCATCATCAAGAACATGCGACATATCAAGATTTCTAGCAGGAGGTGATGTTGCAAACTTACTCATAACTGAAGGTGAATCAAGTGCAGAGCTAGATGGCAGTTCCTTACCTCCCCTCGTAGTTGAGGGCAAGACTTTGGTTTTTGGATCCTTCAGATTCTTCATAGTGATCAGCACATATAAATCCCAAGTGACTCAGAGAATATAGCAATACCTCCCCGGCAACGGCGCCAGAAAAATGTTGATTGGCACTCTCTGGCAATATCTAGACGAATGCTAATTCTGTGACAACAGACCTTCCCCTGCAACGGCACCAGAAGAATGCTGCTAGCACTCCGCGGCAACAGAACTAGAAGAATGTTGTTGATGGCCCACCAGCGCGTGGGTTTGCAGCAGTTATCGAGGGTAGAGTATTAGACCCAAATTTGTTGATTCGCCAGGAGGTGAGAGAATACTCTCGAGTATTAGCAGCTGAATTTGTCTGATTCAACCGCACTTGAAAGATTAGTATCTGCAAGCAAAGTAGTAGCATCAAAGTAATATGATAACAACGGTGTCAGAAACGATCTGTTGACACGGCACACTATTTCTAATGGTCGTATCAATGGCGCCAGAAGTTGCCGTCGACGGAAATTGTCTGTTCCCGTCAATGACCAGCGAATCAAAATTGTAGCAGGTAGCAGCAGTGTAACGACTAACGGCAGTGGCAAGGAACAGCAGTAGTGACAACAATAGCAAGTAGCAACAGTAGCAAGCGACAGTAGTAACAGCAGTAGCAGCAGAGCAAGACAAGTAACAGCAGCGGTGGGAAAAACTCGTAGGCAATGGGTCGGTGATTCTTTTGGATGATATTCATCATGCAACAGTTATAACACGGAGAGATATGTGGCTAGCTCCCGTTCGTCAATGTGATGTAGGCATGCATTCGGTGTGTAGTCATACGTGCTTAGGGAAAAGAACTTGCATGACATCTATTGTCCATCCCTCCCGTGGCAGCGGGGTCCAAAAGGATACTACGGGATATTAAGGTTCTCCTTTTAATAAAGAACCGGAACAACGCATTAGCACTTGGTGAACACATGAATTCCTCAAACTATGATCATCACCGGGAGTGGTTCCGGTTATTGTCACTCCGGGGTTGCCGGGTCATAACACATAGTAGGTAACTACAACTTGCAAGATCGGATCTAAAACACACATATATTGGTGACAACATAATAATTTCAGATCTGAAATCATGGCACTCGGGCCCTAGTGACAAGCATTAAGCATGGCAAAGTAGTAGCAACATCAATCTCAGAACATAGTGAATACTAGGGATCAATCCCCGTCAAAACTAACTCGATTACATGATAGAACTCATCCTACTCATCACCGCCCAGCGAGCCTACGAATAGATTACTCACGAACGATGAAGAGCTTCATGGAATTGGAGAGGGAAGAAGATTGATGATGACGATGGCGACGATTTCACCTCTCCAGAGCCCAAAACGGACTCCAGATCTGTCCTCCAGATAAAGAACAGGATGTGGCAGCGCCTCCGTATCGCAAACACGACGAAATCTTCTCTTCTGATTTTTTTATGGGCGAAAGTGAATTTATAGAGCTGAGATTGGGGGCGGCAGAGCCACGTGGGCCCCACAAGCTTGGTTGCCACAGCCAGGGGGTGGCCGCCGCAACAGGGCTTGTGGCCCACTGGCCCACCCCCTCTAGTGGATCTTTGCGCAGGTATTTTTCATATTTTCCAGAAAAATTCTCTGTAAATTCTCAGGACGTTCCGAGAACTTTCATTTCTGCACAAAAACAATACCATGGCAATTCTGCTGAAAACAGCGTCAGTCCGGGTTAGTTCCATTCAAATCATGCAAGTTAGAGTCCAAAACAAGGGCAAAAGAGTTTGGAAAAGTAGATACGATGGAGACGTATCATGAACCGAGGCGAGAAAGAGCGTCCGCTGCTTCATTGAGCCGTCGATCGATGTGATCCACTTGGTAGCCACTGAAATGACCCGCCACGTCCGACACAGCCCGTCTGTAAGCCGCCATCAATGGGTCTCGTGAATCCCAAGTGCCAGAAACCTGTTGCGCCACCAGATCGGAATCGCCCAAGCATCTCACTCTTGTGAGGTTCATCTCCTTGGCGAGTCGCAAACCATGAAGCAAAGCTTCGTATTCTGCTGCATTGTTAGTACATGGAAACATGAGTCGGAGGACATAGCAAAACTTGTCACCGTGGGGCAAAGTTATTACCACGCCAGCCCCCGAGCCTTCCAACTGCCTGGACCCATCAAAGTGGATGGTCCAATATGTAAGATCTGGTCTTTCCTCAGGGATTTGTAACTCGGTCCAATCATTGATGAAGTCCACGAGCGCTTGAGACTTGATAGCCGTCCGCGGTGTATACCGAATCTGATGAGGTCCCAGCTCGATGGCCCATTTAGCAATTCGTCCATTGGCCTCTCAGTTATGTGTAATGTCGCCGAGGGGAGCGGAGCTGACGACCGTGACCGGGTGTTCCTGAAAGTGATGCTTCAACTTTCGACTCGCCATGAACACCCCGAAAATCAAATTTTGCTAATGCGGGTAACATTGCTTGGAGAGAGTAAGGACTTCGCTGATGAAGTATACCGACCTTTGGACGGGGTATTCCTTCCCTTCCTCCTTTCGCTCGACAACTATTGCCACGTTGATGGCTCTGGAATTAGCCGCAATGTATAGGAGCATAGGCTCTTTGTCTGTCGGGGCCGCTAGCAGTGATGGGTTAGCTAATTGCTACTTCAAGGCTTCGAAAGCATCGTTGGCCTCATCCGTCCACACGAAATGATCGGTCTTCTTGAGTAGCTGATAGAGAGGGATGGCCTTCTCCCCAAGGCGACTTATGAAATGGCTCAAACCCGCGATTCGACCCGCGATGCGCTGTACTTGGTTGACGTTGGTTGGTTTCCCAAGTGAAGCAATCGCGGCAATCTTCTCTGGGTTGGCCTTGATTCCTCGTTCTGACACCAAGAAACCCAACAGCTTCCTCGTAGGGACACCAAACACACACTTGGTGGGGTTGAGCCTCATCTGGTAAACACGCAGGTTGTCAAATGTTTCTTTGAGATCTTCCAGCAGCGATTCCTTGCGATGAGATTTGACCACGATGTCGTCCACATAAGCATGGACGTTACGGCCTATCTGGCTATGTAGGCAGTTCTGGATGCAGCGTTGGTAAGTCGCCCCGCGCTTTTAAGCCCAAATGGCATGGACACATAACAGAAAGCTCCTAAAGGGGTTATGAAGGATGTCTTTTCCTGATCCGCCACCGCCATTTTTATCTGGTGGTATCCTGAGTAAGCATCCAAGAAGCACAGACTTTCCCAACCCGTCGTCGAGTCAATGATTTGATCAATGCGAGGAAGGGCGAACGGATCCTTTGGGCAGGCTCTATTAAGGTTCGTGTAATCGATGCAAATACGGAAAGTGTCGTTCTTCTTGAGTACCAAGACCGGGTTAGCCAGCCACTCCGGGTGAAAAACCTCGATGATGAAACCGGCGGCAAGGAGCCGGGCCACTTCTTCTCCAATCGCCTTACAGCGCTCTTCGTTAAACTGGCGGAGGTACTGCCGCACCGGCTTAACCTTGGGGTCAGTATTGAGATGGTGCTCAGCAAATTCTCTCGGCACACCCGGCATGTCAGAAGGTTTCCATGTAAAGATGTCCCGATTCTCACGGATGAACTCGATGAGCGTGCTTTCCTATTTGGGGTCAAGACCCGCCCCAATAGTGAACTGCTTGGTTGAGTCGCCCGGCATAAAATCAATGACCTTGGTGTCGTGTGCTGGTTTGAACTTGAGGGGCGGCTCAGAATCGATAGTCGGCTTTTTGAGCGGCGTCATGTCTGCCGGGTCGATGCAGGATTGGTGAAACATAAGCTCCTCGGACGCGCAAGCTGACTCGGCATAGGCGGCATCTCCTTCCTCACATTCTTGGGCTATCTTTCTATCGCCATGGACGGTGATGGGACCCTTGGGTCCAGGCATCTTGATCTTGAGATAAACATAACATGGGCGGGCCATGAACTTGGCGTAAGTCGGTCGTCCGAACAACGCATGGTAGGGGCTTTTGATCTTGACCACCTCGAACAAGAGAGACTCGCTCCTGTAGTTTGACTCCGTGCCAAAAGCTACATTAAGTTTGATGCGCCCAATAGGGTATGCCGACTTACCAGGCACAATACCATGGAAGACCGTGGACGATGGCATCAGGTCCTTCTCGAGGAGGTTCATCCGCCGGAAAGTGTCGAAATATAAGATGTTGATGCTGCTGCCCCCGTCCATAAGGACTTTGGAGAGGGTGTATCCTCCGACTTGAGGAGCCATGACCAGGGCTAAGTTACCAGGGTTGTCGACCCGGGGCGGATGGTCCTCCCGGCTCCACGTTATGGGTTGTTCTGACCAGTGAAGGTATCGAGGAAGCACCGGCTCAGCCATGAAAGTTTTGTGCTTTACCTTGCGATCCCGTTTACAGGTGTTAGTGGTGAACACGTGGTACTGCCCATTGTTCAACTGCTTGGGGTTGTTTTGTAACCCGTCCCGGTCTTCCTGTCGCTGGGGGTCTCCTTGCGGGTGAGGTTGTTTGAATATTCCCGGTGGGTGATATTGTTGGTTATGAACCTGGTATTGACCGGCATTGTGTTGTGACCCGCCATGTGGTCCTTGGTTGGGGAAGCCCCCGAAGGTGGCCTGTCGAGACCCGGACGGGCCGGGTTGCTCCTCCCGCGTACACTGCTCGCCGCCTTGGCTTCTTTTGAGTGCCTCAGCCCGGAACTCTTGCATCACATAGTAATCCTCCCATGAGTGAGTCGCCGGTCCATCAGCTGTGGCGTGCTGTGGGCACGGGCCCTTAAGCATTTCATGGTAGTTACGCGGTTTATTCCCACTGAAGCCCCGTTTCTTCTGACGCGGGTTTGAATTGCGAGTATTAGTATTAACTACAAACTCTACAGGACCCTCCTGCTGCCGCTTCTTCCCATGCCCGCCATGGTGGTTATTTCCCCGGTTCTGGAACTGGGATTGGCCCTTTTGCAACTCGCCCTTGCAGGTAGCTCCGGCTTTGTCGTCGCCCTCCCCGGGATCCTTGGTGTCATCTGACTCAGCATATCTGGTAAGGGCGTCCATCAGCTTGCCCATGTCCTGTACCTTTCGCTTGAGTCTCCCTAGTTTCAGCACCAGAGGCTCGTAGTGGCAATTTTTCTCCAGGATCAACACCGCATGAGCCGCCGAAATACCTTCCGACGAGTGAATAAGCTCCGCAACTCGCCGGGTCCAGTGGTGGGCCGACTCATCCGGCCGCTGAACGCAGTGCTGTAAGTCGACGATGGTCATCGGGGGTTTGCAGGTCCCTCTGAAGTTCTTGATGAAGCGCTCCTTCAGTTCCGCCCAGGTGTTGATAGAGTTGGGCAGCAGATTTTTAAACCAAGTGTGTGCCGTCCCTTCGAGCATCATGGTGAAGTACTTCGCGCAAACCGCCTCGCTAACGTCCAGCATATCCATCGCGAGCTCATAGCTCTCGATCCATCACCCGGGATCGAGATCTGCCGAGTAATTGGGAACCTTCCTGGGTCCTTTGAAGTCCTTTGGCATGCACTCGTTGCGCAAAGCCGGCGCGAAACACGACACTCCAATGTGCTTGCCTCCACCATCCAAGAGCGACGGTGGTACGTAGGCTGGATAGACCTGACCTGCCATGACCGTTGGCTCCATGTGTCGTGCGGCTCGTGCTGCGTCCACAATATCCTGGGCTTGTGTGTGAGGCATCCCAAGCAGATCATGTTGGGGGAGCCGTCGTGGCCCGATGGTCACTGCGAGGAAATCCTCGTGGTGACTTCTGGTGTGACTCGCCTGAGGCGTAGAGTAGAGACGGTCAAGGCTATGGGAATACTGTGCATGCTGGACCACGGCCATTTTTAGAATCTCGATGGTGTTTCTAGCTTCTATCTCGGTCGAGGTGTTTCCGTAAATCAGAAGAGACTCTAGGTGGCAGGTTGCGGCCAGCACGTTGTCGACGGGGTTTGAGAAGTGACCCCGCGGGGTCTGGAATCGTGTTGCATGAACGTCCATGGGCTGATCCGGCGGCAGATTGGATGGTGGAATCGTTCCTCCCCTCGGGGCGGCTTGCAGAGGGCGATCAGGACCCGCCCCAGGGGTGCGCGGGGTGTCAAAGAGGCGAGTTGGGTGTAAGTCGGCCGGGACGCGCCCTCCATGTCTTCTTTGGTGGATGGCGTCGGACGCGCGTTGTTGTATCCCGAGCCGCCAGCCTTCGGTGTTCAGTCGATCAGTCTCTGTAGCAACCGCAGCTTGCTGTGTCTCGATCCTGGCGGCTTCTGCTACCATGTCGCGATGTGCTTTGGCCATTGCCTCCCGCAGCTTGGCCAGCTCAGCGTTGACCAACTCCTGATTCTAAGGCGTGACCGGGGTTGCCATAAGGTTGGCTATCTTTGTTGCCAGTTCCGTCATGGTCTGCGCGGGAGGTTTGGACGTTCCTCGAGTCTCGTTGTTGCGAGTCGGGTTCTGAGGAGGTTGTGCTGATCCAGCCATGTAGATGGCGATTTGCCGGCTAGATCTATCGAGGACTTCGGGATCCATCGCCAGTGATAGCCCCCCGAGCTGCCCTTCCTCAAGGGGGTGGATCGACGCCGTCTCGCCCATGGATGACTCGCCATCGGAATTGACAGGGGTGACGTCCTGGCCCGCCCCTTCGTCTTGCGAGTCGCTTCCCTGCATAAAGCCGACGAAAACCTGGCGGCTTTGTTCCGTCGTGTGACGGGGAGGACGTACCTGGCCGGCTCGACGATGTCGATGGAGGTGTCCGACTCAGGAACAGGGGTTCCGATCATGTCGATGAAGATGTTGATCTTGTCGAAGGGGACTCGGTAGCCAGATTCGGTGGAATCGGCCTCCGATTCCCATAGTGAGTTGTCGATATAGTACTTCCCACGGCGACTCTTGGTCATGATGCCGACAGCGTAGCTTTCTAATCCTGATAGGGCTCCCTTTGAGAACTCAACTCCACCGTGCGCTAGCCCCACGGTGGGCGCCAACTGTCGCGGTTTTGTCACGGCAGATGTCATCGTGAAAGGACTTAAAGATGGAGCCATCGCACCTTGGTGGTGACTTAAAGGGGGTGAGCGAAAGCAAGACTCAGATTTACCCAGGTTCGGCCCCTCGTGAGGAGGTAAAAGCCTACGTCCTGCTTTGTGTAGATTGATGATGGTTTTGATTACAAGGAGAGCGTAACTCGCCTGACCTAGCTCTCGATTCTCTCTAACTCGGCTGACCCTTCCCTCGGACTCGCCTTTATATACAGGTCGAGGCCCTAGGGTTTACAAAGTCCTGCTATCCTACACTTGGTAGTTTTCATTATCTCTAAGTCACCGTGCTCCCCACGACCAAGAGCTTCCTTGATATTCCATCATCCGCACGATCCTCTTGAACCGCCCTACAACTCCTGGGCCACTAGACACATGGCCAAAGGTGAGTCGCCCCTTTGGTGACCCGGCCTATTAAGGGCGGGTTACCTACAGGTAACATCCCCAACAACGTTGATCTAAATTTTTTACATAAACAGCTCGAAACAAAAATAGGAGGTATTGTCGAGATACGAAGGTCAAAACCTTCAGGAGATTATATAATTAATTTTTGCCGACCCGAAGGAGTATTCCACAATAAAACGGAGTTCGTAGGGTGCACGGGGTGGCCACGAGCCTGCAGGGCGCGAACAGGGGGTAGGTCACGCCCCCTGGCTTGTCGTGATCACCTACAAAACTGGTAAAAGTTGCCATTGAAAACGTTTTTGAGTCGGTTTGCTTACCGGAGCACATACCTATTCCTTTTCGAGGTCCGAAACGTTATGATAGGTCTCCTTAATGTACACTTCTGGAGTTATGTATTGATAATAATAGTTTCAACATTTATGGGAGTACCTGAGATATAATGTTTGATTCTTTGCCCATTTACCACCTTCGGATTTGTGCCTTCGGCATTGTTGATCTTCAAGGCACCGGAACGATATACTTCGTCCATAATGTCAGGACCTTCCCATTTAGAGAGAAGTTTTCCAGCAAAAAATCTTGAATAAGAGTTGTATAGAAAGACATGATCACCTACATTGAATTCACGCTTTTGTATCCTTCTATCATGCCATCTCTTAACCTTTTCTGTAAACAACTTGGCATTCTCATAGGCCTGGGTTCTCCATTCATCAAGTGAGCTAATGTCAAATAACCTCTTTTCACCAGCATGTTTGAAATCATAGTTAAGCTCTTTAATTGCCCAATAAGCTTTATGTTCTAGCTCTAGAGGTAAGTGACATGCTTTACCATAAACCATTTTATAAGGACACAAACCCATAGGGTTTTTGTAAGCGGTTCTATAAGCCCATAATGCATCGTCAAGTTTCTTAGACAAATTCTTTCTAGATCTATTAACGGTCTTTTGCAAGATCAATTTAATTTCTCTGTTGCTCAATTCTACTTTCCCACTAGACTGAAGATGATAAGGAGATGCAATTTTATGATTAACATCATACCTAGCAAGCAATTTACGGAAAGCAGCATGAATAAAGTGTGAACCACTGCTACGGCAGCAAAAGTCCTTCCCCGGCAACTCCAGGAATTCTTCTTGCTACTTAACTTGCTTGCGTTGGTTTTACCCTTGAAGAGGAATGGGTGATGCAGCACAGGAGCAGTAAGTATTTCCCTCAGTTTGAGAACCAAGGTATCAATCCAGTAGGAGAATCTCGTCAAGTCCAGAGTACCTGCACAAACACAAAGAGCTTGCACCCAACGCTACAAAGGGGTTGTCAATCCCTTCAAGATTGATTGCAAAGTGAGATCTGAAGGCGGAAAGTGCAACGAAGGAAAAGTGTAAGGCTGAAAATATGGTGTGGAGTAGACCCGGGGGCCATAGTGTTCACTAGAGGCTTCTCTCAAAATAGCAAATATTACGGTGGGTGAACAAATTACTGTCGAGTAATTGATAGAACCGCGCAAAGTCATGACGATATCTAAGGCAATGATCATACATATAGGCATCACGTCCGAGACAAGTAGACCGATACTTTCTACATCTACTACTATTACTTAACACATCGACCACTATCCAGCATGCATCTAGTGTATTGAGTTCATGACGAACAGAGTAACGCCTTAAGCAAGATGACATGATGTAGAGGGATAATCTAAACCAATGATGAAAACCCCATCTTTTTACCCTTGATGGCAACAACACAATGCGTGCCTCGCTAAACCTTCTTTCACTGGGTGAGGTCACCGCATGGTATGAACCCAAAACCAAGCACTTCTCCCATTGCAAGAATCATAGATCTAGTTGGCCAAACAAAACCCACAACTCGAAGAGAATTACAAGGATATGAAATCATGCATAAGAGAGATCAGAAGAAACTCAAATAAGATTCATAGATAATCTGATAATAAATCCACAATTCATCGGATCTCGACAAACATACCGCAAAAGAAGATTACATTGGATAGATCTCCATGAAGATCATGGAGAACTTTGTATTGAAGATCCAAGAGAGAGAAGAAGCCATCTAGCTACTAGCTTTGGACCCGTAGGTCTATGGTGAACTACTCACGCATCATCGGAGAGGTCATGGTGTTGATGAAGAAGCCCTCCGTGTCCGAATCCCCCCTCCGGCAGGGCACCAGAACGTGCCCCAGATGGGGTCTTGCGGAGACACAAGCTTGCGGCGGCGGAAAAGTACTTTCGATGATCTCCTGATTTTTTCTGGGATTTTAGGGAATATATAGGTGCAAAACCTAGGGCAGAGGTGGCCCAGGGAGCCCACAAGCCAGGGAGGCGTGGGCCCCCCTGGCCATGCTATGAGGGCTTGTGGGGTCCCTGCAGGACCCTGATACGTCTCCGTCGTATCTACTTTTCCAAACTCTTTTGCCCTTGTTTTGGACTCTAATTTGCATGACTTGAATGGAACTAACCCGGACTGACGTTGTTTTCAGCAGAATTGCCATGGTGTTGTTTTTGTGCAGAAATGAAAGCTCTCGGAACGTCTTGAAAATTTACGGAGAATATTTTGGAAAATATGAAAAATACCTACGCAAAGATCCATCGGAAGGGACGGGCCAGTGGGCCACAAGCCCTATTGCCGCCCCCTGGCCGCGGCAACCAAGCTTGTGGGGCCCATGTGGTTGTGCCGCCCCCAAACTCAACTCTATAAATTCCTTTTCGTCTCAAAAAAATCAAGAGAGAATATTTCATCACGTTTGCGATGCGGAGGCGCCGCCACATCCTGTTCTTCATGTGGAGGACAGATCTGGTTTCCGTTTTGGGCTCCGGAGAGGGGAAATCATTGCCATCGTCATCATCAACCTTCTTCCCTCTCCAATTCCATGAAGCTCTTCATCGTTCGTGAGTAATCTATTTGTAGGCTCGCTGGGCGGTGATGAGTAGGATGAGATCTATCATGTAATCGAGTTAGTTTTGACGGGGATTGATCCCTAGTATCCACTATGTTCTGAGATTGATGTTGCTACTACTTTGCCATGCTTAATGCTTGTCACTAGGGCTCGAGTGCCATGATTTCAGATCTGAAATTATTATGTTGTCACCAATATATGTGTGTTTTAGATCCGATCTTGCAAGTTGTAGTTACCTACTATGTGTTATGACCCGGCAACCCCGGAGTGACAATAACCGGAACCACTCTCGGTGATGACCATAGTTTGAGGAGTTCATGTGTTCACCAAGTGCTAATGCGTTGTTCCGGTTCTTTATTAAAAGAAGAACCTTAATATCCCGTAGTATCTGATGTTTCAAAAAGATCCCCGGCAACGGCGCCAGAAATACTTTTGATGTTTCAAAAAGATCCCCGGCAACGGCGCCAGGAATGCTTCAGATGTCCGTTATGCTGTTGCACAAAAGACCTTCCAGTGGCGCCAAAAATGGGCACGTTGACGACACCAGGAATCCTTCTGCGTTGGTGTTCCCTCGAAGCGGAGAGGATGATGTAGCACAGCGGAGGTAAGTATTTCCCTCAATTCGAAAACCAAGGTATCAATCCGGCGGAGGAGTATCTCAAGATCCTGCACAAACACAAAAGCTTGCACCCAACGCTATGAAGGGGTTGTCAATCCCTTATAGATTGTTTGCCAAGTGAGAACTGAAAGCAACAAAGTAACAAAGCAAAGTAAAAGCGGAGTTGTAAACGATGGATGTGAATAGACCCGTGGGCCATAGTGTCTACTAGTGGCTTCTCTCATGAAAGCAAGTAGACGGTGGGTCTATGCAATGATTATTTCTATAGGCATCACGTCCGAAACAAGTAGACCGATACTTTCTGCATCTACTACTATTACTCCACACGTCGACCGCTATCCAGCATGCATCTAGTGTATTAAGTTTGTAAGAACAGAGTAACGCCTTAAGCAGGATGACATGATGTAGAGGGAAAATCTCAAACCAACGATAAAAACCCCATCTTTTTACCCTTGATGGCAACTGCTTGATGTGTGCCTTGCTGCCCCTACTGTCACTGGGAAAGGTCACCACATGCCAGACCCCAAAACCAAACACTTCTCCCATTGCAAGAATCATAGATCTAGTTGGCCAAACAAAACCCAAGACTGGGAGAGACTTACAAGGATATCAAATCATGCATATAAGAAATTAGCAAAGACTCAAATATATATCATAGATAATCTGATCACAAGTGCACAATTCATCGGATCTCAACAAACACACCGCCAAAGAAGATTACATCGGATAGATCTCCATGAAGATCATGGAGAACTTTGTATTGAAGATCGAAGAGAGAGAAGAAGCCATCTAGCTACTAACTACGGACCCGTAGGTCTAAAGTCAACTACTCACGAGTCATTGGAGGGGCGAAGATGATGATGAAGAAGCCCTCCAACTCCAAAGTCCCCTCCGGCAGGGTGCTAGGAAGGGTCTCCAGATGAGATCTCGCGGAAACGGAAGCTTGCGACGGCGGAAAAGTATTTTCGAGGCTCCCCTGATTTTTTGCGGAATATTTGGGAATTTATAGGACAAAGACCTAGGTGAGGGGGCGGCCAGGGAGGCCACAAGCCTGCCCACCGTCGCCTCCCCACGTGGTGGCGGAGTGGGGGCTCGTGGGCTCCCAAGAGCCCACCTGGCTTGGCCCAAAAGCCCCCTGGACTTCTTCCGTTCGGGAAAAAATCATTTTGGGGTTTTTCTTCCGTTTGGACTCTGTTCCAAAATCAGATCTTAAAAGAGTCAAAAACACGGAAACAAACAGGAACTGGCACTTGGCACTGAATTAATAAGTTAGTCCCAAAAATATATAAAAGGTACATAAAACATACAAAGAAGGCAAGATAACATCATGAAACCATAAACAATTATAGATACGTTTGAGACGTACCAAGCATCCCCAAGCTTAACTCCTCCTCGTCCTCGAGTAGGGAAGTGATAAGAATGAATTTTTGATGCTTTCATGCTACCTAGCATAGGTGTCCTTTGTAATTCCTTTTATGTGACGTGAATGTTCAGATCCATTAGATTCAAAACAATAGTTTGCTATTGACGTGGAAACAATAATAATTCAAGCAAACTAGCAAAGTAATCATGAACTTTCAAAATAACACGGCCAAAAGAAAGTTATCCCTACAAAAGCATATAGTCTGGCTATGCTCTATCATCATTGCACAATGAATTTAAATCATGCACAACCCCGGTATTGGCCAAGTAATTGTTTCACACCTTTACTTTCTCAAACATTTTCAACTCTCATGCAATACATGAGCGTGAGCCGTGGTTATAGCACTAAAGATGGTGTGGAATGTGGTGGAGGTTTCAAGACAAAAAAGGAGAAGATAGTCACATTAACTAGGCATATCAATGAGCTGTGGAGATGCTCATCAATAGATATCAATGTGAATGAGTAGGGATTGCCATACAAATGATGCACTAGAGCTACAAGTATGTGAAAGCTCTTAAAGAAAACTAGTGGGCGTGCATCCAACTTGCTTGCTCACGAATACCTAAGGCAATTTTGAGGAAGCCTATCATTGGAATATACAAGCCAAGTTATATAATGAAAATTTCCCACTAGCTATATGGTGGTGACAAAATGAGAGACAATCAATCATGAAGATCATGGTGCTTAATATGCACAAGTGTGGAAAAGGTGGTAGCATTGTCCCTTCTCTCTTTTTCTCTCCTTTTTTGGTGGTCTCTTTGGCCTATTTTTTTTATGGGCTTCTTTGGCCTCTTTTATTTCCTCACATGGGACAATGCTCCAATAATGATGATCATCACACTTTCAACTCAAAACTTAGAGCAACTATGACTCTATATGGAATGCCTTCGGTAGTGTACCGTGGCAATGATCTAGCATGGCATAGACATCAATGGAAACATCATGCTAGCTATCTTACGATCGTGCAAAGGCAATGTAGACGTGATGGCACATGTAATGGTGGTAGTTGCATGGCAATATATCTCCGAATGACTTTGAAAAAGCCATAATAGGTAGGTATGGTGGCTGTTTTGAGGGAGGCTTATGGTGGGTTTTGTGCACCGGCAAAGTTGTGCGGCACTAAGAAGATAGTGATGGTGGAAGGTGAAAGTGCATCTAAACCATGGACTCAACATTAGTCATGAAGAAGTCATATACTTGTTGCAAAAAAATTATTAATAATCGAAACAAAGCATTCAGCGCATACTCCTAGGGGAAGGGTTGGTAGGTATAAACCATCGCGTGATCCCAACCGCCACGCAAAGGATGACAATCAATATAATAATCATGCTCAGATTTCATCACATAGCGGTTCACCATATGTGCATGCTACGGGAATCACTAACTTCAACACAAGTATTTCTAGATCCACAACAACTTACTAGCATAACTTCAATATTACCATAACCACAACTCAAAACTAACTGACATGAATCAAACTTCTCTAACTATTCAATGCACATGAAGGTGGAAGTTTTCGTATCCCTTTGGATAACTGCCCCTTTTGAGACTACTTTCAGAGCATAGATCAACTACCAAGCCACGCACCGCTGTGCTCTAAAAGATATAAGGGAAGCACATAGAGCAAAAGTATCTAGCTCAAAAGATATAAGTGAAGCACATGTGAGCTGAATTGTCTACCAAAAGATATAAGTGAAGCTCGACAAAGTCATGGTGTGTGCATGTCTCTCTCTCTAGGTGTGCAGCAAGGATGATTGTGACACAAAAAAATAAAAGACTCCTACTATACCAGACGCTCCAAGCCAAAACACATAACATGTGGTGAATAAAAATATAGCCCCAAGTAACGTTACCGATGGATTAAAGACGAGAGAGGGGATGCCTTTCCGGGGCATCCCCAAGCTTAGGCTTTTACGGCATACTTGAATCTCTTGGGGTTCCTTGGGCATCCCCCAGCTTGATATCTTGCCACTCTTTATCTTTTTGTCCATAAGAACTTCACCCAAAACTTGAAAACTTTACAACACGAAACTTAAACAGAAACTCGTGATAACATTAGTAAGAGATAGCAAACCACCACTTCCTTAGGTACTGTAGCAAACTTAAATTCTACTTGTGTTGATTTTTGGTTACTGTATTTCAATCTTCCATGGCTAATACCCCCCGATACTATCCATAGTTTCATCAAAATAAGCAACCAACACAACAAAAACAGAATCTGTTAACAGCATACCAGTTTGTAGAAATCCGTATGATTTGTATACCTCTGTTATTTCAAAAATTCTGAACAATTAAGACAGTCTGAAGAATTTGTGTATAAATCAGAAGCAAAAAGAATCAACTCAAAATATCTTACAGAAACAAAATGAAAATTATTTTCTTAAACAGAAAGTTTCTGTCTTTTCCAGCATGCCCAAACGATCATCCTCAAGACTAATCATAACGGTTTTGCTTGGCACAAACGCAAAAAGAAACACAAAAAACACAATCATAACAGCATTATGAAAGTGTGGAAAACACAAAACAAAAATAAAAAAGGATAGATTCGTTGGGTTGCCTCCCAACAAGCGCTTTTGTTTAACGCCCTTAGCTAGGCGAAAGTGATGGAATCACGTATAGTCATCTTTGGTACTCAAACCATAGGTACCCTCATCATAGATTCATAAGGCGATCTTATTTTCTTTCTAGGACA
Source organism: Hordeum vulgare subsp. vulgare (assembly GCF_904849725.1). Classification (NCBI taxonomy): domain Eukaryota; kingdom Viridiplantae; phylum Streptophyta; class Magnoliopsida; order Poales; family Poaceae; genus Hordeum; species Hordeum vulgare. Next base: position 566,409,034 of record NC_058522.1, on the reverse strand, counting down.
GTGCTCCATGCCCTTCTTTAAAGGAAATTGAAATCTAATATTCCCTTCCTTCATATCGATGATAGCACCAATAGTCCTTAGGAAAGGTCTACCAACAATAATGTGTCATGAAGGATTGCAATCTATGTAAAGTACAATGAAATCCACGGGTACATAGTTTTTGTTTGCAACAATAAGAACAGCATCGATCCTCCCCATGGGCTTCTTGACAGAAGAATCTGCAAGATGCAAATTAAGAGAACGCTCTTCAATCTCATGAAAAACCAAGAATATCGCATAAAGACTTTGGAATCGCGGAAGCACTAGCACCCAAATCACACAAAGCATTGCACTCATAGTTTTTTATCTTGATTTTGATAGTAGGTTCCCACTCATCATGAAGTTTTCTAGGTATAGAGACTTCTAGTTCGAGCTTCTCTTCAATAGATTTCATCATAGCATCTACGATATGCGAGGTAAAGACTTTGCTTTAGCTATAAGCATGTGGAGAGTTTGCAATGGATTGCATCAAAGAAATGCATTCAAACAAGGAGCAATTATCATAATTGAATTCCTTGAAATCCAAAGTTGGAGTTTCATTACTACCCAAAATTTTGACTTCTTCTACTCCACTCTCCACACCTTTATCATCAAGATAGGTGGACTCCGAATCATCGGGGCGTTTTTCAACCAAAGTGGATTCATATCCAGACCCTCCATAAGTAGGTTTGACATGCGAAAACAAAGATTCAAGAGGAGACACACCAAGCACTTTAAGATCTTCGTGATTTGCATCACTAGAACGCACCCTTTTAAACCATTCATGTCTATCACGAATTTGGGCGGTTCTTTCTTTGCTCTCAATCATGGAGATACGCATAGCTTTCAAAGTTTCATCCAAGTTGAACTTGGGCTGAGAGTGATTGTTTTGTTGTGTATCCCTTGCAACGGTGCCAGAAATAGTTGTGTCGGCCGCACCAGGAATCCTTCAGCTAAGGCTACGCCTTAAGGGACTTCCTAGGCAAGTATGCAAAGGATTTCCCCCGTGACCTTGGAGCCTTGCATTGGTGTTAACTCGAAGCGGAAAGGGTGATGTAGCACAGCGAAGGTAAGTATTTCCCTCAGTTTGAGAACCAAGGTATCAATCTCGCGGAAGAGTATCTCAAGATCCTGCACAAACACAAAAGCTTGCACCCAACGCTATGAAGGGGTTGTCAATCCCTTATAGATTGTTTGCCAAGTGAGAACTGAAAGCAACAAAGTAACAAAGCAAAGTAAAAGCGGAGATGTAAACGATGGATGCGAATAGACCCAGGGGCTGTAGTGTTTACTAGTGGCTTCTCTCATCAAAGCAGGTAGACGGTGGGTGAACAAATTACTGTCGAGCAATTGATAGAACTGTGCAGAGTCGTGACGATATCTATGCAATGATTATTTCTATAGGCATCACGTCTGAAACAAGTAGACCGATACTTTCTGCATCTACTACTATTACTAGACACGTCCACCTCTATCCAGCATGCATCTAGTGTATTAAGTCCATAAGAACAGAGTAACGCCTTAAGCAAAATGACATGATGTAGAGGGATAATCTCAAACCAATGATAAAAACCCCCATCTTTTTACCCTTGATTGCAACTACTTGATGTGTGCCTTGCTGCCCCTACTGTCACTGGGAAAGGTCACCACATGGCAGAACCCAAAACCAAGCACTTCTCCCATTGCAAGAATCATAGATCTAGTTGTCCAAACAAAACTCAGGACTTGGAGATACTTACAAGGATATCCAATCATGCATATAAGAAATCAGCAAAGACTCAAATATGTATCACAGATAATCTGATCACAAGTCCACAATTCATCGGATCTCGACAAACACACCGCCAAAGAAGATTACATCGGATAGATCTCCATGAAGATCATGGAGAACTTTGTATTCAAGATCCAAGAGAGAGAAGAAGCCATCTAGCTACTAACTACGGACCCGTAGGTCTGAAGTGAACTACTCACGAGTCATTGGAGGGGCGATGATGATGATGCAGAAGCCCTCCACCTCCAAAGTCCCCTCCGGCACGGTGCCGGGAAGGGTCTCCAGATGAGATCTCGCGGAAACGGAAGATTGCGGCGGCAGAAAAGTATTTTCGAGGCTCCCTTGATTTTTTGCCGAATATTTGGGAATATATAGGCGCAAGACCTAGGTCGGGGGGCGGCCAGGGAGGCCACAAGCCTGCCCACCGCCGCCTCCCCCCTGGTGGCGTAGTGGGGGCTTGTGGGCGCCCTGGAGCCCACCTGGCTTGGCCCAAAAGCCCCATGGACTTCTTCTGTTCGGGAAAAAATCATTTCAGGGTATTTCTTCCGTTTGGACTCCGTTCCAATCAGATCTGAAAAGAGTCAAAAACACGGAAAAACAGGAACTGGCACTTGGCACTGAATTAATAAGTTAGTCCCAAAAAGATATAAAAAGGTACATAAAACATACAAAGAAGGCAAGATAACAGCGTGAAACCATCAAAAATTATAGATACGTTTGAGATGTATCAAGCATCCCCAAGCTTAACTCCTGCTCGTCCTCGAGTAGGGAAGTGATAAGAATGAATTTTTGATGCTTTCATGCTACCTAGCATAGGTGTCCTTTGTAATTCCTCTTATGTGACGTGAATGTTCAGATCCATTAGATTCAAAACAATAGTTTACTATTGACGTGGAAACAATAATAATTCAAGCAAACTAGCAAAGTAATCATGAACTTTAAAAATAACAAGGCCAAAAGAAAGGTATCCCTACAAAAGCATATAGTCTGGCTATGCTCTATCATCATTGCACAACGAATTTAAATCATGCACAACCCCGGTATTGGCCAAGTAATTGTTTCACACCTTTACTTTCTCAAACAGTTTCAACTCTCACGAAATACATGAGCGTGAGCCATGGTTATAGCACTATAGATTGTGTGGAATGTGGTGGAGGTTGCAAGACAAAAAGGAGAAGATTGTCACATTAACTAGGCATATCAATGAGCTGTGGAGATGCTCATCAATAGATATCAATGTAAATGAGTAGGGATTGCCATACAAATGATGCACTAGAGCTACAAGTATGTGAAAGCTCTTAAAGAAAACTAGTGGGTGTGCATCCATCTTGCTTGCTCACGAAAACCTAAGGCAATTTTGAGGAAGCCTATCATTGGAATATACAAGCCAAGTTATATAATGAAAATTTCCCACTAGCTATATGGTGGTGACAAAACGAGAGACTCTCAATCATGAAGATCATGGTGCTCAATATGCACAAGTGTGGAAAAAGTGGTAGCATTGTCCCTTCTCTCTTTTTCTCTCTTTTTTTTGGGTGGGCACTTTGGCCTCTTTTTTATGGGCTTCTTTGGCCTCTCTTATTTCCTCACATGGTACAATGCTCCAATAATGACGATCATCACACTTTCAACTCAAAACTTAGAGCAATTATGACTCTATATGGAATGCCTTCGGTAGTATACAGTGGCAATGATCTAGCATGGCATAGACATCAATGGAAACATCATGCTAGCTATCTTACGATCGTGCAAAGGCAATGTAGACGTGGTGGCACATATCATGGTGGTAGTTGCATGGCAATATATCTCGGAATGACTTTGAAAAAGCCATAATAGGTAGGTATGGTGGCTGTTTTGAGGGAGGCTAATGGTGGGTTTTGTGCACCGGTGAAAGTTGCACGGCACTTAAGAAGATAGTGATGGTGGAAGATTAAAGTGCATATAAACCATGGACTCAGCATTAGTCATGAAGAACTCATATACTTGTTGCAAAAGTTTTATTAGTAATCGAAACAAAGCATTCAACGCATACTCCTAGGGGAAGGGTTGGTAGGTATAAACCATCGCGCGATCCCGACCGCCACGCAAAGGATGACAATCAATATACTAATCATGCTCAGATTTCATCACATAGCGGTTCACCATAGGTGCATGCTACGGGAATAACTAACTTCAACACAAGTATTTATAGATCCACAACACCTTACTAGCATGACTGCAATATTACCATAACCACAACTCAAAACTAATTGAGATGAATCAAACTTCTCTAACTATTCAATGCACATGAAGGTGGAAGTTTTCGTAGCCCTTTGGATAACTACCCATTTTGAGACTACTTTCAAAGCATAGATCAACTACCAAGCCACGCACCACTGCGCTCTAAAAGATATAAGTGAAGCACATAGAGCAAAAGTATCTAGCTCAAAAGCTATAAGTGAAGCACATGTGAGCTGAATTTTCTACCAAAAGATATAAGTGAAGCTCGACAAAATCACGGTGTGTGCATGTCTCTCTCTCTCTAGGTGTGCCGCAAGGATGATTGTGACACAACAAAAATAAAAAGACTCCTACGATACAAGACGCTCCAAGCAAAAACACATAACATGTGGTGAATAAAAATATAGCCCCAAGTAACGTTACCGATGGATTGAAGACGAGAGAGGGGATGCCTTCCCGGGGCATCCCCAAGTTTAGGCTTTTACGGCATCCTTGAATCTCTTGGGGTGCCTTGGGCATCCCCAAGCTTGAGCTCTTGCCACTCTTTATCTTTTTATCCATAAGAACTTCACCCAAAACTTGAAAACTTCACAACACGAAACTTAAACAGAAACTCGTGATAACATTAGTACAAGAAAGCAAACCACCACATCCTTAGGTACTGTAGCAAACTTAAATTCTACTTGTGCTGATTTTGGGTTACTGTACTTTCAATCTTCCATGGCTAATACCCCCCGATACTATCCATAGTTTCACCAAAATAAGCAACCAGCACAACAAAAACAGAATCTGTTAACAGCAGACCAGTCTGTAGCAATCTGTATGTTTCGTATACCTCTCGTACTTCAAAAATTCTGAACAATTACGAAAGTGTGAAGCATTTACGTAGTAATTAGCATAAAAAAGAATCAACTCAAAAGATCTTACATATAAAAAATGAAAATTCTTTTCGTGAACAGAAAGTTTTTGTCTTTCCCAGCATGACCAAACGATCATCCTCAAGACTAATCATAACGGTTTTGCCTTGCACAAACGCAAAAAGAAACAGAAAAAACACAATCATAACAGAATTATGAAAGTGTGGAAAACACAAAATAGAAAGAAAAAGGATAGATTCGTTGACTGGCCTCACATATCAATACTAGTCTTTTCTGCGCACTTTGTCCTCACTCATGCGCACCCGGGATCAACTTCCCGGTCGGTCACCCATCCTAGAACTACTCCAAGCTGATCATGCTTAACCTGAGAGTTCTGTTCGAATGGGCTCCCGTAAAAGAAGAAATTCCTTATTGATATGAGTAGTCTATCATCCCTAATATGCCAGGCTATCACACCTTAGGAAAGGTCTACCAAGAATAATGGGACATGAAGGATTGCAATCTATGTCAAGTACAATGAAATCCACGGGTACATAGTTCTTATTTGCAACAATAAGAACATCATCGATCCTCCCCATGGGCTTCTTGACGGTAGAATCCGCAAGATGCAAATTAAGAGAGCACTCTTCAATCTCATGAAAACCAAGAATATCACATAAAGACTTTGGAATCGCGGAAACACTTGCACCTAAATCACACAAAGCATTGCACTCATAGCTTTTGATCTTGATTTTGATAGTAGGTTCCCACTCATCATGAAGTTTTCTAGGTATAGAGACTTCTAGTTCGAGCTTCTCTTCAAGAGATTTCATCATAGCATCTACGATATGCGTGGTAAAGGCTTTGTTTTGGCTATAAGCATGTGGAGAGTTTGCAATGGATTGCATCAAAGAAATGCATTCGAACAAGGAGCAATTATCATAATTGAATTCCTTGAAATCCAAAGTGGGAGTTTCATTACTACCCAAAATTCTAACTTCTTGTACTGCACTCTCCACACCTTTATCATCAAGATAGGTGGACTCCGAATCATTGGGGCGTTTTTCAACCAAAGTGGATTCATATCCAGCCCCTCCATAAGTAGGTTTGACACGCGAGAACAAAGATACAAGAGGAGACACACCAAGCACTTTAAGATCTTCGCGATTTGCATCACTAGAACGCACCCTTTTAAACCATTCATGTCTAGCGCGAATCTGGGCGGTTCTTTCTTTGCTCTCATGCATGCAGATACGCATAGCTTTCAAAGTTTCATCCAAGTTGATCTTGGGAGGAGTGCATGTAACTTTCAAAGCATCAATATCACAAGACATCCTATCAACGCTCTTAGCCAAATCGTCTATTTTGAGTAGTTTTTCCTCTATGGACGCATTGAAAATCTTTTGAGAGTTGATGAACTCTTTGATATTACTCTCTAGATCAGAGGGTAATTTTTTATGATTTCCATAAGTGTTGCCGTAGGAATTGCCATAATTGTTAGAGGAGATACTAGGAAAAGGCCTAGAAACATAGTTTCCTCTAAAAGCATTGTTGTTGCCAAAATTGTTCCTACCAACAAAATTCACGTCCAAACTAGCGTTGCTACTCTCAATCAAAGAAGATAGTGGCATGTCATTAGGATCTACGGTAGCATTTATACTAGCAACCAAATTCATCAACTCGTCCATCTTAGCACTAAGCGAGTTAATCTCTTCTATAGCGTGCACCTTTTTGCTAGCGGGCGACCTTTCAGTGTGCCACTGAGAGTAGTTTGTCATGATATTGTCTAGGAGTTTTGTAGCGTCTCCTAACGTGATTTCCATGAACGTTCCACCTGAGGCGGAGTCCAAGATATTGCGAGAAGCGAAATTCAAGGCAACGTAAAAGATTTGTATAATCATCCAGAGACTCAAGCCATGAGCAGGACAATTTCTAATCATAACCTTCATCCTCTCCCAAGATTTTGCAACGTGTTCATGATCAAGTTGCTTGAAATTCATGATATCGTTACGTAAGGAGATGATCTTAGCCGGCGGAAAATACTTGGATATGTAAGCATCTTTGCATCTATCCCAAGAATCGATACTATTTTTAGGCAAAGAAGAAAACCAAGTTTTTGCGCCATCTCGCAACGAGAAAGGAAAAAGTTTCAACTTAATCACGTCATTATCCACATCTCTTTTCTTTTGCATATCACAAAGCTCAATGAAGGTATTGAGATGGGATGCGACATCTTCACTAGGAAGGCCAGAGAATTGCTCTTTCATAACAAGATTCAGCAAAGCTGCGTTGATTTCATACGATTCCGCACTAGTGGCGGGAGCAATCGGAGTACTAATAAAATCATTATTATTAGTGCACGAGAAGTCGCAAGGTTTGGTGTTTTCAGACATGATTTCTTCAACAAACAAACAAGCACACAAGCAAGCAAGAAAACGGCAAGGGAAAACGGCAAGGGCAAAAGAAAATGGCAAAGGAGAAAGGCGAATGAAAACGGAAAATGTGAAGTGGGGGAGAGGAAAACGAGAGGCAACTGGCAACAAAAGTAAATGCAAGAGAAGAGTTTGTGAGACCTACTTGGATAGATCTTGATTTCTCCTCTCCGGCAACGGTGCCAGAAATACTTCTGATTGTTTTGCTGTGTATCCCTTGCAACGGTGCCAGAAATAGTTATGTCGACGGCACCAGGAATCCTTCAGCTACGGCTACGCCTTAAGGGACTTCCTAGGCAAGTATGCAAAGGATTTCCCCCGTGGCCTTGGAGCCTTGCGTTGTTTTTCCCTCAAAGCGGAAAGGGTGATGTAGCACAGCGACGATAAGTATTTCCCTCAGTTTGAGAACCAAGATATCAATCCGGCGGAAGAGTATCTCAAGATCCTACACAAACACAAAAGCTTGCACCCAACGCTATGAAGGGGTTGTCAATCCCTTATAGATTGTTTGCCAAGTGAGAACTGAAAGCAACAAAGTAACAAAGCAAAGTAAAAGCGGAGATGTAAACGATGGATGCGAATAGACCCAGGGGCCGTAGTGTTTACTAGTGGCTTCTCTCATGAAAGCAGGTAGACGGTGGGTGAACAAATTACTGTCGAGCAATTGATAGAACTGTGCAGAGTCGTGACGATATCTATGCAATGATTATTTCTATAGGCATCACGTCTGAAACAAGTAGACCGATACTTTCTGCATCTACTACTATTACTAGACACGTCGACCTCTATCCAGCATGCATCTAGTGTATTAAGTCCATAAGAACAGAGTAACGCCTTAAGCAAGATAACATGATGTAGAGGGATAATCTCAAACCAATGATAAAAACCCCATCTTTTTACCCTTGATGGCAACTACTTTATGTGTGCCTTGCTGCCCCTACTGTCACTAGGAAAGGTCACCAAATGGCAGAACCCAAAACCAAGCACTTCTCCCATTGCAAGAATCATAGATCTAGTTGGCCAAACAAAACTCGAGACTTGGAGATACTTACAAGGATATCCAATCATGCATATAAGAAATCAGCAAATACTCAAATATGTATCACAGATAATCTGATCACAAGTCCACAATTCGTCGAATCTCGACAAACACACCGCCAAAGAAGATTACATCGGATAGATCTCCATGAAGATCATGGAGAACTTTGTATTGAAGATCCAAGAGAGAGAAGAAGCCATCTAGCTAGTAACTACGGACCCGTAGGTCTGAAGTGAACTACTCACGAGTCATTGGACGGACGATGATGATGATGAAGAAGCCCTCCACCTCCAAAGTCCCCTCCGGTAGGGTGCCGGGAAGGGTCTCCAGATGAGATTTCGCGGGAACGGAAGCTTGCGGCGGGGGAAAAGTATTTTAGAGGCTCCCCTGATTTTTTGCGGAATATTTGGGAATATATAGGCGCAAGACCTAGGTCAGGGGGCAGCGAGGGAGGCCACAAGCCTGCCCATCGCCGCCTCCCCCCTGGTGGCGGAGTGGGGGCTTATGGGCTCCCTGGAGCCCACCTGGCTTGGCCCAAAAGTCCCGTGGACTTCTTCCGTTCGGGAAAAAATCATTTCGGGGTTTTTCTTCCGTTTGGACTCCGTACCAAAATCAGATCTGAAAAGAGTCAAAAACACGGAAAAACAGGAACTGGCACTTGGCACTAAATTAATAAGTTAGTCCCAAAAAGATATAAAAAGGTACATAAAACATACAAATAAGGCAAGATAACAGCGTGAAACCATCAAAATTATAGATACGTTTGAGACGTATCAGAGCGCATCTAACTTTCAAAGCATCAATATCACAAGACATCCTATCAACGCTCTTAGCCAAATTGTCTATTTTGAGTAGTTTTTCCTCTATGGACGCATTGAAAATCTTTTGAGAGTTGATGAACTCTTTGATATTACTCTCTAGATCAGAGGGTAATTTGTTGTGATTTCCATAAGTGTTGCCGTAGGGATTGCCATAATTGTTAGAGGAGTTACTAGGAAAAGGCCTAGGAACATAGTTTCCTCTAAAAGCATTGTTGTTGCCAAAATTGTTCCTACCAACAAAATTCACGTCCAAACTAGCGTTGCTACTCTCAATCAAAGAAGATAGTGGCATGTCATTAGGATCTACGGTAGCTTTTCTACTAGCAACCAAATTCATCAACTCGTCCATCTTAGCACTAAGCGAGTTAATCTCTTCTATAGCGTGCAACTTTTTGCTAGCAGGCGACCTTTCAGTGTACCACTGAGAGTAGTTGGTCATGATATTGTCTAGGAGTTTTGTAGCGTCTCCTAACGTGCTTTCCATGAACGTTCCACCTAAGGCGGAGTCCAAGATATTGCGAGAAGCGAAATTCAAGCCAGCGTAAAAGATTTGTATAATCATCCACAAACTCAAGCCATGAGCAAGACAATTTCTAATCATAAGCTTCATCCTCTCCCAAGATTGTGCAACGTGTTCATGATCAAGTTGCTTGAAATTCATGATATCGTTACGTAAAGAGATGATCTTAGCCGGCGGAAAATACTTGGATATGTAAGCATCCTTGCACCTATCCCAAGAATCGATACTAGTTTTAGGCAAAGAAGAGAACCAAGTTTTTGCGTGATCTCGCAACGAGAAAGGGAAAAGTTTCAACTTAATCACGTCATTATCCACATCTCTTTTCTTTTGCATATCGCAAAGCTCAATGAAGGTATTGAGATGGGATGCGGCATCTTCTCTAGGAAGGCCAGAGAATTGCTCTTTCATAACAAGATTCAGCAAAGTTGCGTTGATTTCATACGATTCTGCACTAGTGGCGGGAGCAATCGGAGTACTAATAAAATCATTATTATTAGTGCTCGAGAAGTCACAAAGTTTGGTGTTTTCAGACATGATGTCTTCAACAAACAAACAAGCACACAAGCAAGCAAGAAACCAGCAAAGGAAAACGGCAAGGGCAAGAGGAAACGGCGAAGGAGAAAGGCGAATGAAAACGGCAAATGTAAAGTGGGGGAGAGGAAAACGAGAGGCAACTGGCAACAAAAGTAAATGCAAGAGAAGAGTTTGTGAGACCTACTTGGATAGATCTTGATTTCTCCTCCTCGGCAACGGTGCCAGAAATACTTCTGATGTTTCAAAAAGATCCCCGGCAACGGCACCAGAAATACTTCTGATGTTTCAAAAAGATCCCCGGCAACAGCGCCAGGAATGCTTCTGATGTCCATTATGCTGCTGCACAAAAGACCTTCCACTGGTGCCAGAAATAGGCACGTTGACGACACAAGGAATCCTTTTGCGTTGGTGTTCCCTCAAAGCGGAGAGGATGATGTAGCACAATGGAGGTAAGTATTTCCCTCAGTTTGAGAATCAAGGTATCAATTCGGCGGACGAGTATCTCAAGATCCTGCACAAACACAAAAGCTTGCACCCAACACTATGAAGGGGTTGTCAATCCGTTATAGATTGTTTGCCAAGTGAGAACTGAAAGCAACAAAGTAACAAAGCAAAGTAAAAGCGGAGCTGTAAACGATGGATGCGAATAGACCCGGGGGCCGTAGTGTTTACTAGTGGCTTCTCTCATGAAAGCAAGTAGACGGTGGGTGAACAAATTACTGTCCAGCAATTGATAGAACTATGCAGAGTCGTGACGATATCTATGCAATGATTATTTCTATAGGCATCACGTCTGAAACAAGTAGATCGATACTTTCTGCATCTACTACTATTACTCCACACGTCGACCGCTATCCAACATGCATCTAGTGTATTAAGTCCGTAAGAATAGAGTAACGCCTTAATCAAGATGATATGATGTAGAGGGATAATCTCAAACCAATGATAAAAACCCCATCTTTTTACCCTTGATGGCAACTGCTTGATGTGTGCCTTGCTGCCCCTACTGTCACTGGGAAAGGTCACCACATGGCAGAACCCAAAACCAAGCACTTCTCCCATTGCAAGAATCATAGATCTAGTTGGCCAAACAAAACCCAAGACTCAGAGAGGCTTACAAGGATATCAAATCATGCATATAAGAAATCAGCAAAGACTCAAATATATATCATAGATAATCTGATAACAAGTCCACAATTCATCTGATCTCGACAAACACACCGCCAAAGAAGATTACATCGGATAGATCTCCATGAATTTCATGGAGAACTTTGTATTGAAGATCCAAGAGGAAGAAGAAGCCATCTAGCTACTAACCGCGGACCCATAGGTCGGAAGTGAACTACTCATGAGTCATTGGAGGGGCGATGATGATGATGAAGAAGCCCTCCAACTCCAAAGTCCCCTCTGGGAGGGCACCGGGAAGGGTCTCCAGATGAGATCTCGCGGAAACGGAAGCTTGTGGCGGCGGAAAAGTATTTTTCGAGGCTCCCCTGATTTTTTGCGGAATATTTGGGAATTTATAGGCCAAATACCTAGGACGGGGGGTGGCCAGGGAGGCCACAAGCGTGCCCACCGCCGCCTCGCCCCCTGGTGGCGGAGTGGGGGCTTGTGGGCTCCCTGGAGCCCACCTGGCTTGGCCCAAAAGCCCCCTGGACTTCTTCCGTTCGGGAAAAAATCATTTCGGGGTTTTTCTTCCGTTTGGACTCCGTTCCAAAATCAGATCTGAAATGAGTCAAAAACACGGAAAAAATAGGAACTGGTACTTGGCACTGAATTAATAAGTTAGTCCCAAAAAGATATAAAAAGGTACATAAAACATACAAAGAAGGAAAGATAATAGCGTGAACCCATCAATAATTATAGATACGTTTTACACGTATCAGTATCCTTTCGGACCCCGCTGCCACGTGAGGGATGGACAATAGATGTCATGCAAGTTCTTTTCCCTAAGCACGTATGACGACACACGGAATGCATGCCTACATCACATTGACGAACGGGAGCTAGCCACATATCTCTCCATGTTAGAACTGTTGCATGATGAATGTCATCCAACGAATCACCGACCCATTGCCTACGAGTGTGTCCCAGTGCTGGTGTTACTTGCTTTGATCTGCTGCTGTTACTACTGTTGCTGCTACTCTCACTCGCTGCTGCTGTTACTACTGTTGCTGCTACTGTTACTTGCTGCTGTTGTTACTTGTTTTGCTCTGCTGCTGTTACTTGCTTTGCTCTGCTGCTATTACCACTGTTGTTGCTGATGTTACTTGCTACTGTTGTTACTCGCTACTACTGCTACTTGCTACTGCTGTCACTATTGATGTTCCTTGCCACTGCTGCTACCTGCTACAATACTTTTTCGGGCACCGTTGCCGGGAAGGAATATTTCCCGTCCACGGGCAACTTACTGGCGCCATTGATACAACTGTTAGGAATAGTCTGCCTCGTCAACAGATCGTTTCTGGCACCATTGCTATCATACTACTTTGCTACTTATACTTTGCTTGCAGATACTAATCTTTCAGGTGTGGTTGAATCTGACACATTCAGCTGCTAATACTTGAGAATATTCTTTCACTTCCCGTCGCGTGAACCAACAAGGCCTCCTGAAAATTTGAATCTACGAACAAAAGAGGCAGTGAGAGCAACATACTGTTCACATTTATCGGAGATGAATTCTTCGAGTCCGACGTTGCGAACAAGTTGTATCAAGTTGTACCAAACTCATCTTTGAAACCTGCCTCAATCATAAATTCATCAGAAGGCCATTCGCATGGTTGTACCTGCGCGTCCCTTGGTTGGTAAGGATCGGGCTCCCGAATCGCAAGACGGGACCTCTCTTGCTTGAGGAACCACCATGATAGTTTGTCCTGAACATCTTCCTTTTCTGAAATTTCCAGTGACTCTAAGGAAAAGTGAACAAGGCTCAACTAAACTCGTAGCAACTACTCCAACTAGTGCCTAGAGGCCATATTACGCATCAAAACTACTTGGGACCAGCTAAAATTAGCATGCAAAGCTCAAGAACAGGGTCACCAAGGTAGCAAAAATACGCGAAGTATAAGGCACTAGAGCAAAAACTAATTGGACCAATGGAGGAGTCACTTACCAAGGAGTAATTTCCCCAAAACAGTTCGGAGAATGGTGCTTTGAGAAAAGAGATCAAAAATCCCAGCAAGAGGAGCAAGAACACGGGTTTGAGCTGCGAAATGATTTTTTCTGGAGGTAGGAGAACCAGATGAGAGCTAGAATGAGTGGAGGGGGTGCACGTGGGCCCCACAAGCCTGGGTGGCGCGGCCAGGGGGGTGCCCGCGCCTCCAGGGCTTGTGGCCCACTGGTGCAGCCCCGAGACAAGCTCTTCGTCTCAGTATTTTTCAAAAATTCCAGAAAAAATCATACTTGATTTTCAGGACGTTCGAAGAACTTTTATTTTGGGGGTACTTTTTCCACAGGACGCTAAAACATAAAACAGGGAAAACTAAACTAAATCTATCATTTTTCTTCTAAGCAACCGAAGGTGAAAGCTTGGAACAGAGGTTTGTGACTCCTCGATTCATCCATCTCATGGTCATCGAAAGGAATCCGTCAATGAGGTTGATCAAGTCTCTTTGACAAACTTTTTTGAATCGCAAAAGAGAACAGAGAATTTCCGAATAGTCACTAGGTTACTTCAATGGGGATGTGTATCTCCCCAACAAGCAAATCATACTACATCTTAACAGGAGGAATAGGGCATTCAAAGCTCCCAATAAGAATCGATGAAGTTTTTTCGATAGCATTGATGCAATGTACTCGATATTGTTTCTTCGGAAAGTGCACTGTATGCTCATTACTGTCGACATGGAAAGTGACATTGCTTTTGTTGCAATCTATAACAGCCCCTGCAGTGTTTAGAAAGGGTCTTCCGAGGATCACCGCCATGGCATCGTCCTCAGGAATATCCAGAATAACAAAGTATGTTAAGATAGTGACGTTGGCAACCACAACACGCACATCCTCACAAATGCCGATAGGGAAAGCAGTTGATTTGTCGGCCATTTGCAGAGAGATTTCAGTGGGTGTCAACTTATCAAGTTCAAGTCTACGATAAAGAGAGAGAGGAATAACACTAACACCGGCTCCAAGATCGCATAAAGCAGTTCTAACGTAGTTGCCTTTAATGGAGCAAGGTATAGTGGGCACACCGGGATCACCTAGTTTCTTAGGAGTTCCACCCTTGAAGGTATAAATAGCGAGCATGGTGGAAATCTCAACCTCAGGTATCCTCCTTTTATTAGTCACAATATCTTTCATGTACTTAGCATACGGAGACATCTTGAGCATATCACGCTTTTGCAGAAAGACAGGTCTAATCATTTCAACGAAGCGCTCAAAATCCTCATCATCCTTTTTCTTGGATGGTTTGGGAGGAAAGGGCATGGGTTTCTGAACCCATGGTTCCCTTTCTTTACCATGATTCCTAGCAGCGAAGTCATTCTTATCGTATCTTCTATTCTTAGGTTGTGGGTTATCAATGTCAACAGGTTCAATCTCCACATCCTTATCGTTGCTAAGTTGAGCATCTTCATGAACATCGCTATTGATATTATCATTAGGATCATGTTCATCACCAGATTGTGTTTCTGTATCAGAGACACAGACATCGTTTGGACTCTCAGGTGTAGCAGCAACAGGGTTGCTAGCGTGCAGGTTCCTATCATCTTTCTTCTTCTTTCTAGGATGACTAGGTGCATCAGTGCTAACTCCTTGATAAGCTTGTTCAATTCTCTTCGGATGACCCTCAGGATACAAAGGTTCCTGGGTCATTCTACCGCCTCTAGTAACAACTCTAACGGAATTGTCATTCAACTCATTGAGCAAGTCATTCTGAGCTTTAAGTACTTGTTCTACCTGAGTAGTAACCATAGAAGCATGTTTACTCAGAAGTTTAATATCATTGGCATTTCTGTCCACACAAGCACTTAAATGACTAAGCATACGAGCATTGTGTTCCAATTGTTTGCTAACATAATCATTGAAACTCTGTTGTTTGGCAACAAAGCTATCAAATTCATCCAGGCATAAGCTAGCAGGTTTATCAAAAGGAATATCGCTCTCATCAAACCTACGCAGAGAATTTACTTCTACTACCTGTATCGGGTTATCAAGACCATGGATATCTTCGATAGGTGGTAGATTTTTGACATCTTCAGATTTAATGCCTTTCTCTCTCATAGATTTCTTGGCTTCTTGCATATCTTCAGGACTGAGGAATAGAATACCTCTTTTCTTTGGAGTTGGCTTAGGAGGTGGTTCGGGAATAGTCCAAGCATTCTCATTGCACAAGATGTTATTCAATAGGATCTCAGCTTGTTCTACAGTTCGTTCCCTAAAAACACTACCGGCACAACTATCTAGGTGGTCCTTATAAGCATCGGTAAGTCCATTATAGAAGATATCAAGTATTTCATTCTTCTCAAGAGGGTGATCAGGCAAAGCATTCAGCAGCTGGACGAGCCTCCCCCAAGCTCGTGGGAGACTCTCTTCTTTAGCCTGAGCAAAGTTGTATATTTCCTGCAAGGTAGCTTGTTTCTTATGGGCAGGGAAATATTTTCCAAAGCAGTAGTAGACCATATCCTGGGGACCACGCACACAACCAGGAGCAAGAGAAGTGAACCAGGTCTTAGCATCATCCTTTAGCGAGAAAGGAAACATCTTGAGGATATAGTAGTGAAGGATCTTTTCCCCCCTAGTGAATAGGGTGGCTATATCGTGCAGTTTGGTAAGATGGGCTACAACCGTTTCACACTCATAACCATGAAAAGGATCAGATTCGACCAGAGTGATTAACTCAGGGTCGACAGAGAATTCATAATCCTCATCGGTCACAAAGATAGGCGAAGTGGCAAACTTCGAGTCATATTTTATCCTAGCGTTCAGAGATTTTTCTTTCCACTTGCGCAGTAATTTCTTAACATCATAGCTATCCTTACACGCAAGAAAGTCCTCAGCTATCTCTCCCTCCATAACATAGCGCTCAGGCATAACACGCAATTCAGGCATAGGAGAGCAGTTCTAGCAGGCAAAATAGCAGGTTCTACTTCAATAGTATCAGCAGTTTCAGAAGTATCATCACATCTAGCAGCAACTCTAGCAATTTTTGCATCAAGGAATGCACCTAGTGGCAAAGCAGTATTAGGCATAGCATCATCAGGCAATGTAGTATCAAGCATAGCATCATCAGGCAAAGTATCAAGCATAGCATCATCAGGCATAGTATCAAGCATAGCATCATCATAAGCATCATGGGCAGCAGAAGTAGCATCATCAAGCACAGGCAACATATCAAGATTTCTAGCAGGAGGTGGTGTCGCAAACTTACTCATAACTGAAGGTGAATCAAGTGCAGAGCTAGATGGCAGTTCCTTACCTGTCCTCGTAGTTGAGGGCAAGACTTTAGTTCTTGGATCTCTCAGATTCTTAATAGTGACTAGTAGACGTAAATTCCAAGTGACTCAGAGAATATAGTTGTGCCTCCCCGGCAACGGCGCCAGAAAATAGTCTTGATAACCCACAAGTATAGGGGATCGCAACAGTTTTTGAGGGTAGAGTATTCAACCCAAATTTATTGATTCGACTCAAGGGGAAGCGAAAGAATATTCTCAAGTATTAGCAGCTAAGTTGTCAATTCAACAAAACCTGAAAGATTAGTATCTGCAAGCAAAGTATCAGTAGCAAAGTGGTATGATAGCAACGGTGCGAGAAAATGGTCTGTTGACAGCAGACTATTCCTGACTTAATGTATCAATGGCGCCAGAAAAGTCTTGCAGCAGGTAACAGCAAAGTAACAAGTAACAGCAGTAGTGACAGCAGCAGCAAGTAACTATAGTAGTGACAGCCGTAGCAAGTAACAGCAGTAGTGACAGCAGTAGCAAGTAACAGCAATAGCGGCAATGCAACGTAGCAAGGACCAGTAGTAAAAGACTCGTAGGCATTGGATCGGTGATGGATGATTATGCCGGATGTGATTCATCATGTAACAGCTATAACACGGAGAGATATGTAACTAGCTCCCGTTCGTCAATCTAATGTAGGCATGTATTCCGTATGTAGTCATACGTGCTTAGGGAAAAGAACTTGCATGACACCTATTGTCCATCCCTCCCGTGGCAGCGGGGTCCTAATGGAAACTAAGGGATATTAAGGTTCTCCTTTTAATAAAGAACCGGACCAACGCATTAACACTTGGTGAATACATGAACTCCTCATACTATGGTCATCTCTGGGAGTGGTTCCGACTATTGTCACTCCGGGGTTGCCGGGTCATAACACATAGTAGGTGACTACAACTTGCAAGATAGGATCTAAAACACACATATATTGGCGACAACATAATAGGTTCAGATCTGAAATCATGGCACTCGGGCCCTAGTGACAAGCATTAAGCATGGCAAAGTAGTAGCAACATCAATCTCAGAACATAGTGGATACTAGGGATCAATCCCCGTCAAAAATAACTCGATCACATGATAGATCTCATCCAACTCATCACCGTCCAGCAAGCCTACGATGAGATTACTCACGAACGGTGAAGAGCATCATGGAATTGGCGATGAAGGAAGGTTGATGATGAGGATGGCGACGATTTCCCCTCTCTGGAGCCCAGAACGGACTCCAGATCTGCCCTCCAGATGAAGAACAGGAGGTGGCGGCGCCTCCGTATCGTAAAACGCGATGAATCCTTCTCCTTGAATTTTTTTCTGAGTGAAACGGAATAAATAGAGATGAGTTTGGAGGCGGTGGAGCCACGTGGGCCCCACAAGCCTGCGAGGTGCGGTCAGGGGGGTGGCCGCGCCTCCTGGGCTTGTGGCCCACTGGCTCACCTCCACCGGAGGATCTTTGCGCAGGTATTTTTCATTAATTCCAGAAAAATTCTCCGTAAATTTTCAGGTCATTCCGAGAATTTTTATTTCTGCACAAAAACAACACCATGGCAATTCTGCTTAAAATAGCGTTAGTCCGGGTTACTTCCATTCAAATCATGCAAATTATAGTCCAAAACAAGGGCAAAAGAGTTCGGAAAAGTAGATACGATGGAGGAGTATCACCTGTGAGCCCAGTTAAGTTGAGTTGGGCCCGTCCCCAGTTGGGATAGTTTTGTTTGGCCACGATGGTGGCAGGTGTCATGAGGACACAGGGACACCCAGGGCAGGACTACGGAATGGAGTGGTTGCCGTGGATATGATGAGGGAGTCACGGGTCAGGCAAGTTTCGTTGCAGCAATGCTGGTCCACCCGAATGGGGTCACGTGGTCACTGCTCGAGAGTGTGGGTAAAGTGTGCAACCTCTGGAGAGTGTCAAACTTATTCGAATAGCCGTGTCCACGGTAATGGGTAGCCCGACGAGACCTCAGTAGATGGTCAACCATGTGGATGTTAGTAATGATGGAAGAACCCTCCAGTTGAACGGAGATGCTTGATAAGCATTCCTGTGTTTGGAGACAACCCCGGACATGAGTAAGTGGATATTATAAAGCCAAGTGGTATTATTCCTAATTTGTTGTCGTGCTATTGTTTGCTGCATTACTTGGTTATTATGAGCTTGCGAGTACATTCCAAGTACTCACCTGGCATATCATGCCAGATGCAGGAGAAGCCGAGGACGGAGGTCCTGATGATGCGTACTAGGAAGTGTCCACAATAGTGTCCGTGTGTATGGAGTTGCTGCTATGTTCTGCTACGATGTAGAAGTACTTAGTAGTTTCGAGGCCCCACTATGTCTCATAAATAATGTAGATATTGTTGTAGCACCAAGGGTGCCTTTGGCCTTACTATCATTGTAAGATATGTACCTGTCACCTTGTTCTATCAATGAAGTCAGTTCAGTTCTATTCCAAGTTGTTGACTGTTTCTAGAAGACATGATCTCTGGGTTGGAAACACTGGTAATCCGATTCATTGAATCGGGGTGCCACAACGCTTGGTATCAGAGCCACGCTGACTGTAGGACACCCTAGTAGCCACGTTAGCACAATGTGTAGTATAGGGTCGTGAGTATGAATTTGCTTGTTGCATTTTGAATGTTGCATTTGATTGTTGCATGTCATGCATCATGACACATTGTTTTACTAACCTTTGGCTTTGTGAGTGTAGATGGCACCAGTTCCGTATCATTTCTAGTATGAGCCTGCACCATCCTCCTTCCCATCACTACTGCAGAACGTCTAGTTTCGACTGTAGCCGCATGGCGAGGAACCAGTGTACCAGGTGTTTCGGGAGCAGCTTGCCGAGTCCATGTACGAGTTCCATGCTCAGGCTTACATCGTTGTCAGCTCGGATATTGGCAGCTATTCTCGCTCTACTAAGGGCGGAACGGCTTCTACTCCAGAGATAGCAATCCAGTTTGCTGCGGTGGAGGCTCTCACCGACTTGCGCTACCACGAGGTTGAGATGCAGACTCATCCAGGTTTCTTCCACTACCCCACCTTGTCGCCTTCGACAGGGCGAGTCATTTTTCCTCCTGTAGACCCGGCATGTGACCGTGCGACTATTGTGCTGTCTCGCTATGTGAGTGCCAGCTATTGTATGATTGTGTCACTGGCTGAGGAGCTATCCCGTCTCCGGGCAGCACTTGTCATTGCAACTGCAGTGCTACCCCCACCCCAGTCTTCTGTTCCACCCTCAGATGCACCACCAGTTCCACCACCACCTGGATTTGAGATCCCAGTTGGTTCTTTAGCACTTCCAGGGACTTCGTCTAGCCGTCGCTGTGAGACTCATTCTAAGTGGGCCTCACTCCTTGCCACTCCTGCTGCCCCGATGCTGACGCGTTGTGCTCCTTCGAAAGCAGGACCGTCTCGCCAGCGTCGCCGCGTAGCTTTTGCTCCGGAGATTGAGGTCAAGATCATCAGTTCGGACTCCGACTCAGGATTAGACGACGAGGAGTCAGAGGTCTTCCAGTGTTCGTGCCATCCGCGCCACTAGAGCCGAGGTTGGAGTTGTTGAGCATGCATCATTGCATATGTCAACTGCCGTGTGAGCAGTCTAGTCATGATATATTCCCCCACTAGCTTGTCAGGAGTAATGTTAATTCGCATTGTATAATTATGTTATTTGCTTATTCGCCTTTCCATGAGAATTTCTTTGGTGTTTTATGACCATGATTTTCCCTGGTGGATGTTTCTCATTGATTCAATACTTTGCAATGGGAACAATAATTTAGGATGAAAGGAAGTTGTAGTCAAGGCAGCGATGGAACCCCTATCCGTCGATCCGCCAGACAGGCAGGTCAACCACCAGAAGACCTACCACCTCCACCACCCCATGCACCAAGTACTGAGCAGATCATAAGGATGTTTGAGGAAAAGAGGAATCGGGACCTCATGGAATTCCTAAGAAACATGCATGCTATGGTAGGCCAGAATAACCACAACGGGGCACGATCCAAGTTGTCAGATTTTCAGCGTACTAAGCCCCCCAATTTTGGCCAAACTGCGGATCCAATTGAAGCCGACGACTGGTTAAGGACTATGGAGAAGAAGCTAGACATAGCCCGTTGTGAGGAAGCAGACAAGGTTCCTTTTGCCACTCACTACCTAGAAGGGCCAGCAACCATATGGTGGGATAATACTAAGATAACATGGCCCTGTGGAGAAGAGATTACATGGGAAACATTCAAGGAAGCATTCCGCAAATATCATATCCCTACGGGTATTATGAAGGTGAAGCAAAGATAATTTCTTGCTCTTACACAAGGAGGCATGACTATAGCCGAGTATATGAACAAGTTTAACAATCTCGCACGATACTCGACTCATGATGTATCCACTGAGGAAAGGAAGATTGACCGCTTCCTAGGTAGTCTAAACCATGCTCTCCGTTGTCAGCTTTGTATGTTGGACTTTCCAGACTTCCAGACGCTGGTAAACAAAGCCTTCATAGCCGAACGAGAGCTTAAGACTGGATACGATGACCGCAAGAGGAATTTTGTAACCAAGAAGGACAACAAGGAGCAGATTGCACAAAAGCCACGTACCTGGCAACCAAACACCACGGTCTACAAGCCCACTTGGAACAACAGTAACAACACTAACAAGACAGTGAGCCAGAACAAGGCGTTCGGCAAACAGCTAGTGCTGGAGGATTGTCGCCGCAACAACACCTGTTTCACTTGCGGCCAAAGCGGAAAACCATCCTCCGACATCAAACCTTGGGTCAACACTATTAGACGCTGCCCTAACCCTAAGTTTAATCAAGGACGCGTCTACCATATCTCTGACGAAGAAGCGTGCGAAGCTCCAGAAGTCAATATCGGTATGTTCTATGTTAACAACATACTAGCAATAGTTCTATTTGATTCCGGGGCTTCACACTCATTTATTTCAAGGAGTTCTGCCGCCATACACCAATTTTCCCCTTCGTTGTTGGATAAAATCATGGTGGTACAATCCATTGGCTCCATGCTCAGAACAAATCTCGTATACCGGGATCTGGAAATACGAATACAAGGAGCTACCTTTCCAGCTGCACTAATTGCCATCGAATCCTCGGGATTAGATGTAATACTGGGGATATACTGGTTGACACCCCATCAAGTGTGCATAAATTGTGCCACCAGAACCGTGACGCTGGTTAATTCGGCCGGTCAAATCGTCCAGTTTATCACCAACAACATGAAGACAAGGAACAGAATGGCATACCAACCAGATGTCACGGATATGAACTTGATTCCAGCGGTATGTGAATTTCCAGATGTGTTCCCCGAGGAATTACCAGGAATGCCACCTGACCGGGAGTTGGAGTTCGCAATCGAATTAGTTCCCGGTACTGCCCCAATTTACAAGAAATACTATTGTATGCTGATGACCCACAAGTATAGGGGATCTATCGTAGTCCTTTCGATAAGTAAGAGTGTCGAACCCAACGAGGAGCAGAAGGATCTGACAAGTGGTTTTCAGCAAGGTAATATCTGCAAGCACTGAAATTATCGGTAACAAGTAGTTGTGTGGTGAGATGATTCGTAGCAAGTAGCAAGTAACAAAAGTAACAACAGTGCAGCAAAGTGGCCCAATCCCTTTTGTAGCAAGGGACAAGCCTGTACAAACTCTTATAGGAGGTAAAACGCTCCCGAGGACACATGGGAATTTCTGTCAAGCTAGTTTTCATCATGTTCATATGATTCACGTTCGTTACTTTGATAGTTTGATATGTGGGTGGACCGGCGCTTGGGTACTGCCCTTACTTGTATAACCATCCCACTTATGATTAACCCCTCTCGCAAGCATCCGCAAATACAAAAGAAGAATTAACACAAAGTCTAACCATAGCATTAAACTAGTGGATCCAAATCAGCCCCTTACGAAGCAACGCATAAACTAGGGTTTAAGCTTCTGTCACTCTAGCAACCCATCATCTACTTACTACTTCCCAATGCCTTCCTCTAGGCCCAAATAATGGTGAAGTGTTATGTAGTCGATGTTCACATAACACCACTAGAGGAAAAACAACATACAACACATCAAAATATCGAACTAATACCAAATTCACATGACTACTTATAGCATGACTTATCCCATGTCCTCAGGAACAAAAGTGACTACTCACTAAGCATAATCATATTCATGACCAGAGAGGTAATGAGTAGCATCAAAGATCTGAACATATAATATTCCACCAAGTAATCCAACTAGCATCAACTACAAAGAGTAATTAACACTACTAGCTGTTGGGGAACGTCGCATGGGAAACAAAAAATTTCCTACGCGCACGAAAACCTATCATGGTGATGTCCATCTACGAGAGGGGATTTCCGATCTACGTACCCTTGTAGATCACACAGCAGAAGCGTTAAGAAACGCAGTTGATGTAGTGGAACGTCCTCACGTCCCTTGATCCGCCCCGCGAACCGTCCCACGAACCGTCCCGCGATCCGTCCCACGATCCGCTCCGATCTAGTGCCGAACGGACGGCACCTCCGCGTTCAGCACACGTACAGCTCGACGATGATCTCGGCCTTCTTGATCCAGCAAGAGAGACGGAGAGGTAGATGAGTTCTCCGGCAGCATGACAGCGCTCCGGAGGTTGGTGGTGATCTAATCTCAGCAGGGCTCCGCCCGAGCTCCGCAGAAACGCGATCTAGAGGTAAAACCATGGAGGTATGTGGTCGGGCTGCCGTGGCAAAAGTTGTCTCAAATCAGCCCTAATACCTCAGTATATATAGGAGGGAGGAGGAGGGAAGAGGAAGCCTCCAACCCTCAAGGTTTGGCCGAAATTGGAGGTGGAGGAGTCCTACTCCAATCCTACTTGGAGTAGGATTCCACCTTCCCACTTGGAAACTCTTTCCACCTTGTGTTTTTTCCTTCTCAAACCTTATGGGCCTTAGTGGGAACTTATTCCAGCCCACTAGGGGCTGGTTTATCTCTTCCCATAGCCCATGAGACCCCTTGGGGCGTGACACCCCTCCCGATGGTCCCCGGCACCCCTCCCGGTACACCACGATGAGCCCGAAACTTTTCCGGTGACCAAAACAGGACTTCCTATATATCAATCTTTACCTCCGGATCATTCCGGAGCTCCTCGTGACGTCCTGTATCTCATCCGGGACTCCGAACAACATTCGGTAACCAACCATATAACTCAAATACGCATAAAAGCACGTCGAACCTGAAGTGTGCAGACCCTGCGGGTTCGAGAACTATGTAGACATGACCCGAGTGACTCCTCGGTCAATATCCAATAGCGGGACCTGGATGCCCATATTGGATCCTACATATTCTCCGAAGATCTTATCGGTTGAACCTCAGTGTCAAGGATTCATATAATCCCGTATGTCATTCCCTTTGTCCTTCGGTATGTTACTTGCCCGAGATTCGATCGTCAGTATCCGCATACCTATTTCAATCTCGTTTACCGGCAAGTCTCTTTACTTGTTCCGTAATACAAGATCCCGCAACTTACACTAAGTCACATTGCTTGCAAGGCTTGTGTGTGATGTTGTATTACCGAGTGGGCCCCGAGATACCTCTCCGTCACACGGAGTGACAAATCCCAGTCTCGATCCATACTAACTCAACGAACACCTTCGGAGATACCTGTAGAGCATCTTTATAGTCACCCAGTTACGTTGCGAGGTTTGATACACACAAAGCATTCCTCCGGTGTCAGTGAGTTATATGATCTCATGGTCATAGGAACAAATACTTGACACGCAGAAAACAGTAGCAACAAAATGACACGATCAACATGCTACGTCTATTAGTTTGGGTCTAGTCCATCACATGATTCTCCTAATGATGTGATCCCGTTATCAAGTGACAACACTTGCCTATGGTCAGGAAACCTTAACCATCTTTGATCAACGAGCTAGTCAACTAGAGGCTTACTAGGGACAGTGTTTTGTCTATGTATCCACACATGCACTGTGTTTCCAATCAATACAATTATAGCATGGATAATAAACGATTATCATGAACAAAGAAATATAATAATAACTAATTTATTATTGCCTCTAGGGCATATTTCCAACAGTCTCCCACTTGCACTAGAGTCAATAATCTAGTTCACATCACCATGTGATTC
Organism: Hordeum vulgare subsp. vulgare; assembly: GCF_904849725.1. NCBI lineage: Eukaryota > Viridiplantae > Streptophyta > Magnoliopsida > Poales > Poaceae > Hordeum > Hordeum vulgare. The sequence goes on along the minus strand of NC_058522.1, from coordinate 566,384,265 downwards.
CAACGAATCCAACACCCATATAGTTATGGGGTCTGATCACGTCTTCCTCGTGAGAGAGGTTTTAGTCAACGGTTCTGAAACTTTCAGATCCGTGTGTTCTTTACAAATCTTTATGTCATCTTATAGATGCTGCTACTATGTGCTATTCGGAAATACTACAAATATCTACTCTACTATACGAATCCATTTCACTACTCATAGTTATTCGGATTAGTGTCAAAGCTTGCATCGACGTAACCCTTTACAACGAACTCTTTAACCACCTCCATAATCGAGAAAAAATTCCTTAGTCCATCAGTTACTAAGCATAAATTTTGACCGCTGCTAGTGATTCAATCATGGATCACTCTCTGTACCTCTCAACAGACTTTGAGTCAAGGCACACATCAGGTCCAGTACCCAGCATGGCATACTTCAGATTCTATGGTCAAGGCATAGAAGACGACCTTCGTCTATTCTCTTTATTCTGCCGGGGTCGAGTTTTGAGTCTTACTCAAATTCACACCTCACAACGCAACCAAGGACTCCTTCTTTGCTGATCTATTTTGAACTCCTTCAAAAACTTGTCAAGGCATGCATCTTGTTGAAACTTCCATTAAGCGCTTTCGATCTATCTCCATAGATCTTTGATGCTCAATGTTCAAGTAGCGCAATCCAGTTACTCCTTTGAAAACTCCTTTCAAACAACCTTGTATGCTTTACAGAAATTCTACATTACTTCTGATCCACAATATGTCAACCACATATACTTATCAGAAATTCTATAGTGCTCCCACTCACTTCTTTGGAAATACAAGTTTCTCATAAACCTTGTACAAACCCAAAATCTTTGATCATCTCATCAAAGTGTATATTCCAACTCCGAGATGCTTGCACCAGTCCATTGAAGGATCGTTGGAGCTTGCATACTTGCTAGTATCTTTAGGATCGACAAAACCTCCTGGTTGTATCACATACAATGTTTGCTCAAGGAAACCGTCGAGGAAACAATGTTTTGACATCCTATGTGCCATATTTCATAAATAATGCAGCAACTACTAACATAATTCTAACAGACTTTGAGCATCGCTACGAGTGAGAAAGTCTCATCATAGTCAACTGTTTGATCTTGTCGGAAACATCTTTGCGACAAGTCGAGCTTTTCTTAATAGTGACTTATCACCATCATCGTTAGTCTTCCTTTTAAAGATCCATCTTTACTCAATAGTCCTATGACCATCAAGTAGTTCTTCCAAAGTCTACACTTTGTTTTCATACATGGATCCTCTCTCGGATTTCATGGCTTCCAGCCATTTGTCGGAATCCGGGCCCACCATTGCTTTCTCCATAACTCGTAGGTTCACTCTTGCTCAACAACATGACCTCCAAGACAGGGTTACCGTACCACTCTGCAATAGTACGCGACCTTGTCAACCTACGAGGTTTGTAGTAACTTGATCCGATGCTCGATGATCACCATCATCAACTTTCACTTCAATTGGTGTAGGCGCCACAGGAACAACTTCCTACGCCCTGCTACACACTGGTTGAAGTGATGGTTCAATAACCTCATCAAGTTCTACCACCCTCCCACTCAATTCTTTCGAGAGAAACCTTTCCTCGAGAAAGGATCTGTTTCTAGAAACAAACACTTTGCTTTCGGATCTGAGATAGGAGATGTACCCAACTGTTTTGGATATCATATGGAGATGCATTTATCCGCTTTGGATTCAAGCTTATCAGACTGAAACCTTTTCACATAAGTGTCGAAGCCCCAAACTTTCAAGAAACGACAGTTTAGATTTCTCTAAACCTCAGTCTATACTGTGTCATCTCAACGGAAATACGCGGTGCCCTATTTAAAGTGAATGCGGTTATCTCTAATGCATAACCCATAAACGATAGTGGTAATTCGATAAGAGACATCATAGCATGCACCATACCAAATAGTGCGTGGCTATGACGTTCAGACACATCATCACACTATGATGTTCCAGGTGGCATGAACTGTGAAACAATTTCCACATTGTCTTAACTGCGTACCAAAACTCGTAACTCAGATATTCATTTCTATGATCATATCGTAGACAATTTATCCTCTTGTTACGACGAACTTCACTCCTGAAACATAATTGAACTTTTCAATTTTTCAGACTTGTGATTCATTAAGTAAATACTCTTGTATCTACTCAAATCGTCATTGAAGTAAGAACATAATGATATCCACTGCGTGCCTCAGCACTCATTAGACTGCATACATCAAAATGTATCACTTCCAACAAGTTAATATCTTGTTTCATCTCAATGAAAACAAGGCCTTGCTCATGTGGTATGATTTGCATGTCACTAGTGATTCAAAATCAAGTGAGTATAAAGATCCATCAACATGGAGCCTCTTCATGCAATTTATACCAACATGACTCAAGCGGCAGTGCCACAAGTAAGTGGTACTATCATCATTACCTCGTATCTTTTGGCACCAATATCATGAACATGTGTAACACTACGATCGAGATTCAATAAACCATTGAAGGTGATTATTCAAGCAAATAGAGTAACCATTATTCTCTTTAAATGAATAATCGTATTGCAATAAACACGATCCAATCATGTTCATGCTTAACGCAAGCACCAAATAACAATTATTTAGGTTTAACACCAATCCCGGTGGTAGAGGCAGTGTGCGACGTTTGATCATATCAACCTTGGAAACACTTCCAACACGTATCGTCACCTCGCCTTTAGCTAGTCTCCGTTTATGCCGTAGCTTTCATTTCGTGTTACTAATCACTTAGCAACCGAACCCGTATCCAATACCCTCGTGCTACTAGGAGTACTAGTAAAGTACACATCAACATCATGTATATCAAATATACTTCTTTCGACTTTTGCCAGCCTTCTTATCTACCAAGTATCTAGAGTTGCTCCGCCTGAGTGACCGTTCCCCTCATAACAGAAGCACTTAGTCCCGGGCTTGGGTTTAATCTCGGGTCTCTTCATTAGTGCAGCAATTGCTTTGCCGTTTCACGAAGTATCCCTTCTAGCCCTTGCCTTTCTCGAAACTTAGTGGTTTTACTAACCATCAACTATTGATGCTCCTTCTTGATTTCTACTTTCGCAGTGTCAAACATCGCGAATCACTCAAGGATCATTGTATCTATACTTGATATGTTATAGTTCATCACGAAGTTCTCACAGCTTGGTGGCAGTGACTTTGGAGAACCATCACTATCTTATCTGGAAGATCAACTCCCACTTGATTCAAGCGATTGTCGTACTCAGATAATCTGAGCACACGCTCAACGATTGAGCTTTTCTCCTTTACTTCGTGGACAAAGAATCTTGTCGGAGGTCTCATACCTCTTAACAAGGGCACAAGCATGAAATCACAATTTCATCTCTTTAGAACATCTCTTATGTTCCGTGACGTTTCAAAACGTCTTCGGCGCCTTGCTTCTAAGCCATTAAGTATTTTGTACTGAACTATCGTGTAGTCATCAGAGACGTGTATGTCGGATGTTCACAACATCTACAGACGTCGCTCGAGGTGCAGCACACCGAGTGGTGCATTAAGGACATAAGCCTTCTGCGCAGCAACGAGGACAATCCTCGGTTTTACAGACTCAGTCTGCAAAGTTTGCTACTATCAACTTTCAACTAAATTTTCTCTAGGAACATATAAAAACAGTAGAGCTATAGCGCAAGCTACATCGTAATTCGCAAAGACCATTAGACTATGTTCATGACAATTAGTTCAATTAATCATATTACTTAAGAACTCCCACTCAAAAAGTACATCTCTCTAGTCATTTGAGTGGTACATGATCCAAATCCACTATCTCCAGTCCGATCATCACGTGAGTCGAGAATAGTTTCAGTGGTAAGCATCTCTATGCTAATCATATCAATTATATGATTCATGCTCGACCTTTCGGTCTCATGTGTTCCGAGGCCATGTCTGCACATGCTAGGCTCGTCAAGCTTAACCCAAGTGTTCCGCGTGTGCAAATGTTTTGCACCCGTTGCATGTGAACGTTGAGTCTATCACACCCGATCATGGTGTCTCGAAACGAAGAACTGTCGCAACGGTGCACAGTCGGGGAGAACACAATTTCGTCTTGAAATTTTAGTGAGAGATCACCTCATAATGCTACCGTCGTTCTAAGCAAGATAAGGTGCATAAAGGATTAACATCACATGCAATTCATAAGTGACATGATATGGCCATCATCATGTGCTTCTTGATCTCCATCACAAAGCACCGGCACGATCTTCTTGTCACCGGCGTCACACCATGATCTCCATAATCATGATCTCCATCAACGTGTCGCCATTGGGGTTGTCGTGCTACTCATGCTATTACTACTAAAGCTACGTCCTAGCAATATAGTAAATGCATCTGCAAGCACAAACGTTAGTTTAAAGACAACCCTATGGCTCATGCCGGTTGCCGTACCATCGACGTGCAAGTCGATATTAACTATTACAACATGATCATCTCATACATCCAATATATCACATCAAATCGTTGGCCATATCACATCACAAGCATATCCTGCAAAAACAAGTTAGACGTCCTCTAATTGTTGTTGCATGTTTTACGTGGTGACCATGGGTATCTAGTAGGATCGCATCTTACTTACGCAAACACCACAACGGAGATATATGAATTGCTATTTAACCTCATCCAAGGACCACCTCGGTCAAATCCGATTCAACTAAAGTTGGAGAAACCGACACTCGCCGGTCATCTTTGAGCAACGGAGTTACTCGTAGCGATGAAACCAGTCTCTCGTAAGCATACGAGTAATGTCGGTCCGAGCTGCTTTGATCCAACAATACCGCGGAATCAAGAAAAGACTAAGGAGGGCAGCAAAACACACATCACCCCCCACAAAAACTTTTGTGTTCTACTCGAGAAGACATCTACGCATGAACCTAGCTAGCTCATGATGCCACTGTTGGGGAACGTCGCATGGGAAACAAAAAATTTCCTATGCGCACGAAGACCTATCATGGTGATGTCCATCTACCAGAGGGGATTTCCGATCTACGTACCCTTGTAGATCGCACAGCAGAAGTGTTAAGAAACGCGGTTGATGTAGTGGAACGTCCTCACGTCCCTCGATCCGCCCCGCGAACCATCCCACGAACCGTCCCGCGATCCGTCCCACGATCCGCTCCGATCTAGTGCCGAACGGACGGCACCTCCGCGTTCAGCACACGTACAGCTCGACGATGATCTCGGCCTTCTTGATCCAGCAAGAGAGACGGAGAGGTAGATGAGTTCTCCGGCAGCGTGACGGCGCTCCGGAGGTTGGTGGTGATCTAATCTCAGCAGGGCTCCGCCCGAGCTCCGCAGAAACGCGATCTAGAGGTAAAACCATGGAGGTATGTGGTCGGGCTGCCGTGGCAAAAGTTGTCTCAAATCAGCCCTAATACCTCAGTATATATAGGAGGGAGGGGGAGGGAAGAGGCAGCCTCAAACCCTCAAGGTTTGGCCGAAATTGGAGGTGGAGGAGTCCTACTCCAATCCTACTTGGAGTAGGATTCCACCTTCCCACTTGGAAACTCTTTCCACCTTGTGTTTTTTCTTTCTCAAACCTTATGGGCCTTAGTGGGAACTTATTCCAGCCCACTAGGGGCTGGTTTATCTCTTCCCATAGCCCATGAGACCCCTTGGGGCGTGACACCCCTCCCGATGGTCCCCGGCACCCCTCCCGGTACACCACGATGAGCCCAAAACTTTTCCGGTGACCAAAACAGGACTTCCTATATATCAATCTTTACCTCCGGATCATTCCGGAGCTCCTCGTGACGTCCTGTATCTCATCCGGGACTCCGAACAACATTCGGTAACCAACCATATAACTCAAATACGCATAAAAGCACGTCGAACCTGAAGTGTGCAGACCCTGCGGGTTCGAGAACTATGTAGACATGACCCGAGTGACTCCTCGGTCAATATCCAATAGCGGGACCTGGATGCCCATATTGGATCCTACATATTCTCCGAAGATCTTATCGGTTGAACCTCAGTGTCAAGGATTCATATAATCCCGTATGTCATTCCCTTTGTCCTTCGGTATGTTACTTGCCCGAGATTCGATCGTCAGTATCCGCATACCTATTTCAATCTCGTTTACCGGCAAGTCTCTTTACTTGTTCCGTAATACAAGATCCCGCAACTTACACTAAGTCACATTGCTTGCAAGGCTTGTGTGTGATGTTGTATTACCGAGTGGGCCCCGAGATACCTCTCCGTCACACGGAGTGACAAATCCCAGTCTCGATCCATACTAACTCAACGAACACCTTCGGAGATACCTGTAGAGCATCTTTATAGTCACCCAGTTACGTTGCGAGGTTTGATACACACAAAGCATTCCTCCGGTGTCAGTGAGTTATATGATCTCATGGTCATAGGAACAAATACTTGACACGCAGAAAACAGTAGCAACAAAATGACACGATCAACATGCTACGTCTATTAGTTTGGGTCTAGTCCATCACATGATTCTCCTAATGATGTGATCCCGTTATCAAGTGACAACACTTGCCTATGGTCAGGAAACCTTAACCATCTTTGATCAACGAGCTAGTCAACTAGAGGCTTACTAGGGACAGTGTTTTGTCTATGTATCCACACATGCACTGTGTTTCCAATCAATACAATTATAGCATGGATAATAAACGATTATCATGAACAAAGAAATATAATAATAACTAATTTATTATTGCCTCTAGGGCATATTTCCAACACTAGCAACCTTACAAGTACCAATCGGAGTCGCGAGACGGAGATTGGTTACAAGAGATGAACTAGGGTTTGGAGATGAGATGGTGCTGATGAAGATGTTGATGGTGATGAGTCCCCTCCGATGAGAGGAGTGTTGGTGATGACGATGGCGACGATTTCCCCCTCCGGGAGGGAAGTTTCCCCGGCAGGATCGTCCTGCCGGAGCTATAGATTGGTTTTGCTCAAGTTCTGCCTCGTGGCGGCGGCGAATCCTCTGAAAAGCCTCCCCCTGATTTTTCCAGACCGGAACCCTTCTTGTAGCAAAAGAGGGGGGCTAGAGGGCCAAGTGGGAGCCCACAAGCCCCCTAGGCGCAGCCAGGGGGGATGCCGCGCCTAGCAGGCTTGTGGCCTCGTGCTGGCGCCCCTCTGGTACTTCTTCGGCCCAGTATTTTTTATAAATCCCAAAAAAATCCTCGTTGATTTTCACGGGTTTTGGAGTTGCGCAGAATAGGTATCTCAAACTTGCTCCTTTTTCAAGCCAGAATTCCAGCTGCCGACATTCTCCCTCTTCATGTAAACCTTGCAAAATAAGAGAGAGAAGGCATAAGTATTGTACCGTGAAGTGTAATAACAGCCCAAAAAGCGATAAATATCAACATGAAAGCATGATGCAAAATGGACGTATCAACTCCCCCAAGCTTAGACCTCGCTTGTCCGCAAGTGAAAGTCGAGATCAATAAATATGCCCACATGTTTAGAGAGAGAGGTGTCGACAAAACAAGATACGAACACGTAGGCATCATGATCATAGTTAGAACAGCAATACTATCATATAATCTCTCATGCTAAAGTGACAATTCCTTCACAAAGTAAAGCATGGATCAAGAACCTTACCGAGAATTAACAACCGATAGCCTTTAGTCGTTGAAGCAATTGCAATTTATCACGACATCACAAAGAGTCAAGTAAGAGCTTGTAAAGCAAATCCACAGACTCAATCATCCTTTTCTCTTCTACAATTGCTACAACTCACGTGGTACTCATGAGATCAAAGTTTCAGTCGGACACAGAGAAAGATAGGGGTTTATGGTGTTTGCCTCCCAGCTACTTACCTCAAGGGTAATGTCAACAATAATAATTCATGAATACTTACTTCCAAGTTGACATGTGAATATAAATCTTTCCCTAGCATATGACGTTAGCCAAGATAAAGGCGAAATAAGGAATTGGTGTAGATCACCATGACTCTTTCAAGGGCAAAAAGTAAAGGTACAAGATAGGCCCTTCGTAGAGGGAAGCAGAGGTTGTCATGCGCTTTTGAGGTTTGGATGTGCGTCCTCTTAGTGTGGACAAACGTCACTTTATATTGCCTCCTGTGATAAAGAACTTTATTATGCAGTTTGTCGCTTTTATGTCTTCCTCATCACAGGTTCGTACAAAGCTTATTTTCCACACACTAATAGATCATACATATTAGAGAGCAATTTTTATTGCTTGCACCGATGACAACTTACTTGAGGGATCTTATTCAATCCATAGGTAGGTATGGTGGACTCTCATGGCAAAACTGGGTTGATGGTTTATGGATGCACAAGTAGTATCTCTACTTGGTGCAGGGGTTTTGGCTAATATGAGGTGGAAGCAATCGTCACACGCTAAGGGATCTCTGGTCATATAACATTGTTCGGAACCAAGGAAACACAATTCATTATGGTGTCTTCCTTGTCCAACCTCTACTTCTAAGCATGTAATAGTTTAGTGAGTGTTCACAATCATAGATGGTGTTAAAGATGATATATTTATATGTGAACATCTCCTTTATCACTTCCTATTAATTGCAACAATGACCAAGGTCTACTTTTGTCTACCCTCAACAAGTTTCAATCATCATTCTTTTTATATGTGCAGCCATCAATTCCCATAAGATCATTGCATGATCTTTTCATGCTTTTGTTCTTTTCTCATTCTTTTGATCATGGCATGAGGCAAGGCCCTTAACTAAGACACTCTTTATTATATGGCTCACGAGCTCGAATACATCGGGGGTGACACAAAGAAAAACTCAAGCCTAAAAGACTAAGACCTTTATTCTACTAGAGAAAGATAAAACCAAAAAGGAACAAACTAAAACAAAGGTAAAGGCAGAAGATGTGATGGTGATACGATACCGGGGCAACTCCCCCAAGCTTGGCACAAGCCAAGGGGGTTGCCCATACCCATGCTTAGTTGTCTTCCTTTGGAGGTGATGGTGGTGGAGTTGTTGCAACATGGGTTTGATCCTCCGTCTTCCAAGGCATAGGTGCTCCATCATGGAAGGATGACCGAGTCTCCGGAATCCTCAAATCTGCAACCAACCGTATTGATTTAAACCTATACTCATACTCACAGTTTTTGTTCTACAGGTCATAGATCTGGGCTTGGAGGTGATCAACTCTGTCATAGAGCCTGGAGAGGTGCTTCCTGATGTCATTGGCATCGATCTTGTGCTTGTTGGTGAACTCCATGATCATGTAGTTGGCGTTGAGTCCACACTCCACCATCCCTTGGCACTTGAAGACTTGTTGCTTCATTGCTTCGAGCCTCGCCTCCACGCTTCCGGTCTTCTTGGGCCCCTCAACATCACGGATGTGCAACATCCCCTCACGCATCTTGATAGATTGAGGGTGTTGCAGCACTCCCGCGAGGTAGGGATTGATGACCTTCTCGAAGATCTTGTCCTCCGGAGCTTTTGGGGACGTCATAGCGATCTAAATCTGCAGCAGAAACAGGCTCGAAACGAAAACAGAGGAAATTTGCGTGATACGAGATTAAGACCTTACGGGAGAATATATAATGATTTTTTCCATACCAGAAAGAGTACTCCGCAAGAAAACAGAGTCCGGGAGGCACACGAGGTGGCCACAAGCCCCCCAGGCGTGGCCAGGGGGTGGCCCACGCCTGGCAGGCTTGTCGCCTCCTCGTGCGCTTTCCGGACTACTTCAATTTTTTCTATTTTTTCAAAATATTCCAAAACGGAGAAAAAAAATCCTACTAGAAAAGTTTTAGAGTCTGTTTACTTACCGAATCACATACCTCTTCGTTTTCAGAGTCTGAAACAGGCTGATAAATATCCCCTAGGTATTCCTCCGGAGTTATGGTATTGATAATATTGCTTTCAACATTTATGGGAGTACCTGAGATATAATGCTTGATTCTCTGCCCATTTACCACTCTCGAAAAATTACCTTTCGTGTTGTTGATCTTGATGGCACCGGAACGATATACTTCCTCAACAATGTAAGGACATTCCCATTTAGAGAGAAGCTTGCTTGCAAAAAATCTTAAACGAGAATTATATAGCAAGACATAATCGCCTACATTGAACTCACGCTTTTGTATCCTTTTATCATGCCACCTCTTAACCTTTTTTTTTGAACAACTTGGCATTCTCGTATGCCTGAGTTCTCCATTCATCAAGTGAGCTAATATGAAATAACCTCTTCTCACCAGCAAGTTTGAAATCAAAGTTGAGCGCTTTGATTGCCCAATAAGCCTTATGCTCTAGCTCAAGAGGTAAATGGCATGCTTTACCGTAAACCATTTTGTACGGGGACATGCCCGTGGGATTCTTATAGGCAGTTCTTTAAGCCCACAGTGCATCATCGAGCTTCTAAGACCAATTTTTTCTAGACCTATTCATAGTCTTTTGTAGAATTAGTTTAATCTCTCTATTGCTTAGCTCTACTTGACCACTGGACTGAGGGTGATAGGGAGACGCAATTCTATGATTGACATCGTACTTAGCAAGCGTTCTACGGAAATCACCATGAATGAAATGTGAACCACCGTCTGTCATAAGATATCTAGGGACTCCAAATCTAGGGAAAATAACTTCTTTAAGCATCCTGATAGAGGTGTTGTGATCAGCACTACTAGTTGGGATAGCTTCTACCCACTTAGTGACATAATCGACAGCAACTAGGATATGAGTATACCCGTTGGATTTTGGAAAAGGTCCCATATAATCAAAGCCCCAAACATCAAATGGTTCAATGACAAGTGAATAGTTCATAGCCATTTCCTGACGTTTACTGATATTACCTATTCTTTGACATTCGTCATAAGACAGGACAAACTTACGGGCATCCTTGAAGAGAGTGGGCCAATAGAAACCTGATTGCAATACCTTGTGTGCAGTTCTATCTCCCACATGGTGTCCTCCGTAGGGCTCAGAGTGACACTTCTGTAGGATCTGTCCCTGTTCATGTTCAGGTACACAACGTCTACTAACACCATCTACTCCTTCCTTATAAAGGTGAGGATCATCCCAGAAGTAATGTCTTAAATCAAAGAAGAATTTCTTCTTTTGCTGGTATGTGAAACTAGGTGGTATGTATTTGGCAATGATATATTTTGCATAATTAGCATACCACGATCCACTACGTGAAGTATTGATGACATTCAATTTCTCATCAGGAAAGCTATCATCAATAGGTTGTGGGTCATCAAGAACATTCTCCAACCTAGACAAGTTATCTGCTACTGGGTTATCAGCACCCTTTTTGTCGACAACATGCAAATCAAATTCTTGTAGCAAGAGAACCCATCTGATAAGTCTAGGTTTAGCGTCTTTCTTCTCCATGAGGTACTTAATAGCAGCGTGATCAGTGTGAATAGTGACTTTGGAATCAACTATGTAAGATCTGAACTTTTCACATGCAAACACGACTCCTAAAAATTCCTTTTCCGTAGTAGCATAGTTTCTTTGGGCACTGTCTAGAGTTTTACTAGCATAGTGAATAACATTCAACTTCTTATCAACTCTTTGCCCTAGGACAACACCAACAGCATAATCACTAGCATCACACATGATTTCAAAAGGTAAGTTCCAATCAGGCGGTTGAACAATAGGTGCAGTTATCAAGGCCTTCTTAAGTATCTCGAAGGCTTCCTCACAATCATCGTCAAAGACAAAAGGAATATCCTTTTGCAAGAGATTGGTAAGAGGCCTAGAAATCTTAGAGAAGTCTTTAATGAACCTTCTATAGAAACCAGCATGACCAAGGAAACTTCTTATACCTTTGATATCTATGGGGCATGGCATTTTCTCGATTGCATCAACCTTAGCCTTATCGACTTCAATACCTCTTTCAGAAATTTTATGTCCTAAGACGATGCCTTCATTAACCATAAAGTGGCACTTCTCCCAATTCAAGAGAAGATTGGTGTCTTTACATCTCTGCAAGACTCGATGAAGGTTGTTGAGGCAATCGTCAAAAGAAGACCCGTAAACGGAGAAGTCATTTATGAAAACCTCAACAATCTCTTCACAAAAGTCAGAGAATATAGCCATCATGCATCTTTGAAAGGTGGCAGTGCCTTACATAAGCCAAAGGGCATACGTCTATAAGCAAATGTACCGAAAGGGCAGGTGAAAGTGGTTTTCTCCTGATCAGATTGTGCAATAGGTATTTGGGAGAAACCAGAATAACCATCTGGAAAGCAGAAGTGTGTGTGTTCAGATAGTCTTTCTAGCATTTGGTCGATAAAAGACAAAGGGTAATGATCTTTCCTAGTGGCCTTATTCAATTTCCTAAAATCGATCACCATCCTATAGCCAGTAATTATCCTCTGTGGGATCAATTCATCCTTATCATTAGGGACAACGGTAATACCTCCCTTCTTAGGGACGCAATGCACCGGACTCACCCAATCACTATGAGCAACATGATAGATAATACCTGCTTCCAGGAGCTTTAGTATTTCTTTTCTTACTACCTCTTTCATCTTAGCATTTAATCTCCGTTGATGATCAGCAACTGGCTTGGAATCAGGATTAGTTTTAATCTTGTGATGGCATAGAGTGGAACTAATGCCCTTAAGATCATCAAGAGTATATCCAATAGCAGCACAGTGCTTTCTCAGAGTTTTTAGTAACTTCTTTTCTTCATGCTCTGAGAGGTTAGCGCTAATTATAACATGATATATCTCTTTTTCATCAAGATAAGCATACTTAAGAGTATCAGGCAACTGTTTAAGCTCGAACACAGGATCACCCTTTGGTGGGGGTGGATCCCCAAGCAGTTCAATAGGCAAATTATTCTTAAGGATACGATATTGTTCTAAGACAACTCTATTTATCTCGTCCCTTTCATCCATATGCATATCATTTTCATGCTCAAGCAAGTATTGCTCTAAAGGATCAGTAGGAGGCACGGCAATAGAAGCTAGGGCAATAATTTCATCCTTACTAGGCAACTCTCTTTCATGAGGTTGTCTACCAAACTTGGAGAAATTGAACTCATGTGACACACCTTCAAAGCCAACAGTGACAATTTGCTTCTCACAGTCAATATTAGCATTGACAGTATTGAGAAAAGGTCTGCCAAATATGATGGGACAAAAGCTATCTTGTGTGGTAAGAAGAACTAGGAAATCAGCAGGATGCTTCGTTTTACCACACAAGACTTCAACATCTCTAACAATTCCCACACGGCAGATAGTATCTCTATTGGCAAGCTGAATAGTGACATCAATGGGTTCTATCTCGACAGGTGCAATCTCGTCTTTAATTTCATCATATAAGGATTGAGGTATTGCACTAACACTAGCACCCACGTCACATAAACCATGATAAAAATGATCTCCTATCTTAACAGAAACAACACGCGTGCCAACAACAGGCCTATGTTTGTCTCTAGCATGTGGTTTAGCAATTCTAGCAGCATCTTCACAGAAGTGAATATCATGGCCATCAACATTGTCGGACAGGAGATCTTTGATAATAGCTATGCTAGGTTCAACTCTAATTTTCTCAGGGGTGTAGGTGTTCTAATGTAGCCCCTACATATCAAAGTAGAAGCTTTAGAATGATCCTTTATCCTAACAAGGAAATGTGGTTTCTCAATGTAAGCACTGGGAACAATAGGATCATTATAGGCAATGAATTTCTCTTCAACTGGATTGGGTTTAACTACATTGACTTCTAAGGGAGGATGATATTTAAACCACTACTCTTTAGGGAGATCAATATGAGCAGCAAATGATTCACACAATGAAGCTACTATCTCAGAGTCAAGTCCATACTTAGCGCTAAAATCACAAAAAGTATTTGTTTCAACAAAGGATTTAACGCAATCAAACTTGAAATTCATACCTGACTCCTTACCTTCATCAAGCTCCCAATCTTCAGAGTTGCATTTAATTCTTTCCAATAAATTCCATCTGAAGTCAATATCTCTCTTCATAAAAGAACCGGTACAAGAAGTGTCAAGCATGGTGAGATCATCATGAGGAAGCCGAGCATAGAAGTTCTGAATGATAATTTCTCTCGAGAGCTCATGGTTGGGGCATGCATATAACATTGATTTAAGCCCCCCCAAGCTTGAGCGATGCTTTCTCTGTCATGAGGCCAAAAATTATAAATATAATTCCGATCACGATGTACTAAATGCATAGGATAAAACTTTTGATGAAATTCCAATTTCAACCGATTGTAGTTCCATGATCCAGTATCATCACATAGCCTATACCACGTCAACGCCTTATCCCTCAAAGATAAGGGAAGGACCTTCTTCTTGACCTCATCCTCGGGCAAACCTGCAAGCTTAAATAAACCACAAACTTCATCTACATAGATTAGATGCAAGTCTGGATGTGATGTTCCATCTCCTGTAAAAGGATTAGCCAGCAGTTTCTCAAGCATACCTGAAGGAAATTCATAGCAAATATTTTCAGTAGGTGCAGCAGGTTGAGGAGCAACTCTTTGTGCTTCCGCTCGAGGTGAAGATACCCCAAACAAGCCCCTCAAAGGATTAGTTTCCATAGTGATAAGTGACAAAAAATTCAGCACACTATATAAATGTTTCCTTACCAAATTCCACTTACCAAAGACGCTTCACTCCCCGGCAACGGTGCTAGAAAAGAGTCTTGATGACCCACAAGTATAGGGGATCTATCTAGTCCTTTCGACAAGTAAGAGTGTCGAACCCAACGAGGAGCAGAAGGATCTCACAAGTGGTTTTCAGCAAGGTAATATCTACAAGCACTGAAATTATCGGTAACAAGTAGTTGTGTGGTGAGATGATTCGTAGCAAGTAGCAAGTAACAAAAGTAACAACGGTGCAGAAAAGTGGCCCAATCCATTTTGTAGCAAGGGACGAGCCTAGACAAACACTTATAGGAGGTAAAACGCTCCCGAGGACACATGGGAATTTCTGTCAAGCTAGTTTTCATCATGTTCATATGATTCGTGTTCGTTACATTGATAGTTTGATATGTGGGTGGACCGGCGCTTGGGTACTGCCCTTACTTGGACAAGCATCCCACTTATGATTAACCCCTCTTGCAAGCATCCGCAACTACGAAAGAAGAATTAAGACAAAGTCCAACCATAGCATTAAACTAGTGGATCCAAATCAGCCCCTTACGAAGCAACGCATAAACTAGGGTTTAAGCTTCTGTCACTCTAGCAACCCATCATCTACTTACTACTTCCCAATGCATTCCTCTAGGCCCAAATAATGGTGAAGTCTTATGTAGTCGACGTTCACATAACACCACTAGAGGAAAAACAACATACAACACATCAAAATATCGAACTAATACCAAATTCACATGACTACTTCTAGCATGACTTATCCCATGTCCTCAGGAACAAACGTGACTACTCACAAAGCATAATCATATTCATGACCAGAGAGGTAATGAGTAGCATCAAAGATCTGAACATATAATCTTCCACCAAGTAATCCAACTAGCATCAACTACAAAGAGTAATTAACACTACTAGCAACCTTACAAGTACCAATCGGAGTCGCGAGACGGAGATTGGTTACAAGAGATGAACTAGGGTTTGGAGATGAGATGGTGCTGATGAACATGTTGATGGTGATGAGTCCCCTCCGATGAGAGGAGTGTTGGTGATGACGATGGCGCCGATTTCCCCCTCCGGGAGGGAAGTTTCCCCGGCAGGATCGTCCTGCCGGAGCTCTAGATTGGTTCTCCTCAAGTTCCGCCTCGTGGTGGCGGCGAATCCTCCAAAAAGCCTCCTCCTAATTTTTCCAGACCGAAACCCTTCTTGTAGAAAAAGAGGGGGGCCAGAGGGCCAAGTGGGAGCCACAAGCCCCCTAGGCGCGGCCAGGGGGAGGCTGCGCCTAGCAGGCTTGTGGCCTCCTGCTGGCGCCCCTCTGGTACTTCTTCGACCCAGTATTTTTTATAAATCCCAAAAAAATACTCGTTGATTTTCACGGCTTTTGGAGTTGCACAGAATAGGTATCTCAAACTTGCTCCTTTTTCAGGCCAGAATTCCAGCTGCCGGCATTCTCCCTCTTCATGTAAACCTTGCAAAATAAGAGAGAAAAGGCATAAGTATTGTACCGTGAAGTGTAATAACAGCCCAAAAAGCGATAAATATCAACATGAAAGCATGATGCAAAATGGACGTATCATATGCCAGGACCGGAATTGGCAGAGCTAAAGAAACTATTGGACGAATTACTCCAAAAAGGATACATCCGCCCAAGCATATCACCATGGGGATCACCAGTACTGTTTGTCAAAAAGAAGGATGGAGGTTTGCGAATGTGCATAGACTATCGTCAGCTAAATGAGGTCACTATCAAAAACAAGTACCCACTACCACGCATCGATGACCTATTCGACCAGTTGAGTGGAGCACGAGTATTCTCCAAAATTGACCTCAGGACTGGGTATCATCAGCTAAAAATCAGAAAAGAAGATATACCTAAGACAACGTTCACCACCCGATATGGCATGTATGAGTTTACGGTCATGTCATGTGGACTGACAAATGCTCCATCCTATTTCATGAGCATGATGAACAAGGTCTTCATGGATTTCCTGGACAAATTCGTGGTAGTGTTCATCGATGATATCCTGATATATTCTAGGGATGAAGAGGATCACAAGCGTCACCTCCGTGTTGTCTTGGAAAGACTGAGATCCCATCAACTGTATGCTAAGTTCAGTAAATGCGAGTTCTGGCTAAAGGAAGTGGGATTTTTGGGACACATCCTGTCAGAACAAGGTGTGGCCATCGACCCCAGTAAGGTAACATCAGTGCTAAACTTGAAAACACCAGTCTCGGTGACCGAAGTTCCTAGCTTCCTGGGATTGGCAGGCTACTACCGACGATTCATAGAAGGCTTCTCCAAGATAGCCAAACCATTGACAGAATTGCTCAAGAAAAACCAGAGATTCATATGGACGACAGCATGCGAAAGCAGTTTCCTGGAATTAAAAACACGACTAACGACCGCACCTATTTTAATCCTCATGGATATTCACAAGAGTTTTGACATTTATTGTGATGCTTCCCGACGAGGAATTGGTTGTGTGCTGATGCAGGAAGGGAAGGTTGTAGCATACGCATCTCGACAGCTACGAGCGCATGAAGAGAACTACCTCACTCATGACTTGGAGCTAGCAACCGTGGTTCATGCCTTGAAAATTTGGAGGCATTACCTCATTGGACAACGGTGTGAGATATATACGGACCACAAAAATCTTAAGTATATTTTCACCCAGCCCGATCTGAATCTCAAGCAATGACGATGGCTTGAACTAGTCAAGGACTATGACCTTGGGATCAACTATCATCCGGGAAAAGCCAATGTGGTTGCAGACGCTCTTAGTCGAAAGCCAATCACGATAAATGCATTATTGGGAAGTATGCATCCGAGACTGCAAGAAGAATTCATTAGTCTCAACATGATACTATGCGGTCCAATTACCCCACAGACCCTGGAAATTACCCCCACCATCATAGAAGAAATCAAGAAAGCTCAAGGATCAGACAAAGGAATCAAGAAGATCAAAGAGTCACTGCCAAAAGGGAAGAACAAATCCTTCCGAGTAGATGACCAAGGCATCCTATGGTTCGAAAAACGGATATGCGTCCTCGACCAGAACAGCCTGAGACAGCAAATACTCAGAGAAGTGCATGATTCCGCATATTCTATTCATCCAGGAGGAACGAAGATGTACCAAGATCTGAGAAAGATATTTTGGTGGTCAGGGATGCGAAAGGATATAGCATATTATGTCGCCTGCTGTGATATATGCGACAAGGTTAAGGCGGAACACCAAAAGCCCGCGGGGTTACTATAGCCTTTACCGGTTCCCCAATGGAAGTGGGACGACATATGCATGGACTTCATTGTCGGACTACCCAAGTCGACGAAAGGCAATGATGCTATCTGGGTCATTGTGGATATGCTCACGAAAGTAGCCCAATTTATCCCAGTAAAGACTACCTTCAACGCCAACCAACCGACACAGCTATACATGTCCCGGATAGTAAGACTACATGGGGTACCCAAGTCGATCACCTCAGACAGAGGCTCTCTATTCACCTCAGCATTTTGGCTACGACTACACCAAGCCTTGGGAACCATGCTAAAACACAGTACCGCATACCACCCTCAGACGGATGGACAAACAGAAAGAGTGAATCAAATACTAGAGGACATGCTTCGGTCATGTGCCCTCACCCATGGGCCCAAATGGGAAGATAGCCTACCCTATGCAGAATTTTCCTACAACAATAGCTATCAGACAAGCCTGAAGATGTCACCCTTTGAGGCACTGTATGGCAGAAAGTGCCGAACCCCGTTGAATTGGTCACAAACAGGAGACAGTCGCATCTTTGGAACTGACTTGATGCTGGAGGCCGAGAAATAGGTCAAGGATATTCAGGAACGCCTTCAGGCAGCAAAGTCCCGTCAGAAAAGCTACTATGATCCAAAGCACCGAGAAGTGACCTTTGAACCAGGAGAATATGCCTATCTCCGAGTAACCACCATGAAAAGAGTGAGAAGGTTTCGCACACGGGGAAAGCTCGCACCGAGATATATCGGTCCCTTTCCAGTGATCACAAGAAGAGGCAGAGTCGCCTATTAGTTAGAGCTACCGCCCGAATTGTCATATGTGCATGATGTCTTTCATATCTCACACCTAAGAAGGTGTATTGCACCTCCAATTAAGCAGACATATATGAGTGAGCTAGAATTGGCTAAGGATGAGAAGGAAAGAACTACCAGGAGTAAGGTGGTTAAGTTTTATAAGGTACTATGGGAACACCACACTAAGGAAGAAGCTACATGGGAGAGAGAAGATTTCTCGAGATCTGCATATCCATACTTGTTCCCTGAGCAACCGAATCTCGAGGACGAGATTCATCCTAAGGGGGGTAGGTTTGTAACACCCTGATTTTTCAAACTTTTTCTTTTTAAAATATTTTTGAAGATCACTTGCATTTTGGTCGATTTTCAAATTCTCAAAGCAAGTTGGATTGTGAAATCTCTGATTTCTTGTCTCAAACAACCCAAAACCTTTTTCTTCTTACTAAAACCATTCTGAGATTTATTTGCAATATTTCATTCCTTCAAATAATTCTCTTTTTCTATTTTGGGAATTATAGCACCACTATGGGTTGTGAAGCAACCTATAGCTTGGATGAGCTTTAAGACCCAAAAAGTTTACAACATCTTCTCAATACCATATGATTTAAAAATATTCAAAAATATTTCTTTGTCCAATGGAGAATTGTGGCCAGAATAATTATTTCTTTTCTGACCAGAATTGTCCATTTGTGAAGCAACCCCATGATTCCTATTTTGGAAAATTCCCAATAAATTCCTATAGCTGCTAGGGATCATAAATAGTTGCAATATGTAAAGACATCCCATGGTTCAATACAAATTTTGAGCAAAAACACGTGGCTAAGTTTCTACTATAACTGAACCCTTGTGAAGGAAGTGCTAGCTAGGGGTGCACAATGGAGCTACAAATTTTTGGGCATGTGTGCTCTACCAAATGACACTTCCCCACCAAATCTCAGTGATAGCAAAGCTTGAAATTGAGTGCTAGGAGCTCATTTGTGTTCTGGACCAGAATGATGGTTTTCAAAGGAACTATATTCATTTGATCTTCAAACCTTGCCAATCTTTGCCAGTTTAGAGTCTTTTCTATGCTGATACTCCTAGACATCTTACCTAGCTCCAACCCCAACCCAATTGAGCCCTAAAACCACCCAAAGTCTATAGACAGAAACTGTTGTTGATGTTCCTAGTCGGAGGAGAGAGTGTATGATCAGGCAAGCAATGGATGGTGACTAAAGGGAGGCTGGTCGACGCAATGGACAAGGTCTCCAGGCCTGCATGGCATCAGGGTAGCCACAACCCTGGTGATCACGGTACTGGCATGCCACAAAGCGCGCTCTGCGCAACTCCAGTGATAGCCAAGCCGCCCCGAGCCGTCCTTCGCCGCCCCATCCTTGTCCTAAGCACCGACGAGGTCCCTGGTAGCCGCGTGGCACCTCCCGAAGCCTCTGGGTCGCCGGAGAGGGCCGCCGCCGCTCCCAGCCAAGCTCAGCCACGGGCAGCACAGTGGGCTTCGGCCACTGTGATCGTCCGCAAGCCATTAATGGCTCCGGACCCGTCTCGTCGCTCCCCTGACCTCCTCCATCACCTCACCCCCACGCCGCGACAGCCAGCTCGCCGTCCTTGCTCCAGTGGCAAGCCCGAGCCTCGCCGCTTCGGGAGAGCTCGGCAGCGCTCATCGCTGGCCTATATAAGGCGCTGCCCGAACCCCTCCTAGCCATCACCCCTTCCCTCTACCCCTGGATTAGCCCTAAAGACCCCCCAGCAAGAGCCGGGATCTCATCTCCCTCAGCTCCGGCGAAAGGCTCCGCCGCCAAATCGCCTCTGTCGCCAGCCACCTCCGCCCTTCCCCAGTCGAATCCAAGGCCTCCATCGTGTTCCCTTGGTCTCTCTGGTCCTCCTCGACCCTTCGGTGAGCCAAACCCCTGCTGGAACCGTCGCCGTCGACAACCACCGTAGCTTCCACCTGCCGGAGAAGAAGGGGCGACGCCGTCCGTCCACCTCCGGAGGAGCTACGGGTACAGGGGAAACCGGCGTCGAGAGCCCGATCCATTCCCGTCGTCTCCCAGCCCCGCCGTCGTCTCTATCGCCAGTGAGTGATAACCCACAAGTATAGGGGATCGCAACAGTTTTCGAGGGTAGAGTATTCAACCCAAATTTATTGATTCGACACAAGGGGAAGCCAAAGAATATTCTCAAGTATTAGCAGTTGAGTTGTCAATTCAACCACACCTGAAGGATTTAGTATCTGTAGCAAAGTATCAGTAGCAAGGTAGTGTGATAGCAACAGTAGCAACGGGAACCAGTAGCAATAGTGACACCAGTAGCAGCAAAGTAACGTAGCAAGGACCAGTAGGAAAAACTCGTAGGCATTGGATCGGTGATGGATGATTATGCCGGATGTTATTCATCATGCAACAGTTATAACACGGAGAGATATGTAACTAGCTCCAGTTCGTCAATGTAATGTAGGCATGTATTCCGTATGTAGTCATACGTGCTTAGGGAAAAGAACTTGCATGACATCTATTGTCCATCCCTCCCGTGGCAGCGGGGTCCTAATGGAAACTACAGGATATTAAGGTTCTCCTTTTAATAAAGAACCGGACCAATGCATTAACACTTAGTGAATATATGAACTCCTCATATTATGGTCATCTCCGGGAGTGGTTCCGACTATTGTCACTCCGGGGTTGTCGGGTCATAACACATAGTAGGTGACTACAACTTGCAAGATAGGATCAAGAACACACATATATTGACGAGAACATAATAGGTTCAGGTCTGAAATCATGGCACTCTGGCCCTAGTGACAAGCATTAAGCATAGCAAAGTAGTAGCAACATCAATCTCAAAACATAGTGGATACTAGGGATCAATCCCCGTCAAAACTAACTCGATTACATGATAGATCTCATCCAACCCATCACCGTCCAGCAAGCCTACGATGAGATTACTCACGAACGGTGAAGAGCATCATGGAATTGGCGATGAAGGAAGGTTGGTGATGACGATGGCGACGATCTCCCCTCTCCGGAGCCCAGAACGGACACCAGATCTGCCCTCCAGAGGAAGAACAGGAGGTGGCGGCGCCTCCGTATCGTAAAATGCGATGAACTCTTCTCCTTGATTTTTTTCCGGACGAAAGGGACTAAATAGAGCTGAGATTGGAGGCGGTGGAGCAACATGGGCCCCACAAGCCTGCCAGGCGCGACCAGGGGGCCCCGCACCTGGTAGGCTTGTGGGCTCTCAGCTCCACCCCTCCGGTTGATTCTTGCGCCGGTATTTTTTATATATTCCACAAAAAATCCCCGTAAATTTCCAGGTCATTCCGGGAACTTTTATTTCTGCGCAAAAACAACACCATCGCAATTCTGCTGAAAACAGCATTAGTCCTAGTTCCATTCAAATCATGCAAATTAGAGTCCAAAACAAGGGCAAAAGATTTTGGAAAAGTAGATACGACGAAGACGTATCAGTGAGCGCCGCTGGTGAGCCGCCCTCCTCTGTTCCCCTCCTCTCTCTCTATTTTAAAAAGGGAAGGCCCCACCCGTCAGTGTCTGAGGCCCGCGGCCGAAGCGGTAAGTGGAGGCGCCCCTCCACTTTACGCCTTCGACGTGGCCCCTCCCAGGAAATTCTTTTCTTTTATTAACTCCAGATTCAAACAGAAACTTTGACCATTTAAATCTTTTTATTTACAAGTCCAAATCACTTGATTCTTTTTACATTGAGTTGGTATTTAAATTTTGGTATTTTTCCCACACTCATAGAATTTCTGGTTAATAAAAAGGTATTTAATGATTTTCCTTTTCTTTTGCTATTTCAAACACATTTTCAGAGGGAAACTTTGAAGACCAGGAGTGTTTGAACAACCCCACTGATCAAGGCAAGCCATCATATCCATGTGATGTAGTTTTGCATAGCATAACTCACATCTTCATGCATTATATTTGCTTAAATTGTTAAGAAATAATCATTTAATAAATAATCATATAGAGATATATGCTTATGGTTATAAATCACTATGGTTACTATAGCATAGTGGTTGATCACGAGTCACCTGTCCAGGCATAATCGTACAACCACATCTTGCCAGTATGGGAAGGCCGTGACTTGGGCTGTCCACGTGATCTCTCACTGATATCCCCAAAGAGAGAGGGTTATGCACGCGTGCTACCTTGGCCCGGTGGGCGGTGATAATCCTGTGAGTCCAGTTAAGTTGAGTTGGGCCTGTCCCCGGTTGGGACAGTTTTGTTTGGCCACGATGGTGGCAGGTGTCATGAGGACACAGGGCCACCCAGGGCAGGACTCCAGAAGGGAGTGGTTGCCGGGGATATGATGAGGGAGTCATGGGTCAGGCAAGTTTCGTTGGAGCAATGCTGGTCCACCCGAATGGGATCACGAGGTCAGTGCTCCAGAGTGTGGGTAAAGTGTGCAACCTCTACAGAGTGTCAAACCTATTCGAATAGCCGTGTCCACGGTAATGGACAGCCCGACAAGACCTCAGTAGATGGTCAACTGTGTTGATGTTAGTAATAATGGAAGAACCCTCCAGTTGAATGGAGATGCTTGGTAAGCATTTCGGTGGTTGTGAGACAACCCCGGACATGAGTAAGTGGATATTATAAAGCCAAGTGGCATTATTCCTAATTTGTTGTCGTGCTATTGTTTGTTGCATTACTTGGTTATTATGAGCTTGCGAGTACATTCCAAGTACTCACCTGGCGTATCATGCCAGTGTTGGAATTATGCCCTAGAGGCAATAATAAATATAGTTATTATTATAATTCCTGTATCAAGATAATCGTTTATTATCCATGCTATAATTGTATTGAATGAAGACTCATTTACATGTGTGGATACATAGACAAAACACCATCCCTAGCAAGCCTCTAGTTGGCTAGCCAGTTGATCGAAGATGGTCAGTGTCTTCTGATTATGAACAAGGTGTTGTTGCTTGATGACTGGATCACGTCATTAGGAGAATCACGTGATGGACTAGACCCAAACTAATAGACGTAGCATGTTGATCGTGTCATTTTGTTGCTACTGTTTTCTGCGTGTCAAGTATTTATTCCTATGACCATGAGATCATATAACTCACTGACACCGGAGGAATGCTTTGTGTGTATCAAACGTCGCAACGTAACTGGGTGACTATAAAAATGCTCTACAGGTATCTCCGAAGGTGTTAGTTGAGTTGGTATGAATCAAGACTGGGATTTGTCACTCCGTGTGACGGAGAGGTAGCTCGGGGCCCACTCGGTAATACAACATCACACACAAGCCTTGCAAGCAATGTAACTTAGTGTAAGTTGCGGGATCTTGTATTACGGAACGAGTAAAGAGACTTGCCGGTAAACGAGATTGAAATAGGTATGCGGATACTGATGATCGAATCTCGGGCAAGTAACATACCGAAGGACAAAGGGAATGACATTCGGGATTATATGAATCCTTGGCACTGAGGTTCAAACGATAAGATATTCGTAGAATATGTAGGATCCAATTGATGGGGAACGTCGCATGGGAAACAAAAATTTTCCTACGCGCACGAAGACCTATCATGGTGATGTCCATCTACGAGAGGGGATGAGTGATCTACGTACCCTTGTAGATCGTACAGCAGAAGCGATAAGAGATCGCGGTTGATGTAGTGGAACGTCCTCACGTCCCTCGATCCGCCCCGCGAACAATCCCGTGATCAGTCCCACGATCTAGTACCGAACGGACGGCACCTCCGCGTTCAGCACACGTACGGCTCGACGATGATCTCGGCCTTCTTGATCCAGCAAGAGAGGCGGAGAGGTAGAAGAGTTCTCCGGCAGCGTGACGGCGCTCCGGAGGTTGGGGATGATCTTGTCTCAGCAGGGCTCCGCCCCGAGCTCCGCAGAAACACGATCTAGAGGAAAAACTATGGAGGTATGTGGTCGGGCAGCCGTGAGAAAGTCGTCTCTAATCTGCCCTAAAAGCCCCATATATATAGGAGGAGGGAGGGGGACCATGCCTTGGGGTCCAAGGGATCCCCAAGGGGTCGGCCGAGCCAGGGGGGAGGACTCTCCCCCCCCCCCCCAAACCGAGTCCTACTTGGTTTGGTGGGAGGGAGTCCTTCCCCTTTCCCACTTCCTCTTTTTTTTCCTTTCCTTTGATTTTTTTCCTTCCTTGGCGCATAGGGGATTGGTGGGCTGTCCCACCAGCCCACTAAGGGCTGGTGTGACCCCCCCCCCAAATACCTATGGGCTTCCCCGGAGTGGGTTGCCCCCCTCCGGTGAACCCCCGGAACCCATTCGTCATTCCCGGTACATTCCCGGTAACTCCGAAAACCTTCCGGTAATCAAATGAGGTCATCCTATATATCAATCTTCGTTTCCGGACCATTCCGGAAACCCTCGTGACGTCCGTGATCTCATCCGGGACTCCGAACAACATTCGGTAACCAACCATATAACTCAAATACGCATAAAACAACGTCGAACCTTAAGTGTGCAGACCCTGCGGGTTCGAGAACTATGTAGACATGACCCGAGAGACTCCTCGGTCAATATCCAATAGCGGGACCTGGATGCCCATATTGGATCCTACATATTCTACGAAGATCTTATCGTTTGAACCTCAGTGCCAAGGATTCGTATAATCCCGTATGTCATTCCCTTTGTCCTTCGGTATGTTACTTGCCCGAGATTCAATCGTCAGTATCCGCATACCTATTTCAATCTCGTTTACCGGCAAGTCTCTTTACTCGTTCCGTAATACAAGATCCCGCAACTTACACTAAGTTACATTGCTTGCAAGGCTTGTGTGTGATGTTGTATTACCGAGTGGGCCCCGAGATACCTCTCCGTCACACGGAGTGACAAATCCCAGTCTTGATCCATACTAACTCAACTACCACCTTCGGAGATACCTGTAGAGCATCTTTATAGTCACCCAGTTACGTTGCGACGTTTGATACACACGAAGCATTCCTCCGGTGTCAGTGAGTTATATGATCTCATGGTCATAGGAATAAATACTTGACACGCAGAAAACAGTAGCAACAAAATGACACGATCAACATGCTACGTCTATTAGTTTGGGTCTAGTCCATCACGTGATTCTCCCAATGGCGTGATCCAGTTATCAAGCAACAACACCTTGTTCATAATCAGAAGACACTGACTATCATCGATCAACTGGCTAGCCAACTAGAGGCATGCTAGGGACGGTGTTTCGTCTATGTATCCACACATGTAAATGAGTCTTCATTCAATACAATTATAGCATGGAAAATAAACTATTATCTCGATACAGGAATTATAATAATAACTATACATTTATTATTGCCTCTAGGGCATAATTCCAACAGTCTCCCACTTGCACTAGAGTCAATAACTAGCCCTCACATCACCATGTGAATTACATTGTAATAAATCTAACACCCATACAGTTCTGGTGTCGATCATGTTTTGGCCGTGGAAGAGGTTTAGTCAGCGGGTCTGCTACATTCAGATCCGTGTGCACTTTGCATATATTTACGTCCTCCTCCTCGACGTAGTCGCGGATGAGGTTGAAGCGTCGTTTGATGTGTCTGGTCTTCTTGTGAAACCTTGGTTCCTTTGCCAGGGCAATGGCACCAGTGTTGTCACAGAACAAGGTTATTGGATCCAGTGCACTTGGCACCACTCCAAGATCCGTCATGAACTGCTTCATCCAGACACCCTCCTTAGCCGCCTCCGAGGCAACCATGTACTCTGCTTCACATGTAGAATCTGCTACGACGCTTTGCTTGGAACTGCACCAGCTTACTGCACCCCCATTAATAATAAATACGTATCCAGTTTGCGACTTAGAGTCATCCGGATCTGTGTCAAAGCTTGCATCGACGTAACCTTTTACGGCGAGCTCTTCGTCACCTCCATACACGAGAAACATCTCCTTAGTCCTTTTCAGGTACTTCAGGATATTCTTGACCGCCGTCCAGTGATCCACTCCTGGATTACTCTGGAACCTACCTGCCATACTTATGGCCAGGCTAACATCCGGTCTAGTGCACAGCATCGCATACATGATAGAACCTATGGCTGAAGCATAGGGGACGGAGCGCATATGCTCTCTATCTTCATCAGTTGCTGGGCACTGAGTCTTACTCAATCTCGTACCTTGTAACACTGGCAAGAACCCTTTCTTGGACTGTTCCATTTTGAACCTCTTCAAAACTTTATCAAGGTATGTGCTTTGTGAAAGTCCTATCAGGCGTTTTGATCTATCCCTATAGATCTTAATGCCTAGAATGTAAGCAGCTTCTCCTAGGTCCTTCATAGAGAAACTTTTATTCAAGTAACCTTTTATGCTCTCCAAAAGCTCTACGTTGTTTCCAATCAGTAATATGTCATCCACATATAATATTAGAAACGCCACAGAGCTCCCACTCACTTTCTTGTAAATACAAGATTCTCCAACCACTTGTATAAACCCAAATGCTTTGATCACCTCATCAAAACGTTTGTTCCAACTCCGAGATGCTTGCACCAGTCCATAAATGGATCGCTGGAGCTTACACACTTTGTCAGCATTTTTAGGATCGACAAAACCTTCGGGTTGCATCATATACAACTCTTCCTTAAGGAAACCGTTAAGGAACGCCGTTTTGACATCCATCTGCCAGATTTCATAATCGAAAAATGCAGCTATTGCTAACATGATTCTGACGGACTTAAGCATCGCTACGGGAGAGAAAGTCTCATCGTAGTCAATTCCTGGAACTTGTGAAAAACCCTTTGCCACAAGTCGAGCTTTATAAACGGTCACATTACCGTCAGCGTCCGTCTTCTTCTTAAAGATCCATTTGTTCTGAATAGCCTTGCGGCCCTCAGGTAGTATCTCCAAAGTCCACACTTTGTTCTCATACATGGATCCTATCTCGAATTTCATGGCTTCTAGCCATTTGTTGGAATCTGGGCCCACCATTGCTTCTTCATAATTTGCAGGTTCATTGTTGTCTAACAACATGATTGATAAGACGGGATTACCGTACCACTCTGGAGCAGCGCGTGATCTCGTCGACCTGCGTGGTTCAACAGAAACTTGAACTGGAGTTTCATGATCATCATCATTAACTTCCTCCTCAACCGGCGTCGCAATGACAGAGGTTTCCCCTTGCCCTGCGCCACCATCCAGAGGGATGAGAGGTTCGACAACCTCGTCAAGTTCTATCTTCCTCCCACTCAACTCTCTCGAGAGAAACTCCTTCTCGAGAAAAGTTCCGTTCTTAGCAACAAACACTTTGCCCTCGGATTTGAGATAGAAGGTGTACCCAACTGTCTCTTTTGGGTAACCTATGAAGACGCATTTTTCCGCTTTGGGTTCCAGCTTTTCAGGCTGAAGCTTTTTGACATAAGCATCACATCCCCAAACTTTAAGAAACGACAACTTTGGCCTTTTGCCACACCACAGTTCGTATGGTGTCGTCTCAACGGATTTCGATGGTGCCCTATTTAAAGTGAATGCAGCTGTTTCTAATGCATAACCCCAAAACGATAACGGCAAATCAGTAAGAGACATCATAGATCGCACCATTTCTAATAAAGTACGATTACGACGTTCGGACACACCATTACGCTGTGGTGTTCCAGGCGGTGTTAACTGCGAAACAATTCCACATTGTCTTAAGTGAGTACCAAACTCGAAACTCAGATACTCACCCCCACGATCAGACCGTAGGAACTTGATCTTCTTGTTACGATGATTTTCCACTTCACTCTGAAATTGCTTGAACTTTTCAAATGTTTCAGACTTGTGCTTCATCAAGTAGACATAACCATATCTACTTAGATCGTCAGTGAAGGTGAGAAAATAACGATATCCGCCGCGTGCCTCCACGCTCATTGGACCACACACATCGGTATGTATAATTTCCAACAAGTCACTTGCACGCTCCATTGTTCCGGAGAATGGAGTCTTAGTCATCTTGCCCATGAGGCATGGTTCGCGCGTGTCAAGTGAATCAAAGTCAAGTGACTCCAAAAGTCCATCAGCATGGAGTTTCTTCATGCGCTTTACACCAATATGACCCAAGCGGCAGTGCCACAAAAATATGGTGCTATCATTGTTTACTCTAACTCTTTTGGTCTCAATGTTATGTATATGCGTATCTCTATCAAGATTCAATATGAACAATCCTCTCACATTCGGTGCATGACCATAAAAGATGTTACTCATAGAAATAGAACAACCATTATTCTCAGACTTAAAAGAGTAACCGTCTCGCAATAAACAAGATCCAGATATAATGTTCATGCTCAACGCAGGCACTAAATAACAATGATTTAAGTTCATCACTAATCCCGATGGTAGTTGAAGTGACACGGTGCCGACGGCGATTGCATCAACCTTGGAACCGTTTCCTACGCGCATCGTCACTTCGTCTTTCGCCAGCCTCCGTCTATTCCGCAGTTCCTGTTTCGAGTTGCAAATGTGAGCAACAGAACCAGTATCGAATACCCAGGCACTACTACGAGAGCCGGTTAAGTACACATCAATAACATGTATATCAAATATACCTGATTTTTCTTTGCCCGCCTTCTTATCTGCCAGATACTTGGGGCAATTGCGCTTCTAGTGACCCATACCCTTGCAATAGAAGCACTCTGTTTCAGGCTTAGGTCCAGCCTTGGGTTTCTTCGGCGGATTGGCAACAGGCTTGCCGCTCTTCTTCGAATTGCCCTTCTTGCCTTTGCCGTTTCTCTTGAAACTAGTGGTCTTGCTCACCATCAACACTTGATGCTCTTTACGGAGTTCAGACTCTGCGACTTTCAGCATCGCAAACAACTCGCCGGGAGACTTGTTCATCCCTTGCATGTTGTAGTTCAACACAAAGCCTTTATAGCTTGGTGGCAGTGATTGGAGGATTCTGTCAGTGATAGCTTCTTGCGGGAGTTCAATCCCTAGTTCAGCTAGACGGTTTGAGTACCCAGACATCTTGAGCACATGTTCACTGACAGACGAGCTTTCCTCCATCTTGCAAGCATAGAATTTATCGGAGGTCTCATACCTCTCGATCCGGGCGTTCTTCTGAAAGATAAACTTCAACTCCTGGAACATCTCAAATGCTCCATGACGCTCAAAGCGACGTTGAAGTCCCGGCTCTAAGCCATACAAGACTGCACATTGAACTATTGAGTAGTCCTCCTTACGTGCTAGCCAAGCGTTCTTAACATCCTGATCAGCCGTAGCGGGTGGTTCATCTCCTAGCGCAGCATTAAGGACATAATCCTTCTTTCCAGCTTGTAAGATTAGCTTAAGATTACGAGCCCAGTCTACAAAGTTGCTTCCATCATCTTTCAACTTAGCTTTCTCTAGGAACGTATTAAAATTGAGGATGACACTTGCGTGAGCCATGATCTACAACACAAATATATTCAAAGTGGACTTAGACTATGTTCAAGATAATTAGAGTTCAACTTAATCAAATTATATGCTAAACTCCCACTCAAAAATTACATCTCTCTAGTCATTTGAGTGGTTCATGATCCACTTACACTATCCCAAGTCCGATCATCACGTGAGTCGAGAGTAGTTTCAGTGGTAAGCATCCCTATGCTAATCATATCAACTATATGATTCATGATCGACCTTTCGGTCTCATGTGTTCCGAGGCCATGTCTGCACATGCTAGGCTCGTCAAGCTTAACCCGAGTGTTCCGCGTGCGCAACTGTTTTGCACCCGTTGTATGTGAACGTTGAGTCTATCACACCCGATCATCACGTGGTGTCTCGAAACGACGAACTGTA
The DNA here is from genome assembly GCF_904849725.1 of Hordeum vulgare subsp. vulgare. Classification (NCBI taxonomy): domain Eukaryota; kingdom Viridiplantae; phylum Streptophyta; class Magnoliopsida; order Poales; family Poaceae; genus Hordeum; species Hordeum vulgare. The sequence continues at coordinate 566,353,896 of NC_058522.1, read as the reverse complement.
GCAACGGTGCACAGTCGGGGAGAACACAATTTCGTCTTGAAATTTTAGTGAGAGATCACCTCATAATGCTACCGTCGTTCTAAGCAAAATAAGGTGCATAAAAGGATTAACATCACATGCAATTCATAAGTGACATGATATGGCCATTATCACGTGCTTCTTGATCTCCATCACCAAAGCACCGGCACGATCTTCTTGTCACCGGCGCCACACCATGATCTCCATCATCATGATCTCCATCAATGTGTCGCCATCGGGGTTGTCGTGCTACTTATGCTATCACTACTAAAGCTACATCCTAGCAAAATAGTAAACGCATCTGCAAGCACATATGTTAGTATAAAGACAACCCTATGGCTCCTGCCGGTTGCCGTACCATTGACGTGCAAGTCGATATTTCTATTACAACATGATCATCTCATACATCCAATATATCACATCACATCATTGGCCATATCACATCACAATCATACCCTGCAAAAACAAGTTAGACGTCCTCTAATTTTGTTGTTGCATGTTTTACGTGGTGACCAAGGGTATCTAGTAGGATCGCATCTTACTTACGCAAACACCACAACGGAGATATATGAGTTGCTATTTAACCTCATCCAAGGACCTGCTTGGTCAAATCCGATTCAACTAAAGTTGGAGAAACCGTCACTTGCCAGTCATCTTTGAGCAAAGGGGGTTACTCGTAACGATGAAACCAGTCTCTCGTAAGCGTACGAGTAATGTCGGTCCAAGCCGCTTCAATCCAACAATACCGCGGAATCAAGAAAAGACTAAGGAGGGCAGCAAAACGCACATCACCGCCCACAAAACCTTTTGTGTTCTACTCGAGAAGACATCTACGCATGAACCTAGCTCATGATGCCACTGTTGGGGAACGTCGCATGGGAAACAAAAATTTTCCTACGCGCACGAAGACCTATCATGGTGATGTCCATCTACGAGAGGGGATGAGTGATCTACGTACCCTTGTAGATCATACAGCATAAGCGATAAGAGATCGCGGTTGATGTAGTGGAACGTCCTCACGTCCCTCGATCCGCCCCGCGAACAATCCCGCGATCAGTCCCACGATCTAGTACCGAACGGACGGCACCTCCGCGTTCAACACACGTACAGCTCGACGATGATCTCGGCCTTCTTGATCCAGCAAGAGAGACGGAGAGGTAGAAGAGTTCTCCGGCAGCGTGACGGCGCTCCGGAGGTTGGTGATGATCTTGTCTCAGCAGGGCTCCGCCCGAGCTCCGCAGAAACACGATCTAGAGGAAAAACTATGGAGGTATGTGGTCGGGCAGCCGTGAGAAAGTCGTCTCTAATCTGCCCTAAAAGCCCCATATATATAGGAGGAGGGAGGGGGACCTTGCCTTGGGGTCCAAGGGATCCCCAAGGGGTCGGCCGAGCCAGGGGGAGGACTCTCCCCCCCCAAACCGAGTCCTACTTGGTTTGGTGGGAGGGAGTCCTTCCCCTTTCCCACTTCCTCTTTTTTTTTTCCTTTCCTTTGATTTTTTTCCTTCCTTGGCGCATAAGGGATTGGTGGGCTGTCCCACCAGCCCACTAAGGGCTGGTGTGACCCCCCCAAATACCTATGGGCTTCCCCGGAGTGGGTTGCCCCCCTCCGGTGAACCCCCGGAACCCATTCGTCATTCCCGGTACATTCCCGGTAACTCCGAAAACCTTCCGGTAATCAAATGAGGTCATCCTATATATCAATCTTCGTTTCCGGACCATTCCGAAAACCCTCGTGACGTCCGTGATCTCATCCGGGACTCCGAACAACATTCGGTAACCAACCATATAACTCAAATACGCATAAAACAACGTCGAACCTTAAGTGTGCAGACCCTGCGGGTTCGAGAACTATGTAGACATGACCCGAGAGACTCCTCGGTCAATATCCAATAGCGGGACCTGGATGCCCATATTGGATCCTACATATTCTACGAAGATCTTATCGTTTGAACCTCAGTGCCAAGGATTCGTATAATCCCGTATGTCATTCCCTTTGTCCTTCGGTATGTTACTTGCCCGAGATTCGATCGTCAGTATCCGCATACCTATTTCAATCTCGTTTACCGGCAAGTCTCTTTACTCGTTCCGTAATACAAGATCCCGCAACTTACACTAAGTTACATTGCTTGCAAGGCTTGTGTGTGATGTTGTATTACCGAGTGGGCCCCGAGATACCTCTCCGTCACACGGAGTGACAAATCCCAGTCTTGATCCATACTAACTCAACTACCACCTTCGGAGATACCTGTAGAGCATCTTTATAGTCACCCAGTTACGTTGCGACGTTTGATACACACAAAGCATTCCTCCGGTGTCAGTGAGTTATATGATCTCATGGTCATAGGAATAAATACTTGACATGCAGAAAACAGTAGCAACAAAATGACACGATCAACATGCTACGTCTATTAGTTTGGGTCTAGTCCATCACGTGATTCTCCCAATGACGTGATCCAGTTATCAAGCAACAACACCTTGTTCATAATCAGAAGACACTGACTATCATCGATCAACTGGCTAGCCAACTAGAGGCATGCTAGGGACGGTGTTTCGTCTATGTATCCACACATGTAAATGAGTCTTCATTCAATACAATTATAGCATGGATAATAAACTATTATCTCGATACAGGAATTATAATAATAACTATACATTTATTATTGCCTCTAGGGCATAATTCCAACACCAATATGGGCATCCAGGTCCCGCTATTGGATATTGACCGAGGAGTCTCTCGGGTCATGTCTACATAGTTCTCGAACCCGCAGGGTCTGCACACTTAAGGTTCGACGTTGTTTTATGCGTATTTGAGTTATATAGTTGGTTACCGAATGTTGTTCGGAGTCCCGGATGAGATCACGGACGTCACGAGGGTTTCTGGAATAGTCCGGAAACGAAGATTGATATATAGGATGACCTCACTTGACTACCGGAAGGTTTTCGGAGTTACCAGGAATGTACCGGGAATGACGAATGGGTTCCGGGAGTTCACCGGGGGAGGGGGGGCAACCCACCCCGGGGAAGCCCATAGGCCTTGAGGGTGACACACCAGCCCTTAGTGGTCTGGTGGGACAGCCCAAAAGGCTCTATGCGCCAAGGAGAAGAAAATCAAGAGAGAAAGAAAAAAAAAGGAGGAGGTGGGAAGGAAGGGGGACTCCCTCCCACCAAACCTAGTCCAACTCGGTTTGGGGGGGGAGAGTCCTCCCCCTTGGACTCGACCGACCCCCTTGGGGCTCCTTGAGCCCCAAGTCAAGGTCCCCTCCCTCCCACCTATATATACGGAGGTTTTAGGGCTGATTTGTGACGACTTTTCCACGGCAGCCCGACCACATACCTCCACGGTTTTTCCTCTAGATCGCGTTTCTGCGGAGCTCGGGCGGAGCCCTGCTGAGACAAGGTCATCACCAACCTCCGGAGCGCCGTCACGCTGCCGGAGAACTCTTCTACCTCTCCGTCTCTCTTGCTGGATCAAGAAGGCCGAGATCAACGTCGAGCTGTACGTGTGCTGAACGCGGAGGTGCCGTCCGTTCGGTACTAGATCGTGGGACTGATCGCGGGATTGTTCGCGGGGCGGATCGAGGGACGTGAGGACGTTCCACTACATCAACCGCGTTCTCTAACGCTTCTGCTGTACGGTCTACGAGGGTACGTAGATCACTCATCCCCTCTCGTAGATGGACATCACCATGATAGGTCTTCGTGCGCGTAGGAAAATTTTTGTTTCCCATGCGACGTTCCCCAACAGTGGTATCAGAGCTAGGTTAATGCGTAGATGTCTTCTCGAGTAGAACACAAAATTTTTTGTGGGCGGTGATGTGCGTTTTGCTGCCCTCCTTAGTCTTTTCTTGATTCCGCGGTATTGTTGGATTGAAGCGGCTTGGACCGACATTACTCGTACGCTTACGAGAGACTAGTTTCATCGTTACGAGTAACCCCTTTGCTCAAAGATGACTGGCAAGTGTCGGTTTCTCCAACTTTAGTTGAGTCGGATTTGACCGAGGAGGTCCTTGGATGAGGTTAAATAGCAACTCATATATCTCCGTTGTGGTGTTTGCGTAAGTAAGATCCGATCCTACTAGATACCCTTGGTCACCACGTAAAACATGCAACAACAAAATTAGAGGACGTCTAACTTGTTTTTGCAGGGTATGCTTGTGATGTGATATGGCCAACGATGTGATGTGATATATTGGATGTATGAGATGATCATGTTGTAATAGAAATATCGACTTGCACGTCGATGGTACGGCAACCGGCAGGAGCCATAGGGTTGTCTTTATACTAATGTTTGTGCTTGCAGATGCGTTTACTATTTTGCTAGGATGTAGCTTTAGTAGTAATAGCATGAGTAGCACGACAACCCCGATGGCAACACGTTGATGGATAATCATGGTGTTGCGCCGGTGACAAGAAGATCGTGCCAGGTGCTTTGGTGATGGAGATCAAGAAGCACGTGATGATGGCCATATCATGTCACTTATGAATTGCATGTGATGTTAATCCTTTTATGCACCTTATTTTGCTTAGAACGACGGTAGCATTATGAGGTGATCTCTTACTAAAATTTCAAGACGAAATTGTGTTCTCCCCGACTCTGCACCGTTGCTACAGTTCGTCGTTTCGAGACACCACGTGATGATCGGGTGTGATAGACTCAACGTTCACATACAACGGGTGCAAAACAGTTGCGCACGCGGAACACTCGGGTTAAGCTTGACGAGCCTAGCATGTGCAGACATGGCCTCAGAACACATGAGACCGAAAGGTCGATCATGAATCATATAGATGATATGATTAGCATAGGGATGCTTACCACTGAAACTATACTCAACTCACGTGATGATCGGACTTGGGATAGTGTAAGTGGATCATGAACCACTCAAATGACTAGAGAGATGTACTTTTTGAGTGGGAGTTTGGCATATAATTTGATTAAGTTAAACTCTAATTATCTTGAACATAGTCTAAGTCCACTTTGAATATATTTGTGTTGTAGATCATGGCTCACGCGACATTCATCCTGAATTTTAATACGTTCCTAGAGAAAGCTAAGTTGAAAGATGATGGAAGCAACTTTGTAGACTGGGCTCGTAATCTTAAGCTAATCTTACAAGCTGGAAAGAAGGATTATGTCCTTAATGCTGCGCTAGGAGATGAACCATCCGCTATGGCTGATCAGGACATTAAGAACGCTTGGTTAGCATGTAAGGAGGACTACCCAATAGTTCAATGTGCAGTCTTGTATGGCTTAGAACCAGGACTTCAACGTCGCTTTGAGCGTCATGGAGCATTTGAGATGTTCCAGGAGTTGAAGTTTATCTTTTAGAAGAACGCCCGGATCGAGAGGTATGAGACCTCCGATAAATTCTATGCTTGCAAGATGGAGGAAAACTCGTCTGTCAGTGAACATGTGCTCAAAATGTCTGGGTACTCAAACCGTCTAGCTGAGCTGGGGATTGAACTCCCACAAGAGGCTATCACTGACAGAATCCTTCAATCACTGCCGCCAAGCTATAAAGGCTTTGTGTTGAACTACAACATGCAAGGGATGAACAAGTCTCCCGGCGAGTTGTTTGCGATGCTGAAAGTCGCAGAGTCTGAACTCCGTAAAGAACATCAAGTGTTGATGGTGAATAAGACCACTAGTTTCAAGAGAAACGGCAAAGGCAAGAAGGGCAATTCGAAGAAGAGCGGCAAGCCTGTTGCCAATCCGACGAAGAAACCCAAAGCTGGACCTAAGCCTGAAACGGAGTGTTTCTATTGCAAGGGTATGGGTCACTAGAAGCGCAATTGCCCCAAGTATCTGGCAGACAAGAAGGCGGGCAAAGAAAAATCAGGTATGTTTGATATACATGTTATTGATGTGTACTTAACCGGCTCTCGTAGTAGTGCCTGGGTATTCGATACCGGTTCTGTTGCTCATATTTGCAACTCGAAACAGGAACTGCGGAATAGGCGAAGGCTGGCGAAAGATGAAGTGACGATGCGCGTAGGAAATGGTTCCAAGGTTGATGCAATCGCCGTCGGCACAGTATCACTTCAGTTACCGTCAGGATTAGTGATGAACTTAAATCATTGTTATTTAGTGCCTGCGTTGAGCATGAACATTATATCTGGATCTTGTTTATTGCGAGACGGTTACTCTTTTAAGTCAGAGAATAATGGTTGTTCTATTTCTATGAGTAACATCTTTTATGGTCATGCACCGAATGTGAGAGGATTGTCATATTGAATCTTGATAGCGACACGCATATACATAACATTGAGACCAAAAGAGTTAGAGTTAACAATGATAGCGCCATATTTTTGTGGCACTGCCGTTTAGGTCATATTGGTGTAAAGCGCATGAAGAAACTCCATGCTGATGGACTTTTGGAGTCACTTGACTTTGATTCACTTGACACGTGCGAACCATGTCTCATGGGCAAGATGACTAAGACTCCGTTCTCCGGAACAATGGAGCGTGCAAGTGACTTATTGGAAATCATACATACCGATGTGTGTGGTCCGATGAGCGTGGAGGCACGCGGCGGATATCGTTATTTTCTCACCTTCACTGACGATTTGAGTAGATATGGTTATGTCTACTTGATGAAGCACAAGTCTGAAACATTTGAAAAGTTCAAGCGATTTCAGAGTGAAGTGGAAAATCATCGTAACAAGAAGATCAAGTTCCTACGGTCTGATCGTGGGGGTGAATATCTGAGTTTCGAGTTTGGTGATCACTTAAGACAATGTGGAATTGTTTCACAGTTGACACCGCCTGGAACACCACAGCGTAATGGTGTGTCCGAACGTCGTAATCGTACTTTATTAGAGATGGTGCGATCTATGATGTCTCTTACTGATTTGTCGTTATCGTTTTGGGGTTATGCATTAGAAACAGCTGCATTCACTTTAAATAGGGCACCATCAAAATCCGTTGAGACGACACCATACGAACTGTGGTATGGCAAAAGACCAAAGTTGTCGTTTCTTAAAGTTTGGGGATGTGATGCTTATGTCAAAAAGCTTCAGCCTGAAAAGCTGGAACCCAAAGCGGAAAAGTGCGTCTTCATAGGTTACCCAAAAGAGACAGTTGGGTACACCTTCTATCTCAAATCCGAGGGCAAAGTGTTTGTTGCTAAAAACGGAGCTTTTCTCGAGAAGGAGTTTCTCTCGAGAGAATTGAGTGGGAGGAAGATAGAACTTGACGAGGTTGTCGAACCTCTCATCCCTCTGGATGGTGGCGCAGGGCAAGGGGAAACCTCTGTCGTTGCAACGCCAGTTGAGGAGGAAGTTAATGATGATGATCATGAAACTCCAGTTCAAGTTTCTGTTGAACCACGCAGGTCGATGAGATCACGTGCTGCTCCAGAGTGGTACGGTAATCCCGTCTTGTCAATCATGTTGTTAGACAACAATGAACCTGCAAATTATGAAGAAGCAATGGTGGGACCAGATTCCAACAAATGGCTAGAAGCCATGAAATCCGAAATAGGATCCATGTATGAGAACAAAGTGTGGACTTTGGAGATACTACCTGAGGGCCGCAAGGCTATTCAGAACAAATGGATCTTTAAGAAGAAGACGGACGCTGACGGCAATGTGACCGTTTATAAAGCTCGACTTGTGGCAAAGGGTTTTTCACAAGTTCCAGGAGTTGACTACGATGAGACTTTCTCACCTGTAGCGATGCTTAAGTCCGTCAGAATCATGTTAGCAATAGCTGCATTTTTCGATTATGAAATCTGGCAGATGGATGTCAAAACGGCGTTCCTTAACGGTTTCCTTAAGGAAGAGTTGTATATGATACAACCCGAAGGTTTTGTCGATCCTAAGAATGCTAACAAGGTGTGCAAGCTCCAGCGATCCATTTATGGACTGGTGCAAGCATCTCGGAGTTGGAACAAACGTTTTGATGAGGTGATCAAAGCATTTTGGTTCATACAAGTGGTTGGAGAATCTTGTATTTACAAGAAAGTGAGTGGGAGCTCTGTGGCGTTTCTAATATTATATGTGGATGACATATTACTGATTGGAAACAACGTAGAGTTTTTGGAGAGCATAAAAGGTTACTTGAATAAAAGTTTCTCTATGAAGGACCTAGGAGAAGCTGCTTACATTCTAGGCATTAAGATCTATAGGGATAGATCAAAACGCCTGATAGGACTTTCACAAAGCACATACCTTGATAAAGTTTTGAAGAGGTTCAAAATGGAACAGTCCAAGAAAGGGTTCTTGCCAGTTCTACAAGGTACGAAATTGAGTAAGACTCGGTGCCCAGCAACTGATGAAGATAGAGAGCATATGCGCTCCATCCCCTATGCTTCAGCCATAGGTTCTATCATGTATGCGATGCTGTGCACTAGACCGGATGTTAGCCTGTCCATAAGTATGGCAGGTAGGTTCCAGAGTAATCCAGGAGTGGATCACTGGACAGCGGTCAAGAATATCCTGAAGTACCTGAAAAGGACTAAGGAGATGTTTCTCGTATATGGAGGTGACGACGAGCTCGCCGTAAAAGGTTACGTCGATGCAAGCTTTGACACAGATCCGGACGACTCTAAGTCGCAAACCGGATACGTATTTATTCTTAATGGGGGTGCAGTAAGCTGGTGGAGTTCCAAGCAAAGCGTCGTAGCAAATTCTACATGTGAAGCGGAGTACATGGCTGCCTCGGAGGCGGCTAAGGAAGGTGTATGGATGAAGCAGTTCATGACGGATCTTGGAGTGGTGCCAAGCGCACTGAATCCAATAACCTTGTTCTGTGACAACACTGGTGCCATTGCCTTAGCAAAGGAACCACGGTTTCACAAGAAGACCAGACACATCAAACGACGCTTCAACCTCATCCGCGACTACGTCGAGGGAGAGGACGTGAATATATGCAAAGTGCACACGGATCTGAATGTAGCAGACCTGCTGACTAAACCTCTTCCACGGCCAAAACATGATCAACACCAGAACTGTATGGGTGTTAGATTTATTACAATGTAATTCACATGGTAATGTGAGGGCTGGATTATTGACTCTAGTGCAAGTGGGAGACTGTTGGAATTATGCCCTAGAGGCAATAATAAATATAGTTATTATTATAATCCCTGTATCAAGACAACCGTTTATTATCCATGCTATAATTGTATTGAATGAAGACTCATTTACATGTGTGGATACATAGACAAAACACCATCCCTAGCAAGCCTCTAGTTGGCTAGCCAGTTGATCGAAGATGGTCAGTGTCTTCTGATTATGAACAAGGTGTTGTTGCTTGATAACTGGATCACGTCATTAGGAGAATCACGTGATGGACTAGACCCAAACTAATAGACGTAGCATGTTGATCGTGTCATTTTGTTGCTACTGTTTTCCGCGTGTCAAGTATTTATTCCTATGACCATGAGATCATATAATTCAGTGACACCGGAGGAATGCTTTGTGTGTATCAAACGTCGCAACGTAACTGGGTGACTATAAAAATGCTCTACAGGTATCTCCGAAGGTGTTAGTTGAGTTAGTATGGATCAAGACTGGGATTTGTCACTCCGTGTGACGGAGAGGTAGCTCGGGGCCCACTCGGTAATACAACATCACACACAAGCCTTGCAAGCAATGTAACTTAGTGTAAGTTGCGGGATCTTGTATTACGGAACGAGTAAAGAGACTTGCCGGTAAACGAGATTGAAATAGGTATGCGGATACTGACGATCGAATCTCGGGCAAGTAACATACCGAAGGACAAAGGGAATGACATACGGGATTATATGAATCCTTGGCACTGAGGTTCAAACGATAAGATCTTTGTAGAATATGTAGGATCCAATATGGGCATCCAGGTCCCGCTATTGGATATTGACCGAGGAGTCTCTCGGGTCATGTCTACATAGTTCTCGAACCCGCAGGGTCTGCACACTTAAGGTTCGACGTTGTTTTATGCGTATTTGAGTTATATAGTTGCTTACCGAATGTTGTTTGGAGTCCCGGATGAGATCACGGACGTCACGAGGGTTTCTGGAATAGTCCGGAAACGAAGATTGATATATAGGATGACCTCATTTGATTATCGGAAGGTTTTCGGAGTTACCGGGAATGTACCGGGAATGATGAATGGGTTCCGGGAGTTCACCGGGGGGGCAACCCACCCCGGGGAAGCCCATAGGCCTTGAGGGTGACACACCAGCCCTTAGTGGGCTGGTGGGACAGCCCAAAAGGCTCTATGTGCCAAGGAGAAGAAAATCAAGAGAGAAAGAAAAAAAAGGAGGAGGTGGGAAGGAAGGGGGACTCCCTCCCACCAAACCTAGTCCAACTCGGTTTGGGGGGGGGGGAGTCCTCCCCCTTGGACTCGGCCGACCCCCTTGGGGCTCCTTGAGCCCCAAGGCAAGGTCCCCTCCCTCCCACCTATATATACGTAGGTTTTAGGGCTGATTTGTGACGACTTTTCCACGACAGCCCGACCACATACCTCCACGGTTTTTCCTCTAGATCGCGTTTCTGCGGAGCTCGGGCGAAGCCCTGCTGAGACAAGGTCATCACCAACCTCCGGAGCGCCGTCACGCTGCCGGAGAAATCTTCTACCTCTCCGTCTCTCTTGCTGGATCAAGAAGGCCGAGATCAACGTCGAGCTGTACGTGTGCTGAACGCGGAGGTGCCGTCCGTTCGGTACTAGATCGTGGGACTCATCGCGGGATTGTTCGCGGGGCGGATCGAGGGACGTGAGGACGTTCCACTACATCAACCGCGTTCTCTAACGCTTCTGCTGTACAGTCTACGAGGGTACGTAGATCACTCATCCCCTCTCGTAGATGGACATCACCATGATAGGTCTTCGTGCGCGTAGGAAATTTTTTGTTTCCCATGCGACGTTCCCCAACAGCCAGATGCAGGAGAAGCCGAGGACGGAGGTCCTGATGATGCGTACTAGGAAGTGTCCACAACAGTGTCCGTGTGTATGGAGTTGCTGCTATGTTCTGCTACGATGTAGAAGTACTTAGTAGTTTCGAGGCCCCACTATGTCTCATAAATAATGTAGATACTGTTGTAGCACCAAGGGTGCCTTTGGCCTCACTATCATTGTAAGATATGTACCTGTCACCTTGTTCTATCAATAAAGTCAGTTCAGTTCTGTTTCAAGTTGTTGAGTGTTTCAAGAAGACATGATCTCTGGGTTAGAAACACTGGTAATCCGATTCATTGAATCGGGGTGCCACAATAGTTATTACGTTGAGTTTGCTCCCACTATTATGAATGAAAATAAGTTTGTTTATGTGGAGAGTGATAAATTTTCTATGCTTGTAGATCATGAAAAGAATGATGTATGTGATAGTTATATTGTTGAATTTCTTCATGATGCTACTGGAAATTATTATGAGGGAGGAACATATGCGTGTAGGAATTGCAATAATATCAAGTTTCCTCTCTATGTGTTCAAAGTTTTGAAGTTATGCTTGTTTTGCCTTCCTATGCTAGTTGATTCTTGCTCCTATAAATTGTTTGTTCACAAAATCCCTATGCTTGAGAGAGACCATCTTCATCCTACGCCTCCCACGGATTGAAACCTTAGGTCATCCAGTTGAGGGAAACTTGCTATTGTCATAAAAACTATGCGCTTGGAGGCCCAACACGAGTCTATAAGAAAAGGTTGTGTAGTAGACATCAAGCTTCACCGGTGGTTGCTATGGAGCTTCACCGGCGACGTCAAGATCTGCGCTGCAGCGCCCCGCGTTGCAATGAAGATTCACTCGCGCTGCAATGGAGCTTCATCGGCGGCTCGTTGCAGCGTCGCTGGAGCTAGAGTGGCACCCGCTGATCTGTAGCAACGGTCGCCGGCGGCTCGTTGCAGCGTCGCCGGCGCTGCAGTTGCACCCGCTGATCCGTAGCAACGGTCGTCGGCGGCTCGTTGCAGCGTCGCCGGAGCTGTAGTGGCACCCGCTGACCCGTAGCAACGGTCGCCGACGGCTCGTTGCAGCGTTGCCGGAGCTGCAGTGGCACCCGCTGATCCGTAGGAGCGGTCGACGGCGGCTCATTGCAACGTTACTGGAGCTGCAGTGACACCCGCTGATCCGTAGCAGCGGTCGCCGACGGCTCGTTGCAGCGTCGTCGGGTGCTAGCTGCTGGAATCAACGTGTGATAGGTTGACCGAATCAAACGGGTGGCGATCGTTGAATCCGATGGCCAGGGACCTGGCTGGCTGATCTGTAGTATAGCTGGCCAAATGGACCAGGCTAAACAGGCCGGCCGCGAACCCGCCGGCATTGCCTGCCATGGGTCATGCACGACACGACTTAAACGGGCTCGTGCGAGGCACGCGATACGCCTCGGGCTGTGCCTGGGCCTGAAGGCTGGGCACGCGGGCTTATTTAATTTTTTTAATATATATATATATACATAATATATGATCAATAGGTTTAAAAATAAGCCTGTAAGGCTAAAAATATACGGACCATCGTACTAATCGGACCAACATGCTGATCCGTTTAATAACTGAGTTGTGCCTGGGCCTGAAGACGCAACCCACAGGTTGACACGACACGACCCGATTAATAAACGTGCCGGCCGGGCCGGGCCTGTTTACCGCCCGTTGGGCCAGGTATATGCCTTTGGTCCCAAGTCCCAACTTCGTCCCAAAATCGAATCGCAAGCCCGCAATCTCCCGAGCAAACCCCAGAGCCCCAACTCCGGCACCGGAAATGCGGCGCGGGCGCGGCGGCGGCGGGCGGCGCCCGAGGGCGCCTCCCTCCTCGGCGTCCGTCGACCAGACCCCTATGACGGACCTGCCGTTCCACCCGCGGAACCTCGACCACGCCTTCTCCCGCCGCGACTCCGACGCCGTCAGCATCTGCAGCAGCCGCCCCTCCTCCATCCGCACGGCGGCGACCTCCCACGCCGGCGGGCCCATAACCAGCCTCTCCGACCGCGCCTCGCAGGCCGCCGCCCTCCGCGCCGTCAACGCCTACCTCGCCCCCGCCGCCATCCGCCTCCGCCCGCCCCTCCCGTCCGCCAAGGACATCGTCGCCGCTTTCCACCACCTCGCCCACCGCCTCCGCTACCCCCTCATGGCCGCCGGCTGGGAGGACGACCTCATCGCCCTCCTTCGCGCCCTCGCCTGCCCCTACAAGGTCACCAGATCCGCCCTCAAGGCCCCCGGGACCCCGCACTCCTGGCCGCCGCTCCTCTCCATCCTCTACTGGCTCACCCTTCTCTGCCGCTTCACCGACGGCCTCGACGCGTCCCCTCCCGACCCCGCCTCCAATGACCTCATGATGTACCTCACTCAGAGCTACTGCCTGTACATCTCTTGCTGTGATGAGGCCGCCGACTCCCTCGACGAGGACTACCACTCCAAGGCCCGCGCCCAAATCGATGAAAAGCGAAGAGACATGCAGGAACTGGAGAAGGAGCTTCAGGATGTCGAGGCGGAGCGGAACAAGCAACTGTCGGCGCCCTCTCGCCTCAAGGCGATGGAGGAGAAGAAGGATGCATTTACTGCCGACGTTCAGAAGTTTGAGGCGGTGGTGGAGAGCTGGTCCACCAAGATCAAGGAGAAGGAAGAGGCTTTGCTGGAGAAGGAGAAGGAGCTTGAGGCCAAGGTGTTGAATTGCCAGCAGATCATGGCCGAGAATGAGGAGCTGGTGAAACAGGTGGAGGTGCAGGTGGTCAATGTGAGGGACGTCAATAGGATGGCTAGGGAGATGCAAGCGGTGGAAAATGATATTGCCAAGTTGGAGAATATGAATGCCGCACTGGAGGAGAAGGGGTGGGAACTCGAAGCTGCGCTGGTCAGTAAGCTTGAGGAGATCGAGGGCCTTGCCGAGCTGTGCAACCAGTCCCTCAGAAAGTATGAATTCCCCCAAAGAACTTTGATCTCCTGATTCTTTGATTTTTTTTCTCCATATTTGTGTTTCTTTCACCAATGGTTCGATTGTTATTTAAGCACCTTAAAACTGATGTTAACTAAGTAATCATGCCTCTCTTATTTGATATGTAGAAATGTACTGTAGTACTTAAACAAGCATCTGTCTATTCTAATTCTGACATGGTGCTTCAAACCTCAATATGTTTGGTCTTCTTAAGCTCCATAGTTCAAATAGTAGTTCATTCGGAAAATCAACTAATTTTGTTCATGCCCAAGCGCTTCAATTTCTCAATGTCAGAAATTTATTTTTAAGATATTTTGCTTTCTTAAGGATATGCGGTCACGCAGTTTACAAGATTGTGCTTTAGCTTGCGACAGTACTCTCCTGACTGTGCAATTAGTCTTCCGTCTTTCTAGGTTACCTTTTACCTTGATGTTTGTCAGTCTTAAATTGTATTGCTGCTTGGTTCTTTACGGTTTAGAGTACACTCTGCTGGTCTGGTATATGTTCAATTATATATGTCAGGAGAAGGCCTGATTCTTTTATGGATGATGGTTGAGATGTCAGGTTAAAACAAGTGAACTGCAATAGTTATACTGTCAGCCACTTGTTATTGATATCTGCGCATACATATATTTCTGAATGAGACAATAAATAAGCACGTGCACAAGGCAGACCTCTAGTAGGTAAATGAGCTGAGTAGAGACGGTTCAATGTTGCAGTCTTACACATCAAAAAGTGCAGGAAAGTTGTAGGACGTCGTTTTTTATTCTTGCCCTTGATTCACCCTCTGTTCCTTATTCCTTTATTTAGTTCTGCTGTTGAACATGGTATCATGTTGCAAATCGATGACTTCATATGTGAAAGCAGTTCGAACTGTGCTATGAAGCCATGTGTGTACTCTTTGGTATTCTTTAGGAATCTGATAAGTACCGAATGTTTGATACGAGCACATGGCAACTCCGAACGTTTTCGACGGCAAGTTTAGTGATGCGAGGATGGCACCTTTAGTTGCCAAGCATGGCGACTTTCGTGCTTCAGTTTATTTTTTGACAGAAAATTGCCGTGCTTGCCAACTAACTTGCCTTGCCATTGAAAACGTTCGGAGTTGTGCTCGTACCTGACGTTGGTACTTATCATTTTTTTTAAATCTTTCTTTTGGGTGACACACGTTTATGCATACATACTTGGAATTCATGCACACTGCTCCTCTATTGCTACCATATAATATATCTCATGCCTATACATACATATTTAGGAAGAGCTTCTAATATGTTCTGCATCATTATATTCTTCATAATTGAGAAAAATAGAAATGAACATTATGCTACCATTTTTAATTAAAAAAACATCGCCCAGATGGATTTTGTGTAACGCGGTATTCTTAAGTATTGTCCCTCAGTGCTCAGTTAGTGGCAGACTGAAGCAAACAAAGATCAAGATATCAGAAAAGATATCATCTTATTGTGGTTCCCTATCTGTTGTTTATTCTGACTTCTGTTTTGTCAATTTATATGCAGAGCAGTAGAGCTTGTTTCCTTACAGTCAAACACTTCTGTGCCATTTTGCAGGTTGAAACCCAGGATTGATTTCCAGTACGAGGTAAATTCAAAAGGATCCTCCCCGGCTGAGATCCTTGGTACCACCTACAAAACCGCCCTGAAGCCCGCACTCAATGCTCTTCTTAGTGAGACTAACATGCTAGTTACCTCAAAGCATGGTGAGTCAGTTGATCTACAAAAGAAGTTGCAAGGAATTGTTAACATGTTGGAGGAGAAAAGGAATCATGTTTCTGTTCTACAGGCTAAACATAACGAGGTTAGTCAGCTTATACTGTATTTGATATATCATAGAATGAAAAAATAAAACAGAGGCATCAACTCCGTTTAACCCGTAGTATGTTCATGATTGACTTATAAAAACTCATGCATCAAAGTGGAAATTCTTTCTATATATCTTTTAGTGAAACCTGTTCACAATCCTGGCAATATGGAGGTTCTGTACCATGAGTTGATCATGGTAGCCCAGTAGTCTGAAAATGTTTACTCTGTTTCTCATTGCAGTGTAGAAAATAGTTGGCTTGTTATTTATGTGCTGTGCATCATGCAAAAAGTACTCATACTGAACTCTTTTTGTTATGGAAAGTCTCAAGTCAACACTGGCCAATGGCTTACTTCCTTGTCCTATACTCCCTGGCCATGTTTTGACTTCTGACATGGTCTCTAGTGTGCAATTTTGGCCGTTAGTTTTCATATGAATAGGTTAGCAGAGTCATAAGATTATAATTTTAATGAATATTTTCATGGCAAACCTAATCGCTGTTTTCACTCTGCCAATCCAAATTATAAACATCACTTGTCAAAGTTAGAGACGCGTTACATACATTCCCAAATAGAGATACTAAGTCACAGTAGTTACAAAGTTCCATTGACCTGCATTTATAAGGTTTGTTTTATTTCTCATCTGCTGCAACTGCTACTGTTTGAGAACCAGTGTTCTGAGGGTACATACAATAGGGTGATGTCAGTCTTCTCTTGGTAATGGCACTGCCGTGTAGGATAATTGCTGAGTTGTAAGAGAGAGAAGTGAAAAGAGTGGTGTACCTTTACTTAACTAAGAGATGTTCTCTTAGCGCTTAAGATAAGACATTTTTATTGATTGAGTCAGATGCTACATCTTGGTCTTATATTTAATTATCACCACAAAAATATAGGGGCATGCAAATATTACTAGCTAGAAATAACATAAGGAGATAATCCATTGTCTAACATGTTCACGTTATCATCTTAAATGACATGGAAGCTTAAGAGAAGGCTGCCTTGTCAACCACTGTGCATGCCCTTTAAGGAAGGCATCACCTATGAACTAGCCAAGCCCTCCTGCCTATTTGGCAATTAGGCCCTTCTGAAAAGTGTCTAGGGTCTTGGTGAACACTGAACATAATGTAATGAATGATGTTCATGTGTAACCTGTTACAAGTGGTATGCTATGCATCTTCACATGATCTTATTTGTGCTGCATAAACTGGTTAAGATGCCTAGCTTGTGTTAAACTCACACAATTAAGCTCTGCTCAGAATATGGATATTTCCCTGTTCCTGTGGGAAATAAAATGATTCCTGTAAAATTCTATCTTTCCAAAGAGTCCCTTTAGTTTGAAGAGAGTGGACTTTGTGCAACCAGTTGCCGCTACACCCCATTATTCAAAAAACTTCTTTTGGAGTTTCCAAAAATTGTAAACGGTTCCTGGAGTTGATGCCTACTTTTCTTTTCATGCAATTGTTCTGATTAGTTCATTTAAGAATTGATCCCTATTTTGCATTCTTGTCTCGTACTACAACAAAATCACAATGTCCGAGCTTCTGGATGATTGATGCAAAGCACTGAAGCCAGTTACACTTTATATGGTTGCTGTTTACATTTTAGTTTCTGATCCCAGATGACTGCTCAGATGGACTCACTGGATCGTGAAATCCAAAGCCATGTTTCACGCTGCGCAACCGATGCTAGAAAAATGAAAGACAAGTTTGAGGAAAAAGAACATCACCTGAACACCGTCGAGAAGGAGGCAGAGGTCTTTTTAAAGGTAAAACCGTCTTATAGACTCTCTCTGCTCCTGTAGCATGACTCACGATCCACTATCAGATAACTTACATCAATGTTGTGATTCGGCAGAACTCCGAGGAGGGTCTCCAAGCTGCGTTGAGGGAGACCGACGAAGAAACCCAGATGTGCGCCAGGGAGCTGCTCAAGCTCATCGATTCCATCTCGGAGTACAAGGAGTTTGTGGAGCTGTTGATTGCCGAGATAGTTGAAGAGCTCCACGAAAGCGCCGAAAACATGGCTTCGCTGTGATCCAAGACTCTGGTGTGAGGTCACAGGTTTGAAGCGAGTTGTATTTGGTGCTGCTGCTGTAGAGTTTGTCCGTACGCGAATAGGTACCTTATTGGATTGTTTAACGTCGTCTTCGTTGTAGTGTGATAGTTTGAGGGCTTGATTGGAGTTGTAGTCGTGCGCAGGTGAGATGAGTTTGGTGTGCGTGTTTCTTGCTGCATTGGCCAGATGAACATGCAGAGTACTCCCTTCATTCCCAAATATACAAGTCCTTTTAGAGTTTCCATTAGGGGACTACATACCGAACAAAAGCATGTTTATATACATCCGTATATAGATTTTCAATGAAATCTCTAAAAAAAATTATATTTAAGAACGAAAGGAGTAGTACTTATTTGTAAATACCTAAGCACCTAGTATGTGTAAAGAGGACCGGCGATAGAGAGGACGGGCTTGCCTGCTCCTGGAACGTGTGCCAATGAGACAACACCGTGTCCATGTATGAAATCACCGCGCCCACATATGAAATCAATGTGATCGTATGGAGAAAAGAATGATACGGCGACGGGGATGTGGTATGTGTCGTTAGGGCGTCCACCGTTGGAGATGCCATTAAAACGTGATGCAACCTGACAGTCTGTAAAACATCCTTTTTTTTGTAACTGATATGCAAATGTGACGCCGGACGTCCACCGCTCCCCCTCTTTACTAGGCCCTTGAAAAAAAACATATCCCTTGCGGCGCCGCACAAGCTCCAGAGCTCAGTTGCTCAAAAAAAAAAAGCTCCAGATCTCGGAGCTATGGCGATGGCGGAGGCGGAACAACTAGATGAATTTGAGTTCCTACCAGATCCCCTTGATAGTGATAGGTATGTTCCATGCCGTCGCTTCATCCTTTTTAGTTGGGCGCGCTGTAAGTAGCAGATCAGTTTATTGACATGCTCTTTTTTTTCATAGATTTCCCCTGCCAGATCTTACCGGCGGCCTCAATGATGGACACAAAGGCTATATCAGGATGGACGCAAAGGCAAAGGTGAGCTTCTACCCGTAGTGATGTGATGGTGTCCTGTTGTGTGTTGCCCATGTCGAGTGGTTCCATGGATTTGAGTTGTGATTACAAGCGAGCGAGTCGATATGACTATTTATTGTTTGCAACTTGGAATGCAAAGCTCGCGTTGAGCACAGCCGCCGTGCGTCGGGAGGTTCTGTTCACCCGACAAGACTTGAATAGGATTCGCGGAGAAGAAGAGAGACAATTTAGCTGTTCCTGGAGTTAGGCCTACATTCGAATCACTTGGCCACGGGTATGACCTGTACAACTTGTGCAGGTGTACTCTTTTCTTTTGCGAAAATGTGCAGGTGTACTCTTGGGAACAGTAATTGATTACGGTACAACAAGAGAGATTGCACGTGTACTCTTGATTCATATTTTACCTTATGAATGAATTGTTACTCTAGCTAAAAAAAATGTCAATATGTGTTGCTGTTTTAAAGATAGCTTCGGAGTTCGAATATACGCTTTGATGAGATAATCAAAGCTTTTGGGTTTATACAAGGTTTATTAGAAACTTGTATTTTCAAAGAAATGAGTGAAAGCACTATGGAATTTCTGATAAGTATATGTGGTTGACATATTATTGATCGTAAGTAATGAAGAATTTCCGGAAAGCATAAAGGATTGTTTGAAAGAAGTTTTTCAAAGGAAAATCTGGATTAAGCTACTTGAACATTGAGCATCAGGATCTATAGAGATAGATCAAGACGCTTGATAAAAACTTTCAATGAAATGCGTGCCTTGACAAGTTTTTAAAGGAGTTCAATATAGATCAGCAAAGAAGGAGTTCTTGGTTGTGTTGTAAGGTGTGAATTTGAGTAAGACTCAAAGCCCGACCAAGGCAGAAGAAAGAGAAATGACGAAGGTCATCCCCTATGCATTACCCGTAGGCTCTATAGTATGTTGTGCTGTGTACTGCACCTGATGTGTGTCTTGCCATGAATCTGTCAAGGGATACAGAAGTGATCCAGGAATGGATTATTGGACAACGGTCAAAAGTCATCCTTAGTAACTAGTGGACTGAGGATTTTTTTCTCGATTATGGAGGTGATTAAAGAGTACGTCGTAAAGGGTTACGTCGATGCAAGCTCTGACACACTAATCCGAATAACTCCGAGTAGTAAACCGGATTCGTACAGTGGAGCATTCATTTGGAATAGTCTCAAATGGCGCGTGGTAGCAACATCTATAGGATGACACAGAGATTTGTAAAGCTCACACGGATCTAAAAGGTTCAGGCCGTTTGACTAAAACCTCTCTCACAAGCAAGACATGATCAAGCCCCAGAACTGTATGGGTATTAGATTCATTACAATCACATAGTGATGTGGACTAGACTATTGACTCTAGTGCAAGTGGGAGACTTTTGTAAATATGTCCTAGAGGCAATAATAAATTGGTTATTATTATATTTCCTTGTTCATGATAATCATTTATTATCCATGCTAGAATTGTATTGGTTGGAAACTCAATAACATGTGTGGATACATAGACAACACACTCTCCCTAGTGAGCCTCTAGTTGACTAGCTCGTTCATCAATGATGGTCAAGGTTTCCTGGCCATAGACAAGTGTTGTCACTTGATAACGGGATCACATCATTAGGAGAATGATGTGATCGACAAGACCCAAACTATGAACGTAGCATATGATCGTGTCAGTTTATTGCTACTGTTTTCTGCATGTCAATGTATCTGTTCCTATGACCATGAGATCATGCAACTCCCGGACACCGGAGGAATATCTTGTGTGTATCAAACGTCGCAAAGTAACTTGGTGACTATAAAGGTGCTCTACAGGTATCTCCGAAGGTGTCTGTTGGGTTGGCATGGATCAAGACTGTGATTAGTCACTCCGTATGATAGAGAGGTATATCGGGGCCCACTCGGTAATATAACATCGCAACAAGCCTTGCAAGCAATGTGACTAAGGACTTAGACACGGGATCTTGTATTACGGAACGAGTAAAGAGACTTGCCGGTAACAAGATTGAACAAGGTATAGAGATACCGATGATCGACCATTATTGCAAGATCTTCTTTTCTTAATTTTCTGTAACAATACCTTTATTATAAAATCATTTATTTTCTAATTTTCTGTAATAAGATTTATGTTGCACAACCTTTTTTCTAATTCTCTGCAATAAGGCTCGTGTTGCAAAACCATACCTTTTTGAGAGCAATTAGTTAGCGAGCTGTCCTTTAGTAGCTTCCCAGCGATCACTCCCGCGCGTAGTCATTTGACGCGTTCTCAGCCGCCGTCACGTGTCGGGCTCTGAGTTTTTCCGTCGTATTTTTTTTTAAATTTTTTCACACGTGTTTTCGGCTTTTTAGAGTGGTTTTTTCACGTCGCGGTTTTGCTATCGCAAGAGGCACGACCGTGCCTCTCGAAAAGGGAAAAAACACGTTTTCTGTTTTTCTTTTTTTGTCACGAGAGGCACGATTTTGCTTTCGCGAGAGGCACGGTTTTGCTCCGTGCCTCTAGAAAAAAACGTGTTTTCAACTCTTCCTTTTTTAACGATAGGCACGTTTTGCTTGGTGCCTCTCGAAAAAACGTGTTTTCAGCTCTCTTTTTTTTAGCGAGAGGCACGGTTTTGCTCCGTGCCTCTTGAAAAAAAAACGTGTTTTCAGTTCTCTCTTTTTTTTGCAAGAGATACCGTTTTGCTTCCACGAGAGGCACGGTTTTGCTCCGTGCCTCTTAAAAAAAACGTGTTTTCAGTTCTCTCTTTTTTTTTGCAAGAGATACCGTTTTGCTTCCGCGGGAGGCACGGTTTTGCTATCGCGAGAGGCATGGCCGTGCCTCTCGGAAAGAGAAAAAAAAGTGTTTTCTGCTCTCTTTTTTGCCATGAGAGGTACGGTTTTGCTTCCGCAAAAGGCACGGTTTTGCTCCGTGCCTCTCGAAAAAAACGCGTTTTCAGCTCTCTCTTTTTCCACGAGAGGCACGGTTTTGCTCCGTGCCTCTCGAAAAAAAGCGTTTTCAACTCTCTCTTTTTTCAGCAAGAGGTACCGTTTTTCTTCCGCGAGAGGCACAGTCGTGCCTATCGGAAAGAGAAAAAAACACATTTTCTGCTCTCTTTTTTCGCGAGAGGCACGGCCGTGCCTCTCGGAAAGGAAAAAAAACGTTTTATGCTCTCTCTTTTTTCAGCGAGAAGCACGATTTTTTGCTTCCGCGAGCCTCTCGTAAAGAGAAAAATAACACATTTTTTTATGAGAGGCACGACTTTGATATCACGAGAGACACAACTTTGGTATCGCGACCGTGCCTCTCGGAAAGGAAAAAATGTCGGTTTTTTTATGAAAAATAGTTTGTTAAAATCTATCAAAACTGAATCTAGTTTTAAAAATCTCGACGCAAGAAACCCAACGGTGAAAACAGTTCATAATTTAAACGCGTGATTTAGAAGATAAAATGTTTTAAAAATACGGATCTACGAAAAAAGAAAATAAAATCAAGTTACTACAAATGACATGTATGAAGTGCGCCACTTATTGCAATCTAGAAAGATGATAATAATCATTGAAAGGTGTACTCTCAACCAACTAGGGATTTCGGCCTCAGCGTGGTCTGTATACAACAAGGAACAAACACAGATCAATCAATTTGCCCAGCTAGTCTCGTCGACTGAGACTTAGCACCTCCGTAAGACATGCGGAGTATGCTATGCTCTGCTCGGCCTCTCACCGAGGCCGAGAGCACTGGGCACAGTGACGTAAACGGATGGCTCCAGTTGAAACGAGGCATGGCCTCCGGCGGCCCGGCTCTGAGACGCCGCCGTCAGCCACTGCGACTAACGCCTGACCGTGCTCGCCGTACTCCCCTGGAGATTACTTGCCACCGACGTGCCCACGCTATCATCACCGTCCCAGCTGGCCGCCCATTCAGGCGGAGGCCACACGAACCTTGGCTTCATGAGAGGCACCTCGGGCGGCGCCGCCGACTTGGCGATGACCTGCACCACCTCGGGCATCGTCGGCCGGTCCGACGGGTTTGGGCTGCTGCACGCCAAGCCCAGGAGCAGCAGGCGTTCGGCGTCACCGCCAGCGTGGAGGCCGTCCTCATCCGGAGAAGAACTAGCGATAAGCATTGCATCCACGCACTCCATTAGCCTCCCCTCACCGTGGAGACGCCACACTCTATTCTCTATCCGTGATATGGA
Source organism: Hordeum vulgare subsp. vulgare (assembly GCF_904849725.1). NCBI lineage: Eukaryota > Viridiplantae > Streptophyta > Magnoliopsida > Poales > Poaceae > Hordeum > Hordeum vulgare. Next base: position 566,331,004 of record NC_058522.1, on the reverse strand, counting down.
CGTCGTCCTCATCCTCCGCCCATCGAATCAGCGCCCGCTGGCCGGTGACGACCTCCAGGATGAGCACCCCGAGCGCATAGATGTCGGTCTGCCGCGTCGCCTTGCCGCACACGGCGTACTCTGGTGCGTTCCGGCGTGGCCTGTGGCGGAGTTGCGACCCACGTCCACGGCGCAGGCCAGGCCGAAGTCACCGAGGCGGGCACGGAAGCTCGAGTCCAGCATCACGTTGCTCGCCTTGATGTCACGGTGGAGCACCGTCGGCTCGTACTCCTGGTGGACGTAGTGCAGACCGGTGGCTATATATGTCCCTGACGACTTCATACCGAGCAGCCCATTGCTGGATGGCCGCGTGAGTGCCTTGCACCCGTGTCTGCCCCTGCTGTCCGGGGTGGCCGCCGCCTCTGGGGAAGAGATGTTGGTCCAAACTGCCATTGGTCATGAACTCGAACACAAGCAGTGGCTCTCCTTTATTGTACTCCCTCGGTTCCTAAATATAAGTCTTTTTAGAGATTGCACTAGTGGACTACATACGGATGTATATAGACATACTTTAGAATATAGATTTATTCATTTTGCTCCGTATGTAGACCACTAATCAAATTTCTTAAAAGACTTATATTTAGGAACAGAGGGAGGATGACCAACCTGAAACACATGCACATTTGTGTATGCAGCATGAAAAATTGTCTTTGCGGCTTTGCATTATTGTACAATTAGATACGTTGCAACCTACAGGCTACAGATTATGTGTAAGTAAAGGCATAGCATATTTTCACGTCGCAAACCAATCTGCGGTTGGATGGTTGGAGGGACCGTCATATGCCCAGCCCATCAGGGCTCAAGTCCTGGTGACTTCGTAAATCTGAATATGACATGCCGGCCCAGTCTCTCGAAGGTACTCATAGGGGGTAGGGTATGCGCATGTGTGTGTTCATAGGGGTGAGTGTATGTGCGTGTATATGAACGCTTGCGTCTGTACCGTGTTTAAAAAAATTGTGCTCACGCTCACCGCCACTCGATATATATGAGATTCAAACCGCACTTGTTTTTCAAATTTGCAAACTTTTCACAATTTTATGGTTCGTCAACAATTTGTTCTGATTGAGATAAAATTTCAGGAATATCCATGGAAAACAGAAAATGAAATGATTTTCCATGCATTCTAAATAAACATATTTGAGGTTTTCTCTTTTTTCTTTTTCAGATGAATATGGTATTTTTTCTAAAAAAATTGTTTTGACTAGTAAAATTATGTATTTTGATATAGTTTTTCTGGAATATCTTTTATTTTCATACTTCACAACTTTAAAAATATAAAGTTCAATGAATACTAAATTTACTTAAAATGAATTCTTCAACAATTAATGAAAGTTAAAACTCAAATGTGTCTGCCTTTGGACTTTAGGGACCAAAATTGAACTTGATCAATAGTTGATGATCAGTGGTAGACTATTCTTGATAAACAGGGTGATCGGTAAAATAGTGCAGTCAACAAATAAAGAATATGTCCAGCCATCATTTTCTTGATTTTTCTTCATCTTAAAATCAGTAAAATAGTGATCCCATGGATGAAACGATGTGAGTTTTAATGAAATGCGCCCTTCAATCATATAGTGGTCGGGCACTTGAGATTCTTTTGACCCTTTGGAAAATAAAATCCATATAATCATTATCAATACCATTAATATGCCAATGACTTGGTGATCACAGTGATGAGATCTTTCCCGTCGACCCGAAAACACCGTAATCTATGTTGAATTTTAAAGGGATAAGTGTTTTTTCGTTCATCGGGTCTTCCCAAAGTTTAAAAATGCCCCCTCGACTCCACAACCACCAAAACTTAGTCCCTCAACTTTCAAGATCGAAGAAGTTTAGTCCCTCAAGTGATTTCCATATGACATGGAGAGTGTCTCGACGAACAGTAAATTCGAATTTTGTTAGCAAAAATAGACTAAAAAAACGAAATTTTGTGGGTTCAAAGATACTCGTGCGTGCAAAACGTGTGCAAAATTCCGTGCTATTTCGACGTTCCAAGACCTCCTGAACAGTATTCCGTGCTGTCAAAGGAAAAAGGATAAATTTGTATAGCAAAATTCCGTGTTGTACAAAATTCCGTGCTGTCAAAGGAAAAACGGTAAATTTGTATGTCCCTGAACAGTAAGTTCAAAATATCAAAGAGGCTTGGATAGGAAGGTGCTTGCAAGTTTTAGCGATCCAATTATATCCGAGCAGCTCTAGCAAAAAACAAAAACTGTGCACTTTTTTAAAGTGTGTTATGAGCCAATTTTTTGCTATTTTTTTTGAATTTAGTGTTCACCGATGGACTATTCACGTCGGACGGAAACTGCTCAAGGTACTAAACTTATCCGATTTTGAAAGTTGAGGGACTAAGTTTTGGTGGTATTACATGTTTTGTTGGATGTTTTCATACAAATGAAACGGTTTTTGATACAATTTGATTATATGTTATATACCTGCAAAAAGATAATTATATTATATTTAGCAAATACACAAATTCCTAGAAAGCATGTATAAACTTCTCTAACTCAGATTATTGATGTATGTGATGTATTTATTTTATGAACACAACAAATTATCCTTACATACATCACCAAAAATACTTTATATGCACAATTTCATAATTTATTACTACCACACAGGTATGGAAATAGTGGTTGTAGAAACGTATTAAGCACCATGTACAACGTTAGAAGAAGATCAGTGATTTGGTTGGCAACCTGATGAGTAGAACACATCGGTGAAAGAGTTAAGGGAGCACCACTGATAAATAATTATTTCTAAGTTGATGAATTATAACGCTGATTATTTATCTAATGGTAAAGCAACGTAATTAATCACATATCAAGTTTGTGGAAGGGTTAATCAATGGGTCACTGTGTTAGAAATAACGAATTTGCTAGTATTTCACATCTAGATGTGAAATAGTTATCTCACATATAATTTTCTAACCACATGATTTAGACATTAAGATTCACATTGTTTGATCTTTTTATTCGTTTGTTGTTGTTCTATACGGGTCACGTGTGTGAGGAGGCCCCGTCGCTTCTGTTTTCACAGCCTCGCGGGTTGCATCAGCGTGGGCTCCAGCCAGAAGTGATATTTATTTTTGTTTCTTTTTATCTTTTGCTTTTTTAACTTTTTCTTCCTATTCATTTATTTTTTTTCTATTTCATATTCTTTTAAATTCATGAATTTTGTTATGTTTTATTTTTCTTTTCTGTTTTCAATTTTTTTGAGTTTTTTAAATTTTAAATTTTTTTCATTTTGTTAGTTGACTATCCATCCCAATACAAAAGGGTTGTCTTTTTTTGTCCCGCTTGCATATACGTCCTTGACTCGTAACTCGAGTCTGAAATTTTTTCAGCCCCACATGCAATCCATCCTTGACTCGCAACTAGATTCAATATTTTTTGTTCCAGTTGCAAGTTTATCCTCGACTCTCAACTAGAGCTCGACCTTTTTCTTGTATTAGTTGCAAGTCCATCTTATGCTCGCAACTGGTGTCTAACACTTTTTTTGGTCCTGGTTGCAAGTCTATCCTCGACTTGCAACTAGGGCGGGACTTATTTTTGTCCTAATTGCAAGTCCAGCCTCGACCTGCAACTCGTTTGCGACCTTTTGTTTGCCCCAGTTGCAAGTCCACCCTCGACTTGCAACTGGATCTTGACTTTTTGTTCGCCCCAGTTGCAAGTTCATTCTCGACTCATAATTGGGCCCATAGTTTGTTATTGTTTCAGTTGCAAGTTCACTCTTGACTTGCAATTGGGATATCTTTTGTTTTTCATCCGAGTTACATTTCCACCCTTAACTTGCAACTCGTACCATTATTTTATATAGTTATCTTAATTACAACTCCACCCTCGACTCGCAACTAGACATGTAATTTGTTTTATCCCAGTTGCAAGCCCACCCCTTGCTCGCAGAGGGCATGTATTTTTGTCTTTCATCTTAGTTGCAATTTTATCCTTGACTCACAATTGGAACCGTAGTTTGTTATTCAGTTGCAAGTCGACCATTGACTCGCAATTGGTACAATAGTTTCTAGTTATCCTGGTTGCAAGTCCATTCTCAACTCGCAACTCAACTCATAGTTCTTCCAGTTGGAAGCTCACCCTTTGACTCACAACTAGACTTGTGATTTGTCTTGCAACATGCAACTTGCCCCGCCTCCTATCTAGTTTCATCTCCAACCTTACTATGTAAACCCGCTCGACCCAGTTGCATCTTCAAGCTAAACATGCAACTCATGCCCGACATAGTTGCATGTCCACTCTGGACGTGCAACTCATTTCCAACCCAATACCCCTATATAGTTGTAGTTTTGTTTTCCAAATATTGTTCATTTTTATAATACACACGGTATATTTTCCTGTATACACATGACGTTTTAACACACATTGGACATTTAAAAAATGCATGATGAATATTATTTTCAAATACAGATCCGAGCATTTTTTAGAATACATGATAAAACAATATTAAAATTCCTACTTATCATTTTTTTCCAAATGGTACGAAACTCTTAAAAAAATGAGAAAACATTGTCGTGACTTTTTTTCTGAAATGCGTGAAGTTTCTTTTTAAAAAATCACGAACATTTCTTTAAATGTTATGATTTATTTCATTGTATAATGCATTTTCTAAAGATCTCAAATATTATTTTGAAAAAACAAACATTTCAAAATGATAATATTTCAAACGAATTTTTTATTTGAAGTTCACTATTGAAATAAAAATAGAATACATGTATTCTTGTTTTGTAAAATTGTATTTTACACAGGGTTCCACACTCTAAAGACTGTTCAGGGATTTTTAAAAACTTCCCATGTTTTCAAAATTTGTTCGAGAAGAAATTGTTCGAAATACCAAACTTGTTCTTACTTTTCAAAAACACGGAATCATAAAGTTTATTCACATTACAAAAGTATTTTACAAAGTTTTAAAATTGTTTATGTTTTCAAAAGTATTCGAGATTTTGAAAAAATCACAATCTGTAAAAAAGGATTCGAAAAATTCAAACATATCTTTTAATCAGGACGCTGTGCTCTGTTTTTAAGTTTTGCCCGTTTCACAATTTTCATTAGAGGCTAGTTGTTGCATTGGTAGGAGCTGTTGGAACCAAGCGTGAATTGCCGAGTTTAAAGGCACCGTGTCTATTTACATTTCCTTTTGTTGCGCTCCATTCAAGAAAAAGGCAAATAAGAAGAACTACCGCTGCCGCGCTCCATTTAGAAAAAAAGACAAATCAATTTGTCGCGCTTCACTCCGGAAAAAGATAAAAATATTTTTGTCGTGCTCCATTCAGGAAAAAGACAAATAAAAAAACAACCGATGTCGTGCTCCACTCGAAAAAATGATAAATTTATTTTTACGGCGCTCCACTCAGAAAAAAGATGAATTTTCTTTTGTCGCGCTCCACGAGAAAGACAAATAAGAAAATAACCGCTGTCGCGCTCCATTCAGAAAAAAGACAAATATTTTTTTGTGCTCCACTCAGGAAAAAGATAAGTAAGAGAACGATGTCGTCCTCTACTCTGAAAAAAGCCAAATAAGAGATCGACCGCTGTCACAACTTGGACGAATGTTATAATATTATATATTTCACATCTAGATGTTATATAGTCAGACCCTAAAGTACACGTGCATCTTCCAAAACTAGAGAATGTCCTCTCCCGCGACCTCGTCGCCCCCGTGGGCGACCGACCGCGGCCAGCCTTCCCTTCCTCCAGCCCCACCCTCTCCCTCTCCTCTCTACCGCCGTCGCTAGCACCAGCAGCCGTCCTGGCCCCGGGTTCGCTGGTGGCGGCGGCCCCCTGACCTTCCCCTCACGGTGGCTTTTTGACGCGGGGCGGTGCTGCACCAGGGGTGCTCCTAGGCGATGGCGTTCCAGGTGGCGACGGGGCTCCTCGACGCGGCGTGGGCGGATGGCTGGGCGGCGGCAACGTCATTGGCGGCTGGGTGACGCTGTGGCGCGATCTGGCGGCGGCCTCTCGGCCCAGATCTGGGTCCATCTGGGCCTGGGCGAGCCAACGGCGGAGCGGGTCTGTGGCGGAACTTCCGGGAGTCGGTGGAGCAGCAAAGAGCGGCTCGATGCTAGTGGTGTCGTTGCCAGCCCGCTATAGCATGGCCGACAGGGCTTAGCGGGCCCGTTTTGGGCCCGACTGGGCCAGGGGTGGCCTGGTATGCCTTGCTGCCGGAGGTGCAGGCCTCCCGCACGTCGGCGTTGGAGGTGAATCTCCTCCCGCTCGATTTCGGAGCTACTGCTCCATCGTTTGGCGCAGCTCTACCGTCTTCTTGGCCTCGTGTTCGTGTTCGCAGTGAGACTGCATGGATGATGGCACCACTATGCTGGTGCTGGGATTATTAGGCGGTGGTTTGGCTAGTCGGCTCTGGTTGGGCGGTGGGGTTTGGAGTGCCGGAGAAATCCTTGCCGCTTCGTCCGGCTCCGATGCGGTGATACCGGCGGGTGCCACAATTCCTTCGTGAAGGGTGTCGGTGGTAGCTATTCCCTACCTCCTTTCACGTGTCGGGGGAAACCCTAGGAGCCTTGGCCGTCGTCAGCCTTGCCGTCCGCGTCAGCCTTGCCGTTGTCGTCTTCACATTCCTTGATGAGTTCCTTGACAAGAAGCCTTGGCCGTCGTCAGCCTTGCCGTTGTCGTCGATGTCGAAGAAAGGGAAGCCCTGGATCGTCGCGTTCCAGCGAACTCGAGAGCTGCGTACCTGCTTCGCCGTAGAGAGGAGGACGAACTGGACGTACGGGCCAACGCTGGTAATGTTCACGGGCACCTCAGCTATGTTGTTGTCAGGCTTGGGATTGGCTTGAAGGCCCGCGTAGACTGACAAGCTGCTCATCTCACCGTCGTAGTCGATCCACACCGCATAGCTGTTTGGGACAGCCGCTGCTAACGGATCGATATTGATATCCACAACAATGATGCCGCCATACTTCTCTTTGTTAGACAGCACACCGATCCTGACAGGGACGGAGCTGCCGGAGATGGAGGCGCTCCCGGATGTAGGGTTGGTGAGGTCGATCGGGCCAACATCTCTGGCCAACTCCATCAGTGCGGTAGTGTTTAGCCAGAAAGGGAGGATGACGAAGGCGAGGCCACTCCAGCTCTGGTTCTGCAGTGGCTGATAGACGATGGTGGTGCTGAACGACACCTCGTCGACCTCCAGCCCGTCGGGGCTAATATGCCATAGTCCTACCCCATGACCTATGGTGGACAACACTCGGCTGTCGTTCACGTCGGAGTCGAAATCGAAGTCGTAGTCGGAGTCGGAGAGGTTGGCGACATACCCGGCGGATACTTGGGCGAGCTTCCGACTATCGTGTGCGTGGTGGATATCGTCATTGGTGTTGGTGTAGGAGAACATGGTCAATAGGAGGAGGATGCCGTATAGACATGGTATGAGTATGACAAAATGCTTCAGCCGAAACCCGTAAGGCCATCTCATGCTTCGCCCGGTCTTAGCTAGCTAGCAAAGCTGCCTCTGTCCGCCTCACACACTCTCGTGCATCTTATCAACTAAAGCTTGCTTCTTGGTTACATACTACTAGTGGCCAGTGGGATCTTATCAACTAAAGCTCGCCCGGTCACAGAAGTTTGGATTAATTATGTCACTCTTGTAGAACGGAACAAATTTACTACTAGTATAACTCTCCACCAGAAGTTTGGTACTTCCTCCATTTAAGTTTATAAGTCCGGCACGTGTATCTAGGTCGTCAATTTGACCAACTTAATGAGAGACATATATTACAAAAAATATATCATTAGAAACTTTGAATGTTCTATTTTGTAATGATATAATTTTTATGTTAAATAATATATTTTATATAAGTCAAATTGACGACCTAGATAAGACGTGCATGCCTTATATGTGACGGAGGGAGTATGTTTGGGCGGAGCTATACGAGCTGCCACAGATCCAGCAAGTGTTTCAAACTTTGACCCGACGAAGACGGACTGCCCCAATCCTCAAACCTTCTAGTGACTAGTTGTAGATACGCCTAACTCTGAAGATCCCAAGTTTTTCCACATTCCAAGCCCAGCTGGTTAGTGGGAACCCTGCAGATGGTGTCTACATCTGGAGCAGCGAAGTTTCCTTCTATCATTCCCCGTTCCACGCATGTTCCAGTGTCCACATGCATCGATCAGTTCATCCAACCAAGACATATTATTCTTGCAGCAACGGAGTGATTTTCAGCTTTGGTTTCCGGCAAATTTATTAACTAGAACTTCTCTTCTCGGAAGGGAACAAATGGAAGATGGGGGCATATGGATCCGTTTTTAAAAAAAAATGATTTCAAAAATGGTCGAAAATCACAAAAAATGCTGGCAAAATTTTTGATGAAATTTTACACTCGCGTATATTGTCCTGGACAATTTGTTTTTATGCCCAGATTTTATGGGGAGTTTTTTATCCTTAATTTTTTTTCCATGGAGAGCGCCTATGGCTCGGGTGCTTGAAAATTTTATCTGTTTCAGTCGATTTTCTTCTGAGCCGTTGCATTAACATCGAAGGTACATCATGGAACGTTTCAGTCATTTGAAATACTTGCAAACCTGTTGTACAAATATATATGTACACTTTGCTTTGACAGGTATATTTACATCACACACATACATCATAATAAAAAATAGTAATAGAGGGGAAAAGGGGAGGAATTAAGGCCAAAACTTTGACTATTATATTTAGCAAGCAGCATACTAAATCTTAGAATTGGAATCACACAAAAAATTGCATTTGGTCATATCAAATTTATATAACATTTTGCAACGTGCGCTTTAAGATGTGGGTTTGTGATCAACCCAATGACTTGGTTAAACAAAATTGTTGCAGATCAAATTACTACATGGAAATTAAAATTTCATGAAGTCGGTTAAATAACAACAATAATAAATTCCATTGACACTAGCGAACTGGACAATCTACAAATGGACAAGAACAAACAAAAAAACAAAGAGACGGCTATCTATTAGGCATCTGAATTAGTTTTTGACATTCATTTAAATTCAGTGGGAACGTTAGATTGAAAATTAACGGTCATTTTTATGTGAAATCTAAAACAAAACTATTTTTCGAAGGATGAATTAATTATTGGCATTGGTATTAACATAAAAGAACCCAAAAAAGGAAATAAAATAAGCAATGATAGTGCTACTTTTTCAATCTAGTAAAATTTATAAGCAAACTATATACTACTTGTGTGTATACCCAGGCACACAAAATAAAAATAAAAAATTATAAGACAAAATTAATTAGTCGTATTGGTATTACCCTTAAGAAAGAAGAAAATATGAAAAAAAAATAAACAAATGGCAAAAAACTGCACACAATTTACACAAAATATACTTTTTATAGTATGCAAGAATAAACAGATAATAGTGAGAAAAAATACTTCCCATATAATTTACACACATATTATATAGCACTTGCATGCCTACACTTACACAAATACAAACAAAAATATACACAAAAGGGAAAATAAAAAATGACTAAAAAGTAAACTAAACAAAAGAAACGCGCTTAAAAACAAAGAAAAACTGATTGAACTGATTTTTATTAGGCACCTATAAAATATAAAACCCTAAAAAGTAAAAACCAATTAACCTAGAAGTGAAAAAAATAAGGAAATAGGAGAATAGATTGATGTCTAAGGAAGGAAAAAACTTGGGAGTGGTGTTACTCAGAAGAAGAACGTGAAAAACAATAGAAGCAAAAATAGTCTAAGGAAGAAAGAATTTTAGAAGTGGTGTTAGTTCAAAATTATGCAAAGCATAAAAATATACTAAAGAAATAATTGTGAAAATGATTACTGAAACTAAAAACATAAACAAAAGGTATTCTAAGGTAAATGAATTGAAGCGACTATATGTAAGGCAAACATATATATTTTTTGGTTTAAGTCACTCTTTCTTTGCAACATGTTACTAGATTTTTTATCACACATGTAGACGGACGCCAGGACCAGGCGGGACAGGCGGGCAGCCGCTGCAGGGCAGGGCAGGCGGCGGCAAGCGGCTGCTTCAGCCGATGCCTAGGCACTCCTAGCGGCAACAGCAATAGCCCAAGGTGAACGAGCCATCCATGATCCATCCACTCCTCTGATGCTCTGCATCCATCGTTCTTCCATCCGGCACTTCTAATCCATCCAATTGCCCCCAAAATTGCTAATTGTTTGTAAAAAAAAATTCTTTCCGGCGAAGCTCCAACCAGATTGCGAGAAGATGCAAAGGAAGGGGAAGGGAAAGCCAAATCCAAAGGAAAGGGGAAAAGGTAATTTCTCATTTTTTCTGAAATTTTGCAACATTTTTAACAGTACCTTGAAGCCTTTAATACAAGCAAATTGGAGTGACGTATTAATGTCGTGAATACTCTGGTTGTGAATTATAGGTTTGACAAGATATTTTGAAGTGCTTGGTAGTGGCAGGAGCTTGGTAGTGGCACTAGTTTTAGGTTGTTTTACGATTGAAATATGTCTATATTTTCATTGTACTATTTGGTTATTTATTTGTAGTGTGCATTGTTAGTGTGTGTTGACTCTTTTGATTCGCATCAAAAATATTCTTAGTGAGATTTTGCCCCACCTTAATTTTTTTCGTGTTCCGCCTCTGCATGTAGACTTGCACAACCTTTCCAAAAATAAGTATCTATATGATGTCTAGTGTTAAATCACGTTTGTGGTTGTGCACTTGGTTAAAAATGCCGACTGCAAACCAGATGTAGTACCCATAATATATTTTTCTTGCCATTAAACATAATCAAGAAACACAAAAATTCTTAGGTAAAATTATTTAGGGGCATTGGTGTTACCCTAACCTTTAGGGAGAAAGAAAATAAAGACAAAGTTTTGCACAAACATTATGTATAAATTATACAATTCCATAATATGCAAAAACAACTATATAAACATGTGTAGAAATTGTGTTAATTAATGCAAGTGGTAATCCACCTAATTATAATTACAAGCTGTGAAGCGAATGTACAACACCCACAATCACTTTTTGTTTCCATTACACATAATCATAAACTAAAGAAATTAGAATAAATTAGGGGCCTTGATGGGCCCTAGAAAAAGAAAGAAACTGAATAAAAAACAAAAGTTGTTCTAAATTAGATTGAATTAGGGGCACTGGTTCTACCATAAAAGAGAAATAAAATGAAGGAAACATAGCAATAAAAGTTATGATACTCATAATCTCTATTTATGTCCATTACAAATAATCATAATTTAAAAACAAAAGCAAAAGTTATGCTGAGGTAAAATTAATTAAGGGCATTGGTGTCACCCTGAAAAGGAAAACAAAAAAAACCTAAAATTTGCATACAGATTACGCAGAGTTTGCACCATTCTATAATATGCAAAAACAACTATAGATGTGTGTAGAAATTATGTTAACTAACATATGTGGTCATACTCTTGGTTAAAACTATAGACAACAAAGCGGATGTACGACACCCACAATCACTTTCTCTTCACATTACATCTAATTATAAACTTAAAAAATTGATGGTAGAATGAATTAGGGGAATTTGTATTACCCTAAAACGGAAAGAAAATTAATAGAAACAAAAATGTAAAAGTTATTTTAAAGTTCAATCAATTAGGGGCATTGGTGTTACATTAAGAAAGAAAGAAATAAAGGAAAATTAAAAAAAATTATTATAAGCTAGCATGGGTGCACTCATGTTATCCAAAAATAAAAAAATGAAGAAAAAATAATAAATATAAACACCCACAATTACCCATAGGGCCAATTCTTTTGAACGGCTTACATAATAAGTTGCCTCTCCACAGCTTAAAAAATAAGTCGCTCCAATATTTGTTAAGGCTTTCAACTTAGTAATCTTATATCTAGTTCAAAAGACTCAATGAATGAGGAAGGCGACTTATGAAAAAAGCTGGAAAGGAGGCGTTCATTTTTTAAGCCGCCAAAATAATTTGCCCATAGTATTTCTCCCCAGCAACCCGATAAACACACACACATAGAACACATGCACACATACAAGTGCGGGACACACACACAATTACCTTTATACATGGAATGTGGGCTGCAGCCCAGCAAGTACCGATCACCTTTATATGGGCTGCTACAGTTGGAAGAAAAAATTTGAGTAACACAAACTAAAAAATCAGGCATCTGACTATTAGCAAAACTGTTTTCAAGTATGCTAACATATCAAGTTTGTACCCTTCAAAAAAATCAGATTCATTAATTTTTTTTTGACTTTTTCATAAACTGCTAAAACAAAATTCCTAGAACATAGGTTATGGGGTTCATCTACAACCAGGTGTATCCTATAATTTTCCTTCTCTTCGGGCACTATGATCTTTTGAATTGATGTTCATTCTACCATGAGCTTTGGTATGTGCGAGGTTATGATTTGTTGGACAGCTGCTTTTTTAAGAGAAAAATGTATGGTTATGATTTGGTGAACACTTTGTCAATCTCATTTTCATTTTTGCATATTGGCGAACTAGATAAGCCTGTATTTTGGGTTTTTGGAAGCCTGATGGCTTGTCTTCCAAGGCTGCTTCTTGCATATATAAACTGCACCAAGATCCAACTGAGGTTTCCCATTTGCCTCATGAAAAGTCAACTTCCTTCATCCTTGTTCGAACCACCATATATACATATGTAATCTTGTACTACCTTCGTCTAGAACTATTTGTCACTGTAATAGATATATCTAAACGCATTGATATATCCATTTCAGCGACAAGTAAATCCACGCGGTGGGGGAGTACGACACAAGTGTTCACGGGACAGAGTTCACTGTCATACGTGTGTCTATGTTTATATCCTTAAATCTGTCATCAAATTCCCATTATAACCTCAACTAATTTCCCCCCAACTCGCACATGATTAGCACCACTACAACTAAGTCCCAAGACTAGGTCCTTGGTCCTTGTACCAACCAAAAATTGAGACAGGTGTGTGTGCAAACATTCCATGAACAACAACCAGCAAAAAAAGAAAAAAGGAACGAAAAATAAAAGTTTCAACCATGATAACATTCCTCGAAAACAAAACATCGGTACAGCTATTTGGTCAAACAAATCACCAGTTGCTGCTGGAATTGGGCCACAAGCAGCCAGCACGCGGGTTGACCCTGCAACCTCCGACGCCGTCGACCGTATCATTGCCCCATAATTCCGATAACCGATCAATCCCAACCCATCTCATCTCCATGTGAAGATACATGAACCACAATCAGCATCAGCAAGAAGCAGATCATCATCAAGGTCTGCGCCATGGAATCGTCTGCGGGGAGGAGGCAGCCGAGCACGAGCAGCAGCAGCATGAGCAGCCAGCAGGTCTCGGGCTTCAGCAACTTCAGCAAGGCGGCCTCCGACGGGTACCCGTACCCTTCCTCCTCGCCGGACACCTCGTACCGGCACCGGCGGCAGGCCTCGTCGCGCAGCGCCCCGTTTTCTTCCCAGCTGAGCCGGAGCTCCACCCGCAGCAGCAGCAGCAGCTCGTTCAAGGCGGCGGCGCGGGGCGTCGCCGGCGTGTTCGGCACCTGCTTCGTGCGGCGGGTCAGGAAGGAGACCGAGGCTGAGCAAGAACCGGAGGTCTCCCAGGTGTCTCGGGGGAGCAGGAGCGGAGGGTACTCTCAGGGGAGCAAGAGCGTCGGCTTCCATGTCTCCACGGATTCAGGTACCATTAGAACTTCTCACCCTCTGTTTTAGCCAGTAATTTCTTTGTTAACCATGATCTTCCTGTGGTTTAAGCACCAAATTAATCAGCATGGAAATCCTTGAGAAGATCAGACTGTTTATGGAATATGGTCTATGGATGTTGACAAATTTGATTGCAGCAGGGACAGGCAAGGAGAGTGGAGGGCTCACCGTTGCGGACGTATTCAGAGCGACATCGAACTTCAGCGAGAACAACATGGTCAGGGAGGGAGCTTCTTGCAGCGTCTTCAAAGGGAAGCTCAGGGACGGATCCCAAGTTGCCGTCAAACGAGCCAGAAAGGTCAGGAAAATAAAGATCATAGTAATATTTGGCAACTATCAGGAGCAACTAATATAACTGAATATTTTGGTTTATACGCAGCTAAACGGTCAGTATCTATCTGCTGAACTTGCCAGGGAGCTCGAAACGCTTCAGAAGATCGAGCATCACAATCTGGTGAGGTTCCTCGGGTTCTTCGAGCAGAGAGACGAAACACTGATCGTCGTCGAGTACGTCGACAATGGCTCCCTTAGAGAACACCTGGATGGTATGCATTTCAAATTGATCACTGACAGTGCTGAAATTTGTATTCACATTTCCAATTTCAGTTAGTAATACTAGAGAGATGTACTGACCAAAGATTTCTGCGAAATGTTCGCAGAATCGCGCGGAACCGGGCTAGAGCTTGCGCAGCGGCTCAACATCGCCATCGACGTGGCTCACGCCGTCACCTACCTGCACGAGTACGCAGGTAATTCCAATCAAAACTCATTGTTCATAACAGTAAGAAACAGAGGAAGTGAAAGATGACAGGCGGTATCAGTAGTATTGGTAGCAGAGTGTGCATGATGGTGTTTATCTGAACTTGGAAACGCATGGCATGGCAGAACGGTCGGTGATCCACCGTGACATCCGGTCGTCGAACGTGCTGCTGACTGGGGCGCTGGCGGCGAAGGTGGCCGGGTTCGGGATGGCGAGGGTGTCGGGCGACGGCGAGGAGGCGACGCACGTGACGACGCAGGTGGTGGGCACGGCCGGGTACCTGGACCCGGAGTACCTGGGCACGCTCCAGCTCACGGACAAGAGCGACGTCTACTCCTTCGGCGTCCTCCTCGTCGAGCTCGTCAGCGGTCGCCCGCCCATCGAGCGCCGCCGCGGCCTCGAGCCCCGCGCCACCACCAAGTGGGCGCTGCAGAAGTTCCGGGGAGGCGACGCGGTGGTGGCCATGGACCCGAGGGTGCGTAGGAGCCCGGCGTCGGTGGCGGCCGTGGAGGGGATGCTCCGGCTGGCCGAGCAGTGCGTGATGCCGGCGAGGCAGGACCGGCCGTCCATGCGGCGGTGCAACGAGGCGCTGTGGACCGTGCGAAGGGACTTCCACCGGAGGCAGGAGCCGCGGCAGGACGTGCCGGTCGCGGCGGCCGCCGCCGGGGACAGGAGCTCCGAGTGGGTCAGCCGATGACGACGACGCCGAAGTTGCCGTCCTTCGGAAAATTCCGACGCTGACCGGTGTCTATACCAAGGAAGATTTGCAGCTTTCTCAGAAGAAGACCATTACACGTGTAAAGCGAAACCAACTTATGAATTCGTATTTCAGAAACACTTGTAAAAATCGAACCAATAAAGCAGATATTTGGAGAAATTCTGCTTGCTGCTCGAAATATCCTCCGTACCTAACTATTTTTAGGTGGACGCTGAGAACCATTTGATCTGAACACTGAGACTTGTATAAATGGACTTGCAGCCAAAAAAAGAGTGTAAATGGACTAGCAGATACAGTATTTATCTGAATGCTATGGAACAATTGCTCATAACTGAAGAACGTGTGCCCGATTAGGATTAGATATCATTCGAAACTCTGGGATCTCAGGTTGAATTTTACTGCAAGCAAAGATCACCTCGTCATCTCACTCATAAAACAGTGAAGGTTTTATTTTCGATTATCATTCTCAATCCCCGGCCTCTGCTTTTAAAGAGGAAACTGAAAACCAGCAGTTCAGAATCTGGAACCTTCATATATAAGATAAAACTGAAGAAATACAGACCAGACCAACGCCTGAAGCCGAACAACAAACGCCATATGGACAAAACGCCAGGCCAGTCCGGCCATAGCATAGCCCTAAAACAATCAATTTTAGCTCCACAGGTTACCCATGGCTGCATTCAACGAACGTGCATGAATAAAATTTTTATTTTCCTCTTCAAAAGAAGGACGCGTACGTGAAACACTTGCTTGTGTTTTGTCACTCACTTTTAAAAGCATCTTCAACAGTCCGTATGTTCAATCGTTGGTATAAGTGTCTACATCAACAACCAACAACACATCATACAAGCTCTTCAATGGAGTGTATGTTAATCGTATGTAAAATAACTAAGCCGGTCCATTAAACATGAAAGAAATAACCATGCTTGCTTCGGAGCTTGTGCGTGAACCGTTGCTTCAAGTTCATACGATTTCATTCTCTTTCTTCTTTTATTATGCGCCATGTCATCAAAATCATCTATGTGGCAATATTACCAACGATGATCATACAACCATTGAAGATGCCCTAAGACGCGGAAACGCAGTTTCATGTTCAGAGCCGATACCCGAAGGACAGGCATCCAGTGACTGCCGTGTGGCAAGTCATGCCGTAACTGACGGAAGCCAGCCGTTGGATGAAAGATGAATAAACCAGATCAAACACTGTAGCAAAAGTAGTGCAGAAGATACCCATACCCGAAGCACCCGAATTACGAGCGCATGTAAACAAAGGCCCCACCCACAACGACTCACCGTCCCACTCACTCTCGAGTCTCCACAGCTTTCTCACCTACCCACCCTCCACAGCTTGTGTGGAAAACTCGGATTCAGGAGCACCGAACCCTTGGTAGAGCTGCTGCTTGTTCATGGGAAGAAGCGAGAAGTACAACTAATTGTGAGGTATGTCCCTTGTTTCTGCAGTATTTGATCCGTTCTCTCCTGTAAATTTCGTCCCTAGTTTTCAAGATTGAGAGCAATACCGTGATTTGTTGGCTCAAGTTTTACTTGTGTCATTTATCCAAACAAGAAATCGATAACAAAAACTGAGGTTGGGCTCCCGTGTCGCTCCCGCCCCGGCTCGGGAGCAATCCCTAGCCGCCGCCAGCAACCCAGTTAACACCCAGCCGGCAGCGGGGCCCCTTTCTCCTTCCGTCCAGAAGCGCAGGCGCGGGCCGGGGTCCTTCGGCGAGAGCGAGAGCGGCTGCGCGCGCTCGGGACGGCGCGGCTAGCCGGCGAGGTAACGCAGGGCGCGGATGCGCCGTGTGGTTGCGACGGGGGAGCTGCTCTGGCGCGGGCGTGCGGGTGAAGGGCGATCCACCATGTAAGTGTAGTGTTGTGATGCATTTAAGAGCTTTGTTACAAGTACGGACATTTTTACAGACAAAGCTGAGGTGGATTGTTTTGATTGATACTTAGATGAAGCCGGCCCCATCCTGAGAATCAAGGAGAGATTAGTGAGGGAATAAACGTATCAGTCCGTAACCTCCTATAAAAGAAATCTGTAGGTCTAGCATTTTTTGCATTTAATAGGATGTCGTTTTCTTCTTTTTCTTAGATCTACGGATCCTTTCCATATTGTTCTTTAGCTGCGTTTTGTTAAATTTAATTAAAGCCATCAACTCGTCGGATCTTTAAAAAAAAATGTTTATACTCTAGGCTCTAATAAATCTGACGCCGTGCAGTAACAAAATTATCTCATCAGATTCTCACAGGAACTTGTTGGCCTGAATGGAACCTGCAAGGGGGCGCACAGCGTCGTCCGAGGGCGCAGACGCCTACTTGATGGACCTGGACACGGTCCAGCTGCTTCTCCCCCCCGGCGACGGCGACGGCGACAGTGGGTCCCCTG
The DNA here is from genome assembly GCF_904849725.1 of Hordeum vulgare subsp. vulgare. Classification (NCBI taxonomy): domain Eukaryota; kingdom Viridiplantae; phylum Streptophyta; class Magnoliopsida; order Poales; family Poaceae; genus Hordeum; species Hordeum vulgare. Next base: position 566,313,426 of record NC_058522.1, on the reverse strand, counting down.
AATTGGTGATCGAGGCGTCGCCAAGCTATCCCTGCATCAACCAGGACCTGGACCAGCACCTTGCTAATTATTCGCTAGTTCTACCCAGCACGCCTGAATTGGCGATCGATGGGTCAAGCTCTCCCATCATCGACTGGGCCGCCCTGGACAAGATACCTCTGTATAACGGCTCGTGCCTTGAAGTGGCTACCACCATTATCCCCTCAGATGCCGAAACCACCATGGCGTCCGAAAATGCGATGAGTGGCTCGGATTTGAACGAGCCGCTCCACCGCGACAACACCTGTCTTCAAGCGGCGACCATCGCTTCAAGCCCCTATGCTTCTCCCCGCACCATCCCCTCAGATGCCACAACCAACCACGTCGTCCCAAGGGGCTATTTGACTCAAGAAATAGAGGAAGCTATAAGACTTGCTATGGATACCCTGGCAATCAAGCGATCTTCCATGATAGAGCGTGTACTCAAGCCCTTTTGCTCCAAGATTCAAGATACCATTCAGGTAACCATACATCACTAATTGACCCGTAATACTAGTAATACATAGGACCCACAAGTATTAACTAGAGTGGGGACTACTTAGTTTTACTAAATTTTGGTATTATTTCTCATTGGCACGGCTCCTAGCATGTAGTGGAATCGACGATGAAGACCTACTTTTTGCAAAAAAAGAAGCGGACCATCACACATGTTTCAAGCATTCCACGTACAAAGGTAAGCAACATAAGAAATCCCAACTAGCATAACTTTGAGTATTTTTTTTCTATTATTTTTGAAACAAAGGGAGCGCTTCTACCTCATATACCTGAAAAAAGTTGTCCCACCAGTCACTTTTATTCTGGACCGCTAGATCGTCATCCAACGGCCCAAAACAGATCCGAACCATCTACGGTGATGGGGATATAGCCCTAGGGTAGGGTCATAGGCCTGCTCTATATGTCCTACCCAAAGACACCTCATTATTAGCTTAAGGACCACAAAGGAAGTTCCGACTGGATGGAGACAACATCTACTCCACTCGGTGTAGAACCACTCGGAGGATCCCTCATTCACTCGACAGTTAACTTCCACTCGGAGATGCCCGAAACCAGTCGACGCAGGAGACCAGAAGCCACTCCAGGGAGGCCAACGGGCAGGCATTCAGCTGGTCGTAGTAAACATCATTTATTACGTATATTATCACTAACGTACGCATTTAAACCCCACTTACCGCACCCTTGCATGTCGGACACTTATGAGGAACAACGCACTCTATATAAGCCACCCCTCGCTCTGGCACAAGGGTTCGCATCCCTGTAACACTTATATTTCCACTCGACACAAGCTCCAAGAGCACTCAGACGTAGGGCTATTAGCTCCACGCAGAGGGGCCTGAACTCATACAACATTGCCGTAGCTAGGACTCTGCCCTCTTCATTCGTACCCTACTCATCTACTGTCAGGCTTATACCCACGACAGTTGGCGCCCACCGTGGGGCAGGCGTCTAGGCGACTTCCGACAAGTTTGCATTTTCACTTCTTCATGATGTCTTCGAGCGGCGACCTGTGCTTGGGTCACGAGATCCGTTTCGGCGCACTCGTCTTCGTCGCCGACGATTCGGCATGGCTCCAGGAGGCGCCTCTCGATGTCGATGTGCTCCCAATTCGCGGAGCAATACACTTCCGAGCTAGTTCCTGCGGAGTTCTTCTCCGCCAACCGTCGATTTCGCTGTCGACCACACTCCCCGATGTACGTCGCCACAAGTGATCCGGCCGCTTGCGGCTTCAGTGCTGGGCGCGCCACGCACTGGCGAGTCAAGCGTCATCACCACAAGTTGCAGCCATCGAGCCCGCTGCTTCTCTGCACGGTGCCTCTGACTCGACGTCAGACCAGTCTGGCGCTCCTTCCGAGTGCGAGAGCTGCAGCCCAGTGGCGGAGGTTTTCATGGCCGGCTCACATGAGAGTCCTCACAAGTTCAGTCGCAACAAGCGTGAGACTGGAGAAGCGTCAGGTGGTCATCTCCGCCAGCGCCCTCCTACTTCCAGTCGACGTCAACAACCACTCTTCTCAAGCGGACCTCAGGACAATGTTGAGGTATTTCGCACGCCCATTCTGAACGTAGCTGCTGCCGTAAAGATAGCGGATTACATCCAGCCGACAAACTCAGAGGCAGACAGAGGCTTGGAGCAGATTCGCACTCTGCTGCAAGTGGCGCAGCAGCAGAGTTCTGTTGTTTCTCAATCGTTCAACATGTTACACAGCAATTATGGCGAGCAGATATGATTCAGACGGTCTATAGTCCAGGTTCCCCCTCAGCGTCGTAGAGGTGGAGATCGCTTAGATGATCGGCACAGAGACCAGGGCAGAATCCGCTTCCCCCCGGTAACATCATGATGATCTCCACCGGTCGCGCTCTCCTCCACGGAGTGGATCGTACGTGCCCCGGCACTACGACGAAAGGCGCTCGGTGGGTGATGAACGCGACCCCAGGAACGATGCAAGAGACTATCTCACCCAGAAGCGAGTTGATAGAGGCCGAGCCCATAGAGACGGCTATGACAGAGATCGTCCAAGTGGAAGCAACTATGTCATCTCCGGTCCCGAGTGTTTCAGCCGAGCAATCTACTCCGCTGATATTCCAACTTTAGGTTGGCGGACGGAATTAGCAAGTTCATCGGAGAGTCCAAGCCGGAAACATGGCTGGACGACTACCGAGTCGCAGTACAAATTGGCGGCGGCAATGACAACGTTGCAATGAAGCACTTGCCCCTGATGCTAGATCATTCGGCCCGTGCATGGCTGAATCAGTTGGCTCCCTCAAGCATATACCATTGGGCAGATTTGGCCCGAGTGTTCATCAAGACCTTCGAGGGCACCTGCAAGCGCCCTGCCGGCCTTTCTGAGTTACAGCATTGCATACAAAAGCCGAGTGAGTCCTTGCGCGATTACATCCAGCGTTGGACCACTCTCCACCACACGGTGGAAAATGTTACCGAGCATCAAGCAGTTTGCGCCTTCAAAGCGGGCTCAGGTACCGAGAGTTGTATCTGAAGTTCGGTCGGACAGGCGACATGTCAATGAGCAAGATGATGGAGATAGCAACCCGTTATACGAACGGGGAAGAAGAAGACTGCCTCCGTAGCGGTAAGGGTAAAGCAGTTGACACTAATGCCAATTCCAATCGGAAGCAGAAGCGGAAGGTTGAAGGCACCGTGTCGGCAGAAGCAGCCGCTCTGGCGGCAGGAAAATTCAAGGGGAAGGGCAAGAATCAGTTCCCTCCAAAGAAGTCGAAGAAACAATCGGGACATGATGTCCTAGATTTACCGTGTGCAATCCATACGAAGACAGATGATGAGGGCAATGTTATATTGCCAATGCATACTACTCGACAGTGCATATTATTGATCCAAGGATTCAAGGAGGATTAGTTGAGTGAAATAGACCCTGATAAGGAAGATGAAGAGGGAAAATATGTTTTTCCAGAGATCCAAGCAACTTTGATGATCTTTGCTGACGTAGAGAGCAAGAGTCGGCTGAAGGTTGTCAACCGAGAAGTCAACATGGCAGCTCCTTCCACCCCCACATACCTCAAGTGGTCGCAGACTGCTATCACATTCGTTCAGTCGAATCACCCAGCCCATATCCCCACTCCTGGTCGTCAAGCTCTCGTCGTTGACCCGGTGGTTGATGGCATTCGGCTTCGCAAGGTGCTGATGGATGGAGGGAGTGGCTTGAATATTATATATGTCGATACTCTCAAGGGAATGGGCATCCCGATGTCTAGACTCAGCGAGAGCAACATGCTGTTTCACGGAGTTATCCCTGGCAAGAAGGCTAAGTCACTCGGCCAGATTACGTTGGACGTCGTTTTCGGCTCTGACAAAAACTTCCGCAAGGAGAAGCTCACGTTCGAGGTGGTGGACTTTCAGAGTGCTTACCACGCCATCCTTGACCGCCCAGCCTATGTACGTTTCATGGCCTGACCATGTTACGTATACCTGAAGATGAAAATGTCGGGGCCGAAGGGATTTATCACTGTCACAGGGAATTGGCAGAGAGCATCAGAGTGCCTGCAGCGGGGCTCCAAAATCACCGATCAGCATATGGTAGTGGTAGAGCTCAACAAGTAAAGGAAGACAGCAGATCCTGCCGACCTAATGCGCTTAAAGAAGCCCGCTTCTGAGTCCAATTTCAGTCAGCGGGATAAGTCAAGAAAGTGAGCATCCACCCGACAGACCCCAACGCTGCCCCGACCAACATTTCAACAACGCTCGATCCTAAATAGGAAGCCAAGCTCATCCAGTTCCTCCTTGAGAACTGGGACATCTTCGCCTGGAAGCCCGCTGACATGACTGGTGTACCCAGGGAACTGGCTGAGCACCGACTGAGATTCGACCCGAAAGCTCGGCCCGTCAAGGAACACTTGCGTCGATCCGCCACGCAAAAAGGAAAGCAATCGACGAGGAAGTGGCTCGACTCCTGGAGGCCAAATTCATTCGCGAGGTCTACCACTCCGAGTGGCTCGCGAATGTCGTCATGGTCCCCAAGAAGGACAAGTCAATCCGCATGTGTATATATTTCAAGCATATCAATCGTGTCTGCCCGAAGGATCACTTCCCGCTCCCCCGCATCGATTGTTGACTCGACTGTTGGATGTGAGCGCTTATATTTCTTATATGCTTACTCTGGTTACCATCAGATCCGTCTGTATGGTCCAGATGAAGTAAAAACGTCCTTCATCACCACTTTCGGGTGTTTTTGTTACATCACCATGCCTTTTGGTCTGAAGAATGCAGGCGCTACATTCATGCGTATGATCCAGAAGTGTCTGCTCGACCAAATCAATCGGAATGTTGAAGCGTACATGGACGATATCGTTGTCAAGTCTCACAAAGGTTTCGACCTGCTGACTGACTTGGCAGAAACATTTGCCAACCTGAGAAGGTACGATATCAAGCTGGACCCAGCTAAGTGCACATTCGGCATTCCCAGCGGCAAGTTACTCGGTTTTCTCGTTTCCGAACAAGGAATCGACGTCAACCCCGAAAAGATCGGTGCTATCGTCCGAATGAAGAGCTCTGAGCGTGTGCATGACGTCCAGAAGCTTACCGGTGCTTAGCAGCACTAAGCAGGTTTATATCTCGCCTCGGAGAAAAAGCTCTACCCCTTTACCGACTCATGAAGAAGTCTGACACCTTCGAGTGGACTCCAGAGGCAGAGGCCGCATTTGTCGAGTTAAAAACACTGCTTTCCACCCAGCCGGTTCTTACTGCTCCGTACAGCAAAGAGCCTCTCCTCTTATACATCGCAGCTACAAATCAAGTCGTCAGCACAGTCCTGACTGTTGAGCGAGAGGAGGAAGGCAAAGCATACAAGGTCCAACGCCCAGTATATTATGTCTCTGAAGTTTTGACCCCTTCCGAACAGAGGTATCCCCATTATCAGAAGCTTCTTTGTGGAATATACTTATCAGCAAAAAAGGTGGCACATTACTTTCAATACCACTCGGTATCAGTCGCCAACGATGCTCCATTGTTTCAAATCCTTCACAATCGAGACGCATCTGGTCGAGTGGCAAAATGGGCTATGGTGTTGTTGTACCGTGACATTAAGTTTGAAGCCAAGAAGACCATCAAGTCCCAGGCTCTCGCTGATTTCATGGCTGAATGGGTGGAACAGCAGAAACCGGCTCAGATTCACTCGGCACACTGGACCAAGTTCTTCGACGGTTCCAAGATGTTGACTGGTTCTGGTGCTGGTGTGGATCTGATATCCCCAAAAGGCGACAAACTCAATTATGTACTCCAGATTCACTTTGAATCCTCCAACAACGGGGCAGAGTATGAAGCGCTTCTCTACGGGTTGCGTATGGCCATCTCACTCGGCGTCCGTCGCCTCATGGTATACGACAACTCTGATTTGGTGGTCAATCAGGTGATGAAAGAATGGGATGTGAGAAACCCCGCCATAACTGGGTACTGCAATGCGGTGAGGAAGCTGGAGAAGAAGTTTGAAGGCTTAGAATTGTTGGGGAACATCGCATGGGAAACAAAAAAAAATCCTACGCGCACGAAGATCTATCATGGTGATGTCCATCTACGAGAGGAGATTTGGATCTACGTACCCTTGTAGATCGCACAGCATGAAGCGTTAAGAAACGCGGTTGATGTAGTGGAACGTCCTCACGTCCCTCGATCCGCCCCGCGAACCATCCCGCGATCCATCCCACGATTCGCTCCGATCTAGTGCCGAACGGACGGCACCTCCGCGTTCAACACACGTACAGCTCGACGATGATCTCGGCCTTCTTGATCCAGCAAGCAAGACAGAGAAGTAGATGAGTTCTCCGGCAGCGTGACGGCGCTCCGGTGGTGGTGAAGGATCTACTCCTGCAGGGCTCCGCCCGAGCTCCACAGAAATACGATCTAGAGGAAAAAACGTGATGTTTTGTGGTCGGGCTGCCGTGGCAAAGTTGTCTCAAATTAGCCCTAGACCTTCACTATATATAGGAGGAGGGGTGGGGAGACTTGCCTTGGGCTCCAAGACCCCAAGAGCCCGCCGACCAAGGAGGTGGAGGAGTCCACCTCCAATCCTAGTCCAACTAGGATTGGAAGGTGGAGTCCTTCCCTTCCTTCCCACCTCTTTTTTTTTCTTTTTCCTTTGATTTTTCTCTCCTGCGCATAGGGCCTCTTGGGTTGTCCCACCAGCCCACTAAGGGCTGGTGCGGCACCCCCAAGGCCTATGGGCTTCCCCCGGGTGGGCTGCCCCCCCCTCCTCCGGTGAATATCCGGAACCCATTCGTCACTCCCGGTACATTCCCGTTAATGCCCGAAAACTTTCAGGTAATCAAATGAGGTCATCCTATATATCAATCTTCGTCTCCGAACCATTCCGGAAACCCTCGTGACGTCCGTGATCTCATCCGGGACTCCGAACAACATTCGGTAACATATAACTCAACTATACTAAAACATCATCGAACCTTAAGTGTACAGACCTTGTGGGTTCGAGAACTATGCAAACATGCCTCGAGGTACTCCTCGGTCAATATCCAATAGCGGGACCTGGATGCCCATATTGGATCCTACATATTCTACGAATAACTTATCGGTTGAACCTCAGTGTCAAGGATTCAGGCAATCCTGTATGTCATTCTCTTTGTCCTTCGGTATGTTACTTGCCCGATATTCGATCGTCGGTATCCGCATACCTATTTCAATCTCGTTACCGGCAAGTCTCTTTTCTCGTTCCGTAATACAAGATCCCGTGACTTACACTTAGTCACATTGCTTGCAAGGTTTGTGTGTGATGTTGTATTACCGAGTGGGCCCCGAGATACCTCTCCATCACACAGAGTGACAAATCCCAGTCTTGATCTATAATAACCCAACGGACACCTTCGGAGATACCTGTAGAGCACCTTTATAGTCACCCAGTTACGTTGTGACGTTTGATGCACACAAGGCATTTCTCCGGTGCCAGTGGGTTATATGATCTCATGGTCATAGGAACAAATACTTGACACGCAGAAAACAATAGCAATAAAATGACACGATCAATATGCTATGTTCATAGTTTGGGTCTAGTCCATCACATGATTCTTCTAATGATGTGATCCAGTTATCAAGTGACAACACTTACGTATGGTCAAAAAATTTTAACCATCCTTGATCAACTGGCTAGCCAACTAGAGGCTTGCTAGGGACATTGTTGTGTCTATTTATCCACACATGTATCTATGTTTTCATTCAATATAATTATAGCATGGATAATAAACGATTATCTTTAAACAGGAAATATAATAATAACTATTTATCATTGCCTCTAGGGCATATTTCCAACAGTCTCCCACTTGCACTAGAGTCAATAATCCTGTCCTCACATCGCCATGCGATTTACACTGTAATAAATCAAGTCTAGGGCATGTTCTGGTGTTGATCATGTTTTGCCCATGGAAGAGGTTTAGTCAGCGGGTCTGCTACATTCAGATCCGTGTGCACTTTGCAAATATTCACGTCATCTAACTCGACGTAGTCGTGGATGAGGTTGAAGCGTCGTTTGATGTGTCTGGTCTTCTTGTGAAACCTTGGTTCCTCTGCTAAGGCAATGGCACCAGTGTTGTCACATAACAGAGTCAATGGATCTAGTGCGCTCGGCACAACTCCAAGATCTGTCATGTCATCCAGACACCCTCCTTTGCTGTCTCAGAGGCAGCCATGTACTCCGCTTCACATGTATAATCTGCTACGACGCTCTTCTTGGAACTGCACCAGCTTACCGCACCCCCATTAAGAATAAATACGTATCCGGTTTGAGACTTAGAGTCATCCGGATCGGTGTCAAAACTTGCGTCGACGTAACCTTTTACGACGAGCTCCTTGTCACCTCCATACACGAGAAACATTTCCTTAGTCCTTTCAGGTACTTCAGAATATTCTTGACCGCCGTCCAGTGATCCACTCCTGGATTACTCGGAACCTGCCTGCCATACTTATGGCCAAGCTGACGTCTGGTCTAGTGCACAACATTGCATACATGATAGAACCTACGGCTGAAGCGTAGGGGACGGAACTCATTGTCTCTCTATCTTCCGCAGTTGTTGGGCACTGACTCTTACTCAATTTTATAACTTGTAACACTGGCAAGAACCCTTTCTTGGACTGATCCATTTTGAACTTCTTCAAAACTTTATCAAGGTATGTGCTTTGTGAAAGTCCTATCAGGCGTTTCAATCTATCCCTATAAATCTTAATGCCTAGAATGTAAGCAGCTTCTCCTAGGTCCTTTGTAGAGAAACTTTTATTCAAGTAACCTTTTATGCTCTCCAAAAGCTCCACGTTGTTTCCAATCAGCAATATGTCGTCCACATATAATATTAGAAACGCCACAGGGCTCCCACTCACTTTCTTGTAAATACAAGATTCTCCAACCACTTGTATAAACCCAAATGATTTGATCACCTGATCAAAACGCTTATTCCAACTCCGAGATGCTTGCACCAGTCCATAAATGGATCACTGAAGCTTGCACACTTTGTTAGCATTCTTAGGATCGACAAAACCTTCGGGTTGCATCCTATGCAACTATTCCTTAAAAAATCCGTTAAGGAACGCCGTTTTGACATCCATCTGCCAGATTTCATAATCGTAAAAGGCAGCTATTGCTAACATGATTCGGACAGACTTAAGCATCGCTACCGGTGAGAAAGTCTCATCGTAGTCAATTCCTTGAACTTGTGAAAAACCCTTTGCCACAAGTCGAGCTTTATAAACGATCACATTACCGTTTGCGTATGTCTTCTTCTTATAGATCCATTTGTTCTGAATAGCCTTGCAGACTTCAGGTAGTACTTCTAAAGTACATACTTTGTTCTCATACATGGATCCTATCTCGAAATTCATGGCCTCCAGCCATTTGTTGGAATCCGGACCCACCATTGCTTCTTCATAATTCACAGGTTCATTGTTGTCCAACAACATAATTGATAAGACAGGATTACCGTACCACTCGGGAGCAGTACGTGATCTCGTCGACCTGCGAGGTCCGACAGTAACTTGATCCGAAGTTTCATGATAATCATTATCAACTTGTTCCTCAACTGGTGCCGCAGCAACATGGGTTTCCCCTTACCCTGCACCACCATCAAGAGAAATTAGAGGTTCGACAACCTCATCAAGTTTTATCTTCCTCCCACTCAATTCTCTTGAGAGAAACTCCTTCTCAAGAAAAGCTCCATTTTTAGCAACAAACACTTTGCCCTCGGATTTGAGATAGAAGGTATACCCAACTGTCTCCTTTGGGTAACCTATGAAGACACACTTTTCCGCTTTGGGTTCCAGCTTTTCAGGCTGAATCTTTTTGACATAAGCATCACATCCCCAAACTTTAAAAACGACAACTTTGGTCTTTTGTCATACCACAGTTCGTATGGTGTCGTCTCAAAGGATTTTGATGGTGCCCTATTTAAAGTGAATGCAGCTGTTTCTAATGCATAACCTCAAAACGATAACGGCAAATCGGTAAGAGACATCATAGATCGCACCATCTCTAATAAAGTACGATTACGACGTTCGGACACACCATTACGTTGTGGTGTTCCAGGCGGTGTCAACTGTGGAACAATTCCACATTGTCTTAAGTGAGTACCAAACTCGAAACTCAGACACTCACCCCCACGATCAGACCGTAGGAACTTGATCTTCTTGTTACGATGATTTTCGACTTCACTTTAAAATTGCTTGAACTTTTCAGACGTCTCAGACTTGTGCTTCATCAAGTAGACATAACCATATCTACTTAAATCGTCAATGAAGGTGAGAAAATAACGATATCCGTCGCGTGCCTCCACACTCATCGGACCACACACATCGGTATGTATAATTTCCAATAAGTCACCTGCACGCTCCATTGTTCCGGAGAACGGAGTTTTAGTCATCTTGCCCATGAGGCATGGTTCGCACGTGTCAAGTGAATCAAAGTCAAGTAACTCCAAAAGTCCATCAATATGGAGTTTCTTCATGCGCTTTACACCAATATGACCTAAACGGCAGTGCCATAAAAACATGACCTATCATTGTTAACTCTAACTCTTTTGGTCTCAATGGTATGTATATGTGTATTATCACTATCAAGATTCAATATGAACAATCCTCTCACATTGGGTGCATGACCATAAAAGATATTACTCATAGAAATAGAACAACCATTATTCTCTGACTTAAACGAGTAGTCGTCTTGCAATAAACAAGATTCAGATATAATGTTCATGCTTAACGCAGGCACTAAATAACATTTATTTAAGTTCATAACTAATCCTGATGGTAACTGAAGTGAAACTGTGCCGACGGCGATTGCATCAACCTTGGAACCATTTCCCACGCGCATCGTCACTTCATCCTTCGCGAGCCTTCGCTTATTCCGCAGTTCCTGTTTCGAGTTGCAAATGTGAGCAACAGAACCGGTATCGAATACACAGGCACTACTACGAGATCTGGTTAAGTACACATCAATAAAACGTATATCAAATATACCTTAATTTATTTGGCCGCCTTCTTATCAGCCAGATACTTGGGGCAGTTGTGCTTCCAGTGACCCATACCCTTGCAATAATAGCACTCCGTTTCAGGCTTAGGTCCAGCTTTGGGCTTCTTCGTTGGATTGGCAACAGGCTTGCCGCTCTTCTTTGAGTTACCCTTCTTTACTTTGTCGTTTCTCTTGAAACTAGTGGTCTTATTCACCATCAACACTTGATGCTCTTTACGGAGTTCTGACTCTGCGACTTTCAGCATCGCGAATAACTCGTCGGGTGACTTGTTCATCCCTTGCATGTTATAGTTCAACACAAAGCTCTTATAGCTTGGTGGCAGTGATTGAAGAATTCTGTCAGTGATAGTCTCTTGCAGGAGTTCAATCCCCAGCTCAGCTAGACGTTTGAGTACCCATACATTTTGAGCACATGTTCACTGACAGACGAGTTCTCCTCCATCTTGCAAGCATAGAATTTATCGGAGGTCTCATACCTCTCGATCCGGGCGTTCTTCTGAAAGATAAACTTCAACTCCTGGAACATCTCATATGCTCCATGATGCTCAAACCGACGTTGAAGTCCTGGCTCTAAGCCATACAAGACTGCACATTGAACTACTGAGTAGTCCTCCTTGCATGCTAACCAAGCGTTCTTAGCATCTTGGTCAGCCGCGGCGTGTGGTTCATCTCCTAGCGCAACATTAAGTACATAATCTTTCTTCCCAGCTTACAGGAGGAACTTAAGATTACGAGCCCAGTCTACAAAGTTGCTTCCATCATCTTTCAACTTAGCTTTCTCTAGGAACGTATTAAAATTCAGGTTGACTGTCGCGTGAGCCATTGATCTACAACACAAATATTTTCAAAGTGGACTTAGACTATGTTCAAGATAATTAGAGTTTAACTAATCAAATTACTTGCTAAACTCCCACTCAAAAAGTACATGTCTCTAGTGATTTGAGTGGTTCATGATCCAATTCCACTAGCTCAAGTCCGATCATCACGTGAGTTGAGGATAGTTTCAGTGGTAAGCATCCCTATGCTAATCATATCAACTATATGAATCATGATCGACATTTCGGTCTCATGTGTTCCGAGGCCATGTCTGCACATGCTAGGCTCGTCAAGCTTAACCCGAGTGTTCCGCGTGTGCAACTGTTTTGCACCCGTTGTATGTGAACGTTGAGTCTATCACACCCGATCATCACGTGGTGTCTCGAAATCACGAATTGTAGCAACGGTGCACAGTCGGGGAGAACACAATTTCGTCTTGAAATTTTAGTGAGAGATCACCTCATAATGCTACCGTCGTTCTAAGCAAAATAAGGTGCATGAAAGGATTAACATCACATACAATTCATAAGTGACATGATATGGCCATCATCATGTGCTTCTTGATCTCCATCACCAAAGCACCGGCACGATCTTCTTGTCATCGGCGCCACACCATGATCTCCATCAACGCGTCGCCATCGGGGTTGTCGTGCTACTCATGCTATTACTACTAAAGCTACGTCCTAGCAATATAGTAAATGCATCTGCAAGCACAAACGTTAGTTTAAAGACAACCCTATGGCTCCTGCCGGCTGCTGTACCATCGACATGCAAGTCGATATTAACTATTACAACATGATCATCTCATACATTCAATATATCACATCACGTCACTAGCCATATCACATCACATGCATACCCTGCAAAAAGAAGTTAGACGTCCTCTAATTGTTGTTGCATGTTTTACGTGGTTGCCATAGGTATCTAGTAGGATCGCATCTTACTTACGCAAACATCACAACGGGGATGTATGAATTGCTATTCAACCTCTCTCCAAGGACCTCCTTGGTCAAATCCGATTCAACTAAAGTTGGAGAAACCGACACTCGCCAATCATCTTTGAGCAACGGGGTTGCTCGTAGCGATGAAACCGGTCTCTCGTAAGCGTACGAGTAATGTCGGTCCGAGCCGCTTCGATCCAACAATACCACGAAATCAAGAAAGGACTAAGGAGGGCAGCAAATCGCACATCACCGCCCACAAAAACTTTTGTGTTCTACTCGAGATGACATCTACGCATGAACCTAGCTCATGATGCCACTGTTGGGGAACGTCGCATGGGAAACAAAAAAATTCCTACGTGCACGAAGACCTATCATGGTGATGTCCATCTACGAGAGGAGATTTGGATCTACGTACCCTTGTAGATCGCACAGCAGGAAGCGTTAAGAAACGCGGTTGATGTAGTGGAACGTCCTCACGTCCCTCGATCCGCCCCGCGAACTGTCCCACGAACCGTCCCGCGATCTGTCCCACGATCTGCTCCGATCTAGTGTCGAACGGACGGCACCTCCGCGTTCAGCAGACGTACAACTCGACGATGATCTCGGCCTTCTTGATCCAGCAAGCAAGACGGAGAAGTAGATGAGTTCTCCGGCAGCGTGACGGCGCTCCGGTGGTGGTGAAGGATCTACTCTTGCAGGGCTCCGCCCGAGCTCCGCAGAAATACGATCTAGAAGAAAAACCATGATGTTTTGTGGTCGGGCTGCCGTGGCAAAGTTGTCTCAAATCAGCCCTAGACCTTCACTATATATAGGAGGAGGGGTGGGGAGACTTGCCCCCAAAAGCCCGCCGGCCAAGGAGGTGCAGGAGTCCACCTCCAATCGTAGTCCAACTAGGATTGGAAGGTGGAGTCCTTCCCTTCCTTCCCACCTCTTTTTTTTCTTTTTGCTTTGATTTTTTCTCTCCTGCGCATAGGGCCTCTTGGGCTGTCCCACCAGCCCACTTAGGGTTGGTGCGGCACCCCCAAGGCCTATGGGCTTCCCCCGGGTGAGCTGCCCCCCCCCCCCCCCCGGTGAACATCCGGAACCCATTCGTCACTCCCGGTACATTTCCGGTAATGCCCGAAAACTTTCTGTTAATCAAATGAGGTCATCCTATATATCAACCTTCGTCTCCGAACCATTCCAGAAACCCTCGTGACGTCCATGATCTCATCCGGGACTGCAAACAACATTCGGTAACCACACATATAACTCAACTATACTAAAACATCGCCGAACCTTAAGTGTGCAGACCTTGCGGGTTCGAGAACTATGCAGACATGCCCCGAGGTACTCCTCGGTCAATATCCAATAGCGGGACCTGGATGCCCATATTGGATCCTACATATTCTCTGAATAACTTATCGGTTGAACCTCAGTGTCAAGGATTCACGCAATCCCGTATGTCATTCCCTCTGTCCTTCGGTATGTTACTTGCCCGATATTCGATCGTCGGTATCCGCATACCTATTTCAATCTCGTTACAGGCAAGTCTCTTTTCTCGTTCCGTAATACAAGATCCCATGACTTACACTTAGTCACATTGCTTGCAAGGCTTGTGTGTGATGTTGTATTACCGAGTGGGCCCCGAGATACCTCTCCGTCACACGGAGTGACAAATCTCAGTCTTGATCCATACTAACCCAACAGACACCTTCGGAGATACCTGTAGAGCACCTTTATAGTCACCCAGTTACGTTCTGACGTTTGATACACACAAGGCATTCCTGTGGTGCCAGTGGGTTATATGATCTCATGGTCATAGGAACAAATACTTGACACGCAGAAAACAATAGCAATAAAATGACACGATCAATATGCTACGTTCATAGTTTGGGTCTAGTTCATCACATGATTCTTCTAATGATGTGATCCGGTTATCAAGCAACAACACTTTGCACATAGTCAGAAAACCTTGACTATCCTTGATCAACTGGCTAGCCAACTAGAGGCTTGCTAGGGACATTGTTGTGTCTATTTATCCACACATGTATCTATGTTTTCATTCAATACAATTATAGCATGGATAATAAACGATTATCTTTAAACAGGAAATATAATAATAACTATTTATCATTGCCTCTAGGGCATATTTCCAACAAGAACTCCACCATGTACCTCGACTGAAAAACCAGGCATCTGATGAATTGGCTAAGATCAGATCCACTCGGAAGCGTGTACCCAGTGATGTGTGTTTGGAACACTTGCACACCCCTTCGGTGTAAGAAGACCCTTTCACTGAAGAGCCCCTGCAACCTATAAGTTCTTCCAACCCGACTGAAGTCGATGTTCCAGCGGTCGTCGATCTGATCATGGAAATTCTGGTAACCATGCCCGACTGGACAGTGTCGTATATTGCATACATCCTAACGCGAGAGTTGCGAGAAGACGAAGACGAAGCCTGACAGATTGTTCGCAGGTCGCAAGCCTTCACAGTGATGGGTGATCAGCTCTATAGAGAGAGTGTTACTGGCATAGCTCAACGATGCGTCTTCCTGAGAAGGGCCGACTGATTTTGGAGGAAATCCACTCGGGGACCTGTGGTCATCATGCGTCCTCTCGGACCATCATTTCCAAATCATACCGAGCCGGATTCTTCTGGCCACGCGCAAATGAAATGGCCAAAGATATTATTGATCATTGTGAAGGTTGTCAGTTCTTCTCCAACTTGTCTCACAAGCCTGCATCTGCTTTGAAGACTATCCCTCTCATCTAACCGATCGCTGTCTCGGGCTTAGATTTACTCAAACGTTTTTATGCTTGACCACTGATTGATCTGATGTAATAGATGAAGTTTTCGGAATAATATGCTTGTCAAAGTTGTGATTTCTACAATCTCTGTCGACTCCAGTCGAAAAATCTTCTCCGGGTGGCGAGCAATCCACTCACTTGGGGGGCTTAGCCGCTAACCCTTAGCCTAAGTACAAACTTACTCCGAGTGATGAGCTACCCTCTCACTCGGGGGCTTAGCTGCGAACCAGTTTTCGCCTAAGTGTCAAACCTTCTCCGAGTGGCGAGCAATCCTCTCACTCGGGGTCTTAGCCGCTAACCCGCTTAGCCTAAGTACAAACCTTCTCCGAGTGGTGAGCTACCCACTCACTCGGGGGCTTAGCTGCGAACCAGTTTTTGCCTAAGTGTCAAACCTTCTTCGAGTGACGAGCAATCCTCGCACTCGGGGGCTTAGCCGCTAACCCACTTAGGCTAAGCACAAACCTTCTCCGAGTGGTGAGCTACCCTCTCACTCGGGGGCTTAGCTGCGAACCAGTTTTCACCTAACTGTCAAACCTTCTCCTAGTGGCGAGCAATCCTCTCACTCGGGGCTTAGCCGCTAACCCGCTTAGCCTAAGTACAAACCTTCTCCGAGTGGTGAACTACCCTCTCACTCGGGGGCTTAGCTGCGAACTAGTTTTCGCCTAAGTGTCAAACCTTCTTCGAGTCGTGAGCAATCCTCTCACTCAGGGGCTTAGCCTCTAACCCGCTTAGCCTAAGTACAAACTTACTCTGGGTGACGAGCTACCCTCTCACTCGGGGGCTTAGTTGCGAACCAGTTTTCGCCTAACTGTCAAACCTTCTCTGAGTGGTGAGCAATCCTCTCACTCAGGAGCTTAGCCGCTAATCCGCTTAGCCTAAGTACAAACCTTCTTCGAGTGACGAGCTACCCTCTCACTCGGAGGCTTGGCTGCAAACCAACTTCCGCCTAAGTGTCCAACGTTCTCCGAGTGCAGAGCAACCTCTCACTCGGAAACTTACCAACTAAGCAATCGAATCCAACCAATATGGTTAAACTTAAAATTATTTGACGCAGATCAAGATTATCTGCACGAGCAAAGGTACGCAGGTTAAATACCCGAACGAAGTTTTAACGGTTACAAAATCACTCGGCATACCGAGGCGAACAAAAGTTTTTTTAGGCGATCAATGCTCTTCTTCATGGCTCTCCTGGACTTGCTGGCTCAACAAAGGTGTCTAGGTCGATCCCGTCGGCGATGTGGGTAGCCGTGTCAATGAAGGTCTCCATGAAGTCTTCAAAGCGGAGCTTCTTCATGTTTGTTACTTCTCCCGAGCTTCCTTGCAGTGGACTCTGACCAGCGAGAGAGCCACATCAGCTCCGCAACAAGCAGCCAATTTCTTCCATGCCTGCACTCGGAGAGGAATTTGATCCAATCGGGCCATCATCACCTCCAGATCAGTCTAGAGATCGTCTTCAGGCCATAGCTCCTTGTTGATTTTGCCCACAGCAGTACATAGTCGAGCGACATAGCTTTACACCTTCAGGAGACGGGAATCCACACGGAACATATTCAGAGCCGCAGTATACATAAGTAGCACATTGATGGGATCGAGACATGGCTCAACTTCCTCGGTTTCCTTCTCCAAGTCTTGAAAGAAATCTGCGGGAAAGAAAGATTGCAAAGTCAGCCTTGAGACAGTCGGAAACATACAAAGAAATTCTCTCGACGAGATTCACTCATTGGTGAGTGTGCCAAGCATCTTAGTTGCGAATTCCCCTACAAACCTCTCTTGAGCATCCCCTCTCTTGGACATCCCCTCGAGCTGTTTCGTCCAGTCATGCCTCTCCTTCTTAAGTTTGGCATTCTCTGCCTCTACGCTGCTGACTTCCGATAACTTCTTATTGGCCTCTGCCAGAGCCTTGTATTTGTCCTCCACAACCTTCTTCAAGGCGTTCAAGTCATTCGTAGCAGCTTCCAGATTCACTTGAAGCTGATTTTTCTCCGCCACTAAGTTGGCATATTCAGTTCCTATCTCATAGGTTTTCTGAAAACATCAGAGGGAAAAGTCAGTCGACGTCAAGATTCTTTCACTTATGAGTGGAAAGACATGGTTCAACTGGACATTCAAAATATTTGAAGACAAACAAAAAAATGTGCTTTTCGATCAGACCCATGCCGATGCAAGCACTCGACAGCAGTCTCGGGGACTACACCCAGTGGGTTCACTCGGCGTGACCCCACTGGTTACTACAACACTCGACCAGGTCCGCCCTGGTGAGTCAAAAGGACCCTGCGTCCAAGTTCTTAAGACTATTGCCATTCATAAACGATGACAATAGTCTCGGGGACTACACCCAGTGGGTGCACTAGCGTGCCCCCATTGGGTACAAAAACACTCGACCAAGGTATCCTCTCGGTCGAGTCAAAATCAAAGAGAAAGTATTTCTAACGATCACACCCCTGCCGATGCAAGCACTCGACAACGGTCTCGGGGACTACACTCAGTGGGTTCACTCTGCGTGACCCCACTTGAATGGAAACAACAACCATGCGACACTACTAAACTCCCACTAGGTGAAAAATCAAGATTTAAACGGAATATCGAACTTACTGTCGCACTTACTCGGATGTTGGCTCGAAGCTCCGAGCTGCTGTCACATACCGACTTGATGGCGTCGTAAGCTCCTTTGGCCTGCTGCATCATCAAGTCCGCCTGGATCATGTTCTCTTTAGCACCAGTCTGGTCCTCTGGGACTCGGCACATTGTAAATACAGGCATCGTAGGAGTTGGAGCCGCGGAAGTTATGACTGAAGTTCCCAATTGCAGTGCAGTCGGCGCAGTGGTGACAACGACCGAACTGACAGGAGGAGCACTCACCACAGGCGTCTTGGACACAGTTTGGTCCAACTCAACAACCGTCTGCGGCTGATCATCGTCTTCCAAATGGATGACATTTGTAGCTGGCAAAGCTCACAAACAATAATGTCAAAAATTCCAATCGGAGGACTATACGCACGAAGACATAAAACAGAGTGAAAATTTGATTGCACCTCGCTGAGAAGTGGCCACATCCGCGATGTCTAAATCCATGAGATCCTCGTCTTCTCTCTGCGGCGATGTCACGGAAGTTGCAGCTCTAGCAAAGAAACTCCATTCGATCAACATCAACCAGGGAAATTCACTCGGATTAAATGAAAATAATGAACATTTACGTCGAGGCGACTGGTACGGAGAGCCTCATCGGAGGCAAAGCCTTCCGAGGCTTTGACGTGCTGGGCTTTAGCAGCTTCGCGGACTTCTCCGCCGGTTCGCTGGATGCTCCCCTAACCCTCTTAGTACTTCGGTCACTCAACGCCAAGGTCTTGTTTGGCGTAGCTGCTGGATCGTGGCGCTGCTTAGATTGAGGTTCAAAGCGATAAGGAGATGAAGCCTCCTCTTCGCTCTCTCCCGAATCATCCTCGGTCTCCTCGCTGTCTTCAACATAGTCACTTTCAGCGCTACCCTCCATGCTCCCTTCCTCGACCTCAAGCGGGGCACCATTCAGAACTGGTGAATGCATGTTCGTCCATGCCTGCGAGATACAGATCACCAAGTCAGTCGATGGGAATTTCAATCACTCGACTGCAATGCAAATATATACAACAAAGCACGACTTACCACATTATTCGATGGGATTCTGAGAGGAATAGGGTAAACCCCGCTTCGATCCTAGAGGATTGTCACAAGGACCAGTAATGTTGCGGATCCACTTCGCCACCGTGTCCTCGTCTACCTCCTCCGCATGAGACCGGGTGGAATCCTCCAGGCCCGAGCAATGCCACATGGCATGATCCCTAGCCTAGAGAGGCTGGATGTATCGTCCGAGGAACGTCTCCAGCAAATCCATCCTTGTCACGCCGTCGCAGACTAGGCCGATCAATGCGTTCAATAAAGGCTCTACTTGGGTTTTCTCCTCTCTCGACATTATCAAAGCCCTAGGAACACTCGGTCGCGCTAAAGTAAAAGGAGGAAGACCACTCGACATGTTTGGAGAGGCAAGATCATTGCAATAGAACCAGGTGGATTGCCAATTGCGAACTGACTCCGGAAGGGTCATGTGGGGATAGGTGATTTTGCTCCTCTTCTGGAGCCCCAAACAACCGCACAATTGTATAATGTGAGTTTTGTCATCAGTCGGATTCACTTTCTTCACCGACTGGGAGTGCACGGTGAAGAGATACTTAAACAACCCCTATGAGGAGGACATCCCAGGAAACACTCATACAGAGTGACGAAAGCAGAAAGATGAGCAATGGTGTTTGGGGGAAAATGGTGCAACTGAGCCTCGAAAAAGTTCAAAAACCCATGAACGAAGGGATGGGGAGGCAGAGAGAAACCTCGCTCGACGTGGGTCAAGAGGAGGATCCGTTCCCCTTCACAGGGCTCTGGGTCAACTTCATCGCCGGGCAGCCTCCATGAATTTTCCGCCAGCATCCCGTGCTCTACAAGCTCGAGGAGATCTTCTTTTTGGACCGTGGAACGGAGGAAATCCCCCTAAATCCATCCTGGCGTCAGCGCCGGCTTCTTCTGCTTGCTGCCTTTCTTCTTTTTGGCCTGCTCCAACTTGCTAGTCTGGCCCTTTGTCATCTTGGCGGCGGCGAGATCTATCTGGAGATTGATCTTGGAAGGGCGAAAGTGGAGGAAGAGCCGAGGAGGAGAAGGACGATGTCGTTCAAAACCCTAGCACTGGCTGGTTTTATAATCAGTCGATCGGGTCTTTGGTCGGTGGGTCCGCCAGATCCTTGCTTATCCCTTCGCCAGAAAATGCGAGATACGTGGCGGAGATCAAGGCGCGGTAATCGAGGCGACGCCTCCCACTTGCCTAGCGATGGCGTCATCACCGCGAGGCGTGCGGTAACCGAAAATTTCAAATCCTGAAAAATCCGGAACTGACAGAATGATCTGTCACATCCCAAGATCCTGTTGGTCACTCGGATCAACAAAATTCACTCGGACGAGTTACTCAGCAAAATCGATCAGGGCGAATGTTGAAGACTTCAACGGACATCCAATTCAGCAAGGCCCTGAAATACATTCAAGTTCAGACTGCTGCTACGAGATTTACACTGTCACCTTCACCACTCGAACCCCGCTCCATTCGGGGGCTAATGACGGGGATATAGCCCTATGGTAGGGTCATAGGTCTGACCTATATGTCCTACCCAAGGGCACCTCATTATTAGCTTAAGGACCACAGAGGAAGTTCCGACTGGATGGAGACAACATCTAATCCACTCGGTATAGAACCACTCGGAGGATCCCTCATTCACTCGACAATTAATTTCCACTCGGAGAAGCCCGAAGCCAGTCGATGCAGGAGACCAGAAGCCACTCCAGGGAGGCCAACGGGCAGGCGTTCAGCTGGTCATAGTAAACATCATTTATTACGCACGTTATCAGTAACGTACACATTTAAACCCCACTTACCGCACCCTTGCATGTCGGACACTTATGAGGGGCAGCGCACTCTATATAAGCCACCCCTCTCCTCTGGCACAAGGGTTTGCATCTGTATAACACTTATATTTTCACTCGACACAAGCTCCAAGAGCACTGAGATGTAGGGCTATTACCTCCACGCAGAGGGGCCTGAACTCATACAACCTTGTCGTAGCTAGGACTCTGCCCTCTCCATTCGTACCCTACTCATCTACTGTCAGGCTTATACCCACGACATATGGCTCATGCCAATCACTTCTCTCCCTTTTATGAACACAATACAACCAAAGTAGTGGACTTTTCTCCCTTTTATGAACACAATACAACCAAAGTAGTGGACGGAGACGCGAAAGTGCTATTATGAGCTCGAGCTCACATGCTCTCGGATGAATAGTAAAATCCAAAAAAATAGTAAAACAATTCTAAAAATTCTAAAATTTTGTGGCAAGGAACATTGATGTTTTTCCTACATGCATGCAAAAATTCATAACGGAATCACATTCCTGGAGGTGTAGACAAAAAAAACAAAATTGATGCTCCAAAATGCTTTTGAAAACACTATTTTTGAAGCATTGATTTTATTTTTCCCCCACGCCTCCACAAATGTGATTTCACCATGGAATTTTGCACACATGTAGAAAAACATCAATGTTTCATTCCCCAAAATTTCAGATTTTTTCGATATTTTTTACTATATTTGCCGATTTTACTGTTCATCCGGGAGTATATGAGCTCGAGCTCATATACTCCATGTCCACCGAGACGTCTCCTCCCACTGAATGATATATTGATCGGGAGCCTGAAATAAATTCAAAAATAATGCAAGCACAAATGGCAAGTCTAAAATTTGAAATACCACTGTCCTCTAACTATCTAACTACGACCATCCAACAACGGTTGGTTCGCGTCACTTTTCCCTCTTTATCACCGTGTAGTCCACTAGCCTACATCTCAATACATTGTAATAACATCAGTGAGTAGTAGAAGCTACAAATCTCTAACGGACAATTAGAGGGATTCCTCCCCCTTTAGCCAAAGGTTTAGAATAAAACTAGTAAATCTACTAAAATGGAAGAAAAATATTGGTACTTATATTTTCTCATCACGTGTCTGCTCTTACTGATTATCATGCAGTTCAATATTAATTCCTACGAAGAAGCTATACGGGAGATATTACAAGTCTTAAGAGCAGCCTGCGTCATCCACAATCTACCATTAGCACAAACATGGGCCACCTGTGCTCAACAAGGGAAACAGTGCAAACACCACTCATATGAGAACTGCCGATACTGCATATCTACCATTGATGCAGCATGCTATGTAAATGACCCTCGGATCCAGATTTTTCATGAGGCCTGCTCTGAGCACCACCTTCTGCCTGGGCAAGGGGTTGCAGGGAAAGCCTTCGCCACAAACCAGTCGTGCTTCCTACCAGACGTTGGATCTTCAACTGAACAGGAGTACCCATTATGTCACCATGCTAAGATCTTCAAGTTAAAAAGTGTGATGGCAATCCGATTAAGAAGCACACGCACTGGGACAGCGGACTTCGTGTTGGAGTTCTTTCTGCCGACCGACTGTGAAGTAGAAAATGAGCAGAATGCATTGATGAATTCCTTGTCAAAAACCGTGCCATGTCTTTACCCAACACTACGCATGGTTACAAACAAGGAGATGGAGGATGACCCGGTGTGGGAAATGAATGAGATCAACTCGCTTGGTCTTCACAAGAACAATAAGGTGAAGAAAAGAAAATCAATGGCACGAAGATCACCTGTGTGGAAAAGCTTTACAGAGGTCATGGTTGGAGATACTGTTAAGGCTAAGTGCAACCATTGTGGTATTGACCTTTGCTGTGACTCGAAAACCCATGGTACATCCTCCTTGGCAAATCACTTGAAAATTTGCAAACTTAATCCCAATAATAGGATCACGGGCCCCATGTAATTAAGCAAAGTACTAGGCACTTTGCATCTGCAACAGGGAATAGTAGTTACTGCAGCAGAGACTAATGTTAACTTATGTTTTGTGTTATGATCTTTTGAATTTATGTTAGTTCTACCATGAGTTTTCGTATGTGTGATGTCGCTGGTTATGGTTTGGTGGATGGTTGCTTTTGTTTTCGAAAGAAAAACGCACGTGACGACGCAGGTGGTGGGCACGGCCGGGTACCTGGACCCGGAGTACCTGGGCACGCTCCAGCTCACGGACAAGAGCGACGTCTACTCCTTCGGCGTCCTCCTCGTCGAGCTCGTCACCGGCCGCCCGCCCATCGAGCGCCGCGCCACCACCAAGTGGGCGCTGCAGAAGTTCCGGGGAGGCGACGCGGTGGTGGCCATGGACCCGAGGGTACGTAGGAGCCCGGCGTCGGTGGCGGCCATGGAGGGGATGCTCCGGCTGGCCGAGCAGTGCGTGATGCCGGCGAGGCAGGACCGGCCGTCCATGCGGCGGTGCAACGAGGCGCTGTGGACCGTGCGAAGGGACTTCCACCGGAGGCAGGAACCGCGGCAGGACGTGCCGGCCGCCGCCGGAGACAGGAGCTCCGAGTGGGTCAGCCGATGACGATGACACCGAAGTTGCCGTCCTTCGGAAAATTCCGACGCTGACCGGTGTCTATACCAAGGAAGATTTGCAGCTTTCTCAGAAGAAGACCATTACCCTTGTAAAGCGAAACCAACTTATGAAGTTGTATTTCACAAACACTTGTAAAAATCGAACCAATAAAGGGCTACAGCAGCAGACTCCAGATGATGGATTTGTGCACCATGGAACGTACGGGTGCTGCGCAGCACACCGGAGATCAGTTAGCCCTCGCCGCCAGCGACAACAATCTGCCACGATCTGTAAAGATACAAAGCACAAAACTCACGACCAACTTGGGAATTTATAACTCAGCTGCGCCGTGTACTTTGTTCTCAGTGCAAAAGATTTCTTAAATGGATTTCAGATTTGAACTTCAGCTATGCCAGAAAATAACATGCAGTTTTTACAAGAAAAATCTGAAGCAAGGCAACAGGATGGTATTATATCAACAAGTTTATTCAATTATTTGGCAATCTCCACTTTTGCCTAGCAGCTGAGCTCATGCTTCATTATCTACTTACCATGCGTGAGGGGGTGAGGTTCACCCATTGCATGTTTGTCCCGACGATGATGACACATGAGGGTGTCGTTGCCTGCCATGCGTATCATCGTGGAGCTCCGAAGCCTCTCTTGCCTCGTGATTTTGGCCTTCGCTTGAAAATCTTCAATCACAATTTACCAAATCAGATGATGGTGTCATTCCAATGCATGTCACTTCCCTTTGGGGGTGATGATGATGACATATGTAGGCAACATTGGCTTTGGCATTCTTTTTGATGGTGTGTCCACTTCACGTTGGTAGCCAAGCTAGTCATGTCATAAATGTTTTCGTCCAGTTTTCCATAAATAAATCAGGACTCTTTTTTTCCTTTTTAACAAATCGAGATCCTTTGAGGCTGACTTTAAAAAATGTGTACCTATGTTGGTGTTGCAGTTTGGAAACTGCAACCCTCATCGGTGTTTTGTACAAATGTCATTATTATTTGTGTGGCACTTCGGCGCTGATGTTTTTCTTCGGAGAAATGGCAAATTCTAATGACAAGTCAAGTTTCTATCAAAAATAATCTAAAACACAAAAGTTGTCATGCTTGACAATTAAAATTGTCATCCTCACATCACTAAAATGTGTCATAAAAAATATTTGGAGTTGACATGTGCTCGTATCTGACGTATGACATTTATCATGCTGTTTTTAATAGAGGGAGACTATTACACGGGGGGCAAACCGCTTACTAATCCAGTCAAGAAAACAAAAGAGCCAGGAAAGTAAAAACTGAGAGAATTGGTTCCAACATTCCCCGGTAGCATCTCAGACGTCACGCACAAAAGGGCTGCTAGACTGAGAGTTCTCCTTCCAAATTTGACTGAAAACAATCTGGTCTAAACATCGAGACTGGCGCAAGCATAAATGGGTTGATAGATCTTCATCTAACTGCTAATTTTGGCACAAGCGAAGATAAGCCCCTCATCTCACTAATAAAACAACAAAGGCATGCACATATTTCTTTCATTCCCTGACCTGCTTTCAGATAAAAAACAGAAACCCAGCGGTTCAGAATCTGGACCCTTGTGGCCTTGCACATAAACAAGCTCCGGACATCACAAGAAACTGAAGAAATGCAGACCATCGCCTGAAGCCGAACAACAAAAACAGGGACCCCTTGAGTACATACATCAGGTCGACACAAAATGGGGTTACGATGTCACATCACCAGTTAGAAAATAATTCAACTGTGTCAAAAAATTCTTCCTCAAAACTCAACTGTATTTCTATACTGTAAAACTATATCTGCCCTGCCCAATTAGTTAACTGGTGGGTGGGGAGCGGCATACAGGATTTCTCATCTCATGGTGCAGGTCGCGCTCGCTCCCCGGTGTGTTACGGTGTGCAGAGGCCCTGTCATGGGAGAGCCGGCGGGCCGTCCCCTTGATCTGCTTCACCGTGGGAGCCACTAATCGATGTTGTTCCGCGAAAACGATGGCAACGGTGCACCTTCTTGGGGCCGTAGGATGACGAGGACAAGGAACATCCCAAGCATCGGCAGAACCACGAGCCATTTCAGCAGCTTGAAGTAGTGCACGTGGAAGGTGAGTGAGTACTCGTCGGCGAAATGCAGCCCGTGTTTGTCCACCATCTCCACGAGCACGGTTCCTGTGGTTCTGACTGGCACAGTGGGGAGCTGCATCCGCTTGTGTCCTGGTTCATTGTAGACTTGACTGACCACAATGCGCCTGTCTCCCTGGTAATTCCCTGGGACAAGTAAAGTTACCTGAAACCCAGCAGTAGAATGGAGAAAGTTTGGAGTTAGTAAAAGTATTTAGTTTGTCCGTCGAGTGAGGTTTCAGGCTCACAGGATGTACCGTGACGTTGTAAGGAGCTTGATTCCCATAGGGAACCCTGTATTTGTCTACAATCTCAAATTCAACCCAGAAATGCTTGCCCTCTTCGTCACGGAATGCCCTGGAACCATGCTTAACATAAATACCTTGACGGTTGTGCCTATATGCAGCATTATTCCTTCCTTGGTTTGACGATCTCCATTCCTACAATCAAATTAGAATGGGAAATAACATTCTTAGCACGCTTTATGCCCTCTACGTATAAACCAAGCTCAAGCAGAAATTGCAAACAGTTCAACCGAGGCTACGCATCGCCTACCTTGAGAGGATGGTGTGGTGAGGGAGTGGAAAAGCAAAAGACATTGCCATTCATGGTAGTAACAATCAGATCAAGGTCATCTCCACCATCCACATTGTCAGCCAAAACCATAGTGTACCTGTCAATGTGCAAAGCAGTGAGCACATTCTGGTGAAATGCAAGTACAAATATCCAAAAATGCTACCAAATGTCTTTAAGAGCAGAGAAGAAATGGCATACGAGGTCTCTCCAATGTCAACAACATCTGCACAGCCACTAGAGCCCTCGATCAAATACAAATAACCATCAAAGGACGTAGTAGCAAGGGTTAGTCCTTGCGTCTTTTCTCCACGTTTGCTCATGTCAACTAACAAGACAGGACTCATGATCCTTCCATGTGTTCTATATGGGAAAGGCTGAACTTTTGAGCCATCCTTTCCACTAAGAACGTAAATGTTTCCAGATACAGTTGGGACCACAACATCGGTGTGGCCATCTCCATTGACGTCCCCGACAGTAGGTCTCTGTCATCATATGATAATAACAATCAGATTGAATATAGAAAAGCCAAAATGCAACAAAGTAAAGAAGATGAAAGATGCTGTGATAGAAATATGTCTATTTTAACTAAAACCAAATATGATGTTATGAATCCGTGTTAAAACAATTTTTAATAGAACCAGAAGGCGGAATGGTTGAATATTAAGAAGATTGAAGGAAGATTCTAAATGAATCTTATTCTCCTGAGCTAAACTAGGCAAGCATCTTCAGCATGTGTAGCCATTGCAGAGTATAGATTGTCAAGGGACATGGATTACAATGGCATATGAATAGACAACCAAATTATATAAGCATTCGGTTATCAGCAACCTAGCCTACCCCAACTTGTTTGGGCTAAAGGATTTGTTGTTGTTGTATTCGGTTATCACCGTACAAAGAATATGGTGAAACTTGCCTGTGGAACAAGGCTCTTCAGATGCACCTCCCAGATTTCGTCTCCCTCTGCAGTCCAAGCTGCTACATTACCATGCACATCAGCAGTGACCATCTCGATCTTACCATCATCATTGATGTCTGCCGCAATGACTGGTGCATGGATCTCAGCCATCTCAAGGGGGAAATTTTTCCTAGTCTTACCTATATTAACAAATCAACAACACAGAGCTCATGGTTACTTCACACATATCAGCACAGCAAAGATAAAAGTATTAACGATGTGGAAATTCCTGTTTTCCCTGTGAGGATTTCAGTGGATTATAAACGATTTTTCCAAATGGAAAATAGAATGATAAAAACTGATTATACTTTACACCAGGTCTTGTACAATTCTAGTGAAGAAACACTAGGCTACAAGAGTTAAATATATGCAGTATATGGAATGACAGCTCAGCCTAAATCTGCTTTTGGATGCAATACTTCACATTATGAGGTTAAGAATTTACCGTGATGATCAAGAACATAAAACAAGCCATAGGAAGTTCCAACAAGGATATCCAAATTTCCATCACCATCCAAATCAACCACAGTTGGAGACGAATATGCATGGGCAAGGAATTTCCCGCTTTCAGTGCTCAAATCGAGTTCTGCTGTCCATTTGACTTGTTTTGTATCAAGGTTAAAAACAACTATACTGCTTGCAATATATTTTCCTGTGTCAATCCCTCCTAGCTCTTTTAAATGCTCTGCGTTATCATAATACCTGCCAGTAAAAGACAGCAAATTACTATACTGCAAAAGGAACACCACCACGGTAACACAGGCAATATATAATGAAGTGCTCATGTTGCGGTTGAAAACTTTGCATTAAGAAAAATCATATCAATAATAACACAGCAAAATAAAAAAACACCTAGCTTCTGGTTTAGCACCTTCAACTCATTACTCGAACAAGCATGATATAGAACAAAAACAATCAAAGCAAAGCATAAATTTAGTCAGGGAAGCAAATGCACAATCTAATTGAGCTAGCCATAAGCACCATCATCAACCAACCAGTCCATGGTAAGAGAGAACAAATGGATGTCCTATTTTTGAAAAAATAATCTTGGAGAGCATTAATGAAACATGCACGCAACATAGGACATCACAAATAAACTGACGTTCAGAGATTCTTATTTATGAGTCATCATCCAGATGTCATGATCAACACGCACGAAATGCATTAGTAACAGAGAAAGCAGCCTTACTCGCGGTCAAAGAAGTAAGATACAGCAATAACCATTTCTTGTACACCGTCGTTGTCAATATCTGCAATTACCTGTAGAAAAAATGTCAAACCAAGTAAATAACTCAAGAACATTACTAGAACAAACATCAAAATATATGTAAAATGGAACAAAAAGGCTCACTTACTGGGGTCGACAATATGTGAGCATCTATGCTCACATAATCTTCCGCTTTCTCATGCTCTTGTTCTGTCCAATCCTCGTCTCCCCACCAGGTATCATTAACATAATCATCATAATCATAACTGTACTCTTCAGGGAGATCTTCTGCATCCCGGAACAAATCAAATGATGCATTAGCTTCGTCCTCTAAAGGCTCGTCATTTTCAACAGTTGCTTTTCCTGTTGTTCCTGCATCACTACCATGAGTTTCTGCACTTCCCGTTTGATCATCACTTTTATCTGCTGTTTGAAGCAACCTTCTCTGAGCATGTGATGCACTCTCTGTTGTGGTTTTCGGATTTTTTGGCAACTCTGGATTCTCCTTTTCAGCGGTAGAATTAGGTTTTGTTTCGGCCGACTGTACCTCAGATGGATGTTTCAAGGGATCAGCTCCCTGTGGTGTGTTGGTTGTACTTCCTACAGTAATAAACAGAAAATGTCAAAATGCATCCTTCCTGCATTCACACCCCCACAGCAGGACGGCATGGATAGTCCACTACCCACATCAGAGTAGTGCAATGATTACTATATGCATGCAATGTCAAATTTCTTTAAAACATTTATCAATCCTCATACTGATGAACTTAGTTGACAAATATGTTCACCACACAGCAATACTTTGTGGTGGAGCAAATAAACCTTTTTAGTTTTCTGATAGGGAAAAAGACGAACACCAAACTAATAGCCCCTGATTCAAATGTAAAGAAACAGTACATATACCTTCCGCAAAGCCTACCAGATACAAATTGCTAGTGAAAAATCTTTACATCCAAATGCAGAACTAAAACAAGGCATTAGTATAGACCAGTGAGAGATGTGGCATCAGATTATAAGCTAACTTACGTGACTGAGGTTCCTTTGAAGATTCATCACCAACCGATTTGTGCTGAATGTCTGAGTGAGATTCCTCAGAAGCAGCTTGTTTCGCAATTGAACTGTCATTAACATCCGGGTGGGAACGATCTACTGGATCTGGATTTAGTCCAACATACCAATCTTTATGAACTTTCCTACGAGGTACCTCTAGCTTGTCCATCATCAGATAACCTGATATCCTACATAACAAACAAATAAAGATCCGCATGTTCATAGAAATAAAGATGGCCACATATTGAGTTCCTTACCTGAAGAAATTCACTACACCGTTGTAAGTAGCCAACACTATTTCCCGTGTGCCATCCTTGTCAATGTCATAGAGAAGAGGACTTGAATGAACATTTGACTGGTGAAACGCAGGCCATCCTGGAATTAATGTTTCAACAAATATATATTAAAAAGAGAAGTAAACCAGACCAATTAAAAGAAAAGTAAACCAGACCAATTAAAAAGAAAAGTAAACCAGACTAACAAGGATATGGATAACAGATATTAACTGAAAGTTCTTCAGGGCATAGCAGGGTGTATCTTAAACTAAATATAGTTCGGTTGAAAATTTTCGAGAATATGTAACAAAGAGCTCATAGCATGTGAAATGAGAGGTGAAGCCTCACCTGGTAGTTTGTCTCCATCGGAACCTTCAAGCACTTCTAAGTAATGGACAAATGATGGCACCACTACTTCCAGCTTTCCATCACTATCACAACAAAAAGAAGTTCATTCAAGTGTGTTCAAAATAGAACGATAAAAAGATAGAAGGCGCTAAGGCAGCAACTGGAAGCAAAAAATATGCATGCATCTGACATTAAAATATTTAATAAGTCAAATTTAGCATGTCTATGAAATGCCTGCAGTTTGGACTTTCTAAGCTAAAATCATATAGGGGAAATAAGCTACAGCTACTCTGTTTATGGTGATGATGTACTTATCTGATATACCACATTATTACTATAGTGATCAAACAGAGGGAACACACTACTCTTTACAGAGCATGGAGCGATAATTTCATCTTTAGGTAAGCAAAAAAGGATGGAAACATGAAATGATCGGGTACATATGACACAGATCAGCGCGATACTAAAGACAGAAGAGGCTAAACAACTTCTCAAGCATATACCTGTTGATATCAGCAATCAGTGGACTTGCATAAATGCTGGAACTAACTTCGGTCTGCCATCTCAGCTCCACGTGTTTTGGACACTTGGTACTCAACAATGCATCTTCATCACTACAGAAGGTTTACAGATGTTATATTGTGAAGTGTATACATCAAACCGTACAGACTGCTGACATTATTTGCCTGGGCACCTTTGAAATATGTAATGTGCATAATGGTTAGATACAACGCATATCCTCTGGCCTAAGTAAATTACTAGAGTAAGTTGTGTGCTTGTACCATTTGCAGGTCAGCAGGTGTGCACATAAATCATGTCATGGATAAGATAAAGTGACTTCGCTTAAGTTGCAGTCTTCTTTAGCGAAAGGAAAAAAAGCAATACTAAACATCAATAACTTGAAGAAAATACATATTTTAATCTAACAAACCAAGCTACTCCGTATACAGATATAAAATGTACTAGTAAGTACTCTATTAAATAACTATGCATTGTGCTCCCTGTATGGTGTTTTCTAGCAGTTTTAAGAATTAATGTGCCAGTGAAATTCAGGTTACCAGCAAAAGCATTAGCATCGTTGATATCTAATGCCACATGATAATATGATATCTATGTGGACATGGTCGAAGCTATTTTTAGTTCTATCTGAGATCAACAAATGTTCCAGACACAGACAACAATTTTGCAGAAGCCATACATGGATCCCATGATTTTTCTGTGAATTTCAGGCGATAGTCGTGTTTTGCCGCAACTTTCACAGTAAGGAGCTATCATAAAACCACCTTCTAAGAGGCGTCGGTGAAGTTCTTACTAGGTTTTGGTGCAGGCCTCACAAAAGCAAGAGTTTCCACCTTTTCAGCTCACTCTCATGTCTTTTCATTACTTTTCTTGGTTGGGTATGGTAGAGGGGGGCTGTAAGAGCTTACTGGGGGTTTTAACTCTTATGGAATCATGGGATGTGAGCAAATTTTCTGGGTAAAAGGTTGCCCAGGTCCCAAATGATGCCACGGTTTGATAGGTGAGGCCGTGCAATCAGATCATGTGCATCATATGTGCAGGCGAAATGGAGCTCAGGTTGACACAAAAGCAACCAGACCAGCATGAATCGGAATTGGGAATCGCATTCTTCTGGACGAGTAGCCTGCTTAACTAGATAACATGACATAGAACACCAGATTCAGGTATGATGTGATGAGTTCAGTGCATCTTATAGATCAACTAGCAATGTGAAACGTCGAGTAATTTAAGCACTGAATATGCCAATTACAGAAACCATAAAGTGGTTTAACATAATTTGCGGACATAGCGCCGTTCTAAGCATAAACAGAGCCTCTGGTGTGAAGGCGTGAACTGAGCGCTGGCACAGCAATCACACACAAACTGGTTGAGGTCAACAACAGCAACGCGGCTACGAGGAACCACGCAGGAAATGGTTAACGCCAACGGATGCGGCGGGCCTAGCAGAAGCGAGGAAGCAAACATGTCATCTGATAGTTTCCGTCGCCGAGGATCTAGCAGCGATCCCAAATCTAGAGCGACTCGCGGGAGGGGCGGCTGGGCAGGGGGGACTCACAGGTGGGGGTAGCCGAGCATGTCGTCGCTGGCCTCGCGCTGGCGGAACTTGTTGGTCGTGTTGGAAGCATCCTCCCCCGCGGCGGCCGCGCCCGCCGCGAGGAGGGCGCACACGGCGAGGGCGAGGAGGGGACGCATCTGCGGCCGGAAGAGCCTTGGGGTCCACGGGGCGGCGGTCGCGACGTGGCGGCGGCGAGGGGGTAAGGAGATCTCGGCCCGGCGGGCGAGCGGGCGAGCCGGGTGGAGTGGTGGGGAAGGCGGAGCGAGCAGGAGGACGGACTCGGAGGAGCGAGCCGCTCGTCGGGGTGGAACGCTGGAATGGCGGAGGAGACGAGGGGGGTTTCTGTAAAGCTGCGCAGATATGGCCAAACGGGCCGTCGGCCCGGCCCGACAGCCCGTATGCCTGGCATGACACGGGCCTGGCCCGGCACAGACTAATCGTGCTCGGGCCCGACACGAAGCACGGCCTCAGGCCGTGCCTCAGCCTGGAGGCTGGCGCGCGGGCCGGCAGGGCACGGTCCGTTTATTTTTTATATATATATTTAGTTTTTTAATATATCTTTTTCTAATAATAAAGCACCGATGGCTTCTGTCGTCCGTCGTGACAGTTTTGTAAAAATGTTTCCTTATTTTTTTAAATCAATCCGCGGTCCTTCATTAAGTGAAAAAAAATGTTTTATTTTAAAAATAAAGCCCATGTCCTTCACCTGTACAGGGATGGGGTGGATTCGGTCTGTCTGAGGAGGAGGCCGGTCCATCGATGGCGGAGAGGGGAGGTGAGGCGACGAAGGAGGAAGGGGCAGGTAGAGGCGGCGTTGCAGGTGGGCAGGGAGGATCTCTAGGAGGAAAGGAGGCGACGACGTGTGAGCTGGAGGTTTACGGTGGCGTCGTGCGATAGGGAGGGAGAAGCCTCGCCCCTCGTACTCCATGCCTCCATCGCTCCGCTTCGCTTTGCATCGGCAGCGGCCCACCCCGTCGTCCACCTCTCCTTGCCTCGCGCATGTGGTGGCTGGTGGCAGGCCGACCTCCACCGCCCCTCCCCCTTCCCAGACGACCTCGTCGGAGGGCACGGCCTTCACGACGCGTTCCGGGCGGCCGGTGTTGTATGAGATGCCGAGGAGCAGCACCAGGTCGAAGCCGGTCATGCACACGGCGCGCTGCGCGAGGAAGCGGCGGAAGTGCTGGTCGAGGATGGCGGCGCGGATGGGCTTGGCGGTGCCCGCGAAGCGGAGACGGAGACGACGTCGGAGCACGCAACAATGTCGAGCAGCAGATCCAGCGGGAGCGTCACCCCGGCGCAGGGTCCGGGACCCGTATGGCGGCGCGGATGGGCTTGGTGGTGCTCGCGAAGCGGAGGACGGAGATGACGTCAGAGCACGCAACAATGTCGAGTAGCAGATCTAGTGTGAGTGTCACGCCGGCGCAGGGTCCGGGACCCGGAGGTGGGGCGTCGCCACAGGTGGAAATTGACAATTTTGCTCCTGTGTCTCTTTTGCTCCAGTGGGTTTCTGCTCAATTTTTGGATCTGGATTGTAGTTCTTCTATCAGCATCAGCCTGTACTTCCCAAATTTGCAATATTTTTCACGGTTAAGAAATTAAAATTGAAGCCTATGATGATGAACTGTATATGTCTGCATCCAAGCCTATCAAACGTGTATATATAAAATGTTTCTGATGTCATCCGCAAAAAAAATGTTTCTAATGTACTCCCTCCGTCTCAAAATAACTATCTTAACTTTGTACTAGATTTAATACAAAGTCGTAATAAGCTTAAGACACTTAATTTGAGACCGAAGGACTATAAAAAATTGAAAATGATGCTTATACAAACTTTATGTAAACCAATGGCTTAACTTTGATTTTTTATATTGTTTTAAACTGTTTTGCTAATGATTTTTTTTAAGTATATCGATGTTGATATGCAACCTTAAACATTTGACATGCATGTAGTTACAACTTGATTGTTTTCGATAGAGCTGTCTAATATATTTGCAACCAAATTAAGAGTTTACTTGGATTACAAATGCAAACACTTATATCAGGAAGACAAAAATAATGCTCGCATATGCTATCATTAATGAATAAAACATACTTTGTTATTTTCATCGTAATGTTTGTGGGCATCACCGAGGAGGAGAGAGACCATGCAACTTGAAACATCAAGTAAGATCATATCCATGTTTACTTATTATATGTTCATTAATAATATAAGTTTACATGACATAAATTTAAATTGGTTGAAATACATGTATGCAATATTCTTTCATGCTTTGATTTCTTGATTTGTTAATTAAATATGCATCAAGGTGTATACTCCCTTTGTAACTAAGCATATTGAACATATTGAGAGAGAGGGGGGGAGACCTTAAAATGTGATGTCATTTGGAACTAAAAGAGTGGACCTATTAAGGTCTTGAGTTGTGGTTATTGTGTTAAGAGCGAGCGCGTGTTATTTTCTTTTCCATTACAACACACGGGCTCTTTTGCTAGTATGACCCAATAGGCCTAAAAATAAACTCATAAGGCTAAAAATATGCGGCCCAACGTGCTAATCGGACCAACATGCCGGTCCGTTTAATAACCGGGTCGTCCCTGGGCCTGGAGACGCAGCCCACGGGCCGGTACGGCATGGCCCGACTAATAAACGTGCTTGTGCAGGCCGTGTTGTGCCAGGCCCGATTACAACGGGCCGTGTCGGGCCATGCCGTGCCGGCCCGTTTGGCCAGGTATGAAGCTGCGGGTCATTTTGGTCTCCTCTCCCTGAAGGGTGGGCCCAAGGTGATTGTCCTGACCGGTGGGTCCCCTCACCCCGGAATGCTTCGTTGGATGAATCAGATTTTCAAGCCATGGCAAACAAAAAGGATTAGGGGATTATACTTCCCATTCGAAAATACTTATTATATAAATGAATTTATATATATGTATTTTAGTTTTAAATACATTTGTTTTTATACATTTGTGTGACAAGTAATTTCGAACGGAGGAGTATTTAATAAAATTTAAAACAAATCAAAAGCAACTTATTCCAAGAGCAACCCAACATGGAAGCTTGTTTTCCCCACTAGGTCTCGCGACTTAGGATTCCTCTCCTTCATTTGGGACTTTCTCCGACGTGAGTCAGTCATATCCATTGTCGTACATACGATTATTTCTATTCGATTTTCTGCACGACACATGTTAAAATCCATCCATCACTTTTGGTTCATGGGGTGCGGGAATGGCTTGTCTACTCGTCTGGCCTTGGCGATGACTTGATGTCTGGGATTGATTGGTTTAAGGTTTCAGGGTCCAAACGGGGTGTCAAAAAAAACTTGAGTGCGAGTAGCAAGATTAGTGGAGGCCCTAGCGGAACTAAAGATGATCTGGATGACATATTGTGGGGTTTGGTTTGAGTGAAAAAAAGAGAAGTTTGAGGAATTTGTTTTTGAAGAAACAAAAGATGTTGCGAAGGAGTGAATCAAGTGGATGGCGATTGCACTGGTTCATAGGAAGAATCAACTCACCTCTCATGCTTTCTGTGCTCACATGAGTGTTGTGTGGCGTGCGGTCCAGAAGATCAAATTGCATGCCTTGGGAGAAAACCTATTTTATATTATTGAGTGTTTCTTGCCCTGGGGATTGGTTGAAGATTTTAGAGGACGACTTTGTGAGCTTAGGGTTTCTCGAAGCTCGGACAAATCACATATTAAGATGACAATTTTTCATACAAACACTATAGATAATGGTTGAACATGAAGCGCTGCATCGTCAGCAAGCCCAAGCTGTCGTGTGGCTTGGGGTGGTAAATTCGCCCAGTTTGCATGAAATTATTTGCAACTAGTCAGCAATGTAGTTGGATTTGTGGTTTTTTTAGCCAAAATAAAAGCTGATAACGGTTACACAAACATATCTAGTGTACAACATAAACTATACCCTAGTCAAACAAATACAAAACATTGTGTTATACTCAACACACATTACACATATCTCTACATCTCTAGGCTCTTGAGGACCATGGGAAGACCAAACTTGGGTCGTAGTGTGATCACGTCCATGGGGGCATGGACATACTTAGGGGATAGGAAGAATGAGAACCTTTGAAGAATCATGACAATCACGACCTTGGCCTCGATCATTGCGAAGTTCTGCCCGATGCACGACCTTGACCCACCGGAGAAAGACAGGAATGCATTAGGATGCTTTGCTGCCCTCATCACCCCATTTTCAAACCTGAGAGGTTTGAATTCGTCGGCATCCTCTCCCCACACCTCCTTGTCACGGTGTATCGTCGCGATGGGGATGGTGAGGACCGTGCCTTTGGGCACTTTGATGCCACCGACCTCAAGATCTGAACCCGTCTTTCTCTGAATGGTCGATATAGGAGCGTATAACCTAAGAGTTTCTAGCAGGAACATGTTGACTAGCTTCAGTTTGTTGAGCATGTCGCCGGTGGGAACCTCATTGCCGCACTCCCTCGTCACCTCCACCCTGAGCTTCTGCTGCCATTCTGGATGTGTGCTCAACAAGAACATGGTCCATGAAAGCATGTGCGAGCTAGTGTCGTGGCCGGCGAAGAAGAAGGTCTTGCACTCATCTATGATCTCGTCCATGCTTAGAAGCGGCTCGTGACCGTGCTCCTCCGGAATGCACGCCTCCAACATCAGCCCGAGCAGGTCGTGACCATACCCCATGGTGTCCTTGGTTGCGAGCCGACTCTTGATGATGTTGGTGAGCATGCCCCTCACCTCTTTGTCGAGCTTCCATATCTTGAAGTTCTTTCGGGTTGGCAGGTACCTGATGATCATCGAATTCCATGAACACATCCATGCTCAAATTTACACATTGTAATCTTGTACTGTGTTGGTTTGAACCAAGCCACAAAATGGAAAATGAAGCAAGTAGTTAAGCACCTAAATGCCCGGATCTGGACACTGAAAACGGTGGAGAAGGCAAGGAAGAGGAGCTCCCTCTGCGCCAGGAAGACTCGCTTCCCCTCTCTGTAGCTAGCCCCGAAGGCCGTATGGGAGATGACATCCGCGGTGAGCTCCTCGAACTGGCCGCTCAGCTCGACCTCCGCCGCGCCGCCTCCCTCGTCCACCTTCGCCTTCCACTCCGACATGATCGACCCGGCACAATCCGACATGGTCGCCGTCATCATCTATGGCTCGTACGAATACATAGCAGCTGTTAAGTTGGCGCTGGAGCTGGATAACAACACACGTCGTGCCGTTCCTGCATGGGTACGTACCTTGAGCTTGTCCATGTTGAAGGCAGGGTGGACGACCTTGCGGTGGCGCTTCCACACGTCGCCGTCGGCGAACACGAGCCCTTTGCCGAGCAGGCGGGCGATGTGCGGGTTCCCGGTGTTCTTGGGGTACAGCCCGGTGCGGTCCAGGAGCACCTGGCTCACCATGCTCACGTCCGCCACGCACAGCGTCGGCCGTGCTCCGAACCAGTACACGAACATGCGCCCTGCAGTGGAGATAGATCAATGGCATGGAATCATGGATGGAATCACGGGCGCAGGCCGATCGATGAGTTTGATACCGTGGATGGGGATCCAATTGCGAATGTGCGGCTGCACCATGGGGACGAGGTCGTGGGAGCCGACGTCCAGCACGGCGCCGGCGCTGGCGGCGCGGAGCCGCTTGATCTCGCCGAGGTTCCCGGCCAGGAACCTGTAGCCCGGCCCGCCCACGCCCTGCGCGCGGAGCTGCCGGGCGATGGCGCGCGGCCTCCACACCAGCGCGCTCAGGGACCACGACGCCAGCACCGCCGCCGCCGCCGCCGCCACCGCCCACACGAAATCCATCGGCGCGGTGGCGGGGAAGAAAAATCTGAAATACATCAGCGACGACCGACCTGCATGTACGCCTGAGCTTCTGCTCTTGGACAGTAGTGCTGCCTGTGAGCTGAGAGTGACCGGGAAATGTGCGTAAATGCGCGCAGCCAAATTTTCCGTCGATCTTGTGCACGCAAGCGACCAGATCCGCCATTGCAGCCGAGACATTTCATTTTTATACGGATAGTGGGGATCAAGGCGCAGATTTCAGTGATATCGTGCCCTCGTGCCTCCGCTGACTAAGTGATTAACTGGACTTTCTTTGGCCCTGTTTGGATACTCTAACCGGGTTAGAGGTTAGAGTTAGATTCTAACCCTCAACTAACCCTGAACTAACTCTAACCCAAGAGGTGTTTGGATGAGAGGGTTAGATTGACAATAAATGCCCTTTCTTAATCATTTGGTAACTTTTGTCCATATTCACTTCCGGATTTCGTGTGGCCGATCGTTGTGTGGCCGGCAGGGCGCGGCGGGGCGGGGCGGCCCGGCGGCGGGGCGCGGCGGGGCGGGGCGGCCCGGCGGCGGGGCGCGGCGGGGCGGGGCGGGGCGCGGCGGGGCGCGGCGCGGCGGGCGGCCCGGCGGCGGGGCGCGGCGGGGCGGGCCGCGGCAGGGCGCAGCGGCCGGCGGCTGGGGCGCGGCGGGGCGGGGCGGGCCGCGGCAGGGCGCAGCGGCCGGCGACTGGGGCGGCCGGGAGGGCGACGAGAGGGACAGCGACGGGAGGGACGGGGGGTTGGTGGGATCTGGTGCGGGCTGGATGCAATAGCAAGTGATTTTTTTTTGTCCCCACCTAACTCTAACCCAAAAAAGCACCTCTTGGGTGGGTTAGAGTTTTTGGGTGGGTTAGATGCATCTAACCCAATCTAACCCTACCTGTTTGGATTTTTGAGGGTTAGATAGTTCAACTCTAACCCAATCTGACTCTAACCCTAGGATCCAAACAGGGCCTTTGTAGTGATGAGGAGGATTAGGCCCTGTTTCTTTAAAAAGTCTTAAAACTTTTTTTAGTCCAAAAAAAGTCTTTAGTCCCTATCCGTTTCTTTCCATGGACTAAACAAGGACTAGAGGTCATTAAATGATATGTAAAAGACCATGTTACCCCTAATAATAGAAGTTATTAAATCACATGTTAAAAGTAGGGGCACTATTGGAAAAGGTGTCAAAAAAGACCCAAAAAGTCTCTCCCATAGGGACTTCTTCCTTTAGTTTCAAATACCCCTTTTAGTCCCTAAAAGTCCCTCCTGTTTTTTTTCACGTGGGACTAAAAGGGACTTTTATTAGTCCCTAGAGCAAAAGGTCCCTATAAAGAAACATCCCCTTAGATGATGAAACATGGATTAACAAAGTCCATTAGTCCAACATGTCAAAAGTAAACAAAGAAAAAATAAACTGTCACGATAACATCATACAAATGCGCCAAAAAAAACAGCATACATAACAAATGACTTGTACATATGTCTAGATATAGCTTTTTCTCTTATTTGTATATTATTTGTTGGAAAAAGGGGATTTCAGTTGGCCATATCGGCAAGCAATACTAAGTTTTTTTTTGTTCAACGTGTCATGTGTATCTCGCTATTTTTCGATAAAGGGGATTTCAATGACTCAATCATCGAACTTGACTCAATCATCATGTTAAGGTGATACCATGCCCAATAAAGCGTATTTTCGTTAAGCATGTATTTAATCGCTATCTTGGTAATCACCGAATACCTGATTTTTTTCTCACACAAACACTTTACTGCTTCATGCGAGGCCGAAGGAGGGGGCGACGCGAGGAGCACGGAAACAAGCATTGACCTGGGTGTGGCCAAGCCAGGACCTCACCGAAGACGTGGACGATGCTACAAGCGGTGGCTAGGTGCGGTACCCCACTTGGAGGCGAGGAGGCAGATTGATGGGTGTGTGTGTGGTGGCTGCCGACACAAAACAGAAGGTCAACGAGGCTTAGAAGGATTGTCGCGGTGACGGCAAGCAACTATGGTAGGGGGGTTGAAGAGTGGGTGAGGCGGTGCGCATTAGCGCCCGTCGGCCAGGTGAAGGGGGGGGGGTAAGGGGAGGCAGACGAATGGTGCAGGGTAGGCCGCCGGTTGTGTGGGAGGAGGAAGATGAAAAATGGCAGCGCGATCCGGGCCCTTGGATGGAGATGTGACGGCCTAAAATTTTGACTGACACTCTTTTGCAGAAAAAATGACCAGTAAAGCCTAACAGATGTCACGCGAACGTGAAGCTCGAAATGCAGTAAGTCCATTTTTAAACAACCACAACGTATTTGCCACTTTTCGTCGACTAAGAAGAGAGTTTTGATAGTACAAGACTATGGCCCTGAGCCAAGAAAAACAAATAAAGACTACTCTCTCGGCATGATGAAACTCAGGACTAGTTCTCTTCGTAATTATATATGTAATTGTAAGGACGAGCCAACTTAGCTTTCTCCTACAGCATCGTGTGAACAATGTAATATATTATTATTTGATGCTAATGAAGTGAGGTTTGATGCTAATAAAGTGTGTCACGATGATTTTTCCTAGGAAAAAATATACGACAACAACATATCAATAACAGTTTGATGCTAATAAAGTGTGTCACGATGATTTCTCCTAGGAGAAAAATATACGACAACAACATATCAATATCACGCTCACTCTTGGTGATGACCCCCATGAGTGACTAAAGATATTCAAGTGCAATGGAGTAACCACAAGTGTTCCGAAATTTGATTCCGAATAAAGATGAAGAAGGCGTGACCATGAATAAGGCTTAACA
This sequence comes from Hordeum vulgare subsp. vulgare, assembly GCF_904849725.1. Lineage (NCBI taxonomy): Eukaryota > Viridiplantae > Streptophyta > Magnoliopsida > Poales > Poaceae > Hordeum > Hordeum vulgare. The sequence continues at coordinate 566,272,639 of NC_058522.1, read as the reverse complement.
ATGAAGCAACCATTGCACGTAAACAACAAACCAAGCCAACAACAAGGATTACAAATCATCCACAATTATGTACCAGGTCTACAACATCCATCTAGGGCTCTGGTGGTAAAGTATATAGTGACTAATGAGTACAGTCTGTGAAGATCTAGCACTGTCATGTGGGAAACAAAGAATTTGCAGCGTTCCTAGAGGATTAGATGTCCTCTCTTTGCACGTGGAACCATGCGAGACCTGGCTGGGCACACCGTCTTGACTCAGGGATGGCCACTATTGGCCCCAGAAATATGCGCCACAAGTCAAGTATTATCGTGACGAGCATTGCTGCACCCAGGGCATCAATGGCCACCCTCGACAGGCTCCACTTCTCTGTTTTCTCATCAATCCTAAATGTCAAGCAACAAAGGTAAACATAGTTGTATTTAGACTTGGGAGCCAATGTAAGACACGTGATATTTCGATTTTTGTGTCATAAGCTTTTTTTTAGGAGTGCCACAAGCTTACAACAGTTGTGTTTTATGGAGTTTATCCGGGATCAAATAAAAATATGGCTACCGTTTCTATTGGTCAAGCAGGTCTGTCTAGAATGCCATATGTGTTGGTCTTCTCTCCCCCTCCCTCTCTCTCTGTGTGTATTGATAAATAGTGAGGGTCTCAGTCAGCTCAGCCATGAGGCCCCTGCATATTGCTGGTAGAAGTGTTGGTGTGCCTGTGGGTGTCACTTCCCCGAGACAGACCATCTACACCGGACATTGCAAATATGTCCCCCTAAACACTTGAAGACGCGTCCGGTTTTCTATTTGTTTTTTTATATGTTCGGTCACTTGCACGTGATTGACGAAGAAGAAGAGAGAAAAATAAAAGAATGAATAAAGAAAAGAAAAAGATGGTCTGAGATGGGGTCGCGTCCTATGTGCCGGACTGACCGGACGCGTCCGGATGCGTCCGCGAGTCCTCATATTCTTTCCATATGTAAGATGGATATGAGGGTTCTCGGACAGTCCAGACATATAGGAACGATATGAGGGGTCTGATTTGGTCTTTTCTTTCACTCTCATGTCTGATCACTGACGATGCGTCCACAGATGTATAACAGATCATTTGAGGGATTTGGCTGTAGATGCTCTAACCCAACGAGTATCGCGCCAAAAGGCCATGGGAGTTAGGTAATGTCACAAAGGATAATGTACTGAGCCACTTGACCCGCTAAGTGGGATGCGACAGAAATCGAAGGGAGAAAATCTATTGGTCAATGGCGATCAAAGTGGTCAATGGCGATGAAAGTGCCACAACAGATATCGTCGCTCGTGATGTGATGGACATTGGCAACAACGACAAAGAGCCATGCACATTTGTGCAAACTGATGCCCACACGGTTAGTCAACTCGGACACCAAAAAATTGTGTGTGGAGGAGATTCCGCCAATGGTTATGCGCAGCTGCATGGTTCTAGAATCGCAGATGCCAAACAAGGCGATAAACAAAATTTTGGGTTGCCTGTCCTTCCCAGCATTGATGTCAGGGTCATCATCGTCGGGGTAGAACGTAATCTGCAACATAAAAAATTGTAGCGGTGTCCAAGGAAAAAGGGGTCACCACAGTTGTAGCGAAGGCCCTAGTGAAGAAGTTCCTCCATCTCGTTTGAATAGAGATTGAATGTCCAAGTAACGACGGAAGGTCCCGAGTAAGTGTCCCCAACCAATGCGTCCGAGGGGCAGTAGGACAGGACGAGTTACCTCACCGAGTTGGTTGGGCAACGGCCCTGACCGTCACTGACTTGACGAGAAGAACTTCACGGGGGGGGGGGGGGGGGGGGGGCTAGCCAAGGCCACTTATGTACGTGTTGTGTTGCTCATTGTCACGCAAGAATTTGCAACATGAGAGGAGACAAAAATTGTTTCTCCTAGACGGCGGCCATCCGAGCATCGAAGAAAATTAAGCTCATTGAACGAATTGTTGGGGGAGGGGGTTGTAATGCCCCGGACACACCCGCCGGCGGTCGTTACTCCTCGCGGGATCTAGACTGGCCTCACATATCAATACTAGTCTTTTCTGCGCACTTTGTCCTCACTCATGCGCACCCGGGATCAGCTTCGCGGTCGGTCACCAATCCTAGAACTACTCCAAGCCGAGCACGCTTAACCTGTGAGTTCTATTTGAATGGGTTTCCGGAAAAGAAGGAATTCCTTATTGATATGAGTAGTCTATCATCCCTAATAAGCCAGGCTATCACATACACCACCACTAAGAGGAACCGACGTGCTCGTCGGGCCACATGAGCGTTCCCTTTTGGCACAAACGTCGGTGCTTCCAGTCCAATACATGTGCCATGTCGTGTGCCACGACGGGTCACAAACGTCATGAACAACATGACCGCACACCTGTCCGCAAACATCCGTGTAACCGCGAGGGTCGGCTCTGATACCAAAATTTTAATGCCCCGGACACATCCTCCGGCGGTCGTTACTCCTGGCGGGATCTAGACTGGCCCCACATGTCAATACTAGTCTTTTCTGCTCACTTTGTCCTCACTCATGCGCACCCGGGATCAACTTCCCGGTCAGTCACCCATCCTAGAACTACTCCAAGATGAGAACGGTTAACCAGGAGTTCTGTTCGAATGGGCTCCTGGAAAAGAAGGAATTCCTTATTTGTATGAGTAGTCTATCATCCCTAATATGTCAGGCTAATCACATACACCACCACTCAGACATCCTCCATATATCTGGCGTTACAGGGGTATTCGGAAGCATCGATTGATGTGTGCAGTCAAGTCCTCCGGGGTGGACTCGCCATGCTTGTGCTCCATGTGGCAGTATCACATGTTAGTCAAGTCCGTGAGGTTTCAGGACGCTAACCATGTTTTCTTTCTCGCTAGTGTACACTGAGGTGCAAAAAATGGTCACATCGGCTAAGCTAGGGCAATGGTTGACCATCCCCGGGGTTGGTCGGGAACTTCAATGTGTGATAGTGGCAAGTCAAACTATTGGTGTGATCATTGGTGGGTGGGCACGCCACCCCTTGAGCGATATCGGCAGAGGCGACACAAACTCCTATCGCGCGCCCAACTTTGACACAAGAAATGCGGCGGAGACCACTAGCAAGGGGATCCACCATGGTATGTTGGCGGTGTTGATGGTGGCACCAACCGTCTTGGAGGCATGCGGAGAACGACCTCCCCCTCCCTCAGCTAGGTGGTGTCATCACCGTCAAGAGGCGCCTTCGGGCCCAATTTATTTCAAGCGTGCAAGGTAAAGCCCTTCTCCTTCCGATTCTCTCGAAGATCAGTGATGGTCGTCGTTCTCATCTACATGATGGTTGTGAGGGTACGAAACTCATTGAGCATGTGCTCGATGAATTCCTCAAGGGTGGTGATGGAGTCACATTTGTTGAACCCCACAAATTCACCTATGGTAATGGGTGCAACATAGATCATCTGCTTTGATACCAAAACGGTTGTGAGATGTGATTAGAGTTAAACATAGGGAGAGATGTGCGGATGGTTGGCTATGTTGTTGTAGGTTACAAGTATATAGGATGGTGTGGTTCATATTCAATAGAGGAGAGTCTCCTTATAAATGAAGGAACCCACAAAAAATAGGGTACATATTCTATCTTTGGAATAATAAAGAAAGTCTAGGATTGAAGGGCAAGAATAGTGTGGTTATGGCTCCTTAGCCTCGTGCAGCCTGGACCTGGAAGCACCTAGGCATGGCCCCTCCTTTGGAAGTGATCTTCAAGTGTACTGGCGCGTGATTTTAGTCTATCATATGTATGACATTATGCTAGTTCAATTTGCACGCAAGGGAAATAAACATTTTTATTACCACAAAAGGGAACAATTTATTCCATTTAGGGGTGGTGAGTGGCAACTCAAGGAGTTACTGGGAGTATCTCATTCCTATCAACGCAACCGAAAAAATATACAAGTAAATTGTTGCAACTTGGACTAATACATTTTTGTAGTGTCAAAGCTGTCATAGATTCTTCATACAACTAGTGTATAAGAAATATGTTGGCAAACATGAACTAAGTTAAGAACATGGAATTGTTGTCGTAATTGACAACTTTGTCAATAAGTGAATAACATGAATAGGGGTAAATTATAACATTCCTTTTAAAGAAACAATAGCTCAAGTATTTGAAACAAATCAATTAGTTACTCAACTTTACCTTGAGAACATTGGGAAGCTGACTAGGAAGTATAGGGCATAAAACAACGAGCCTACGGTGTACATTATATCCCGATCGACAAATTCATAATATGGAAACTGCAAATGTCAACAAAAACATCAGTATATAATTTATTTAAGTATAAAAATAATAATTATTATTAAATATATAGATGTAGAAGGAGAATATATTACTTTAAAGAAAGAGACATACAATGTTTCATATAACATCAATCAGAACTGGGAAAAAACACTTGTACATGTTTTCACAAGGAGATAACTCTGATCACTAACCAAACTATGAAGGACTTTTTTTGAAAAAATTAAGTTGCAGTTACTGAAGATTGAATTTTCTATTTGTGCGTATTCTAATATGTATATAAAAATAACTATTTCCCTTTTCTAAACTAGCTTCTCTTCGCTTTAGGTGCACCGATAAATTAATCTTTGATTATGCATTTCTATAGTGTGTGACAAATGGTCAACCACTAATTTGTAATTACAGACATGGATTGTGCATGGCTTTGATATATCCAAATGTTCTCTTTTAAATATTTATACACAAATCATTGGAGACTACAAGTATAAGCAAGCAGAGGAAGTTAAATAGTTTTAGATGGTGGGAAAAGCTACATAGTGTGTCCGTGTATGCATGAAGAAATAAATGTTATTTATGGGAGAAATACATGTTGGAACATACATTTGAAATGGCTAAGGTCTCCAAGTATGCTATGAAGTATGCGAGTGCTAAAATCCATGTGGCTTCAAACAACCATTGAAGAGACACCGGCAAATTAACTATAGAGTGACGTAATTTGCGAAGTGTCATATTTGATGTCATGTGATAAAACAGAAAGCAAGCATGAGTCAGGAGAAATGTTGTATGTGGTACCTGAAAAATGAAAGAAAAATCATCAAGAAATACAATGGAAAAATGGAAAGAGTGCAGTAGTATGCAACAATAACTAGTATAAAGAGAAGCATGCAACCATGCACAATAATCAAATGTAGTTACAGTCTCAAAGTTATAGAACGGACCAAGTATGGTGTCATGGCCGAGTTGCGGATTGTGCCAAGTATTCTGATTTGTTGCATTTCGACCAAGACACCCTATATGATTAAGTAGTTTAGTTCCAGCGAGACAAAACCACTCATTATTCATCTTATAACCCAATTCACTTGGTCAGGAAAGAACACCGCAATCACTGTTGTTGCAGCAACTCGGGTTTTTCTTTCATGCCATAAATTCCAGTATATGTGGGTTGTTGAACAAATACATCAACTAGTTTATCTGGTTTGTATTAGGCGGGATTACGAAATTTGCACTAACAATGTATAGCAACCAAATGATTTTTGAAATCAAATGCAAATTTAAATTTGCATCAAAGAATTGCAAAATTGAGAGACAACCGGCTTGGAACCGATCCTGTTAAGGCATGATATTCTTTCAATACATGGAAACTCAAATCCTAGTATTAACCGGCAATTAAACAATTAAAGTGGATGGAGGGAACTATATGAAGTGTTGAAGTCGTACTAAAGGTATGGGATGACACAAATTGTTGGTTTATGTAACAATGGTCGAGGTGTTAATGGCTTGACCTCGGCTGACATCGAACACTAACCATAACCAGGGGTTAGTAACTTTCCTCCCGCTTAAAACTCCTATAACTAAGTGAAAGTCGTGAAGCCTTACTATTTGATTGCCTTGTTTCCACTAACAAAATCGCCTCCGGGCACCGAGACATCGACTAAGGGTTGTCTTGTTATTACGGAAACCATGATAGTTATTTTGGAACGGATGGAGTACTATTCAATTAGTAACGAGTAACATTGTAGGTCCAATCCTCCACCCATCATTTCTTGCATCACGAACTTACATTATTCATCCTCCATGATGGAAAAGTATATGACGCACCAAGAACCGTGAAGAAGTAATGTGTCAAAAAATAGTTACCAACATAACTGAAAATCATAATCCAAACATTAGCCTGCAATTGAAACAAGTTCCCTCGATTAGCAAACAGTATTGGAGAGATAAAGTGAATCAACAATTGCCTTACCAAATATAAGGATGTCCATAAGCAATGAGAAGTACCACTTAGGTTACTTGTATTAAAAGTTTGATAACAAAGCAGGCACGAGTACTTGAATAATATATACACTAAATACTATATTGTCTAGAAATACACAATAGCATGTTCATCTTACCTTACAAAAAAATAGGAGCATCACTTCACAAAAGTTATATTCTTATTAATTTTGTAACAACTTTTTTTTTTCATTTCACAAGGTCCAAATTAATACTGAGTAAGAAATACACTTTCGAATATGAAACATACAACAATAAGGTTTCCCAAGACAACCTATATTCCTAGAACTCGAATAGTCTCATGAAAGATCCATGAAGAAAATAATTACCTTGACCGAGTAACGATCTTTCAAACTTCTAATACTGTCCGCCTGAAATGAAATGAAAATTGGGTTAGCTTGCAGATATATTATCTGTGTGCTCAACATTAGTAAACACAAGTTTGCAAATGAGTTCTAAGAATATAAATTGTTTATTTATTTATTCAAGACAATATAACATTACTCTTTTTGTTCAAACATGTGAGGAACTAGCAAAGCCATTTTTCTACATCCTCTGAAGTCAAGAATGATGACATGCATGTTAGTTGCAGGTAAACTAACACATCAACAAACACTATTTGGTGCACTAACCACCAAGATGCACCATATGCAAGGCATACATCTCTTGCTTCTCAAGGGGGTCAAGATCAGATCTTCTCCAAAAGAAATATAATTTATGACAGGAAAATAAGAAGAGAGAACAAGCGGGAAAAACACTCGATACACCTAATTTGGGCTCAAAGGCATCCCAAGTGGGGGCGTCCCAAATCTCATGATCTAATGTTTTCTTTGATCCATCATAACTGTAAACTTGAAAGAGAAAGTAACGGTAATAAAGGTCAGTTGTGAGGGAAGAGAGATCTGCTCCAAATGCGAGGAGTGCCCATCCTAAGGACATGATGAGGAGATGAAGCTAACTACTCCACTTGGATCAATTCTTTAAATGATTTTACGTGTGTACAATCATGTGCAAAGATTGATTTGTCCAAATAGCATCCATGCAGAAATAATTTTTTTGGCACTTGATGATCTGATCATGAATGTTGCGAAGCATTTATGAAGGATTTGAAATATTTATTTGCCAAACTGTTTGTTTTTCGAAGTACAATTCAGTTCCACAAAACATTTTACAAATAAAAAATCAGGTGCAATGATTTATTTATTTTGGGCAAAACTCTGCATCTGAGGTCAAATGTTGAACAATTGATGTGTGATATTTTTCGTGATTAAAGCAATTAGTTTCTACCAATTATGCGATGTTTTATCTGGAAAGTATTTAAATGCAAATATTGTGTGGGTCATAATAATATTGTCCATATCATTTGTGCAAAAAAAACGTGTGCAAAAATTTATACATACAAACAAGATCTGGATATCAAAATTCAGCATTTAGATATTACATACCTCTCAATTCTTACGCTTACCTTATGGTCCTAATGATATACTATTGAAGTACTAGATATTAGTTGTACAATTTTGTTTTGGTGTCCCATGGTTAAAAATAATTTGGAACACAAATTTATGCCCTTTTTGTAAGAAATGATTTGCAGAAAGATATTTTTTACCTATGAGAGTTTTGGTCCCATACTTATTTAGTGTCCAATAATCCGGTGCTAATAATGTGAAATGATCATGTTGTGCCAATAACTCGTTTTACGAAAACCCGAACACATTCCTGGTGCTAATTGAGGTTAACCATGCATGTATGAGGTTTGTGACAATATTGATTTTAACTGAAATAATATTAGCCCTTCATTTGTATTTATTTTTAAGGTGCAAATGTTGTTGATGCTAGCTCCAAATTCGCTAATTACGATTTGTCAGTCATGGTTTATGCACACATGATGGCATCTATTCATGTTAATGGTTCACGCCACCTTCCTCTATGCCACATCCTCACCTATCACACCACTGCATAATAGTGTCATGTATACGAGCAACAAATGTTGAGAATGCTATGCATATATACGGACGTGGTGCACCACGAATCATAAGAGCATCTCCAGTAGACCCCATATAATGCAGACCCGCATACAGTGTTTACAGGTCGACCAAGATATGTTTTGCGGGACGAAATTGTTGGAACTAAACACGACATGTATATGTGTCCGTGTAGGTTCCATACTGATCACCAAGTAGGTTTAGGAGTAGTAACCGAGTAGGTTAGATAATCTATTCTGCTACTATATATATGTTTGTGTAGCCCCTTGTAAACACACCGTGACATCAAAAGCAATAAAAGTACAAGGCTCGACACGAGCCTTTTGGCCAGCCCGGCGTGTTGTCTCGTGACAGTTCGAGCGATCCAACACCAGCCGGCGACTCCTACGTGCGTACGTCGGAACCTGGTGAATTGATCCGCGCTGCTAGCTATAGCTTGTACATGTGTATCCGAGGTCGGCTTCCTTTTGGTATGTTGCAGCTCGGTGTAAAGTATCTCGACGAGATTGCATCGGCAAGAAGTGATCCAAGTCAGCGTTGCTTCGTTTCGTCATCATTCGTCGTCAGTCGTTGCCGTTGCCGGAAAGTACTAGGCGTCGGGTCTGGGCCAACAATTGGTATCAGAGCAAGGTTGATCTTCTAGTAACGGGAGATCATGTCGAACGACGAGAAGGACAAGCAGCTGGCAGAGTACACCGATGCGGCTAAATTATTTGCTGCTCCGGCGAGCTCGTCGTACCCACAATTTGATCGTGAGAACTTCGGGGTCTGGAAGGCCCTGATGGAGTGTGGTATCCTCGCCAACGTGTTATGGGATGTAGTCAATCCAGGAGGTGGAGCTTTTAAGAAGAAGGGAGATGAGCATCGGAAGGATCGGCTGGCGGCATCGGCTTTTTATTCGGTGATGCCGATGTATGTCCTTCAACACATGATGGCCAAAGAAACGGCGAAGGAGGTGTGGGATACCTTGAAGTTCATGTTTGAGGGACACACCCGCGTCAAGCAAGCCAATCTCCAAACTCTCTTAAGAAACTATGAGACTTTGGTCATGGGCGACAATGAGTCAGTGGACGCGTTTGCTTCAATGGTATCTACTCTCGTCAATCGCATCCGCGCACTTGAAGAAAACCTCATGGAAGCCTCAATTGTTCGTCAGTTCTTGCACGCGTTTCCTCCCCGATACCTGCAAATTGTGACAACGATTTAGCAGTGCGTCGATCTCGCGACCCTCTTCGTTGATGATCTCGTCGGACGCTACAAGGGTCACGACGAGCGTATGCGGTATAGTCTCGGGGACGGAAGGAATGATGAGCATGTCATGCTCACGCGGGCTCAGTGGCAAGCGCTGGACTCAAGGAAAGGAGGCAAGGGCTCAAGAAGCAACACTCGCCAAGATCATGTGCCAAACAAACAAAATCAAAAGGACACCAGCGATGGCGCTCCGAAGAAGAAGAAGAAGTTTGACAAGCGCAAGATCAAGTGTCACAATTGTGGCATCATAGGGCACTTCAAGTCGGAGTGCAAGAATTCCCCAAAGGAGAAGGCGCTCATGGCCCAGCAAGGAGATGAAGGTGACATGATATTGATGTGTGAACTCATGGACGAGGAGGATCCAGTTCTTCAAGTGTCGGCTAAAGAAATTGCCGCACTCTGTGAAGGAAAAGTTTGCTCTCAAGATCATGGTTCGGAAACCCGTATCGATGCTATGGATGCGATGGTGATTCCGAAACTTACATCATTTCTATGGGTGTAAGTGCCAACTTTGCTAGAGCGGAGGAAGCGCTCATTGCATGCGCTCGGCCGTGGAGAAGCGGCCTTGTTACAAACATGAGGGGTGATTCCGAAACTCGTGTCGAAACTATTGATGCGATACATAATTCTGAAATTTGTGTCCATGCTAAGGACAAGAATGTCACTTCGGCGTACGTGGCGCCTGAAGACCACGAATCAAAGTATGTTGATGCAAAACTAGGCACGTGCACACCAGCCATGTCACGTTGTCCAGTAACAGACGAAGACGTGATGTCAAAAGTTTATGAAGAAATAACGAACATAGGTGCTACAACTGTTGTTGACGCTCGTGGAGAGACGAACATGGAAGCTGTTGATGCTTGTGTAAAATTGGACGCTCATGCAGCAAGAGCGGCCACATATGCAAGTACTTTAGCGGATGTGTTAGCAGGTTGTAGTGGAGGTTGTGGCCAATGTGCCATGCATGGGAGGCCCGAAGGCAGCTATTGCTTAGCAGCAAGGGACGTGCTAGTGGGGTGCAGCCCATGCACACTTGATGCGTCTGGTTGCGCATCCTGGAGGGCAGGAGACACATGTGGTGGTGCGCGTGGAGATTCAGCAATGCTAGTGCTTCTTGGTCGTTCATTGCATGAAGAAGCCACGCGTTGTGGATGCGCTTTACTTGGAGATGCGGCAGCATCTTCGTCGTATGCAGGAGAGGATGCCGCTTCAGCCCATGTTCCTCCGAGAGTAGTGGAGGAAAGGACGCCACCATCTACACCCATATTGTTTACTTTTCGTACCATTGACCCGGTAAAGATCAAAGGAAGTGGGCAAAGGTGTCTAGCAAGCGTCGAGGAACCGACAAAATTCGAAGATGCAAATATGAAGGAGCGTTGGCGTCATTCTATGAAAGAAGAGTTGGGATCAATCCACGACAACAATGCATGGGAGCTTATGGATCTTCCCAACAATGAAAAAGCCATGGATCTGAAGTGGGAATTTAAGATAAAGGAAGATGCTCAACGATGTGTGAAGCACAAAGTAAAGCAAGTAGTCAAAAAGTACATACAAGAGGAAGGCGTCGATTTCGAAGAAGTGTTCATTCCCGTTGCAAAGATGGAACCGGTGAGATTACTCATCGCTCTCGCAGCTCAAGAATCATGGAACATACATCACATGGATGTAAAATCCACGGTTTTGAACGAAGGAGATGTGTATGTGAATCAACCACCGAATTTCATCAAAGAGGGAGAAGGACACGAGGTATTGAAGCTACACAAAATCTTGTATGGGCGACGGAAGGACCTTCGGGATGGAACATCAAACTTGATAATACTATGCTTTCTCTTGGATTTGAGAAAGCCCGACTGGAACATGCAATGTACAAGAGAGGTGAAGGAAGGGACCGTCTACTAGTTGCATCTATGACGACGATCTATTGATAACTGGAGCAGATGAAGAGGTGATTGCAAAGTTCAAGCTACAAATGAAGGAGATTTTCAAGATGGATGATCTAGCTCTTTTGAGTTGCTACCTCGGGCTAGAGGTACATCAAAAGTCGGAAGGGATCACACTATACCAGGAAGCATATGCAAGAAAGGTACTTGAAAATTGTGGCATGAAAGATTGCAATCCAATTGATGCTTCAATGGAACCTCGTCTTGAACTGAGCAATAAGGAGATAGTGAAACTACTCAACTACAGTGATAGTGACAAGGAAGGAATTGTTGACGACCGTAAGAGTATCTTGGACGTGGTATATTTCCTTGATGGAAGCATAGTAAGCTGGCTATCACGAAAGCAAAAAGTGGTGACATCGACTTCAAGTGAAGCAGAGTGTCAAGGTGCGTGGCTAGGAAGGCTACACGGTGATCTCATGGATCGAGATCCGAAATGAGTGGTGCTCAATCTTGATAGCGAGTCTATATTTTTTCTATGCGGGGATGTAGTGCGGCGTGACAGGAGCAAGCACATTGATACGATGTATCACTACATGAAGGACTGCGTGGAAGAAGAGAAGACGGAGGTCAAATACGATCGCACCAATGATCAGCTGGCGGACATGCTGAATAAATCTTTGGGCGAGAGAAGATCCTGAAGATACGAAGAAGGGTCGACGTCGGAGCTGTGACGTGACGACGTCGTGTTTAGGAGGATGATTGTTGGAACTAAACACGACATGTATATGTGTCCGTGTAGGTTTCATACTGGTCACCAAGTAGGTTTAGGAGTAGTAATCGAGTAGGTTAGCTAATCTATTTTGCTACTATATATATGTTTGTATAGCCCCTTGTAAACACACCGTGAGATCAAAAGCAATAAAAGTACAAGGCTCGAGCCTTTTGGCCAGCTCGGCTTGTTGTCTCGTGAGAGTTCGAACGATCCAATTAGCAGTCGGCGACTCCTACGTGCGTACGTACGTCAGAGCCTGATGAATTGATCAAGGCTGCTAACTATAGCTTGTACGTGTGTATCCGAGGTCGGATTCCTTGTGGTGTGTTGCAGCTCGGTGTAAAGTATCTCGACGAGATTGCATCGACACGAAATGGTCCAAGTCAGTGTTGCTTCGTTTCGTCATCGTTCGTTGCCGTCGCCGGAAAGTACCCGGCGTCGGGTCTGGGCCAACAGAAATCATGCGCTGCAGAATAGACCCCGTATGTGAAACTGTATAATTTAAAGAAAACTTTCGCGGAAAAATTACAACTACATCGATCATTCATAGTTCATCACATACTACATGATCATACATACTACATTCTACTACTACTACCAGAGGAGGATGGGGGATCTCGCGGCGGCGAGGCCGAGATCGATGTACCAAAATGGACGCGCTCGCGGCCAAGGACGACACAGTCGAGGAGCTCAGTCCTCCTCATCGGAGCCGACGAGGTCGATGAACTTCTCCCTCTGCTCCTCACGGATGCGCTTCCACTCGTCGTCCTTGTCCTTCGTTGCGAGGATGGCCGCGATCGCCTGCTTGAACAGGAGGTCTTCAAGCTCCTCGTCATGGTGGAGGCGCTCCCTTAAAGAGATTCCTCGCCGCACGCTTTGTTGCGCCGTCCGCACGGATGCACCGCTCGCGCTCGGGGTTGCCACCCTCTCCGGAGCTGCGGTCGGAGCTCCACATACGGCCCCACATGACGTTTGGAGACGAAAGATGGCTCACCCGCGGCGAGAAATGCGAGGGAGAGGGTGGGGAATCGCGGCGACGGGGGATTGGGTTTCGACCCGTATCTGCCCCGAAACCCGTAAATATACGGCTTCGGGGTGAGGTTTGCAAGCCGCGACAAAAACAATTACGGATCGGACGAGTATACGGACTTTGTTCTAGTCAGAAAATTGGACCGAACCCGTATACTCGTCGAAATTATGCGGGTTCGCGTGTTATACGGAGTTTACTAGAGATGCTCTAACATGAAGTTCTAAATTTCTCCCATAAAATTAAGAGCCGGATCAAATCAAGTTAGTGACCATAGTGAGCGGATCAAATTGGTACGTCGTACCTTGCCTACGATGAAGAGCGGAATGAGGAACGCAGGCACGGTAGACACCAAACCAATAACCAAGTACTCCAACTCCGTGAACCTCTGCACATGACAGTATATAAATCCAAAAATACTTAAGAAATTGGTCCACGAACTACAAATCATAAGATTATTTGCTTTTAAAAATCCACTAGAAATTAAACAATTAACTAATGTTCCAAGTGTTGGAACTAATAATTACACGAAAAAAATGCTCTGCCTATGTTAAGGACCAACTTGGCGACACCCAAAATCTTTTTTATTTGCTACTCCATCTAGTCAGGTTAGCAATAGTTTGTCAATAAAACAATAGTTATATGTTACATGGATTATATCGTCAGATTCATGTTCAAGGAAAAATTTCAATGCTATAGATTTGTGACATAAAACTCATATTTTGTTTCCAAATTAGCGATTAAAGTTGTTATCGAAATGTGTGTGACCCAAGAGAGCAATAAAGTGTGCTTCAGCCGGACTTTGCTTCGGTGCCTTAACTACACATGCCTTTGGGTCAATGACATGCGGACCAGCTGACTGTTGGACCCACTGTCAGTGGCTCAAAGGAACTTGCAGTTACGGCAGGGAAGCTCGGTCCGCTTCATCCATATTCTCATATTTTCCCATCTGCTTGTGACACGTCATACGTCTGCAAGAGTTTTTCATAAAAAAATACTACTCCCTCCGTTTTAAAATATAAGACCTTTTAAGATTTTATTAGAAAGCTACATACGAAACAAAATAAGTGAATCTACGCTCTAGAATATGTCTTTGTACATCCGTATATAGTTTATAACAAAAATGCTACACGTACGGAAACTTTTTACAAGAGTTTTACGGACTGATCTTTCTCCTCACTAATCTCCTCCCTTGATTTTTGAGGTGGGGCCCACTTCATCTTGATTACCAATCAATACATTCCATCTTAGCTCAGCCCATAAAACTCGTGTAAAACTCATGTACGTGTAGCATTGCTCAGTTTATAATACGATCTCTAAAAGGTCTTATATTTAGGAACGGAGGGAGTACAAGACAATGGACGGTAGCCGTTTATCGTTGTTAATACACACCCTAGATTGTTTCCTTTGATGGTTGGTGTCTTGGAGCTGGGGCAGGTGATGGACGTTGGAATCAAGCTTAAAGAAGTCATCGATTATCAAGGTAATTTCTTTTTCTTGGATGACAGTCTTTTGTGTAAAGGCTAGCATTATGTTGTTTTTTTAGTTTTGTCATGTCTGTTTTTACATGGCATGTATATTAATCTTTATTATATGAATAAGACACACATTTGCATGCAAATAATTAACAACCATCTCTCCGTTCGGTCCTTTTTATTTTGCATATAAAATTTGTCTGAAGTCAAACTTCGTAAAGTTTGACCATAATTATATGAAAAAACATCAGCATCTACTGTATTAAAATTGTACAATATGAACATAAGTTCCACACACATCTAATCATATTGATTTCATATTGTGAATACTAACTATGTTGAGCGTAGCAACCTTTCTTGCAATTGAAAGAGGTGTGTGCTATATAACCAGGAGGGCATGCAGCTCCAGTAGGTAGGTTATAGGTAGGCAGTACCTCGTAGAGCTTGAAGGGGACGACGAGGCCGAGGCAGAGCGTGAGCCAGAAGGGCGTGTAGAGCAGGAAGAAGGCCTCCCCCCACCGCTTGCTCCCGTCCGCCGCCAGCCACGCGCTTCTCTTCCCCTTCCCCGCCGGCCCCCGCCGGGCTGCTGCATCAGGCTGGGACGGCACCATCGATCGATATTCAGAATTCAGATACTACAAGGTCTGAGAGCCCGGTCGGCTTTTGTATATATACACTTGATTGACTTGAAGCCCCGGCCGACGGGCGACGGCGATACAAGCCGTCGACGTACTTCGGTATCCGTCGTTGTTGCTTCCTCCAGGAAGGCAGTGTTGCTTCGTCCATTGCGCAACCTAGCTGACTAGCTACCATGCTGCACACTCTCTGGATTGGGATCCTCACCCTCTCAAGCGGAGTACGCTACGTATGGCCAATCACAGCCACTTCAACGTCTATCTAGGTCGCCCTCTTTCGAATACCACCTGCTAAAGATAGATGGTATTATATCTTGTAGCGTGAGTATCAACCAACTTTTTTTTTTGCAGGAAGAGTATCAACCAACCTACGTACGCATCAGATCTTCCTTGTTACTAGTTTATACTAGCACAAACGTCCGTGCGTTGCAACAGGAAGAACAATATTTATTTTTTTATGCGTAAAGTATAATTATTTATAGGCAAGACTCTTCGCATTTTAGTATGGATTTTGAACAAACAACTTCAAATTTAAACATTAAACTGTGCAACTAAAGCTCATTTTTGTCATTGTGTGGCCGAAACACCCACCTCTCACACGTGATGATCTTGGGTCAAGGTATAGTAGTATCTTGATGGATCCGTCCATACATAACCTTTATGTCCAACACCTACGAAAAATAGTAGGCACGATAGAAAAAACATATTAAAAGAGAAAATGAGAAAAATTGATGGTGCAAAAGCGAGATCAAGAAAAGAATGGAGATAAGGATCATAAAATCACAAGCTTAACCACTTATACCCAGAAATCCATCTCCGCATGACTAATCATGTGACAAACAAGCAGTAGGCCAGTAGCCACAAATCCATGAGACATGCGTGATCATTAGGAGGCATAAAATCCACTTGTGCATGAAAAAATCTCAGCTCAAAATGAACCATATATTGTATACGCATCAGAAAGAATATAATAGAAAATCTAGAGCACATCACGCAGTCAATTGTGCTACATACCGCACGCCCCTTCGTGGGATCCATATTTGTTTTGGTTTGATGCTAAGATGGATAGGCTATCGACGGTTGGTTGTCTCCTGTTATTCTCTTTCCATCGATTTTGTCCATGCATCGTCTCTCTAAGTCTCCATCTCTCTCTTTTCACGCAAAGTCCCTTCCTACCTTAGATCTGTGTCGCTTGGAGGCACTCGAAGTAACTGCGCAAGTGCAGCGGGCGGCGACCGGCAACCAGCGCAGCAAAGGTAGCGAGGCAAGCTCCTGCCTCTTCAGGAGCTCGATTTCGATGAGACTCACACGCGAGGGAGCGGAGGAGATATCGATTCTCCGCGGGCGAGCTCGGTGGCGTGGAGTCGCACCAATGATCTTTTTTTTAAGATTTCAGGACTGCCTGACCTATAGCCGATGGGGAGGAAGATGAGTGCGGCTGAACGCGCAGTTGCCTAGGGAGCGACAGGCGATTTCGGTAGCGAGGAGTTTCGAGGCTTGATATATTGACTGGTATTAATTTATATAGTCATGGATCGGGCCGTGATGCTTCGAGGCTCCTGCAGAGTCCTTGTCCGAAACTGGTCAAGCGAGGTGAGATCATGCAGAGAACGACGCTCGTTTTTAATTATTATTAGGTGCGCTTGGGTCGGGTGCTCTTGTGTCGTTCATGAACAAAACGGTTTTGAACTGCGGGTTGGATAATAAAAATTACAGGGGCTTTTTTATAAAAATGTCGTGGTGGGTTTTCCGACGAAAGCAATAGCCTCTTTATTATTAGGTATAGACTAGGATCATAATTAGTATTGGCTGGTTGATTGTGTTATGTAATAACTATGCCAACCTGAATATATTATTACCCACGTTTCAAAATAATTGAATTTTTGGGCTTGTCCTGAGTCAAACATGTTTAAGTTTGATCAAGTTTACATAGTAAAAAATAGTAACATATAGAGCATCAAATTCGTCTCATGAGATTCTTTGTGGAGTATATTTTTGCACCATATATATTTGGTGTTGTAGATCTTAGCATATTTTCCTATAGTGTTGATCAAACTTAAGAGCATCTCTAGCATACCCCGTATAATCGTTGGAACTGTAAAATTCCGATGACTATACAGGTTAGGACTATTTTTTTATGTCACACCAGATACTGCAAACGCGGTCCGATCCGTAAAACTTTCGCGGTGGCCCGTAAACGCGACCGCTCGAACACTACATCTGCGGGTTCGGCCGGTGGATGCGGGTAAAAACCCTATCCCCCCGCCGCCAAGAAAAGCCCCCACCTCACCGTCGGCGCCTCAGATCCGCTGTCGCGCGCCTCCATTCCAACACCTAGCCGCTCCATTCCACCGTCCTTGATGGCCAACTCCGACGGCCGTAGGAATGATGACCCCGAGAGGGCTCGTCGCGTCAGATCTGACATCGCCCGGAAGCGTGCCGCCCACCGGTAGACGCAATGGGGCATGACGTCGCGACTGTCGCTCCTCCGTCGCGAGACAGAGGAGTACGACCGCTCGCGCGGCCGCCTCTTCTCCGGCAGCTCCTATGAGGCATCGAGCTCGCGCTCCTATCCCTCCCCCCGGTGAAGAGGGAGTAAGAGGAGCTCCCGTCGGCGAAGATGGAACCGGAGGCCGAGGCGGTGCCGCAGTGACCTGCCGGGGGCGTCATTGGATCGGAGGATTTCCTCCCCCTACGGAGGCGGATAGCTTACCCATGCTGCTGGCGCGGAGTGCGCGGGAGGCGGAAGAGGACCAATAGCGCCGCCGGAGGGGAGAGGAGATCGACACCGTGCTCTATGAGCAGGGTGTCGTGTTGGCGCTCGCCTTTGGCCACAAGCAGGAGGAGTGGCGCTGCAAAGCCACTGCGCAGGAGAGCATTTACGTCGAGCTCTCCTCCGACGAGGACGATGACCGAGCGATGGAGAGCATCTACTACCGCACGAGCTCGACTCCGGTGAGCTCAATTTTGCGGGGTGCGGTAGGATAGTTGCTTCGGTGAGCTGTGCTGAGCTCCAGTAGGATAGCTTACCTCTACCCTGATGGGGAACGTTGCATGGGAAACAAAAAAAATCGTACGCACACGAAAGACCTATCATGGTGATGATCATCTACGAGAGGGGAGATCGGATCCACATACCCTTGTAGATCGCTGATGCGTCTCCATCGTATCTACTTTTCCAAACTCTTTTGCCCTTGTTTTGGACTCTAATTTGCATGATTTGAATGAAACTAACCTCGACTGACGCTGTTTTCAGCAGAATTGCCTTGGTGTTGTTTTTGTGCAGAAATCAAAGTTCTCCAAACGTCCTGAAAATTTACGGAGATTATTTTTGGAAAATATGAAAAATACCTGCGCAAAGATCCACCTAAGGGGGTGGGCCAATGGGCCACAAGCCCTCTAGCCGCCACCCCCTGGTGGCGGTGGGCAAGCTTGTGGGGCCCACGTGGCTCTACCGCCCCGAATCTTAGCTCTATAAGTTCACTTTCGTCCCAGAAAAAATAAAAATAGAAGATTTCGTCGCGTTTGCGATACTGAGGCGCCGCCACAACTTGTTCTTCATCTCGAGGGCAGATCTGGAGTCCGTTTTGGGCTCCGGAGAGGGGAAATCGTCGCCATCGTCATCATCAACCTTCTTCCCTCTCCAATTCCATGAAGCTCTTCATCGTTCGTGAGTAATCTATTCGTAGGCTCGCTGGGCGGTGATGAGTAGGATGAGATCTATCATGTAATCGAGTTAGTTTTGACGGGGATTGATCCCTAGTATCCACTATGTTATGAGATTGATGTTGCTACTACTTTGCCATGCTTAATGCTTGTCACTAGGGCCCGAGTGCCATGATTTCATATCTGAAATTATTATGTTGTCACCAATATATGTGTGTTTTAGATCCGATCTTGCAAGTTGTAGTTACCTACTATGTGTTATGATCCAGCAACCCCGGAGTGACAATAACCGGAACCACTCCCGGTGATGACCATAGTTTGAGGAGTTCATGTGTTCACCAAGTGCTAATGCGTTGGTCCGGTTCTTTATTAAAAGGAGAACCTTAATATCCCATAGTTTCCTTTTGGACCCCGCTGCCACGGGAGGGATGGACAATAGATGTCATGCAAGTTCTTTTCCCTAAGCACGTATGACGACACACGGAATGCATGCCTACATCACATTGACGAACGGGAGCTAGCCACATATCTCTCCGTGTTATAATTGTTGCATGATGAATATCATCCAAACAAATCACCGACCCATTGCCTACGAGTTTGTCCTATTGCTGCTGTTACAAGTCTTGCTCTGCTGCTGTTACTTGTCTTGCTCTGCTGCTACTGTTGCTACTTGCTACTGCTGTCACTACTGCTGTTCCTTAACGCTGCTATTACTCGTTACACTGTTGTTACCTGCTACAATCTTGATTCGCTGGTCGTTGACGGGAACTGACAATTTCCGTCAACGGGCAACTTGGCGCCATCGATACAATCGCTAGGAATAGTCTGCCGTCAACAAATCGTTTCTGACACCGTTGTTATCATACTACTTTGTTGTTACTATTTTGCTTGCAGATACTAATCTTTCAGGTGTGGTTGAATCTGACACATTCAGCTGCTAATACTTGAGAGTATCCTCTCACCTCCTGTTTGGCGATCAACAAATTCTGATCGAATACTCTACCCTCGAAAACTGCTACGATCCCACGTGCTGGTGGGCCGTCAACAACATTCTTCTAGTTTCGATTGCCGGAGAGTGCTAGCAGTATTCTTCTGGTGCCGTTGCAGGGGAAGGTCTTGTGGGGGAACGTCGCATGGGAAACAAAAATTTTCCTACGCGCACGAAGCCCTATCATGGTGATGTCCATCTACGAGAGGGGATGAGTGATCTACGTACCCTTGTAGATCGTACAGCAGAAGCGTTAGAGAACGCGGTTGATGTAGTGGAACGTCCTCACGTCCCTCGATCCGCCCCGCGAACAATCCCGCGATCAGTCCCACGATCTAGTACCGAACGGACGGCACCTCCGCGTTCAGCACACGTACAGCTCGACGATGATCTCGGCCTTCTTGATCCAGCAAGAGAGACGGAGAGGTAGAAGAGTTCTCCGGCAGCGTGACGGTGCTCCGGAGGTTGGTGATGACCTTGTCTCAGCAGGGCTCCGCCCGAGTTCCGCAGAAACGCGATCTAGAGGAAAAACTATGGAGGTATGTGGTCGGGCAGCCGTGAGAAAGTCGTCTCAAATCTGCCCTAAAAGCTCCATATATATAGGAGGAGGGAGGGGGACCTTGCCTTGGGGTCCAAGGGACCCTCAAGGGGTCGGCCGAGCCAAGGGGGGGAGGACTCCCCCCCCAAACCGAGTTGGACTTGGTTTGGTGGGAGGAGTCCCCCTCCCTTCCCACTTCCTCCCTCTTTTTTTTTCTTTTCCTTTGATTTCTTTTTCTTGGCGCATAGGCCCCCTTGGGGCTGTCCCACCAGCCCACTAAGGGCTGGTGTGTCTCCCCAAAGCCTATGGGCTTCCCCGGGGTGGGTTGCCCCCCCCCCCCCGGTGAACTCCCGGAACCCATTCGTCATTCCCGGTACATTCCCGGTAACTCCGAAAACCTTCCGGTAATCAAATGAGGTCATCCTATATATCAATCTTCGTTTCCGGACCATTCCGGAAACCCTCGTGACGTCCGTGATCTCACCCGGGACTCCGAACAACATTCGGTAACCAACCATATAACTCAAATACGCATAAAACAACGTCGAACCTTAAGTGTGCAGACCCTGCGGGTTCGAGAATTATGTAGACATGACCCGAGAGACTCCTCGGTCAATATCCAATAGCGGGACCTGGATGCCCATATTGGATCCTACATATTCTACGAAGATCTTATCGTTTGAACCTCAGTGCCAAGGATTCGTATAATCCCGTATGTCATTCCCTTTGTCCTTCGGTATGTTACTTGCCCGAGATTCGATCGTCAGTATCCGCATACCTATTTCAATCTCGTTTACCGGCAAGTCTCTTTACTCGTTCCGTAATACAAGATCCTACAACTTACACTAAGTTACATTGCTTGCAAGGCTTATGTGTGATGTTGTATTACCGAGTGGGCCCCGAGATACCTCTCCGTCACACGGAGTGACAAATCCCAGTCTTGATCCATACTAACTCAACTAACACCTTCGGAGATACCTGTAGAGCATCTTTATAGTCACCCAGTTACGTTGCGACGTTTGATACACACAAAGCATTCCTCCGGTGTCAGTGAGTTATATGATCTCATGGTCATAGGAATAAATACTTGACACGCAGAAAACAGTAGCAACAAAATGACACGATCAACATGCTACGTCTATTAGTTTGGGTCTAGTCCATCACGTGATTCTCCCAATGACGTGATCCAGTTATCAAGCAACAACACCTTGTTCATAATCAGAAGACACTGACTATCATCGATCAACTGGCTAGCCAACTAGAGGCATGCTAGGGACGGTGTTTTGTCTATGTATCCACACATGTAAATGAGTCTTCATTCAATACAATTATAGCATGGATAATAAACTATTATCTTGATACAGGAATTATAATAATAACTATACATTTATTATTGCCTCTAGGGCATAATTCCAACAGGTCTGCTGTCACAGAGTCAATCGCTAAGCGGGAAGCATTAAGAAACGCGGTTGATGTAGTCGAACGTCTTCGCGATCCGAACCGCAAGCATCCCACGAAATCCGTCCCGATCTAGCGCCGAACGGACGGCACCTC
This sequence comes from Hordeum vulgare subsp. vulgare, assembly GCF_904849725.1. NCBI lineage: Eukaryota > Viridiplantae > Streptophyta > Magnoliopsida > Poales > Poaceae > Hordeum > Hordeum vulgare. The sequence continues at coordinate 566,250,608 of NC_058522.1, read as the reverse complement.
CGCGTTCAACACACGTACATCTTGATGACGATCTTCGCCTTCTTGATCCAGCAAGAGGGTCGAAGAGGTAGATGAGTTCCCCGGCAGCACGACGACATGGTGGTGGTGGTGGACTACTCAAGCAGGGATTTGCCAAGCTATGTCGGACTAATCTAGACAGGGAAGACGATCTGTGGAGAAGAGGGCGGCACGTGGCTTTTTTCCGGTGCCTTTTGCCCTCAAAACCTCCACTATATATAGGAGGAACAAGGGGGAGGGCTGGATTGCCTCCTACTCCAAGGAGGAGCTTCGACCGAGCCAAGAGGGAGGAGTCCTCCAATTCGGTTTGGTGGAGGACTCCTTCCCCACTTGTCCACCTCCTTTCTTTTTTTCCTTTTCTTTTTCTTTTTGCTCTTTGGCCGAATTGGACTTATTGGGCTGGCTACACCAGCCCACTAAGGGATGATGTGCCACTCTAAGTCCAATACGCCTTCTCCCGGGTGGGTGGCCCTCGCGGTAAAACCCCGGAACCCATTCGTCACTCCTGGTACTTTACGGGTAATGCCCGAAATCTTCCCGGAAGCCAAATGCAACATTCCTATATATCAATCTTTACCTCCGGACCATTCCGGAGCTCCTCGTGACGTCGGGGATCTCATCCGAAACTCTGAACAACTTTCGGTCACCAACATACATAACTCAATACTACCGAAACATCACTGAACCTTAAGTGTGCAGACCCTGCGGGTTCGAGAGCTATGTAGCCATGACCGAGACACTCTCCGGTCAATATCCAATAGCGATACCTGGATGCCCATATTGGATCCTACATATTCTACGAAGATCTTATCGGTTGAACATCTATGTCAAGGATTCAGTTAATCCCGTATAACATTCCGTTTGTCCTTCGATATGATACTTGCCCGAGATTCGATCGTCGGTATCTTCATACCCATTTCAATCTCGTTACCGACAAGTCTCCTTACTCGTTCCGTAACACAAACTCCCGTGGCTAACTCTTTAGTCACATTGCTTCCAAGGCTTGTTTGTGATGTTGTATTACCGAGTGGGCCCCGAGATACGTCTTCGTTATACGGAGTGACAAATTCCAGTCTTGATCCATGCTAACTCAACGGACACCTTCGAAGATACATGTAGAGCACCTTTATAATCACCCAATAACATTGCGATGTTTGATACACACAAGGCATTCCTCCGGTGTTAGTGAGTTACATGATTTCATGGTCATAGGAACGTATACTTGACATGCAGAAAACAATAGCAACAAAATGACACGATCACATGCTACGTTTATAGTTTGGGTCTTGTCCATCACATCATTCTCGTAATGATGTGATCCCGTTATCAACCGACAACACTTGTCCATGGCCAGGAAACCTTAACCATCTTTGATCAACGAGCTAGTCAACTAGAGGCTCACTAGGGACCCCTGTTCAAGAATTCGTCCGAGTAACCAGTTAACTTACCGATTAATTTCTACTCGTTAGGTCATCGAGTAGCCGATTAACTGATAAATCGTCTGATTAACTGATTAAATGGCCGATTAACTTGCCGGTTAGCCTATTAATCCCCTAGTCGCCAGCCAACCGAGCAGCTACCAGTTAACGATTTCCTCAACAATGTTAGGGACATTGTTTTGTCTATATATGCACACATGTATTTATGTTTCCATTCAGTACAATTATAGCATGGATAATAAACAATTATCTTGAAACAGGAAATATAATAATAACTATTTTATTATTGCCTCTATGACATATTTCCAACAGTCTCTCACTTGCACTAGTGTCAATAATCGAGCTTCACATCTTATGTGATTTACAATGTAACAAATCTAACACCCATACATCTTCACTCGAAGTCCGTCGGAACTGTCGATGGATCCGCCTGTCGGGACCTCGATGATCCCGCCCCTTAGGAAACGAGCACTCGTTGAGCGGACGTTATGGAGTCGCGACGGACAGATCGTGCCATCGGTCGGGCGTTGTCCTCACGGGAGCGGCAGAGTGCAATGTGAACGACCATTGCCTCCTCCACTCCGTAGGGGACGATCCCCCAGTCGATGGATCCAGACTGGTAGAAGTCGGATCCACTACCCTCCATGCCGAAGAAGGTCGAAGATCGCCAAGGTGAGGTAGGGTGGCGGATGGGAGGGAGTAAAGTGACTAGGATTTGGTCCGGCCAATGCATGAGGACGAATATATGTGAAGTTGATGCAGGCCAAGCGGGCATGTCCATGCCCGGGCTCCCCATATCCGCCCCATATTTGGGATGGATATGAGGGGTGCCGGTCAATCCGGACGTTTGAGGCCCGAATCCGGTTAGGTTGATTTTTTATGACCGATCACTGATCGGGCGGCTTGATCGGACGTTTGAGACGGATTTAAGATTCTCTAACAATGACTAGTTTTACATAGATGAACTTGACTGAAAAAAGAACCATGGATGTACAAACAAAGCCCCAGGTTGATCGATCAACAAGAGTGGTTAAGCTTAATCACACACTTGAAGGACAGTCGAAAAGAAAGGCCCCGGTGCTGCTAGTGCTAGAGTGCTAAAAAGGTCAGGACTAAGGACCGTCTCAGACGGATTAGACAGGACTGTGAGTGGTACTTTAGCAGCTAATAATAGATGGAACTGACGGTGCTCACTGTTCACTCACAGCTGACCTGAGGTTAAACACGTAAAAGTAGCAGCACAGGACGGGACCAGCTCGGCTCGGCTCACTCCCTTGTCCGCATCTAGCCGCGCTTCACACCGCAGAGCATCTCTCTCCATCACAGAGTCCAACCAAGCGAGAAGAAGGAAGATGGCGAGCAAGGCGGTCACCATCGGCGATCTGATCCACCGCGTCGCCTCCTCCTGCCTCTCCAACCGCTTCCCGGGCACCTACACCCTCGACGGCTCCGACCTCGACGCCTCCGACGACGACGACGACCCCTTCGCCGACTTTGGGGACGCCGCCGACGCCGACGCCGACGCGGAGGACGAGTGCCCGCGCCCCACGGTCCGGGCGGACGAGGGGGACGAGGAGGCCAGTAGGCTCAGGATCTGGGAGGAGGCGGAGGAGGAGAAGCGGCGGGCCAACAATGCCGCCGCGGCGAAGGAGGCGGAGGCCAAGAAGGTGGAGGGGGCCGAGCGGGCGGGCGACGCGGAGGCGCTCATGGCGGAGGTGTTCGACGCGGTCTCCGGCGTGCGGCGCGCGTACGCGGCGCTGCAGGGCGCGCACTGCCCCTGGGACCCCGACCGGATGCGCGCCGCCGACGCCGGCGTCGTCGCCGAGCTCCGCCACCTCGCGCGCCTCCGCGACCGCTTCCGCCGCGCCGCGGCTTCCCCGGGCGGCCGCATCCCGCGCCCCAGCCCCTCCGCCCCGCCGCTCCGCGAGGCCGTCGCGCCCTACGAGGCCGCGCTCGACGACCTCCGCCGACAGCTCCAGGGCAAGCAGGCCGAGGTGGACGGGCTCAAGGAGAAGCTCGCCGCCGCCGCCACCCGCCGCAGCAACGCGCGCCTCCACCCCTCCAAGAAGCACCACCACATCCTCGCCGCCGCCCCCGCCGCGGAGGTCGGCGCGCCGACGGCGGAGCTGTTCGTCGCATGCGCCGAGCAGGCCCGCGCGGCGACGCGGGCGTTCGCGGCGCACCTCCTCCACCTGCTCCGCGCGGCTGGGCTGGACCCAGCGGCGGCCACGCGGTCCGTCACCAAGATCCCGGTCACCTCCCCGCAGCTCGCCAAACACGCGCTGGAGGCGCACGCCACGGCCGTCCTGCTCGGCGGCTTCGAGCACGAGTCCTTCTACCTGGACGGGTCCCTCTCGTCCCTCCTCGACCCGGCGGCGTTCCGGCGGGAGCGGTACGCGCAGTACCGCGACATGCGCGGCATGGACCCGGGCGAGCTCCTGGGCGTGCTCCCGACCTGCTCCTTCGGGCGGTACGCCGCCAGCAAGTTCGCGTCCCTGCTCCCGCCGCGCGTGGAGGAGGCCGTCCTCGGCGGCGACGAGCACAAGAAGGCGGGGGCGCACCCGCGGACGCCGTTCTACGGTGAGTTCCTGCGGGCGGCCAAGGCGGTGTGGCTGCTGCACCTGCTGGCGTTCGCGCTGGAGCCGCCGCCCAGCCACTTCGAGGCCGGCCGCGGCGCCGAGTTCCACCCGGAGTACATGGAGAGCGTGGCCGGGTCCGCTCCCCGCGGCGGCATGGTGGTCGGGTTCGCGGTGGCGCCGGGGTTCAAGCTGTGCAACGCCGCCGTGGTGCGCGCCCGGGTGTACCTCGTGCCCCGCGGCAGCCGACAGTGACACCCACTGTGGCAGACGGGGCGAGATCACGGATGCGATCCGCATGAGCCACGGGCCACCCCATCTCTCCTGCTAGCTGGAGCCTGGTGCAGCTACCCGAGCTGCACTTGACTCCCTGCCTTAATTAGTTCCCCCATGTACTTGATCCTTGCTAAAGCTAAGCTCTCTCGAGAAATCTCATGTGTAAAACCTTGTTCACTGAAGTGTTCCAACTAACAGTACAATTTTCCTGGCTCATTCTGTACTGATCAGTACAATTTCCTTGAGTGGCCGTGTATCATTCGGGCATTCAGTTGGCTCATCATTGTGTGCATTGATGTGGCACTGTGCAGCCACAATGCACCGATGTGCACCCTTGTTTTTAGGCAGGAGAGATGAGGAGACATGCAAGGTTCTGAGATGTGTGTTGTGTGGCCAAGAACATCAAGTCCCTACCAAGTACCATCATCACCTTTGATTTGATCAATTTGTCTGAAAAATATAAGTTGTTTGGAAACACTGATTGAAAAAGAAAACATTTTGGGCGGCAGCAAGAAAGATGGGAGGTGTCTTGTTCGATGCATGTCACTGAAAAGCATGGCATGAAAAAGGAACGAAGATGATAGATCTGCTCAGGTGGAGACGTTGCAGGCTTTGTTCCAAGCATCATCATAGCACATTGCCACAAACCGTAGGTAAAAGGGAGGAAAGTAGGAAACTTGTACTGTAAGCCTTTTGGTCTCAAGGATGGCACACTGATGAAAACAACTCGATTGGAACTGTTTCTCCGAAGTGGCCTCACTCTGTCAGAAAGCAAAGCAGATGGGGCAGCACACTTCAAGATTGCTAGACATAACGATCTCCAATGAAAACCGGCCTTCTTTTACCACCATTTGATTTGGTTGAAAAATGAATGTACTGATCAGAATTATGAAATGAATTAGTATCCTGTGGTGCTAAAAAGGAATACAAAGTGTTGAAACATTGCTCTCTACATGATAGTAGAACTATAGGTCGAGGTGAAACTTTAGCAACCAAGTCGGCGATTTCCTGTTGAACCAATCCTGGTCCGCAAAAACCAGCGTTTCCAAACACTTGCCAGGCTGAAAGAAGAGATTATTTAGTTCAGGATCCATTCACAGAGCTCGTTTAGTTGTTTAAACACATGGTGGTGGAGAGTACTTACGGCTTAATGTTTACTGTGGCTCACAGGCTAACTATTCTGTTGTGTTTGTCACCCAATCCGGTGGTCTTCAACAGATCCATATACCCCAAGTGCTTTATTCATATCTCCAGGGCCCAACTGACAAAACTTCTGAATCTATTTCGACAAACAAAACTACTGATACAGTGCGTCTGTGCCTAGCTGTTCAGACATGAAAAATAAATGTGAGATACAATTTATTTTTGTAAGAACACAAAATATATGAAAACCCAGAATGGAAAAAGGCCCACGAAGCTTAGAGGATCTGAAATATATGGAAGCGCTGTGGGGGAAAAGTCAATTTGATGGACGCCCTACTGACATATCATGGAACAATGATAAAATTTTCTTACAGAAGAACCTTAAATATACTTGATTTACTTCACTTGGGGCCTTGGGGAAGCAGCAATGATAACGAATGATTGTCCTATCCTATAACCAAAGGCCCACATGTGAGGTCACATACTCCAGATACACAATTTATTTTGTGCATGAAAAATATGCAAGTCTTCTCCCTACATGATTCTTTTCAGGTCATGGCCAGGGGAAAGAGAGACTCCCCACTTGTACTAGTAATTCCCTATATGATTCTTTTCAGGTCATAACCAGGGGAAAGAGGAGAGCGAAGTTTGTGTGCTTGGGCACCATGGCGTCCTTTTAAAAAAAATCAAAAATCAGTCAAAAGTTCCAAAAACATAATTCTGTGTAAACTTGTATGTATTCACTACTGATCCATAAAACTTTGTTTTGAAAAAATATAATTTGTAAGCTGTATAAAAAAACAAATTTCCGGCCCAAAAACAAAAAATTCTGGCCCATTTGAAAATACATATTTGTCTTTTTTTGTACGCCACGTATGAATGTAAAATGAAATGAAATTTTGCACATGTGTAGTATGTATGCGTGTGTGTGTTTGTAAAAAGTTTTGAATTTTTTTGTGCAGTAAAAAATGTTTTTTTGAAACGGGCACCGTGGTGCCCGTCCACAACTACAAATATTTGGGGGAAAGAGAGCCTTCCCACTCGTACTAGTAACTCCCTATATGTTTCGAATGCATTACAGTTTGACTCAGGTATTCTGTTACTTTATCACTACCTGATGCAGGTTCGGTAGCACATGTTCATTCCTGGAAAATGTTGGTTAAATTCTAGTATTGTCCAGTGCTCAGTCATAGCTCAGTGAACTAAGGGAAAACATAATTCAGAAGTGTTCAGGTATCAGAGACAACTCTCATTACCATTAAGTATTGAGTGCCTCAATTTGATCAAAATCTAGATCTACAAAGCTCTCCTTGCCAAAAAGTGTCATCTGGACAGTAACCTGTGGGAGATAACACTTCTTAGTAACCAGATAAAACGAGAAGAAAAGGCAATGGAGAGCAGAAAGACAATTAGTTCACTATGAAGCTGTCATCAGCCTAACCTTCTTATTTTTACGAATTACTTCCAGAAGAGAGCCAGTGAAGCCTGCAAAAGGCCCGGAGAGAACATGAACACTGGCACCGAGCGTAAAAGTGTCGTTGCTGGAGGCACCTTTTGAAGTTGATTTCTTGACCTGTTTCTTGATCTTATTAATTAACATAAGTTCAGAGTCTTCAACAGGTTTGCTAAAGGAACCGACATTATTCCAGTTTTCCAGGTCTTCAAATTCTTTGTCAACTTTCTCTTGTTCCTCCTTTTCCTTTTTAATAATTGATTCGACTTCTTCAGCTGGAATTGGTTTAGGCTTCTTAATCTGCCTTTTACTGCACGGTGGAAGTATTAGTATGATGGCAGCCACAAGAAGGGCAAAACTGATCATACAACATATACGAGATATGATCAGCTGCTGTATATATCACAAATCTACTATCATTCATACACTGCTACAATTGCAGCAAACAAGTTATTGCTTCAAAAAAGTTCTTCATGTGAAGTGCAGATAGCACACTTGTGCTCCAAAAAGAAGTCCAGATCATCAAATTGGTACACTAGCTGTTTTGGGGAAATTGGGTAATGAGCATTGCCTGTTGGTCACTTTGTGGGTTAAAGGACAATTCTGAAACTACGGACGGCATACAATTGTACAATATACAATACTCATCGCAAACACTTGAAAAATCCAGGGTGGCAAGCTATCTAACATCAGCTGTCTACGCAAGAGTATGGATAATTCGAACAAGAATATCGAAGCAAAGAGCAAATAAAGTTGCAAACAGAGGTATGATGAATGAGTTGAGAAGTACCCACATAGAACCTCTTGTAGCTCCAATAAAACCATAACAACCTTCGGTGTCTCTGATGAAGTCATGAAGCTCCTTGTTTAAAGTGCAATACAGAAAGACCAGCCCAGGATGCAGAGGTTTTGACTTGGTACTGATTAAACCACTTTTCAGTCTCTTCTTCACTTGGATTGCAGGATTGTATATCTGCAGAGAATATCTGTGAGAAAAACAGCTCAAGGCAACATGGTCTGCAAATTAGATGGAGGTGTTGAAGTGTATCTTAGTTGGATTCACCTCACATCTCACTAGCCCAAAATTTAACATACTGTATGATTACAGTAATAAGGACTGAAACTTTAGTTACCGAAACTGAAACACGACGGCAAGCGTTGCCATGTGAAATGTGAGTGATGGTGACAGTTTTGCGCCGTGGCATTGCTCATAACACGATCCACGTACCCCATGGGCTTCAGGTGTTCGGCAAAATGCTCGTGAGAGAGCAGGCCAATGAACTGCACGAACGATCCATTGCTCCGTTCGGGGGCGAGAGGAGAGATTGGGGGCGATACTACCTTGAAGGAGACCTCGGAGAAGCGGCGGGCGACGGCCTTGGTGATGAGGTCGACGTAGTCGGTGCCGGGCGCCATGGAGACGCGCACGAGCCACCACTGCGGGCCGTGCTCGGCGAGGAAGTCGAGGTTGAGCTCCTCCCGCCACGTCCGCTTCGGCGGCTTCTTCCGCCGCCGCGCCGGCTCGTGGATGAGCTGCTCCTCCACCTCCTCCTTCCAGTCCCGCGCCTTGAGCTCCCTCGCCTCCCTCCGCCTCTCCCGCCTCTCCCGCGCCGTCAGCTCCTCGTCTCCGTCACCCCCGCCGTCCGCCGACGAGACCGAGGCCGAGGCCGACAGAGACACCACCGACGCTGCGGCGGCCCGCGGCGCCGCCGGGAGGGCGCAGCGACATGGGAGCCGCAGGAGTGGATAGACCAAGCTCATTGCTCCCAGCTCTCTCAAGCCGCTCGGGAACGAAGCGATTGAGTATTTTTCTTTTCAAAAACAAATGAAAAAAGTATAGAATACCTGGCCAGACGGCCCGGCACGCCACGGCACGAGCATGCCTGCTGAACGTGCCGCCCGCCACGGCATGCAGGGACACGTTTAGCAATGGAAAAAGTTCAATTTTAACCTTGAATTTGTATTGGTCGAACGAAATAAACTCTCAACTCAAAATCCCGATCGATTGCATCCTGAATATGCAATCCTGGTCTAAATCAAACCTTCGCACCATGTCAACCGGGATTCATTTTTTGGGCCGGCCCGTTTTAAAATCACGAACATATTTAATATTTTTAGAACATATTTCGAAACGGACAACACATTTCCAAACAAATATTTTTTTCCCTAAAACACGAACATTTTTTATAATATGTGAACCATTTTATAAAATGGAAAAGTCTTACCTTCCACCGGTGGATCTGTGCGATCCATCCGCCGCCTCCTCATCCGTTGATTTTTCCCATCCCGCGCCTAACGTTTTCCTGAAACTGGGCAGTTGTTTCAGAAACTGCCCAGTCCGTTGTCAGCCTACCGCGGCTCCGCACGCACGCCGTCACCGGCCTACCGCCGCCCCTGCTCCGCCGCCCTCCACCGTCGGCCTGTGCGCTGCCCCGCCGCCCTCCACCGCCGGCCCGCCCCTCACCAGATCCCCACCTCGTCGGATCACCGGATCCCCACCTCGCGCGGCGAACGAGGAGGTGTGGGGCACGGACGCCGGCGAGCTCCCGTCGCAACAACCATGGCCAGCCCCGGCTCCCTCGGCCTTAGGAGCAAGGTGGTGGAGGAGAAGGCCGTGGAGGTGGTGGACGGGAAGGCTGACGAGGCGGCAGCGGAGGACGAGGAGGAGAAGAAGATGGAGAAGGCGGAGGCGGAGGCCGGGGCGGTCATCGAGGGCACCACCGCGTCCTTCAAGGAGGAGAGCAACCTTGTCGCCGACCTCGCCGACCCCGAGCAAAAGGCGCTCGCCCAACTCAAGGAGCTCGTCGCCGCCGCGCTCGCCGGCGGGGAATTCGACCTGCCCCCGCCGCCGCGTTCTGTAACTCGACCTTTGTTGCAAAAAATTCTTCCGTAAAAATATCTATGTTACAGAAAGACGAAGAAAAAAAAATTCTGCAACAAGCAAATTGTTTCTGAAACTCGACCGTTGTTTTAGGAATTAACGGATCCAAAGTTTATTTTTTGCAACAAAACGAAAGTTTCTGCAACTCGAGCATCGTTTCAGAAATTGCGTCCAGAGCGGATCAGACGCAACGGATCGGACGGCTACACGCGCGAGATCGAACGGCTGTCGAGGTGGTGGATATTTAATAAATATCCACCGATAGATGCGTAGCAGTCCCCTTATAAAATCTCTCAAAAATAGAAAACGTGAATATTTTCAAAATCAGAACATTTTTCAAATTGGAAAATAATTTTTGGATGCGCGAACATTTTTTCTTGTAGTTGTGGAGTGATGCATGCATTTGTTCTTGTAGTTGTGAGTATATTAAAACTGTAGCTTAAGCTCTACCTGGTCAGCATTTTTCTAAATTTGTTAATCTTTTTTAAAAATGACGGACCTTTTTCAAATATTTCTTACAATGTGTTGGGACAAATCCGGTCCAACGATGAATGTCGAATAGCCTACAGGTACGCATAATACACACCATGACAACCCACACATACACGTGCATGCACACTCGTAATATATAATAAATATTTTAACGACACACAATGAACTCTATATAATATAAGAGAAAATAAACAGTAACAAAAAAATCAAAAACTATAAAAGTATAAAATATAAATTGAAACAGAAAATAAAAATAAAAACAAAAGGAAAAAAAGAACCAGAAAACAAAAATATAAAAAACAAATAACAAACAAAAACCTGAAGCAAAACAATGTGTAGCACCCGTTGCCGTGAAAAGGGAGCTTCATTGTTCGAAACTAATGTGTTGAGAATGTACACGGTCATTAATTGATGACTGTAAAATAATGTTAGAGCCAACGACCTAGCGCTGAGGTTCAAAATATATTTCAAAAATATAAAAATATACATGTGTGTAATTTTAAAATTACTGCATTTGGAAAATGTTCATACATTCCAAAAAAGTGTTGGGGACGATTAAAAAAATGTATATGATGTACTATTATTTTTAACATGTATTCTAAAAAAATGTTAATCATATGTTAAAAATCTTTTAAGGTGCTTCCTACTTACTATAAAATAACCTGTGGACTTCACAATGTTTTTGAAAATCCTTGAATTTTAATTTTGAAAATCCATTTACTTGTTTGCAAAATCGTTGAACTTTTTTTTATACCCGTTGTTTTCTTCAGAATTCGTAAACTTTTTTTCTCACTTTTTTTAATTCCATAAATATTATGATGTCTGATAGTGAGATGGGCCTGACTGGTCTGGCCCAGTCTTTTCCACGCGTGCACAGGCCAATCCCGGTCAAGTCAGCTGTCCCAGTTTGCCAAACGAATTCACGGTTCTTTTTTAGACGAGGATTGCATAGTTCAGGGTGCAATCGACAGGGATTTCGAGTTGGAGATTCATTTCGTCGAACCTCTACAAATTCAGGGTTCAAAATAGACTTTCCCTTTAGCAATCGGGTTGTGTCGGACCACCTGTGAACTCCACCTTTAAATTCATGCACAACCCGGTTATTAAACACGCGGTACGTTGTACAGCTTAACACGCTCGGCCTCATATTTTAAATCTATTGAGCTCATTTTTAGGTTTATTGGGATGTATTTTATTTACACACATATATATTAAAAATATATTAAAAAATAAACGGGTCGTACCGTGCTGGTTCGCATGCCCGGCCTCCAAGCCCAGGCATGGCCCGAGGCGTGCCGCGTGCCGGGCCCGGCCCGTCTAGGTCGTGTAGTGTGTGCCCTATGGCGGGTCGTGCCGGCGTGCTCGCGGGCTGGCCTTGTTGGCCCGACCCGTTTGGTCAAATTGTTGGAAATATGTCAGAGAGGCAATAATAAAATAGTTATTATTATATTTCCTTGTTCAAGATAATCATTTATTATTCATACTATAATTGTATTGATTGAAAACTCAAATATATGTGTGGATACATAGACAACACACTGTGCCTAGTAAGTCTCTAATGGACTAGCTCGTTGATCAAAGATGGTCAAGGTTTCGTGGCCATAGACATGAGTTGTCATTTGACAACGGGATCACATCATTAAGAGAATGATGTGATGGACAAGACCCAAACTATAAACGTAGCATATGATCGTGTTAGTTCACTACTACTGTTTTCTGGATGTCAAGTATCTGTTCCTATGATCATGCAACTCTCAGACACCAGAGGAATGCCTCGTGTGTATCAAACGTCACAACATAATTGGGTGACTATAAAGGTGCTCTACAGGTATCTCCGAGGGTGTTTGTTGGGTTGGCGTGAATCGAGAGTGGGATTTGTCACTCCGTATGACGGAGAGGTATCTCTGGGCCTACTCGATAATACAACATCACAATGAGCTTGCAAGCAATGTGTCTAAGGAGTTGGTCACGGAATTTTGTATTACAGAACGAATAAAGAGAATTGTCGGCCACGAGATTGCGCTAGGTATGAAGATACCGACGATCGGATCTCGGGAAAGTAACATATCGATGGATCAAGGGAATAGCATACGGGATTGATTGAATCCTTGACAATGAGGTTCGACCGATGAAAGATCTTCGTAGAATATGTAGGAATCAATATGGGCATCCACGTCCTGCTATTGGTTATTGAAAGGACGTGGATGTCGCCTAAAGGAGGGATGACTAGGCACTTTAAAATGATTACAGTTTAGACTTGAACAAATGCGAAATAAACCTAAAACAACTAGGCTCGCCTATGTGCACCAACAACTTATGCTAAGCAAGATAAACAACTAAGTGATAGCAAGATATACGACAAGAAACAATGTGGCTATCACAAAGTAAAGTGCATAAGTAAAGGGTTCGGGTAAGAGATAACCGAGGCACGCGAAGACGATGATGTATCCCAAAGTTCACACCCTTGCGGATGCTAATCTCCGTTTGGAGCGGTGTGGAGGCACAATGTTCCCCAAGATGCCACTAAGGCCACCGTAATCTCCTCACGCCCTCGCACAATGCAAGATGTCGTGATTCCACTAAGGGACCCTTGAGGCCGGTCATCGAACTCGTACAAACAAGGTTGGGGCAATCTTCACAACTTAATTGGAGGCTCCTAACAACACCACAAAGCTTCACCACAAAGGCATATGGCTTCGAGGTGACCACAAATGCTCGGGGAAATCTCCACAACTTAATTGGAGACCCCGACGCTTGCCCGGAGCTTTACACCAAAATGATTGAGCTCTGAGGCACCACCAAGCTTCTAGGACGCCAAAGCATCAATGAAGAACAATCTCTAGGGTACCAAGTACCCAAGGGTAATAAGCTTCTCAACTTCTCATGTATCATCGTGGAGAACTCAAACCGATGCAACAGATGCAATGGCAAGAACACGCGAAGTGGTCGAGTCCCTCACACTCAAATCCCTCCATAACAAAAAAAGCTATGGAGAAATATGAGAGGAAGAACAAGGAGCTCACAAAGAACTCCAAGATCAAGATCCAAGGGGTTCCCCATACATAGAGGAGAAAGTGATTGGTGGGGATGTGGATCTAGATCTCCTCTCTCTTTTCCCTCAAGAACTAGCAAGAATCATTGGAGGGATTGAGAGATAGCAAGCTCTAAGAAGGTCAACAATGGGGGAAGAACACGATCTCAACGGATGGATTAGATCCAATGGGGAAGAAGACCCCCACTTTCAGCCCGAGCACAGCGGTACTACCGCTGCTAGGAGCGGTACTACCGCTGCTAGGAAGTAAAAAATTACTTTCAAGCCTACCTCCGCTAAGACCGCGGTTGTGCAAAAGTTTGACGCGGCGGTAGTATCGGACGGTACTACCGCCAAAGAGCGGTAGTAAAAAAACTACTACCGCTGGCACCTGCAGTACTAGCGCTGGCACGTGTGATACTACCGCTCGCCAGTGAAACTGCCATAACTTTCGCATACGAGCTCCGAATCGAGCAAACTCAAGCTTGTTGGATTCAGGAAATCTTAAGAACATGCAGTTGTGAAAATGCCAATGATATAGAGATGTGAGACGTCTATGAATGAAGAACCAGCAAAAACTTCCATCATCAAAAACATCATAGAAGATGCATATGGACTCTGTTTTCGATGAACTCAAGCTTGTCATGAAGATGACCAAAAGATCTACAACTCACAAAAGAAACATAAAACAAGAACCAAGAAATATGATGAAGGATGCGAATGGTTTGATCTCTCAACGAACATGCGATCAAGCTACTCACTTGAGAGCCCCCCTTGACAGTACGACAATCTATCCTAAAATAGAGAAACCTATCAAGGGCAAACATGTACCTTGCACCTAGTCCTCTTGAGCTAGATGACGATGACCTTGGATTCCTCAAGATGGACCACCTTTCTTGATTGCGTTGGTTTGATGGAGACTAGTTGATTGCCCCCCCATACTCACTATGGGTGAGCCACTCTTCAACACATCTTCACAACTCCATTGCCACCACAATGGACGTCAATCTTCAAGCATGATATCTTCGTGACGCTCCCCTTGAACTTGCACACCGCAACCTTGATGACGATCACTACTTCATGTCATCCTTCACAGGTTGAATGAGATCTCCCTCTTGACGCAAACCCATGGAAATACACCTAATCCCACATATAGCTCTCACGAAGACCATGGGTTAGTACACAAAAGCGTTATGGACAATGCTTACCATACCATGGGATCACTTGATCCCTCTCGGTACATCTTGTACACTTTTTTGTGTTGATCATCTTGATTTAATCTTTGCTTAGTCTTGATCAACCTTGTGTCTTTATGACCAATCTTTGGATAATACTTTGAATACCACCTTGGCCATCAAATAAACTCCTTGAAACCAACAAATGGACTTCAAGAAGTGCCTATGGACAAATCCTTCGAATATAACTCAATGCAACCATTAGTCCATAGGGATTGTCATCAATTACCAAAACCACATACAGAGAAATATGCTCTAACAGTTATTGATCGAAGAGTGTCTCGGTCATGTCTACATAATTCTCGAACCAGCACGGTCTACACACTTAAGGTTCGGTGACGATATAAGCATAATTGAGTCATTGTGTTGGTCACCGAAGGTTGTTCGGATCCCCGAATGAGATCCCGGACGTGACGACGAACTCCGGAATAGTCCAGAGGTGAAGATTGATATATAGGATGAAGGCCATTGGAATCCGAAAAGTGTTCCGGGGTGTATCGAGGGAATAACAGAGTGTCGAAAGGGGTTTCGGGAGGCCCCGGCAAAAAAAATTTGGGGGGGGCATTGGCCAAGGAGAGTGGGCACCGCAGCCCACCAGGGGGCTGGGCGCAGCCCCTCTCCCCAACCCACTTCGGCCGAAGGGGAGGAGGGCTCCTCCTTGGGGCGCGGCCAGGCCAACTTGGGTGGCAAGGCACCCAAGTGGGAGGGCCACCCAACCCTAGCCAACGCCCCTCCCTTGTCCGCCGCTCCCTAGGGGATATACTAGGGAGCCCTCCCCTCTTCCTTCTCCCTATAAATAGAGATGTAGAGAGAGGGCAGCCACATGACAATCTTGCCGCGGGGCTGCACCTCCACTCCTTTGTAGTTATCTCCTCCAAACACCGCATGGTGAAGCCCTGCTGGGCTGTTGATACGTGTCCAACGTATCTATAATTTTTTATCGTTCCATGCTATTATATTATCAACTTTGGATGTTTTATATGCATGAATATGCTATTTTATATTATTTTTGGGACTAACCTATTGACCTAGAGCCCAGTGCCGGTTCCTGTTTTTCCTTGTTTTTGACCTTATTCAGATAGGACCATGGTCTTCATGATAGAGAGTCTCATATATTGTCACTTTCATATACTAGTGGGAATTTTCGTTATAGAACTCGGCTTGTATATTCCAATGATGGGCATCCTCAATTGCCCTAGGTCTTCGTGAGCAAGCGAGTTGGATGCACACCCAGTTAGTTTCTTTTTGAGCTTTCATGAACTTATAGCTCTTGTGCATCTCTTTCATGACAATCCCTACTCACTCACATTGATATCTATTGATGGGCATCTCGATAGCCCGTTGATACGCCTAGTTGATGTGACCATCTCCTCCTTTTTGCCTCACAACCACCACCATATTCTATTCCACCTATAGTGCTATGTCCATGGCTCACGCTCATGTATTGCGTGAGAGTTGAAAAGGTTTGAGAAAGTAAAAGTATGAAAACAATTGCTTGACTAGTACTGGGGTTGTGCATGATTTAAATACATTGTGTGGGGAAGATGGAGCATAGCCAGACTATATGATATTGTAGGGATAAATCTCTTTGGCCATGTTATTTCGAGAAGACATGATTGCTTTGTTAGTATGTTTGAAGTATTATTGTTCTTATATCAATATTAAACGTTGTGCTTTGAATCATATGGATCTAAATATTCATGTTACAATATATGTTAGGTAGCATTCCATATTTTTTTTGTTTTTATCATTTACCTGCTCGAGGACGAGCAGGAATTAAGCTTGGGGATGTTTGATACGTCTCCAATGTATCTATAATTTTTTATCGTTCCATGCTATTATATTATCAACTTTGGATGTTTTATATGCATGAATATGCTATTTTATATTATTTTTGGGACTAACCTATTGACCTAGAGCCCAGTGCCAGTTCCTGTTTTTTCCTTGTTTTTGACCTTTTTCAGATAGGAATATCAAACGGAATAAAACTTTCGTCGTGTTTTTTTGGAAAATATCAAAAATACCAGAAGAAAAAGATACCGGAGAGGAGTCCCGAGGAAGCCACGAGCCAGGGAGCCCCCCCCCCCCCGGGGCGTGCCTGGGGGGCTCGTGACTCCCTCGTGGGTCCCCCTGACTTGTTCTCGACGCTATCCGCTCCTATAAATACAGAAACCTCCAGAAATAAACCTCGATCGGGAGTTCCGCCGCCGCAAGCTTCTGTAGCCACCAAAAACCAATCGGGAGCCCGTTCCGGCACCCTGCCGGAGCGGGAACCCATCTCCGGTGGCCTTCTTCACCCTGCCGGAGCGGGAACCCATCTCCGGCGATCTCCATGACGAGGAGGGAGTAGTTCTCCCTCGGGCCTGAGGGTATGTACAAGTAGCTATGTGTTTGATCTCTCTCTCTCTCTCTCTCTCTCGTGTTCTTGAGATGTCATGATCTCGATGTACCGCGGGCTTTGCTACTATAGTTGGATCCTATGATGTTCTTCCCCCTCTCCCTTCTTGTAATGAATTGAGTTTCCCCTTTGAAGTTATCTTATCGGATAGAGTCTTTAAGAACACTTGATGTATGTCTTGCACGTGTCTATCTGTGGTGACAATGGGATATTCATGTGTGTACTTGATATATGTTTTGGTGATCAACTTGCGGGTTTCGTGACATCGGGAACCTATGCATATGGGTTGGCACACGTTTTGACTCTCCGGTAGAAACTTTGGGCACTCTTTGAAGTTCTATGTGTTGGTTGGATAGATGATTCTGAGATTGTGTGATGCATATCGTATAATCATGCCCACGGATACTTGAGGTGATAATGGAGTATCTAGGTGACATTAGGTTCTTGGTTGATGTGTGTCTTAAGGTGTTATTCTAGTACAAACTCTAGGATATATTGAACGGAAAGAATAGCTTCATGTTATTTTACTACGGACTCATGAATAGATCGATCAGAAAGAATAAATTTGTGGTGGTTTCGTACCCGACAATAATCTCTTCGTTTGTTCTCTGCTATTAGTGACTTTGGAGTGACTCTTTGTTGCATGTTGAGGGCTAGTTATATGATCCAATTATGTTATCATTGTTGAGAGAACTTCACTAGTGAAAGTATGAACCCCAGGCCTTGTTTCCACGCATTGCAATACCGTTCGTGCTCACTTTTATTATTAATTACCTTGCTGTTTTTATAATTTCAGAATACAAAAACATATATCTACTATCCATATTGCACTTGTATCACCATCTCTTCGTCGAACTAGTGCACCTATACAATTTACCATTGTCTTGGGTGTGTTGGGGACACAAGAGACTCTTTGTTATTTGGTTGCAGGGTTGCTTGAGAGAGACCATCTTCATCCTACGCCTCCCGCGGATTGATAAACCTTAGGTCACCCACTTGAGGGAAAATTGCTACTGTCCTACAAACCTCTGCACTTGGAGGCCCAACAACGTCTACAAGGAGAAGGTTGTGTAGTAGACATCAGCTGTCACCACCAACACCTCACCACACCGTCGTGCTGCAGGAGGACCCGGACTGCTACTTCACCATCGCTCCCTGGATCGAGGAGGTGAAGGCGTCACCAAATTGTACGTGTGTTGAACACGGAGGTGTCGTCCGTTCGGCACTTGATCGGGAGATCGCGGGACGGTTCATGATTGGATCGCGAAGACGTACCACTACATCAACCGCATTCTTGAACGCTTTCGCTTAGCGATCTACAAGGGTATGTAGATGCACTCCCCATCTTGTAGATGGTCATCACCATGGATAGATCATGTTTGCACGTAGGAAATTTTATTTTTGCCATGCAACATTCCCCAACAGTGGCATCATGAGCTAGGTCTATGCATAGATGACATCTCGAGTAGAACACAAAAGAGTTTGTGGGCGTTGATATTCAGATTGCTTCCCTCCTTAATTAGTATTTTCTTGATTCAGCAGTATTTTTGGATGAAGCGGCCCGGACCAACTTTACTCGTCCACGTACGAGAGACATGTTCCATCGAGTGACATGCAACTTGCTGCATGAAGATGGATGGCGTGTGTCTATCTCTCGTACTTTAGTTGAATTAGATTCGACAAAAGGCGGTCCTTGTAGAAGGTGAAATAGCAACTTGCATATCACCGTTGTGATTTTGCGTAGGTAAGAAACATTCTTGCTAGATACCCATAGAAGCCATGTAAAACTTGCAACAACAAATTAGATGACGTCTAACTTGTTTTTGCACGGTATGCATGTGATATGATATGGCTAATGACATGATGTGATATATTTGATGTATGAGATGATCATGTTGTAATAGTTCATATCGACTTGCATGTCGGTGCTACGGCAACCGACAGGAGCCATAGGGTTGTCTTTTATTTTTGAGCGCTTGGTGATGTTTTACTTTATCGCTAAATTAGTAGCAATAGTAGTACGAGCATAGATGGCGCGACAACCTCGATGACAGCACAATGATGGAGATCATGGTGTGGCACCGGTGATGATGGAGATCACGTCGGTGCTTGATGAGCCTAGCATGTACAGACATGGCCTCGAAACACAAGAGACCGAAAGGTCGAACATGAGTCATATATTTCATATGATCAACATGAAGATGTTCACCATTGAAACCAGCTCATTTCACGTGATGATCGGACTTGGGTTGGTGGATTTGGATCATGTGTCACTCGAATGACTAGAGGGATGTCGATTTGAGTGGGAGTTTTTAGTAATATGATTAAATAAACTCATTATCTTGAACTATAGTCTAAGTAATCTTTGCAAATTTATGGTGTAGATCAATGGCTCGCGTAGTAGCACCCCTGAATTTTAATGTTCCTAGAGAAAGCTAAGCTAATAGATGATGGGAGTAACTTTGTTGACTCGGCCCGTAATCTGAGGCTTGTCCTCATGGTTTCCCAAAAGAGTTATGTCCTTGATGCACCGCTAGGTGATTCACCCCTATTCCTGGCGGCTGAAGACGTTATGAACATGTGACAATCGCGTCTGCGTCACTACTCAGTAGTTCAGTGTGTGATATTGTATGGCTTAGAACCGGGACTTCAAAGACGTTTTGAACATCATGGAGCATATGATATGTTCCAGGAATTGAAGTTTACCTTTGAGAAGAATGTCCGGATCGAGAGGTATGAGACCCCCGATAAGTTCTACGCTTGCAAGATGGAGGAGAACGGGTTTGTTAGTGAGCATGTACTCAGAATGTCTGGGTATGACAACCGTTTGGCTGAGTTGGGAATTATCCTCCCACTAGAGGCAAGCACTGACAGAGTTCTCCAATCACTACCACCTAGCTACAAAAGCTTTGTGTTGAAATACAACATGAAAGGGATGAATAAATCAGCCGCCGAGCTGTTTGCGATGCTGAAAGTCGCTGAGTCAAAAATCCAGAAGGAACATCAATTGTTGATAGTCAATAAGACCACCAGTTTCAAGAAAAATGGCAAGGGCAAGAAACGTAACTTAAAGAAGAGTGGCGAAGTTGTTGCCCCTCCCATGAAGAAACCCAAGGTTGGGCCCAAGCGAGAAACTGACTGCTATCATTGCAAGGGGACTAGTCACTCGAAGCGGAACTGGCCCAAGTATATGGTAGACAAGAAGGCGGCCAACGCCAAACAAGGTATATATGATATACATGTTATTTATGTGTACCTCACCAACTCTCGTTGCAGTGCCTCGGTATTTGATACCGGTTAGGGTGCTCACATTTGCAACTCAAAACAGGAACTGCGGAATAAACAAAGGTTGGCGAAGGATGAAGTGACAATGCGTGTGGGAAATGGTTCCAAGGTTGATGCAATCACCGTCGGCGCGCTCTCACTACAGTTACCATCAGGATTAGTGATGAACGTGAATAATTGTTATTTAGTGCCCACGTTAAGCATGAACATTATATCTGGATCTTGTTTATTGCGAGACGGTTACTCATTTAAGTTAGAGAATAATGGTTTTTCTATTTATCTGATTAATATCTTTTATGGTCATGCACCCAGTGTGAGGGGTTTATTCTTATTGAATCTCGATAGTAATGACACACATGTTCATAACATTGATGCCAAAAGATGTAGAGTTGATAATGATAGTACTACTTTCTTGTAGCAGTGTGGCTTATGTCATATTGGTGTAAAGCGCATGAAGAAACTCCATGCTGATGGACTTTTGGAGTCACTTGATTTTGAATCACTTGACACATGTGAACCATGCCTCATGGGCAAGATGACCAAAACTCCGTTCTCCGGAACAATGGAGCGAGCAAGTGACTTGTTGGAAATCATACATACTGATGTGTGTGGTCGAATAAGCATTGAGGCGCGTGGTGGATATCATTACTTTCTCACCTTCACCGGCGACTTAAGTAGATATGGTTATATTTACTTAATGAAACACAAGTTTGAAACGTTTGAAAAGTTCAAGCAATTTCAGGGTGAAATGGAGAATCATCGTAACAAGAAGATCAAGTTCCTACGATCTCATCGAGAAGGAGAGTATCTAAGTTATGAGTTTGGCACTCACTTAAGACAATGTGGAATTGCTTCACAGTTGACACAGCGTGGAACACCACAACATAATGGTGTGTTCGAACGTCGTAATCGTACTTTATTGGATATGGTGCGTTCTATGATGTCTCTTGCCGATTTACCGTAATAATTTTGGGGTTTGCATTAGAGACAATTGCATTCACTTTAAATAGGGCACCATCAAAATCCATTGAGACGATGCCTTATGAACTGTGGTTTGGCAAGAAACCAAAGTTTTCGTTTATTAAAGTTTGGGGATGTGATGCTTATGTCAAAAAGCTTCAGTCTCAAAAGCTGGAACAAAAACGGAGAAGTGTGTCTTCATAGGATACCCAAAAGAGACAGTTGGGTACACCTTCTATCTCAGATCTGAAGGACAAGTAATTGTCGCTAAAAACAGAACATTTCTTGAGAAAGAGTTTCTCTCGAAAAAATTGAGTGGGAGGAAGATAGAACTTGATGAGGTTGTTGAATCTTCACTTCAACCGGAGCGTAGCGTGATAACCCACAAGTGTAGGGGATTGCAACAGTTTTCGAGGGTAGAGTATTCAACCCAAATTTATTGATTCGCCAAAAGGGGAAGTGAAAGAACATTCTCAAGTATTAGCAACTGAGTTTGTCAGATTCAACCACACCTGAAAGATTAGTGTCTGCAAGCAAAGTATCAGTAGCAACGTAGTATGATAGCAACGGTGTCAGAAAAAGATATGTTGACGGCAGACTATTCCTAACTATTGTATCAATGGCGCCAGTAAGTTGCACGTGGACGGGGAACTATTCTTCCCCGACAACGGTGTCGAAAAGGGGGTCTTGTAACAAGTAACAACAAAGTAGCAAGGAACAGCAGTAGCACGAGAGTAACAGCAGTAGCGACAGCAGTAGCAGCAAAGTGGCCCAATCCCTTTTGTAGCAAGGGCAAGCCTGGACAAAGTAACATAGCAAGGACCAGTAGTAAAAGACTCGTAGGCAGTGGATCGGTGATGGATGAGTATGCCGGATATGATTCATCATGTAACAACTATAACACAGAGAGATATGTAACTAGCTCCCGTTCGTCAATCTAATGTAGGCATGTATTCTGTATGTAGTCATACGTGCTTAGGGAAAAGAACTTGCATGACATCTATTGTCCATCCCTCCCGTGGCAGCGGGGTCCTAATGGAAACTACGGGATATTAAGGTTCTCCTTTAAATAAAGAACCGGACCAACGCATTAACACTTGGTGAATACATGAACTCCTCATACTATGGTCATCTCCGGGAGTGGTTCCATCTATTGTCACTCCGGGGTTGCCGGGTCATAACACATAGTAGGTGACTACAACTTGCAAGATAGGATCTAAAACACACATATATTGGCGACAACATAATAGGTTCAGATCTGAAATCATGGCACTCGTGCCCTAGTGACAAGAATTAAGCATGGCAAAGTAGTAGCAACATCAATCTCAGAACATAGTGGATACTAGGGATCAATCCCCGTCAAAACTAACTCGATTACATGATAGATCTCATCCAACTCATCACCGTCCAGCAAGCCTACGATGAGATTACTCACGAACGATGAAGAGCATCATGGAATTGGCGATGGAGGAAGGTTGATGATGACGATGGTGATGATCTCCCCTCTCCGGAGCCCAAAACGGACTCCAGATCTGTCCTCCAAATGAAGAACACGGGGTGGCGGCGCCTCCGTATCGTAAAACGCGATGAATCCTTCTACCTGATTTTTTTCCGGGCGAGACGGAAGATATAGAGCTGAGTTTGGGGGCGGTGGTGCCACGTGGGCCCCACAAGCCCTCACGGCGCGGCCAGGGGGGTGGCCGTGGCCTGTGGGCTTGTGTCCCACTAGCACACCTCCTCGGGTGGATCTTTGCGCAGGTATTTTTCTTTTATTCTAGAAAAATTCTCCGTAAATTTTCAGGACATTCCGAGAACTTTTATTTTTGCACAAAAACAACACCATGGCAATTCTGCTGAAAACAACGTTAGTCCGGGTTAGTTCCATTCAAATCATGCAAATTAGAGTCCAAAACAAGGGCAAAAAAGTTTGGAAAAGTAGATACGACGGAGACGTATCAACTCCCCCAAGCTTAAAGCCTTGCTTGTCCTCAAGCAATCCAGTTGAAAAACTGAAAGTGACAAAAGAAAAACTTTGACGAACTCTGTTTGATCTTGTTGTTGCAACTATGTCTAACTCATATCCAGAGTTTCAGCAAGATCACAAGCAAACCACATAAGCAAATGACATCTAGATCTCACGGTAAACTCATATCAATGGCATAATCAACTAGCGAGCAAATAATAATAAGTCTCAAACGTCAACACTTCAATCAAAACAACATGAAGCAGTACGAATAGATGGTATCTGCTAGCTCTTTCTGAGTCCGCAAAACATAAATGCAGAGCACCTTCAAAGACCAAGGGCTGACTAAACATTGTAATTCATGGCAAAGAAGATCCAGTCACAGTCATACTCAACACAGTTAAAAGCAAAGCATAAAAATGACAGAGGTGCTCTCTAATTGGTATTTTTGTAAGAGGCGGATGACTCAACATGAACATAAATAGATAGGCCCTTCGCAGAGGGAAGCATTGATTTGCAGAGGTGCGAGAGCTCAAGCTTTGAAAACAGAGATAATAATTTTGGGTGGCATGCTTTCATTGTCAATGCAATGACCAAGAGTTCTCAACATCTTCCACGCTACACATGCTATAGGCGGTTCCCAAACAGAAAAGTAAAGTTTTGACTCCCCCATCACCAATCAATCACACTCCACGGCTAGCCGAATCCTCGGGTACCGTCCATACCAACATCAATCCTGGGGGAGTTTTGTTTGCAATTATCTTTTCGATTTGAGCTTGGAACTGGGAATTCCAATTACCGGCCCCTTTCTTGTGAATGATAGTGAATAAACACATATCAAGGATAACACGCCTAGCATGGAAGATACTAATAACCCCCTGTCACCACATGAGCGGTTCGGGCATGCAAAACAGATTATTTCTTGAAGGTTTAGAGAGTGGCACATGCAAATTTACTTGGAACGGCAAGTAGATACCGCACATAGGTAGGTATGGTGGACTCATATGGAACAACTTTGGGTTTATGGAAGTGGATGCACAAGCAGTATTCCCGCTTAGTACAAGTGAAGGCTAGCAAAATATTGGGAAGCGACCAACTAGAGAGCGACAACAGTCATCGAAATGCATTGAGATTAACTAATATTGAGTGCAAGCATGAGTAGGACATAAATCACCATGAACATGAATATCATAGAGGCTATGTTGATTTTGTTTCAACAACATGCGTGAACATGCGCCAAGTCAAGCCACTTGAAACATTCAAAAGAGGATACCATCCTATCATACTACATCATAGTCATCTCAACATTCATGTGGGCATCTAAGACAGACCATTATAAGCTCCTAGCTAAGTAAGCATGGCATAAGAAACTATGATCTCTAAGTTGTCATTGCAAACATGTTTCTCTCACAACAAAGCTGAATCAGGCATGATGAGCTAGTCATATTTACAAAAACAAAATAGATCGAGTTCATACCAGCTTTTCCAGGCTCAGTCACTTCATCATATATTGTCATTATTGCCTTTCACTTGCACGACCGAACGATGTGAACAATAATAAGAGTGCTCGTGCATTGGACTACGCTGGAATCTGCAGGCAAACACAAAAGAGAAGACAAAGTAATATGGCTCTTTGAAAGCTAAACAGGTATGCATGCAAGAGCCACTAAGTATTGTAACCATTATCTTCTACCTTGACCCAAAGAAAAAGAAAACTATTTACACGGGAAAGCTCCCAACAAGCAAAAGAAGAAAAAGAAAATCTTTTTGGGTTTTCTCAAACTAGACAGACACATGAAAAGAAAACGAGAAAAAGAAAATAAACTAGCATGGATGATGCAGTGGCAAACTGTGAACACCGGCTAACAAAGTGAAAGCATAAGCAAGAATGGAAAGTCGGCGAGAACACGTACTCCCCCAAGCTTAGGCTTTTGGACTAAGTTGGTCTACTCCCAAGGAGGGAAATAACCAGCTCCGGGGTACTCCGGAGTGGACTGAGGATGCCACTGCTGTGTGAGCTCTTCTGGCTCCCACTGATAAACTAGCGTCTGGTACTCGACTGGTGGCTCGGGCACGGGCACGTGTGGTTGGGCTAAGCCCCAATATGCGTAGATGTCTGAGGGCATAATAATGTACCTGCCTACATGAAGATTGAACAAATAAGGAGCAGGCAAAGTAATAGTCTCACGAGTACCCTGACTAAACACCAGGTTATAAATCATCCTTCTATTTATATCTCTATCAAGAAAGTCATGGCGAACCATGCTATCGTAATCTAATATCTCTCGGGAAGAAGAATCTCTTCTTCCTCCTCCAGTCTAATAGGTATCTCAAAGTGTCTAGCAAGACGAGTAGCATAGATACCTCCATAGACAACACCTTTAGAACGGTTCAGGTTCAACCGTTGAGCTACTATAGTGCCCAAGCTATTAGTTTTATTGTTATAAAGGGCTTCGCGCAAGACCCCAAGATCTGGGGAACTAAGTGACCCAGCTTTCCCACAGCCAATCAAACATTTTCCCACAAATAATGAGAAGTACCGAAGCACGGGAAAATGAATGCTAGCAGCTCTAGCGCAAGACACTCCTCTCTCCTCTCCTACAACAATTGTATCGATGAAAGCTTCCAAGTCCCGTGGACGAGGTTCATGAATATCCCCAATGTAAGGTAATTTGCAAACATTGCAAAAATCCTGGAGTGGCATGCGCTGGGGGATATCATAAAGTTTAAACTCAACCATAGGAGGATTCTTCCTCGGATAGAAGTTAAAGCTTTGGATGAAGATATTAGTGAGGAGGAGGTATTGCAGACACTTATCTTCAACGAAGGCGGTAAGGCCTGCGTTCTCCACCAAGTGATAAAAGTCCTCATAAATTCCAGTGGCGCGTAAGAACACGTCGCTTGGCCACTCGCACGCTCAAACTTCTGCGACTCGAGGGACCAGATACTTGGGCTTCTTCTCACTCCCATCATCCTTGGGGTCACGGCTTGACGAGCCTCTTAAGAACCTCCTCATCTCTTCCCTTTTCCTATCTCTGAAATTTTCTAAATTTTTTAGTGATTCTAAGAAAAAGTGAATAAGGCTCAACAAAACTCGTAGCAACTACTCCCACAAGTGCCTAGAGGCCATATTACGCATCAAAACTACTTGGGACCAGCTAAAATCAGCATGCAAAGCTCAAGAACATGGTCACCAAGGCAGCAAAAATACGCGGAGTATAAGGCACTAGAGCAAAAAACTAATTGGACCAATGGATGAGTCACTTACCAAAAGAAATCCGTCAATGGGGTTGATCAAATCCCCTCGACAAAACTTCTCGAATCGCAAAAGAAGATGGAGAATTTTCGAACAGTCACTAGGTTACCTCAATGGGGATGTGTATCTCCCCAACAAGCAAATCATACTTCATCTTGGCATGAGGAATAGGGCATTCAAAGCGCCCAATAAGAATCGATGAAGTCTTTTCGATAGCATTGATGCAATGTACTCGATATTGTTTCTTTGGAAAGTGCATCGTATGCTCATTACCGTTGACATGGAAAGTGCCATTGCCTTTGTTGCAATCTATAACAGCCCCTGCGGTGTTTAAAAAGGGTCTTTCGAGGATGACCGCCATGGCATCGTCCTCGGGAATATCCAAGATAACAAAGTCTGTTAAGATAGTGACGTTAGCAACCACAAGAGGCACATCCTCGCAAATGCCGATAGGGAAAGCAGTTGATTTTTCGGCCATTTGCAGAGAGATTTCAGTGGGTGTCAACTTATCCAGTTCAAGTCTACGATAAAGAGAGAGAGAGAGAGGCATAACACTAACATCGGCTCCAAGGTTGCATAACGCAATTCTAACGTAGTTGCCTTTAATGGAGCAAGGTATAGTGGGCACACCGGGATCACCTAGTTACTTAGGAGTTCCACCCTTGAAGGTATAATTAGCGAGCATGGTGGAAATCTCAATCTTAGGTATCCTCCTCTTATTAGTCACAATATCTTTCATTTACTTAGCATAGAGAGACATTTTGAGCATATCTGTCAAACACATTTGGAGAAAGAAAGGTCTGATAATTTAAACGAAGCGCTCAAAATCCTCATCATCCTTTTTATTGGATGGTTTGGGAGGAAAGGGCATGGGTTTCTGAACCCATGGTTCCCTTTCTTGACCATGCTTCCTGATACGTCTCCATCGTATCTACTTTTCCAAACTCTTTTGCCCTTGTTTTGGACTGTAATTTGCATGGTTTGAATGGAACTAACCTAGACTGACGCTGTTTTCAGCAGAATTGCCTTGGTGTTATTTTTGTGCAGAAATCAAAGTTCTCCAAACGTCTTGAAAATTTACGGGGAGCAGTTTTGGAAAATATAAAAAATATCTGCGCCAAGTTCCACCTGAGGGGGTGGGCCAGTGGGCCACAAGCCCTGGCTACGCCACCACCCCACTGGTGGCGGTGGGCAGGCTTGTGGGGCCCACACTGCTCTGCCGCCCCAACCTCGGGTCTATAAGTCCCCTTTCGTCCCAGAAAAAATAAAAAAGAGAATTTTTCGCCGCATTTACGATACGGAGGCGACGCCACCACCTGTTCTTCATCTGGAGGGCAGATCTGGAGTCCGTCTTGGGCTCTGGAGAGGGGAAATCATCACCATCGTCATCATCAACCTTCTTCCCTCTCCAGTTCCATGAAGCTCTGCGTCGTTCGTGAGTAATCTATTCGTAGGCTCGCTGGGCGGTGATGAGTAGGATGAGATCAATCATGTAATGGAGTTAGTTTTGATGGGGATTGATCCCTAGTATCCACTATGTTCCGAAATTGATGTTGCTACTACTTTGCCATGCTTAATGCTTGTCACTAGAGCCCGGGTGCCATGATTTCAGATCTGAAATTATTATGTTGTCACCAATATATGTGTGTTTTAGATCCGATCTTGCAAGTTGTATTTACCTACTATGTGTTATGTGTTGGGTAACGTAGCATAAATTCAAAAAAAATCCTATGAATATTCAGATCTTCCTATGGAGAGACCAACAAAGAGAGAGGGGTGAGTGCATCTTCATACCTTTGAAGATCGCTAAGCGGAAGCGTTGCTAGAACGCGGTTGATGGAGTCATACTCGCGGAGATTCAGATCGCGGTGTGATTCCGATCTAGTGCCGAACCACGGCACCTCCGCGTTCAACACATGTGCAGCCCGGTGACGTCTCCCGCACCTTGATCCAGCAAGGAGGAGGGAGAGGTTGGGGAAGATCTCCGGCAGCACGACGACGTGGTGTCAGTGGAGAGACGAGGTCTCCCGGCAGGTCTTTGCCAAGCACCGGCAGAGAGGAGGAGAAGGAAGAGCAGGGGTGCGCCAAGGGAGAGCAAGATTCGTGTCTCCAACAGCCCAAAGTGCCCACTATATATAGGGGGAGGGAGGGGCTGCGCCCCCCTTGAGGGTTTCCCCTTCCTGGGAGGGGCGACAGCCCTAGATGGGAGAGGTGCGGCGGCCAAGGGGGGAAGAGGGGTGGCGCACCCTTCTCGTGGGCCTTAGGCCCACCTGCGCTAGGGTTTGCCCCCTCTCCCCTCTTCTTGCGCCATGGGCTGAGTGTGGGAGGCGCACCAGCCCACCCAGGGGCTGGTTCCCTTCCGCACTTGGCCCATCTAGCCTCCCGTGGTGGTGGCCCTCTTCCGGCGGACCCCCGGGGACACTTCCGGTTGTCCCGGTACGTTACCGGCGACGACTGAAACACTTCCGGAGTCCAAAACCATCCGTCCTATATATAAATCTTTACCTCCGGACCATTCCGGAGGTCCTCGTGACGTTCGGGATCTCATATGAGACTCCGAACAACTTTCGATAACCTCGTATAACAATTCCCTATAACCCTAGCGTCATCGAACCATAAGTATGTAGACCCTCCGGGTTCGGGAGACAGGCAGACATGACCGAGACACCTCTCCGGCCAATAACCATCAGTGGGGTTTGGATACCCATGGTGGCTCACAGTTGCTCCACGATTATCTCATCGGATGAACCACGATGTCAAGGATTCAATCAATCCCATATACAATTCCCTTTGTCTATCGGTATAGAACTTGCCCAAGATTCAATCGTCGTTATACCTATACCTTGTTCAATCTCGTTACCCGTAAGTCTCTTTACTCGTTCCGTAGCACGTCATCGTGTGACTAACTCCTTAGTCACATTGAGCTCGTGATGATGTTCTACCGAGTGCGCCCAGAGATACCTCTCCGTCACATGGAGTGACAAATCCCGATAACGATTCGTACCAACCAAATAGACACTTTCACAGGTACCCGTAGTGCACCTTTATAGTCACCCAGTTACGTTGTGAGGTTTGATACACCCAAAGCACTCCTACGGTATCCGGGAGTTGCACAATCTCACGGTCGAAGGAAAAGACACTTGCATTAGAAAAGCTTTAGCATACGAACAATACGATCTAGTGCTATGCTTAGGATTGGGTCTTGTCCATCACATCATTCTCCTAATGACGTGATCCCGTTATCAATAACATCTAATGCCCATGACCAGGAAACCATGATCATCTATTGACTAACGAGCTAGCCAACTAGAGGCTTGCTAGGGACACATTGTGATCTATTTATCCACACATGTATTACTCTTTCCTCTTAATACAATTATAGCATGAAAAATGGACAATTATCATGAACGAGGAAATATGATAATAACCATTTTATTATTGCCTCTAGGGCATATTTCCAACATTATGATCCGGCAACCCCGGAGTGACAATAACCGGAACCACTCCCGGTGATGACCATAGTATGAGGAGTTCATGTGTTCACCAAGTGCTAATGCGTTGGTCCGGTTCTTTATTAAAAGGAGAACCTTAATATCTCGTAGTTTCCTTTTGGACCCCGCTGCCACGGGAGGGATGGACAATAGATGTAATGCAAGTTCTTTTCCCTAAACACGTATGACGACACACGGAATGCATGCCTACATCACATTGACAAACGGGAGCTAGCCACATATCTCTCCGTGTTATAACTGTTGCGTGATGAATATCATCCAAACAAATCACCGACCCATTGCCTACGAGTTTGTCCTACTGCTGCTGTTACTTGTCTTGCTCTGCTGCTGCTACTATTGTTGGTACTACTGTTACTTGTTTTGCTGTGCTGCTACTATTGCTACTACTGTCGCTTGCTACTGTTGCTACTTGCTACTGCTGTCACTACTGCTGTTCCTTGCCACTGCCGTTACTTGCTACTTTGATGCTACTACTTTGCTTGCAGATACTAATCTTTCAGGTGTGGTTGAATCTGATAAATTCAGCTGCTAATACTTGAGAGTATCCTCTCACCTCCTGTATGGCGAATGAACAAATTTAGGTCGAAAACTCTACCCTCGAAAACTGCTACGATCCCACGCGTTGGCGGGCGTCAACAAAATTCTTCTACTTTCGATTGCCGGAGAGTGCTAACAGCATTCTTCTGGTGCCGTTGCAAAGGGGGAGAACAGTTGGCATCAAGCATTTTTCTGGCGCCGTTGCCGGGGAGGTATTGCTATATTCTCTGAGTCACTTGGGATTTATATCTGCTGATCACTATGAAGAATCTGAAGGATCCAAAGACCAAAGTCTTGCCCTCAACTACGAGGGGAGGTAAGGAATTGCCATCTAGATCTGCACTTGATTCACCTTCAGTTATGAGTAAATTTGCGACATCAGCTCCTGCTAGATCTAGCTCTCCTAGATATGAATTGCCTGATATACCTGAGGGTTACGTTATGGAGGGAGAGATAGCTGAGGATTTTCTTGCGTGTAAGGATGCCTATGACGCTGAGAAATTACTTCTCAAGTGGAAGGAAAAATCTCGAGAAGCTAAGATGAAATATGACCCGAAGTTTGCCACTTCGCCTATTGATGTCAGGTGTGCTTCCCTTGCAACGACGCCAGAAATACTTTTGCTATCTCAAAAAAGATCTCCGGCAACGGCGCCAGAAATAGGCTTGTCGACGGTACCAGGAATCCGTCAGTTGCGGCTACGCCTTAAGGGACTTCCTAGGCAAGTATGCAAAGGATTTCCCCCGTGGCCTTGGAGCCTTGCGTTGGTGTTCCCTCAAAGCGGAAAGGGTGATGTAGCACAGCGGTGGTAAGTATTTCCCTCAGTTTGAGAACCAAGGTATCAATCCGATGGAGGAGTATCTCAAGATCCTGCACAAACACAAAAGCTTGCTCCCAACGCTATGAAGGGGTTGTCAATCCCTTATAGATTGTTTGCCAGGTGAGAACTGAAAGTGCACCTTTATAGTCACCCAGTTACGTTGTGATGTTTGATACACCCAAAGCACTCCTACGGTATCCGGGAGTTGCACAATCTCACGGTCGAAGGAAAAGACACTTGACATTAGAAAATCTTTAGCATACGAACAATACGATCTAGTGCTATGCTTAGGATTGGGTCTTGTCCATCACATCATTCTCCTAATGACGTGATCCCGTTATCAATGACATCTAATGCCCATGACCAGGAAACCATGATCATCTATTGACTAACGAGCTAGCCAACTAGAGGCTTGCCAGGGACACATTGTGATCTATTTATCCACACATGTATTACTGTTTCCTGTTAATACAATTATAGCATGAACAATAGACGAGTATCATGAACGGGGAAATATGATAATAACCATTTGATTATTGCCTCTAGGGCATATTTCCAACAGTCTCCCACTTGCACTAGAGTCAATAATCTAGTTACATTGTGATGTATCACCCATAGCATTATGGTGTTGATCATGTTTTGCTCGTGGAAGAAGTTTAGTCAACGGGTCTGCAATATTCAGATCCGTGTGTACTTTACAAATCTCTATTACTCCACTCTGGACATGGTCCTGGATGGAGTTGTAGCGGCGTTTGATGTGCTTCGTCTTCCGGTGAAACCTGGGCTCCTTGGCTATGGCAATGGCCCCAGTGTTATCGCAAAAGAGTGTCATTGGACCCGACGCGCTTGGAACCACTCCAAGGTCGGTGATGAG
This sequence comes from Hordeum vulgare subsp. vulgare, assembly GCF_904849725.1. Classification (NCBI taxonomy): domain Eukaryota; kingdom Viridiplantae; phylum Streptophyta; class Magnoliopsida; order Poales; family Poaceae; genus Hordeum; species Hordeum vulgare. Next base: position 566,218,461 of record NC_058522.1, on the reverse strand, counting down.
CTCCTTCATCCAAATTCCTTCATGAGCTGCTTCTGAAGCAGCTATGTACTCCGCTTCACATGTAGATGCTGCCACGACTTCTTGCTTGCTGCTGCACCAGCTCACTGCCCCATCATTCAAAATATATACGTATCCGGTCTGTGACTTAGAGTCATCCGGATTTGTGTTGAAGCTAGCGTCGACGTAACCCTTTACGACGAGCTCTTCGTCACCTTCATAAACGAGAAACATTTCCTTAGTCCTCTTCAGGTACTTAAGGATATTCTTGACCGCTGTCCAGTGTTCCATACCAGGATCGCTTTGGTACCTTCTACCAAACTTATGGCAAGGTTTATATCAGGTCTGGTACACAGCATGTCATACATTAGAGAGCCTACGATTGAAGCGTAGGGGACAATACTCATCTTCTCTTTATCTGCTGTCGTGGTCGGTGACTGAGTCTTACTCAATCTCATACCTTGCAAAACTGGCAAGAACCCTTTCTTTGAGTTTTCCATATTGAACTTCTTCAATATCTTGTCAAGGTATGTACTTTGCGAAAGACCTATGAGGCGTCTCGATCTATCTCTATAGATCTTGATGCCTAATATGTATGCATCTTCTCCAAGGTCCTTCATTGAAAAACTCTTGTTCAAGTAGGCCTTTATGCTCTCCAACATCTCTATATTATTCCCCATCAATAATATGTCATCCACATACAGTATGAGGAAAGCTACAGAGCTCCCACTCACTTTCTTGTACACACGGGCTTCTTCGTAAACCTGTATGAACCCAAACGCTTTAACCACCTCATTAAAGCGAATGTTCCAACTCCGAGATGCTTGCACCAGCCCATAGATGGAGCGCTGGAGCTTGCACACTTTGTTAGCACCCTTAGGGTCGACAAAACCTTCTGGTTGCATCATATACAACTCTTCCTTAAGGTTCCCGTTAAGGAACACTGTTTTGACGTCCATTTGCCAAATTTCATAATCATAAAATGCGGCAATTGCTAACATGATCCAGACTGATTTCAGCTTCGCAACGGGAGAGAAAGTCTCTTCGTAGTCAATTCCTTGAATTTGTCGAAAACCCTTTGCGACAAGTCGACCTTTATAAATGGTTACATTACCGTTTGCTTCAGTCTTCTTCTTGAAGATACATTTATTTTCTATGGCTCGCCGATCATCGGGCAAGTCCACCAAAGTCCATACTTTGTTCTCATACATGGATCCTATCTCAGATTTCATAGCTTCAAGCCATTTGTTGGAATCCGGGCCCACCATTGCTTCTTCATAGTTTGAAGGTTCACTGTTGTCTAACAACATGATTTCCATCACAGGGTTGCCGTACCACTTTGGTGCGAAGCGTGCGCTTGTGGAACTTCCTGGTTCAGTTGTAACTTGATCCGAAGCTTCATGATAATTATCATTAACTTCCTCTTCAGTTGGTGTGGGCGCCATAGGAACAATTTCCCATGCTGCGCTACTTTCCTGTTCGAGAGGGGGTGTAATTACCTCATCAAGTTCTACTTTCCTCCCACTTACTTCTTTCGAGAGAAACTCTTTCTCTAGAAAGGATCCGTTCTTGGCAACAAAGGTTTTACCTTCGGATCTAAGATAGAAGGTATACCCAATAGTTTCCTTAGGGTATCCTATGAATACGCATTTCTCCGCTTTGGGTTCGAGCTTCTCTGGTTGAAGTTTCTTCCAATAAACATCGCAACCCAAAACTTTAAGAAACGACAACTTAGGTTTCTTGCCAAACCATAGTTCATACGGTGTCGTCTCAACGGATTTAGAGGGTCCCTATTTAAAGTGAATGTTGCAGTTTCTAATGCGTATCCCCAAAATGATAGCGGTAAGTCGGTAAGAGACATCATAGATCGTACCATATCTAATATAGTGCGATTACGACGTTCAGACACTCCATTGCGTTGCGGTGTGCCAGGCGGCGTCAGTTGTGAAACGATTCCACACTTCCTTAGGTGTGTGCCAAACTCGTGACTCAAATATTCTCCTCCACGATCAGATCGTAGACACTTAATTTTTCTATCACGTTGATTCTCGACCTCACTCTGAAATTCCTTGAACTTTTCAAACGTCTCAGATTTGTGCTTCATCAAGTAGATATACCCGTACCTACTCAAATCATCGGTGAGAGTGAGAACATAACGATAGCCACCGCGAGCTTCAACGTTCATTGGACCACACACATCAGTACGTATTATTTCCAATAAGTCGGTTGCTCTCTCCATTATTCCTGATAATGGAGTCTTAGTCATCTTGCCCATGAGGCACGGTTCGCATGTGTCAAATGATTCAAAGTCAAGAGACTCTAATAGTCCATCAGTTTGGAGCTTCTTCATGCGCTTAACACCGATATGACCAAGGCGGCAGTGCCACAAGTATGTGGGACTATCATTATCAACTTTACATCTTTTGGTACTCACACTATGAATATGTGTAACATCACGATCGAGATTCATCAAGAATAAACCATTCACCAGCGGAGCATGACCATAAAACATATCACTCATATAAATAGAACAACCATTATTCTCTGACTTAAATGAGTAGCCGTCTCGCATTAAGCAAGACCCTGATACAATATTCATGCTCAAAGATGGTACTAAATAACAATTATTAAGGTTTAAAACTAATCCCGACGGTAGATGTAGAGGTAGCGTGCCAACGGCGATCACATCGACCTTGGAGCCATTCCCGACGCGCATCGTCACCTCGTCCTTGGCCAGTCTGTGCTTATTCCGCACTTCCTGCTTTCAGTTGCAAATGTGAGCAACAGCACCGGTATCAAATATCCAGGAGCTACTACGAGCACTGGTAAGGTACACATCAATAACATGTATATCACATATATCTTTAACGTTGACGGCCTTCTTGTCCGCTAAGTATTTGGGGCAGTTCCGCTTCCAGTGACCTTTTCCCTTGCAATAGAAGCACTCAGTCTCAGGCTTGGGTCCATTCTTTTTCTTCTTCCTGGCATCTGGCTTACCGGGTACGGCAACGGCTTTGCCGTCTTTCTTGAAGTTCTTCTTACCCTTGCCCTTCTTGAAACTAGTGGTCTTGTTGACCATCAACACTTGATGTTCTTTCTCGATTTCTACTTCTGCAGACTTGAGCATCGAGTACAACTCGGGAATGGTCTTCTCCATCCCTTGCATGTTGTAGTTCAGCACAAAACCTTTATAGCTTGGTGGGAGAGACGAGAGGATTCTGTCAATTATAGCATCATCCGGAAGTTCGACTCCAAGTGAAGTCAGACGACCGTGTAACCCACACATTTTGAGTATGTGCTCACTGACAGAACTGTTCTCCTCCATCAGCTAAAGAACTTGTCGGAGACTTCATATCTCTCGACACGGGCATGAGCTTGAAAAACTAGTTTCAGCTCTTGGAACATCTCATATGCACCGTGTTGCTCAAAACGCCTTTGGAGCCCCGTTTCCAAACTGTATAACATGCCACACCTAACCAGAGAGTAGTCATCACTCCGCGTTTGCTAGACGTTCAGAATGTCCTAGGCTGCTGCGGGAGCAGGAGGGTTACCTAGCGGCGCATCAAGGACATAAGCCCTTTGAGCTGCTTCAAGGATGAGCTTCAAGTTGCGAACCCAGTCCGCATAGTTGCTACCATCATCTTTGAGCTTGTTTTTCTCTAGGAATGCGTTGAAATTGAGGTTGACGTTGGCCATCTACAATATTTATAAAGACAACTTTTAGACTAAGTTCATGACAATTAAGTTCATTTAATCAAATTAAGTATGAACTCTCACTTAAGTCAACATCCCTCTAGTCATCTAAGTGATACATGATCCATGTTGACTAATCCGTGTCCGATCATCACGTGAGACGGACTAGTCACCATGGTGAGCAACTTCATGCTAATCGTATTCAACCATACGACTCATGTTCGATCTTTCGGTCTCTTGTATCGAGGTCATGTCTGTACATGCTAAGCTCAGCGAGTCAACCTAGGTGTTTCGCGTGTGTAAATCTGGCTTACACCTGTTGTATGCGAACGTTAGAATCTATCACACCCGATCATCACGTGGTGCTTATAGACAACGATCCTTCGCAACGTTACACACTTCGGGGAATACGTTCTCGAAATTTTAAGAGGGTTCATCTTATTATGCTACCGTCGTTCTAAGTAATAAGATGAAAAACATGATAAACATCACAATGCAATCATATAGTGACATGATATGGCCATTATCATCTTTGCTCTTTCGATCTCCATCTTCAGGCATCGCATGATCATCATTGTCACCGGCATGACACCATGATCTCCATCATCGTGTCTCCGTGAAGTCGTCACGCCAACTACTACTATGGCTAACTGTTAGCAATGAAGTAAAAGTAGTAAGCACATGGCGTTGCATCTCATACAATAAATTAAGACAACCCTTATGGCTCCTGCCGGTTGTCATACTCATCGACATGCAAGTCGTGAAACCTATTGCAATAACATGATCATCTCATACATCATACATGCAACATCACAACTTTGGCCATATCACATCACATGTCAAACCCTGCAAAAACAAGTTAGACGTCCTCTAATTGTTGTTGCAAGTTTTACGTGGCTGATTTGGGTTTCTAGCAAGAACGCTTTATTACCTACGTGACAGCCACAACGATGATATGCCAAAGCTATTTACCCTTCATAAGGACCCTTTGCATCAAATCCAATCCGACTAGAGTAGGAGAGACAGACACCCGCCGGCCACCTTTATGCACGGTGTGCATGTCTGTCGGTGGAACCAGTCTCACGTAAGCGTACGTGTAAGGTCAGTCCGGGCCGCTTCATCCCAAATTCCGCCGAAAAAGAATAAGACTAGTAGCGGCAAGAAATTGACAAATCATCGCCCACAACCTTTTGTGTTCTACTCATGCATAGAATCTACGCATAGAAAACCTGGCTCGGATGCCACTGTTGGGTAACGTAGCATAAATTCAAAAAAATACCTACGCATATTCAGATCTTCCTATGGAGAGACCAGCAATGAGAGAGGGGTGAGTGCATCTTCATACCTTTGAAGATCGCTAAGCAGAAGCGTTGCTAGAACGCAGTTGATGGAGTCGTACTCGCGGCGATTCAGATCGCGGTGTGATTCCGATCTAGTGCCGAACCACGGCACCTCCGCGTTCAACACACGTGCAGCCTGGTGACGTCTCCCGCACCTTGATCCAGCAAGGAGGAGGGAGAGGTTGGGGAAGATCTCCGGCAGCACGACGGCATGGTGTCGATGGAGAGACGAGGTCTCCCGGTAGGGCTTCGCCAAGCACCGGCAGAGAGGAGGAGAAGGAAGAGTAGGGCTGCGCCGAGAGAGAGCAAGATTTGTGTCTCCAACAGCCCAAAGTGCCCACTATATATAAGGGGAGGGAGGGGTTGCGCCACCCTTGAGGGTTTCCCCTTCCTGGGAGGGGCGACAGCCCTAGATGGGAGGAGGTGCAGCGGCCAAGGGGGGGGGGGAAGAGGGGTGGCGCACCCTTCTGGTGGGCCTTAGGCCCACCTTCGCTTGGGTTTCCCCCTCTCCCCTCTTCTTGTGCCATGGGCTGAGTGTGGGGGGCGCACCAGCCCACCTAGGGGCTGGTTCCCTCCCGCACTTGGCCCATCTAGCCTCCCGGGGTGGTGGCCCTCTTCCGGCGGATCCCCGGGGCCACTTCCGGTGGTCCCGATGGTCCCGGTATGTTACCGGCGACGCCCGAAACACTTCCGGAGTCCAAAACCATCCGTCCTATATATCAATCTTTACCTACGGACCATTCCGGAGCTCCTCGTGACGTCCGGGATCACATCCGGGACTCCGAACAACTTTCGATAACCTTGTATAATAATTCCCTGTAACCCTAGCGTCATCGAACCTTAAGTGTGTATACCCTATGGGTTCGGGAGACAGGCAGACATGACCGAGACACCCCTCCGGCCAATAACCATCAGCAGGGTTTGGATACCCATGGTGGCTCCCACTTGCTCCACGATGATCTCATCGGATGAACCACGATGTCAAGGATTCAATCAATCCCGTATACAATTCCCTTTGTCTGTCAGTATAGAACTTGCCCGAGATTCGATCGTCGGTATACCTATACCTTGTTCAATCTCGTTACCGGTAAGTCTCTTTACTCGTTCTGTAGCACGTCATCGTGTGACTAACTCCTTAGTCACATTGAGCTCATGATGATTATCTACCGAGTGGGCCCAGAGATACCTCTCCGTCACACAGAGTGACAAATCCCGATCTCGATTCGTACCAACCCAACAAACACTTTCAGAGGTACCTGTAGTGCACCTTTATAGTCACCCAGTTACGTTGTGACATTTGATACACCCAAAGCACTCCTACGGTATCCGGGAGTTGCACAATCTCACGGTCGAAGGAAAAGAAACTTGACATTAGAAAAGCTTTAGCATACGAACAATACGATCTAGTGCTATGCTTAGGATTGGGTCTTGTCCATCACATCATTCTCCTAATGACGTGATCCCATTATCAATGACATCTAATGCCCATGACCAGGAAACCATGATCATCTATTGACTAACGAGCTAGCCAACTAGAGGCTTGCTAGGGACACATTGTGATCTATTTATCCACACATGTATTACTGTTTCCTGTTAATACAATTATAGGATGAACAATAGACGATTATCATGAACGAGGAAATATGATAATAACCATTTTATTATTGCCTCTAGGGCATATTTCCAACATTATGATCCGGCAACCACGGAGTGACAATAACCAGAACCACTCCTGGTGATGACCATAGTTTGAGGAGTTCATGTGTTCACCAAGTGCTAATGCATTGGTCCAGTTCTTTATTCAAAGGAGAACCTTAATATCCCGTAGTTTCCTTTTGGACCCCGCTGCCACGGGAGGGATGGACAATAGATGTAATGCAAGTTCTTTTCCCTAAACACGTATGACGACACACGGAATGCATGCCTACATCACATTGACAAACGGGAGCTAGCCACATATCTCTCCGTGTTATAACTGTTGCGTGATGAATATCATCCAAACAAATCACCGACCCATTGCCTACGAGTTTGTCCTACTGCTGCTGTTACTTGTCTTGCTCTGCTGCTGCTACTATTGTTGGTACTACTGTTACTTGTTTTGCTGTGCTGCTACTATTGCTACTACTGTCGCTTGCTACTGTTGCTACTTGCTACTGCTCTCACTACTGTTGTTCCTTGCCACTGCCGTTACTCGCTACTTTGCTGTTACTACTTTGCTTGCAGATACTAATCTTTCAGGTGTGGTTGAATCTGATAAATTCAGCTGCTAATACTTGAGAGTATCCTCTCACCTCCTGTCTGGCGAATCAACAAATTTGGGTCGAATACTCTACCCTCGAAAACTGCTACGATCCCACGCACTGGTGGGCGTCAACAACATTCTTCTAGTTTCGATTGCCGGAGAGTGCTAACAGCATTCTTCTGGTGCCGTTGCAAAGGTTAAGAACAGTTGGCATCAAACATTTTTCTGGCACCGTTGCCGGGGAGGTATTGCTATATTCTCTGAGTCACTTGGGATTTATATCTGCTGATCACTATGAAGAATCTGAAGGATCTAAAGACCAAAGTCTTGCCCTCAACTACGAGGGGAGGTAAGGAATTGCCATCTAGCTCTGCACTTGATTCACCTTCAGTTATGAGTAAATTTTCCACATCAGCTCCTGCTAGATCTAGCTCTCCTAGATATGAATTGCCTGATATACCTGAGGGTTACGTTATGGAAGGAGATATAGCTGAGGATTTTCTTGCGTGTAAGGATGCCTATGACGCTGAGAAGTTACTTCTCAAGTGGAAGGAAAAATCTCGAGAAGCTAAGATGAAATATGACCCGAAGTTTGCCACTTCGCCTATTGATGTCAGCTGTGCTTCCCTTGCAACGGCGCCAGAAATACTTTTGTTATCTCAAAAAAGATCTCCGGCAACGGCGCCAGAAATAGGCTTGTCGACGGCACCAGGAATCCTTTAGCTGCGGCTACGCCTTATGGGACTTCCTAGGCAAGTATGCAAAGGATTTCCCCCGTGGCCTTGGAGCCTTGCGTTGGTGTTCCCTCAAAGCGGAAAGGGTGATGTAGCACAGCGGTGGTAAGTATTTCCCTCAATTTGAGAACCAAGGTATCAATCCGATGGAGGAGTATCTCAAGATCCTGCACAAACACAAAAGCTTGCTCCCAATGCTATGAAGGGGTTGTCAATCCCTTATAGATTGTTTGCCAAGTGAGAACTGAAAGCAACAAAGTAACAAAGCAAAGTAAAACCGGAGGTGTAAATGATGGATGTGAATAGACCCGGGGGGCGTAGTGTTTACTAGTGGCTTCTCTCATGAAAGCAAGTAGACGGTGGGTGAACAAATTACTGTCGAGCAATTGATAGAACCGCACAAAGTCGTGACGATATCTATGCAATGATTGTTTCTATAGGCATCACGTCCAAAACAAGTAGACCGATACTGTCTGCATCTACTACTATTACTCCACACGTCGACCGCTATCCAGCATGCATCTAGTGTATTAAGTCCATAAGAACAAAGTAACGCCTTAAGAAAGATGACATGATGTAGAGGGATAATCTCAAACCAATGATCAAAAACCCATCTTTTTACCCTTGATGGCAACTACTTGATGTGTGCCTTGCTGCCCCTACTGTCACTGGGAAAGGTCACCTCATGGCAGAACCCAAAACCAAGCACGTCTCCCATTGCAAGAATCATAGATCTAGTTGGCCAAAAAAACACAAGACTCGGCATATATGAAATCAGCAAAGACTCAAATATATATCATAGATAATCTGATCACAAATCCAGAATTCATCCGATCTCGACAAACACACCGCCAAAGAAGATTACATCGAATAGATCTCCATGAAGATCATGGAGAACTTTGTATTGAAGATCCAAGAGAGAGAAGAAGCCATCTAGCTACTAACTACGGACATGTAGGTCTGAACTGAACTACTCACGAGTCATTGGAGGGGCGATGATGATGATGAAGAAGCCCTCCAACTCCAAAGTCCCCTCCGGCAGGGTGCCGGGAAGGGTATCCAGATGAGATCTCACGGAAACGGAAGCTTGCGGCGGCGGAAAATTATTTTTGAGGCTCCCCTGATTTTTTGTGGAATATTTGGGAATTTATAGGCCAAAAACCTATGTCAAGGGGCGGCCACGGAGGCCACAAGCCTGCCCACTGCCGCCTCCCCCTCGTGGTGGAGTGGGGGCTTGTGGGCTCCCTGGAGCCCACCTGGCTTGGCCCAAAAGCCTCCGGTCTTCTTTCGGGGTTTTTCTTCCGTTTGGACTCCATTCCAAAATCATTTCGGGGTTTTTCTTCCGTTCGGACTCCATTCCAAAATCAGATCTGAAAAGAGTCAAAAACACGGAAAAAACAGGAACTGGCACTTGGCACTGAATTAATAAGTTAATCCCAAAAAAGATATAAAAGGTACATAAAACAACCAAAGAAGACAAGATAACAACGTGAAACCATCAAAAATTATAGATACGTTTGAGACGTATCAAGCATCCCCAAGCTTAACTCCTGCTCGTCCTCGAGTAGAGAAGTGGTAAGAATGAATTTTTGATGCTTTCATGCTACCTAGCATAGGTGTCCTTTGTAATTCCTCTTATGTGACGTGAATATTCAGATCCATTAGATTCAAAACAATAGTCTTGTACTGACGTGGAAACAATAATAATTCGAGCAAACTAGCAAAGTAATCATGAACTTTCAAAATAACAAGGCCAAAAGAAAGTTATCCCTATAAAATCATATAGTCTCGCTATGCTCTATCATCATTGCACAACGAATTTAAATCATGCACAACCCCGGTATTGGCCAAGTAATTGTTTCACACCTTTACTTTCTCAAACCTTTTCAACTCTCACGAAATACTTGAGCGTGAGCCATGGTTATAGCACTATAGATGGTGTGGAATGTAGTGGAGGTTGCAAGACAAAAAGGAGAAGATAGTCACATTAACTAGGCATATCAATGAGCTGTGGAGATGCTCATCAATAGATATCAATGTGAATGAGTAGGGATTGCCATACAATTGATGCACTAGAGCTACGAGTATGTGAAAGCTCTTAAAGAAAACTAGTGGGTGTGCATCCAACTTGCTTGCTCACGAAGACCTAAGGCAATTTTGAGGAAGCCTATCATAGAATATACAAGCCAAGTTATATAATGAAAAATTCCCACTAGCTATATGGTGGTGACAAAACGAGAGACTCTCAATCATGAAGATCATTGTGCTTAATATGCACAAGTGTGGAAAAAGTGGTAGCATTGTCCCTTCTCTCTTTTTCTCTCAACTTTTTTTAAAATTTTGGTGGGGTCTTTGGCCTTATTTTTGGTGGGCTCTTTGGCCTCTTTTATTTCCTCACATGGGACAATGCTCCATTAATGATGATCATCACACTTTCAACTCAAAACATAGACTAACGATGACTATATATGGAATGCCTTCGGTAGTGTACCATGGCAATGATCTAGCATGGCATAGACATCAATGGAAACATCATGCTAGCTATCTTACGATCATGCAATGGCAATGTAGACGTGGTGGCACATGTCATGGTGGTAGTTGCATGGCAATATATCTCGGAATGACTTTGAAAAATCCATAGTAGGTAGGTATGGTGGCTGTTTTGAGGGAGGCTAATGGTGGGTTTTGTGCACCGGCGAAAGTTGCACGGCACTAAGAAGATAGTGATGGTGGAAGGTGAAAGTGCATCTAAACCATGTACTCAACATTAGTCATGAAGAACTCATATACTTGTTGCAAAAATTTTATTAGTAATCGAAACAAAGCATTCAACGCATACTCCTAGGGGAAAGGTTGGTAGGTATAAACCATCGCGTGATCCCGACCGCCACGCAAAGGATGACAATCAATATACTAATCATGCTCAGATTTCATCACATAGCGGTTCACCATACGTGCATGCTACGAGAATCACTAACTTCAACACAAGTATTTCTAGATCCACAACACCTTACTAGCATGACTTCAATATTACCATAACCACAACTCAAAACTAATTAAGATGAATCAAACTTCTCTAACTATTCAATGCACATGAAGGTGGAAGTTTTCGCATCCCTTTGGATAACTACCCCTTTTGAGACTACTTTCAAAGCATAGATCAACTACCAAGCCACACATTGTTGTGCTCTAAAAGATATAAGTGAAGCACAAAGAGCAAAAGTATCTAGCTCAAAAGATATAGGTGAAGCACATGTGATCTGAATTGTCTACCAAAAGATATAAGTGAAGCTCGACAAAATCACGGTGTGTGCATGTCTCTCTCTCTCTAGGTGTGCAGCAAGGATGATTTTGACACAACAAAAATAAAAGACTCCTACGATACAAGACGCTCCAAGCAAAAACACATAACATGTGGTGAATAAAAATATAGCCCCAAGTAACGTTACCGATGGACTGAAGACGAGAGATGGGATGCCTTCCCGGGGCATCCCCGAGCTTAGGCTTTTACGACATCCTTGAATCTCTTGGGGTGCCTTGGGCATCCCCAAGCTTGATCTCTTGCCACTATTTTATCTCTTTGTCCATAAGAATTGGATAGATCTTGATTTCTCCTCCCCGGCAACAGCGCCAGAAATACTTCTGATGTCAGCTGTGCTTCCCTTGCAACGGCGCCAGAAATACTTTTGCTATCTCAAAAAAGATCTTTGGCAACGGCGCCAGAAATAGGCTTGTCGACGGCACCAGGAATCCTTCAGCTGCGGCTACGCCTTAAGGGACTTCCTAGGCAAGTATGCAAAGGATTTCCCCTGTGGCCTTGGAGCCTTGCGTTGGTGTTCCCTCGAAGCAGAAAGGGTGATGTAGCACAGCGGTGGTAAGTATTTCCCTCAGTTTGAGAACCAAGGTACCAATCCGATGGAGGAGTATCCCAAGATCCTGCACAAACACAAAAGCTTGCTCCCAACACTATGAAGGGGTTGTCAATCCCTTATAGATTGTTTGCCAAGTGAGAACTGAAAGCAACAAAGTAACAAAGCAAAGTAAAAGCGGAGGTGTAAACGATGGGTGTGAATAGACCCAGGGGTCGTAGTGTTTACTAGTGGCTTCTCTCATGAAAGCAAGTAGACGGTGGGTGAACAAATTACTGTCGAGCAATTGATAGAACCGCGCAAAATCGTGACGATATCTATGCAATGATTATATCTATAGGCATCACGTCCAAAACAAGTAGACGTATACTTTCTGCGTCTACTACTATTACTCCACACGTCGACCGCTATCCAACATGTATCTAGTGTATTAAGTCCATAAGAACAGAGTAACGCCTTAAGCAAGATGACATGATGTAGAGGGATAATCTCAAACCAATGATAAAAACCCCATCTTTTTACCCTTGATGGCAACTACTTAATGTGTGCCTTGCTGCCCCTACTGTCACTGGGAAAGGTCACCACATGGCAGAACCCAAAACCAAGCACTTCTCCCATTGCAAGAATCATAGATCTAGTTGGCCAAATAAAACCCAAGACTCGGAGAGACTTACGAGGATATCAAATCATGCATATAAGAAATCAACAAAGACTCAAATATATATCATAGATAATCTGATCACAAATCCACAATTCATCGAATCTCGACAAACACACCGCCGAAAAAGATTACATCGGATAGATCTCCATGAAGATCATGGAGAACTTTGTATTGAAGATCCAAGAGAGAGAAGAAGCCATCTAGTTACTAACTACGGACCCGTAGGTCTGAAGTGAACTACTCATGAGTCATTGGAGGGGCGATGATGATGATGAAGAAGCCCTCCAACTCCAAAGTCCCCTCCGGCAGGGCGCCGGGAAGGGTCTCCATATGAGATCTCGCGGAAACGGAAGCTTGCGGCGACGGAAAAGTATTTTCGAGGCTCCCCTGATCTTTTGTGGAATATTTGGGAATTTATAGGCCAAAGATCTAGGTCAGGGGGCGGCCAGGGAGGCCACAAGCCTGCCCACCGCCGCCTCACCCCCTTGGTGGCGGAGTGGGGGCTTGTGGGCTCCCTGGAGCCCATCTAGCTTGGCCCAAAGGCCCCCTGATCTTCTTCCGTTCGGGAAAAAATCATTTCGGGGTTGTTCTTCCGTTTGGACTCCGTTCCAAAATGATATCTGAAAAGAGTCAAAAACACGGAAAAAACAGGAACTGCCACTTGGCACTGAATTAATAAGTTAGTCCCAAAAAATATATAAAAGGTACATAAAACAACCAAAGAAGACAAGATAACAGCGTGAAACCATCAAAAAATTTAGATACGTTTGAGACGTATCAAGCATCCCCAAGCTTAACTCCTGCTCGTCCTCGAGTAGGGAAGTGATAAAGAATGAATTTTTGATGCTTTCATGCTACCTAGCATAGGTGTCCATTGTAATTCCTCTTACGTGACTTGAATGTTCAGATCCATTAGATTCAAAACAATAGTTTGCTACTGACGTGGAAACAATAATAATTCAAGCAAACTAGCAAGGTAATCATGAACTTTCAAAATAACAAGGCCAAAAGAAAGTTATCCATACAAAAGCATATAGTCTGGCTATGCTCTATTTTCATTGCACAACGAATTTAAATCATGCACAACTCCGGTATTGGCCAAGTAATTGTTTCACACCTTTACTTTCTCAAACCTTTTCAACTCTCACGCAATACATGAGCGTGAGCCATGGTTATAGCACTATAGATGGTGTGGAGTGTGGTGGAGGTTGCAAGACAAAAAGGAGAAGATAGTCACATTAACTAGGCATATCAATGAGCTATGGAGATTCTCATCAATAGATATCAATGTGAATGAGTAGGGATTGCCATACAAATGATGCACTAGAGCTACGAGTATGTGAAAGCTCTTAAAGAAACTAGTGGGTGTGCATCCAACTTGCTTGCTCACGAAGACCTAAGGCAATTTTGAGGAGGCCTATCATTGGAATATACAAGCCAAGTTACATAATGAAAATTTCCCACTAGCTATATGGTGGTGACAAAACGAGAGACTCTCAATCATGAAGATCATGGTGCTTAATATGCACAAGTGTGGAAAAAGTGGTAGCATTGTCCCTTCTCTCTTTTTCTCTCATTTTTTTTATTTTTTTATTTTTTGGTGGGCTCTTTGGCCTCTTTTTTTATTGGTGGGCTTCTTTGGCCTCTTTTATTTCCTCACATGGGACAATGCTCCATTAATGATGATCCTCACACTTTCAACTCAAAACTTAGAGCAATTATGACTCTATATGGAATGCCTTCGGTAGTGTACCGTGGCAATGATCTAGCATGGCATAGACATCAATGGAAACATCATGCTAGCTATCTTAAGATCATGCAATGGCAATGTAGATGTGGTGTCACATGTCATGGTGGTAGTTGCATGGCAATATGTCTCGGAATGACTTTGAAAAAGCCATAAAAGGTAGGTATGGTGGCTGTTTTGAGGGAGGCTAATGGTGGGTTTTGTGCACCGGCGAAACTTGCACGACACTAAGAAGATAGTGATGGTGGAAGGTGAAAGTGCATCTAAACCATGGACTCAACATTAGTCATGAAGAACTCATATCTTTTTGCAAAAGTTTTATTAGTAATCGAAACAAAGCATTCAACGCATACTCCTAGGGGGAGGGTTGGTAGGTATAAACCATCGCGCGATCTTGACCGCCACGCAAAGGATGACAATCAATAGACTAATCATGCTCAGATTTCATCACATAGCGGTTCACCATACGTGCATGCTACAGGAATCACTAACTTCAACACAAGTATTTCTAGATCCACAACACCTTACTAACATGACTTCAATATTACCATAACCACAACTCAAAACTAATTGAGATGAATCAAACTTCTCTAACTATTCAATGCACATGAAGGTGGAAGTTTTCGTATCCCTTTGGATAATTACCCCTTTTGAGACTACTTTCAAAGCATAGATCAACTACCAAGCCACGCACCGCTGTGCTCTAAAAGATATAAGTGAAGCACAAAGAGCAAAAGTATCTAGCTCAAAAGATATAAGTGAAGCACATGTGAGCTGAAATGTCTACCGAAAGATATAAGTGAAGCTCGACAAAATCACGGTGTGTGCATGTCTCTCTCTCTAGGTGTGCAGCAAGGATGATTGTGACACAAAAAAAATAAAAGACTCCTATGATACAAGACGCTCCAAGCAAAAACACATAACATGTGGTGAATAAAAATATAGCCCCAAGTAACGTTACCGATGGATTGAAGACGAGAGAGGGGATGCCTTCCCAGGGCATCCCCAAGCTTAGGCTTTTATGGCATCCTTGAATCTCTTGGGGTTCCTTGGGCATCCCCAAGCTTGAGCTCTTGCCACTTTTTATCTCTTTGTCCATAAGAACTTCACCCAAAACTTGAAAACTTCACAACACGAAACTTAAACAGAAACTTGTGATATCATTAGTACAAGAAAGCAAACCACCACTTCCTTAGGTATTGTAGCAAACATAAATTCTACTTGTGCTGATGTTGGATTACTGTACTTTCAATCTTCCATGGCTAATACCCCCCGATACTATCCATAGTTTCATCAAAATAAGCAACCAACACAACAAAAACAGAATCTGTTAACAGCACACCAGTCTGTAGCAATCTGTATATTTCGTATACCTCTGGTACTTCAAAAATTCTGAAAAATTACGACAGTCTGAATAATTTGCGTAGAAATCAGCAGCAAAATGAATCAACTGAAAAGCTCTTACAGAAAAAATTTAAAATTCTTTTCGTGAGCAGAAAGTTTCTATCTTTTCCAGCATGACCAAACGATCATCCCCAAGACTAATCATAACGGTTTTGCTTGGCACAAACGCAAAAAGAAACAAAAAAACACAATCATAACAGAATTATGAAAGTGTGGGAAACACAAAACAGAAAGAAAAAGGATAGATTCGTTGGGTTGCCTCCAACACGCGCTTTTGTTTAACGCCCTTAGCTAGGCGAAAGGTGATGAAATCACGTATAGTCATCTTTGTTGCTCAAAACATAGGTATCCCTCATCATAGATTCATAAGGCAATCTTATTTTATTTCTAGGAAAGTGCTCCATGCCCTTCTTTAAAGGAAATTGAAATCTAATATTCCCTTCCTTCATATCGATGATAGCACCAATAGTCCTTAGGAAAGGTCTACCAAGAATAATGGGACATGAAGGATTGCAATCTATGTCAAGTACAATGAAATCCACGGGTACATAGTTCTTATTTGCAACAATAAGAACATCATCGATCCTCCCCATGAGTTTATTGACAGTAGAATCCGCAAGATGCAAATTAAGAGAACACTCTTCAATCTCATGAAAACCAAGAATATCACATAAATACTTTGAAATCGCGGAAATACTAGCACCCAAATCACACAAAGCATTGCACTCATAGTTTTTGATCTTGATTTTGATAGTAGGTTCCCACTCATCATGAAGTTCTCTAGGTATAGAGACTTCTAGTTCGAGCTTCTCTTCAAGAGATTTCATCATAGCATCTACGATATGCAAGGTAAAGGCTTTGCTTTGGCTATAAGCATGTGGAGAGTTTGCAATGGATTGCATCAAAGAAATGCATTCAAACAAGGAGGAATTATCATAATTGAATTCCTTGAAATCCAAAGTGGGAGTTTCATTACTACCCAAAATTTTGACTTCTTCTACTCCACTCTCCACACCTTTATCATCAAGATAGGTGAACTCTGAATCATTGGGGCATCTTTCAACCAAAGTGGATTCATATCCAGCCCCTCCATAAATAGGTTTGACACGCGAAAACAAAGATTCAAGAGGAGACACACCAAGCACTTTAAGATCTTCGTGATTTGCATCACTAGAACGCACCCTTTTAAACCATTCATGTCTAGCGCGAATTTGGGCGGTTCTTTCTTTGCTCTCATTCATGGAGATACGCATAGCTTTCAAAGTTTCATCCAAGTTGACCTTGGGAGGAGCGCATCTAACTTTCAAAGCATCAATATCACAAGACATCCTATCAACGCTCTTAGCCAAATCGTCTATTTTGAGTAGTTTTTCCTTTATGGACGCATTGAAAATCTTTTGAGAGTTGATGAACTCTTTGATATTACTCTCTAAATCAGAGGGTAATTTGTTGTGATTTCCATACGTGTTGTTGTAGGAATTGCCATAATTGTTAGAGGAGTTACTAGGAAAAGGCCTAGGAACATAGTTTCCTCTAAAAGCATTGTTGTTGCCAAAATTGTTCCTACCAACAAAATTCACGTCCAAACTAGCGTTGCTACTCTCAATCAAAGAAGATAGTGGCATGTCATTAGGATCTACGGTATCATTTCTACTAGCAATCAAATTCATCAACTCGTCCATCTTAGCACTAAGCGAGTTAATCTCTTCTATAGCGTGCACCTTTTTGCTAGCAGGCGACCTTTCAGTGTGCCACTGAGAGTAGTTGGTCATGATATTGTCTAGGAGTTTTGTAGCGTCTCCTAACGTGATTTCCATGAACGTTCCACCTGAGGCGGAGTCCAAGATATTGTGAGAAGCGAAATTCAAGCTAGCGTAAAAGATTTGTATAATCATCCATAAACTCAAGCCATGAGCGGGACAATTTCTAATCATAAGCTTCATCCTCTCCCAAGATTGTGCAACGTGTTCATGATCAAGTTGCTTGAAATTCATGATATCGTTACGTAAGGAGATGATCTTAGCCGGCAGAAAATACTTGGATATGTAAGCATCTTTGCACTTATCCCAAGAATCGATGTTATTTTTAGGCAATGAAGAAAACCAAGTTTTTGCGCGATCTCGCAATGAGAAAGGAAAAAGTTTCAACTTAATCACGTCATTATCCACATCTCTTTTCTTTTGCATACCACAAAGCTGAATGAAGGTATTGAGATGGGATTCGACATCTTCACTAGGAAGGCCATATAATTTCTCTTTCATAACAAGATTCAGCAAAGCTCGTTGATTTCATACGATTCCATACTAGTGGCGGGAGCAATCGGAGTACTAATAAAATCACTATTATTAGTGCTCGATAAGTCACAAAGTTTGGTGTTTTCAGACATGATGACTTCAACAAACAAACACGCACACAAGCATGCAAGAGAACCGGCAAAGGAAAACGACAAAGGCAAAAGAAAACGGCGAAGAAGAAAAGCAAATGAAAACGGCAAATGTGAAGTGGGGGAGAGGAAAACGAGAGGCAACTGGAAACAAAAGTAAATGCAAGAGAAGAGTTTGTGAGACCTACTTGGACAGATCCTGATTTCTCCTCCCCGGCAGCGGCGCCAGAAATAGTTCTGATGTCAGTTGTGCTTCCCTTGCAACGGCGCCAGAAATAGGCACGTTGTCAAGAAATTATCTTCACGTGCTCCTCCCCGGCAATGGCACCAGAAATTGTCGTGTCGACGGCACCAGGAATCCTTCAGCTACGGCTACGCCTTAAGGGACTTCCTAGGCAAGTATGCAAAGGATTTCCCCTGTGTCCTTGGAGCCTTGCGTTGGTGTTCCCTCGAAGCGGAAAGGGTGATGTAGCACAGCGGTGGTAAGTATTTCCCTCAGTTTGAGAACCAAGGTATCAATCCAGTGGAGGAGTATCTCAAGATCCTGCACAAACACAAAAGCTTGCTCCCAATGCTATGAAGGGGTTGTCAATCCCTTGTAGATTGTTTGCCAAGTGAGAACTGAAAGCAACAAAGTAACAAAGCAAAGTAAAAGCGGAGGTGTAAACGATGGATGTGAATAGACCCGGGGGCCGTAGTGTTTACTAGTGGCTTCTCTCATGAAAGCAAGTAGACGGTGGGTGAACAAATTACTGTCGAGCAATTGATAGAACCGCGCAAAGTCGTGACTATATCTATGCAATGATTATATCTATAGGCATCACGTCCAAAACAAGTAGACCGATACTTTCTGCATCTACTACTATTACTCCACACGTCGACCGCTATCCAGCATGCATCTAGTGTATTAAGTCCATAAGAACAGAGTAACGCCTTAACCAAGATGACATGATGTAGAGGGATAATCTCAAACCAATGATAAAAACCCCATCTTTTTACCCTTGATGGCAACTACTTGATGTGTGCCTTGCTTCCCCTACTGTCACTGGGAAAGGTCACCACATGGTAGAACCCAAAACCAAGCACTTCTCCCATTGCAAGAATCATAGATCTAGTTGGCCAAACAAAACCCAAGACTCGGAGAGACTTACGAGGATATCAAATCATGCATATAAGAAATCATCAAAGACTCAAATATATATCATAGATAATCTGATCACAAATCCATAATTCATCGGATCTCGACAAACACACCGCCAAAGAATATTACATCGGATAGATCTCCATGATGATCATGGAGAACTTTGTATTGAAGATCCAAGAGAGAGAAGAAGCCATCTAGTTACTAACTACAGACCCGTAGGACTGAAGTGAACTACTCACGAGTCATTGGAGGGGTGATGATGATGATGAAGAAGCCCTCCAACTCCAAAGTCCCCTCCGGCAGGGCGCCGGGAAGGGTCTCCAGATGAGATCTCGCGGAAACGGAAGCTTGCGGCGGCGGAAAAGTATTTTCGAGGCCCCCCTGATTTTTTGTGGAATATTTGGGAATTTATAGGCCAAAGATCTAGGTCAGGGGGTGGCCAGGTGTCACGCCCAAGATGCGACCCTATCCTCAATTGGCACGAGGGCCTCGTGAGGGATAGAAGCGCATCTCGTCGTGTCGCAAGAATAGATATCGTTACAAGTACATGTACTGAAAAGAAGAGATATATAAAGAGTTGGCTTACACTCGCCACAAGCTACATCAGAGCCACATCAGTACATTACATAATCATCAAGAGTAAGAGCAGGGTCCGACTACGGACGAAAACAAACGACAAAAGAAGAACGACGTCCATCCTTGCTATCCCAGACTGACGGCCTGGAACCCATCCTAGATCGATGAAGAAGAAGAAGAAGAGGCAACTCCAAATGAACAATCAACGCGCTCGCGTCAAGTAACCTTTACCTGTACCTGCAACTGGTGTTGTAGTAATCTGTGAGCCACAGGGGACTCAGCAATCTCATTTCCAAAGGTATCAAGACTAGCAAAGCTTAATGGGTGAGGCATGGTTAAGTGGTGAGGTTGCAGCAGCGACTAAGCATATATTTGGTGGCTAAACTTACGGGTACAAGAATAAAGAGGGGAATGAACTACGCATAACGGACGTGAACTACGGTTGATCAAGAGAATGATCCTGAACACCTACCTACGTCAGACATAACCCCACCGTGTCCTCGATCGGAGAAAGAACTCACGAAAGAGACAGTCACGGTTACGCACACAGTGGGCATGTTTTACTTAAGTTACTTCAAGTTATCTAGAACCAGTGTTAAACAAAGCTTCCACATTGCCACATAACCGCCGGCACGGCTTTCCGAAAGATTTAACCCTGCAGGGGTGCTCCAACTAGTCCATCACAAATTACCACAAGCCGCATAGAAATCCTCAATCACGAAGCTCGCGATCTCGTCAGATTCCCTAGTGGAAAACCTCAACTCTGAGATTATCCAAAGCATCACCGGAATCCCGATGCACAAGATATTTCGTCAAAGGTAAAACTAATCCAGCAAGGCCGCCCGACGTGTCGACGATCCCGATAGGAGTCGCGTACCTCGTTCTCAGGACACGACGGATAGGTCACACTAGGAGTACCAAACCTCGGGTTGCCCCGCGGTGGCCCCGTAGTCTGCCAATTTGGACCAGCACTCATGAGGAGCACTGGCCCGGGGGTTGATTAAATTATCCTCGGGGTCCGGAAAGTCCCTATGCAATTTTATTAGGTATTTAGGCAAATGTAGTACCAAAGTTGGGCCTTGCCAGACCAGTCTTAATCAAAAACGAATTATCAAGGGGGTCCCCATAACAACCCCGATCGTGTTAGGAGCGCTCAAATATGGAACATAACACCGGTAGCCGAAACTAAGGGGGCAAAGGTGGAACAAAACACCAGGCTAGAAAGGCCGAGCCTTCCACCTTTTACCAAGTATATAGGTGCATTAAATTAAATAGCATTTAATATAGTGATATAACAAGGAACCCACGTTATCACATGGAAGCATCTGCACCTGCAACTAGCAACGCTATCAACAGGGTTAAGCAAGCAGTAACATAGCCAATCAGTGGTTTGCTAGGTTGAACGGATTGATGGTAATCATGGCATTGTTGAGAGGCTGATATTTAACAGGTGGTAGGCAACGAGACATAAACGGTAGCAACGGTAAAACTAGCATGGCAATGATAGTAATGGTATCTGGGGAAATGATCATCTTGCCTGAGATCCCGCTTGGAAGAAGAATGCCTCCGTAAGCAGACGAACCGACGTAGTCGAACGGGTCCTCACATCCGACACGCTTGCGGACTCTATCGAGACGGGGAAAACCGGAAATAGGAATCAACACACGATATTCACCACACTATGCACGACACAAATGATGCATGAGCTACTGAATACATGCAAGCCACGGCATGACAAATCACACAAGCACACCTACACATTAAGTGAAGTTCAATATGCACGAGTTGCATATTGACGAAACTCCACGGGAATTATTTAGTTCGCTCCCGGTTATCTACACGGCAATATTAATGTTGTCAAACATGCAAGAGGTGAAGCGGAAATTAAACTACCTATCTAGGCAATTTAAATGAGGTCGGAAATGACATATAGCACCTCCGAAACGACCTCACATGTTAATTTACAATTCTGTCCAGATCTGAATTAATGCATTTAATTAGTTGTTAAACAGAAAAAAAAATAGGTTCACGTGATTCTACGCGTCATGGCAAGCAATCTACACGTAGAGATCATCTCCAACGGAGCTACGGATCAAAAGATGCAAGCACCGCAAGATATGATGGCATGAATGCAAAATGTGTGCAACGGCGGCTACGAGCACTTCATCACATACAAACAGCAAGAGAAAATGAAACTACACGAGATTCTAAGCAAGTTTCATGTAGGACATGACCAAATCGGAGCTACGGTTCGGAAACTACGAGCAAAACAAGAAAACGCTACAATCTGCCCAAAACAGCCACATAGCACTTTCTACGCCTCGCAACTTCGGCTACACAACTCCGATGAGCTCAAGCAAGGCATGGCATGAAAGAGGCCAAGACACACTACTACAAACAACTAACAACAACTAGCATGGCATCATGGATCACTAGGGAGAGAAGTCTCAAAAAGGCATCTCACCCACTATTTCAGACTTAGAGAAAATAACACCTCCTGAAAGTGCAGTTTTCAGCCTGAAGCAATATTGACAGCAGCAAAACTTATAGCTACAGGTCTCCAAATGGCATGAAACTTAACATCATGCTAGAGAAACATAAGGGGTACAACTAACTCCATTGGACCAACCTCAAAAGAGCTACAGATCACAAGATGCAAGCTAGACAAGACAGCAACTAAATAATACCAGATTCCAGACTTAGCAATATTTCAGCTCCTCTGAAACAGCACTATTCAAGCAACTTGAGAGCAAGCAAACAACACCTAAACATGCATTTCTATTGCAACTAAAAATACCAGGGCCTAAACAAAACACCCAAGATGAACTCCCTAGTTGACAACTAATTCAAACGAGGCACGGAATAAATCCTACGAATTAAACAAAAGGGCATCACGGCAAAATATCTCGCGAACTAACTCACTCGAAAGTCGAAACTAATTGCACAGAAAAATCCCTGGGATTTTTCTACCCCGAAAACATATAAAATAAGCGGGGTTTGCAACGCAAAATAAAGCCACACAATAATGCGAGATAATACCTCTAAACGGGAAAATAAACTACCGGCAAAACCCTACACGGAAAAATACGAGTGACCGCTCTAAAATACGCAGAAATATGGTCCCTGAAACATGGACATTAAATCTATGGCATACGGGCAATCCGGATACGCACGAAAATTAACTACGGAATGGATCCTAGTTAAACAGCACGTAAAACGAGGCATTAGGCACTCTAACCAGCGTTAAACAAATATGCATGTTGGATAATCGTGTTCTACTCGCGAAGCTACCCCAAAACGATATATAACACGTCCCGAACCGGCTTACGGTTTAAAAGTTACGGGGGTTTAAATATCGTCTAATTTTCCTGAAAATACTAAATCGCCAGGTAATAAAAAAAAACCTCTCGGGCTGAATCTGAAGCTAAATGGGCCTACAGTGCATGGGCGCTACAAAACCAAATCTCGCTCAGGCGCATGTTAGAGGGGTCAGGGGGTTGGCTCACCTTGGGCCGAATCAGACCGGCCTGGAGGAGTGGGCCGAGGAAGATGCAGGCCTGGCTCGGGCGCTGGGCCGAGGCGAGGCGGGACCGCGCCGGCTGCCGGGAAGCTGGGCCAGCGGGGCCCACGCGCGGGTCAACGGCGCGGCTCTGGGACGAGCGGGCGCAACGCCCCGTCGTGCTGCTCCCGACCGGGAGCAAACTGGCGGCGGCGGGAGGATGGAGCGGGCCGCGGGGACCCGAGGGGCGGCGAGGCCGGCCGGATCTGGCCGGACCTCGCCGGATCCGGCCGCCGGCGGGGCGAGGCAGCAAAGGCGGTGGCGCTGGCGGGACAAGGCTACAAGGTTCGGCCGCAGGGAAGCTCCTGCGGTGAAGCGGCGCTCCGGCGGCTAGGGAGCTCCGGCGACGCGGCTGGCCGACGGGAGGGGGCCGGTACGCCGCGCTGTAACCCAGAGGAGGCGGCGCAGGCGTACCGGGCAGGCGGCGAAGACGGCTGGCGGCGCAGGCAGGGAGAGGAGCCGGCGGCGGCTCGGGCCCAGATGGGCTCGGGCGGGCCGCGCACGGGCCTAGCGGGCCGGCGGCTGGAGGAGGGAGACACGTGGGAGGAGAGAGGCTAGGGTTTTGGGACGGCGCGGATCCCGAGGTGGCTAGGGTTAGCCATATTAGGCAGGTTAGGGCGTCTATTTATAGGATGGGGCTAGGTTAGGGGGGTATTTGGGGGGTTTTCGACCCTCCGGACGCGTTCGCGCGGTCCGATCGGAGAGGCGGGTTAGGGTTAGGTGTGTGGAGTGGCGTTGGCTAAGATGAGAGGGAAGTGGTGCTGCGCGGCATCGACTTTTAAAACACCGACAGATGTCCGACGAATAACCAAAGACGGTGCCGCTACGGTCGACCGTTCGGGTACCAGACGGTCTCCGATCGCGACGAAATTCGACAGGCGGCCTAGCTATAACTGAACACGACCACACGTCAAATCTCAACCCGATCAGAGAAAGTTTTAAACACACTTTAAAACCAGGGTTTTGACGGTGCCGCACGCGCGTGCAAGTGCGGTCGGGCTCAGAACAAACAACGACGAGAACCGGCGACTACTAACGAATGCAAGTTTTGGAAACTGGCGGCAACAGAGATGCCGATGCAATGCTGATGATGCGCATGATGCGATGATGACACGACAATTAAAATAAGCCACACGACGAAAACAGAAAGAGAGGGGAATCTTCAAGAACGTCGGCACCGGGCTGTCACACCAGGGAGGCCACAAGCCTGCCCACCGCCGCCTCCCCCTGGTGGCGGAGTGGGGGCTTGTGGGCTCCCTGGAGCCCACCTGGCTTGGCCCAAAGGCCCCCTGATCTTCTTCCGTTCGGGAAAAAATCATTTCGGGGTTTTTCTTCCGTTTGGACTCCGTTCCAAAATCAGATCTAAAAAGAGTCAAAAACACGGAAAAATAGGAACTGGCACTTGGCACTGAATTAATAAGTTAGTCCCAAAAAAAGATATAGAAGGTACATAAAACAACCAAATAAGACAAGATAACAGCGTGAAACCATCAAAAATTATAGATACGTTTGAGACGTATCATTATGTCGCTTTCCCTTTATCGTAGTCTTGAGTTGGATAAGTTGACACCCACTAAAATTTCTCTGCAAATGGCCGACAAATCAACTGCTTTCCCTATCGGCATTTGTGAGGATGTGCATGTTGTGGTTGCTAACACGACTATCTTAACAGGCTTTGTTATCTTGGATATTCCCGAGGACGATGCCATGGCTGTCATCCTCGGAAGACCCTTTTTAAACACTGCAGGGGCTGTTATAGATTGCAACAAAGGCAATGTCACTTTCCATGTCAATGGTAATGAGCACACAGTGCACTGTCCGAAGAAACGATATCAAGTACATTGCATCAATGCTATCGAAAAGACTTCATCGATTCTCATTGCGAGCTTTGAATGCCCTATTCCTCGTGTCAAGATGAAATATGATTTGCTTGTTGGGGAGATACATATCCCCATTGAGGTGACTTAGTGGCTATTCGAAAATTCTCTCTTGCGATTTGAGAAGGTTTTGTCATAAGGACTTGATCAATCCCATTGACGGATTTCTTTCGATGACCATGAAACGGATGAATCAAAGAGTCACATACCTCTGTTTTGAGCTTTCATTTTCTGTTGCTTAGAAGAAAAATGATAGAATTAGTTTAGTTTTTCCTATTTTCTGTTTTAGCGTCCTAGAGAAAAATACCTCAAAAATAAAAGTTCTCCGATGGTCCTGAAAATTTAGTATGATTTTTTCTGGAATTTTTGAAAATTACTCGGCCTGAGAGCTGGCCTGAGGGCCAGACCAGTGGGCCACAAGCCCTGCCACCGCCACCTACCCCCTGGTGGCGGGGTGCAAGCTTGTGGGGCCCACAGGGACCCCCTCCACTCATTCCAGCTCTCAGCCTCTTCTTCCACCTCCAGAAAAAATTGTTTCGCAACTCAAACCCGTGTTCTTGCTCATTTGGCTGTGATTTTCGATCTCCTTGCTCAAAGCACCATTCTCCGAACCGTTTTGGGGATATTACTCCCTGGTAAGTGACTCCTCCATTGGTCCAATTAGTTTTTGCTCTAGTGTTTTATCCTTCGCGTATTCTTGCTACCTTGGTGACCCTGTTCTTGATATAGAAATGTTGATTTTAGCTGGTCCCAAGTAGTTTTAGCGCGTGATACGGTCTCTAGGCACTAGTAGGAGTAGTTGCTACAAGGTGTGGTGGGTCTTTATTCACTTTTCTCTTGAACTTCAAAAAATTTCAGCAAAAGGAAATTATGTTCAGGAGGAAGTTTTATGGTGGTTCCTCAAGTAAGAAGGGTCCTCGTCTCTCGTTTCGGGAGCCCGAACCTTTTCAACTAAGGGACGCACCGGTACAACCATGTGAATGGCCTTCCGATGAGTTCATGATCGAAGAAGGTT
The DNA here is from genome assembly GCF_904849725.1 of Hordeum vulgare subsp. vulgare. Classification (NCBI taxonomy): domain Eukaryota; kingdom Viridiplantae; phylum Streptophyta; class Magnoliopsida; order Poales; family Poaceae; genus Hordeum; species Hordeum vulgare. The sequence goes on along the minus strand of NC_058522.1, from coordinate 566,192,220 downwards.
TCAAAGATGAGTTTGATACACTTCTCCGCAATGCCGGGTTAGAAGAATTCTTCTCAGATAAATGTGAACAGTACGCTATGCTCACTGCCTCTTTCGTGCGTAGATTTAAATTTTCAGTTGGTCGTGACTCATCCATACTGTTTGATCTGTACGATAAATCCTATACCGTGGATCTGGAGGATTTCAATAGGATTTGCAAGATACCCGATGGGGGTAGTGTTAATGATCCTTCTAAGTCTTCGGCCAGAGACTTTGTCTCCAGTATAACTGTTGGAGAAACCAGAGATATCACGCAAGCCACCATAGGAAGCATCCATTTCCCTGCCTTGCACTACCTTGCCCTCTTCATAGGTAGGTGCATTAACGGCAAGGGTGCACATTGTCACCTATGTGCTTCCGACCTTAGTATCCTTAAGAGCGCAGTAACAGGTGACAAGAGCTTCAATATGGGAGCTATAGTAGCAAGGAGGCTGAATAAAAATGCCAGTGAGGGGGATTTCTTTGGTGGAGTTTATGCTAAACGCTTAGCAAATTTTCTTGGAGTATCCATCCGTCCAGAAGACCCTCCTCTCTGTACAACCTACCTTGATCGTGTCGCTCTAACACGCTACCAGTTCCTTGAGAGAGATCAAGGATCCCTCCTATACCACTTGATATTTAACCGGCAGTGTGTTTTCCATATTACCCTTCCTGCTCCTGCTTTCTTTGACTTTCAGGTAAAACGAAGATACTACATAACCATAGGAGAGGCAGAGGAGTATGAGAGGGAGGCGACGGCTGCTCGACTTCGTGAGGCCGCTATTCCGGCAAAGGCTGCAGCACTCCCGTATAACACCCATTATGACTTTGGGTTTCGCCAGGACCATCCATGGGAGTAGACCAAGCTAGGCCAAAAGCCTAAGCTTGGGGGAGTACGTGTTCTCACCGACTTTACATTCATGCTTATGCTTTCACTTTGTTAGCCGGTGTTTGCACTTTGCCACTGTATTATCCATGCTAGTTTATTTTCGTTTTCTTGTTTTCTTGTTTTGTGTCCTTTTGAGAAAACCCCAAAAGATTTTTCTTTCTTCTTTTGCTTGTTGGGAGCTTTCCCGTGTAAATAGTTTTCTTTTTCTTTGTGTCAAGGTAGAAGATGTTGGTTACAATGTTTAGTGGTTCTTGCATTCTTACCTGTTTAGCTTTCAAAGAGCCATATTACTTTGTCTTCTCCTCTGACAGCCCGAGACCGACGCCCCAGAAGATTCCCCTTTATTTTCGTTTCCGTTGTGTGTTATTTTTTATTGGTTGCATCGTCATTTAGTTTGCATCGTCGCATCATGCATGGCATCTTGCATCGTCTGTCACGTGTGGTGTTTTGAGTGTTGTGCTTCGAATGATCACCGAGTCGTAGTGCGATAGTAACTCCCCCTCTCCCCTCTCTTTTCATTTTTGTGGTTTTGCTAAAGTTTCCGTTTTAACCCTTTTTTTTAAAAAAAAATCGTCTTCTTGTAAAAAAACCTTTATTAAACGTGGGGGCAACCCCTTGGGTTTTTATTTTATTTCTCCTTTTGCTTTATTTTAAACCGTCTCATTTTATTTTCTCTTTTAAAAAGCTTTTATTTTATTCTTAAAATAAAAGAGGTTTATTTTATTCTTCAAAAAGATTTTAATTTTAATTCTTCAAAAAAAGGGTTTATATTATTTATTTTAAAAAAGCCCAACTATTTCTTATAGTTGGGAATATTTTTTTAAGGGGTCAAAGGCATTTATTTTATTTTATTTTTGTTAAAAGCCTTTCTTTTTTAAAAAAAATTTTGTTTTCAAAGTTTTTAAAGAAAAAAAAAACAAAACTAGAGAGAGAGGCCCACTTGGGCCAGGGCCCAGCACACCCCTGCCCTAGCGCCACGGAGAGCCAGGCTCGATCCCTCTCCTCGTTCCCCAGCACCGTCAGCCTTCCCTCCCCTCGATCCCCATCAGCAGTCGCCCCTCGAGCCTCTCGTCCTTCCCCCGCACTCAACCTCTCCTCCCCGATCCCCATGGTCGGCCTCCTCCTCCCGAGCCGCGCCGCGAGCCCCGCGCCTCGCCGCCTGCTCCGCCCCGCCGTGCCCCGCGTGAGCCCTCGCCTCGCCCATGTGCGCCGCCTCCATGGCCATGGCCGTCGCCCCTGCTACCCAGGCCGTCGCCCCTACCTCGCCTCCGGTCGCCGCCCGCCTTGGTCTCCGCCTCCAGGGAGCCCGTGGCCGCGCTGCTCGCCCCCGTGCCCCGCCGTCCCCGCGCGCCGCCTCGTCGTCTCCTCTCGCCGGAGTTCCTCGCGTGCCAGTGCCCTTGGCCCCGCGCCGCCTCGCCGCCATGTTGTTCTGCTGCTGCGATGTGTCGGCCGGTTGTGCTCTTGTTTGCTGCTGCGCTAGCTGCTACTCTGTGTTGCCGCAACCTAATGTCGTGCCTTGTTGTTGATAAGTGTTGTTGCTGCCGTTTCTTTTTTGCCTTGTCGTTGTGCTACTTGTGCCGGTGCTGCCCGTTGCTGGTTGCTGTTAGTTGTACCGTTGTTGATGCCTGCTTAAGCTGTCGCTGGAGCATAGTTGCTATTGCTAGCTTGCTGTTGCCGATGCGTGTTGCTGTTTGAGTTGCTTGCCTGCCGAGCTGCCCTGCTGTTGCATTGCTAAGCTGGCTGCTGGTTCCTGTCGCTGGTTGTTGCCGTTGCTGCTGCTATTAGCCTCTGATGTTGCCGCTGCGCCGCTGCTTGTTTCCCTGTTGCCTTAGCTGATGCTGCTGCCCTGCTTGCCTGCCGAGTCATGCATGCTGCTGCCTTGCCGTGGCCGATTGCTAGTTGCTAGTTGATGTGCTTGCTTGCCGTAGTGTGTCGATGATAGTTGCTGCCGCCGGTGTTGCTGTGGTGTCGCTGGTTTCTGTCGCCGAAGTTCGCAAGCACTCTCCTTCATGGAATCGACAAGCTCGCCGCGAGTACCACCACGTCCTCGACAGCCTCTTCGGAAACGTGATCAACCACCGACGCCGAAGACCCAGTGCCGACGAGAAGAACCGTGAACGACTACCGTCGACGAGACCGAGTACAACTACTTTCACGACCTCCATGACGTCCGCTTCGACCGAACCCCTCTGATTCACACGCGTCGAAGGTATACCGATGGGACATGTCGTGTACCGTGTACAAGTGATGTATGAATGTATGTATGTATGCACCGTATGTTTGACCGTTGCACGTTGTCCCTCTATGTTGTGCTTGACACATGGGAACCCGGTAATCGGGATCACCCCACCTTTATTTAACGTTCCCGCACGCGCTTCAATTTGTTGGCATGATATCTCGTCGAGTTATCGGGATAGGAACGTTGGCGTGGCATCGTTTCCGTTTTGCCGGCATGGTTCCCTCTCGCTCGCCGTGGCGACACTTGTTTATTTCCCTTCTTGCCCGTGTTATGAACTCGCATGCATGACGCATTCATGGCATATATATCTTGTGTTGCATGTTTCTTGTGCCGTAGCTCCGATCTATGCTCCGCGTGTTAACCGTCTAGGATGCCATGTAGGGTCGTCGCTTCACCCTTGCCATGTTAATGACAATTTAATATTGCCATGTAAATAACCGGGAGTGAACTAAATAATTAATCGTGGAGTTCCGTCGATATGCAACCCGTTGCATATCGAGCTTCACTTAATGTGTAGAGTTTGCGTGAGGTGAATTGCCATGCCATCCCTTGCATCTTTGAATTGATCATGGATCATAGTAGGTTATGCATCATGTTGTGCATCGTGTGGTGAATATTTGTGTTGATGTTTGTTTACGGTTTGCTCCGTTCCGATAGAGTTCCGCAAGCGTGTCGGAATATGAGGACCCGTTCGACTACGTTGGTTCGCCGACCTCACGGAGTCATTCTTCTTCCAAGCGGGATCTCAGGCAAGATGACCATTTCCCCATGTCGTGGTTTTGTCACGGCAGATGTCCTCGTGAAAGGACTTAGTACTGGAACCATCGCACCTTGGTGGCGACTCAAAGGGGTTAAGCGAGAGAGACACGGCGATTTACCCAGGTTCGGCCCCTCGCGTGGAGGTAATAGCCTACGTCCTGCTTGGCGTGTATTGATGTGGATTCAATTACAAGAAAGGCGCAACCCGCCTTACCTAGCACTCGATGATTTCTAACCTACCTCTCCTCCTCCAGACTCGCCTTTATATATAGGTCGAAGCCTCAGGGTTTACAAAAGTCCCTTCCTCTTTACGAATCATGACCACCACGGTTTCTAAGTCGCCGTCTTGTAAAACCCGGAGACCTTCCATAAATCATAGCCATCGTGCGACTTTGAACCGCCCAGGCTGAGGCCCAACTAACCCTAAAGGATGAATCGCCTTACAAGTAACCCGGCCCATATTTGGCGGGTCACTTAATAGGCAATATCCCCAACATTAGGCCCCAAAATTGACTTGAATCTTCATGCCAATGCTTCCGTTTTAGTTGAAGGTGATTCACTCCTTTGTATTCCTCCATACGCCAGAAATTTTAACTCGCCAACCCGTACCGGAAAAAATCTTTGAGCCGCCAATGCATTTCCCGTCAGCACTTTCCTTAGCCCTCGATTTTCGGGATCTTCACCATAATCCCAACGGATCTTTTAGTGCATCATTATCCCAAAATTTTCGGACGTCATCATAGCGAATCTTTTCTTCCTCGACGGTTCCCGCTCACGGCGCCTCGATCCCCGCGCCCGTCCTGATAAATACCACAAGCCGTCGCCGTTCGAAGAGCTCCTGTGCCGCCCGCAAGCCATCGCCGTTGCCAGGCTCCGCCGTCGCCGAGGGCCTCTCCATTCTCCGGGACCCCTGTGCTTCTCCAACAGCCTCTGCCACCGCCGATCTTCTTCGGCCAAGATCTTCAGGTTAGGCCGCTGTTTCCCCCTCTTTAGAGGTAGATTTATCTCTTGTTCATGCTCCCGCCATTGTCATGCTTCCGCCATTACCATAGCTCCGAAGACCTCCACTCGCAACCATCCATTATCCTTGAACTGATTTAACCTGAGCGCCATTAGGGCACCCAGCGTCTTGAATAGTCTTATCCATCTGTGTTCTTGCGAATTTTCTAAATACACTAGTCTCTTCAAACATGAAGCACCACCCTGATCGTACATCGTTCATGTTTTAGCCATGTCCGCAAGTTTTTACATCTGTTCAACAGATCCATTCCTCATTCACTGTTTGTAAAAAGCTGTTTGGAAACTTCGTCCTTCCCCTAGTATTCCGGAAAAAATAAAGTCCACCACCCACAGTAACATCACTTCTGAGAATATCTCTGCTCCGACAAATCGCCACATCGGCCTAACCCGGCCTCCTAGTCCGGCGGTTTAAGCAAGAGCTGATCCCGATTCACATAGTAAATGTTCGAGACATGTAATACCATATTCTTACCTATTTGTAGCATGGGTGCCGTTTTCAAGAGCGATTGACTCCCTACCAAAGTCGATGATGCTGTTTTGGCGAATTACGTGAAAGCGGGCTGCTTGGATCCTCAAGACGTCATTGGATGGCGCACCGGGTTAGGAGAAGACCTCCCCAACCCCAAGGAAGGGGAGATAGTAGTTTTTGTGGAACACTTGGAACGGGGTTTTAAGCCGCCCGGATCTAAATTCCTTAGGGACGCTCTGAACTTCATGAATGTCCGACTCCAGGATTTGGGACCCAATTCCATAAGCAACCTAAGTCAATTCCAAGTCCTTTGCGAAGCTTATTTGCGGATTGAGCCTTCCGTCCCTCTGTTTTGGTACTTTTTCCACTTGAATCGCCAGACGGAATTCCACAACGGCCCCAGTTTGGAACTCGGCGGGGTCAACGTCCAGCGTCGCAGGGACAGTCCGTTCCCTTCACTCACTATGCCTAGCCATCCCAAAGGCTGGGGCGAGTCTTGGTTTTACTGCAAAGAAACATCCCCTGCCGGCGAGAACAAACTTCAGGGCTACAGGCCACGCCGCCTTCCGGTCAACTTCAAGCTCCCTGACAAACTCACCGAGGAAGAAGAGTCGGACTTTGTCCCAATTCTGTCCGAACTGAGATCCTTGACGAACAACGGTCTCACCGGGGTTGACCTGATCCGCTGTTGGGTCGAATGGCGGATCCTTCCTCTGAGCCGCCGAGATGGCCTGATGTGCGAATTTGAAGGTACTCTGGATCATCCCCAATGCTACTTCCACACAGCATTAACGGAAAAAGACATCGTCACCATCATCAGGAAACTGACCGGCGAACCTGCAGCGAAATGCGGCCAAATCGGCCTTAAGCCCTTCTGCAAGATTAACCCGTCACCCAAGGTAACCAAAGCTAACTCGCCCTCAACTTTTATTTCATCTCTTTTACTGTCATCATGACTTCATGCCATATCCCTTTCCAGAAAGGCGACAATTTCTGGTCTAGGAGACCTAAGAAACAAGCCATGAAGAGTGCTAAGCCGCCTTCCAAGAAAAACAAGGGCAAAGGTAAATCGGCTGCGGCCGAGCCATCTGAAGTCGACGAATCTCAAGCTGGCGACGCACTCTCAGAGGTACCAATCCGTCCTCATTTTCACTCGCCACTTATCACCTTTTAACATTTATTTATCTCTCGCTCCTCTTATAATAGAATGAAGATAACGAAAGCCAGGAAGACTCTGTCGAGGTAATTTCCATCTCTTCCGATTCATCTCCTTCTCCACCTAAACCGGCCCGGCGAATATGTGGGAAAGTACCTCTCTCACATCCAAATGCCCATTTGGACCCAAATTTCTTACTGAAGAAAACGCAGCACGCATCGAAACAGAAAACGCGAAGTCATTCTGGCGACCTGACGCGTGGCTTGCCAACAACGAACAAAAGAAAACCAAGCGAGGTACCTCCTTTTTTTTATTTGAGCAACCATTGTTCGTGCTGCTTTGGATCACAGTCCTAACCCGCCTGTATTATCGATGTACAAATTCTGCAGGATTCTCCCCCCACTTCTGGCGACTCAGTGATGTCGACCCTTCCACCAATGATCCGAGTCCCGGGGTAAGTTCCTTGTCCTGATCCTTGAGAATAACACTCTTTTTAATTTTTTAACACGCCTATCTCTTTCATTAGGGCGCAAGCCAAAAAGAGGAAGACCAGTGGATCAAACCCTGACGCCACTCCTGAACCTCCAAGGAAAGCTACTCCGACTCAAGAAGATCCGAGTCAAAACGAGCCGACAATTCAAGCAAACCCTCCTGAGTCGCCCAAAGGATCAACGGATGTCCCTAGATCACCGGTCGTAATGGCGACAGCTGATGACCCAGATGCTGTGGTCATTACTGGTTTTGGTTTCTCCAAGCCGGCAGAGACAATCCTCTCCAAACATATAGCATCCCCTTCTCCATCAATTCCCGAATCTGGGCCTTCCAAGGCGAAACTTTCTAACTATGCAGGTCTGGAGTTTAAAGAACTCTGTTCTGGCTTCGCAAGTCGCCTGGAAGGGAGTTACGAGATGGAAAAGAATCTGCTAAAGATGTTAAATAACAAGCATGAGGTAAAATTTATACTCTATACTATCCCCAGTAACCCCCAAGGGCCGGGTCATCAGTAAAATGATGAGCCGGATCTTTTAAAAGCTTCGCGACCAGTAACCCCCAAGGGCCGGGTCATCAGTAAAATGATGAGCCGGGTCTTGATTTCTGTATAATTTACCTTGAGAAATTATACATTAACCCCCAAGTGTCAGGGGTATTGCCTTGCAATAATTCTGAGACTTGTCTTTGTTTTTAAATTTTGAACAGGAAAGCCTTGCCCAGACCGAACTGGTCCTGGGCGACTTAAGGAAAAACTTGGCTGACCAACAAGATGCCCGAGCTCAGTCGGAAGACAAATATAAGCTGGCTCTGGTTGAACTGGAAAATCTCAAAGCCGAGTTAGAAAGAACTTAGGCTGACTACAGCGCGGTTTTGACGAGAGCCGAAAAAGCAGAAGCCAAGCTGGCAACTGTGCAGTAGGAACTATCCGGCTTAAAGCGCCATATCTCCAACATGACACAAGCCATCTTTGGTAAGCTTTACCTAACTCTCCAATCTTATCCTCTTCCTTGGGCAAATTCCTTAATGTAACTTACCGGTTATTCAATCCCAGGCTCGAGAGTCGCCAATGTGCAAGACGACTGCGTGTTGATGCTGAAGGCGATCTATACACTGACGGAACAACTGTACACAGGCAGTGTGCTGACCGTCAAAGCCGTGATAGGTGCAAAAGAGCCCATAACTTCCATCAAGAAGGTGCTTGGATATCTATCCACACTTCCTCCCCAAATCGGCGAGTTAACCCGATCAGCCGCCCGGAAGGGTGCCCTGACGGCTCTGAGTCGCTGCTTGGCGTATGCTCCAGAAATTAATTTGGAAGAAGTAGCTGCCGGCTTCCCTCAGCTTAAAGATGACGGCTCGGAATTCGTGGAAGAAGACTACCAGAAGGTTGTCAAAGATTCTCGGCTGGCCGCCACTCAACTCGCCGCCAGCCTTGACTTGACAAAGTATCAGGCGGCTTACGATGATAAGAATAAGAAAATCAGCCCGCCAACCTTCGTGGTGACCAACCTTATCCCTCGGCGAGCCAAGAATCCCTTCGACTGGGAGACAGACCTGGCATCAATCTTGACCGATGAAGACGATTTTGCCTCTTTGTCCAGATGCAATTGGGTCTTGGGCGATTTACAAATCGAAGCTGGTCAGAGCTCACGCCAGGACTTAGCGGAATAGATTTTCCTTGAATTTGGCCCAAGAGCCATGTAATAGTCAGTACTATCCTTTGATGACATCTTCTGCAAAAAAACCCTTATACCGCTTTCGAGGTGGTTTAAAATATGTTGTTAACCCTTATCAGAATCGCCTGTAATGCTCAATCCGCCAAGGATGAAAACCTTGAACACATTATCTGTGAAAATAAAAGAACTACAAATAGTTTCAACGAATAAGCAGGGAGGATAAAAATCTCCAAGGTCAAATCATAACACGAGTAATTTTGTCGGCTCATACGGTCGCGACAGGAGGAGGCGAGTCAGAAAGCTCGTGCACCCACCCTTAATGCAGGTTTCGTCGGCTCATACGGTCGCGACAGGAGGAGGCGAGTCAGAAAGCTCGTGCACCCACCCTTAATGCAGGTTTCGTCGGCTCATACGGTCGCGACAGGGGGAGGCGAGTCAGAAAGCTCGTGCACCCACCCTTAATGCAGGTTTCGTCGGCTCATACGGTCGCGACAGGGGGAGGCGAGTCAGAAAGCTCGTGCACCCACCCTTAATGCAGGTTTCGTCGGCTCATACGGTCGCGACAGGGGGAGGCGAGTCAGAAAGCTCGTGCACCCACCCTTAATGCAGGTTTCGTCGGCTCATACGGTCGCGACAGGAGGAGGCGAGTCAGAAAGCTCGTGCACCCACCCTTAATGCAGGTTTCGTCGGCTCATACGGTCACGACAGGGGGAGGCGAGTCAGAAAGCTCGTGCACCCACCCTTAATGCAGGTTTCGTCGGCTCATACGGTCGCGACAGGGGAAGGCGAGTTAGAAAGCTCGTGCACCCACCCTTAATGCATGTTCTGTCGGCTCATAAGGTCGCAACAGGATGTCATGAAATTGCTCTCTCTTTTTCTTTAAAGAAGAAGCCCCCAAGTCAGGGAAACATTATATTATTCCATAATGAAACTGAAAAACTTACAAAGCATGGAGTTTTAAGAACTCAAGTGTAGTAAGGCCGCAAATGGGCAATATTCCAAGGGCGAGTTGACTCAGCCCCCGTAGTCGGTCGATCAGGCCGAAGATCCATCAAATAGTAAGAACCATTGCGGAGGTTCTTGCTGACAACGAAAGGTCCCTCCCAAGGGGGCGAAAGCTTGTGCATGCCTGCCCGATCTTGTATCAGTCGAAGCACCAAATTGCCTTCCTCGAAAGTCCGACTCTTCACCCGGCGACTATGATAACGCCGCAGATCTTGCTGATAGATCGCCGAACGAGCCACTGCTAAGTCACGTGCCTCTTCCAAGGCATCCAAAGAGTCCTGACGCGCCAGCTCGTTGTCTTGCTCCACATATGCGGCGACTCTAAGAGAATCATGCCTTATGTCGGTAGGGAGGACGGCTTCTGCTCCATAGACCAAAAAGAAAGGGGTGAACCCCGTGGACCGATTCGGGGTGGTCCGGATGCTCCATAATACCGAAGGTAACTCCTCCACCCAACATCCTGGAGTTCTTTCCAGGGGAACTATGAGCCGAGGTTTGATCCCTCGCAAGACTTCTTGATTCGCCCGCTCGGCCTGCCCGTTTGACTGCGGGTGAGCAACTGTAGAGATATCAAGCCGGATATGTTCATGGTGACAGAAATCCAGCATCGCTCCTTGGGACAAGTTAGTACCATTATCCGTGATGATACTGTGTGGATATCCAAAACAGAAAATCAGCTTCTTCAGAAATTTTACCGCAGTCTCCGCATCGCAAGTCCCAACAGGTTCCACCTCAATCCATTTAGTGAATTTATCAACCGCCACTAATAAGTGAGTTTTCTTGTTGGAGGACATCTTAAAGGGACCGACCATGTCCAGCCCCCAGATCGCGAAAGGCCAAGTGATGGGGATCATCCTTAATTCTTGAGCCGGCACATGAGCCTGTCTCCCATATCGTTGGCACCCCTCACACCGCCGTACTATATCTTCTGCATCTGCGTGAGCCGTCAACCAGAAGAAACCGTGTCGAAAGGCTTTTGATACCAAAGAACGTGACCCGGCGTGATGTCCGCAGTCTCCAGAATGGATGTCATTTAGGATTATGCATCCTTCCTCGGAGGAAACGCACCGCTGAAAGACCCCTGAAGCACTTCCTTTATATAGCTCACGCCGAACAATCTGGTGAGCCAAAACTTCGTCAGTGGGTAACTCGCCGCGAGCAAGATAAGCTAGATAAGGAAGAGCCCAATCTGGAACGACATGGAGAGCCGCCACAAGCTGAGACTCGGGATCTGGTATCGCCAATTCCTCCTCCGTGGGTACAGTTACGGACGGTTTATGCAGGACATCCAAGAAAACATTAGGGGGGACCAGTTTTCTCTGTGAGCCGAGTCGCGAGAGGGCATCAGCTGCTTCATTGAGTCGCCGATCAACATGATCAACCTGGTACCCATGAAAATAGCCCGCCACGTCAGATACAGCTCGCCTGTAAGCCGCCATCATAGGATCTCGAGAGTCCCAGGTGCCCGAAACCTGTTGCGCCACCAAATCTGAATCCCCAAAGCATCTGACTCGGGTTAGGTTCATCTCTTTTGCTAGTCGCAAACCGTGAAGCAGAGCTTCATACTCTGCTGCATTATTTGTACAAGGGAACATGAGCCGGAGGACGTAGCAGAACTTATCTCCTTGAGGGGATATCAACACCACACCCGCCCCCGAGCCCTCCAACTGCCTGGATCCATCAAAATAAATAGTCCAATAGGTAAGGTCAGGCCGATCTTCCGGAGCCTGAAGCTCCGTCCAATCATTGACGAAATCAACTAATGCCTGGGACTTGATGGCCGTGCGGGGAGTATACTGTATGTGATGTGACCCAAGCTCTATTGCCCATTTGGCGATTCGCCCTGTTGCCTCGCGGTTTTGGATGACGTCGCCGAGGGGCGCGGAACTGACCACGGTGATCGGGTGTTCCTGGAAATAATGTTTAAGCTTTCGACTCGCCATGAACACCCCATAGACCAGTTTCTGCCAATGTGGGTATCGCTGTTTGGAAAGAGTCAACACCTCACTGATAAAGTACACCGGGCGTTGTACCGGGTATTCCTTTCCTTCCTCTTTTCTTTCGACGACCACAGCCACGCTGACCGCTTTGGAATTCGCGGCGATATACAGGAGCATAGGCTCCTTTTCAGTCGGGGCCGCCAGGACCGGCGGGTTAACCAATTGATGTTTCAAGGCCTGAAATGCCTCGTCAGCCTCCTCTGTCCACACGAATCGGTCGGACTTTCTCAACAGTTGATAAAGAGGAATCGCCTTTTCTCCGAGGCGGCTCACGAAACGACTAAGAGCCGCAATACGACCCGCCAATCGCTGAACTTGGTTAACATTCGTCGGCTTGCTGAGGGAAGTAACCGCTTCAATTTTGTCCGGGTTGGCCTCGATGCCGCGCTCCGATACCAAGAAACCCAGTAGTTTTCCCGCAGGTACGCCGAAAACGCACTTGGTAGGATTTAGCTTCATCTGATATACCCGTAAATTATCAAAGGTTTCCTTAAGTTCTTCCAAAAGTGTCTCCTCCCGGCGGGTCTTGATCACAATGTCGTCAACATAGGCATGGACGTTGCGGCCAATTTGGCTGTGAAGACAATTCTGGATGCAGCGTTGGTAAGTCGCCCCTGCGCTCTTGAGCCCGAACGGCATGGACACATAGCAAAAGGCCCCGAAGGGGGTTATGAAGGCGGTCTTCTCCTGATCTTCCACAGCCATTTTGATCTGATGATAACCTGAATAGGCGTCCAAAAAGCACAATCGTTCGCATCCCGCCACCGAGTCAATGATTTGGTCGATACGGGGAAGAGCGAAAGGATCCTTGGGACAAGCTCTGTTGAGGTCCGTATAGTCAATGCACATACGGAACGTGTCATTCTTCTTGAGTACTAACACCGGGTTAGCTAGCCATTTGGGGTGAAAGACTTCCACGATGAACCCGGCGGCTAAAAGACGGGCGACTTCTTCTCCAATCGCCTTCCGTCGCTCCTCGTTAAACCTGCGAAGGTATTGTTGGACGGGTTTGCATTTTGGGTCAATATTAAGATGGTGCTCAGCAAATTCTCTCGGCACACCCGGCATGTCAGAGGGCTTCCATGCGAAGATGTCCCGATTCTCACGGATGAATTCGATGAGCGCGCTTTCCTATTTGGAGTCCAGACCCGTTCCAATGGTAAACTGCTTGGATGAATCGCCAGGGATGAAGTCGACTGTCTTTGTGTCATCCGTTGGTTTGAATTTGAGGGGCGACTCAGAATCTGTAGTCGGCTTCTTGAGCGGTGACATGTCTGCCGGGTCAACATTGGCCCGATGGTTTTTGAGCTCTTCCGCCGCGCAGGCGACTTCCGCATAGGCCGCGTCTCCTTCCTCACACTCCTTTGCAATTCTTCTATCTCCGTCAATCATGATGGGTCCTTTAGGACCAGGCATTTTGAGCTTGAGGTAGACGTAGCACGGGCGGGCCATGAAGCGAGCGTAAGCCGGTCGCCCGAACAGCGCATGGTAAGGGCTTTTTAGTTTGACCACCTCGAAGACCAGAGACTCCGACCTGTAATTCTGCGTGGTTCCAAACGCTACTGAGAGCCTGACCCGGCCTATGGGATAAGCCGATTTACCCGGGACGATGCCGTGGAAGACCGTGGTCGAAGGCATCAAGTCTTTCTCTAATAGATTCATCCTCCGGAAGGTGTCGAAGTATAGGATATTAATGCTGCTGCCGCCATCCATTAGTACCTTCGATAGAGTGTAGCCCCCCACTTGGGGAGCCACGACCAATGCCAGGTCGCCCAGGTTATCTATTCTCGGCGGGTGATCCTCTCTGCTCCATGTTATGGTCTGTTCGGACCAGTGGAGATATCCGGGGACTGCCGGCTCAATTACGTTGTACGCCCGGTGATGTACCTTTTTATCGTGCCTGCAAGCATTAGTGGTGAAAACATGATACTGCCCATTGCTTAGCTGTTTAGGATTGTTGCGGAAGCCCCCATGGTCATCCTGGTCCTGCGGAGCCCCCTGTGGGGGCGGCTGCTGAAAAACTCCCGGCGGGTTATACCGCCGTTGGTGGTGCACCGGGTAATGGCCGCCGCGTGGCTGCGGGCCCCCCTGTGCCTCTTGTTCGGGAAAACCGCCGAAGGGGTTGTGTCTTTGGTTGGGCGCGGCGAGTTGGTCCTGGCGGCGGTTCGGATCTTCGCTCTGGCTCTTCTTGATTGCCTCGGCCCGAAATTCTCGCATCACGAAACAATTCTCCCAAGAGTGGCCCACCGGGCCGTCGGCCGTGGCGTGGTGCGGGCAAGGGCCTTTGAGTAGCTCTTCGTAGTTACGTGGTCTTTTCCCACTGAAGCCTCGATTCTTCTTTTTGCCGTCATTGGCGTTGGTGTTGGCAACCAGATCCGAGGGCTCCTCATGCGGCCTACGCTTGCCGTTGGTCCCCTGGTTGTGACGGTTGCGGCCTTGGAGGCGGGTGTGGCTTTTGGTTGAATCGCCCTTCTTGGGCGAGTTACCCTTACCATCCTCACCGGGATCCTTGGTATCATCGGCCTCGGCGTACCTAGTGAGGGTATCCATTAGCTCGCCCATATCCTGAACTTTCTGTTTGAGTCGCCCCAGTTTCTGGACCAGCGGCTCATAGTGGTAGTTATGCTCGAGGATAAGCACAGCTTGCGCTGCCGTGATGCCATCCGACGAATGGATAATTTCCGCGACTCGCCGCGACCAATGGTGTGCCGACTCATCCGGGCGTTGCACGCAGTGTTGCAAGTCGACGATTGTCATCAGCCGTTTACAGGTTCCCCGGAAGTTTTTGATGAAACGCTCCTTCAACTCGGCCCAGGACTGGATAGAATTGGGGGGTAAGTTTTTTAAACAAGTGCGCGCCGATCCCTCGAGCATCATGGTGAATACCTGGCGCAAACCGCCTTGTTTACGTCGAGCATGTCCATGGCGATCTCATAGCCCTCGATCCAAGATGTTGGTTCGAGATCTGGTGTGTAATTAGGCACCTTTCTTGGCCCTTTGAAATCCTTGGGCATTCTTTCGTTTCGAAGAGCCAGGGACAAGCAGGGCACCCCAACTCGTCCTCCGGTCCCCGCGGGGGGAGTCTGAGCCTCTTGAATGTTGGGTGGACCACTGCCCGGCGGGTTCCGCTCGGGCGGGTTGTCCTGCGGGAAGTGTCGCGGGGCACTGTTTACGGCTGGCTGATCCTCCGGCCAACCCCTGGTGTAGCTCGCCTGGGGGGTGGAGTGTAGTCGCTCGGGGTTGTGTGAGAACTGTGCGTTTTGGACCATCGCCGTTTTCAACATCTCGATGGCGTTCCTTGCTTCGATCTCAGCTGGGGTGTTGCCGTGGATCGGAAGAGACTCCAGATGGCGAGTTGCGGCAAGCACGTTATCCACCGGGTTAGAGAAGTGGCCTCGAGGGGTACGGAAACGAGGAATTTGACCCTCAGTCGGCGGAATCGGCGGGTTAGGAGGGCGGCCCAGCCCTCCCGCTGGGGCGGCTCCCATCCCGGGTGTTTGGGGAGTGTCGAACAGGCGAGTCGGATTGAGATCATGGGGAAGGCGTCCCTGGTGTCTCCGCTGATGGACGGCGTCGGACGCGCGCTGCTGTCTTTCGAGCCGCCAGTTGTCGGTGTTCAATCGCGTCCTTTCAACCATAATCTGGGCTTGTCGAGTTTCCATCCTGGCGGACTCCGTCGCAGCATCCTGATGGGCCTTTGCCACCGCCTCCCTCAGCTTTGCTAACTCTGCGTTTATCTCTGCTTGGTTCTTTGGCGTGAGGGGGGTTGACATTAGTCTTGTGATTTCCGCCGCTAAGTCCACCAGGACTGCTGACGCACTTCTGGATGTCCCGCCGGTCCCATCGCCTCCGGCGGGGCTCTGTGCGGGTTGAGTCGCCCCGGCCATGTAGATGGCGATCTGGCGGCGGGTTCGATCGAGGATTTCCGGATCCATGGCCAATGACAAGCCACCGAGACCGTCTCCGTGGAGGGACTGGATGGAATCTGAATCGCCCATGGATAATTCGTCGTCAGAGTTGATGGGGGTAACCTCCTGAGCCGCCGCGTGCTCTGGCTCCTCTGACCCCTGCGTGAACCCCACAAAGACCGGGTGGGTCAGATTCCGTGTTGTGACTGGATGAACGTACCTGGCCGGCTCGACGATGTCGGAGGAGATGTCCGGCTCGGGAACAGATGACCCGATCATGCCGATGAAGACGTTGATCTTGCCGAAGGGGACCCTGTAGCCTGATTCGAGAGAATTTGCTTCAGGTCCCCATCGCCGGTTGTCGATGTAGGCTATGTCGCGTCGGCTCCAAGTCATGAGCGCTGTCGCATAACTCCCAAACCCTGGTAGGGCTCCCTTTGAGAACTCAACTCCACCGTGCGTAGGCCCCACGGTGGGCGCCAACTGTCGTGGTTTTGTCACGGTAGATTTCCTCGTGAAAGGACTTAGTACTGGAACCATCGCACCTTGGTGGCGACTCAAAGGGGTTAAGCGAGAGAGACACGGCGATTTACCCAGGTTCGGCCCCTCGCGTGGAGGTAATAGCCTACGTCATGCTTGGCGTGTATTGATGTGGATTCGATTACAAGAAAGGCGCAACCCGCCTTACCTAGCACTCGATGATTTCTAACCTACCTCTCCTCCTCCAGACTCGCCTTTATATATAGGTCGAAGCCTCAGGGTTTACAAAAGTCCCTTCCTCTTTACGAATCGTGACCACCACGGTTTCTAAGTCGCCGTCTTGTAAAACCCGAAGACCTTCCATAAATCATAGCCATCCTGCGACTTTGAACCGCCCAGGCTGAGGCCCAACTAACCCTAAAGGATGAATCGCCTTACAAGTAACCCGGCCCATATTTGGCGGGTCACTTAATAGGCAATATCCCCAACACCCCAGATATCATTACTATCATTGCCATGCTAGTTTATCGCTTCTATGGATTATGTCTCGTTGCCTACCACATGTTAAATATCAGCCTCTCAACCATGCCATGATAACCTTCAATCTGTTCGACCTAGCAAACCACTGGTTGGCTATGTTACTGCTTGCTTAACCATGTTGTTAGCGTTGCTAGTTGCAGGTGCAGTTGCTTCCATGTGACAACATGGGTTCCTTGTCTTATCACCATATTAAGTGCTATTTAATAAATGCACCTATATAATTGGTAAAAGGTGGAAGGCTCGGCCTTTCTAGCCTCGTGTTTTGTTCCACCTTTGCCCCCTTTGTTTTCGACTGCCGGTGTTATGTTCCATAATTGAGCGCTCCTAACACGATCGGGGTTGTTATGGGGACCCCCTTGATAATTCGTTTTAGATTAAAGTTGGTCTGGCAAGGCCCAACTTTGGTACTACATTTGCCTAATAACTAATGAACTGCATAGGGAGTAATTAACCCGAGGAAATTTAATCAACCCCCGGGCCAGTGCTCCTCATGAGTGTTGGTCCAAAACAGAGCAGCTTATTAACGCTACCCGGGGCAACTCGGCGTTTGGCGTGGTAACCATCGCTCATCCGCCGTGTCCTGAGAACGAGGTACGTGACTCCTATCGGGATCGTCGACACGCCAGGCGGCCTTGCTGGATTAGTTTTACCTTTGACGAGATATCTTGTGCATCGGGATTCCGGTGATGCTTTGGGTAATCTCAGAGTTGAGGTTTTCCACTAGGGAATCCGACGAGATCGCGAGCTTCGTGATTGAGGATTTCTATGCGGCTTGTGGTAATTTGTGATGGACTAGTTGGAGCACCCCTGGAGGGTAAATCTTTTCGGAAAGCCGTGCCCGCGGTTATGTGGCAACGTGGAAACTTTGTTTAACACTGGTTCTAGATAACTTGAAGTTAACTTAATTAAAACATGCCAACTGTGTGCGCACCCGTGACTGTCTCTTTCGTGAGTTCTTACTCCGACCGAGGACACGGTGGGGTTATGTCTGGCGTAGGTAGGTGTTCAGGATCATTCATTTGATCATCAGTAGTTCACTTCCGTTATGCGTAGATCTTCCCCCTCTTATCTCTTGTACTCGTAAGTTATCCACCTCATATATGCTTAGCCGCTGCTGCAACCTCACCACTTAACCATGCCTCACCAATTAAGCTTTGATAGTCTTGATACCTTTGGAAATAAGATTGCTGAGTCCCCTGTGGCTCACAGATTACTACAACACCAGTTGCAGGTACAGGTAAAGGTCACTCGATGCGAGCGTGTTGATTGTTCATTTGGAGTTGCTTCTTCTTCTTCTTTTTCTTCTTCATCGATCTAGGATGGGTTCCAGGCCGGCAGCCTGGGATAGCAAGGATGGACGTCGTTCTTCTTTTCTCGTTTATTTCGTCCGTAGTCGGACCTTGCTCTTCTTCATGATGATTATGTACTGTACTATTGTGACTCTGATGTAGCTTGTG
Organism: Hordeum vulgare subsp. vulgare; assembly: GCF_904849725.1. Lineage (NCBI taxonomy): Eukaryota > Viridiplantae > Streptophyta > Magnoliopsida > Poales > Poaceae > Hordeum > Hordeum vulgare. The sequence continues at coordinate 566,174,112 of NC_058522.1, read as the reverse complement.
GCGAGTGTAAGCCAACTCTATTTATATATCTCTTCTTTTCAGTACATGTACTTGTAACTGTTGGAATTATGCCCTAGAGGCAATAATAAATATAGTTATTATTATAATTCCTGTATCAAGATAATCGTTTATTATCCATGCTATAATTGTATTGAATGAAGACTCATTTACATGTGTGGATACATAGACAAAACACTGTCCCTAGAAGGCCTCTAGTTGGCTAGCCAGTTGATCAAAGATGGTCAGTGTCTTCTGATTATGAACAAGGTGTTGTTGCTTGATAACTGGATCACGTCATTAGGAGAATCACGTGATGGACTAGACCCAAACTAATAGACGTAGCATGTTGATCGTGTCATTTTGTTGCTACTGTTTTCTGCGTGTCAAGTATTTGTTCCTATGACCATGAGATCATATAACTCACTAACACCGGAGGAATACTTTGTGTGTATCAAACGTCGCAACGTAACTGGGTGACTATAAAGATGCTCTACCATTATCTCCGAAGGTGTTCGTTGAGTTAGTATGGATCAAGACTGGGATTTGTCACTCCGTGTGACGGAGAGGTATCTCGGGGCCCACTCGGTAACACAACATCACACACAAGCCTTCCAAGCAATGTGACTTAGTGTAAGTTGCGGGATCTTGTATTACGGAATGAGTAAAGAGACTTGCCGGTAAACGAGATTGAAATAGGTATGCGGATACTGACGATCAAATCTCGGGCAAGTAACATACCGAAGGACAAAGGGAATGGCATACGGGATTATATGAATCCTTGGCACTGAGGTTCAAACGATAAGATCTTCGTAGAATATGTAGGATCCAATATGGGCATCCAGGTCCCGCTATTGGATATTGACCGAGGAGTCTCTCGGGTCATGTCTACATAGTTCTCGAACCCGCAGGGTCTGCACACTTAAGGTTCGACGTTGTTTTATGCGTATTTGAGTTATATGGTTGGTTACCGAATGTTTTTCGGAGTCCCGGATGAGATCACGGATGTCACGAAGGTTTCCGGAATGGTCCGGAAACGAAGATTGATATATAGGATGACCTCATTTGATTACCAGAAGGTTTTCGGAGTTACCGGGAATGTACCGGGAATGACGAATGGGTTCCGGGAGTTCACCCGGGGGGCAACCCACCCCGGGGAAGCCCATAGGCCTTGAGGGTGGTGCACCAGCCCTTAGTGGGCTGGTGGGACAGCCCAAAAGGGCCCTATGCGCATTGGAAGAAAAATCAAAGAGAAAAGAAAAAAAAGGAGGAGGCTCGGTTTGGGGGGGAGTCCTTCCCCCCTTTGGCTCGGCCAACCCCCTTGGGGCTCCTTGAGCCCCAAGGCAAGGTCCCCCCTCTCCCACCTATATATACGGAGGTTTTAGGGCTGATTTGAGACGACTTTTCCACGGCATCCCGACCACATACCTCCATGGTTTTTCCTCTAGATCGCGTTTCTGTGGAGCTCGGGCGGAGCCCTGCTGAGACAAGATCATCACCAACCTCCGGAGCGCCGTCACGGTGTCGGAGAACTCTTCTACCTCTCCGTCTCTCTTGCTGGATGAAGAAGTCCGAGATCATCGTCGAGCTGTACGTGTGCTGAACGCGGAGGTGTCGTCCGTTCGGCACTAGATCGTGGGACTGATCGCGGGATAGTTCGCGGGGCGGATCGAGGGACGTGAGGACGTTCCACTACATCAACCGCGTTCACTAACGCTTCTGCTGTACGGTCTACAAGGGTACGTAGATCACTCATCCCCTCTCGTAGATGGTCATCACCATGATAGGTCTTCGTGTGCGTAGGAAAATTTTTGTTTCCCATGCGACGTTGCCCATCAGTAACAATATCCATTCTTGCGACACGACGAGATGCGCTTCTATCCCTGACGAGGCCTTCGTGCCAAATTGAGGATAGGGTCGCATCTTGGGCGTGACAAGTTGGTATCAGAGCAGTACCGACCTAGGAGCTCCCTTGATTGATCGAACTTGGCCGAGTCGAGTCTAGTGAAAAACTGCTTTGAGTCTTGTTATATATCGGAGAGTAGGATTCTTTTTTCTCCTCTTCTATGCTCTAGTGAGGAATCTTGACGTAATAATTTAATTCTACTTCCGTTCTCACTCAATTTTTTTAGGATCACGCGGATATTTTTGGAATCTATATGATGCCGATGTGACGGAGTTCTGTCTTGGTGCCTCCTATCTGCTTTGAGTTTCACGGGAGTTGAGCTCCAGGGGATTCTCGAGCACATCGTTATCATTCACATTTCTTAGTATCTCAGAGCAAAGGATGTTCGTAATTGCTTCAATATAGTAGTGGCGAGATAACCCCGATGTCCCCAGTACTGGTGCAGATTGTTCGGGAGTACTGCCATACTTTGCATCGTTGTGATCACGAGGGTCTGTTGTAGATGAAGGTCCGAGATTCTGGTTGTGTGTTGACGGATGTGATACAGGTGACGGGTTAGTATAGGAGTTGTGTGATATTACTCCTTGTATCCGTGTACCAGATTGCATGACCAGATATTTCGGGAATTCTTAGGTGGGAATTCAAGTAGTTACTTATAGGACGATCTTCCTACAAATTCGTGTTGCTTCGATGTCAAGTGGTGATTTCAGATCTTTTCTAAGAGGTGTTCTCGTATTTTTATGAGAGTATTAATTCTTTTGCTCTATCAATAGTCTTATCAATTCCTTTTCAACCGGAGTCATCGTATCAATTCTTTTCAACCGGTGTGCTTCTCTTCAGTGAATTCCATCCGCTCCAATTTTTTGCAAGATCATTCTCTCATTTTATTCCGGAGTTCATCTCATCTAGCCCAAGTTGTATTTATTTTCCCCACCCTTTTTTCTCAGTGATTCAATTTTTATCCAGGAGTTTTCTTTTCTTTGTGCTTCCGTTATCTGTTCTTTTCTCTCTTACCCGGTGTTTCATTGTGAAGATTCTCAGGAGCTTCGTGTTCATCCTTATTCAGTCGTGTTATCTTTTTCGGTGAATTCAGTGCAGTTATCCGTGTTCATCATATCCTATTCTCCCTTGTAATTCTTTCCCATGTTGGAGTTTCTTGTCAGCCTATCATGTTGTTCATTCCTCTATCTTTCTATCCGGAGTGTTAAAGATATTTCAGAAGTTTTGGTTTTCAATCCTTCAGTTATTTTGAGGTGCTAACCTCATCTAGTTCTCTTATACCGGTGCAATATCTATAATTCTAGCAATCTTTTCAACGGTGGTTTCTTTGAGTGGGCCCATAACCCACAGGTTTTTCCCAGGATCTTTCCTCGCTCTTTTAATCTTTTTCCGGAGATCATTAATTCTTTTCAACTATGACGTAAGTATGATTTTCATCAGTCATATTCCTTCTTCAAGATCAATTTGAATTAATTCTCATAGTTGGCTCAACCTTTTGTTATTCATTATTCCAGAGTGTCTCAGTAATTCTTGGTGTTGTTCTCGTCATCATTCTCAGCTTGCAGTCTGAAGGAGTGTTTCTCTCGAATCTTTGTTCATTCTCTTGAAGGTTTCATTTCACTTGGTGTCGTCATCTTATTTGTTCCAGTCATGAGTAATTCCTTTCTGGCTATCCGGTGCATTTCTGAGTTGTTTTTATTCTCGATCCTCCGAAGGCCATCATTTCAGAAGATTCTTCGTTCTCAGCTTTCAGCTTTCATCCTCAATTCTTCTCCATTGTTGTCTCTTCATTCGACTCTCGATTATCTAGTGCCGTGTTCTAGTTTTCTATCAGGTGGCTCATGATCTCTTCATTCTCATGTATCTCCATTCGTTCAGGGTTGCCTCGTTCATTTCAATTCTCACCGGTGTTTCTTGCAACAATTCTTCTAGTTTGTGCTCATATCTCTCCTCAATCTTTTTAGAGGAATAAGTTGTATGATAAATCCGTTGCTTGTCATCAATTTAATTTGATGAAGGATAAGCATAATATAATTCTTATTCCTATTTCATAGTGTTTTCAATTCTTCTTCCGGAGTGGCTCATGATATCAATTCTTTTTCTCATGTGCCTATATTTCTTTTCCGGAGTTCCAAGTTCTTTTAAGTATCTCTTTGCGAGGCTTCATCTAAATCTTGGCAAGGTCATAATCTTATTCTTTTCTACCTTTTTATCGTTGCATCATTCATTTGTATACGGAGGTCCTTCATGGTGGTTCATCAAGGGTTCAATTCATTCTCAAGTCTTCTTCAAAATTCTTATTGGAGAACCTCAAGTATCATTTCTCTTGCATTTCAAAGTGCAATTCTTCCTCCTTTATCATTTGAGGTGGTATTATAGCACTCTTGTTAGTATAGGAGCCTCGAAGAGTTTTCCTTTCAAGAATGAGATAATTAAACCCACCAATTCTATGGTCATGAGATATTTCAACCCATCATTTCTTCATTCAGCTATCTTGGTTTGGATTCACCTAAAGCTTTTCCTATGGATTGTGCTATCATGGTGCTAGTCATTAATCCCAGTTCTCAATGCACCCTCTTGGTGTAAGAAGTTTTGATATCCTTGCTTTCTTCTATCCTTGGTTCTTGTAGTGGTTGGTTGTCACTTCATTAGTTTGAAAAGGTTTCCATAAGCCCACTACTATCTTGTTCTTTTCGTTGTTGTTTTTTCCAACAACTCCGTCCAATTCTTCTTGCAAGGATGCTTGCCAAGTTCTTTGGAGTTAGTAGTTGTCATCCTTTTCTTCATTCTCTTCTTCCGTATGAGCTAGTTCATATTCTCTTCTTCCGGAGGCATTGTGATGTTGGTGTTTTGGGTCTATTATGTTGTTCTATCAAGATCATGGTGTTCCCTTGTTCTATTTACTTGTTTGTTGTGAATATTATCTAATCTCTCTTCTTATCGAATTTTTTGTCCCATTTTCCTACCGAAGTGCTGCCGAAATTTTCCATGAATTCTTACTTCTTTCCCATATCATTCCTCATCTCTTTGCAACCTTCAAGGATCGTTAGTTTTCACTCGTTTGTCAAAGAAGCGACTAAGTTTTTACCTCTTGTTCTTTCTCATCCTCTTCCCCCTTTCAGTCTTGGATCTCGGGGCAAGATCCTCTTGTAGTGTAGGAGAGTTGTGACAGCCCGAGACCGATGCCCCAAAAGATTCCCCTTTATTTCCGTTTCCGTCGTGTGTTTTTTTATTGGTTGCATCGTCATTTAGTTTGCATCGTCGCATCATGCATGGCATCTTGCATCGTCTGTCACGTGTGGTGTTTTGAGTGTTGTAATTCGAGTGATCACCGAGTCGTAGTGCGATAGTAACTCCCCCTCTCCCCTCTCTTTTCATTTTTGTGGTTTTGCTAAAGTTTCCGTTTTAACCCTTTTTTTAAAAAAATTCATCTTCTTGTAAAAAAAAAACTTTATTAAACGTGGGGGCAACCCCTTGGGTTTTTATTTTATTTCTCCTTTTGCTTTATTTTAAACCGTCTCATTTTATTTTCTATTTTAAAAAGCTTTTATTTTATTCTTTAAATAAAAGAGGTTTATTTTATTCTTCAAAAAGATTTTAATTTTAATTCTTCAAAAAAGGGTTTATATTATTTCTTTTAAAAATGCCCAACTATTTCTTATAGTTGGGAATATATTTTTTAAAAGGGGTCAAAGGCATTTATTTTATTTTATTTTTGTTAAAAGCCTTCCTTTTTAAAAAAATATGTTTTAAAAGTTTTTAAAGAAAAAAAACAAAACTAGAGGGAGAGGCCCACTTGGGCGAGGGCCCAGCACACCCCTGCCCTAGCGCCAGGGAGAGCCACGCTCGATCCCTCTCCTCGTTCCCTAGTGCCGTCAGCCTTCCCTCCCCTCGATCCCCACCAGCAGTCGCCCCTCGAGCCTCTCGTCCTTCCCCCGCGCTCAACCTCTCCTCCCCGATCCCCATGGACGACCTCTTCCTCTCGAGCCGCGCCGCTAGCCCCACGCCTCGCCGCCTGCTCCGCCTCGCCGTGCCCCGCGCGAGCCCTCGCCTCGCCCCTCTGCGCCGCCGCCATGGCCATGGCCGTCGCCCCTGCTACCCAGGCCGTCGCCCCTACCTCGCCTCCGGTCGCCGCCCGCCGTGGTCTCCACCTCCAGGGAGCCCGTGGCCGCGGTGCTCGCCCCCATGCCCCGCCGTCCCCGCGTGCCGCCTCGCCGTCTCCTCTCATCAGAGTTCCTCACGTGCCAGCGCCCTTGGCCCCGCGCCGCCCCGCCGCCATGCTGTTCTGCTGCTGCGATGTGCCGGCCGGCTATGCTCTTATTTGCTGATGCGCTAGCTGCTGCTCTGTGTTGCCGCAACCTGATGTCGTGCCTTGCTGTTGATAAGTGTTGTTCCTGCCGTTTCTTTTTCGCCTTGCCGCTGTGCTACTTGTGTCAGTGCTGCCCGTTGCTGGTTGCTGTTAGTTGTACCGTTGCTGATGCCTGCTTGAGCTGTCGCTGGAGCATAGTTAGTTTTGCTAGCTTGCTGTTGTCGATTCCTGTTGTTGTGTTGTTGCTGTTTGAGTTGCTTGCCTGCCGAGCTGCCCTGCTGTTGCGTTGCTAAGCTGGCTGCTGGTTCCTGTCGCTGGTTGTTGCCGTTGCTACTGCTATTAGCCTCTGCTGTTGCCGCTGCGCCGCTGCTTGTTGCCCTGTTGCCTTAGCTGATGCTGCTGCCCTGCTTGCCTGCCGAGTCATGCATGTTGCTGCCTTGCCGTGGCCGATTGCTAGTTGCTAGTTGATGTGGTTGCTTGCCGTAGTGTGCCGATGATAGTTGCTGCCGCCGGTGTTGCTGTGGTGTCGCTGGTTTCCGTCGCCGAAGTTCGCAAGCACTCTCCTTCATGGAATCGACAAGCTCGCCGCGAGTACCACGACGTCCTCGACGGCCTGTTCGAAAACGTGATCAACCACCGACGCCGAAGACCCTGTGCCGACGAGAAGAACCGTGAATGACTACCGTCGACGAGACCGAGTACAACTACTTCCACGACCTCCACGACGTCCGCTTCGACCGAACCCCTCTGATTCGCACGCGTCGAAGGTATACCGATGGGACGTGTCATGTACCGTGTACAAGTGATGTATGAATGTATGTATGTATGCACCGTACGTTTGACCGTTGCATGTTGTCCCTCTATGTTGTGCTCGACACATGGGAACCCGGTAATCGGGATCACCCCACCTTTATTTAACGTTCCCGCACGCGCTTCAATTCGTTGGCATGATATCTCGATGAGTTATCGGGATAGGAACGTTGCCGTGGCATCATTTCCGTTTTGCCGCCATGGTTCCCTCTCGATCGCCGTGGCGACACTTGTTTCTTTCCCTTCTAGCCCGTGTTATGAACTCGCATGCATGACGCATTCATGGCATATATATCTTGTGTTGCATGTATCTTGTGCCGTAGCTCCGATCTATGCTCCACGTGTTAACCGTCTAGGATGCCATGTAGGGTCGTCGCTTCACCCTTGCCATGTTAATGACAATTTAATATTGCCGTATAAATAACCGGGAGTGAACTAAATAATTAACCGTGGAGTTTCGTCGATATGCAACCCCTTGCATATCGAGCTTCACTTAATGTGTAGAGTTTGCGTGAGGTGAATTGCCATGCCATCCCTTGCATCTTTGAACTGATCATGCATCATAGTAGGTTATGCATCATGTTGTGCATCGTGTGGTGAATATTTGTGTTGATGTTTGTTTACGGTTTGCTCCGTTCCGATAGAGTTCCGCAAGCGTGTCGGAATGTGAGGACCCGTTCGACTACGTTGGTTCGCCGACCTCACGGAGTCATTCTTCTTCCAAGCGGGATCTCAGGCAAGATGACCATTTCCCCAGATATCATTACTATCATTGCCATGCTAGTTTATCGCTTCTATCGATTATGTCTCGTTGCCTACCACATGTTAAATATCAGCCTCTCAACCATGCCATGATAACCTTCAATCTGTTCGACCTAGCAAACCACTGGTTGGCTATGTTACTGCTTGCTTAACCCTGTTGTTAGCGTTGCTAGTTGCAGGTGCAGTTGCTTCCATGTGACAACATGGGTTCCTTGTCTTATCACCATATTAAGTGCTATTTAATTTAATGCACCTATATACTTGGTAAAAGGTGGAAGGCTCGGCCTTTCTAGCCTGGTGTTTTGTTCCACCTTTGCCCCTTAGTTTTCGGCTACCGGTGTTATGTTCCATAATTGAGCGCTCCTAACACGATCGGGGTTGTTATGGGGACCCCCTTGATAATTCGTTTTGATTAAAGCTGGTCTGGCAAGGCCCAACTTTGGTACTACATTTGCCTAATAACTAATGAACTGCATAGGGAGTAATTAACCCGAGAAAATTTAATCAACCCCCGGGCCAGTGCTCCTCATGAGTGTTGGTCCAAAACAGAGCAGCTTATTAACGCTACCCGGGGCAACTCGGCATTTGGCGTGGTAACCATCGCTCATCTGTCGTGTCCTGAGAACGAGGTACGCGACTCCTATCGGGATCGTCAACACGCCGGGCGGCCTTGCTGGATTAGTTTTACCTTTGACGAGATATCTTGTGCATCGGGATTCCGGTGATGCTTTGGGTAATCTCAGAGTTGAGGTTTTCCACTAGGGAATCCGACGAGATCGCGAGCTTCGTGATTGAGGATTTCTATGCGGCTTGTGGTAATTTGTGATGGACTAGTTGGAGCACCGCTGCAGGGTTAAATCTGTTCGGAAAGCCGTGCCCGCAGTTATGTGGCAACGTGGAAACTTTGTTTAACACTCGTTCTAGATAACTTGAAGTTAACTTAATTAAAACATGCCAACTGTATGCGTAACCGTGACTGTCTCTTTCGTGAGTTCTTACTCCGATCGAGGACACTGTGGGGTTATGTCTGGCGTAGGTAGGTGTTCAGGATCATTCATTTGATCATCAGTAGTTCACGTCCGTTATGCGTAGATCTTCCCCCTCTTATCTCTTGTACTCGTAAGTTAGCCACCTCATATATGCTTAGCCGCTGCTGCAACCTCACCACTTAACCATGCCTCACCCATTAAGCTTTGATAGTCTTGATACCTTTGGAAATGAGATTGTTGAGTCCCCTGTGGCTCACAGATTACTACAACACCAGTTGCAGGTACAGGTAAAGGTCACTCGATGCGAGTGCGTTGATTGTTCATTTGGAGTTGCTTCTTCTTCTTCTTCATCATCGATCTAGGATGGGTTCCAGGCCGACAGCCTGGGTTAGCAAGGATGGACGTCGTTCTTCTTTTCTCGTTTGTTTTCGTCCGTAGTCGGACCCTGCTCTTCTTCATGATGATTATGTACTATATTGCTGTGACTCTGATGTAGCTTGTGGCGAGTGTAAGCCAGCTCTATTTATATATCTCTTCTTTTCAGTACATGTACTTGTAACAATATCCATTCTTGCGACACGACGAGATGCGCTTCTATCCCTGACGAGGCCTTCGTGCCAAATTGAGGATAGGGTCGCATCTTGGGCGTGACATCTCCTTTGTGTTTGCCTGCAGATTCAGCTTAGTCCAATGTGCTTATTATCGTTTTCATCATTTGATCGTGCAAATGAAAGGCAATAATGATGATATATGATGAAGTGACTAAGACTGAAAAGCTGGTATGAACTCTATCTATTTTGTTTTTGTAAATATGACTAGCTTGTCGACCCAGATTTAGCTTTGTTGTGAGAGAACCATGTTTGCAATGATAACTTAGAGATCATAGTTTCTGATGCCATGCTTATTTAGCTGAGAGCTTATAATGGTTTGTCTTGATTGCCAACATAGAATTTGAGATGACTATGATGTAGTATGATAGGATGGTATTCTCTTTTGAATGTTTCAAGTGGCTTGACTTGGCGCATGTTCATGCACGTAGTTGAAACAAAATCAACATAGCCTCTATGATGTTCGTGTTCATGGTGATTTATATCATGTTCATGCTTGCATTCAATGTTAGTCAAATTCATTGCATCTTGATGACTGTTGTGCACTCTAGTTGGTCGCTTCCCAGTCTTTTGCTACCCTTCACTTGTACTAAGCGGAATACTGCTTGTGCATCCACCTCCATAAACCCAAAAGTTTTTCCATGAGAGTCCACCATGCCTACCTATTTGCGGTATCTACCTGCCGTTCCAAGTAAATTTGCATGTGCCACTCTCTAAACCTTCAAGAAATAATCTGTTTTGCATGCCCGAACCGCTCATGTGGTGACAGGGGCTATTGGTATCTTCCATGCTAGGAGTGTTATCCTCGACCTGTGTTTATTTACAGTCATTCACGAGAAAGGGGCCGGTAATTGGGATGCCCAGTTCCACGCTTAAATCGAAAACATAACTGTAAAACAAGACTCCCCCCGGATTGATGTTAGTATGGACGATACCCGAGGATTCGGCTAGCCGTGGAGTGTGATTGATTGGTGGTGGGGGAGTTACAACTTTACTTTTTTGTTTGGGAACCGCCTATAGCATGAGTAGCGTGGAAAATATTGAGAACTCTTGGTCATTGCGTTGACAATGAAAGCATGCCACCCAAAATTATTATCTATGTTTTCAAAGCTTGAGTTGTGGCACCTCTGCAAATCAATGCTTCCCTCTGCGAAGGGTCTGTCTATTTATTTTCCTGTTGAGTCATCCTCCTCTTATATAAGCACCAATTAGAGAGCACCTCTTTCATTTTTATGCTTTGCTTTTGATTGATATTGAGTATGACTATGACTGGATCTTCGTTGCTATGAATTACAATGTTTAGTCAGCCCTTGATCTTTGGAAGTGCTCTGCATTTATGTTTTGCGGTCTCAGAAAGAGCTAGCGAGATAGCACATATTCATATTGCTTCATGCTTGTTTTGATTGAAGTGTTGGTATTTGAAACTCATTATTATTTGCTCGTTAGTTGATTATGCCATTGATATTAGTTTACCGTGAGACCTTTGTGTCACTTGCTTATGTGGTTAACTTATGATCTTGCTGAAATTTTGGTTATGAGTTAGACATAGTTGCAACAACAAGATCAAACAGAATTTGTCAAAGTTTTTCTTTCTCTCTTAGTTTGTCAACTGAGTTGCTTGAGGACAAGCAAGGTTTTAAGCTTGGGGGAGTTGATACGTCTCCATCGTATCTAGTTTTCCAAACTCTTTTGCCCTTGTTTTGGACTGTAATTTGCATGATTTGAATGGAACTAACCTGGACTGACGTTGTTTTCAGTAGAATTGCCTTGGTGTTATTTTTGTGCAGAAATCAAAGTTCTCCAAACGTCCTGAAAATTTGAGGGGTGCAGTTTTGGAAAATATAAAAAAAATCTGCGCCAAGTTCCACCTTAGGGGTGGGCCACTGGGCCACAAGCCCTGGCTCCGCCACCACCACCCCTGGTGGCGGTGGGCAGGCTTGTGGGGCCCACACGGCTCTGTCGCCCCCAACCTCAGGTCTAAAGTCCCCTTTCGTCCCATAAAAAATAAAAAAGAGGAGTTTTCGCCGCGTTTACGATACGGTGGCGCCGCCACCACCTGTTCTTCATCTGGAGGGAAGATCTGGAGTCCGTCTTGGGCTCCGGAGAGGGGAAATCGTCGCCATCGTCATCATCAACCTTCTTCCCTCTCCAATTCCATGAAGCTCTTCGTCGTTCATGAGTAATCTATTCATAGGCTCGCTGGGCGGTGATGAGTAGGATGAGATCTATCATGTAATCGAGTTAGTTTTGATGGGGACTGATCCCTAGTATCCACTATGTTCTGAGATTGATGTTGCTACTACTTTACCATGCTTAATGCTTGTCATTAGGGCCCGAGTGCCATGATTTCAGATCTGAAATTATTATGTTGTCACCAATATATGTGTGTTTTAGATCCGATCTTGCAAGTTGTAGTTACCTACTATGTGTTATGATCCAGCAACCCCGGAGTGACAATAACCGGAACCACTCCCGGTGATGACCATAGTTTGAGGAGTTCATGTGTTCACCAAGTGCTAATGCGTTGGTCCGGTTCTTTATTAAAAGAAGAACCTTAATATCCCGTAGTTTCCTTTTGGACCCCGCTACCACGGGAGGGATAGACAATAGATGTCATGCAAGTTCTTTTCCCTAAGCACGTATGACGACACACGGAATGCATGCCTACATCACATTGACGAACGGGAGCTAGCCACATATCTCTCCGTGTTATAACTGTTGCATGATGAATATCATCCAAACAAATCACCGACCCATTGCCTACGAGTTTGTCCTACTGCTGCTGTTACTTTTCTTGCTGTGCTGTTGCTACTACTGTTGCTACTGCTGTTACTTGTCTTGCTCTGCTACTACTGTTGCTACTACTGTCGCTTGCTACTGTTGCTACTTGCTACTGTTGTCACTACTGTTGTTCCTTGCCACTATCGTTACTTGCTACTTTGATGTTACTACTTTGCTTGCAGATACTAATCTTTCAGGTGTGGTTGAATCTGATAAATTCAGCTGGTAATACTTGACAGTATCCTCTCACCTCCTGTCTGGCGAATCAACAAATTTGGGTCGAATACTCTACCCTCGAAAACTGCTACGATCCCACGCGCTGGTGGGCGTCAACAACATTCTTATAGTTTGGATTGCCGGAGAGTGCTAACAACATTCTTCTGGTGCCGTTGCAAAGGGGAAGAACAGTTGGCATCACTTCCTAGCAGCGAAGTCATTCTTATCGTATCTTCTATTCCTAGGCTGTGGGTTATCAAGATCAATAGGTTCAATCTCCACATCCTTTTCATTGCTAGGTTGAGCATCATCATGAACATCACTATTGATATTATCATTAGGCTCATGTTCATCACCAGATTGTGTTTCAGCATCAGAGATAGAGGCATCGTTTGGACTCTCAGGTGTAGCAGCAACAAGGTTGCTAGCGTGCAGGTTCCTATCATCTTTCTTCTTCTTTCTAGGATGACTAGGTGCATCAGTGGTAACTCCTTGAGAATCTTGTTCAATTCTCTTTGGATGACCCTCAGGATACAAAGGTGTTGGAATTATGCCCTAGAGGCAATAATAAATGTATAGTTATTATTATAATTCCTGTATCAAGATAATAGTTTATTATCCATGCTATAATTGTATTGAATGAAGACTCATTTACATGTGTGGATATATAGACAAAACACCGTCCCTAGCATGCCTCTAGTTGGCTAGCCAGTTGATCAATGATAGTCAGTGTCTTCTGATTATGAACAAGGTGTTGTTGCTTGATAACTGGATGACGTCATTGGGAGAATCACGTGATGGACTAGACCCAAACTAATAGACGTAGCATGTTGATCGTGTCATTTTGTTGCTACTGTTTTTTGCGTGTCAAGTATTTATTCCTATGACCATGAGATCATATAACTCACTGACACCGGAGGAATGCTTTGTGTGTATCAAACGTCGCAACGTAACTGGGTGACTATAAAGATGCTCTACAGGTATCTCCGAAGGTGTTAGTTGAGTTAGTATGGATCAAGACTGGGATTTGTCACTCCGTGTGACGGAGAGGTATCTCGGGGCCCACTCGGTAATACAACATCACACACAAGCCTTGCAAGCAGTGTAACTTAGTGTAAGTTGCGGGATCTTGTATTACGGAACGAGTAAAGAGACTTGCCGGTAAACGAGATTGAAATAGGTATGCGGATACCGACGATCGAATCTCGTGCAAGTAACATACCGAAGGACAAAGGGAATGACATACGGGATTATACGAATCCTTGGCACTGAGGTTCAAACGATAAGATCTTCGTAGAATATGTAGGATCCAATATGGGCATCCAGGTCCCGCTATTGGATATTGACCGAGGAGTCTCTCGGGTCATGTCTACATAGTTCTCGAACCCGCAGGGTCTGCACACTTAAGGTTCGACGTTGTTTTATGCGTATTTGAGTTATATGGTTGGTTGCCGAATGTTGTCCGGAGTCCCGGATGAGATCACGGACGTCACGAGGGTTTCCGGAATGGTCCGGAAACGAAGATTGATATATAGGATGACCTCATTTGATTACCGGAAGGTTTTCGGAGTTACCGGGAATGTACCGGGAATGACGAATGGGTTCCGAGAGTTCACCGGGGGGGGCAACCCACCCCGGGGAAGCCCATAGGCTTTGGGGAGACACACCAGCCCTTAGTGGGCTGGTGGGACAGCCCCAAGGAAGCCTATGCGCCAAGAAAAGAAAATCAAATGAAAAGAAAAAAAAAAGAGGGAGGAAGTGGGAAGTGAGGGGGACTCCTCCCACCAAACCAAGTCCAACTCGGTTTGGGGGGAGTCCTCCCCCCCCTTGGCTCGGCCGACCCCTTGAGGGTCCCTTGGACCCCAAGGCAAGGTCCCCCTCCCTCCTCCTATATATATGGAGCTTTTAGGGTAGATTTGAGACGACTTTCTCACGGTTGCCCGACCACATACCTCCATAGTTTTTCCTCTAGATCGCGTTTCTGCGGAGCTCGGGCGGAGCCCTGCTGAGACAAGGTCATCACCAACCTCCGGAGCGCCGTCACGCTGCCGGAGAACTCTTCTACCTCTCCGTCTCTCTTGCTGGATCAAGAAGGCCGAGATCATCGTCGAGCTGTACGTGTGCTGAACGCGGAGGTGCCGTCCGTTCGGTACTAGATCGTGGGACTGATCGCGGGATTGTTCGCGGGGCGGATCGAGGGACGTGAGGACGTTCCACTACATCAACCGCGTTCTCTAACGCTTCTGCTGTACGATCTACAAGGGTACGTAGATCACTCATCCCCTCTCGTAGATGGACATCACCATGATAGGTCTTCGTGCGCGTAGGAAAATTTTTGTTTCCCATGCGACGTTCCCCAACAAAAGGTTCCTGGTCATTCTACCGCCTTTAGTGACGACTCTGACGGAATTGTCATTCAACTCATTGAGCAAGTCATTTTGAGCTTTAAGTATTTTTTCTACCTGAGTAGTAACCATAGAGGCATGTTTACTCGGAAGCTTAAGATCATTGACGTTTCTGTCCACACAAGCACTTAAATGACTAAGCATACGAGCATTTTGTTCCAATTGTCTGCTAACATAATCATTGAAACTCTGTTGTTTGGCAACAAAGTTATCAAATTCATCTAGGCATAAGCTAGCAGGTTTATCAAAAGGAATATCACTCTCATCAAACCTACGCAGAGAATTTACTTCTACTACCTGTATCGGGTTATTGAGACCATGGATCTCTTCGATAGGTGGTAGATTTTTGACATCTTCGGATTTAATGCCTTTCTCTCGCATAGATTTCTTAGCTTCTTGCATATCTTCGAGACTGAGGAATAGAATATTTTCTTCGGAGTTGGCTTAGGAGGTGGTTCGGGAATAGTCCAAGCATTCTCATTGCACAAGATGTTATTCAATAGAATCTCAGCTTGTTCTACAGTTTGTTCCCTAAAAACACAACCAGCACAACTATCCAGGTGGTCTTTAGAAGCATCAGTAAGTTCATTATAGAAGATATCAAGTATTTTGTTCTTCTCAAGAGGCTAATCAGGCAAAGCATTCAGTAGTTGGATGAGCCTCCCCCAAGCTTGTGGGAGACTCTCTTCTTCAGCTTGAGCAAAGTTGTATATTTCGTGCAAGGCAGCTTTCTTCTTATGGGCAAGGAAATATTTTTTAGAGAAGTAGTAGACCATATTCTGGGGGCTACGCACACAACAAGGAGCAAGAGAAGTGAACCAGGTCTTATCATCATCCTTTAGCGAGAAAGGAAACAGCTTGAGCATGTAGTAGTGGCGGATCTTTTCCTCACTAGTGAATAGGGTGGCTATATCGTGCAGTTTGGTAAGATGGGCTACAACCGTTTCAGACTCATAACCGTGAAAAGGATCAGATTCGATTAGAGTGATTAACTCAGGGTCGACAAAGAATTCATAATCCTTATCGGTCACAAAGATAGGCGAAGTGGCAAACTTCGGGTCGTATTTCATCCTAGCATTCAGAGATTTTTCTTTCCACTTGCGCAGTAATTTCTCAACATCATAGCTATCCTTACATGCAAGAAAATCCTCAGCTATCTCTCCCTCCATAACATAGTGCGTAGCAGGCATAACATACAATTCAGGCATATCAGGAGAGCTAGTTCTAGCAGGCAAAATAGCAGGTTCTACTTCAATGGCATCAACAGTTTCAGAAGTATCATCACATCTAGCAGCAACTCTAGCAATATGTGCATCAAGGAATGCACCTAGTGGCAAAGCAGTATCAGGCATAGCATCATCAGGCATAGTATCAAGCATAGCATCATCAGGCATAGTATCAAGCATAGCATCATGGGCAGCAGAAGTAGCATCATCAAGCACAGGCGCCATATCAAGATTTCTAGCAGGAGGTGATGTCGCAAACTTACTCATAACTGAAGGTGAATCAAGTGCAGAGCTAGATGGCAGTTCCTTACCTGTCCTCGTAGTGGAAGGCAAGATTTCAGTTATTGGATCTTTCGGATTCTTCATAGTGATCAGCAGACGTCAACCCCAAGTGACTCAGAAAATATAGCCGTGCTTCCCCGGCAACGGCGCCAGAAAATAGTCTTGATAACCCACAAGTGTAGCGGGTCGCAACAGTTTTCGAGGGTAGAGTATTCAACCCAAATTTATTGATTCGCCACAAGAGGAAGCGAAAGAATATTCTCAAGTATTAGCAGCTGAGTTTGTCAGATTCAACCACACCTGAAAGATTAGTGTCTGCAAGCAAAGTATCAGTAGCAAAGTAGTATGATAGCAACGGTGTCAGAAAAATATCTGTTGACGGCAGACTATTCCTAACTATTGTATCAATGGCGCCAGTAAGTTGCACGTGGACGGGGAACTATTCTTCCCCGGCAACGGTGTCGAAAAGGGGGTCTTGCAACAAGTAACAGCAAAGTAGCAAGGAACAGCAGTAGCACCAGAGTAACAGCAGTAGCAGCAAAGTGGCCCTATCCCTTTTGTAGCAAGGGACAAGCTTGGACAAAGTAACGTAGCAAGGACCAGTAGTAAAAGACTCGTAGGCAGTGGATCGGTGATGGATGAGTATGCCGGATATGATTCATCATGTAACAGCTATAACACGGAGAGATATGTAACTAGCTCCCGTTCGTCAATCTAATGTAGGCATGTATTCCGTATGTAGTCATACGTGCTTAGGGAAAAGAACTTGCATGACATCTATTGTCCATCCCTCCCGTGGCAGCGGGGTCCTAATGGAAACTACGGGATATTAAGGTTCTCCTTTTAATAAAGAATCGGACCAACGCATTAACACTTGGTGAATACATGAACTCCTCATACTATGGTCATCTCCGGGAGTGGTTCCGGCTATTGTCACTCCGGGGTTGCCGGGTCATAACACATAGTAGGTGACTACAACTTGCAAGATAGGATCTAAAACACACATATATTGGCGACAACATAATAGGTTCAGATCTGAAATCATGGCACTCGGACCCTAGTGACAAGCATTAAGCATGGCAAAGTAGTAGCAACATCAATCTCAGAACATAGTGGATACTAGGGATCAATTCCCGTCAAAACTAACTCGATTACATGTTAGATCTCATCCAACTCATCACCGTCCAGCAAGCCTACGATGAGATTACTCACAAACGATGAAGAGCATCATGGAATTGGCGATGGAGGAAGGTTGATGATGACGATGGCGACGATCTCCCCTCTCCGGAGCCCAAAACGGACTCCAGATTTGTCCTCCACATGAAGAACACGGGGTGGCGGCGCCTCCGTATCGTAAAACGCGATGAATCCTTCTACCTGATTTTTTTCCGGGCGAGACGGAAGATATAGAGCTGAGTTTGGGGGCGGTGGTGCCACGTGGGCCCCACAAGCCCTCACGGCACGACCAGGGGGTGGTCGGGGCCTGTGGGCTTGTGGCCCACTCACACACCTCCTCCGGTGGATCTTTGCGCACATATTTTTCTTTTATTCCAGAAAAATTCTCCGTAAATTTTCAGGACATTCCGAGAACTTTTATTTCTGCACAAAAACAACACCATGGAAATTCTGCTGAAAACAACGTTAGTCCGGGTTAGTTCCATTCAAATCATGCAAATTAGAGTCCAAAACAAGGGCAAAAGAGTTCGGAAAAGTAGATACAACGGAGACGTATCATAGCGCAGCACAGAAAATTGTTTCTGTGGAGCCTACATCAGTTGAAGAGGAATCTAATGATGATGATCGTGAAGCTTCAAATCAAGTTGCTATCGAACCTCGTAGGTCGACAAGGGCACGCACCACTCCTGAGGGGTGCGGTAACCCTATCTTAATAGTCATGTTGTTGGACAACGATGAACCTACGAGCTATGGAGAAGCGACAGTAGGCCCGGATTCCAACAAATGGTTAGAGGCCATGAAATCCGAGATAGGATGCATGTATGAAAACAAAGTGTGGACTTTGGAAGAATTACTTGAAGGGTGAAATTCCATTTAGAATAAATGGATTTTTAAGAAGAAGACGGATGCTGACGGTAATATCACCATCTAGAAAGCTCGACTTGTGGCAAAGGTTTTTTTTACAAGTTCAAGGAGTTGACTACAACGATACTTTCTCACCCGTAGTGATGCTTAAGTCTGTCAGAACCATGTTAGCAATAGCTGCATTTTCTGATTATTAAATTTGGCAAATGGATGTCAAAACAACATTCCTTAACGGTTTACTTAAGGAAGAGTTGTATATGATGTAACCACAAGGTTTTGTCGATCCAGAGAATGCTAACAAAGTGTGCAAACTCCAGCGATCCATTTATGGACTGGTGGAAGCATCTGAGAGTTGGAATCAATGTTTTGATGAGTTGATCGGTGCGTTTAGGTTTATACAAGTTTATGGAGAAGCTTGTATTTACAAGAAAGTGAGTGGAAGCTCTATATCGTTTCTAATATAATATGTGTATGACATATTGCTGATTGGAAACAATATAGAATTTTTGGTAAGCATAAAGGATCACTTGAACAAAAAAAAATCAATGAAGGACCTAGGAGAAGCTGCTTACATATTAGGCATCAAAATCTATAGAGATAGATCGAGACGCTTAATAGGACTTTCATAGAGCACATACCTTGACAAAGTTTTGAAGAATTTCAAAATGGATCGGTCCAAGAAAGGGTTCTTGCCTGTGTTGCAAGGTGTGAAGTCGAGTAAGACTCAATGCCGAGTGACTGCAGAAGATAAAGAAAAGATGAGTGTCGTCCCCTATGCTTCAGCCACAGGCTCTATCATGTACGCAATGTTGTGCACAAGACCTCATGTCAGCCTTGCCATAAGTATGGTGGGAAGATTCCAAAGTGATCCAGGAATGGAACACTGGACAGTGGTCAAGAATATTCCGAAGTACCTGAAAAGGACTAAGGAAATGTTTCTCGTGTATGAAGATGATCAAGAGCTCGTCATAAAGGGTTACGTCGATGCAAGCTTTGGCACTAATCCAGATGACTCTAATTCGCAAATTGGATACGTATATATTCTTAATGGGGGTGCGATAAGCTGGTGCAGTTCCAAGCAAAGCGTGGTAGCTGATTCTACATGTCGAGTGGAGTATATAGCTACCTTGGAGGCGGCTAAAGAAGGTGTCTGGATGAAGGAGTTCATGACAGATATTGGAGTTGTGCCAAGTGCACTCGATCCATTGACTCTCTTCTGTGACAACACTGGTGCCATTGCTCTAGCCAAGGAACCAAGGTTTCACAAGAGGACCATACACATAAAGCGACGCGTCAATTCCATCCACGGTTACATCAAAGGGGAAGACATAAATATTTGCGAAGTGCACACGGATCTGAATGTTGCAGACCCGTTGACTAAGCCTCTTCCATGAGCGAAACATGATCAACACCAGAACTGTATGGGTGTTAGATTCATTACAATATAAATCACATAGTGATGTGAGTTAGATTATTGACTCTAGTGCAAGTGGGAGACTATTGGAAATATGCCCTACATGCAATAATAAAATAGTTATTATTATATTTCCTTGTTCAAGATAATCGTTTGTTATCCATGTTAGAATTGTATTGATTGGAAACTCAAATACATGTGTGGATACATAGACAACACTCTGTCCCTAGTAAGCCTCTAATGGACTAGCTCGTTGATCAAAGATGGTAGAGGTTTCCTGGCGATAGACATGAGTTGTCATTTGATAACGAGATCACATCATTAGTAGAATTATGTGATGGACAAGACCCAAACTATAAACGTATCATATGATCGTGTGAGTTTACTCCTACTATTTTTTACATGTCAAGTATTTGTTTCTATGACCATGAGATCATGCAACTCCCGAACACAACAGGAATGCCTTGTGTGTATCAAATGTCACAATGTAACTGGGTGACTATAAAGGTGCTCTACACGTATCTCCGTGGGTGTCTCTTGGGTTGGCGTGAATCGAGACTGGGATTGGTCACTCCGTATGATGGAGGGGTATCTCTGGGTCCACTTGGTAATACAACTTTACAATGAGCTTGCAAGCAATGTGACGAAGGAGTTGGTCACGAGATTTTGTATTACGGAACGAGTAAAGAGACTTGTTGGTCACGAGATTGAGCTAGATATGGAGATACCGACGATCGAATCTCGGGCAAGTAACATACCAATGGACAAAGGGAATAGCATACGGGATTGATTGAATCCTTGACATTGAGGTTCCACCGATGAAAGATCTTCATAGAATATGTAGGAATCAATATGGGCATCCAGGTCCCACTATTGGTTATTGACCGGAGAGTGTCTCAGTCATGTCTACATAGTTCTCGAACCCGCAGGGTCTACACACTTAAGGTTCGGTGACGATATAAGCATAATTGAGTCATTGTGTTTGTCACCGAAGGTTGTTCGGAGCCCCGGATGAGATCTCGGACATGACAAGGAACTCCGGAATAGTCTGGAGGTGAAGACTGATATATAGGATGAAGATCATCGGAATCCAGAAGTGTTCCAGGGTGTACCGAGGGAATAACAGAGTGCCGAAAGGGGTTTCGGGGGGCCCCGACAATTGTTGGGGGGCTCATGGGCCAAGGAGAGGGGGCACCACAGACCACCAGGTCGCTGGGCGCAACCACTCTCCCCAACCCACTTCGGTCGAAGGGGAAGAGGGCTCCTCCTTGGGGCGCCGCCAGCCCAACATGGGTGGCAAGGCACCCAAGTGGGAGGGGCTACCCAACCCTAGCCGCCGCCCCCTAGGGGAAACCCTAGGGCGCCCTCCCCTCTCCCTTCCCCTATATATAGAGAGGTAGAGAGAGGGCAGCCACACGATAATCTTGTCGCGGCGCTGCACCTCCTCTCCCTCGTAGTTCTCTCCTCCAAACACCCCACAACGAAGCCTTGTTGAGCTGTCACCACCAACACCTCACCATGCCGTTGTGCTGCCGGAGGACTCGGGCTGCTACTTCACCATCATTCGCTGGATTGAGGACGTGAAGGCGTCACCAAGTTGTACGTGTGTTGAACGTGGAGGTGTTGTCCGTTCGGCACTTGATCGGGAGATCACGGGACGGTTCGTGATTGGATCGCGAAGACGTACCACTACATCAACCACATTCTTGAACGCTTCCGCATAGCGATCTATAAGGGTATGTAGATGCACTCCCCCTCTCGTAGATGGTCATCACCATAGATAGATCGTGTTTGCACGTAGGAAATTTTTTGTTTCCCGTGCAACGTTCTCCAACACAAATATGATATATATACCCAGTAGAAGTATCACTTAGAGCAACTTAAAGAGGCGCCTTGCGGCGCGGCACGCTAAAAAAATTCGCAACGCTGAAATCCATTTTATTGCACGCGGTAGGGCGTTCGCTCTAGCAAGCGTGGCAAAATGGGACGCGGCGCTGACGCTCCAGCACGCGCTAAATTTAAAGCGTTCGTGCCTAACACAAACCACATTTCTCACTTTTTGAATCATTAAAAAGATCAAAAAATAAAATAAATCAATAATAAAATAGTTC
The DNA here is from genome assembly GCF_904849725.1 of Hordeum vulgare subsp. vulgare. NCBI lineage: Eukaryota > Viridiplantae > Streptophyta > Magnoliopsida > Poales > Poaceae > Hordeum > Hordeum vulgare. The sequence goes on along the minus strand of NC_058522.1, from coordinate 566,152,256 downwards.
ATAGCATTGTTCATAAAAACATAGTTCAAATCCAAAAGATAATAAAACTAGATAGATAACTACTACTCCTCCTCCTACTCCTCCTCGCTCTCCTCGATGGTGTAGTTCAACGTGAGAAAGGCGTCATGTGAGCGATCATCGTCACTGCTCCATGTCAACGCCTGCCCCAGGTCACACTGCACTACAACTACAGCCTTCCGCTCACGCCTTTCCGCCCGCTCCACGGCTCGCACCGTCCTCTGCCGCGCCAAGAACTCATGCTCCTCGAGGACATCCTGCGGGAAGCACTGACACCACACCTTCATGGCCTGCTCGTCCGTCGCGGTGATGAGGAGGTGGCGGTCCCGCCTCGCCTGGATGCAGCGGTCCTCCGCAATGATTACCCGCAGGGGTGGCGTGAGGGTCTGCACCTCCTCACATGTCCAGACGGACAGAAAGTTCATCTGCGAGCGCGGCCTAGAGAGACGCCACGCCGCTGCGTCGTACGCGCGGGCGGCCACCTCGGTGGTGTCAAAAGTGTCAAGTTCGAGGCGAATGTCCCGAAAGCATATCTCCGCGTAGAACACGGCGGAGGGGCATGCGTAGACGCTATGGAAGCCGGAGCTGCTTCGTGGGCGTCGTGGCATCGTGGCGGCGAGGAAGGGAAAGGCGGGGACGAGGGAGAAGGGCGCCGGCGACAAAGAAGAACAGCGCGGCGAGCGATGGTGGTGCAGCGGAGGCGAGAAAGAAGACGACACAGGTGGCGGTTTGTCGGCGCTCGCGCACGGTTTATATAGGGCGCATTGTATATCGCATGCAAAAACTACAGCACACGCTGCGGGATTTTTTGCGTGCGCACCGTTTTATTTAACACGCGTATTTTTCCCGCACCTGCTGGGGCATGTCAAACACCCACGCGCGCGGAAAGCGTGATTTCTCCCGCACGCGCCATATTAACCGCGCATGTTGGAGATGCTAGCCCATCAGCGATTGATTGCCCAATTTACGACGTTGTAGAATCGTTTCCCTTCGTGTTTTGGTCGCATAGACGCCTCGTCCCGAGTGCCCTCGTCGAATCTTCAGCTTGCAGTTACAGTCCAACCATACCGCGTCGGTCGGCGCTTCGGCTGACTTGTCGCCGTTGCGCGTGCAAGCGTCGCCGGCTGCTGGCAGTCCGACCATTCATCCATCAGCAGTACGACCAGGGGTCGAGGGTACGAGGCCGTTGCAGCCATCCCGCATCCGAAGCCAACGAGGGCACGAGGCCCGACCATACATCCATCCATCCATCAAAATTCAGAATGAGTAATCAACAGCACAATTCAACACGAGTAGTCCTTCCATCCATCTTTATTTAGTACGGAGTAATTAGTACGTACGTATTCACTATTCAACTATTTATCCATGTATGTTTGGGGTTTCAATCATTCGATGTATAAATTCCTAATTCTTTGTATCGTTTTTTTTATAATTTTAGGACATTTGCCTGTCATGTTGCCTAAAAAGAAGCAATTGTTGGGTGCTGAAAAAAAAAGAACAAAAGAAAGAATGTGATCTGAAAATTCAACCATTGAAGGGTTCTTTGAATAGGTACTTTACATATTCGAGCAATGTCGATACGAGTGAAGAGCAAGGGCAAGAAAGTAACCCCGAGCATGAAAATTCAAATGTTGAGGTCAATGATGGCACAAGTACAGAGGAGCCAATAAATTTTAAAATTAATGTTGTCAGTACAATCACCCAAGTCATCGGTTTCGCCTAGGGCCTCCCGAAATCATAGGGCCGGCCCTGCTCCCTTGGATGCTTTCCACGTGTGAAGGACGATTCTTTTTAACCTTGTGGTTTGGAGTGAACTATAGTGGATTGACCAGTGGATATTCCACGAATAGGCTAAACCAAACAAGTTTCTCGGCATTGTGAGGGAACAGTTCTACGTCTCGTTGGTACACGTGGATCAGAATGAAATCCTGACTGATACACACGGGTCATGCACAAACAAAACAAGGCCTTAAGGGACAGTTAACCCACCAACTACAACACCAGAGACTTAATCCCCTGATCAATAAAAAACCACCCAAATCACCCCCTAACCCCTACTTAAACTGATTGGAAGAGTTGTTTTGGCTGTGTGACGCTTGGGTCGAGCCCTCCGACCGGCCACGTCGGATTCGGTCGTCTTGGTGCGGGTGGACCGATTCAATCCAGGAGCCCCAAATAAAGCACTACCTAATCCAACAAAGAGGGCAAAGAAGCAAGCACCACCAGCAAGAGCATCTTCACAACGATCACCTCCGACAAGATCATCTTCACAACAACATTCTCACCAAGTTGTAGACATAACCAACGGGGGGAGGAGTCAGAACAAAACAACTTCAAGCTCACAGCCTGCTCGAGGAAATCATGCAAATTCAAGCTCAACTCGCATGCAAGTGCCAACTAGTAACACGGTGCAATGGCTCCTCACTACAGAAAGGAGAATGGACAGCTTGCTTGTCAATGTCATGCAGTGGCGAATCTAGCGTGATAGTAGACGGTAGGCTCAAATCATCAATTTACTACGCCTAATTAACAAATACATTGAAATTATTGCATGCAAAGCACCTTGATGTAATTGCCATATGACATATGCTATATTTAACTGAAATAGGATTTTGGAGGGTAGGCTTCAGCCTATTAAAGCCTCCCTACTACAATCGCCACTGATGTCATGTACTTGATGTGTAACATTATGTTGAAGTTTGTGCTTTTGTTTAGGTCCAACATCAAGTTACTTGTCATATCATGAGAATTTCCTGTGATGTTATGGAATTTGTTACTAGTTACCAATTTGCTATCGCCTATTTTGAAAATGTGCTCAATAGTTCTGAATTTTGCACACAAAATTCACATAGGTTGCTGCCATTTTCTAATTTCAAGTCGGCATAGTCCAGATTTTTTGTGCTGCAACCTATGGTAATCGCTGCCTATAGGGGATCGGATGAGCCAAGCCACGACAACTTGCGACCTTGTCTCGATGAAAAAGGACACATAGGAGGACGAGGAGGGGAGAATCCCTAGCAGGTGGAGGTACACACGAAAAGGCAGACCGACATGATCGATTTGGGGCTCCTGGGTTGAATCGGCTCATGTGGGTCAATTAGACTGCACCAAGCCAGCACAATCCTACGTGGCCGATCGGAGGGCTCGGCCCAAGCGCCATATACGCAAAACGGCTCTTCCAATCCGCTTAAGGCCTTGTTCGGTTGCAGAGGGTTCGAAGGGGATTAAGAGGGATTGTGAGGGATTAAGGGTTTGTTTGGTTCTCTCGCCTGATTGCGTCGCTAGGCAAAGCTAGCCTTGCCGATGGAGGCGAGCCAAATCGGCTCGCTCGCTCAAGCACAAAAAAGCTGGAAACCGTTGGTTACGAGGCTCGGTCGCCCAGCTACCAAATGCTTTTCTTCCTTGTTGGGCCAGGCTAAGCGAGCGCTTGCGTGAGAACCAAACAGACCCTAAATCCCCTCTTAGTCAAATTTCTCTCCAAACTCCTCCAAACCTCTTCAATCCACTTGGGTGAGGGATTAAATGAACAAACCCTAAGGCCTTGTTTGGTACTAGTGTATTTTAGGGAATTTATGGGGATTATCCCGGTCAAACCCCTCAATCCCCACACATCCCATAACTCCATTTGGTTCTAGTGTATTTGACATGTTTCATCCCCACATTTCCCCTCAAATCCCCAAATTATAGTGCATTTTTTTCAATACCCATTACACTACGCCTACCTAGTGTATTGGGGATAAATGGGGATTTGAAGGGACTGGGTGAAGGTTGGGGTTTCACCCAATCCCTTGGGGGATTATCACCATCAATCTCCTCAAAAACACTAGTACCAAACAAGGCCTAAGTGGGGGTTAGGGGGGTGATGTGGGTGGTTTTTGATTGATTTGGGTGATCTGTGCTTTTTTCAAAACAAATAGAGCCGCTTATCGCCCACCTGCCCAGAAAAGCTGGCCTTGGGCTGGAGAGAACATATACGGGCCCAGAGGCCCATTGGAGCTGGGCGAAGCCCATATAGGACGCGCAGGCCCTTCACTCCTCCTCCAAGAAAGAAGAAGGGCAAAACCCTAGAGTTTTTCTCGCCGCTGCTCCAGGGCTCCTCTTCGCGTCCGCGGCATCTCGACGACCCCCGCCGCCGCCGCCGCCGCCGCCGAGCTCGCGATATCTCCGGCCTCCTCCCGTCATCCTTCCCGGTAAGCACTGCCGTCTTTGCCCCCCGTATCTTCCATGCCTTCCTCGGACGATTCCCCTGCTTAGATCGGTGCGCTCTGTGATTCTGTCTGTGCAGGCTAAGGCGTCGCGACAATGGCTGCTGCCAAGGACGTGCAGAGAGAGCTGGAGAAGGAGATGGTACGCGCGCCCATCTTTGCTTCCGAATTTCACCCTCTTTGATTTCGGGAGTTTTGCGCCGAGGTTAATTGACTTCGGTTGCGCGATGCAGATGTTCGGGATGGCCGAGAAGGAGATGGAGTACCGGGTCGAGCTTTTCAACCGGTGAGTGGTGCACCTGTTACCCTGCTGTACTACCACTTGGGTGGGGATTGTGAGATCAGATCGCTGGTTGATGCAATGAGTAGAACCAACTCCGTAGTGGTTGTTGCTCATGTAGTTATACATTGAGGGATGCCATTGTCTGCTGAAAAGGAATTGCTTGCACTTGTCGTGGCATTGCTGACGATGAGTAGCCTAATTTAGCTTGACAGTTATAAGCCTGGTGTTTAGTGTGCTTACTGCTTCAGTTATTTCCTTGCAAACTAATTTTCCTTCAGTCATGCCAAATGATTGCCATGCTCTGCAATCGACGACTATGAGTACAACTGCATGATCGTTGAATTGCGCATTAGATTGATATCTTCCCTGAACCCGCAAATGATGTGTGTGTACTACTGTTACTCCACTCCTAATAGCATAATGTAGTATGGCAGTTATAAGCCTGGTATTTATGTGCCGGAAACTCCTTGATGAGCTGAGCATAAATGCATAATGACATCGTCCAACTCCCTAATAGAATGATCTTCCATGAACCTGCAAATTATGTGTTAAATGCTCGTTAATGTACTGCTATATACCACCTACTAGTCACATTGATCGGGAGAATAGTTAGCATCAGCTAAGTTAGTGATGTTGGCATGCTATTACTTGAAAGCACAAAGATGCCTTGTACTTTGCTAGTACTAGATACTCTCTTTGCTTCCTAATCTAAACTAGATTAATGATGACAAGTGAGTATTTCCTGTTTTGTTTGTGTGTTCCAAATACGCTTGCATAGGTATTGTCTTCTGAAATGTCTGCAATTATTGTAGGGATGATAGATATTTAGCAACCTCACCATGGTGTATCATCCAATCTGTACACTTTTTGCTTGGAGATAGTTAGATTGTGCCATATTATTTCGGAATCCTTTTTTATTGTACACATGTTGATGCCGTGAGCCAATTTTTTTATGCAGGCTTACACATGTTTGTTTTGAGAAGTGCATTGAGAAAAGGTACTTGGCCTTTCTAACTCAAAATCTCTTGCCATCTTTTCAACACATTATTACTTGGTTCTGGATTGCTTTGTTCATTTGCTGTTTATAGTTCTATAAAATGAGTAACAAAAACGTTGCAGTTATATTATTATTTTCATGTACTAAGATAATGCAAAATTTCATTATGGCTCAACTAAGGTGGTTAAAATAGTCGACTGGTGGTCCAACTTTCCACCAATCATCCCTTTTCGTTGTAACTCATTGGTTGACAACCACAAGAAAGATCTATCCTCTTTTCATGGCTTTTTCCTGTCATTTGTTCTGTTCCAACAGGCATAAAGAAGCTGAACTCAACATGGGAGAGAACAGTTGCATTGACCGGTGTGTTTCGAAGTACTGGCAGGCAAGTTCACTTATGATATATGTGGTTTTTATAGAAGATACTAATAATATCACACTGCCTTTTTCCTGCTTCGGGCAAGAAAACACCATTTCCTGTGCTTTAAATTATCTCTGAGAAGATGCATTTTTGCCATGGATAGTTTTGATGTGGAACTGCTAGCTACCTCACGGATGTAGATGAATTTGCAATTTCATATCCCTTCCTTTTCTTTCTTTGCCTCGAAATAATAGTGCTCAGTTGTTTAGATCTCTACATACACATTTCTTAAATTTGCTTGATACACCGCCAAACCCCTTATTATGGATACTTTCTTTTCAGGTGACTAACATTGTCGGCGGAATGCTCGGGACTCAGCAGACCCAGATGTGAGCGCTCTGATAAGCAGTAGCCGCATTTTCTGTAGCAGGACACCGTCTCCATGTTTCTCCTCCGTTTTTGTTTTGGAATGTTCGCCGTTTCGCTAAGTAAAGCATGAGTGACCAACTAATTCATATATACTGTTGAAAAGGGAACCCCCAGCTTGTCGCCCTTTCCAGTGGTGTACCGTGTCACTGAATCATGGGCAGAGGCGCATGCCTGTAATAATTTGGTACAGCTCGATAGATTTTACCGCCGAAGCTTCTCTTTTCATTGTTATGATTAGGCCCGAGTGGCTGTGTCTGAATGTCTGCTGGCATGAATTTCTTCTCTACCGTTGGCCCCATTTGCTAAGTCAACTTAAGGACCAATGCTATCATGTACTCCCTCTTGTAAACTAATACAAGATGTTTTAGATCCCTACTAGAGCGATCTAAAAGGTCTTATATTAGTTTACAGAGAGAGTATGTTCTTGGGAATGCTTGAGTAGCTTTTACTTCCTCTGTACCTAAATAATTATGGTTGAAAAAAATGTTTACAGAGGGTGTATGTTCTTGAGTAGCTAAAATTGGTTGGAAAAAATGTTGTTCCTTGAGAACGGTCATCTCTAATTTTGTATCTTAGAGCAAAGGCCATAACGATATAATTTTTGCAAGAAAGAAGCTGGAAGCCAACAATGACGGTATTAAAATATTGCTCAATTATATCATGTCCTCAACAAGAAAGACAAATGATGATAGTAGCACTTTGTGTGCAGATCTCAAATGGTCATGTTCTCGGTTAAAATATTTTGTGTATCTTCTAAAAAAATCAGATGGTTCAGAAATCTTGAGTGCACATGAGTGAGGCCCTGCTTGGATTGTCGTTAATACCTCAGTAAACTAAAAGCAATCCCATTACAAATACACACAGAAATAGTTACTCAAATCTATCCAAGATTACTTCAAAATGCTGAAGCATACTAGCTGATCCTCAACAATGAGAAGACCAGATTGTTCTTGCACAGGCTGTCATCTCCAACCTTACCACCAAAATATGGACAACACACTAGTGCAGTTACATACATATAGGAGTAGCTGATAGATACTTGCAATGCCGAACAGAGAGGAGATGCCTGATGAACGAACGAACCATAGCAGTTCAAAGTTTCGAAACACCAGATATTCTCTTTGGAGTTCTGTATATACATGAATTTAGAGAGAGACATAAGACTACAATAATGCCAATTTACAATCTCAAATCCACGGAATGCTATTTCCCATTTTTTTTTCTTACTTATACGGATATATCGGAGGTGTAATAACAGCCAGCCAGCCTAGGAGTTTGTTGTAAAAACCACTTAAGGAGGACACCAATTCAAGTTAGGGGAGGCCAAAAAACAACCCTACTGCCACTGGTTGCAAAGCATGCATATCTGGTTGGACCGACGACACCCAAAAGCGCAGGCGACCTAGGTACAGAAAGAGAGAAGAGGAGGCGTCATCGCGGGCGGCTCTATACAGTCCTAGTTCCTACCGGTTCTCTGGGCTTCCAAGGACGCAGCTATCCTTAGCTTCTCATGGCCGTCGAGCTCCATGCCGAGCCCGATGAGCGCCATCCCTTGCAGGTAGTGCGCCGTCGGCCACTCGGGTGATATCCCCTCTGCTCTCCTTGCGTCCTCCAGGGCATCCTCCATCCTTCCAAGCACCACGTTCGCGAAGCCTCGCCGCACTAGCATGGTCGGAGACTCCATTGCACCGGTGTCGATAAACTGCAAAATTTCCACATCCCAAAAGTGTAAATCTCGCACCATACACCGTCTAAAAGCCACTATGCAAAATCAGCTTGGATCAATTCACATTTCCATCTTATGCAACAAAAGAACTGTTTCTATTAGGAATTAGACTTGAACTGAACAATGCAGATGCAGCAGATGACATCTCAGTTTAACAGGCCGAGACATGGTAATCTAAACATACCCTTGCATAACACTCCAGCACAGTCGTGAAATCTTTGGATTGAAAAGCATCATCTCCATTCTTCTTGACCTGAATGCTCTCAGATGGTTGACCAGGCCATGAGCTTAAAGACACCTGCAAGTTCCAAACATTCAAAAGTGTGTGTAACACAAAACCTCACTGTTGTCAGTTAAAGCAACACATAAAAAGAGCAAGGTGACAAAACTAAATGGTCTCGACGATCTCGTTTCGTGTATTTTAGAAAATCATACGCTGTCTCATCCTCATTTTCCAGCAACTGGCTCATACCTTAAAACTTGCTGTCTCATCCTCATCATATCCCTCATTTTCCAGCAACTCATGCACCTGCTCAAGGTTTGCTGTCGCATAAGCTTTCTCAGTAGCAGAAAATGAAACTTGCTCTGCGTTCTCCTTGACCGCATCCTGTGAGATGCCCAGCAAAGTATGTGAAGGAGCCTGCAACAAAGATTTAGTTAGAACTATTTAAGCAGGCAAAGGTGCGTAACTTTTGTCTAAACGAAATAAAGTTACATAAGTGATGGGACAGAGTGAATCCATCCATGTACTTCAGAGCATGCAAAACTACATAATTTGTTTTAAGCAAAATAAAGCTGCATATATGTTTTAACAGAATAGGTCCATCAACTACAAAGTGTATGTATGTAACACAAAACATAGTTGTCCAGGAGAGGATGACTGGACCTCGAGCAACAGGGCACACTGCTGTTCGGGCTAAGTAAAGTATCTTGTAGATCACAAATACAAGAAGCTACAAATCAATTATTGAACAGTGGATACGTATGGCATTGGCCCATGTCAGGCTGGAAAGAGATGCTCTGCTGGGTCAATGACATTCTAAGTGGCCCATATGAGGCTTGGCAACCATTTATTGTAGAATCCCAGCCCAGGCATAATTTGTTGAGTGCTACAGAATTAATAAAGTCCCAGTTACGCAAAATCCCAGCATTTTTGTGCTAATAACATAATCACATATCTGTCCTATGTAGATTTCGCTATTGCTAACAGTCTCTGCAAACAGGTGCAAATTGTGATGAGTATGTGCAACCAAGTTCACTGATTTGTGTAGAACACTCAATTTAAGTGCGAAACTGAGTAATTTATTTAGCTCGTCTTTATTAACACCAAGAAATCTATGGAAACAAAGCTGCATGTATGGTTTGACAGCATAAGTCCATCTATACACTACAGAGCAGCATGACTGCTCTTGAGATAACATTAAAACAAAAGCAAAGAGAGTTCTGTTGCACTGAAGACACTTAAGCAATTCCCTTGCAAAATAACATTGTTCTAGTTGGAATTTGCAGCAAAACAACTAGTTGGTGATGATTGTGTTATTGCTGGGACTTTTCAATATTATGAACACCAAGAAATCTATGGAAAATGATCAGTAGGATGGAATATTACGGAAGCGTCTTTTTGAAGGCTTGCAAGAGCAGACACTACTGCTTTCAGGTTTGGCCGGTCACGAGCTTCATATTGCAAGCAGCGGGATGCTAACCGCACCATTTCAGTTCCATCAGAACTGGAGACATGACCTTCCAAGCAAGAATCCATGAGCACAGTGATGTTCCTTCCTCTGATAAGGTCAAGGGCCTACAAAACAGAGATAGGTCAATCATTTACTTGGATAAAGTTGATCGTTAGCAATGCCAATGCACAAGTTTCAACATGCTTTCCACTTACATGGCTTGGTGGAATGTGTTTTCCACTTAAGAGGTCAAGCAAGATGGTACCGAAGCTGTAGACCACACTCTCAGGGATTACTCTACCTGCACAGTATAAGAGGACGTATTTGAGCCTAATCAGAAGCAAACATGACAAATTCCTGAAATATGTTTATATCCACTGAATCACTTGCGCATGTATGACCCGCTTTACCTGTCTTCAGATACTCAGGAGGTGTGAAAGCCAAATTGGTACTGTAGCTTTTCCCATCTCTGCTGTTCTTCATCAAACCAAAACATGACAATCTAGGGTTGCCATCCTGTAGTTCATCGAGCAACAGCAAAAACTTATTAGATACCTTGACTGTGACAATCCCAGCTAGGAAGCAAAGCAGATATGGAGAACAAGTACTGACTCACCACATCAAAGAGGACCCTGTATGCATGAAGGTCATGGTAGAGAGCCCTCCCTTTGAGGGTGCAGTATTCCAGTGCTTGGGCCACATAGAGTGCAGCTCGCACCCTCATTGCCCAGCTCAATGGTTTCGTCTCCCCTGAGAAGGATAACAACCATGAGCGCAAAATGGAATACCGTATTCAAAATACAAGCTCTTAAGGGAAACAATTAATGCTAAATGCCCTGAACACATTTCACATGTGAACCAAAATTAAATGTCTTGAACACATTTCACATGTGAACCAAAACTAAAATTAAATGTCCTGGACACATTTCACATGTGAACCAAAACTAAATGGTCCTACCATAGGTACTTTGCAAAGGATAAACATGTGAACCAAAACTAAATGGTCCTATCATAGGTACTCTGCAAAGGATAAACATGTGAACCAAGACAAAATGTAGCAAGTAAAGCCATGTCATCGTGCAATAATCACATTCATGAATCATTAATTGCACATTCTATAAATTACTCTTGCATATAAAGGCATAACCAATTGCCTGTGCTGATTTCCGGTTATATAGTCTACCATAACAGGAATAGGACCCAAACAATTAGCAAGAGTGCCTACTTAAGCTACCTACATTACCATATACCAAATCTAGAAACAACAGTAAGCATAGACCACATGTGTGATTGCATACAGTCTAATTTCATATATTACCTACAATCAGTATACCAAATTCAGAAACGACACTGGCATAGAGCCATAGACCACAATTTTAATGCAAACCACAACACTAGCAAATACTTGGAACAAGGAAAGATGTGTGAAAAACATAAATTACCTACACTAGTAAATCACATCCAGAAACAACACTAGCATGGACCACATTTGTGATTACATACTTGGAACAAGGAAAGAAGTGTGAAAAACATAAATTACCTACACTGGTAAATCACGTCCAGAAACAACACTAGCATGGACCACATTTGTGATTGCATACAACACAGTTGGAACAAGGAAAGGAGCGAGTAACAGACATACAGTGGAAGAGATGCTTTGCCAAGGTATCATGCGGCATGAACTCGGCGACGAGCAGCCGCTCGCCGCCCTCGCAGCAGCAACCGATGAGGTTGGACAGGCGACCGCTCCGCAGCAGCCCAACGGCCCTGGCCTCCTCCTGCGCACACGAGAACAGAAGCCAAATTCAGTTCAGACTCTGCAGCAGAGGCTAGCCGAACGCTGCTGCGTACGAGACGACGATCCACCCCGTGAAGCAAAGCGAAGCAAAGCAAAGCAAAGCAAAGCAAAGGAAGGAGGAGCACGAACCACGAACTGGCGCGCGTCGGGCCAGGCGGAGCGGCCGAAGCGCTTGATGGCGACGGTGGCGCCGGAGCTGAAGAGGGTGCCGCGGTAGACGACGTTGGGCGCCTTCTCGCCGTGCTCGGAGACGATGCGGTCCGTGGCGAAGCCGTCGGTGGCGGCGCGGAGCTCGTCGAGGCTGTACTCCGCGAAGACGGGGACGCCGCTGCCGTCCTCCCCGGCGGCGCCGTTCTCTGCAGGGGGCACGAAGACAAACAGGTGAGCGCGTGCGCGCGCGCGTCGGGATCAGCAAGCGGATCGAGCCCCCCACCCACCGAACAGGAGCAAGCAAGGCCAGCCAGCGAGAAATTGGCCCGAGAAAAAAAAAACGCGAGGAGGCCAGGACCCCCAAATGCGGGGCCGACGCCGCCAACCGCGGCCGGAAAACACGAAACGCATCGGCGAGCACGAGGGGAGGAGAAGGGCGGCCCGAATCCGAGGGCGGGCGAGCGGCCAATGCGGGCGGGCGGGGGGGGGGGGGGGGGGGGGGAGAGGTTGGTGGGCGGGTGGGGGTTTGCTTACCGAGGCGGGGCGATTTGAAGTGCGGCGGCCACCAGCAGGCGGAGAGCTTGGAGCAGCGAGCCCCCATGGACGCCGGCCTGCCTGCGCGCGCCTCCTCCTCCGGCTAGATCTCCCTCCCTTACTCCCCCGCTGCGGCTGCTTCCTCCCCACTACCACCACCTCCTCCGCTCCGCTCGCCTCGCTCTCGCCTCGCTGCTACTTACTGGTAGGACTCGAATAGACCAAGACTATAATACTCGATGGGAGAGGAAGAGAGAGAGGGAGGGGGGAGGGGAAGGGAGTGGCGTGTGTGGGGTGTGGGGTGGGTTGTGGATCCAAGGAAGGTGGTGGGCTTTCCGCTCTCTCCCTGCTTTTCGCTCTCCTGTTGGCTTGGCTGTGTTGTTCCTTCGCCGCCCCCTCCTCTCCCCCTCTCTCTTTTATATTGCCCTGGTTCCTCCCCCCCATCCCCACTCTTCCGCCCCATGGATGAGATGATGGATAGCCCTATGGATCTTGATTCTGGTCTAGTTTAAAATCCACCGTGCATGCCTCGCTCTACAGATTTGAATTCAAAAGTGGACCTGATTTGGTAAAATGCCGTGTACATTTTGTATGTACATGATGTGTGTTTTGTGTGTGGAATTTGGAAACGGGCAGGCATATGGTCTTTTAGGGTTTATATATAATTTGTGTGGGTATTCTTATGCGTCGTCTCGTTGGAGCAACCGTGTATGGCCAAGGGACCCTTTAAATCTTATTTTTGCATGGAGTATGATTTTGCACTTGGTGTGTAATTGGAAGGCACGTGTGTGTTATTGATGCTACTGGTTGCTATTTAATTGTCCGTTAGATGTGTTACTACATGTTGCTATTTAATTGTCCGTTACGGAGTAGCTGTCTTTACGAGCTTTTACACGAGTGGGTGGTTGTCATTTGCGAGTGTATATTACATAATCGAGCGAGCACGTCCAAAATTTGATCCGTCGAATCAATTGGATCTTTTCCAAGTTATTTATTGTGCTCATTGTTAATATCTTCATTAGTATCGCGTCACCCATGCATGGACGCATCATTGTTCTATTAAACACGTGGTTGGGTTATTTCTCTTGGAAACAAAAGTAGCTGAGTGTTACGTTGCATTACCCAATCAAGTGAATATCATTAATTCATTATACTTAGGATGGCTAAGAGCTCATGAATTTCACGTTGCACATGTGGGTTAGTCGATCAATTGTTACGGGTACATCCAAGCGGCGTAAGTTTGTTCCTCGTATTGTAGGATGGCACAGATTATCTTCTTCGAGTCATGTGACCAAAGCGGCAACGAAACCATGAACGCATAACCATTGAGGAAGAGATGCACAAGTGGGTGGACACTATCAACGAGTTGAATAAAGCTTTGAAGGTTTGTGAAAGTGCGTTATATCGACTAGAGGGGGTGAATAGGCGATTTTTATGAATTAATCGCTGAGGAATTTCCCTGTGAGGAAAGGATCTTTTCCAAGTTATTTATTGTGCTCGTTGTTAATATCTTCATTAGTATCGCGTCACCCATGCATGGACGCATCGTTGTTCTATTAAACACGTGGTTGGGTTATTTCTCTTGGAAACAAAAGTAGCTGAGTGTTACGTTGCATTACCCAATCAAGTGAATATCATTAATTCATTATACTTAGGATGGCTAAGAGCTCATGAATTTCACGTTGCACATGTGGGTTAGTCGATCAATTGTTACGGGTACATCCAAGCGGCGTAAGTTTGTTCCTCGTATTGTAGGATGGCACAGATTATCTTCTTCGAGTCATGTGACCAAAGCGGCAACGAAACCATGAACGCATAACCATTGAGGAAGAGATGCACAAGTGGGTGGACACTATCAACGAGTTGAATAAAGCTTTGAAGGTTTGTGAAAGTGCGTTATATCGACTAGAGGGGGTGAATAGGCGATTTTTATGAATTAATCGCTGAGGAATTTCCCTGTGAGGAAAGGATCTTTTCCAAGTTATTTATTGTGCTCGTTGTTAATATCTTCATTAGTATCGCGTCACCCATGCATGGACGCATCGTTGTTCTATTAAACACGTGGTTGGGTTATTTCTCTTGGAAACAAAAGTAGCTGAGTGTTACGTTGCATTACCCAATCAAGTGAATATCATTAATTCATTATACTTAGGATGGCTAAGAGCTCATGAATTTCACGTTGCACATGTGGGTTAGTCGATCAATTGTTACGGGTACATCCAAGCGGCGTAAGTTTGTTCCTCGTATTGTAGGATGGCACAGATTATCTTCTTCGAGTCATGTGACCAAAGCGGCAACGAAACCATGAACGCATAACCATTGAGGAAGAGATGCACAAGTGGGTGGACACTATCAACGAGTTGAATAAAGCTTTGAAGGTTTGTGAAAGTGCGTTATATCGACTAGAGGGGGTGAATAGGCGATTTTTATGAATTAATCGCTGAGGAATTTCCCTGTGAGGAAAGGATCTTTTCCAAGTTATTTATTGTGCTCGTTGTTAATATCTTCATTAGTATCGCGTCACCCATGCATGGACGCATCGTTGTTCTATTAAACACGTGGTTGGGTTATTTCTCTTGGAAACAAAAGTAGCTGAGTGTTACGTTGCATTACCCAATCAAGTGAATATCATTAATTCATTATACTTAGGATGGCTAAGAGCTCATGAATTTCACGTTGCACATGTGGGTTAGTCGATCAATTGTTACGGGTACATCCAAGCGGCGTAAGTTTGTTCCTCGTATTGTAGGATGGCACAGATTATCTTCTTCGAGTCATGTGACCAAAGCGGCAACGAAACCATGAACGCATAACCATTGAGGAAGAGATGCACAAGTGGGTGGACACTATCAACGAGTTGAATAAAGCTTTGAAGGTTTGTGAAAGTGCGTTATATCGACTAGAGGGGGTGAATAGGCGATTTTTATGAATTAATCGCTGAGGAATTTCCCTGTGAGGAAAGGATCTTTTCCAAGTTATTTATTGTGCTCGTTGTTAATATCTTCATTAGTATCGCGTCACCCATGCATGGACGCATCGTTGTTCTATTAAACACGTGGTTGGGTTATTTCTCTTGGAAACAAAAGTAGCTGAGTGTTACGTTGCATTACCCAATCAAGTGAATATCATTAATTCATTATACTTAGGATGGCTAAGAGCTCATGAATTTCACGTTGCACATGTGGGTTAGTCGATCAATTGTTACGGGTACATCCAAGCGGCGTAAGTTTGTTCCTCGTATTGTAGGATGGCACAGATTATCTTCTTCGAGTCATGTGACCAAAGCGGCAACGAAACCATGAACGCATAACCATTGAGGAAGAGATGCACAAGTGGGTGGACACTATCAACGAGTTGAATAAAGCTTTGAAGGTTTGTGAAAGTGCGTTATATCGACTAGAGGGGGTGAATAGGCGATTTTTATGAATTAATCGCTGAGGAATTTCCCTGTGAGGAAAGGATCTTTTCCAAGTTATTTATTATGCTCGTTGTTAATATCTTCATTAGTATCGCGTCACCCATGCATGGACGCATCGTTGTTCTATTAAACACGTGGTTGGGTTATTTCTCTTGGAAACAAAAGTAGCTGAGTGTTACGTTGCATTACCCAATCAAGTGAATATCATTAATTCATTATACTTAGGATGGCTAAGAGCTCATGAATTTCACGTTGCACATGTGGGTTAGTCGATCAATTGTTACGGGTACATCCAAGCGGCGTAAGTTTGTTCCTCGTATTGTAGGATGGCACAGATTATCTTCTTCGAGTCATGTGACCAAAGCGGCAACGAAACCATGAACGCATAACCATTGAGGAAGAGATGCACAAGTGGGTGGACACTATCAACGAGTTGAATAAAGCTTTGAAGGTTTGTGAAAGTGCGTTATATCGACTAGAGGGGGTGAATAGGCGATTTTTATGAATTAATCGCTGAGGAATTTCCCTGTGAGGAAAGGATCTTTTCCAAGTTATTTATTGTGCTCGTTGTTAATATCTTCATTAGTATCGCGTCACCCATGCATGGACGCATCGTTGTTCTATTAAACACGTGGTTGGGTTATTTCTCTTGGAAACAAAAGTAGCTGAGTGTTACGTTGCATTACCCAATCAAGTGAATATCATTAATTCATTATACTTAGGATGGCTAAGAGCTCATGAATTTCACGTTGCACATGTGGGTTAGTCGATCAATTGTTACGGGTACATCCAAGCGGCGTAAGTTTGTTCCTCGTATTGTAGGATGGCACAGATTATCTTCTTCGAGTCATGTGACCAAAGCGGCAACGAAACCATGAACGCATAACCATTGAGGAAGAGATGCACAAGTGGGTGGACACTATCAACGAGTTGAATAAAGCTTTGAAGGTTTGTGAAAGTGCGTTATATCGACTAGAGGGGGTGAATAGGCGATTTTTATGAATTAATCGCTGAGGAATTTCCCTGTGAGGAAATTGCTAAGTAATGAATGACTTGCACCGAAATAAGTACTGAGGTGTAAGTGTAACACGGCACAAGAATGGTCATTATGATGAAATGAAACAAACACCTAGTGCGAGTAGCGTGACCAGGATAAGCAGGTGAAGAACAAGAGGGTGAAGAATTTGAGATGAGGACATTGAGAAAGTCTTCAGTCAAATTCTTCAAACAGTAACAGTCAATTTCTTAAACACGCAAATGAAGAAATAGAAGGGTTGAGGAAATAGAACCAGGTACTCGGTGAAGATAGTGATGTGATGACCCATTTCAAACTGATGTGACTGTCGTATGTGTGGTTTGGAGCGGGTTAGTATTTAAACCAAAGGACACATAGTTAGCATAACCCAAGTTAGCATAACCGCCATTGATACTTCAAACTTCAT
This sequence comes from Hordeum vulgare subsp. vulgare, assembly GCF_904849725.1. Taxonomy (NCBI): domain Eukaryota; kingdom Viridiplantae; phylum Streptophyta; class Magnoliopsida; order Poales; family Poaceae; genus Hordeum; species Hordeum vulgare. The sequence goes on along the minus strand of NC_058522.1, from coordinate 566,135,222 downwards.
ACTTCATAACCAAGTTAGAATGACATGACAAGTTGATACTTAAAACTTCATAACCAAGTTGATACTTAAAAATTCAAACTACTTAAAACTTCATAACCAAGTTGATACTTCAAACTACAAACTTCAAAGTACATAAAACATCCAAGAAAAGTTCAATACTAGCATGACATGACACTAATAGTTCATAATTCATTTCCTTCCTCTCTTCGCAACCATCTTGCCCTTAGTGACGTAGCCCTATGAAGTATTCTGCCAGGCAGGACGGCGGACGTTCCTTGAGCTAGCTCGACGTGCTTCTTCCGTCGCCTGAGTGGGTTGACTTGGCTGCGGAGCATCTTCCATCTGTGAAGCCCCAAACTCGATGAAGTCCGGATCCGTGGCCTCGTTGTCTGACTCCTCTTCTTCTTCTTCAGACTCCTCAGCATGTGCTCGGCTAGAGTACGCACGTGCTCGACTCGAAGACGGACGAGCGGAAGAGGCCCGTGGACGGCTGACAGATGGACGAGCGGAAGACTACACATCCATCGTGTAATGCGCACGTGCCCTCACATCGGTGGACGAAACACCGTGGCAAGAAAGTAAAGCCGCTAGTGTGCGACACCGATTGGCGACCTTCTGCGCAAGGAAAAGATGATGACATGTTAATATGCTAACAAAGATACGACAACTAAAACAAAGGTTAACAAGGCATCTAACCTGCAGAGTAGTTCTAACAAATCCGTCCGTTTGTGAAGATGGGGCACGACCAAGGGCCACGTTACTATCGTTGATACATCTCCATAGCTCTGTGCCCTGGATAAAACATATGTGACATACCACCCACGAATAAATGACACTTGTTCATATTTTCAAGAATAAACGTACCACTCGGTCATGAAGAGGGCCATAGTCAAGATGCGCTCCAACTGTCTCCCTAATAGAATTGTTGAATGCAGCATCAGCAGCCTCATTCGGCAGTAAGTCCAAGCAATCGGAACGAGTCCAGGCTGCCTTACGGATAACTCTATACTCTGTACGCATCCACTCCAAATGCCTTAAATATGCCGCCTCGTCAGTGTCGGGTGTTTGATCATTTTCAACTCGAGCATGTCTCTGAGCATTCCACATGTCCATCCAAATCATGTGGTGCTCCTCCCAATTGATGACACTCTTATTGGTTTACCGGTTTGTCCTACAAAGCAATAGTTCAATACTATATCACTTCCATTTTTTCGTGTTAGACATTGATCAACAAGATAAACACGTGATACAAAATACTCACTTATGTAGCTGCACACTTGTCTCGACGTAATCCGGCGGGGTGCGTTGTTGTACCCCGAACTGCTTTGAAACACGATGAGGAAGATGTCACTCCACCGCAAAGAAGCATATCATGGGGCACCGCACACGCCAAAGATGCTGGTCACGAAGGCACATGTTGCTTAGAGGAAACTGCCTAAGTACCGTGTACGGCCTCCAATTCACCTACATAACGACAAGTCACTCGACCATCCATGAAAAATCTCCAGACAAATTTGCGAAAGCATTTACCTGTTCATAAGTCAGCATGTCTAGCTCGCTTATGTATGCCTTATACCGCCCCATACCTGCGATACTCGTCCATTGGACATTAGCCCATGTGTGTGCGATAGTGGGGTACCGCTCCTCATCTCCGTCAAACGGGTACATCCAAGGTTCTTCCGAAGGAAGGCTGAGGTTACGACGAACAGGCATACGCTCCCACATCCAAACCTGTAGGGCCCAAACAAAACCTCCAAGAGTGGACGTTGGCTTGCTCCTCATACATGCTCCATCCAACTACAAATATAATAAAATGAAAATGCATCATATACCCATTTAATATAATGAAAATGCATCATATACCAATTGAATAAAACAAAAATGCATGATATTAAACCGTACCTGACGGTACAAGAAGGCTAGTGCCGCCGAACCCCAACTCCACTTGACATCCCAGTCACGAAGGGGATCCAAAAACATCCACGAGGCTGTGTCCCCCGTGCCATCCGGAAACACCACTTGGGTCAAAAGATTCCAGAGGTAAGCCCTGGCGAACCTCTCCACAACAAGCGGACTAGCATCCCTTGGGCACTTGAGAAAATATCTTTGTATCCAAGAGAACAACACACCGGATGGCCTAGGATCCTTCCGGGCTTCATCAGTCCATGGCTCGGGTTCAACACCAACCAATGCTGCAACCCGTTGTCGCCATCCATCGGACCTAACCTTCCCTGTAAGAGCCCTGCCCTCGATAGGAAGCCCGGTGATCATACCAATATCCTCCAGAGTTATTGTCATCTCACCAAGAGGAAGGTGAAAAGAGTGCGTCTCCGGCCTCCAACGGTCCGTAAGGGCGGTAAGGGCCGTGGCGTTCAACCATGGTGATGTGCCTTTAAAGTTGAGCACAAAGTGAAGAAGATCCATTCTTCTAAAATAAGGCTCGTACCGAGGGTCATATAGCAGAGATTCATTCGGGTTGTGCCCCCTCAAACGAAGTACTGGAGGAACCTAAATCAACAAACACATAATTTGTCACAGTATGAAAATCATGGAATATAGAAAAATAATCATCAAGACCATCATAATTACCTCTCCTCTTTCAACCAGCATCGCATAATGCTTCTGCTCGTAGAACTCATCAAGTTCCGGATATTTATCCAGCCGAAACATCCTACATAATATGAACAAAATTCTTTTAGGCATTAAACTAGTGTGAACTAAATCTAGGGATTAAACTATTGCGCCAAAAAAGCTACGCATTCACCTACTACAACTAGTATGAACTAAATCTATGCATTCACCTAGTGCCACTAATATGAACTAAATCTACACATTCACCGAATGCCACTAATATGAACTAAACCTAGGCATTCATCTAATATCAATAATACGAAGTACAACTAGGTTATACCTACATCCACCATAAACTAGACCAAGAACCACCATAAACTACACCTATTAACCATCAAAAATAGTTTTTACTTCAAAACATACGTTACACCTAGTGCAAAAAAAATCTACACAAATACAAAATCATTGCAAAAACTAATTGGAGGGATTGGAGGAGCTTACCGGCCTCTTCGATTTGCCCCAAAGAACCAACAAAACGGTTGAGGGAGGAGGGAGATTGAAGGGGGGGATCTGGAGGCCGAGACTCTCTTTTTTCGCCAAAGAAACGAACCAGAGAGAGGAGAAAGGAGGTTGGTGGCCGACGGGGTCGGGCTGGCAAATTATAAAGGTAAGAAACGCCATGGTTCCTGGCGTTTCATGTCGGGCTTGCAACGCCACAGCGGCTGGCGTTTCGCACGCGGCCAGAAACGCCACAATACACATGCGTTTCGTGCATGTCCACGAACGCCACAATAGACAGGCGTTTGTACTTAGGGCTGCAACGCCACGGCCTATGGCATTTCAAAAGGGTCAAAACGTGAAATTCTTTCTAAACGAGTTCGTTGTGTGATTAACTTGCACCCCTAGGATCAAACAGTGAAAAAACCCGGCATGTGTGGGGTGTGGGGTGGGGTGGGTTGTGGATCCATGGAAGGTGGTGGGCTTTCCGCTCTCTCCCTGCTTTTCGCTCTCTCCTGTTGGCTGTGTTGTTCCTTCGCCGCCCCCTTCTCTCCCCCTCTCTCTTTTATATTGCCCTGGTTCACCCCCCACTCTTCCGCCCATGGATGATGGCTGGCTGGATCTTGATTCTGGTCTAGCTTAAAATCCACCGTGCATGCCTCGCTCTAGAGATTTGAATTCAAAAGTGGACCTGATTTGGTAAAATGTCGTGTACATTTTGTATGTACATGATGTGTGTTTTGTGTGTGGAATTTGGAAACGGACAGGCATATGGTCTTTTAGGGGTTTATATGTACTTTGTGTGGGTATTCTTATGCGTCGTCTCGTTGGAGCAAACGTGTGTGGCCAAGGGACCCTTTAAATCTTATTTTTGCATGGAGTATCGATTACAAACTTGGTGTGTGATTAGAAGGCACATGTGTGTTACTGATGCTACTGATTGCTATTTAATTGTCTGTTACGATGTGTTACTGGTGCTACATGTTGCTATTTAATTGTCCGTTGCGGAGTACCTGTCTTTACGAGCTTTTACACGAGTGGGTGGTTGTCATTTGCGAGTGTATATTACATAATCGAGCGAACACGTCCAAAATTTGACCCGTCGAATCAATTGGATCTTTTCCAAGTTATTTATTGTGCTCGTTGTTAATATCTTCATCAGTATCGCGTCACCCATGCATGGACGCATCGTTGTTCTATTAAACACGCGGTTGGGTTATTTCTCATGGAAACAAAAATAGCTGAGTGTTACGTTGCATTACCCAATCAAGTGAATATCATTAATTCATTATACTTAGGATGGCTAAGAGCCCATGAATTTCACGTTGCACATGTGGGTTAGTCAATCAATTGTTTTAATGGATTTTTGACATTATTATATCAGATATCATGTATGCAACTCATGTTTCATGCTATGTTGGAAAACACAATGAACGATTGCGAGATAAAGTTGTTCTTCGATATTTGAATGTTAAAAAGAAGATGGGGGGCTTTTTAAAAATTTATTCACGTGTTCCCCGGATAACATTCTCTTCACAAAAACTACCCATTGTCGGCCCATTGAAGAACGGGGTATCTAGGGCTGGCAGGCCGAGGCCTTGATGGTATCGATCGGGAAGAAAATGGGCCACCCATGATCGATGGGGTTACCCGAAACGACAAGAAGAGATGATGGGTCCCGTCAAGGGCTTCCCAGGACACGTGAAAGGATCCCTCGTTGTCCTAGGCATCTGAGAGAGAAAGAGGGATAGACAAGAGGGTTGACGTTGGCCCTTCTGCTACAGTAGGCGACACGAATAGTCGCGACAGGACGTGGCTACCTTGCCTTTTGATTTTAGGCCATTGAGAGAGGCGTCTCATCAGGGGTCATCCACGGTGAATTGAGGAGATTCACTTGCCCATCCGGTGAATATGGGTTGTCCTATAGTGTAGGATCAGAAGTATGTCTAGAGGGGGTGATTAGACTACTTGATCAAATTAAAAACTTAACATTTTCCCAATTTTATCGGTAGGAATGTTTTAGCGACTTTGCCAAGTCTAGCACACCATACGCATGCAACTCTATGAGTTGTGCAACGGAAAGTAAAGACATTGCATGTGAATGTAAAGGAGGGATTGGAGAGATCAAACGCAATGAAGACACGAAGAAGTAATAGTGATTCTCTTCATAAAAAACTCCTCTTTGTCGTCTCAATGAAGAACGGGGTATCCAGGGCTGGCGGGCCGAGGCCTTGACGGTGTCGATGTTGGAAATATGCCCTAGAGGCAATAATAAATTAGTTATTATTATATTTCTTTGTTCATGATAATCGTTTATTATCCATGCTATAATTGTATTGATTGGAAACACAATACTTGTGTGGATACATAGACAAAACACTGTCCCTAGTAAGCCTCTAGTTGACTAGCTCGTTGATCAAAGATGGTCAAGGTTTCTTGACCATAGGCAAGTGTTGTCACTTGATAACGGGATCACATCATTAGGAGAATCATGTGATGGACTAGACCCAAACTAATGAACGTAGCATGTTGATCGTGTCATTTTGTTGCTACTGTTTTCTGCGTGTCAAGTATTTATTCCTATGACCATGATATCATATAACTCACTGACACCGGAGTATTGCTTTGTGTGTATAAAACGTCGCAACGTAACTGGATGACTATAAAGATGCTCTACAGGTATCTCCGAAGGTGTCCGTTGAGTTAGTATGGATCGAGACTGGGATTTATCACTCCGTGTGACGGAGAGGTATCTCGGAGCCCACTCGGTAATACAACATCACACACAAGCCTTGCAAGCAATGTGACTTAGTGTAAGTCACAGGATCTTGTATTACGGAACGAGTAAAGAGACTTGCCGGTAAAACGAGATTGAAATAGGTATGCGGATACTGACGATCGTATCTCGGGCAAGTAACATACCGAAGAACAAAGGGAATGACATACGGGATTATATGAATCCTTGGCGCTGAGGTTCAACCGATAAGATCTTCGGAGAATATGTAGGATCCAATATGGGCATCTAGGTCCCGCTATTGGATATTGACCGAGGAGTCTCTCGGGTCATGTCTACATAGTTCTCAAACCCGCGGGGTCTGCACACTTAGGGTTCGGCGATGTTTTATGCGTATTTGAGTTATATGGTTGGTTACCGAATGTTGTTTGGAGTCCCGGATGAGATCACAGACATCGCGAGAGTTTACGGAATAGTCCGGAAACGAAGATTGATATATTGGATGACCTCATTTGATTACCGGAAAGTTTTTGGCATTACCGAGAATGTACCGGGAGTGACGAATGGGTTTCGGATGTTCACCGGGGGGGGGGGGGCAGCCCACCCGGGGGAAGCCCATAGGCCTTAGGGGTGCCGCACCAGCCCTTAGTGGGCTGGTGGGACAGCCCAAGAGGCCCTATGCGCAGGAGAAGAAAAAATCAAAGAGAAAAAAATGGGAAGTGAGAAAGTGGAGAAGGACTCTGATACGTCTCCGTCGTATCTATAATTTTTGGTTGTTTCATGCCAATATTCTACAAATTTCATATACTTTTGGCAACTTTTTATACTATTTTTGGGACTAACATATTGATCCACTGCCCAGTGCCAGTTCTTGTTTGTTGCATTTTTTTTCTCAGAATATCCATACCAAACGAAGTCCAAACGTAATAAAAACTTACGGGGATTTTTTTGGAATATTTATGATTTTTGGGAAGAAGAATCAACGTGAGGCGATGCACGGAGGGCCCACAAGCCCTGTAGCCGCCACGAGGAGGTACGGTGGCGGCTGGCAGGCTTGTGGCCACTCCTTAAGGCGGTTGGAGCCCTTTTTTCGTCGCAAGAAAGATAATATCCGGAAGAAAATCGTGTTAAAATTTCAGCCCAATCGGAGTTACGGATCTCCGAGAATTTAAGAAACGGTGAAACGCAGAATCTGGGAGCGCAAAAACAGAAGGACACAGAGAGAGATATCCAATCTCGGAGGGGCTCTCGCCCCTCCCCCGCCATGGAGACCATGGACCAGAGGGGAAACCCTTCTCCCATCTAGGGAGGAGGTCAAGGAAGAATAAGAAGGAAGGGGGCTCTCTCCCCCTCTCTCCCGGCACCGCCAGAACGCCGCCCGGGACATCATCGTGTGACGGCAATCTACACCAACACCTCCGTCATCTTCACCAACATCTCCATCACCTTCCCCGATCTATATCCAGCGGTCCACTCTCCCGCAACCCGTTGTACCCTCTACTTGAACATGGTGCTTTATGCTACATATTATTATCCAATGATGTGTTGCTATCCTATGATGTCTGAGTAGATTATCATTGTCCTATCGGTGATTGATGAATTGCTATGATTGGTTTAATTTTCTTGTGGTTATGTTGCTATCCTTTGGTGCCCATCATATGATCGCGCGCGTGGATCACACCATAGGGTTAGTTGTATGTTGATAGGACTATGTATTGGCAGGCTAGAGTGACAAAAGCTTCAAACCTAGCATAGAAATTGATGCATATGGGATTGAAGGGGGACCAATTTATCTTATTGCTATGGTTGGGTTTTACCTTAATGAACGTTAGTAGTTGCGGACGCTTGCTAATAGTTCCAATCATAAGTGCATAGAATTCCAAGTAAGGGATGACATGCTAGCAGAGGCCTCTCCCACATGATACTTGTGATCGATCTAGTAACGTAGTCAATTGCTTAGGGACAATTCCACAACTCCTACCACCACTTTTCCACACTCGTTAGACTAACGTATTTGTTTCTTTTTCTAACCACCCCTAGTTTTATTTACATGTTCTTTACTTTCTTGCAAGCCTATCATATCACTCCTACAAAGTACTTCTAGTTTCATACTCCTACAAAGTACTTCTAGTTTCATACTCCTACAAAGTACTTCTAGTTTCATACTTGTTCTAGATAAAGCGAACGTAAAGTGTTCGTAGAGTTGTATTGGTGGTTGATAGAACTTGAGGGAATATTTGTCCTGCCTTTAGCTCCTCGTTGGGTTCGACACTCTTACTTATCGAGAAAGGCTACAATTGAGCCCCTATACTTGTGGGTTATCAAGACCTTTTTCTGGCGCCGTTGCCGGGGAGCAATAGCGTGGGGTGAATATCCTCGTGTGTGCTTGTTTGCTTTATCACTAAGTAGATTTATTTGATGTTCTAAGTTGTTCTCTATCTTTAGTTATGGATATGAAACACGAAATACCCAAAAAAATAGGTGTACTTGTTACTCATGGAGATGGGGAACCTCCTAAAACCCTCGAGGCTCGTTATGTGGAAAATATTATGCACTTCTTTAATAATCCTGAGAAAGCCCCATTCAATTATATAATGGGATACACGTTGGATCAACGTGAATACTTTAGGGATTATCGCTTGACTCAAAAAGGGAAACTTTTATGGGATCAAATCCATTTGTTGAAATGGTATGCTTGGGAACTATGCAAGAGACATGGTGTTACTTGTTGCTCTAGGATGAAGGCTCCACACCTTCCCTTTTCTTGTGAGTATAATGATCATAGAACCTTGGCTTCTTATGCTAATGGTATATATGATTACTATGATGTGGAGCAAATAGAAGAGTTTGTTGCTTTTATGGGTGCTTATGAAATTGAGGCCGTGTTTAAAGGATATGATGATGCTCCTTACCGATCTGAAAATTTGGCTATGCTTCATTATTGTTATACTAATTATGAATATAATTCCCATATTGAACAATTTAAGGATAAATCCTATGCTGCCCGAGAAGAGACTATTATTTTGCAGGAAACTATGGAAGAAGAAAATGCTGAAATTGTGAGCTCATTAGATGAAAAAGATGAAGAGGAGGGCGAAGAACAAAAGGAGGAAGAGCGAACTAGCTACCTGTGTCCACCTTCTAATGAGAGTAACTCTTCTACTCATACATTATTTAATTTCCCTTCGTTCTTTACCGAAGGATGAATGCTATGATCCCTTGGATTCATTTGAAATATCCATTTTTGATGAACTTGATGCATGCTATGCTTGTGGCCATGATGCCAATATGAATGATGCTTATGAAGATGAGCTAGCTATAGTTCCTTATGTTACATATGATGATTTTGATGAATATAATATGCATGTGCTTGCTGCTCCTACTTGCAATTATTATGAGAGAGGAACTACATCTCCACCTCTCTATGTTTCCAATACGATAAAATTGCAAGAAACTGCTTATGCTATGCATTGGCCTTTACTTGGTGTGCATGAATTGTTCTTTTATGACATGCCAATGCATAGGAAGAGAGTTAGACTTCATCATTGCTTGATATATGTTACCTTGTGCTCACTACTAAATTTCAAATCATTGCTAATTAAAATTGGCTTTGACATACCTTGGGATCCGGGTGGATCCATTACTTGAGCTTATGCCTAGCTTAATGGCTTTAAAGAAAGCGCTGCCTAGGAGACAACCCGGAAGTTTTAGAGAGTAGTTTATTTCTGTTGAGTGCTTTTATTTAGTTTAAAAACAAAACAAAAATATAGAGGGGAACTTAAAACTTTTTCAAAATGAGAAGTGATTGAAAGGTGATGCATTGTGGAAGTGAGGGTCGACCTTGAACACTTGTGTTCATGCTCATGGAAACAATGTAGAATTTTTCATGGAAGTTTCTCACAAAATAATTATCCCCTTGTACAATTCCTTTGTGTTTTTTTAAATAATGTGCCAAGCAAAGCCTTTACTATTAGTTTGGGTGATAGTTGTTTGATCACGCTGAGAAAAGACAGAAACTTTCTGCTCACGAAATTAATTTTCATTTTTATTCTGGAAGAGCTTTTGAGTTGATTCTTTTTCTGCTGATTTATATGCAAATTTTCCAGACGTTCGCAATTTTTCAGAGTTTTTGAGATATCAGAGGTATACGGAATATACAAATTGCTACAGACTGTTCTGTTTTGACAGATTCTGTTTTCTATGCATTGTTCTCTTATTCTAATGAATCTATGGGTAGTATCGGGGGGTATGAACCATGGTGAAGTTGGATTACAGTAGATATAATGCTTATATGAATTTAGAATGAGTTCATAACAGTACTTGAAGTGGTGATTTATTTTATTATACTAACGGATCCCACGAAGTTTTGTTGAGTTTTGTGTGATTGAAGTTTTCAAGTTTTGGGTGAGAGCACGATGGATGAAGGAATAAGGAGAGGCAAGAGCCTAAGCTTGGGGATGCCCGAGGCACCCCAAGGTATTATTCAAGGAAGACTCAAGCGTTTAAGCTTGGGGATGCCCCGGAAGGCATCTCCTCTTTCGTCTACAATCTATCGGTAATTTTACTCAGAGCTATATTTTAATTCGTCACATGATATGTGCAAATGCTTGGAGCGTCTTTTGTGTTTATTTTTCCTTTTTATTTTATGCACCATGCTGGTATGAGATAGTCCTTGGTTGGCTTTATAGAATGCTTCTTGTGCTTCACTTATATCTTTTGAAGTTTGGATTGCCTGTTTCCCTACACATAGAAAACCGTCATTTGTAGAATGCTCTTTTGCTTCACTTATATTTGTTAGAGCGGGGCATATCTTTTATAGAAAGAATTAAGCTCTCATGCTTCACTTATACCTATTTAGAGAGTTAACAGGAGTTGACCATTCACATGGTTAGTCATAAAATCCTACATAAAACTTATAGATCGTTGAATATGATATGTTTGATTCCTTGCAATAGTTTTGCGACATGAATATGTGATATTAGAGTCATGCTAGTGAGTAATTGTGTACTCGTAGAAATACTTGTGTTAAGGTTTGTGATTCCCGTAGCATGCACGTATGGTGAACCGTTATGTGATGAAGTCGGAGCATGATTTATTTATTGATTGTCATCCTTTGTGTGGAGGTCGGGATCACGCGATGGTTAACTCCTACCAACCTTTCCCCTAGGAGCATGCGTGTAGTACCTTGTTTCAATGACTAATAGACTTTTGCAATAAGTATGTGAGTTCTTTATGACTAATGTTGAGTCCATGGATTATACACACTCTCACCCTTCCACCATTGCTAGCCTCTTTAGTACCACACAACTTTCGCCGGTGCATTACACCCACCATATAGCCTCCCTCAAAATAACCACCATACCTACCTATTATGGCATTTTCATAGTCATTCCGAGATATATTGCCATGCAACTACCACCGTTCCGTATCATGACATGTGCCAGCACTTCCATATTGCCATTGCATGATCGTAAGATAGCTAGCATGATGTTTCCATGGCTTGTCCGTTTTTTGATGTCATTGCTATGATAGATCATTGTCACGGTACACTACCGAAGGCATTTCATATAGAGTCATCATTGCTCTAAGTATTGAGTTGTAAGTGTGATGATCATTATTAATAGAGCATTGTCTCATGTGAGGAAATAAAAGAGGCCAGCGAAGCCCCTTTACAAAAAAGAGGCCAAAGATGCCCACCAAAAAAAAAGAGGCCAAAGAGCCCACAAAAAAAATGAGAGAAAAGAGAGGAGGGACAATTGCTACTATCCTCTTTCCACACTTGTGCTTCAAATAGCACTATAATCTTCATGACAGAGAGTCTCCTATGTTGTCACTTCCATATACTAGTGGGAAATTTTCATTTTATAACTTGGCTTGTATATTCCAATGATGGGCTTCCTCAAAATTGCCCTAGGTCTTCGTGAGCAAGAAAGCTGGGTGCATACCCACTGATGTTTGTTGTGTACCCCTGGCAATTGTGCCAGAAATACTCCTACTACGGCACGTTGGTATTCCCTCGAACCGGAAAGGGTGATGTAGCACAGCGACGGTAAGTATTTCCCTCAGTTTGAGAACCAAGGTATCAATCCGGCGGAAGAGTATCTCACTAACCCGCACAAACACAAAAGCTTGCACCCAACGCTATGAAGGGGTTGTCAATCCCTTATAGATTGTTTGCCAAATGAGAAATGGAAGTAACAAAGTAACAAAGCAAAGTAAAAGCGGAGTTGTAAACGATGGATGTGAATAGACCCGGGGGCCGTAGTGTTTACTAGTTGCTTCTCTCATGAAAGCAAGTAGACGGTGGGTGAACAAATTACTGCCGAGCAATTGATAGAACTGTGCAGCGTCGTGACGATATCTATGCAATGATTATTTCTATAGGCATCACGTCCGAAACAAGTAGACCGATACTTTCTGCATCTACTACTATTACTCCACACGTCGACCGCTATCTAGCATGCATCTAGTGTATTAAGTCCATAAGAACAGAGTAACGCCTTAAGCAAGATGACATGATGTAGAGGGATAATCTCAAACCAATGATAAAAACCCCATCTTTTTATCCTTGATGGCAACTACTTGATGTGTGCCTTGCTGCCCCTACTGTCACTGGGAAAGGTCACCACATGGCAGAACCCAAAACCAAGCACTTCTCCCATTGCAAGAATCATAGATCTAGTTGGCCAAACAAAACCCAAGACTCAGAGAGACTTACAAGGATATCAAATCATGCATATAAGAAATCAGCAAAGACTCAAATATATATCATAGATAATCTGATCACAAGTCCACAATTCATCGGATCTCGACAAACACACCGCCAAAGAAGATTACATCGGATAGATCTCCATGAAGATCATGGAGAACTTTGTATTGAAGATCCAAGAGAGAGAAGAAGCCATCTAGCTACTAACTATGGACCCGTAGGTCTGAAGTGAACTACTCACGAGTCATTGGAGGGGCGATGATGATGATGGAGAAGCCCTCCACCTCCAAAGTCCCCTCCGGCAGGGCGCCGGGAAGGGTCTCCAGATGAGATCTCGCGGAAACGGAAGCTTGCGGCGGCGGAAAAGTATTTTCGAGGCTCCCCTGATTTTTTGCGGAATATTTGGGAATATATAGGCACAAAACCTAGGTCAGGAGGCGGCCAGGGAAGCCACAAGCTTGCCCACCACCGCCTCCCCCTGGTGGCGGAGTGGGACCTTGTGGGCTCCCTGGGGCGCACCTGACCTGGCCCAAAGGTTCCCTGGTCTTCTTTCGTTCGGGAAAAAATCATTTCGTGGATTTTATTCCGTTTGGACTCCGTTCCAAAATCAGAACTGAAAAGAGTCAAAAACACGGAAAAAACAGGAACTGGCACTTGGCACTGAATCAATAAGTTAGTCCCCAAAAAGATATAAAAAAGGTACATAAAACATACAAAGAAGACAAGATAACAGCGTGAAACCATCAAAAATGATAGATACGTTTGAGACGTATCAAGCATCCCCAAGCTTAACTCCTGCTCGTCCTCGAGTAGGGAAGTGATAAGAATGAATTTTTGATGTTTTCATGCTACCTAGCATAGGTGTCCTTTGTAATTCCTCTTATGTGACGTGAATGTTCAGATCCATTAGATTCAAAATAATAGTTTGCTATTGACGGGGAAACAATAATAATTCAAGCAAACTAGCATAGTCATCATGAACTTTCAAAATAGCAAGGCCAAAAGAAAGTTATCCCTACGAAAGCATATAGTCTGGCTATGCTCTATCATCATTGCACAATGAATTTAAATCATGCACAACCCCGGTATTGTCCAAGTAATTGTTTCACACCTTTACTTTCTCAAACATTTTCAACTCTCACGCAATACATGAGCGTGAGCCATGGTTATAGCACTATATATGGTGTGGAGTATGGTGGAGGTTGCAAGACAAAAAGGAGAAGATAGTCACATTAACTAGGCATATCTATGAGTTGTGGATATGCTCATCAATAGATATCAATGTGAGTGAGTAGGGACTGTCATACAAATGACGCACTAGAGCTACAAGTAAGTGAAAGCTCTTAAAGAAAACTAGTGGGTGTGCATCCAACTTGCTTGCTCACGAAGACCTAAGGCAATTTTGAGGAAGCCTATCATTGGAATATACAAGCCAAGTTATATAATGAGAATTTCCACTAGCTATATGGTGGTAAAAAAACAAGAGACTCTCAATCATGAAGATCATGGTGCTCAAAATGCACAAGTGTGGAAAAAGTGGTAGCATTGTCCCTTCTCTCCTTTTCTCTCTTTTTTTGGTGGGCTCTTTGGCCTCTTTTTTATGGGATTCTTTGTCCTCTTTTATTTCCTCACATGGGACAATGCTCCAATAATGATGATCATCACACTTTCAACTCAAAACTTAGAGCAATTATAACTCTATATGGAATGCCTTCGGTAGTGTACCGTGGCAACGATCTAGCATGGCATAGACATCAATGGAAACATCATGCTAGCTATCTTACGATCATGCAAAGGCAAGTAGACGTGGTGGCACATGTCATGGTGGTAGTTGCATGGCAATATATCTCGGAATGACTTTGAAAAAGCCATAGTAGGTAGGTATGGTGGCTGTTTTGAGGGAGGCTAATGGTGGGTTTTGTGCACCGGTGAAAGTTGCACGACACTAAGAAGATAGTGATGGTGGAAGGTGAAAGTGCATCTAAACCATGGACTCAACATTAGTCATAAAGAACTCATATACTTGTGCAAAAGTTTTATTAGTAATCGAAACAAAGCATTCAACGCATACTCCTAGGGGAAGGGTTGGTAGGTATAAACCATCGCGCGCTCCCGACCGCCACGCAAAGGATGACAATCAATATACTAATCATGCTCAGATTTCATCACATAGCGGTTCACCATACATGCATGCTACGGGAATCACTAACTTCAACACAAGTATTTCTAGATCCACAACACCTTACTAGCATGACTTTCAATATTACCATAACCACAACTCAAAACTAATTGAGATGAATCAAACTTCTCTAACTATTCAATGCACATGAAGGAGGAAGTTTTCGTATCCCTTTGTATAACTACCCCTTTTGAGACTACTTTCAAAGCATAGATCAACTACCAAGCTACGCACCGCTGCGCTCTAAAATATATAAGTGAAGCACATAGAGCAAAAGTATCTAGCTCAAAAGATATAAGTGAAGCACATGTGAGCTGAATTGTCTACCAAAAGATATAAGTGAAGCTCGACAAAATCACGACGTGTGCATGTCTCTCTCTCTAGGTGTGCAACAAGGATGATTGTGACACAAAAAAAATGAAAGACTCCTACGATACAAGACGCTCCAAGCAAAAACACATAACATGTGGTGAATAAAAATATAGCCCCAAGTAACGTTACCGATGGATTGAAGACAAGAGAGGGGATGCATTCCCGGGGCATCCCCAAGCTTAGGCTTTTACGACATCCTTGAATCTCTTGGGGTGCCTTGGGCATCCCCAAGCTTGAGCTCTTGGCACTCTTTATCTTTTTGTCCATAAGAACTTCACCCAAAGTTTGAAAACTTCACAACACGAAACTTAAACAGAAACTCGTGATAACATTAGTACAAGAAAGCAAACCACCACTTCCTTAGGTACTGTAGCAAACTTAAATTCTACTTGTGCTGATGTTGGGTTACTGTACTTTCAATCTTCCATGGCTAATACCCCCCGATACTACCCATAGTTTCATCAAAATAAGCAACCAACACAACAAAAACAGAATCTGTTAACAGCAGACCAGTCTGGAGCAATCTGTATGTTTCGTATACCTCTGGTACTTCAAAAATTCTAAAAAATTACGACAGTCTGAAGAATTTGCGTAGCAATCAGAAGCAAAAATAATCAACTCCTAAGCTCTTACAGAAAACAAATGAAAATTCTTTTCGTGAGCCGAAAGTTTCTGTCTTTCCCAGCATGACCAAACGATCATCCTCAAGACTAATCATAACGGTTTTGCTTGGCACAAACGCAAAAAGAAACACAAAAAACACAATCATAACAGAATTATGAAAGTGTGTAAAACACAAAACAGAAATAAAAAGGATAGATTCGTTGGGTTGCCTCCCAACAAGCGCTTTTGTTTAACGCCCTTAGTTCGGCATTCAATGATGCTCACACAAAAGACAAGAGTTGAAGCACAAAGAGAGCATCATAAAGCATGTGAAAATCACATCTAAGTCTAACATACTTCCTATGCATAGGCATTTTATAGCAAAACAGATTGTGAAGACAACCAATAGTTGCCATATGCAAGGAAGAAGAAAGAGACAATAGCAATCTCAACATAACGAGAGGTAATTTGGTAACATGAAAGTTTCTACCACAATATTTATCTCTCTCATAGCAATTACATGTGGGATCATATTCGAATTCAACAATATAGCTATCCCATAGGATATTCTTTTCATGATCCACATGCATGGAAAGTTGACGCTCTTCGAAAATAGTGGGATTATCAACAAATAATGCCATGACTTCTCCAATCACACTTTCAGTATTGTTGCAAATATCATATTCATCATGAGGTTTGAACAAATTTTCAAGATCATAAGAAAGATCATCACCCCAATCATGATTATTGCACCAAGTAGTGGTCATAGCAAGACTAGCATCCCCAAGCCTAGGGTTTTGCATAATTTTAGCATGATTGTCACTAATAGGATTTATAGTGAAATCATAGCAATCATGCTTTTCATCCAAGGATTCCAAGACTTCATGAATTTCTGCCTCACAATTTCCAGATTCACGCATCTTACGCAAAGATCCAAAGAAATGGGCAATTTCCCTCAACTCAATAGCAATTTGTTCCTCACGAGTGGGTCTCTTAAAGAGACTAGCAAGTGGATGAGGATCCATATCACTAGATTTTCAGCAAGCGAAGATGCAAGCATATTGAGGGCACATGGCACACAAGCGAACAGAAAGCAAGCGGAAGAAGGGCGAACGAAAAAGGCAAAGGAGAAAGGCAAATGAAAACGGCAAATGTGCAGTGGAGGAGAGGAAAACGAGAGGCAAATGGCAACAAAAGTAAATGTAAGAGAAGAGGTTTTGAGACCTACTTGGATAGATCTTGATTTCTCCTCCCCGGCAACAGCGCCAGAAATAGGCGTGTTGTCGGGAGAATATTCTTCACAATCCTCCTCGGCAAGCGATCCTCTTCCCCGGCAACGGCACCAGAAATACTTCTGATGTTTGTTGTGTACCCCTGGCAATTGTGCCAGAAATACTCCTACTACGGCACGTTAGTATTCCCTCGAAGCGGAAAGGGTGATGTAGCACAACGACAGTAAGTATTTCCCTCAGTTTGAGAACCAAAGTATCAATCTGGCGGAAGAGTATCTCACTAACCTGCACAAACACAAAAGCTTGCACCCAACGCTATGAAGGGGTTGTCAATCCCTTATAGATTGTTTGCGAAATGAGAACTAAAAGTAACAAAGTAACAAAGCAAAGTAAACGCGGAGTTGTAAACGATGGATGTGAATAGACCCGGGGGCCGTAGTGTTTACTAGTGGCTTCTCTCATGAAAGCAAGTAGACGGTGGGTGAACAAATTACTGCCGAGCAATTGATAGAACTGTGCAGAGTCGTGACGATATCTATGCAATGATTATTTCTATAGGCATCACGTCCGAAACAAGTAGACCGATACTTTCTGCATCTACTACTATTACTCCACACGTCGACCGCTATCCAGCATGCATCTAGTGTATTAAGTCCATAAGAACAGAGTAACGCCTTAAGCAAGATGACATGATGTAGAGGGATAATCTCAAACCAATGATAAAAACCTCATCTTTTTACCCTTGATGGCAACTGCTTGATGTGTGCCTTGCTGCCCCTACTGTCACTTGGAAAGGTCACCACATGGCAGAACCCAAAACCAAGCACTTCTCCCATTGCAAGAATCATAGATCTAGTTGGGCAAACAAAACCCAAGACTCGGAGAGACTTACAAGGATACCAAATCATGCATATAAGAAATCAGCAAAAACTCAAATATATATCATTGATAATCTGATCACAAGTCCACAATTCATCGGATCTCGACAAACACACCGCCAAAGAAGATTACATCGGAAAGATCTCCATGAAGATCATGGAGAACTTTGTATTGAAGATCCAAGAGAGAGAAGAAGCCATCTAGCTACTAACTACGGACCCGTAGGTTTGAAGTGAACTACTCACGAGTCATTGGAGGGGCGATGATGATGATGAAGAAGCCCTCCACCTCCAAAGTCCCCTCCGGCAGGGCACCGGGAAGGGTCTCTAGATGAGATCTCGCGGAAACGGAAGCTTGCTGCGGCGGAAAAGTATTTTTGAGGCTCCCCTGATTTTTTGCGAAATATTTGGGAATATATAGGCGCAAAACCTAGGTCAGGAGGCGGCCAGGGAAGCCACAAGCTTGCCCACCGCCGCCTCCCCTGGTGGCGGAGTTGGCCCTTGTGGGCTCTGTCGTGGGTATAAGTCTGACAGTAGATGTGTAGGGTATGAAAGGATGGACAGAGCCTTAGCTACGACGAGGTTGTATGAGTTCAGGCCCCTCTACGGTGGAGGTAAAAGCCCTACGGCTCAGTGCTCTTGGAGCTTGATGTCGAGTGTAATATGGATTACAATGAATTTCCAACCCCTGCACCACTGGGGAAGGGCGGCTTATATAGAGGGTGCTACCCTTCATAACGGTTCGGTGCACAGGGGTGGAGTAGTGGCGAATAACTGCTTACGTTACAGGTAACGTATGTCTTAAATACTAATAAAGGTACATGGAAATGTATGACCGTTGCCCTCCAAGGGGGTTACGATGTACAGAGTGGAATCCAGTCGGTAAGTTTGATACGCTCCGAATGCTCATCTCCGACTGGATGATGTAGGAATCGGCACCGACTGGATGATGGGAAGCCCTTAATTCAGTCGGAACTGACTAAGGGCCTTATCCCTTATGAAGGGTAGTCCTTGGGTAGGACCCATTGGGCAGGCCTGTGACCCTACCCTAGGACTATAACCCCATCATTAGTCCCCGAATGGATCGGGGTTGGAACGACGAAGCGATGCTTGGAGTACGGATCCGACTGGTATGGATGCGACTTTGGCGTTGTTTGCCTCGATCCATTTTATCCTCTTGACCAGTGATCCGAGTGGATGTATTTGTGAAACGAACCGTCAGGGACCGAGTGTTTCAGTGGAATCTTTTGACGTGACTAGTCAACTGACAGCGGCGGATTTTTTGGGATCCTCAAATTTCGGTTGCCGCGCGCTCGGCGGGGATGACGACATCGTAATCGAGTAGTATCTACCGCCTCGATTTCCGCGCCTTCATCTCCTCCACTAATATCGCAGCGACCGGTCGAGGGATAAGATTTCGGGGCCACCTGCTAGTGACCCAGTCGGGACCTTATTTAAAGCTCTTCAGCGAGGGTTTTTCATTGCACTCGCCTGATAGCTCACACTTGTCTCGCTTCTCTCGCGATCTCCTGCGCACCCCAAGCTCCTTCCTTCCCCTCCTCCCCCGCGGATCTATAGCCTCCACCATGACGAAGGGGCAGACGAGCAAGCTCGAGGCGTGGAAGAAGAAGAAGGCGGCGGCTCCTGCTCATCGGCGGCAGCGAGCACTGCCGGCGGGTTGGATCTAGGGGGATTTCCTCCCCTCCACGGCGACGAAGGAGGACATGCTGGAGCTGGTGGAGCAAGGCATGATAAAGCACAAGACGTGGAGGCTGCCGGCGGAGGGCGAGACGGAGCCGGTGCCCCAGGAGGGGGAGCGCGTCCTGCTGCTCAGTCACGTGTACCGAGGCTTCTCTCTGCCTCCTCATCCCTTCTTCAGAGGTATAATGAACCACTTCGGGGCGCAGCTCCACCATTTTCCTGCTAACGCAATAGCTCATCTCTCTGCCTTCGTCGTGCTGTGCGAGTGTTTTATCGGCTGTCCTCCCCATTGGGGGCTCTTCAAGCACATCTTCTCTGCTAGATCTCAAACCATCAAAAGACTCAGCCAGTCGGACGACAAAACTCACCTCCTCCAGCTCTGCGGAGGCTTAGGCTTCCAAAAGAAAAGTAAAAGTAGCTATCTCGCTCTTCAGTTGTCTGAATCCGTTAGGAACTGGCAGTCGACTTGGTTCTACTGCCAGGACGTTGCGTGTCCGAATGCCGCAACCGGACTGCCACCTTTTAGCCTAGACCGTCCGGCTCCGCCTAGGCAGCTTGCGCTCACGAAGATGGAGAAGATCCAGATCCAGCCTCTGGTCGATGCGCTGGTAGAGGTCGTCCGAAAGGGAGTCAATGTCATAGATTTGCTGGAGATTTTTCTGGGTCGGTTTATCCAGCCTTTGCAAGCTGGACACCATGCCATGTGGCACTACGCGGGGCCTAAGGACTCCACTCGGACTAACCCCGAGTGCGTGACCGGGGAGCTTGTGACGTCGTGGGTCCGCAACATCACAGGCGCCTGCGACAATCCCAGAGGAGCCCGGCGAGTGAAGGCCTTCCGCGCGGACAACCCTCCTCCGAATGAGGTGAGTATAACTTGTCGAGTGCACACAATTGTCTTAGATTTATCGCTTTTTCTTGTATCACTGTCTGACGTCTGATGTTGTCGACTGTATCTCGTGCAGGCGTGGACCAACTGGTTTTCTCCTGTCTCGAATGGGAATCCGGCTGAGGAAGAGGAAGGCAGCCAGGAGGGCAGCGTGGAGAGCGTCGAGTACGTCTCCGACAGTGGGGAGACGGAGGAGGTGTCCGAAGAAGAAGAGGGGGAAGATGAGGAACATAACTCGCCACCCCCACCACCAGAGCCTCGAACTAAACGCCGCCACGAACCCGTGGCTTCGTCGGCTCCTCCAGCGATCTCGAGTGCCCCGCCAGCTCCTCGTGTGGTTCCGAGTGCCTTACCAGCTTCTCCCGTGATTCCGAGTGCTCGGAGCACAAAGAGGACCAGGGACTCTGCTGCTGAGCCCGCGGGCCAGCCCTCTAAGGTGGCCAAACCGAGTGGATCCAAGCCTCGGAAGGCTTTGCCGCGGATGAGGATCGCCGTTCCCGTCGCCTCAGCGTAAGTGTATTGTTCTTATATCTTCTTCTAGTATTTGATTGAACTCATGCTTATTGGTCGAGTGAATTTTACTCGACAAAGCTAGCACCTCCGCCACTTCTCTGCCACGCCAAGGGGACGATCCCATGGATACGGACAACGTTGTCACATCCCAGCAAGGTACGTCATGGCGACTCCGAGAGCTTACATTATTGTTTCATGAATTCTGTCTTTGGTCTTGTCCTTTTTCCTGTGGTCTCACGTCGTTTGGTCGGGCTTCCTTCAGAGGTGATCCATGTGGAGGAGGACGATCAGAAGAGGTCCGAGCAAGCTACGACGCCTGTCCTTGAGGCTGTTCCGTCTGTTGCTACTACCGCCATGGACGCGCCGCCAACCGAGACGATGCCGTCGACTGACACGGCGTTCATCGTTGCTGAACTGACTGGAGTAGGACTTGGGATGCCCAAGGAGTCTCTTGTGGTGCCAGGTCCGTCGACCGTCCAGTTCGACGCCCAACGCCTTCCGGAAGATCAGGTGGGAGCTGCCAAGGGGGCCATGGTGCAGGCGGAGTTGATTACGGGTGATGCCAAGAGAGCGTACGACTCCATCGCGTCTGTATACAAGCAAAGCTTGGAACTCCGGGACGATATCCGAGTAAGTGGGCTAGTAAGTATTTGCTTTCCCCTTGTAACCCAGTGAGTGTTTAAGCAATATACTCGGATGCAGGATGATTATTTTGCAGTGGGTTCACTCTTAGTGAACCCAGTGCGTGTAGTCCCCGAGACTTCTGTCGAGTGCTTGCACCGGCAGTTGTCTTTATATACATTTTCTTTAAGTTGATCAGATCAAAAATAATCTGTTCGAATGTTACCGGTGGGTGGACTCCGAGTGCACCTACTGGATTAGTCCCCGAGAGTAATTTTACTCAGGTCGGGTAGTAGTAGCCTCATAGGCTTGTTTTTGTTATGTATCTCAATAGGGCGGACCTGTTTGAGCTTCATGCCAGTGGGGTCACTCTTAGTGAACCCACTGGGTGTAGTCCCCGAGACCACTGTCGACTGCTTGCGTTGGCAGGGGTCTGAAGAACTTCGAGTTTTTATTGTTTTCCTTGCTGAATTTGTCTGATCGCCTCTTCACGCTGACTTGCAGAAGACTTGCGAGATGGGATCGACGTACAACACTGTGAAGGCTGAAAAGATTCAGTTTGCTGCGGAACTGGATGCAGCAATGCTTGCCTTGGCTGGTCTGAAGGGTGTTCTGGCTGAACGAGAGAAGTCCTTGGAGGAGTCCCGTGAGGCAAATAAGGCATTGGTGGCCGAAATGGAGAAAATGGGGAAACAAAGAACCGAGCTGATGGGGCAGATGAAGGTGATGAACAAGCGGTGCATATCACAAGAGAAGTACGTCAGTGACTGGGCAAGGCAGATGATTGCGCTTCTCGGTGGTAAGTTCTGTTTTTCCGAGTGCTTGTTGACTGTGTAATTCATTCTGCGCTTACTTGCTGCTCGTCTTGTCTTTGCAGATTTTTGTATGGACGCTGAGGCTGAAGCAGCTGACGTTGAGCGGTCGGTTATTCCGAACGTTCCACTCGGCGACGACGCCAATCGAGACATGCTCCGAGCGCACATTCGCCTGGGTAAAGTGGGACCTTTCATCGGTCGACTAAGAGAGGTCATCGGCCGAATTGACAAGGAGCTGTGGCCCGAAGACGAGTCCCGGCAAGAGATGGAAGGGTTGATGACTCGGCTGGAGGACGTCCCAAACCGAGTGCAGGCGTGGAAGAAGTCTGCTGCTCGCTGTGGTGCGGACGTGGCGCTGTCGCTGGTCCGAGTGCACTGCAAAGAGGCTCGCGAAGAGAAGCTGAAGGCGTTGCAGGTCGCAAACACCAAGAAGCTTCGATTCGAAGATTTCATGTAGACCTTCCTTGAGAGCGCCACTCGTATCGCGGACGGGATCGACCTCGACACTTTCGTGGAGCCTGCCAGTCCCAGTGCCAGTCCTGACGACGCTTGAGAAAACTTTTACCTCGGTATGCCGAGTGTTACTTGTATCAAACTTTGGCCACTGCTGTTGGCCGTCACATTCGTGGTTCGGTGTGGATAAGCTTGATCTACACCGAACCGACTATCTTTAAACCAACTTTGAATTTGAATCAAATCTTTTCTCTTCGTTTGTAAAAGAGTTGTTGACACGGTTTTGGCTCGTGGTTTTTGTTTGGCGTTTCTTGGTGAAGCCAATGGCAAACATGCGGAGCATGTAATTGTCAGTTGTCTTGATATCTGCATGAGCCTCCCTGAGGGTATGCTGAGTCTCCGAGTGGATCTGTAGGATACACTCGAAGGCAATTGTGTACTTAGGCGATTCGTGATCGCGGCTAAGTCTTCGAGTGCGAATGTAAGGTCGTATTCGGAGCGAGTTGTTACTCATGTAATTGTCAGTTGTCTTGACATCTACATGAGCCTCAATGAGGTTCTGGTACTCGTGTAATTGTTAGTTGTCTTGACATCTACATGAGCCTCAATGAGGGTCTGCTAAGCCTCCGAGTGGATCTGTAAGATACACTCGAAGGAAGCGTTCTACTTAGGCGATTCTTGGTCGCAGAGAAGTCCCCGAGTGCTACGTTTAGTGAACACTCAGAGAAAGTTAATACTTAGGCGATTCTGGTTCGCAGCTAAGTCCCCGAGTGCGACGTTTAGCGCACACTCGGAGAAAGTTTGTACTTAGGCGATTCTTGATCGCAGCTAAGTCCCTGAGTGCGACGTTTAGTGCACACTTAGAGAAAGTTATTACTTAGGCGATTCTGGATCGCAGTTAAGTCCCCGAGTGCGACGGTTAGTGCACACTCGGAGAAAGTTAGTACTTAGGCCATTCTGGATCGCAGCTAAGTCCTCGAGTGCGACGTTTAGTGCACACTCGGAGAAAGTTATTACTTAGGCGATTCTGGATCGCAGCTAAGTCCCCGTGTGCGACGTTTAGTGCACACTCGGAGAAAGTTAGTACTTAGGTGATTCTGGATCGCAGCTAAGTCCCCGAGTGCGACGTTTAGCGCACACTCGGAGAAAGTTTGTACTTAGGCGATTCTTGATCACAGCTAAGTCTCCAAGTGCGACGTTTAGTGCACACTCGGAGAAAGTTATTACTTAGGCGATTGTGGATCGCAGCTAAGTCCCCGAGTGCGACGTTTAGTGCACACTCGGAGAAAGTTATTACTTAGGCGATTCTGGATTGCAGCTAAGTCCCCGAGTGCGACGTTTAGTGCACACTCGGAGAAAGTTAGTACTTAGGCGATTCTGGATCGCAGCTAAGTCCCCGAGTGCGACGTTTAGTGCACACTCGGAGAAAGTTTATACTTAGGCGATTCTGGTTTGCAGCTAAGTTTTTTTTCTTTTTTTTAAGACCGGAGTCTGCGAACGCGGAAGGATTTTGAATCTGCAAAAAACTCAATCTGCTTTGTATTACTTCAACGATACTTGTTCTTTGCTTCAGTCGACGGTCACGTGTAGAAACGCTTCAGGAGATCTCCGTTCCACGCTCGCGGCTCGTCCATTTCCCTGTCGAGGTTATAGAGTCGATATGCTCCGTTGTTCAGCACCTTGGAGATGATCAAGGGTCCTTCCCAGGCGGGAGCCAACTTGTGAGGTCTTTGCTGATCCACTCGGAGCACCAGGTCGCCTGCTTGGAATGTACGACTCCTGACGTGTCACATGTGAAAGCGCCGCAGATCTTGTTGATAAATGGTTGAGCGAGTCAGTGCCATCTCACGCTCCTCCTCTAGAAGATCCACTCCGTCTTGCCTTGCTTGCTCTGCTTCAGCTTCGGAGAAGAGTTCAACTCGTGGAGCGTTGTGAAGCAGGTCACTCGGAAGGACTGCCTCTGCTCCGTAAACGAGGAAGAACGGGGATCGCCCTGTAGATCTATTTGGGGTTGTGCGGAGACCCCAAAGTACCGATGGCAGCTCGGTGACCCATGCGCCGGCGGCATGTCCCACTTCTCGCAGGAGTCGAGGCTTCAAACCTTGCAGAATAAGCCCATTCGCCCTCTCTGCTTGCCCGTTTGTTTGGGGATGCGCCACATATGCAAAATCCACTCGGATACCTTGGCCTGTACAGAAACCTTTTAATTTGTCCGAGTCAAAGTTTGTTCCATTGTCAGTGATTATGTTGTGGGGTACCCCGAATCTGGAGATGATCTCCCTGACAAACTTGATGGCCGTAAGGGCGTCGAGCTTCTTGATGGGCTTGGCTTCAATCCACTTTGTGAACTTGTCGACTGCCACCAACAGATGTGTGAATCCCCCTTGGCCTGTCCTGAATGGACCGACTGTATCTAATCCCCATACTGCAAACGGACAAACAAGAGGGATTGTCTTCAACGCAGATGTTGGTTTGTGGGACTTGTTAGAGTAGAACTGACATCCTTCACATCGGTCGACCATATCTTTCTCCATTTCATTCGCCTGCAGCCAGAAGAAGCCAGCTCTGAATGCTTTGGCGATGATTGCCCTTGAGGAGGCGTGATGAACGCGGGTTCCCGAGTGAATTTCTTCCAGGATTAACTGACCCTCCTTAGGGGAGATGCATCGTTGAAGGACGCATGAAACGCTTTCTTTGTACAACTGACCATCAATGACAGTGAGCGACTTTGACCTGCGGACGATCTGTCTGGCTTGGACTTCGTCTTCTGGTAATTCTTGCCTCAGGATGTATGCAATAAACGGCACAGTCCAATCGGGGATGATAGAAAGAATTTCCATGATCAAATCAACCACAGCAGGGACTTCGACTTCAGTCGGATCTGTCGAGCTCTTTGGTTGTACTGGTTCCTCTGTGAAAGGATCTTCTTTAATTGAAGGAAGGTGGAGGTGCTTGAGGCAGACGTCACTTGGGACTGGTCTACGAGTGGATCCGAGTTTTGCCAACTCATCAGCTGCTTGGTTTTTCAGTCGCGGAACATGGTGGAGTTCCAGGCCTTCAAACTTTTTCTCGAGCTTCCTCACTGCATTGTAGAATGTGGTCATGGTGGGGTTCCTGACGTCCCACTCCTTCATCACTTGATTAACCACCAAATCCGAATCGCCATAGACCATCAGGCGACGGACGCCGAGTGCGATGGTCACGCGCAGTCCATAAAGGAGAGCTTCATACTCTGCCTCGTTGTTGGAGGAATCAAAGTGTATCTGCAACACATACTTGAGTTTGTCACCCTTTGGTGATATGATCACAACGCCAGCGCCGGAGCCATTCAACATCTTGGACCCATTGAAGAACATTGTCTAATGAGCCGAGTAGATGTGGGTCGGTTGCTGTTGTTCTACCCATTCTGCTATGAAGTCGGCCAGAGCTTGAGACTTTATAGCTTTCTTGGCCTCGAACTTGATGTCGCAGTATAACATCTCCATTGCCCACTTCGCCACTCGGCCCGATGCGTCCCGATTGTGTAGGATTTCTGACAACGGAGCATCAGAAACGACGGACACCGAGTGGTCTTGAAAATAATGAGCCACCTTCTCCGTAGTCATCTAAATCCCGTAGATAAGTTTTTGATAATGGGGATACCTCTGCTTGGAAGGAGTCAGGACTTCGGAGACATAATACACTGGCCGCTGAACCTTGTATGCTTTGCCTTCTTCTTCCCGTTCGACTGTGAGAACAATGCTGACGACTTGATTTGTAGCCGCGATGTAAAGAAGAAGGGGTTCTTTACTGAGCGGAGCAGTAAGAACCGGCTGGGTGGAAAGTAGGACTTTGAGGTCGTCGAATGCGATTTGGGCTTCGTCTGTCCACTCGAAAGTATCTGATTTCTTCATGAGTCGGTACAGAGGAAGTGCCTTCTCGCCGAGTCGACTGATAAACCTGCTCAAAGCCGCTAGGCAACCTGTGAGTCTTTGAACATCGTGTATTCTGACCGGCCGCTCCATTCGGACGATGGTCCCGATCTTTTCGGGGTTGACATCGATCCCTCGTTCGGAAACGAAGAAACCGAGTAACTTTCCGCTGGGAACGCCGAATGAACACTTGGCTGGGTTGAGCTTGATATCGTACCTACGAAGGTTGGCGAATGTTTCTGCCAAGTCAGTCAGCAGGTCGGAACCTTTGCGTGACTTGACTACGATATCATCCATATACGCCTCCACATTCCGACCGATCTGGTCGAGGAGGCATTTTTGGATCATGCGCATAAAGGTTGCTCCTGCATTCTTCAAACCAAATGGCATAGCGATGTAGCAAAAGCACCCGAATGGGGTGATGAAGGTTGTTTTTAATTCATCGGGGCCATACAGACGGATCTGATGATAGCCCGAGTAGGCATCAAGGAATGACAAACACTCGCAACCCGCAGTCGAATCGACAATTTGATAGATGCGGGGGAGCGGAAAATGGTCTTTCGGGCAGACCTTATTGAGATGCTTGAAGTCGATGCACATTCGGAGCGACCTGTCTTTCTTCGGCACCATGACAACATTGGCGAGCCACTCGGAGTGGTGTACCTCGCGAATGAAGTTGGCTGCCAAAAGCTTAGCCACCTCTTCTCCGATTGTCTTCCTGTTGTGCGCTGCGAACCGACGCAGGCGTTCTCGGACAGGCCGAGCGGCGGGATCCACATGCAGTCGGTGCTCAGCCAACTCCCTGGGTACACCTGGTATGTCAGCGGGCTTCCATGCGAAGATGTCCCAGTTCTCACAGAGGAATTGGATGAGCTCGGCTTCCTATTTAGGATCGAGGGTGGTGGAGATGTTCGTCGGGGCAGCGGTGTCGTCCGTCGGGTGGATGTTGACCGTCTTCGTCTCTCCCGCCGACTGGAATGCAGACTCCGAAGCTGGCTTCTTCGAACGCATCAAGTCGGCGGGGTCGACTGTTTTCTTGTACTCGTCAAGCTCGAGGACAGCCATCTGCTGATAGACAATCCTCGATCCCTGCTGCAGACACTCCTCGGCCCGCTGCCGATTGCCGGTGATAGTGATCACACCTTTTGGGCTTGGCATCTTGAGCTTCAGGTACACGTAACATGGACGGACCATGAAACGCGCATACGCCGGGCGGCCCAGAATTGCGTGGTACGCACTCTGCAAGTCCACCACCTCGAACGTCAGCTTTTCCTTGCGGAAGTTCTTGTCGGAGCCGAAGACGATGTCCAACGCGATCTGGCCGAGTGACTTGGCCTTTCGTCCAGGGACGACTCCATGGAACTGCATGCTGCTCTCGCTAAGTTTGGACATCGGAATGCCCATCCCCTTGAGAGTGTCAGCGTACAGGATGTTCAAGCCACTGCCGCCGTCGATGAGGACTTTGTGCAGTCGGACTCCTTCCACCACCGGGTCGACGACCAGTGCCTGCCTCCCTGGGGTGGGTACGTGTGCTGGATGATCGGACTGGTCAAAGGTGATCGCAGTCTGAGACCATTTGAGGAACGTGGGGTTGGTCGGCGTGGACATGTTCACCTCCCTGTTCACCAGCTTCAGTCGACTCTTGCTCTCAACGTCAGCAAAAATCATCAGTGTTGCATGGACTTGGGGGAACGGATCCTCCTTGTCCTCCTCATCCTGTTCATTGTCCTTTTCACTCGGCTGCCCTTCGCCGAACCCCTGGATCAGGAGGCGACATTTCCGAGTGGTATGCTTCGAAAATATGGCGTTGCCCTCTTCATCCATCGTCGTGTGAATTGGACATGGATGGTCCACGATGTGGTTTCCGAACTGTTTCTTCTTGGGGGTGGACTGAGGCTTCCCCTTGCCCTTGAACTTGGCATTGGTAACGGCTGTGGCCTCTTCCTGCGGAGTGGACGGAGCTTTCTGCTTCTGCTTCCGAGTGTTGTTCCCATCTCCATCGGCGACTGCTTTGTGCTTGCCACTACGAATGCGGTCCTCTTCTTCGCCATTTGCATAGCGTGCCGCTATCTCCATCATCTTACTCATGGAGATGTCGCTTGTTCGACCAAACTTCAGGTACAGATCTTTGTACCGCACGCCTGCCTTGAAGGCGCAGACTGCTTGGTGCTCTGTGACGTTCTCCACCATGTGGTAGAGGGTCGTCCAACGCTGAATGAAATCGTGCAGGGGCTCATTCTGCTTCTGGACACGGTGCTGGAGCTCCACGAGACCAGCAGGGCGTTTGCACGTCCCTTCGAAGGTCCTGATGAAGACTCGGGCCAGATCCGCCCAGCTGTAGATGCTTGAGGGAGCCAACTGGTTCAGCCACGCTCGTGCCGAGCCGTTGAGCATCAAAGGGAGGTGTTTCATGGCGACGTGGTCGTCTCCTCCTCCGATCTGGACTGCCACTCGGTAGTCGTCCAACCACGTTTCTCGCTTGGATTCTCCTGTAAACTTGCTGATCCCCGTCGCCAATTGGAAGTTGGGAGGGATGTCAGCCGAACGGGTGGCTCGACTGAAACACTCGGGACGAGAGACGATGGTCCTGCTTCCACTCGGACGGTCCACATCGTGGCCATCGTCCCTGTCGACCCTCCTCTGAGCGATATGCCCCCTCGCGTCGGGCCTTGGATCATAAGTGTCACCGACTGAACGCCGGTCATCATGATGTCGGGGCCTGTAGGGCCCACCCCTCGGAGGGGTGCGTGAACGGCGACGATCTTCGGGATTCATGGAACGGCTGCCTCCCCTGTGTCGCTGATGAGAACCGGGGCTGTGAACTGACCGATGCGTGTTTGCGTGAACAGAACTATTGTGGATCCTGTTGTGCGACTGGGAGACTGCCGAATTTTGCTGCTGTGCCGTGTGCAGCAGGGCACGGATTTGCTCGATCCCTCTGCCAGCCTTTGAATCAGTCGGCTGGAGGGAATCGGCTATCTTGGCAACGACAGCCAGGTTGAGGACGGGTGTGCGGAACACCTCCACGTTGCTCTGATGAGTGCGCCGACTGGCAGAACGGCGGGGCTGACGGCGAGCACCGGATGTTTCGCCGACCTCGTGCTCATTCCGGCCGGTTTGGCGGGGGCTTTCATGGGAGTTGGCCATGTGCGCTTCGGCTGCAGGCCCGCGACCCACGTACTCGGAAGGAAACTTAGTCGGAACTGAGTCCGAGCGCTGGGACGGCGGCGCAACTACAACTGACTCGAGGACCGCCACTTGTGAAGACGCGCTCTGGCGCGCCTGGGTGTGATGCACCCAACGCTGGAGCCGCGGACGGCGAGACCGCTTGTTGCGGCGCGTGACGGCGGCGTAGGTCGACACCGGAGCCGACTGCTGGAGAAGAAGGACACCGCGGGCACCGGCATGGAAGTGTGTAGCCCCGCGACTGGGGAGCGCCTCGATGTCGAGAGGGGCGTCCCGAAGCCATGCTGAATCATCGACGATGAAGGAGAGAGCGCCGAAGAGGATCTCGCGACCCATGCTCAAATCTCCACCGGATGACATGATGAAAAGATGTAGTCGCAAACTCGCTGGAAGTCGCTTAGAAGCCTGCCCCACGGTGGGCGCCAACTGTCGTGGGTATAAGTCTGACAGTAGATGTGTAGGGTACGAAAGGATGGGCAGAGCCTTAGCTACGACGAGGTTGTATGAGTTCAGGCCCCTCTACGGTGGAGGTAAAAGCCCTACGCCTCAGTGCTCTTGGAACTTGATGTCGAGTGTAATAGGGATTACAATGAATTGCCAACCCCTGCACCAGTGGGGAAGGGCGGCTTATATAGAGTGCGCTACCCTTCATAACGGTTCGGTGCACAGGGGTGGAGTTGTAGCGAATAACTGCATACGTTACAGGTAACGTATGTCTTAAATGCTAATAAAGGTACATGGAAACGTATGACCGTTGCCCTCCACGGGGGTTACGATGTACAGAGTGGAATCCAGTCGGTAAGTTTGATACGCTCCGAATGCTCATCTCCGACTGGATGATGTAGGAATCGTCACCGACTGGATGATGGGAAGCCCTTAATTCAGTCGGAACTGACTAAGGGCCTTATCCCTTATGAAGGGTAGTCCTTGGGTAGGACCCATTGGGCAGGCCTATGACCCTACCCTAGGACTATAACCACATCAGGCTCCCTGGGGCCCACCTGGCCTGGCCCAAAGGTTCCCTGGTCTTATTTCGTTCGGAAAAAAATCATTTCGGGGATTTTATTCCGTTTGGACTCCTTTCCAAAATCAGATCTGAAAAGAGTCAAAAACACGGAAAACAGGAACTGGCACTTGGCACTGAATCAATAAGTTAGTCCCCAAAAAGATATAAAAAAGATACATAAAACATACAAAGAAGACAAGATAACAGCATGAAACCATCAAAAATATAGTTACGTTTCAGACGTATCACCCACTAGTTTCTTTTGTGAGATTTCATACACTTATAAGCTCTAGTGCATCCGTTGCGTGGCAATCCCTACTCACTCACATTGATATCTATTGATGGGCATCTCCATAGCCCGTTGATACGCCTAGTTGATGTGAGACTATCTCCTCCTTTTTTTGTCTTCTCCACGACCATCATATTCTATTCCACCTACAGTGCTATGTCCATGACTCACGCTCATGTATTGCGTGAAAATTGAAAAGGCTTGAGAACACTAAAGTATGAAACAATTGCTTGGCTAAAACCGGGGTTTTGCATGATTTAAATACGTTGTGTGCGGAAGATGGAGCAGAGCCAGACTATATGATTTTGTAGGGATAACTTTCTTTGGCCATGATATTTTGAGAAGACATGATTTCTTTGTTAGTATGCTTGAAATATTATTGTCTTTATGACAAATGATAGACTATTGCTTCGAATCTCTCGTGTTTTAGTATTCATGCCATGATTAGATTATATGATCAAGATTATGTTAGGTAGCATTCCACATAAAAAATATCTTTTTGATCATTTACCTACTTGACGACGAGCATGAATTAAGCTTGGGGATGCTGATACGTCTCTGTCGTATCTATAATTTTTGATTGTTTCATGCCAATATTCTACAACTTTCATATACTTTTGGCAACTTTTCATACTATTTTTGGGACTAACATATTGATCCAGTGCCCAGTGCCAGTTCCTCTTTGTTGCATATTTTTTGTTTCGCATAATATCCATACTAAATGAAGTCCAAATGTAATAAAAACTTACGGGGATTTTTTTTTGGAATATTTATGATTTGTGGGAAGAAGAATCAACGCGAGGCGATGCACGGAGGGCCCACAAGCCGTGTAGCCGCCACCACGAGGTACGATGGCAGCTGGCAGGCTTGTGTACACTCCTTAAGGCGGTTGGAGCCCTTCTTTCTCCGCAAGAAATATAATATCCGGAAGAAAATCGTGTTAAAATTTCAGCCCAATCGGAGTTACGGATCTCCGGGAATTTAAGAAACGGTGAAACGCAGAATCTGGGAGCGCAGAAACAGAAGGACACAGAGAGAGAGAGAGAGATCCAATCTCGGAGGGGCTCTCGCCCCTCCGCCGCCATGGAGACCATGGACCAGAGGGGAAACCCTTCTCCCATCTAGGGAGGAGGTCAAGGAAGAAGAAGAAGGAGGGTGGCTCTCTCCCCCTCTCTCCCGGCAGCGCCGGAACGCCGCCCGGGACATCATCGTGTGACGGCGATCTACACCAACACCTCCGTCATCTTCACCAACATCTCCATCACCTTCCCCCATCTATATTCAGCGGTCCACTCTCCCGTAACCCACTGTACCCTCTACTTGAACATGGTGCTTTATGCTACATACTATTATCCAATGATGTGTTGCTTCCTATGATGTCTGAGTAGACTATCGTTGTCCTATCGGTGATTGATGAATTGCTATGATTGGTTTAATTTGCTTGTGGTTATGTTGTTGTCCTTTGGTGCCCATCATATGATCGCGCGCGTGAATCACACCATAGGGTTAGTTGTATGTTGATAGGGCTATGTATTGGCAGGCTAGAGTGACAGAAGCTTCAAACCTAGCATAGAAATTGATGCATATGGGATTGAAGGGGGACCAATATATCTTATTGCTATGGTTGGGTTTTACCTTAATGAACGTTAGTAGTTGCGGACGCTTGCTAATAGTTCCAATCATAAGTGCATAGAATTCCAAGTAAGGGATGACATGCTAGCATAGGCCTCTGCCACATGATACTTGCTATCGATCTAGTAATGTAGCCAATTGCTTAGGGACAATTCCAAAACTCCTACCACCACTTTTCCACACTCGTTAGACTAACGTATTTGTTTTTTTCTAACCAGCCCCTAGTTTTATTTACGTGTTCTTTACTTTCTTGCAAGCCTATCCTATCACTCCTACAAAGTAGTTCTAGTTTCATACTTGTTCTAGGTAAAGCGAACGTAAAGTGTGCGTAGAGTTGTATCGGTGGTCGATAGAACTTGAGGGAATATTTGTCCTGCCTTTAGCTCATCGTTGGGTTCGACACTCTTACTTATCGAGAAAGTCTACAATTGATCACCTATACTTGTGGGTTATCAGACTCCACCTTCCAATCCTAGTGACTAGGATTGGAGGGGGAGGACTCTCCCCTTGCTTCGGCCGACCCCTTGGGGCTCTCTTGAGCCTCAAGGCAGGTCTCTCCCCCTCCCTCCTATATATACTGAGGTATTAGGGCTGATTTGAGACAACTTTGCCACGGCAGCCCGACCACATACCTCCACGCTTTTTCCTCTAGATCGCGTTTCTACGGAGCTTGGGCGGAGCCCTGCTGAGATTAGATCACCACCAACCTCCGGAGCACCGTCACGCTGCCGGAGAACTCATCTACCTCTCCATCTCTCTTGCTGGATCAAGAAGGCCGAGATCATCGTTGAGTTGTACGTGTGTTGAACGCGGAGGTGTCGTCCGTTCGGCACTAGATCGCAGCGGATCGTGGGACGGATCGTGGGGCGGATCAAGGGACGTGAGGACGTTCCACTACATCAACCGCGTTTATTAACGCTTCTGCTGTGTGATCTACAAGGGTACGTAGATCGGAAATCCCCTCTCGTAGATGGACATCACCATGATAGGTCTTCGTGCGCGTAGGAAATTTTTTGTTTCCCATGCGACGTTCCCCAACACTCGATTGGGAAGAAAATGTGCCACCCACGATGGACGAGGTTATCCGAAACGCCATCAAGAGATGATGGGTCCCGGCAAGGGCTTCCCACGATGGATCAAAGGAGCCCTCATTGTCCCAGGTGGCTACGCAGGAGAGAGAGAGAGAAAGAGGGGTAGACTAGATGGATGGATGTTGGCCCCAGTGCTACAGTGGGCGACACCAATAGTCGCGACATGACGTGGATTTCTCGCCTTTTGACTTTAGGCCAGAGTTGGCCAAACGGGTCGGCCCGGCCCATGTTAATCGCGCCTTATCGACACAACCCACCATGGCACGTTTAATAGTCGGGTCGTGCCATGTCGGCCCACGTGCACGGTTCCTTGGCCCAAGCACGACCTGATTATTAAACGGGTCGTCCCGTGGCATGTTGGGCCGCATGTGTTTTTTAAACTTAACCTTTTTCCTAATTTTATCGTTAGGAAAGTTTTAGCGATTTTACCAAGTCTAGCACACCATACACATGCAAGTCTATGAGTTGTGGAGCGGAAAGTAAAGACATTGCAAGTGAGTGTAAATAAGGGATTGGATAGATCAAACGCAATGAAGACACAAAGATTTTTGCCATGGTTCCCATAGGTGGTGTTATCGTACGTTCACGTTGATCGAGACTTCAACCCACGAAGGGTAGCGGCTGCGTGAGGCCACGAAGGGTCCATGAAGAAGCAACCTTGTATATGCCATCATGGCTTACGTCCATGAAGGACTAGCCTCACTTGGGTAGATCTTCATGAAGTAGGTGATCTCCTTGCCCTTACAAACTTTTTGGTTCAACTCCATGTGATTTGGAGGCTCCCAAGCGACACCTAACCAATCTAGGAGACACCACTCTCCAAAAGGTAATAGATGTTGTGTTGGTGATGAATTCCTTGCTCTTATGCTTCAAAAGATAGTCTCCTCAACACTCAATCACTCTCTCACAGAAACTTGGCTTGGTATAAGAGGATGATTGGGTGGAAAACAACTTGAGGAGGCTAGAAATCCAGGATCTATTGGTTGGAATGGAATCCCTTGATCTCAACACATGAGTAGGTAGTTCTCTCTCAGTAAAGGAAAGGTGGAAGTTTACTTACATTATGAGGGCTCTATCCTAGAGAAAGAGGTGGTGGAGGGGTACATATAGCCTTCACCAAAAATACAACTGTTACAACATTATTGCCCAACTCGGTGATACATAAGATAAATCTCGGTGGTACCAACTAGTGCAAAATGTTCCAACTTTTGGCTTTTCGTTGAGACCGAAAGAAACAATTCAGCTAGACCGATTCAGCTTACCTAGGAAGATTCAACACTTCGGATATTCCGAGTATTTCATCTCAGAGATTCTGAAAGTAAGCACTTCGATAACAGAAAGTTGGTCACTTCTTTTTGGTTGCACCGAGATGCTAGGGTTTTGGCTTAGGAGGTATTCCAGACCATTTTTTATTCTCCGGAGTGCACGATTCTACTCTTCCAACAATATTATTTCATTAGTTAGCGCTGTAATTTGCACACAAGCAGATTCCATGGCATTCAAGGCATCAATTTCAGGTAAAGAAACATCATCACGAAGAAGTAATAGTGATTCTCCCTTGTTAGAAGCACGAGTGGGATGATTGGCATAGTCCCCCTTGGATTCTCCCTTGTTACAAACCCATCCGGAGCCTTTCGAGTACCCTACCAAAGATGGGAAATCATCTCCGGCGTCCACTTTCATCATCCCGGCGGAGGCCGTGAGAAGGAGGGAGTAGTTCACCCTCGGGGTTGAGGGTATGTACCAGTAGCTATGTGTTTGATCTCTCTCTGTCGTGTTCTTGAGATACCCCGATCTTGATGTATCACGGGCTTTGTTAGTATACTTGGATCATATGGTGTTTGTCCCTTGCTATTGATTTGATGAATTAAATCTTTCCCTTTGAGATTTTGTTATGTTGGATTGAATATTGGATTCGAGAACACTTGATATATGTTTTGCATGCAGATACCCATAGTGATATTGGGGTATTCTTTTGATTCACTTGATATATGTTATGTCATCAACTTGCGGATTCCCATAGGGGATCTAAGCATAGAGGTTAATTGCATGTTTTGATACTACGTTCTCTGATATAAATATTAGGGTACTCTTTGAAGATTTTTGTGTTGGACTGAATATGATAGATCAAAAATTGTTTGATGCATGTCGCATAATTT
This sequence comes from Hordeum vulgare subsp. vulgare, assembly GCF_904849725.1. Taxonomy (NCBI): domain Eukaryota; kingdom Viridiplantae; phylum Streptophyta; class Magnoliopsida; order Poales; family Poaceae; genus Hordeum; species Hordeum vulgare. The sequence goes on along the minus strand of NC_058522.1, from coordinate 566,099,180 downwards.
ACCCACACATACTTGAGATGACGTAAAGGTAAAATATGTTGTCTAGATATGCAACTAGGTGGATAATCTATATGATGAACACAACAATAACACAATTGCTAGCACACGATAGAAACACAAATACATGCTTGCACAACGTAAAGGTAAGATGGAACCACAAGTGGAGCCGGTGGAGACAAGGATATGATATCAAAGTTCTCTATTTTTGGGGGAGGTACGTCTCCGTTGGACAAGTGTGGAGGGGCAGTGCTCCACAAGAAGCCACTAGAGCCACCGTATTCTCTTCACGCCCTCTCACAATGCACAATGGCGTGATTCCACTAGTGGTGCACTTGAAGACGGAGATCGAACCTTTACAAACAAGGTTGGGCTTCTCTCCACAACTTAATTGGAGAACCACAACACCACCACGAAGCTTCCCAACAATGCAATGTGGCTACGAGGTGTGTCATCTTCCTCTAGGGTGACCAAACATCCAAGAGTATCAAGATTTGCAAGGGATTGTGGGACGGATCAAGTTTCTCTTGTTCGAAGTGTAGATCGAGGCCTTCTCCTCCAAACCATGGAGAATTGACAAGTGTTGATGGATAGGGAAGGAGATCGGGCGAGTTCGAGATTTGGGTAACAATGAGCAATGGGGGAAAGAGGTAAGTCTTATTAAGAAAGAAGACCCCTTTTTATAGTGGAGGATTCAAATCCAACCGTTATGTGCACTCGTCGTGCTCAAACGCTACCATCGCTCGGGGAAGCCATAAGAATGAGGAATTCAAAGCAAAGATCCTTGTAGGGGCATTTCTGGTAAAAGGTCTGTCGATCTACCATAATATATAATCACCATAAAAAAGATCTCCACAAGTGAAAAAAAAGTACAAACCATGTCCATGGACTATCCAATGACAACTACAAGCAATTGAGCGAGCTCAAGACATACTACTGTCATGGTCCCTCCACCATCGAAGTTGGGGCAAACCATGTTGTAATAGACAGTTGAAAAGTATCATGAGAAGGCCCTAGAAGAATTAATCCAATGCGATTTTCCAAAAAGTCAATACATCACAACGTCCATACAAATCATTTTCTAAGGATTGAGTCCGTCCATACAAAATAGTTATTTTCCATATTAGTTGGATGACTTGTATATTTCACATATATGTCTTTTATGTATGTAGGACTAGAGGGACGACTTGTATATTACTTTCCCACAAAAAATTACTCATAAAATTAGGTTTTGGAAGGACACATGGTTTGGGACTTTGGGTCCCCTCCACTCGCAGTGCAATTCTGCCCGTTTATGTGATTTGTAATGAGAGTTTCAAAACCATAGCTGAGATTTGGGTGGCACCCAACCTAACCTAACCTTCAGAAGAAATTTTGATGATTGAATAATGGAAGAGTGGTATCAGATTTTAGAGATTGCTAGAAGTATTAGCTTATCTGAAGATACTGATCTTTTGATTTGGCAACTAGAGAATAATGGCAAATACTCTCTACTAGCTCTATGCACTTGAGAGGTCTGCTGCCTTTGTATACTCCTGCTGTTTGGAAGCTCTACATGCTTCTCTTTGGCTATTCTCACATAATAATAAGCTGACGACTAAGGACAATCCCAGAAAAAGACATGTTATCAAAACACTGGATTGTGTTTTTTTGCTGAGAGCAGGAAACAACACAGCAGCAGGTGGTCAATACCAAAATAAATAAACTAGGAAAACAAGAGAAAGCGCTTGCAGAGTCATCTTTCCGTTGCTTCAATATCAATACAAACTACAGTAGTGTGTGCAAATAATCCGGGCTCGATCGAAGGAAACGACGGCGCGGCGCGTCAACCAGCTGGGCACATGCGTGCGGCAGGGCATGGGCGCGCTACGAGGAAGGTCGCTGTTAAAAAATGACAACTCCCTCTACATGGTATTAATAAACAGTTAAACGTCACATGCCGATGCTACGATCGATTTGACCAGGAGCGCTGCTGGCAATGCAATATATACTACTACTACAATTTCTAGCAAATGCACCGATCAAGTAAGAAATGTGAGAATTACCTTTGGATGGGCGAGTGCCAATCATCAGATTCTACCGATGCTGTAAAAATCTGTAACATTTCTTTGGCCCTGATGGAGTACATTTTTACTGCCAGGAAAACGAAGGCTGGAACTGTGGAGCGGCATGGGCCGAAGCAGCCCGTCCGTTGTACAAAGGGCAGAGTGGCAGGCAGGCAGGCAGGCAGGCGAAGTTCCTTCCTTCCATGCAGAGAATAAAAGGGAGCTGGGCAACTTTATCACCGTCATCATCGTGCTAGCGCAGCGTAGCGTGGCGCCACAGCCGCAGTTCGATGCCAAGTCCCCTCCTAGCCGTCGCGTGTCGCGCCCTCGGCCCAGCCCCGGCGCGACAGACAGCACGCCTGCGCGCGTCCGTGCGCCGCCCTAGCGTGGCCGCACGAAGAGCACGCTAGCACGGCGCTCGAGACGGCATGCACAGCAATGGCGCGAGCGAGGCTGTCTACGTTAGACCATCTTCAACAGCCGCGCTTCGCGTCGCGTCCAGAAAATATATTTACAGCGCACGTCGGCTGATTTAGCGCAGGGATAGGCGCTGGCTCCAACAGCCACGCTATAATGCAGCGCGCACGCGCCGCTCTAGCAGTGTTCAAAAATGCAGCACACAACATTTTTTAAAAGTAGACTGCAATAAATAAAAAGGATACAAAGTTATTTTACATAGATTGCAACTAGATAGGTAGTTCAAAAACATAGATAGATAGTTCGGTGCTAGATAGTTCGAAAACAAAAACACTAATCCTAGTCGCTCCAGTCATCTGCACCATCATCATCGTCGTTGATGTCGTCAGAGGTTGACAGCCAGATGTCAAACCAACGTTCATCTTCTTGAGTGAAGAAGGACCTCCCGCGTGCATTGACGAGGTCGGCCTACGCACACGTCAATGCCTTCCGACGACGACTGTCCAACCGCTCCTCGCGGCGCCCTGTCCAATATTCCTGCTCGTAGGCGACGTCCTCCGGGTGGCGCCGGCGCCACTCCGACATGACCCGCTCGTCCTCCTGGGCGACGAGGAGGCGGCGCTGCAGCGCAGTGTGCTCCGCACGGTCGTGTGCGGAGTTTAGACAAGGCGGCGGGGCGAGGTCTAACGCCTGCTGGAGCGTGTGGACGTCCGGGAAGTTCATTTGGAGACGCGGTCTGCCTAGGCGCCACGCCGCCGCATCGAACGCCCGGGCGGCCTCGTGCGCCGTGTCGTAGGTTCCGAGGCTAAGCCGGAGATCGCCGGAGCGTATCTCGGCGTAGAACCCGCCGTAGGGGCGCTGGCGGACGCCGCGGTAGCCCGACGCAGAACGACGGCGCGGCGGCATGGTGGCGCGTCGGGGGCGGCGCGCGGAAGCGGTGGCGGCGCTCTGGGAGGGCAGGCGGCGACGGCGGCGCGAGAGACAGAGGGAGAGAGAGCGCGGAGCGGTGGCGCGAGGGAGCGACAGTGCGCTGCCTTTCATAGGCGCGCGGGACGCGGCGCCGCAAAAATGGCGCGCGAGCTGCCGCCTTTTCACGCGTGCAAGCGGTTCCCGCGCGCGCGGTTTTCCTGCCATCGCTGGAGCACGCCAATCTGTCCTGCGCGCGGTAAAATGCATGTTTAGCATGCGTGCACGCCTTTTTGCGTTGCTGTTGGAGATGCTGTCAGGTAGTAGCCTTTTTCCCGTGCACGGGCGGCGACGGGACAGCGAGATCTTTTGCCACCTTGGCTTCCCTGCTCCGCGCAGTGGACGGAGGGACGGGACGGTGACATCGGCCGACGGCGACATCGGCCGACGTGACCGGCGGCTTCATTGCCCGTCCGCTCACGTGCAGGCCGCCCCGTACGTGCGCCGGGCGTGCACGGGACGGGCATGACGCCGTGCCAGTGGCAATGCCAGTGCCACCATGCCGTCTCCGTGCCCCCCCGCCTTCAATTCGCGCGCGTGACCCGTCCCGTCGCACGAGCGGCGTGGCACGAGTTAATGCCCAATTGCGTGCACCCTTGCCCCCGTTCTGTCCCCACGGCCTACGTCGTCTCACGCGACGCCATTTCGTGCACTCCGTGGTACTCCTACTCCATACCGGGGCTGGGCCGGGCAGCGATCGTCGTTCAGACCAGGTAGGTGGCCCGCCGGTGCACGCCGGGCCATCGTCTTGCACGGCGGACGCGCGCCCTGCCGTCCAAAGTGTCGTGCCACTGCGCGGTGGCGCGGCAGGTTACGGACAAGGGGGCGGCCTCGGGAGTCGGCGAAGTCCGGTCCGGGAACCCGGCCGCGGCGCGGCGCGCTCCACCGAGGTGATGGTGACGGCCGTGTGATGGGTGGGAAAGCGAGCGGGCGCAGCGTACCATGCAATGCACTGGCGTGTCGCTGAGGCTCTGCCCTGCTCTGATCTGGATATTCCCCTATGTCCGAGGCCGGCCGCTGACGCTGCCGGGGAGCAGGAGTATTATATTTTGCTCGGCAATGATGCTGCTACGGCCTACGGGGCAGTGGTGTAGTACCGCTACTGTAGAGGCTATCAATCAGGCTGGGTGATGATGTTGGACGGTTCGTGATCTGGATGGCTCTGCTGCTGGATCGAAAGATCTGATTCTTCCGATCTGCTCGTGCATCCTAGGAACTAGGAGCCTTGATCACTAGTACAGTATGGCGCACGGATCCCGCATGGTGCATACGTGCAATGCAACACGCTACCGTCAATACCCTAGCGTCACCGCCGCACGACGGGCCTAGTCGATGCCGCACATCATTGCTCACACGCAAAACCCCGCTTCAAGATTGGCACGAAACTTGCACACACACAAAATTGAAATAAGGAAACACAAAATCTGTTTTGCCAATTCATTTGCTTTTTTTAACAAGCTACTAGTAATTCATTATTCCTGTGTTTAGGGCGTAACCGCACCATGTTATTCGGACATCTTTTAGCCTGTGTGTAATGATAGTATCATAGGTAGTATCATAAATGTCAACTAGACACTTTCAATGAGGTGGCATAGAATTAAATGAAGAAAAAGAGGGTTGAATATCATATCATGATACCGTATCATATTAAATTATGTGCTACTATGTGTCTTGCATGTCAATAAATAAATTACACTATGATACTAACATATGGTACTATGCATTACGGATGTGGTATCATACACTAGTATCATATGCATGATACTAGTATATGATACTACCCATTACAACCAGCCTTATCATCGAACACGGTCTTGCAGTGGTATGTCCATCGGCCCGGACTTGTAAATCCAAAAACAAATTAGAAGGCTTTGCGGATTCGATCCTCTATTGCATCCGATATGACTAACTTGAGTAAATTGCAAAAAAATATCACAATTGAGTACGAGAAAACACAAAACCGCCATCCTTCATTTTGTTTTCAAAAAACGAACAATATTGTGCTGACAATTTTCAAAAAACGCTGATATGTTAATTTATCGCATTTGAGTGCATTTCGGACTGATGGGCCCTACTCTCAGGTGCCATGTGTCCTAGGGTAGACACGAGAAGACCCAAACACGACGCATGCATCCTGTTCTTCCTTAGCTTGTGGTGATGCATCGTGCGGCGAGGGCGCGGCTCGCCGAGCGGGCGGTGGCGCAGCGCGGCGACTCAAGCGCGTCCGCACGCACACTGAGACTCCCCACGGAAGGAATCGGCACGGTTGCCCTAGATGGGACGCATGTGTGCTGTTCTTCCTCGGCTTTGACCGACGGCCTTGTCTTTGATGCGCTCCACTCTGACTAGCTCATCACCTATTCTTACCACCATAAGATCTGTCTTGACCTCGTACAGCTTCCAAACAAGTACTCGTCGACCCATTCGGCCCTGAGCCTCCTTGCCCGGATTCCGCACTCCAGCCTCCGCCTCCGGCAACCATGGCGTTGCCCCCGCCGACAGCCGATGTGGATTAGAAGATGCAGGAGTTCTGCATCGACCCCTTGTCATGTTTCCTCCCGCGCATGCCTCCTTACAGATCTTGACGCCACCAACAATGAGCTCTTCGGCGAGCTCCCGAAGTGCTCGGCGGAAAGCCATAGAAAGGGATGAAGAGAGATGATACGATCACACGTGGGCCTACATGAGTCCATATGGACGACGTCATTTTTTCTTGCCACATCATCACTTGGAGGTGGGACCGAGCCGCCACATTTCCACTCAAATGGTCGAATCACTCTATCAGCGTTTCTTGAAAACTGTTAGTACAGTGGTGGTGGTTTTTTTTTTAAACAAAACGAATGGTAAAGGTTTTTTTGTTTTCGTGTCCCTAGTTGTGGTGGTTTTTTTGCAACTTACTCGACTAACTTGGTCCATCAAAAACCCCTCGCCTATGCCTATGCGATTTCCTGCTCGAAGTGACTTGTCCGTATTCATGTCGGCCCAGAGCGAATGGGACCGGGTAATGAAGCAGACATTGAAGCGGTTCTCATGTCGGGAGCTCCGCCTACTAGTCGCCTTCTCTTCGTATTGAAACGAGATCAGTCTGCCCCTCCATTTGACCAGCTCATGTGTCGAGGAACCTACTCCGGCGCCTCAAGCGCCACATGTATGGTCATGTGTTGCCCGTCATTAAATGCTGCTCCCACTAGCTCCTCGCATCCGCCCTCTATATAAATGTGGTGAGGCGCCACACAAGAATCACACCCCACTTCCACTCTCTCTCCATCTCCTTCTTGTACATCACCCGACATGGCCTCCCGCGAGCAGACGAAGGAGTTCTCCGGCATTGCAGTATCTTGGGTTGCCTCGCCGAGCCAGCCTGATACAGGTTGGCTTGCCAACAAACCCTCTGGATCCCATGCCACCTTCATCACCATCGCAACTCCACCTCGCACATACAGGCTGGCCAACGTCGTCTACCGGCAAATCTGTCACGAGCAATGGTGGCAATCTGTCACGCAGGTGGGGAATGAAGCCATGTCTACACAATCTGACACATCCGCGACCACCACGGGCAGCGAGGAAAAGTAGATCATGGGAGGTTGTCGTCGCTCGGGTCCCGGAAGGCCACTGCCATCGTGTCACCGGGTTGCACAACTCGTGTCTTGTCCAATGAGCGGAGGTGTAGACCACGGCGACTGTCTCCCCCCTAGAAATCGACCCTGGTACATGCTTCACGGAGACGGAGGGAGGCTATTATTCCCCACTTGCTCAAGCATATCCCTCCAGGGCTCCCGCAGTTTGACGAGCAGGCTGTCGAACATGGGGAAGATATGCCATGGGAGTGTACATCCGCCACGACGACTATGTTTAGCCAAGTTTAATATAGTTTAGTTACAATATGTCCATAATGTAAATGTTTTCGTTTTATTTGAATGAAAATCTTTTGGTTTGCATGTAATTTGATAGGTTATTTTAAATATACTTTGCAATGTATGGAAATAGCATGGTGGGCTCCCATATTCGTGTAGCGGACTAGTCCCTCGTGTTTGGGAGTGATGCAATGTTCGTTTTGCGGGTCATCATTGAAGATGCCCTTCAGATTTAGCATGTTATGACTTTTGTCTAATTTCTACATTTTCTGCATTTTGCGAGTATTGTGAACCAAAGAGGCCTAAGCACTTCTTCATGCTGGCCCATAAATCAGACATCGTATTTGTCTATGGCCCGGCGGGTACCAGTTGGAGGATAGTGATGCGGGAGCCGTCCATCCAAAGTTATCCCACAAATTTTATGTGTTTTTAAGTCCGCAAGCTTAAAATAACCGCACACCAAATCGTATTTCTAATTTAAATATTACAAGTCAACAAAGTTTTTAAATTAAACTTGTTTGAACTTGAAATAAACTAGCACATATGATCAAGTTGTCAACTTTAATTATGTGGCATGTGCTCAATCAAACGTTCCTTGAGTTGCTCGATGGTGGCCTTGTTAATGAATTTGAACAAACTCATCAAACGTGGACGAATTCTGATCTAGAAGTAGATAGGACCACTCATGTTCTCAACTTTTCTTGGGCATTTCACCAAACACTTGTCGGGCCTCATGACTACCGTAGGGTCAGATGGTACCGTCTGGATGGACGGGCGAGAGGTGTGGACCGACGGGCGGAGGATACACGACATGGAGGCCATGTGTAGTAGTGGAGATCGTGGAGTTTCGAGAAGTGCTTGGCGGGTGGCTTGCGTGGTAGAGTGGTTACATCGACGAGACAGAAAGTGGATGCATACAAAGAGGGGAGGATGGAGAGCGGGGTCTAGGCGGAGTGTTGGATGGGTTGAGAGTGTCGGGGTCCTTTGCATCTACTGTCTGGACTCCCGCAAAGCCCTTGGTTTGATTCCAGTTTATGGAAAAACAGACGTCCGGATTGGTGTGTGGACCGATGGGGGCACCTTTGAATGGCAAACCGCGTCCGAACAGTTCGATCCGGAAGCTTGCCGGGGGTTTGAGGGTTCGCTTTGGAGACGCCCTAACAAGCACTTTATATTGTCACCGGGATGAGAATATCTTTGCACGATACCTACCTAATTTTTTTGATCGATTCATGAAATATCATGAAAGTATAAAGAACATCATAAGTAACAGAAAACAGAAGGCGTGATGCCGTTTTTACCACCCTTCACGATAATTGACAAATCTTATTGTAATAAACAGTCAGAAAGTCATCCTGCTAGAACTCCAAATAACCAACTCCCCAAAATAGTAATTGTCACCGATGAATAGAAGCGTAGTTCAAAAGAATCCAATGTATAGCCACACAAACATAGATGAACAAAGACTAGATCCAAGGAGAACCATCAGAAACAAACATCAACATTATCCCACCTAAACCGACGGGGACACACCTCACATGTCCTCCGATGATATTAGACACACCACCAGGACGAGGGCTAGACGGGGTAATCTTATTTCATCTCGGAGAACCACCGACGCCTCGCCTTCCTGAGTCGGGCAGAGATCCTACAGAAACTCAAAAAACACCTAAATACTGAGCAAGAGCTCTCCCGTCGGGCTGAGATTCGCCGCACCTCCATGGTCCAAAGGCAAGTATACGAGGTGGCGACACCGGCAAGACGCGGAAAAAGTCCTAGTCCGATGGGAGTCACTCTCGGGGAGAAGGAAACCATTTGGCTGGAGCTATTTTTTAAAATTTTAACCTATCTTTACTAGATATCTATAGATGTTGTTTGAGTAATAGTCCACATGATCAAACCAACTTCTGTCTGAGATAAGCCAGGGACGGGATTTGCTGAATGAACTAAAGCTATGTGGTAGTACTATCTAGGGCTCGAATTCCATGCTCAGAAAAATGTACGAGGATAACGGAGGGTGTTCCATGCTCAGGAAAATATTTTGGAATGAAGGGAGTGCAAATCTTTGATCCAAAGAGGTAAAAAAGCCTTCCGTGCACGCATCGGGAGCCAGTCGACACCCGGGCCAAAGACCAGCTGTCCAGCTCACGTCCCTCCTCCCTTTGCACGCTCGATCGATTGTCGATCAGCCAAAGCCATCGCATGCAACGCACAAAACCAAACCTAGCTACTAGTACTAGTATAATAAACCAACCTGTCCCTTACGCAGCTAGAAAGCGACAGATTCTTCCCATGTTTGTTTAATTAAGCTATATATAAAACATAGATTACTAGCGGAAAAGCCAAAAGGCAGATGCTTCCTGGCCGGGTTGGGCTTAACAAAGTCGACGTCCCATGGATTAGTGTCAGGTACACGAGGGACAGCGGCGGGGCGGGCGACGGGGAAAGGTGGTGGCGCGTCGCGGGCCGGGGGAGCACGCCGGCGGCAGCGCAACGTGTGCCCCCGCGCCCACACGCTGTCGCCCCGCCCCCGCTTTCCGAGCTGTACATCCATCCAGCCGTCTCCGTCGCCAGCCACCATCGGCCAGCGGTCGACCGTCGTCCGCTGCGTACGTGCGTCCGCGCCGTCGCTGTTCCGGCCCCTGGCTCGTGGGCGGGTTCGTGCTTTGGAGCCGTGAACGGTGCGCGCGCGTGGCGTGTTGATTTTTGTTCGTCCAGCTGGTATAAGAGCAATTCCAACGCGTCGCCTTTTAAAAAAAAAAAAAGAATGACCCCGTCTCTGCATCTGGAAGATGCATACGACCATTTTATTGATTATTTCCGAGTACCTTACAAAGTAGTACAACAATATGTCTGAATCCGCAATCTTGACAACATTTGCCGCTACTCCTATCCATATGATGAAGGGGTGCAAGCTGAGCCAAATACCCAAACCTCTCAACTAAGTCTAACATCTAAAGCCGGAGGCTCCGACCGAGCCACATACCGGGTCAGGGGCACAAACCGGTCTGACACACTCACATGTGTCGCCGTCACCATCTTCCACTGGTTCATCTTCAGAGCATATTGAGGTATCAGCCTTGGCAGGTGCCTCCGCCATCGACACTACCATGACGTCAAACGACGACCTCCACCTACTCGAGTCCATCTCCAAGCAGCGGACGTAGATCCATGCTAGGATAGGGCCGCACCACCGCCGTCGCCCACCACCCACAAGCACCACCCAGCCCAAGGTTCCCAAAGCGGCGCCTTCAAGAAGGGAACGACGTCGTGAGCGCCGCCGCCGCCCAACAAAGTTAGGGCTTTCGCCCGGGAGACCTAGGGGAAGGGGAAGTGAGGGAATCAGTCCATACCGACGCCTCCAAGCAGGGGAACGGCGCCCTCAGGCGTCGCCGTCGACGTGGTCGGCCATGGCCGGCCAGGGATTTCGCCCGAACTAGATCCCCATCACCAGCAGCGCCTCCTGTACAGAACCGGCGACCCAAGGAAGCACGGTCCGACCAGGCTAGCCCGCACGCCTAACATGGGAGGAGGGGATGCGCCAGATCGCGCGCACCGACCACCGCAGAAGCCGCCGCCGGCCGCCAACGACCACTGGATCCCGCCGCCTACGCGGCTTGAACGCCAGATCCACCGCCCGCACGACTGCTAGCTTGTCGTGCCTCATCCATGGAGCCGCCGCTCGAGATCCAGAGTTCCCCACGCAAAGGCAGGGCAACCAAGGCCCCGTCGCCACGATCCTTGGCGCCCCGGGCTTGCCCGACGGCTGCCTCACGCGGCGGCGAGGAAGGGAGGGGGAGGGAGTTGGGCGGCTAGGGTTGGGAGGGGGAGGGAGTTGGGCGGCTAGGGTTGGGAGGGAAGTTTAACACATGTTTTGCACATATCTGTTTAAGTTAAAATAGACAAAAAAACAGTCCAACACATCAGACGCGCGTCCGTTTCTCGTCCACTCACCTATCCATTCACACCCTAATTTGAGTCTCATTTATGTCGGTGTAGACAAGTGGCGGACGCGTGCGAGGCCTACCTACTCCTTCCCTGGCATGTCATTCAGTGGCACATAGATCATTCGCTTCCTTCCATCAACAGCGAGCCCCTGCCCCGGCCCACCCATCGTCATCGTCGTCCAATTCTGGTGCCCTCGCCAGTAGTCCGCGGCCACATACCTCCACCGTAGCACGCCACCTTCCCACGTTGCCGCCACCACAGCCTCGTCACCAGGCCCCCACAACTTCTTCCTGACGCCACCGCGAGCACCACCTTGGCCCCGCACCCCCGACCAGCTCCTTCGACAACGTCGTCACGCTCGTCGAATGCTGCCAGTCGATCTACCTGGACCAGGGGAGGCGAGCATCTCTTCGCCGGCCAGCTTCTTTGATGACGCCCGCAACTTGTTTGACTGTTTGCCTCAAAAATACAAATGGACTCTCTCGACGAGTTCTTTTTCCATAATTTTCTATGCGACCCCGATGATTCCTGATCCGATGATGAGGGGATTATGGTTGCTGTGTTGGTTGTTCATGACCACCTTAGTAGGCAGCGACCGTTATTCTGGGGCTCGATCCCGGGGCACACTTTTGCATTGAATCTCAACCGAGAGTGGCCATTTTCTTCTTTGGAAGGACTACTTTGAGACACCCAGTTTTCTCTTCAAATATCACCAGTTTCGACGTCGTTTCCTATGACTATGCATGTTATCAACCGTATTCCGGAGGGGGTGGTCGGATACGATAAGTATTTCGAGTGTAAGGAGGATGCCCTTAGAAAGATTGGTTTCTCCTCTTATTAGAAAGGCACTGAAACTTTCTGGATGTTTGCATATGGAGTTCCCGATGATCTCGTTGATGAGTATGTCCGTATGAGTGAGTCCACGTGCCTAGAATCCATATATAGGTTCCGCAAGGCTGTGATAGCATTGTTTGGACATGACTACTTAAGAGAGCCAAATGTCGTGGATACTGCCCGGTTGTTGGCGATGAATGCCAACAGGCTTCCCAGGGATTCTTGGTAGCATAGATTGTATGCACTATTAGTGGAAGAATAGTCCTTCTGCTTGGCAGGGGGAGTACAGGGCCATGTCAAAGCTTGCACTATTATACTCGAGGCCGTGGCATCACATGATCTGTGGATCTGACACTTTTTCTTTGGCATGCCCGGATCTCACAATGATACCAACGTGCTTCAACGATCTCCGGTGTTTGGCACACTTGCGGAAGGCAACAATCGAAGGTCAATGCTGAGATAAATGGCAACATGTACGAAAATGGATATTACCTAGCAGATGGTATCTATCCTGAGTGGACTACTCTTGTGAAGACAATCCCCGGACCTGTAGGAGAGAAAAGGAAGATACATTCCAAGGAACAAGAAAGTGTTAGGAAGGATGTGCATCATGCCTTTGGTGTTCTTCAATCTTGATGGGGCATCGTTCGATATCCTACTAGAACTTTGTGACAGCCCGATGCCGACGTTCCAGAAGATTCCCCCCTCTTTCCGTTTTCGTCGGGTGTCTACTTTCTTTTGTCGCATCATCATCGCATCATGCACATCATCTGCATTGCATCGGCAGCTCCGTTGCCGCCAGTTTTCAAAACTTGCATTCGTGGTTAGTAGCAGGTTCTAGTCGTTGCCCGTTCCGAGTCTGACCGCACTCGCACGCGCCCGCAGCATCGTCGAAACCCTGTTTTTAAAGTGCGTTTAAAACTTTCTATGATCGGGTTGAGATTTGACGTGCGGTCTTATTTTAATATAGGTAGGTCGCCTCTCAAATTTCGTCGCGATCGGAGTTCGTCTGGTACCCGAACGGTCGTCCGTAGCGGCACCGTCTTCGGTCTACCGCCAGACGTTTGTCGGTGATTTAAAAATCGTTGCCGCGCCGCCCGTTCTCCCTCTCGTCTCCGGATATCCCCTCTACACAGCCGCATACCCGTTCCCGCATGCGGAAACGTTCGAATCCGACCCCGCGGTTGGATCCGGAACGCGATTTCGGGTAACCTAGCAACCCATATGTCTATATATAGACCCCCATGCCATTAATTAGACAACCACTCCCCCTGTGCCTCGAAAACCGTGCCCTCACCTAACCCTAGCGCAGCCTCCCACCTCTCTCTCCCACCTCCAGCCGCCGGGCCCGCCCGAGCCCGGGTCAGGCCCGCCGAAGCCCATCGGGGCCCGCAGCTAACCCTAGCCGAGCTCCCAGGCTCCCCCAAGCCCCTGCCGACCTCGTGCCGCTCGCCGGCCGCCGCCTGCCCAGCTCTTCGTCGGCCGCCGCGGGGAGCCCCACCGTCGTCACCGGAGTGGCCTCGCCGGACCCTGCCTGCTGCCTTCCCCACCGCCGGCCAGCAGTTTCACGCCATGGCTACCACCTCTCCCCGTCGGATCCAGCCGCCGCCATGGAGCTCGATGGCTGCCTCCGCCATCGGGAATGGAGGTCGTCTCCCCGGATCCGCCGCCCCTCGCCGGTGTTCGCCGCCTCCTCGCCGTCAGTCAGCTCGCCGGGGCCCCTGCTGCCGCCGCCAGCAGCTCCCGGTGGGGAGGAGCACGACGAGCAGGGGGCTCGCCAACCCCACCGCATTGACCGCTGCGGCCCAGCTCGGTCGCCAGCAGCCGGCCCAGCTTTGCCGCCCCGCACGAGGCCCACCTCCACGCCGGCCCAAGCAAGATGAGCCTCGGCCTGCTCTGTCCCGCATTGTTCTTCGCCGCGTGCGATTTATATTATGTGGCGCTCATGCGTATTTGCTAGATTCGGCCCGTTAGCAATTTGTTTAGGTTTTAGGATTTAATTCCTTTTCAGGGTTTAGCTATATATTAAAACGTCCGTAGTTTCTAAACCGTAAACCGGATCGAGCCGTGTAATATATGGTTTTCATGTAGTTTCTCGCGTAGAATGCGATTTTATAATTTGCATATTTGTATGGCGCCGTTTGGCGTGCCGAATGTATCGTTTGGCGTGTTGTCCCAATAGGTTTAGTCGCGTATTTAATTTTCCGCGCGTGTTCGAATTGCTCGAATGCCGTATTAGAAATGCCCATGTTTTAGGAACCATTTTTCCTTGCATTTTAGAGCGGTCATTGATATTTTTACATATAGGGTTTACAGGTAGTTTATTTTCCCGTGTATAGATTATTTTCTCGTATTTATGTGTGGCATTATTTCGTGTTGCAACCCCACATATTTTATATGTTTCCGGGGTAGAAAAACCCATGGGATTTTTCTGTGCAATTAGTTTTAGCATTAGAGCAAGTTAGTTCGCGCGATATTTTGCCATGTTGCCCTTTTGTTTATTTTCTAGGATTTATTCCGTGCTTTGTTCGATTAAGTTGTCAACTAGAGAGTTGATCTTGGATGTTTTGTTTAGCCTCTGGTATTTTGGTTGCAATAGAAATGCATGTTTAGGTGTTGTTTGATTGCCCTCAAGTTGCTAGAAATAGTACTGATTCGGAGGTGCTGAAATATTTCTAAGTCTGGAATCTGTTATATTTTGTTGCTGTTTTGTTTTGCTTCTAGCTTGTGATTTGTAGCTCTTTTGAGGTTGATCCAATGGAGTTAGTTGTACCCCTTGTGTTTCTCTAGCATGCTGTGACGTTTCATGCCATTTGGAGTCATGTAGCTTATGATTTTGCTGCTGTCAATATAGCTTCAGATCGAAAACTGCACTTTCATGAGGTGTGATTTTCATTAAGTCTGAAATAGAGTGTGAGATGCCATTTTGTGTCTTCTTTCCCTAGTGATCCATGATTCCATCCTAGTTGTTTTCAGTTGTTTGTAGTAGTGCTTTTTGCCCTCTTTTGTGCCATGCCTTGCTTGAGCATATCGAAGTTGTGTAGCCCGTAGTTGTGGGGTGTAGAAAATGCTATGTGGCCGATTTTGGCAGCTTGTAGTGTTTTCTTGTTTTGCTCGTAGATGTTAAACCGTAGTTCCGATTTGATCATGGCCTACATGAAACTTGCTTAGAATCTCGTGTAGTTTCATTTTCTCTTGCTGGTTGTATGATTTGAAGTGCTCGTAGCCGTCATTGCACACATATTGCATTCATGCCATCATATCTTGCGGTGCTTGTATCTTTTGAACCGTAGCTCCGTTGGAGATGTTCTTTATGTGTAGGTTGCTTGAAATGACGCGTAGAATCACGTGAACCTATTTGTTTTGATGTTTAACAACCAATTAAATTTGTTAGTTCAGATCTGGACAGAATTGTAAATTAACATGTGAGCTCGTCTCGGAGGTGCTATATGTCATTTCCGATCTCATTTAAAATGCCTAGATAGTTAGTTTAATTACGCTTCACCTCTTGCCATGGTTAACCACATTTAATATTGCCGTGTACCTAATCGGGATAGAACTAAATAATTAACGTGGAGTTTCGTTAATATGCAACTCGTTGCATATTGAACTTCACTTAACGTGTAGTGTTTGATTGAGTGAATTGACATGTCGTGTCTTGCAGGTGTTCAGCTGCTCATGCATCATTTGTGTTGTGCATCGTGTGGTGAGTTTCGTGTGTTGTTGCTTGTTTCCAGTTTTCCCCGTCTCAATAGAGTTCCGCAAGCGTGACGGATGTGAGGACCCGTTCGACTACGTCGGTTCGTCTGCTTCACGGAGGCATTCTTCTTACAAGCGGGATCTCAGGCAAGATGACCATTTCCCCAGATACCATTACTATCATTGCCATGCTAGTTATTTCGGTTCTACCGTGTATGTCTCGTTGCCTACCACATGTTAAATATCAGCCTCTCAACAATGCCATGAAAACCTTCAACCTGTTCAACCTAGCAAACCACTGATTGGCTATGTTACCGCTTGCTTAACCCTGTGTTAGTGTTGCTAGTTGCAGGTGCAGTTGCTTCCATGTGTTAACTTGGGTTCCTTGTTATATCACCCTATTAATGTTATTTAATTTAATGCACCTATATACTTGGTAAAAGGTGGAAGGCTCGGCCCTTTTCTAGCCTGGTGTTTTGTTCCACCTTAGCCCCATAGTTTCCGGCTACCGGTGTTATGTTCCATAAATGAGCGCTCCTAACACGATCGGGGTTGTTATGGGGACCCCCTTGATAATTCGTTTTAGATTAAAGCTGGTCTGGCAAGGCCCAACTTTGGTACTACATTTGCCTAAACACCTAATAAAATTTCATAGGGACTTTCCGGACCCCGAGTATAATTTAATCAACCCCCGGGCTAGTGCTCCTCATGAGTGTTGGCCCCACCTGAGCGATGTCCGGCGCCCCTCTGGTCACCCGGAGGTTTAGCGATCCCGACGTCTAGCTCATCCGCCGTGTCCTGAGAACGAGGTACGCGACTCCTATCGGGATCGTCGACATGTCGGGCGGCCTTGCTGGATTAGTTTTACCTTTGACGAGATATGTTGTGCGTCGGGATTCCGGTGATGCTTTGGGTAATCTAAGAGTTGAGGTTTTCCACTAGGGAATCCGACGAGATCGCGAGCTTCGTGATTGAGGATTTCTATGCGTCTTGTGGTAATTTGTGATAGACTAGTTGGAGCACCCCTGCAGGGTTAAATCTTTCGGAAAGCCGTGCCCGCGGTTATGTGGCAACATGGAAACTTTGTTTAACACTGGTTCTAGATAACTTGAAGTTAACTTAATTAAAACTTGCCAACTGTGTGCGTAACCGTGACTGTCTCTTTCGTGAGTTCCTTCTCCGATCGAGGACACGGTGGGGTTATGTCTGACGTAGGTAGGTGTTCAGGATCATTCATTTGATCATCAGTAGTTCACGTTCGTTATGCATAGAACTTCCCCCTCTTATGTCTTGTACTCGTAAGTTTAGCCACCAGGTATATGCTTAGCCGCTGCTGCAACCTCACCACTTAACCATGCCTCACCCATTAAGCTTTGATAGTCTTGATACCTTTGGAAATGAGATTGCTAAGTCCCCTGTGGCTCACATATTACTACAGCACCAGTTGCAGGTACATGTAAAGGTCACTTGACGCGAGCGCGTTGATTGTTCATTTGGAGTTGCTTCTTCTTCGTCTTCTTCACCGATCTAGGATGGCTTCGAGGCCGGCAGCCTGGGATATCAAGGATGGACGTCGTTCTTATTTTCTCGTTTGTTTTCGTCCGTAGTCGGACCCTACTTTTACTCTTGATGATTATGTAATGTACTGATGTGACTCTGATGTAGCATGTGGCGAGTGTAAGCTAATTCTGTATATATCTCATCTTTTCAGTACATGTACTTGTAACGATATCCATTCTTGCGACACGACGAGATGCGCTTCTATCCTTGACGAGGCCCTCGTGCCAAATTGAGGATAGGGTCGCATCTTGGGCATGAAAAGTTGGTATCAGAGTAGTACCGACCTAGGAGCCCCCTTGATTGATCGAACTTGGCCGAGTCGAGTCTAGTGAAAAACTGCTTTGAGTCTAGTTATATATCGGAGAGTAGGATTCTTTTTTCTCCTCTTCTATGCTCTGGTGAGGAATCTTGACGTAATAATTATTCTACTCCTCTTCTCACTCAAATTTTTTTTAGGATCACGCGGATATTTTTGAGATCTATATGATGCTGACGTGACGGAGTTCTGTCTTGGTGCCTCCTATCTGCTTTGAGTTTCAGGGGAGTTGAGCTCCAGGGGATTCTTGAGCACATCGTTATCATTCAGATTTCTTAGTATCTGAGGACGAAGGATGTTCGTAATTGCTTCAATACTAGTAGTGGCGAGATAATCCCGATGTCCCCAGTACTGGTGCAGATTGTTCGGGAGTACTGCCATACTTTGTATCGTTGTGATCACGAGGGTCTGTTGTAGATGAAGGTCCGAGATTCTGGTTGTGTGTTGACGGATGTGATACAGGTGACGGGTTAGTATAGGAGTTGTGTGATTATTACTCCTCGTATCCGTGTACCAGATTGCATGACCAGATATTTCGGGAATTCATAGGTGGGAATTCATGTAGTTACTTATAGGACAATCTTCCAACAAATGCATGATGTGAGGTTGGGGTTCGACATCTAGTGGATTCCTGTCCACGAAAATATCGGACGAAATCTTTCTCATGAGTTTGTTCTGACTTGTTTCATAAGCCTCACCCTTTTGTTTTGTTGAATATGATAATTCAAGTTGCTTCAATGTCAAGTGGTGATTTCAGATCTTTCCTAAGAGGTGTTCTCATATTTTATGTGAGAATGCAAATTCTTTTGTTCGTTCAATTGTCATGTCAATTCCTGTCTACCAGAGTTGTCATGTTAATTCTTTTCCAACCAGTGTGTTTCTCTTCAAGTGAATTCCATCATCTCCTATTTTGCAAGATCATTCTCTCATTTTATTCTGGAGTTCATCTCATCTAGTCCAAGTTGTCTTTGTTTTTTCCCCGCCCTCCCACCCTTTTCTTCAGTGTTCACTCATCATCCAAGTGCCTTTATATTCAGTGATGCTTCCGCTACCTTTTCTTCCGTGTCGTATCCGTTGATTCATTGTGAAGATTCTCAGGAACTTCGTGTTCATCTTTATTCAATCTCGTCATCTTTCCCGGTGAATTTAATTTAATTATTCGTGTTCATTATATCCTTTTCATCTTTGTTAATTTTTTCCCATGTTGGGAATTCTTTTCAGACTGTCTTGTTAATAATTCCTCTCTCTTTCTATCCGGAGTGTTAAAGATATTTCAGAAGTTCTAGTTTTCAATCCTTCAGTTATTTCGAGGTTTTCAACCTCATCAAGTTTTCTTTATACCGGCGCAATATCTATCATTTTGAGCAATCTTTTCAACGATGGTTTCTTTGAGTGGGCCCATAACCCACAGGTTTTTCCCAGGATCTGTTATAGCTCTTGTAATCTTCCAGAGATCTCTAGATCTTTTCAACTATGACGTAAGTATGAATTTCATCAGTCTTATTCCTTCTTCAAGTTCAATTTGAATTAATGATCATATTTGGCTCAACATTTCATTCTTCATTATTCCGGAGTGTCTCAGTATTCTTGGTGTTGTGTCTCGTCATCATTCTCAGCTTGCAAATTCGAAGGAGTGTTTCTCTCAGTCTTGTTCCATTCCTGTGAAGACTGTCATCTCAGCTTCGTGTGTCCTCTCATTTGTTGTCAATCATAATTAATCCTTTTCTTGCTACCCGGTGCATTTCTGAGTTGTTTTTATTTCTCGTTCCTCCGAAGGCCATCATTTCAGAAGACTTCTTCGTTCTCAGCTTTCAACTTTCGTTCTCTAATTCTTCTCAACTGTTGTCTCTTCGTTCGTCTCTCGATTATTCCGGTGCCTTATTCAAGTTTTCTATTAGGTGGCTCATGATCTTTTCATTCTCTTGTATATCCATTAATTCATGGTGTTCCCATTCAAATGTGAATTCTTACCGGTGCTTCCTTCAATTTTGCTTCAAGTGGTGTTTTTCCTCTCTGTCTCTCCAAGAGTCTTTCAAGAAGAATAAGTGGTATGCTAAATCCGCTGCTTGTCATCAATTAAACTTGATGAAGGATAAGCATATCATAATTCTTATTCTTGTTATTCCTTCGTCCAAGAGATTTGAATTCTTCTTCCAGAGCGGCTCATGATATCTATTCATTCTCAAGTGTTCTTCAAGATTCTTGTTGGAGAACCTCAATTATCCTTTCTCTTGCATTTCTATGTGCAATTGTTCTTCCTTTATCCTTTGAGGTGGTTTTATAGCATTTTTGTTAGTGTAGGAGTCTCGAAGAGATTTTCTTTCAGGAATGAGTTAATTAAACCCACCAATTCTATGATCATGAGATATTTGCAACCCATGATTTCTTCATTGAGCTATCTTGGTTTGGATTCACCTAAAGCTTTTCCTATGGATTGTTGCTATCATGGTGCTTGTCATTAATCCTAGTTCTCAATGTATCCTCTTGGTGTAAGAAATTCTTCATAGCTTGTTTCTCCCAATCAATCCGTGTTTCTTTTAGTGGTTGGTTGTCACCTCATATATGTTGAGATGATTTTCATAAGCCCACTACTATCTTGTTCTTTTCGTTGTTTTTTTCCAACAACTTCGTTCAATTCTTTCGTGCAAGGTTGCTTGCCAAGTTCATTGGAGTTAGTAGTTGTCATTCTCTCTTCATTCTCTTCTTCCGTATGAGCTAGTTCCTATTCTATTGTTTCACAGGCATTGTAATGTTGCTCTTTTGTGTCAATCTTGTTGTTCTTTCAAGATCATGGTGTTCCCTTGTTATATTTAGTTGTTGGTTGTGAATATTGTCTATTTCTTTCACCTTTTCGAATTTTTTGTCCCATTTTCCTACCGAAGTGCTGCCGAAATTTTCCGTGAATTCTTGCTTCTTTCTCATTTCAGTCCTCATCTCTTTGCAACCTTCAAGGATCGTTGGTTTCACTCGTTTGTCAAAGAAGCGACTATATTTTACCTCTTCTTCTTTCTCATCTTTTCCCCCTTTCATTCTTGGATCTCAGGGCGAGATCCTCTTGTAGTGTAGGAGAGTTGTGACAGCCCGATGCAGACGTTCCAGAAGATTCCCCTCTCTTTCCGTTCTCGTCGGGTGTCTACTTTCTTTTGTCGCATCATCATCGCATCATGCACATCATTTGCATTGCATCGGCCGCTATGTTGCCGCCAGTTTTCAAAACTTGCATCCGTGGTTAGTTGCAGGTTCTCGTCGTTGTTCGTTCCGGGTCCGACCGCATTCGCACGCACCCGCGGCATCGTCGAAACCCTATTATTAAAGTGCGTTTAAAACTTTTTCTGATCGGGTTGAGATTTGTCGTGCAGTCTTATTTTAATATAGGTAGGCTGCCTCTCAAATTTCGTCGCGATCGGAGTTCGTCTAGTACCCGAACGGTCGTCCGTAGCGGCACCGTCTTCGGTCTACCGTCTATCGGTGATTTAAAAATCATTGCCGCGCCGCCCGTTCTCCCTCTCATCTCCGGATATCCCCTCTACACGGCCGCGTACCCATTCCCGTGTGCGGACACGTTCGAATCCGACCCTGCGGTTGGATCCGGAACGCGATTTCGGGTAACCTAGCCCCCCATATGTCTATATATAGACCTCCATGCTATTAATTAGATAGCCACTCCCCCTGTGCCTCAAAAACCGTGCCCTCACCTAACCCTAGCGCAGCCTCCCACCTCTCTCTCCCACCTGCAGCCGTCGGGCCCGCCCGAGCCCGGGTCAGGCCCGCCGAAGCCCATCGGGGCCCGCAGCTAACCCTAGCCGAGCTCCCAGGCTCCTCCGAGCCCCTGCCGACCTCGTGCCGCTCGCCGGCCGCCGCCTGCCCAGCTCGGGGAGCCCCACCGTCGCCACCGGAGTGGCCTCGCCGGACTGTGTGTGCTGCCTTCCCCGCCGGCGGCCAGCAGTTTCACGCCATGGCTACCACCTCTCCCCGTCGGATCCAGCCACCGACATGGAGCTCGATGGCTGCCTCCGCCACCGGGAATGGAGGTCGTCGCCCCGGATCCGCCGCCCCTCGCCGGTGTTCGCTGCCGCCTCGCCGTTAGTCACCTCGCCGGGGCCCTTGCTGCCGCCGCTAGCAGCTCCTGGTGGGGAGGAGCACGACGAGCAGGGGGCTCGCCAACCCCACCGCGTTGACCGCTGCGGCCCAACTCGGTCGCCAGCAGCCGGCCCAGCTCGGTCGCCCCGCACCAGGCCCACCTCCACGCCGGCCCAAGCAAGGTGAGCCTCGGCCTGCTCTGTCCCGCACTGTTCTTCGCCGCATGCGATTTATATTATGTGGCGCTCATGCGTATTTGCTAGATTCGGCCCGTTAGCAATTTGTTTAGGTTTTAGAATTTAATTCCTTTTCAGGGTTTAGCTATATATTAAAACGTCCGTAGTTTCTAAATCATAAACCGGATCGAGCCGTGTAATATATGGTTTTGATGTAGTTTCTCGCGTAGAATGCGATTTTATGATTTGCATATTTGTTTGGCGCCGTTTGGCATGCTGAATGCATCGTTTGGCGTGCTGTCCCAATAGGTTTAGTCGCGTATTTAATTTTCCGCGCGTGTTCGAATTGCTCGAATGCCGTATTAGAAATGCCCATGTTTTAGGAACCATTTTTCCATGCATTTTAGAGCGGTCATTGGTATTTTTACGTATAGGGTTTACAGGTAGTTTATTTTCCCGTGTATAGATTATTTTCTCGTATTTATGTGTGGCATTATTTCGTGTTGCAACCCCACATATTTTATATGTTTCCGGGGTAGAAAAACCCATGGGATTTTTCTGTGCAATTAGTTTTAGCATTAGAGCAAGTTAGTTCGCGCGATATTTTGCCATGTTGCCCTCTTGTTTGTTTCGTAGGATTTATTCCGTGCTTTGTTTGATTAAGTTGTCAACTAGAGAGTTGATCTTGGATGTTTTGTTTAGCCCCTGGTATTTTTGGTTGCAATAGAAATGCATGTTTAGGTGTGGTTTGATTGCCCTCAAGTTGCTAGAAATAGTGCTGATTTGGAGGTGCTGAAATATTTCTAAGTCTGGAATCTGTTATATTTTGTTGCTGTTTTGTTTTGCTTCTAGCTTGTGATCTGTAGCTCTTTTGAGGTTGGTCCAATGGAGTTAGTTGTACCCCTTGTGTTTCTATAGCATGCGGAGAAGTTTCATGCCATTTGGAGTCCTGTAGCTTATGATTTTGCTACTGTCAATATAGCTTCAGATCGAAAACTGCACTTTCATGAGGTGTAATTTTCACTAAGTCTGAAATAGAGTGTGAGATGCCATTTTGTGTGTTCTTTCCAAAGTGATCCATGATGCCATGCTAATTGTTGTTAGTTGTTTGTAGTAGTGCTTCTTGCCTTTTTCGTGCCATGCCTTGCTTGAGCATATCGGAGTTGTGTAGCCCGTAGTTGTGGGGTGTAGAAAATGCTATGTGGCTGATTTTGGCAGATTGTAGTGTTTTCTTGTTTTGCTCGTAGATGTTAAACCGTAGCTCCGATTTGATCTTGTCCTACATGAAACTTGCTTAGAATCTCGTGTAGTTTCATTTTATTTTGCTGGTTGTATGATTTGAAGTGCTCGTAGCCGTCGTTGCACACATATTACATTCATGCCATCATATCTTGCGGTGCTTGTATCTTTTGAACCGTAGCTCCGTTGGAGATGTTCTTTATGTGTAGGTTGCTTGAAGTGACGCGTAGAATCACGTGAAACTATTTGTTTTGCTGTTTAACAACCAACTAAATGTGTTAGTTCAGATCTGGACAGAATTGTAAATTAACATGTGAGGTCGTCTCGGGGGTGCTAATCGGGATAGAACCTCATTTAAAATGCCTAGATAGTTAGTTTAATTACGCTTCACCTCTTACCATGGTTAACCACATTTAATATTGTCGTGTACCTAATCGGGATAAAACTAAATAATTAACGTGGAGTTTCGTCAATATGCAACTCGTTGCATATTGAACTTCACTTAACGTGTAGTGTTTGATTGAGTGAACTGACATGCCGTGTCTTGCATGTGTTCAGCTGCTCATGCATCATTTGTGTTGTGCATTCTGTGGTGAGTTTCGTGTGTTGATGCTTGTTTCCAGTTTTCCCCGTCTCAATAGAGTTCCGCAAGCGTGCCGGATGTGAGGACCCGTTCGACTACGTCCGTTCGTCTGCTTCACGGAGGCATTCTTCTTCCAAGCGGGGTCTCAGGCAAGATGACCATTTCCCCAGATACCATTACTATCATTGCCATGCTAGTTATTTTGATTCTACCGTGTATGTCTCGTTGCCCACCGCATGTAAAATATCAGTCTCTCAACAATGCCATGAAAACCTTCAACCTGTTCAACCTAGCAAACCACTGATTGGTTATGTTACCGCTTGCTTAACCCTGTGTTAGCGTTGCTAGTTGCAGGTGCAGTTGCTTCCATGTGTTAACATGGGTTCCTTGTTATACCACCCTATTAATGTTATTTAATTTGATGCACCTATATACTTGGTAAAAGGTGGAAGGCTCGGCCTTTTTCTAGCCTGGTGTTTTGTTCCACCTTTGCCCCCTTAGTTTCCGGCTACCGGTGTTATGTTCCATAAATGAGAGCTCCTAACACGATCGAGGTTTTTATGGGGACCCCCTTGATAATTCGTTTTAGATTAAAGCTGGTCTGGCAAGGCCCAATTTTGGTACTACATTTGCCTAAACACCTAATAAAATTGCATAGGGACTTTCCGGACCCCGAGGATAATTTAATCAACCCCCGGGCCAGTGCTCCTCATGAGTGTTGGCCCCACCTGAGCGATGTCCGGCGCCCCTCTGGTCACCCGGAGGTTTAGCGATCCCGACGTCTAGCTCATCCGCCGTGTCCTGAGAACAAGGTACGCAACTCCTATCGGGATCGTCGACACGTCGGGCGGCCTTGCTGGATTAGTTTTACCTTTGACAAGATATCTTGTGCATCGGGATTCCGGTGATGCTTTGGGTAATCTCAGAGTTGAGGTTTTCCACTAGGGAATCCGACGAGATCGCGAGCTTCGTGATTGAGGATTTCTATGCGGCTTGTGGTAATTTGTGATGGACTAGTTGGAGCACCCCTGCAGGGTTAAATCTTTCGGAAAGCCGTGCCCGCGGTTATGTGGCAACGTGGAAACTTTGTTTAACACTGGTTCTAGATAACTTGAAGTTAACTTAATTAAAACTTTCCAACTGTGTGCGTAACCGTGACTGTCTCTTTCGTGAGTTCCTTCTCCGTTCGAGGACACGGTGGGGTTATGTGTGACGTAGGTAGGTGTTCAGGATCATTCATTTGATCGTCAGTAGTTCACGTCCGTTATGCGTAGAACTTCCTCCTCTTATGTCTTGTACTCGTAAGTTTAGCCACCAGGTATATGCTTAGCCGCTGCTGCAACCTCACCACTTAACCATGCCTCACCCATTAAGCTTTGCTAGTCTTGATACCTTTGGAAATGAGATTGCTGAGTCCCCTGTGGCTCACAGATTACTACAACACCAGTTGCAGGTACAGGTAAAGGTTACTTGACGCGAGCGCGTTGATTGTTCATTTGGAGTTGCTTCTTCTTCTTCTTCTTCACTGATCTAGGATGGGTTCCAGGCCGACAACCTGGGATAGCAAGGATGGACGTCGTTCTTATTTTCTCGTTTGTTTTCGTCCGTAGTTGGACCCTGCTTTTACTCTTGATGATTATGTAATGTACTGATGTGACTCTGATGTAGCATGTGGCGAGTGTAAGCCAATTCTGTATATATCTCATCTTTTTTCAGTACATGTACTTGTAACGATATCCATTCTTGCGACACGACGAGATGCGCTTCTATCCCTGACGAGGCCCTCGTGCCAAATTGAGGATAGGGTCACATCTTGGGCGTGACAAACTTAGAGCACCAAGAAGTTGTGGAAGGTGATGACAGCGTGTGTGGTCATGCACAACATGATCATTAAGGATGAGCGCGTGAAACATATCCATGACCAAGTGTTTCAGTTTTAGGGTGACAATGTTGTGCACCAACATGAAGGGGCAACAACGTTTGCGGAGTTCATCAAATTTCATCATCAAATACGTGACTGGGAAACTCAGTTTCAATTGCAAGAAGAATTGGCTGAGCATATATGAGATCATGTTGGCAACCAATAGATATATTGGTCTATTTCATTTGAAACAATTTAATTTCTATTTGACTTGTAAAGTATGAGATATTTCTATTCGGTTGTGAAACTATAAGATATTTTTAAATTGAGATAATTTAACTTCTACCTGGCTTGCAATAAACTTTGAATTATGTGGACTATGAATTCGGATGCCGGCTGACCACATGGACGAAAATGCGTCCACGTGTTGGGTGCACAAACTACCGAAACAAAAAAGGAGGCGGGCATGCCGCCCAAAATGGATGAAGCGCGCGTCCAATTGGGTCGTCTGGTTGGAGTTGTTCTAAAGGCATCTACAATGTGGACCTTCAAAACCGCGTGTTATCATCTGGACCGCATGGTCCGAACGTGTTTTGTCATCCAATATGACCCTATATTGGTTTGCTCGGTGATCCGAATATTATTTTCCCCATAAGTATTGGTTTGGAAAAGGGGACACGAGGAGTTTTGCGAAAGGGGACAGGGGAAGCTTTGCAGCGTTTGGACCGCTGTCATGTAAGGGTCCGAAAACTTAGCCCACCCATAAACTATTCCTTGCTCGCGCCCTTTCCCACGCGAAGCAGTCAACGTTGTTCGAAAGTGCCAATTCCATATTCACGTCGGCTCAGAGCGGACGCGACCTCTCACGTCGCTCTAGTCGGGAGTGCCGCTTGCGCTGCTTTCCAGTGCATGAGACTGCTCCGTGTTCAAACGACATCACATCCACCCGCCTACCTACATTAAACATGTGTATGTTGGGTAACATAGCATAAATTCAAAAAAATTCCTACCCTTATTCAGATCTTCCTATGGAGAGACCAGCAACGAGGGAGGGGTGAGTGCATCTTCATACCTTTGAAGATCGCTAAGCGGAAGCGCTGCTAGAACGCGGTTGATGGAGTCGTACTCGCGGCAATTCAGATCACGGTGTGATTCCGATCTAGTGCCGAACCACGACACCTCCGCGTTCAACACACGTGCAGCTCGGTGACGTCTCCCGCGCCTTGATCAGCAAGGAGGAGGGAGAGGTTGGGGAAGATCTCCGGCAGCACGACGGCGAGGTGTCGATGGAGAGACGAGGTCTCCCGGGAGGGCTTTGCCAAGCATCGTGGGAGAGGAGGAAAAGGGGGGGCAGGGCTGCGCCGAGGGAGAGGGAAAACGGTGTATGCAACAGCCCCAAACCCCCCACTATTTATAGGAGGAGGGTAGGGGGTGCGCCACCCCTAGGGTTCCCACCCTAGGTGGTGCGGCAGCCCAGATGGGAGAGGGGGGCGGCGGCCAGGGCAGGGAAAGGGGGGCGGCGCCCTAGGTGGGCCTTGGGCTTCCCCTGCGCCTAGGGTTTCCCCTCCCTCCCTCTCTGGTGCGCATGGGCTGGGTGTGGGGGGCACACCAGCCCACCTAGGGGCTGGTTCCCTCCCACACTTGGCCCATGTAGCCCTACGGGGCTTGTGGATCCTCCCGGTGGGCCTCCGGAACCCTTTCGGTGGTCCCGGCACTTTGCCGGTGGTGCCCGAAACATTTCCGGCGTCGAAACCCATCCATTCTATATATCAATCTTTACCTCCGGACCATGCCGGAGCTCCTCATGACGTCCCGCATCTCATCCGGGACTCCGAACATCCTTAGGTAACCTCGTATAACAATTCCCTATAACCCTAGCGTCATCGAACCTTAAGTGTGTAGACCCTACGGGTTCGGGAGACATGCAGACATGACCGAGACACCTCTCCGGCCAATAACCATCAGCGGGGTCTGGATACTCATGGTGGCTCCCACTTGCTCCACGATGATCTCATCGGATGAACCACGATGTCAAGGATTCAATCAATCCCGTATACAATTCCCTTTGTCTGTCGGTATAGAACTTGCCCGAGATTCGATCGTCGGTATACCTATACCTTGTTCAATCTCGTTACCAGTAAGTCTCTTTACTCGTTCCGTAGCACGTCATCGTGTGACTAACTCCTTAGTCACATTGAGCTCATGATGATGTTCTACCGAGTGGGCCCAGAGATACCTCTCCGTCACGCGGAGTGACAAATCCCGATCTCGATTCGTACCAACCCAACAGACACTTTCAGAGGTACCCGTAGTGCACCTTTATAGTCACCTAGTTACGTTGTGACGTTTGATACACCCAAAGCACTCCTACGGTATCCGGGAGTTGCACAATCTCACAGTCGAAGGAAAAGACACTTGACATTAGAAAAGCTTTAGCATACGAACAATACAATCTAGTGCTATGCTTAGGATTGGGTCTTGTCCATCACATCATTCTACCAATGATGTGATCCCATTATCAATGACATCTAATGCCCATGATTAGGAAACAATGATCATCTATTGATCAACGAGCTAGCCAACTAGAGGCTTGCTAGGGACACATTGTGATCTATTTATTCACACATGTATTACTGTTTCCTGTTAATACAATTATAGCATGAACAATAGACGATTATCATGAACAAGGAAATATGATAATAACCATTTTATTATTGCCTCTAGGGCATATTTCCAAGAGTCTCCCACTTGCACTAGAGTCAATAATCTAGTTACATTGTGATGTATCGAACACCCATAGCATTATGGTGTTGATCATGTTTTGCTCGTGGAAGAGGTTTAGTCAACGGGTCTGCAACATTCAGATCCGTGTGTACTTTACAAATCTCTATTACTCCACTCTGTACATGGTCCTGGATGGATTTGTAGCAGCGTTTGATGTGCTTGGTCTTCCGGTGAAACCTGGGCTCCTTGGCAATGGCAATGGCCCGAGTGTTATCACAGAAGAGTGTCATCGGACCCGACGCGCTTGGAACCACTCCAAGGTCGGTGATGAGCTCCTTCATCCAAATTCCTTCATGAGCCGCTTCCGAAGCAGCTATGTACTCCGCTTCACATGTAGATGCTGCCACGACTTCTTGCTTGATGCTGCACCAGCTCACTGCCCCACCATTCAAAACATATACATATCCGGTCTGTGACTTAGAGTCATCCGGATCTGTGTCGAAGCTAGCGTCGACATAACCCTTTACAACGAGCTCTTCGTCACCTCCATAAACGAGAAACATCTCCTTAGTCCTCTTCAGGTACTTAAGGATGTTCTTGACCGCTGTCTAGTGTTCCATACCGGGATCACTTTGGTACCTCCCTACCAAACTTATGGCAAGGTTTATATCAGGTCTGGTACACAGCATGGCATACATTAGAGAGCCTACGGCTGAAGCGTAGGGGACAGTACTCATCTTCTCTCTATCTGCTGCCGTGGTCGGTGACCGAGTCTTACTCAATCTCATACCTTGCAAAACTGGCAAGAACCCTTTCTTTGAGTTTTCCATATTGAACTTCTTCAATATCTTGTCAAGGTATGTACTTTGCGAAAGACCTATGAGGCGTCTCGATCTATCTCTATAGATCTTGATGCCTAATATGTATGCAGCTTCTCCAAGTTCCTTCATTGAAAAACTCTTGTTCAAATAGGCCTTTATGCTCTCCAACATCTCTATATTATTCCCCATCAATAATATGTCATCCACATACAGTATGAGGAAAGCTACAGAGCTCCCACTCACTTTCTTGTACAGACAGGCTTCTCCATAAACCTGTATGAACCCAAACGCTTTAATCACCTCATTAAAGCGAATGTTCCAACTCCGAGATGCTTGCACCAGCCCATAGATGGAGCGCTGGAGCTTGTACACTTTGTTAGCACCCTTAGGGTCGACAAAACCTTCTGGTTGCATCATATACAACTCTTCCTTAAGGTTCCCGTTAAGGAACGCTCTTTTGACGTCCATTTGCCAAATTTCATAATTATAAAAGGCGGCAATTGCTAACATGATTCGGACTGATTTCAGCTTCGCTACGGGAGAGAAAGTCTCTTCGTAGTCAATTCCTTGAATTTGTCGAAAACCCCTTGCGACAAGTCGAGATTATAAACGGTCACATTACCGTTTGCATCAGTCTTCTTCTTGAAGATCCATTTATTTTCTATGGCTCGCCGGTCACCGGGCAAGTCCACCAAAGTCCATACTTTGTTTTCATACATGGATCCTATCTCGGATTTCATAGCTTCAAGCCATTTGTTGGAATCCGGGCCCGCCATCGCTTCTTCATAGTTCGAAGGTTCACCGTTGTCTAACAACATGATTTCCATCACACAGTTGCCGTACCACTCTCGTGCAGAGCGTGCCCTTGTGGAACTTCGCGGTTCGGTAGTAACTTGATCCGAAGCTTCATGATCATTATCATTAACTTCCTCTTCAGTTGGTGCACGCGCCACATGAACAATTTCCCGCGCTGCGCTACTTTCCTGTTCGAGAGGGGGTGTAATTACCTCGTCAAGTTCTACCTTCCTCCCACTTACTTCTTTCGAGAGAAACTCTTTCTCTAGAAAGGATCCGTTCTTCGCAACAAAGGTTTTAGCTTCGGATCTAAGATAGAAGGTATACCCAATAGTTTCCTTAGGGTATCGTATGAATACGCATTTCTCCGCTTTGGGTTCGAGCTTTTCTGGTTGAAGTTTCTTCACATAAGCATCGCAGCCCCAAACTTTAAGAAACGACAACTTATGTTTCTTTCCAAACCATAGTTCATACGGTGTCGTCTCAACGGATTTAGACGGTGCCCTATTTAAAGTGAATGCTGCAGTTTCTAATGCGTATCCCCAAAATGATAGCGGTAAGTCGGTAAGAGACATCATAGATCGTACCATATCTAATAAAGTGCGATTCAGACATTCAGACACTCTGTTGCGTTGCAGTGTGCCAGGCGGCGTCAGTTGTGAAACAATTCCACACTTCCTTAGGTGTGTGCCAAACTCCTGACTCAAATACTCTCCTCCACGATTAGATCGTAGACACTTAATTTTTCTGTCACGTTGATTCTCGACCTCGCTCTGAAATTCCTTGAACATTTCAAACGTCTCAGATTTGTGCTTCATCAAGTAGATATACCCATACCTACTCAAATCATCGGTGAGAGTGAGAACATAACGATAGCCACCGCGAGCTTCAACGTTCATTGGACCACACACATCAGTATGTATTATTTCCAATAAGTCGGTTGCTCTCTCCATTATTCCTGAGAATGGAGTCTTAGTCATCTTGCCCATGAGGCACGATTCACATGTGTCAAATGATTCAAAGTCAAGAGACTCTAATAGTCCATCAGTATGGAGCTTCTTCATGCGCTTAATACCGATATGACCAAGGCGGCAGTGCCATAAGTATGTGGGACTATCATTATCAACTTTACATATTTTGGTACTCACACTATGAATATGTGTAACATCACGATCGAGATTCATCAAGAATAAACCATTCACCAGTGGAGCATGACCACAAAACATATCACTCATATAAATAGAACAACCATTATTCTCTGACTTAAATGAGTAGCCGTCTCGCATTAAGCAAGACCCTGATACAATATTCATGCTCAAAGCTGGTACTAAATAACAATTATTAAGGTTTAAAACTAATCCCGACGGTAGATGTAGAGGTAGCGTGCCGACGGCGATCACATCGACCTTGGAGCCATTCCCGACGCGCATCGTCACCTCGTCCTTGGCTAGTCTCCGCTTATTCCGTAGTTCCTGCTTTGAGTTGCAAATGTGAGCAACATCACCGGTATCAAATACCCAGGAGCTACTACGAGCGCTCGTAAGGTACACATCAATAACATGTATGTCACATATACCTTTAACGTTGCCGACCTTCTTGTCCGCTAAGTATTTGGGGCAGTTTCGCTTCTAGTGACCTTTTCCCTTGCAATAGAAGCACTCAGTCTAGGGCTTGGGTCCATTCTTTTTCTTCTTCCCAGCATGTGGCTTACCGGGCGCGGCAACGACTTTGCCGTCTTTCTTGAAGTTCTTCTTACCCTTGCCCTTCTTGAAACTAGTGGTCTTGTTGACCATCAACACTTGATGCTCTTTCTTGATTTCTACTTCTGCAGACTTGAGCATCGAGTACAACTCGGGAATGGTCTTCTCCTCCCTTGCATGTTGTAGTTCAGCACAAAACCTGTGTAGCTTGGTGGGAGAGATTGGAGGATTCTGTCAATTATAGCATCATCCGGAAGTTCGACTCCAAGTGAAGTCAGACGACCGTGTAACCCAGACATTTTGAGTATGTGCTCACTGACAGAACTGTTCTCCTCCATCTTACAGCTAAAGAACTTGTCGTAGACTTCATATCTCTCGACACGGGCATGAGCTTGAAAAACTAGTTTAAGCTCTTGGAACATCTCATATGCACCGTGCTGCTCAAAATGCCTTTGGAGCCCCGTTTCTAAATTGTATAACATGCCACACCTAACCACAGAGTAGTGATCACTCCGCGTTTGCCAGACGTTCAGAATGTCCTGGGCTGCTGCGGGAGCGGGAGGGTCACCTAGCGGCGCATCAAGGACATAAGACTTTTTAGCTGCTTCAAGGATGAGCTTCAAGTTGCGAACCCAGTCCGCATAGTTGCTACCATTATCTTTCAGCTTGTTTTTCTCTAGGAATGCGTTGAAATTGAGGTTGACGTTGGCCATCTACAATATTTATAAAGAAAATTTTTAGACAAATTTCATGACAATTAATTTCATGACGTGGGCCTCCGGAACCCTTCCTGTGGTCCCGGCACTTTGCCGGTGGTGCCCGAAACATTTTCGGCGTCCAAACCCATCCATCCTATATATCAATCTTTACCTCCGGACCATTCCGGAGCTCCTCGTGATGTCCGGGATCTCATCGAGGACTCCGAACATCCTTTGGTAACCTCGTAAAACAATTCCCTATAACCCTAGCATCATCGAACCTTAAGTGTGTAGAGCCTACGGGTTCGGGAGACAGGCAGACATGACCGAGACACCTCTCCGGCCAATAACCATCAAGGGGGTCTGGATACCATGGTGGCTCCCACTTTCTCCATGATGATCTCATCGGATGAACCACGATGTCAAGGATTCAATCAATCCCGTATACAATTCCCTTTGTCTGCCGGTATAGAACTTACCCGAGATTCGATCGTCGGTATACCTATACCTTGTTCAATCTCGTTACCGGTAAGTCTCTTTACTCGTTCCGTAGCACGTCATCGTGTGACTAACTCCTTAGTCACATTGAGCTCATGATGATGTTCTATCGAGTGGGCCCAGAGATACCTCTCCGTCACGCGGAGTGACCAATCCCGATCTCGATTCGTACCAACCCAAGGGACACTTTCAGAGGTACCCGTAGTGCACCTTTATAGTCACCCAGTTACAATGTGACGTTTGATACACCCAAAGCACTCCTACGGTATCCGGGAGTTGCACAATCTCACGGTCGAAGGAAAAGACACTTGACATTAGAAAAGCTTTAGCATACGAACAATACGATCTAGTGCTATGCTTAGGATTGGGTCTTGTCCATCACATCATTCTCCCAATGATGTGATCCCGTTATCAATGACATATAATGCCCATGATTAGGAAACCATGATCATCTATTGATCAACGAGCTAGCCAACTAGAGGCTTGCTAGGGACACATTGTGATCTATTTATTCACACATGTATTACTGTTTCCTGTTAATACAATTATAGCATGAACAAGGAAATATGATAATAACCATTTTATTATTGCCTCTAGGGCATATTTCCAACAGTGTAGGTACCGAGGAACCTGCTCCGACACCACCCATCTGCCTGTACACCTCCCACTGTTAACCACCTCGCAGGTTGCCGTGCCATACGCGAGCTATTTAAACCCAGGTCCGCTCACAGCCGCATCCAACATCCTTAGTTCCCTTTCTCCTCTTAGCACCACACCCATCATGGCCTACTCGAGGTCTAAAGTCGTTTGGGACATCCTCTCATCTGAGAAAAAGCTAGAGATCACTACCGCTGCACTGGTTGGCAGACAGACAAGCAGATGGAAGCCATCGTTGCGGACCCCCCAATGGTAGAGGCGCCCAACGACGAGGAGTCACCCTCGTCCATGACGGCCAATCTCGGCATCATCATAGGTGAGGCTCCATGGTCAGCACACCTATATGGTGTTGGAAGAGGAGCGGGCTCCTTTCTGGCACACACATGCCAACTAGAAATATAACCTCCCTGTCCTCTACGAGCACCGGTGCCGCCAAAGCAACTCGCCATCGAAGCGACAATCGCGTCGTGGATATGCCCTAGTAGTAGTTGCTCGAGTCCTATCGCTCGGCCATCGTCATCCACCAAAACCGCTGGCAGTACCTCCGCCATCACGCATAGTTAGAAACCACCTTAAAGGAGATCGACGAGGTGATGGATGAAGTGTACGTCAAGAGCGAGGACATGGACGAGGTTCCTAGGTGTTGTGCTACGGCCTCGGGCACCGATGACAACGAGAAAGAGTAGAACATGGCAGGTCGCTGACACTCGGGCCCAAGAAGGCCACCCCTCCTCCCCTTCTATTGAAGCCAAGCTCGGGGGCTCATCATCATCGGCCGATTAGCTCCTTGCAGGCCACGGAGGCGGAGCTTCAGTTCCTAAAGCTCATGGCGTATCGGGCATGAGAAATGGGTACCAACGGTCATTTAGACTAGGTTTAGAGTACGGTGTCGTTGAAATATGTCGAGTACGGTGTCGTTGAAATATGTTGAAATGTAATGAATTTGCTCGGGTTTAGATGAAATGTTTCCTGAATATTGTCTAGTTTGTTTAAATATGCAATAAATTTGTTCATTTTTGTTTTTTTCTTCCAAAATGATAGTTTTGGGTGGCCAGCTTTCGCATCCTTATTTGTGGATTGGTCCTCCCTGTCTGTTGGCAGATATGGTGTCTAGTGTTGCCGTTAAAATGCCCTAATCAATAGTCGCCCCTAGATGGCCTACCCATGGAAACAAAATGGATATTCATTCTTGTGTCGTATTGTCCAATGTACTACCTCTGGTTTTTTTTCCTCTGCGTATAATAATGCCTAGTCAGCCGGCTGGAAGCCATTCCATGTCAGAAAAAATCTAACTAGAGGGGAGAGAAGGCAGGAGAGAGAGCCAAGTCGACGCTTGAGTTATCGCCTGGCTACAACACAGTACCCAAGTCAAAAGTATTGCATGCAAGGGGATGCCTCCTCCCCGCCAATCAGCATGGTTAATAATACAACCAATAATGGATTATAAGAAGTTGTCATGTCATATAGAGCCAACCTATTAGCCGGCGTATACAATAGTATAAGTTTTAAATATGTACTACTTTAGTAGTAGTTGGCTCACCTTACAATTTTACAAAGTGTCTTGGCTCTCGTGCTGCAGCTGGCTACTTACCAAGAGCCCGTTTCTCTTATCTCTCTTCATCTCTCTCTTCCAACTAAGTAAGGATATAATATTTTAATCCTTATAACCTGCTTATGTCATCTAAACCCTAAACCCTTATCATCTAGACCCGTACGATTAGAGACGAGTCATTTTGTGACGCCTTTGCCTGCTACAGTCTATTGGTACATGCATCGGACAAGAAACGGAGTTGGTGACGTGTCGCTGAACCAGTCCAACAAGCTATATGAAACATCTGTAATCTGTTTTGGAGTGGCGGATCCATAAATTGAACTTACCTGAACGAAATAATAAAGGCCTAAGTTTTTTAATGTGCAAATGCAAGTCTATCCAATTAAAACTAATAAAATTCAAATGCGAAGCTATATGCACTAAGAAAATTAATAAAACAAATGGCTCGAAATGTTGCCCTTACAAACTACTATTCCTTCCGTTCCTAAATATAAGTCTTTTTAGAATTCCCACTAAAAATACATACGGATGTATATAAACATATATTAGAGTATAGGTTCACTCATTTTACTCCGTATGTAGTCCCCTAGTGGAATCTCTAAAAAGACTTATATTTAAGAACGGAGGGAGTACATCTTTTCATTTGCTCGAGCTCGATATCATACCGCTGCTATCACCCACTCACGCCGCGCTAGGCATTGCCTTGTGCATTGCTTCTTCTCGTTGTGCCATTATTCAGATGTCTCGCGTCCAATGAGGCGGAGCTTTGTGTCCGAGAGGCGATGGCGGCAGGAGTGGACGTGGGCGACGACGAGGTTAGACTACTTGAAACCTGGTTGAGTTGTCGTGCCAATTTTCCACTTCAGCCGCACCCCGAAGACGGTGTGGTCCGTATGGTACCCCAACACGAGGGTGGCGGAGCAACCGCTTCGGTAGCGCGTCTTCCCGCATCATCTGGCTCCGAGTCAAAGGTAAACGGCGGCATGCATCACAACCCGTCCGGTGATGCGAGACAGAGGAGGCGGGAGGCAATGGCGGAGCCAGGATTTGGATATGACCGCTCATAGGGGGAGCCAAATACATATGTACTAACCCATATCAATCAAATATACACTATATACTTCAGGTTTTATCGATCGTTAGGGGGCCAGACCCCTGCTCGTCCCCTGTGTCTCCACCCCTGGCGTGAGGCAGTTGCAACCCTTGCGACCAAGGCCGCAGAGGCAGAGTCGCATGCCACCGTGGAGCCATAAGGTGGGAATGTCGCGTGGTGTCGTTCCGGCTCGCCGCCCATGGCAAAATCCGGCTATTTAAGCCCGACACTGACGTCGTGGACCACTCACGAGAAAAACTGGGGTAGTACGTATGATTTTTTTGCCTGCTTTATATGGATCTAAGAGTTCAAATATGAAAGGCTCGAATGCGAACGAACAGATTTGAGGACTGATATGCCCGCGGACGTGCACCCAAACGCGTCCGCGTGCGTTTAAGGGTCCGGTTTTGCAAGCTGTGGATGTAAATGTTGTAAGTGCTCTCGTGAGAGGCGCATCCGTTAATGTTTGGACAGATTGCCTAGTCCGGTTTTCTTATGATGAAAATAGCTTTGTTGTAGTCATCCATCCCTCGTGGAGGAGAGATATGATGGGCCACCTAAGAGCTAGCTCATCTTCAAAGAGTATTGTTTTCTAGAAAATACACTTTGGTACCCGTTTGTATATGCATCCTTTACGAGGAATATTTTAATAATTAATTAAAAAGTTAAAATAGTTTCAAAGTATTTTTAGATTAAATTTGATTTTGTTTTATAATAGTACATAATTTTTTAGAAAAAAGTCAACATTAACTGTTCGGCAAAAAGACAAAATTTATTTGCTATTATAGAACACTACTCACCATATTTTGGTCAAAAAATTGTCTTTTTAAAAAAAAAGTCACACTATATTTTTCTTTTTATGGAACTTTTCTTACAAGTACAATAAAATGTCAAGTTTATTTTAAAAATATTTTCACATGTTTTTGACATTTTGTTGACTTGCTATTTTTTTCTTAATGAATGTATATACACCCAAGTTTCAAAAGTTCCACTTCTTGTTTTCTGTTCGTTCTTTAACTTTCTCTCTTACGTTGTTCTACTTCTTCAAACAAATCGCTGATGGATAAATCAATACGTATATTAGGCATATATTACAACTATCAGGGGCGGTCGTCCATACGTGCCCCTACGATGGCGCCGCCCCTGCTGCTTTGTACTCCCTCAAGATCAAAGTATAGCCTGCCGCTCGCTTTTTTGAGATAATTCCTTATTTGATTCTTTCTTAATTTGATTCTCTTTTTAGCCCAAAATTTATTTTCCATCCTAGTTTGACAGTCAAACTTTATTTTGTGCCTTATGTGACACTTTCATCCATTTTTCCATCAAAGATGTTGTACGTGCAAAGACAATTTTGCCTCTTGTGGTAGTATTAAAAAAAAAGGATAGAGAAGGGGTGCTTCAGCGGATGGCGTCATTTCATCATATTATTATTGTTAGTCATATAAATACTTTTTGTTGGAATGAACCATGAAAAGAAGATCTTGTCCGAATTGGACTGGTGCAATCACCAAATAGATCAGGACTCGTATTACTAGCTTTTACTGCTGTATATATGTGTGTAATACACGCACCTGTGGCCACCAAATCTCGGCGTCTCGTGTTGTTCTAGCCCAAGTTAGTACCGGTTAGTTGATCGCTAGCTGATAGCCTATTTAAGCTAGTTAGAGCAACTCTAACAGACCACGCATCCGCCCCGACCCAAAAAATAATCGTCAAAATGCGGGTCGGGACGAAAAACATGTCCGATCAAACCCGCATATCGCCCCGGCTTGCAATTTTTTAAGGGGCGCGGCAAAATCTCGCCCCAACCCGCGAATACGCGGTTTTCCCGTCGCAGCTGCGGTGCCCTGCATCGCAGAGAAGCAGTTGGCGGGAGGGACATTTCAGCCCGCGCACATTTTCCCCACCCATTTCGCCGCCGACCGCCCTTGCTTCCACCGTTCCGCCACCGGCGATTCCGGCCAAATCTGCGGGTAGAATTGCGCCGCGGGGCGGTTCCCCACCCTCCCGCGCCATCACGCTGCACCGACCCCCCCGGATCGGGCGAGAAGAAGGCGCCCTCGTCGCTGCCGCCGCCGGGGATCGACCACCGCCGAGCCCGCGCCTCGTCACCGCCCGTCGCATCCACCACCGGT
The DNA here is from genome assembly GCF_904849725.1 of Hordeum vulgare subsp. vulgare. Classification (NCBI taxonomy): domain Eukaryota; kingdom Viridiplantae; phylum Streptophyta; class Magnoliopsida; order Poales; family Poaceae; genus Hordeum; species Hordeum vulgare. The sequence goes on along the minus strand of NC_058522.1, from coordinate 566,060,932 downwards.
TAGTACGTATTTTGTGATTTTTGCGAGTGCGGTATAGTTGATTGACGCGGCGTGCATGTAGATGGATTTGAGCCCGTGCGAGAAGCTCTTGCTCACCGATTCGTCCGATTCGGACGATCGGATGTTGAGATCATGCTTGCGAACTTTCGACAGCACACATTAGTCATGGCACTTGCATTGGACATGGAAAAATTGCCCAAAGGCATGACAAGGAATGTATTGTGGCAAGTCTCGTGATGCAACAATTGTGCTAGAGGCCGTAGCATCCGAGGATTTATGGATTTGGCATTGCTTCTTTGATATGCCGGGCACTCTCAATGATATCAGTGTGTTGCAACGGTCTCATTTGTTTGCTAGGCTTGCTAGTGATGATGCTCCTACTTGCAAGTACACTATCAATGGACATGAATACATAAAAGGGTACCATCTTGCAGATGATATATACCCTTCTTGATGCACATTTGTCAAGAGCATCAAAGAACCCAAAACTAAAAAATAGTGTGAATTTGCAAGGGTGCAAGAGGCAGCCCGAAAAGACATTGGAAGAGCATTCGGTGTTTTGCAATCTAGGTTTGTCATTGTCCGTGGTCCTGCTCGGTTTTGAGATAGGAAAACCTTGAAATATATCATGACATGTTGTGTTATCCTTCACAATATGATTCTTGAAAATGAGAGAGGAATGAATTTGAAATTCTTCTATAACAATGTGGGTAGCCGTGTCAAACCAGCTAGAGACCCTAACCGCATTAGAGCTTTTCTTCACACATACAAGAAGGTTAAAAATGCAAACACAAACTTTCAACTTCGGGAGGATCTCGTTGAGCACCATTGGCAAAGAGCTGGACAGTAACTCATCTTTGTATTCATTTATATTCGTATTCATCACAGGATTTGTATTGCATTATTTAAGATTTGAATAATTATTTGTAATGTGGATGATTGTTGTATTGTGTTGAATTTAAATAATTATTTAGTTTGCTTCCGTTTGTTGTATTATGATGGATTTGATATCTTGCGGGCCGATGAGATGCGGAAAGCAGCGGTGCAAGAACAAACATCGCAAAACCGATCCATATAAAAGCATATTTGACGAATATACTTTTATACGGGTCCGTTTTGGGGGTCTACATCTGCAACCGTCTTTCCCGGTCCGTAAAAGCTGTTTTCCGCAAACTGCAAAAGCGTTTTGCGGACCAGCAGGATGCTGGGTCTGATAGAGTTGCTCTTACCCGTGCGTGATGTCCCAGCTGTGTGCGTGCCTGCCCTGATACGTGTAGGCTTGTTGTGTACTACGCTCGATTGGCCGGAAGCAGTCCGCCGTAATAGCTTATACTTATGTCTCACCTAAAAATACGCGACGATCACAGCGTTGAGGTCAGGCCGGTGCCAACACTTCTTTATTTACTATTCGACACAAAAATAGACCATGTTACCATTGTGTTTGCATGTAAATAATCTCCTCACATACTACATTAGGGGTAAAATAGTCTTTTTAGGCCAGACTTAACACCATTACTAGCCAAAACTAACGGGAGTTAAATGTCAAAAAAGGGAGAACACAAAATTTTGGGCCAAAAGGAAACCAACCTTTAAGAAATGATCAAATAAGAAATTCTCTCGACTTTTTTTAGGGGAGAGCTGCTACGGCCGTGTATGTAGGAACAAGAGGCCTCCTATTCTGTTCTGCATCAATTATATCCTCGATGCACAAGAGCGAGGATGACTGGGCTGACCCATTAGAGGGTGTCATGAGCAGGCTTCTATACCGCTAAAATCGCAAAAAGTAATGCGCTCGGCTGGATTCAAACTCAGGAACTCATGTACTCATGTACATGGGCGAGTGTTGCTAGACAAGGGAGCGAATGTTGGTTCCTGTCTAGAGCATGTGCCAGCGCGAATCATTTTAAATTTCAAACTTTTACAAAACGGGATTACTCTGTGAAGCTCAACCACTTCTCGAATCCGTGAATTCATTTTAGGAAACTCACATTTTCTGAAAACAGTGAACTGTTTTGAAACCAATGAACAAGGTTGAAATTCTAAGAAAAAAATTGAAAGCACAAACAATGTTTTAAAAGACAAAAAAAGTAAACAGGAACGTTTTTTGAAAATCAAAAGCAAAATTTTAAATGTGAACAATTTTTTTGGATTTTTATTTTTTCGAAAACATGAATATTTTGTTTATTTAAGAATAAAATTTATAGGAATTGCATTGAAAATTTCGAAGATAATTTGAATTTGTGATAATTTTAAAAAACGTGAACAATTATTACAAACATGAACAATTTTTAAATCATCCAAACAAATTTGAAGATACGAACAACTTTGGGAAACATGAACATTTTCTGAAATTTGCGAACAGATTTAAAAAACCCAAACAATTTTTGTTGATGTTTAATCGATATCATAATTATTTTGCAAAAAATAATGTTTAACAAAACATGTACACTGTTCAAAATTTTGTGAGAAAATTTTGAATAACCTCAAATATTTCGAAAAATAAGAGAATATTTTAGAATATAAAAATATTTTTATATCTGGAACATTTTTCTTAAACTATTAACAAATTGAAAATATGTGAACAAGTTTTGGAAAGAGGCACATGTTTTTCAAATATCTCCGGATAAAATTGAACACACAAAACAAATTTTAAATATGAGAACAAGTTTTGAAAACTAGAACATTTTTTGCAAATGTGAACATTTTTTAACCTACAGAATGTTTTGAAAACATAAATAATTTTTTGAAATGCGAACATTTTTTGTAAAAAGTAATAATTCAAAAACACAATTTGTTTTCTCCTTCATAAAGGGAAGCATGAACATTTTGAAAAATTGTGAACACGTTTTTACAGCAGATTTTTTTTCTAAAATTCCAAACAAATTTTCAAAAAGTTGTGAACACTTTAAAGTAAAACATACCAAACAATATGTGAAAAAAATGGATTTTGAAATTTGTGAACTTTTTTGAACTGATGAAAAATAAACATTTTGTGAAAGATTGTTGAAACATGAACTATTTTCAAAATTTGTGAACAATTAATTATAATAGATTTTTTAAATTTTGATTTATTTTGAAAAGTATAACCATTTTTTGAAAATACTAGACAGTAAAAGAGTAAAGCACAATGATTCATAGAAAAAATTGAAAATAAAAGGAAGAAAGATAATTTAAATTAAAATGAAAGGTAAGAAAAGAAAAAACGAAATAGAAAGAAAATGAAATAACAGAAAAGGGAACAAATGAGAGAAAAAGGTGGAAAATGAGGAAAAAACAAAGAAAAAAAACCGATGCAGGAAATTTCTAGAAGTTTCCTAAGACAAAAACAAGCGACTGAAACCTATAAAAGATTTCTAAAACCGGGACAATAGCAACCATTAACGGGATGGCCCATATCGCGTTGCTAGCTCTTGCATCCTGTGTGAAACCTCGGCAGCTTAACGCAGCATGTGTCATAATGGATTTTCCACACGAAAGACGGGACAGTGAACTGTAGCATTTCCAAACAGGTTGAATTCCGAAATGCTGGACTTGAGTCCATTAAACAAGTCTATTCGGTCCATGTCCAGAAGCCTGTCAGAAGCTCCTAAGCAGCGTTGCAGGCGTGTGCAGTGCTGCTAGCATGGACTAGTCCACTAGAGTGTTCTTTCAATATTATGGTTATAACAATATAAAATCTAAAACTGTTTGTAGATTTAAAAAAAGGTTCATCCATTTAAATAAGTTTATATCCCTAAAAAGTTTCATTAATTTTTAATAAAATCATCAAGTTGAAAAAAGTTCATTGAAAATGAAAAAAAAATCATCAAATTTAAGAAAAGTTTGTTAAATTTTTAAAAAAGTTCATTATACTTAAATTTCATTAAACTGACAAAAAGTTAACAAATCTTTAAAAAGTTCATCCATTTTCAAAAGATGTTCATCAATTTTTAAAAAAGTTCATCGATTTCCTAAATAGTTCATCAACCTTAAAAAGTATTCGCTGAAATTAAAAAAAAGTTCATCAATTTTGAAATAAGTTTTCAAAACTCGCAAAATCAAAAAATCGACACAGGCGCCTAGATCGGGCGGCCAGGTTAACAAAAATGCATGTTAACTGTTGACTGTGGCACCAAATAGGGAATACCGAACATGGCAACTGTGACGGGTCTTGCCCAGCCGGTGCTACATGGCCAGCCCAAGACAGTAGCTGCGTCTATGATGTTTATATCGGGTTTTCAATGTTTTCTACTCCCTCCGTCCCAAAATAAATGTCTCAACTTTGTACTAACTCTAGCACATAATTGTACTAAGCTCGAGACACTTATTTTGGGACAGAGGGAGTATTAGTTTTCCTCGCCTTTTCTCTAGTTTTCTTAGTTTATTCCTATTTCCACTTTTATTTCTCTATACGGTTTTCACCGAATTTATTTCCATCTTTTTTGAAGAAATGTCAAATTATTCCATACACACTTTAGAGTATTTGTATATCTAGAAATATTTGCATACATGCATAACATTATAAGAAGGCACAGATAATATTTCATTAAAATACTCCCCTCGTTCCTAGATATAGGGTGTATAGTTTCAGTTTAATGCACGGCTTGGGAGGGGGATTTTTCCTAGTTTTTCTATACACTTTATAGATGCTTTGTATACATCTTAAACATTTTTATTTTTTATATGCAGCCAAAATTTCTAAATACTCAAAGAGCATTTTTTTTTCAAATATGTGTTTTTTGTCATTTTTTCAATATTTATGAACATTTTTCTAATACACACCGAAACAAGTTTTTGACTGATATGAATATTTTGTGTGATCATTTGATGAATCGTTGACTTTGCAAAGAACTGTCAATATTTTTCCAATTTGCAAACATTTTTTATGAATTTGTAAACAGTTTATAAAATAAACAGAAATAATAATTCTGAAATATTTTATGAAATTTGGAACATTTTTTAAACCTCGTGAAGAATGCTTGACTAGATGCGGAGATTATTTGAATACGGTAACATTTTTCGAAATTTAACAACTTTTTTGGAATTGATGACTTCTTTAATGAGCGAAATTTTTTTTGAACCTATGAACTTTCTTGATATTTTTTCATTTTTGAAAACTAATTCACGAAGATTTTCGTATTTTATGAACGTTGTTTAGAAAGTCGTGAACATTTTATTCCTTAGATAATGCAAACATTTTATTTACATTGCATAACCATTTTTATAAAATGTCGCAAAACATTTTTTAGACAAGCTTGAACATTTAAAAAAATGGAACGCACATGTTTTTCTTGAACGGTATGAAACATTATTTGCATTACACAAGCATTTGTTTTTCATTATACTCCCTCAATTCACTAGTATAAAATGTTCTAACTTTTATTATTTGGATGTATATCAACGTATTTTACTGTTTTTGTTCATTCATTTCAGTCCATATATTGTTCATATTAAAATATGTAAAACATCTTATATTTGTAAATGGAGGGAGTTTGATAGTTTTTTAAAGATTGACATACATATTTTTTAAACGCGTATTTCTTTTGAAATTTTACATCTTTTTTCGAATGCTACAAACATTCTCGAAAATTAGAGTCGACATTTTTATGTACCTTATGTGCATTTTAAAAATATGCGGTGCATTTTCAAACAAATAACTAAATTATTTGAAGGTAGTACATCTATTTTGCATTTTTCCAAATAGTAATAAAAAATAAACAAAATATGCATGGCATCTCCATGATGAAATGTATGTCTACTGGGCCGGAGTACTATTTGCGCCTTGTAGGTGAGCTGAGCTAAATGTCTGACATAGAACATGACATGCGAGCTCCTATTTCGCGTGATTTCGAAAAAAGTTCACGCATTCAAAACAATATTCTCAATTTTTTTTAAAAAATCGTGGATTAAAAAATGTTCAAAGAAACCCCAAAATAGTTCATGAATTAAAAAGTTTCATTGATTCAAAATGTTTGTAGATTCAAAAAATATGCATGCATCAAAAACAAATGTTCGTCAAACAAAAAGGTTCAGTAATTTGAAAAATATTTCCTCTGTAAACTAACATAAGAGCGTTTAGATTACTAAAGTAGCGTTCTAAATGATCTGATATTAATTTACGGAGGGAGTAGTTAGGTAAAAAAGTTTGTTGACACAAAAAAAGTTTGCTGACCCAAAATGTGCATAATTTTATAAACAATGTGCATGAGTTGAAGAAAAAAAATGATTTCTAAACAAGTTCATGAAATTATACAAATGATCACAAATTTGAAAATGTTCACAATTACATATAAAGTATTCACAAATTTTAAAAAATTCTTGATTTCAAAAAATGTTCACGGTATGAGATTTTTTTTCAAATAATTTGGAAATGATGGTCAAAAAATGAAGAGGAAAAAGAAAAGTACGTGAAAAGAAATGAAAACCAAAAACAAAAAGCCAGAAAACCAAAAAATGAAAAAGGAAAAAAAAGAAAAACTGTGATGAGAATGTTCTAGAACCTTCCATGATATGTGTGGGGTGTGTGTGTGTGTGGGGGGGGGGGGGCGCTCGCGCGGTCACTAACCAACGACCCGCGCGTCAACTAGAATACCTTATAAGACATAGGTGTGGCCGAGACAAGTTGGTCTTGTTGCGTGTACTAGATGATCTTGTGCTCTTGGCCCTTCCATTAAAAAAGATTTTCCTATTCCGTATGAGATAAAAAGTATATGATCTAGCTAGTTCAAAAATACCAGTATGTAAAGAGTAGAGATAGTAAACCCGAGCCGTCACGCAGGGAAGCTCCATCTTCTAGCTCATGTTTCAATTAGTTCTCCTTGTTTTTGTTTGCACTTCAGCACATGTAGTCAGTGGAGCCATGGATCAACGTGAAAGAATAATGTAAGACTATCTTCAACCGAACATAGCACCCCCCTCCCAAACATCCGTTGATGCATTCGGACATGTCTCCGACCACTGACCAATCACCCTTCAAATGTATTCTTTCATAATTGGGTACCTCATTATACCATGCAACATAAAACCTAGTGTAATCTTTGCCGGCACACATCCTTGTTGTTCCCTTCCGTGGGACGAATAAAGTGATGGTCCGGCCGCTGGTGAGGAAGAGTATGACATGGGGCACAAAGACGCCCATATGGGACACGAGCCGCCGCCGTATCCCATGTTATACTCTTCCTCGTCGAAGCCCGTGCTCTGGATGTTGTCAGTCGATGTGAGATTCATGATAGTGGTGGAAGGGCTGGCCCATTAGTCGGATATGGGCTCCGGCACCCCGGATTGCAATGCTAGGGGGAGTCGTTGCCCCGTGCAGCGGCGTGTGACTACGCATTCGCAACCTCGGCCTCGAGGGTTACCATGGCCTCACGTGTCTTGTTCCTCGCACGACGGGCACACCTCTCATTCATAGGGGACGACTTGTGATGCATGTCGATATTAACCTTTGGATTGGATCGTACTGCCGCATGGACGACATACGATTGAAGGGGTTGCACCGCAACCCCAGGTTAGGGTGCCCGGCCGACCTCACCATGTTCTTTGAGGCCGCGGTCAAGCGCCTAGAGCCACTAGCAGCGACAGGACCAAGCGTCCTTTGCATGAACACAATGGATTCCCGTTGGATCGAGCCCGGCCGCTATCGAGTGTGCACCCTCCCGGGAGTGGCAGAGAGCGATGCACACGGCCAACTCATCCCTGCCCTGCATGAAATGAGGTCCCAATCGACGGATGTGGAGATCTCTGTGTCAGATGTGCTATTTGTCATGTCGAAGAAGGCTCACGATCGTTGAAATGAAGCTGGGGGTGCAACAGATAGGGTGTCGTCCGAGATGCCTATGGGGACGAGTATATGTGGGGTCAGGGTGGGACAGCGTGGTCCGGATCTAACATGACGAACGTGTCCGAGCTGTTGGAATTATGCCCTAGAGGCAATAATAAATGTATAGTTATTATTATAATTCCTGTATCAAGATAATAGTTTATTATCCATGCTATAATTGTATTGAATGAAGACTCATTTACATGTGTGGATACATAGACAAAACACCGTCCCTAGCATGCCTCTAGTTGGCTAGCCAGTTGATCGATGATAGTCAGTGTCTTCTGATTATGAACAAAGTGTTGTTGCTTGATAACTGGATCACGTCATTAGGAGAATCACGTGATGGACTAGACCCAAACTGATAGACGTAGCATGTTGATCGTGTCATTTTGTTGCTACTGTTTTCTGCGTGTCAAGTATTTATTCCTATGACCATGAGATCATATAACTCACTGACACCGGAGGAATGCTTTGTGTGTATCAAACGTCGCAACGTAACTGGGTGACTATAAAGATGCTCTACAGGTATCTCCGAAGGTGTTAGTTGAGTTAGTATGGATCAAGACTGGGATTTGTCACTCCGTGTGACGGAAAGGTATCTCGGGGCCCACTCGGTAATACAACATCACACACAAGCCTTGCAAGCAATGTAACTTAGTGTAAGTTGCGGGATCTTGTATTACGGAACGAGTAAAGAGACTTGCCGGTAAACGAGATTGAAATAGGTATGCGGATACTGACGATCGAATCTCGGGTAAGTAACATACCGAAGGACAAAGGGAATGACATACGGGATTATACGAATCCTTGGCACTGAGGTTCAAACGATAAAGATCTTCGTAGAATATGTAGGATCCAATATGGGCATCCAGGTCCCGCTATTGGATATTGACCGAGGAGTCTCTCGGGTCATGTCTACATAGTTCTCGAACCCGCAGGGTCTGCACACTTAAGGTTCGACGTTGTTTTATGCGTATTTGAGTTATATGGTTGGTTACCGAATGTTGTTCGGAGTCCCGGATGAGATCACGGACGTCACGAGGGTTTCCGGAATGGTCCGGAAACGAAGATTGATATATAGGATGACCTCATTTGATTACCGGAAGGTTTTCGGAGTTACCGGGAATGTACCGGGAATGACGAATGGGTTCCGGGGGTTCACCGGAGGGGGGCAACCCACTCCGGGGAAGCCCATAGGTATTTGTGGGGGTCACACCAGCCCTTAGTGGGCTGGTGGGACAGCCCACCAAGTCCTATGCGCCAAGGAACAAAAATCAAAGGAAGAAAGAAAAAAAAAGGGGAAGTGGGAAGGGGGAAGGACTCCCTCCCACCAAACCAAGTAGGACTCGGTTTGGGGGGGGAGAGTCCTCCCCCCTGGCTCGGCCGACCCCCTTGGAGTCCCTTGGACTCCAAGGCAAGGTCCCCCTCCCTCCTCCTATATATATGGGGCTTTTAGGGCAGATTTGAGACGACTTTCTCACGGCTGCCCGACCACATACCTCCATAGTTTTCCCTCTAGATCGTGTTTCTGCGGAGCTCGGGCGGAGCCCTGCTGAGACAAGATCATCACCAACCTCCGGAGCGCCGTCACGCTGCCGGAGAACTCTTCTACCTCTCCGTCTCTCTTGCTGGATCAAGAAGGCCGAGATCATCGTCGAGCTGTACGTGTGCTGAACGCGGAGGTGCCGTCCGTTCGGTGCTAGATCGTGGGACTGATCGCGGGATTGTTCGCGGGGCGGATCGAGGGACGTGAGGACGTTCCACTACATCAACCGCGATCTCACATTGCTTCTGCTGTACGATCTACAAGGGTACGTAGATCACTCATCCTCTCTCGTAGATGGACATCACCATGATAGGTCTTCGTGCGCGTAGGAAAATTTTTGTTTCCCATGCGACGTTCCCCAACAGTGGCATCATGAGCTAGGTTCATGCGTAGATGTCTTCTCGAGTAGAACACAAAAGGTTTTGTGGGCGGTGATGTGCGTTTTGCTGCCCTCCTTAGTCTTTTCTTGATTCCGCGGTATTGTTGGATTGAAGCGGCTTGGACCGACATTACTCGTACGCTTACGAGAGACTGGTTTCATCGTTACGAGTAACCCCCTTTGCTCAAAGATGACTGGCAAGTGACGGTTTCTCCAACTTTAGTTGAATCGGATTTGACCGAGGAGGTCCTTGGATGAGGTTAAATAGCAACTCATATATCTCCGTTGTGGTGTTTGCGTAAGTAAGATGCGATCCTACTAGATACCCTTGGTCACCACGTAAAACATGCAACAACAAAATTAGAGGACGTCTAACTTGTTTTTGCAGGGTATGATTGTGATGTGATATGGCCAATGATGTGATGTGATATATTGGATGTATGAGATGATCATGTTGTAATAGAAATATCGACTTGCACGTCGATGGTACGACAACCGGCAGGAGCCATAGGGTTGTCTTTATACTAACATATGTGCTTGCAGATGCGTTTACTATTTTGCTAGGATGTAGCTTTAGTAGTAATAGCATAAGTAGCACGACAACCCCGATGGCGACACGTTGATGGAGATCATGATGATGGAGATCATGGTGTGGCGCCGGTGACAAGAAGATCGTGCCGGTGCTTTGGTGATGGAGATCAAGAAGCACGTGATGATGGCCATATCATGTCACTTATGAATTGCATGTGATGTTAATCCTTTTATGCACCTTATTTTGCTTAGAACGACGGTAGCATTATGAGGTGATCTCTCACTAAAATTTCAAGACGAAATTGTGTTCTCCCCGACTGTGCACCGTTGCTACAGTTCGTCGTTTCGAGACACCACGTGATGATCGGGTGTGATAGACTCAACGTTCACATACAACGGGTGCAAAACAGTTGCGCACGCGGAACACTCGGGTTAAGCTTGACGAGCCTAGCATGTGCAGACATGGCCTCGGAACACATGAGACCGAAAGGTCGATCATGAATCATATAGTTGATATGATTAGCATAGGGATGCTTACCACTGAAACTACTCTCGACTCACGTGATGATCGGACTTGGGATAGCGTAAGTGGATCATGAACCACTCAAATGACTAGAGAGATGTACTTTTTGAGTGGGAGTTTAGCATATAATTTGATTAGGTTGAACTCTAATTATCTTGAACATAGTCTAAAGTCCACTTTGAATATATTTGTGTTGTAGATCATGGCTCACGCAAGTGTCATCCTCAATTTTAAATACGTTCCTAGAGAAAGCTAAGTTGAAAGATGATGGAAGCAACTTTGTAGACTGGGCTCGTAATCTTAGGCTAATCTTACAAGCTGGAAAGAAGGATTATGTCCTTAATGCTGCGCTAGGAGATGAACCACCCGCTACGGCTGATCAGGATGTTAAGAACGCTTGGCTAGCACGTAAGGAGGACTACTCAATAGTTCAATGTGCAGTCTTGTATGGCTTAGAGCCGGGACTTCAACGTCGCTTTGAGCGTCATGGAGCATTTGAGATGTTCGAGGAGTTGAAGTTTATCTTTCAGAAGAACGCCCGGATCGAGAGGTATGAGACCTCCGATAAATTCTATGCTTGCAAGATGGAGGAAAGCTCGTCTGTCAGTGAACATGTGCTCAAGATGTCTGGGTACTCAAACCGCCTAGCTGAACTAGGGATTGAACTCCCGCAAGAAGCTATCACTCACAGAATCCTCCAATCACTGCCGCCAAGCTATAAAGGCTTTGTGTTGAACTACAACATGCAAGGGATGAACAAGTCTCCCGGCGAGTTGTTTGCGATGCTGAAAGTCGCAGAGTCTGAACTCCGTAAAGAACATCAAGTGTTGATGGTGAGCAAGACCACTAGTTTCAAGAGAAACGGCAAAGGCAAGAAGGGCAATTCGAAGAAGAGCGGCAAGCCAGTTGCCAATCCGTCGAAGAAACCCAAGGCTGGACCTAAGCCTGAAACGGAGTGCTTCTATTGCAAGGGTATGGGTCACTGGAAGCGCAATTGCCCCAAGTATCTGGCAGATAAGAAGGCGGGCAAAGAAAAATCAGGTATATTTGATATACATGTTATTGATGTGTACTTAACCAGCTCTCGTAGTAGTGCCTGGGTATTCGATACCGGTTCTGTTGCTCACATTTGCAACTCGAAGCAGGAACTGCGGAATAGACGGAGGCTGGCAAAAGACGAAGTGACGATGCGTGTAGGAAACGGTTCCAAGGTTGATGCAATCGCCGTCGGCACCGTGTCACTTCAACTACCATCGGGATTAGTGATGAACTTAAATCATTGTTATTTAGTGCCTGCGTTGAGCATGAACATTATATCTGGATCTTGTTTATTGCGAGACGGTTACTCTTTTAAGTCTGAGAATAATGGTTGTTCTATTTCTATGAGTAACATCTTTTATGGTCATGCACCGAATGTGAGAGGATTGTTCATATTGAATCTTGATAGAGATACGCATATACATAACGTTGAGACCAAAAGAGTTAGAGTAAACAATGATAGCGCCATATTTTTGTGGCACTGCCGCTTGGGTCATATTGGTGTAAAGCGCATGAAGAAACTCCATGCTGATGGACTTTTGGAGTCACTTGACTTTGATTCACTTGACACGTGCGAACCATGCCTCATGGGCAAGATGACTAAAACTCCGTTCTCCGGAACAATGGAGCGTGCAAGTGACTTGTTGGAAATCATACATACCGATGTGTGTGGTCCGATGAGCGTGGAGGCACGCGGCGGATATCGTTATTTTCTCACCTTCACTGACGATTTAAGTAGATATGGTTATGTCTACTTGATGAAGCACAAATCTGAAACATTTGAAAAGTTCAAGCAATTTCAGAGTGAAGTGGAAAATCATCGTAACAAGAAGATCAAGTTCCTACGGTCTGATCGTGGGGGTGAGTATCTGAGTTTCGAGTTTGGTACTCACTTAAGACAATGTGGAATTGTTTCGCAGTTAACACCGCCTGGAACACCACAGCGTAATGGTGTGTCCGAACGTCGTAATCGTACTTTGTTAGAAATGGTGCGATCTATGATGTCTCTTACTAATTTGCCGTTATCGTTTTGGGGTTATGCATTAGAAACAGCTGCATTCACTTTAAATAGGGCACCATCAAAATCCGTTGAGACGACACCATACGAACTGTGGTATGGCAAAAGACCAAAGTTGTCGTTTCTTAAAGTTTGGGGATGTGATGCTTATGTCAAAAAGCTTCAGCCTGAGAAGCTGGAACCCAAAGCGGAAAAGTGCGTCTTCATAGGTTACCCAAAAGAGACAGTTGGGTACACCTTCTATCTCAAATCCGAGGGCAAAGTGTTTGTTGCTAAGAACGGAACTTTTCTCGAGAAGGAGTTTCTCTCGAGAGAATTGAGTGGGAGGAAGATAGAACTTGACGAGGTTGTCGAACCTCTCATCCCTCTGGATGGTGGCGCAGGGCAAGGGGAAACCCCTGTGATTGCGACGCCGGTTGAGGAGGAAGTTAATGATGATGATCATGAAACTCCAGTTCAAGTTTCTGTTGAACCACGCAGGTCGACGAGATCACGCGCTGCTCCAGAGTGGTACGGTAATCCCGTCTTATCAATCATGTTGTTAGACAACAATAAACCTGCAAATTATGAAGAAGCAATGGTGGGCCCAGATTCCAACAAATGGCTAGAAGCCATGAAATCCGAGATAGGATCCATGTATGAGAAGAAAGTGTGGACTTTGGAGATACTGCCTGAGGGCCGCAAGGCTATTCAGAACAAATGGATCTTTAAGAAGATGACGGACGCTGACGGTAATGTGACCGTTTATAAAGCTCGACTTGTGGCAAAGGGTTTTTCACAAGTTCCAGGAATTGACTACGATGAGACTTTCTCTCCCGTAGCGATGCTTAAGTCCGTCAGAATCATGTTAGCAATAGCTGCATTTTTCGATTATGAAATTTGGCAGATGGATGTCAAAACGGCGTTCCTTAACGGTTTTCTTAAGGAAGAGTTGTATATGATGCAACCCGAAGGTTTTGTCGATCCTAAAAATGCTGACAAGGTGTGCAAGCTCCAGCGATCCATTTATGGACTGGTGCAAGCATCTCGGAGTTGGAACAAACGCTTTGATGAGGTGATCAAAGCATTTGGGTTTATACAAGTGGTTGGAGAATCTTGTATTTACAAGAAAGTGAGTGGGAGCTCTGTGGCGTTTCTAATATTATATGTGGATGACATATTACTAATTGGAAACAACGTAGAGCTTTTGGAGAGCATAAAAGGTTACTTGAATAAAAGTTTCTCTATGAAGGACCTAGGAGAAGCTGCTTACATTCTGGGCATTAAGATCTATAGGGATAGATCAAAACGCCTGATAGGACTTTCACAAAGCACATACCTTGATAAAGTTTTGAAGAGGTTCAAAATGGAACAGTCCAAGAAAGGGTTCTTGCCAGTGTTACAAGGTACGAGATTGAGTAAGACTCAGTGCCCAGCAACTGATGAAGATAGAGAGCATATGCGCACCGTCCCCTATGCTTCAGCCATAGGCTCTATCATGTATGCAATGCTGTGCACTAGACTGGATGTTAGCCTGGCCATAAGTATGGCAGGCAGGTTCCAGAGTAATCCAGGAGTGGATCACTGGACAGCGGTCAAGAATATCCTGAAGTACCTGAAAAGGACTAAGGAGATGTTTCTCGTGTATGGAGGTGACGAAGAGCTCGCCGTAAAAGGTTACGTCGATGCAAGCTTTGACACAGATCCGGACGACTCTAAGTCACAAACCGGATACGTATTTATTCTTAATGGGGGTGCAGTAAGCTGGTGCAGTTCCAAGCAAAGCGTCGTAGCAGATTCTACATGTGAAGCAGAGTACATGGCTGCCTCGGAGGCGGCTAAGGAGGGTGTCTGGATGAAGCAGTTCATGACGGATCTTGGAGTGGTGCCAAGTGCACTGGATCCAATAACCTTGTTCTGTGACAACACTGGTGCCATTGCCTTAGCAAAGGAACCAAGGTTTCACAAGAAGACCAGACACATCAAACGACGCTTCAACCTCATCCGCGACTACGTCGAGGAGGAGGACGTAAATATATGCAAGGTGCACACGGATCTGAATGTAGCAGACCCGCTGACTAAACCTCTTCCACGGCCAAAACATGATCGACACCAGAACTGTATGGGTGTTAGATTTATTACAATGTAATTCACATGGTGATGTGAGGGCTAGATTATTGACTCTAGTGCAAGTGGGAGACTGTTGGAATTATGCCCTAGAGGCAATAATAAATGTATAGTTATTATTATAATTCCTGTATCAAGATAATATTTTATTATCCATGCTATAATTGTATTGAATGAAGACTCATTTACATGTGTGGATACATAGACAAAACACCGTCCCTAGCATGCCTCTAGTTGGCTAGCCAGTTGATCGATGATAGTCAGTGTATTCTGATTATGAACAAAGTGTTGTTGCTTGATAACTGGATCACGTCATTAGGAGAATCACGTGATGGACTAGACCCAAACTGATAGACGTAGCATGTTGATCGTGTCATTTTGTTGCTACTGTTTTCTGCGTGTCAAGTATTTATTCCTATGACCATGAGATCATATAACTCACTGACACCGGAGGAATGCTTTGTGTGTATCAAACGTCGCAACGTAACTGGGTGACTATAAAGATGCTCTACAGGTATCTCCGAAGGTGTTAGTTGAGTTAGTATGGATCAAGACTGGGATTTGTCACTCCGTGTGACGGAAAGGTATCTCGGGGCCCACTCGGTAATACAACATCACACACAAGCCTTGCAAGCAATGTAACTTAGTGTAAGTTGCGGGATCTTGTATTACGGAATGAGTAAAGAGACTTGCCGGTAAACGAGATTGAAATAGGTATGCGGATACTGACGATCGAATCTCGGGTAAGTAACATACCGAAGGACAAAGGGAATGACATACGGGATTATACGAATCCTTGGCACTGAGGTTCAAACGATAAAGATCTTCGTAGAATATGTAGGATCCAATATGGGCATCCAGGTCCCGCTATTGGATATTGACCGAGGAGTCTCTCGGGTCATGTCTACATAGTTCTCGAACCCGCAGGGTCTGCACACTTAAGGTTCGACGTTGTTTTATGCGTATTTGAGTTATATGGTTGGTTACCGAATGTTGTTCGGAGTCCCGGATGAGATCACGGACGTCACGAGGGTTTCCGGAATGGTCCGGAAACGAAGATTGATATATAGGATGACCTCATTTGATTACCGGAAGGTTTTCGGAGTTACCGGGAATGTACCGGGAATGACGAATGGGTTCCGGGGGTTCACCGGAGGGGGGCAACCCACTCCGGGGAAGCCCATAGGTATTTGTGGGGGTCACACCAGCCCTTAGTGGGCTGGTGGGACAGCCCACCAAGTCCTATGCGCCAAGGAACAAAAATCAAAGGAAGAAAGAAAAAAAAAGGGGAAGTGGGAAGGGGGAAGGACTCCCTCCCACCAAACCAAGTAGGACTCGGTTTGGGGGGGGAGAGTCCTCCCCCCTGGCTCGGCCGACCCCCTTGGAGTCCCTTGGACTCCAAGGCAAGGTCCCCCTCCCTCCTCCTATATATATGGGGCTTTTAGGGCAGATTTGAGACGACTTTCTCACGGCTACCCGACCACATACCTCCATAGTTTTCCCTCTAGATCGTGTTTCTGCGGAGCTCGGGCGGAGCCCTGCTGAGACAAGATCATCACCAACCTCCGGAGTGCCGTCACGCTGCCGGAGAACTCTTCTACCTCTCCGTCTCTCTTGCTGGATCAAGAAGGCCGAGATCATCGTCGAGCTGTACGTGTGCTGAACGCGGAGGTGCCGTCCGTTCGGTGCTAGATCGTGGGACTGATCGCGGGATTGTTCGCGGGGCGGATCGAGGGACGTGAGGACGTTCCACTACATCAACCGCGATCTCACATCGCTTCTGCTGTACGATCTACAAGGGTACGTAGATCACTCATCCTCTCTCGTAGATGGACATCACCATGATAGGTCTTCGTGAGCGTAGGAAAATTTTTGTTTCCCATGCGACGTTCCCCAACACGAGCATGTCTGGGCCTCCTCATATCCGCTCGAGATATGGCTTGGATATGAGGGGCATCGGTTAGCCCAAGATAGAGGGCTGGTATGAGATGTGCGACCGAGTTATGATTTCGTGACCATTCACTGACCAGGAAGTCATCTTGGACCTATAGAGAGCGTTTGCGGAGAACGATTGTAGATGCTCTACTAAAAGTTGCTCACGTTAGAGCGGTGTGCTAAGATCCAACGCAGAGGAGGGCACTGTGGTGGCCCGTGACATGCGTTGTGCCGCACACATTGAGGCCGATCTGCCTTCGTATAGTCCCAAGGAGGAAGCATTGAAGCATAAAAAGGAGGTGGGGGGGGGGAGATGGTGGCGTTGTCGCACGAGGAGGCGAAGGAGTTGGAGGGGCCGTCATCGGACGAGGAGGAGGCACCGACAACGTAGCAAGCCAGATTCGGCATGTGAGACATGCTCGCTGAGTTCGAGCTCAACAAGCGAGGGAGGCGACAAAGTAGCGGGCCATCCTCAACCCCATCAACTCAGAGGCGAAGGTGGATGCCAAGCGACGGTTCATCCACGAGGCGGCCATGGAGGTCGACGAGTCCTTGGCTTGTGAGGAGAACAAGGAGGAGGCGCAACAGTTTTGCCCGCTTGCCAATGATCATCAGGCCGGCAGCTCGGGCACAAACTTCATTAACATATATGATGACGAGAACGAGTAGTGCAACAATAGTTCCTACTTAGCGTTCTTGTTGCATGTCTTTATATGGAAATATATATTATGAAATGACACATAATCTGCAAATGAGCTCGATGCGTCCGCGGACGATGGAGGGCTGAAATTTGTTATATATGACTGTAGGTGTTCCAAGGGCCTCTTTGATTAGCATGAGTCCAAAACACGGGAATAAAAAACATGATTTCAAGGTGAGAACATCTACCACCGGGCGCCCCAAACCCATCTCATACGTTTGGACACGAAATTTCAACCAAGCTGGACGCCTCAAATGGGCCTCAAATGACCGGGCAAATCGGCCCCCCTCAGATCCAGCCCAAATATGGGGCGGATATGAGGGCGCGCGGGAGCATCCGACATGTGAGCATGGCCCCTGCTAACCCGCAACGGTCCCATATATATTCGTTCCCATCCGCTCGTCGGACCAAACCATAGCCACTTCACACTCCACTCTTCCCAACTCCCTCCGCTACCCAAACTCACCTTCAGCGATTTCCTGCCATCTCTCACATAGTGGGCAGCGGATCTAAATCCGACTAGTCTGGATCTTTCCACTGGGGAGTCATCCCGTGCTGGTTGAAGGAGACAATGGCGGTGCACATTGCACTTCCCTGCTCCCGGGAGGACAGCGCCCAACCGACGCAAGGATCTTTCTAGCGTGACTCCATAGAGTCGGCTCAAGGGGCGCCCGGGTCCTCTGGGGATGGATCATCGCGGTCCTCCTTCCCCATCACCGATGAGGCAGATTATTAGTCCCACTGGGAACGGACGGTTCGTGTGGAAAGGAGAGGATAACACTAGTGGAGAAATGGCTAGCCACAACTCTTGTTTGTGGCTCGTCATTTTTCGCCAACGCGAGCAGTAATATTTTCAAATTTGAATGCCATAGCTATCTGATTAGTGCTTCTGTTGCACATTAGGCCCATGCCACCACTAATCCGTCTAATCCCTGCTGTGCGTCCTACTCCCCACTCTCTTGTGTCCCAACTCCCTCGTCCTCCTCTTGATCCCCGCAACTGCCCCGGCCAATGTCGCTCGTCGTCGCCCGGCCCGAAGCCGCACCCGACCCCACTTGACCTCGCCGCGCCCGACGCCTCCCGTCGCCGCCCCGACCCCGCCTACCGTCGCCCGCAGACCCTCCTCGCTGCCGATCACCTCTGCGTCTCCTTGACTCGCATGTTGCTATCTCCGCTTCTTTTTTGTAGAAAGTTAGTTCTTTTTTGTAGAAAGTTGGTTCTTTTTTGTAGAAACTTAGTTCTTTTTTTGTTGTAGAAACTTAGTTCTTTTTTGTTGTCCAAACTTAGTTCTTTTTTTAGAAATTTGATTCTTTTTTATTGTACAAACTTAGTTCTTTTTTGTAGAAACTTGGTTCTTTTTTATTATAGAAACTTAGTTATTTTTTTGTAGAAACTTAGTTTTTTCTTACAGAAACGTAGTTCTGTTTTGTAGAAACTTTGTTCTTTTTTGTTGTAGAAATTTAGTTCTTTTTTGTAAAAATTTAGTTTTTTGTTGTTGTAGAAACTTAGTTCTATTTTATTGTAGAAACTCAGTTCTTTTGGTTATGAGAACTTTTTTTTGTAGAAACTTAGTTTTTTCTTATAAAAACTTACTTCTTTTTTTTGTAGAAACTTAGTTCCTTTTTTGTAGAAACTTAGTTTTTTCTTATAAAAACTTACTTCTTTTTTTTGTAGAAACTTAGTTCCTTTTTTGTAGAACCTTAGCTCAGTTTTGTTGTAGAAACTTACCTCTTTTTTGTTGTAGAAATTTTGTAATTTTTCTTGTATAAACTTATTTCTTTTTTAGAAACTTAGTTTTTTTTGTTGAAACTTAGTTTTTTTATGCTACAGCATAGCCGACTCCAGCATCCGGGAAGGCTCCTGTGAGCACTGATCGGTGTTTGCCGAAGAGAAAGGTGAAGTGAGCACAGACGAGGTAATTATGGTTACAAATAACATGCATGAGCATTGCAAACATCAATATATTTAAAAATTAATTAATTGTTGATGCTTTAAAACCCTTGCCAGGCATACGGCAAACTCCGCGTTCTCCAACTCCCGAAGAGGAGAAGACATGTGACGTCGACGTGCTTAATCACGAGCTAATCGCGTCACATGAGAGTACCGCCAAGGCCCTGCAGGAGTTTATTGCTTCCCTGAAGAAGGAGAGGGATAAGATTATCGATGACAATGCTATTGTCATTCATAAGATTTGCAGTCTCGAACGTCAGATCGTGTTTCTGAACCTTGACATAAGTCATTACAAGAAGGAGATAGAAGTCCTGAAGTCTGACAACATTCAATTGAAGATGGAGAAATCCCATTACATTATGGAGGGGGAGATGAATAGGAATAAGTCTCATGAGCGTAAGGTAGTCCTTTTCGTAGATTATCGAACGTTTCCTTGAGGTCTTCCAGTAGTGTCTCCCCTTGGCGGGTCTTGATCACAATATCGTCGACATAGGCATGGACGTTGCGACCAATTTGGTTATGAAGACAATTCTGGATGCAGCGTTGATAAGTCGTCCCCGCACTCTTGAGTCCGAAGGGCATGGACACATAACAAAAGGCCCCAAAGGGGGTTATGAAGGCCGTTTTCTCTTGATCCTCCACGGCCATCTTGATCTGGTGATATCCTGAATAGGCGTCCAGAAAGCACAATCGTTCGCATCCCGCCACCGAGTCAATGATTTGGTCGATGCGGGGAAGAGCGAAGGGATCTTTTGGACAAGCTCTGTTGAGGTCTGTATAGTCAATACACATACGAAAAGTACCATTCTTCTTGAGTACCAAAACCGGGTTAGCAGCCATTTGGGGTGAAAAACTTCCACGATGAATCTGGCGGCTAAAAGACGGGCGACTTCTTCCCCAATCGCCTTGCATCGCTCCTCGTTGAATCTGCGAAGGTACTGCTGGACGGGTTTGCACTTTGGGTCAACATTAAGATGGTGCTCAGCGAATTCTCTCGGCACACCAGGCATGTCAGAAGGTTTCCATGCAAAGATGTCCCAATTCTCATGGATGAATTCGATGAGCGCGCTTTCCTATTTGGGGTCCAGACCCGTCCCAATGGTGAACTGCTTGGATGAATCGCCAGGCACAAAATCGATTGTCTTAGTGTCATCCGTTGGTTTGAACTTGAGAAGGGAAAAGATCGATACATTGTGTTCATGAATAGGAATAAGTTTCTCAACATTATGGAGTGTTGAGAGGGGAAAAGATCGATATATTGTGAGAAGTTTGGTATTTTTCTTTTGTGTATTTCATGAAACATTTAGTTTGTGGAGCTGGTAGCATGTTCTATGAATTGGCGAAACGTTTAGCATCTTTTGTGAATTGATGCAATGTTTAGTTTGTGAAGTCGGTAGTATTTTTTTATTAGTAAAATATGACAGTGTGAGCGTGCAACTCTGTCCAACACCATAGGTACTCAAAATACTGCTCATGTCGTCTCCAACGCCACCCCTAAATTCTAACGGTGGCGACATACTGATGGTGTCGCATGTCGACACCAGCATATCCCTTTTTGCCACGCCATAGCTAGGCTTTTCTGTACTAGTGTCAGGGCCGCCGAGGCCCGTATCATGGTGTAAATGGCGGCGACAGAGGCAGATGATACGTCGCCGCAGAGAGTCGTAGAGGAGGAAGTAAACCGTACCCGCATTATGAAAAAAGAGCAGTAGAAGAACACACGCGCCCTCGCCCGAGAGCAGAATCGGGCAGTCCGTGAAATGGCCTGACTGCCACCGAAGGAGGAGAAGGAGGACAATGACGGCGAGTACAGATCCGGCTCGATCCCTACTGTGTCTTCGATCGGTACTTCTGCGAGAAGGACTGTAAGGGCGCCTAAAAGGGCAATGGCAGCCGAGCATGATCTCCACCATAGCCAAACATATCAAATTTTAATACACCCATGGCATGTTAGTAGTGATGAGTACTCGAATGATGTGTAAGACGTAGTTGCATTAATTTGTATGGATTTGAGATATGATGTTTGAGGTGTCCGGTTGTTAAAAGACAAATTTGGGAATTGATCAATCAATGTCTGCGGACACGCCCTAGCATGTCCGCACGCGTTTGAGGGATCGGATTTGCCAAGTCCGGCTGTAGATGCTCTCATGCCCATATTTTTTAAAAACAGCCCAGTGTATTAATTAACTTAAAATGTGCTTAGAATCGTTCATTACAGAGTACATCATCTAGGGCGGAACACTATGATAAAGAAAACCATACCTATTGTCAAAAATAAACTTGGCATTCTCATGAGCAGCCGTGTTTACCTCGCGATTGATCTTGACAATCCTGAAAATATTTGTAATTTCATAATGTTAAGAGCTTGCCTTTTAAGATCAACAAAGGTCAACCTCTCAAGAAAATTATTTGCAAGAAAAGAGACCACAAAAGAGCTATCATATTCTACAATAATAGGTTTATTGAGACTCATACCAACATAAAGCCCACCAAGGTAGGCACGAATATCTGCTTCATCAACACACATGCATGACCCAATAAAATCCTAAGAAAAGAGAATGACTTGGCCCGTATGGTTGATGACCCACAAGTATAGGGGATCAATCGTAGTACTTTCGATAAGTAAGAGTGTCGAACCCAACGAGGAGCACAAGGATCTGACAAGTGGTTTTCAGCAAGGAAATATCTGCAAGCACTGAAATTGTCGGTAACAAGTGATTGTGTGGTGAGATGATTCGTAGCAAGCAACAAGTAACAAAAGTAGCAACGGTGCAGCAAAGTGGTCCAGTCCCTTTTGTAGCAAGGGAAAAGCCTGGAGAAAGTCTTATAGGAGGAAAAACACTCCCGAGGACACACGGGAATTTCTGTCATGCTAGTTTCATCATGTTCATATGATTCACGTTAGTTACTTTGATAGTTTGATATGTGGGTGGACCGGCGCTTCGGTACTGCCCTTACTTGGACAAGCATACCACTTATGATTAACCCCTCTCACAAGCATCCGCAACTATGAAAGAAGAATTAAGACAAAGTCTAACCATAGCATTAAACTAGTGGATCCAAATCAGCCCCTTACGAAGCAACACATAAACTAGGGTTTAAGCTTCTGTCACTCTAGCAACCCGTCATCTACTTACTACTTCCCAATGCCTTCCTCTAGGCCCAAATAATGGTGAAGTATTATGTATTCGACGTTCACATAACATCACTAGAGGAAAAACAACATACAACATATCAAATTACCGAACGAATACCAAATTCACATGACTATTATTAGCATGACTTATCCCATGTCCTCGGGAACAAAAGTAACTACTCACAAAGCATAATCATATTCATGACCAGAGAGGTAATGAGTAGCATCAAGGATCTGAACATAAACTCTTCCACCAAGTAATCCAACTAGCATCAACTACAAAGAGTAATCAACACTACTAGCAACCTTACAAGTACCAATCGGAGTCGTGAGATGGAGATTGGTTACAAGTGATGAACTAGGGTTTGGAGATGAGATGGTGCTGATGAAGATGTTTATGGTGACGAGTCCCCTCCGATGAGAGAAGTGTTGGTGATGACGATGGCGAGGATTTCCCCCTTCGGGAGGGAAGTTTCCTCGGCAGGATCGTCCTGCCGGAGCTCTAGATTGGTTCTGCTCAAGTTCCGCCTCGTGGCGGCGGCGAAACCACGAAAAAGCTCCTCCTTGATTTTTTCCTGGACGAAACCCTCCATATAGCAAAAGAGGGGGGCAAGTGGGCCAGCAGGGTGCCCACAAGCCCCCATGGCGCGACCTGGGGGGGGGGGGGGGGGTGGCCGCGCCGTGCAGGCTTGTGGCCACCCCCTAGCGCCCCTCTCGCACTTCTTCGGCCCAGTATTATTGATAAATCGGGAAAAAAATCCTCGTTGATTTTTACGGCGTTTGGAGTTGCGCAGAATAGGTATCTCAACTTTGCTCCACTTTCAGGCCAGAATTCTAGTTGCCGGCATTCTTCCTCTTCATGTAAACCTTGCAAAATAAGAGAGAAAAGGCATAAGAATTGTACCGTGAAGTGAAATAACAGCCAAAGAAGCGATAAATATCAACATGAAAACATGATGCAAAATGGACGTATCAACTCCCCCAAGCTTAGACCTCGCTTGTCCTCAAGCGAAAGCCTAGCTCAATAAATATGTCCACATGTTTAGGGAGAGAGGTGTCGACAAAACAAGATACGAACATGCATGCATCATGATCATGATCAGAACAACAATACCAACATATAATCTCTCATGCTAAAGTGATAATTCCTTCACAAAGTAAAGCATGGATCAAGAACCTTACCGAGAAGTAACAACCGATAGCCTTTAGTCATTGAAGCAATTGCAATTTATCACAACATCAGAAACAGTCAAATAAGAGCTTGTAAAGCAAATCCACATACTCAATCATTCTTTCGTTCTCTACAATTGCTACAACTCACGTGGTACTCATGAGATCAAAGTTTCAGCTGGACACAGAGAAAGATAGGGGCATACAGTTTTTCCTCCCAACTGCTTACCTCAAGGGTAATGTCAACAATAATAATTCATGAATACTTACCTCCAAGTTGACATATGAATATAGATCTTTCCCAAGCATATGGCGGTAGCCAAGACAAAGGCGAAATAAGGAATTGGTGAAGATCACCATGACTCTTTCAAGGGCAAAAAGTAAAGGTACAAGATAGGCCCTTCGTAGAGGGAAGTAGAGGTTGTCATGCGTTTTTGAGGTTTGGATGCGTGTCCTCTTAGTGCGGAGGAACGTCACTTTATATTGCCTCCTATGATAAAGAATATGAATATAGATCTTTCCCAAGCTTAGACCTCGCTTGTCCTCAAGCGAAAACCAAGTTCCATAAACATGTCCACATGTTTAGGGACGAAGGTGTCGATAAAACATAATACAGACATGAGGGCATCATGATCACACATAGAACATCAATACATCATAAAGATTCTTATTGGAAAGTAACAATTCCTTCACAGAGCAAAGTATGAAGCAAAAACCTTACCGAGAAGTAGCCAACAACAGTCCATAGTCACTGAAGCAATTTCAATTTATCATAACATCAGAAAGAGTCAAATAAGAGCTTGTAAAGCAAACCCACATACTCAATCATCTCTTTTGTTTTCCACTGTTGTTACAACTCACGTGGTACTCATGGGATCAAAGTTTCAGCTGGACACAGAGGAAGATAGGGGCTTACAGTTTTGCCTCCCAACCATTTACCTCAAGGGTAAAATCAACAATAATAAAGCATAAGTACTCATCTCCAAGTTGATATATGAATATAGATCTTTCCCAAGCATGTGACGGTAGCCAAGACAAAGGCAAAATAGGGAATTGGTGAAGATCGCCATGAATCTTACAAGGGCAAAAAGTAAAGGTACAAGATAGGCCCTTCGCAGAGGGAAGCAGAGGTTGTCATGCGCTTTTGTGGTTTGGATGCGTGTCCTTTTAGTGCGGAGGAACGTCACTTTATATTGCCTCATGTGATAAAGAACTTTATTATGCAGTCTGTCGCTTTTATGTCTTCCTCATCACAGGTTCATATAAAGCTTATTTTCCACACACTAATAGATCATACATATTAGAGAGAAATTTTTATTGCTTGCACCGATGACAACTTACTTGAGAGATCTTATTCAATCCATAGGTAGGTATGGTGGACTCTCATGGCAAAACTGGTTTGAAGGTTTATGGATGCACAAGTAGTATCTCTACTTGGTGCGGGAGTTTTGGCTAATATGAGGTGGAAGCAATCGTCACATGCTAAGGGATCTCTAATCATATAACATTGTTCAGAGCCAAGCAAACACAATTCATTACGTTGTCTTCCTTGTCCAACATCTACTTCTAGGCATGCAATAGTTTAGTGAGTGTTCACAATCATAGATGGTGTGAGAGATGATATATTTATATGTGAACCTCTCCTTCTTTATCACTTCCTATTAATTGCAACAATGACCAAGGTCTATGTTTGCCTACCCTCAATAAGTTTCAATCCTCATTCTTTTTATATGTGAAGCCATCACTTCCCATAAGATCATTACATGATCTTTCGTGCTTTTGTTCTATTCTCACTCTTTTGATCATGGCAAGAGGCAAAGCCCTTCAACTAAGACACTCTTTATTATAAGGCTCACGAGCAAGAATACAATGGGGGTGACACAAAGCAAAACTCAAAACTAAAACACTAAGACTTTTAAACTACTAGAGAAAAAGAAAAACTGAAAAGGAAAACTAATACAAAGGAAAAGGCAAAAGATGTGATGGTGATATGATACCGGGGCAACTCCCCCAAGCTTGGCACAAGCCAAGGGGATTGCCCATACCAATGCTCAGTTGTATTCCTTTGGTGGTGAAGGTGGATGAGTTGTTGAAGAGGTCTTGAGCTTGTTTAATTTTCACTTGAGCATAAAATTCTGCTCCCTCAGATCATCATTTTCCTCTTCAAGCTTCAACACCCTTTGGCATAATTCCTGCTTACCCTCCTGCAAGAAACGAGAATGGATAAACAAAGTCTTAGACTTCTTCCTTGAGTCAGGGAGGCTCGACTTCTTGAACTCCACATGATTGTGTCCAGGTTGAGGTAGAGGAGCCTCCTCTTCATCGGAACTTGTTTGTTCCTTCCCCTTCGGATCATAATCTTCTTCCTCATCAGTTGTCCAGCCATAAGGATCCAAGTCCCCATAGACTTTGGGGTGAGCAAGGTAATCTGCCACATAGCTTTCCCCCTCTGAATCCTGAGAAGACATCTTGACCTAGATTTGCGGCACAAAACAAGCTCGAAACGAAAAACAGAGGAAATCTGCATGATGCAGGGGTCAGACCAAACGAAAGTATATATAATGATTTTTCTAGACCAGAAGGAGTACCCTGCACGGAAACGGAGTCCGGGAGGCGCACGAGGTGGCCACAAGCCCTCACGACGCGACCAGGGGGTGGGCCCATGCCGTGAAGGCTTGTCGCCTCCTCGCGCACTTTCCGGACTACTTCCAATTTTTGTATTTTTTCAAATATTCCAAAACGGAGAAAATTTCCTACTGGAAAAGTTTTGGACTCTGTTTTCTTACCGAATCACGTACCTCTTCATTTTCGGAGTCTGAAATAGGCTGATAAATGTCCCTTAGGTATTCTTCCGGAGTTATGGTATTGATGATATTGCTTTCAACATTCAGGGGAGTACCTGAGATATAATGCTTGATTCTCTGCCCATTTACCACTCTCGTACAATTACCTTCCGTGTTGTTGATCTTGATAGCACCGGAACGATATACTTCCTCAACAACATAGGGACCTTCCCATTTAGAGAGAAGATTGCCTGCAAAGAATCTTAAACGAGAGTTATATAACAAGACATAATCACCTACATTTTGAACTCACGCTTTTGTATCCTCTTATCATGCCACCTCATAACCTTCTCTTTGAAAAGCTTGGTATTCTCATATGCGTGAGTTCTCCACTCATCAAGCGAGCTAATATCAAATAACCTCTTCTCACCGTCAAGTTTGAAATCAAAGTTGAGCTCTTTGATTGCCCAATAAGCTTTATGCTATAGCTCAAGAGGTAAGTGACATGCTTTCCCATACACCATTTTGTACGGAGACATGCCCATGGGATTCTTATAGGCAATTCTATAAGCCCACAGTGCATCATCGAGCTTCTTAGACCAATTCTTTCTAGACCTGTTGACAGTCTTTTGCAGAATCAGTTTAATCTCTCTATTACTTAGCTCTACTTGACCACTGGATTGAGGGTGATAGGGAGACGCAATTCTATGGTTGACATCGTACTTAGGAAGCGTTTTACGGAAAGCACCATGAATGAAGTGTGAACCACCGTCGGTCATTAGATATCTAGGGACTCCAAATCTAGGGAAGATAACTTCTTTCAGCATCTTGATAGAGGTGTTGTGGTCAGCACTACTAGTGGGGATAGTTTCTACCCACTTAGTGACGTAATCATTAGCAACTAAGATGTGAGTATACCCATTGGATTTTGGAAAATGTCCCATATAATCAAAGCGCCAGACATCAAATGGTTCAATGACAAGTGAATAGTTCATAGGCATTTCCTGACGTTTGCTAATATTACCTATTCTTTGACATTCGTCACAAGACAAGACAAACTTACGGGCATCCTTGAAGAGAGTGGGCCAATAGAAACCTGATTGCAATACCTTGTATGCAGTTCTACCTCCTGCATGGTGTCCTCCGTAGGCCTCGGAGTGACACTTTTGTAGGATCTGTCCCTGTTCATGTTCATGTACACAACGTCTAATAACACCATCTACTCCTTCCTTATAAAGGTGAGGATCATCCCAAAAGTAGTGTCTCAAGTCAAAGAAGAATTTCTTCTTTTGCTGGTACGTGAAACTAGGTGGTATATATTTGGCAACGATATAGTTTGCATAATTAGCATACCACGGTGCACTACGTGAAGCATTGATGACATTCAATTGCTCATCAGGAAAGCTATCATCAATAGGTTGTGGGTCATCAAGAACGTTCTCCAACCTAGACAAGTTATCTGCTACAGGGTTATCAGCACCCTTCCTGTCGACAACGTGCAAATCAAATTCTTGTAGCAAGAGAACCCATCTGATAAGTCTAGGTTTAGCGTCTTTATTCTCCATGAGGTACTTAATGTTGGGGAACGTCGCATGGTAAACAAAAAATTTCCTACGCGCACGAAGACCTATCATGGTGATGTCCATCTATGAGAGGGGATGTGTGATCTACGTACCCTTGTAGACCGTACACCAGAAGCGTTAGTGAACGCGGTTGATGTAGTGGAACGTCCTTACGTCCCTCGATCCGCCTCGCGAACCGTCCCGCGATCAGTCCCACGATCTAGTGCTGAACGGACGGCACCTCCGCGTTCAACACACGTACAGCTCGACGATGATCTCAGCCTTCTTGATCCAGCAAGAGAGACAGAGAGGTAGAAGAGTTCTCCGGCAGCGTGACGGCGCTCCCGAAGTTGGTGATGATCTCGTCTCAGCAGGGCTCCGCCCGAGCTCCGCATAAACGCGATCTAGAGGTAAAACCGTGGAGATATGTGGTCGGGCTGCCGTGGCAAAGTTGTGTCAAATCAGCCCTAAAACCTCCGTATATATAGGGGGAAGAGGTGGAGCCTTGCCTTGGGGTCCAAGGACCCCTAAGGGTTTCGGCCGAGCCAAGGGGGGCAGCCCTCCCCTTCCAAACCGAGTCCAACTAGGTTTGGAAGGAGGAGTCCTTCCCCCTTTTCCCACCTCCTCTTTTTTTTTCTTTTCTCTTTGATTTTTCTTCCTATGGCGCATAGGGCTCTTTTGGGCTGTCCCACCAGCCCACTAAGGGCTGGTGCGCCACCCCCAATGCCTATGGGCTTCCCCGGGGTGGGTTGCCCCCCCGGTGAACTCCCGGAACCCATTCATCATTCCCGGTACATTCCCGGTAACTTCGAAAACCTTCCGGTAATCAAATGATGTCATCCTATATATCAATCTTCGTTTCCGGACCATTTTGGAAACCCTCGTGACGTCCGTGATCTCATTCGGGACTCTGAACAACATTCGGTAACCAACCATATAACTCAAATACGCATAAAACAACGTCGAACCTTAAGTGTGCAGACCCTGCGGGTTCGAGAACTATGTAGACATGACCCGAGAGACTCCTCGGTCAATATCCAATAGCGGGACCTGGATGCCCATATTGGATCCTACATATTCTACGAAGATCTTATTGTTTGAACCTCAGTGCCAAGGATTCATATAATCCCGTATGTCATTCCCTTTGTCCTTCGGTATGTTACTTGCCCGAGATTCGATCGTCAGTGTCCGTATACCTATTTCAATGAGTTAAATGCATGGGCGGTCCTTAAAGTTTAGGAGGAGTGCCAAGTTGGTCCCCATTCTATGAAAATGCACGTCTGGGTCCTAAATGTTTGTTAAGTGATTCATGCGAGGTCCTTTTCTCGTCTGACCAGCTTTGACCCACGCCACGTCACCGCATATTTGCATGAAGCCCCCCCAAATCTGATTCAATAGCGACCGCGGTCCCGCTCCTCTCGAATCCCTGTCTCTGTCTGTGGCGATTTGCGAGGCGACCGACGGCGGTGGAGTTGCATCTCCGGCGGGCAGACAGCTGAGGCGGTCCCGCCGACGCGGCGGCCGCGTGAATGGCGCCCGCAAGCAAGGGGCCCCTGCTACGGCGACCCGGCGATCCGCCGCCGCGCTACGGTAAGAAACCTAACCCTATCCCAACCCCATGCCAAGTAGATCGAATTAGATGTAGATTTTGACTAGATTCATGATACTTAGGCCCACTTGAGGAGCTGTTCACAGTAGAAATCAACTATGGTGGATTATTTTGCGGATTAGGCTCGTCCAAATCTTATGTCGATGGCAAAGTTGCTTGTTTTGATGAATGTGAAGCAGACACTTGGTCGCCTTTGTGGCTTAGGGATTTTATGCAGCAGCTAGGGTATTCTCAGT
This sequence comes from Hordeum vulgare subsp. vulgare, assembly GCF_904849725.1. Lineage (NCBI taxonomy): Eukaryota > Viridiplantae > Streptophyta > Magnoliopsida > Poales > Poaceae > Hordeum > Hordeum vulgare. Next base: position 566,030,909 of record NC_058522.1, on the reverse strand, counting down.
CAACAAATTATAGTTTGTACTGGCTGCTGCCTGGAAAGAACCTAGGTACAGGCCTTCGCATTGTCGACAGTGACACTGACACTCTAAGCATGATCGCTGTGGTTCCCAAGTTTCAGTTTTTCCAGTTGTTTGTCGACCACAAAGATACGGCATATCACAATGTACTGGATGGAATTCAACTTACTGGCACACCAAATCTTTCTTCAATGATGACCACCGATTCTGCTACATGTAATGTAGAAAGTAGCAGTAGCAGGGTTCCACCAATGCAGCAGGAGCAGCAGCAACAAAATGTTGGGCATGAGCTTAGAAGAAGCCAGAGGAGACAAGCAGCAGAAGGAGAAGGTCGCATTGGCTTAGATAGTGGCAGTGAAGACAGTGATTGTGAATCAGACTGGGTTGACTCTGACAATGAGATTGGAGTAGATGATGATGATCTATTCAATGAGTGGGTGGATGAAACATTTGATGACATGAAAAAGAAAAAAAATCCAAACTGGAGCAGGACAGTGACTATGATACAGATTTGGAGGAGCTTGAAGATTCTGAACTAGAACCTGCAGATTCAGGTGATGATGTTGAAGTAGTTGACAAGAAAGGAAAGAAGAAAGTAATGAAGAAAGTGAAGCTCAAAAGGTGGAGGCCAGAGAACAGCAAACAAGTGGAATTCCACATTGCCATGGTGTTTCTGTCTATTGTTGAGCTCAGAACTGCAATTCAAGAGTATATTATCAAGCAAAGGGTGCAGGTACACTACAAGAAGAATGATTTGCAGAGGGTCAGAGCCTGTTGTATGGGAGAGGGAAATTGTCCTTGTTACTTGTATGCTGCACCTGACAGCAGGACTAAGTCATGGATAGTGAAGAAATATGTGGGACAACACCAGTGTGTAAGGGAATGGCAGCTGAAGCAGTTCACAGCCAAGTATTTAGCTGCCAAATACTTGGAATCTTTCAGAGCAGATGACAAAATGTCACTCAAGAATTTTAAAAATGTTGTGCAAGCAGATTTCAACATGGAGCCTAGTAGAAGCAAGCTTTCAAGGGCTAGAAGAATTGCACTGCAGAAGATACATGGAGATGAGTTGGAGCAGTATAATTTGCTCTGGGATTTTGCTGCTGAAATTAGAAGATCTAATCCTGGGAGCACTATGTTTGTTAGTGCAAAAGATGGAGTGTTTGAAAGCTGCTACATGTCATTAGATGCATGTAAGAGGGGTTTTTTGGCAGCATGCAGGCCTATTATATGTATTGATGGGTGCCATATCTAGGCATATATTGATGTGAGTATGAAGTGAACTTGCTGAAACTAGAGAACTAGTGAAACCTGATGGTTAGGATATATTTTGCATGGTGCATGGTGGTTTGTACTGAAACCTGATGTCAAAATGTGGTGACTGGTTTCACACAAACCATTATCAGTGCAACTATTAAGTTATGTGTAATCTGGATTTGCAAAGTATCAGATGAATGTGATGCCAATGCTTGTTCCTGCTAGTTCCTGAAAATACTTTTATTCATTGCAAGTTCCTGATACATAGTCTGCGACATCGACAACATTCTTGCAATCAACAACACAAAAGATTCATTGCTAGTTCCTGGTACATAATCTACTTAGCTACAGCCACATACAACATTATTGCAATCAACACAACCAAAGCAGTAATCACATGCCTACACAGCACAATCAACTGATCCATCTTATTCAGACATCGTTCCATTTTCGGAACCAACTGGTCCATCTTCAGTCCACTGCCTATTTCCTCATCAATTGCTTCAATCCGAAAGTCGCCACCCGAATAATCAACAGATGCAGTGCCACCACCAGCGATGAATCCATTTGCGATTAGGAATGCAACATAGTTGTCCTCCCCATCTTCCCAGTAGTAGTGATTGCAAGGATTCATCCCCTTCTTCAGAAAGAAAAAATCCGAAAAAACAATCGATTCAATCAGCATTCAAATCCAAATGAAAACCCAAATCTTGAAGTGAGAAACTTACACCATGATTAGGGCACTTGTAGAACACACGTCCTGGATTAGCTACTGATCTGGAAACGCACCGAACCGTGCGGCGCATTTGACAGCACGGACACGGAACTAAAGGCAGTGTTGACCTGAGAGGTGCAGGCCTTCTGGGTCCTAAAGCTACTGGCAGCGATGCAACCGGCGACGAAGCCTTCGATCTATTGCCACCAGACGAGCTACCAGCGAGAGACATGGCGGCTGGAGAAGAGAGCCGAGGAAGAGCAAACCTAGGGACTGGGGAATAGAAAGACAGAGTCTTATAAGGGTTCAGATGCAAATATCCACGACCCAGACGAGAAAAGGACCTCGCATGAATCACTTAACAAACATTTAGGACCCAGACGTGCATTTTCATAGAATAAGGACCAACTTGACGCTTCTCGTAAACTTTGAGGACCACCCGTGCATTTAACTCTATTTCAATCTCGTTTACCGGCAAGTCTCTTTACTCGTTCCGTAATACAAGATCCCGCAACTTACACTAAGTCACATTGCTTGCAAGGCTTGTGTGTGATGTTGTATTACCGAGTGGGCCCCGAGATACCTCTCCGTCACACGGAGTGACAAATCCCAGTCTCGATCCATACTAACTCAACGAACACCTTCGGAGATACCTGTAGAGCATCTTTATAGTCACCCAGTTATGTTGCGGCGTTTGATACACACAAAGTATTCCTCCGGTGTTAGTGAGTTATATGATCTCATGGTCACAGGAACAAATACTTGACACGCAGAAAACAGTAGCAACAAAATGACATGATCAACATGCTACATCTATTAGTTTGGGTCTAGTCCATCACGTGATTCTCCTAATGACGTGATCCAGTTATCAAGCAACAACACCTTGTTCATAATCAGAAGACACTGACTATCTTTGATCAACTGGCTAGCCAACTAGAGGCTTGCTAGGGACAACGTTTTGTCTATGTATCCACACATGTAAATGAGTCTTCATTCAATACAATTATAGCATGGATAATAAACGATTATCTTGATACAGGAATTATAATAATAACTATATTTATTATTGCCTCTAGGGCATAATTCCAACAGTCTCCCACTTGCACTAGAGTCAATAATCTAGCCCTCACATCATCATGCGAATTACATTGTAATAAATCTAACACCCATACAGTTCTGGTGTTGATCATGCTTTGCCCGTGGAAGAGGTTTAGTCAGCGGGTCTGCTACATTCAGATCCGTGTGCACTTTGCATATATTTACGTCCTCTCCTTCGACGTAGTCGCGGATGAGGTTGAAGCATCGTTTGATGTGTCTAGACTTCTTTGGAAACCGTGGTTCCTTTGCTAAGGCAATGGCACCCGTCTTGTCACAGAACAAGGTTATTGGATTCAGTGCGCTCGGCACCACTCCAAGATCCGTCATGAACTGCTTCATCCAGACACCCTCCTTAGCCGCCTCCGAGGCAGCCATGTACTCCGCTTCACATGTAGAATCTGCTACGACGCTTTGCTTGGAACTGCACCAGCTTACCGCACCCCCATTAAGAATAAATACGTATCCGGTTTGCGACTTAGAGTCGTCCGGATCTGTGTCAAAGCTTGCATCGACGTAACCTTTTACGTCGAGATCTTCGTCACCTCCATACACGAGAAACATCTCCTTAGTCCTTTTCAGGTACTTCAGGATATTCTTGACCGCCGTCCAGTGATCCACTCCTGGATTACTCTGGAACCTACCTGCCATACTTATGGCCAGGCTAACGTCCGGTCTAGTGCACATCATTGCATACATGATAGAACCTATGGCTGAAGCATAGGGGACGGTGCGCATATGCTCTCTATCCTCATCAGTTGTTGGGCACTGAGTCTTACTCAATCTCGTACCTTGTAAAACTGGCAAGAACCCTTTCTTGGACTGTTCCATTTTGAACCTCTTCAAAACTTTATCAAGGTATGTGCTTTGTGAAAGTCCTATCAGGCGTTTTGATCTATCCCTGTAGATCTTAATGCCTAGAATGTAAGCAGCTTCTCCTAGGTCCTTCATAGAGAAACTTTTATTCAAGTAATCCTTTATGCTCTCCAAAAACTCTACGTTGTTTCCAATCAGCAATATGTCATCCACATATAATATTAGAAACGCCACAGAGCTCCCACTCACTTTCTTGTAAATACAAGATTCTCCAACCACTTGCATAAACCCAAATGCTTTGATCACCTCATCAAAGCGTTTGTTCCAACTCCGAGATGCTTGCACCAGTCCATAAATGGATCGCTGGAGCTTGCACACCTTGTTAGCATTCTTAGGATCGACAAAACCTTCGGGTTGCATCATATACAACTCTTCCTTAAGGAAACCGTTAAGGAACGCCGTTTTGACATCCATCTGCCAGATTTCATAATCGAAAAATGCAGCTATTGCTAACATGATTCTGACGGACTTAAGCATCGCTACGGGTGAGAATGTCTCATCGTAGTCAACTCCTTGAACTTGTGAAAAACCTTTTGCCACAAGTCGAGCTTTATAAACAGTCACATTGCCGTCAGCGTCCGTCTTCCTCTTAAAGATCCATTTGTTCTGAATAGCCTTGCGGCCCTCAGGCAGTACTTCCAAAGTCCACACTTTGTTCTCATACATGGATCCTATCTCGGACTTCATGGCTTCTAGCCATTTGTTGGAATCTGGGCCCACCATTGCTTCTTCATAATTTGCAGGTTCATTGTTGTCCAACAACATGATTGATAAGACGGGATTACCGTAACACTATGGAGCAGCACGTGGTCTCGTCGACCTGCGTGGTTCGACAGAAACTTGAACCGGAGTTTCATGATCATCATCATTAACTTCCTCCTCAACCGGCGTCGCAACGACAGAGGTTTCCCCTTGCCCTGCGCCGCCATCCAGAGGGATGAGAGGTTCGACAACCTCGTCAAGTTCTATCTTCCTCCCACTCAATTCTCTCGAGAGAAACTCCTTCTCGAGAAAAAGCTCCGTTTTTAGCAACAAACACTTTGCCCTCGGATTTGAGATAGAAGGTGTACCCAACTGTCTCTTTTGGGTAACCTATGAAGATGCACTTTTCCTCTTTGGGTTCCAGCTTTTCAGGCTGAAGCTTTTTGACATAAGCATCACATCCCCAAACTTTAAGAAACGACAACTTTGGCCTTTTGCCATACCACAGTTCGTATGGTGTCGTCTCAACGGATTTTGATGGTGCCCTATTTAAAGTGAATGCAGCTGTTTCTAATGCATAACCCCAAAATGATAATGGCAAATCGGTAAGAGACATCATAGATCACACCATCTATAATAAAGTACGATTACGATGTTCGGACACACCATTACGCTGTGGTGTTCCAGGTGGTGTCAACTGTGAAACAATTCCACATTGTCTTAAGTGAGCACCAAACTCGAAACTCAGATATTCACCCCCACGATCAGACCGTAGGAACTTGATCTTCTTGTTACGATGATTTTCAACTTCACTCTGAAATTGCTTGAACTTTTCAAATGTTTCAGACTTGTGCTTCCTTAAGTAGACATAACCATATCTACTCAAATCGTCAGTGAAGGTGAGAAAATAACGATATCCGCCGCGTGCCTCTACGCTCATCGGACCACACACATCGGTATGTATGATTTCCAACAAGTCACTCGCACGCTCCATTGTTCCGGAGAACGGAGTTTTAGTCATCTTGCCCATGAGGCATGGTTCGCACGTGTAAAATGAATCAAAGTCAAGTGACTCCAAAAGTCCATTGGCATGGAGTTTCTTTATGCGCTTTACACCAATATGACCTAAGCGGCAGTGCCACAAAAATATGCCGCTATCATTGTTAACTCTAACTCTTTTGGTCTCAATGTTATGTATGTGTGTATCGCTATCAAGATTCAATATGAACAATCCTCTCACATTGGGTGCATGACCATAAAAGATGTTACTCATAGAAATAGAACATCCATTATTCTCTGACTTAAAAGAGTAACCGTCTCACAATAAACAAGATCCAGATATAATGTTCATGCTCAACGCAGGCACTAAATAACAATGATTCAAGTTCATAACTAATCCTGATGGTAACTGAAGTGAAACTGTGCCGACGGCGATTGCGTCAACCTTGGAACCATTTCCTACGCGCATCGTCACTTCATCTTTCGCCAGCCTTCGTCTATTCCGCAGTTCCTGTTTTGAGTTGCAAATATGAGCAACAGAACCGGTATCGAATACCCAGGCACTACTACGAGAGCCGGTTAAGTACACATCAATAACATGTATATCAAATATACCTTATTTTTCTTTGGCCGCCTTCTTATCAGCCAGATACTTGGGGCAATTGCGCTTCCAGTGACCCATACCCTTGCAATAGTAACACTCTGTTTCAGGCTTAGGTCCAGCTTTGGGTTTCTCCGTCGGATTGGCAACAGGCTTGCCGCTCTTCTTTGAATTACCCTTCTTGCCTTTGCCGTTTCTCTTGAAACTAGTGGTCTTATTCACCATCAACACTTGATGCTCTTTACGGAGTTCAGACTCTGCGACTTTCAGCATCGCAAACAACTCGCCGGGAGACTTGTTCATCCCTTGCATGTTGTAGTTCAACACAAAGCCTTTATAGCTTGGCGGCAGTGATTGAAGGATTCTGTCAGTGATAGCTTCTTGCGGGAGTTCAATCCCCAGCTCAGCTAGACGGTTTGAGTACCCAGACATTTTGAGCACATGTTCACTGACAGACGAGTTCTCCTCCATCTTGCAAGCATAGAATTTATCGGAGGTCTCATACCTCTCGATCCGGGCATTCTTCTGAAAGATAAACTTCAACTCCTGGAACATCTCAAATGCTCCATGACGCTCAAAGCGACGTTGAAGTCCCGGTTCTAAGCCATACAAGACTGCACATTGAACTACTGAGTAGTCCTCCTTACGTGCTAACCAAGCGTTCTTAACATCCTGATCAGCCATAGCGGGTGGTTCATCTCCTAGCGCAGCATTAAGGACATAATCCTTCTTCCCAGCTTGTAAGATTAGCTTAAGATTACGAGCCCAGTCTACAAAGTTGCTTCCATCATCTTTCAACTTAGCTTTCTCTAGGAACGTATTAAAATTCAGGGTGACTGTCGCGTGAGCCATGATCTACAACACAAATATATTAAAAGTGGACTTAGACTATGTTCAAGATAATTACAGTTTAACTTAATCAAATTACTCGCTAAACTCCCACTCAAAAAGTACATCTCTCTAGTCATTTGAGTGGTTCATGATCCACTTACACTAGCTCAAGTCCGATCATCACGTGAGTTGAGCATAGTTTCAGTGGTAAGCATCCCCATGCTAATCATATCATCTATATGATTCATGATCGACCTTTCGGTCTCATGTGTTCTGAGGCCATGTCTGCACATGATAGGCTCGTCAAGCTTAACCCGAGTGTTCCGCGTGCGCAACTGTTTTGCACCCGTTGTATGTGAACGTTGAGTCTATCACACCCGATCATCACGTGGTGTCTCGAAACGACGAACTATAGCAACGGTGCACAGTCGGGGAGAACACAATTTCGTCTTGAAATTTTAGTGAGAGATCACCTCATAATGCTACCGTCGTTCTAAGCAAAATAAGGTGCGTAAAAGGATTAACATCACATGCAATTCATAAGTGACATGATATGGCCATCATCACGTGCTCCTTGATCTCCATCACCAAGCACCGGCACGATCTTCTTGTCATCGGCGTCACACCATGATCTCCATCATCATGATCTCCATCGGGGTTGTCATGCTAGTCATGCTATTACTACTAAAGCTACATCCTAGCAAAATAGTAAACGCATCTGCAAGCACAAACGTTAGTTTAAAGACAACCCTATGGCTCCTGCCGGTTGCCGTACCATCGACGTGCAAGTCGATATTATCTATTACAACATGATCATCTCATACATCCAATATATCACATCACATCATTGGCCATATCACATCACAAGCATACCCTGCAAAAACAAGTTAGACGTCCTCTAATTTTGTTGTTGCATGTTTTACGTGGTGACCATGGCTATCTAGTAGGATCGCATCTTACTTACGCAAACACCACAACGGAGATATATGAGTTGCTATTTAACCTCATCCAAGGACCTCCTCGGTCAAATTTGATTCAACTAAAGTTGGAGAAACTGACACCCGCCAGTCATCTTTGAGCAACGGACTTACTCGTAGCGATGAAACCAGTCTCTCGTAAGCGTACGAGTAATGTCGGTCCGAGCCGCTTCGATCCAACAATACCGCGGAATCAAGAAAAGACTAAGGAGGGCAGCAAAACGCACATCACCGCCCACAAAAACTTTTGTGTTCTACTCGAGAAGACATCTACGCATGAACCTAGCTCATGATGCCACTGTTGGGGAACGTCACATGGGAAACAAAAATTTTCCTACGCGCACGAAGACCTATCATGGTGATGTCCATCTACGAGAGGGGATGTGTGATCTACGTACCCTTGTAGACCGTACAGCAAAAGCGTTAGTGAACGCGGTTGATGTAGTGGAACGTCCTCACGTCCCTCGATCCGCCCCGTGAACCGTCCCGCGATCAGTCCCACGATCTAGTGCCGAACGGACGGCACCTCCGCGTTCAGCACACGTATAGCTCGACGATGATCTCGGCCTTCTTGATCCAGCAAGAGAGACGGAGAGGTAGAAGAGTTCTCCGGCAGCGTGACGGTGCTCCGGAGGTTGGTGATGATCTCGTCTCAGCAGGGCTCCGCCCGAGCTCCGCATAAACGCGATCTAGAGGTAAAACCATGGAGATATGTGGTCGGGCTGCCGTGGCAAAGTTGTGTCAAATCAGCCCTAAAACCTCCGTATATATAGGGGGAAGTGGGGGAGCCTTGCCTTGGGGTCCAAGGACCCCTAAGGGTTTTGGCCGAGCCAAGGGGGGCAGCCCTCCCCTTCCAAACCGAGTCCAACTAGGTTTGGAAGGAGGAGTCCTTCCCCCTTTTCCCACCTCCTCTTTTTTTTTCTTTTCTCTTTGATTTTTCTTCCTGTGGCGCATAGGGCTCTTTTGGGCTGTCCCACCAGCCCACTAAGGGCTGGTGCGCCACCCCCAATGCCTATGGGCTTCCCCGGGGTGGGTTCCCCCCCCCCCCCCCCCGTGAACTCCCAGAACCCATTCGTCATTCCCGGTACATTCCCGGTAACTCCGAAAACCTTCCGGTAATAAAATGAGGTCATCCTATATATCAATCTTCGTTTCCGGACCATTCCGGAAACCCTCGTGACGTCCGTGATCTCATCCGGGACTCCGAACAACATTCGGTAACCAACCATATAACTCAAATACGCATAAAACAACGTCGAACCTTAAGTGTGCAGACCCTGCGGGTTCGAGAACTATGTAGACATGACCCGAGAGACTCCTCGGTCCATATCCAATAGCGGGACCTGGATGCCCATATTGGATCCTACATATTCTACGAAGATCTTATCGTTTGAACCTCAGTGCCAAGGATTCATATAATCCCGTATATCATTCCCTTTGTCCTTCGGTATGTTACTTGCCCGAGATTCGATCGTCAGTATCCGTATACCTATTTCAATCTCGTTTCCCGGCAAGTCTCTTTACTCGTTCCGTAATACAAGATCCCGCAAATTACACTAAGTCACATTGCTTGCAAGGCTTGTGTGTGATGTTGTATTACCGAGTGGGCCCCGAGATACCTCTCCGTCACACGGAGTGACAAATCCCAGTCTCGATCCATACTAACTCAACGAACACCTTCGGAGATACCTATAGAGCATCTTTATAGTCACCTAGTTACGTTGCGACGTTTGATACACACAAAGTATTCCTCCGGTGTTAGTGAGTTATATGATCTCATGGTCATAGGAACAAATACTTGACACGCAGAAAACAGTAGCAACAAAATGACACGATCAACATGCTACGTCTATTAGTTTGGGTCTAGTCCATCACGTGATTCTTCTATTGACGTGATCCAGTTATCAAGCAACAACACCTTGTTCATAATCAGAAGACACTGACTATCTTTGATCAACTAGCTAGCCAACTAGAGGCTTGCTAGGGACAGTGTTTTGTCTATGTATCCACACATGTAAATGAGTCTTCATTCAATACAATTATAGCATGGATAATAAACGATTATCTTGATACATGAATTATAATAATAACTATATTTATTATTGCCTCTAGGACATAATTCCAACACTTAATAGCAGCATGATCAGTGTGAATAGTGACTTTGGAATCAACTATGTAAGACCTGAACTTTTCACATGCAAACACGACTGCTAAAAATTCCTTCTCCGTAGTGGCATAGTTTCATTGGGCACTGTCTAGAGTTTTACTAGCGTAGTGAATAACATTCAACTTCTTATCGACTCTTTGCCCTAGAACAACACCAACAACATAATCACTAGCGTCACACATGATCTCAAAAGGTAAGTTCCAATCAGGTGGTTGAACAATAGGTGCAGTTATCAAAGCCCTCTTAAGTATTTCGAAGGCTTACTCACAATCATCATCAAAAACAAAAGGAATATCCTTTTGCAAGAGATTGGTAAGAGGCCTAGAAATCTTAGAGAAGTCTTTAAAGAACCTTCTATAGAAACCAGCATGACCAAGGAAACTTCTTATACCTTTGATATCTGTGGGGTATGGCATTTTCTCGATTGCATCAGCCTTAGCCTTATCGACTTCAATACCTCTTTCAGAAATTTTATGTCCTAGGACGATGCCTTCATTAACCATAAAGTGGCACTTCTCCCAATTCAAGACAAGATTGGTGTCTTTACATCTCTGTTAGACTCGATCAAGGTTGCTGAGGCAATCATCAAAGGAAGACCCGCAAACGGAGAAGTCATCCATGAAAACCTCAACAATCTTTTCACAAAAGTCAAAGAATATAGCCATCATACATCTTTGAAAGGTGGCAGGTGCACTACATAAGCCAAAAGGCATACGTCTATAGGCAAAGGTACCGAAAGGGCAGGTGAAAGTGGTTTTCTCCTGATCCGATTGTGCAACTGGTATTTGGGAGAAACCAGAATAACCGTCTAAAAAGCAGAAGTGTGTGTGTTTAGACAGCCTTTCTAGCATTTGGTCGATAAAAGGCAACGGGTAATGATCTTTCCTAGTGGATTTATTCAATTTCCTAAAATCGATCACCATCCTATAGCAAATAATAATCCTCTGTGGGATCAATTCATCCTTAGCATTAGGGACAACGGTAATACCTCCCTTCTTAGGGACGCAATGCATCGGACTCACCCAATCGATATGAGCAACATGATAGATGATACCTGCTTCCAGGAGCTTTAGTATTTCTATTCTCACTACCTCTTTCATCTTAGGATTCAATCTCCTTTGATGATCAACAACTGGTTTGAAAACAGGATCGGTCTTAATCTTGTGCTGGCATAGCGTAGGACTAATGGCCTTAAGATCATCAAGAGTATATCCAATAGCAGCACGGTGCTTCCTTAGAGTTTTTAGTAGCTCCTTTTCTTCATGCTCCCAGAGGCTAGGACTAATAATAACAGGATATATCTCCTTTTCATCAAGATAGGCATACTTAAGAGTATCAGGCAACTGTTTGAGCTCGAACACAGGATCACCCTTTGGTGGGGGTGGATCCCCAAGCAGTTCAATAGGCAGATTATTCTTAAGGATAGGATATTGTTCTAAGACAACTCTATCTATCTCATCCCTTTCATCCATATGCATATCATTTTCATGCTCAGGCAAGTATTGCTCTAAGGGATGAGTAGGAGGCATGACAATAGAGGCTAAGGCAATAGTTTCATCCCTACTAGGCAACTCCTTTTCATGATGTTGTCTACTAAACTTAGAGAAATTGAACTCATGTGACACACCTTCAAAGCCAACAGTGACAGTTTGCTTCTCATAATCAATATGAGCATTGACAGTATTGAGAAAAGGTCTACCGAATATGATGGGACAAAAGTTATCTTGTGCGGTAGCAAGAACGAGGAAATCAGCAGGATACTTCGTTTTACCACACAAGACTGCAACATCCCTAACAATTCCCACATGGAAGATAGTATCTCTATTGGCAAGCTAAATAGTGACATCAATGGGCTCTATCTCAACATGTGCAATCTCATCTTTGATTTCATCGTATAAGGATTGAGGTATTGCGCTAACACTAGCACCCACGTCACATAAACCATGATAACAATGATCTCTATCTTAACAGAAACCACATGCATGCTAACAACAGGCCTATGTTTGTCTCTAGCGTGAGGTTTAGCAATTCTAGCAGCATCTTCACAGAAGTGAATATTATGTCCCTCAACTTCTTCAGGCAGAAGATCTTTGATAATAGCAATGCTAGGTTCAACTCTAATTTGCTCACGGGGTGTAGGTGTTCTAATATAGCCTCTACGTATCACAGTTGAAGCTTTAGAATGATCCTTTATCCTAACAGGGAAAGGTGGTTTCTCAATGTAAGCAGTGGGAACAACATGATCATTATAGGCAATGACTTTCTCTTCAACTGGAGTGGGTTTAACTACATTGACTTCTAAAGGAGGATGATATTTATGTTGGAAATATGCCCTAGAGGCAATAATAAATTAGTTATTATTATATTTATTTGTGCATGATAATCGTTTATTATCCATGCTATAATTGTATTGATTGGAAACACAATACTTGTGTGGATACATAGACAAAACACTGTCCCTAGTAAGCCTCTAGTTGACTAGCTCGTTGATCAAAGATGGTCAAGGTTTCCTGACCATAGGCAAGTGTTGTTACTTGATAACGGATCACATCATTAGGACAATCATGTGATGGACAAGACCCAAACTATGAACGTAGCATATTGATCGTGTCGTTTTATTGCTATAGTTTTCTGCATGTCAAGTATTTGTTCCTGTGACCATGAGATCGTATAACTCACTGGCACCGGAGGAATACCTTGTGTGTATCAAACGTCACAACGTAACTGGTGACTATAAAGATGCTCTAGAGGTATCTCCGAAGGTGTCCTTGAGTTAGTATGGATCAAGACTGGGATTTGTCACTCCGTGTGACGGAGAGGTATCTCGGGGCCCACTCGGTAATACAACATCACACACAAGCCTTGCAAGAAATGTGACTTAGTGTATGTCACATCATCTTGTATTACGGAACGAGTAAAGAGACTTGCCGGGAAACGAGATTGAAATAGGTATGCGGATACCGACGATCGAATCTCGGGCAAGTAACATACCGAAGGACAAAGGGAATGACATACGGGATTATATGAATCCTTGACACTGAGGTTCAACCGATAAGATCTTTGGAGAATATGTAGGATCCAACATGGGCATCCATGTCCCGCTATTGCATATTGACCGAGGAGTCTCTCGGGTCATGTCTACATAGTTCTCGAACCCGCAGGGTCTGCACACTTAAGGTTCGGCGATGTTTTATGCGTATTTGAGTTATATGGTTGGTTACCGAATGTTGTTCGGAGTCCCGGATGAGATCACATATGTCACGAGGGTTTCTGGAATGGTACAGAGACGAAGATTGATATATAGGATGACCTCATTTGATTACCGGAAAGTTTTCGGCATTACCAGGAATGTACTGGGAGTGACGAATGGGTTCCGGATGTTCACCGGGGGGGCCAGCCCACCCAGGGGAAGCCCATAGGCCTTAGGGGTCCCGCACCAGCCCTTAGTGGGATGGTGGGAAAGCCCAAGAGGGCCCTTGTGCAGGAGATAAGAAAAATCAAAGAGAAAAAAAAGGGGAAGTGGGAAAGTAGAGAAGGACTCCACCTTCCAATCCTAGTTGGACTAGGATTGGAGGAGGAATCCTCCTCCCCCCTTCGGCCGACCCCATGGGGCTCTCTTGAGCCTCAAGGCAGGTCCCTCCTGATGACCCACAAGTATAGGGGATCAATCGTAGTCCTTTCGATAAGTAAGAGTGTCGAACCTAACGAGGAGCAGAAGGCTGTGATAAACAATTTTCAGCAAGGTAATAACTGCAAGCACTGAAAGTAGCGGTAACAAGTGATGGTGTAGAAGGTGAAACGTAGCAAGCGAAAAGTAACAAGTAACAAGTAGTAGCAACGGTGCAGCAAGTGGCCTAATCCCTTTTGTAGCAAGGGACAAGCCTAAACAGAGTCTTATAGGAGGAAAAACGCTCCCGAGGACACACGGGAATTTCTGTCATGCTAGTTTCATCATGTTCACGTGATTCGCATTCGTTACTTTGATAGTTTGATATGTGGGTGGACCGGCGCTTGGGTACTGCCCTTACTTGTACAAGCATCCCACTTATGATTAACCCCTCTCGCAAGCATCCGCAACTACGAAAGAAGAATTAAGACAACGTCTAACCATAGCATTAAACTAGTGGATCCAAATCAGCCCCTTACGAAGCAACACATAGACTGGGGTTTAAGCTTCTGTCACTCTAGCAACTCATCATCTACTTACTACTACCCAATGCCTTCCTCTAGGCCCAAAACATGATGAAGTGTTATGTAGTCGACGCTCACATAACACCACTAGAGGGAAAGACAACATACATCATATCAAAATACCGAACGAATACCAAATCCACATGACTATTATCAGCATGACTTATCGCATGTCCTCGGGAACAAAAGTAACTACTCACAAAGCATAATCATAATCATGATCAGAGGTGTAATGAATAGCATCAAGGATCTGAACATAAACTCTTCCACCAAGTAATCCAACTAGCATCAACTACAAAGAGTAATCAACACTACTAGCAACCTTACAAGTACCAATCGGAGTCGCGAGACGGGGATGTGTTACAAGAGATGAACTAGGGAATGGAGAGGAGATGGTGATGATGAAGATGTTGATGGAGATGACTCCCCTCCGACGAGAGGAGTGTTGGTGATGACGATGGCGACGATTTCCCCCTCCGGGAGGGAAGTTTCCCCGGCAGGATCGTCCTGCCGGAGCTCTAGATTGGATCTGCTCAAGTTCCGCCTCGTAGCGGCGGCGAAACCACGAAAAAGCTCCTTCTTGATTTTTTCTGGAACGAAACCCTTCATATAGCAAAAGAGGGGGGCCAGTGGGCCGTCAGGGAGCCCACAAGCCCTGTAGCCGCCACGAGGGGGTGGCGGCTACCAGGCTTGTGGGGCCCTGGTAGCTCCCCTCTCGTACTTCTATCGCCTAGTATTTTTTATATATTCCCAAAAAGTTCCACGTTGATTTTCAGGGCGTTTGGAGTTGTGCAGAATAGAGGACCCAGAGTTGCTCCTTTTCCAGTCCAGAATTCCAACTGCCGGCATTCTCCCTCTTCAAATAAACCTTGCAAAATAAGAGAGAAAAGACATAAGTATGGTACCACAAGGTAATATAACAGCCCATAAAGCGATAAATATCAACATGAAAGCATGATGAAAAATGGACGTATCAACTCCCCCAAGCTTAGACCTCGCTTGTCCTCAAGCGAAACCAAGTTCCACAAACATGTCCACATGTTTAGGGATGAAGGTATCGATAAAACATAATACGTACATGAGGGCATCATGATCACACATAGAACAGCAATACATCATAAAGATTCTTATTGGAAAGTAACAATTCCTTCACAGAGCAAAGTATGAAGCAAAAACCTTACAATAGACAACAACAGTCCGTAGTCACTGAAGCAATTTCAATTTATCATAACATCAGAAAGAGTCAAATAAGAGCTTGTAAAGCAAACCCACATACTCAATCATCTCTTTTGTTTTCCACTGTTGTTACAACTCACGTGGTACTCATGGGATCAAAGTTTCAGCTGGACACAGAGGAAGATAGGGGCTTACAGTTTTGCCTCCCAACCATTTACCTCAAGGGTAAAATCAACAATAATAAGCATAAGTACTCATATCCAAGTTGATATATGAATATAGATCTTTCCCAAGCATGTGACGGTAGCCAAGACAAAGGCAAAATAGGGAATTGGTGAAGATCGCCATGACTCTTACAAGGGCAAAAAGTAAAGGTACAAGATAGGCCCTTCGCAGAGGGAAGCAGAGGTTGTTATGCGCTTTTGTGGTTTGGATGTGTGTCCTCTTAGTGCGGAGGAACGTCACTTTATATTGCCTCCTGTGATAAAGAACTTTATTATGCAGTATGTCGCTTTTATGTCTTCCTCATCACAGGTTCGTATAAAGCTTATTTTCCACACACTAATAGATCATACATAATAGAGAGCAATTTTTATTGCTTGCACCGATGACAACTTACTTGAGGGATCTTATTCAATCCATAGGTAGGTATGGTGGACTCTCATGGCAAAACTGGGTTGGAGGTTTATGGATGCACAAGTAGTATCTCTACTTGGTGCGGGAGTTTTGGCTAATATGAGGTGGAAGCAATCGTCACATGCTAAGGGATCTCTAATCATATAACATTGTTTGGAACCAAGCAAACACAATTCATTATGTTGTCTTCCTTGTCCAACATCTACTTCTAAGCATGTAATAGTTTGGTGAGTGCTCACAATTATAGAAAGTGTCTAAGATGATATATTTATATGTGAACCTCTCTTTCCTTATTACTTCTTACTAATTGCAACAATGACTGGGGTCTATGTTGGTCTATTCTCAACAAGTTTCAATCATCATAATTATTATATGTGAAGCTATCACTTCCCATAAGATCATCTCATGATATGTCATGCTATCGTTCTTTTAATACTTTTGATCATGGCACAAAACAAAGCCCTTGACTAAGATACTCTTTATTATATAGCTCGCAAGCTCGAATACAACGGGGGAGACACAAAGCAGAAGACTCAAACTAAACACTAAAGACTTATTCCACTAAGAGAAGAAATAAAAACTGAAAAGGAAAGAACTAAAACAAAGGTAAAAGCAAAAGATATAAAGTTGATACGATACCAGGGCAACTCCCCCAAGCTTCGCAAAAGCCAAGGGGATTGCCCATACCAATGCTCAGTTGTCTTCCTTTGGTGGTGATGGTGGTGGAGTTGTTGGAGTAGTCTTGAGCTTGTCTAATTTCCACTTGAGAAAAAAGTTCCGCTCCCTCAGATCGTCATTTTCCTCCTCAAGTTTCAACACTTTGTGGCAAAGTTCCTGCTTACTCTCCTGCAAGAAACGAGAAGGGATAAATATGGTCTTGGGCTTCTTCCTGGAGTTGGGGAAGTCATGACGATCTGGATCTGCAACAGAAACAGGCTCGAAACGAAAACAGAGGAAAACTGCGCGATACGGAGATCAAAACCCTCGGGCATATATATAATGATTTTTTCTGGACCAGAAGGAGTACTCCACAAGAAAACGGAGTCCGGGAGGCACACGAGGTGCCCACAAGCCCTGTAGCCGCCGCCAGGGGGTAGGTGGCGGCTACCAAGCTTGTGGCCGCTTCGTGCGCTCTCCGGACTGCTTTTTATTTTTCTAATTTTCCAAAAATTCCAAAACAGAGAAAATTTCCTATTGGAAAAGTTTTGGAGTCCAATTACTGACCGAAACAAATACCTCTTCGTTTTCAGGGTCTGAAACAGGCTGATAAACATCCCTTATGTACTCCTCTGGAGTTATGATATTGATGATATTGGTCTCAACATTTATGGAAGTACCAGAGATGTAATGCTTGATTCTTTGCCCATTTACCACTCTAGGAAAATTTTCTTCCGTGTTATTGATTTTGATGGCACCGGAACGATATACTTCCTCAACAACGTAAGGACCTTCCCATTTAGAGAGAAGCTTGCCTGCGAAGAATCTTAAGCGAGAATTTTATAGCAGGACATAATCACCTACATTGAACTCTCGCTTCTGTATTCTTTTATCGTGCCATCTCTTAAACTTTTCCTTGAACAACTTGGCATTCTCATATGCCTGGGCCCTCCATTCATCTAATGAGCTGATATCAAACAACCGCTTCTCACCGGCAAGTTTGAAATCAAAGTTGAGCTCTTTGATTGCCCAATAAGTTTTGTGTTCCAGCTCAAGAGGTAAATGAGAGGCCTTACCGTAAACCATTTTATACAGCGACATGCCCATGGGATTCTTATAAGCAGTCCTATAATCCCATAGTGCATCGTCAAGTTTGCTAGACCAATTCTTTCGAGATCTATTAACGGTCTTTTGTAAGATAAATTTGATCTCCCTATTACTCAACTCCACTTGACCACTAGACTAAGGATGATAAGGAGCTGCAACTTAGCGAGCATCTTGCGGAAAACACCATGAATGAAGCGTGAACCGCAATCAGTCATCGGATATCTAGGGACTCCAAATCTTGGGAAAATGACTTCTTTAAGCATCGTAATGGAGGTGTGGTGATCAGCATTTCTAGTGGGGATAGCTTCTACCCACTTAGTGACATAATCCACAGAAACTAAGATGTGAGTGTACCCATTGGAACTCGGGAAGGGTCCCATATAATCAAAGCCCCAGACATCAAACGGTTCAATGACAAGTGAATAGTTCATAGGCATTTCCTGACGCTTACTGATGTTCCCTATTCTTTGGCATTCGTCACAAGACAAGACAAACTTACGGGCATTCTTGAAGAGAGTGGGCCAATAGAAACCTGATTGCAATACCTTATGAGCAGTTCTATCTCCAGCATGGTGTCCTCCGTAGGCTTCGGAATGACACTTCTGCAGGATCTGTCCCTGTTCATGTTCAGGCACACAACGTCTAATAACACCATCTACTCCTTCCTTATAAAGGTGAGGATCATCCCAAAAGTAGTGTCTCAAATCAAAGAAGAATTTCTTCTTTTGCTGGTAGGTGAAACTGGGTGGTATGTATTTGGCTACGATATAATTTGCGTAATCAGCATACCACGGTGCACTATGTGAAGTGCGGATGACATTTAATTGCTCATCAGGAAAGCTATCATCAATAGGTCGTGGGTCATCAAGGATGGTCTCTAGCCTGGACAAGTTATCTGCTACAGGGTTATCACCACCCTTTCGGTAAACAACGTGCAAATCAAATTCCTGTAGCAGGAGAACCCATCTGATTAGCCTAGGCTTAGCGTCCTTCTTCTCCATAAGGTAGTTAATAGCAGCATGATCAGAGTGAATAGTGACTTTGGAGTCAACTATATAAGATCTGAACTTTTCACATGCAAACACGACTGCTAAAAACTCCTTTTCCGTAGTGGCATAGTTTCTTTGGGCACTGTCTAGAGTTTTACTAGCGTAGTGAATAACATTCAACTTCTTGTCAACTCTTTGTCCTAGAACAACACCAACAACATAATCACTAGCGTCACACATGATTTCAAAGGGCAAGTTCCAGTCAAGTGGTTGAACAATAGGTGCGGTTATCAAGGCCTTCTTAAGTATATTGAAAGCTTCCTCACAATCCTCATCAAAAACAAAAGGAACATCCTTCTGCAAGAGGTTGGTAAGAGGCCTAGAAATCTTAGAGAAGTCTTTAATGAACCTTCTATAGAAACCAGCATGACCTAGGAAACTCCGTATACCTCTGATATCTGTGGGGCAAGGCATTTTCTCAATTGCATCAACCTTAGCATTATCAACTTCAATGCCTCTTTCAGAAATTTTGTGTCCTAAGACGACGCCTTCATTAACCATAAAGTGGCACTTCTCCCAATTCAAGACGAGGTTGGTACCTTTGCATCTCTGTAAGACTTGATCAAGGTTGCTGATGCAATCATCAAAGGAAGACCCGTAAACGGAGAAGTCATCCATGAAAACCTCGACAATCTTTTCACAAAAGTCAGAGAATATAGCCATCATACATCTTTGTAAGGTGGCTGGTGCATTGCATAAGCCAAAAGGCATACGTCTATAAGCAAAGGTACCGAAGGGGCAGGTTAAAGTGGTTTTCTCCTGATCAGATTGTGCAACAGGTATTTGCGAGAAACTTGAATAACCGTCTAGAAAGTAGAAGTGTGTGTGTTTAGATAGCCTTTCTAGCATCTGGTCGATAAACGACAAGGGATAATGGTCTTTCCTGGTTGCCTTGTTCAGTTTCCGAAAGTCTATCACCATCCTATAGCCAGTGATAATCCTTTGTGGGATTAATTCATCCTTATCATTAGGAACGACGTTGATACCTCCCTTCTTAGGTACGCAATGTACTGGACATACCCAATCACTATGAGCAACAGGATAAATGATTCCTGCTTCCAGAAGCTTTAATACCTCTTTTCCCACGACCTCTTTCATCTTAGGATTTAATCTCCTTTGATGATCAGCAACTGGTTTGAAGTCAGGATCAATTTTAATCTTGTGCTGACATAGAGTGGGACTAATACCCTTAAGATCATCAAGAGTATATCCAATAGCCGCACAGTGCTTCCTCAAAGTTTTTAGTAACTTCTTCTCTTCGTGATTCGAGAGGAGAGCACTAATAATAGCATGATATATCTCCTTCTCATCAAGATAGGCATACTTGAGAGTATCAGGCAACTTTTTAAGCTCGAACACAGGATCACCCTTTGGTGGGGGAGGATCCCCAAGTAGTTCAACAGGCAGATTATTCTTGAGAATAGGATATTGCTCTATAAGACAATTTTATCTATCTCATCTCTTTCATCCATATGCATATCATTTTCATGCTCAAGCAAGTATTGCTCTAAAGGATCCGTAGGAGGTACAACAATAGAGGCAAGAGCAATGATTTCATCCCTACCAGACGACTCTTTTTCATGGGGTTGTCTTCCAAACTTGGAGAAGTTAAATTCATGAGACACACCCTCGAAACTAACAGTGACAGTCTGCTTAATGCAATCAGTGTGAGCATTGACAGTGTTGAGAAAGGGTCTACCGAATATGATGGGACAAAAGCTATCTTGTGCAGTAGCAAGGACGAGGAAATTAGTAGGATACATCATCTTACCACACAGGACTTCTACGTCTCTCACAATTCCCAGAGGGCGGATAGTGTCTCTATTAGCTAGCGTAATAGTGACATCAATGGGTTCTAACTCAGCAGGTGCAATCTCATCTTTGATTTCATCATATAGGGAACGGGGTATTGCACAAACACTAGCACCCATATCACATAAACCATGGTAACAGTGATCTCCTATCTTGACAGAAACAACGGGCAGGCCAACTACAGGTCCGTATTTGTCTTTTGCGTGAGGTTTAGCAATTCTAGTAGAGTCCTCACAGAATTTGATAACATGCCCGTCTATGTCTTCGGCTAAGAGATCTTTGATAATAGCAACACTAGGTTCAAATCTAATTTCCTCACGGGGTGCAAGTGGTCTAATGTAACCCCTACGTATCACAGTTGGAGCTTTAGAATAATCCTTTTTCCTAGCAGGGTAAGGTGGTTTCTCAGCGTAGGCACAAGGAACAACAGGATCACTAAAAGCAATGACTTTCTCCTCAACTAGATTGGGTTTAGCTATGTTGACTTCTACAGGGGGATGATATTTAAACCACTTCTCTTTGGGAAGATCAACATGAACAGCAAAAGATTCACATAGAGAAGCTACTATCTCAGAGTCAAGTCCATACTTAGCGCTAAAATCTCTAGAAGTGTTTGTTTCAACAAAAGATTTAATGCAATCGAACTAGAAATTCATACCTGACTCCTTACCTTCTTCTAGCTCCCAATTCTTCAGAGTTACGTTTGATTATTTCCAATAAATTCCACTTGTGGTCAATATCCTTCTTCATAAAAGAACCGGTACAAGAGGCGTCAAGCATGGTACGATCTTCATGAGAAAGCCGAGCATAAAAGTTTTGAGTGATAATTTCTCTCGAGAGCTCATGATTGGGGCATGAATATAACATTGATTTAAGCCTCCCCCAATCTTGAGCTATGCTTTCCCTGTCACGAGGCCAAAAGTTATAAATATAATTCCGATCACGATGTACTAAATGCAGAGGATAGAACTTTTGATGAAATTCCAATTTCAACCGATTGTAGTCCCATGATCTAGTATCATCACATAGCCTATACCATGTCAACGCCTTATCCTTCAATGATAAAGGAAAAACTTTCTTCTTTACCTAATCCTCGGGCAAACCTGCAAGCTTAAATAAACCACAAACTTCATCTACATAGATCAGATGCAAGTCTGGATGTGAAGATCCATCTCCTGTAAAACGATTAGCCAGCAGTTTCTCAAGCATACCCGAAGGAATTTCACAAAATATATTTTCAGTAGGTACCTCAGGTTGAGGAACAACTCCTCGTACTTCCGTTCGTGGTGAAGATACCCCGAACAGATTCCTCAAAGGAACAGTTTCCATAGTGACAAGTGACAATAAATTCCAGCATAGTATATAAATGTTCCCTTACCAAATTCCACTTACCAAAGACGCTTCAATCCCCGGCAACGGCGCCAGAAAAGAGTCTTGATGACCCACAAGTATAGGGCATCAATAGTAGTCCTTTCGATAAGTAAGAGTGTCGAACCCAACGAGGAGCAGAAGGCTCTGATAAACAGTTTTCAGCAAGGTAATAACTACAAGCACTAAAAGTAGTGGTAACAAGTGATGGTGTAGCAAGGTGAAACGTAGCAAGCGAAAAGTAACAAGTAACAAGTAGTAGCAACGGTGCAGCAAGTGGCCCAATCCCTTTTTTAGCAAGGGACAAGCCTGAACAAAGTCTTATAGGAGGAAAAATGCTCCCGAGGACACACGGGAATTTCTGTCATGCTAGTTTCATCATGTTCACGTGATTCACGTTCGTTACTTTGATAGTTTGATATGTGTGTGGACCGGTGCTTGGGTACTGCCCTTACTTGGAAAATCATCCCATTTATGATTAACCCCTCTCGCAAGCATACGTAACTACGAAAGAAGAATTAAGACAGCGTCTAACCATAGCATTAAACTAGTGGATCCAAATCAGCCCCTTGCGAAGCAACGCATAGACTTGGGTTTAAGCTTCTGTCACTCTAGCAACCCATCATCTACTTACTACTCCCCAATGCCTTCCTCTAGGCCCAAAATATGGTGAAGTGTTATGTAGTCGACGTTCACATAACACCACTAGAGGGAAAGACAACATACAACATATCAAAATACCGAACGGATACCAAATTCACATGACTATTATCAGCATGACTTATCCGATGTCCTGAGGAACAAAAGTAACTACTCACAAAGCATAATCATAATCATGATCAGAGGTGTAATGAATAGCATCAAGGATCTGAACATAAACTCTTCCACCAAGTAATCCAACTAGCATCAACTACAAAGAGTAATCAACACTACTAGCAACCTTACAAGTACCAATCGGAGTCGCGAGACGGGGATTGGTTACAATAGATGAACTAGGGATTGGAGAGGAGATGGTGCTCATGAAGATGTTGATGGAGATGTCTCCCCTTCGTCGAGAGGAGTGTTGGTGATGACGATGGCGACGATTTCCCCCTCCGGGAGGGAAGTTTCCCCGTCAGGATCGTCCTACCGGAGCTCTAGATTGGATCTGCTCAAGTTCCGCCTCGTGGCGGCGGCGAAACCATGAAAAAGCTCCTTGATTGTTCTGGAACGAAACCCTTCGTATAACAAAAGAGGGGGCCAGTGGGCCGTCAGGGAGCCCACAAGCCCTGTAGCCGCCACCAGGGGGGTGGCGGCTACTAGGCTTGTGGGGCCCTGGTAGCTCCCCTCTGGTACTTCTTTCGCCCAATATTTTATATATATTCCCAAAAAATTCCACGTTGATTTTCAGGGCATTTGGAGTTGTGCAGAATAGAGGACTCATACTTGCTCCTTTTCGAGTCCAGAATTACATCTGCCGGTATTCTCCCTCTTCAAATAAACCTTGCAAAATAAGAGAGAAAAGGCATAAGTATGGTACCACAAGGTAATATAACAGCCCATAAAGCGATAAATATCAACATGAAAGCATGATGCAAAATATGAGCTCGGGCGGAGCCCTCCTGAGATAGATCACCACCAACCTCCGGAGCGCCGTCACGCTGCCGGAGAACTCATCTACCTCTCCGTCTCTCTTGCTAGATCAAGAAGGCCGAGATCATCGTCGAGCTGTACGTGTGCTGAACGCGGAGGTGTCGTCCGTTCGGCACTAGATCAGAGCGGATCGTGGGACGGATCGCGGGACGATTCGTGGGACGGTTCGCGGGGCGGATCGAGGGACGTGAGGACGTTCCACTACATCAACCACGTTTCTTAACGCTTCCTGTTGTGCGATCTACAAGGGTACGTAGATCGGAAATCTCCTCTCCTAGATGGACATCACCATGATAGGTCTTCGTGCGCGAAGGAAATTTTTTGTTTCCCATGCGACGTTCCCCAACAGTGGCATCATGAGCTAGGTTCATGCGTAGATGTCATCTCGAGTAGAACACAAAAGTTTTTGTGGGCGGCGATGTGCGATTTGCTGCCCTCCTTAGTCTTTTCTTGATTCTGCGGTATTGTTGAATCGAAGCGGCTCGAACCGACATTACTCGTACGCTTACAAGAGACTGGTTTCATCGCTACGAGCAACCCCGTTGCTCAAAGATGACTGGCGAGTGTCGGTTCTCCAACTTTAGTTGAATCGGATTTGATCGAGGAGGTCCTTGGAGAGAGGTTAAATAGCAATTCATACATCTCCGTTGTGGTGTTTGCGTAAGTAAGATGCGATCCTACTAGATACCCTTGGCAACCACGTAAAACATGCAACTACAATTAGAGGACGTCTAACTTGTTTTTGCAGGGTATGCTTGTGATGTGATATGGCCAACAACGTGATGTGATATATTGGATGTATGAGATGATCATGTTGTAATAGTTAATATCGACTTGCACGTCGATGGTACGACAACCGACATGAGCCATAGGGTTGTCTTTAAACTAACGTTTGTGCTTGCATATGTGTTTACTATATTGCTAGGACGTAGCTTTAGTAGTAATAGCATGAGTAGCACGACAACCCCGATGGTGACACGTTGATGGAGATCATGATGATGCAGATCATGGTGTGACGCCGGTGACAAGAAGATTGTGCCGGTGCTTTGGTGATGGAGATCAAGAAGCACATGATGATGGCCATATAATGTCACTTATGAATTGCATGTGATGTTAATCCTTTATGCACCTTATCTTGCTTAGAACGATGGTAGCATTATGAGGTGATGTCCCACTAAAATTTCAAGACGAAATTGTGTTCTCCCCGACTGTGCACCGTTGCGACAGTTCGTCGTTTCGAGACACCACGTGATGATCGGGTGTGATAGACTCAACGTTCACATACAACGGGTGCAAAACAGTTGCACACGCGGAACACTCGGGTTAAACTTGACGAGCCTAGCATGTACAGACTTGGCATCGGAACACAAGAGACCGAAAGGTCGAGCATGAATCGTATAGTTGATATGATTAGCATAGGGATGCTTACCACTGAAACTATTCTCGACTCATGTGATGATCGGACTTGAGATAGTGAATTTGGATCATGTACCACTCGAATGACTAGAGAGATGTACTTTTTGAGTGGGGGTTCTTAAGTAATATGATTAATTGAACTAATTATCATGAACATAGTCTAATGGTATTTGTGAATTACGATGTAGCTTGCGCTATAGCTCTACTGCTTTTATATGTTCCTAGAGAAAAATTAGTTGAAAGTTGATAGTAGCAACTTTGCGGACTGAGTCTGTAAAACTGAGGATTGTCCTCGTTGCTGCGCAGAAGGCTTATGTCCTTATTGCACCACTCGGTGTGCTGCACCTCGAGCATCGTCTGTGGATGTTGTGAAACATCCGACATACACGTTTCTGATGACTACGCGATAGTTCAGTGGAAAATACTTAATGGCTTAGAAGCAAGGCGCAGAAGACGTTTTGAAACATCACCGAACATAAGAGATGTTCTAAAGAGATGAAATTGTGATTTCATGCTCGTGCCCTTGTTAAGAGGTATGAGACCTCCGACAAGATTCTTTGTCCACAAAGTAAAGGAGACAAGCTCAATCGTTGAGCGTGTGCTCAGATTGTCTGAGTACGACAATCGCTTGAATCAAGTGGGAGTTAATCTTCCATATGAGATAGTGATGGTTCTCCAAAGTCACTGCCACTAAGCTGCTAGAGCTTCGTGATGAACTATAACATATCAAGGATAGCTATGATGATCCTTGAGCGATTCGCGATGTTTGACAGTGCGAAAGTAGAAATCAAGAAGGATCATCAATAGTTGATGGTTAGCAAAACCACTAAGTTTCAAGAAAGGCAAGGGCTAAAAGGGATACTTCATGAAACGGCAAACCAGTTGCTTCTCTAATGAAACCCAAGATTGAACCCAAGCCCGAGACTAAGTGCTTCTGTTATGAGGGGAACGGTCAGTGAGGCGGAACTACCCTAGATGCTTGGTAGATAAGAAGGTTGGCTAAGTCAACAGAAGTATATTTGATATACATGATATTGATGTGTACTTTATTACTACTCCTAGTAGCACGAGGGTATTGGATACTGGTTGGTTGCTAAGTGATTAGTAACTCGAAATGAAAGCTACGGAATAAACGGAGACTAGCTAAAGGCGAGGTGACGATATGTGTTGGAAGTGTTTCCAAGGTTGATATGATCAAACGTCGCACGCTCGCTCTATCATCGGTATTGGTGGTAAAACCTAAATAATTGTTATTTGGTGTTTGTGTTGAGCATGAACATGATTGGATCGTGTTTATTGCAATACGATTATTCATTTAAAGAGAATAATAGTTATTCTATTTTCTTGAATAATTACCCTCAATGGTTTATTGAATCTCGATCGTAGTGTTACACATGTTCATAATATTAGTGCCAAAAGATACAAAGTAATAATGATAGTACCACTTAGTTGTGGCACTCCCACTTGAGTCATGTTGGTGTAAAATGCATGAAGAAGCTCCATGCTGATGGATCTTTGTACTCACTCATTTTTCAAACGTTTGAGACATGCAAACCATACATGTTGGTATAAAACGCATGAAGAAACTCCATGTGGATGGATCGTTTGGACTCACTTGATTTTGAATCACTTGAGTCATGCAGATCCTGCCGCATGAAACAAGAGAGTAACTTGTTGGGAGTAATACATTCTTGATGTGTGCAGTCCAATGAGTGTTGAGGCACGCAGTGGATATCGTTATGTTCTTACTTCACTGACGATTTGAGTATTTACTTGATGAATCAAAAGTATGAAATATTGAATAGTTCAAAGCTATTTAGAGTGAAGGTCATCGTGACAAGAGGATAAACAGTCTACGATATGATCATAGAGATGAATATTTGAGTTACGAGTTTTGGTACGCAGTTAAGACAATGTGAAAATTGTTTCGCAGTTCATGCCACCTGGAACACCATAGTGTGATGATGTGTCTGAACGTCATAGCCACGCCCTATTTGATATGGTGCATACTATGATGTCTCTTTTCAAATTACCACTATCATTTATGGGTTATGCATTAGAGACAACCACATTCACTTTAAATAGGGCACCACGTCTTTCCGTTGAGATGACACAGTATAGACTGAGGTTTAGAGAAATCTAAAGTCGCCGTTTCTTGAAATTTTGGGGCTGCGATGCTTATGTGAAAAAGTTTCAGTCTGATAAGCTCGAACCCAAAGCGGATAAAAGCATCTTCATAAGATATCCAAAACAGTTGGATACATCTCCTATCTCAGATCCGGAAGCAAAGTGTTTGTTTCTAGAAACGGATCCTTTCTCAAGGAAAGGTTTCTCTCGGAAGAAATGAGTGGGAGAGTGGAGGAACTTGATGAGGTTATTGAACCGTCACTTCAACTAGTGTGTAGCAGGGCGCAGGAAGTTGTTCCTGCGGCGCCTACACCAATTGAAGTGGAAGCTGACGATAGTGATCATTAGAGCTTCGGATCAAGTTACTACAAACCTCGTAGGTCGACAAAGGTCGCGTACTACTGCAGAGTGGTACGGTAACCCTGTCTTGGAGGTCATGTTGTTGAGCAACAATGAACCTACGAGTTATGGAGAAGCAATGGTGGGCCCGGATTCCGACAAATGGCTGGAGGGCATGAAATCCGAGAGAGAATCCATGTGTGAGAACGAACTATAGACTTTGGAAGAACTACTTGATGGTCGTAGGATTATTGAGTAAAGATGGATCTTTAAAAGAAAGACAGACGTTGATGGTGATAAGTCACTATTAAGAAAAGCTCGACTTGTCGTAAAGATGTTTCCGACAAGATCAAATAGTTGACTATGGTTAGACTTTCTCACTCATAGCGATGCTAAAAGTCTGTTGGAATTATGTTAGCAGTTGCTGCATTATTTATGAAATATTGCACATAGGATGTGAAAACATTGCTTTCCTCGACGGAAACATTGTATGTGATACAACCAGAAAGTTTTGTCGATCCTAAGGATACTAACAAGTATGCAAGCTCCAGCGATCCTTCTATGGACTCGTGCAAGCATCTCGGTGTTGGAATATATGCTTTGATGACTTGATCGAAGCTTTTGGGTTTGTACAAGGTTTATGAGAAACTTGTATTTCCAAAGAAGTGAGTGGGAGTACTATAGTATTTCTGATAAAGTATATGTGGTTGACATATTGTGGATCAGAAGTAATGTAGAATTTCTGTAAAGCATAAAAGGTTGTTTGAAAGGAGTTTTTTCAAAGGAATACCTGGATTGTGCTACTTGAACGTTGATCATCAAGATCTATGGAGATAGATCGAAACGCTTAATAGAAGTTTCAAAAAGATGCATGCCTTGACAAGTTTTTGAAGGAGTTCAAAATAGATCAACAAAGAAGGAGTTCTTGGTTGTGTTGTGAGGTGTGAATTTGAGTAAGACTCAAAACCCGACACCGGCAGAATAAATAGAATAGACGAAGGTCGTCTTCTATGCCTTGGCCGTAGAATCTGAAGTATGCCATGCTGAGTACCGCGCCTGATGTATGCCTTGCCTCAAAGTCTGTTGAGAGGTACAGAGAGTGATCCATGATTGAATCACTAGCAACGGTCAAAAATTATCCTTAGTAACTAATGGACTAAGGAGTTTTTCTCGATTATGGAGGTGGTTAAAGAGTTCGTCGTAAAGGGTTACGTCGATGCAAGCTTTGACACTAATCCGAATAACTATGAGTAGTGAAACGGATTCGTATAGTAGAGTAGATATTTGGAGTATTTCCGAATAGCACGTGGTAGCAGCATCTATAAGATGACATAAAGATTTGTAAAGAACACACGGATCTGAAAGTTTCAAAACCGTTGACGAAAACCTCTCTCACGAGCAAGACGTGATCAGACCCCAGAACTATATGGGTGTTAGATTCGTTAGAATCACATGGTGATGTGAACTAGATTATTGACTCTAGCGCAAGTGGGAGACTGTTGGAAATATGCCCTAGAGGTAATAATAAATTAGTTATTGTTATATTTCTTTGTTCCTGATAATCGTTTATTATCCATGCTATAATTGTATTGATTGGAAACACAATACTTGTGTGGATACATAGACAAAACACTGTCCCTAGTAAGCCTCTAGTTGACTAGCTCGTTGATCAAAGATGGTCAAGGTTTCCTGACCATAGGAAAGTGTTGTTACTTGATAACGGGATCACATCGTTAGGAGAATCATGTGATGGACAAGACACAAACTATGAATGTAGCATATTGATCGGGTCGTTTTATTGCTATAGTTTTCTGCATGTCAAGTATTTGTTCCTATGACCATGAGATCGTATAAATCACTAGCACCGGAGGAATACCTTGTGTGTATCAAACGTCACAACGTAACTAGGTGACTATAAAGATGCTCTACAGGTATCTCCGAAGGTGTCCGTTGAGTTAGTGTGGATCAAGACTGGGATTTGTCACTCCGTGTGACGGAGAGGTATCTTGGGGCCCACTCGGTAATACAACATCACACACAAGCCTTGCAAGCAATGTGACTTAGTGTATGTCACGGGATCTTGTATTACGGAACGAGTAAAGAGACTTGCCGGGAAACGAGATTGAAATAGGTATGCGGATACTGAGGACCGAATCTCGGGCAAGTAACATACCGAAGGACAAAGGGAATGACATACGGGATTATATGAATCCTTGACACTGAGGTTCAACCGATAAGATCTTTGGAGAATATGTAGGATCCAACATGGGCATCCATGTCCCGCTATTGCATATTGACCGAGGAGTCTCTCGGGTCATGTCTACATAGTTCTCGAACCCGTAGGGTCTGCACACTTAAGGTTCGGCGATGTTTTATGCGTATTTGAGTTATATGGTTGGTTACCGAATGTTGTTCGGAGTCCCGGATGAGATCACGGACATCACGAGGGTTTCCGGAATGGTCTGGAGACGAAGATTGATATATAGGATGACCTCATTTGATTACCGAAAAGTTTTCGGCATTACCGGGAATGTACCGGGAGTGACGAATGGGTTCCGGATGTTCACCGGAGGGACCAGCCCACCCGGGGGAAGCCCGTAGGGCCATAGGTCTTAGGGGTGCCGCACCAGCCCTTAGTGGGCTGGTGGGCAAGCCCAAGAGGGCCCTTGCGTAGGAGAGAAGAAAAATCAAAGAAAAAAGAAAAAAAAAAGGAAGTGGGAAAGTAGAGAAGGACTCCACCTTCCAATCCTAGTTGGACTAGGATTGGAGGAGGAATCCTCCTCCCCCCCTTTGGCCGACCCCTTGGGGCTCTCTTGAGCCTCAAGGCAGGTCCCTCCCCCTCTCTCCTATATATACTGAGGTATTAGAGCTGATTTGAGATATAACTTTGGCACGGCAGCCCGACCACATACCTCCACGTTTTTTCCTCTAGGTCGTATTTCTGCGGAGCTCAGGTGGAGCCTTGCTGAGATAGATCACAACCAACCTACGGAGCACCGTCACGCTGCCAGAGAACTCATCTACCTCTCCGTCTCTCTTTCTGGATCAAGAAGGCCGAGATCATCGTCGAGATGTACGTGTGCTGAACGCGGAGGTGTCGTCCGTTCGACACTAGATCGGAGCGGATCGTGGGACAGATCGCGGGACAGTTCGTGGGACGGTTCACGGGGCGGATCGAGGGACGTGAGGACGTTCCACTACATCAACCGCATTTCTTAACGCTTCCTGTTGTGCGATCTACAAGGGTACGTAGATCGGAAATCTCCTCTCGTAGATGGACATCACCATGATAGGTCTTCGTGCGTGTAGGAAATTTTTTGTTTCCCATGCGACGTTCCCCAATAATTTAGACCACTTCTCTTTGGGAGATCAATATGAGCGGCAAAAGATTCACACAATGAAGCTACTATCTCAGAGTGAAGTCCATACTTAGCGCTAAAATCACTAAAGGTATTTGTCTCAACAAAGGATTTAACGCAATCAAACGTGAAATTCATACCTGACTCTTTACCTTCTTCAAGCTTCCAATCTCCAGAGTTGCGTTTAATTCTCTCCAATAAATTCCATTTGAAGACAATATCTCTCTTCATAAAAGAACCGGTACAAGAAGTGTCAAGCATGGTGCGATCATCATGAGAAAGCCGAGCATAGAAGTTCTGAATGATAATTTCTCTCGAGAGCTCATGATTGGGGCATGAATATAGCATTGATTAAGCCTCCCCCAAGCTTGAGCGATGTTTTCTCTGTCACGAGGCCAAAAATTGTAAATATAATTTTGATCACGATGTACTAAATGCATAGGATAAAACTTTTGATGAAATTCCAATTTCAACCGATTGTAGTCCCATGATCCAGTGTCATCACATAGCCTATACCATGTCAACGCCTTATCCTTCAAAGATAAAGGAAAGACCTTCTTCTTGACCTCATCCTTGGGCACACCTGCAAGCTTAAATAAACCACAAACTTAATCTCCATAGATTAGATGCAAGTCTAGATGTGATGTTCCATCTCCTGTAAAAGGATTAGCCAGCAGTTTCTCAAGCATACCCGAAGGAAATTCAAAGCAAATATTTTCAGTAGGTGCAGCAGGTTGAGGAGCAACTATTTGTGCCTCCGTTCGAGGTGAAGATACCCCAAACAAGCCCCTCAAAAGATTAGTATCCATAGTGACAAGTGACAATAAATTTCAGCACACTATATGAATGTTCCCTTACCAAGTTCCACTTACCAAAGGCGCTTCACTCCCCGGCAACGGCGCCAGAAAAGAGTCTTGATGACCCACAAGCATAGGGGATCAATCGTAGTCCTTTCAATAAGTAAGAGTGTCGAACCCAACGAGGAGGAGAAGGATCTGACAAGTGGTTTTCAGCAAGGAAATATCTGCAAGCACTGAAATTGTCGGTGACAAGTGATTGTGTGGTGAGTGATTCGTAGCGAGCAACAAGTAACAAAAGTAGCAACGGTGCAGCAAAGTGGCCCAATCCCTTTTGTAGCAAGGGACAAGCCTGGAAAAGTCTTATAGGAGGAAAAACGCTCCCGAGGACACACGGGAATTTCTGTCATGCTAGTTTCATCATGTTCATATGATTCGTGTTCATTACTTTGATAGTTGGATATGTGGATGGACCAGCGCTTGGGTACTGACCTTACTTGGACAAGCATCCCACTTATGATTAACCCCTCTCGCAAGCATCCGCAACTACGAAATAAGAATTAAGACAAAGTCTAACCATAACATTAAACTAATGGATCAAATCAGCCCCTTACGAAGCAACGCATAAACTAGGGTTTAAGCTTCTGTCACTCTAGCAACCCATCATATACTTAGTATTTCCCAATGCCTTCCTCTAGGCCCAAATAATGGTGAAATGTTATGTAGTCGACATTCACATAACACCACCAGAGGAAAAACAACATACAACATATCAAATTACCGAACGAATACCAAATTCACATGACTATTATTAGCATGACTTATCCCATGTCCTCAGGAACAAAAGTAACTACTCACAAAGCATAATCTTATTCATGACCAGAGAGGTAATGAGTAGCATCAAGGATCTGAACATAAACTCTTCCATCAAGTAATCCAACTAGCATCAACTACAAAGAGTAATCAACACTACTAGCAACCTTACAAGTACCAATCGGAGTCGTGAGACGGAGATTGGTTACAAGTGATGAACTAGGGTTTGGAGATGAGATGGTGCTGATGAAGATGTTGATGGTGACGAGTCCCCTCCGATGAGAGGAGTGTTGGTGATGACGATGGCGACCATTTCCCCCTTCGGGAGGGAAGTTTCCCCGACAGGATCGTCCTGCCGGAGCTCTAGATTGGTTCTGCTCAAGTTCCGCCTCGTGGCGGCGGCGAAACCACGAAAAAGCTCCTCCTTGATTTTTTTCCTGGACGAAACCCTCCATATAGCAAAAGAGGGGGGCAAGTGGGCCAGCAGGGTGCCCATAAGCCCCCATGGCGCGGCGTGGGGGGTGGCCGCGCCGTGCAGGCTTGTGGCCACCCCCTCGCGCCCCTCTGGCACTTCTTCGGCCCAATATTTTTGATAAATCGGGAAAAAATCCGCGTTGATTTTTACGGCGTTTGGAGTTGCGCAAAATAGGTATCTCAACTTTGCTCCACTTTCAGCCAGAATTCCAGTTGTCGGCATTCTCCCTCTTCATGTAAACCTTGCAAAATAAGAGAGAAAAGGCATAAGAATTATACCGTGAAGTGAAATAACAGCCAAAGAAGCGATAAATATCAACATGAAAACATGATGCAAAATGGACGTATCAGCGCTGCATGTGGTGGCTGGAGCAGGGCGACTACGACAGCGTGAGGTGCCGCGGTGGTTTTTGCTGGCCGTGTGTGACTGGTGGTTGGCGGCGACAGGCTCTCTGGTGCATCATGGATTCTTGCAAGGGACATCGGTGGGCTGCGGCGGCAATGGGTTTGGTGAGCTCCGGGAGAAAGCCTAGCATGACCACAGTTGATGCCGGCGGCGACGGCGTCTTTGGACGTCGTTTCCCTCCTTGGAGGCGTCGTCGAGTGGAGCCCCTTCACCTTCCTTGTCGCCTCAGTCGAATTCCGGGTGAAAACCTTAGCTCCGGCCTTGGCCGCAGCGGGCATCGACGCGTTCGGTCGTTTCCTCCCTAGGGGCGATGCCTTTGGACGTTCGGTCCCTTGTCAGCTCTGGTGGCTTGGAGTTTTGTCGTCGGCCAGGTGTCTGTGCGGCCTCGGGGCCGGTGTGGAAGTCAGAGCGGCGACTCCGGATATTTCCTTTGCATCTGGTGTTGCCTTTGGTCGCTTGGGCGGCAAAGCCATCGACTCGGCTGGTTCGTGGCCTCGGGGCCAGTGTGGATGTCGGAGCAGCGGCTCCGGAGATGGTTGTTGGGTGTCGGCTTCGGTTGCTCGAATGACGAAGCGGGTGGCTCGCCGGGAGCGCGACCTTGGGGTTGGCGTGTGTTCTTGTTGGTTGTAAGTTGGAGCGGCGGCTCCGGAAAAAAGTTGTAGGGTGTCGATTTCGGTTGCTCGGGCAACGGAGTTGGCGGCTCGTTGGATGCGCGGCCTCGGGGTCGGAGTGTGGGTCGTTCTTGTATAAATTTTCGGTCAGTTTTTCTTATTAACTGACCAATTCTTCTTCTTTCTATATGAAAAGGCAGAGCTCTTGCTGGTTCCTAAAAAAACTATCAACAGCCTCGTGGACATCCACTATCCTCTTACATTTCTTGCTCATATCCAACTGACTATTGGAATGTCATGATGCGTGAGATGTCCAATAGCTTTCCAGGAACAAAACAGCAGAACAGACATATTCCTTCGCTTTATGAGAAAATAGATCATTTCTTAAGTGACACGCTCTCCAGAAAATGAATAAACCTTGCTCACGAACATGAGTACTTAGCTGATGAGAAGAACAAGAAGCCAATCTGGACCAGAGAAGTTAAAAATATTTTCTTCCAGAATATTCCACACATCCCTCGTAGCAAAACGAAGAGCACGAGCCTTTGGACACATCACAAGAGCATGCCAAATATTTTCCTCTTCAACACCACAAATAGAGCAAGTAGCAAGGTTAGCTTGGTGGTGAGAAATCCTAATAACCGAGGACATTACTCCTGTAGAATTTTGAATTTTTTATTACATCACATGAAAAACAAGAGATTGGTTTGTCAAGAGTTCTGAATGAATGCCATTTGGTCTTTGTTTATTTGATTGCATCACAGGAAAAGTAATGTATTTTTTCCAGGAGTTTTGAGTGAATCATAAAATTCCTATGGAATACCGTAAAAATGAATCTGTTTTTTGAACACAGTACAAATGCAAGCATTCATATACACATGCATACACTCACCCCTATGAATACACACATACACCTCCTATCCCTATGAGCACCTCCAAGAGACTGAGCCAGCATGTTATCTTGAAATTTACAAAGTCATCATAGGTGTCTCGTCATCAATAAAAATATTTCCTCCCACTAAAAACGCATTGTTGAAAATTCTGAAATAAATTCAAAAATAATGAAAATAGTAGGATTTAAATCCTAATGGGCTTAGGATACCACGACCTCTCTAACCATCAAACTGCAGGTTAGTTTGCAAAAACGAATCTCTTTAAAGTGATCGGATACGATGCACCTACTCCCTCCGTACCTTAATATAAGTCTTTTAAGATATTTCACTAGGTGTCTACATACGAAGCAAAATAAATGAATCTATATTTTAAAGTATGTCTATATACATCCGTATGTAGTCCATTAGTGAAACCTCTAGAAAGACTTATATTTAGGACGCGTACGTAGGTGATCCTGACGCATGCACTCAATCGCCAGATGCGCCGTCAATGCGTGCATGCGATGCGACCACCTCAATCGCCCGACGTCAAGTGCTCTTTATTCTTCCTTTCTTTTCTTGAGATGGACGTCAATGCGTGCATGCGATGCGACCACCTCAATCGCTCCTCATCCCTCAATTACCAATCACAATCTTACACATCAGTTTATTCGTAAAATCTTTACGTAAGCCTTTGTAGATATAGCATTACTCTTACAAACCTGCGAATTAACTCTCAATGAAGTATCACGCGTTACGTACAGATGAGTGGGCGATCTGGCCGGCCGTGTGGACCTCGCACTTGAGTCTATGGCGTATCAGGCGTGAGGTCGATCCGGTGATCAATATCACTGTCTCACTTCGGTCGGTCGGTCAGTTGAGTCACCCCACTAGCGTGACCTAATTAAACTCACCAATGAGTCCCGGGCCTTGTCCTTTCCTCAACTAGCTAGTACGGGCGACCTTTCCCGTTTGTGGGATTCGACTAGGTCCGCCATAAATAGCCCGTCCAATTTGCATTGTATTTTCAGCTTTGGCTCAGGAGTCAGGATCCACTTGTAAGGGTGTGCTCCCGCCATAACTGAAATATACTCGTATTTGTATACAACCGAATAAAAAAGTTAGTAGACCATCTAATGTTTATGTACGGGGCATACTGCTTTTATCAAGGGCAGTGCTCTGCGCCGGCGCCGTCGGTCGAAACTTTCGGTCGGCCGCGCGCGGGCCGCTAGATCCACCAACCCCGCGCGTCCGCACCGTTGGATCTTCATACAACATTTTTTTTCCGATGCAACAAAAATTCGACGC
The DNA here is from genome assembly GCF_904849725.1 of Hordeum vulgare subsp. vulgare. NCBI lineage: Eukaryota > Viridiplantae > Streptophyta > Magnoliopsida > Poales > Poaceae > Hordeum > Hordeum vulgare. Next base: position 565,994,524 of record NC_058522.1, on the reverse strand, counting down.
GATGCAATAACTTTTTAAAGGTTGCAACAAAAAATAAAATTTGTAGTAAAAAAAAAAATCTACGTGATCGTAGCAAAAAAACGAAGTTGATGATGCGTGATAGCAAAAGTCAAACGCAGGTTGTAACAAATATCAATGTAAACGTGTATGTAATTTTTTTAGTGAACGGTTGCAGCAAAAAATGATGCCGGTTGTAACAAAAATTAACACGGTTGTAGCAAAAGTAAAAAAACATCAGTTGTAACGAAAAATTCGATGAACTGGAGTTGCAACCAAACGTATATGCAACTTTTTTACTGGACAAATGTAGCAAATAAAAACGCTTGTAGCAAATATGACGTTGGTTGCAACATTTTAGACGGAGAAATGTTGCATGCCCAGTCAGCGCTCAGCGCACGGGTCGCGTGCGGTCGGCCGAACGGTTCGACCGGCGCACCGGCCAGAAATGTTTCCCTTTTATCAAGTGTTTCATTTATTCAGTTGTATTCTTTGGTTGTCCGCATACCCTTGTGATGCAATATTTGACAGCCCATGCACTTACTTGCGTGCTTGGTTGGGCCTGCATGACACGAACAAATCCCTTAGCCAGACTTTGGCAGAATGCCTGAAATGGTCGTTTCCTCATATGCAGAATCATTGTAGTGCAATTTACAATAGGGAGGGGGGATGTAGGTTGTGATTTTGCAGACGAGCAAACTTGGTGTAGAACATGACCTCAAACAGTCAAACATACTACATTGGCCTAGGCTATGAGGAAACGCAAAAAGGGTGCAAGGAACCAAACATGCGCTTGTGTACCTGAGAGAGTGATCCTTTAGCTTTTACAGGCAAGCTAAGGTTTTAAATCACATTTTTCATGGCATAATGGCGAAGTCCGAGCTATAGCTATATGTTAGTGTCAGCTATCATGACCTATAGCGGAAGCTATTTACAATAATGTTTTAAAGTAAAATTAAAAAATTTGTCACAAAAACAGTAATTAAAGTATATAATTTTTTTCTTTCTGGTTGCAACATCGTATGCCTTGAAGCACTCGCTGGCATGCCGAAGCTTCAAGAGAAAACAAAGTACCAAAAATGATTGGATGCTACATTGTTAAAGTTTCTGTTTAGTCGTTATGGTTTAAATTTATGTGTAAAAATGATTACATATTATTCTTGTCCATGTACACTTACAAAGCAATAGCTAATAGCGAGTTATGCCAAATAGCATAGCTGGATAAAATGCCATCGCTTGGCTTAAAGCTTTTTTTAAAGCTAGGAATTTAAATTCTTGGTGGAAACAGACATATGGAAGTAGAATTCCATGAAATTCTACACAAGGTAACAAGTGGTTTCATTCTTTCATCGAATTCAATTGTGCCTCCATATCTACCTGATATTACTACATGCCAAGTAGCCAATTATGACATTCCATCTCTAGGAAACTACTACTCACTTCGCGATTGGGAATTTAAGTGGGCATGTATTTTTAGGTCTTTGTTTTGTTTAGCAAATATGTAGTACGTCATACAAAATATTTTTAAATTCATCAGCAAATGAAGTATTTGTAGATATTCGCGACAGATTTATATTCCCATCCATAGGGAGTAGGTCGACTCAAACTGAGCATGCTCATCCCTTACTACAAGTTTGTTTAAACTTGACCCATCTACAACCCTCTCTACGTCCAAAGACTTGACCGTGTGATATACATATGTGTAGCGTGTATGCTTGCAATCATTCGCTTTATTTTAGCTATCTACAAGTGCTATTATTTGGACTTGTGCATGCAAACATGCATATAGAAGTAGATTTTTTTTTAAGGATACACCCGCAAAAGGTGTATCAAGATCATAGAAGAAGAGGTCAAAGATGTCCGACACAACGCCAAGAGGCTACATGATACAAACACGACACCATATGAAGCACAACACAACCCACATCGCCAAGCAACAAGACTCGGCTTGCACATCCTCCCATCATGAATGACGAGGAGGGTGTACACCGAGCTTCAAAGCCGCGTCACGACCGAAGATGAGAACTTCAGACCTACTCCAACTCCAAGAAGGCACAAGCCAACGCACCGCCCGCCCATAAGCGCCTAAGAATCGGCAAGTGGACGGCGGAGCTGAACCGACCGAAGAAGACGTCGACTAAGAAGCTCCCGAGATGGTGTACATGGTGCCTTGGAAGCCCACACCCTCAGCGGCGGTCAACACAGACTCCACCAAGTACCAAGGGCTCCACGAGCCACCAAAGCGACGTCCTCAAGAGGGAAACGACGCAGACGCGTCGCCATCGCAAGATCCGAAGGCCAGACCTAGGGTTTGCCCTGTTGCTCGAGGCGGGGAAGCACGAGTAGCACCATGACAACACGTCCAAGGAGGCGACGACGCCCGCAGGCGTCGCCCGTTGTCCGCTTCACGCAGGAATTTCACCCCGGCATGCCGTCGACCCCAACGCCCATGAAAGACAGCAAGGAGCCGGCTTGACCACACCGCCGAGGAAAGATGAGCCAGAACGCTGTCAACAGGACGGGATGTGCTGGCCACCGTCTCACCGCCACCAAATCAATGGCTGGACGGTGAGGATCCAGCCCGCCGCCGTCTGCACCACCACGGTGGCGCGCAGCCGGCGTTGACAGGCTCCACCCGCTTGTAGCCGCAGCCCAGAACCACCGGCCGGCAGCCCAGAACTACCCCTGTCAGTTCATCCGTTTCGTAATTATTTTTTGTGGTGATTAATATAAAACGGAGGGACTACATCTCAAAATATTTCGAGTGTGTGCTGTGACCATGGTGTAATTTTCTTTCTACTAGTAGGCCTGCCGCGTGCCCGCGCGCGTTGGTCTACGTCTAAGTCAAGTCGTGCTTACTGCCTAGTGATCTCTCTAGTCTAGCTCACTAGAACTTGACTCATTTGCATCTAGGCTAAGTTTCTAGAAGACTTGTATATATATTTCCAAAAGAAAGATCAGAAGACTTGACCAAGTGTATGCAATTATTCATGCACGGCAGCCTGAGCCTATCGGCTTGAAGATCGGGGGTACGTACGGTACTGCTGCTGCTGACAAGCTAGGGTTTGACGTGTTCGAAGCCGGCCCTCATCCGAACGGCGCCATCTCTCGTGGTCTCGCCGCGTACGGCACGCTAGTTATGCAGACACGGTCAGGCCGTTCTGGAACGCCCCGACCGCGCGCGTGCGTGAGCATCACTCTGCGCGCGATATATGTTGCAAGTAAGGACGAGGGCTTTTGCTGGGGTCGTGGGTGTACGTATGCACCAGGAGGTCATGGATAAGATCATGATCCCTGCAATGAGAAGGGGATAAGATCATGGAGGATAGCACCTTCGGTATGGTACGTACGTCCTGGTTATCCATGCATGCGCGCGTGATGCATCCCATCTCCAAGCTGTGGCCAACTTGAGGTCTTGAGGATGAACTTGTACAAAGATATTCTTCCATGTCGTGGAGTGGCCGAGCTTGAGCCAAAAACGTGGTGTGTGCGCGTGTGTCTGTGAGGTGTGAAGCCTCATTATTTTCAACTGATTTATAATAAAAGATAGGTATAGTATAAGTAGATATAGGCTTGTTTTCTTCTGAGCTGGGGTCCATGGTTCACGTTAGGCCCCCACCAAGCTCCTCCACTGATGTCGTCGGTAATATTACTTTTTTCCTGTTGGCAAATGACAATAGTATTTTTTAGTATTTTCGTAGTATTGAAATGTCATGCGCATTCAAATCCCACAAAAATTTAGTTGGTTGATTGTTTCAACGGGAGATCCAAATGATTATCTTATGAGGTTTGAGTGGATTTAGTATTTTTATGAAATGATGTATAAAGGGATCCTTACGGGAAGAAGAAACTTCAAGGCGACAAGCCCCCCGCCCCCCTCCCAACCCCGCGTCGTCGTAGCCACGCCTGCCTCCGGTGGACTTTGGGCCATGGAGGTACAAATGACTTCGGCCCCTCCCCGGCGAAGGACCCCCCTCGTTCTTGTTTGGTTCAAAATCCCTCTTGGGGCTATGTGGCGGCGGGATGTCACCTAGTAGGAATAATGTCCCCCACGCCTGATTTTAATTTCAATGATGAGCCTAGCCTCGTCGGATGGCATGTGGTTGTGTGTCTTCATCGGTTCTTATAGGATTTGATCGGTGCTGGCATTTGGTGCATCTCTTTGGATTCATTCTTAGTTTGCCCTCGGTAGCGTGTCTACAAGTTTGATTCTTCCTAAATACGTTTCTCTTCATCAACGATGTTGTTGTTCTGTAAGTTGGTCATGTAGGGTCTTAGCACGATGACTTGCCACTGTGTATTACAATAAGTTATACTCAACTCCCAGAAGGAAGAGGCATTGACAGTGGCGCACCTTCGACTTGCTTCAGTGTTTGTAGTCGCTACATATGTTCTAAGGATACAATGTTTGTTATTTCTAACGGTCCCTGTACTGTCATGATATATGATGAATAGATCAAAAGTGCACACAAAAAAGGAATCCTTATGGAAAAATCTATACGGTCCAGTCATATATACATGCAAACAACTGACATGGTAAAAACTAGTAAGGATTCCAATCCTTAAATTATTATGAAAATCCTTTGAGCAAAAAACAAAACTTTTAGAGCATTTTCTTGCCCTCAAGTTTTCAAAATTTAACCATTGTTTTTTCATGAAAAGGGATGGCTACTTGTGACATGGGCACAAGCCAAGTATCCGCTTGACTTTGAAATATGGAATGTCCTCAGACATGCAAATATTCACAAACTTCAATTTTCGTAATGGAAATATTCCCTCCGTCCGGTGAAGAATGTACACTTGGCTTTAAAATTTTCACAAAAGAGTGTACTTTTATCTTTTCAATGTACTTTAAAGTAAAAAAAAATGCTTCTCTCTCATCACACGATAATCAAGACCAATAAGATTTGACACATAGTCTTCTTAATTTCTACATGCACTTAGCTCATTGGATGTTGGATAATTCAAAAGGAAAATGATGGTGGCTTGCACCTTTTTAATGCATTCTTTACTCCACTTTATAATTTGTCCTAAAATGTTTATATGCACACTTTTTCATCGGACGGAGGAAGTATGCCTGATTTTTATCCTACAATAGTTAATAAATTTTCAAATGAAAACAAAATCCAGTCTGAAATTTCAATACCGATATTCCCGTACTCCTCAAAATCACCATAATTTGAACCCGCTGCTAACTAGCATGAAGTCTTAGCATTAAGCATCATGAATAGCTTACATATAATGGCAAGTGTGTATCATGTATGGCAGCACAAAACACTGAAATACCCAATGTTTGAACCAACTGCCATCTAGTATGAAAGTCTTAGCACATGTATCACGAGTCTTCTCACGAAACCATATTATAATCATAGGAAGATTGAATAATGCATGACCAGCGCACAAAAGTTATGGGAGAATGGTGTCGACCATACGAATATGAACGCATACGAATAACGTCACCAGCTTGTTTTCGTCCACACCTAACTTATATATAAATACAAATGCGTAAATTTTCTTGCAATTTGTACTTGAGAACCAAATGGAAGACTGACTTATAAATAGGATACCGTTGTGCGTGCTTAATTAACAGAGATTCTGAACTGACACCGTTGAACACATTGAAAACCGACATAAAATAGCACGGGAAGCACATTAATGAGGTAAACGCGTACGTCCTACAGTGCGAGCATGTGATCGACCAGCTTACCGATGGCGAGGCCCGACGAGCCGGCCTCGCCGGTGCACTCCTTCGCCGCCTTCTTCAGCTCGCCGGCCCTGGCCCGCATCTCCGCTCCCTCGCTCCCCGTGACGAGCCGCCGGATGGCCTTCTCCACGTCTAACCTCTCGAGCGCGCCGGCGACCTCGAAGCCCACCTTCCACACGTGCTCCACGTACCTGGCGTTCCCCATCTGGTCGCCGAAGTGCGGGCGGCAAAGCATCGGCACCCCCTCGCACACGCTCTCCGTTGTCGAGTTCCAACCCCCGTGCGTCCAGAACCCGGCCACGGCCGGGTGCCGGAGCACCTCCTCCTGCGGCGCCCATTCAACCACCATCCCGCGCCCGCTCGTCGCCGCCTCGAACCCGTCCGGCAGCCGCGTCAGCCCGTCCGCGGCGACCAGGCCCGGACGGACCACCCAGAGGAACGGCACGCGGCTGCCAGCGATGCCCCACGCCGTCTCCACCAGGTCTCGCGCCGACATGCACGCAAGGCTGCCGAAGCTCACGTACAGCACCGACGCCGCTGGCTGCGCGTCCAGCCACTTCAGGCAGCTCCGGTCCTGCCGCAGCAGGCTGCTCTCGGCTGCTGCGGCGGGCGAGAACAGGTGGAGCGGGCCGATGTCGAACACCGGCATGTCGAGGTCACGCCGGAGCTTCGCCAGCTCCGGCCGCTCCAGCGCGTCGAAAGTGTTGAGGATGATGCCGGAGGACGCTTTCACGGCCCCCACGACGCGCTCCAGCAGCTTGCACGTCAGGTCGTGGCGCCTTCCGAGCTGCATCAGGTCGCGCACCCGGTACGGCGGCAGCTCGCTCACCTCCGTTTCCAGCTCCGACTCTGCAAGCAAACCTGCAGGGTCATCGATCGATCCAAGAGATATTTATGGGAATTATGCTACCTGCCTTGCACAGGGAGGTATCCTCTCTTGATGAGGAGAGGGTAGGCGACGAAGCACGAGAGGCAGGCGGCGCTGCCAGTGCGGAGGACGAGGGTGCGCACGGAGAGCTGAATGGCCACCTCCACCATGGACAGCAGGTGAGTGTCGACGATGATGCACGCCACGGCGTCCCTGGAGTAGTCTTCCAGGACGGCGGCTAGGCGGTCACGGAAGGGCGCCTCGCACGCGGCGTTGAGCGCGAGGATGTGGGCGACGACGTCCTCGATAGCGACGGGTGCTGGGCCGGACATGCCGTCGGGGACGGGGACGAAGCGGTACTCCGGGTGGCGCGAGGGGTCCGGGGCGTTGAAGTGGGTGTGGAAGACGGTGACGGCGAAGCCACGGGCGTGGAGGATGCCGGCCAGCCGGAACATGGGATTGATGTGGCCCTGGTACGCCAACGGAAACAGCAGCACGTGGCGACGGCGACCGGCGACCGCGCTGCCCCCCAACGCCATGGTTGGCGCCGGCCGGTACGGCGATGATGTCACGGCATGACGGTTTTTGCTGGGTGCAGGACTCAAGCTTTTAGCAAGCTCAGGTCAGGTTGCACTGCTAGCGTGGTACGTGCTCTTATAGAACGTTTATATATAGGTCCCGCTTGGGAGCTCTGAATATATACCCCTGTCCCATTTGCAGGTATATTTTACTAGCCAACACTTGAATACACTTGTAACCAAATCCGGTTGTAAACCTATGTTTGGGCCAGACATATATAGAACAATACAAACTATCATTCTCTAGTCCGACCCCGGCCCGCCACCCTTCGACGTCCGGCAGCGCTTGGGCAGCCTAGCAGAGGAGCTCGCCCGATGAAGTCCGTGGATCCGCGAAGCATGAGGTGGCGGTGTCTGCTGCACGAAGGAGCACGACGACCGGACGTGCGAGTTTCTCCGGCCGCCGTGTCGTCGTCTGCATCGACGGCAAGGAGCTCCTGGAAGATGGTAGTACTAGTAGATATCTCTCGGAAGAGCAACACAGCGTTGGCGGTTGTCGCCTTCCGTTTTCCTCGAGGCGCTTCCTTTTGTCCTCTTCGCTGGATTTCAATTCGGGCCTTAGCCGGACTCTATTATTTTTACAAGCGAAAATGCTAGATCTACTAAAGCCTACATAAGTTTACTAAACCTTTCAACTAATCTAAACATGTCCCCCTGATTTTCAGGAATGGGTGGGCTTTATCCTTCTTTTAATCAAATCAGTTATTGTCAAGTCAGACTATTACGTAAACGTGCGTAAACATTTACGTAGATGTAGCATTGCTGACAAGTGCACGTTTTACAAGTGCATCGTGTAGAAAACGAGCGAGAAAAAAATACAGGCGATTAGAAAAAACGATGATCCAAGCGCGTGAGCAACTATTTGTGGTGCGCTACTTCTCACGCGACGTCACTCGGGCTGAGTCGCAGTCACATGTCGCGTTTTGATCATTTGCTCCTGATTTTATTTTTTCTTTTATTTTTTCACATGCATTTTCAGCTATTTAATTGGTGTTTCCAAGTTTTTTTTCGCATTTCATCGGTTTTTAGACTTTTATGAAAAAAATGTATTTTGGCAAAAATCGTGTGTTTTTCCTTTCTCTAGGGTCATGGTATTGCTTTTGCGACAAACACGGTCGTGTCTTTCGTAAACGAAAAAACACATCTTGTCCCTTTTTTGAGAGGCACAATTTTGTTTTCGTGAGAGTTATGGATTTGATTCTGCGATATGCACGGCCGTGCCTCCTCTAAAAAAATGCGTTTTTTTCTTCATCGAAAGACACAGTTTTGCTTCTCGAAGAGGCACATATTTGCTTCCCCGATAGGCACAGACATGCTTTTCGAAAATGAAAAAAAGCGTTCTCTTGTGTTTTCTTCCTTGAGAGTAACGATTTTACTTCCGCGAGAGACATGGATTTGTTTCTGCCCGTGCCTCTTGAAAACGAAAAAAGCGTGTCTTTTTTTCTTCCCTTGAAAACGGAAAAACACGTTTTTTCCCTTTCCACGAGAGGCATGGTTTTTTGTCCATTTTTTTTTAAAAACAGTTTGTCAAAATCTATTAACATGGAACGTGAGAAATCCAACGTAAAAATGGTTCGAGATTTGAACACATTGTTTAAAAGATAAAGCGTTATGAATAAAAGGATCTAGAAAAAAAAGAAAAACTTCCAGTTACAATAAGTGACACACATGCAGTGTGTAATTTGTCGTAACCTGGGGAGATGGAACTGACATTTGAAAGGAGTTCCCTCAATTAGTGATTTCGACCAAGCGCTTATTTGGAATATGGTCGGGAATATTTACAAAGGTAAAATTTACACCGGTATTGGACCCTAAAACGACAATCCAAACAGGGCCTTAGCTAGAAACAAAAAAAATGTTTCACTCAATTTGCGTGGATCTTAATCCAACAGTCGCCCCGCATTCTTCAACCTATTGACCCCCCTCCCCCGATTTTTTTTGCTATTCATCTTCTCCCCAACGGCCATGCCAGAAGTACCGGTTTAAATAGCGAAAATCGCTCTTATAGATTTGCATCAATCTCTAAGATGGTTTCTCTCCCTAAAAAGGAGTCCGTCAATATATCAAACAAGATGTTTACAAGCATATCTTCGAAGACTTGCATTCAATTCCTCGAGGGTTCCAACTCCTGGATCCATTGACGTTGAGCCATGAGTAGAACTTGGTGCCCCCTTTAGAATTCTGGATCACCACCGAAGCCATGCAAACATGGTTGTAGCGACCAAGAAGTTGCTAATGCAAACCCGGAGATATCGACGGTCCCAATCTATGAAGTAAATTGCCGCCCCGGAGAAGAGTACATCAAAATGTACTAGAAAAAGCCCCGGATCCAGTCAAATGGATTCAGGGAACATAGACCTCATGCGCTACATGTGATGGGGTCCTGTACCCAGGGTACCTGGCGTAAGGAAGGCCAACTTCACCAGGAACACGGGGCCCATCGGGCCCAAGGTAGGATGGAAAGCCTAAGGAGTCCGGAGCGGTCTTCGTGATCTCCAAGTTAGGCTTCAACACAATAGACTGGCCAACCCCCCATGTAAACCCTAGACATTTCTATTGGGGAACGACGCATGGGAAACAAAAAATTTCCTACGCGCACGAAGACCTATCATGGTGATGTCCATCTACGAGAGGGGATGTGTGATCTACGTATCCTTATAGACCGTACAACAGAAGCGTTAGTGAACGCGGTTGATGTAGTGGAACGTCCTCACGTCCCTCGATCCGCCCCGCGAACTATCCCGCGAACAGTCCCACGATCTAGTGCCGAACGGACGGCACCTCCGCGTTCAGCACACATACAGCTCGACGATGATCTCGGCCTTCTTGATCCAGCAAGAGAGACGGAGAGGTAGAAGAGTTCTCCGGCAGCGTGACAGCGCTCCGGAGGTTGGTGATGATCTTGTCTCAGCACGGCTCCGCCCGAGCTCCGCAGAAACGCGATCTAGAGGTAAAACCGTGGAGATATGTGGTCGGCCTGCCGTGGCAAAAGTTGTCTCAAATCAGCCCTAAAACCCCACTATATATAGGAGGAGGAGGGGGGAGCCTTGCCTTGGGGTCCAAGGACTCCCAAGGGGTCGGCCGAACCTAAGGGGGAAGGTCTCCCGCTCCCAAACCAAATTCTACTTGGTTTGGAAGGTGGAGTCCTTCTTCCCTTTCCCACCTCCTTCCTTTTTTTTCCTTTTCTCTTTGATTTTTCTTCCAATGCGCATAGGGCCCTTTTGGGCTGTCCCACCAGCCCACTAAGGGCTGGTGCGCCACCCCCAAGGCCTATGGGCTTCCCCGGGGTGGGTTGCCCCCCCCCCCCCCGGTGAACACCCAGAACCCATTCGTCATTCCCGGTACATTCCCGGTAACTCCGAAAACCTTCCGGTAATCAAATGAGGTCATCCTATATATCAATCTTCGTTTCCGGACCATTCCGGAAACCCTCGTGACATCCGTGATCTCATACGGGACTCCGAACAACATTCGGTAACCAACCATATAACTCAAATACGCATAAAACAACGTCGAACCTTAAGTGTGCAGACCCTGCGGGTTCGAGAACTATGCAAACATGACCCGAGAGACTCCTCGGTCAATATCCAATAGCGGGACCTGGATGCCCATATTGGATCCTACATATTCTACGAAGATCTTATTGTTTGAACCTCAGTGCCAAGGATTCATATAATCCCGTATGTCATTCCCTTTGTCCTTCGGTATGTTACTTGCCCGAGATTCGATCGTCAGTATCCGCATACCTATTTCAATCTCGTTTACCGGCAAGTCTCTTTACTCGTTCCGTAATACAAGATCCCGCAACTTACACTAAGTCACATTGCTTGCAAGGCTTGTGTGTGATGTTGTATTACCGAGTGGGCCCCGAGATACCTCTCCGTCACACGGAGTGACAAATCCCAGTCTTGATCCATACTAACTCAACTAACACCTTCGGAGATACCTGTAGAGCATCTTTATAGTCACCCAGTTACGTTGCGACGTTTGATACACACAAAGCATTCCTCCGGTGTCCGTGAGTTATATGATCTCATGGTCATAGGAACAAATACTTGACACGCAGAAAACGGTAGCAACAAAATGACACGATCAACATGCTACGTCTATTAGTTTGGGTCTAGTCCATCACATGATTCTCCTAATGATGTGATCCCGTTATCAAGTGACAACACTTGCCTATGGCCAGGAAACCTTGACCATCTTTGATCAATGAGCTAGTCAACTAGAGGCTTACTAGGGACAGTATTTTGTCTATGTATCCACACAAGTATTGTGTTTCCAATCAATACAATTATAGCATGGATAATAAACGATTATCATGAACTAAGAAATATAATAATAACTAATTTATTATTGCCTCTAGGGCATATTTCCAACAGTCTCCCACTTGCACTAGAGTCAATAATCTATTTCACATCACCATGTGATTCCAACGAATCCAACACCCATATAGTTCTGGGGTCTGATCACGTCTTGCTCGTGAGAGAGGTTTTAGTCAAGGTTCTGAAACTTTCAGATCCGTGCGTTCTTTACAAATCTTTATGTCATCTTATAGATGCCGCTACTACGTGCTATTCGGAAATGCTCCAAATATCTACTCTACTATACGAATCCGTTTCACTACTCATAGTTATTCGGATTAGTGTCAAAGCTTGCATCGACGTAACCCTTTACGACGAACTCTTTAACCACCTCCATAATCGAGAAAAATTCCTTAGTCTATTTAGTTACTAAGGATAACTTTGACCGCTGATCAGTGATTCAATCATGGATCACTTTCTGTACCTCTCAACAGACTTTGAGTCAAGGCACACATCAGGTGCGGTAAACAGCATGGCATACTTTAGATTCTACGGCTAAGGCATAGAAGACGACCTTCGTCTATTCTCTTTATTCTGCCGTGGTCGGGTTTTGAGTCTTACTCAAATTTACACCTTACAACGCAACCAAGAACTCCTTCTTTGCTGATCTATTTTGAACTCCTTCAAAAACTTGTCAAGGCATGCATCTTATTGAAACTTTCATTAAGCGCTTTTGATCTATCTCCATAGATCTTTGATGCTCAACGTTCAAGTAGCGCAATCCAGGTATTCCTTTCAAAACTCCTTTCAAACAATCTTATATGCTTTACAAAAATTCTACATTACTTCTGATCAACAATATGTCTACCACATACACTTATCAGAAATTCTATAGTGCTCCCACTCACTTCTTTGGAAATACAAGTTTCTCATAAACCTTGTAAAAACCCAAAATCTTTGATCATCTCATCAAAGTGTATATTCCAACTCCGAGATGCTTGCACCAGTCCATTGAAGGATCACTGGAGCTTGCATACTTGCTAGTATCTTTAGGATCGACAAAACCTTCTGGTTGTATCACATACAATGTTTGCTCAAGGAAATTGTCGAGGAAACAATGTTTTGACATCCTACGTGCAATATTTCATAAATAATGCATCAACAACTAACATAATTCCAACAGACCTTTAGCATCGCTACGAGTGAGAAAGTCTCATCATAGTCAACTGTTTGATCTTGTCGGAAACATCTTTGCGACAAGTCGAGCTTTTCTTAATAGTGACTTATGACCATCATCGTCTGTCTTCCTTTCAAAGATCCATCTTTACTCAATAGTCTTATGACCATCAAGTAGTTCTTTCCAAAGTCTACACTTTGTTTTCATACATGGATCCTCTCTCGGATTTAATAGCTTCCAGCCATTTGTCGGAATCTGGGCCTACCATCGCTTTCTCCATAACTCGTAGGTTCACTGTTGCTTAACAACATGACCTCCAAGACAGGGTTACCGTACCACTCTGTAGTAGTACGTGACCTTGTCAACCTACGAGGCTTGTAGTAACTTGATCCGATGCTTGATGATCATCATCATCAGCTTCCACTTCAATTGGTGTAGGTGCCATAGGAACAACTTCCTGCGCCCTGCTACACACTGGTTGAAGTGATGGTTCAATAACCTCACCAAGTTCTACTACCCTCCCACTCAATTCTTTCGAGAGAAACCTTTCCTCGAGAAAGGATCCGTTTCTAGAAACAAACACTTTGCTTTCGGATCTGAGATAGGAGATGTACCCAACTGTTTTGGATATCCTATGAAGATGCATTTATCCGCTTTGGGTTCGTGCTTATCAGACTGAAACTTTTTCACATAAGTGTCGAAGCCCCAAACTTTCAAGAAACGATAGTTTAGATTTCTCTAAACCTCAGTCTATACTGTGTCATCTCAACAGAAATACGCGGTGCCCTATTTAAAGTGAATGCGGTTGTCTTTAATGCATAACCCATAAACGATAGTGGTAATTCGATAAGAGACATCATAGCATGCACCATACCAAATAGTGTGTGGCTATGACGTTCAGACACATCATCACACTATGATGTTCTAGGTGGCATGAACTGCGAAACAATTTCCACATTGTCTTAACTGCGTACCAAAACTCGTAACTCAGATATTCATTTCTATGATCATATCGTAGCCAGTTTCTCCTCTTGTTACGACGAACTTCACTCCGAAACAGAATTGAACTTTTCAATATTTCAGACTTGTGATTCATTAAGTAAATACTCTAGTATCTACTCAAATCGTCATTGAAGTAAGAACATAATGATATCCACTGCGTGCCTCAGCACCCATTGGACTGCATACATAAAAAATGTATCACTTCCAACAAGTTACTATCTTATTTCATCTCAATGAAAACAAGGCCTTGCTCATGTGGTATGATTAGCATGTCACTAGTGATTCGAAATCAGGTGAATATAAAGATCCATCAGCATGGAGTCTCTTCATGCAATTTATACTAACATGACTCAAGCGGCAGTGCCACAAGTAAGTGGTACTATCATCATTACCTCGTATCTTTTGGCACCAATATCATGAACATGTGTAACACTACGATCGAGATTCAATAAACCATTGAAGGTGATTATTCAAGCAAATAGAGTAACCATTATTCTCTTTAAATGAATAATCGTATTGCAATAAACACGATCAAATCATGTTCATGCTTAACGCAAGCACCAAATAACAACTATTTAGGTTTAACACCAATCCCGATGGTAGAGGGAGCATGCGATGTTTGATCATATCAACCTTGGAAACACTTCCAACACGTATCGTCACCTCGCCTTTAGCTAGTCTCCGTTTATGTCGTAGCCTTCATTTCGTGTTACTAATCACTTAGCAACCGAACCGGTATCCAATACCCTCGTGCTACTAGGAGTACTAGTAAAGTACACATCAACATCATATATATCAAATATACTTCTTTCGACTTTTGCCAGCCTTCTTATCTACCAAGTATCTAGAGTTGCTCCGCCTCAGTGATTGTTCCCCTCATTACAGAAGCACTTAGTCTCGGGTTTGGGTTTAATCTTGGGTCTCTTCATTAGTGCAACAACAGTTTTGCCGTTTCACGAAGTATCCCTTCTAGCCCTTGCCTTTCTTGAAACTTAGTGGTTTTACTAACCATCAACTATTGATGCTCCTTCTTGATTTCTACTCCCGCAGTGTCAAACATCGCGAATCAATCAAAGATCATTGTATCTATCCTTGATATGTTATAGTTCATCACGAAGCTCTCACAGCTTGGTGGCAGTGACTTTGGAGAACCATCACTATCTCATCTGGAAGATTAACTCCCACTTGATTCAAGTGATTGTCGTACTCAGACAATCTGAGCACACGCTCAACGATTGAGCTTTTCTCCTTTACTTTGTGGACAAAGAATCTTGTTGGAGGTCTCGTACCTCTTAACAAGGGCACAAGCAAGAAATCACAATTTCATCTCTTTAGAACATCACTTATGTTCCGTGACGTTTAAAATGTTTTCGGCGCCTTGCTTCTAAGCCATTAAGTATTCAGCACTGAACTATCGTGTAGTCATCAGAAACGTGTATGTCGGATGTTCACAGCATCCACAGACGACGCTCGAGGTGCAGCACACCGAGTGGTGCATTAAGGACATAAGCCTTCTGCGCAGCAACGAGGACAATCCTCGGTTTTACAGACTCAGTCTGCAAATTTTGCTACTATCAACTTTCAACTAAATTTTCTCTAGGAACAAATAAAAACAGTAGAGCTATAGCGCAAGCTACATCGTAATTCGCAAAGACCATTAGACTATGTTCATGACAATTAGTTCAATTAATCATATTACTTAAGAACTCCCACTCAAAAAGTACATCTCTCTAGTCATTTGAGTGGTACATGATCCAAATCCACTATCTCAAGTCCGATCATCACGTGAGTCGAGAATAGTTTCAGTGGTAAGCATCTCTATGCTAATCATATCAACTATACGATTCATGCTCGACCTTTCGGTCTCATGTGTTCCGAGGCCATGTCTGCACATGCTAGGCTCGTCAAGCTTAACCCGAGTGTTCCGCGCGCGCAACTGTTTTGCACCCGTTGTATGTGAACGTTGAGTCTATCACACCCGATCATCATGTGGTGTCTCGAAACGACGAACTGTAGCAACGGTACACAGTCGGGGAGAACACAATTTCGTCTTGAAATTTTAGTGAGAGATCACCTCATAATGCTACCGTCGTTCTAAGCAAAATAAGGTGCATAAAAGATTAACATCACATGCAATTCATAAGTGACATGATATGGCCATCATCACGTGCTCCTTGATCTCCATCACCAAAGCACCGGCACGATCTTCTTGTCACCGGCGTCACACCATGATCTCCATCATCATGATCTCCATCAACGTGTCGCCATCGGGGTTGTCGTGCTACTCATGCTATTACTACTAAAGCTACATCCTAGCAAAATAGTAAACGTATCTGCAAGCACAAACGTTAGTTTAAAGACAACCCTATGGCTCCTGCCGGTTGCCGTGCCATCGACGTGCAAGTCGATATTAACTATTACAACATGATTATCTCATACATCCAATATATCACATCACATCGTTGTCCATATCACATCACAAGCATACCCTGCAAAAACAAGTTAGACGTCCTCTAATTTTGTTGTTGCATGTGTTTACGTGGTGACCATGGGTATCTAGTAGGATCGCATCTTACTTACGCAAACACCACAACGGAGATATATGAGTTGCTATTTAAACTCATCCAAGGACCTCCTAGGTCAATTCCGATTCAACTAAAGTTGGAGCAACTGACACCCGCCAGTCATCTTTGAGCAACGGAGTTACTCGTAGCGATGAAACCAGTCTCTCGTAAGCGTACGAGTAATGTCGGTCCGAGCCGCTTTGATCCAACAATACCGCGGAATCAAGAAAAGACTAAGGAGGGCAGCAAAACGCACATCACCGCCCACAAAAACTTTTGTGTTCTACTCGAGAAGACATCTACACATGAACCTAGCTCATGATGCCACTGTTGGGGAACGACGCATGGGAAACAAAAAATTTCCTACGCGCACGAAGACCTATCATGGTGATGTCCATCTACGCGAGGGGATGTGTGATCTACGTACCCTTGTAGACCGTACAGCAGAAGCGTTAGTGAACGCGGTTGATGTAGTGGAACGTCCTCACGTCCCTCGATCCGCCCCGCGAACTATCCCGCGAACAGTCCCACGATCTAGTGCCGAACGGACGGCACCTCCACGTTCAGCACACGTACAGCTCGACGATGATCTCGGCCTTCTTGATCCAGCAAGAGAGACGGAGAGGTAGAAGAGTTCTCCGGCAGCGTGACGGCGCTCCGGATCTTGGTGATGATCTTGTCTCAGCAGGGCTCCGCCCGAGCTCCGCAGAAACGCGATCTAGAGGTAAAACCATGGAGATATGTGGTCGGGCTGCCGTGGCAAAAGTTGTCTCAAATCAGCCCTAAAACCCCACTATATATAGGAGGAGGAGGGGGAGCCTTGCCTTGGGGTCCAAGGACTCCCAAGGGGTCGGCCGAACCTAAGGGGGAAGGTCTCCCCCTCCCAAACCGAATTCTACTTGGTTTGGAAGGCGGAGTCCTTCTTCCCTTCCCACCTCCTTCCTTTTTTTCCTTTTCTCTTTGATTTTTCTTCCAATGCGCATAGGGCTCTTTCGGGCTGTCCCACCAGCCCACTAAGGGCTGGTGCGCCACCCCCAAGGCCTATGGGCTTCCCCGGGGTGGGTTGCCCCCCCCCCCCGGTGAACACCCGGAACCCATTCGTCATTCCCGGTACATTCCTGGTAACTCCGAAAACCTTCCGGTAATCAAATAAGGTCATCCTATATATCAATCTTCGTTTCCGTACCATTCTGGAAACCCTCGTGACGTCCTTGATCTCATCCGGGACCCCGAACAACATCGGTAACCAACCATATAACTCAAATACGCATAAAACAACGTCGAACCTTAAGTGTGCAGACCCTGCGGGTTCGAGAACTATGTAGACATGACCCGAGAGACTCCTCGGTCAATATCCAATAGCGGGACCTAGATGCCCATACTGGATCCTACATATTCTACGAAGATCTTATCGTTTGAACCTCAGTGCCAAGGATTCATATAATCCCGTATGTCATTCCCTTTGTCCTTCGGTATGTTACTTGCCCGAGATTCGATCGTCAGTATCCGCATACCTATTTCGATCTCGTTTACCGGCAAGTCTCTTTACTCGTTCCGTAATACAAGATCCCGCAACTTACACTAAGTCACATTGCTTGCAAGGCTTGTGTGTGATGTTGTATTACCGAGTGGGCCCCGAGATACCTCTCCGTCACACGGAGTGACAAATCCCAGTCTCGATCCATACTAACTCAACGAACACCTTTGGAGATACATGTAGAGCATCTTTATAGTCACCCAGTTACGTTGCGATGTTTGATACACACAAAGCATTCCTCCGGTGTCCGTGAGTTATATGATCTCATGGTCATAGGAACAAATACTTGACACGCAGAAAACAGTAGCAACAAAATGACACGATCAACATGCTACGTCTATTAGTTTGGGTCTAGTCCATCACATGATTCTCCTAATGATGTGATCCCGTTATCAAGTGACAACACTTGCCTATGGCCAGGAAACCTTGACCATCTTTGATCAACGAGCTAGTCAACTAGAGGCTTACTAGGGACAGTGTTTTGTCTATGTATCCACACAAGTATTGTGTTTCCAATCAATACAATTATAGCATGGATAATAAACGATTATCATGAACTAAGAAATATAATAATAACTAATTTATTATTGCCTCTAGGGCATATTTCCAACAATTTCCTCTCTGTATAAAGGGAGGTCGAGAGCTCCATTAGGAGGGAATCTCAAATATAATTCTCGATAGTAATACCGTATACCATTGTAATCCTCTGCATGAGGTAACCCGTCACCATGAATAACAAGAAGAAGCAGGACGCATGGTATTACTCTTCCACTAGTAGAAAATAAGGCTATCGTTCGGCCCTGGCCAGCCCATTAGTCCTGGTTCTTCAAGAACCGGGACCAATGGGGGGTATTAGACCCGGTTCGTGAGCCCGGGGGGCCGGCCGGGGCCTCGTGGGCATTGATCCCGGTTCGTGTAGAACCATTTGTCCCGGTTCGAGCCACGAACCGGGACCAATGGTCCTCGCTGCTGGTCAACAACCATTGCTCCCGGTTCGTGGCATGAACCAGGACAGAAGGGGTGGCTTTAGTCCCCGTTCATGCCACGAACCGGGACAAATAACTTGCCTATATATACCCACCGCCGCGGCAGAGCACTCCACAGTGCTCTGTTTTTTCAATCCGGCGAGGTTTCTAGTTGACCTCCTATGCACATGAGGTGTTCACCTCCTATGCACCTGAGGTGTTCGATGAAATGCCCGAGCCACACTAGTTAAGCTTTCTCCTCTCGAAGCTCGACCTAGGAGCTCCATTTTTTTGAGATTTGTCTAGATTTAGGGGTCCGTCACGCCCCGTCCCCGTTTTCACCGCCGTTGATCGCCCGGTCGTCGCCGGCACCACCGTTGTGAGCCTCTTGTTCTTATCTTCTTTATGATACTTGTCTGATTTTCTTACTTTAGATAGATATTTGTATGATTTTCTTAATTTTTACACACATAATTATATGTAATGCACGTAGATGAACGGCAATGGATGTATGGTGACAGACACACCTCCGAGTACATTAAGGGCGTGCATATTTTCCTCGAAGTGGCTAAGGCAAACAAGAAGAATGGTTTTATGTGTTGTCCATGTAGTAAATGTGGGAATACGAAGTCTTACTCTCACCGGAAAATCCTTCACACCCACCTGCTTTACAAGGGTTTCATGCCACACTATAATGTTTGGACGAGGCACGGAGAAATAGGGGTTATGATGGAAGACGGCGAAGAAGAAGAGGACGATGACAACTATGTGCCCCCTGAATACGGTGATGCTGCAACGGGGGGAGCTGCTGAAGATCAAGAGGAACCAGACGATGAGCCTGATGATGCTGCAACGGGGGAAGCTGCTGAAGATCAAGAGAAACCAGACGATGTGCCCGATGATGATCTCCGCCGGGTCATTGTCGATGCAAGGACGCAATGCGAAAGTCAAAAGGAGAAGCTGAAGTTCGATCGCATGTTAGAGGATCACAAAAAAGTTGTACCCCAATTGTGAAGATGGCAACACAAAGTTGGGTACCGTACTGGAATTGTTGCAGTGGAAGGCAGAGAATGGTGTGCGTGACAAAGGATTTGAGAAGCTACTGAAAATATTGAAGAAGAAGCTTCCAAAGGATAATAAATTGCCCGACAGTACGTACGCAACAAAGAAGGTCGTATGCCCTCTAGGATTGGAGGTGCAGAAGATACATGCATGCCCTAATGACTGCATCCTCTACCGGGGTGCGTACGAGGATTTGAACGCATGCCCGGTATGCGGTGCATTGCGGTATAAGATCAGACGAGATGACCCTGGTGATGTTGACGGCGAGCCCCGCAGGAAGAGAGTTCCTGCGAAGGTGATGTGGTATGCTCCTACAATACCACGGTTGAAACGACTGTTCAGAAACAAAGAGCATGCCAAGTTGATGCGATGGCACAGTGAGGACCGTAAGAAAAACGGGAAGTTGAGAGCACCCGCTAACGGGTCGCAGTGGAGAAAAATCGAGAGAGAGTACTGGGTTGAGTTTGCACGTGACCCAAGGAACGTATGGTTTGGTTTAAGCACGGATGGCATTAATCCTTTCGGGGAGCAGAGCAGCAATCATAGCACCTAGCCCGTGACTCTATGTATGTATAACCTTCCTCCTTGGATGTGCATGAAGCGGAAGTTCATTATGATGCCAGTTCTCATCCAAGGCCCTAAGCAACCCAGCAACGACATTGATGTGTACCTAAGGCCATTAGTTGAAGAACTTTTACAGCTGTGGAATGGAAACGGTGTACGTGTGTGGGATGACCACAAATAGGAGGAATTTAACCTGCACGCGTTATGTTTGTAACCATCAACGATTGGCCCACTCTCAGTAACCTTTCAGGACAGACAAACAAGGGATACCACGCATGAACGCATTGTTTAGCTGACACCGAAAGTATATACCTGGGAAGCTGCAGGAAGAATGTGTACCTGGGCCATCGTCGATTTCTTCCGACCAACCATCAATGTCGAAAGAAAGGCAAGCATTTCAAAGGCGAGGCAGATCACCGGAAGAAGCCCGCCATGTGTACCGATGATCACGTACTTGCTATGGTCAATGATTTTCACGTAATCTTTGGAAAGGGTCCCGACGGACTAGCTGTTCCGAGTGACGCTGGGGGACACGCACCCATGTGGAAGAAGAAATCTATATTTTGGGACCTACCCTACTGGAAAGACCTAGAGGTCCGCTCTTCGATAGACGTGATGCACGTGACCAAGAACCTTTGCGTCAACCTGCTAGGCTTCTTGGGCATGTATCGGAATACAAAAGATACATCTGAGGCACGGGAGGACCTGCAACGTTTGCATGAAAAATACGGCATGCCTCCGCTTCCGGTTGCATTGAGGGGGCTTCTACCGGGAAACGTCCGATTAGCCATTGTGAAGCTATGTGCATTCCTCAATGCAATCTCTCAGAAGGTGATCGATCCAGAAATCATACCAAGGCTAAGGAGTGATGTGGTGCAATGTCTTGTCAGTTTCGAGCTGGTGTTCCCACCATCCTTCTTCAATATCATGACGCACGTCCTAGTTCATCTAGTTAACGAGATTGTCATTCTGGGCCCCGTATTTCTACAAAATATGTACCCGTTTGAGAGGTTCATGGGAGTCCTAAAGAAATATGTCCGTAACCGCGCTAGGCCAGAAGGAAGCATCTCCATGGGCCATCAAACAGAGGATGTCATTGGGTTTTGTGTTGACTTTATTCCTGACCTTAAGAAGATAGGTCTCCCTAAATCGCGGTATGAGGGGAGACTGACTGGAAAAGGCACGCTTGGAGGGGAGACAATAATATGCAGGGACGGATATTCTTGGTCTCAAGCACACTACACAGTTTTACAGAACTCTACCTTGGTGACCCCTTATGTCGATGAACACAAGAACAGTCTGTGCTCCAAACACCCGGAGCAGTGCGACGACTAGATTACATGTGAACACATCAGGACTTTCAGCAGTTGGTTGGAAACACGTCTCAGAGATGAAAACACTGTTTGTGATGAGTTGTACTCGTTGTCCAGGGGACCATCTTCGACTGTTACGATTTGGAAAGGATACGCGATAAATGGGAATACATTTTACACTATCTCCCAAGATCAAAAGAGCACCAACCAAAACAGCGGTGTTCGCTTTGATGCAGCCACCGAGAGGGGAAAGGACACATATTATGGTTACATAGTGGACATATGGGAACTTGACTACGGAGTAGATTTTAAGGTCCCTTTGTTTAAGTGCAAATGGGTCAATCTGTCAGAAGCGGGGTACAGGTAGACCCACAGTACGGAATGACAACAGTGGATCTGAACAATCTTGGGTACACTAACGAACCGTTCGTCCTAGCCAATGATGTGGCACAGGTTATCTATGTGAAGGACATGTCTACCAAACCGAGAAAAAGGAAAAATAAGGAAGCGAATACATCATACGATGAGCTAAAGCGCCACATAGTTCTTTCAGGAAAAAGGGACATCGTGGGAGTGGAGGGCAAGACAGACATGTCCGAAGATTATGAAAAGTTTCATGAAATTCCTCCCTTCAAAGTCAAGGCTGACCCAAGCATCCTGATAAATGATGAAGATTATCCATGATTACGGCGCAATAAGGAAAGGACACAAGCGAAGAAAAAGTGAAGACTTTCTCCACAACTATTATGATGATACCATGCCAACTTTCAACCTTTTTGTATTTCATTTGAAATGCATGTTGTAACATACAAGTTTTCGTATGAAATCCTGATACTTCGAAAGAGATTGTCCGTTTTGTACACGAAGTGCATCCAGTTTTTGCCGTAACCCTCTCAACTTTCTTGCATATGCTATGTGAATCAACTAAAAAACTCTTTTACCGGTTCATGCCACGAACCGGTACTCAAAGGTGCTCGTGGGGCCCCAGCCTTAAAACCTGTATCAAATAAAATGCCTTTGTAAGAGCCTTAGAAGTGGTACTAAAGGAATCAACTAAAAAGCTTTTATAAACCTCTAGTATTATTGAAACTAAAATTATATAGAATTTTGTTACAAACTTTAATAGCAAAAAGAATTATCATAAAAGAAAATAAATAAGTAATTAGAATTTTGTTCAAAACATTAAAAGGAAAAATAATTATCATAAAAGAAAATAAATAAGTAATTAGAATTTTGTTATAAACTTTAGTAGCAAAAAGAATTATCGTAAAAGAAAATAAATAAGTAATTAGAAACAAAAAAAGAAAGGAAAAACAGGATTTTGTTTAAAAAAAGTGCCACCTACACGGCCACCACGGCCTGCATACGACTAGAAACCCATTACTAGGGCCAGGATGCAGGCCCGCAGTAGGCCCAATAGGCCCACAAGCACAGAGAGTGATTTTAGGCCCCGTAAGCCTGCAGTAGAGAGGAGCTCGAAGTGGTTGGTTCGGCAGGGCTTATAAACCACTCCGAGCCCCTCTCGGCTAGCGAGGTGAGACTAAACATAGCACCGCACCGCGCCAGCACACGCCCTTTGGTCCCGGTTGGTGGCATCAACCGGGACTAAAGGGGTGCATTGATACCGGTTGGTGGCACCAACCGAGACCAAAGGTCTGTGTTTCCCGTCCTTTGGACTGCTGAAAAGAGGCCTTTCGTCCCGGTTGGTGCCATGAACCGGGACCAATGCTCTGCCTATATAAGGAGCACTCGCGAAAATTTGGTTCAGTTCGTTCTTCCCCGCCGCCCGACGCCGCCAGGCTGCCCGTCCGTCTCCGCCTCGTCGTCGCTGTCGTCGCCCCGCGCGGCCCTAACGCCGTCGCCGCCCCCCGCCCCGCGCCCCGTGCCCTGCAACGCCGCCGGCCCCTGCCCGTCGCCGCCCCGCCCGGGCCTGCGCCGCACCTCACCATCGACCGTTGCCGCGCCGCCCCGCCACGCGCCGCACCTCGCCGTCGCCATCGCCGTTGCCGTCCCCGACACCGTCGCCGTGAGCAAAGATTTTTTTGGTGATATTATTGTTGAATATGCATGTGTGTATGTTCATATATATGCAAAGATCGAATATGTCAAATTTTTATGATTTTTTTCTGTTCATAGAATTTTTATGATTTTTTTCTGTTGTAATTTTGTTCATAGAATTTTAATGATTTTTTTGTTCATAGTATTTTCTTTGTCAATTTATGTATATGTTCATATTGTGTATGTATAGGTAAATTGTGCAACTATAGACTATACATTCCTCTAGGTAAAGCAAAACATGTGGCTATGAGCACAACTTCTAAATGCATGTTTACGGTCCAGTTTTTAGAAGCTTCACCAATACCTATACTTTATTGTTTCTATAACCAAGATCATTGTCTTATCCTTGACTTGTAAAGAGCATGAAAAATCCATGGCCTATAGGACCATGGTCCAATTTTTAGAAGCTTCACCAATACCTATACTTTATTGTTTCTATAACCAAGATCATTGTCTTATCCTTGACTTGCAAAGAGCATGAAAAATCCATGGCCTATAGGACCATAATTGTCTCATATAGTCAACACACACTTTTTCTAAATACTCTGTGGTGATGTGTTAATTTGTTATTTATTTTTAGAAGCACACTGATATAAGAAGTAGTTTATTTTTAGCAAGAAAATTAATAGACTAGTTTATTTTTTTAGTTCATTTTACGATGTCTATCCTGCATCCTCGTCGTCGACTCGGTGGAGGACGACACCTGCTTGATCAGAGGGGCCCTGTCCGGGACTGGGCTCCGCCCGACTGGTATTAGGAGGTGCTACCTTCCGGGGGGCGTAGGTTGGTGAGGAGCCATCCCGTTGTTGACCCGATCCTTGTTTGGTGGCGGTCGCGTGGGCCAGTGACGGTGCCGAGGCTTCCGGACACCGCGGAGGTGGTACGTCACCGTGTGAGAGAGGAGGACGAGCACGTCCGTCGCTAGATGGTTGCGATGGAGGGCAGGTTCGACAATATCTGGCAGGTTCTTCAGGGATCTCACTAGAGCTATGATCCTGTGATGGTTCCTTCTCTCTGGGTGTCCACCGCCAGCGACGATACCCGTCGGGCGTACGGTTCTAGCTATATTAGCGATGCTATATGTATGACAAGAGATGATGTAGTTTTGCTTATAATTGAATGCATGCTAATTTGAATACTACTTTATTTTACAATTTGGTTTTGCTTATTGAATGCTCAAATTGGAAAAGTACTCCTACTTTGAATGCTAAAATTGGAGAGCACTATGCAGAAAAGTCCTACCTAATACTGATGATCATGTTGCTGTAAATGTTGTATGACAATGTTGTAAAGGGTAGTAATTGGTCTCTTCAGCTGCTTTTCAAAGATGGAGTTCTTCACGATTATACTTGAGAAATCCTCCAGCAGGCAGGTGCTGCCGGACAATTTTGTGAAGATGTTGGACGGCCATCGGCCACAGAACATGAAACTGAGGCAGGCCGGCAACGGGCTTCGCAAGCTGTGGGACGTGGAGGTGGTGTTTGACACCGATGGAAGCATGTACCTAGATCGTGGCTGGAAGCAGTTCGTCCGTGCCTACGACCAGCGGTACGGGTACTTCCTTGTCTTTAGGTACGACGGCAATGCCACGTTCCCGTGAAGGTGTTCGACACGACTATGTGTCAGAGGCGCTACCAGGACGACGACGATGCCAGTATGCTCTGTCTCTTCTTCCTCTCCATTAGGCTATGTCTCACACCCATTTAAAAAAAAACTTTTTTTGCATTTGGCAAGGCAATGGGAGCAGGAGCAGCGAGTACTGACAATGTTGCAAAGGATAGTAATTGGTCTCTTCTCCTGCTTTTCAGAGATGGAGTTCTTCATGATTATACTTGAGAAATCCTCCAGCAGGCAGGTGCTGCCGGACAATTTTGTGAAGATGTTGGACGGTCATTGGCCACAGAACATGCATCTGAGGCAGGCCGGCAACAGGCTTCGCAAGTTGTGGGACGTGGAGGTGGCGTTCGACACCGATGGAAGCATGTACCTAGATCGTGGCTGGGAGCAGTTCGTCCGTGCCTACGACCTGCGGCACGGGTACTTCCTTGTCTTCAGGTACGACGACGACGCCACGTTCGCCGTGAAGGTGTTCGACACGACTATGTGTCGGAGGCGCTACCAGGACGACGACGATGCCAGTACGCTCAGTCTCTTCTTCCTATCCATTAGGCTATGTCTCACACCCATTTTAAAAAAAACTTTTTTGCATTTGGCAAGGCAATGGGAGCAGGAGCAGCGAGTACTGCGACAGGTGCTATGTCTACGGCAGCAGCGACTCTGTCTATAGGAAAAGTAGCAGCGACTCTGGCTACAGCAAAAGTAGCAGCGATGATGGCCTCGCGATGTTGATCCCACAGCTGGGCGACAGGGCCATGCCAATTCTGGTAGAGGAGTACATCCCATAGCCTGGCCTGGGGCTTCGTCAGTCTAAGCGCATCAGGATGATGAAGGAGAAGGTGAAGAAGTAGGAGTGAAGATCTTAAGAACCTAATGGAGCTTAAATCTTTATAGTGTAAATCTTTTAAGTACGATAGTGTTGAACTGCTACTGCACTTTTAAGTATGAATGTGGTGTGCCTGATGAAATTTTGTGCATGCTCATGGATGCTCATTGATGAAAGATAAAATTATTTCTTTTTGTGCTTGCTCATGGATGCTCCTTGGTTGGTGTATATAACAACCTAAATTAACCCCTAAACCAGCCCCTTTCAAAAAAAACTCAGCTTCAGCCAGGTGCTGACGCGTGGATGCCTTTTGGTCCCGGTTGGTGTCACCAACCGGGACTAAAGGCCCCCCTGCCTGGCCTGGCCGCAACGGCCACGTGGAGGCCATCTGTCCCGGTTGGTGTAAGAACCGGGACTAAAGGCCGAGGGCATTAGTAACGACCTTTTAGTCCCGGTTCCAAAACCGGGACAGAAGGCCCTTACGAACTGTGACAAAGGGCCCTTTTTCTACTAGTGTTCGGAGGCCTGAACCTGGGTAAACCATGCATGCAGACTCCGTCTGGTACTTTTGATCTCATCATGAACCCTACTGGGGGATCTGATGGTATTTTGCTCCGTCAGTTGGCGCGCCAAGCACGGGAGACGTTGATCGGAGACCTAACCCTGTAGAAATTTAAAGAGGGCCGATG
Organism: Hordeum vulgare subsp. vulgare; assembly: GCF_904849725.1. Classification (NCBI taxonomy): domain Eukaryota; kingdom Viridiplantae; phylum Streptophyta; class Magnoliopsida; order Poales; family Poaceae; genus Hordeum; species Hordeum vulgare. The sequence continues at coordinate 565,967,699 of NC_058522.1, read as the reverse complement.
CCTGGCTAATGCCTCACTTTTGGCTCTTTTGAGCTGGTCGGTGATGAATCAGGGCAGTCCTTTGACATCTCACCCTCATACCTCGTCGACCACGTGTACAATGGGCAGGGGCAAGCCCCGACGGTCTATGATCGTCCTGACCACCCTGCTTGGGTATGTATCAGACGGACCCCACAAGGCTGGAATCCCACCCACAAGACCTTCATGAACACGATATTCACGACAGCAAAACACATCGAAACAAGAAACTCACACGACACGCGACCTATGCAGCAGCAAATGCAACCAACGAAAGGATTGCGTGGTCCCAAGAAACGACGACCTTCGACGTTGGATATCACCCAGAAAACATCATATACCCAGGCAAACACGCCTTGGTACTAGATGCAATCTTGGGGGGCTTTCACCTCTCACGCGTCCTAATGGAAGGGGGAGCTGCCTCAACATGATATTCACCAACACCCTTGAGAAGATGAAGATCTCATTTTCCAACCTACAAAGATCGGGCATAGGTTTTCATGGGGTGGTTCCAGGACACCCTATATGCGCCCTTGGTTAGATCAAACTCGAAGTCATCTTTAGAGATGAACATAACTACCAAAGCGAGGCCCTCCAATTCGAGATTGCTCCGTTCGAGAGCGGCTACCATGTGATCTTGGGCCTCCATGAGAGTCCATCATACGTACCTATTTATGGTATTTCACTTTCATTCAATGCAAATTTGCATGTGCCACCTCTAAAATCTTAAAATAAACTTCTATTTTGTCTTTTATGTGCTCGTACAGCTCATGGAGCGATCGGGGCGGTCAATATCGTCCATTCTAAGCGGGTTATTCTCATGATGAGTGTTTATTTACTTGCCATTGCACGAGAGAGGCTAGTAAAAAGGATGCCAAATCCTGGATAATACAAAAATAAAAATAAAAACTTCGCCATGAAAGTTGATTGTTTGGAGGGCACCTGTGAATTCGGGTAGCCATGGAATGTGTTTGAATGGTGGAGGGGGAGTAAAAAATTATATTCTGTTTGGGAACCGCCAATAATGTGTTTAGCATGGAATATATTGAAGTCCTTTGTCGTGACACTGACAGGAAAGACACACCACCCAAAATATATTCATGTCTGTTTTAAGAAATGAGTGCTAGCACCTCTGCAAATCCCTTCTTCCCTCTATGAAGGGACATTCTATTTACAGTTATGCTCTTTACTTTCATGTTGACTCAAATTCTTATTTCAACCTCAATCTCTAGTTGGCAAGCATCATGTGGTGGGGAAAGATCCATGCATATATGTCCAGTTAAATATATTTGATCATAAATTATTATTGTTGACAATTATTTTTACAATAAGTACGTTAGGAGGCGAAACATTGAGCCCCTATCTTTGTATGTGGTCAATGGATGTTATTTGTTCTAAAAATATTCTTTGAGTACCAACAATCATAGAAGACTATATGATAATTGAGTATGTGCAACTCTTGCTTAGGCTTTCTTCGAAATAAGATGAACTATATTGTTTTGATGACTAAGAACATAGGTTGTTAAGTTTCAAGAGAATGCACTACTTGGACCATGACATGTGAATTGGTTTCTACTTTATCATGATGAGTTTTATGAGAAATAATTTTTGGTTATGATGCTAGGAAAAGTGATTGAAATTACCATTGATCAAACTTATACACTATGCTAGCATTTAGACTTCACGCTGATTTTTATATATTTTTGTCGGGATTTTTGTGACTCTGTAAATTTAGATAAAAGTCCCTACAAAAAAGACATCAGCAGATATAAACTGCACTGGGTGCACTGAGTTAGTAGGTTAGTCCAAATATGTGTAAAAAGGTATAAAAGTGTAGCAAAACATATAACAATGTCACCCAAAAGATCATGGAACAAGCAGAAATTATAGATATGTTTGCGACGTATCAACCGATGACCTTTAGGGTTGGAGCAAGGAGCATCTGGGATGATGGTGTTGGGTAACGTAGCATAAATTAAAAAAAATCCTACGCATATTCAGATCTTCCTATGGAGAGACCAGCAACGAGAGAGGGGTGAGTGCATCTTCATACCTTTGAAGATCGCTAAGCGGAAGCGTTGCTAGCACGCGGTTGATGGAGTCGTACTCGGGGCGATTCAGATCGCGGTGTGATTCCGATCTAGTGCCGAACTACGACACCTCCGCGTTCAACACACGTGCAGCCCGGTGACGTCTCCCGCACCTTGATCCAGCAAGAAGGAGGGAGAGGTTGGGGAAGATCTCCGGCAGCACGACGGCATGGTGTCGATGGAGAGACGAGGTCTCCCGGCAGGGCTTCGCCAAGCACCGGCAGAGAGGAGGAGGAAGAAGAGCAGGGCTGCGCCGAGGGAGAGGGAAAACTGTGTCTCCAAAAGCCCAAAAGTGCCCACTATATATAGGAGGAGGGGAGGGGGTGCCACCCGTAGGGTTCCCACCCTAGGTGGTGCGGCATCCCCCCCAGATGGGAGGTGCGGCGACCAGAGCAAGGGGGAGGGGTGGCGCACCCCTAGGTGGGCCTTAGGCCCACCTACGCCTAGGGTTTCCCCCCTCTCCACCTCCTGCGCCTTGGGCTGAGTGTGGGGGGCATCCGTCCTATATATCAATCTTTACCTCCGGACCATTCCGGAGCTCCTTGTGACGTCCGGGATCTCATACGGGACTCTGAACTACTTTCTATAACCTCGTATAACAATTCCCTATAACCCTAGCGTCATCGAACCTTAAGTGTGTAGACGCTACGGGTTCGGGAGGCAGACAGACATGACCGAGACACCTCTCCGGCCAATAACCATCAGCGGGGTCTGGATACCCATGGTGGGTCCCACTTGCTCCACGATGGTCTCATCGGATGAACCACAATGTCAAGGATTCAATCAATCCCGTATACAATTCCCTTTGTTTGTCGGTATAGAACTTGCCCAAGATTCGATCGTCGGTATACCTATACCTTGTTCAATCTCGTTACCGGTAAGTCTCTTTACTCGTTCCGTAGCACGTCATCGTGTGACTAACTCCTTAGTCACATTGAGCTCATGATGATGTTCTACCGAGTGAGCCCAGAGATACCTCTCCGTCACGCGGAGTGACAAATCCCAATCTCGATTCGTACCAACCCAACAGAAACTTTCAGAGGTACCCGTAGTGCACCTTTATAGTCACCCAGTTACGTTGTGACGTTTGATATACCCAAAGCACTCCTACGGTATCCGGGAGTTGCACAATCTCACGGTCGAAGGAAAATACACTTGACATTAGAAAAGCTTTAGCATACGAACAATACGATCTAGTGCTACGCTTAGGATTGGGTCTTGTCCATCACATCATTCTCCCAATGATGTGATCCCGTTATCAATGACATCTAATGCCCATGACGAGGAAACTATGATCATCTATTGACTAACGAGCTAGCCAACTAGAGGCTTGCTAGGGATACATTGTGATCTATTTATTCACACACGTATTACTGTTTCCTGTTAATACAATTATAGCATGAACAATAGACGATTATCATGAACAAGGAAATATGATAATAATCATTTTATTATTGCCTCTAGGGCATATATCCAACAGTCTCCCACTTGCACTAGAGTCAATAATCTAGTTACATTGTGATGTATCGAACACCCATATCATTATGTTGTTGATCATGTTTTGCTCGTGGAAGAGGTTTAGTCAACGGGTGTGCAACATTCAGATCCGTATGTAGTTTACAAATCTCTATTACTCCACTCTGGACATGGTCCTGGATGGAGTTGTAGCGGTGTTTGATGTGCTTCGTCTTCCGGTGAAACCTGGGCTTCTTGGCTATGGCAATGGCCCGAGTGTTATCACAGAAGAGTGTCATTGGACCCGACGAGCTTGGAACCACTCGAAGGTCGGTGATGAGATCCTTCATCCAAATTCCTTCATGAGCTGCTTCTGAAGCAGCTATGTACTCCGCTTCACATGTAGATGCTGCCACGACTTCTTGCTTGCTACTGCACCAGCTCACTGCCCCACCATTCAAAACATATACGAATCCGGTTTGTGACTTAGAGTCATCTGGATCTGTGTCGAAGCTAGCGTCGACGTAACCCTTTACGACGAGCTCTTCGTCACCTCCATAAACGAGAAACATTTACTTAGTCCTTTTTACGTACTTAAGGATATTCTTGACCGCTGTCCAGTGTTCCATACCGGGATCACTTTGGTACCTCCCTACCCGACTTATGGCAAGGTTTATATCAGGTCTGGTACACAGCATGGCATACATAAGAGAGCCTACGGCTGAAGCGTAGGGGACATAACTCATCTTCTCTCTATCTGCTGCCGTGGTCGGCGACTGAGTCTTACTCAATCTCATACCTTGCAAAACTGGCAAGAACCCTTTCTTTGAGTTTTCCATATTGAACTTCTTCAATATGTTGTCAAGGTATGTACTTTGCGATAGACTAATGAGGCGTCTCAATCTATCTCTATAGATCTTGATGTCTAATATGTATGCAGCTTCTCCAAGGTCCTTCATTGAAACACTCTTGTTCAAATAGGCCTTTATGCTCTCCAACATCTCTATGTCATTCCCCATCAATAATATGTCATCCACATACAATATGAGGAAAGCTACAGAGCTCACACTCACTTTCTTGTACAGACAGGCTTCTCCGTAAACCTGTATGAACCCAAACGCTTTAATCACCTCATTAAAGCGAATGTTCCAACTCCGAGATGCTTGCACCAGCCCATAGATGGAGCGCTGGAGCTTGCACACTTTGTTAGCACCCTTAGGGTCGACAAAACCTTCTGGTTGCATCATATACAACTGTTCCTTAAGGTTGCACACTTTGTTAGCACCCTTAGGAACGGTGTTTTGACGTCCATTTGCCAAATTTCATAATCATAAAAGGTGGCAATTGCTAACATGATTCGGACTGATTTCAGCTTCGCTACGGGGGAGAAAGTCTCTTCGTAGTCAATTCCTTCAATTTGTCGAAAACCCTTTGCGACAAGTCGAGCTTTATAAACGGTTACATTACCGTTTGAATCAGTCTTCTTCTTGAAGATCCATTTATTTTCTATGGCTCGCCGGTCATCGGGCAAGTCCACCAAATTCCATACTATGTTCTCATACATGGATCCTATCTCGGATTTCATAGCTTCAAGCCATTTGTTGGAATCCGAGCCCGCCATCGCTTCTTCATAGTTCGAAGGTTCACCGTTGTCTAACAACATGATTTCCATCATAGGGTTGCCGTACCACTCTGGTGCGGAGCGTGCCCTTGTGGACCTTCGCGGTTCAGTAGTAACTTGATCCGAAGCTTCATGATCATTATCATTAACTTCCTCTTCAGTTGGTGTAGGCGCCACAGGAACAACTTCCCGTTTTGCACTACTATCCTGTTCGAGAGGGGGTGTAATTACCTCATCAAGTTCTACCTTCCTCCCACTTACTTCTTTCGAGAGAAACTCTTTCTCTAGAAAGGATCCGTTCTTGCCAACAAAGGTCTTACCTTCGGATCTAAGATAGAAGGTATACCCAATAGTTTCCTTAGGGTATCCTATGAATACGCATTTCTCCGCTTTAGGTTCGAGCTTTTCTGGTTGAAGTTTCTTCACATAAGCATTGCAGCCCCAAACTTTAAGAAACGACAACTTAGGTTTCTTGCCAAACCATAGTTCATACCGTGTCGTCTCAACGGATTTAGACGGTGCCCTATTTAAAGTGAATGCTGCAGTTTCTAATGCATATCCCCAAAATGATAGCGGTAAGTCGGTAAGAGACATCATAGATCGTACCATATCTAATAAAGTGCGATTACGATGTTTAGACACTTCATTGCGTTGCGGTGTGCCAGGCGGCGTCAGTTGTGAAACGATTCCACACTTCCATAGGTGTGTGCCAAACTCGTGACTCAAATATTCTCCTCCACGATCAGATCGTAGACACTTAATTTTTCTGTCACGTTGATTCTCGACCCCACTCTGAAATTCCTTGAACCTTTCAAACGTCTCAGATTTGTGCTTCATCAAGTAGATATACCCATACCTACTCAAATCATCGGTGAGAGTGAGAACATAACGATAGCCACCGCGAGCTTCAACGTTCATTGGACCACACACATCAGTATGTATTATTTCCAATAAGTCGGTTTCTCTCTCCATTATTCCTGAGAATGGAGTCTTAGTCATCTTGCCCATGAGGCACGGTTCGCATGTGTCAAATGATTCAATGTCAAGAGACTCTAATAGTCCATCATTATGGAGCTTCTTCATGCGCTTAACGCCGATATGACCAAGGAGGCAGTGCCACAAGTATGTGAGACTATCATTATCAACTTTACATCTTTTGGTACTCACACTATGAATATGCGTAACATCACGATTGAGATTCATCAAGAATAAACCATTCACCAGCGGAGCATGACCATAAAACATATCACTCATATAAATAGAACAACCATTATTCTCTGACTTAAATGAGTAGCCGTCTCGCATTAAGCAAGACCCTGATACAATATTCATGCTCAAAGCTGGTACTAAATAACAATTATTAAGGCTTAAAACTAATCTCGAAGGTAGATGTAGAGGTAGCGTGCCGACGGAGATCACATCGACCTTGGAGCCATTCCCGACGCGCATCGTCACCTCGTCCTTGGTCAGTCTCCGCTTATTCCGCAGTTCCTGATTTGAGTTGCAAATGTGAGCAACATCACCAGTATCAAATACCCAGGAGCTACTACGAGTGCTGGTAAGGTACACATCAATAACATGTATATCACATATACCTTTAACGTTGCCGGCCTTCTTGTCTGCTAAGTATTTGGGGCAGTTCCGCTTCCAGTGACCCTTTCCCTTGCATTAGAAGCACTCAGTCTCAGGCTTGGATCCATTCTTTTTCTTCTTCCCGGCATCTGGCATTGCCGTCTTTCTTGAAGTTCTTCTTACCCTTGCCCTTCTTGAAACGAGTGGTCTTGTTGACCATCAACACTTGATGCTCTTTCTTGATTTCTACTTCTGCTGACTTGAGCATCGAGTACAACTCGGGAATGGTCTTCTCCATCCCTTGCATGTTGTAGTTCAGCACAAAACCTTTGTAGCTTGGTGGGAGAGTCTGGAGGATTCTGTCAATTATAACATCATCCGGAAGTTCGACTCCAAGTGAAGTCAGACGATCGTGTAACCCAGACATTTTGAGTATGTGCTCACTGACAGAACTGTTCTCCTCCATCTTACAGCTAAAGAACTTGTCGGAGACTTCATATCTCTCGACACGGGCATGAGCTTGAAAAACTAGCTTCAGCTCTTGGAACATCTCATATGCACCGTGTTGCTCAAAACGCCTTTGAGGCCCGTTTCTAAACTGTATAACATGCCACGCCTAACCAGAGAGTATTCATCACTCCGCGTTTGCCAGATGTTCAGAATGTCCTGAGCTGCTGCGGGAGCGGGAGGGTCACCTAGCGGCGTCTCAAGGACATAAGCCCTTTTGGCTGCTTCAAGGATGAGCTTCAAGTTGCGAACCCAGTCCGCATAGTTGCTACCATCATCTTTTAGCTTGTTTTTCTCTAGGAATGCGTTGAAATTGAGGTTGACGTTGGCCATCTACAATATTTATAAAGACAACTTTTAGACTAAGTTCATGAAAATTAAGTTCATTTAATCAAATTAAGTACGAACTCCCACTTAAATCGACATCCCTCTAGTCATCTAAGTGATACATGATCCATGTTGACTAACCCGTGTCCGATCATCACGTGAGACGGACTAGTCACAATGGTGAGCAACTTCATGTTGATCGTATCCAACCATACGACTCATGTTCGACCTTTCGGTCTCTTGTATTCGAGGTCATGTCTGTACATGCTAAGCTCGTCGAGTCAACCTAGGTGTTTCGCGTGTGTAAATCTGGCTTACACCCGTTGTATGCGAACGTTAGAATCTATCACACCCGATCATCACGTGGTGCTTCGGGACAATGATCCTTCGCAACGGTGCACACTTAGGGGAATAAGTTCTCAAAATTTTAAGAGGGATCATCTTATTATGCCACCGTGGTTCTAAGCAATAAGATTAAAAACATGATAAACATCACAATGCAATCATATAGTGACATGATATGGCCATTATCATCTTTGCTCTTTCGATCTCCATCTTTAGGCATCGCATGATCATCCTTGTCACCGGCGTGACACCATGATCTCCATCATCATGATCTCCATCATCGTGTCTCCGTGAAGTCGTCACGCCAACTACTACTATCACTACTACTATAGCTAACCGTTAGCAATGAAGTAAAAGTAGTAAGCACATGGCGTTGCATCTCATACAATAAATTAAGACAACTCCTATGTCTCCTGCCGGTTGTCATACTCATCGACATGCAAGTCGTGAAACCTATTACAATAACATGATCATCTCATACATCATACATGCAACATCACAACTTTGGTCTTATCACATCACATGTCAAACCCTCCAAAAACAAGTTAGACGTCCTCTAATTGTTGTTGCAAGTTTTACGTGGCTGATTTGGGTTTCTAGCAAGAACGCTTTCTTACCTACGTGACAGCCACAATGATAATATGCCAAAGCTATTTACCCTTCATAAGGACCCTTTTCATCAAATCCAATCCGACTAGAGTAGGAGAGACAGACACCCGCTAGCCACCTTTATGAACGGTGTGCATGTCTGTCGGTGGAACCAGTCTCACGTAAGCGTACGTGTAATGTCGGTCCGGGCCGCTTCATCCCACAATACCGCCGGAAAAGAATAAGACTAGTAGCGGTAAGCAATTGACAAATCATCGCCCACAACCTTTTCTGTTCTACTCGTGCATAGAATCTACGCATAGAAAACCTGGCTCGGATGCCACTGTTGGGTAACGTAGCATAAATTCAAAACTTTTCCTACGCATATTCAGATCTTCCTATGGAGAGACCAACAACGAGAGAGGGGTGAGTGCATCTTCATACCTTTGAAGATCGCTAAGCGGAAGCATTGCTAGAACGCGGTTGATGGAGTCGTACTCGCAGCGATTCAGATTGCGGTGTGATTCCGATCTAGTGCCGAACTATGGCACCTCCGCGTTCAACACACGTGCAGCCCGGTGACGTCTCCCGCACCTTGATCCAGCAAGGAGGAGGGTGAGGTTGGGGAAGATCTCCGGCAGCACGACGGCGTGGTGTCGATGGAGAGATGAGGTCTCCCGGCAGGGCTTCGCCAAGCACCGACAGAGAGGAGGAGGAAGAAGAGCAGGGCTGCGCCGAGGGAGAGGGAAAATTGTGTCTCCAAAAGCCCAAAAGTGCCCACTATATATAGGAGGAGGGGAGGGGGTGCCACACCTAGGGTTCCCACCCTTGGTGGTGCGGCATCCCCCCCAGATGGGAGATGCGGCGGCCAGGGCAAGGGGGAGGGGTGGCGCACCCCTAGGTGGGCCTTAGGCCCACCTGCGCCTAGGGTTTCCCCCCTCTCCACCTCCTGCGCCTTGGGCTCAGTGTGGGGGGGCGCACCAACCCACCTAGGGGCTGGTTCCCTCCCGCACTTGGCCCGTCTATCCTCCCGGGGTCGTTGCCCCCTTCCGGTGGACCCGGGGGCCACCTCTAGTGGTCCCGGTGGTCCCGGTACGTTACCGGTGACGCCCGAAACACTTTCGGTGTCCGAAACCATCCGTCCTATATATCAATCTTTACCTCCGGACCATTCCGGAGCTCCTCGCGACATCCGGGATATCATCCGGGACTCTGAACTACTTTCGATAACCTCGTATAACAATTCCCTATAACCCTAGCGTCATCGAACCTTAAGTGTGTAGACCCTACGGGTTCGGGAGGCAGGCAGACATGACCGAGACACCTCTCTGGCCAATAACCATCAGCGGGGTTTGGATACCCATGGTGGATCCCACTTGCTCCACGGTGATCTCATCGGATGAACCACGATGTCAAGGATTCAATCAATCCCGTATACAATTCCCTTTGTCTGTCGGTATAGAACTTGCCCGAGATTCGATCGTCGGTATACCTATACCTTGTTCAATCTCGTTACCGGTAAGTATCTTTACTCATTCCGTAGCACATCGTCGTGTGACTAACTTCTTAGTCACATTGATCTCATGATGATGTTCTACCGAGTGGGCCGAGAGATACCTCTCCGTCATGCGGAGTGACAAATCCCGATCTCGATTCGTACCAACCCAACACACTTTCAGAGGTACCCGTAGTGCACCTTTATAGTCACCCAGTTACGTTGTGACGTTTGGTACACCCAAAGCACTCCAACGGTATCCGGGAGTTGCACAATCTCACGGTCGAAGGAAAAGACACACTTAACATTAGAAAAGCTTTAGCATACGAACAATACGATCTAGTGATACGCTTAGGATTGGGTCTTGTCCATCACATCATTCTCCCAATGATGTGATCCCGTTATCAATGACATCTAATGCCCATGACCAGGAAACCATGATCATCTATTGACTAACGAGCTAGCCAACTAGAGGCTTGCTAGGGACACATTGTGATCTATTTATTCACACACGTATTATTGTTTCCTGTTAATACAATTATAGCATGAACAATAGACGATTATCATGAACAAGGAAATATGATAATAACCATTTTATTATTGCCTCTAGGGCATATTTCCAACAGATAGGAGGTATAGCTCCTCTCCGAGTACTGATTTTCCCCTTGTTTGCGGTGGAGGATGGAAGAGGCCCAGGATTGTCAGCCTGGAGGGCCACCTTGACCTCGTCGACGCTTTCCTGGTAAAATACTATGTCCTCAAAATCGATTGAAAGCTCCGGATCATCATGGAACTTGGGGTCGTCATCACGGGAGTAGTTCTCCAGTTGAGAAGCGGGACACTCAACCATCTCAATCCAACGCCTCCAAGTCTATTAAGAAGAGCAGGGGGTTATTGATCAGTAAAAGCAAGCATGAGGGCGCGACCAAGGGGCACGCCCTGATGGCTTGTGCCCAGCTGGTGGCCCCTCTCCGGTATATTTTTGGCCGAGAAATTCTTAAATATTCTAGAAAAATCTCTGTAAAGTTTTAGGTCCTTTGGAGCAAGTTCATTTTTCTGCTTTTTTCTCGGTTTCCCGATCCAGAATTCGAGTTTCCACATATTTCCCTATCGGTGATGTACCTTGCATATTCAGAGAGAAAAGGCATAATAATTTTATGATAATAATTGATAATGGACAAGATCAACACAAATTTAAATAGTAATTCATGATGCAAAATGAGCTTATCATGCACTTGCACGACATCAACCCGGGCCTCCGACACAACCTTTTTCACAGTCTTAGGAGCAGGGGTAGGAGAAATACCTGCAGATTGCCAAAAAGGCAAGACAAAGGCTATAATCTGACACACGCAAATGACAGAAGAACAAAATCAACATCCTAACATGCCCCGATCGTCGCAACCTCTAGCGGCGGTTCCTGGTTCACACCTATCGACATATGGAGTACTGGACGTGGCGGGTTAGGATGCTACTGGAGTCATGGTGGAACTCCAGGTTGTGTTGAGTTCCTATATAGATTGGGCAGGTTGTGTAGCTTGAGAAGAAAAACGCGGGACTATCACCATGAAACAAAGACAGTACATGGGGGAAAATCTTACCAACCCTTCACAAGGACGTTGTGTGTCCCCGGCGGGTTCACCACTAAGACTTGGACCACCAATAGTGGTGAGCCCCCCCCAGCCTTTAATGGGCTCGTGGATCCTCGGTAGATCATTCCGCTACTCCCTGGCTCGAGCCGTGTTGGAGGATTTTTTTTATTCACGACTCTCTTTAGGCCCGCAAAGGAGAAGACATGACCACTCTCATCCGCAGGCTCCTCCTCATGGGAGGCCTCCTCATCATCGTTCTCATCGTCGCTCTCCTCCTCTTTGTTACCACCATCCTCACTCTCCTCCTCTTCGGGACGTGCAACAAACTCATCCTGCTGCTCCTAAGAGGGCACAACATGCTTCATGTTGGAAGGAGCCTGAAAAACCACGGGACCTCCCTCCGGCACCGACTACAGTAGTGCCACCATCTTCGGGTTCGAGCTTTGAACGTGCAATGAGGGCTCGACAGAAGGGCGGCAAACCTCGTGAACTTGTACAAAGCATAGGGAGGCCAGGAGAAAGAAAGGAGCATTAGAAGTAGAGGCAAATAAAAGTTAAAGCGTCTTACGTCACCCGATGTGTTCCCCACATGAAAGGGCTCCACGACGAGGTCCATAGGGATGTCCTTCAACTCCAAGCCCATCAAGGCTCGTGGATCCTTGGTGGTTTATTTCGCTGGCAGTGCTAAAGTGGCCACTGATTGTGCACGAGAAGCCTCCAAGAGGGCATGAACAACTGCGAAAGCTGAGTAAACTACCCTAGCCAAGATCACGAAGATGTTTGGAGGCGAGAAGGCCTCGTGACTGTGTCGAGCTTTTGCTTGTGAACTACTGGTGTGTTGATCTATATGATTGATGCATGTGAACTTAATTTCATGTTGCAATGACGGAACTGAATTTTTTTTGTGAACTACTTGTGCACTACCTATATCTGATCTATATAATCGGTGCCTGTGAACATAATTTCTATGTTGCTATGAAGATTGCTATATGACTTGATGTTAGCTTGTTTATTTATCTTCGTAGATGAAGTGGTATGTGATGTACTATGGAACGAATACACGGGTCTTATGATTCATGGGAGAAATGCAATGAACAAGTGGATGATTACGAGAACAACTAGTATAAAGTATATAAGACTAAAATAGAAGAAGATGATCGTTACTCCAACTTCGTCTGCAAGAGAAAATCAACTATGAGGGTTACTCGAACTTCGTCCACACAGAGAGAATCAACTACGAAGTACGCACGAACGTGTTTACAAGTGGAAAGTAAAGAATTTGGTAATCTTTATCCAGTTCATTGTCATTATGGTGTTGTTGTTATCATGAGGGTTATTGTTATGGTAAAATGTGTTGCTGCTAATGTGCAATACATCTATTGTAATGCATATGACCAAATACGTTAGTTGTTGTCTAATTCCTGGTTTTGCATTAGAAGCTTTGCCGGCTGGACATATAGTTATAGTGGGTGCCCCAGGTGGCCCACCACAACTAAAAATGTCTCCAAGTGGCGGGCGTCTATATAAGCATGCCACTGTAGAGTCATTGTTAGTAGTGGCGGGAGGTCAGTCACGGGAGCCCCTGAGAGCTTGGCCCACCATTGTTGGACCTTTTGCGCAACCACTGCTAGGCATTCATATGGTACTGTCATGACACACTAGTCAATGTGAGGCCAACGGGCGCCAGGCCGGTCTTCCTCCAAGTTATCACGGGACGAGACGAGACCGGTGGCGATGCCTCAAAATCCAAGAAGCATGTTCTGGAGTTCCAATCCACGAAGTTGCGGCAAATCGGAACCCCATGTTCTCAGAAACCGTACATCAAAACACTCAAAGAGAGTCGAGCTCCGGGCGCAACCGAAGACTTAGCACGATCCAAGGCATGAGTGCAGGCCCGAATCCTCAGGGACCCCACTAGCTATTTTGAATATGTGAAGATGCTACCCGGGAAGACGCACACTTGACATGCCCAAAACCCATTTTAAAGTCGTAATCGAGAGGATAGGTCACAAATAGGTGATCAAGACAAGAGGAGTCCGCCTGGGTTCCCATTTCCCGAAGACCAAGATACTCCAACCCCCAAAACACTCGGCGTAGAGATATACCTCAATCCTCTTTCTAATATATTCACATATCCAAACAGGCAGGATGCAGAGCAAAATATCCCCCTACTACATATTTCTAGTAGGTTGTGGCATCGCTTTTGCTCTTCCTTCGGTCTAGCTCCATGAAAGTGCCACCTATTATAGTAGGCTACTCATATTCAAAAGAAAACTATTTTTTAAGATGCCTACAGTTTTAGACCGCATCGTTCTTTCAGTGCCATAGATAAGGAGTGATAGTGCCTGGTCGGTGACAAGTTTTATGATGATAAGGTTGTGGTGGCTACAACACACTGACGCCCAACAGGGAAGAATGCTCTAACTGTTGTAGATGGTTGTCTTATTAGGATGCGAGGGTGCATCGACTTGACATCACATGATGACGACAACTTGTAATGAGAGAGGAGAGCAGCGATAGAGGTGGGCAGCAACAAGAAGGGAGAAGGTGTGAGAGGTAAGTAAAGGGGACGAGGATGAGAAGAAGAAGAAGCTAGTGACAGAAGGCGACGAGTTTCGGCGCGCTAGGAGATGTGGCACACAAGTAGCAACACAGAGACGGGAGAGCCCTATAGGAAGGACATAATGGACATTTCACTAGAATGTCCACATAAACGTGCATACATTGTGTTAATAATAAAAGGCATCACCACCTCACGGGATATCATAGAAAATGAATTGTCATTCGTACTTGCTTAAAAGCTAAGCTTTGGATATAAGTAATGTCTTTGGAGGCGATGTGAACACGGAAGACCAGAGTTGTGCTCTACTAATTTAGGTCCCGAGTCGACCATGACGTTAATAATTCTGTGACATGTCGGTTCACTAGAAGTACGTCAACACGTTCGTGAATAGACGTTGGATGAGACATTTCTAACCTATAACCACTATAGATACATGCAGACATGTTCAGATCGATAAAGTGAGAATAGTACCGTCGAAATTGCCATGGGAAACACTTGTACTGTTGTACAGTGATGACTAGAACTGCTAGAGACCATGGCAACGTCTAAAACGTAAGAGAGTACTACATCCCGAAAGTACAGAGCTAGTGAATGGTGTGTAGAATACGTTCATTCATGCATGTGTCATGTGGTGGTTTCTTTAATGGAAATCTACGAAGAGAGGATGTTGCTTGAGTTGGGAATGGATATGCTCGTTCTCCCTGTACTTGCTTAAGAGCTAAGTTTCAGACACTAGCTAGCTACCAGTGAGGTGAGTACGTGTAGCCAGGAGGGATAATGTGAACATACAACACTAGCTCGGTCCTCTCCGGCCAATGGAACAAGCGGTACGGCTTCGCTGAGTTAATGGTCCGAGTCACTGCCTACGCACCCACCAAGGGCCAGGGGGAAGGGGCCCCGATTGAGACTAAACAAGTAACATAATGCTCTCCGCATTAGGCCATGAGGCCATGACTCTTCTCAAGTCTTCGACTGTTTGTTCGAGGCATCTACAGAAGTATAACACGCAACCTAAACGTGAATCAATTTGTGGTTGGATGATTAGAGGAGCAATGTCTTTTTCAACCCCTTAGAATTCAAGTCCTGATACTTGCATTATTTTTAAATGCATTTTAGATTTTTTTTCTGAAAGTTTTTGACGCACACTTCGACACCATCATGCGGAGGAGCAATCGGCACCACAGCCGGTGTCGACATTTTAACATTCGTAGGAGGAGCGATACAGGCTCTTGCTCCACGCGCATTACCGACGGATGGAGGGTCAAATCTGCAACCAGTTCGCTAACGAGGAGGTTGTAGCGGCCATCACCGTGGAGAACTTCAACTTCGTCGTTGAATAATGCGCGTTCTATGAGGCCACACGCGCTCGCACCGGACGCAACGCGTCACTATGCGGTCGGATGCAAAGGCGGTCTCACAGACGAGAATACAGGAAACTACACGGTGTTTGCGTTGCCAATTGTGCTTCAATCACGCCGCTACGACTATGAAGCCGCGTCCATCATCGATCTCACGTCCACCAACGAAAGTAAAGTCACGGACTCCGATGAGGAGGAGTAAGGCATGGAAGACTGCGGGGCCTCGAATCTCATGTCCTACTCTTCCTCACCATCAACCGCATCTTTACTTTAAGGGTCTTACGATCGTTGGACATCGACGCGGAAAGAAACGACAAAGACATGGACGATGGAGGGGGAGGGGTGAAGATTTAGACTAGGTTAGGGTCCGAACGCTTTTGTTTAATGAAATATGTTAAAAATATAATCAATTTAAATGAAAACCATCGGTTTACATGAAAACAACCGATTAGTAAAAAATATAACCGGTTTCACACGAAAACAATTGATTTAGTCAGCTGTGTTTGAAAATGTATGGGGACAAGATTGGATGATGGACATCCGTGTTCATATCACTATTTGATATTGTGTCCGTTCTAGGGTCAGCGTTTGAGATGCCCCGGCGGACAACGGTTGCGACGACAGAACCACCTCACGTACAATGTATCATGGGTCTGCCAGAGAGAAACCGCGTTGCAGCTGCTTATATTATAGTAATGCACCCATCGGCGACGACCCCGCTGACTTCTTCATTAATACTCTGGCCCTGCGCAACCGCGTACGTACGTACGTTGGCGTTGATCAACGATCAATTATATCAGCCCAGCCAGCCATGATGTGTGCTCTGACAGGACCATTATGTTTTCTTAATTTCCAATGGGTCAGGCTCATTAAGCTTTGTTTATCACTGGGTACGTAGCAGTTTCAACACGACTTGGGAGGTCGGTCGGTCGTGACATTTTGTTTTTGGTCAAGTCAAGCTATAGCTGCCAATGGACATTATGACATACTTCCTTCGTTTTAAAATTCTTATTTTAGATTTGTTTAGTTATGAATATATCTAGTCACGATTTAGAGAGTGCTTGGATACGTTTTAATCTCATGACTAAAAGTAGTGAGACTAAAACTTGCTAGCATCATCCATACTTGGATCCAAATAGAGACTAAAATCCAGTTAATGAGCATTTATTATGCTCTAAAACCCTCCAATCCAGAACTCGTCTGTGTTAAAGGAGAAGAGTTAAACGAAGAGAGAGAGGACTAATCCACATTTTAGTAGGGGTATCCCTGACTAAACAAATTTAGTCTCAAGACTAATTTTAGCCTCTCTTTAGTCAGGGGTGTTTGAAACTTTAGCCTCTTAAAAAGACTACTTTTAGTCAGACTAAAATAAATCCGTTGGATCCAAACATCCTCTTAGTATTTAGATATACTTTGTAGACAAAACTAAGATAAGAATTTTGAAACGGTGGCTAGACGATCGATGGGGCGACATCAAGTGGTTTTCTATAGTGGAAGGTTGCATGATTGCATTCCATGATTGGCCCGCCCGCCGGCCGTCTCTAGCGGTTCACGTTCACTCATGTGCTTCCAAGTTCCGGGTTCCAACCGCTTTTCCCATAGGCCATAGCTGATAGCTCGTCGTTTCCTGTGTCCAGATGGACTTACAGCGTGCCCGGCCCTGGTGTCTCGTCTCATGCATAGTTTGAGGAAAAACTTGGCTTTGTATTAAGGGATGGAAAAACCCTTCAGCTTCATCGCCTCCAACTCCAAGGCTGAAGCGTACGTGTACGATCTACGGCTCTTAGGCTATCTCGTCGTGAACATTGACAATGGGGTTAGAACGCCACCGAATGATACTTACTCCAACCGTATATCAGTCCAGCCAGCCATGATGTACATATGGTTTGATTGAGCCCTTCTCATATACGATTGGAGAAAACCTTGGCCTTGGGCTACACGAGCTATCGATGGAGAAAAATCCTCTTAACTTGGGACTAGTCGTTTTTCTTATGAGAAAAATCTTGAATTTCAGCACATAGTCTATAGTTCTTCGTCTATCTCGCCGTGAATATTGACAATGGGATATTGGGATGACCTCTCTAAGATATCGTTCAACACGAAAATTTTACTTTAGATTTGTCGGATTTTTTTTGATGAAAAAAACATTTACTTTTAGCACTGTCAAAGTTCAAACGGACATGGACATATAGTCTATGCTCCTCGGGCTACATCGCCATGAATACTGACAATGAGAGGTCGGATGAAATCTCGTATACATGTAGGGTGAAACTAGCATGCACGCATTGGTGTCAAATTCACCAATGATTTTAATTCAATCAATATACAATTAGAAAATCACTGGTATAAACACGCCTTGAACCACTATACTTGGAAGAGCGACAACAATGATTTTTTTCTTAATTCCTCCCTATATAAGTTGGAGTATTCGCATCAGGTCTTGTACATAACACAAGGTTTTATTTTATCATCTTGCGACTCTTGCCATGATTAAATTTGTTAGGTATGATTGTCCAGATGGACGTAGAGCGCGCCCGGCCTGGTGTCTCGTCCCATGCATAGTCGAGGGAAAACTTCGCTTTGTACTAAGGATGAAAAGAAAAGCTCGATAGAAAACCCTCTGGTTCCATTGTCTCTTAAGCTACCTCGCTTTGTGCTAAGGCGGAAGCGTACGTACATGATCTATGACTCTTAGGCTACCTCACCATGAACATTGACAAAAGGGGTTAGAACGCCTCCTGGTGATACTTATGCATGCATGATTGAATTGAACCCTTCTCATGTATGGTTAAAAAAACCCTTCACTTTGGGCTTCTCGAGCTCTTGGTAAAAAACACACTCCTGAATGAGCCGTATCCTTGAATTAAAACTTAATTTTAGACTACTCGTTTTTTGTGGAAAAAAGTCTTCACTTTCAGCATTGTGAAAGTCTTAGCTTTCCACACGTACTCTATGGTTTTTCGGCTACCTCGCCGTGAATAATGAAAATGGGATGACCTATCTCATCGTCGTTAAAGGAAAACTTTACTTTAGACTAGTGAGATTTTTTAATGAAAAAGCCTTCACTCTCTGCATTGTGAAGGTTGAAAGGTACATGCACATAGTTTATAGTCTATGGGTCTTGGGATAGCTTACCGTGAATATTGACAATGAAGGGTTAGAATACTTCTGGATGACCTCTCTTTTGTATTGTTGAAGGAAAACTTTACTTTAGACTAGTCGGTATTTTGATGAAAAAGACCTTCACTTTCAACATTGTGAAAATTCAAACGTACATGCACATATAGTCTATGGTCCTTGGGCTACATCGTCATGAATATTGAGAGTGAGGGGTTAGATGGAATCTCGTATACACGCAGGGGCGAAGCTATCATGCAACCATTGCTGTCAAACTAGTGGTTGCGGCGTCGCCCTGTGACGCCATTTGAGAGGAAGCTATGCACATGTTTCTATTTTTTTAAAAAATGCATGAGGTCCTCGCCTCGATCTAAAAAAATATCTCAGGAAAAAAATCTTACCTTCATCTAAAAAAGGTACAAAAAATACCAACCAGCCTACTAGCAAGCACCATTTTGCATAGCTCTCCGTTTAAAAAAACATGTAGGATCCTCACCTCCATCTAAAAACAACATTTAAAAAATCCTCACCTCCATCTAAAAAATATATTCCAAAAACTATCTCACCGCGACCAACTAGCTTGCGCCATGTGGCATAGCTGGTTGGCCGCCCTTCTCCTGCGTTTAATGGGTTAAATTCACCGTTGATATTAATTCATTCAATATACAATTAGCAAGCCACTCATACAAACACGCCATATGCATGTTGGAGTATTCACGCTAGGTCACGTACAAACAAGGTTTCATTTTATCATCTCATGACTCTTTGCACAATTAAATGTTGCTAGGCATGGCTTGTGCACAACCACTAAAGCAAGCCAGCAAGTGCAAGGTTTTTAAATTAGTATATTACTATATCTGCTAGCACATAAAATGTTAATGTTAGTAATTTATATAATCCTACTCACAGCTCAACGAGACTATTTTACAAATATCATTTTTGGTAAGCCATCAATTAAATTTTATGAGAAGTTCATCAATCATGGGATGATACTTAAAATTTATTCTTAATCGCCATAACTGGGGTTTAGAACCCATGGTTGGTTATTTTGTGTTAAAGTTTATGGTCAATTCCACCTTTTCTTTATGTTGTCCAAATATACAGGTGAGGGGAAGGGACCCAATTCTTCTGTCGGGGTCTAGAGTTATAGTTAGGGTTCATAGTTTCTTTGTCAACGCCGAGGTGACGGCTGCACTGGCACTATGAATTAGTAACCCATGTCCAAACAACATCTCGCAATGCCCTCTACAACAAGGTCAAGGGGCCAAAGGGAGATGTATTCTATCGCTACTCCTATGTGGCAGATCGGGTGTTTCGGGAGACAACCTATCGGATGCAAGGCTCCGGTTTGTTGCTTGGAAGTTTTGCCTTTCTTATTCAACAACATCGAGTGAAGACAATGGTTATGGGGCCAAAGGTACTCAGGTTTGTTCCCCACCCGACGTGCCATAATGATAAGTCCTCCACTATTCGTGGTGGTCCTTTATTCAGATATGGAAGTTTTGATGTGATGACGCATCGACAATCCGTTGATTTGCCTTCAACGACAACGTCGAAGAAATACGATGACATGCTTGTCATTCTTCAAGAATCTCCCCCCCCCCCCCCCCCCCCAAAAAAAGGAAATAAAAAAAGGTAAAACGAAAGAAACAAGTGCACAAAACACCAGGAGAATAATAATAAAAAAAGAACAAAAAAAACATTGAAACCAATAAAGAAACAAAGAACCAAGGAATAAAAGAAGGGAATTGAGTAAGGAAAAACCAATAAGAACAATGAAAGAAACAGAGAAAAACAAAAAACGAGAAGAAAAAAGGGGGAAAAGCAAGAACCTGTAGAAAACCGAATAGAAATGAAGAAAAAAAGAATAAAAAGTAAAGAAGAAAAAGAAAACAAACCAGTATTAAATCTAACGCCGTTTACTTCTAGTAGATCAAATCTTTTGCTAGCTTAATTTTTTTTCTTACTTTATGTGTATTCGCCCACGGGGCTGTAATAATGTAGCACTCTGGCTAGCTGCATATGGTGCGCGAACGGGCCGTTCATCCTCAACCTTTTGGTCGGATGGTGCGCCGAATTTTGTTCACGCGTTGATCATCGGCGATTTAGCTGGTCGTTCAGGTTGATGGAATAAATTTGGTATTCTGGCTCAAAAAATAATTGGATGGTGGCGCAGTGGCTAGAGAGATTTCATATTCGATCCCTCGAGCGTACACAATTTTCACTCTGTTTTTTCTGGAAAAAAATCACTTTAGTGGGCCGCTCCGATACTGTAGCGCTCGGCGCGAGACATAACTCTCATAACAAGGTGGTGACCCCTATCCAATAGTCGGGCCAACGCACAGGGGCGCGAACAACTGGGCCGGTCCATCTCCCTCTTCAGGCAGCTCTGGTTTCTGCTTCATTTTTTTGTCCTTTTTTCTGTTCCGTTTTTTCCTTTTTTTTATTTTTTCGTTTTCCTTCTTCTGTTTTTTTCTATGGTTATTTTGTAGCTAAGTTCACGTTTTAAATTTGTTCTTGAAATTCAGAATGTTTTTCTGATTTTATAAAAATGTTCTAAATTTCAAATATTTGCGGTTATTCAAAAACATTCATAGCTTCAAAAAATGTTCTGGATTTCAGAAAAATGTCTGACATTTTCAAAAATTGTTCATTTAGAAACAAATGTTATTGTTTCTCTTTTCATTTTTTCCTACACTTTTGTTCCTTTTTTCCTTTTTCTATTTTTCTGTTTGACATTTTATAATTTTTATTTTGAATTTCCAAAAATGTTCCCGTATTCACAGTTTATATTTAAATGTCCGTGCTTCAAAAAATGTTCCTGCTTCCAAAATGTGTTCATCTTTTGAAAAAATTTGGTGTTCCAAAAATTGTTCTCGTATTCAAAAAACTGCATGATTTTTCAAACAATGTTCCTTTTCTAATAAATTGTTCACATTTTTTTTAAAAATGTTCCTCTTTTACGAAAAATGCTTCTCTTTTTTTAAAATTTAAATTATGTTCTTTCAAATTTTGTTCGCCGATTCTAAAATTATTCACGATATTTAAATGTAAGAGAAGATTAAAAAATGTTTTTCATTTCATAAAAAATATTTGCCGTGTCAAAAAATGTATATAAGTTCAGAAAATGTTCCTGTTTTAAAAAGTGCACATAACTTCAAAAAATGTTCCGTTTCAAAAATTGTTCACAAATTCCAAAAAATGTTCTTTCTTACAAAAAAATTGCTTATAGACTAAGAAATTGTTTATCTTTTCCAAAAAAAAATTGTATTTAGAAAATTGTTCGCGATTCCAAATTCGTTCACGTTTTTTTAAATTGTTCTCGGTTTCAAAATTTGTTCTCAAAATTCAAAAAATGTTTGTGCTTTAAAAAATACTTCGCACTTTCAAATTTGTTTAGGCTTTTTCAAAATTGTTCTCCTTTTCAAAATTTTATTCTCAATATTCAAGAAATGTTCGTGTATTAAAAAATTATTCGCGCTTCCAAATTTTTTCACGTTTTTCTTAAATTGCTCTCGGTTTCAAAATTTGTTCCCAAAATGCAAAAAATGTTCGTGCTTTAAATTTGTTTTGCGATTTCAAAATTGTTCTCCTTTTCGATATTTTGTTCTCAAGATTCAAAAAATATCCATGCTTTAGAAAATTGTCCGCGCTTTCAAATTTGTTCATGTTTTTTTAAATTGTACTCAGCTTCAAGATTTGTTTTCAAAATTTCAAAAATGTTTATGCTTTAAAAAATTGTTCGAGCTTTCAAATTTGTTACGGGTTTTTTAAAATTGTTCTCCTTTTCAAATTTTGTTATCAAGATTGAAAAAATGTTCGTGCTTTAAAAAGTCATTCACGCTTCCAAATTTGTGAAGTTTTTTTGAAAATTGTTATCAATATTCAAAAAATGTTCGTGCTTTAAAAAATCATTCACGCTTCCAAATTTGTTAAGTTTTTTTGAAAATTTTTATCGGTTTCAAAAAATGTTCGTGCTTTAAAAAATCATTCACGCTTCCAAATTTGTTAAGTTTTTTTGAAAATTGTTATCGGTTGCAAAATTTGTTCTCAAAATTCAAAAAATGTTCGTGCTTAAAATTTTTGTTCGCGCTTTCAAATTTGTTCAGGGTGTATCAAAATTGTTCTCTTTGTCATAATTTTGTTCTCAATATTTAAAACATGTTCGTGCTTTAAAAAATTGTTCACACTTCCAAATTTGTTCATGATTTTTAGAAATTGTTTTTCAAATTCGAATGTTTTTTCCTCAAATAGAAAAAGAAAAGGAAAAAGGAAATAAAAAGAGAATAAACAGAGATAGAAAAAGTAACAGAAAAGAAAACAAAACTGGGCCGGCCCAGTCGGGGCGGACCGCTGTGCGGCGTAGGTCTGCCTGCCGCAGTGAGCGGCAGGTAGGCGGTCGCTCCCGGAGCTCCCATAGAACTTTACGAGTGTGAATTTTAAGCCGCTTCGTAGATGTTGGGCCAGGCCGCGCAAAAAGAAAATGCCTAGCATTGAATTACCCGGAAGCCCACAGCCCGAACTAGTCTAGTAGCCCAAGGCCGACCCGAGGTTTCTTTCTCCCCTCGTGGCACCCACGCAGACCGACGGAATCCGGCGACGAGGGTTTCTGCGCTCGAACAACCCCCGGCGGCGGAGATGGCGGTGATGGACACGGCGTTCAAGGCGCTGACGGCGGGGCTGGGCGTGGCCACGCTCTACCTTGCCGGCTCCTTCTCCTTCAACGTCTACCGCGGCCTCGCCTGGCACTCCGAGCAATCCGTAAGCGCCGACCCCCCCTCGTGTTCTCGACCCGTTCTGTATGAGAACTTGGTGTGGGATTCCCTCCCCGACCCGCGCCGCTGCTTCTTGTTCGTGCCGAATCCATGGCTCCGGGCCTGCGAAATCATAGCTGTTTTTGTTTTGCCTGTGTGCTGATTGAATGCCATGGTTGCTCTCTGACGGGAGATGCGGGGGCGGGTGGGTTGGCGCGTGAGAGGGCCTGTGATTAGTTGCCGCGTTGATGCCTAGGAGCCAGGGCTTGATCGGTACCATGCGTAGTTGGGGCAGGGTATGATCCATGGATCCCCATGTGTGTTCTTCCATGTTTACAGTGGGGAAAACCTGGCATTTCCTAGCCATGGCTCCATGTTGTTTTAGGGCTACCTGTGGTTGTTGGTGTTAACTGCAGTAGTGGGGGGTCACATATTCACAATGTTGGTTCAACAACAATATATTCTGCTCTCGAAAGAGGGATCTGTATGTTTTTAGGCCAAATGACATACACGCCTGCTTTTACTTCAGCAGCAAGCGGAAACTTCTTTTAGATACTCCTTTAATGTCATTTTGTTTTTTAGGTGAGATACCAGCATAAAGGGTGAGTAGGAAACGTGTTGGCTCTTGATATATCTTACCTGAAAAGAAACTGAAACCTATATTTGTGACACCATGTTGGTTTATATGTAAATCTGGTTTGGTTCAGTAAATCATTCATTATTTGGCTGACATGAAATGATTGCAGCAACCGCTGATGGTAAAATGCAGCTTCAGATATAGAGTAAATGTAGGCAATAGTTCTGGGCTTAACTTAGTCACCCTGTATGCATTTTGGTACATAGACAAAACTGACGCGGCAGCAACTTGTGTTTCTCAGAATTTCATTTTGCTTTCTGGTATTTACTGTATATTGTCATTGCACAACTTCTCCTGAAATGCATTCTAACTTCTTGTGGGTGTGTCACAGAAGCTAGAAAAGGAAAAGGAGAAGAGCGAAGATTGAGAAGGAAGGATGGCAAGTTAGTATCAGACAATACCAATCAAAAGGATCTGCAAGAAATCTCACCTTTTGATGATGAGTGGTCATTCGCGGTTATGCTTTCTGGGACTGATTTTCGGACAGTTCCTTTGATGTAATATAGATTCAGGGATTTGGATGACCATTCATCTCTATGCGCCCTCTATTTTCACACATTTATACTTTGTACCAAGCATAAGGAGCGCTGGGATTAAAAACAAAATACTGGTTTTCTGTATGTCTTTTTCCTCGAGCATTATACGCTCTTAGATTTGCTAAATTAAATTGAAGTACTGCATATGAAGTGTTTTTATGTTTCCTGTCCTCTTGTTTATGTGCCGTCCATCCGTTTCACTTGCATGTTAACTGCCAGAGCAATGTTCACAACTAA
The DNA here is from genome assembly GCF_904849725.1 of Hordeum vulgare subsp. vulgare. NCBI lineage: Eukaryota > Viridiplantae > Streptophyta > Magnoliopsida > Poales > Poaceae > Hordeum > Hordeum vulgare. The sequence continues at coordinate 565,942,887 of NC_058522.1, read as the reverse complement.
CCAACCAGTTCTAAAAACTGCCTGTTTTTCATACTATATAGTTTTTCAAGGTAGCTGTTGAAGCACTAATCCCATGGATACAATCAACTCATGTGACACCATAAGCAGCTAAGGCCCTGTTTGGATAATCTAACAGGGCTAGAGGTTAGAGTTAGTTTCTAACTTTAGTCTAACCATGAACTAACTCTAGCCTTTGATGGTGTTTGGATGTAAAGGTTAGTTTGACAATAAATGCACCTTTTTCAATCATGTATCTCTTTTAACCAGAATTTGTTGTGGCCAGCTCTTGTGTGGCCTCCATCCGCTCACAAATGACATAACCTGGGTGGCCTGGGGCGGTCTGGACGGGACGGGACGGAGGTGGCCGGCGGTGGCGAGTGGATGCGGGAGGAGGACGTGGCGGCGTTGGTGGTGAGCGCGGTCGGGGCGGGGGCGAGCTGCGGCGGCCTGCAGGGGCGAGCGCGGCCGGCGGTGGCGAGTGGATGCGGGAGGAGGACGTGGCGGCGTTGGTGGTGAGCGGGGGCGGGGCGGGCTGCGGCGGCCTGCAGGAGGAGAGGGAGAGATGGGAGGAGATAAGATGCAGGAGGAGGGATTTGGTGTGGCTAATTTTTTTTTATGGATCCACCACAACTAGCTCCAATTAGCACCTCATCTCAGGATAGTTTTTTGGGTGGGTTAGTTTTCATCTAACCCAAACTAGCACATGTGTTTGGATGCTTTGAGAGTTAGTTCAGCTCTAGCACATGTGTTTGGATGCTTTGAGAGTTAGTTCAGCTCCAACTAGCTCTAGCACTGGGATCCAAACAGGGCCTAAGTCGGTGGTTGCGCGCACCGGCAAGTGGTAGAAGTCGCAGAACTCAAGGTACCACACAATTCATAAGGATACCCACACACTAAAACTTGTGTACAGAATTCAATTGTAAGTCTGAAAATGTTAACAAATTTATACAACGCAAGCTTAACAACATAAGAAAAATCAATCTCAACAAGAGTTTGTCCTATGACAGTCATTCATCTACTGTGTCTTTTCGCCCTATGTTGTGAGCAACAGATACACAAGGCCTTTCAAGTATCCAACAATTTCAGATCCACCAAGCTTTGAGATTCCGAAGACCCTGTCGACAAAAGTGATTGGGACCTGGACAGGACAAGCAAAGTTACAACTATCAAAGTCAAGAGATTATAATCCAGCCTTATACAAATGAAAATGGGTGAGTGTGAAATAGCTTGCCTCTTCAATGTGATAACCTTTCCTAGTAGCCCTGACAATCATCTCCATTTGGAATACATAGCCCTTGCTGACGCAGGAGGAGATGACATCCTCCAAAACACTTCGCTTATATAGCCTACGAAACGGCAAAGTGTCAAATAAAAGTAATTGTAGGGGATCTTATTATATTCGAATAAAATGAGACACACCTAAACGACCCAGTCAGATCAGAAGCTCCGGGCCGTAGTAACGTTTGTGCCAGAACATTTGCTCCCCTGCTAGTCAACTTCCGCATAAGATTCCAACCATGGACACCACCATTGCTAACATAACGCGTGCCAGTTACAATGTCAGCACCGGTTTCCTTTTGCTTCCTGGCCAATGATGAACGTGATTAAAAAAAGCTACTCCCTTTGTCCCAAAATAACTATCTCAACTTTGTACTAGCTCTAGTACAAATTTGTACTAAGCTTAAGACATTTATTTTGGGACGGTGGGAGTATATAGGTTCTTCCAAGTAATTGTTTTTGTGGGCTTGGATAGCTCAGCTATACCAAACTTCGCCGAAGTTGTTTCAGCCATTAAATCAGACAACTAAAACTCAACTAGGTACATATATATGCCTTTGTTAGCCAAAATTTCATTTCTAGGCCTGACAAGCAAAATAGCTAATTAAGACATATTTTGCCAAAGAGAAGAGAGCACTCAAAACAGAACAGAATAAATAGAGAAAATATATTTTATAAATGTGCACTTAATATTTACAAACCATACAGTAAGGCCAGGCAGTGCCAGTCCCATGTCAGCCTATACAGCTGGGAGACTGGCTCAGAGAAAACCTTTCACCAAATCACATCACATCATGCTACTACCATCCCAGAACGATGATGAGAGGACCTCAATTGTCCGTGTTTGGGAGGCAGCCATAAGACCGGCCTTTCAGTTTCTCCTCACTGCCACACGATTATAGTTGTATCTATCTAGAAACAAAGCACACAAGAACACATGTCCATAGAGGATTGAAGAAAGAAGGGATGCAGCGGCAGAGTGAGAGCGAGCAATCAAGAACACATGTCCATAGAGGACCCAAGAAAGAAGGGATGCAGCGGCAGAGTGAGAGCGAGCAATCAAGAACACATGTCCATAGAGGATCCAAGAAATAAGGGATGCAGCGGCAGAGTGAGAGCGAGCAATCAAGAACACATGTCCATAGAGGATCCAAGTGGAGGCACACCATGACTGGCGCTACCCTCGCATCTTATGCAGAGCAATTGGGTTGGAGGGATCCTATTTGTGACTGCACCCTGGTCCTGTACTAACTGGCAGCCAGGAAGAAGAGAAAAAATAAGGTATTAGAAGGCCAGAATTGGATTCTCCCGGTGGCCGGAATGAGTGCCTCTGTCCATCTTGGTGATATTTTTTGGCCTGTGGAGTGGGTTATTCACATTTAATTTGATGGCCAGAGGCAAATTGAAAGCTAAGCACTGGTAATTAAGATCCCCGGGTAAAATAGGGTTGTCTCCTACGCTACCCATAACATGTGGAAGTGCTTAATGTGCCCTTGATTGACACCGACGGGAGCCACTCTACGAATTGGAAGGGTGCAATTCAGTGTTGGGAGTGGTCTGCATGTGAACTCTGTGATGTTTACTGTTGAAAACAGCCACTGTAATTATGTTTTTCCTCTTCTGCTACTAGAGAAGCAGCAGTCCTCCTACCAGTTTCCTCAATAACATAAAATACAAAGCATGCAAATCCCATCATTCTTGCCGGATAAAATTAAAAGCATCTTTCAGTATATGATTCTCACCTGATGAAACTTGGCAAATACTTTGGCTGTTCAGAATAGAAATAGGAATCAGTAACTAAAAGGAACAGAACTATTTAAATACTCAACTATGTCAAATAACATAGAGAAGAAAATGAGAAGAAACATACATGATGAGATAGATCCGCATCCATTATAACAACGAACTCCCCTGAAGCATGCTTCAATCCATGCATATATGCAGTGCCTGAATGTTTACAGTAGTTCATTAACACGAGCATCAAGCATAAAAATCACCATAAGTAGAAATGGGCAGCTAAGCTCACCAAGCCCTAGCTTCCTTGGTCTAGCTCGCAGTAGCTGGAATTATATCAGGTAAAAAACATTGCAGTAAGTCATAAATAACCAAAACTCAGACCACAAATATATACATAAACATGTTTGTTAAATTACTTACAACACGGTCTTCACCATATACTTGCTGCAGCTGCTTTACAATGTCTTGAGTTCCATCAGGGCTTCCATCATCCACAATAATGATTTCGAACTTGGCATCCCTACAGTAGAAAGTTACATCATCAGTTCAAGTTAAGTAAATAAATGCAACAGCCTTGTGATTTGAAATACACCAACATCATGCTAAAAATAATACGAGCATACAGCACCAACGGAACATGTTGTAATGCTGACCAAATACTATGTGTATACAACAGCAACAGAAAACATGTTGGATGCTACAAGTAAATGTGCCCCGTGATGGATGCTAAAAAACCAGCTACAGGTAATGTGAATACAAAAGGAGCCTGCGCTTGTAAGATTTAGAGAAATCTGGTTTTATCAAATCTAAAAATAAGATGGTGTAGTCATACCAACTAGGAAGTTATTCAGAGTTAACCAGTTGACACCAGCACTATGATCTAGGGTATGAACACTGCTAAGTGCTAACTGAAACCAGCTGCGCGCATTGACAGGACCAGATATACTTTGGATAACTCTGAATAACTTCCTAGTCTTCGACAAATAACAAGAAGCGGAATCTACTTTTGAAATCGTCTTATGACACTTTCACCTTGCTCTAATATTCTTTGAGAGTTCTTCTCACAAGATAGAGTTGATGACAGAGACTCAATTGCTGAACAAGGCTCCACTAACATTTAGTAGCTACGTACCTCTAAAAGGCGACAGTGACCATATCTCATGGTCCATGTCTGAATCGAACACAATAGGCAATTGCAGAGGCGTTGTACAGTTCCGACAAGTGAGTACAGAATGAACTAATAGCTACAGAATTTCCTGCTTAACCCGGCCTGTGAACCTCAAGGCAATTATAGTAACAACATTTTCAGTTGATGTGGACGCACCCCGCCCAAGGTTTATTCTACAGAAGAGAAAATCTGAGCCGGCTTGGAATCTTTCTGGATCACAGTATGAGGAGATGTGACAGTGATCACAGCCATATCTCATGGCCTGAATCGAACGCAACAGTTAGTTCCAGAGGGGTCTTATACGTGAGTATTGAATTTGGAGTCCTAGAGCCATTAGCAGCACTAGCCTTTACACGAAGGCTTCAATTGATATCGGTGCACCCAGCCCCAGGTTTGGAACCTATCTGAGATCACGAACGCCCTCCGCCCGAGACAAAAATCTCAACATCCGAAAGAACTGAAAGAGGATGAACAGAGGTGGGAGGATTGATGGGGGGAGGGGTGGCAGGGGGGAGATTACGGGAGGTGCTTGAAGATGAGGTAGACGATGAGGGCGACGTTGAGGCGCTCGTTGTAGGTGGGCACGATGATGCTGTACTCCGGCCTGCCGCCGCCCGCCTCCCCTCCCTTCTCCATCGCCGCCGCTGCCGCAGGCCCGCGTCCACCGAGCGGAGCAGATCAACTCTTCTCGGTGCGCGATCTGACGCCGCAGCCGCCTTTGGGCAGGGACGGAGGGAAGCCGGCGAGAGATTGGCGAGCCCGATCTATTCTCCCGTCGCCGGCCGGTGACAAAACTGGAAGCGCTCCGGGCAGTCAAGTTGGGCCTTGATTGATGGTCTGCGTGATAAGTACCGCAATGGCCCGTTTTCATAAGGCCTTACTGGTGGGAGAAGCTTTATTTGGGCTCAGTGCGGAACGCTCGCAAAAGATCCGATAGTTCTTGTTTTCTTCTTTTTTTTTTTTTACTTTGAGAACTGTTCAAGAATCTCACAATCCTAAAAATATTCGATATTTCAAAATACGTTCAAAATTACAATAAATGTTCACGAAATTTAGAAAAAAATGGGATTACATAAAACGCTCATGAATTGAAATACTGTTCATGTATTACATAAAATGTACCGCAATGGCACGCTTTCATACGACCTTGCTGGGAGAAGCTTTATTTGGGCAATTCCTATTGATGCTTCGGGTGCCCATATCGAATATTATCGGGTGCCTGAAGCGCACAGCCCCTTCTACGCTTGAGCCGTCCAAGTTTGCCTTCAATTTTTGTCTGTTAAAGCTACAAAAAGGTGTGTTGCTAGGATTCGAACCCACCAAACTCACACTCTGAAGAGACTGCAGTAACCACTAGTTTGTCACCGTACTTGAAAATTTTTGTTTGTTTTATTTCTATTTATTCTCTTTACTTTCAGTTTCATAAGCCCGGGTTTTGGGAAGCTTCTCGAAGTTTCCTGAACGGGACTTTTCCGGTTCGCTACTCAAGTTTCAGACGGATCTTTTTCCTTTTTTCTTTTCTTTTTTTTTGTTTTCTTAAATGCACATATTTTTTCAAATTCGTGAACCTTTTTTCTAATTTTATAAGATTTTTTCAAATTTGAAGAATCAATATCCATTAACTAAATTTCCTAATCGACCAACTATTTTTCCCAAATTAAGAAACTTCTTTCAAAATCAATGGACTATTTTTCCCAAGTTAATGAACTTTTTTTGAAATCGACTAACTATTTTTCCCAAATTAAGGAACTTCTTTAAAAATCAATGGACTATTTTCCCAAGTTAATGAACTTTTTTCAAAATTGATGAACTTTTTCAAAATTTTAAACTACTTTTCAATTCGATGAATTTTTTATGGATCTATTTTCGAAAAGTCAACGGTTAAATGGTTTGACCGTGCAACAGATGACTTGCGATACTTACCGAGCGAAGGAACTGGGTTGCGATCGAGTGAAAGTAAAAGAACGAGCGAAGTTGTTTGTTGGCCCAGCCGAAGAGGGGGTCTGCGTGAGCGACAGTGTGCTCCCATTTATTTGGACTCAGTGCGTAAAGCTTGCAAAAGATCCAATAGTTCTTGTTTTCTTCTTTGCTTTTTTATACTTTGAGACAAAAATCTCAAATTCGAGAAAAAAAAATTAAATATGTCAAAACATATTCCAAATAAAAAAATGTTCAAGAACATAAAACTATTCGATATTTCATCAAATGTTCATGGATTCAAAAAATGTTCATGGATTTTGGTACAATATATGAAATTCAAAAATGTTCACGAACTTGAAAACTTATTCCCAACTTAAATGTCCGTTGATTCAAAAGAATATTTACTAATTAAAAAAAGATTCAATTAGAAAAATTCTCCTGAATTTAATTTTTCCACAAATTTCAGAAAATAATAAATGATTCAAAAAAGTTCACGAATTCAACTATGTTCGTCTAAAAAAGTACCTCAAAATTTTAAAAATGTTCATCCAATCAGAAAAGTGCTCACCGATTCATAAAAATGGTCACGAATTGCAGGAATAAAAGAAGATCATCAATCAAAATATGATAATGACTAAAAAACCAGGTACCAAACTCAAAAATATTCATGAATTAAAAAACTTATACACAAATTTCAATGAAAACGAAAAATAGATAAAATAATACAAAAAAAGCAAAAAAAAATAAAACACATAGAAAAAGGAAAAGTAAAAAACATAGAAGAAAAAGAAAATGATAAATGCCAAAAGAAAAAAAAGGAAAAAGCCAGTTTAGAGAAAGTTCTTGAATCTTCCTAGAGCTGGCAGGGGTGAGAAAACAGGGATTGGGCCGACCCAATTGATTTAATACGCTCACGACAAGAGGTACTCGTTACAACACTATTCTCTGACGTATGTGATAAACACGAAATCATTAATGGGTGAGTACTATTTCCAAAAATTAGTTCCATCTTCCCATGTTGCGACAAGAGGTGCGTTGCATGGAGAAAAGTCACTATGTTAACTTGTTAAATAGTATTCACTCTGAAGTTGTAGTCAACTATGAGAAGAACTTCTTTGTGGATTGGAAGAATCTGGTCATACGCAAACATATGAACAAAATAACAATGAATTTGTGTGACTCAAAAAGAACACCGGTCTTTAAAAAGGGTGTCTCTCGCAACGTGCAAGTTTCCCCTTTTTCATAGATTTGTTTATTTAAAATGTTTTAAAAAATATGTCTTTAAAATCTTGCATCCAAATCTCAAACCGTTTTGACCGTTCGATTTCTCGCGTCGAGATCTTTAAAACTAGATCACATGTTGATAGATTTTAACCGTTTTTTCACGAAAAAACCGAACTGGAAGCACTCTTTTCCTTTCTGAAAGCCATTTCCGAGAGCACGATCGTGTTTCTCGGGGAAGCTGGTCCGTACGTCCCACGGAAGCAAAACCATGTATCTCGCAAAAAAACACGCTTTTTTGTTTCCGAAGCAAAACATATAAGAAAAAAAAGACGATCTTGCCTCTTGCGGAAACAAAACGGCGCCTCTCACGAAAAAACCATGTTTTGTCGTTTTTGAGAGGCACGTCTCATCTAAGTAAAATTGTGTTTACTATGCCTCTTGCGGAATGAAAATTGTGCCTCTCACGAAAGAAAAAACGCATTTTTTCGTGTTTTTAGAAAAACCTGTGAAAAAAAGAAAAAAAGCAGAAAACATGTGTGAAAAAGGTAAAATAAAAAATAAAATCTGAAGAAAACGCCTAGAACGTGACATGCGGCGACATATGGCGCGCTCTCATCTCGTCCCAAATGATCGTTAGAAGGCTCCTCTCCGATAAATAGAAAGCACTCTATGGTGCAGCAATCCTTGGATTGTATCAGGCCAATCCATAAGGCACAGAATATCATGGCACATTCTCCCGGTTGTAGGAAGCTTCTCATTCCGGCTTAGTGAAGCTTTTCAAGATTTCAGGGTGTTTCTTTTATATTTCTTGATTTTTTGGATCTGGTTTTGTTCATTTTTTATTTTTTATTTTTTATTTTTGTTTTTATTTCTTTCATTATCTCTTTTTTTACTTTCTTGTTCTTAATTTGATATATTTTTTAATATTCATGAACCTTTTCAATATCATGATTTTTTTTAAAAACTGTTAACTTCTATCCAAATTTTGTAAAGTTTTAAAAATGTCAAATTCATGAACCTTTTTCCATTTTTGCGAGTTTTTTCTCACTTTTTGGAAATTTTAAGAATTTGGAAACATTTTTCATGTTCATGATATTTTTCTAATTATTTGTGAACTTATTTTAAAATTTATGATCAATATTCAATTTTTTTGAACCTTTTTTCGAATGTCAACGATAACGAGTATGCAAACAGTATCATTATCATCTGGCCGGACAACGTAATTGAGATTAAGAGGATAGCATAGTACCGATATGAGTAAAGAGAACAAAACTGATAACGAGGATAATGATCACTCGCGCCATATGAGCACATGTGCTCGCATGGAACGTCGCTATTCACTCTGCAACCAAAGTTGTGTGTGTGCTTACCTCATACGACCATTCATGCGAGTGGTGGCGCTTGTATAGTACATTGTCTTCCGTTCTCTCATTCTTTTTTTTGGTCGAAGGTGACACTGTATGAGCGTGGATGCTCGTATAGGATGACGTCTTCTGCTTTGGACCTCTTCTGTGTTTGTGTAGAAGTTCCATTTGACCATCTACATGAACATTTATGCTCATATGATACGTGTCGTCTGCTCGGGTGCCTTTGGTTGGATTCTATTGAAGCCGCTCACGCGTCATATGACTTCCTATACGATCGATGTGTTCACATGCTAGGTCATTTTTTGATCTGTCTCCTAAGAGCCTTCACTTTTTTCTGTGATTCCTGTGAGGTTAGTTCCAACATAACATATATGCATATTTTAGGCATTTAGACGTTAGTACAACACACGATAATTTTGCACATGACAAATGCCTCAGTAGCACACACAACTTTTCTCCACTTATCCTCCATAATATAAACTTCAAAACTCTCTTACTAAAACGGAAAACAAAAACTTACTCTTCTACCTTATATGTATGGTTTGCCTCCCACATATCTATTGTTTTCGGTCGGATAGCTCAACTTTAGTGATGATCACTTGGACATAACTACGCCAAACCCATAGCTTCAAGCATTGACGACAATGCCGTCTCCGGTGTATGACTTTGTTTCCTTTTTTCTAGGAAGTTTATCACAAAAGGATCGTTTGTGGGAAGGTTAAATATTACATTTCCCTCAAACACATTAATAGCAGTCTTTATGTTCCTAAGAAATGGCCTACCAAGAATTATAGGAGCAACGGGACCTTCAAGTATATCAAATATAACAAAATCAATCATAACACGGCAATCATTAACTTGAATGATAGCAAGCCCAACTGCTTACGTAAAAATAGAATTGGCTATATTCAATTTAATCCCAGCAGTAACTCATACGTCAATTTTGCATCATGAATTATTATTGATATTTTTATTATTCTTGTCCATTATTCTCTATTATCATACAATTCTTATGTCATTTCTCTCTGAATATGCAAGGTACATCACTAAGAGGAAAATATCTAGAAACTAGAATTCTGAACCGAGAAAACGACAGAAAAATCAATTTGTTCCAAATGACCTAAAATTTCACGGAGAATTTTTCTGGAATATTTAAGAATTTTTGGGCCAGAAATATACCAGAGGGGGGCACCTACTGTCCACAAGGCAATATTTCGACCTAAAAAATCATATGCAACCTTTTGGGACGAAGCGCCGCTGTCTTGAGGCGGAAACCTGGGCAAAGGACCTTTTCCTCTCCGACAGAGAGATTCTGTCGGAAAAACTTCCCTCAGGGGCGGGGGGGGGGGGTGAATAGAAGCCATCGTCATCACCGACGTTTCCTCCTTCATGGGAGGATCATTCTTCATCAACATCTTCACCAGACCATCTCATCTCCAACCCTAGGTCATCACTCATATTCAAATTTTGTCTCAAAACCTCAGATTGGTACGTTTAGGTCACTAGTTGTGTTGATTACATCTTGTAGTTGATGCTTGTTGGATTACTTGGTGAAATATATTATGTTCAGATCCTTAATTATCATTCTTACACCTATGATCTTGAACATGTTGATATGAGGTGTGACTAATAACCATTCTTTCTCGGGACATGGGAGAAGTCCTGTTATAAGTAATCATATAAAGTTGGTATTCGTTCGATATTTTGATAATATGTATGTTGTTACTTCTCTTAAAGGTGTCATGTGAACGTTGACTACATGACACTTTATAATGTTATGGGCCTAAGAGAAGTCATTGTGAAGTAACAAGTAGATGATGGGTTGCGAGAGTGACAGAAGCGCAAACGCCAGTTTATGTGTTGCTTCATGAGGGGCTGATTTGAATCTACACGTTTAATGTTATGGTTAGATTTATCTTAATTCTTCTTTCGTAGTTGCGTATGTTTGTGAGAGAGGGTAATCATAAGTTGGTTGTGTGTTAAATTAAGAACAACACCTTAGCACTGGTCCACCCACATATCAAATTATCAAAGTAGCAGACGTGAATCAACTCAATATGATGAATATGACTAGACAGAAATTTCCATGTGTCCTCAGGAGCGCTTGATTTATATAAGAGTACTTTCAGGACTGTCCTTTTCTATAAAAAGGATTGGGCTACCTTGCTGCACATTTTCTACTATTTTTACTTGTCATTTGTTACGAATTATCTTGCTACGAAACTATCTATCGTTGTTACTTACAACACTTGCAAAAAATACCTACCTGAAAACCGTTTATCATTTTCTTCTGCTCCTCGTTGGGTTCGACACTCTTACTTATTGAAAGGAGCACGATTGATCCATATACTTGTGGGTCATTAAGACTATTTCCTGGAGCCGTTGCCGGGGAGTGAAGCGACTTTATAAAGTGGAAATTGGTAAGGAAACATTTTTGGCACGTGCTGAAATTTACTGTTGCTTGTCACTATGAACAGTCATCCTTTGAGTGGCTTGTTCTAGGCATCTTTGCCTCAAACGGAAGTTGTTCCTCAACCTACTGAACTTGCTGGAAATATTTATTATGAGATTCCTTCGGATATGGTAGAGAAACTGTTGGTTAATCCTTATAACGGTTCGACTCATCTTGATTACCATTTGATATATGTCGATGAGATTTGTGGATTATTTAAGCTTTCAGGTCTACCCAGAGACGAAGTTAAAAAGAAAGTTTTCCCTTTATCTTTGTAGGGTAAAGAACTAATGTGGTACACGCTATTGGATGATATTGGATCATGGGATTGGAATCACTTGAAGCTCGAATTTCGTGAGAAGTTTTATCCTATGCATCTAATTCATCATGATCGAAATTTTTATTTCTAATTGATGTCCTCGTGAAGGAGAAAGTATCGCTCAAGCTTGGAAGAGGCTTAAATCTATGATGCACACTTGTCCCAACCTTGAGTTCTCAAGTGAATTGATTATACAATTTTTTTATGCTCAACTTTCTCATGATGATCAAACATTACTCCATTCTTGTGTTGTTGGTTTCTATATGAAGGAGAATATTGAATTCAGATGGGATCTTCTGAAAAATATTAAACGCAACTCTGAAGATTGAGAACTCAATAAAGGTAAAGAGTCATATATAAAGATTAATTTTGATTTTGTTAATTTTTTTATGAAAACTTCTCTTTTTCATGAGTTTAGCTATAAATATGGTCTTGAATCTCAGATAGTAGCTACTTTCTATGAATCTTTTGCTATCTACCAGTTCTATTTTTGAGTATTTAATTATAAAATGTTTGTTATTTTTTGAATAATATAATCTTTAAATACATAAAATACTAGTTTAAATGTTAAATTTTTTTGATGTAACATAACTTGGCACGCCAACACTAATTAATAAACTACGGCTTGCATGAAAGTTCAACGCTACCACTATCTTCGAAACGGTGAGTACACGTGGGCCAACCGATTTGTGACATGTCCAAAAATAACGACGCCAACACTAACCGTGTACAGCTAGCGTACCAAATTAGCGGACGCTAGCACTATTTGCAAACAATAATGTTGGCGTAAACATAGGGCGTCACCAACAAGAGTTGTGGCTAGCCATTTGTCCGCTAGTAGTGAGAGCATCTATAGCCGAACCCCCTTGTACCCATCTCAAACGTCCTCGCATGTCATCCAGTCACTAACTAACCATGAAATTTTGACTCAAACGAGCGCCTCAAACGGGTCTCAGACATCCAGGGTGACGAGCACCCTCATATCCAGCCCAAATATGGGTTAAATATGGGGACACCCGGCACGCCCAGCATGTCAGCCTGATGATGGGTCCCACACCTGCATGCTGGGAAACAAGACGGTTCGACGGATGCCTCGTCTGTTGCGGTGTTTGTGAACACTACGTGATGCCGCTACGACTCGTCGCCTCAGGCAAAATTCAGCTATTTAAGCTGACCGACATCGCCCAGCCCTAGCACACCCACCTCCTCGCTTTATGCGCGACCACCAGAGCCCGTATCCCACGCTCTCCCACGCTCTTAGGCAACGCCATGGAATCCCTACTGAAGTGGTGTGGTCACCTATCACCACTTTTCGAGTTCCTTCCTGATAGAACGTGGCGGCCTGTATCTTGCAAGTAAAGATCAAGAACACAAATACATTCATACAAACATAAATGAATCATATATGGAATCATGGCACTCAGGCGCTAGTGACAAGCATTGAGCATAGAAAAGTTATAGCAACATTAATCTGAGAACATAATGGATACTAGACATCAACCCCTAGCAAATCTCACATCTATTACATTAAAAATCTCATCCAAATCTCATGTATATCCATGTTCTTAATAATGAATTACTCACACTTGGATGAGAGCATCATGAAGTTATTATTGGAGATATGTTGGTGATGATGATCCAACGAATCCCCCTGTTCGTAGCCCAAAACATACCTAGATCGGATCTTGAGGAGGAACATGAGATGGTGGTAGATCCGTATCGTAAAACACGTCGAGGATATTCTATGTTTTTCTAGGATATACTCCGTATATCCGTATAAGAATTATACGCAAAAGAACCGTCATAAGGCGGTGGACTTAGGCCCAAAATGGCCACCAGGTGTGACGAGGTAGAACGAGAGCCACCAGGGCACGTGGAGGCTTGGTGCCCCATGTGGTCCATCTTTGGTTCGATGGTCTTCTTATTTTCGGAAATAATTCGTGAGAAATCCCGGTCCAATTTGGGGAACTTATATTTATACTAAAAATACCATGGCAATTCTGTTGGAACAACGTCAGTCCGGGTAAGTTTCATTTATATCGTGCAAATTAGGTGCCAAAACAATAGCAAAAGTGTTTAGAAAGATAGATTCATTTGGTACGTATCAGTCGTGATGGGGGAGGTGGATTTGGTGCAATTTGTGGTTTATCTTATCTACCGGGTCCGACATGGCAGATGTGGCTTGGCACGATCGAGCCTGCCCATATTAGCCCCACATATGGGGTGTATATGAGGGGTGTCGATCAGTCGAGGCATATAGGGACATGTTGAGGAGCCAGTCTGGGTCTCAATTTTATGACCGGTCGGTGACCGAAACATCACCGTGGAGGTATAGGGATTGTTTGTAAAGCCCGGTTGTATATGTTCTTAATACATACTTGGATGTACTATAAATCGAGGCCACTCATGGACAAAATTGTAGAAAATAGTGTACTATCCATCTGGGCATGTACTAGGGACTAAGGACATCTCCAACGCTGGCCCCCAAATCGTACATCGTACCCATCCGCGCACCGATGAGGACTAGTCCACGGACATTGATGTGGGAGCCGTCCACAAACTTCCAACTTCTTTTGTTAAAAGCACAAGCTCAAAATAATCCCATACTAAATCGTATATGGTTGCAATGTTCAAATGCGAGAGTAGTTCTAATTCAAATATTACAATCCAACAAAGTTTTCAAATTAAAATAGTTCAAACTTGTCCCAAAAAATAGTTTAAACTTGAAATTAACTAGCACATATGTTCTAGCGGTCCCTTTTAATCTCCCACATTTGCTCAATCAAATCATCCTTCTATTTCTCATGAGTTCCTAGATGCCTGATTTGTTGATGCATTTGAACAAACTCATCAAGCATGTCTAGAATCTAATATGGAAGTTCGATACAATCACCCCATGTTATCAAATTCAAGACATGTGGCGGCATCTTCACCTTCATCCTCCATGATCATGTTGTGCATGATCACACAACATGTCTTCACCTCCCACAAGGTCTTCGGATACCATTGTTTAGAGGTGCACGAGCAACTGCAAAACATGCATGGAACACTTGAAATCGATCCCCTCTCCACATCCTTTCTAGTTGCTTCCTGTCTTTAGGCAAAGTGAGACCTTTTCTGACCAACATGCTCATAGATGGTCTTGTCAAAGGTAGCCCATGAAGGAGAGATGTCGTCTACATATAGTTGCCCATGGCGTATTCATGCCCATTGTAGGTATAGTTGAAAGGAGGAGCATCCCCTTCGGTCAATCTAGGAAAACAATGGAGATCGTTGCAACACATTGATGTTAATGTGAGACCCGATCATGCCAATGAAAGTGTGCCAAACCTAGAGATCATGTGATGCAAGGGCTTCAAGAATGATGGTGGTCTTCTTAACGTGACCCTAATATTGCCCTTATACAACTTTTAAACAGTTCTTCCATCTCCAATGCATGCAATCAACAGATTCGAATAAAACTGGCCACACACTTGATTCGGATATTGCCAAGAGCCTCTTGGTATCTACGACAGTTGGTTATGTCAAGTACTAAGCTCCAAACACCTAGACCATCATAATAGCAAACCTGACCATGGCATCTCACATGCGCCCCAAACATCTTGAGGTATTCGTCCCACAAATATGTGGTCGTGTCATATGCAAGCATCGACAATGAAGTCGCGCACTTATGGCAACCAGAGAATCCAATCCTTTCTACATCATCCTTCTTCAAGATGAAGTAGTCATCAAAGGACCGAATGCCATGGTAGAGGCGATCACGGTCATTTTATCGCATCTGAAAGCGCCTCTGAAAATTACCAGCGATTAGGAAATTAGGGGCAAAGTAGTTTTCCATCAACGTCAAATGGACCCACACCCTATTTCGATTGAGCATTCGATGACCCTTGATCAATCAATTGAAATTGAGAAAATGCTCTTTTGCATGCTTCACATCTACTAGGACCACCTACATCATTGGCCTTTCATCCGTGTAGTCCTCCTCTTCGGACGACTCAAGGTAGTGTTCCTATATGTACTCCATGTCCAAATCCATTGCCTCAAAGAAGGGGGAAAATTTAGCATGCACATTTCACCAAACACTTGTCGGGCATGATGATGACTACCATAGGGGCGGATGGTAGCTGCATGGCGGACAGATGAGAGGTGTGGACCGGGATGGTGAATAAGCGTCGCGATGGAGGTCATGGAGTTCCGGGAAGAGCTTGGCGGGCGGCTGGGGTGGTAGAGCGGCAACCTCGTAGATAGATAGATAGATAGAGAGAGAGGGGGGAGGGAGAGAGAGAATGCACACAAATATGGCGACGCGGGATCCAGACAAGGTTTTTGATGGGCCAAAGATGTCGGACTCCTACGTGGTTGGTGTCGAGACTCCCGCAAATGCCCCTGCTTTACTTCCAATTTGCGGGAAAGCGGACGTCTGGACTCGTCCGCGAACACATGAATGATGCCGTTGGATGGCAGATTGCGTTTGGACAACTCGGTCCGGACGCTCGCGGACGATTTGAGGGTCCATTTTGAAGATGCCCTAATGCGTATGTAGTAATTTATCTTGACCTTAGGTAATACGTGAGATGTATGTTATAAAATGTATCATTAGAAGCTCTTTTTAAATTCAAACTTGACCGTATACTTTTTATAACACACACAACATATATAATAGGCAAGGGCGGAGCTATGTCTGGGCTAACCCAGGTCATGGCCCGTCTAACTTTTTTTCTAAATATTTATCTTTTTAGAGATTCAACTATGGACTACATACGAAGCAAGATGAGTAAATTTATACTCTAAATTATGACTATATAACTCCGTATGTACTCCCTCCGTTCCTAAATATAAGTCTTTGTAGAGATTTCACTAATGGACTACATACGGATGTATATAGACATACTTTAGAGTGTACATTCAATCATTTTGCACCGTACGTAGACACCTATTGAAATCGCTTAAAAGACTTATATTTAGGAACGGAGGGAGTAGTCCATAGTAAAATCTTTAGAAAGACAAATATTTAGGAACAGAGGGAGTATATGATTGTAATTACTATTGATGGCCCTCGTATTCTGTTCAAGCTCCGCTAGTGTTTATAGGTCTATACGTGAGAATAAAAGTAAAATCTCGAAATATATGTTATGCTCTATACATTCAGATGGGTGGAGTACAAAATATGGTGGAGTAGGTTCCATGCATATATACGAGACAAATTTAGCTAATCTTTTTCAAAAAAAAAACAGATCAAAGGCTTCACATAGTTGGCGCCAAAGGAGACGATTTTTGGATTTCAAAAATGGACCAAAAGGGAAAGCAAATGGCAGACCCGTTACCGGGCCCACCGACGCCAGCAGCCAGGGCTGTTAAAACTGCAGTCTCCCCCTCCCACTTCTCTGAAAATTGCAACTCCCCCACATCAATGAAAAAGGTGAACGCACAGGGAGCTCTAACGAGAAATGAAAACAGTGCAAGGGGCGGAACGCAAACTTTTCCCCTGCCTGATCCTGTCTTTAAACAGCTGTTCTGCCCGTTCTCGTCACCCCGACGCTGCCCGCTGTTTCCCTCCTCCCTCCTCCGCTTCTCGTCTCCTCCTCTCACCACGCCTCCCATGGCGGGCCAGGGGGGGTTCGCCGCCCAAGAAGGACGACGGTGCCGGCGGCTCGTCCAAGCCGGCTCCCGTCGGCGACGGCTCCTCGTCCGACTCCACCGACGCCGTCGAAAACCTCGGCCTCGAGAACCCGGACGCCGTGCTCCACGACGGTACCGCGAGCCCTCCACATCACCTGTGCTTTTCTTCTCGGGATCCGATCCATGCAACTGTTGGCTCACTCCCTCTCTCTCGTTTCCCACATTTTCTTTCGTTTTCTTTTTCTTTGAGTTCCGAGAGATGCTACCGTGGCCGAGCAGGGGAAAGGCTCTGCCCCATCCGCAGGCAGCGCCGCCGCCGACCAGGGCAAAGGGGTGCATGGGATTGCGCTCGGTAAGGGCAAGGAGGCGGTCGCATCATCGGGTTCAGGCACCGCCGACGAGGGGAAAGGACCGGTGACTGCGCTCTACAAGGGCAAGGAGGTGGTGGCACAGGCATCGGCCGGTGAGTTTTTGAGCGAAAAAACACTTCTTTTTCCTGTGGGTTTTGCCGGGGACGCGGGATTCTAAAACTCGCTCTTCCTTTTCACAAGCAGCGCCTGGGGATTTGTCTGCGCATGCTGGCACGGGCGTGGATGAATCCGACATCGAAAAGAGTGCGTAGCTTCTCCGAACCAAAACTCCTTCTCATGTGTCCGTCCGCGTCGAGATTTACTAGTATCAATTATTGCCTGCAGTGACTGCTCTCGTTGCCGAGCTTCCTGCTGTTCTGCCGGCGCAAGTCCACAACAAGGGGAAACAGAAGAGAAACTCTCCTGGGTAAGACCTCAAAGCATTCATCTTTTCTGGGTTTCGTGTTTCTAATGCAATTGCAAAAAAAAAAAAAAAACATCTTGTTTTGGCAGCCGGGGGGGGGGGGGGGGGGGGGGTTCTACCTGGTCCAAGAGGAACAAGGGCACCGACTCGACAGAGAAGAGGTTTGTCCCAGCAGCAGGAGGTATGCTTTGGGCCGTTTCATGTTGTCGCGAGATTCTTTCTGAAGTTCTTGTCCTGTTTATCTGATCAATGTTTTCCCAGTTCCCGAAATCGCACCGGGGCTGGAGGTTCAAGCTGCTGCATCTGCTATCCGGCATGGTCTCCATCGCCGCCTGCAACCAATTCCAGGCCCGCACCAGTCAGTACTCAGTAGCTGAACTCTGCGTGGTATGCCGGCACGCTCCAGCGGAAACTTCCTTGTTTGTGAATCACGTCTGTCTATGTAATTACTGCCACCACATCGTCGTGTCCGATCCCTCCTCGACGCCATGCCTGCTCTGTCTCGCTCAACTCTTTCCCGGCCGGCAGTGAGCGACTATGGTAAATTACACTTGATTTTTCCTTATAAATTGCATTTCATCTTGTTATGGTCGGGTCAAAGAATTGGAAAGATCCACCTACATATTTCAATGAAAAAAATGCAAGCCTAGGCCAAGGCAGAGTTGCATGCACCATTTCTACACCATTTGGCTTGTGTACCACTATGGCACCATACAATACCTTGCATCATTGCCTAGGAGCAAGCAAACATGGCGACTCCATCTGCTGGGGTAACAATTTCAGCTGCACGCCTATGCTGTCGAGTAGGAGGATAATGCTTGAGTATTAATCAAAACCACCCAGCAAGATGCTAAATACACGAAAACTTCATCGAGGCCTTGCACCTTGTCTTCATATAATGAGATAACTTAACTTGGTGCTATTTACTACTCCCTCCGTCCCAAAATAACTGTCTCAACTTTGTACTAGCTCTAGTATAAAATTATACTAAGCTTAAAACACTTATTTTGGGACGGAGGGAGTAGTTGCTTGGAGGTCCGGATAAATTGTCGAATGATACTAATTGATAAGTTACGACGCCTGACTGGTTTCATGATATAAGCAAGTTGTATTTGCTGGTTCAATTCTATTAGCCGAAAACTTCCATCTGCTAACTATATATGTCTTGTTTGTTGTTTCTACAGGCTTCAGTTTAGAAGACAGTTTTGCTGTTCAGGTTATCTACAATCGACCATGTATCCAGGCTCCCATTGCCTTATGTTTCTGCATTTTGTCAACCAAGATCATGCGCTGCTCATTGTCCTAGCCCTGGTCACATGAAGTTTGAGCTCATGCTAGATTCTGTTATAAGGCTCGTACTGTTTATTTCTTGGTAGCTTTCTGAACTCAATCAGCAGTGCTACGCCTGAACTGATTAACCTGCTCAAGTCCTATGTTTATTTAGTCGTCTCTGCGACAACTTATGCACTAAGATGCTGCGCATCCCGTTCTATCAAGTAACTTTCGTCACTTCTGGAAGGCTGTTTGCCTGTTTTGGTTGGTTGTGGCGATTGTTTGAGTTCCTTGCGTATGTTTGGTTGGCCGCGCTCATTGAGCAGCATTTTCTTGTTGCTGATCGTGTTTGGTGAGATGGATGGATGCACGCCATTGTTGAAGCCGTAGATCGACTAGGCATAGATAGATCCGGAGTTACCATGTACTCACCTAATCCCCAGGCCGATGAACTCCCTGCTCCGGCCATTGGTGCCGGTGTAGTCGTCGGTGGCGTGAGGGAGGAGGTGTGGTCGTGGGTGGTGCTTCCCGTGAGCACTGCGCAAAACCCTAGATCGGAAGGGGATTTAGGTGGGGTGTCTGGCGGCGCGGTGAACCTCGTACCGTGCGCCCCGGCCCCACCACTTTATATATAGCGCAGGTCACAGGGGCCCACCAACCATAATGGGTTGAGCGCCCCCGATCAGGACGCATAGATCAAGGGCCCGGTGGGCCGTTGGGCCCACGCGGAAGAGATCAACCTAACATTCTCCCCCTTGATCTCAACTTTCATTTTGACTTTATACTTTTATTTATTCCATCACATATAGGCGTGGAGAGCATGTCTCATCGTCACAACACACCTTTTGTTTTGAAATAAATTCATTTACTTTTGGGCCTCTTATTATCCAGGGATCATAGGCTTTCCATCAAACCCATGCTGGCTAAGTGTTCTTTGAACACACTGGGTGGTAAGCCTTTCGTTAGCGGATCCGCAAGCATATACTTCATACTTATATGCTCGAGACTTATAGTTTGATCCTGGATTTTATCTTTCACAACATAATACTTTATATCTATTGTCTTGGCAGCATTGCTGGACTTGTTGTTGTGAGCATAGAATACTGCGGGCTGGTTGTCGCAGTATATCTTTAGTGGCTTGTGGATACAATCTACCACTTTCTAGTCGGGTATAAATTTCTTTAGCCATATCACCTGCCCGGTGGCTTCAAAACATGCTATGAACTCTGCTTGCATCGTAGACGATGCAACTATGGTCTGTTTAGAGCTTTTCCATGAAATAGCTCCCCCTGCGAGAGTGAACACGTACCCAGACGTGGATTTTTTATCATCTCTATCTCCCGCAAAATCGGCGTCGGAGTACCCTTTTATCTCTAGGGAATCAGATCGCCTATATGTCAGCATGATTTCCTTTGTGCCTTGCACATAACGCAAAGCTTTCTTTGCCATCTTCCAGTGCTCTTGGCCTGGATTTGCTTGATATCTACCGAGTACTCCGGTGATAAAAGCTAAGTCAGGACGTGTGCACACTTGTGCATACTGTAAACTTCCAACAGCCGAAGTATACGGTACTGATTTCATTTCATTGAGCTCATACTGGTTCTTGGGACATTGATACTTCCCAAAACTATCGCCCTTGACTATGGGAGCAGGTGTGGCTTTGCTCTTATGCATATTATACTTTTGGAGAACTTTCTCTAAATATGCTTTCTGTGAGAGTCCTAAGACTCCATTCTTCCTGTCTCGGTGAATTTCAATGCCCAAAACATATGAAGCTTCACCAAGGTCTTTCATGTCGAAATGTGAGGATAAAAACTTCTTTATCTCTTGTAGTAGACCAATACCATTGCTTGCAAGCAAGATATCATCCACATACAAGATTAGGAAAATATATTTCCCATGTTTAAACTTAGCATGAATGCAATTATCCTCAACATTTTCTTGGAATCCAAATCTTTTAATGGTATCATTGAACTTGATGTACCACTGTCTAGAGGCTTGCCTTAGCCCATAAATGGATTTCTTTAGACGGCAACCTAGATCTTCCTTGCCTTCCATGATAAAACCCTTGGGTTGTTTCATGTAGACATCTTCTTCTAAATCACCGTTTAGAAACGCCGTTTTTACATCCATTTGATGCAGCTCTAAATCAAAATGAGCAACTAGTGCCATTATGATTCTGAAGGAATCCTTACAAGAGACCGGAGAAAAGGTCTCGTTGTAATCTATCCCTTCTCTTTGTGTAAATCCTTTTGCGACAAGTCGGGCTTTATACTTGTCTACATTCCCATTAGAGTCATACTTTGTTTTGTAGACCCATTTGCAGCCTACTGTCTTTGCTCCTTTAGGAATAATCTCGAAGTCCCAAACATGATTGGAACTCATCGATTTCATCTCATCTTCCATTGCCTCTATCCATTTTGATGAGTGAGGGCTCTTAATGGCCTCCTCATATGTGGTGGGATCACCTTCCATGTGGGCCATTTCTATATTGTATACTTTATAATCAGTAGAAATAGTGGGTCTTCTTGTTCTATTAGACCTTCTAAGTGCCTCATTGTCGGGCACACTTTCTACTATTTCTTGCTGCACTTCCAATTCATGATCAACAACGGGTTCAGTCGGCTCCTGAAGGACAGGTTCCGGGTCTTCTCCCGCAGTTGTCATGGTTGGAGTTACGTCGGGTAGTGAGAAAAATGGCTCTTGAATCATCGGAATGGGTGCATGCACCCTTTTCTCCTCAAGATCAATTGTTCGAGCTACCCGGCTCCCCCTCATCATCTCGTCCTCTAAGAAGACAGCATGTCTCGTTTCCATAAACTTTGTGTATCTTTCTGGACAGTAGAAACGAAAACCTTTTGACCTATCAGGGCAGCCAATGAAATGGCAACTCACTGTCTTCGGGTCTAACTTTCCAAGATTTGGATTAAACATTTTGGCCTCCGCAGGGCATCCCCACACTCTTAAGTGTTGTAGGGATGGCACTCTTCCTGTCCAGAGCTCGTGCGGTGTTTTGGGCACCGACTTGCTTGGAACTCTGTTGAGAATGTGAATGGCGGTTTTAAGCGCCTCCATCCACAATCCCAATGGAAGGTCTGAGTAGCTCATCATGCTGCGTACCATATCCATGAGAGTACGGTTACGCCTTTCAGCTACTCCATTTTGCTGAGGCTCGCCCGGCATGGAATACTGGGCAGCAATGCCATTCTCTTGCAAGAATTTTGCAAAAGGTCCAAGGACTTGGCCATATGGAGTGTGTCGACCGTAGTACTCCCCCCCACGGTCAGACCTCACTATCTTAATCTTTTTATCAAGCTGATTTTCAACTTCAGCTTTGAATATCTTGAATTTATCAAATGCTTCATGTCGGTCTTTGATTGGATAAATGTAACCGAAGCGGGAGTAATCGTCTGTGAACGTTATGAACATCATAACCGTCCACACTTTTCACCGGAAACGGTCCACAAATATCAGTGTGGACAATTTCCAGCGTTCCTGTGCTTCGGTTTGCTCCTTTCTTTATCTGTTTTACATATTTCCTTTTAATGCAATCCACACATTGTTCTAAGTCAGAGAACTCCAACTTTGGAAGAATTTCATTTTTGATTAATCTTTCTATTCTCCCCCTGGAAATATGGCCCAATCGATAGTGCCATAGTTTCGAGGAGTCGTGAGTTCTTTTTCTTTTCTTTTGATCGTTGTTCGACGAAGTACTTTGTTCATTCACATTCAACACATAGGGCGCTTTTCCACATAGCGATAATAAATAAAGCTCATCATGAAGGAATGCATCCCCAACATAATCATTAAGAGACCAAATGGCGCATTTGCCATGTCCAAAGAAACATTGATAATCATCTTTGTCTAAACAGGAAACACTTATTAAGTTCCTATTACATGAAGGTACGAAAAGCACATCCCTAAGCAGAAGTTTGAAACCACCGGCTAGCTCCAAGGAGACGTCACCCACAGCTTCAACTTCGGCTTGGACACCGTTCGCAACTTCAATTCCTCTTGAATTTCTTGGCAAAGTTATCGTCGAACTGAATCCCTGTAAAGAATTTGCAACATGAACAGTTGCTCCCGAGTCAATCCACCAAGTAGATTTCATAAACTTTGTATACAAGGATTCATTAACAAAAGAAACTATATCTTTACCTCTCTTCGCCATGAAGGTCTTTAGAAAAACAGGGCAATCCTTCTTGTAGTGCCCTTTCTCCTTACAGTGGACGCAAGTTTCCCTGTCCACTGTAATATGCCTATGCTGAAAATAGACAGGAGCTTTGCCATTGCCATTGCCATTGCCATTGCCCCGTGGCTTGGAGGGAGAAGCCTTGTTGGGCGGAAAGCCCTTCTTCTTATCCTTCACATAGTTGATACATCCACCATGTGAGGCCTTAATCCTCTCCTCCTCCTGAGTGCACATTGCGATGACTTTCTCTATGTCCCAAGTCTCGGGTTGCATGTTGTAATTGACAACAAACGTCTCGAACTCCTTGGGCAAAGATGCCATCACTAGGTGGAGAAGGAGAGCTGGTTTTATCTCCAAGTCCGCATCCATAGGTTTGAGCTTAGCCGCCGTGTGGTTCATCCTAAGGATGTGCTCCCTTATGCCATGGCCACCATCATGGTAGCTCTCTGTCACCAGCTGCTTGATCAGCTGGGTGGCATACGTCTTAGAAGAGCCAGTAAACTGACTCTTTATCTTATTCAGCATTTCTTTTGCCGTAGGGCAATCAACAATTGATCCGACGATAGTGGTCTCAATGGTGTTCTTTATGAACGCCAAGCATTTCTTGTTGGCATTCAACCAAAGCCTGTTGCTGGTGGAGTGGGACATCACCTCCTTTTCATAATTTCCTTTCTTTTTGTCCCAGCTCTCATCATCCTCATCAGCCTCTCTGACTGGGTCTGCTGGTGCAGCTAGCTGTGGTTCCTCCAGCACCCAGTCTACCTCTGCAATGCAGAGGGCCATGTCCACCTTCTTCCTCCACTCAGAGTAGTTGTCTCCCCTGAGTGTCGGAATTTCCTTGACGCAGCTCATCAGATGGAAACCTCCTGAAATCACCAAATAAGCGAAGTCAGTCCGACAATCATATGCATTAAATAACGTTGGTTAACATAATCATATAATTGCCTATGCATATTAATCTACATTACCGTTGGGCAAATGATAGAAATAAATGCATCATTTTGCAATATGCAATATGACTGTGTGATTAAACAACGTCGGTCAGAATAACAACATGATCATATTCCATATTGCTTATAGCAGCGGAAAACGTGAAATAAAATTTCATGTGCCTCATAACTTAACAGAAAATAATTCTGACATTCAAAATAAAATTCATGAACTTTATTAATGCTTTTATAAAATTCATGAACTATTCCTTTTCTGAGAAAGCTATTTTATTCTCAAAATACTTTCTACTTCTCTTTACAGAAAAATTACATAATAATTCTGTAAGAAATTACAGAAACTTTGAACATTTTTACTTTCAATTTTTCTAAACATGTTTTCGTAGGAAAAAATTCCTAGAAAAAACCTTTTCAAATCTGCCTATTAAGACAGAAACTGAGAATGCTTTAAAATAAGGAAAAAGGCCGACTTGGGCCCATTTCCCTTTGCGCGCCCGCAAGACCAGGAGGCTTCTGGCGGCCGAACCGGCGCGCCTTCCGGCGGCCCAGTTATTCCTGCGCGGCTCCCGCCGGCCCACTGGGGCGGCGCAGCCCCTCGCGCGGCCCAAAACCGAGCCTGGTCGAGCTAGGGTATCGGCCTCGGCCGTCGGATGAGATCCGACGGTCGGGCGGGTCCATCGGCGCATCAAAAACGGCTGGAGCCGCACCCACCGAGAAACCCTAGCTCATTCTTCCCCCTTGGCGCCGCTCTCTCCTTTCAGCCCGACGGCTCGTCTCGGCGCAGTACTTCTCGGCGCCGGCCATCGGCCTCTTTTCTCCTTTTCGAGCGGCAGTAGCTCTCGGCGCCGGCCCCTTCTCTCCCAAGCATCCCGTGGCCAGGGGTGGAGCCGGCCGCCGGCGGTGAGATTCAACTCTCCTGCCGAGCGCGCCCTCTATCTTCCTCCCGCGAGGTGCTTTGGAGGGGAGCAGCTGGCGCCGCTCCTCTTCCCTTTGCTCTCCGCGGCGGCCGTGGCCTTCCCTCGCGTCGGTGGCATGCATGCCCCGCCGAGGAGGTCTCTGAGCCCCGCGTCATACCTCTCGGGCGGCCTTTACACCATGTCATGCAGCGGCGGCCCCCTCCGCTCCTCTTGCCGGTGCGCGCCCTCTCCCGAGGGAGAGTGCGCCGCCGTCAACGGGGGCGTTGGGGTGCCATCCACCCTGCCTTTGGTTCATATGTTTTTCTTTACAGAGAAAAGGAACATGGCGCCGTGGCCTCCCGTTTCGCCGGTGGCGCGTTCCTTTGCGGGGAGCGCGTCGCCGTCGAGTGGGTTGGCCGTGGTGCCTCGTTGCCATTCTCTCTATCTTTTGCCTTTTCGGATCTTGATCCGACATGTTTTCTTTTGTCCTTGTTTTGCATCGTTCCCCCTTTCTTTTTATTTTTCCTTTCGGATCTTGATCCGTACATAGCCCCCGAGGGGGTAGGTTCTTCTTCCCCGCACCTCGGCTTGCCGATGCGTGTGGGGATCGAGAGGAACAGGCGCGGCCTTGCGGCGGTGCTTCTTTTCCGACGAGGCCGTAGCCATCCTCGGTGCCATGCCCATCTAGGGTTCGTAGGGGTGGGGAAACATGCTTTCTTTTCTTTTTCCGAATAAATCTCTGCCTAGTGGCTCTGATACCAATGTTGAAGCCGTAGATCGACTAGGCATAGATAGATCCGGAGTTACCATGTACTCACCTAATCCCGAGGCCGATGAACTCCCTGCTCCGGCCATTGGTGCCGGTGTAGTCGTCGGTGGCGTGAAGGAGGAGGTGTGGTCGTGGGTGGTGCTTCCCGTGAGCACTGCGCAAAATCCTAGATCGGAAGGGGATTTAGATGGGGTGTCTGGCGGCGCGGTGAACCTCGTACCGTGCACCCCGGCCCCCACCACTTTATATATAGCGCAGGTCACAGGGGCCCACCAATCATAACGGGTTGGGCGTCCCCGATCAGGGCGCATAGATCAAGGGCCCGGTGGGCCGTTGGGCCCACGCGGAAGAGATCAACCTAACAGCCATAACTTAGGCCTGCAATTTAAGTTGTTCTACACATGAACATTTCTATCAATCAACGATAGGTTGCGCCAGATCTGCTAAAGATGGCCAACATGCATTCCTAATCACATAATTATGCTTTGCCCAATTATGTGATTATTAGGTATGGTGATCGTGTATCAGATATACATCGTAACGGAAATGTCTAGAGACAGTGTGTGTGAGCATCGAGCAAGACCAAGTAGTAGCTAAAACAAGAATTGCTAGCGACGGGTGAAAATCAGACACCATAGTGCATCGACTCAAACGGAAATTCAGAACCAGCACATGCGAGGAACTAAACAGTAGCCGGACATGTTTACCGAGACTACAGTCGTAGCAAGACAGTAATATGTGTCGTAGATGATCGTGTCTAAGGCCAACTCCAACATGCCCAAACTTTCAGGCACAAGCCACCACGACAAGGGGCTTCTTCTCATAAAATTTGGATGAGCGACCTACTGTATGAACAGTACTATTCATTCAGCTACAGCAGGCTCAGACTTTTTTTTTTTTGAGAACGCGTGTGCTAGCGAATTAAGCAGGCAGTAATTTTTTTTTTTTACAAAAAAGTAGTACTGTATTTGTTACTAATAAGTTGCACATGGTTTCGAACCATACTTTCTTTCCTTTTTTGTTTTGTATGTTTCTCTTTTCTTTTCTTCCCTTTCTGTGTATTTTAATTTGTAAAGTAATGTTTAAAGCATTTAACATTTGTTAGCGCTTTTAAAACTAGTTCAGAATATTTCTTAACAATCACATTTTTCGAAAATAGATTGGAGTTTCAAAAATTGGTCACAGTATACAAATATGTTATAAGTTTCCAAAAATGTTTTCATTGGCATTTTATTTTCGGACTTTCAATCCCCGCTTATGCATTTTTTTCTGAATTTTCAATTTTGTTCAGAAATACAAAAAAAAGAACTCCCTTTCAGAAAATGACCCAGAATTTAAAATAGCGATAATGATTTTTTTCTTCAACAAGTCTTTTTTCATGTATTGAGCGTTTTTTATATCTCTCACATACAAGCACATATGTTGATGAAATATTGCACAGTGATATTGCGCTACTATACATGCATATACATACACTTTTGAAAGTTTTCCATTTGTTTACTGAAAACTAACATGTGTACCCCCTGCACCCAGTGTGTATATAATTTCTGAAATTGCGTATATTTTGAAATCATTTTTTCACAAATTCGTGAATATTTTTTGAAAACTTGCATCCATTTTTGGAACATATGAACAAGTTTTTATGCATAGGCGAACATTTCTTGAAGCTTGGGATTTTTTTTCAAATTTATAAACATTTTTTGTTTACGACAAACATTTTTTGAATTCATGAATATGTTTTGGCATCAGTGAACATTTTAAAAAAAATTGAATATTTTTAAATTGCCATACATTGTTTTGAACATTTTTTAGAAATCCGTGAGCATTTTTTGTAGACACGAACCTTTATTTTTTAATATTATTATTTTTAAATTGATGAGTGTTTTAAAAAAAACTCATGGGCATTTTATAAATTGACTATTTTTTAAAGACATAAATTTACATATAATACGATTTGCATCCCCATAGTTTACCTGAATGAGGCCGTTGGTGGGGTGGCTTGCACCCGAAAGTTTGGCCTGGGGTTCGCTGGTTCAAAATCTCGCAACAAATCTCGCTTCCATTGACGTGTCATACTCATACAGGAGAACGTGTACATTTGGGACTGTTGTCTCAACCTCAGGGACCGTATTGATCACACATTTTCATATACCGGGACCTTATTGAAGCAATACGCAAGTTCCAGGACCGAATTGGACGTCACAAGTGACTACGAGGACTATAGATACAATTATCTCGTACTCCCTCGTACGAAAAAGAATATCACGGTTACGACAACATTCTTACAAAACAAACCTTCAATTTTATTAGACACAACCCATAGTCCTATCACTGCGTTATGCCGGTCCCCTCCGCCCCTCCGCCCCGCTACCCTCCGCCGCACCACTCCCCTCCAACGTGCTGCGCCACTGAGCTCCCCTTCCTCCTTCATGACGCCGCGCCGATCCACTTCCCCTTACAGCTCCTCCTCTCTCTTCTCCACGATGTTGCGCCGGTCCTAAAAATCCCTTCTTCAATGAGCCAACGCTCGATGTGGAGGCATGACGATGAGCTGGTGCTTGGCCTGGAGGCATGGTGGTGGCATGGGGCGAGTGCTCCTCATCCTCGAGCTCTTCATCCAGCACCTCCTCCTGCTTATTAAATAGGTAATTTTTTGATTAAATTAATCCACACGTAAATCACTAGCATGGCATTAACAGAAATGTAAATATGCTGATATTTGATCATGCAAGCACATACTACGCAGACCGATCTATGTATAACACTAGTAGTGCTACAAAGAAAATAAAGACGAGCGAGATAAATGTGTCATACCCTTCAATAGGCCAGTTGGCTGTAGCCGCAACGGCAACCTCTTCGGCCGCCTTATTTTCGGCACCCAGATTCTCAGCGCGGCACGTTCGACGTCATTTGGGGACGACATGGTGATGACGAAGGCGACACATATGTAGAGGAAGTAGTCAAACGGACGCGAGCAGTCCCGTAGTCTCTCCCCAAAAACCTAACCACCCTCTCCCATACAGGATCTAGAGAGGTAGGATTTGAGAGGCCTGCTCTCCCGTCAACCGTGTACGCGGGGATGGAGTCACCAGCGGTAGCATTTACAAAAGGAACAAGTGCGTGGAGCAGATGTGATCTGATCTCGTGGTGGCTAGGGTTGGCCGATGGCTCGCATATATAGGCACGTATGGGTGGAGAGACGTGGGCTGGACGCATGTATGAGTCGGTAACAACCCACGATTTGACGTGTCAGATCGTGACGTGTCTGTTATGTATTCGCCGTTTCTGACCGAAAAAATAAGCGCGTATGTATGAGCTCGGCTCGGCTCAAACCCGCAACCCAAGATGCGTTGTGACGAGGCATGGCGTGGCGAGGTAGGCGACGGAGGAGGAGTGCACGAGGGCCTCTCTCTTCTCAAGCTCCAATAGCATGTGGAAGAGAAACCCCTTATAAGGAGGCCCAACTCTTTCTCCACTAGTCAGAGGGGACTAAACTTCCCACCACCCTTTGTCAAGCCACCTACATGGGCCCTTAGAGGTTTTTCTGAAATTGTCATATGGGCTCTAGGCCCATCTCATATGTAAACAACATTTCATTGAAGTCCTATTAAGGTTGAACTTCACCTAGATCAAGTAGCTACACTCCTTCACAACTGAACAATGGACTATGCCTTGAATTGTCTGTTTGGCGTAAAGAAGTTTCACCATTTGTTTTACTAGTACTAGGCTGCCGAAGGCTGACCTTTCGGGTGCAGCATATTAGTCACACTCGTGGCGTATTCATGAACTTATTAGAGATCATCCCAATCTCATAGACCATGACCAGTAGTCAGGCTCATATAGGTGTGCTCTTCCAAAGATCGTTCTCTAAGATAGCATCTTGCGTACATATAAGCTTTAGAATACATTAAGGCAGTAGTCATCCTACCATAGAGTATCCAAGAGTGGGTTAGTAAAGTTACTCTCCCGAGTTCACCACTAGCTTGTTTTCCCAGGTCCTAATTCACGGGATCTCCGATCACATAGGTTGGTTTACCACCATGGCAACTTATGTGGGTCTCATACCCATCTCCCTAGACGTATTATCTATCACAACACGTGATAGCTCTTTAGTAAAGGGATCTGCCAGATTCTTAGCCGTTTCGATGTAATTCAACGCTATCACTCAAGAGCTTCTTAAACGTCTGACAACTTTCAATCTCATTCTTATATGTTTGTTGGACTACATGTTGTCCTTTGAATTCTTTACTTCACCAAGAACTTCTATTACAAACACGAATGAAATTATGTATTGTGCAATGTATCGATAAAATGACTATATAACTTCTACTACGTGAGGAGTCCCCGGCGATCGCTGGAGGATCCTCGACGATCGCCGGTGAGGAGCACTGACGATCACCGGTGAGGAGTCCCCGACGATCGCCGAAGGAGTCCTCGACGGTCTCCGGTGAGGAGTCCTCAACGATCGCTGGTGAGGGGTCCCCGACGATCGCCGGTGACGAGTCCGGGCGTTCACGAGAGGAGTCCCCGACAATCGCCGGTGAGGAGTCTCCGACAATCACCAGTGAGGAGTCCTAGACGATCGCTGGTGAGGACTCCCCGACGATCGCCGATGAGGAGTCCCCGATGATCGCCAGAGGAGTCCCCAACGATCGCCGGTGAGGATCGAGTGCTGGACGATCGCAGTGAGGAGTCCTCGACGATCGTCGGAGGTGTTGATGTGGCATGGTTGCATATGCTTAGGAACTTCGTCGGCAGTTGACTGCAGCTTATTGAATGCATTCTAATTTGAATACTAAATTGTTTTTTTTTTGGATTAGTTAAGAAATGAACGATAGCGGAAGATATCATGAAGATGACATGTTCGACATCATATGCTCCTCCCAAAAGCAAGAGAATGAACGACATGACGGCTCAAAATTTCAGAATGACTCCGATGAGGGATTTGAGGAAGAACCAAGAGACGAAGAAAATGATGACCAAGAAAATGTTAGACAATTAACAAAGTTCAGCGAGGTATATATATGAAGCCTTTGGTGATCATTAAATATATTAATTGATTATATATATATATATATATATATATATATATATATATATATATATATATATATATATATATATATATATATATATAGACACACACACGCGCATTCTTAATATACTTCATATACACATTGGTTATACCTCTTTATTATTTCCAATATACTTCATTAAATATAGGAAAATGACTATGTACTTTTGGGAGTACGTCACCCTGGGTGAGAAATAGTTATTCTTCACCCTCTCTGTTTTAATATCAATGCACCATAATTTTACGTTCCGAAAATTTTATCTTATTTTATACGTAAAACGAGACTTAAAAAAATGTAACCAATATAAACATATTTTATATCACATAAAATTGCGAACATACAAAAATAGTGTAAAAAATACAAAAAATTCAACCTTTTCTGGTATTATGACCTATATATATAAAAAATCTAAGTTACACCGTACACATCCTTTTCTTTGGGTGCGGCGGCTTCGCTTCCGTCCGATGATGTGCGGGGTGTGAGCCGTTTAGGAGGCGGTCGTGTCATATGTCGTTATAGCTTGGACCCCACCACAAGTACATCCTCCTTCTTTCCTTTTCCTGTCTGCAGCTAGCTATGCCTAGGAGCTTGACCGAGAGGAGCTGGATGCTCTCTCGCTGCCATGCATGCATGGTCTACTTTTTTTTGCTTCTGGGAAATGCATGCATGCTGAATACTACGCACAAGCTTGAAGCATGCATGTATGCATGGTCTATCTTTTTACATGACAAAGCATATAACATGCATGCTTGGTTTATTTTTCTTTACTACATAGAATACTCGTGGTAATGAGGTGATGGGGGTGAATGTTATAAAATAGCTGGTCACTAGTTATAATTTAAGTGGCAAGCGTTGCAAAATAATACGACAACTATATTGTTTATAACAACTACAAGCTTATATGAGATTTGAGTAGAATTTAACTGACCGACATAACAAAACACTACCACAACTACGTTTCAAAACAATCAAATGTCCTTTTATTTAGACACAACATAACAATCGAGGATATAATTCAACAGATAAATACAGCAAACATCGTGGCAATTTTTTTTTTACAATAACTAACAAGTTGTATGAGACAATATGATAACGAGGTAGGATTAAAATGACAAGCACAAAAAATATATATGGCAACTGTGATTTTATAAGCACCTACAAGCTTTGTGAGACCACATGACAACTTATTAGAATAAAAATGATAAGCACATCAAAACATTTTGGGGACTGCATTTATAAGCATCGATAATCTTTGCACAAAACGACATCAAAAAATATGGTAATTAAGTTATTTTTATTGGGCAAGTAAGTGGTTAATAATATAGCAAGTGAGTGAAACAATGTGACAATTACGGAAGGAAAAAAAATATTGTCGAAATATGTCGACATGTGATCTAGTTTCGAAGATCTTGTCGCGACAAAGCCAACACTGAAAACAGATCATCGATCGAATTAACGGTTTTAAAGATAAAACTTTTTGAATTTCAAGCATTGAAGAGAATATTTACGTCTATTTTAGGTGCATGTGCATGCGACCCACCGCATGGGAGCACCAGCATGCGGCGCCGCTGCATAGCTCAATCCATATATATATATATATATATATATATATATATGAATCTTCCTTCTTTTAGCCAATTATCTAGAAGGGTACAAGGCCGGGCCAAAAAGTTGGGTGATGACATAAAGTTAAACATCGATGAAGTCACAAAAGATAGCAAACCAATTGCTCCTCATGAGAATGCCCATAAATATATAACTAAATGCGGAATTATTTTTTAGGGACCAAGCCCCGATCACCATTCGAGAATAGAATCAGATAAAGGTAGATCGAGGAGTTAGTTATGTAGATGAAAGGTCGACATATTTTATTTGGGATACGGTCATGTCACATTTCAGCCTACCATAGTATCTCACATATAGCAAACGGTTGAAATTTACTCTTAATAAGATAGCCACACAATTTCAAAGCTGAAAGAAAAGATTATACAACGACTACATCAAGGAAAAAACAAGACTCCAGAATTGATTGGAGCACTAGAGAAGATAAAAGATCACTCGGATGAATTTGTGGAGTACAAGGAATTAGACGAAGCTCTGAAAAGGTCAAAAAAATGATAAATATGTACCTGTGTGTATACTTTTTTCAGATTTTTTTAGTGTGTGGAAATAGTATTTTGGCAAAAATAAATAAAGGGCTCACTAGAGCCCGGCAGCTGCAATGCCTTAGCGCAAGTGCGGACCCCTCTCTCTCTATCTGTATTGATGTGTGTCCATTTCAAAAAAAAAAGTGACATCTTATATCTCTCTACTATTAAAGCACGATATGCCATCGTGATGGTTCAACCTCCGCGATGGTTAGACCTCGCAGCGATCGATCCCACCTCTCGATCCCACCTCGCAACAAAAAAGAAAAAAAACATCTCGTGGATCCACCTCCCACGTCTCCCCTCTCCTTCCTTCCCCTGACACAACCGCCTCCCACGTCTCCCCTCTCCTTCCTTCCCCTGACACAATCGCGACATCGGCGGCTGCGGCGCGCTAGCCGCCGCTCGGTCGCCCGCCCCCGCCCCCGCCCCCGCGCGCTCGCGGCCGCCCCGAGCCGGGCGGGGCGCCGCGCCGCTGCGCCCGTCCAAGCGCGCGCACCGGGAGGCCCTCGAGGCCGCGCCGTCGGGGATCGTCTCCAGCCTCGACCTCGGCCGCCTCATCTCCTCCCGCTCCGGCGCTAGCCGCTCGGTCCCCCGCCCCCGCCCCCGCGCGCTCGCGGCCGCCCCCGAGCCGGGCGGGGCGCCGCGCCGCTGCGCCCGTCCAAGCGCGCGCACCGGGAGGCCCTCGAGGCCGCGCCGTCGGGGATCGTCTCCGGCCTCGACCTCGGCCGCCTCATCTCCTTCCGCTCCGGCGCTAGCCGCTCGGTCCCCCGCCCCCGCCCCCGCCCCCGCGCGCTCGCGGCCGCCCCCGAGCCGGGCGGGGCGCCGCGCAGCTGCACCCGTCCAAGCGCGCACACCGGGAGGCCCTCGAGGCCGCGTCGTCGGGGATCGTCTCCGGCCTCGACCTCGGCCGCCTCATCTCCTCCCGCTCCGGCAGCTCGTTGCGCAAGGTCGCCACCGAGGCCGCCGCCGCCGGGGCCCGCGTCTTCGCCGACCTGCACGACGCCCTGCCCGACCCGCTCAATTGATGGGCGACAGAAAATAAGGGGAAGATGCACCCATCCTTTTTCGAAGACAGAGGCAGTAGGTAGAGCAAATTGGCTTATTTATGCTTGCTCAAATGGGTCCACATACTTGTGGTCTACTTATGATTCATTCAGACTTATCAGGATGCTAAGACCTCACACTAACAGTGTGGTAATCTTTGCATTGGCACACAAAATGGCCGACTCATGTTGTTCATTCTACAACATTCTGTAGTAGAAGACTAAAAATATAATTACATCATGTTCATTTTTGTCCAATTTTAATTGTTGTTTCTAATGTCATTTGCGAACTCTTGTAATAGGAAGAAAACCAGAAATAATATTAATAATCTCACTACATGACCTCTGACTCACGCCAATTTTGTCAGATTTGAAACCACTTCCTCTCAAAAGTCACGATGAACTTATTTTCACGTTTAGTCAAATAGAAAATACAATTGTATTCAATTATTTACTCATCTAATATGTGTGTTAATTTATTGTCATTTCACATCTGCAGGTTGAAGCCTCGGTAAGTTGAAGACATCATGTTCCGTAGGAAGCACGCCTCTCATTTCAATTCAGATGATTCTGAGCAGCGACAAGCAAAGGTAATAATTGAAAATTTGTCACGTTTGGTTTACGCTGTAAAACTGTTACCATGCAAATCTTACATAGATCAAATGAAATTCAGCTTTGCACAAAAGCCCATAATGTAGCATTTTTAGGAGTGTGAAATGTCTGACCACATAAGCTTTTCTACGTGTGCTTTGATACAAACGTATCTTGTCATTGATAGTATGATACAACATAGCCCCCTTCCATACCAGAACCTACATGAGCTCTTTTATGAATTCTTTAGATGTTTCCAGTTCGGTCGTACCCCGTAAGCTGAGAAATATCGGTGCATACTACTTCTTGTTAAAGAGAAAACCACCCTTGGTATCTGCATCTTTGGTTAAACATATATGCTATTTTCTCATGTAACAATCTTCTGTGAGCAGATCAACGAATTGAGAGCTGCACTTGGGCCTATGTCTGCCCGTGGCGAGAAGTATTGCAGTGAAGCATGCTTGGCTAGGTATCTCGAAGCACGCAACTGGAATGTTGACAAATCTCGGAAAATGTTGGAAGAAAGTCTCAAGTGGAGGGCAGTTAGCAGGCCTGAGGATATTCGCTGGGTAAATATATATATGCTTTCCTTCCCTACAATGCTCAAGTGATTTCTTTCTCAGAACTTGGTCAAGTAACCAAGAGTTCTTCTGATTGTTTTCATTTTTCATTCCAGCCTGATGTTTCTGTGGAAGCAGAAACATGTAAAATGTACAGGGCAACTTTCGCAGATAGAGAGGGGAGAGCCGTCGTTATTATGAGACCTGCAAAGCAGGTAAGAACTCGCCGTTTTTGGCGGCCTATAGTTTCGTTATCCTTTAATTCACCCATATTTTTTTTCAGAATACGTCATCTCATGAGGGGCAGTAGCGGTATCTTATATATACCCTGGAGAATGCAGTTCTCAGCCTGCCTGAGGTCTGAGGGTCTAGACAAAATGGTGTGGTTGATAGACTTCACAGAATGGACACTGGCCAACGCAACCCCCATAAAGACTGCCAGAGACAGTGCGAATATCCTGCAGAACCATTACCCCGAGAGGCTTTCTGTTGCGTTTTTGTTCAATCCCTCCAAAGTATTTGAGGCTTTCTTTAAGGTGTGGCCTCTGAACATCATCCCTTCATTACTCTGATTCTGTAGAACCTTGGCCTGTAGCGTCATGTCAGGTTAATCAATCACAAAATTTATGTTGTTCTGAGAATTACCATGACAAGCAAGCACTGAATCTTTCTTGGCTATCTATAAAATCTATTGCAGCGGTACATGGCTTTTGAAGTGCCGAGTAACGGTGATCATGCTGATTCGTACTACATGCTTTTGGAAAGCTAGAGCATGAGAAGGCAGAACCATCAACTCAAAGTGGCGTGCAAGCATAGTAGCCAGGTAACTGGACTAGCGTCATGTCAGGTTAATCCAAGCTCATTCCGTTGGTATGCCTCATGGGTGGATTTACTTACTTTGCTGTGTACTGGAGGTGCTCAACGAAATCCACCAGTATTCTCTTGGTCTTGGAGGATACCGGAAGAGGATATGTAGATCCTAGCCGTCCCTAGGAATGTACTAGAAATTATAAATGGTGGTCCGAGTGAGGTATCATTTTTATACTTGACCTGTATGTGGATTGTGGAATATGTAATCGACCGATTGCACATAATCACTAATATAAATGCTTACAACTGCAGATTAATTAAATGTCTAGATGACTTGCTGCACTATCACGTCCTATAGCTGCATGCGACTGCACCACTAGATTTCTAATGTTGTGATCAACTTATTTCCAGTTACATTGATCTTTAAATATGAGGTCCCTTAATTATGCATGTATATTATTGTGCCTCCATTCTGTTTCCTATGTGCCTTGACTTTAAAAACATGCCTTCAATTTGTATGTCGAAGAAAATATTACCCCCCCCCTTTGTAGGTATGATTGTGTTGCTAGGAAGCTCTTATCATGATCTGATTTTTTTTGCTCCTAAGACATTGCCGCTTACATCGTCCTATCATTTTTTGTTTTTTGTTTCAGGTACCAATATTTTGATCCTAAAACATGCTAATTTGTGCTAAACCAAAGCAAGCAGGCGCTCAAGGCAAGGAGCAGTGCTCCTATTTCCTCATGGTTGAGGTTTGTTCAAGTTAAACTATATTCCCTCCGTATCTAAATAAAAGACCTTGTAGAGATTTTACTATAGATTATATACACAGTAAAATGAGTGAATTTATACACTATTATATGTCTATATATATACATCCGTATATAGTTTATAGTGGAATATTTAAAATGTCTTATATTTAGGAACGGAGGGAGTATATGATGATTCCCATCTCTTGCGCATGTATCATTGAGTGCGCCATCTTTTGATCTCTTATCACGCACAAATGATTCATGCCACAGCGGTCAGTTATTAGGATTTCACCCCCCTAATAATGTCTGATTGGTTGATTTAATTCTAGCTGTTAAATATTTATCTGCAGTCTGCAATTACTCTCGGGGTGTAATCTAAGTTTTATTTATGTGGTTTTCATATATTAGTAGAAAATACTCATGTCCACTTTCATTATTTTCCAATTATTTTTTTAGTAGTTTTTCAGTTTTGATTTGTCTGGACAACAATTGACATCATCAAGTATGTAAGTTGTGTGATTGAATCAAGTTGCATAAGTAAATCCTAATTTCCACCATCTATTTTTCATCTAAATTGCTGCTATTGACATCTATAGGTAAGCATATGCTCGCATTAAAGCCGCCATCGGCATCTACCAGTAAGCATACACAAAATAAATTTTCATGGTGGTCCTCCCATTGGAACATATGCTCACATTTTCCTCCTTCTGAACTACCCAGATCACATGGCGCATGAAGAAGTATGTGATTCAAAACTACAACAACCGAATAAAGAGGTGAGTTAATTTGCATTGTGACTTCAACAACCATAGTAATCCAATAGTATCTGCATGTTCTTAGAGATTCTAGGTTTGCCTTTTCACTATAAGTTATCACACAATCTTCCTATTTATTTTTACAAGAATACAAGAATCTTGCAAACAAAAAAATCAGGCTTTAACAAGGGTGACAACCGGTGGGTCACTTCCAATACGGTGGTCTTCCGGCGCGGTGGCTACACTCGAGCAGAGGAGTGGCAGTGGAAGCGCCAAACTGGCGGTGCCTGGCCAGCCACTTCACGCTATTCCTGAACCATGGAGCTAGCGGTCATCCTCTGCTCTTAGGTACGTTTTCCAATCTTTCTGCAAATTAGACGTGCATTTTGCCGAGTAAAACATATTTTACTGTCAGAACTGGAACAAACACACACATCTACTATATGATTCGCTGCTGATACTAAGTTATGAACTATCATGTTCATTAGTGCAGAGTGCGGACACGTTCTTTTGGCACACAAAATAGTCCTCCCAACACCACGTCATGTCTATTAATTGTGACTTCTGCAGCATGCGGCATGTTTTTATTGAAACTACATCACATTGTTTGTGCCTTTGCATTGCCCTTACTGCTGCACCGTGCACCCCCAGGTTCTTCTCTCCCATGGCAGGGGCCAACGAGTGGTAACGGATGGTGGGACAATGGATGGTGACGAAACGGAGAACAGGAGATCCGCCAGTGGCAATGGACGGGAGGAGGCGGTGGCAATGGATTAGATTTTGTATATAATAATTGTATATGATTTTATTTTTCTTTAACAAAATTGTTCGAGTGTTCTGCTATGTCCGGCAAAGGGTGTTTCACTGGACAAGAGTTGTAACCTTTAAAGTTTGGTGGTTGCTTAATTGTTAATATATAATACTTTTAGTTGATTCTTTTTTGGTCCTTATTAGGGTTGTTCTTGCGAGAAGCTTATTCGATCAAGGTGTAAGATCTATGACATTTGCCTTTCTAGCAATTGGATTTCGATGCATGGTTATGCAAAATGTAGGTTTTTATTTGCTTACTTGTGTTGCCCACCACATCTTGGTTTATGCATAGTTTTTGCTGCTTGCATGTGACGGCCAGAGCAGCAGGTGGGTTCTATTTTTTCTCTACATTCAGTTGAATTTTCTTCTGTTGTATTCTGTATTACCCCGTATAGTTGTTCACGAAACTAAGATGCAATATCATGTTTGCCTTCATACAGGTTTGTTATCCAGATATCTGCTGTAGGTTGAAAACGTACACATGCCTCTCCTTCTCCCCTCCTATACCCTAAACCCTAAATAACCTTGATAATGCCACTCCTTCAATTTAATATTCAAATTACTTTCTCTAAAATTTGCATGAACAAACTTGAATATAAACCGACCTTCTACTGAAGAATGATGTGTGGGCTTGGGTGAAGTCCATGAAAGCGAAGTGTGGTGGAATTAAGCTACTTATGTAGTGTCAGAATTCTACCGTTCTATTTTGAAAATAAAAATTAAAATAAGATTCAGAAAAAATATATTAAAACAGTGATCACATTCCCTTTCCGGTGATAGTAATTGAGGATTTCATAAATAGGGATAGCTAAAGTGCTTCAGTAAAGACAACACTGGGCGAAAAAACTAAGTTGTTGACAACAGACCTATATACTTGTCCCTAGCGACAATGCGGGTTTACTTTTGTCGTAGCATCATAGAGGGAGCTTATCATGTTAAAGTGAAACTATATGGTGTGAAGTAGAGCGATAGGAGCAGGTCTTGAGCAAAAGGAGTGGATCGAGATTGAACCCACGTAAGGACATCAACGTTGTATTATTATGTTGTCCCGTGACAACGTACGGACATTTAACTAGTACGAACAAAAGTAGCACTAATATGGATGCATAGAAAACGGTCCAGGATCTGCCGGTACCGATAACCTCGCAATTTTTCAGTTTATACCCCGCCTCTTGTTTTGCTGACGGAACTCGAGAAAATCCTGATCTCAGCCCCCACCCTCCCAAAAAGAACTGATCTCAACGAGTCAACTATAAGCAGCCGCCGATCTCTCTCTCTCTCTCTCTCTCTCGTTGCTCGAGAATAAAAATCGAAACCAACTCCGAACTGTGCACATCCGTGAAGATGGGGATCGTGGCACCGTGGAATTTTTGTCTAAAAGAACCATCTCTCGAAACGATTTGCGAAAAAAGACCACATACGGTATCCAAAGACAAAAAAGACCCCCTCTTCGCGTGACGGCAGGCGCGCCAGGCGACACGTGGAACCTGCCGCCACCAGCCGAGGCGGCTGGGGCCTGCCGCCACGGCGCCAGGCGGCCGGCCTGCCTTTCCGTTGCAGCTCGCCCGCGACGTAACGGGCACAGAGGCAGTGGGCCCTGCCGCCACCGCGTGAGGCGGCCGGCAGGAATCTCGGCCCGTGCAATCGAGTGAAGCAGCTGTTGTAGGTACGTGGTAGTGCAATGTTTATAGTTGTGGGGCTGGAGCTTAGGTAGTGGGGTGGTTGGAAAGAGATGGAGACGAATGTTGACGGCAACAGTTCCGCATAAAATGATGCATCACCACCACGTACGACTTGCCGTCCATCGGGGTAGTGATTGCGTTACCATGATATATATGAGTGGTATAGTACGGATCCTAGTAGTTCAAAACGAGTCAAGCCATCCATGCATACACAGCTCATGGTGCACATCTAGTACGGTGGGGCCTGCCGCCACGGCCGAGATTCCCGCCGGCCGCCTCACGCGGTGGCGGCAGGGCCCAATGCCTTTGTGCCCGTTACGTCGCGGGCGAGCTGCAACGGAAAGGCACACCGGCCGCCTGGCGCCGTGGCGGCTGGGGCTGGTGGCGGCAGGTTCCACGTGTCGCCTGGCGCGCCTGCCGCCACGCAAAGAGGGGGTCTTTTTTGTCTTTAGATACCGCATGTGGTCTTCTTTAGCAAATCGTTTCGAGAGATGGTCCTTTTAGACAAAAATTCGGCACCGTGGGCTACCGCAGGTTTATCTCGAGGGAGGCCATGGAGAACATGAAGCATATCAAAGGCGACCGCTACACTATTCGGTGCGACTTCGTCGTGCTGAAGCACGTAATGTTCCTGGAGAACCTTGACGCGAACGGGCACAGAAAATGCGAGGCTTGCAACCTCCGAGGGGCGACGGTGCGAGGGTTACGGCTCTTCCATGTATGTTTTTGCGACGTCTGCAACCATGCTAGCCGCAATGACGCTGCGGCGAAGCAGTGCGCAGGCTGCCATGGACCCTATGATGGCCTCTTCCTGTCAACCCTTTCTCAAACATCAATTAGCTAGGACTCCATCATCCCTCTCTAGAGCTAGTTTAATATCCAGTGTAATTAAGTTTCATTTCTATGCTGCCTCTTGGGAACTTTGATAGTTCTTCTAGAACACTTGTACTTAGATCCTAGTATGAAGGGATCTGCCTGGCACCCCTTTCTTTTTCAGGTTTGGAAGAAAACAACATTCAACGGCTGACACTAGTTGGCATTTGAATTTCCCTCGGCTAGATTTCTTTCGAGATAAGTTGATTTTTGTGCTGTCACTTGTGAGCTATGATTAGCTCTGCTAGGAGACTTGTGCTTGGTCTTCTTATAATTTGTTTTAGGAGATTAATTGTACCTTGAAGTTCAGTCTTTTTAACTACTCCTTCCGTTCCGATTTATAAGATGTTCTAACTTTTTTTTCTGAATCGGATGTATATATACACGTTTTAGTGAGTTTGTTGACTCATTTCAGTTTGTATGTAGTCCATATTGAAATATCAAAACGTCTTATAACTGAACCAATGTGATAAAATCTTAGTTCATGTACTTGGTCTTTGTAGATTAAATTTTGTTTCATACCTTATTGATGCTGCATGTTTCGATGGTTGGGTCCAGTTCGTGCACCATTTCCTTTCTAAAAGAGGTGTCAATGTTGTAGAACCTACCATGTTGCCTGAGATTGCCATCAGCCAAGGTTTGTTCCAATGCTTTGTCGGTTTTTTTCCTTTCGTAATAATTTGGATGTGTGCATCCTCGAAGTCTTCAATGGTTCTTGAAATCGTGTTGGCGCAGAGACTTGGTGTAGTTGATATCTCCTTGATATCAATATTAATATCAGTTCCATGACAACATGATGGTTGATAGCAGTTCCACGATTACATCATTACATGATTACATGATGAGCTCTTCAAGTGTGAGTTACTAGACAAGTTTATTGCAGGATGCATGATTTCTGAACTCCCTCCTTGGAGAAGGTTTGCTACTTCTCTTAAGCACCAGAGATATGAATTCTTTGTTTATGATGTCATCGGTCATCCCTGTGCTGAGAAGAATCTGAGAGCAAATGACTAGCACATGAAAGGGGATCTTCTAGCGCCAATATGGCGTAGAAGAATCTCCACAAATTTAAGGGAAGGAACACGGTTCAATGGAACACTACTTTCAAGAAGAACATTAAAACGAATACCAAGAAAGGTGGCTGCTACACTTACGGTGAGGATGGACACTCGAGGGCCTCGATTGGGATAGAAGCACATCTCGTCGTTTCGCAAGAATGGATATCGTTATAAGTACACGTAAAGAGGAGATGAGTATATGGAATTGGGTTACACTCGTCACAAGTTAAATCCTGAACATCTCAAATACAACAATACATTCAATCATCATACATAAGAGCAGGGTCCGACTACGGACGAAATCAAACGATAAAAGCGAAATCCATGCTTGCTAATCCTAGGCTGCCGGATT
Source organism: Hordeum vulgare subsp. vulgare (assembly GCF_904849725.1). Lineage (NCBI taxonomy): Eukaryota > Viridiplantae > Streptophyta > Magnoliopsida > Poales > Poaceae > Hordeum > Hordeum vulgare. The sequence goes on along the minus strand of NC_058522.1, from coordinate 565,900,442 downwards.
GGTAGAACCGGTCCTAAGATTTCGGGGGCCCGGGGTGAAACTGAAACTCGGGACCCCTTACATAAACATCGTCATAATAAAAATGTCACTTGCTTGAAAGTATCAGTGGCGACATTTTTTTTCTAAAGAACCCAAGGCGAAGACGGGAGTGACATGGCCAACCTCGGCACCTAGGCAAAGCCCATGATATCGCTTGTAGCAGGTAGTCGCTTGTAGCGCTAAACTACTATAAGAGGGAGAATTATCGAGGATTCCTATTATAGGAGGAGATAGTTCAAGGAACTCTAATTCATAATTAAGGGGGAGAACTTTCAATGAACCCTTACCTACTTTTAAGGGGACGAAAAGTCAAATTCAAGGAACCCTTATCAAAAAGAGAAGTATCAAGGATCCCTTTCAATCTCTCAATGAGCCCTTATCCTCTGATCTTTTTGGCAATTAATGTCAAAGAGGGAGAAATATCAAAGCTTCCAATGAACCTATTTATAGGGGAGAAATATCATCAATGAGCTTACTTAAAGAGGGAGAAATATCTCTAAGGGGAGATATCTGTTCCTAAGGAAAGTCTACCTAAAGAGAGATCAACCTACCAAGATAAAATTGTTTCAGATATCTTTACTATCTCTTGACTGAACTTGTCTTGCCCTACCTACTCCCAATATCTACATACTATGATTCAGGGGAGCGGTAATCCTACATATTAATTCTTATGGAAGAAAGTTATTATTTTCTATTATTTTCTGGTTTTTCACTGTTTGAATCCCATCCTTGCCCGCCATGTGATTTACCATGTAATTTTTTAACATCCCCCTCTCCGTAAGTCAAAAAATAGTTACCATGTATTAGCTAAGTTATCAACGTTGATGTGCATAGATTACCATGCTAGTAGACATGAGTACCAGGAAAAGGCGGTTCAACAACTTTTTCCCCTGGTAAAAAATTACCACGTTTCGGCTAAGTAAATTATCAGCTTTATTGTGCATATATTACCATGTTATTTTTCCATATAAGTTATGAGTGTATGTTTGTCAACTACTTTTTTCTTGAGTCAAAAATTATCACGATGTTTGCGCGTGAGTTATCAGCCACGATGGACGTATATTTGTAGGGGAACATCACATGGGAAACAAAAAATTTCCTACGCGCACGAAGACCTATCATGGTGATGTCCATCTACGAGAGGGGATGAGTGATCTACGTACCCTTGTAGACCGTACAACAGAAGCGTTAGTGAACGCGGTTGATGTAGTGGAACGTCCTCACGTCCCTCGATCTGCCCCGCGAACAATCCGCGACCAGTCCCACGATCTAGTACCGAACGGACGGCACCTCCGCGTTCAGCACACGTACAGCTCGACGATGATCTCGGCTTTCTTGATCCAGCAAGAGAGACGGAGAGGTAGAAGAGTTCTCCGGCAGCGTGACGGCGCTCCGTAGGTTGGTGATGATCTCGTCTCAGCAGGGCTCCGCCCGAGCTCCGCAGAAACGCGATCTAGAGAAAAAACCGTGGAGGTATGTGGTCGGGCTGCCGTGGAAAAGTCGTCTCAAATCAGCCCTAAAACCTCCTTATATATAGGTGGGAGAGGGGGGGGGGGGCCTTGCCTTGGGGCTCAAGGAGCCCCAAGGGGGTCGGCCGAGCCAAGGGGGAAGGTCTCCACCCCCCAAACCGAGTTGGACTTGGTTTGGTGGGTGGGAGTCCTTCCTTCCCTTCCCACCTCCTCTTTTTTTTCTCTTTGATTTTTCCTTCCAATGCGCATAGGCCCCTTTTGGGCTGTCCCACCAGCTCACTAAGGGCTGGTGCGCCACCCTCAAGGTCTATGGGCTTCCCCGGGGTGGGTTGCCCCCCCCCCCCCGGTGAACTCCTGGAACCCATTCGTCATTCCCGGTAACTCCGAAAACCTTCCGGTAATCAAATGAGGTCATCCTATATATCAATCTTCGTTTCCGGACCATTCCGGAAACCCTCGTGAAGTCGGTGATCTCATCCGGGACTCCAAACAACATTCGGTAACCAACCATATAACTCAAATACGCATAAAACAACGTCGAACCTTAAGTGTGCAGACCCTGCGGGTTCGAGAACTATGTAGACATGACCCGAGAGACTCCTCGGTCAATATCCAATAGCGGGACCTGGATGCCCATATTGGATCCTACATATTCTACGAAGATCTTATCGTTTGAACCTTAGTGCTAAGGATTCATATAATCCCGTATGTCATTCCCTTTGTCCTTCGGTATGTTACTTGCCCGAGATTCGATCGTCAGTATCCGTAGACCTATTTCAATCTCGCTTACCGGCAAGTCTCTTTACTCGTTCCGTAATACAAGATCCCGCAACTTATACTAAGTCACATTGCTTGCAAGGCTTGTGTGTGATGTTGTATTACCGAGTGGGCCCCGAGATACCTCTCTGTCACACGGAGTGACAAATCCCAGTCTTGATCCATACTAACTCAACTAACACCTTCGGAGATACCTGTAGAGCATCTTTATAGTCACCCAGTTACGTTGCGACGTTTGATACACACAAAGTATTCCTCCGGTGTCAGTGAGTTATATGATCTCATGGTCATAGGAACAAATACTTGACACGCAGAAAACAGTAGCAATAAAATGACACGATCAACATGCTACGTCTATTAGTTTGGGTCTAGTCCATCACGTGATTCTCCTAATGACGTGATCCAGTTATCAAGCAACAACACCTTGTTCATAATCAGAAGACAGTGACTATCTTCGATCAACTGGCCAGCCAACTAGAGGCTTCCTAGGGACAGTGTTTTGTCTATGTATCCACACATGTAAATGAGTCTTCATTCAATACAATTATAGCATGGATAATAAACGGTTATCTTGATATAGGAATTATAATAATAACTATATTTATTATTGCCTCTAGGGCATAATTCCAACAGTCTCCCACTTGCACTAGAGTCAATAATCTAGCCCTCAAATCATCATGCGAATTACATTGTAATAAATCTAACACCCATACAGTTCAGGTGTTGATCATGCTTTGGCCGTGGAAGAGGTTTAGTCAGCGGGTCTGCTACATTCAGATCCGTGTGCACTTTGCATATATTCATGTCCTCCCCTTCGACGTAGTCGCGGATGAGGTTGAAGCGTCGTTTGATGTGTCTGGACTTCTTGTGAAACCGTGGTTCCTTTGCTAAGGCAATGTCACCCGTGTTGTTAGAGAACAAGGTTATTGGATTCAGTGCGCTTGGCACCACTCCAAGATCCGTCATGAATTGCTTCATCCAGACACCCTCCTTAGCCGCCTCCGAGGCAGCCATGTACTCCGCTTCACATGTAGAATCTGCTTCGATGCTTTGCTTGGAACTGCACCAGCTTACCGCACCCCCATTAAGAATAAATACGTATCCGGTTTGCGACTTAGAGTCGTCCAGATCTGTGTCAAAGCTTGCATCGATGTAACCTTTTACGACGAGCTCTTCGTCACCTCCATATACGAGAAACATCTCCTTAGTCCTTTTCACGTACTTCAGGATATTCTTGACCGCCGTCCAGTGATCCACTCCTGGATTACTCTGGAACCTACCTGCCATACTTATGGCCAGGCTAACATCCGGTCTAGTGCACAACATTGCATACATGATAGAACCTATGGCTGAAGCATAGGGGACGGAGCGCATATGCTCTCTATCTTCATCAGTTGCTGGGCACTGAGTCTTACTCAATCTCGTACCTTGTAAAACTAACAAGAACCCTTTCTTGGACTGTTCCATTTTGAACCTCTTCAAAACTTTATCAAGGTATGTGCTTTGTGAAAGTCCTATCAGGCGTTTTGATCTATCCCTATAGATCTTAATGCCTAGAATGTAAGCAGCTTCTCCTAGGTCTTTCATAGAGAAACTTTTATTCAAGTAATCCTTTATGCTCTCCAAAAACTCTACGTTGTTTCCAATCAGCAATATGTCATCCACATATAATATTAGAAACGCCACAGAGCTCCCACTAACTTTCTTGTAAATACAAGATTCTCCAACCACTTGTATAAACCCAAATGCTTTGATCACCTCATCAAAGCGTTTGTTCCAACTCCGAGATGCTTGCACCAGTCCATAAATGGATCGCTGGAGCTTGCACACCTTGTTAGCATTCTTAGGATCGACAAAACCTTCGGGTTGCATCATATACAATTCTTCCTTAAGGAATCCGTTAAGGAACGCCGTTTTGACATCCATCTGCCAGATTTCATAATCGAAAAATGCAGCTATTGCTAACATGATTCTGACGGACTTAAGCATCGCTACGGGTGAGAATGTCTCATCGTAGTCAACTCCTTGAACTTGTGAAAAACCCTTTGCCACAAGTCGAGCTTTATAAACGGTCACATTGCCGTCAGCGTCCGTCTTCCTCTTAAAGATCCATTTGTTCTGAATAGCCTTGCGGCCTTCAGGCAGTACCTCCAAAGTCCATACTTTGTTCTCATACATGGATCCTATCTCGAACTTCATGGCTTCTAGCCATTTGTTGGAATCCGGGCCCACCATTGCTTCTTCATAATTTGCAGGTTCATTGTTGTCCAACAACATGATTGACAAGACGGGATTACCGTACCACTCTGGAGCAGCACGTGGTCTCGTCGACCTGCGTGGTTCGACAGAAACTTGAACCGGAGTTTCATGATCATCGTCATTAACTTCCTCCTCAACCGGCGTCGCAACGACAGAGGTTTCCCCTTGCCCTGCGCCACCATCCAGAGGGATGAGAGGTTCGACAACCTTGTCAAGTTCTATCTTCCTCCCACTCAATTCTCTCGAGAGAAACTCCTTCTCGAGAAAAGCTCCATTTTTAGCAACAAACACTTTGCCCTCGGATTTGAGATAGAAGGTGTACCCAGCTGTCTCTTTTGAGTAACCTATGAAGACACACCTTTCCGCTTTGGGTTCCAGCTTTTCAGGCTGAAGCTTTTTGACATAAGCATCACATCCCCAAACTTTAAGAAACGACAACTTTGGCCTTTTGCCATACCACAGTTCGTATGGTGTCGTCTCAACGGATTTTGATGGTGCCCTATTTAAAGTGAATGCAGCTGTTTCTAATGCATAACCCCAAAACGATAACGGAAAATCAGTAAGAGACATCATAGATCGCCCCATCTCTAATAAAGTACGATTACGACATTCGGACACACCATTACGCTGTGGTGTTCCAGGCGGTGTTAACTCTGAAACAATTCCGCATTGTCTTAAGTGAGCACCAAACTCGAAACTCACATATTCACTCCCACGATCAGACCGTAGGAACTTGATCTTCTTGTTACGATGATTTTCATCTTCACTCTGAAATTGCTTGAACTTTTCAAATGTTTCAGACTTGTGCTTCATTAAGTAGACATAACCATATCTACTCAAATCGTCAGTGAAGGTGAGAAAATAACGATATCCGCCGCGTGCCTCTACGCTCATCGGACCACACACATCGGTATGTATGATTTCCAACAAGTCACTTGCACGCTCCATTGTTCCGGAGAACGGAGTTTTAGTCATCTTGCCCATGAGGCATGGTCCGCACGTGTCAAGTGAATCAAAGTCAAGTGACTCCAAAAGTCCATCGGCATGGAGTTTCTTCATGCGCTTTACACCAATATGACCTAAGCGGCAGTGCCAAAAAAAAAATATGGCGCTATCATTGTTAACTCTAACTCTTTTGGCCTCAATGTTATGTATGTGTGCATCGCTATCAAGATTCAATATGAACAATCCTCTCACGTTGGGTGCATGACCATAAAATATGTTACTCATAGAAATAGAACAACCATTATTCTCTGACTTAAAAGAGTAACCGTCTCGCAATAAACAATATCCAGATATAATGTTCATGCTCAACGCAGGCACTAAATAACAATGATTTAAGTTCATAACTAATCCTGATGGTAACTGAAGTGAAATTGTGCCGACGGCGATTGCATCAACCTTGGAACCATTTCCTACGCGCATCGTCACTTCATCTTTCGCCAGCCTTCGTCTATTCCGCAGTTCCTGTTTCGAGTTGCAAATATGAGCAACAGAACCGGTATCGAATACCCAGGCACTACTAAGAGATCCGTTTAAGTACACATCAATAACATGTATATCAAATATACCTGATTTTTCTTTGTCCGCCTTCTTATCTGCCAGATACTTGGGGAAATTGCGCTTCCAGTGACCCATACCCTTGCAATAGTAACACTCTGTTTCAGGCTTAGGTCCAGCTTTGGGTTTCTTCATCGGATTGGCAACAGGCTTGCCGCTCTTCTTTGAATTACCCTTCTTGCCTTTGCCGTTGCTCTTGAAACTAGTGGTCTTATTCACCATCAACACTTGATGCTCTTTACGGAGTTCACACTCTGCGACTTTCAGCATCGCAAACAACTCGCCGGGAGACTTGTTCATCCCTTGCATGTTGTAGTTCAACACAAAGCCTTTATAGCTTGGCGGCAGTGATTGAAGGATTCTGTTAGTGATAGCCTCTTGCGGGAGTTCAATCCCCAGCTCAGCTAGACGGTTTGAGTACCCAGACATTTTGAGCACATGTTCACTGACAGACGAGTTTTCCTCCATCTTGCAAGCATATCATTTATCGGAGGTCTCATACCTCTCGATCTGGGCGTTCTTCTGAAAAATAAACTTCAACTCCTGGAACATCTCAAATGCTCCATGATGCTCAAAGCGTCGTTGAAGTCCCGGTTCTAAGCCATACAAGACTGCACATTGAACTACTGAGTAGTCCTCCTTACGTGCTAACCAAGCGTTCTTAACATCCTGATCAGCCGTAGCGGGTGGTTCATCTCCTAGCGCAGCATTAAGGACATAATCCTTCTTCCCAGCTTGTAAGATTAGCTTAAGATTACGAGCCCAGTCTACAAAGTTGCTTCCATCATCTTTCAACTTGGCTTTCTCTAGGAACGTGTTAAAATTCAGGGTGACTGTCGCGTGAGCCATGATCTACAACACAAATATATTCAAAGTGGACTTAGACTATGTTCAAGATAATTAGAGTTTAACTTAATCAAATTATTCGCTAAACTCCCACTCAAAAAGTACATCTCTCTAGTCATTTGAGTGGTTCATGATCCACTCACACTAGCTCAAGTCCGATCATCACGTGAGTTGAGTATAGTTTCAGTGGTAAGCATCCCTATGCTAATCATATCATCTATATGATTCATGATCGACCTTTCGGTCTCATGTGTTCCGAGGCCATGTCTGCACATGCTAGGCTCGTCAAGCTTAGCCCGAGTGTTCCGCGTGCGCAACTGTTTTGCACCCGTTGTATGTGAACGTTGAGTCTATCGCACCTGATCATCACGTGGTGTCTCGAAACGACGAACTGTAGCAACGGTGCACAGTCGGGGAGAACACAATTTCGTCTTGAAATTTTAGTGACAGATCACCTCATAATGCTACCGTCGTTCTAAGCAAAATAAGGTGCATAAAAGGATTAACATCACATGCAATTCATAAGTGACATGATATGGCCATCATCACGTGCTTCTTGATCTCCATCACCAAAGCACCGGCACGATCTTCTTGTCACCGGCGCCACACCATGATCTCCATCAACGTGTTGCCATCGAGGTTGTCGTGCTACTACTATTAAAGCTACATCCTAGCAAAATAGTAAACGCATCTCCAAGCACAAACATTAGTATAAAGACAACCCTATGGCTCCTGCCGGTTGCCGTACCATCGACGTGCAAGTCGATATTATCTATTACAACATGATCATCTCATACATCCAATATATCACATCACATCGTTGGCCATATCAGGTCACAAGCATACCGTGCAAAAACAAGTTAGACGTCCTCTAATTTTGTTGTTGCTTGTTTTACGTGGTGACCATGGGTATCTAGTAGGATCGCATCTTACTTACGCAAACACCACAACGGAGATATATGAGTTGCTATTTAACCTCATCCAAGGACCTCCTCGGTCAAATCCGATTCAACTAAAGTTGGAGAAACCGACACCCGCCAGTCATCTTTGAGCAATGGAGTTACTCGTAGCGATGAAACCAGTCTCTCGTAAGCGTACGAGTAATGTCGGTCCGAGCCGCTTCGATCCAACAATACCGCGGAATCAAGAAGACTAAGGAGGGCAGCAAAACGCACATCACCGCCCACAAAAACTTTTGTGTTCTACTCGAGAAGACATCTACGCGTGAATCTAGCTCATGATGCCACTGTTGGGGAACGTTGCATGGGAAACAAAAATTTTCCTACGCGCACGAAGACCTATCATGGTGATGTCCATCTACGAGAGGGGATGTGTGATCTACGTACCCTTGTAGACCGTACAATAGAAGCGTTAGTGAATGCGGTTGATGTAGTGGAACGTCCTCGCGTCCCTCGATCCGCCCGCGAACCGTCCCGCGATCAGTCCCACGATCTAGTGCCGAACGGACGGCACCTCCGCGTTTAGCACACGTACAGCTCGACGATCATCTCGGCCTTCTTGATCCAGCAAGAGAGACGGAGAGGTATAAGATTTCTCCGGCAGCATGACGGCGCTCCGGAGGTTGGTGATGATCTCGTCTCAGCAGGGCTCCGCCCGAGCTTCGCAGAAACGCGATCTAGAGAAAAAACCGTGGAGGTATGTGGTCGGGCTGCCGTGGAAAAGTCATCTCAAATCAGCCCTAAAACCTCCGTATATACAGGTGGGAGAGGGGGGCCTTGCCTTGGGGCTCAAGGAGCCCCAAGGGGGTCGGCCGAGCCAAGGGGGGCAACCCTCCCCTTCCAAACCGAGTCCAACTAGGTTTGGAAGGAGGAGTCCTTCCCCCTTTTCCCACCTCCTCTTTTTTTTTCTTTCTCTTTGATTTTCTTCCTATGGCGCATACGGCCCTTTTGGGCTGTCCCACCAGCCCACTAAGGGCTGGTGCGCCACCCCCAAGGCCTATGGGCTTTCCCGGGGTGGGTTGCCCCCCCGGTGAACTCCCGGAACCCATTCGTCATTCCCGGTACATTCCCGGTAACTCCGAAAACCTTCCGGTAATCAAATGAGGTCATCCTATATATCAATCTTCGTTTCCGGACCATTCCGAAAACCCTCGTGACGTCCGTGATCTCATCCGGGACTCCGAACAACATTCGGTAACCAACCATATAACTCAAATACGCATAAAACAACGTCGAACCTTAAGTGTGCAGACCTTGCGGGTTCGAGAACTATGTAGACATGACCCGAGAGACTCCTCGGTCAATATCCAATAGCGGGACCTGGATGCCCATATTGGATCCTACATATTCTACGAAGATCTTATCGTTTGAACCTCAGTGCCAAGGATTCATATAATCCCATATGTCATGCCCTTTGTCCTTCGGTATGTTACTTGCCCGAGATTCGATCGTCAGTATCCGCAGACCTATTTCAATCTCGTTTACCGGCAAGTCTCTTTACTCGTTCCGTAATACAAGATCCCGCAACTTACACTAAGTCACATTGCTTGCAAGGCTTGTGTGTGATGTTGTATTACCGAGTGGGCCCCGAGATACCTCTCCTTCACACGGAGTGACAAATCCCAGTCTTGATCCATACTAACTCACCTAACACCTTCGGAGATACCTGTAGAGCATATTTATAGTCACCCAATTACGTTGCGACGTTTGATACACACAAAGTATTCCTCCAGTGTCAGTGAGTTATATGATCTCATGGTCATAGGAACAAATACTTGACACGCAGAAAACAGTAGCAATAAAATGACACGATCAACATGCTACGTCTATTAGTTTGGGTCTAGTCCATCACGTGATTCTCCTAATGACGTGATCCAGTTATCAAGCAACAACACCTTGTTTATAATCAGAAGACACTGACTATCTTCGATCAACTGTCCAGCCAACTAGAGGCTTGCTAGGGACAGTGTTTTGTCTATGTATCCACACATGTAAATGAGTCTTCATTCAATACAATTATAGCATGGATAATAAACGATTATCTTGATACAGGAATTATAATAATAACTATATTTATTATTGCCTCTAGGGCATAATTCCAACAATATTACCATGTTTTTACGTTAAAGTTACCGGGGTATGTAATCAACAACTCACCACCCCGAGGTATGTAAATTATCATGGACGTCAGCGTCTTTGAAAATCTTCCAACCAAATGCGCCACAAAATTAGCAACTTGATCAGATTTTTAATATTTAATCAAAGAGGCGCTATGCATTAAGTTCAGAGTGTGGGCTGTTTTGACAACAACAAATTCTAGGCGGGATGGTTAGTGTGGTGGTGTACATGCAGGAGGTCGGCTGTTCGAATCCCATCCTTGCTCGCCCCCCCCTTTCTTTTTATCTTTTCTGAAGCTCGTGCTCACTCTGGACGACGACCGTGTGGGCGGCATGTTAACTGGGGTGTGTTCTTCAATGGCGGTGTTTCAATTATCCGTAACCCAACCCGATGACGGTGAGTGTTGGCCGGGGTGAAAACCGGCTTTGTCTTGACAGGCCGACGGTGCACTACAAGGAATATGCTAATACACGACGCTATATTTTTGTCGCTACATCGTCACAGTTTTTAGTTTACGACGATCTCACGACGAAAAACCAAGCGTCTTAAACGGAGCGTCACAAATGAACACGACGACGTTTTGATCAAAATCGTCGTAATTTCTACGACGATTCATGGATCGTCGTAACCTTTACGACAATCCTAAATCGTCGTTGACAATCTAACCCAGTCCTACATGGCAGTCCTACGTGGCAAAATTATGACGAAATCAAAACATCATAATTGAAATCAGCCCAACCCATTTCAATTGATCACATGGGCTGGTTTTATTTTTGGAGCTTCTTTTTGGGCCTTAGCCCATTTATAGCCACTTTTACTTTTTCTTTTTTGAATTTTTTTTGGGCCCTAGCCTTTTAGTGTCCAAATACATTTGGTCCAGTTTCAGTCTTGGCCTTTTTTCATTTTTGAATTCAGCAACTTTTTTTTTCAGAACTTGATTTCATTTCTATTTATTGGGCCTTTTCAACCAATTATTTGTCCAATATTAAATGCAGCACTATTTCATGTTCAAATCAAGAAAACTCCAAGTCGAATTAAAATCATCATATAACATCACATAATACATCTCCAGGTTTACATAATACAATAACTCATCTGATTCACAGTTGACAATCAGATACCAGTTTTCACAACTGAAGCATCAACCCAAAAGAATCTCAAAATAAAATACAGAAATTAGCACTCGCTGTGAAGAAGTCATCCTGCTCTTGCTTCCCCACTCCTAGTTTTCCATCCCTGATACCAGCTGTTATGGGCTCTAGTATACCTGCATACAAACAAAGTAATGTATTGTTGAGGCGCAGGAACTAGATGGCAATGCTAAATTGTAAAACGTCTTTCGAAGAACAAATATCATCTCAGGTGTAACAATAACAATGAGTAGCTAGATGAGGTGCAAGCTAGCTGAAACACCATTCGTTAAGTACCAAAACTACTCCCTTGGATAATAAGTGACCACCAGGAACTACCCATACATATATTCAGGAAGTTTGTATCAGGCAGGCTAGTGTTAGCTAGCATGGTAAGCAGAGAAACGAGCAAACTTTAAAAACAAACAGTGGCATGATGATTATGAAAGGACTCTAGCAGCCTAACCAGACAGCCATGGAATGATGGCCATAGACCCACACCATGACCGTGGCTCGAAGGCCATGAGGATCATCTGAACAACCGGGGACAGGAGGCACGGAGCAGAGGAGGGAGAGGAACTCAACGTGCCGATGCCAAACAGCATCACCGGCAGCAACGGGGCAGTCCAATGGAAGACGCCGAAGCTGAGCCTACCTCCATGCACCTTGCCTGTAAGAGATGGTAAAGTAGTTTCAGATATCACATTATTGAATTGCTTGCAGTGTGACATGAGCTAGCCAAAAGTATGCAAGGGACTAAAAAGTTTTAGAAGTGTAGAATCATACATGGCCCTAGCATGCATCTCTCAAATAGTTAATTAATCAAACTTGCACCGTTGTACTAACGAGCATGAGCGTTTAATTTGTACTCAAAACTGAATCTAGATGATATATATGAAAAATCTCACTCACAGCTAGCCAAATCAACAACTAGAAATTGGTGGTGTGCTATTTAGAAGGTCAACAATGAAGACATGTTTGTGTCTTTCAAAAGAAACATGTTTGTGGTGTTTTTACCAACAAAATATAATTAAGCGGTCCAAGTAAATATACTGAAGCAATAATTATCTGAAAAAATGATGTTTTCCTGCTGCTCTTAGCCTCATTGTACAAAAATCAAATGTGACTGAGAGAAGTAGGAGCAGTAGGCTGTGATCCTATATGAATGATACTGAGAAAATTTGAGAGAAGTAGGACACCAGCAGCAGAAGGAAAATCTAAAGTAGGACACCAGCAGTAGCAGGAAAATCGTGGGAAAATAGACTGAGAGAAGTAGGGCACCAGCAGCAGCAGGAAAATCTGAATTTATGCTGAGAAAATTTATTTACAAGGATATGAATAGGTGACTACAACCCCACACGTGTCACGCCCTTTGCCCCACAAAACCATCTCCGGCGAACTACTAGAGAAGCAAACGTGGTTGGATTATTTTGTGCTTTGTTGGAGAAGAGATAAAATTTACTTCAGATATACTACTGATCGCTACCTTCAATTTTCTTGTCTGCACTTTCTGGCCTCGTACCGAATGGCACAGAGGTATCATTTGAATTATGACAGGAACTGTTCTAAGTTCTGACCTAGCTTTGAAACAACCTCTTGTGTTGCTGCGCATAATTGAGTAGTAGATAACTAAAGATAACAAGAAAAAGTAAACAAGCATGCCAAAACAAAACCCATGTGTTTCGGAGCTCTAATCATGTTATACTAAAGGGCTAATGTTTATATTCTGTTTTGCTGCATTTTTAGGTTGATGCTATGCTTCAGAAATTAGAGAAAGAAATTTTTAGGTTGATGCGGCAAGGCCCCTCTGATCGTTTGAAGTGGAGAAGAACGTGGCCATCCGATCCTCTTCAGATGCAAATGCAGTCTATCATCAGAAGGGTACCACTGTCAACGCTTGGGAAGGTTCAAGTTCTGTCTTGAGTGTGTCGAACTGAAGAAATAGAGGATTGGAAACTGTCAGTAAATCCTGCCTACTATTGTCAGAAAACGATTTCATCTTGCTCCTAAATTCAAATCACAGTAGCAAATAGCATAATTAGGCACGGCGCGCAAGTGGAACTGTACTGAATTAGGCAGAAGTGTGATATGAGTGGACTAGGCAAGAATAACTGCAAATTCATTCAGAAAATTACAAGAGAAAAGTGGAAGAATTCTACTGCAAGTGAAGTAAATCAAAAGGAAGGAATGGATCCAACAGAATTGAAAGCATGCATCTACCTGGGAGAACAAAGTTCAGATCACCGTACTTCCTTAACACACAATCCCTCAGTCTTCTTTCTGAGGTACCACCTGCATACAAAAAGAAACATAAGCATTTCCATCAGCTGATGAAACCAGCATATAATTTCAGGAAAACACCAGTCCAAATCAGTAGTACCTATCAAGAGTTAAAAAAAGCCTAACTGGACTAGACTTGACTTGAGAGAAACTAAGAGCAGGCAAAAATATCAGTCACCATACTACCACTTAGCAATTCAGAGACCGAACTTGCCGAGAATCAGCTAAAACACGAAGCAGTTTTTCTAGTTGGTATGGTGTTGTGCTGCTGCACCAGCCAAGGCGCCAACCACAAGTAGGTAAGCAGGAACAGAGAGCTCAACAAGCAAGAAAAGAAGCAACAACCACACCAAGAATCCACACAGAAACACTAAAAGTCACAGTAGCACTATCATCATTATTTTTTGATGGGCGCCACAGCCTGCATGTATTTGGCTATCTGCACATGATAAACCATCTAAACTGCATCAAGATTCATGTTGTTGATGTTGTTTGTTTTGTTGCACTGTAATCGCAACTAACACTGGAGTATTTGAATTAATTATTTGATTTTGGTTGGTAGCATAATCTGGAATACAGTACTTAAAGTCCACAAACATGTTCTGATACACAACAAACTTCTAAAAGGAAAATAAACCTTTTTTAAGCGTGAAAAGAAACAATTAAAGGTAAAGAGAACCATGAGAAACGCGGTGAGATGTTTGCATATGACATATTTCACAAAAGATATGCAGATTCAAAGAATAATCTCCCATACTAGATCCACCAAATTCACTTTTTACTTTTTAGTAGGAAGAAATAAAACTGTGTCGTGCCTATCAACCATTCGATTCAGAGCCAAAATAACAACTAGGTCCTTGGCATTTATCCTAGATTTCCAAATAATACCTCACTAGTTCCATTCTAAATGCTTGATGACAGACAAACATGCATATCATTGTTAAATCAAGGCAGACGAGATTAATCCAGGTTAATAATAGATGGCCATGTTACAGGCCAATAAGAGCCAGAAGCACCCTACTATTGACCAACCTGTAGTTAACTGGCGAGGAGCAGCACAACCTCAATCAGTGCTATCTCCAGCCCGACCTCCAACATCTGCAGCTATGGGCTCTTGAGCTCGCAGCGCCTCCACGCCTTGTTCCACCATCTCCTCAGCACTTGCAAACATTCAGTTGTGAAGATAGTTGTTAGCACAATTTCCGCATTCGCTAGTAAGAAAAAGGCATCATGCTACTTTGGCTAGTCTATTACAAGGCATCAATTAAGCAACGCGTAAAGAACTGTAAGTATCTACATCAAAGACACAACTAGTGGTTTTGCACGTTTAGATCATGTTAACGTGGAGTTATAGCCAGAGCCGGTGGGATCAAAGATGTGCATCGCTCTGTCACAGCAAATTAAACTGCTGCTGCAAACATGCGCATGCAAATCAGAAACAAGCCGTGAAAACAATTCCTGGCCCCGATTTTCTTTCGCATTCACTCGTAGAATCATCCCTTCTAACTAATCCATCCACTTACACAACAGAAGCAATTCACTTGTAGAATCATACCAGCAGTGGCTGACGATGCGGACCCGGAGCCGCCTCGCAATGTCGTACTTCTTCCCCTCGAGCCTCCAGCAAACCTAACCGCGGCTCAAAGAAGGCAACGCGAATCAGCAGGTGCAGCGGAGACCGGGGTCGACGACGAGCGCGAAGAGATTACGAGGTGGGTTATGGATCTGCTCATGGCACCGACGTAGCTGGCGCCGGCCTCCGAGATGAGCTTCACGAGCCTGTGTCGATCGTCGCCGTGGTAGCCGCTCACCGTCGCTATCACCTTGTCCATCCCCGCCGCCGGCATGGCCCCGCCGCAGGCGCGGGAGACTCCGGGGGCGGGGAGGTCGGCCCGCGCGGCGGAGACGGCGGGCGGGAGGCTGGAGGCGGCGGCTAGGTCCGAGATCGAGGGTGGGGAATGGGGAAGGAATGCTCCGATTTCGATCCGTCGGTGGCGTAATTTCACAACTTGATTCTGATTTCCATGCGCGGTGTTGATGCGCAGCTCCCTCACCATCGCGGTCGGCCGCCCCTGGGCAGGGGGGTTCGTCGGGAGAAGGTGGAATCGGGAGGTGGATCTCCGGCCAGTGAGGAGAGGGAGGTGGCGCCGGCAGCCGCCACCGGTGTTGGGGTCGCTCGCCAGCGGGGCTTGTTCCATCCATTAGAGGTGAGTGGGGTGGCGGCGGTCGGTGGGAGATGGAGGCGGCGTGGATCGGATCTGGAGAGACGAGACGATGGGAGGGGTGGATCGGTCTGGGTGGGACGAGGGTAGGGTTTGCGCGGTTTTTTTTGCCCGCAGCGTTTGGATTCATTGAGAGACGTTCGATCTGTTGGCTTTAACGGCTCAGATCAGCTAAATTGGGGCTGACTGCCCTGCCATGTCATCGATCCGAGGAAAGGAGGTTTTAGCCAATAGGAAATCAGCAAACAAAATTGTGTTTGTTTACCTATTACTTTTGATAAAATAAACATGTTAATATTTAGCAAATTTCTCAAATATTTTTTCACGCCTTCTAAAAATGATGAACCAATACCATGTCCAATTTCATATTCTTTAGACCATAGCACATTCCACCAATCAGAATTAAGCTTATATAATTTTTTTGTTGTTTGTTTGTTTCTCTTATATTTTATCCTCTTATAGTTTTTTACAATGACCCAATATTGTCCACATGTGTGTATGTTGCTATGACAAACAACATTGTCAAAGAGATTTTACATTTTGTTTGCACAAAAAAAATCATTTTCTATTTTTGAAGTGCCAGAAAATAGGTTTTTTGTAAAGAGCCTACCAAATCTTTGTTGTAAAAATGTAGCAACTCATTTTAAAAATATTAGACAATATATTACGTATAATATAAAATATTATGACAGACCACAAACCAACCCATTAGCAAGCATGGAGGATAAATTACCAGCGCAATATATAAGTAAGATGAAAAAATAGCCCAACAAAAAAGTGGTATAAAAAACAGTTCAATACATGGATGAGGTGGAATATAATGGACCCACGAGTGACATGTCAACATAGTTATAACATGTTACGACATTTTTATAATCGTCGTAGAAGCTATGACGATCTCATCTTATGCGGTTACGACGTTTTTGACTCACATCGTCGTAATTTATATGTAGATTTGATCCCCTCAAACGGTTTACGACAATCTCGGATGAATTCGTCATATATTTATGACGAATTCATCAATGACGTCTTAAAAAACATCATGTATGAGCATATTTCTTGTAGTGGTGGTGGTGTTCTGGCATCGGGCCCCTTCTTGAAGGCACCATCGCGACATCTCATCTGTCGCCGTGGTGCTTTGGGGGAAACCCTAATCCTTGAATTGGACAGTGGCGACGCTACGATGTCGTTCCCTTACTGAAGGGGACGCCTTGGAGCAAATTGTTCGTCATACACGGCTTCTCCTCTTCGTGATGGTTCTTCCACAGTTGAGGGCCTCGACGACTTCATAGTAGTGCTTAGTGTTTCATCTGATGTTTGCTAGGAGTTTGTTGGGGTGGTGTTGCTTTTTTCAGTGTCCTTGTATCCAGCCAACGGCGGAGCTATGTGTAGTGCTGGAGGGTTGTGCCCCCCCAGCTTTGGACCAATTTGTGAAGGAAAAATTATTGGAATGACTTAGATGAGAACTTTTTTAGTATTTGCCCCCCCCCCCCAAACACTCGTATTTTCTATTTTGCCCCTGCATATTTTGTCTAGCTCCGCCACTGATCCAGCCTAGGGTGGGTATGGTGTGGTGTCTGTATGTGTATTTTTCTCGGCTGATTCGACTTGTTCGGTGACTGTTGTTTTATATATAAAGCAGGAGGAGACCTTTTTTCGTCTATATTCCATCTTAGGAATTGATCACAGGAGGGTGGGAAATGGACCCACCAACAATATTTAGAAGAAAAATTGATTGCCTAGAGATGAACTTATGCGTCATCGTCTCCTTAACAGATAATCCCCAACGACTAGGAGGTTACTGACGAAACTTCTGCAACATAGAAGGAGGAGCTTATCCGGAACACTATTTTTCCTACGGACGCAGATACTATTATGGGCATTCACTTGTGTAGATGGAATAACCCGGATATTTGCTTATGGAACTTAGAGAAAAGAAGTATTTTCACTGGCCGCTCTGCCTATCATATGCTCGTTTGGACGAAGTTGCGATGGGAAAGCTAGTTATATGCAACAACCACATCTTCTATCCAGCAAACAAGGAAAAGGGCAACAATTTTACATCATGTTGGTTACGTACTGTTGCATCATTTTGTTACGAATTTTGAGTTTGTAACCTTATTTGGCCATGTTCATTAGTTTGTTTCTTCTGCAGGCCTAGTGGCGACATACATGCATGCATTTTTCATCTTACTCCCTCCGTTCCTAAATATAAGACCTTCTAGAGATTGCACTATGAACTACATACGGATGTACATAGATATATTTTAGAGTATAAATTCATTCATTTTGCTTCGTATGTAGTCTCCTAGTAAAATCTCTAAAAGGTCTTATATTTTGGAACGGAGGGAGTACATTGGAGCCAGAGGGCTTAACCATAAATAGATATAAGATTTGAGTACAAGAATAGCACGTCGCCGTTGCACCATGACAATACCAGAACCGAAAACTATTAAACCAACTGGTGCGCCGGCTTTAATTCCAGTATGTATGGCTCGCAAAAGCAAATTGGAATGACATATGTAATGTATACTCCCTTCATCCCAAAATTCTTGTCTTAGATTTGTTTAGATATGAATGTATCTAGTCAAGTTTTAGTATTTAGATACCACTAGTGGAAAACGGGCCTTTGGCCGGGACCCTTTAGTCCCGACCTGCCTCTGGGCCGGGACTAAAGGCCCGGCCACGTCGCCCCAATTCTCAATGCCTCCCTCGAGGCTTTAGTCCCGGCCCGTAAGGAGCCTTTAGTCCCGGTTCGTGTCCCAAACCGGGACTAAAGGGCTACGCGGTGGGCAGTGGTGGTGGCAACCGTTCGTATCCCCCTTTAGTCCGAGTTGGTGGCTCAACCCGGGACTAAAGGCCTAACACGTGGCCTGCCGTAGTGGTGGCAACCGTTGGTATGCCTCTTTAGTCCCGGTTGGTGGCTCAACCCGGGACTAAAGGCCCAAACGGTTTGCATCCCGCGTCGTTTCGGGCGATGGAAAGCATGAACCGAAGCAGAGTCGCCATTTCTCTGTTTCTTCTTCTCTCTCGCTCTCGCTCTCTGTTCTTCTCCTCTCTTCTTCCCTTCTCTTCTTCCACCATGCCAACTCGCTTTGAAGAGGTGCTCGCACATGGCACGACCATGCTCGATGTCGTGTACACGAACGAGAGCAGGGAGATGCCGTTTTTTCTTGAACAGTTGAGGGAACGATGGCTTGACGCCGCAATGGATCATGAGAAGTTCTTGGGGCTTGATCTGGAGTACACGGCCGATCAACGCGGTGTTGCCGTCATCCAACTATGCTTCGCACACCATGTCTTGATCTTCCAATGGGTAGGTAAGTTTTGAGGCTTTCTTTGATCCAAGATAATGACATTGTAAGTTTATTTGTTTCAATCATAGTTGGTTCCCTTCAAATAGTTGTAGTGAAACAATTTTGATTAGTTGAAGGGGAACACAATCTAATTGGAATAGTGTTCCATAATCTGAAAAATCGTATTAGAATCAACTAGTGTTTAATATGTTCCATTGGAATCATAGTTGGTTCCCTTCAAATAGTTGTAGTGAAACAATTTTGATTAGTTGAAGGGGAACACAATCTGATTGGAATAGTGTTCCATAATCTGAAAAATCATATTAGAATCAACTAGTGTTTAATATGTTCCATTGGAATCATAGTTGGTTCGCTTCAAATAGTTGTAGTGAAACAATTTTGATTAGTTGAAGGGAACACAATCTGATTGGAATAGTGTTCCACAATCTGAAAAATCTGATTGGTTCAATATGTTCCATTGAAATCATAGTTGTAGTGATACAATTTTATGCGGTGTTCTTTGATCCATGGTTATGAAAATTGCATATAGCTAGTGATTTCTCTAGGTTCCATTGGATAGCAATATGATATGTCATAGTCATGAAAATTGCATATAGCTAGTGATCTCTCTAGGTTCCATTGGATAGCTATAGTGATCTCTCTAGGTTCCATTGCATATGTTCTATTTGAATCCTAAAGATAATTTTCTCTTTAGTTGTAGTGAAACATGTTTCCTTATTGCAGCAGTATGTAACATTTGTTCCATTTTAATTTGTTTCTGTTGCAGAAGTGACAAGCATTGTCCAGAACTCATGGACTTCCTTCGCAGCGGCATCACTTTTGCTACCGTTGACATAAGGAACGACAAGCTGAAGATGAGGCACAGCTTCCGTATTGAGATACCAACTGGTTGCCTCATTGATCTCCAAACGGTATTCAGGCTTCGACATGTCAGGACTTCGATGGCTCATATGGCAGTTGCCTTGATCGACGAGGAATATGGTGATATAAAGACCAGTTTCCCAAAGTCTCAGCACAAACTTTGGGAGAAGGGCCCAATTGATCGTATCAACATTGAGTATGCAGCAAAAGATGCATACGTTTCATACGAGTTGTACCGCAAGATTCGAGTCGTCAACTATGGCCAGCGTCACCTCGAGGAAGGTGGACATTCTGATTCAGACGATTCAGAGGAGTAGTGTTCTCAATGTCGAACACTTGTATATGTATCTATGGTAGCTATTATTATGTACTGTTTGGACTAGTATCATGTACTGCTTGGACCAATTTATATATGTCTAGTTTCTGTTTGTGCCATTATAGTTTCCAAATTTGAATGGTTTAGCCCTTTCTAACTTCATTTGCTACTTTTGAATGGTTTAGCCCTTTCTAACTTCATGGTATCATGCATTTCGACCACATATATATAAAAAAAGTCTTCAGTTCAAATAATTTCAAAAAATGAAATCCCTTTTGTAACAGATCTGTTTTTGATTAAAACAGTCATTTAAAAATGAAAGACCATTAGTCCCATGTGGCGTGCAGCGGAACCACGTGGTGTGCCGCGGAACCACTTTTGTTGTGGGGGTCGCTTTTCCTTCTTCTCCTTGTGCTAGATATTTGTTATGCATTAGGGAAAGAAGGAATAGCGACCATCATCGACGGTCAAAAAATCAGGTGAGGGAGTGTCCACCATACATGAGAGAAGAAGAATGCCGACTGTTGTTGTGGGGGTTGCTTCTCCTTCTTCTCTTTGTGCTAGATATTTGTTATGCACTAGGGGAAGAAGGAGTAGCGACCATCAACGACGGTCGAAAAATCAGGTGAGGGAGTGTCCACCATACATGAGAGAAGAAGAATGTCGACTGTTGTTGTGGGGGTCGTTTCTCCTTCTTCTCCTTGTGCTAGATATTGGTTATGCACTAGGGGAAGTAGGATTAGCGACCATCATCGACGGTTGAAAAATCAGGTGAGCTGGTGTCCACCATATATGAGAGAAGAAGAATGTCGTCTCTTATTGTGGGGGTCGCTTCTACTTCGAGAGAGATTGTCCATTCTGTACACGAAGTGCATCCAGTTTTTGTCGTAGCCCTCTCAACTTTTTAACACATGCTATGTGGGTGAAATGATGATAGCATGCCAACTTTCAACATTTTCAGAGTTCATTTGTAGTGCTTTTCAATTTCCGGGTCAACTAGCTCAAAAAATAAGTAAATGCACGAAGAATACCAAATGAAGTCAGAAATTGTTGAAATTTTGTGATTTGCCTTTGAATGGTGCATTTTGAACACACAAAAAGTATGGAGTTCAAATAAGTTCAAAAAAATGAAATCCCTTTGTAAGAGATGAGTTCTCGTTCGAAACGCTGATACTTCGAGAGAGATTGTCCGTTTTGTACACGAAGTGCATCCAGTTTTTGTCGTAGCCCTCTCAACTTTTTAACACATGCTATGTGGGTGAAATGATGATAGCATGCCAACTTTCAACATTTTCAGAGTTCATTTGTAGTGCTTTTCAATTTCCGGGTCAACTAGCTCAAGAAAAATAAGGAAATGCACGAAGAATACGAAATGAAGTCAGAAATTGTTGAAATTTTGTGATGTGCCTTTGAATGGTGCATTTTGAACACACAAAAAGTATGGAGTTCAAATAAGTTCAAAAAATGAAATCCCTTTGTAAGAGATGAGTTCTCGTTCGAAACGCTGATACTTCGAGAGAGATTGTCCGTTTTGTACACGAAGTGCATCCAGTTTTTGTCGTAGCCCTCTCAACTTTTTAACACATGCTATGTGGGTGAAATGATGATAGCATGCCAACTTTCAACATTTTTAGAGTTCATTTGTAGTGCTTTTCAATTTCAGGGTCAACTAGCTCAAAAAAAAATAAGTAAATGCACGAAGAATACCAAATAAAGTCAGAAATTGTTGAAATTTTGTGATGTGCCTTTGAATGGTGCATTTTGAACACAAAAAGTATGGAATTCAAATAAGTTCAAAAAAATGAAATCCCTTTGTAAGAGATGAGTTCTCGTTCGAAACCATGATACTTCGAGAGAGATTGTCCGTTTTGTACACGACGTGCATCCAGTTTTTGTCGTAGCCCTCTCAAATTTTTAACACATGCTATGTGGGTGAAATGATGATAGAATGCCAGCTTTCAACATTTTCAGAGTTCATTTGTAGTGCTTTTCAATTTCAGGGTCAACTAACTCAAAACAAATAAGTAAATGTACGAAGAATACCAAATGAAGTCAGAAATTGCTGAAATTTTGTGATGTGCCTTTGAATGGTGCATTTTGAACACACAAAAAGTATGGAGTTTAAATAAGTTCAAAAAAATGAAATCCCTTTGTAAGAGATGAGTTCTCGTTCGAAACGCTGATACTTCGAGAGAGATTGTCCGTTTTGTACACGAAGTGCATCGAGTTTTTGTCGTAGCCCTCTCAACTTTTTAACACATGCTATGCGGGTGAAATGATGATAGCATGCCAACTTTCAACATTTTCAGAGTTCATTTGTAGTGCTTTTCAATTTCAGGGTCAACTAGCTCAAAAAAAAAATAAGTTAATGCACGAAGAATACCAAATGAAGTCAGAAATTGTTGAAATTTTGTGATGTGCCTTTGAATGGCGCATTTTGAACACAAAAAGTATGGAGTTCAAATAAGTTCAAGAAAATGAAATCCCTTTGTAAGAGATGAGTTCTCGTTCGAAACGCTGATACTTCGAGAGAGATTGTCCGTTTTGTACACGAAGTGCATCCAGTTTTTGTCGTAGCCCTCTCAACTTTTTAACACATGCTATGTGGGTGAAATGATGATAGCATGCCAACTTTCAACATTTTCAGAGTTCATTTGTAGTGCTTTTCAATTTCCGGGTCAACTAGCTCAAGAAAAATAAGGAAATGCACGAAGAATACGAAATGAAGTCAGAAATTGTTGAAATTTTGTGATGTGCCTTTGAATGGTGCATTTTGAACACACAAAAAGTATGGAGTTCAAATAAGTTCAAAAAATGAAATCCCTTTGTAAGAGATGAGTTCTCGTTCGAAACGCTGATACTTCGAGAGAGATTGTCCGTTTTGTACACGAAGTGCATCGAGTTTTTGTCGTAGCCCTCTCAACTTTTTAACACATGCTATATGGGTGAAATGATGATAGCATGCCAACTTTCAACATTTTTAGAGTTCATTTGTAGTGCTTTTCAATTTCAGGGTCAACTAGCTCAAAAAAAAATAAGTAAATGCACGAAGAATACCAAATAAAGTCAGAAATTGTTGAAATTTTGTGATGTGCCTTTGAATGGTGCATTTTGAACACAAAAAGTATGGAATTCAAATAAGTTCAAAAAAATGAAATCCCTTTGTAAGAGATGAGTTCTCGTTCGAAACCATGATACTTCGAGAGAGATTGTCCGTTTTGTACACGACGTGCATCCAGTTTTTGTCGTAGCCCTCTCAAATTTTTAACACATGCTATGTGGGTGAAATGATGATAGAATGCGAGCTTTCAACATTTTCAGAGTTCATTTGTAGTGCTTTTCAATTTCAGGGTCAACTAACTCAAAACAAATAAGTAAATGTACGAAGAATACCAAATGAAGTCAGAAATTGCTGAAATTTTGTGATGTGCCTATGAATGGTGCATTTTGAACACACAAAAAGTATGGAGTTTAAATAAGTTCAAAAAAATGAAATCCCTTTGTAAGAGATGAGTTCTCGTTCGAAACGCTGATACTTCGAGAGAGATTGTCCGTTTTGTACACGAAGTGCATCGAGTTTTTGTCGTAGCCCTCTCAACTTTTTAACACATGCTATGCGGGTGAAATGATGATAGCATGCCAACTTTCAACATTTTCAGAGTTCATTTGTAGTGCTTTTCAATTTCAGGGTCAACTAGCTCAAAAAAAAAATAAGTTAATGCACGAAGAATACCAAATGAAGTCAGAAATTGCTGAAATTTTGTGATGTGCCTTTGAATGGTGCATTTTGAACACAAAAAGTATGGAGTTCAAATAAGTTCAAGAAAATGAAATCCCTTTGTAAGAGATGAGTTCTCGTTCGAAACGCTGATACTTCGAGAGAGATTGTCCGTTTTGTACACGAAGTGCATCCAGTTTTTGTCGTAGCCCTCTCAACTTTTTAACACATGCTATGTGGGTGAAATGATGATAGCATGCCAACTTTCAACATTTTCAGAGTTTATTTGTAGTGCTTTTCAATTTCCGGGTCAACTAGCTCAAGAAAAATAAGGAAATGCACGAAGAATACGAAATGAAGTCAGAAATTGTTGAAATTTTGTGATGTGCCTTTGAATGGTGCATTTTGAACACACAAAAAGTATGGAGTTCAAATAAGTTCAAAAAATGAAATCCCTTTGTAAGAGATGAGTTCTCGTTCAAAACGCTGATACTTCGAGAGAGATTGTCCGTTTTGTACACGAAGTGCATCCAGTTTTTGTCGTAGCCCTCTCAACTTTTTAACACATGCTATGTGGGTGAAATGATGATAGAATGCCAACTTCAACATTTTCAGAGTTCATTTGTAGTGCTTTTCAATTTCAGGGTCAACTAGCTCAAAACAAATAAGTAAATGTACGAAGAATACCAAATGAAGTCAGAAATTGCTGAAATTTTGTGATGTGCCTTTGAATGGTGCATTTTGAACACACAAAAAGTATGGAGTTTAAATAAGTTCAAAAAAATGAAATCCCTTTGTAAGAGATGAGTTCTCGTTCGAAACGCTGATACTTCGAGAGAGATTGTCCGTTTTGTACACGAAGTGCATCGAGTTTTTGTCGTAGCCCTCTCAACTTTTTAACACATGCTATGCGGGTGAAATGATGATAGCATGCCAACTTTCAACATTTTCAGAGTTCATTTGTAGTGCTTTTCAATTTCAGGGTCAACTAGCTCAAAAAAAAATAAGTTAATGCACGAAGAATACCAAATGAAGTCAGAAATTGTTGAAATTTTGTGATGTGCCTTTGAATGGTGCATTTTGAACACAAAAAGTATGGAGTTCAAATAAGTTCAAGAAAATGAAATCCCTTTGTAAGAGATGAGTTCTCGTTCGAAACGCTGATACTTCGAGAGAGATTGTCCGTTTTGTACACGAAGTGCATACAGTTTTCGTCGTAGCCCTCTCAACTTTTTAACACATGCTATGTGGGTGAAATGATGATAGCATGCCAACTTTCAACATTTTTAGAGTTCATTTGTAGTGCTTTTCAATTTCAGGGTCAACTAGCTCAAAAAAAAGTTAATGCACGAAGAATACCAAATGAAGTCAGAAATTGTTGAAATTTTGTGATGTGCCTTTGAATGGTGCATTTTGAACACACAAAAAGTATGGAGTTCAAATAAGTTCAAAAAATGAAATCTCTTTGTAAGAGATGAGTTCTCGTTCGAAACGGTGATACTTCGAGAGAGATTGTCCGTTTTGTACACGAAGTGCATCCAATTTTTGTCGTAGTCCTCTCAACTTTTTAACACATGCTATGTGGGTGAAATGATGATAGAATGCCAACTTTCAACATTTTCAGAGTTCATTTGTAGTGCTTTTCAATTTCAGGGTCAACTAGCTCAAAAAAAATAAGTAAATGCAAAAAGAATTTTTAATAAACATAGTTTTTAATTGAAATAACAAAATAGATAATAGTTTGGATAGTCAAAATTATTAATTATGAAAATAGAAAATAGTTTTGCATTATTTATTCAATTTCAAACACTTTTCATTATCATAGTTTTGTCAAATTCTCAAATATGCAAAAAGAATTTTTAATAAACATAGTTTTTAATTGAAAATAACAAAATAGATAATAGTTTGGATAGTGAAAATTATTAATTATGAAAATAGAAAAAATTTGAAACTATATGAGAATTTATAGAGAAAATTCAATCTAAATTCACTTTTGAATTTAGGTTGAATTTTCTCTATAATTTCGAATATAGTTTCATTTTTGAGTGTGTTTAGGCCCGTAAGCGTGCTTTAGAGAGCAGCTCGATGGAGAAGCTGCGACGGGGCTTATAAACAAGTGTTAGTCCCCCTCGCTGGGCGAGGTGGGACTAAACTTATCGTGCAGCCGAGGAGGGGCTTTAGTCCCGGGTGGAGCCACGCCCCGGGACTAAAGACCCCCTTTAGTCCCGGGTGGAGCCACGCACCGGGACTAAAGGCCCTGCTTCCCGCCTTCTGTTCTGCCCGAAAAAGGGCCTTTAGTCCCGGGTCGTGGCTCCACCCGGGACTAAAGGCGGTCTTTAGTCCCGGATCGAGCCCCGAACCGGGACTAAAGATCCACCTATATAAGCGGGAGTTAGAAAATTTCAAACCCAAATCCTCCATTTCTCTTCTTCTTCCTCTCGTTCTCCTGCCCGGCGCGGCACAACGACGAACTCGACGACGCCGTCAGGCTGCCCGCCGTCCTGCTCGCCGCCGCCTGCCGTCGCCGTCGTCCTCCTCGCCGCGCGCCGCCCTCCTCGCCGTGCGTCGCGCCGTCCTCCTCGCCGCGCGCCGTCGACACCTCCGGCTGGTAAGCCCCCACCCCCTCCTCCCCAACACTCCGGCCAGTAGAAGAAAAGAAGAAAAAGGAGAAGAAAAGAAGAAAAAGGAGAAGAAAGGAAGAAAAAGGGAAGAAAAGAAGAAAAAGATTTTTTTTGTCATTTAATTCCTATTGTTATTAGGTTTGTGCTAGATTATTAGGGTTAGTAATATTTAGAATTAGGAAAAAGGAAAATAAGAAGAGGAGGAGAAGAAAAGAAGAAAAAGGAGAATAAGAAGAGGAGGAGAGGAGAAGAAGAGGAAAAATAGAAGAAGAGGAGAAGTAGAAGAAGAGAAAAAATTAGAAGAGGAGGAGAGGAGAAGTAGAAGAAGAGAAGAGGAGGAGAGGAGAAGTAGAAGTAGAGGAGAAATAGAAGAAGAGGAAAAATTAGTTTAGGGTTACAAGAAGAAGAAATATTGTATAGTGTATATGCTTAAGTGTTAATAGTGTTTCTTAGATTATTGCTTAATTTTGCTATTGTATATGCTTAAGTGTTAATAGTTTAATTTTGCTATTGTATATGCTTAAGTGTTAATAGTTTATTTTTAGCAAGAAAATTAATAGAACTAGTTTATTTTTTTAGTTCATTTTACGATGCCTATCCCGCATCCTCGTCGTCGACTCGGCGGAGGACACCTGCTTGATCAGAGGGGCCCTGTCCGGGACTGGGCTCCGCCCGGCTGGTATTGGGAGGTGCTACCTTCCGGGGGGCGTAGGTTGGTGAGGAGCTAGCCCGTCGTTGACCCGATCCTTGTTTGGTGGCGGTCGCGTGGGCCAGTGAGGGTGCCGAGGCTTCCGGACACCACGGAGGTGGTACGTCACCGTGTCAGCAAGGAGGATGAGCACGTCCGTCGCTACATGGTTGCGTTGGAGGGCAGATTCGAGCATACCTGGCAGGTTCTTCGGGGATCTCACTGGAGCTATGATCCTGTGATGGTTCCTTCTCTTTGGGTGTCCACTGCCCGCGCGGATACCCGTCGGGCGCTACGGTTCTAGATGTATCAGTGATGCTATATGTATGATAGTATTCGAGGAGTATTAGTGATAATATTCGACGATGTACGGACAAAAGAGATGATGTATTTGCTTATAATTGAATGCATGCTAATTTGAATACTACTTTATTTTACGATTTGGTTTTGCTTATTGAATGCTCAAATTGGAAAAGTACTCCTACTTTGAATACTATGCAGAAATCTAGGAGTCCCGGGTGGAGCCACGACCCGGGACTAAAGTTGTTTTGGAATGGAGTTCCTGATAGAATAATTCTTTTTTGGTACAAAGGTTAAGAGAATCCGTTTTTTGCAGAACTATGGATCCACATATCAGGAACCTCGAAGAAGAAGAACTTCTCAAAGATATAATCAAAGACGGCCCCGACGTTGAACCAGCTGAATCTCCGTCGTCATATCTAAACCACGATGTTGGAATGGAGGTCGAGCGACACGAAGATGAAGCCGATGGGGCAGGAGATAGGTCCAATGACGGAGAAGGTGATAGCTCCATTGATGGAGAAGCCGGTGAAGAAATAATAAAGTCCGGCGAGGTATACATATGAAGTTCGACAATCACTTGTAATATGTGAAAAATATTGGAGATAGCTCTATATTGTATACATATACATTCCTTTGACGAATGTTTCTCCCTCTTAGGCCTCCACATCGAGCAAAACTACGAAACGAGGCCCGACTATAAAGTTGGATGCACGGACGCATTACACCTTTGAGGTGATATTGCCTACGGGCGAACCCAAGCTTCCTAAGAATGTTGCTGACACATTCAAGAAGCAATGCGGAGTTCTCGTTAGGGATCACGTCCCGATCAGCGTTCGGGAGTGGAACAAGCGCAAAGGGGCAGTCGATAGTGACTATGTCGCCGAAAGGTACAAAGATAATCTTTGGAATGATCTCATGTCACATTTCAACCTGCCAGAATGTGAGAATGAAGACGCCGCAGACAAACTGAGGGCCAAAGTCAAGCAGTGGACTCTAAAGAAGATGGCCGAACTGTTCCGTAGCTAGAAGAAGAAGCTATGGAAAAACTATCTGAAGACAAAGAAAGTGCCAGCATTCGAGGGGTATCTAGCCAAGCAGGCGAATCACTGGAAGGCATTTCAAGAGTACAAGGAGTCAGAAGATGCCCAGGCATTATCAGAAAAGAACAAGATAAATACCGACAAGAAGAAATATCACCACAAGCCGGGGCCAGGGGGCTATGAGACTGCCATCCCGAAGTGGGATAAGAAAGAGCAAGATCTGCTAGATAAAGGCATCGTACCTGAACCACTCCGTGATGAGTGGGAATTGAGAGCAAGGAATTGGTTCCTTGCGCATGGTGGGTCGTACGACGAAAAAACAGGGGACCTCATCTGCAATGACGGTCTTAGGATACCCAGGGAGAATTGGAAAAGGATAGTGAAAGAAATTAAGGAGGGAAAAAGAAAGTTCACTGCAGATAGAGAGAAAGATTTGCTCACACTGGTCCTCGGCAATGACGAACATGGAGGACGAACGCGAGGCTTCGGTCCTTCTTACCCGTGGTGGCTTGGGTTTGCCAGAGACCATGACACTTACAGAAGCCGAGAGAGAGCAAAGAAGCGGCAACAGGATGAGGAGAATG
The DNA here is from genome assembly GCF_904849725.1 of Hordeum vulgare subsp. vulgare. Lineage (NCBI taxonomy): Eukaryota > Viridiplantae > Streptophyta > Magnoliopsida > Poales > Poaceae > Hordeum > Hordeum vulgare. Next base: position 565,871,335 of record NC_058522.1, on the reverse strand, counting down.
ACAAGTTCAACCAGTTGCTTGCCAGGATTAACGAGCAACAGAAGAAGATTGATGAGCTTAGAGGAGTAGCGCGCCAGGAAGATCCTGCACTTGATATTACCGGCGCCCCATCTAAGCAGAAAAGCAGCGTGGCTGAATCTAAGGCCCCGCCCGACGATGCACGAAGAATGATAGAGGGCGGTCCCGGCTACCCCGTGGATGGAATCAAGGAGTCAACATCATGTGAACTCCATCAGAAATTCAAGAACATATCCATGAAGGTGGCCGTCGGACAAGCTTTACCTTCTGGCCCTGATGCACGCTGGCATGGCCGTGAGATTCCAGCTGGCTTTGCTAAAGTCAGGGTGGATGAAATCATGACGGGGTTTCATGATATGGAGCTCGACATAGCTGGACCCGAAGATGAGAGGACACTCGGAGAAGTACTGGGTGGAGTCATCCTATGGGACAAGAACTACATCAAGCTTCCAGGCTCGGCCCGAAGGACAACATCGCCTCCGAGTCGTCGCAGGTCACCTACACCTCCATTACCTCCAAGCCCTCCACATGACGTCGGCCAGCACAACACGAGTGCATCTCGATCACCGCCGCTGGACTTGGGCCGTTCGTCTCCGCCGCCGCCCGCACAGGATACTAAGCGGAAGCGTGCCACCAAGAACGCTCCGCCGACGATTCCTAAGCGACGGAGCCCCCCAAAGCGCAAACGGTTGCCCCTCCCAAAGGTACCTCATGCTAATCTTCCTATCAGACCTTATGATCGTACCCCCGAGGAAAACTCCAGGATAGCAAAGGAACATCATGATGCGCAGATGAAAAAGAAGGAACCCGAGCCCCGCCCGGAATACACCGAGAAGCAAATAGCATGGGCAAAAGACTTCATAACCCTTCCATGACAGTATGACTTACACCATAAGCCTCATGACTATACACGCACATTGCAGAAGGAAGTGAAAAAGAGCAGATCACGTGCAAGTGCAAGTGGGAGCAAATCAAGTTCAACTACAAGCAAGAAAAAATCAGACGTTCCTCGGCTTGGACAACAGGCCAAACAGTCGATCCCACCCCTCAAGGTATTAACCGAGAATGTTCCCCCTCCGGTGCAGGGGCAAGCTTTTGAAAGAGCCAAGGAGTTGGTGGCTGAATGTGGTATCTCGGTTGAAGATTTGCTGGCTTCCGAAAACGATAGGATACCCAAGGCTGTGGTAGCCCCTAAGCCACAGTTTGTCATGGGAGAGCCTTTGGTCAGCAAAGATGACCTCCCAACAAATATGCGTTACTTGCATCAATGGTACTTAAGTGAATCAAAGAACGGGAGAACGATGATCGTGCTGAGTGTCCCACGGGAGTACTACGGCCGCTCCGAAGAAATCCATATCGACTTTGATGAACTCTTCCAGATGTACAATGGTGACGCCCTCGACAAATCGCTTATGAGTTGCTATTGTCTGTAAGTTTTTCAATTCGTTGTCTACATATAACTTGTTTAGTTATTTCAATTCATTGTCTATATATAACTTGTACTCTATTATGCAGAATGAAGATTCTGGATTGTAAAAGTAAGACCATCCTAAATATTGGGTTTATTGACCCAGATAAAATACATATAGCGACGCTAACTGATAAACCCAAGGAGACGGAGGAAAACCTTCTAAGGTTTCTAATAGATCAAAATTTATGTGACCACATACTGTTTTCATACAACTTCAGGTGAGGGTCTTTACTTTGTTGTGTCCATTCACTTATAAGTGTAATTGATAAGTTACTGACACACACACACACACACATATATATATACATACATGTGCAGCTTCCATTGGATTCTGTTGGACATTCAAATTGATAAGGGAAGAGTTGATGCCTTCGACCCATTATCGAGACCCTTGGAACAGTTCCAAAGCCTGCAGGACATGCTCCAAGGGTAATTTTAATCATTCTTGCGCTCTATCGGTCTCTTTTGATGATTTTCTGATATATCAATTAATGAAAAACTTAGCAAATCATTATCCTTGTCGGGCAGGGTTTGGAAGCGGTTCAAGTGCGTGACTCCCGGTAACTTTCCTGAGAAGCTGACCTTTAGAGCGGCTCAGGTAAGTAGTAGTATGATATACTTTTATTAATTTTCAATACATTTATGATGCTAGATTATTATTTTGATTATATATATTCTATTCTCGTAAAGTGCGACCAGCACCCACGGGGAACACATCTATGCGGATACTATGTTTGCGAGACCATTCACACGTTTACCTCTGAGCTCAAGGATCACAGATTCGACGTAAGCAATGAACATTCACACCTCTATTTTTACCCGTCATTCCTTGTTATCATGATTGATATTCATATTCATCTCCTCTTCTTATATAGCACACGGCCATGAGGATGAAGGTCCTACCAGAGCAACGCGCGATTGCTGTTGCAGAGCAGCTTGCGGGATTTCTGAGGACGGAAGCTATAGATGACAAAGGACGATTTAGTGTAGCTAGGGGGCCATTACTGATGTTCGTCCATGTAATCGAATAGACGGGCTCTAGTCCCGATAATTCAGATCTCCATATAATTGTATATATATATGCTCGCTTGTAAGATAAGTTATCTTATATATATATGCATAATTATTTCTATTTAAATTATATGAAAACTAATTCCCGAACACCAAACGAGGCATCACGTTAATCTCCCGAACACCTAAACCCTAAAACCCTAAAACCCAAAAATAATTTCATTCAAAAAAAAACCCAAAAACCAGCAAAATCTGAAAATCTTTAGTCCTGGTCCGTGTAACGAACCGGGACTAAAGGGCCTGCCCCTGGGGCGCTACGAGGCGCCCACGTGGAGCACCTTTAGTCCCGGATTGTAACAGGGCCGGGACTAAAGGTTAGGCCTTTAGTCCCGCCCCTTTAGTCCCGGTTGGTGAACCGGGACTAAGGATGTGTTTGGTTGGAGGGATATCCTCCCAGGGACAGGGATAACCACTTTTTTCTGTGGTTGCCATGTGTTTGGATCTGGAACGAGGAGGGATAGAGTCAACCAGATGCTGGGAATATTCTCCAAAAAAAGGGATGTGGCCAACCGCCAAAAACGGGCGGGTGGTGGCAACCACTCTGGGGCGGCAGGCGCGGCAGGGCGCGGGAGGAGGCTGCCGGCGCGGGGAGGAGGGTGCCGGCGCGGGGGGGAGGCGGCCGGCGCGGGGGGGGGGGGGGGGGAGGCGGCCGGCGCGGGGGGGAGGCGGCCGGCGCGGGGAGGAGGCGGCCGACACGGGGAGGAGGCTGCCGGCGCGGGGGAGGCTATCCTTCCAACCAAACAAAAAAAGGGATAACCCTACCCTTCCAACCAAACAAAAAAAGGATATCCCCAGCCACCTGGTTGGGGATACCCACAACCACCCTAGCCTATCCCTCCAACCAAACACACCCTAAAACCCCTTACGGGCCGGGGCTAAAGGCCCCGTCCCCACTAGTGTACATCCATTTCTAGACAAAGCTAAGACAAGAATTTTGGGACGAACGGAGTAGATGGCAAAAGCAAATTGGAATGCAGAAATGACTGCATTATTTGTGCTCTTGATCAGAAGGAAAACGGGGATATGTCTGTCAATGTATACAACTATACATTGATGACAAGAATATATATAGAGATCGGTTTCTTGGAGCGGACAGTGAGACATTACAGTAAGCTGTGGTTCAAAAACAAATCGGACAATGTGGAACGCCTATACCGGGATACGGTCAGCTTCCCCTCATGATCTGCTTCCAGCAGGACTACGAGCGGGCGCTTTGCTTCCGGGTCAACGCCGAAAAGCTCGGCTACATCGGGACTGGTGGTCTGGTAAACGTTGATGCTGTCCTCCAGCCTTGAAGCAGCAGCAAGCTCATCGCTGTGACCACCCTATTGCATTTGACGGTAGAGTAATTAACAAAACATCGTCACAATACTATATGAAAAAATCATCAGAATTCATTCTCAGCACATGGAAACCGAGCATGGTGGGTGACATTTCAAGTTTTTAACTACTCCCTCCGTTTCTAAATATATACACTTCAAAATATGCTTACATATATCCGTATGTAGTTTGTAATGAAATCTTCTAAAAGACTTATATTTAGAAACGGATGGAGTAATACAGTAGCTAGCTATAGCGAGCAAGCAAAGCAGAAGAATCATGGCGGCATTGACAAAATTAAGAGGAAGAATCATTTAGTATTATCAGGTCAATGTGGATAACATGCATGGCGGTTGCCGGTTGGTTTGGTTGCATCGTAGTATATTATTGGGTCAATCTCAATATGATCTGGGTAACATGAATGGGTTGCAACTGCTGCAATTTCGGTAGGTTGGTTGACTTTGCATGGAGATCGAGCAGCGTACCGAGAGGGAGTCGAGGAAGGCGAGCACGGCCATGCCATGATCGGCGACGATCTTCTCGGCCTCGTCGACAGTGCTGATGTTCCGCACGGCAGGGCCCAGCTTCCTGGTGATCCAAGCGACAATGGCGTCCCTGCAGCAAAGGAGTATCAGTTATCAGATACGGCAGCAGCCAACGCCGAACGAGTATATGAAATACGGCAGAAGTACTTACTTGGTCCTCTCGCCGTAGTAGCGGTAGCCCTTGGGTACGGCGCCGTCGACGAAGAAGTGGACGGTGGGGTAGCCAATCACGTCGTGGGCGCGCGCGAGCTGGTTGTTCCGGGCAACGTCGACCTTGGCGAGCGCGACGTCGAGCCCCGTATCGGCCAGGTGCGACGCGGCCGCGGCGTACTCCGGCGCGAGCTTGCGGGACCAGGAGCGCCAGGGCACGTAGAAGTCGACCATGACGTGCCGGCGTGCGGCGAGGAAGGAGGAGAAGTTGGCGACGGTGAGGACGACCACGTGGGCCTCGTCGACCGCCTCAGGGCTGTCGTCGTCGGTGGCGAACAGGTCCTCGCCGTACCGGTTGTAGGCGGGGCCGCGGTCCTCGGGGTTGTTGCCGGCTGTGGCGTCGGCGCCGGCGTTGTTGATGATGTTGTCGAGGTTGACGTCTGAGGCGGAGGTGTAGGAGAGGAGAAGGAGGAGGAAGCAGGGGCTGGGCATCGGTCTTGGCATGAGCGCTGAGGAGTGAGAAGGCGTGTGTTTGCTGCCGGGACGTTCGACAGATGTGATCAACCACTCCGTATTTATTTGGTAAAATGTTTACATACCGCGCGCGCGGGGCACGCGATTCGCTTTTAATCGAGTGGTCTTCCTTCACCCGCCCACGCTCGTGCAACGGACTCTTTCCCAACCACACATCCAGTGATTTATCTATTCACCAACCGCTGCCTTATCCATCCATCAACCGCTCTTCTTCCTCCTCCAGCTCTTCTCCTGACTATTAAAAAAGCTTCGACGGGCATGGAATGAAAAGCTTCAATCCATGAGAAAAAGCTTCATAAACCTTCGTAATAAAAGGTTCATTAGGCACTAACAAAAATTTAACACTTCTGCTTCCATACAACCCTCTTTAAACATATCAATGAATGAGATCTTTCAACAAACCTTCATAACAAAGGGTAGCATCGGAAATGCATTTCGGCTTCCGGGAGCATATGCTCCCAGGGTCAATTTTTTTTTTGAAATAAAACAAAATTTATTTATGTACTTAGTCAAATCCAAATGCTACCTGCAAATTTTGAGGCAAAAAGGTTAAACATTTTGGCTTGTGCACAAAAATGTATTGAGCAACAAAAGTTACTCCAATTTTTTGTTTGCCAACGAAACACCGTTGCTCCTTATCACATGAAAATTATCATGCATGTTTGCGACACTAATACAATCATTAAAAAATCATAATTTTTGAAAAATATTTATATTTTCGGTGTTACTGTTCATCCGGGTGCAAATGCACCCGGGAGCCAAAACGCCCCAGGGTAGCATGTCCTTTTAAAAAATATATCGCCCTTGCCAACGTGGCCAAAGCCGACCCATTTGCCTCATGCACTTTAAGGGAGCCCAAGGTAATAAGCTGCACGAGTCTATAGAAACTAGTGGTCCGTCCTATTTTAAAAAGTAACTTATGAATTGTCTACAAAATTCCATACCCTTTTATATTTTCTGAGAATGCATATGTTTTTTAGCAATTTCAAAACTTTTTGGATGAACAGGAAAAAATGGAAAGCATGAATATTTTTTGGAATTTATGAAAAAAAATAAACAATATTTTTTGGAAAAGCAAGAACAATTTGAAAACACAAACATTTTCAAATTATGAACATTTATTTTAAAACGCAAACATTTTGGGAAATCGGCTGCACATTTGTAAAATTTTTGCACCAATTTGATAAAATATAAACATTTTTTCAAAATTCATTTTGTTCTGCAAGTAATAATATATTTTTAAAATTCTTGAATATTTCACGACTTTGTGCACATTTGTTGAAATGGAAAAATAAATTAAAAAGGGAGAAAATAGTTAAAATACAAAGAAACAGAAAAAAGGATGACAAAGAAAAATAAAATAGGAGCGAGAAGAAAATTGATAAAAGAACAAAGAACAAAAATGCTAGGGACCGCCCAACAGTGCCCAATGGGACCCATGCCGCACATAGTTGGAGCATGGCCTAAACATTTTTGCATTACATGTTTTCGTTATACTTCATCTTTCTCATTATGAACTTTATTATTGTTTTTGATACCTATTCAAATATTTGAAGGAATACAAGAAATTGTTGAAGAAATAAATAAATTTTCCAAGAATTCAAATATTTTCCGCAATTATGAAAAATGTTCTAGAATTTCAAAAAATATATTGCCATTTCCGAATTGTTTGTTCGCAAGTTTACAAAAGGCTTGCGTTTCAAAACAATTTGGTAAATTTCAAAAACAATGTAAGAAATATTCACCTAATTTGAACCTATATGTGGGATATTTCAAGAAAGTCTATACAAAGTAAGAATATGTTAAAGTAATTTAAAAAATGCAAACGAAATTTTTAAAAAATATTCAGGCATTTCAGGAAAATGTTCTTGACAATTTTTATAAATGCTTCTACAATGATTTTCTTTTGTGTATTTCGAAGAAAAAGCTTCATGCTACTAAAAAGATGGTCCAGATATTAAAAAAAACAGCAATCATCCAATTTGAAAAACTTTTTGTGACATTTTTAATAGAGATCAATATGTCTGTGGGTTTAAAAAAAAGTTATATACCATTCAAAAAACTGTATTTGAACTTTTAAAATAATGTTCACGCATTTCAGAAATATGTAGAACAAATGTTTGCATACTTTAATGAAAAATTAATGTGCCACTAAAAATGTTGAAGTGTATTCTATATATGTTTAACATCTACTCAAAAGTATTCAAAAACACGTATCTGGAAAGCTTACGTCATATATTAAAAATATTCAACATGTAGCAATAAATGTATAATAAGTGGGTAAAAATTTTATTGCAAAAAAGTAGACAACTGCTAAAAAAAAAAAACAATGGAAAATTAAATCCAAAGAAAACAATGAAAACCGATCTTATAGACACATTAAAAAAAACTCACCCCAAAGGCATCAATATTTCCACTTTCCCACTAGCCTTGCGCTAGAGCAAGGGGATGCTACCGTAGTAGGCAAGAACTAGCTATGTTGTTCCTTGCAGGAGCGATGTCTTGCATTAGCTGGTTGTTAGATGAGCCCGCCCAATATGGTTTCATGGGGGAGCGGTTTTAGGAAGTTTCCGTGACAGGGTTGGACTACTTTTAGAATCTTCGTGGCTTTTTATTTCTGTTTTTCTCTATGTATTTTATGTGCTGGGTTTCATCCTTTATCTTCTGGAATCGGCCGATGGATATTTTAGAAAGGTCCACATGCGCGGCAACCGTTAGATATACAGCTATCTAGCATCTAACGCCGTGCTAATTTTTGCAACAACTGTAGTGCTGCAGAAATATCTTGCAACAAGGATAGTGCTGCAGAAAAACTTTGCAACAAAGCTTATGTTACAGATTTATTTGTGATATAGTTGATGTTGAAAAAACAAGTCTTCACTATTTTGCCAACATGGGTGTTGTTACAGGACACAAATTGCAACACAAGCAATATTGCAAAAAATATTTACCCTTTTTTTCGTCTTCATCTTTTTGCAACACATGTGTTATTGCGGAAGAGAATCTTACAACACATAAGATGTTACAAAAAGAGAGACATGAAGGAAATGCATACACGCGTCACATAGAGGAGGCAACAGACAACACGCGTGCGATCCGCGGGCTGTAGGCAAGAGTTTCTCTTTACTTTTCTTGTATTTCTTTTATTTTATTGGATATTGCAATTTATTTTTTAAAACATTTCTCGTATAGATGAAACTTTTTAGTATGTTTCATATATTTTCCATATACACCGCTAACATTTTTTTCATACACGTTGAACATTTTAAAATACATGTTTTGAACATTTTATTGAATACATGTTAAGCATTTTCAAAACACACATTGAACGTTTTTATTTAATGTCTTAAAAATACAAAAAATATTTTCTTGGTATTAATATTTTGGTAAATTTCATGAACATATTTTTGAGATGAACGCACATTTTGTTAAAACGCATGCACATTTTTTGAATGCATTGGACTATTTTAATAGTTGGGCTAGCATATTTTTGACACGATATGAACAATTTCCGAATGCGTAAAAGAACCTTTATTTTATTTAAATATAAAACTTCCATCTTCATGACTATAAGTAAAAGTAATAAACTAGGGAAAAGGAGAAAAAGGAAACCACCGTCCTCCGTCTTTGGGCCAGCCCACAAAGGGAGTGCGAGAGGCAAGCGATTCTTAAGACTCGCTGAGGGAAGACAAACTTTTCTAAAAAAAGAGCAAGACAAAGACACCCTCCAACTCACGTGAGATTATGCAATCAAACCATTCGGACTGTTGGACCTTCAAGAAATGGTACATAGTAAAAATGATGGAAGGTCTTGATATTTCTGTGCAAACCTCCCCTGCTTTCATCTCATAATATGGATATGACTCACCCACCGTCTTTAGTTTCGCAGAAACCACATGTGGCATCATCCATATTCAAGGTGTAATCTCAGTAGTTTCCCCCGATGAAGGTTGTAAGCGAAATAAAAAAACACGCCAGATAAAAAATGAAGCGTGTAGTAATAGTGCTAGGTATCCACCAAGATCTGAGACCTTAAGGGTGGGTCAGTTGGGATGGGTGTCAACTACTTTCTTTGTTGCGTTCATCTTTTTCCAATTTTCAGAAGCATGGACACTATTGCACTAGGTGGGAGCTTGCACTCACTAGAGAGAAGGCAGGTCTCTGGGCTACGAATAAAGTCGAAAGTAGGGCTGGCATCTTTCATTTAATTTAAGATCTTATTAAGGGTGTATTCAAGGCTCGAAATCATCAATGTGAGATAAGAACACATCCGAATTCAAGGCCTCCTTGCAGAAACCCATCCCTTGAGTCCATCAAAGTGAGACAAGCCTTGAATCTATCAAGCTAAGATAAGTTCTTCTCTAATTTTTTTTGAAGCATCTACAACACCCGGATCTTAACTGGAACTACGACCTAACTGGGCCTCGAGGCGATTTCTCGAACTTCGAATGGTCTCCTCGAATCCCACAGTTTCTAAACCTGTCTAGCATGGTTATTTCTGGTGCAATGCCCCATCAGCTTGGCAACATCTCGAGGTTATTATGCCTTGATCTGCATTCACAATGTGCAACTAGTTATCTACACTCGGACAACCTCTCATGGTTGCCGCTGACATGACTTGTGTGAACCCAGGGCCGTCCATAGCATTATGGAGGTCCTAATGCAAATGAAGTAAAATGAACTATAACAAAGTAATGTAAATACTTTCATAGCTATATATTACATATCACGAAAACATAATAAGGACTAACACATGAAAATTGTATTTTCATTACCAAATAAAGTCTTAACATACCATGTATATGTGATTACATGATGCATACGACAATTATAAGATATATGTACTTAACCATAAATAACTATTGAATAAATACATCATGGTACATTGCATTGGGCGGGGGGGAGCAAATGCCCCTATCTACCCCGTAATAGTTGAAAGTGCATGTAGTCCCCATGTGTGGTTTTTTTAATTGATGAAAATCCTAATGGACTAATTTTTGCATTGAGTTATACATTTGAAGGAATTTTGTATTTTCAATGGATGAGGAATATTGGATGAATTGAAGTATGTTTGTTCCGTGAATATGCAAGAAGGAGCTTGTCACGCCCAAGATGTGACCCTATCCTCAATTTGGCACGAAGGCCTCGTCAGAGATAGAAGCGCATCTCGTCGTGTCGCAAGAATAGATATCGTCACAAGTACATGTACTGAATAGAAGAGATATATATAGAGTTGGCTTACACTCGCCACAAGCTACATCAGAGTCACATCAGAACATTACATAATCATCAAGAGTAAGAGCAGGGTCCGACTACGGACGAAAACAAACGAGAAAAGAAGAACGACGTCCATCCTTGCTATCCCAGGCTGCCGGCCTGGAACCCATCCTAGATCGATGAAGAAGAAGAAGAAGAAGCAACTCCAAATGAACAATCAACGCGCTTGCGTCAAGTAACCTTTACATGTACCTGCAACTGGTGTTGTAGTAATCTGTGAGTCACAGGGGACTCAGCAATCTCATTTCCAAAGGTATCAAGACTAGCAAAGCTTATTAGGTGAGGCATGATTAAGTGGTGAGGTTGCAGCAGCGGCTAAGCATATATTTGGTGGATAAACTTACGAGTACAAGAAATAAGAGGGGGAAGATCTACGCATGACGGACGTGACTACTAATGATCAAATGAATGATCCTGAACACCTACCTACGTCAGACATAACCCCACCGTGTCCTCGATCGGAGAAAGAACTCACGAAAGAGACAGTCACGGTTACGACACAGTTGGCATGTTTTAATTAAGTTAACTTCAAGTTATCTAGAACCAGTGTTAAACAAAGTTTCCACGTTGCCACATAACCGCGGGCACGGCTTTCCGAAAGATTTAACCCTGCAGGGGTGCTCCAACTAGTCCATCACAAATTACCACAAGCCGCATAGAAATCCTCAATCACGAAGCTCGCGATCTCGTCGGATTCCCTAGTGGAAAACCTCAACTCTAAGATTACCCAAAGCATCACCGGAATCCCGATGCACAAGATATCTCGTCAAAGGTAAAACTAATCCAGCAAGGCCGCCCGGCGTGTCGACGATCCCGATAGGAGCCACGTATCTCGTTCTCAGGACACGGCGGATAGGCGACGCGTACGAGTGCCAAACCTCGAATTTCCTAGCGGTGGCCCCGTACAGTTCTCTGTTTTGGACCAGCACCATCAGCACTGGCCCTCCCTGTATTATGTAGAATTACTCCTGGATAGCGCTAACTCCCTATGCATTTCAATTTAACATAATTATTATGTTGGGCAAATGTAGTACCAATGTTGGGCCTTGCCAGACCTAGGGATGGCAATGGGTACCGTTTACCCGAAACCCGATGGGGTTTTCTTCCATTAGGGGACGGGGATGATATATAGCCAGCCCCATGGAGACATTTATGGAAGAAATTCCTCCCCATCGGGTGCAACGGGGACGGGGCTGTTTCTATAGTCCCCAGACCCGAACCCCACTAAGCCCGGTAAGCATCAGACATGTGGCCCAGTGATTTGCCTATATAATACAACCCTAGGTCAAACACTTGTTTTACCTCAGCCCGTCAGCCGCCGTCAATTTCTAACAGTGTTTTACCTCCCCTACCGCCGTCAACTTTTCCATCTACAGGTGGCACCGCCGCCTCGCGATTGAGTGCCATCTGCCCCTCATCTGTTCCACCTAGGAATAGGATGGACTCCTCCACTCCTACCAACGACCATTCACCATAGGTCAGAGACACGGCTATTGCGGACGGCTCGAAACTCCTCCTCCGGCATCCAGGGAGCGGCCAACTTCCTGGGCGAATCCAAGGTGGACACCAGCAGCTCCGTCGTTCAACTACTTCCAGTGTAGCCAACCCCAAGAAGAACAGGAACACGTGAGTATCTTCTTTCTCTTGATTTATGCTGATTTGGGAGGATGAATAAACTGCTGTGATTGTTAGATTATAGGCATGCGTACTTGTGTGATTTTTAGATCAGAGGCAAGGCAAGCGGGGTTTCTTCATATTGTTAGATTACTAGCATATACGTACATGTGAGTCTCAGATTAAACATGCGTACATGTGATTGCTAGGTTGGACTTATGGGTATATTTTTTATGTGTGATGCTAGGTTGGACTTATGGGTATATTTTTTATGTGTGAATCGGTGATGAAGAGATCTGTTTGTCCGGATACTTGTCAATTATATTTCTCATAAATTCCTTCCGTATGTACCTAGTCCAATTAATCTGTGCAAAAGGGGATTGTAATTAGACCATCCCGCAGGAATGTATATGAACAACAACTTGTTTATTTAGTACTCCGTCCGTCTCAAAATTAATGTATCTAATCAGCATGCACTAATCTGTATGAAAGGTAATAAATAGGCCATTTTGTATGAACGCCTATAAGTAGCAACCTGCTTACTTACTGTTATTTAAAATTATCTAACAAGATATATGCTTATGTGTGTTTGTCATATAAGATAATATCTTCATGTGCATATAAGATATAAGTTTCATCGCTTAATTTCAATTCTCAGTACCAACAAATTTCATTGCTTAAATTGATTTATCATATACTAATGTGATGGCACTTTTTTCTTGTCCAGTCCAACTCGGTGTACCAACCAGAGCCATGAGTCCCAACATTCAGCTGTAACAGGCACATCACTCTCAGAGTCACAAGCATCTGAGTCCGTCCATGAACTTGCTGCAGAAGATGTTGAAGGTGACAATGGTCCTGTAGAAATTTCCGATGAGGACGAGGGAGAAGACGAACAAGAAGAAGTTGAGGTTGTTGGTTCAAAGAGAAGGAAGCTTACCTCACCTGTTTGGATGCACTTTGAGAGAGTGAAAATAAAGGGGAACTGGAAAGCCAAGTGTGCTTATTGTAAAAAGAAGCCTGGAGGAGAAACAAAAAATGGGACTAACATCTCCATGATCATCTGAGGAGTTGTGTTTATGTGAAGATCAAGAACAGGGGAAGACACTGGCTCAGAGTTCTTTGAGGTTTAACTCCCAAGATGAAGGCAAAATTTCACTTGAGAACTATACTTTTGATCAGGATTTTGCTAGGAAGGAGCTTGCAGACATGATTGTTTTACATGAGTATCCATTATCTATTGTTGATCATACTGGTTTTCGCATTGCAGCCTCTGTTCAAAATGGTGACAAGGAACACTATTAGGTATGCATTCAATATACCTCTCCATCATGGTTGTACTGTATATTATTTATTTTGATATTTAAGTGTTGATTTTTATTTTATAGGAATGACATCGAGGCTCATTATGAAGAAGAAAGAAAAAGGGCAATTGAGTACATGGCTACCACTAAATCTAGAGTGGCCATCACAACTGATATGTGGACATCCGATCATCAAAAGAAGGGCTACATGGCCATCACAGCCCACTTTATTGATGATAATTGGAACCTTAGGAGTGTTATTATGAGGTATTGAAATTAGCAATGTTGTTGTCTTGAGATTATCAATACTTCTATGTTGAACATATGAATGTTGTTGTCTAATAACTTGTCAATATTTATTGTATTGTGTCCAGGTTCATTTATGTGCCAGCTCCACATACTGCAGAGGCTATAGCAAATGAATTGTATGAGTCTTTGGTTACTTGGAATCTTGATGAGAAGCTTTCCGCTGTGACCGTGGATAACTGCACCTCAAATGACAAGGCGGTTGATATATTGCTGAATAAGATAGGGAAAGAGAAGCTAATGCTGAAAGGTATGATGCTCCACATGCGATGTTGTGCACACATTCTTAATTTGATAGTGAAGGATGGTTTGGATGTGTTGAAAGCTGCTATAGAAAAAATTCGTGAGAGTGTAGCATTTTGGACATCCACCCCAAAAAGAGTAGAGAAATTTGAGGAAATTGCTAAGTTTCAGAAAGTTAAAATGGGAAAAAGGTTGGCGCTGGACTGCAAGACTAGATGGAACTCTACCTTCACCATGCTCAATACTGCTTTACCTTATAAGGTTGTGTTCGAGCGTGCAAAGAAGGTTGAGAAACTATATGATTGCTATCCTAGTGATTATGAATGGGCTTTTGCTTCTGATGTGGTGAAGAGGCTGGAGTTATTCTTTGAAGTAACTGAAGTGTTCTCTGGAACCAATTATGTCACTGCCAATATTTATTTCCCCAAGATTTGTGAAATCAAAGAGAAAATGAGACAATGGTCCACTTCTGATGATGAAATTATAGCAGACATGACAGCTAACATGAATGAGAAGTTTGATAAATATTGGTCTGGCATTAAAGGTCTCATGGGTATGGCTACTCTTCTTGACCCAAGATACAAAAATGAAATGTTGCTTGTTTGCTTCTCTAGCCTACATGATGTTAGTCCTGAAGAGTGTGATGGTCATGTTTCAGAAGTCATTGCTTCATTATGTAGCTTGCTGGAAGAACATCAGGATGAAAACAAGGATGAGGATGGAGAATAATCACATTCCTCATTGACAACAACAAAAGCTACAGCTTTAATGTCAGTTTTCAATGCACGCATTGCTCAGAAAAGGCCAACAACTTATAGGTCTGAGTTAGACCAGTACTTGATGGATGATTTGGTTCCATTGAGCAAAGAGAACTTTGATGTGTTGGACTGGTGGAAATCAGCTGGTAGACGATACCCTACTTTGAGAAAAGTAGCAAGAGACATTTTTGCTATTCCGGTAACAACTGTTGCATCAAAATCTTCTTTTAGCACAAGTGGGAGGGTTCTTAGTGACCATCGTAGCCGTCTAACTCCTCCCATATTGAAGGCACTAATGTGTTCACAAAATTGGCTTAGGAACAAGTACAAATGTAAGCTGACTTGTTTTCTTTGTTGTTGCACTTCTGTGTTGTCTAAATATAGCTCATTGTTCACTTGTTTATTTGCACAGATGCCCCCAAAGGAGATGCTATAAGTTTCTGGTCTTGTCTTGAAGACATTCAGGAGGGGATGCAGGTACTCTCGGAAATACATTTTGGTAATATAGAAGTATATTTCATTTCGCCATTTAACTAAGTTCACATTGCCATGTAGGATTTGGCACTTTGACTAATACAAGAAGCTGAAGTTGCTGGTGAAGTTGGTCTTCCGTCATCGAATAAGAATTCAACTAGCGTGCTACTATTTCTATCAGTCAGATGAACTTTATTTTAAGTTATGTGTGGTGTGTCGTCAATATTGCATGATTCATGTAATATTTTAGGCTTCATAAACGTTTGTCGTCAACCTTTATCTATTATCATTGTGTCATGGCATTTGGCATGCTCTTGTACTGCTTCTTGGTATGATATTTAAATTTGCTTTTTGAGTTGCTCGCATGATGTTCAATGTTGATGATCACATCTTACTACTTCTTAATAATGGCTGTTAGATAATTATATCTTTGTTTCTCTCAATGTACCACACTCATGTGTATACTCGTCAATTTACTAAAATATAGTAGTTGACATTGTATGCATAGAGGGGATATGGGTTACCCGTGGGTCTCCTACACCCGACAGGGGATGGGGACGGGGAAAAGTTGTCCCCGAGGCTGTATATGGGGATGGGGTGTTGGGTAATGTAGCATAAATTCAAAAAAATTCCTACGCATGTTCAGATCTTTCTATGGAGAGACCTGCAACGAGAGAAGGGTAAGAGCATCTTCGTACCTTTGAAGATCACTAAGCGGAAGCGTTGCTAGAACGCGGTTGATGGAGTCGTACTCGCGGCGATTCCGATCCAATGCCGAACAGCGGCACCTCCGCGTTCAACACACGTGCAGCCCGGTGACGTCTCCGCACCTTGATCCAGCAAGGAGGAGGGAGAGGTTGGGGAAGAAGTCCAGCAACACGAAGGCGTGGTGTCGGTGGAGAGACGAGGTCTCCCGGCAGGGCTTCGCCAAGCGCCGGCAGAGAGGAGGAGGAAGAAGTGCAGGGCTGCGCCGAGGGAGAGGGAAAACCGTGTCCTCCAAAGGCCAAAAGTGCCCACTATATATAGGATAAGGGGAGAGGGGGTGCCACCCCTAGGGTTCCCACCCTAGGGGGTGCGGAAGCCCTCCCAGATGGGGGGAGTGGCGGCCAGGGCAAGGAGGAGGGGTGGCGCACCCCTCTGGTGGGCCTAAGGCCCACCTTAGTTAGGGTTCCCCCCTTCCCCTTTTTTCTGGTGCACATGGGCTGGGTGGGGGGCGCACCAGCCCACTTAGGGGCTGGTTCCCTTCCCCACTTAGCCCATCTAGCCTCCCGGGGTCGTCACCCCCTTTCGGTGGTCCCCCGGGACCACCTCCGGTGGTCCCGCTACGTTACCGGTGATGCCCGAAACACTTCCGGTGTCCGAAACCATCCGTCCTATATATCAATCTTTACCTCCGGACCATTCCGGAGCTCCTCGTGACGTCCGGGATCTCATCCGGGACTCCGAACAACTTTCGGTAATCTCGTATAACAATTCCCTATAACCCTAGCGTCATCGAACCTTATGTGTGTAGACCCTACGGGTTCGGGAGACAGGCAGACATGACCGAGACACCTCTCTGGCCAATAACCATCAGCGGGGTCTGGATACCCATGGTGGCTCCCACTAGCTCCACGATGATCTCATCAGATGAACCACGATGTCAAGGATTCAATCAATCCCGTATACGATTCCCTTTGTCTGTCGATATAGAACTTGCCCGAGATTCGATCGTCGGTATACCTATACCTTGTTCAATCTCGTTACCGGTAAGTCTCTTTACTTGTTCCGTAGCACGTCATCGTGTGACTAACTCCTTAGTCACATTGAGCTCATGATGATGTTCTACCGAGTGGGCCCAGAGATACCTCTCCGTCACACGGAGTGACAAATCCCGATCTCGATTCGTGCCAACCCAACAGACACTTTCGGAGGTACCCGTAGTGCACCTTTATAGTCACCCAGTTACGTTGTGACGTTTGATACACCCAAAGCACTCCTACGGTATCCGGGAGTTGCACAATCTCACGGTCGAAGGAAAAGATACTTGACATTAGAAAAGCATTAGCATACGAACAATACGATCTAGTGCTAGGCTTAGGATTGGGTCTTGTCCACCACATCATTCTCCCAATGATGTGATCCCGTTATCAGTGACATCCAATGTCCATGATCAGGAAACCATGATCATCTATTGATTAACGAGCTAGCCAACTAGAGGCTTGCTAGGGACACATTGTGATCTATTCATTCACACATGTATTACTGTTTCCTGTTAATACAATTATAGCATGAACGATAGACGATTATCATGAACAAGGAAATATGATAATAACCATTTTATTATTGCCTCTAGGGCATATTTCCAACAGTCTCCCACTTGCACCAGAGTCAATAATCTAGTTACATTGTGATGTATCGAACACCCATAGCATTATGGTGCTGATCATGTTTTGCTCGTGGAAGAGGTTTAGTCAACGGGTCTGCAATATTCAGATCCGTGTGTACTTTACAAATATCTATCACTGCACTCTGGACATGGTCCTGGATGGAGTTGTAGCGGCGCTTGATGTGCTTCGTCTTCCGGTGAAACCTGGGCTCCTTGGCTATGGCAATGGCTCCAGTGTTATCACAGAAGAGTGTCATAGGACCCGACGCGCTTGGAACCACTCCTAGGTCGGTGATGAGCTCCTTCATCCAAATTCCTTCATGAGCCGCTTCTGAAGCAGCTATGTACTCCGCTTCACATGTAGATGCTGCCACGACTTCTTGCTTGCTGCTGCACCAGCTCACTGCCCACCATTCAACACATATACGTATCCGGTTTGTGACTTAGAGTCATCCGGATCTGTGTCGAAGCTAGCGTCGACGTAACCCTTTACGACGAGCTCTTCGTCACCTCCATAAACGAGAAACATTTCCTTAGTCCTTTTCAGGTACTTAAGGATATTCTTGACCGCTGTCCAGTGTTCCGCACCGGGATTACTTTGGTACCTCCCTACCAAGCTTATCGTAAGGTTTATATCAGGTCTGGTACACAACATGGCATACATTAGAGAGCCCACGGCTGAAGCGTAGGGGACAGAACTCATCTTCTCTCTATCTGCTGCCGTGGTCGGCGACTGAGTCTTACTCAATCTCATACCTTGCAAAACTGGCACGAACCCTTTCTTTGAGTTTTCCATATTGAACTTCTTCAGTATCTTGTCAAGGTATGTACTTTGCGAAAGACCTATGAGGCGTCTTGATCTATCTCTATAGATCTTGATGCCTAATATGTATGCAGCTTCTCCAAGGTCCTTCATTGAAAAACTCTTGTTCAAATAGGCCTTTATGCTCTCCAACATCTCTATATCATTCCCCATCAATAATATGTCATCCACATATAGTACGAGGAAAGCTACAGAGCTCCCACTCACTTTCTTGTACAAATAGGCTTCTCCGTAAACCTGTATGAACCCAAACGCTTTAATCACCTCATTAAAGCGAATGTTCCAACTCCGAGATGCTTGCACCAGCCCATAGATGGAGCGCTGGAGCTTGCACACTTTGTTAGCACCCTTAGGGTCGACAAAACCTTCTGGTTGCATCATATACAACTCTTCCTTAAGGTTCCCGTTAAGGAACGCTGTTTTGAAGTCCATTTGCCAAATTTCATAATCATAAAAGGCGGCAATTGCTAACATGATTCGGACTGATTTCAGCTTCGCTACGGGAGAGGAAGTCTCTTCGTAGTCAATTCCTTGAATTTGTCGAAAACCCTTTGCGACAAGTCGAGCTTTGTAAACGGTTACATTACCGTTTGCATCAGTCTTCTTCTTGAAGATCCATTTATTTTCTATGGCTCGCCGGTCATCGGGCAAGTCCACCAAAGTCCATACTTTGTTCTCATACATGGATCCTATCTCGGATTTCATGGCTTCAAGCCATTTGTAGGAATCTGGGCCCGCCATTGCTTCTTCATAGTTCGAAGGTTCACCGTTGTCTAACAACATGATTTCCATCACAAGGTTGTCGTACCACTCTGGTGCGGAGCGTACCCTTGTGGACCTTCGCGGTTCAGTAGTAACTTGATCCGAAGCTTCATGATCATCATCATTAACTTCCTCTTCAGTCGGTGTAGGCACCACAGGAACAACTTCTTGCGTTGCGCTACTTTCCTGTTCGAGAGGGGATGTAATTACCTCATCAAGTTCTACCTTCCTCCCACTTACTTCTTTCGAGAGAAACTCTTTCTCTAGAAAGGATCCGTTCTTGGCAACAAAGGTTTTACCTTCGGATCTAAGATAGAAGGTATACCCAATAGTTTCCTTAGGGTATCCTATGAATACGCATTTTTTGTTGGAATTATGCCCTAGAGGCAATAATAAATATAGTTATTATTATAATTCCTGTATCAAGATAATAGTTTATTATCCATGCTATAATTGTATTGAATGAAGACTCATTTACATGTGTGGATACATAGACAAAACACCGTCCCTAGCATGCCTCTAGTTGGCTAGCCAGTTGATCAATGATAGTGTCTTCTGATTATGAACAAGGTGTTGTTGCTTGATAACTGGATCACGTCATTGGGAGAATCACGTGATGGACTAGACCCAAACTAATAGACGTAGCATGTTGATCGTGTCATTTTGTTGCTACTGTTTTCTGCGTGTCAAGTATTTATTCCTATGACCATGAGATCATATAACTCACTGACACCGGAGGAATGCTTTGTGTGTATCAAACGTCGCAACGTAACTGGGTGACTATAAAGATGCTCTACAGGTATCTCCGAGGGTGTTAGTTGAGTTAGTATGGATCAAGACTGGGATTTGTCACTCCGTGTGACGGAGAGGTATCTCGGGGCCCACTCGGTAATACAACATCACACACAAGCCTTGCAAGCAATGTAACTTAGTGTAAGTTGCGGGATCTTGTATTACGGAACGAGTAAAGAGACTTTCTGGTAAACGAGATTGAAATAGGTATGCGGATACTGACGATCGAATCTCGGGCAAGTAACATACCGAAGGACAAAGGGAATGACATACGGGATTATACGAATCCTTGGCACTGAGGTTCAAACGATAAGATCTTCGTAGAATATGTAGGATCCAATATGGGCATCCAGGTCCCGCTATTGGATATTGACCGAGGAGTCTCTCGGGTCATGTCTACATAGTTCTCGAACCCGCAGGGTCTGCACACTTAAGGTTCGACGTTGTTTTATGCGTGTTTGAGTTATATGGTTGGTTACCGAATGTTGTTCGGAGTCCCGGATGAGATCACGGACGTCACGAGGGTTTCCGGAATGGTCCGGAAACGAAGATTGATATATAGGATGACCTCATTTGATTACCGGAAGGTTTTCGGAGTTACCGGGAATGTACCGGGAATGACGAATGGGTTCCGGGAGTTCACCGGGGGGGCAACCCACCCCGGGGAAGCCCATAGGTCTTGGGGGAGACACACCAGCCCTTAGTGGGCTGGTGGGACAGCCCACAAGTGGTCTATGCGCCAAGAGAAGAAAAATCAAGAGGAAAAGAAAAAAAAAAGGAGGAAGTGGGAAGGGAGGGGGACTCCCTCCCACCAAACCTAGTCCAACTCGGTTTGGGGGGGGGAGAGTCCTCCCCCTTGGCTCGGCCGACCCCCTTGAGGGTCCTTGGACCCCAAGGCAAGGCCCCCTCCCTCCCACCTATTTATACGGAGGTTTTAGGGCTGATTTGAGACGACTTTTCCACGGCAGCCCGACCACATACCTCCACGGTTTTTCCTCTAGATCGCGTTTCTGCGGAGCTCGGGCGGAGCCCTGCTGAGACAAGGTCATCACCAACCTCCGGATCGCCGTCACGCTGCCGGAGAACTCTTCTACCTCTCCGTCTCTCTTGCTGGATCAAGAAGGCCGAGATCATCGTCGAGTTGTACGTGTGCTGAACGCGGAGGTGCCGTCCGTTCGGTACTAGATCGTGGGACTGATCGCGGGATTGTTCGCGGGGCGGATCGAGGGACGTGAGGACGTTCCACTACATCAACCGCGTTCTCTAACGCTTCTGCTGTACGATCTACAAGGGTACGTAGATCACTCATCCCCTCTCGTAGATGGACATCACCATGATAGGTCTTCGTGCGCGTAGGAAAAATTTTGTTTCCCATGCGACGTTCCCCAACATTTTTCCGCTTTGGGTTCGAGCTTTTCTGGTTGAAGTTTCTTCACATAAGCATCGCAGCCCCAAACTTTAAGAAACGACAACTTAGGTTTCTTGCCAAACCATAGTTCATACAGTGTCATCTCAGCGGATTTAGACGGTGCCCTATTTAAAGTGAATGCTGCAGTTTCTAATGCGTATCCCCAAAATGATAGCGGTAAGTCGGTGAGAGACATCATAGATCGTACCATATCTAATAAAGTGCGATTACGACGTTCAGACACTCCGTTGCGCTGCGGTGTGCCAGGCGGCGTCAGTTGTGAAACGATTCCACACTTCCTTAGGTGTGTGCCAAACTCGTGACTCAAATATTCTCCTCCACGATCGGATTGCAGACATTTAATTTTTCTGTCACGTTGATTCTCAACCTCACTCTGAAATTCCTTGAACTTTTCAAACGTCTCAGATTTGTGCTTCATCAAGTAGATATACCCATACCTACTCAAATCATCGGTGAGAGTGAGAACATAACGATAACCACCGCGAGCTTCAACGTTCATTGGACCACACACATCAGTATGTATTATTTCCAATAAGTCGGTTGCTCTCTCCATTATTCCTGAGAATGGAGTCTTAGTCATCTTGCCCATGAGGCACGGTTCGCATGTGTCAAATGATTCAAAGTCAAGAGACTCTAATAGTCCATCAGTATGGAGCTTCTTCATGCGTTTAACGCCGATATGACCAAGGCGGCAGTGCCACAAGTATGTGGGACTATCATTATCAACTTTGCATCTTTTGGTACTCACACTATGAATATGTGTAACGTCACGATCGAGATTCATCAAGAATAAACCATTCACCAGCGGAGCATGACCATAAAACATATCACTCATATAAATAGAACAACCATTATTCTCTGACTTAAATGAGTAGCCGTCTCGCATTAAGTAAGACCCTGATACAATGTTCATGCTTAAAGCTGGTACTAAATAACAATTATTAAGGTTTAAAACTAATCCCGACGGTAGATGTAGAGGTAGCGTGCCGACGGCCATCACATCGACCTTTGAACCATTCCCGACGCGCATCGTCACCTCGTCCTTGGCCAGTC
Source organism: Hordeum vulgare subsp. vulgare (assembly GCF_904849725.1). Lineage (NCBI taxonomy): Eukaryota > Viridiplantae > Streptophyta > Magnoliopsida > Poales > Poaceae > Hordeum > Hordeum vulgare. Next base: position 565,849,023 of record NC_058522.1, on the reverse strand, counting down.
TCCGCTTATTCCGCAGTTCCTGCTTTGAGTTGCAAATGTGAGCAACAACACCAGTATCAAATACCCAGGAGCTACTACGAGCGCTGGTAAGGTACACATCAATAACATGTATATCAAATATACCTTTAACGTTGCCGGCCTTCTTGTCCGCTAAGTATTTGGGGCAGTTCCGCTTCCAGTGACCCTTTCCCTTGCAATAGAAGCACTCAGTCTCAGGCTTGGGTCCGTTCTTTTTCTTCTTCCCCGCATCTGGCTTACCGGGTGCGGCAACAGCTTTGCCGTCTTTCTTGAAGTTCTTCTTACCCCTGCCTTTCTTGAAACTAGTGGTCTTGTTGACCATCAACACTTGATGCTCCTTCTTGATTTCTACTTCTGCAGACTTGAGCATCGAGTACAACTCGGGAATGGTTTTCTCCATCCCTTGCATGTTGTAGTTAAGCACAAAGCCTTTGTAGCTTGGTGGGAGAGACTGGAGGATTCTGTCAATGATAGCATCATCCGGAAGTTCGACTCCAAGTGAAGTCAGACGACCGTGTAACCCAGACATTTTGAGTATGTGCTCACTGACATAACTGTTCTCCTCCATCTTACAGCTGAAGAACTTGTCGGAGACTTCATATCTCTCGACACGGGCATGAGCTTGAAAAACTAGCTTCAGCTCTTGGAACATCTCATATGCCCCGTGTTGCTCAAAACGTCTTTGGAGCCCCGTTTCTAAACTGTATAACATGCCACACCTGACCAGAGAGTAGTCATCACTCCGCGCTTGCCAGACGTTTAGAATGTCCTGGGCTGCTGCGGGAGCGGGAGGGTCACCTAGCGGCACATTAAGGACATAGGCCTTTTTAGCTGCTTCAAGGATGAGCTTCAGGTTGCGAACCCAGTCCGCATAGTTGCTACCATCATCTTTCAGCTGTTTTTCTCTAGGAATGCGTTGAAGTTGAGGTTGACGTTGGACATCTACAATATTTGTAAAGACAACTTTTAGACTAAGTTCATGACAATTAAGTTCATTTAATCAAATTAAGTATGAACTCCCACTTAAATCGACATCCCTCTAGTCATCTAAGTGATACATGATCCATGTTGACTAACCCGTGTCCGATCATCACGTGAGACGGACTAGTCACCATGGTGAGCAACTTCATGCTGATCGTATTCAACCATACGACTCATGTTCGACCTTTCGGTCTCTTGTATTCGAGGTCATGTTTGTACATGCTAAGCTCGTCGAGTCAACCTAGGTGTTTCGCGTGTGTAAATCTGGCTTACACCCGTTGTATGCGAACGTTAGAATCTATCACACCCGATCATCACGTGGTGCTTCGAGACAACGAACCTTCGCAACGGTGCACACTTAGGGGAATACGTTCTCGAAATTTTAAGAGGGATCATCTTATTATGCTACCGTCGTTTTAAGCAATAAGATGTAAAACATGATAAACATCACAATGCAATCATATAGTGACATGATATGGCCATTATCATCTTTGCTCTTTCGATCTCCATCTTCAGGCATCGCATGATCATCATTGTCACCGGCGTGACACCATGATCTCCATCATCATGATCTCCATCATCGTGTCTCCGTGAAGTCATCACGCCAAGTACTACTATCACTACTACTATGGCTAACCGTTAGCAATGAAGTAAAATAGTAAGCACATGGCGTTTCATCTCATACAATAAATTAAGACAACTCCTATGGCTCCTGCCGGTTGTCATACTCATCGAAATGCAAGTCGTGAAACCTATTACAATAACATGATCATCTCATACATCATACATGCAACATCACAACTTTGGCCATATCACATCACATGTCAAACCCTGCAAAAACAAGTTAGACGTCCTCTAATTGTTGTTGCAAGTTTTACGTGGCTGATTTGGGTTTCTAGCAAGAACGCCTTCTTACCTACGTGACAGCCACAACGATGATATGCCAAAGCTATTTACCCTTCATAAGGACCCTTTTCATCAAATCCAATCCGACTAGAGTAGGAGAGACAGACACCCGCTAGCCACCTTTATGCACGATGTGCATGTCTGTCGGTGGAACCAGTCTCACGTAAGCGTACGTGTAAGGTCGGTCCGGGCCGCTTCATCCCACAATACCGCCGGAAAAGAATAAGACTAGTAACGGCAAGCAAATTGACAAACCATCGCCCACAACTTTTGTGTTTTACTCGTGCATAGAATCTACGCATAGAAAACCTGGCTCGGATGCCACTGTTGGGTAACGTAGCATAAATTCAAAATATTTCCTACGCATGTTCAGATCTTCCTATGGAGAGACCAGCAACGAGAGAGGGGTAAGAGCATCTTCGTACCTTTGAAGATCGCTAAGCGGAAGCGTTGCTAGAACGCGGTTGATGGAGTCGTACTCGCGGCGATTCCGATCCAGTGCCGAACAACGGCACCTCCGCGTTCAACACCCGTGCAGCCCGGTGACGTCTCCCGCACCTTGATCCAGCAAGGAGGAGGGAGAGGTTGGGGAAGAAGTCCAGCAACACGAAGGCGTGGTGTCGGTGGAGAGACGAGGTCTCTCGGCAGGGCTTCGCCAAGCGCCGGCAGAGAGGAGGAGGAAGAAGTGCACGGCTGCGTCGAGGGAGAGGGAAAACCGTGTCCTCCAAAGGCCAAAAGTGCCCACTATATATAGGGGAAGGGGAGAGGGGGTGCCACCCCTAGGGTTCCCACCCTAGGGGGTGCGGCAGCCCTCCCAGATGGGGGGAGTGGCGGCCAGGGCAAGGAGGAGGGGTGGCGCACCCCTCTGGTGGGCCTAAGGCCCACCTTAGTTAGGGTTCCCCCCTTCCCCTTTTTTCTGGTGCACATGGGCTGGGTGGGGGGCGCACCAGCCCACTTAGGGGCTGGTTCCCTTCCCCACTTAGCCCATCTAGCCTCTCGGGGTCGTCACCCCCTTTCGGTGGTCCCCCGGGACCACCTCCGGTGGTCCCGGTGGTCCCGGTACGTTACCGGTGATGCCCGAAACACTTCCGGTGTCCGAAACCATCCGTCCTATATATCAATCTTTACCTCCGGACCATTCCGGAGCTCCTCGTGACGTCCGGGATCTCATCCGGGACTCCGAACAACTTTCGGTAATCTCGTATAACAATTCCCTATAACCCTAGCGTCATCGAACCTTAAGTGTGTAGACCCTACGGGTTCGGGAGACAGGCAGACATGACCGAGACACCTCTCTGGCCAATAACCATCAGCGGGGTCTGGATACCCATGGTGGCTCCCACTAGCTCCACGATGATCTCATCAGATGAACCACGATGTCAAGGATTCAATCAATCCCGTATACGATTCCCTTTGTCTGTCGATATAGAACTTGCCCGAGATTCGATCGTCGGTATACCTATACCTTGTTCAATCTCGTTACCGGTAAGTCTCTTTACTCGTTCCGTAGCACGTCATCGTGTGACTAATTCCTTAGTCACATTGAGCTCATGATGATGTTCTACCGAGTGGGCCCAGAGATACCTCTCCGTCACACGGAGTGACAAATCCCGATCTCGATTCGTGCCAACCCAACAGACACTTTCGGAGGTACCCGTAGTGCACCTTTATAGTCACCCAGTTACGTTGTGACATTTGATACACCCAAAGCACTCCTACGGTATCCGGGAGTTGCACAATCTCACGGTCGAAGGAAAAGATACTTGACATTAGAAAAGCATTAGCATACGAACAATACGATCTAGTGCTAGGCTTAGGATTGGGTCTTGTCCACCACATCATTCTCCCAATGATGTGATCCCGTTATCAATGACATCCAATGTCCATGATCAGGAAACGTTGATCATCTATTGACTAACGAGCTAGCCAACTAGAGGCTTGCTAGGGACACATTGTGATCTATTCATTCACACATGTATTACTGTTTCCTGTTAATACAATTATAGCATGAATGATAGACGATTATCATGAACAAGGAAATATGATAATAACCATTTTATTATTGCCTCTAGGGCATATTTCCAACATGGGGATGGGCTGATTGTTCTCTCAACGGGACGGGGGAGAAAAGATACTCCCCGGCCGGGTGCAGACCCGTTGCCATCCCTAGCCAGACCGGCTTTAATCTAAAACGAATTATCAAGGGGGTCCCCATAACAACCCCGATCGTGTTAGGAGCGCTCAATTATGGAACATAACACCGGGAGCCGAAACTAAGGGGGCAAAGGTGGAACAAAACACCAGGCTAGAAAGGCCGAGCCTTCCACCTTTTACCAAGTATATAGGTGCATTAAATTAAATAGCATTAATATGGTGATATGACAAGGGACCCATGTTATCACATGGAAGCAACTGCACCTGCAACTAGCAACACTAACAACATGGTTAAGCAAGCAGTAACATAGCCAATCAGTGGTTTGCTAGGTTGAACAGGTTGAAGGTTTTCATGGCATTGTTGAGAGGCTGATATTTAACAGGTGGTAGGCAACGAGACATAATCGATGGAAGCGATAAAGCTAGCATGGCAATGATAGTAATGGTATCTGGGGAAATGGTCATCTTGCCTGAGATCCCGATTGGAAGAAGAATGCCTCCGTGAAGCAGACGAACCAACGTAGCCGAACGGGTCCTCTCAATCCGGCACGCTTGCGGAACTCTATCGAGACGGAGGAAACCGGAAACAAGCATCAACGCACGATATACACCACACGATGCAAGACACACATGATGCATGAACGGTCTAATGCACGGCATGACAATCACAACAATCAAACACTACACATTAAGTGAAGCTCCATATGCAACGAGTTGTATATCGACAAAGCTCCACGTTTAATTATTTAGTTCATTCCCGTTTATTAACACGGCAATATTAAAATGTTGTTAACATGACACGGGGTGAAGCACAAATTAATCTACCTAGCTAGGCATTTTAAATGAGGCCGGAAACGTCATATAGCATTTCCGAAATGACCTCACATGTTAATTTATAATTCTGTCCAGATATGAACTAACACATTTAATTAGTTGTTAAACAGCAAAACAAATAGGTTCACGTGATTCTACGCGTCAAGACAAGCAATTTACATATAGAGATCATCTCCAACGGAGCTACGGATCAAAAGTTACAAGCACCGCAAGATATGATAGCATGAATGCAATATGTGTGCAACGACGGTCACGAGCACTTCAAAACACACAACCAGCAAGATAAAATGAAACTACACGAGATTCTAAGCAAGTTTCATGTAGGACACGATCAAATCGGAGCTACGGTTCAACAACTACGAGCAAAACAAGAAATCATTACAAACTGCCAAAATCAGCCACATAGCATTTTCTACGCCCCACAACTACGAACTACACTATTCCGATAAACTCAAGCAAGGCATGGCACGAAAGAGGGCAAGAAGCACTACTACAAATAACTAACAACAACTAGCATGGCAGGAAGGATCACTAGAGAAAGAAGTCATAAAGTGGCATCTCACACACTATTTCAGACTTAGTGAAAATTACACCTCATGAAAGTGCAGTTTTCGATCTGAAGCAATATTGACAGCAGCAAAACCTATAGCTACAGGACTCCAAATGGCATGAAAATTCACAGAATGCTAGATAAACACAAGGGCTACAACTAACTTCATTGCACCAACCTCAAAAGAGCTACAGATCACAAGATACAAGCAAGACAAGACATCAACTAAATATAACAGATCTCAGACTTAGAAATATTTCAGCTCCTCCAAATCAGCACTATTTCTAATAACTTGAGAGCAAGCAAACCACACCTAAACATGCATTTCTTTTGCAAATAAAAATACCAGGGGCTAGACTAAACACCCAAGAACAACTCCCTAGTTGACAACTCCTTCAAACGAAGCACGGAATAAATCCTACGAATTAAACAAAAGGGCAACACGGCAAAATATCGCGCGAACTAACTTGCCCAAAAGCTAAAACTAATTGCACAGAAAAATCCTACCCTGAAAACATATAAAATATGTGGGGTTGCACAGCAAAATAATACCACACATAAATGCGAGAAAATAACCTATACGCGGGAAAATAAATTAGCGGCAATTCCCTACATGCAAAAATACAAATGGCTACTCTAAAATACATGGAAAATAGGTTCCTAAAACATGGGCATTTCTAATACGGCATACGAACAACCCGGTCTTGCGCGAAAAATAATTACGGGCACGATTCTTATGGGACAGCACGATACTCTAGGCAAACAGTGGTTCAAACCTCATCAAACATTTATGCAAGTTGCAAAAACGGATACTACGCGAAATTCTACACCAAATCCATATATAGATCACCTCGATCCGACTTACGGAATATAAGTTACGGGGTTTTAAAATAGCTATTTTCTGGAATTTACTAATTGGGAGCTGCTACGCATCCACCGGTGGATATTTACTAAACATCCGTCACCTGGACAGCCGTTCGATCTCGCGCGTAGCCGTCCGATCCGCTCCTGGACTTAATTCCTGAAACGACGTTCGAGTTGCAGAAACAATCGCTTTGTTGCAAAAAATAAACTTTGGACCCACTAATTCCTGAAACAACGGTCGAGTTTCAGAAGCAATTGCTTGTTTTAAAAAAAAATTGTTCATCTTTTCTACAAACATAGGTGCTGTTGCGGAAGAATTTTTTGCAACAAAGGTCATGTTTCAGGAAAAAAAATTCAGCGGGCTGGGATGGGGCGGCGCTACGGCGGTGCAGGGCGACGGGCGGCGAGGTGGCTGGCCCCCTGGTTGCGGGAGCTCGCCGGCGTGGCCGAGAGGCGCTACGGCGGAGCCGAGAGCGGGCTGGGACGCAGCAGCTCTCCGGCGGTGTGGGGCGACGGGCGGCTGGCCCCTGGCCGCGTGAGGCGAGGCGGCTGCCTGCTGGTCGCGGGAGCAGGGCAGGGAAGGCCATGGCAACGACGACAGCTCCGGCGAGGCTGAGCGGCAATAGGCAGGCGGCAGGCGAGGTCGCCGGGGCCGAGGCGGAGCCGCGGGTTGGAAGAGTGAGGAGCTCAGCTTCATGACCGTTTCCTGAAACAATGATCCAGTTTTAGAAAACGGTGCGCGATCAGATCGAGATCCAACGGATGAATGGAAGGCGGATGGATCGTGCGGGATCAACCGGTGGGATGTAATCTTTTCCCTTACTAATTCCGAAAAGTAACTAATATCTAATGGGTCGGATCTACTACTGGGCCCAACACAACTAGCACAACAACAAAATAAAATAAAATAAAAACGCACAGGCGCAGGGGGGTGCTCACCCTGGCAACTTGGGCCGAATTGGGAGGAGGGAGCTTCGGGCCGGGAGGCGAGGCCGGCCCACCTCGGACTCGGCCGCGGGGAGGCCGAGCTAGCCTGGGGCCCTGCGGCCCAGGCGCGCTGGAAGGGGCGTCGTTCTCCTCGTCTCCCTCCTGGAGCACGGACAGGACGAACCATCAGCGGCGCCGGGCGCGGTCAACGGCGGCCGACGACAGGACTCCAGCGAGGGGGGCTGACCGGATTTGGCGGCGGCGGATAGATCCGGCCCCCTTGGCCCCATTCCCGGCGACGCATCCGACAAGGAGCGGGGAAGACGGAGTGACCGGCGCACCTCCTCGCGGCGGCGCGGCTCCTAGCAGGTGAACAACGGGGAGGAGCAGGGAGGCAGGGCTGCACGGGCAGGCGGAGCAGGCCGCGACCGGCGGGGAAGGCACGGGCTCGGGGGAGCCTCAGGCGGCGCGGACAGTCCGGCGGCCGGCGGCTCGAGGCGCGGGGCTGGCTACGGGAGCCTCGGCTCCAAGCGGAGGCGCGGACGAACCGGGCTCGGGCGGGCCCCAGATGGGCTTCGCGGCCCCCGGTGGCTGGAGGGAGGAGAGAGGCTGCGCGGCTAGGGTTTGAGGGGCGCGGAAAACGAGGAAGACCTAGGGTTTGCTGTCTAAATAATAGGGGGATCTATATAAAGACAAACGGGGGGCTATGGTTATCCGAATTCGACCCCGTTTTCGCCCACGCGATCGCAATCGTACGAACTCGAACGCAGGGTAGGCTAAGTGACCGTGTAGAGTAGGCTAGCCGGGGAAGAGAGGGAAACGGTGCGGCGCGGCAACGAGTTTTGAAACACCGACAAACGTCCGACGGTAGACCGAATACAGTGCCGCTACGCTCGACTGTTCGGGTACCAGACGGGCTCCGATCGCGACGAAATTCGACAGGCGGCCTACCTATATTAAAATAAGACCGCAAATGAAATCTCAACCCGTTCAGAGAAAGTTTTACGCACACTTTAAATACAGGGTTTTCGACGATGCCGCGGGCGCGTGCGAGTGCGGTCGGGCTCAGAACGGACAACGACGAGAACCGGCAACTAACAACGGATGCAAGTTTCGAAAACTGGCGGCAACGGGATGTCGATGCAATGCAGATAATGCGCATGATGTGATCATGATGCGACAAAAGAAAATAGACACACGACGAAAACGGGATAGAAGGGGAATCTTCTGGAACGTCGTCATCGGGCTGTCACAGAGCTCGAATGAATTCTAAATGAATGTCATATACACATTGTTGTGCATGCATCAAGGATGAGCTCATTGATTGAATCAAATATGTTACGATCAAGATGAATTCCATGTGATGAACAAGATGTGATCTATGTGGAGTTCATTGAGGATCTCAGACATTCTCATGCTTTGGCTTATGGTTTGAACCATGATGGATCATGATCTTGAGATAATAATTAAAGAGAAGAATTCTACATATGTTTTGAAAATAGAATCATGATGAGCTCATATGTTGAGTCATGGATGATTATGTCTTGAAGCAAGTAATTCAAGTGAACAATTCATTGTCCTTCTCAAGAAACTATGTTGTATCATGAAGACGAGCAAGTTATAGCCAATATGAGATTCATGGAGAAACTTGATATGGTCATGGTGAATTGAGATATTGGTAATCATTTCTTAAAGCAATGAAGCCTAATAAGAAATCAATAGGGCCTTCAAGACATCAAGATTAATCATGGATCAAAGATAACTGTTGACCAAGATGAAGATCAAAGAGTTAACTCAAAGTTGGCCATCACAAAAGCGCAAACGATGTACCACATGGGATCTTGTGGTATGGTAAGTAATTGTCAATTGCACTTTGTATACTAACCCATACTATGTGATGTCTATGTTTCTGAGGGTTAGGTAATTCTCATGGGATCGCATCAAGAGAGAGATTTCAAGTGTCCATGTGAGGATGACATTAAGTGTTCATGATCATGTTTGACAAGGGCAAGTTCAAGATAACCATCCCTAAGGATTACATGCTTGAAGCTTGTGAATGTTCACATGATGGACAAGTGAAGATGAATACAAAGCAAGGCTTTCCACATTGTGTATGTGAGAGCTACTTGAAGACTTCATCAATGTCTTGCCTTCAGCTTGAGCCAAGAATAAACAATAACATCAAGATCAAGTGAAAGGCTCGACTCAAAGGTATTAGTTCCTTTGACGTTAGTGGTGTGGAGTGATGATTACCAAATAAACATATACATTTAATAATGGATTATCGGTAGCTATGTAGTGTAGCTATTTTATGATTCTTGAGTTATAGGGATCCCGCACTATTAAGAGGGGATCAAAGGGTTTCATAATGGACTTGCTCAAACCAATATCTTCTATACACAATTCCACTCGTATCATATATCCCAAAGTAAAACCGTTAGCCAAAAATGGTACCCAAAATTATATACTCAAACCTTTGCATTGATTTCATCATCCATTTTGTTTGATATTGGGTGGTTCTCTATGTGAGGACCTGGAGCTTTTCAATAGCTATGAAACGAGCTGAATATCATCAACATCGGAGTTTGTATGTAAAAGTTACGCATGTTCTATTATTGGTACGCTAACTGTTTATTGGAGGGACGGAACTTCCGGGAAGGTTCCAGGATAAACAGAAAGTTTGCGAAAATCTGGCCCAAAGGGAGCCCGGAAGTTCCGGTGGCCAGAAGTTCCAGGCAGGTTCCGGGGCAAGTTCCGGGCTAACCAAAAACTTTACATTGTGTGCCTCAATAGGGAGCCCGGGAGTTCCAGGCAAGCAAAGAAGTTCCGGGCTATATTTTTCTATGCATAATGGCCAGATTTGTTGGGACACTATAAAAGGTACCCTTCTTCCCCAACGAGTTAGACCTTTTGGATCTGAGATTTCCCCACTGTTTTGAACTCTCTTCTGCTCCCCCAAGCCTCAAAACTCCAATCCATTTGGGGGAAAACTATCCCATGGATCTAGGGTTCATTTGTTGACCTCCTCCATTGTTCCTCTGCTCTTCCATCCCTTCATAGCATTAGTTGCTTTTGGTGGGATTTGGGTGAGAGGGATTTGAGCATTCTTGTGGTAAATCCCGAAGAGATTTCTGAGAGTTCTTGAGAGAGATTTCATCCAAGCATACATCCACTCCTCTTCTCTCTTTTGACCAAAGCATTGTGATTTGAGCAAGTCTTGAGCATTTTCCCTTTGATCTTGTTACTCTTTGGGGTTGGAGACTTCTAGGTCATAGGAGTGCCTCAGTGAGGAACCAACTTGTGATTTGTCCCCCGAAAAGTTTGTGAAGGTTTGGATGCCACCTCAAGGTCTACCACTAGTGGTTGGTAATCGCCTTCATGGTGATGTCTCGAGGAGAATAGGGTGAGCCTTCATGGTGTTGGTGTGCCTTCGTGCTAACATTCGCCTCTCTAATGGTGAGTAGCTTTCCTCCAAGGAAGTGACATCGGGATACATCGTCATCGTCTCCGTGACTTCGGTTATCCCTAACCCTAACTCCTTACTTGTGGTTAACTTTGGTTATTTGAGCGTACATTCACTATATATTGTTGTCCTCATTATATTATATTGGCTATTTCCCTGTAAAGATTAATCATTTAGGCCTACACTTTATATCCCGCAATCCAGATTATTATAATCTATTGTGGTTCCAAACAGGGCCTTAGTTTCGGGAGCTTGAAACCACCTGATTTCTTGCTCCCATCTATAGTTAAGGATATGATCATTGTTTAAATAAAGTCGACAAGGTTAATTAGCAGGAAAAACTTGCTACGAAGCAGCATAAACCGCTGTCGAGTTGGAAAGCCGTGCAGCTGGGTCGTATCTCGTTTGGAAAGCCATGCAGCTGGGTCGTATCTCGTTTGCAAAGCACGATACGGGCCTGTTTATTTGTGGTCTCTACCACAACCCTGAATCCCTGATTGCAGCGACTCCTCCAACTAACTATAGACAACAAAATTCTTTACAAAAAAAACTATAGACAACAAAAAATTACGGCCGGACCGGGCGTTTGTTGTCGGAACGACGACACAGTTCAGACACACGATATTTTTCCTTTCAGAAAGGGAATTGTTTCCAACCCGCGCCGCGGCCGAACCGACGCGCCCGTTGACCCCTGGCACGCGGGTCTTGCAACATTTTTCTCATTCGCGCGCTTCTTTGGTCAATGGATGCAACATTTTTCGTCTAAATATGTTTCAACCTGCGTCATTTTTGCTGCAAGCGTTTTTTACTATATTTTGTCTTTGTAAAAAAACTGCATATAAGTTTGGTTGCAACTCTAGTTCGTCGGATTTTTTGTTACAATCGATGTTTTTTTTACTTTTTGCTACAACCGTGTTAATTTTTGCTACAACCGGCATCATGTTTTGCTCTAACCGTTCATTAAAAAGTTGCATACACATCACGTAAATTTTTGTTACAACCGGCGTTTGACTTTTGCTACCATGTACCATCAGCTTTGTTTTTTTGCTACGATCACGTAAATATTTTTTTACTACAAATTTTATTTTTTGTTGCAACCGTTGAAAAAATTACTGCATAACATCAAAATTTTGCTGCATAGGAAGAAAAATGTTGCATGCGGATCTAAAGATGCGGACGACGCGGGATTGGTGGATCCTGCGGCCCGCGCGCGGCCAGCCGAAAATCTGGGTCGGCGCGGGCGCAGATCACCCCCTTTAAGAAAACAAGAAGACCAGATACGATGGGTATCCCCTTTGCCACGGCCTCGCCGACCACGTCGTCATCCGGTGGCGGCACTGGCACCGTCCGCGGCACCGGGTCTCACCTATTTCAGATAGACGGCTACTCCATCGCCAAACGCATACCCACCGGCTCGGGCTTAAAGTCTTGCCACCGCTGGATTCTCTTTCTCTACCCCAACGGCGCCGTAGAAGACGACGGCTTCATGTCCGTCTTCCCCGTCCCCTACGAGGTCTTCACCGGCTTTGTTAAGCTGCAATTCGAGCTCAGCTTCATCGACGAGGTTGAGAAGCAGGATCCGGCGCACGTCCGCACGAAGCAGGTCATCGATCTACTTAGCAGCAACTACGGCGTGGACTATCCCAGGTTCATCGCGCTGGAGGCCTTTGAAAAATCCAAGCATCTCAAGGAGGACCGCTTCACCATCCGGTGCGACGTTCTCGTCACGGAGAGACCTGCCGCCCAGAGATGCGCCGGCTGCAACCTCCGGTCGCCGTCGTTGGCGGTGGAACCGGCCCCCCATGCGTGTTTCTGCGACGTCTGCCACGACGCCAGCCGGGACGACCCGTCCGCAAACCATTGCGCAGGCTGCCATGGACCCTTCACCGCCATTATCCTCGCCGTCACTAGGCTCCCATATGGCCATCTGGAGCTAGACTAATTTCCGTAACAAGTTCAATCTTTCTCTGTTAACTTTTTGGCCATTACTTATGAGTTCTACTACACACGTGGTTCTATGTTAGAATGATCTTGCCTTAATTCTCAGTAATGCTACACGTATAGGGGCATACCGCATACGAGGTTTTTACATCTTGATTTAAGATATAGCGCGAGTTCTTTTGATGTTTTTTTTGGTCTTCTAGAATAAACTGTCCCCTACCAAGTTTATCCTAGAAACTCATCCAGAAATATTTTAGAATAAGTTGTTCAGTACTCAGCTTATTTTAGAAACTCAACCAAAAATATATTTTTAAAAACATATTAGTCAAGTCTTAATTAGTAAACTTATAAAAAAATTAGTTGGCTTCTAAAATAAACTGGATAGGGGCAGCTTATTTCAGCTTATTCTAGAATTAACAAAAAAAACTGGCACATAGTACTACATTAGTCATCGAGTCTAATTTACGCTGCCACAGATGCGATCTGACTAGTGCACGTTATAGCTAAATTATATACAGGTAATAATAGAGGCATCCACCATATTCTAGATTTTTGTAAGATATTATTTTATTTTACTATGGAATACGAGAAGACAAGGAAAGTTTTGATTCCATTGAGGTTTTTGATTTGGGTATTGACAGTCCAAGGAAACGGAAGTTTTGATTTAGTTAAGATTTCGGTAAAATTTGATTTGATGGTGTTTGAAAGTACCAATTTGGTTTAGAGTGTTCCAAGTTACTCTATTTGTATTGGTTTTGTTTTGTGGAGATTAGTAAAAACCAATACAAAACCAAAGACGGAAAGGGGCGTGGGAGAAAAAAAATTCAAGAAAGAGGTGGAAGCGATGCTAGAATATCCATTAAACAGTACGGATGCCACTTAGCTAATAAATAATTTATTATTATTGAAACATCAAAGTTCAAATATAAAAATAAATAAATGAAAGTTGAAGTAAAAAAAATGAAAATGAATAGAAGGGGGGTGTAATGGGCTGGTCGAGGAGAGGTGATACGCAACAACGGCGAGAGCGATTCTGGTATAAGGCCAACTGCAACGCATGAACCCATTTCGTTCAAGAGTATACGTTTGAATAAAAAAAGTCAATTACACCACAAGTGCTTGAACTTGACAAGAAAAGTCAGTTTGATACTAAAACTTACGACATACATTGGATCAGTGATAGAATATGGCTTGAGGGTGCATCTACGATGCTAATCACATTTGTATATGCTCAGTGTGCTGACAAGACACGTCAATGTGGTGTAGGACGTGACCGAAAAGGCAGTATGAGCGTGTGACATGGGTTTTTTGTAAAAAACACCTTGACATATTTTTATCACAAAAGAGCCCCTTAATATTATTTTTCCTTAAAAAACCCAGCAATGTCCACCCGTCAGGAAATGGTTCAAAGAAAAAACCAATATGCAAAAGTCGGGGATTCAAACACGCGACCTCATCTTAACAAGCTCAAGTTACTAGCCACCTAGACAAGTCAAGTTTGTTGTCTAGTGTGATAGCTATACCTCATGACCCATATTTGACACCAAAAACCTAATTACCCAGATGGGGCTTAAATGAGCTGCAGTGAATGCGGTCCATTATTACCATGATAGTATTTTTAGTGCATAAATACAATTAAAAATTTCAAAAAATGATTAAAATCATATTTAGTATTTTACTAAAAACATAAAAAATCATATTTACTATTTAAATTATAAAATTACTTTCAAAATAATGCTTGAATATATTTTAGAATTACAAGAATAGTAATTTAAATAATAATTTTTCTCATAAAGTGAATACATGAATATTTATCTGAATGCATGAATACAGCCAAAAATAGATGTATATTTTCTGAATGCATTAATAATGCATGATTTTTTCATAATTTATGAAAATTATTATAATTCATAAATATTATTTTAAATACAGAAATATTTCGAAATAATACTTGCATATTTAGTAGGATAACATTTACTTTCTTTTAAAAAAGAACATAATTTAGAATTACGTGAGTATTACTTTAAATAATAATATTTTTGGAATTACTTGAAAATTATTTTAAATAATAATAATTTCTATAACTTCATGACCATTTTGTTAAACATGATTGTATTTTAGAATTAAATGAACATTATCTTAAATAGTTTCCTTATAATTACAAAATTATTATATTAAATAAGTTAATTTATTTGTATCTATAATATTTTTAATTTACATCTTACTACAAAATAATGTGAAAAATAAAAAAAATATATGTGAAAATGGCCCTAGGTGACTGAAGCCATATAAGTCCTTTATGTGTGCTTGCCTATAGGTCTTTATGGGTAGAAATCCCATTTGCACGGCAAGTAATACACGGTGTGGTGGCTAGCCTCTACCGGCTCGCGTTAAACATGTGTTCGAACCTTGGCGGTGCTAAATCTTTCGTCCCGTATTTCCTTTATTGTATTGTGTTTTCGTGGGTGGTGTCCAATTGTCATAGTGTGTTTCAGGGTTATTTTAAGAAGAAGAATTGAGGTGCTTTTGCAAGAAAAAATAAAATATCAGGGTGTTTTGGTAAAAAAACAGGCAACACGTCCGTCCCCGTCTTCCGTTCACTGACATTGGATCCCACATCACGATGACGCGCCGGAATTGCCAACTCGGTTACACCGAGTTTCCCTGTCTACTGACAGTTGAGGAACTCGGTGACACCGATTTTGCCATCTCGGTGACACCAACAGCGCACGGGTATATATACGTGCGACTGGACCTTTTGATTTTACTTTGTCAAAACGGTTCGTTCACCAAACCCACCCACCCCCCGAGACCCGAGGTCATAGCCTTAACTCCTCGAGCACCGCCGCCACTGGGACTCACCGTCGTCGATGAAATCTGCTCCTTCGTCGTCGCCGTAGCCGAACCGCCACCGAGCTAGGTACGGTTCGATCCCCTTTGCGTTCCCCGTATGTTTCTCACGCATTGGATCTTTTAATTCTTCTTTCCACTTTGTGCAAACCTCCTGTCCACCAGATAAAATCAGTAGATTAGGAGAAGTAGGAAATTTCGGATCTGATCTGCCGCAGAATGCAACTCGGTGAGACCAAATTTGTTAAATTGGTTCCACCGATTCCTGTTTTAGGGTTCCTGAGAAGCAGCTCGGTGAGACCGAGCAACTATTTTCGGTGCCACCGAAAATGACTGCCAAGTTTCTGTTAAGCGAGTTTGTTTTCTCGGTGACTCCGAAAATGCCAACTCTGTGCCACCGATTTACATCCTGCAGAAGATCATACCCTAAGTTTCAGACTTCAAATTTTCAAAAAATATCTGAATTTTGTGATGCTCATTCATTCTGTCTTTCCTACATCCACTTCACATGATCTGTTGTTTGCTGTTGAGTGTGTCTGTCAGTATGTCAGGTTCAGATGACACTCATAATGATTTGAGAGAGCAGAGTATCGAGATGGATGCTGGCTCTAGTCCAGAGAGGACAGACTCTGACCCTGGATCATACAGTTCTCATGGCTTGCCCAAGGCAGGCACCAGGCAAAGGAGGAAGCTAAATTCTAATGAGGAGGACTTAGACTTTTTGCCAGAAGAAACTTCAACCCCTCCTAAGGCTCCTCCAAGGAAAGTTGTCAGGAAGATGTCTGCCAGTGATGCTGATCTGAGAGCACCTGATTATGCCAAGAAGGGCAAAGTTGTTGCTAAGGAAGCACCTGCAAAGAACGCTGGTGTGAAGAGGCCCAGGAAGAGAACTATCCATCTTGTTGGCAGAAAGACTTCTATGTTTGAAGACCCAGAAGAACCTGAGGAAGAAGCTCCTAAGGAGAACCCAGATCCTCCCAAGAAGGAGAAGCTGATGGGTGATGCAATGAAGTCTGCTCCAAAGCCTCTTGCTAAAGCAAAGAAGGTTGTAGCTTCCAGGAAGACCACTAAAGATATACATGCAGCTGCTAAGAGCAAAGGCCCTGCATCTAGTGCCCATGTTGCAGAAGAAGAAGGAGATGAGAATGCTCCAGTTCTCAGGAAGCTCAGACCATACCTTCCACTCCACAATGATGCTCATCCTGTAGCAGTAGACATGAAGAATAGGAAGGATGATGGATTAAGAAAGTGGAGAGCTGATGATCCATATACTGTCATAAGAAGAACTGTTGTTGATCCAAGGTTTCACACCGAGGAACAATAAGATTTTTATGAGACTGTTTTGTATGACAAGAGTCCTGCTGTCAGTGATGTGAGGTATGTCGACTGGGCATACATGAAGGAGAATGAGAATTTCTTTCCACATGTTCAAGAGAACTTCAGGCTAGTTGACATAGAAGATTTTGTTGGGAAGGAGATGACCCCATGGAATGACGAGATGATCATGCAATTCTATGCAACAGTTCATTTCTATGATGACTCTTTAGTTTGGATGACTGATGGACACATGTACGACGCTACAATTGCTAAATGGGCTGCTATCATTGGTGTTCCCAAGCAGGAACAAGCAGATGTAGATGTGTATGCAGATGCTAAGTAGAATCACAACTCCATGACCAACATGTACAAGACCATTCCACATCCGTACTTGGCCAGACACAAGTTTGGCTCGGTATATTTTCTACAAGCTGGTATTCCCACGACAAACACTATACTGTGATACACTCTCATGCCTAAGTCACGAGATGAGAAGATGATCAGAGGATATTCAATCAACCTGCTGCACCTACTTGATACACATACCAGATTTAGAGTGATGGACTTGATAGTTGAGACTATCCGAAGGACTGCTGCGGATCAAAAGAGATCATGTGGATATGCACCTTATATTCAGATGCTCATCAATGCCAAGCTAGGGAAGCATGCATATCAACTTGATCGTCCCCATCTACCTCTTGAGCCAGAATTTGAAGATAATGAGGTTGTGATGGATGACAATAATCCCAACTCAGCTGCAGCAAGAATGGCAGCAGAGGCAGCAGAGGCTGAAGCTGCTAGAAACAGGCCACCTCCAGTTCCACAGCTCATAACTCAAGCTGAGCAAATGGCATTTCTAGTAAGCAGTGTCCAAGGCATGGAGAAGAACATTCAGGAGATCATGCAAAATCAGAAGAGCCTTGAGAGAGTTGTGGAGACAAAATTCCACAACATGGATATGAAGGTAACTGACTTGACCACCATTGTCATACAACTTCAACATGAAGTTGACTCTGTGGAGATTTCACGCTGAGAGGATGAAGATGAAGATGATGATGACGAGGATGAGTCTCCTCCTCCCACTACTACACAGTTCAGCACTAGGCCCCAGTCAGTTGTTGTTCCTGCACCGAAGACAAGACACACATCTTCAGCACAAGCTTCAGCACCTTCAACACCAGCTCCAGCTCAAGCTCCTTCAGTATCAACTCCTCCAGATCTAGGGACGTCAGCACACGTCTTTGCAGATGTCGTTCTATTGACTCCATCATCAACTGCCCAAAGAGACGAGTAGTACTATACTTTTGAACTTTTTGGTAACTTGTTGCCAAAGGGGAAGAAATGTATAGATCATAGACTTCGTGTGAGAGAGAGATTTTGACTTTATTTTCTCTCGTTTGGTTTTAAAAACTTTGTTTGTTGGATGACTTTATCCTATCTGTGTGTGATCATACGCATTTATCCTGTGTGATGCTACGATATTATATTTTCGCTATCCTTGTGATGATCACTCACTTATCTTGTTGGTGTCATGTGCATTACTTTTACTTTTACGCACCACCAAGATGTATGTGAAATGGAAGAGTAACCCATGATCCTAATCGATTGTGCATTTGCATTCAAAAGCAAATTTAAAATAATGCACAAATTTAGGGGGAGCTCTTGCTTTTCACATACTTCTCAAAGCGCCGATGCTAATCAATGATTATATCTTTTGTCGAAGCTTTGATCTATATGTTGTCATCAATTACCAAAAAGGGGGAGATTGAAAGTACAATTTCTCCCTAGGGTGGTTTTGATAATTCATCACAACATATGCATCATTGGACTAATGTGTTTTCCAAGTATATTTGAGAAAAGTACAAAAGATGCTATGGCTTAAGGTTTATGTGGAGATGCCCCTGGATGCAAGAAAGGAATAATATTGGCTCAAGCTTCAAGCTAGAAGACTCTTCATTTTGTATTTGTGAGAAATCACTTTTGAGTCCATAGGAAAGCCAATAATATTAAAAGGGGGTTGATACGTCTCCAATGTATCTATAATTTTTTATGGTTCCATGCTATTATCTTGTCAACTTTGGATGTTTTGTATGCATGATTATGCTATTTTATATCTTTTTTGGGACTAACCTTTTAACTTAGTGCCAAGTGTCAGTTCCTGTTTTTTCCGTGTTTTTTGACCCTTTTCATAGAAGAATATTAAACGGAGTCCAAACGGAATAAAACCTTCGGAAAGATTTTTTTTTCCGTAACAGAAGATACGCAGGGGACTTGAGAACTAAGGCAAAGGACCCCAGGGGAGGTCACAAGCCCCCTAGCCGCGGCCTGGGGGGCACGCCTAGCAGGCTTGTGGGCCCCCGTGGCTCCTTTGCCCTACTTCTTCCGCCTATAAATTCCCTAAAAATCCCAAACTGCCAGAGAGAGCCACGAAAATACTTTTCCGCTGCCGCAAGCTTCTGTCTCCGCAAGATCCCATCTTGGGACCGTTCTGTTGCCGTGCCGGAGGGTGGATTCGGACACGGATGGCTTCTCCATCAACACCATTGCCTCTCCGATGATGCGTGAGTAGTTCACCGCAGACCTTCGGGTCCATAGCTAGTAGCTAGATGGCTTGTTCTCTCTCTTGGATCTTCAATACAAAGTTCTCCATGATCTTCATGGAGATCTATCCGATGTAACCTTCTTTTGCGGTGTGTTTGTCGAGATCCGATGAATTGTGGATTTATGATCAGATTATCTATGAATATTATTTGAGTCTCCTCTGATCTCTTATATGCATGATTTCGTATCCTTGTAATTCTCTTCGAGTTGTGGGTTTCGTTTGGCCAACTTGATCTATAATTCTTGCAATGGGAGAAGTGCTTGGTTTTGGGTTCATACTGTGCGGTGTCCTCACCCAGTGACAGAAGGGGTAGCGAGGCATGCATCGTGTTGTTGCCATCAAGGGTAAAAAGATGGGGTTTATATCTATTGCATGAATTTATCCCTCTACATCATGTCATATTGCTTAAGGCGTTACTCTGTTTATTATGAACTCAATACACTAGATGCATGCTGGATAGCGGTCGACGTGTGGAGTAATAGTAGTAGATGCAGACAGTATCGGTCTACTTGTCTCGGACGTGATGCCTATATGTATGATCATTGCCTTAGATATCATCATGACTTTGCGCGGTTTTATCAATTGCTCGACAGTAATTCGTTCACCCAAAGTAATACTTGCTATCATGAGAGAAACCTCTAGTGAACACTATGGCCCCCGGGTCTACTTCACATCATATTTTCTACACTTTTACTTTGTTGCACTTTCCACCTTCAGATCTCACCTTGCAATTAATCGTGAAGGGATTGACAACCCCTTTATAGCGTTGGGTGCAAGTTTGTTTGTTTTTGCGCAGGTACATTGGTGACTTGTCTTGATACTCCTACTGGATTGATACCTTGGTTCTCAAATTGAGGGAAATACTTACTGCTACTGTGCTGCATCACCCTTTCCTCTTCAAGGGAAAAACCAACACAAGCTCAAGAGGTAGCAGGGGTGAGGTAGTAAAATGAACTGATTGCTCAAATGCTCAAAGTTAGCCACCAAAACACTTAGTCATTTTTCCCACATATCCACTCTGTCAAGTTCCACATTCACAAATTCGGTGTCACCAACATTGCCACATTGGACCCACCGAGTTTGAACCTAAGACATAACCCTAGCCATTCCCACCAAATTGGTGCAACCGAAACTGCATCGGTGCTACCGAGTTCAGTGTGACCAACATTATGTTGCCAAGATACACAAAGTCGGAATTTCTGAGTTTGAGTATCGGTGCCACTGAGTTTGTCCATCTGACCGTTAGTCACCTTTTTGGTGCCACCGAGTTCTATATATCGGTCTCACCGAGATTCAAAAGTTCACCACTTTAGTGCTAATCGGTACCACCGGGTTTTCCACTTCGGTGTCACCGAGTTTGCTCTTTTGTGTGTAACGGTTGGATTTTGTCTATTGCCTATATATACCCCTTCACCCACCACTCATTCGTGGGAGAAGCACTCAGAACACACATTTCATTTCCAGATCCATTTTCTGAGAGAGAACCACCTACTCATGTGTTGAGACCAAGATATTCCAATCCAATCATTTGAATCTTGATCTCAAGCCTCCCCAAACTGCTTTCCACCAAGTCAAACTCCCCTACCCATGCATATTCTGTGTGAGAGAGATTTGTGTTGAGGAGACTATCTTTCGAAGCACAAGAGCAAGGAGTTCATTGATCTACCCCATCTATTACCTTTTGGAGGGTGGTGCCTCCTAGATTGGTTAGGTGTCTCTTGGGAGCCTCCTACTTCGTGTTGTGGAGTTGAACCAATATGTTTGTAAGGGCAAGGAGATCGCCTACTTCGTGAAGATCTACCGTGAGTAAGGCTAGTCCTCCGTGGACGGAAGCCATGGTGGGATAGACAAGGCCGCTTCTTTGTGGACCCTCTGTGGATGGAGCCCTCCATGTACTCTCGCAACCGTTACCCTCCGTGGGTTGAAGTCTCCACTATCATGGACGTACAATAGAGCCACCTATCGAAACCATGCCAAAAATCGCCGTGTCAACCTTATGTGTTTGATCTCCCTTCCTTACTCCTCTATTTACACTTACATGTGTTACTTTCCGCTGCAATACTATTAGAACTGCATGTGTAGGGTGTATTTGACTTGTCATAGCTGTCGTAGTTGCCTCTCAAGTAAAATTGGGAAACGGCAAAAAAATCATCTTGTCAAGTAGTCTAATCACCCCCCCCCCTCTAGACATACTTTCGATCCTACAACAACAACAAATTTCCCTCAAGTGGATGACCTAATATTTATCAATCCGTAGGAGGTGTAGGATGAAGATGGTCTCTCTCAAGCAACCCTGTAATCAAATACAAGAAATATTTTGTGGCCCCAACACATCCAATACAATGGTAAATTGTATAGGGGCACTAGTTTGGCGAAGAAATGGTGATACAAGTATAGTATGGATAGTAGAAATGGATTTTATTTTATGAATAAATCAAAACAACAAGTTAGCAACTGGCAAGCAGCAAGCAAAACGGTGTACGATTACTTGAAAATAAGGCCTATGGTTCATACTTTCGCTAGTGCAATCTCTCATTAATGCTAACATAATAGAATCATATGATCATCCCTCAGCGTGTGACAAAGAACCACTCCAAAGTTCCTATTAGCGAATAACATAAGAAGAAGTTGTTGTAGGCAGCGAACCACCTCAAAGTTATCATTTCCGATCAATCCATTGAGCTATTCCTATAAGTGTCACGAACAGCCCTAGAGTTCGTACTAGAATAACACCTATGATACATATCAATTAACCCTAGTGTCACCTAGATACTCCAATTTCACCTCAAGTATCCGTGGGTTAATTATTCGATATGCATCAACCAATTTCAGATTCATCATATTCAATCCAACACAAATAACTTCAAAGAGTAGCCACAAGATTTCTATCGAAGGAAGTATAACAAGAACGTGTATGAACCCATATGCATAGATTACCTCATTGTCACCTCGGGAACCCACAAGTCGAGTACCAAAACATATATCAAGTGAATCAACAGAACACCCCATTGTCACCACGGGTACCCACATGCAAGACATACATCAAGTGATCTCAAATCCAATATTCAATCCGACATAAGAAAATCTCAAAGGGAAGATTCAATTTATCGCATCAAGATAGCAAGGGACAAACACTGTATGATCCAACTATATTAACAAAGCCCGTGATACATCAAGATCATGACATCTCATGAACACGAGAAAGAGAGAGAGAGAGATCAAACACATAGCTATCGGTACATACCCTCACCCCCGAGGGTGAACTACTCCCTCCTCGTCATGGAGACCGCCCAAATGATGAAGATAGCCTCCGGTGATGATTGCCCCCTCTGACAGGGTGCTAGAACCGGGCTCCGGATGAGTTTTATTCGGTACGGAGGCTTGCGGGGGCGGAGCGGAAGTTCTAGGTTTATTTCTGAAGGTTTTTGTATATATAGGATTTTTCGGCATTGGAATCACGCTAACCGGAGCCACGAGGGGCCCGCAAGCTATCAGGGTGCGCCCTATTTGATTGTGGCCAACAGGTGGCCCCTCTCTGTTGTTCTTCGCTCAGGTATTTCTCGTATTATCCAGAAAAAATCGTCAAAAAGTTCTGGACAATTCAAAGGACTTTTATTTTCTGCATAAAAACAACACCACGATAATTCTGCTGAAAATAGCGTCAGTCTGGATTAGTTCTAATTAAATCATATAAGGTGCATCAAATCTATATAAAAATATTATAAACATTAGAAAATACGGAATAAGTATTTCATAAATTATCGATATGTTGGAGACGTATCATTAGATAATTTCCAGCGGTTGCAATTGGGGATTAAATATTCTTCTATGTTGAACACGATACCTACCCATATTAATGTGGTTGCATGGAAAATAGGATTTAATACCTTTTGCTTATCATTTATCGACTTATCAAAGAAATAGAAGTTTATTTGTTAAGTTAATAAGAGATGGTGCAGTTGAGGTGGGTTTTTGATGAAAAAACAGAAGATGTGAGGAAAAAATGATAATTCAATATGGAACCCGGGCTCAAATGCACACAGCGAACAGTAAAAATAAAAAAATCCAAAAAAAACTGTAGTGCAAGATGCTCCTGTGTGTGTGAACGTGTAAAAATTTGTGAAGTTTGGACATTCAAGTAGCTCGGGAAAAAAAGGATGTGAACAGTGCGATTTTTGAAAGTTTCTCAGATACCCAAAAACTGTTTTTTTTGCCATGAACTATTCGAATGACCAAACTTCATGAAACTTTGCACGAAGATCACACACTTAAAAAAAATCTTAATTTGTAAAATGACATTATATTCAGTTTCTACACATTTTTCTAATCAAATTTCATATATAATATTTTAAATTTGGAGTTAGGGTTTAAAAGATAGGGTATTTAAAAAAAATCATTTGACATGTACTACGGGTTGATTAAGCCAAATATCTAGGGGTTTCATGGAAAAGAAAATATTTGACTTAAAACTGGGTTGTGGGTCGATTACCAGGAACATCAGTGGAGTTCTCTGTGAAAGCAAAAAATCTGACTTAAAACTGGAGTGTGGGTTGATTACCAGAAACATCTGGGATTTTCTGCAAAATAGCACGACGGACCAATGTTACCTATTTTTTTATTACTAGGTAACAGATTAGTACTATATTATCATTTTATAAATATGAGAAGTTCCAATTCTGCTAAAATTAACTTGATCTCTTTCATAATTTGTTTTGTTTTGTATTTTCTTTGTTGCAAGTGTATTTGCTCAATTTGTTGTAATTCAGCCATTTGCTCTTTGCTGAAGTTTCGATGAGGTTTAGCAAATACTAGAAGGGTTGGGCGTGCTTTGCTGCGTTGTTTGTGTTGTTGGGTTTCTAAAAAATAATCACACTGTTTCAAAAATAGAAGGTGTATTATTGTTATTAAAAGTCAAATCTTTTAAGTTTGATCAAATTTCTAGAGAAATATACCGGAATTCATAATATCAAATCGGTATTTTTTAGACTCATCATGAAATGAATTTCCATAATTTTTTCGTTTAATATTGTGAATGTCGATTTTTTTGCTCCGAACTTGGTCGAAGTTAAAGAAATTTGACTTCCTAAAAAACTAACACCCTTATATTTTGGAACTGATAGAATATTTAGTTTGGCAAGTGAGGGAGATGGTAGAGTGTGTGCTTTACTTCTATTTATTATGCGGTGATTTAGTGGGCATTTCATTCGTGTGATTCTGTATTATCCGCTAACCAACCTATATTTATATGGATTTTTTTTTTGTGTCAGTGGTTGCATGTTTTATATTGATGTTACAATTCACATGGTGACACTTGTTATTATCAAGGTGGTTGGAGGTTGCGCGGAATTGATATGTTTTATTGGCCGGTTGCTGCTAGTTGATTTGAAAGATCGTTGGTCCATTCAAATCATGAACCAAATCTAAAATTAAATACCTCAATTGAATGAAAGTGGTCTAAAATTAGGGAATATAGTGGATTGACTTTTTTTAATGAAAGGGCTTGAGAAATTCTTGACCCGGTCAAAATTGAATGACCCGAAATTAGGAAGCATAGTATATTGAATTGAATGAGAGAGCTTTGATAAATTGTTGACCCGATCAAAATCAGATGACCCAATTTCAATTGACGACCTCAATTGATTGTGAGCTCTTTTAAACAAGGGACCTTAGTTTTATAGAGGATGGTCTCATCAAAAATTGGCACTCACTCACAAGAGGAGAGCTTATGGCAGATTTAACTCGTCCCAAGTCCACTACATCTGTTCGAAGCTGCATTCTAGACGCGACAGTGCATGGGATCCAAGCTCATAAAATTGAGCACTAATTACGTTAACAAAATATATCAAAACAAACGGACACGACCCTGAGAACAAACCCAGGTTGCAGATGTATCTTCCTGCGCATATAGGAGCAATCATACCATCGTACGTACTACAAAACAGACATCAAATTCTTGTACTCCCTCCAATCCATAACGAAAGAAGCGTCAATTAATATGGACTGGAGGGAGTAGCTAATTTTTCACAGACCCAGAAGTTGGGCAGAATTTCTCTCTGCAAAACGAAGGCACAATTTAACAGCGTATGTCACATTCAGGAAAGTTCATTATAGCACATATACACACTAATACGCATGATGCCAACATAATAAGACAGCTGTTTTACCGACACGGAAAGTTTGGTATATTTCAACTACGATAGGCTGGATTGCTCATTGGATCATAGCTAAGTTTGCCATGTCAGTCTGGTTCGTGTTCTCAGAGGACAGGCAGGTCTGAACTCGACAGAAGACCTCATTCAGACACTTCTACACATTACCGCCATATGAATTTCGCAAAGGTTTCCTTGCTTTGATATATTTGATGATGGATGGGAGGGTTCAAACTGATGAGGTCAAGAACTGCCAGAGTTCTTGTGCCAAAAGGATTTGAAAGGCAGCTGCGAAAGCCACGACTCGGCGCGTGGAGATCTACCGGACTGAGAAGCATTTGCACCAGCAGCAGCATCTTGCCAGAACTTGAGAACATAAAGGCTCTCCTCGTCAGTACATCTCTTCAGCAGAACACGCGATGCGAATCCCTTCTCGTTCATCAAATGGCATATGCCCAAAGGATCGTTGTCTTCAAGGGCAATCATGTAGAGACACCCTTTTTCTGATAGCAGCTCGCGTACAGCAGGGAGAATCCGATCGATCACTTGGCGCCCATTCAACCCTCCAGCCCAAGATGAAGCAATGCCGTTCATCCCGATTTCTTCCTCAGGTGTTGGCACATAAGGAGGGTTCACAACAACCACATCAACCATGCCAGCCAGACGTTTCTCGAGACCTGACACGATATCAGTAGCAATAACATCTGCATGAACACCATGGGCTTCAAGTGTTGCTTGAGTTGTCTCCACGGCATGTTGGTTGATGTCTGTTGCTAGGTACTGGGTTCCAGAGCCTAATTGCCTGAGCATGATGGCTAGAGATGTGATGACATAACCACTGCCACATCCTACTTCCATGCACAAACTTGGCTGTAGCGTCAGAAGTTGGGCTTTGTCAGAGAGCAGCGCATCAACAAGGGCAAAGGAATCATCACATGGTTCGTAAACTTCCGGATGGCTTGCGACAAGCTGAATCTGAGCAGTGTTTAATGTCCTTGCTGATGCAGACTGAAAAAAGAAGAAGCAAATTCGTGTTATGTTAACGTCAAACACTAGCCAACAGATTATCTGAAAGAAACATTGGTATGTGCTTTAATTTAGATCTACTGAAAGAATGTTCAATCATTAGAAGAATGGAGAGAAGTGTATGACAGAAAAGGTACAAAATACATATTTTGTAGAGCGATGCCTTACTTTAAAGCCTATTTATCAAGAAATATATTTTATTGCCTTCAACTGAAGAGCCACCTTGGGATGTACCTCATGTTTACTTTAACATTATTATGACCCATGCTCATCTAAAATTAACAACTCATACTTAAAAAATCTTCAGGAAAATCTTTGTTCCCTTGCAATAAATCCCCATATCCTCCACTATGGCACAATGAAGTTAAATTTGCTAAAGAAATTTCATTGGCAAGTCCAGATTGATGAGAGTGGAAGCAAACAGGATAAACATAGTAGGTCATATTTGATGGCTGAAATACACTGAAAAACAACAAGAGAAACATTTGATGGCTCCAGTACAACTCACTGGCAATGGGGTTAGTATCAGGGTCAGCTCGGGTAAGGGTACAGATAAGATAAGGGTGATGCTGGGAAGAAACAGTTCCAACCGGACTGGGTAGGCCATCCCAACAAGGCAAACTAGATGAGGTGCTTTTGGTGAGTACTAGAACAAAATCCACTTTGTGAAGACACCATTTATCTAATCTAACATTATCTGTTAGCCATAAGAGCAAAAAGGGCTTGCTGGATTTAGTAAATATTCCCACAGCAAACTAGATTCCACAGCACAACACAACACGGTGGTACTACAGTATCCTCCAACTTCCATGTATTCTTAAAGAAGAATCCGAAGACGATTCCCACACACACACACACACACACACACACACCACAACAGGCTAAAGCCTTGTGATTCTGAAACCGCTTTCAAGCTCACCAGCTCGATCGTTTGGGTAATGCCCACACGGGGTTTGATGTCATCGAGAGTTCCAGAGCCGCCTACGGGATAACCGTACTTAGTATCCATCGGCGGCCTGCCGCTGGAGATCGAGAAGAGGATGTTCTGATCTAATAAGGCAAGCAAAGCAAGGCGGGAGGGTGAGGAGTGAGAAGAGAGCGCGCTGACCTTGCCCCTCTTGGGGAGCGTCCTGAGGTCGCAGCTGGTGGAGAGCTCCGCCAGCTTCCCCTCCACGGCCGACACCGCCGCGCCGTCGCCAGCCGACATGGAGCACCCGGAACCGCGAGATACGATGAAGACACCCCCGCCGCAAGATCAAGATCGCCGCGTCCCCCGCTGCAGCGCGCGCACGAATCGCACGTTCACAAACGTATCTGGAGAGCTCTCCACAAACCAAAGGGGGAAACAGAAACAGAAACCGAAACCGAACCTGCCCGGAGGAGTAGCGGATGGCGCAGCCGGGGAGGAGGGGGCGCGGATCTAGTCCCGGGGGGCGGGGGCGGCGGCGGCGATGGGAGGAGGAGGGGGGAGGGGGGCGGCCGCCATGGTGCTGCTGCTGCTGTTCTGGACGGACTTCTGGTCCAGGACTCGTGGGGAACGGGTTATTGGGTCAGGCTCAGGCTCTTGCCGTAGCGGGTCGGACTCTCCTCCTCCCGGTATGGTCCCACCTTCCCCTTCTCTCTCAAGTCTCAAGGAGGCAGAGAGAGTCTATCCACTTCGGCAGGGAGCGGAAAAATCTCTCCCCCCGAAATCCAGGTGGGTGGTGAAATCCAAAACCCCCACTCCCACTCCACCGCCGCGGCGGCATGGCGCTCGTGTCCACCACCACCGTCGCCTCGTCCTCCTCCTACCACTGCGACCACCAGCTCCGCCCGGCCCGGAGCTGGTGCCGCCCGAGGAGCCGCGGCGGGGGCGGGGGCGGGGGCAGGCCGGCGGTGCTGGCGCGGGCACGGGGCCAGCTGACGGCCACGCCCAAGGAGGACGCGGCCCCGGCCGCGGCGGGGGCGGGGGAGCGGGGGCGGTACTCGTACGAGGTGGACTCGTTGATCGACCGGCTGAGCAACCTGGCGCCGCGGGGGTCCATCGCGCGGTGCCTCGAGACGGCCAAGCACCGGCTCACGCTGCAGGACTTCGCGGCGGTGTACCGCGAGTTCTCCCGCCGCGGCGACTGGCAGCGCTCCATGCGCCTCTTCAAGTACATGCAGCGCCAGTCCTGGTGCCGCCCCGACGAGCACATCCACGCCATTGTCATCGGCGTGCTCGGCCGCCAGGGCCCCGCCCTCCTCGACAAGTGCCTCGAGGTCTTCCAGGACCTCCCCGCCGACGCCCGCACCGCGCTCTCCTACACCTCCCTCATCGCCGCCTACGCCCGCAACGCGCTCCACGACGACGCCCGCGCCCTGCTCGACCAGATGAAGGCCCACGGGGTCGCCCCCACCGCCGCCACCTACAACACCGTGCTCGCCGCCTGCGCCCGCGCCGCCGACCCGCCCGTCCCCTTCGACATGCTCCTCGGCCTCTTCGCCGAGATGCGCCACGACCCCTCCCCGGCCGTGCGCCCCGACCTCACCACCTACAACACGCTCCTCGCCGCCGCGGCAGTGCGCTCCCTCAGCGACCAGTCCGAGATGCTGCTGCACACCATGCTGGAGGCAGGCATCATGCCGGACAACGCGTCCTACCGCTACATTGTGGATGCCTTTGCCAATGCCGGCGACCTGTCCCGGGTCGCAGAGCTGTTCCGTGAGATGGCGGACACAGGGCACACGCCGGACCCCTCCGCGTATCTCGGGCTCATGGAGGCTCACACCCGGATTGGTGCCACCGCTGAAGCTGTGGCCGTGCTGCGGCAGATGCAGGCTGATGGCTGTGCGCCCACGGCTGCCACATACCGTGTCCTGCTCGATCAGTACGGAAAACAGGGGAGGTTCGATGGTGTGCGTGAGCTCTTCCGTGAGATGAGAACGGCTGTACCTCCAGACACGGCCACCTACAATGTGCTCTTCAATGTATTCGGCGACGGCGGTTTTTTCAAGGAGGTGGTGGAGCTCTTCCATGATATGCTTCGTACGGGGATAGAACCTGACATGGAGACCTGTGAAGGTGTCTTGGCTGCGTGTGGTCAGGGTGGTCTCCATGAGGATGCAAGAGAAGTTCTTGACTACATAACCAAAGAAGGAATGGTGCCTACTGCAAAGGCCTACACTGGCCTAATTGAAGCCCTCGGTCATGCAGCTATGTATGAGGTCGGTCTACGAACCAAATACTGCTCTATGATATATGATTCACTCTTAAGATAACCCTTTGGTGATGCAAATCTAATATTTCAATGATCTTCTCTATCCAGGAGGCCTATGTTGCATTCAACATGATGACTGAAATTGGTAGCTTGCCAACGATAGAGACGTACAATTCTCTTGCAAATGTGTTTGCCAAGGGCGGGCTCTTCCGGGAGGCTGAGTCCGTCTTTTCTCGGATGACCAACAGTGCTGGTATTCAGAAAAGCAAAGATTCATATGATGCCCTCATCGAAGCATATTGCCAGGGTTCACAGTTGGATGATGCAGTGAAGGCATACATGGAGATGCGCAAGTCTAGGTTTAACCCTGATGAACGCTCCCTTGAGGGAGTACTCAATGCCTACTGCATAGCGGGCGTTATAGATGAGAGCAAAGAGCAGTTTGAAGAGATCAGATCCAACATGGCTGTGCCTAGCATTATTGCTTATTGCATGATGCTGTCACTCTATGCAAGGAACGACAGGTATTGGTCAAGCAGAACTATTCGCCTTGATAATGTGTCAAACTTCTGTTCTCTCGTGAACATTGCTGACTGTTTGAATGCAAACATTGAAATGAAGCCTGTGCCAATTATGTTTAACTATTTCTGTTAAAATATGTACAAACTTCGGATCTTCAGTTAGGTACTTCACAAATCTGACCATCAACTCACTGCCCCTAAGCAAGCAGACTAGCTCACCGGGCAAGAGAACAAGAAAATTTACAAACTTTGGACCTTCAGTTGGAGCTGCCGCTCATCTTTTTATTTTTGAAGATAGCTACTCAAAGTTTGAACTGTTAGATCAACTAGATCTCCTGGGCTAGCAGATTCCGGTAGTAGAGATGGAGATTACCTTGTCCTGCACTTCAGGTGCTCCCGCCGGCGTCCATGGAGAGGTGGTGACGGCGGCGGTGGCTACTCAAAGTTTGAACTAGGAAGGGAACATAAATCCAAACGACCATATGTTACTCCTCTGTTTTTCATTGTGTGTGCTATTACTGGTATTTATCATGCTTAAATCTTTTGGATCTACTGACCTAGATATGACCTGCATCATACAGGCAACATTGGCATAATACATAGCCAGAAGTAAAATGATCTGATGCAGGCATACTTATGTCTGTTGCAACTTACATTGTACATAATATATAGCCAGAAGTGACCTGGGATTTATCTTTTCTCTACTTTTTGCAGCTTACAGTGTTTTTTAAATGCTTCTAATGTGATCTCACTGCACTGTAATCGATTTGTGATTTCAGGTGGGCTGATGCTTATGATTTGCTGGAAGAAATGAAAACAAATCGTGCTAGTAATACACATCAAGTGATTGCTTCCATGATAAAGGGGGAGTACGATGATAGCTCTAATTGGCAAATGGTTGAATATGTCCTTGACAGCAGTAACTTGGAAGGATGTGACTACAGTTTACGATTTTTTAATGCTCTCCTTGATGTGCTTTGGTGGTTCGGCCAGAAGGCTCGGGCTGCAAGGGTTCTAGATCATGCAGTAAGTTATGGGCTCTTCCCTGAATTATTCCGTGACACCAAGCTGGTCTGGTCTCTAGATGTACATAGGTAATATAATTTTCTATTTGCTGTCTTTTCATTTACTGGTCCAGTTTTATATTTGTCATCAGTCTTTACTAGGTTTGTTTACATTTCAGGATGTCAGTTGGTGGAGCATTAGTGGCTGTGTCAGTATGGCTCAATAAACTTTACGCCAGAGTAAAAAGAGAGAAAGATCTTCCCCAACTGGCCTCTGTTGTTGTACTGTAAGCTTTCAACCTAAATCGATGTTCCTTTCCTATTATCATGTTCTGTTTCTATGTTGTGGTAGCTTTATTCTCTAATTGCTCTGGAATCGGTTTATTTTGATTGATTTGCTCACAAAAAGGAAGTTCATCTTAGACTGCTGTGACAATGCTTTCTTCTTGTCTAGAATTGGCAATGCTCCTGTCATTTTCCTAGGAAGCAGTGCAGTGCTAGAGTGCAAATTTTTGGAGGCCGGGCTCCATGGAGCCCCCTTCTTTTAAATCTCCGAAAATGATATTTCCGAGTTTAAAAAAAATCAAAAACAATCCTGTGAAAACTTGTACAAATTTGTGACGGATCTGGCTTATTATGATTTGTATGCTGTGCAAAAAAGACAAAACCTAGGCCCCACAACAACAAAAAAAGGCCTATTTTCATTTACGTATTTGTCTATTTTGTGTATGCCACGTATGAAAGTATATCATTCTGAAACTTTTCTTAGACGTGTTAAACATGTATTTGTGTATATACATTTTTTTTCAGTTTTTTTTGCGCTATATAAATATGTTTTTTTTAAACGAGCTCAATGGAGCCCGGCCTCCATTGGTCATTTGCGTGCAGTGCTAGTTCTACTTGAATGGAGGGCTGCAGAAAAAGAACATAAATATATATCATTTCCAGAAGAAAAAGTTTGCAAAAAATAGAAGTTGATTTTAAGCTGCTTCAGTGGATTATAAGTACATTATTCCCTTAGAGCAAAGTCCCTTTGTAGTAGGAATTATTTGATATCCTTATAGATTATCGTGCCCATGGTTGAATTTTCACAGAAACAATTAACCTTTTGTAACAATATTTTTCTCTTTTCTACGTTGGCCTGACAGTTTTTGTTACTGCCAGGAGGGGGGAGATGGAGAAAAGCACGGTCACAAGAGGACTACCGATCTCGAAAGTTGTGTACTCCTTTCTCAACGACACGCTGTCGGCATCGTTCCATTACCCAAAATGGAACAAGGGGCGAGTCATATGCCTGAAGTCCCAGCTGAAAAAGCTGCAGGCGGCCATAGATTCCTCAAACGGCGCGGCCATCCCGGGCTTCGTCCACATGACGGACTCCCGTCTGCCGCCCCCTGGCTCGAAAGTATACACCCGGGAGCAGCCCCAGGTGGAGAACGGCTCGGCCCATTCTGCCGCAGAATCGTTGGTAGAAGAAGAGAAGGAGTCGGAGCTCCTCGCGCTGTGATCTCCCAGGGTTGCGGATACAGTATTATCTGGTTGACAGCCAGTGGAAGACGAGGTGCAGAATAGCAGTTTTGGGGTTTGGGCATCCAGCCTGTTCAGCTCATCATGCCTGTGAGACAAGAATGACCATAGATACCATCCCTTTGCAGCGGCTCGCTTCATTCAATTGTACCCAGCGGGTGCTGCTGCTGCGAATTTTGTGCATCTTGCCCAGAACAGAAGAGCGGTACGTGCAAGAGCTCCTGACACGTTGGACATTGCTGTGGACTTCAGGTTCATCTCAGGATTTAGTGCTATGTAGGTAGGACCAGATTATGCATGTTTGTTGTTGCTAGTGATAAATAGTTGGCTCACTTCCTTCCATATCGCCATCTCAGTGCTTTCAATCGAGCAAGCATGAATTTATTTTTTGGTTTCAACTGGGGCAAAGATGCCACACTGTAAAACATGGCAGCACCCTCATCCTCCTGGTGAGTCTCGGCGAAACATTTCTGGCAGAGGTAGAAGCTAGGAGTTTTGTAGAACTGCATGATAACTGTTGTATGTAAGCTGCTGGAGTTCTGGTGTTTAAAGGTGTAAACATCTTGTAATACACGTTTGTTTATTTAGAAAATTTTGGTTAACCTTTTTTTTTTTGCAATGCACCTAGCTCGAATTCTTGTATTCTAGTATCTTGTTTATTTTTGAAGGTATGTCAAGTGTGAGTTTTTTTTTTGAGAATATATGTCACGTGTGAGTTAAAACGATGAAGATTAGGTGAACTAGCAAAAGGGCCCGTGCGTTGCAACGGGAGAAAAAATACCACACGCTTGGCACATGGTTGGAGGCATGGGGAGGGGATCTCATCAGATGATGAGTTCCTGCCGGAGGAGGGGATACGATGAGGGGAGCAAGGGTTAGGCGCCTCTATCTGGCCATAAGGAGTCGCCGTTGCCGCACCATAACCTCGGAGTTTCTCGTGTGAGCCATGGAGGCCCGCCTCCACCTGCAAGTACTTCGCTCCGTCGCGCCTTATCCGCACGCCGCCGCCGTTCTGCATCGAGCAGGCTCATCATCCCCGGTCACTGTAGCTGTGGCGTTGATTTGATCCAGAAGTTGTGCTCGAGAGCTGAAACGGGGGCAGCAAGCGGGCAGAGGTACGACCGCGGAGGCGGGTGGGGTTGAGATCGACAACAGTGGTGGTTGAGGTCGGCCGCGGCGGCGAGTGGTGTCGCAGCGGCCTGGGCACAGGCCAGGGTGGAACAGGGTCGACGCGGTGCGCTCGAGCGCCGCAACGGGGCCAGTGAGCGGGGAGAGGTACGGCCGCGGAGGCGGGTGGGTTGAGATCGACAGCGGTAGCGGTTGAGGTCGGCCGCGGCGGCGAGTGGTGTGGCGGCGGCCTGGGCACAGGCCAGGGTGGCCCAGGGTCGACGGGAGGAGGCAATGCGCATGGGTATAATTTTTGCAGCGAATCGTTTTTTCCTTTTGCGTTGCAGATAAATGATGGAGCATGGGTTGAATAACAAAAATTACAGGGGCTTTTTTATGAAAATGTCGCGGTGGGTTTTCCGACGAAAACAATAGCCGCTTTATTATTACTAGCAAAAGGGTTCGTGCGTTGCAACGGGAGAAAAAAGTAACACACATTTTAATCTTTTATAATCATTTTGATTTATTAAATAATAAGCTAACTAACTAATGTAGTGAGTCCTATCCTATTTTGTTGAGAAATCAACCCGTTCATTGTTAATTTCACCATGATGAGAAATTGAGGGGGACAAGCAAAGCAAAACAAAGAGGCTACGTGAATTGATCAAGGGACTATTATCTTATTTCACTCATGGGGTAGAGAATGTGGGATGAGATGACAAGCTGAAGGTGGTGTTCCACTCTCTTTCTCTACAACAATGCAATCTTACATTCAATACATTCATTCATCAGCAAACAAAATTTCACAAAACAAAATTTCTTGTCGGTGCTTGGCACACGGTTGGATGCATGGGGAGGGGATCTCACCAGATGATGAGTTCCTGCCGAAGGAGGGGATACGATGAGGGGAGCAAGGGTTAGGGGCCTCTATCTGATCATAAGGAGTCGTCATTGTCGCACCATAACCTCGGAGTTCCCCGTGTGAGCCATGGAGCCCCGCCTCCACCTGCAAGTACTTCGCTCCGTCGCGCCTTATCCGCGCGCCGCCACCGTTCTGCATCGAGCAAACGCATCATCCCAAGTCGTTGTAGCTGTCGCGTTGATTTGATCCAGAAGTTGTGCTCGAGCGCCGAAACAGGGGCAGCAAGCGGGCAGAGGTACGACCACGGAGACGGGCGGGTTGAGATCGACAGAGTGGTGGTTGAGGTCGGCCGCGGCGGCGAGTGGTGTGGTGGCGGCCTAGGCACAGGCCAGGGTTGACCAGGGTCGACGCGATGCGCTCGAGCGCCGCAACAGGGGCAGTGAGCGGGGAGAGGTACAGCCGCAGAAGCGGGTGGGTTGAGATCGGCAGCGGTGGCGGTTGAGGTCGGCCGCGGCGGCGAGTGGTGTGGCGGCGGCCTGGGCACAGACCAGGGTCGCCCAGGGTCGACGGGAGGAGGCGATGCTTACGGGTATAATTTTTGCAGCGAATCGTTTTTTCCTTTTACGTTGCAGATAAATGATGGAGCGCAGGTTGAATAAAAAAATTACAGGAGCTCTTTTATAAAAATGTCGTGTTGGGTTTTCCGACGAAAGCAATAGCCGCTTTATTATTACTAGCAAAAGGACCCATGCGTTGCAACGGGAGAAAGAAATACCACACGTCACACGTTCTTAATTTATAAAAA
Source organism: Hordeum vulgare subsp. vulgare (assembly GCF_904849725.1). Classification (NCBI taxonomy): domain Eukaryota; kingdom Viridiplantae; phylum Streptophyta; class Magnoliopsida; order Poales; family Poaceae; genus Hordeum; species Hordeum vulgare. Next base: position 565,813,436 of record NC_058522.1, on the reverse strand, counting down.
ATGTCTATAATTTGAGAATTTATAGTTACGATACAAATAAAGATGGTCTTATCCTACAAAAATGTAGTTCAAAATTTCACAGGTCTTCTATTTTAACACGGCTTGCATGTAGATTTAATACGTACAAAGAATCAGTCAAGTGACCTTCAGTTTCATCTCTAATCCTGATTTTGTTGACGTGTTCATTCCCAACCCGGATGAGTACCGGTATGAAAGAAAGATGAATAATGACTTATTTATTAAGATTGCACCCTAGATAGTATTTTTATTAAACATTTAACAGATAAAATAATATCATATTTAAATTCTACATATTTTTCTAATCAAATTCCATGTATAATATGTTAAATTTGGAGTTACGGTTTAAAAGATATGAGTATTTAAAAAAATATTTAATATATATACTACGAGTTTAATGTCATAAACAGTAAGGGCTTTTTTTGTAAAATCACCTCGATGGGTTTTTCGACGGAAGCGATAGCCTCTTTATTATTAGATAAAGATGTGTCACGCCAACTCAAAAAAAGGTGAGTGTGTCACTGGCACGTAGAGCCATCCTTCCAATTTCCTCCCTGAAACGGGGCTTTGCTTCACAGGGCGGCCTGCGGCCCATAGCTTGAGGAGGAGATGGGCTGGCCAAAAAATTAAGCCCAGCAGATTGGCTAGTGTTCACGGCGCCCGTTCACAGTCCCTGCCCCTTCCCTGATTCCCCTCTGCTCCCTCTCCGGCTCCCCCGATCTGAACTCGCCGCCGCCTACCTCCGGGGTCCGTGCCTCGCCGGCCCCTCGCCGTCGCCACCTCCCTCTTGTCCACGTGCCCCGCCCCGCCGCCCCCTTCCCCACGCGCTGCTTCCGCGCCTGCGCACTCCGCCGCACCCAGCCGCCCAGTCCTCTCCGCGGCGGTGTGCAGGCGTGAGCGAGTGAGGCGTGCACCACGCCCTGCACTACCTAAGCAGCCATCCTGCAGCCACCAGCTACACATCCATCCCTCCCGCCGCCCCTCGACTGAACGCAGCACACAGGTACGGCTATCTACCAACATTCCCCAATTTTACGAATTTCTGATTCAAACCCTATGTTGATTTATTCATTTTCTGCTGTTCAGTTATGGTTGATAGTAATGCAGGGACTGATAGATTGTAATGTAATTTATTTTCTCCTATAACTGTTGAAGGATTGGTATGTACTATGTATGTAGGCTTCTCTTGTGCAAAGCAAAACTGAGATTTAGTTGATAATTTTAGTGTGTTTGTAAGACCATGTTGATTTATATTTACGTGCTATTGGTAAGTTGGTTAGAACCTACACATGTCATACTTGTTGTCAATTTTTTGTAGGTAGACCACCCTCTTTAAAATTCCTAGGTTCGGCTACCGGAGAGCACAACTGTGCCCGCGCGAGATGGGAATGGAGGAGGCAGCTGCGGGGGGTGCCGCGAGGCAGGCGAAGGAGTCGCTGGAGCTGGCGTTCCAGATGTCCCAGATCCTGGACACCGGCCTCGACCGCCACACCCTCTCGCTGCTCATGGCGCTCTGCGACCGCGGCGCCAACCCGGAGGCCCTTGCTGCCCTCGTCCGTGAGCTCTCCTCCGCCGCTCCCCCAACACCCGCCACCCCCACCGCGCCCGCCTCCAACGCGGCGGCAGCCCCGACTGCTCCCTCGCTGTTCCCCTCCGGCTTTCGCCAGCTCTAGGCTAGGGTTCGTGTCCTCGACCCCTTCTTCTTTTTCCTCCCAGATGACACCGCTTGTCACTTGGATGCGTTGTATGTGTGCACTTAGGCCTTCCATTCTGTAGGCTGAAACTGGTTTGTGGTTTGTATTCTCAAGATTGGTAATGCAAGGGGAGCTGTGTCAAACTCTGTTACACTCTAGCAAATGATTTTCTCTTCTGTTGGCTAAAACTGATTCCTGGTTTGTATCCTCAAGATTGATAATGCAATGAAGTCTGTGTCAAATTATGTTATCCACATTCTTGCACATGGATTGATTCCTTGGAATTATGCATGTTGTTATGACACCAATACATGATTACATGGACGAATTTGAAATACAGCCTACTTATTTGTATCACCTTCATAATCTTGAATTCCACGTTTAAGTGACTGGAAACATGCCCATGAGTAGAATTATTGTTATGTCAATGTTCCTTGTTCTGGAGGCATCCCAATTAGTAGCTCTTCTTTATCATTTGTTTGGTTGAGGTTTAGGCACACGTGTTTCAATCGCTGCTAGATTCATCGTATTCAGGGACTGAGCGTTTGATCTCACCTTTCGTTATGTTATTATTTTCTTTATCACTAACGTTTATACAGTAGTAAAATGATCACCAAGTTAGCAGGCCTTGAACAAAGGTGGAAGCAAATGGAAATACTTTACACAGTTAGCAGGCCTATGCCCCTCACCAGTCGTTGTAAGGTTTGGTTGCATCATTGCTGTAAGGTTTTAGGTTTGGTTGCATCATTATTGTGAGATTTCAAATGCTATACAAAGTCAGCCTATGCTCCTCCCCAATAGTGTATGTGGGCTGGCCTGCCATCGTTGAATTGTGAGTTTGACATTTTAACTACAGTGAGCGTGCTCATGAGCAGAGTGGTTGTTATGTCAATGTTCTTTGTTCTAGGCTAGAGGCATCCTAATTAGTAGCTCTTCTTTGTCATTGGTTTGGTTGAGGTACATGCACGGATGTTCCAACAACTGCTGGATACATCATGTTGAAGGACAGCATTCGAGTTCACCCTTTATTAAGTTATTGTTTTCTTTGTCACTCTGGGATTAAAGGATGAAATGCTTTACAAATCCAACGTATACTCCTCACTGGTGGTGTATTCAAGTTGGCCTGCCCAATATATTTTTCGGCTTGTTTCCTGATGTTGGATAAATCTAATAGTCAAGCAGTAGCCTTGTATCCAATGAAGTTGTATTTTTCTAGAAGAAAAAAAAACTCCCTCTGTAAACTGATATAAGACCGTTTAGATCACTACTTAGAGTACTGGTATACAGTTCAGTGAAATTGCAACGGTTACTGCAGCTCACCTGTCTGAAATTTCAGTCAATGAACAATCACTTGAAGTGCCACCTGTTTTTTTTACAGCATTATCAACATTACCTTGCAGCTCAGACATATTTCTTTGGTTTAGTCGATCCAAATATAATAGTTTTTGTGTGCTTGAAATCCAGCAGGACTTATGAGTCAGCAGCTTCTTGTGTACCACATTAAGATTTTACTGGATGCCATCCAAAACTTTTTCTCCAGATTATGTAACCTTGTCATCATTCATTCAGCAGGTATGGAAGACTGGACGCAACTGGCGTTCTTGATTTGAAGTCGAACCAAATCTGATACTTGGTTTGCTGGAAGAGCCGGATTAGCTTTAGTCAGGAGGAAGCAAATCTTGCTCTGGAATGCACTTTGATGGTGTTGTTTCCACAAGAAAGTTGTGGCTCATTGAGTTCCTGTAAATTGGCATCTTTCTTTGCTTGACTTGGACACTACTGTGGTAATCATGACAGCCACTACATCTTCATTCATGGTCTTCTTATATTCCCATCACTGTATGCATCAGCCGGACATCTGGTGTTCTGTCGATTATACTCTCATTGACCACATGGCCATTCTGGTTGCTGATAATGCCTATCCGAAAGGAACATGCCATGGCTTGGTGGCCATTTATCGAGTCCTTATTTTGGGGATAACAGTCAAAAAGCTATGAAATGATGACATCTCTTGTTCAAGCTGAGAATGCGCTGTACAAATTTACTGCTGCTCATCTTCTGCAGTTGCTGTCAGTTTTCTTCACTTGTCTTCCAGACATGATAATGTACTGATGACACTAGTACCATATTGTCATGCACATGGAGGGAACTCTTTCTACTGCTGCTTAGTTCATGCAAGGGCACCTGCAACGCTGCATTTTGCATCTTGTTGATGCGCTTTTTGTTTTTTTTGCGAGTGTTGTTGATGCACTTATATATAGGAGTATTATCCATTATTAGAAGAAGAGAAAATCAAAATCAGTTTGAGTAATAATTTGTTATCAGATCAACTTAATCCTATCATGTTGATAATTGGTCATCGGAAAAAACTTGTGGCACGCCACGTCACAGACTCGGTCGTTAACTCGTCTTTAGCATAATAAGTGTAACGGCCAATTAAGCCACCAAAGATTATGAATAGAGCGAAAGTTTCTTCCCTAAAAAAGAAACGGTGGCATGGGGGCAAAAGATTCGCCAGGTGTGGAACACAACCAAACATGCTTGTCATATGCACCTTTTGCCATTTTGCTAACTCTTTAGTGATCAAAACGGCCTTATATTTCTTTAGAGAGGGAGTACGACCTAGACAAGCGTGTGGTTTGCCTCATGTTTGGCACCGGAATTTGCCCAAATGTGTCATGTGTATCCAAACAGTGCCCATGTCTCGGCCGGCGTGTCCGAGCCAGCCCGAAAGGATTTTGACGCCAGAAATATTTTTTGAGGGGTTTTTGACGTCAGAAATGTGCTTCAGGCCGGCAGGGTAGGGTAGGCCCGGTTGGTCTTTTCCGTAGCCTGCCTTTCCCGGCCCTATGGGCCGGCCGAGTCACCCGGCAATTCGAGGGCCATTTTCTATGCGACCAAACCGTCGCTCGCGTCGCACCCTGACCGAACCAGAAGTACCAGTTCCCCGTGCGGGCGGCGCGGCGCAGGGTTAGGTTGCGACCGGCGGCGGCGATCGGAGGCGGGGTGGGAGGATTGCGTCGGAGATCAGATGTCGCAGAAGCGGCAGCCGGAGGAGGGCGAGCGGCCGCGGTGGGGAGGCTGCGGAGGCGGCGTCCCGGCCGAGTCGGGCGGGACCTCCTCCCCCGGTGAGCCCAAGCGGCAGCGGGTCCCCGCGCTCCGCGAGTAAGCGTCCCGCCCCCCTTCCCCTTCCCCTTCCGCGCCCTCGATCGGAATCCCCACCTCGGTTTCGCTGATTGGATTGGATTGGCTTCGCTCGCGCAGGGTCATCACGGAGGTGATGCGGAAGAGCAGCATCGAGAAGCTCTTCTCGTCGATCGAGCCCCTCATCCGGAGAGTGGTGAGCCGCCCGTCCCGTGCACCTTCTTTTTGTCTTTCCTCCCTCCCGAATCCTCGTTTCCTTCATGAAAATTTTGCAGGATTGTGACGCGCTTGGCCGCGTGGTATCTGAATTAGCCTTAGTTTCCTTCAATCCGTGATCAGTATAACTGCCAGGAATCCATTTTGTACATCTCTTATTTTAGTTTCGAGTGTGTAAGAATCAGAAACTCCGCAGACCCGCAGATTTGGACTGTGAGATTACAACCAACTTTTAGGTATTGATTTGGGAACAGGCGGTTTTTATTGAGTAGATCTGAAATCGCACTTCCCAGAACGCTCTCCATGTCAGCCACTCATGTGCAGAATGGTGCATCTGCTTTCCATTCCTTTAGGCTTACGATTATGATGTGGTTGGTGACATGGTTTCTGAATTAAACTTAGGTTACTTAAATTGATGAGCAATATTGTTGTCAGGAGTCCCATCTTATATTGGTACCTGTATTTGTATTAGTTCTGAAGACGGAGGAATTAGGAACTCACAAGTCTTCACTAAGAGATCACAATGACCTTGTAGTATTAGTTACTTTAGGAAAAAGGGTTCTTATTCAATAGATCTCAATCACACTTTTTGGAAGCCACTGTATTGAATTAGTTTGTTTAGCATTGTATTGTTCTAGATTCAGAACCATTGAAACCCTGCAAGACTAGCAACAAAGCATTCATTCATATGGATATTTTCTCATTCATTTTCAGAAGATAATATTTTATATTTTCAGTCAAAGCTGTTGCTTGCATCATAAATCTTGACCTAGTCAGTGCTGTTTTCAGCCATGTTTCCGTTTAAAGTTATCCAGTGGTGGCCTTGATGCTTAATTCGAGTCAATTTTTTAGGTTAAAGAAGAAATTGAGTTGGCCCTCGCAAATCATGCCGCTATGATGACAAGGTATGATATATGACACTTCTTTGACAATTTTTTAGGTTCGTAAACTGACACAGCTTTATCTAACCACCTTGTTTTTTTTTTTCATTTTTCATTAGAAGTCCCACGTACACTGTTCCATCTACATCGAAAAATCTGCAGCTCCAATTCACGACTAAGCTTTCTCTTCCAATTTTCACTGGTTCCAAGGTTGAAGGCGAGGGTACCTTAAGTATTGCTCTAGTGGACACTTTGACCAGAGAAGTTGTAGTAATGGGCACAGACTCCCTGTTGAAGGTTGAAATAGTAGTTCTAGAGGGTGACTTTGAAGACGGAGAAGGCAATGACTGGACAGCTCAGGAGTTCAATAATAACATCGTTAAAGAAAGACAAGGTAAACGACCCTTGCTTTCTGGAGACGTGTTTGTTGCCCTTGATAAAGGCATTGGTACAGTGGGAGATCTATCATTCACAGATAACTCCAGCTGGACACGCAGCCGAAAGTTCAGGTTAGGTGCAAGAAGTGAGGATGGTTGTTTTAATGGCGTAAGAGTACGGGAAGCAAAAACTGAATCGTTTGTGGTAAAGGATCATCGTGGAGAATGTGAGTTTCTGCCGCTTTCAATTGTTATTTGTTTGTTGCACTCCTTCCTGGACATTTGATAAGTTTCATCATTTTGGCACAGCGTCCTTCAAATTAACAAAGGCACATACAAATATAAGCGCATGAATTCCTTGCCGCAATCTAGATTTGTTAGAACACAGTATCTATGAAAGTATTTTGACCAACTTAGTTTGCTCTTATTGCTATGATTGACCTATGTCATCCCTTCATCATCTGAAATGCTACCAAAATGGAAAAATTTAAATTCCTCACCTTTTATGTTTTGTTCCCCCTTCCCAGTGTACAAGAAGCATCACCCACCAGTTCTTGAAGATGATGTTTGGCGACTGGAGAAGATCGGCAAGGAAGGAGCTTTTCACAAGCGTTTGAATAAGGAGAAGATAGTTACGGTCAAAGATTTTCTCACTTTATTGCATCTTGATGCTCCTAGGCTTCGGAAGGTACTATGCACCCTCTTGCAAGGTTTACAGAATTTGCTTAGGTATTTTGTATTCTTTGCAGAGTTTATACAAGTTGTTGATGACTACTTCATTCTGTCCAAGGTTGACATGTATATTTATATCAAACTTGTTTGGCAGCATTATTTTGTTTATCTTGTAAATTAGGAAAAACTAGAGCCATCAAACTGCATATATATATGTATCAGTTCCTCATTTGGATGGATCAACTGTATTTTCTCTATGGTAGTCTAAATGAGGTGTGGCATGTTGTTGTAGATGATAGTGGTAGCTCAGAAACTATGTGGATTTCTAACCAACTCAAGTGTTTACGTTGTGCAGATATTGGGCACTGGCATGTCAACTAAGATGTGGGAGGTTACTGTTGAGCATGCGAAAACAACGTGTGTTCTCAGTGAAAAGGTGCATATTTACTACCTAAAAAGCCCAAGCAAAACTGCTGTTGTGTTCAATGCTGTTGGAGAAGTGAGAGGGTTAATATCGGAGAAGTTTGTTTCTGCTGATGATCTAACAGAAATTGAGAAGGTATTCAGTTTTCTTCATCCTATAAGTGTGTTTAGATCAAATTCATTTGTATTCCCCTTCGACCAGTTGCGATCTAGACCATCTGTCCTTACAGTGTTTGTTGTTTCTAGGCCGAAGCACATGCTGCTGTGAAACAAGCATATGAAGACTGGAAGAATGTCTCGACCTGTGACAGTGACACGCTTGTGGAGAATCCATCACAGCTCTTCAATATGAGATCTCCATCTTTGCATGAGAACGGATTTTACCAGTTGCCTACACAAGTTTTAACTGACGATTTTGATATAAGCCACTTGGACATACCATCAGATGACATTTTCTCTGTTGAACCATCATGTGCCTTGGATCCTTGTGCCGTGGGAGCTGCAGAAAGCAGTGAAAATAGATTTCAGTCCGAGCTTCCCCCACTTGGTGGCCATGGACAGCCTCGAGAATCACACGCGTTAGACAGGTTCTCAAATTCATTGGTTTTCGAGGAGAGCACCAGTCATGCCTCATTCAACGAAGACTACTATTGCCGTCCAGGTCCAGATCCCCCAGTATCCTTTGACTCACAAGATCTTGGTGCTGCGCTGAAGGGCTTCATCGCGACGATATCAAAGCCCAAGCCATATAGAGGATGGAGGACGCTGTCATATGTTATAGGATGGATATTCTACACCAAGAGGATGGCCGCTCAGAAGAGGAAGAAACCCGGGAAATGATGATTTCCATTTGCCTGCGGTTGATTAGTTAAAAAATGTGAGATATAGAAGTGCAGGAAAAGGAAAGCGTGTACAAATGAGTGGTTGGTTATCTGTTAGAACATTTTTCTTTTGCGCGCTGATCTTGCTGGTGTTCTCCCGTTTTATCAGCGAGAGTGACGCCTGTAAATAATCAGATGATTTTTTTTGCTGGTGTCTCGAGCCGTTTTATCAGCGAGCGTGGCACCTGTAAATAATCAGATGAAGCTCTGTACAGTACATAATGCGTAAATATGAACGATGGTGCTATGGCATGGGCTATCATCGGCGTGTTATTGGTATTGTCAAGTTGGTCTACGTAACTTTGCCACATCTTTTGTGGTATGACATGTGTGCATATATGATGCCCGAGTACGAGTGAAGTCTACTTGTGCAGAACCAAAAGAATTGCATTGTGCTGTCAAATTCAGACTTCACACTCCAGATGTTTGCTGGATCTGGAGTATATAATTCAGGTTCTTGCCACGTAGTACATGTTTTTCCAGATGTTTAACATAAGTGCCCATGCCGCACATAATAAACGTGATTTCCTGCCTGATGCATAAGCTAGATGTTTAACATAAGTGCCCATGCCGCACATAATAAACGTGATTTCCTGCCTGATGCATAAGCTAGATGTTTAACATAAGTGCCCATGCCGCACATAATAAACGTGATTTCCTGCCCGATGCATAAGCTGAATGTACTCACCCATAGCATATATCGTTTGCTTGCAGTGTGCGTGTACCTTTCTTCGTGGTTGATATACCCCACACGGTGTGTGTGTGTGTGTGGGGAGGGGGGGGGGGGGGGGGGGGGGGGGGGAGGAAATCATGGCATCTCCGATGTGAACCTCAAAATTGTCCTCCCTATTTGTCCACGGACATGCATGATAAGTACCCGAACAAAGGTAGGTACTCCGTTGTTCCACAACGTAGTTCATATTGTCTTTTTTCTTTCTTAAAGTCAAACTTTGCAAATTTTGATCAAATTTGTAGAGAAAAATATCAACATTCAGAATACGAAATATATATCATCAGATATACCATGACATATTTTCATATTGTATATGTTTGATATTGTAGACATTGATAAATTGATATATAAATTTAATGCTAAGTTCAACTTTTGAGAAAAGGTATAGGCACTACTTTGTGTAACAGAGGAAGTATTATTTTATCATGTTACCCAATGGCCCTGCCTAGTCCCAATTTTTTGTCCAACTTCCTTTTTTTCAATCTATTGTAGGTATTGCACTGCAATCATTCACTAGTAGAAAACATGACTTTGGTTCGAAGCATTAGTTTCGGTTGGTTTTTGAACCGGGACTAATGCTGTCACTAGTTTCGGTTCATGAGGCTAGGCTTTAGTCTCTGTTTATTAGGAACCTCTAGTCCCAGTTTGTGTTACCTATCGGAACTAAAGGAGTGGTTGCAGGGTTGCGTCAGGCTGAAGTCCATGCGAGGGCCATTAGTCCCGGTTGGTAATACAAACCGGGACTAGATATAGATCTCTAGTCCCTGTTTGTATTACTAACCGGGACTAAAAGTATCACTATAAATAGTGTTCCGTCCAGCCCGAGCCCAAGCTCTCTGTTTTCTCCTTTCTCTCCTCTGTTTTCTTCCCTTGCTCGAGTTCATCCTCAATTTCTTCCAAGTTTTGTCAAGATTTGAAGCACCCCATCCATCCAAGTGTTCACAAAGGTTAGCAACTTTCTCCTTTCATCTTTCATTGCTAGATTAGATCGTGCAATGTTCTATAAGTATAGTGATTTGTGGGTTTAGTTTGGGAGTAATTATGTGGGAGTTTATTTGATTTATATGCAATCTGAGCTCAAATTAACTACTTAGTTTGCATATGTGTAGGTGTGATTTACTTAGTGCTTTCACGTCCCCGTCCTAATCACCGTCGATCGCCCGCGCCGTCTCGTCGCCGCCACCATCTTGGTGATCCTCTTGTTCTTATTTTTTTATTCCAAAAAAAATCTTATTTGTATGATTTATATAGTTTTCTTACCTGTACGATTGTTTGTTATACATAGTGCCATGGTCTTGATATCCGTCCCCGTCGGCCCTCGTCCGGTTTATGGTTCAGATGTGGTATATTCTCTTTTATAACTATTTGTTGCATTTCTCGTTTATATGACAATTATGCCCATCAAGTTGACATAGATATTTTTATCTAGGAGGTATGTGAAGCGGAAATTGCAACCGACCCTCTTGCCGAGAAGTTAAATTTAGTTGAAAAATAAAACGAGTATTTAAAAGAAAAATTGAAAAGAATTGAAGAAGAAAAGATGAAATTGGAGTTGTATGTTGTCGATGTCGTTGATGATCACAAGATCAAGATGGATGCGATGCGCTTGAAGATTAGAAAGATTAGAAAATATGCCCTTAATAAAGAGGCTTGGTATCACTATGCTATTGGATCAATTGTTACCTTAGTTGCGATCTTGATCGCATTTGTTGTTGCATTTAAATGCTTTAGCTATAAACTCTTGTATTTTGTTTTATGAGAATACGTGTGTATGAACTTTATGTGTGAAATTTTATTAATTTGGTCTTTTCGGTCTTGTGTAATGAAGATGAACCGGCAATGGATGTACGATGACCAACACTCTTCCCAGTTCATTGATGGCTTGTAGAGTTTTCTGCGTGTGGCTGAGGCAAACCAGCGGGATGATTTTATGTGTTGTCCATGTGTTGTCTGTAAGAATGATAAAACTTACTCTAAGTCAAGAGTCATTCACATCCACCTGTTTACGTCCAGTTTCATGTCCGGCTATAACTGTTGGACCAAGCACGGAGAAAGAGGGGTTCTAATGGAAGAGAATGAAGAAGAAGAGGATGATGACGGCGGTCCTTTGTTCCTTGAATACGATGGTACTGCAATGGGGGAAGAAGCTGAAGTAGAGGCACCAGATGAGACCGTTGATGATCTTGGTCGGGCCATTGCTGATGCAAAGAGAAACCGCGCAAGTGAAAAGGAGAAGCTGAAGTTGCAGTGCATGTTAGAGGATCACAAGAAATTGTTGTACCCAAATTGCGAAGATGATAAGAAGAAGCTGGGTACCACACTGGAATTGTTGCAATGGAAGGGAGAGAATGGTGTATCTGACAAGGGTTTTGAAAAGTTGCTGAAAATGTTAAAGAAGATGCTTCCAAAGGACAACGAATTGCCCGACAGTACGTACGAAGCAAAGAAGGCTATCTTCCCTCTAGGATTATAGGTGCAGAAGATACATGCATCACCTAATGACTGCATCCTCTACCGCAGTGAGGAGTACGAGAATTTGAATGCATGCCCGGTATGCGATGCGTTGTGCTATAAGATCGGCCGCGATGACCATAGTGACGATGTCAAGGGCCGGCGCCCGAGGAAGAGGATTCCTGCCAAGGTGATGTGGTATGCTCCTATAATTCCACGGTTGAAATGTTTGTTCCAAAACAAAGAGCATGCCAAGTTGATGCGATGGCACAAAGACGCGCGTAAGAAAGACGGGAAGTTGAGAGTACCCGGCTACCCGCTCATGGGTTGTAGTTGAGGAAAATCAAGAGAGAGTGGCCGAACTTTACAGATGACGCAAGGAACTGTTGGTTTGGTTTAAGTGCAGATGACATTAATCCTTTTGGGGAGCAGAACAACAATCATAGCACCTGGCCTGTGACTCTATGTATCTATAACCTTCCTCCTTGGTTGTGCATGAAGCAGAAGTTCATTATGATGCCAATGCTCATCCAAGGCCTCAAGCAACCCTGCAATGACATTGATGTGTACCTAAGGCCATTAGTTCAAGAACTGTTACAGTTGTGGGATATCAAAGGTGCACGTGTGTGGGATGAGCACAAACAACATGAATTTGACCTACAAGCGTTGCGGTTTGTAACCATCAATGATTGGCCTACTCTTAGTAACCTTTCAGGACAGACAAACAAGGGATACCACGCATGCACACACTTTTTAGATGATACTGAAAGTATATACTTGGTAGGAAGAATGTATACCTAAGACATCGTCGATTTCTTCCGATCAAGCATCTCTTAGGAAAAGAAGGCAAGCATTTCGAAGGTGATGCAAATCACCAGAAGAAGCCTGACCGCCGTACCGGTGATCATATACTTCATATGGTCAAGGATTTAAAAGTAATTTTTGGAAAGGGGCTTGGTGGACAATCTGTTTTGAATGACGCTGACGGACACACACCCATGTGGAAGAACAAATCTATATTTTGGGACCTACCTTATTGGAAAGTCCTAGAGGTCCGCTCTACAATAGATATGATGCACGTGACGAAGAATCTTTGCATGAACCTACTAGGATTCTTGGGCATGTATGGGAAGACAAAAGATACACTGGAGGCACGGGAGGACCAGCAACATATGCACGAAAATGACGGCATGCATCCAAAGCAGTATGAAGGTCCTGCCAGCTACGCTCTTACCAAAGAAGAGAAGGAAATCTTTTTTGAATGCCTGCTCATTAAGAAGCTCCCGTTTGGCTACTCATCGAATATAAAGGGAATAATAAATATGCCAGAGAAAAAAAATTCCAGAACCTAAAGTCTCATGACTGCCACGTGATTATGACGCAATTGCTTCCGGTTGCATTGAGGGGGCTTCTACCGGAAAACGTCCGATCGACCATTGTGAAGCTATGTGCATTCTTCAATGCAATATCTGAGAAGGTAATCGATCCAGAAATCCTACCAAGGTTACAGAATGATTTGGTGGAATGTCTTGTGAGTTTCGAGTTGGTGTTCCCACCATCCTTCTTGAATATCATGACACATGTCCTAGTTCACCTAGTCGAAGAGATTGCCATTCTGGGCCCTGTATTTCTACACAATATGTTCCCCTTCGAGAGGTTCATGGGAGTCTTAAAGGAATATGTTCACAACCATGCCATGCCAGAAGGAAGCATCTCCAAGGGCCATGAAACAGAGGAGGTCATTGAGTTTTGTGTTGACTTTATTCCCGATCTTAAGGCGATTGGTGCTCCTGAATCGCGGCATGAGGGCAGACTGGGTGGAAAAGGAACGCTAGGAAAGGATTCAGTAATATGTAGGGACGGGCATTCTTGGGCGCAAGCACACTACACAGTTCTACAAAATTCCACCTTGGTGGCTTCGTATATCAAGGAACACATGAATATTGTACGATCCAAGAACCCGGAGTAGTTTGATCCCTGGATCAAACGTACACACATGTCGTCATTCGGCGGTTGGTTGGAAACACGTCTCATGCATGACCCTGAATTGGGAGATGACCTGTACTTGCTGGCCAAGTCATCATCTTCGACTATATTGACTTTCAAAGGGTACGAGATAAATGGGAATACATTTTACACGGTCGTCCAAGATAAAAAGAGCACCAACAAAAACAGTGGTGTCCGCTTTGATGCATCAAACACCAACAGTAGGACAAAGGACACATATTGTGGTTACATAGAGGAGATATGGGAACTTGACTATGGAAACAATTTGAAGGTCCCTTTGTTTCGGTGCAAATGTATCAATCTGAAAGGAGGCGGGATAAAGGAAGACCCGCAGTACGGAATGACAACAGAGGATCTCAACAATCTTGGGTACATAGATGAACCATTAATTCATCCTAGCCAATGATGTGGCGTAGGTTTTCTATGTGAAGGACATGTCTACCAAGCCGAGAAAAATAAAAGATAAGGAAGTGAATACATCATACGATGAGCCAAAGCGCCATATAGTTCTTTCAGCAAAAAAGAACATCGTGGGAGTGGATGACAATACAGACTTGTCATAAGATTATGAAAAGTTTCATGAAATTCCTCCCTTCAGAGTGAAGACTGAGCCAAGCATCATGTTAAATGATGAAGATTGTCCATGGTTACGGCGCAAAGAGACACACGCGAAGAAAAAGTTTTTTTACCACAACATCCCAATCTCGGATGTGGCTCGCTTTCACCGTCATCACTTTCTTCTTATTGAGTTTTCGGGCTTATCTGGAAGGTCCCACTTCAGACAAACCGGAGGTAATCTTTGTGTAAGAGTTAGGGTATATGTGTGTGTCTTTTGGCATTTGAAATGCAAAGAAACATTATGTAGCTAGGAGTTCATTAGTGCAATTATGTGCATTTCTAAGTATGAGGGTTTCACACGAATATTCATTTCTTACAAAGGCATTTTATTTTTTAAACTTATTTCAACTCCAGACTTTTTTGCGCTGCATATGCATCATTCAAAGCCACATCATCAATTTTCAACCCTTCCTCACCTCATTTGCTATTTTTCATGCATTTAATGATTTTTTGAGCTAAATGATCCTGAAATTGAAAAGGGCTACAAATGAATTCTGAAAAGGCTGAGACTTGGCATGGTATCATCATTTCACCCACATAGCATGTGCTAAAAAGTTGGGAGGGTTACGGCAAAAACTGGATGCACTTCGTGTACAAACTGAACAATCTATTTAGACGTATCACGGTTTCGAATGAATACTCATCTCTTACAAAGATATTTGATTTTAATCTTATTTCAACTCCAGACTTTTTATGCGCTCAATATGCATCATTCAAAGCCATGTCATCATTTTTCAAGCCTTTCTCACCTCATTTGCTATTTTTCATGCATTTAATGATTTTTTGAGCTAAATGACGCTGAAATTGAAAAGCGCTACAAATGAACTCTGAAAAGGTTGAAACTTGGCATGTTATCATCATTTCACCCACATAGCATGTGCTAAAAAGATGGGAGAGTTACGGCAAAAACTGGATCCACTTCGTGTACAAACTCGACAATCTCTTTCCAAGTATGAGGGTTTCGGACTAATACTCATCTCTTACAAAAGCATTTCATTTTTTATTATCCTAAAAATTACCAAATTTAATATAATGATAAAACACACTAATATTAAATATCATAAAAAGAATGACGGAAAAAAATTTATTTTAAAAATAAAGTTATTCACAAATTTAAAAAAAATATCATAAATTAGTGTAAACTACTAGCACTAACAATTTTTTTGTAGTTTTTGACCTAAACCAAAATGATTCATTAAAAAACTATAAATAGTCTAACAGTTATTCTAAATTTAAAAACAGAAACTGTCCTGTTTAGAAAAAAATAGACCTTTAGTCCCGGTTGTAGCCACCAACCGGGACTAAAGGTCCCTTCCCACGCGAAATTTGGGCCGTCGAAAATAGACTTTTAGTCCCGGTTGGTAGCTACAACCGGGACTAAAGGTGCCTGCTAGTGGGCCATGCGTCTGACCTTTAGTGCCGGTTGGAGCCACAACCCGAGACTATCCATCCGGGACTAAAGCTCTCTACATATAACTCCATGGCCGTTTTCGGCCCCGATCTCTTCCATTCGACCCCCCTGACGCCGACGCCCTGCCTAGACGCCGCCAGGTTGCCGGAGGTCGCCGCCGCCCCCGAAGCCGTCCTCGTCGTCGCCGCCCCCGATGTCGGCCGCCATCGCCTCCTCCACGAGCCCCTCCTGCACGTCGATGAGTCCTTGCTACGACCCGGCCCTCCTCCCACGGCGAGCTCCGCCAGCCTCTCCTTCCCTCCTCGATCTGTTTGTCCTGGCCCCTCGCCGTGCCCGAGCGGGGCCGCGCCATGACCGCCTGCCTGCCCGAGCACGGCCACCTCCTTCCCCCTCTCTAGCTAGCTGACTTCTTCTCGCAGCAACGAGCTTGATAAATGATCACAAGCTTCTTTGTATTTAAATTTATATATTACTGGCGCAATTTCAATCTTTTAGCTATTTTTGTGATGAAACTTTACTATTATGGGACAAACATATTAAAAACTTTAATTACCTATGCACCATCTTGCGCTCGGTTAACCAATCACAAACATCTTTTTGCGATTTATGTGATGAAGCTTTACTTTCTATGGGACAAATGTTCATATGTACATGCTCGCATGCCTTTAGAGAAGCTCTAAAAAGATCTATAAAATATTTGTAGACATTGTTTGATTGAGTATGTTAATGTGTGAGCTTAGGTATTTTATTTCTGTTTACACACTGTTTAGAAATTGTGTACATACTTATAATTTACATATGAGCTTAGGTATTTTCGTTTATTAAATATATTTGTAAAAGTTTATTAAATAATAGAAATTTAAATAGTTGTAGAATTTGTTCTCGACGTCGATTATGCCCGGCCCGCATCCTCGTCGTCGAGTCAGTGGCGGCAACCTGCTTGAGAGGCACCATGTCCGGGACTGGGCTCCGCCGGGCTGGCACTGGGAGGTGCTACCTTTCGGGGCGTGCATCTTGTTGAGGAACTCGGATCCTGTCATCAATCCGGAGCTTCTCTGATGGCGGTCGCATGGGCCACTTTCGGTGCGGAGACAGCTAATACGTCTCAAACGTATCTATAATTTTTGATGGTTTCACGTTGTTATCTTGCCTTCTTTGTATGTTTTATGTACCTTTTTATATCTTTTTGGGACTAACTTATTAATTCAGTGCCAAGTGCCAAGTGCCAGTTCCTGTTTTTTCCGTGTTTTTGACTCTTTTCAGATCTGATTTTGGAACGGAGTCCAAACGGAATAAAAAACCCGAAATAATTTTTTCCCGAACGAAGGAAGACCAGGGAGCCTTTGGGCCAAGTCAGGTGGGCCCCAGGGAGCCCACAAGCTCCCACCACGCCACCAGGGGGGAGGCGGCGGTGGGCAAGCTTGTGGCCACCCTGGCCACTCCCTAACCTAGATCTCGCGCCTATATATTCCCAAACATTTCGCAAAAAAATCAGGGGAGCCTTGAAAATACTTTTCCGCCGCCGCAAGCTTCCGTTTCCGCGAGATCTCATCTGGAGACCCTTCCCGGCACCCTGCCGGAGGGGAGTTTGGAGGTGGAGGACTTTTTCATCATCATCATCGCCCCTCCAATGACTCATGAGTAGTTCACTTCAGACCTACGGGTCCGTAGTTAGTAGCTAGATGATTTCTTCTCTCTCTTGGATCTTCAATACAAAGTTCTCCATGATCTTCATGGAGATCTATCCGATGTAATCTTCTTTGGCGATGTGTTTGTCGAGATCCGATGAATTGTGGACTTGTGATCAGATTATCTATGATATATATTTGAGTCTTTGCTGATTTCTTATATGCATGATTTGATATCCTTGTAAGTCTCTCCGAGTCTTGGGTTTTGTTTGGCCAACTAGATCTATGATTCTTGCAATGGGAGAAGTGCTTGGTTTTGGGTTCTGCCATGTGGTGACCTTTCCCAGTGACAGTAGGGGTAGCAAGGCACACATCAAGGAGTTGCCATCAAGGGTAAAAGATGGGGTTTTTATCATTGGTTTGAGATTATCCCTCTACATCATGTCATCTTGCTTAAGGCGTTACTCTGTTCTTATGGACTTAATACACTAGATGCATGCTGGATTGCGGTCGACGTGTGGAGCAATAGTAGTAGATGCAGAAAGTATCGGTCTACTTGTTTCGGACGTGATGCCTATAGAAATAATCATTGCATAGACATCGTCACGACTCTGCACAATTCTATCAATTGCTCGATAGTAATTTGTTCACCCACCGTCTACTTGCTTTCATGAGAGAAGCCACTAGTAAACACTTCGCCCCCCGGGTCTATTCACATCCATCGTTTACATCTCCGCTTTTACTTTGCTTTGTTACTTTGTTGCTTTCAGTTCTCACTTGGCAAACAATCTATAAGGGATTGACAACCCCTTCATAGCGTTGGGTGCAAGCTTTTGTGTTTGTGCAGGATCTTGAGATACTCTTCCGCCGGATTGATACCTTGGTTCTCAAACTGAGGGAAATACTTACCGTCGCTGTGCTACATCACCCTTTCCGCTTTGAGGGAACACCAACGCAAGGCTCCAAGGCCACGGGGGAAATCCTTTGCATACTTGCCTAGGAAGTCCCTTAAGGCGTAGCTGTAGCTGAAGGATTCCTGGTGCCGTCGACACAACTACTTCCTGGCGCCGTTGCAAGGGATACACAGCAGAACAATCAGAAGTATTTCCGGCCCACTGCCGGGGATCTTTTTGAGGTAGCAGAAGTATCTCTGGCGCCGTTGCTGGGGATACACAGCAAACATCAACAGCCGACCCCCGAGGAGGAGGTACGTCGCCGTGTCAGGGAGGAGGACGAGCACGTTCGTCGGTACATGGAGGCATTGGACGTCAGGTTCTCCAATACCTGGCAGGTTCTTCAGGGATCTCACCCGAGCTATGATCCTGTGATGGTTCCTTCGCTTTGGGTGTCCACCATCCGTGCCTCAGTACAGCGACAACTCTTTGGGTGATCGGTTTGATAATATTTTTTTGGGGAAAGGCCATCATGGCTAGCTTTATTAAACGCAAACAATAGTTACATCGTTCACCAATTGGCTAACTAAGAACTAAGGAGGTTCGTTAGTCGAACTGTCGTCACATTTATTACAAAAACTAAATTTTGCTAGCTCATAAGAACTGAATTTGCTTCACGAAAACAATGAGAAAAGATGACCTTTCCTATCGACGTAGACAAATCTATGCACTCGGCAAAGACCGTTGCAGCTGCATCCCACCATTGATCTTGTCCTCGACAGCAACTGATGACGCTCAACGAGTCTGATTCCGCTTCTACTCTGTTGAAACCCAAGGAGTTCGCCAGAAATCACCCATCTCGCATTTCCATTGCTTCAATAGTCACAACATCTGCTGCCAATGGTATAAATTTACAAAACCCTGCAAGGAAATTTCCTCGCTCATCTCGTAGTACACTGATACGTCTCAAACGTATCGACTTTTCCAAACACTTTTGCTATTTTTTTGACCTCATTCTTGCATGATTTGAATGAAACTAACCCGGACTGACGCTGTTCTCAGCAGAGCTTCCTGTATGTTTTCTTGTGTGCAGGAAAATGGATATTTAGACGTCTCAGAAAATTCCTAGAAACAAATGAGAAAATCCACGTATCGGGAGGGACCCTGGGCCAAAAATGAGCCAGAGGGGAGCCACAGGGCCCCCAGGTGACCTGCTGGCACGGCCTGCCCTTGGCCGCGCTGGGAGGCTACCTGGGTGGGGCCCACCTCCTCTGGTGCCCTACTCTGGCTCCTAGTTTTACTCATGATGAGGAAATTCCATAAGAGAAGTCGTTTTGCAAGTTCTTGACGCGGAGCCGCCGCCACCCTCGGTGTTCTTTGGGAGAGCTAATCTGGAGGCTGTTTTGGCCTTTAGAGAGGGGAAATCGTCGCCATCGTCATCACCATCACCACTCCATCATCCTTCCATGGCTTCTCCCATCATGGGTGAGTAATTCCCTGCTGTAGGTGAAGGGGATGGGAGAGATTGGATGAGTTAGATCATGTAATAGTTCGTCAGATTGTTGGGGGGCATGTTGGCTATCATCTACTACGGTGTTTATCATCTTTGCTACTGCTCTTACTCTTAATGCTTGTCACTTTGGGCCCGAGTGCCATGATTTCAGATCTGAATACCTTATATTTTCATGAATATATTTGTGTTCTAAATCCTATCTATGAGTAGTATGCACCTATTATAGTCCGGAACCGGCGATCCCAATGGTGACAACTTGGGGAACCAAAGGGGGTGGGTTATAGTTTGAGGATTCCATGTATCCATTGATTGTTAATGCTTTGTTCCCGTGCTCTTTGACATGAGCACCTTAATATCCATAAGTTCCATTTGGCCCCGTTGATAGCGGGATGGTAGGACAAAAGATGTCGTACAAGTTCTTATTGCAAGCACGTACGACTACCTCGGGATACATGCCTAATGTTTGATATATGCCTAGATGATCATTACTTTTTTGTGTGCCTTGCCCCAAGTTAAATACATGATATCTCTCATGCATGACCAACCATCCATCTCCCTAGCCTATAGTGTTTTAATCCTGCTGGTCACAAGTCGCTTTACTTTCGCCGTTTTACTTTCGTTGCTCTGCCACAATTATTTCCGTTGCCACCATCACTTCCATATCACCGTTACTACTAATATTTCGTTGCCAAGCAAGTATCTTTCAGGTGCGGTTGAATTGACAACTCAACTGTTAAAGATTATAAATATTCTTTGGCTCCCCTTGTGTCAAATCAATAAATCGGGTTAACTTACCCGTGAAGACTGTTGCGATCCCCTACACTTGGGGGTTATCTATACCTTTTTCTGGCACCGTTGCCGGGGAGCATAGCTTTATTTACAAGTCTACTTGGAGTTATTTTTCTTGCTGCGATTTATTCATTACGGGTAAGAAAGGAGACCCCAAGGTTCCAATTTTCCCATCCACTACTAGAAAAGGTACTGTTCTTAGCACTAGTGCTACGTTTGATTCACCTTCCGTTATAAGTAAGTTTGCTTCACCACCACCACGAGCTGCTTCTACCGAGTCTGTAATTGAACTTCCTGTTACACGCTACCCCATTGGTGTAGATCTTTTGGTTACCCATACTTGAGTGGTCTCAAGGAAAGAATTCTTGATGATGATTATATTGAACTTGATGATGATTTATGCAGGGAACTCGTAGAGTGTGCTGACTCTGACCCTACTTCTGTTAAGAAGCTGCTTGAAAAGCATTCTATGAAGAACAAGTTTACTCTTGATCCTAAGTTTGCTTCATCTCCTATTTGCATTGATGATGCTGATTTTGATTTCTCTGTTGATCTTTCACTTATATCCACAGTTGAAGCTGACCCCTTTTATGGCAGAGAAGATGACGATGCTATTGCACACCTTACCAAACTCACTGAGTTGGGTGGCTTATTCACTACAGAGGACAAGAAGATAAGTTATTATGTTACTAAGCTACTTCCTTTCTCTTTGAAGGAAGATGCTAAAGCATGGTATGATGCACTACCATGTGGTTCTATTAAGAGTCCTCAAGATTTAGCTCAATCCTTTGTTGCTAAATATTTTACTGCTCATAAGCAACATGTTGCTTTACAAAGAATTTATAACTTTAAACAATTGCAGGATGAGCACCTCCCTAAAGCTTGGGGGAGCTATTGCACTTTGATTAAGGCTACACCGGTACATGGAATTCCTAAGAATGAATTGCTTGATATATTTTATGCTAGTCTAACTGATGAATCTAGAACCTATCTGGATAGTTGTGCTGGTTGTGTTTTCAGGGAAAGAACACCGGACAATGCCGAAGAATTCATGAACCACCTCCACCACCCAAGAAGACAGGTATGCTTTTCTTGAGCCCAGAAGTTATGCAAGAAGCCAAGAAGTCTATGAAAGAGAGAGGTATTAACACTGAAGATGTGAAGAATCTACCTCCTATTGAACAATTATTTGAGCCTACCACTCACCCACCTATGGTAGAGGTACACTCTCTTTTAGAATTCAATGAAAGTGACGTCCCTCATGGTAAGCCCCCTGATCAATGTTTAGCTTGATAATTTCATTGTCAAGCAAAATCACTTTATTGAGCGGATTCAAATCCAATTGCATGATAATTCCCTTGCTATCAAAAGTTTGCTTGATGTTTTAAGTAGAACTGTTAATGATGTTAAAGGTATTGTTAAGCATTTTCATATGGTTCAAACTCAGCTTGAACAAATTTCTAATGTGCAAAAAGATTTGCTTGCTAACAATGCCAAACAAGTTGATACGTAGGCATACGGTATAAAGACCCGATGAGGTACACATACCCAGGACCCCCTTTATCCGGAGGGGCATCCAAAGAGGATCGAGCAAGATTCTCAATTGCAGGAAGAAGACATTGTGAGCTCCCCCAAGAAGAAGAACATAAGGAAGCTCACAACTCTAATGATCCCATAACTGAGGACACTACTGAAATTCAGAAATTTGCCGTCTGCCATGGCGGACGACAAAGGCTTTGTCGTCGGTCAGCAGACGGTAAAAAAAAATCCGGTGAAGAGGTTCTTTGCCGTCTGCTTTTTTAAAGCGGACGGCAAAGAATCTTTGCCATGAGGGGGCATACGACAAATTAAATGGGACGGCACAGATTGCAACGGCCCCGTTAAGTGTTAATGGCAGGCCTCCTCTCTTTGCCGTCTGCCATCCCCCCTTTGCCATGTGGGGGCTGACGGCAAAGGGGGGAACCAGCCCCCTCTCTCTCCCCTCTTTGTCGTCTGCCATTCCCCCTTTGCCATGTGGGGGCAGACGGCAAAGAGGGGAGAGAGAGGGGGATGATTCCCCTCTTTGCCATGTGGTGGCACACGGCAAAGGGGGGAACCAGCCCCCTCTCTCTTCCCTCTTTGCCATCTGCCATCCCCCCTTTGCCATGTGGGGGCAGACGGCAAAGGGGGGCACAAGCCCCTTTTTTAATTTATTTTTTATTATATCCAGCATTTTTAACAATAATCAGGATATATATATATATATTTGACATAAATAAATTTCTTTCCGTACTCATAACCATATTAAAATAACTCTCATCCATAGTGCATACATATTATGCAAGTTGCATCCGTACCAAACCATATATTACACCAGTTTCATCCACATGCATACAAAGTTTCATATATATCCATATACTACAAGTTTCAATACAAGCCATGGTACAAGAAATCATCTTCAAGCATTCCATCAATATAATCCAAGCTTCCCGTGAAGTGAATGTAATCTGCAAAATGACTAATAAGAAAGTTAGAAGAATAATACTAGATGAAGAAGTGTATATAGGTTATTTCGGAGAGAAATTAGCTAAGTATAGGCCATATAGGAGCTAACTAAGCTAATTATATTATTTAGGTGGAACCCTAGCTAACTATAGGTCGTTTCGGAGCTAACTTGGGTAAAATAGGTCATTCCGGAGCAAACTATGCTTATTAAGCCATTTTGGATCTAGCTAGGCTAATTATAGGCCATTTAATACCTAAGTTAGGGGGAATAGGTCATCTTGCAGCTATGTAAGCCTTATTATGTCATTTAGGAGAGAACTTAGCTAACTATAGGTCATTTTTTATTAAACAGGTCATTTTGCAGCTAACTAAGCTAATTATGTCATTTCGTAGGATAATTAGCCAATTTAGCCTTTCTTGGATGAGTCTAAGCTATGTAGAAGAAGAGAAAGAGAAGAAGAAGTAAAATAAGGAGGAGGAGGAGGAGGAGGAGGAGAAGGAGAAGGAAGAGGAGAAGAAGAAGAAAATAAGAAGGAGAAGGAGAAGGAGGAAGAAGGAGGAAGAAGAAGGAGAAGGAGGAGCTCCTTGTCCTTCTTCTCCTCCTTCTCCTTCTTCTTATCCTCCTCCTTCTCTTCTTCTTCTTCTCTTCTTCTTCTTCTTCCTTCCTTTCATTTTTCCTCTTTCTTCTCCTCTTGTCCCCTTCTTCGGGCTAAATTAGCTAAGAATGCCTTTTTGGAGCTAATTATGTCATTTCGAGGATAAATAGCTAAGTATAGGTCATTCCGGAGCAAACTATGCTTATTAAGCCATTTTGGATCTAGCTAGGCTAATTATAGGCCATTTAATACCCAAGTTAGGGGGAATAGGTCATCTTGCAGCTACGTAAGCCTTATTATGTCATTTAGGAGAGAACTTAGCTAACTATATGTCATTTTTTATTAAATAGGTCATTTTGGAGCTAACTAAGCTAATTATGTCATTTAGGTGGAACCCTAGATTTGAAATAACATGAAGAAGAAACTTACCACGAAGAGCTCGTATATGGCCCTGTTAGACGCATCATTCCGTGCCCTCTCCGCCTCCACCAATGCAGTCGTCCTCTCCTCCAGCTCCCTAATTTCCTTATCCTTCTCCGCCATAGCCGCCTGCATTGCCTCTCTCTCTTTCTGAATAGCAGCCTGCAACACAACTCATTGTTAGCAATGTTATCATATTGGTTCCAACGCACAACATAATGTGGAAAGATAGTTGAGTCCATTAAACTAACCTCGATGGCGAGCTCGACTGGGCATGGACGATGTGTTATCTCCGGACAAGAGCTCGTTTGGCGTGCCTTTATCTGCCGGAGAGTGCTAGGACAACGTATAAGGCCGTCTCCAATGGCGATCGAGCCATGGGGCCTCCTGTTGCCAGCTATCATCACCAGCTCTGGATCAATAGGCCCCTCGCTCGGGTTAAAGTCCTCCCCTTTCCTCGCCTTCCCGTGATTTCTGTACTTCACGAGCTTGTGGTGGGAGGAGATGTTGGTGAAGTTTTCTGGATGCTTGAGGTCAGACTCAGAGAATGCCTTGACCTTCTTGTACGAGGCAGTATGGGCCATCGCATACAGGTCATACATATGTGGCACCTCCATCTTATTGTGACACGCCTAAACGAGAGAGAGAGAGAGGAAAATTGTATTAGTAAAGGGCTCAAGATAGCATTAAGAATGAATTGCATGAGGTATGAAGCAAACCACATACCCAGTTCTCGCCAAATTGGATTAAGTTGACGCTCCCTTGATGGTGTGGCACGCCAACCATTTTGCCACGCCTCTCCTTGGCATTGTTGTGGCTGGCCTCCCACGTTTCGGAGCACCACTGATACACCAAGGCCTCCCAACAATCCATCTTATCCACACACCATCTCGGGGGCACCTAAGTTAATAAAGAGAAATTTGAGCGCGCAAGAACCAAATCAAGGAAACTAACTACAAAGCCTTAATAATATGTAATTACCTTCATGTAATGCTCCTCCTCCATGTTAGCATCACGACACTTCGCCTTGTCAATCCTAATACGCCGCGTGGCATAGTAGTCTCGAACAGCCTGCACCCGAGCCTCGTGCCGAAAGTTTTGAAGTAGGCGGCGACAGTCGGTTTCGATAACCTTTGCCGCATCCTCCTCGTATTCCTCCTCACACCTGTAGTAAGTCTGCAAACGAGACAACACCGATTACTACAATAAATAGCTATGGTTGATTTATAATTGTGTGAAGGAGAAATTACCCAAAACTTTCAGGTCACCATGTCCGCCCTCGTGTCACACAAAACAGCGTCGATCTCCACCTCCGGCGGGGCCGGGGCACCCAAGTAGTGCTCCCAGGTCATTCCTACCTCTCGCTCCCGACCGGGCAACGTAACAAACCCTGGGAAGTTTTTACGGCAAATCACACCAAGGACGCTGTTGGGCTTGCAGACACCCTTGGCAACAATCCAACCCCTACAGTATGACAAATTAAAGCCAAAACATTAGATATTTGAGAAAACGCGAAGGCAAGTGGTTAAATAAGAGTAAATTAACTTACTTGTCCCCATTTGGCCTGAATTTTGGCAGCACCTCCCCGCTGTTCTCCTGATACACGTCTCGGCAATAAGCAGAGAGGATGTGTACCCGGAGAACAACAGGGGAGGCACTGACGAAATTCCGCATCGGATCTGGAGCACATCATACGGGAAAACAAACCCAATCTACACATACTCGGGCTGTCCATGGATAATGTTGGACAATTTGAAAGGATGGTGGTTATAAATATCCAAAGAAATGCATATTTATAGATGTCGCCCTTTCGAATGGGAGACGCATACTGGTCACGCATACTCATGATTGAAGAAACCTAGAGCTAGCAAGTTTCATCGGCACGAAGACCGGGACAGAGCAAATTAAAGGGGTAGGAGGAGAAGTCATTTGTGCTCACCAACAAACAAAAGGACAGAGCTCGTCCAACGCACGTGGAGGTCGTCGAACAACTGCACATTTAAATTCACACGATCAACACAAATATGATGTTTTTATAATTAACATAATCGGAAAATATGTGACCTAACTCATAATTTACAAAACTATGACCCCGTGGGCCTCTAGAAGGCCGAAAAGCACCTTCTCGTTCAACAGAAGGCAGAAGAGGTGTCGGGGGTCGGGGCTTAGTGGCGTCGGGAGTCAGTGCCGTCGAGGGTCGGTGGTGTCGGGTGTCGGTGGTCGAGAGTCGGGTGAAATGCGTCGATGGTCGGGGGTTAGTGTCGTCGGGGGTCGAGGGTCACTAGCGTCGGGGGTTGGGATCTTTTCGATCAACAAGAGGCCAAAGAGGTGTCGGGGCCCGGGGTTGGGGGTTAGTGGCGTCGGGGGTCGTGGGTAGGGGGTCGGGGGTCGGGGGTCGAGGGTCAGTGGCGTCGGGGGTCGGGGGTCAGTGGTGTCGGGCGTCGGGGGTCGGGAGTCGGGGGTCGGGGGTCAGTGGTGTCGGGCGTCGGGAGTTGGGGGTCGGGGGTCAGTGGTGTCGGGCGTCGGGGGTCGGGAGTCGGGTGTCAGTGGCGTCGGGGGTCGGGGGTTGAGTGTCGGGGGTTGGTGGCGTCGGGCGTCGGGGGTTGGGAGTCGGGTGTCGGGGGTCAGTGGTGTCGGGTGTCGGGGGGTCGGGAGTCGGGTGTCAGTGGCGTCGGGGGTCGGGGGTCGAGGGTCGGGGGTTGGTGGCGTCGGGCCTTGGGGGTTGGTGGCGTCGGGCGTCGGGGTCCTTTTCTTTCTTCTTCTCCTCTCTCCTCCTCCTCTTCTTCTTCTTCTTCTTCTTCTTCTTCTTTCTCCTCCTCTTCTTCTTCTTCTTCTTCTTCTTCTTCTTCTTCTTCTTTTCTCTCTTCTTCTTCTTCTTCTTCTTCTTCTTCTTCTTCTTCTTTCTCCTCCTCCTCCTCCTCCTCTTCTAAGAATAACCTAATTAACACTAAACTAATAGTAATCTAATTAACCTAAACTAACAATAACCTAATTAACATTAAACTAATAGTAACCTAATTAACCTAACCTAACATTAACCTAATTAACACTGAGAGTAACCTAAACTAACAGATGCACTGAAATGAAAAAAAGAAAAAAAAGAAAGAAAATGAACTCACCAGGGAAGGTGTGGTGGTGGGGGAGGAGGGCCGCGGGGAGGGGGTGGCCGTAGGGAGGGGTCGCCGCGGGGAGGGGTGTGGCCGCGGGGAGGGGAGTGGCCGTGGGGAGGGGGTGGCCGCAAGGAGGGGTCGCCGCGGGGAGGGGGTGGCCGTGGGGAGGGGGTGGCCGCAGGGAGGGGTCGCCGCGGGGAGGGGTGTGGTCGCGGGGAGGGGGTGTTGGGGAACGTCGCATGGGAAACAAAAAATTTCCTACGCGCACGAAGACCTATCATGGTGATGTCCATCTACGAGAGGGGATTTTCGATCTACGTACCCTTGTAGATCGCACAGTAGAAGCGTTAAGAACGCGGTTGATGTAGTGGAACATCCTCACATCCCTCGATCTGCCCCGCGAACCGTCCCACGAACCGTCTCGCGATCCGTCCCACGATCCGCTCCGATCTAGTGCCGAACGGACGACACCTCCGCGTTCAGCACACGTACAACTCGACGATGATCTCGGCCTTCTTGATCCAACAAGAGAGACGGAGAGGTAGATGAGTTCGCCGGCAGCGTGACGGCACTCCGGAGGTTGGTGGTGATCTAATCTCAGCAGGGCTCCGCCCGAGCTCCGCAGAAACGCGATCTAGAGGTAAAACCGTGGAGGTATGTGGTCGGACTGCCATGGCAAAAGTTGTCTCAAATCAGCCCTAAAACCCCACTATATATAGGAGGGAGGGAGGGGAGGAGGCAGCCTCAAAACCTAAAGGTTTGGCCGAAATTGGAGGTGGAGGAGTCCTACTCCAATCCTACTTGGAGTAGGATTCCACCTTCCCACTTGGAAACTCTTTCCACCTTGTGTTTTTTCCTTCTCAAACCTTATGGGCCTTAGTGGGAACTTATTCCAGCCCACTAGGGGCTGGTTTATCTCTTCCCATAGCCCATGAGACCCCTTGGGGCGTGACACCCCTCCTGATGGTCCCCGGCACCCCTCCCGCCACTCCGAGTAGACTACCGATGAGCCCGAAACTTTTTCGGTAATGCACGAAAACCTTCCGGTAACCAAATGAGGTCATCCTATATATCAATATTCGTTTCTGGACCATTTCGGAAACCCTCGTGACGTCCGTGATCTCATCCGGGACTCCGAACAACATTCGGTAACCAACCATATAACTCAAATACGCATAAAATAACGTCGAACCTTAAGTGTGCAGACCCTGCGGGTTCGAGAACTATGTAGACATGACTCGAGGGACTCCTCAGTCAATATCCAATAGCGGGACCTGGATACCCATATTGGATCCTACATATTCTACGAAGATCTTATCGTTTGAACCTCAGTGCCAAGGATTCATATAATCCCGTATGTCATTCCCTTTGTCCTTCGGTAAGTTACTTGCCTGAGATTCGATCGTCAGTATCCACATACCTATTTCAATCTCGTTTACCGGCAAGTCTCTTTACTCGTTCCGTAATACAAGATCGCGCAACTTACACTAAGTCACATTGCTTGCAAGGCTTGTGTGTGATGTTGTATTACCGAGTGGGCCCCGAGATACCTCTCCATCACACGGAGTGACAAATCCCAGTCTTGATCCATACTAACTCAACGGACACCTTCGGAGATACCTGTAGAGCATCTTTATAGCCACCCAGTTACGTTGTGACGTTTGATACACACAAAGTATTCCTCCGGTGTCAGTGAGTTATATGATCTCATGGTCATAGGAATAAATACTTGACATGCAGAAAACAGTAGCAACAAAATGACACGATCAACATGCTACGTCTATTAGTTTGGGTCTTAGTCCATCACATGATTCTCCTAATGATGTGATCCCGTTATCAAGTGACAACACTTGCCCATGGTCAGGAAACCTTGACCATCTTTGATCAACGAGCTAGTCAACTAGAGGCTTACTAGGGACAGTGTTTTGTCTATGTATCCACACAAGTATTGTGTTTCCAATCAATACAATTATAGCATGGATAATAAACGATTATCATGAACAAAGAGATATAATAATAACTAATTTATTATTGCCTCTAGGGCATATTTCCAACAGTCTCCCACTTGCACTAGAGTCAATAATCTAGTTCACATCACCATGTGATTTCAATGAATCCAACACCCAT
Source organism: Hordeum vulgare subsp. vulgare (assembly GCF_904849725.1). Lineage (NCBI taxonomy): Eukaryota > Viridiplantae > Streptophyta > Magnoliopsida > Poales > Poaceae > Hordeum > Hordeum vulgare. The sequence continues at coordinate 565,784,350 of NC_058522.1, read as the reverse complement.
ATAGTTCTGGGGTCTGATCACGTCTTGCTCGTGAGAGAGGTTTTAGTCAACGGTTCTGAAACTTTCAGATCCGTGCTTTCTTTACAAATCTTCATGTCATCTTATAGATGCTGCTACTACGTGCTATTCGAAAATGCTCAAAATATCTACTCTACTATACGAATCCGTTTCACTACTCATAGTTATTCGGATTAGTGTCAAAGCTTGCATCGACGTAACCCTTTACGATAAAATCTTTAACCACCTCCATAATCGAGAAAAATTCCTTAGTCTATTTAGTTACTAAGGATAACTTTGATCGTTGATCAGTGATTCAATCCTGGATCACTCTGTGTACCTCTTAACAGACTTGCTGCAAGGCACACATCAGGTGCTGTACTCAGCATGGCATACTTTAGAGTCTACGGCTAAGGCATAGAAGACGACCTTCGTCTATTCTCTTTATTCTGCCGTGGTCGGGTTTTGAGTCTTACTCAAATTCACACCTTACAACATAGTCAGGAACTCCTTCTTTGCTGATCTATTTCGAATTCCTTCAAAAACTTGTCAAGGCATGCATCTTGTTGAAACTTCTATTAAGCGCTTTCGATCTATCTTCATAGATCTTTGATGCTCAACGTTCAAGTAGCGCAATCCAGGTATTCCTTTGAAAACTCCTTTCAAACAACCTTGTATGCTTTACAGAAATTCTACATTACTTCTGATCCACAATATGTCAACCACATATACTTATCAGAAATTCTATAGTGCTCCCACTCACTTCTTTGGAAATACAAGTTTCTCATAAACCTTGTACAAACCCAAAATCTTTGATCATCTCATCAAAGTGTATATTCCAACTCCGAGATGCTTGCACCAGTCCATTGAAGGATCGCTCGAGCTTGCATACTTGCTAGTATCTTTAGGATTGACAAAACCTCCTGGTTGTATCACATACAATGTTTGCTCAAGGAAACCGTCGAGGAAACAATGTTTTGACATCCTATGTGCAATATTTCATAAATAATGCAGCAACTACTAACATAATTCTAACAGACTTTTAGCATCGCTACGAGTAAGAAAGTCTCATCATAGTCAACTGTTTGATCTTGTCGGAAACATCTTTGCGACAAGTCGAGCTTTTCTTAATAGTGACTTATCACCATCATCGTGTGTCTTCCTTTTAAAGATCCATCTTTACTCAATAGTCCTATGACCATCAAGTAGTTCTTCCAAAGTCTACACTTTGTTTTCATACATGGATCCTCTCTCGGATTTCATGGCCTCCAGCCATTTGTCGGAATCCGGGCCCACCATTGCTTTCTCCATAACTCGTAGGTTCATTGTTGCTCAACAACATGACCTCCAAGACAGGGTTACCGTACCACTCTGCAGTAGTACGTGACCTTGTCAACCTACGAGGTTTGTAGTAACTTGATCCGATGCTCGAGGATCACCATCATCAGCTTTCACTTCAATTGGTGTAGGCGCCACAGGAACAACTTCCTGCTCCCTGCTACACACTGGTTGAAGTGATGGTTCAATAACCTCATCAAGTTCTACCACCCTCCCACTCAATTCTTTCGAGAGAAACCTTTCCTCGAGAAAGGATCCGTTTCTAGAAACAAACACTTTGCTTTCGGATCTGAGATAGGAGATGTACCCAACTGTTTTGGATATCCTATGAAGATGCATTTATCCGCTTTGGGTTCGAGATTATCAGACTAAAACTTTTTCACATAAGTTTCGAAGCCCCAAACTTTCAAGAAACGACAGTTTAGATTTCTCTAAACCTCAGTCTATACTGTGTCATCTCAACGGAAATACGCGGTGCCCTATTTTAAAGTGAATGCGATTGTCTCTAATGCATAACTCATAAACGATAGTGGTAATTCGATAAGAGACATCATAGCATGCACCATACCAAATAGTGCATGGCTATGACGTTCAGACACATCATCACACTATGATGTTCCAGGTGGCATGAACTGCGAAACAATTTCCACATTGTCTTAACTGCGTACCAAAACTCGTAACTCAGATATTCATTTCTATGATCATATCGTAGACAGTTTATCCTCTTGTTACAACGAACTTCACTCCGAAACAGAATTGAACTTTTCAATATTTCAGACTTGTGATTCATTAAGTAAATACTCTTGTATCTACTCAAATCGTCATTGAAGTAAGAACATAATGACATCCACTGCGTGCCTCAGCACCCATTGGACTGCATACATCAAAATGTATCACTTCCAACAAGTTACTATCTTGTTTCATCTCAATGAAAACAAGGCCTTGCTCATGTGGTGTGATTTGCATGTCACTAGTGATTCAAAATCAAGTGAGTATAAAGATCCATCAGCATGGAGCCTCTTCATGCAATTTATACCAACATGACTCAAGCGGCAGTGCCACAAGTAAGTGGTACTATCATCGTTACCTCGTATCTTTTGGCACCAATATCATGAACATGTGTAACACTAAAATCGAGATTCAATAAACCATTGAAGGTGATTATTCAAGCAAATAGAGTAACCATTATTCTCTTTAAATGAATAATCGTATTGCAATAAACACGATCCAATCATGTTCATGCTTAACGCAAGCACCAAATAACAATTATTTAGGTTTAACACCAATCCCGATGGTAGAGGGAGCGTGCGACGTTTGATCATATCAACCTTGGAAACACTTCCAACACGTATCGTCACCTCGCCTTTAGCTAGTCTCCGTTTATGCCGTTGCTTTCATTTCGTGTTGCTAATCACTTAGCAACCGAACCGGTATCCAATACCCTCGTGCTACTAGGAGTACTAGTAAAGTACACATCAACATCATGTATATCGAATGTACTTCTTTCGACTTTTGCCAGCCTTCTTATCTACCAAGTATCTAGAGTTGCTCCGCCTTAGTGACTGTTCCCCTCATTACAGAAGCACTTAGTCTCGGGTTTGGGTTTAATCTTGGGTCCCTTCACTAGTGCAGCAATTGTTTTGCCGTTTCACGAAGTATCCCTTCTAGCCCTTGCCTTTCTTGAAACTTAGTGGTTTTACTAACCATCAACTATTGATGCTCCTTCTTGATTTCTACTTTCGCAGTGTCAAACATCGTGAATTGCTCAAGGATCATTTCATCTATCCTTGATATGTTATAGTTCATCACGAAGCTCTCACATCTTGGTGGCAGTGACTTTGGAGAACCATCACTATCTCATCTGGAAGATTAACTCCCACTTGATTCAAGCGATTGTCGTACTCAGATAATCTGAGCACACGCTCAATGATTGAGCTTTTCTCCCTTACTTTGTGGACAAAGAATCTTGTCAGAGGTCTCGTACCTCTTAACAAGGGCACAAGCATGAAATCACAATTTCATCTCTTTAGAACATCTCTTATGTTCCGTGACGTTTCAAAACGTCTTCAGCGCCTTGCTTCTAAGCCATTAAGTATTTTGTACTAAACTATCGTGTAGTCATCAGAAACGTGTATGTCGGATGTTCACAACATCCACGGACGACGCTCGAGGTGCAGCACACCGAGTGGTGCATTAAGGACATAAGCCTTCTGTGCAGCAACGAGGACAATCCTCTGCAAAGTTTGCTACTATCAACTTTCAACTAAATTTTCTCTAGGAACATATAAAAATAGTAGAGCTATAGCGCAAGCTACATCGTAATTTGCAAAGACCATTAGACTATGTTCATGACAATTAGTTCAATTAATCATATTACTTAAGAACTCCCACTCAAAAAAGTACATCTCTCTAGTCATTTGAGTGGTACATGATCCAAATCCACTATCTCAAATCCGATCATCACATGAGTCAAGAATAGTTTCAGTGGTAAGCATCTCTATGCTAATCATATCAACTATACGATTCATGCTCGACCTTTCGGTCTCATGTGTTTCGAGGCCATGTCTGCACATGCTAGGCTCGTCAAGCTTAACCCGAGTGTTCCGCCTGTGCAACTGTTTGCACCCGTTGTATGTGAACGTTGAGTCTATCACACCCGATCATCACGTGGTGTCTCGATCGTCAGTATCCACATACCTATTTCAATCTCGTTTACCGGCAAGTCTCTTTACTCGTTCTGTAATGCAAGATCCCGCAACTTACACTAAGTCACATTGCTTGCAAGGCTTGTGTGTGATGTTGTATTACCGAGTGGGCCCCGAGATACCTCTCCGTCACACGGAGTGACAAATCCCAGTCTTGATCCATACTAACTCAACGGACACCTTCGGAGATACCTGTAGAGCATCTTTATAGCCACCCAGTTACGTTGTGACGTTTGATACACACAAAGTATTCCTCCGGTGTCAGTGAGTTATATGATCTCATGGTCATAGGAATAAATACTTGACACGCAGAAAACAGTAGCAACAAAATGACACGATCAACATGCTACGTCTATTAGTTTGGGTCTTAGTCCATCACATGATTCCCCTAATGATGTGATCCCGTAATCAAGTGACAACACTTGCCCATGGTCAGGAAACCTTGACCATCTTTGATCAATGAGCTAGTCAACTAGAGGCTTACTAGGGACAGTGTTTTGTCTATGTATCCACACAAGTATTGTGTTTCCAATCAATACAATTATAGCATGGATAATAAACGATTATCATGAACTAAGAAATATAATAATAACTAATTTATTATTGCCTCTAGGGCATATTTCCAACAGGGGGTGGCCGCTGGGAGGGGGTGGCCGCGGGGAGGGGCCGGGGTGGCCGCGGGGAGGGGGTCGCCGCGGGGAGGGGAGCGCCGCGGGGAGGGGGTCGCCATTGGGAGCGAGGCGGGGCGGCAGCGGGAGCGAGTGATAGTGAGCGTGAGGGGGAGAGAGAGATAGTACTGTGTGTGGGGGGAGAGAGACAGTGAGCGCGAGGGGGAGAAGACGGCTGTTACACGGTCGCCCCCTTTGCCGTCCGCCCCCCGACGGCAAAGGGCCCCACGGCAGACGGCAAAGTTAGCCCCCCGACGGCAAAGGGCCCCACGGCAGACGGCAAAGGCCGATACATGGCAAAGTTAGCCTTCCGTCCGACACGGCATGCATGGGACCCACCCATGCTCTTTGCCGTCTGCCCTTGGTCCCTTTGCCGTCCGCTGGCAGACGACAAAGGGCCGACACATGGCAAATAGTATTTTTGCCATCAGTCAGCCCTTTGCCGTCCGCCTTGTGTCAACTGACGGCAAAGAGGTTCTTTGCCATCAGCCATCAGACGGCAAAGACATGGCTGACAGCAAAGAACTGGATTCCAGTAGTGGGAAGAACCTATTATTTATCCTAATAGTATATCTATTTCTAATGTTGAAACTGAAGATGGTGCTGAACCCGATAAACATAATGAGAAGATTGATCCTCCTGAGATACGCGAAGAAGAAGCACCAGACAAGCGCAACAGGTATACTAGAGAAGATTTTGTTGCAAGAAAACATGGGAAGGAAAGAGAACCATGGGTACAAAAATCAATGCTCTTCCCAGGTAAGTCTTTAAAAACTAAAGAAGAAGAGCATTACGATAAATTTTGTGAATGGATGAAACCTATTTTTTCTTAAAATTCCTTTGACCGATGCTATTAAGTTGCCTCCGTACTCGAGGTATATGAAAGATATTGTTACTAATAAAAGAAAAGTTCCTAATGAGGCAATATCTACTATGCTCGCTAATTACTCTTTCAGTGGCAAGATTCGTGAGAAGCTTGGTGAACCAGGTATACCCACCATTCCTTGCTCCATAAAAAATAATTATGTCAGAACTGCTTTATGTGATCTTGGTGCAGGAGTGAGTGTTATGCCTTTCTCTCTTTATAAAAGGCTTTGCCTAGATAAATTAATCCCTACAGATATCTCTCTTCAAATGGCTGACAAGTCAACAACCATTCCTGTAGGTATTTGTGAGGATGTTCCAGTTGAAGTTGCTAATTGCTTGATCCTTACTGACTTTGTTGTGCTTGACATGTCCGAGGATGGGAGCATGTCTATTATTCTTGGTAGACATTTTCTTAACACCATAGGTGCTATTATTGATTGCAATAAATGAAAGGTGACCTTCAATGTTAATGAGAAGGAGCACATGTATATTTTCCGAAGATGATTGATAAAAAGCATGGCCATAATTCTATTGAGAATATTGATACCGTGAAGGTTGGAGAGTAGGATTGTCCTCTGCATGTGCACCACAAATACAAAACTATTATGGTGGGGACAATATCCATTGAAATAAAGGTACCATGATTGCTTTATAAGAAGTGCAACTTTTTTCTCAAATATAACACCTGTTTGGTAGTAAGGCTTGATCAACCTTGCTAACAAATATGTTTTATATGAGTAAAAAGAGAAGCTTGTTGTGTTTTCATTTCTTTTATCTTTCTTCCTCCTTGCTGTACCAAAGTTTTATGTTTTTCAAACTTCATATGTTTAGCTATTGTTTCGAGCTTACTGAAAGTTTTGCAGCTTTCAGTATTTCGATTTTTTTTTTTCAAAAGTGAAGTTGTCAGAAAAATTCCAGAAAATTTAAAATAAAAATTTCCATAAAAAGGTGACGCAGGGGCACGTGGGGCCAGCCAGGGGGGCCACCCTCTGTCCAGGCGGCCAGCTGGCGCGGCCTGCCCCCTGGCCGCGTCCACAAGTCGCCTGGGCCCACTTGGGCCCCTTTCCGGGTACTTCTTCCTCCCTTCTCTCTCTCTCACTCCAAAAATCCCGATTTTTCTGCTGGAGCTCGAGTTCTTGCTGTTCTTGGTGGCAAATTTCGATCCCTCTCTACGGACCATCATTTGCATTGAGAATTTGAGCATTTGTTCCCTAGTATGTGACTCCTCCACTCCTCCAATTAAAGTTTTGATTGGTGGTCTTATTTGTGAGTATTTAGGAGCTCTTGGTGCTGTTCATATGAGCTTACATGCATGTTTAGAATTTTTTTTGAAGTTTTGATGCAAGCTCATGCATAAGGGGAGTGAGTAGAATAGTTTGCTCCAACTCATTTTTGCTTAAACCTCCATTTTTGCGATGAACCAAAAATTTCAGAAATGAGCTTGTTTGGAAAAGCAAATGGATGGCTTGGGAAGAAGAGACCCGAGCCTACCGATAGATTAACTAGAGCTGCAGCTTCATCCTCTACTGCGAGGACAAGTTACAATGATGATATCGTGCCACCGGAGTTGTTCCACAAGACGGACACGACACATGCCATGGCATACCCGTGTTCAGATTTTCTTATGGCGGCAGGTATTAAGAATGAGTTTGATAACCTTTGTGCAGCTGCAGGTTTGACACACCTCGTGACACGACGTGTGCAACAATATCCAAAACTCACTTATTATTTTGTCAACTGGTTTAGATATAATGATAAAACTTCAATGATTCAATTCAGGTTATATGAGGATGTCTTTACCATGTCTTTGGAAGAATTTTGTGATATTGTAGGTGTGCGGAATGTCGGGAAGATGACCAAAATGAACGTTCAGCCATACGAGCTGAAATCCCTATTCGCTTCCCTTTGCAGTAAGGACCCTCGAGAAATTCACCGGGGGAAGATCTCTAGCATCTTGTTTCCCCACATCAGGTATTTCGCATATTATATTGCTCGAGGGGTGTTATCTCGTGACAACACGAGCAACATTTTGGCTCCGGATCTCACTATCTTGGCAGCCGTCCTCTTAGGAGATAATACGTATAATATTGGTGCTTTGATTGCCCATTGCCTCGTTGCTAACAACGACAAGGGGCCTCACTTTTGTGGCATTTATGCCACGCTTATCCTCGAGCACCTTGGACACACTGTACGTGCGGATGATGTGCCTTTTCTATACATAAACTTAGAACTTACCGCTATGAAGAGGCATGAGTTTGTTACTAGGACTTCTGAGTTTGGTAACCTTGTTTATATTATGAGGTTTGGCGAGATCCGTCTACCTGCACCACTTTTGTTTGATTATACTAGCAGGAACAGATGGTGTTTCACCTCGACTGAGCTGGACGAGTTCGTGATCGAGCAATAGTTCCACAACCCCATGGAGGAGGTTGTTCCCAAGGAAGAAGAACCTTCTCCTTGGGAGGCCAGCTGGGCATCAGTGTACGCGCCCGAGGCCTCGTATGATTCTTGGCGCCACCGGTACTACTCCGGAGCCGGAGGAAGCTCCTAGACCCCGCAGTAGCCGAGTTCAACTTAGGCCAAAAGCCTAAGCTTGGGGGAGTACGTATCCTTCTCCCCTTTCATTGTATCATCTGTATTATCCTTTGTAACTCTTTTAAGAGTTTTTGCATGTTCTTCTTTGTTCTTTCTAAGCAAAAACAATAAAAGATTCCTCTTTTCTTTTGCTTTCGTTTAACCTTTGGAAAACCCAAAAAGATTTCTTTTCTCTCTTTAGTTTGCTTTATTTGCAGAGTTCAGCTCACATCCATGGTTGCAATTGCACTTGATTATATCTTTCTATGTTCGATCGTGCAAGTGACGATGCAATAATGACAAAGATCGATGGAAGGAATGCAAAAAAGAAAGCCGGTATGAACTCTATTTGTTTCTACTTTTGTACATATGCATGTACTTATGATCTAGAGACCAGCTTGTAGCGACATAGTGCTATGATTACAATGCCTTCCCAATAGTTCATGCTTTCTTTGTGACTAGTCTCAAATAGCTGGAATGCATAATGTGTTATTGAAATGTTTAGCATGCATTGCATTGTTCATGGTTTGGCATATTAGAGTGGTATTTCCCTTCAGAGAGTTTTGGATTGACTTGGCACATGCTTACACATGTTTATGACTAGAAGTCTATCAAGCCATGATGATTTTTTTATTTCACAATAGTTATATCGCTTTCATGCCCGATTCAATGTTGCTTTGTCGCTCTCCATGATTATGACCGTTACTGCTCTCTAGTTGGTCACTTCCCCATCTTTTGCTAGCCTTCACCTGTACTAAGCGGACTGACTGCTTGTGCATCCAAAATCCTTGAAACCAGTTGCGCCATATGAGTCCACCATACCTACCTATATGCGATATTCATGTGCCACTCTAAGTAAATTTGTATGTGCCGTACTCTAAATTTTCAAATAAATATTTTGTTTTGTAAGCCCGAATCGCTCATGTAGTGACTAGGGGCTATCAGTATCTTCGATGCTAAGTAGGTTATTCTCAAGATATGTGTTGATTCACTATCATTCATGAGAAAGTGGCTGGTAACCGGGATGCCCAGTTCCATGCTCAGAGTCAAACCAGCTTTAATGAATCAAAACTCCCCCAAGATTGTTGTTTGAATGGACGGAACCCGTGGATTTGGCCCGAGTGTGATCGATTGGTGGAGGGGGAGTTAAAACTTTACTTTTGTGTTTGGGAACCGTCTATAATGTATTTAGCATGGAAGATATTGAGATCTCTTAGTTGTTATGTTGACAATGAAAGCATGCTGATACGTCTCCAACGTATCTATAATTTTTGATGGTTTCATGCTATTATCTTGTCAAACTTTGGATGTTTTGCATGCTTTTTATTTATTTTTTGGGACTAACTTATTAACTCAGTGCCAAGTGCCAGTTCCTGTTTTTTCCATGTTTTTGACCCCTTTCAGAGGAGATTTTGAAACGGAGTCCAAACGGAAGAAAATCACTGAAAAGATTTTTTTTGGAATGGAAGAAGATCGGAGAACTTGGGAGCCAAGCCAGAGGACCGCGGCCAGGGGGGCGCCATCCAGGCTTGTGGGCCCCTGGAGGTCCCCTGACCTAGATCTTGCGCCTATATATTCCCAAATATTCCCAAAAAAATCAAGAGCGATCGCAATTACTTTTTCGCCGCCGCAAGCTTCTGTCTCCGCGAGATCCCATCTGGGGCACACCGTGGTGCCCTGCCGGAGGGGGGATTCGAACATGGAGGGCTTCTTCATCAACACCATGACCTCTCCGATGAGGCGTGAGTAGTCCACCATAGACTTACGGGTCCATAGCTAGTAACTAGATGGCTTCTTCTCTCTCTTGGATCTTCAATACAAAGTTCTCCATGATCTTCATGGAGATCTATCCAAAGTAATCTTCTTTTGCGGTGTGTTTGTCGAGATCCGATGAATTGTGGATTTATGATCAGATTATCTATGAATCTTATTTGAGTTTCTTCTGATCTCTCTTATGCATGATTTCATATCCTTGTAATTCTCTTTGAGTTGTGGGTTTTGTCTGGCCAACTAGATCTATGATTCTTGCAATGGGAGAAGTGCTTGGTTTTGGGTTCATACCGTGCGGTGACCTCACCCAGTGACAGAAGGGGTAGCGAGGCACGTATCATGTTGTTGCCATCAAGGGTAAAAAGATGGGGGTTTTCATAATTGGTTTGAGATTATCCCTCTACATCATGTCATCTTGCTTAAAGCATTACTCTGTTCGTCATGAACTCAATACACTAGATGCATGCTGGATAGCGGTCGATGTGTGGATTAATAGTAGTAGATGCATAAAGTATCAGTCTACTTGTCTCGGACGTGATGCTTATATGCATGATCATTGCCTTAGATATCGTCATGACTTTGCGCAGTTCTATCAATTGCTCGACAGTAATTTGTTCACCCACCGTGATATTTGCTATTATGGGAGAAGCCTCTAGTGAACACTATGGCCCCCAGGGTCTACTCCACACCATATTTTCAGCCTTACACTTTTTACTTCGTTGCACTTTCCGCCTTCAGATCTCACTTAGCAAACAATCTTGAAGGGATTGACAACCCCTTTGAAGCGTTCGGTGCAAGCTTGTTTGTGTTTGCGCAGGTACTTTGGACTTGACGAGGCGCTCCTTCTGGATCGATACCTTGGTTCTCAAACTGAGGGAAATACTTACTGCTCCTGTGCTGCATTACCCTTTCCTCTTCAAGGGAAAAACCGACGCAAACCAGAGAAGTAACAAGAAGAATTCCTAAGCGCCAGGGAAGGACTTTTGTTGCTGTAGCAGAAGAATTTCTGGCGCCGTTGCCCGGGAGGAAGATCAAGTCAAGAACTCATCCAAGTAGGTGTCGCAAACTCATATCTTGAATTTACTTTGTTTGCCAGTTGCCTCTCGTTTTCCTCTCCCCCACTTCACCAATTAGCCTTTTTCGTTCGCCTTTTCGTTCGCCCTTTTTCTCGCCTGCTCTTTGTTTGCTCGTGTGCTTGCTTGCTTGCTGAAGTCACCATGAACGAAAACACCAAACTTTGTGACTTCTCGAATACTAATAATAATGATTTTATTAGTACTCCGATTGCTCCCGCCACTAGTGCGGAGTCATACGAAATCAATGCCGCTTTGCTGAATCTTGTTATGAAAGAGCAATTCTTTGGCCTTCCTAGTGAAGATGCCGCATCCCATCTCAATACCTTCATTGAGCTTTGCGATATGCAAAAGAAAAAATATGTGGATAATGACGTGATTAAATTGAAGCTTTTTCCTTTCTCGTTGCGAGATCAAGCAAAAACTTGGTTATCTTCTTTGCCCAAAAATAGTATCGATTCTTGGGATAAGTGCAAAGATGCTTATATATCCAAGTATTTTCCGCCGACTAAGATCATCTCTCTCCGTAATGATATCATGAATTTCATGCAACTTGATCATGAAAATGTTGCACAAGCTTGGGAGAGAATGAAATTAATGATTAGAAATTGTCCCGCTCATGCCTTGAGTCTTTGGATGATTATCCAAATCTTTTACGCTAGCTTGAATTTTGCTTCTAGAAATATCTTGGACTCCGCCTCACGTCGAACGTTCATCGAAATCACATTAGGAGAAGCCATAAAGATCTTAGACAACATCATGACGAACTACTCTCAGTGGCACACTGAAAGGTCACCTACTAGTAAGAAGGTACACGCTATAGAAGAAATTAACTCGTTGAGTGCCAAGATGGATGAGTTAATGAATTTGGTTGCTAGTAGAAGTGCTCCTTTGGATCCTAATGATATGCCTTTGTCTTCTTTGATTGAGAGCAGCAACGCTAGCATGGACGTGAATTTTGTTGGTAGGAATAACTTTGGCAACAACAACGCTTTTAGAGGAAACTATGTTCCTAGGCCTTTTCCTAGTAACTCCTCTAATAACTTTGGCAACTCCTACAACAATACTCATGTAAATTACAATAGATTACCCTCTTATCTAGAGAGTAATATCACAGAGTTCATCAACTCTCAAAAGATTTTCAATGTGTCCATAGAGGAAAAACTATTCAAAATTGACGATTTGGCTAAGAGCGTTGATAGGATTTCTTGTGATGTTGATGCTTTGAAAGTTAGATGTTCTCCTCCCAAAATCAACATGGATGAAACTTTGAAAGCTATGCATGTATCCATGATTGAGAGCCAAGAAAGAACCGCCCAAATTCGTGCTAAACATGAATGGCTTAAAAAGGCGTGTTCTCGTGATGAGAATCACGAAGATCTTAAAGTGCTTGGTGTGACTCCCATTGAATATTTGTTTTCTTGTGTCAAACCTAATGATTATGGGGCTGGATATGAATCCACTTTGGTTGAAAAGTGCCCCAAGGATTCGGAGTCCATCTATCTTGATGCCAATAGCATTAAAAGTGGAGTAGAAGACGTTAAAACTTTGAGTAGTAACGAAATTACTACCGTGGATTTCAAGGAATTCAATTATGATAGTTGCTCCTTGATTGAATGCATTGCTTTGATGCAATCCATGTTGAACTCTCCACACACTTATAGCCAAAACAAAGCCTTTACCGATTATATCGTCGAACCTATGATGAAAGCTCTTGAAGAGAAACTTGAATTGGAAGTCTCTATCCCTAGAAAGCTTCATGATGAGTGGGAACCTACAATCAAAATCATAATAAAAAACTATGAGTGCAATGCTTTGTGTGATTTGGGTGCTAGTGTTTCTGTGATTCCAAAGTCCTTATGTGATGTTCTGGGTTTTAATGAGATTGAAGAGTGTTCTCTTAATTTGCATATTGCTGATTCTACTATCAAGAAACCCATGGGAAGGATCAATGATGTTCTTATTATTGCAAATAGGAACTATGTACCTGTGGATTTCATTGTGCTTCACATTGATTGCAATCCTACATGCCATATTATTCTTGGTAGAACTTTCCTAAGGACTATTGGTGCTATCATAGATATGAAGTAAGGGAATATTAGATTTCAATTTCCTTTAAGGAAGGGCATGGAACACTTTCCTAGAAATAAAATAAGATTGCCTTATGAATCCATGATGAGGGTCACTTATGGTTTGAGCACCAAAGACGACGATACGTGATTCTATCGCTCCTATGCCTAGCTAAGGGCGTTAAACAATAGCGCTTGTTGGGAGGCAACCCAATGAGTTTATCTTTTTCTTTCTGTTTTGTTGCGTCCACACTTTCATAATTCTGTTGTGGTTGTGTTTTTTGTGTTTGAGCCAAGCGAAACCTTTACGACTAGTCTTGGTAATGGTTGTTTGATCTTGCTGGAAAAAGACAGAAACTTTTTGCTCACGAGATGTTTTTTCATTTTTATTCAGAAAGACCTTTTGAGTTGATTCTTTTTTCTTCTGATTGATATGCTTTTTCCCCAGACCGTCATAAGTTTTCAGATTTTTTGAGGTACCAGAAGTATACAAAGTATACAGATTGCTACAGACTGGTCTGTTTTTGACAGATTCTGTTTTTGTTGAGTTGGTTGCCTGTTTTCACTATGGTTAGTATCGGGGGGGGGGGGGTACTAGCCATGGAAAAGTGAGAATATAGTAGCCCATCATCAATACAGATGGAATTCAAGTTTGCTACAGTACCAAAAGAAGTGGTAGTTTGTTTTCTTGTATTAATGTTATCACAAGTTTCTGTTGAAGTTTTGTGTTGTGAAGTTTTCAAGTTTTGGGTGACGTTCTCATGGACAAAGAGATAAGGAGTGGAAAGAGCTCAAGCTTGGGGATGCCCAAGGCATCCCAAGACAAATTCAAGGACACCAAAAAGCCTAAGCTTCGGGATGCCCCGGGAAGGCATCCCCTCTTTCGTCTTCAATCCATCGGTAACATTACTTGGAGCTATATTTTTATTCACCACATGATATGTGTTTTGCTTGGAGCGTCTTGTATATTAGGAGTCTTTTCTTTTTGTTGTGTCACAATCATCCTTGCTGCACACCTTTTTGAGAGAGAGAGTCATGCACTCATCGTGATTTTGCTAGAATGCTCATAGTGCTTCACTTATATCTTTGGAGCTAGATACTTTTGCTCTTGTGCTTCACTTATATCTTTAGAGCACATCGGTACGTGATTTGGTAGTTGGCTTATGTTATGAAAGTAGTCCAAAATGTGATAGGTACCCAAAGAGGATGCAAAAACCTCCATCTTCATGTGCATTGAATAGAAAGAGAAGTTTTGATTCCTCTCAATTAGTTTTGAGACATGGATTCGGTAATATTGAGAGTTATGTTAGTAGGGTGTTGTGAATCTAGAGATACTCGTGTTGGAGTTAGTGATTCCCGTAGCATGCACATATGGTGAACCGCTATGTTAGGAAGTCGGAGCATAATTGATCTATTGATTGTCATCCTTTGTGTTGAGGTCGGGATCGCGCGATGTTTTACACCTACCAACCCTTCCCCTCGGAGTATGCGTTTAGCACTTTGTTTCCATTACTAATAAAAACCTTCGCAATAAGTATGTGAGTTCTTCATGACTAATGTGAGCCCATGGTATAGATGCACTTTCACCTTCCACCCTTGGTAGCCTCTCTAGTGCCGCGCAATTCTCGCCGGTGCACAAACCCACCAAATTCCTTCCTCAAAACAACCACCATACCTACCTACTATGGCATTTTCATAGCCATTCCGAGATATATTGCCATGCAACTCCGACCGTTCCGTCTCATGACTTGTGCCGTCACTCTCATATTGCCATTGCATGATCGTACTAGATCATTGCACATCCCGGTACACTGCCGGAGGCATTTCCTATGGAGTCATCATCATTGTGATCTTTGAGCTGTGAGTAAATAAAAGTTTGATGATCATCATTATTAGAGCATTGTTCCATGTGAGGAAATAAATAAAAAGAGGCCAAAAGAGCCCAAAACAAAAAAAAGAGAAAAGAAAAGAAAAGAAAAGAAAAAAAGAGGCCTAACAGCCCAAATAAAAAAAAGAGAGATAAAAAGAGAGAAGGGGCAATGCTACTATCTTTTTCCACACTTGTGCTTCATGTTAGCACCATGTTCTTCATGATTGAGAGCTTCTTGCTTTGTCACTACCATATTCTAGTGGGAATCTTCATTTTATAACTTGGCTTGTATATTCCAATGAAGGGCTTCCTCAAAATTGCCCTAGGTCATCATGAGCAAGCAAGTTGGATGCACACCCACTAGTTTTCCTCTTGAGCTTTCACATACTTATAACTCTAGTGCATCTCTTGTATGGCGATCCCTACTCATTCACATTGATATCTATTGATGGGCATATTCATGGCCTATTGATACACCGAGTCAATGTGACCATCTCCTCCTTTTTGTCTCACAACCACCACCACACTCTATTTCACCTATAGTGTTATATCCATGGCTCGCGCTCATCTATTGCGTGATAGTTATAATTTTTTTGAGAAAGTAAGAGTGCGAAAACAATTACTTGGACAATTCCGGGGTTGTGCATGATTTACATTAGTTGTGTGAGGATGATGGAGCATAGCCAGACTATATGATTTTGTATGGATAACTTTCTTTGGCCTTGTTATTTTGAAAGTTCATGATTACTTTGCTAGTTTGCTTGAAGTATTATTGTTTTCATGTCAATAGCAAACTATTGTTTCGAATCTTACGGATCTGAACATTCATGCCACGTGAAAGAAGTTGCAAAGGACAACTATGCTAGGTAGCATTCCACATCAAAAATTTATTCTTTATCACTTCCCTACTCGAGGACGAGCAGGAGTTAAGCTTGGGGATGCTTGATACGTCTCCAACGTATCTATAATTTTTGATGGTTTCATGCTATTATCTTGTCAAACTTTGGATGTTTTGCATGCTTTTTATTTATTTTCTGGGACTAACTTATTAACTTAATGCCAAGTGCCAGTTCCTTTTTTCCATGTTTTTGACCCCTTTCAGAGGAGATTTTGAAACGGAGTCCAAACGGAAGAAAATCCCCGAATTTTTTTTTGGAACGGAAGAAGATCGGAGAACTTGGGAGCCAAGCCAGAGGAGCACCAGGGGCCCCACAAGCCCCCACCCCGCGGCCAGGGGGGCCATGCCATCCAAGCTTGTGGGCCCCCTGGAGGTCCCCTGACCTAGATCTTGCGCCTATATATTCCCAAATATTCCAAAGAAAATCAAGAGACGATCACAATTACTTTTCCGCCGCCGCAAGCTTCTATCTCCGCGAGATCCCATCTGGGGCACATCCTGGTGCCCTGCCGGAGGGGGATTCAGACACGGAGGGCTTCTTCATCAACACCATGACCTCTCCGATGATGCGTGAGTAGTCCACCATAGACCTACGGGTCCATAGCTAGTAACTAGATGGCTTCTTCTCTCTCTTGGGATCTTCAATACGAAGTTCTCCATAATCTTCATGGAGATCTATCTGATGTAATCTTCTTTTGCGGTGTGTTTGTCGAGATCCGATGAATTGTGGATATATGATCAGATTATCTATGAATCTTATTTGAGTTTCCTCTGACCTCTCTTATGCATGATTTCATATCCTTGTAATTCTCTTCGAGTTGTGGGTTTTGTATGGCCAACTAGATCTATGATTCTTGCAATGGGAGAAGTGCTTGGTTTTGGGTTCATACCGTGCGGTGACCTCACCCAGTGACAGCAGGTGTAGCGAGGCACGTATCGTGTTTGTTGTGGGTATAAGTCTGACAGTAGATGTGTAGGGTACGAAAGGATGGGCAGAGCCTTAGCTACGGCGAGGTTGTATGAGTTTAGGCCCCTCTGCGGTGGAGGTAAAAGCCCTACGTCTCAGTGCTCTTGGGAGCTTAGTGTCGAGTGGAATATAGGATTACAGTGAATGCCAACCCCTGCACCAGTGGGGAAGGGCGGCTTATATAGAGTGCGCTGCCCTTCACAACGTTCCGGTGGACAGGGGTGGAGTAGTGGCGAATAAATGCATACGTTATAGGTAACGTATGTCTTAAATGCTAATAATGGTGTATGAAAACGTATTACCGTTACCCTCCCGGGAGGTTACGATGTACAGAGTGGAATTCAGTCGGTACGATAAATACGCTCCGAATGCTCGTCACCGACTGGATGATGGGGGGTCCTTAGTTCAGTCGGAACTGTCTAAGGGCCTTGCCCTCTGTGAAGGGTAGTCCTTGGGTAGGACCTATAGGGCAGGCCTATGACCCTACGCTGGGACTATAACCCCATCATTAGTCCCCGAATGGATCGGGGTTGGAACGATGAAGTGGTACCTGGAGTACGGATCCGACTGATATGGATGTGACTTTGGCGTTGTTAGCCTCGATCCATTTTATCCTTTCGACCAGTGATCCGAGTGAATATACCAGTGAAACGAACCGTCAGGGACCGAGTGCTTCCGCGGAATCTTTCGATGTGACCGGTCAAACTGACAGCGGCGGATTTTCAGGGATCTTCAAATTTCGGTTGCCGCGCGCTCAGCGGGGATGTCGACATCATCATTGAGTAGTTTCTGCCGCCTCGATTACCGCACCTTTATCTTCTCCACTAATATCGCAGCAGCCGGTCGGGGGATAAGATTTCGGGGCCACCTGTTAGTGACCCAGTCGGAACCTTATTTAAGCCTCTCCGGCGGGGGTTTCTTGTTGCGCTGCCCATGTTACTCGCACTCGCCCCGCTTCTCCCGTAGCTCACTGTGCGTTCCAAGCCTCCTCCTTCCTCTCCTCCTCTACGGATCTGCTGCCTTTACCATGACGAAGGGGCAGACGAGCAAGCTCGAGTCGCAGAAGAAGAAGAAGAAGGCGGCGGCTCTTGCTCAACGGCGACAGCGAGCACTACCGGCGGGTTGGATCGAGGGGGATTTCCTCCCCTCCACGGTGACGACGAATGACCTGCTGGAGCTGGTGGAGCAATGCATGATTGCCAACAAGTCGTGGAGGTTGCCGGCGGAGGGCGAGACGGAGCCGGCGCCGCAGGAGGGAGAGCGCGTCTTGCTGCTCAACCACGTGTACAGGGGCTTCTCCTTGCCTCCCCACCCCTTCTTTAGAGGTATTATGAATCACTTCGGGGCGCAGCTACATCATTTTCCTCCCAATGCGATAGCTCATCTCGCCGCATTCGTCACTCTATGCGAGTGCTTTATTGGATGTCCCCCCATTGGGGGCTCTTTAAGTATATCTTCTCTGCTAGGTCTCAGACTGTCAAAAAGCTTAGCCAGTCGGACGATAAAACCCATCTCCTCCAGCTCTGCGGGGGCTTAGGCTTCCAAAATAAAATGAAGAGTAGCTACCCCCCTCTCTAGTTGTCCGAGTCACTTAGGAACTGGCAGTCGACCTGGTTCTACTGCCAGGACATAGCTTGTCCGAATGTTGCGACTGGGTTGCCGCCCTTTATCCTAGACCGTCTGGCTCCTCCCACACAACTTGCACTCTCCAAGTTCGAAAAGATTCAGATCCAGCCTCTGGTCGACGGCTGATAACCGTCGTCCACAAGGGAGTCACCGGCACATACTTGCTGGAGACCTTTCTGGGTCGGCACATCCAGCCGCTGCAAGCCCGACACCATGCCATGTGGCACTATGTGGGGCCTGAGGATTCCACTCGGACTCACCCAGAGTGCGTGACTGGGGAGACAGTGACAGCGTGGGTCCGTGGCATCACAGGCGCATGCGACAACCCCCAAGGAGCCCGGCGAGTGAGGCCCTTCCGCGCCGACAACCCTCCTCCGAATGAGGTGAGCGCATCTTGTCGAGTGCTTTCAATCTTCTTAGATTTATCGCTTTTCTGGTGTCGCCGCTTGGTGTCTGACGTTGTCGACTGTATCTTGTGCAGGAGTGGACCAACTGGCATTCTCCCGTCTCGAATGGGAATCCCGCTGAGGAAGAGGAGGGCAGCCAGGAGGGCAGCGTGGATAGCGCCGAGTACGTCTCCGACAGTGGGGAGACGGAGGAGGAGTCTGAAGAGGAGGAGGGGGAGGCTGGGGAGCAGAGCTCGCCGCCTCCACCATCAGAGCCTCGGACTAAGCGCCGTCACGAACCCGCGGCTCCGCCGGTTCCTCCAGCAGCTCCGAGTGCTCCGCTTGCTTCTCCCGTGGCTCCGAGTGCTCCGCCAGCTCCTCCCGTGGCTCCGAGCGCTCGGAGCGTGAAGAGGACCAGGGACGCTGCTGCCGAGCCTACGGGCCAACCGTCCAAGGTGGCCAAACCGAGTGGGCCCAAGCCTCGGAAAGCTTTGCCTCGAATGAGGATCGTTGTTCCAGTTGCCTCAGCGTAAGTGTCTTGTTCTCTCATCTTCTTTCGATATTCGACTGAACTCATGCTTATCGGACGAGTGGATTTTACTCGACAGAGCTGCCACCTCCGCCACCTCTTTGCCGCGCCAGGACGATGATCCCATGGATGCGGATAACGTTGCAACATCTCAGCAAGGTACATTGTGACGACTCCGAGAGTTTGCATTATTGTTTCACGAGTGCTGTCTTTAATCTTGTCCTTTTTCTACAACCTCATGTTGATCAGTCGGGCTTCCTTCGGAGGTGATTCATGTGGAGGAGGACGACCAAAGGGGATCAGGGCCAACTTTGGCGCCTGTCCTTGAGGTTGTTCCATCTGCTGCTGCTCCCACCGTGGACGCGCCGCCGACCGAGCCGATGCCGTCGACTGAGGCGGTGTCCCTCGCGGCGGAACCGACTGGAGCGGGACTTGGGATGCCCAAGGAGTCTTCTGTCGTGCCAGGTCCATCGACCGTCCAGTACGACGCCCGACACCTCCCGAAAGACCAAGTGGGAGCCGCCAAGGAGGCCATGGTGTAGATGGAGTTGATGGTGGGTGATGCCAAGGGAGCGTACGACTCCGTCGCGTCTTTGTACAAGAGATGCTTGGAGCTCCGAGACAATTTCCGAGTAAGTGCGCTAGTAAGTGTTTACTTCCCTCTTGTAACCCACTGGGGTCCAAGTGATATACTCGGATACAGTAGGATTATTTTGTAGTGGGTTCACTCAGAGTGAACCCAGTGGGTGTAGTCCCCGAGACTTCTGTCGAGTGCTTGCACCGGCAGTTGTCTTTATATATATTTCCCGTTATCTGAGCAGATCCGAGTTGGTCTGCCCGAATGTTGCCAGTGGGGGCACTCGGAGTGCATCCACTGGATGTAGTCCCCGAGAGTAGTGTTACTCAGGTCGGGTAATAGCATTCGCGTAGATTTGTCTGTTTGTCATGTAGCTCAATAGGGCTGGCCTGTTCGAGCTTCATGCCAGTGGGGTCCCTCTTAGTGAACCCACTGGGTGTAGTCCCCGAGACCGCTGTCGAGTGCTTGCATCGGCAGGGGTCTGAAGAACTTTGAGCTTTTTTTGTTTTCCTTGTTGAATGTGTCTGAGCTTCCCTTTGCGCTGATTTGGCAGAAGACTTGCGAAATGGGATCCGCGTACAATACTGTGAAGGCTGAAAAGGTTCAGCTTGCTGCGGAATTGGAGGCAGCTGTGAATGACTTGGCTGGTGTGTAGGGGGCTCTTGCCGACCGAGAGAAGTCTTTGGAGGAGTCCCGGGAGACCAACAAGGCATTGGTGGCCAAAATTGAGAAAATGGGCAAGCAAAGAAGTGAACTGATGGGTCAAATGAAGGTGACGAACCGTCGATGCATTTCGCAGGAGAAGTATGTGAATGACTGGGCAAGGAAGATGATTGCACTGCTCGGTGGTAAGCTTCTTGCCGAGTGCTTCTTGACTTTGTAATTCATTCTGCGCTTACTTTCTGCTCTTCTTTTCTTTGCAGATTTTTGCCTGGACACTGAGGCTGAAGCGGCCGACATTGAACGGTCGGTCGTTCCGAATGTTCCACTCGGCGACGAAGCCAATCGGGACATGCTCCGAGCACATATTCGCCTTGGCAGAGTGGGACCTTTCATCGGCCGTCTGAGAGAAGTCATCGGCCGGATTGACAAGGAGTTGTGGCCCGAAGACGATTCCCGGCAGGAAATAGAAGGGTTGATGACTCGGCTAGAGGACGTCCCGAACAGAGTGCAGGCATGGAAGAAGTCAGCCGCTCATTGTGGTGCGGACGTTGCGCTATCGCTGGTCCGAGTGCACTGCAAGGAAGCTCGCGAAGAAAAGCTGAAGGCCTTGCAGGTCGCCAACACCAAGAAGCTCGATTCAAAGATTTCATGGAGACCTTCCTCGAGACAGCCACTCGTATCGCGGACGGGATCGATCTTGAGACCTTTGTGGAGCCTGCCAGTCCCGGTGCCAGTCCTGATGACACTTGAAAAACTTTACCTCGGTATGCCGAGTGGTATGTGTATGAAACTTGGGCCACTGCTGTTGGCCGTCACATTCATGGTTCGGTGTGGGTAAGCTTGATCCACACCGAGCCGACTATCATAGATCCAACTTTGAATTCGAATCGAATATTTTGCTGTTCTTTCGCCAAGTTTATTTTCTGACACAATTTTGGCTCGTGGTTTTTGTTTGGTGTTTCTTGGTGAAGCCAATGGCAAACATGCGGAGCATGTAATTGTGAGTTGTCTTCACATCCACATGAACCTCAATGAGGGTCTGCTAAGCCTCCGAGTGGATCTCGAGGATACACTCGAAGGAAGCATTTCACTTAGGCGATTCTGGATCGCAGCTAAGTCCCCGAGTGCGGCATCTCGTGCGCACTCAGAGTGAGTTGATACTCATGTAGTTGTCAGTTGTCTTCACATCCACATGAGCCTCAATGAAGGTCTGCTAAGCCTCCGAGTGGATCTCAAGGATACACTCGAAGGAAGCTTTTCACTTAGGCGATTCTGGATCGCAGCTAAGTCCCCGAGTGCGGCATCTCGTGCGCACTCGGAGCGAGTTGATACTCATGTAGTTGTGAGTTGTCTTCACATCCACATGAGCCTCAGTGAGGGTCTGCTAAGCCTCCGAGTGGATCTTGATGATACACTCGAAGGAAGCTTTTCACTTAGGCGATTCTGGATCGTAGCTAAGTCCCCGAGTGCGGCATCTCGTGCACATTCGGAGAGAGTTTTTTACTTAGGCGACTCTAGGTCGCAGCTAAGTCCTCGAGTGCGGCTGTTAGCGCACACTCGGAGAGAATTTTTACTTAGGCGACTCTGGGTCACAGCTAAGTCCCCGAGTGCGGCTGTTAGCGCACACTCGGAGAGAATTTTTACATAGGCGATTCCGGATCGCAGCTAAGTCCCCGAGTGCGGCTGTTAGCGCACACTCGGAGAGAATTTTTACTTAGGCGATTCTGGATCGCAGCTAAGTCCCCGAGTGCGGCTGTTAGCGCATACTCGGAGAGAATTTTTGACTTAGGCGATTCTGGATCGCAGCTAAGTCCCCGAGTGCGGCTGTTAGCGCACACTCGGAGAGGATTTTTTACTTAGGCGATTCTGGATCGCAGCTAAGTCCCCGAGTGCGGCTGTTAGTGCGCACTCGGAGAGAATTTTTGACTTAGGCGATTCTGGATCGCAGCTAAGTCCCCGAGTGCGGCTGTTAGCGCACACTCGGAGAGAATTTTTGACTTAGGCGATTCTGGATCGCAGCTAAGTCCCCGAGTGCAGCTGTTAGCGCACACTCGGAGAGGATTTTTTACTTAGGCGATTCTGGATCGCAGCTAAGTCCCCGAGTGCGGCTGTTAGCGCGCACTCGGAGAGAATTTTTGACTTAGGCGATTCTGGATCACAGCTAAGTCCCCGAGTGCGGCTGTTAGCGCATACTTGGAGATGATTTTTTACTTAGGCGATTCTGGATCGCAGCTAAGTCCCCGAGTGCGGCTGTTAGCGCACACTCGGAGAGAATTTTTGACTTAGGTGATTCTGGATCGCAGCTAAGTCCCCGAGTGCGGCTGTTAGCGCATACTCGGAGAGGATTTTTTTTTCTTTAGACTGGAGTTTGCAAACACGGAAGAATTTTGGACCTGCAAAAAATCAGTCTGCTTTGTATTACTTCAATGATACTTGTTCTTTACATTGCCTCCATCGGCGGTCACGTGTAGAAGCGCTTCAGGAGATCTCCGTTCCATGCTCGCGGCTCATCCATTTCTCTGTCGAGGTTGTAGAGTCGATATGCTCCGTTGTTCAGCACCTTAGAGATGATGAAGGGTCCTTCCCAGGTGGGAGCCAACTTGTGAGGCCTCTGCTGATCCAGTTGGAGCACCAGGTCACCTGCTTGGAATGTGCGACTCCTGACATGCCACACGTGAAAGCGCTGCAGATCTTGTTGATAAACTGTTGAGCGAGTCAGTACCATCTCGCGCTCTTCTTCTAGTAGATCCACTCCGTCTTGCCTGGCCTGCTCCGCTTCGGCTTCGGAGAAGAGTTCGACTCGTGGAGAGTTGTGAAGCAAGTCACTCGGAAGGACAACCTCTGCTCCATAAACGAGGAAGAACGGGGATCACCCTGTAGATCAATTCGGAGTTGTGCGGAGGCCCCACAACACCGAAGGCAGCTCGGTGACCCATGCGCCGGCGGCATGTCCAACTTCTTGCAGGAGTCGAGGCTTCAACCCTTGAAGAATAAGTCCATTCGCCCGCTCTGCTTGCCCGTTGGTTTGAGGGTGCGCCACAGATGCAAAATCCACTCGGATACCTTGGCCTGTGCAAAAACCTTTGAATCTGTCCGAGTCAAAGTTTGTGCCATTATTAGTGATTATGCTGTGCGAGACTCTGAATCTGGAGATGATGTCTCTGACAAATTTAATGGCCGTAAGGGCGTCGAGCTTCTTGATGGGTTTGGCTTCAATCCACTTGGTGAACTTGTCGACTGCCACCAACAGATGAGTGAATCCCCCTTGGCCTGTTCTGAATGGACCGACTGTATCTAATCCCCACACTGCGAACGGCCAAACAAGAGGGATTGTCTTCAGCGCAGACGTTGGCTTGTGAGACTTGTTCGAATAGAACTGACAGCCTTCGCATCGGCCGACCATATCCTTTGCCATTTCATTCGCGTGCAACCAGAAGAAGCCAGCTCTGAATGCTTTGGCGACGATTGCTCTTGAGGAGGCATGATGGCCGCAAGTTCCCGAGTGAATCTCTTCCAGGATTAACTGTCCCTCCTCACGGGATATGCATCGCTGAAGGACTCCTGAAACACTTTCCTTGTACAACTGGCCATCAATGACGGTGAAGGACTTCGACCTGCGGACGATCTGCCTCGCTTGGACTTCGTCCTCTGGTAATTCTTGCCTCAGGATGTATGCAATGAACGACACAGTCCAATCGGGGATGATAGCAAGAATCTCCATGATCAAATTAACCACAGCGGGGACCTCGACTTCAGTCGGATCTGTTGAGCTCTTCGGTTGTACCGGTTCCTCTGTAAAGGGGTCTTCTTTCACCGAAGGGAGATGTAGGTGCTCGAGGCAGACATCACTCGGGACTGGTCTCCGAGTGGATCCGAGTTTTGCCAACTCATCAGCTGCTTGGTTCTTTAGTCGCGGAACATGGTGAAGTTCCAGGCCTTCAAACTTCTTCTCGAGCTTCCTTACTGCGTTGCAGTATGCAGTCATGGTGGGGTTCCTGACATCCCACTCCTTCATCACTTGATTAACCACCAAATCTGAATCGCCATAGACCATCAGGCGACGGACGCCGAGTGTGATGGCCATGCGCAATTCGTAAAGGAGAGCTTCATACTCTGCCTCATTGTTGGAAGAATTGAAATGTATGTGCAACACATACTTAAGCTTATCACCTTTCGGCGATATGATCACTATGCCAGTGCCGGAGCCATTCAACATCTTGGACCCATCGAAGAACATAGTCCCATGAGCCGAGTAGATGTGAGTCGGTTGCTGTTGTTCTACCCATTCTGCTATGAAGGCAGCCAGAACTTGAGACCTTATAGCCTTCTTGGCTTCAAACTTGATGTCGCAGTATAACATCTCCATAGCCCACTTCGCCACTCGGCCTGATGCGTCTCGATTGTGGAGGATTTCCGACAACGGAGCATCAGAAACGACAGACACGGAGTGGTCTTGGAAATAGTGAGCCACCTTCTTTGCAGTCATGTAGATCCCATAAATAAGCTTTTGATAATGGGGATACCTCTGCTTGGAAGGAGTCAGTACTTCGGAGACATAATATACTGGCCGCTGAACCTTGTACGCTTTGCCTTCTTCTTCACGTTCGAGTGTGAGAACAGTGCTGACGACTTGATTTGTAGCCGCGATGTACAGAAGAAGGGGTTCTTTACTTAGCGGGGCAGTAAGAACCGGCTGGGTGGAATGCAGGGCTTTGAGGTCGTCGAATGCAATCTGGGCTTCGTCTGTCCACTCGAAAGTATCTGATTTCTTCATGAGTCGGTACAGATGTAACGCCTTCTCGCCAAGTCGAGCGATAAACCTGCTCAAAGCCGCTAGGCAACCTCTGAGCCTTTGAACATCATGTATTCTGACCGGCCGCTCCATTCGGATGATGGTCCCGATCTTTTCGGGGTTGACATCGATTCCTCGTTCGGAAACGAAGAAACCGAGTAACTTTCCGCTGGGAACACCAAATGAACACTTGGCAGGGTTGAGCTTGATATCGTATCTACGAAGGTTGGCGAATGTTTCTGCCAAGTCAGTCAGCAGGTCGGAACCTTTGCGTGACTTGACTACGATATCGTCCATATATGCCTCCACGTTTCGACCGATCTGGTCAAGGAGGCATGTCTGGATCATGCGCATAAAAGTTGCTCCTGCATTCTTCAAACCGAATGGCATAGTGATGTAGCAGAAACACCCGAATGGGGTGATGAAGGCTGTTTTTAATTCATCCAGACCATACATACGGATCTGATGATAGCCCGAATAGGCATCAAGGAATGATAAACGCTCGCAACCCGCAGTCGAATCGACAATTTGATCAATGCGGGGGAGCGGGAAATAATCTTTCGGGCAGACCTTATTGAGATGCTTGAAGTCGATGCACATACGGAGGGACTTGTCCTTCTTGGGCACCATGACAACATTGGCGAGCCACTCGGAGTGGTGCACCTCGTGAATGAAGTTGGCTGCCAAAAGTTTAGCCACCTCCTCTCCGATTGCCTTCCTTTTATGCGCGGCGGACCGACGCAGGCGTTCTCGGACGGGCCGAGCGGTAGGATCCACATGTAGACGGTGCTCAGCCAACTCCCTGGGTACACCCGGCATGTCAGCGGGCTTCCATGCGAAAATGTCCCAGTTCTCACGGAGGAATTGGATGAGCTCGGCTTCCTATTTTGGATCAAGGGTGGTGGAGATGTTCGTCGGGGCGGCGGTGTCGTCCGTCGAGTGGATGCTGACTTTCTTCGTGTCGCCCGCCGACTGGAATGCAGACTCCGAAGCTGGCTTCTTCGAACGCATCAAGTCAGCGGGGTCGGCCGTCTTCTTGTACTCATCCAGCTCGAGGATAGCCATCTGCTGATCGGCAATCCGTGACCCCTGCTGCAGACACTCTTCGGCCCGCTGCCGATTGCCTCTGATGGTGATCACACCTTTGGGACCCGGCATCTTCAGCTTCAAATACACGTCACATGGACGGGCCATGAAACGTGCATATGCCGGACGACCCAGAATTGCATGGTATGCACTCTGGAAGTCCACCACCTCGAATGTCAGCTTTTCCTTGCGGAAGTTCTTGTCGGAGACGAAAACGACGTCCAACGCGATCTGACCGAGTGACTTGGCCTTTCGTCCTGGGACGACTCCGTGGAACTGCATGCCGCTCTCGCTAAGTTTGGACATCGGAATGCCCAACCCCTTGAGAGTGTCAGCGTACATGATGTTCAAGCCGCTGCCGCCATCCTTGAGGACTTTGTGCAGTCGGACTCCTTCCACCACCGGGTCGACTACCAGAGCCTGCCTCCCCGGGGTGGGACGTGTGCTGGATGATCCGACTGATCAAAGGTGATCGCAGTCTGAGACCATTTGAGGAACGTGGGGTTGGTCGGGGTGGCCATGTTCACCTCCCTGTTCACCAGCTTCAGTCGACTCTTGCTTTCCACGTCAGCAAAAATCATTAATGTTGCATGGACTTGGGGGAACGGATCCTCCTTGACCTCATCATCCTGCTCGTTGTCCTTTTCACTCGGCTGCCCTTCGCCGAACCCTTGGATCAGGAGGCGACATTGCCGAGTCGTGTGCTTCGGGAATATGGCGTTGCCTTCTTCATCCATCTTCGTGTGGATCGGACATGGCTGATCCAGGATGGAGTTCCCGAACTGCTTCTTCTTAGGGGTATACTGAGCTTTCCCCTTGCCCTTGAACTTGGCATTTGTAACGGCAGCTGCCTCTGCCTGCGGAGTGGACGGAGCTTTCTGCTTTTGCTTCCGATTGCTGCTCCCATCTCCGTCAGCGACTGCCTTGTGCTTGCCGCTACGTATGCAGTCCTCTTCTTCGCCATTTGCATAGCGTGTGGCTATCTCCATCATCTTGCTCATGGAGATGTCGCCTGTCCGGCCGAACTTCAGGTACAAATCTCTGTACCGCACGCCTGCCTTGAACGCGCAGACTGCTTGATGCTCAGTGACGTTCTCCACCGTGTGGTAGAGGGTCGTCCAGCGCTGGATGAAATCGCGCAGGGGCTCATTCTGCTTCTGGATGCAGTGCTGGAGCTCCACGAGACCAGCAGGGCGTTTTCTCGTGACCTCGAAGGTCCTGATGAACACTCGGGACAGATCTGCCCATCTGTAGATGCTTGATGCTTGATGCTTGATGGAGCCAACTGTTGCACACGGGGAGATGTTTCATGGCGACCTGGTCATCTCCGCCACCGATCTGGACCGCCACTCGGTAGACGTCCAGCCACGTTTCTGGCTTGGATTCTCCTGTGAACTTGCTGATCCCCGTCGCCAATCGGAAGTTGGGAGGGATGTCAGCTGAACGGATGGCTCGACTGAAGCACTCAGGGCCAGAGACGATGGTCCTGCTTCCACTCGGACGGTCTCTATCGTGACCATCACGGTGGGCTCGACTCCTGTCGACCTTCCTCTGGGCGATGTGCCCTCTTGCGTCGGGCCTTGGATCATACGTGTTACCGACTGAACACCGATAATCATGATGCCGGGGCCCGTAAGGCCCACCCCGCGGAGGGGTGCGTGAACGGCGACGATCTTCGGGATTCATGGAACGGCTGCCCTCTCTGTGTCGCTCATGAGAGTGGGGGCTGTAAACCGACCGATGCGTGTTCGCGTGAACAGAACTGTTGTGGATCCTGTTGTGCGACTGGGAGACCGCCGAATTCTGCTGCTGCGCCGTGTGCAACAGGGCACGGATCTGCTCGATTCCTCTACCAGCCTCCGAATCAGTCGGTTGGAGGGAATCGGCTATCTTTGCAGCGACAGCCAGGTTGAGGACGGGTGTACGGAACACCTCGACGTTGCTCTGACGAGTGCGTCGACTGGCAGAGCGGTGGTGTTGACGGCAAGCGCCGGACGATTCGCCGACCTCGTGCTCGTTCCGGCCAGTCCGGTGGGGACTTTCATGGGAATTTGCCATGAGAACTTTGGTTGCAGGCCCGTGACCCAAGTACTCAGAAGGTAACTCAGTCGGAACCGAGTCCAAGCACTGGGACGGCGGCGCGACCACAACCGACTCGAGGACCGCCACTTGAGAGGACGCATTCTGGCGCGCCTGGGCGTGTCGCACCCAATGCTGGAGCCGCGGACGGCGGGACCGCTTGTTGCGACGCGTGACGGGGGCGAAGGTCGACACCGGGGCCGACTGCTGGAGAAGAAGGACGTCGCGGGCACCGGCACGGAAGTGCGTATCCCCGCGACTAGGGAGCGCCTTGACATCGAGAGACGCATCTCGAAGCCATGCCGAAACGTCGACGATGAAGGAGAGTGCGCCGAAGAGGATCTCCCAACCCATGCATAAATCTCCGGCGGACGACATGATGAAAAGATGAAGCTGCAAACTCGCCGGAAGTCGCTTAGACGCCTGCCCCACGGTGGGCCCAAACTGTCGTGGGTATAAGTCTGACAGTAGATGTGTAGGGTACGAAAGGATGGGCAGAGCCTTAGCTACGGTGAGGTTGTATGAGTTCAGGCCCCTCTGCGGTGGAGGTAAAAGCCCTATGTCTCAGTGCTCTTGGGAGCTTAGTGTCGAGTGGAATATAGGATTACAGTGAATGCCAACCCCTGCACCAGTGGGGAAGGGCGGCTTATATAGAGTGCGCTGCCCTTCACAACGGTCCGGTGGACAGGGGTGGAGTAGTGGCGAATAAATGCATACGTTACAGGTAACCATGTATTAAATGCTAATAATGGTGTATGAAAACGTACGACCGTTACCCTCCCGGGAGGTTACGATGTACAGAGTGGAATTCAGTCGGTACGATAAATACGCTCCGAATGCTCGTCACCGACTGGATGATGGGGGGGTCCTTAGTTCAGTCGGAACTGTCTAAGGGCCTTGCTCTCTGTGAAGGGTAGTCCTTGGGTAGGACCTATAGGGCAAGCCTATGACCCTACCCTGGGACAATAACCCCATAAGTGTTGTTGCCATCAATGGTACAAAGATGGGGTTTTCATCATTGGTTTGAGATTATCCCTCTACATCATGTCATCTTGCTTAAAGCGTTACTCTGTTCGTCATGAACTCAATACACTAGATGCATGCTGGATAGCGGTCGATGTGTGGAGTAATAGTAGTAGATGCAGAAAGTATTGGTCTACTTGTCTCGGACGTGATGCCTATATGCATGATCATTGCCTTAGATATCGTCATGACTTTGCGCGGTTCTATCAATTGCTCGACAGTAATTTGTTCACCCACCGTGATATTTGCTATTATGAGAGAAGCCTCTAGTGAATACTATGGCCCCCAGGGTCTACTCCACACCATATTTTCAGCCTTACACTTTTTACTTCGTTGCACTTTCCGCCTTCAGATCTCACTTTGCGAACAATCTTGAAGGGATTGACAACCCCTTTGAAGCGTTGGGTGCAAGATTGTTTGTGTTTGCGCAGGTACTTTGGACTAGACGAGGCCCTCCTTCTGGATCGATACCTTGGTTCTCAAACTGAGGGAAATACTTACTGCTCCTGTGCTGCATCACCCTTTCCTCTTCAAGGGAAAAACCGACGCAAACGAGAGAAGTAACAAGAAGAATTCCTAAGCGCCAGGGAAGGACTTTTGTTGCCGTAGCACGTGCCACTCAAAATGTTGATTCATCTATGTTTTAAAGCTCAAGCTCTGGCACCTCTGCAAATCAATGCTTCCCTCTGTGAAGGGCCTATCTATTTTACTTTTCTGTTGAGTCGTCTTCTTCTTACAAAAAGCACTAACTATAGAGAGCATAATTGTCATTCTGAGTGTAATGTGCATTGTCCCAAAGCACCATATTGTCTTCTGTATGATTGTGATATTACTTATTCTGAAATATTTATTTCTAGTCTACTTTAATACTCCGAAGGAGCGTATGCGTTTATGTTTTGCTTCACTCATGGGGGCTAGGGAGATACCACTCTAGTATATCCAAGTCATGTGCATTGTGATCTCGTTATGATTTTTAGTTGCATATTATTTTTTCTTAGTTGTTTGAAACTCTTCACATGATCAAAGGATTGCTTCGTGCATTGTCTTTGTAGCATTGCTTCAATACTTGGTGGACTTGTTCGTAGTGCATGCTTATATACATACAATGAAGCAAAAGAGTTTGTCAAAGTTTTCTTTGTCGCGTTCAGTTCATTGAACTGAATTGCTTGAGGACAAGCAATATGCTAAGCTTGTGGAAGTTGATACGTCTCAAACATATCGACTTTTCCAAACACTTTTGCTATTGTTTTGACCTCATTCTTGCATGATTTGAATGAAACTAACCCGGACTAACGATGTTTTCAGCAGAGTTGCCTGTATGGTTTTCTCGTGTGCAGGAAAATGGATATTTAGACGTCCCAGAAAATTCCTAGAAAAAATAGAGAAAATCCACATACCAGGAGGGACCCTAGGCCAGAAGATGGGCCAGAGGGGAGCCACAGGGCCCCCCAGGCGACCTACTGGCGCGGCCTACCCCCTG
The DNA here is from genome assembly GCF_904849725.1 of Hordeum vulgare subsp. vulgare. NCBI lineage: Eukaryota > Viridiplantae > Streptophyta > Magnoliopsida > Poales > Poaceae > Hordeum > Hordeum vulgare. The sequence continues at coordinate 565,753,313 of NC_058522.1, read as the reverse complement.
GCCGCGCCGGGAGGTCGCCTCGGTGGGGCGCACCTATCTGGTGCCCTACTCTGGCTCCTATTTTTACTTGTGATGAGGAAATTCCAGAAGATAAGTCGTTTTGCAAGTTCTCGACGCGGAGCTGCCGCCACCCTCGGTTCTTCTTCGGGAGAGACAATCTGGAGGCTGTTTCGGCCTCCCGGGAGGGGAAATCGTCGCCATCGTCATCACCATCACCACTCCATCATCCTTCCATGGGTTCTCCCATCATGTGTGAGTAATTCTCTACTGTAGGTGAAGGAGATGGGAGAGATTGGATGAGTTAGATCATGTAATAGTTCGTCAGATCGTTGGGGGCATGTTGTCTATCATCTACTATGGTGTTTATCATCTTTGCTACTCCTCGTTACTCTTAATGCTTGTCACTTTGGGCCCGAGTGCCATGATTTCAGATCCGAATACCTTATGTTTTCATGAATATATTTGTGTTCTAGATCCTATCTATGAGTAGTATGCACCTATTATAGTCCGGAGCCGGCGATCCCAATGGTGACAACTTGGGACACCAAAGGGGATGGGCTATAGTTTGAGGATTCCATGTATCCATTGATTGTTAATGCTTTGTTTCGGTGCTCTTTGACAGGAGCACCTTAATATCCATAAGTTCCATTTGGCCCCGTTGATAGTGGGATGGTATGACAAAAGGTGTCCTGCAAGCTCTTATTGCAAGCACGTACGACTACCTCAGGATACATGCCTAATGTTTGATATATGCCTAGATGATCATTACTTTTCTCTGTGCCTTGCCCCAAGTTAAATACATGATATCTCTGATCCATGACCAACCATCCATCTCCCTAGCCTAGAGTGTTTTAATCCTGCTAGTCACAAGTCGTTTTACTTTCATCGTTTTACTTTTGTTGCTCTGCCACTATGATTTACGTTGCCACCATCACTTCCATATCATCGTTACTACTAATATTTAGTTGCCAAGCAAGTATCTTTCAGGTGCGCTTGAATTGACAACTCAGCTGTTAAAGCTTATAAATATTCTTTGCCCCCCCTTGTGTCGAATCAATAAATTGGGTTAACTTACCCGCGAAGACTGTTGCGATCCCCTATAGTTGTGGGTTATCATGCACCTGCAACAGAACCTGTCCCCTCATCCGCATGGAATGAGGCATCAACATTAAGCTTTATGAATCTTGGCTCCGGTCTCTTCCACCTATGCCCCACCGGTGCTCTTTTCTGCATCACATAATCTGTATAGTTTTTCACTATTGCCTGGATAGATGTATGCCACCTGAAGTTAGGAGGAACAGAGTCATGTTGAGTGTGTCGACGATGCAGCCACCACAGATACCAGCATCCAGTCGCAATCACCTCCTTTTTCTTCAAGTTTGGCATCATTAGCAAAGGTTGGTCTGACTCCAGCAAAAAAAGTTCCAGAATTGCCGATCCCGATCTATCCACTTGTACAACGAAGTCAATAAAATCTGATAGACCCAGCCCGTCCCATAGGCTCTTTGCTAAATCGCATTGGAACAACATACGACGCAAATCTTCAACCCCCCATGACAAACTGGGCATGCACCATCGACAGGTATATGTCTATTAGCGAGAACGGATTTCAACGGGATGATTCCTCTCAATACCCGCCAACAGAAGATTTGAATTTTCCGTGGCACTTGAAGCTCCCATAACTCCTTCCAAATTGTTGTTTGCATGTTACTAGTTGATGATGAATTTGGATGATATTGAACTCTATACTTATGCGACCATTGTTCATGATATGCACTCTTAACCGTAAATCTCCCGTGCTTTGTCAGATGCCATGCAATGAAATCATCAAAGTTTTGGAAATTTAGGGGTATTTGCAGAACTCTAGTTATGTACATAGGATAAAAAGTATCTCGTATCAATTGTTCATCCCACTTCACGGTAACTGGATCAATTAGCTCTACCACCCTAGAGATTAAGACGTGTCCTCGAGGAGTTATCACTCTCCTGCCCGTCTGGAGGGAATCCAAGGATCATTCCATATACTCACATTCTCTCCGGAACCGATTCGCCAAATCTACTCTCTTTTGAATGTATTCAAGCCTGATACCAAGCTCTGCCATGTAAAAGAAGATCCAGCTTTTGGTCCAGCATGCAATAAATCTGTATTGGGGTAATATTTCACCTTCAGAATACGAGCACAGAGAGACTCCGGATTTATGATCAATCTCCAACACTGTTTTGCAAGCAGCGCCAAGTTGAATGAGTGTAGGTCACGAAAACCTAAACCACCATCACACTTTGGTATATATAGTTTCCACCATGAGAACCAATGCATTTTTTATTTTCCTCATCATCTCCCCACCAATATTGAGCAATTACATCCATAATATCCTTACACACTCCCTTGGGCAAGCAGAAAACTGACATAGCAAACACAGGGATGGATTGAGCTACTGCATTCAATAAGATTTCCTTTCCCCCTGTTGAGAGTTGCTTCTCCATCCATTCTTTCAAGAGTTTTTTTAACTTTCTCACAAAAGTGTTCAAAGCAGTCACTCCTATCTGCACCTACCATTGCAGGTAATCCAAGATATTTATCTGAGAGAGCCTGGTTTGTAATATTTAGCTCCTAGCATATTTCATCTCTAGTTTGCAAGAGAGTATCTGGACTAAAGAAAAAGGTTGATTTCCCAACACTTACCATACGTCTCGAATTTGCACAATAAGGCTCCAACGCTTGCTGTAAGGAAGTTGCATTTAACATATCTACCCACATGAGAATTAGAGAATCGTCAGCAAATAAAAGGTGTGAGACTGACAATCCATTCCTGCACACTCTTATCCCATCGATGCCACCAACTTCTTCTTCATACTGCAAAATTTCTAGAAAGACCCTCAACGCAAATCAAGACGAGGTAAGGTGATAAAGGGTCACCTTGCCGAATTCCCCTCGAGGGAGTAAACATCTCTATCTCTTGTGAATTAAAGCTAACCTTGTATCTTACTGAGCTCACACATGCCATTATAAGATCTTCCACTGGTCATCAAAACCCAACCTTTTCATGATGTTTCTTAGGAAGACCCACTCAACTCTATCATATGCTTTATGCATGTCCAATTTAACTTCATATAATCCAGCCTGAGTATTCCTGGTATTTTTAATTTTATGAATGCACTCATAAGCCACAAGAATATTATGAGTAATCATTCTACCAGGGACAAATGCACTTTGGATTGGAGAAGTTATATCTGGTAAAATGCTTTTAAGGCGAATAGAAAGCATCTTAGATATTATCTTATACAGAACATTGCATAGGTTGATTGGTCGATATTGAGTAACCACATCTGGGGAGTCCACCTTAGGGATCAAAACTATAGATGTATCATTCCACTCTTGTGGAATATGTTTTGAGTTGATAGCCTGTAGTACAACAGCAGTAATATCCTCCCCAATACTTTCTAAAAAATATCGCATGTAATCCGTCCGGGCCCGATGCTTTCAAATCACCAATACTATACACTGCTTTATGAACATCATCAGCAGAAAATGGGGCCAGCAACATGTCATTCATCTGAGCTGTTACCTTAGGTTGTACCTTTTGCAGCATCACTGGATCTGTGTCAAATACCTCCGAGGTGAACAGCCCCTCGAATTAGCTCTGGATATGAGAATTCAACTCATCCACACTTTCTATTATATCGCCATTGTCACCTTTCAGGTTTTTAATAAAATTATTTTTACGTCTCGCTGCTGCAAACGCTTGAAAGAAAGCCGTGTTTCTATCACCAAACTTGAGCCAATCCACTCGCGATCTTTGCATACTTTGAATTTCCTCCAATTCCAGTAGATACTCCACCAGTTCAGCTAGCTCCTTCCTCTTTTCCTCATTCTCATCTGTCATAGGCCCCGAAATAAGTTTCTCCAACTCACGTTGAACTTTTCTTTGGTTTTTTTAGAACACGCTGGTCCGAATCATGAAAGACCGAATGCAATTTTGCAAGCTTCTCGAACACCCCCGGTGTGACAGCTCGATGCTGACGTTCCAGAAGATTCCCCTTTCTTTCTATTTTCGTCGTGTGTCTGTTTTCTTTGTCGCATCATCATCGCATCATGCGCATCATCAGCATTGCATCGGCATCCCATTGCCTCCCGTTTTCAAACTTGCATCCGCTAGTAGTTGCCGGTTCTCGTCGTTGTTCGTTCTGAGTCCGACCGCACACGCACGCGCCCGCGGCACCGTCGAAACCCTGTTTCTAAAGTGTGCGTAAAACTTTCTCTGTTCGGGTTGAGATTTGACGTGCGGTGTTATTTTAATATAGGTAGGCCGCCTGTCAAGTTTCGTCGCAATCGGAGACCGTGTGGTACCTGAACGGTCGACCGTAGCGGCACCGTATTCGGTTTGCCGTGGGACGTCTATCGGTGTTTTAAAATTCGTTGCCGCGCCGCCCGTTCTCCCTCTCGTCTCCGGATATCCCCTCTACACGGCCGCGTACCCATTCCCGTGTGCGGAATAGTTCGAATCCGACCCTGCGGTTGGATCCGGAACAAAATTCCGGCTAACCTAGCCTCCTTATTTGTTATAAATAGACCTCCCCACTCATTAAGACAGCAAACCCTAGCAGTTGCCTCGAAACCCGCGCAGCCAACCCCACTCCCACCTCCTCTCTCCTCCCACCAGCGCAGGGCCCGCCGAGCCCATCGCCGGCCCTCTCGAGCCCATCTGCGCGCCGCCGCCGCTCGCAGCTTCGCCTCCAGCGTCTCCCCGTCGCCTCGTTAGGCCGCCTCCCACGCCTTCCCCGTCGGCGACCCCGCGACCAGCCTGCCCCGCCGGCCGACGACCCCAGCCCCGGCTGCCTCCCCGCCAAGCCAGCCCCGCCGCCTGCAGCCGCCCGTCGCCAGCCCTGTGCTCGGTGCCCGTCGCTAGATCGGCCTCCGGCATCCGCGCCGCCTGTTGGAATTATGCCCTAGAGGCAATAATAAATATAGTTATTATTATAATTCCTGTATCAAGATAATCGTTTATTATCCATGCTATAATTGTATTGAATGAAGACTCATTTACATGTGTGGATACATAGACAAAACACCGTCCCTAGCAAGCCTCTAGTTGGCTAGCCAGTTGATCAAAGATAGTCCGTGTGTTCTGATTATGAACAAGGTGTTGTTGCTTGATAACTGGATCACGTCATTAGGAGAATCACGTGATGGACTAGACCCAAACTAATAGACGTAGCATGTTGATCGTGTCATTTTATTGCTACTGTTTTCTGCGTGTCAAGTATTTATTCCTATGACCATGAGATCATATAACTCACTGACACCAGAGGAATACTTTGTGTGTATCAAACGTCGCAACGTAACTGGGTGACTATAAAGATGCTCTAGAGGTATCTCCGAAGGTGTTAGTTGAGTTAGTATGGATCAAGACTGGGATTTGTCACTCCGTGTGACGGAGAGGTATCTCGGGGCCCACTCGGTAATACAACATCACACACAAGCCTTGCAAGCAATGTAACTTAGTGTAAGTTGCGGGATCTTGTATTACGGAACGAGTAAAGAGACTTGCCGGTAAACGAGATTGAAATAGGTATACGGATACTGACGATCGAATCTCGGGCAAGTAACATACCGAAGGACAAAGGGAATGACATACGGGATTATATGAATCCTTGGCACTGAGGTTCAAACGATAAGATCTTCGTAGAATATGTAGGATCCAATATGGGCATCCAGGTCCCGCTATTGGATATTGACCGAGAAGTCTCTCGGGTCATGTCTACATAGTTCTCGAACCCGCATGGTCTGCACACTTAAGGTTCGACGTTGTTTTATGCGTATTAGAGTTATATGGTTGGTTACCGAATGTTGTTCGGAGTCCCGGATGAGATCACGGACGTCACGAGGGTTTCCGGAATGGTCCGGAAACGAAGATTGATATATAGGATGACCTCATTTGATTACCGGAAGGTTTTCAGAGTTACCGGGAATGTACCGGGAATGACGAATGGGTTCCGAGAGTTCACCGGGGTGGGGGCAACCCACCCCGGGGAAGCCCATAGGCCTTGAGGGTGGCACACCAGCCCTTAGTAGGCTGGTGGGACAGCCCAAAAGGGCCCTATGCGCCAAGAAGAGAAAATCAAGAGAAAAAAAAAGAGGAGGTGGGAAGGAAGGGAAGGACTCCCTCCCACCAAACCAAGTCCAACTCGGTTTGGGGGGGGGGGGAGTCTTCCCCCCTTGGCTCGGCCGACCCCCTTGGGGCTCCTTGAGCCCCAAGGCAAGGTCCCCTCCCTCCCACCTATATATACGGAGGTTTTAGGGCTGATTTGAGACGACTTTTCCACGGCAGCCCGACCACATACCTCCACGGTTTTTCCTCTAGATCGCGTTTCTGCGGAGCTCGGGCGGAGCCCTACTGAGACAAGGTCATCACCAACCTCCGGAGCGCCGTCACGCTGCCGGAGAACTCTTCTACCTCTCCGTCTCTCTTGCTGGATCAAGAAGGCCGAGATCATTGTCGAGCTGTACGTGTGCTGAACGCGGAGGTGTTGTCCGTTCGGTACTAGATCGTGGGACTAATCGCGGGATTGTTCACGGGGCGGATCGAGGGACGTGAGGACGTTCCACTACATCAACCGCGTTCACTAACGCTTCTGCTGTACGATCTACAAGGGTACGTAGATCACTCATCCCCTCTCGTAGATGGACATCACCATGATAGGTCTTCGTGCGCGTAGGAAATTTTTTGTTTCCCATGCGACGTTCCCCAACAGTGGTATCAGAGCTAGGTTCATGCGTAGATGTCTTCTCGAGTAGAACGCAAAAGTTTTTGTGGGCGGTGATGTGCGTTTTGCTGCCCTCCTTAGTCTTTTCTTGATTCCGCGGTATTGTTGGATTAAAGCGGCTTGGACCGACATTACTCGTACGCTTACGAGAGACTGGTTTCATCATTACGAGTAACCCCATTGCTCAAAGATGACTGGCAAGTGTCGGTTTCTCCAACTTTAGTTGAATCGGATTTGACCGAGGAGGTCCTTGGATGAGGTTAAATAGCAACTCATATATCTCCGTTGTGGTGTTTGCGTAAGTAAGATGCGATCCTACTAGATACCCTTGGTCACCACGTAAAACATGCAACAACAAAATTAGAGGACGTCTAACTTGTTTTTGCAGGGTATGCTTGTGATGTGATATGGCCAACGATGTGATGTGATATATTGGATGTGTGAGATGATCATGTTGTAATAGAAATATCGACTTGCACGTCGATGGTACGGCAACCGGTAGGAGCCATAGGGTTGTCTTTATACTAATGTTTGTGCTTGCAGATGCGTTTACTATTTTGCTAGGATGTAGCTTTAGTAGTAATAGCATGACTAGCACGACAACCCCGATGGCAACACGTTGATGGAGATCATGGCGTGGCGCCGGTGACAAGAAGATCGTGCCGGTGCTTTGGTGATGGAGATCAAGAAGCACGTGATGATGGCCATATCATGTCACTTATGAATTGCATGTGATGTTAATCCTTTTATGCACCTTATTTTGCTTAGAACGACGGTAGCATTATGAGGTGATCTCTCACTAAAATTTCAAGACGAAATTGTGTTCTCCCCGACTGTGCACCGTTGCTACAGTTCGTCGTTTCGAGACACCACGTGATGATCGGGTGTGATAGACTCAACGTTCACATACAACGGGTGCAAAACAGTTGCGCACGCGGAACACTCGGGTTAAGCTTGACGAGCCTAGCATGTGCAGACATGGCCTCGGAACACATGAGACCGAAAGGTCGATCATGAATCATATAGATGATATGATTAGCATAGGGATGCTTACCACTGAAACTATACTCAACTCACGTGATGATCGGACTTGAGCTAGTGTAAGTGTATCATGAACCACTCAAATGACTAGAGAGATGTACTTTTTGAGTGGGAGTTTAGCGAATAATTTGATTAAGTTAAACTCTAATTATCTTGAACATAGTCTAAGTCCACTTTGAATATATTTGTGTTGTAGATCATGGCTCACGCGACAGTCATCCTGAATTTTAATACGTTCCTAGAGAAAGCTAAGTTGAAAGATGATGGAAGCAACTTTGTAGACTGGGCTCGTAATCTTAAGCTAATCTTACAAGCTGGTAAGAAGGATTATGTCCTTAATGCTGTGTTAGGAGATGAACCACCCGCTACGGCTGATCAGGATGTTAAGAACGCTTGGTTAGCACATAAGGAGGACTACTCAATAGTTCAATGTGCAGTCTTGTATGGCTTAGAACCGGGACTTCAATGTCGCTTTGAGCGTCATGGAGCATTTGAGATGTTCCAGGAGTTGGAGTTTATCTTTCAGAAGAACGCCCGGATCAAGAGGTATGAGACCTCCGATAAATTCTATGCTTGCAAGATGGAGGAAAACTCATCTGTCAGTGAACATGTGCTCAAAATGTCTGGGTACTCAAACCGTCTAGCTGAGCTGGGGATTGAACTCCCGCAAGAAGCTATCACTGACAGAATCCTTCAATCACTGCCGCCAAGCTATAATGGCTTTGTGTTGAACTACAACATGCAAGGGATGAACAAGTCTCCCGGCGAGTTGTTTGCGATGCTGAAAGTCGCAGAGTCTGAACTCCGGAAAGAGCATCAAGTGTTGATGGTGAATAAGACCACTAGTTTCAAGAGAAACGGCAAAGGCAAGAAGGGCAATTCGAATAAGAGCGGCAAGCCTGTTGCCAATCCGACGAAGAAACCCAAAGCTGGACCTTAGCCTGAAACGGAGTGTTACTATTGCAAGGGTATGGGTCACTGGAAGCGCAATTGCCCCAAGTATCTGGCAGATAAGAAGGCGGCCAAAGAAAAATCAGGTATATTTGATATACATGTTATTGATGTGTACTTAACCAGCTCTCGTAGTAGTGCCTAGGTATTCGATACCGGTTCTGTTGCTCATATTTGCAACTCGAAACAGGAACTGCGGAATAGACGAAGGCTGGCGAAAGATGAAGTGACGATGCGCGTAGGAAATGGTTCCAAGGTTGATGCAATCGCCGTCGGCACAATGTCACTTCAGTTACCGTCAGGATTAGTAATGAACTTAAATCATTGTTATTTAGTGCCTGCGTTGAGCATGAACATTATATATGGTTCTTGTTTATTGCGAGACGGTTACTCTTTTTAAGTCAGAGAATAATGGTTGTTCTATTTCTTTGAGTAACATCTTTTATGGTCATGCACCGAATGTGAGAGGATTGTTCATATTGAATCTTGATAGCGATACGCATATACATAACATTGAGACCAAAAGAGTTAGAGTTAACAATGATAGCGCCATATTTTTATGGCACTGCCGCTTAGGTCATATTGGTGTAAAGCGCATGAAGAAACTCCATGCTGATGGACTTTTGGAGTCACTTGACTTTGATTCACTTGACACGTGCGAACCATGCCTCATGGGCAAGATGACTAAAACTCCGTTCTCCGGAACAATGGAGCGTGCAAGTGACTTGTTGGAAATCATACATACCGATGTGTGTGGTCCGATGAGCGTGGAGGCACGCGGCGGATATCGTTATTTTCTCACCTTCACTGACGATTTAAGTAGATATGGTTATGTCTACTTGATGAAGCACAAGTCTGAAACATTTGAAAAGTTCAAGCAATTTCAGAGTGAAGTGGAAAATCATCGTAAACAAGAAGATCAAGTTCCTACGGTCTGATCGTGGGGGTGAATATCTGAGTTTCGAGTTTGGTACTCACTTAAGAAAATGTGGAATTGTTTCACAGTTAACACCGCCTGGAACACCACAGCGTAATGGTGTGTCCGAACGTCGTAATCGTACTCTATTAGAGATGGTGCGATCTATGATGTCTCTTACTGATTTGCCGTTATCATTTTGGGGTTATGCATTAGAAACAGCTGCATTCACTTTAAATAGGGCACCATCAAAATCCGTTGAGACGACACCATACGAACTGTGGTATGGCAAAAGGCCAAAGTTGTCGTTTCTTAAAGTTTGGGGATGTGATGCTTATGTCAAAAAGCTTCAGCCTGAAAAGCTGGAACCCAAAGCGGAAAAGTGCGTCTTCATGGGTTACCCAAAAGAGACAGTTGGGTACACCTTCTATCTCAAATCCGAGGGCAAAGTGTTTGTTGCTAAAAACGGAGCTTTTCTCGAGAAGGAGTTTCTCTCGAGAGAATTGAGTGGGAGGAAGATAGAACTTGACGAGGTTGTCGAACCTCTCATCCCTCTGGATGGTGGCGTAGGGCAAGGGGAAACCTCTGTCATTGCGATGCCGGTTGAGGAGGAAGTTAATGATGAAGATCATGAAACTCCAGTTCAAGTTTCTGTCGAACCACGCAGGTCGACGAGACCACGTACTGCTCCAGAGTGGTACGGTAATCCCGTCTTATCAATCATGTTGTTAGACAACAATGAGCCTGCAAATTATGAAGAAGCAATGGTGGGCCCAGATTCCAACAAATGGCTAGAAGCCATGAAGTCCGAGATAGGATCCATGTATGAGAACAAAGTGTGGACTTTGGAGGTACTACCTGAGGGCCGCAAGGCTATTCAGAACAAATGGATCTTTAAGAGGAAGACGGACGCTGACGGTAATGTGACCGTTTATAAAGCTCGACTTGTGGCAAAGGGTTTTTCACAAGTTCAAGGAATTGACTACGATGAGACATTCTCACCCGTAGTGATGCTTAAGTCCGTCAGAATCATGTTAGCAATAGCTGCATTTTTCGATTATGAAATCTGGCAGATGGATGTCAAAACGGCGTTCCTTAACGGTTTCCTTAAGGAAGAGTTGTATATGATACAACCCGAAGGTTTTGTAGATCTAAGAATGCTAACAAGGTGTGCAAGCTCCAACGATCCATTTATGGACTGGTGCAAGTATCTCGGAGTTGGAACAAACGTTTTGATGAGGTGATCAAAGCATTTGGGTTTATACAAGTGGTTGGACAATCTTGTATTTACAAGAAAGTGAGTGGGAGCTCTGTGGCGTTTCTAATATTATATGTGGATGACATATTTCTGATTGGAAACAACGTGGAGTTTTTAGAGAGCGTAAAGGATTACTTGAATAAAAGTTTCTCTATGAAGGACCTAGGAGAAGCTGCTTACATTCTAGGCATTAAGATCTATAGGGATAGATCAAAAAGCCTGATAGGACTTTCACAAAGCACATACCTTGATAAAGTTTTGAAGAGGTTCAAAATGGAACAGTCCAAGAAAGGGTTCTTGCCAGTTTTACAAGGTACGAGATTGAGTAAGACTCAGTGCCCAGCAACTGATGAAGATAGAGAGCATATGCGCTCCGTCCCCTATGCTTCAGCCATAGGTTCTATCATGTATGCGATGTTGTGCACTAGACCGGATGTTAGCCTGGCCATAAGTATGGCAGGTAGGTTCCAGAGTAATCCAGGAGTGGATCACTGGACAGCGGTCAAGAATATCCTGAAGTACCTGAAAAGGACTAAGGAGATGTTTCTCGTGTATGGAGGTGACGAAGAGCTCGCCGTAAAAGGTTACGTCGATGCAAGCTTTGACACAGATCCGGACGACTCTAAGTCGCAAACCGGATACGTATTTATTCTTAATGGGGGTGCGGTAAGCTGGTGCAGTTCCAAGCAAAGCGTCGTAGCAGATTCTACATGTGATGCGGAGTACATGGCTGCCTCGGAGGCGGCTAAGGAGGGTGTCTGGATGAAGCAGTTCATGACGGATTTTGGAGTAGTGCCAAGCGCACTGAATCCAATAACCTTGTTCTGTCATAACACGGGTGCCATTGCCTTAGCAAAGGAACCACGGTTTCACAAGAAGACCAGGCACATCAAACGACGCTTCAACCTCATCCGCGACTACGTCGAGGGAGAGGACGTAAATATATGCAAAGTGCACACGGATCTGAATGTAGCAGACCCGCTGACTAAACCTCTTCCATGGCCAAAACATGATCAACACCAGAACTGTATGGGTGTTATATTTATTACAATGTAGTTCACATGATGATGTGAGGGCTAGATTAATGACTCTAGTGCAAGTGGGAGACTGTTGGAATTATGCCCTAGAGGCAATAATAAATATAGTTATTATTATAATTCCTGTATCAAGATAATTGTTTATTATCCATGCTATAATTGTATTGAATGAAGACTCATTTACATGTGTGGATACAGAGACAAAACACCGTCCCTAGCAAGCCTCTAGTTGGCTAGCCAGTTGATCAAAGATAGTCAGTGTCTTCTGATTATGTACAAGGTGTTGTTGCTTGATAACTGGATCACGTCATTAGGAGAATCACGTGATGGACTAGACCCAAACTAATAGACGTAGCATGTTGATCGTGTCATTTTATTGCTACTGTTTTCTGCGTGTCAAGTATTTATTCCTATGACCATGAGATCATATAACTCACTGACACCGGAGGAATACTTTGTGTGTATCAAACGTCGCAACGTAACTGGGTGACTATAAAGATGCTCTAGAGGTATCTCCGAAGGTGTTAGTTGAGTTAGTATGGATCAAGACTGGGATTTGTCACTCCGTGTGACGGAGAGGTATCTCGGGGCCCACTCGGTAATACAACATCACACACAAGCCTTGCAAGCAATGTAACTTAGTGTAAGTTGCGGGATCTTGTATTACGGAACGAGTAAAGAGACTTGCCGGTAAACGAGATTGAAATAGGTATACGGATACTGACGATCGAATCTCGGGCAAGTAACATACCGAAGGACAAAGGGAATGACATACGGGATTATATGAATCCTTGGCACTGAGGTTCAAACGATAAGATCTTCGTAGAATATGTAGGATCCAATATGGGCATCCAGGTCCCGCTATTGGATATTGACCGAGAAGTCTCCCGGGTCATGTCTACATAGTTCTCGAACCCGTAGGGTCTGCACACTTAAGGTTCGACGTTGTTTTATGCGTATTAGAGTTATATGGTTGGTTACCGAATGTTGTTCGGAGTCCCGGATGAGATCACGGACGTCACGAGGGTTTCCGGAGTGGTCCGGAAACGAATATTGATATATAGGATGACCTCATTTGATTACCGGAATGTTTTCGGAGTTACCGGGAATGTACCGGGAATGACGAATGGGTTCCGGGAGTTCACCGGGGGGGGGGGGGCAACCCACCCTGGGGAAGCCCATAGGCCTTGAGGGTGGCACACCAGCCCTTAGTGGGCTGGTGGGACAGCCCAAAAGGGCCCTATGCTCCAAGAAGAGAAAATCAAGAGAAAAAAAAGGAGGTGGGAAGGAAGGGAAGGACTCCCTCCCACCAAACCAAGTCCAACTCGGTTTGGGGGGGGGGGAGTCTTCCCCCTTGGCTCGGCCGACCCCCTTGGGGCTCCTTGAGCCCCAAGGCAAGGTCCCCTCCCTCCCACCTATATATACGGAGGTTTTAGGGCTGATTTGAGACGACTTTTCCACGGCAGCCCGACCACATACCTCCACGGTTTTTCCTCTAGATCGCGTTTCTCCGGAGCTCGGGCGGAGCCCAGCTGAGACAAGGTCATCACCAACCTCCGGAGCGCCGTCACGCTGCCGGAGAACTCTTCTACCTCTCCGTCTCTCTTGCTGGATCAAGAAGGCCGAGATCATCGTCGAGCTGTACGTGTGCTGAACGCGGAGGTGCCGTCCGTTCGGTACTAGATCGTGGGACTGATCGCGGGATTGTTCACGGGGCGGATCGAGGGATGTGAGGACGTTCCACTACATCAACCGCGTTCTTAACGCTTCTACTGTGCGATCTACAAGGGTACGTAGATCGGAAATCCCCTCTCGTAGATGGACATCACCATGATAGGTCTTCGTGCGCGTAGGAAATTTTTTGTTTCCCATGCGACGTTCCCCAACACCGCCGCCCTCCCCGAGTTGCGCCGCATCCGGCTCGAGGGGCCCTCCTCGCCGCCTCCCGGGCCTCAGCCCCGCCATGCCGTCGCTGGCAACCGCCGCCGCCGCCGCCAGGCTCCCGCACGGGAGGACGCAGACGCCCCGTCCATTGACGCGCAGGCCGCCTCCCATCTCCTGGACCGGCTCAGCAGCGCTCCTGGGCTGGTCTCGCCCCGGCCCACCTCCAACGCTCCGTGGCCGAGCGAGCCGAGCCACCGGCCAGGCCCAGTTGGTCGCCCTCGGCCAGCCACCATCTCCCCTTCATGGGCCGAGCCCGCTAGGTGAGATTCCCCAGTCCCTTTATATTACACATAGGCGCCTCTTAGTTATTTTTATGCCTCAGTTTTGGCCATGTAGCTTTTATAGGATTTATTTTCGGTTAAGATAATTTCAGGTTTTAGCTAAATATTAGAATGCCCGTATCTTATAAACCGTAAATCGGATCGAGGCGTATTTTATATGGTTTTGGTGTAGAATTTCACGTAGAATCCGAATCTGCAACTTGCATAATTGTTTGACGTCGACTAGCATACAGTATGCCTAGGAACACGTGCTGTCCTAATATGTTTTGCCCGTAGTTTATTTTTCGCGCGTGTCCGGTTTGCCCGAATGCCTTAGATAAAATGTTCATGCTCTAGGGACCCATTTTCCATGTATTTTAGAGTAGTCATTTGTATTTTTGCGTGTAGCGAATTGCCACTAGTTTATTTTCCTGTGTATAGGTTATTTATCTCGCATTTATGTGTGGCTACATTTTGTGTTGCAACCCCACATATTTTATATGTTTCCTGGGTAGAAAAATGCATGGGATTTTTCTGTGAAATTATTTTTATCTTTTGAGTAAATTAGCTCGCGCGATATTTTGCCATGTTGCCCTCTTGTTTAATTCGTAGGATTTATTCCGTGCTTCGTTTGAAGGAGTTGTCAACTAGATAGTTGATCTTGGATGTTTTGACTAGCCCCTGGTAATTTTGGTTGCAATAGAAATGCATGTTTAGGTGTGGTTTGATTGCTCTCAAGTTGCTAGAAATAGTGCTGTTTTGGACGTGCTGAAATATTTCTAAGTCCGGAATCTGTTATATTTTGTTGCTGCCTTGTCTTGCTTCTATCTTGTGATCTGTAACTCTTTTGAGGTTGGTCCAATGGAGTTAGTTGTAACCCTCATGTTTCTTTAGCATGCTGTGAATTTTCATGCCATTTGGAACCCTGTAGCTATAGTTTTTTTTGCGGTCAATATAGCTTCAGATCGAAAACTGCACTTCCATGAGGTGTAATTTTCACTAAGTCTGTAATAGTGTGTGGGATGCCATTTTGTGTCTTATTTCCCTAGTGATCCATGATGCCATGCTAGTTGTTGTTAGTTGTTTGTAGCAGTGCTTCTTGCCCTCTTTCATGCCATGCCTTGGTTGAGTTTATCGGAGTTGTGTAACTCGTAGTTGTGGGGCGTAGAAAATGCTATGTGGCTGATTTTGGCAGTTTGTAATGATTTCTTGTTTTGCTCGTAGTTTTTGAACCGTAGCTCTGTTTTGAACGTGTCCTACATGAAACTTGCTTAGAATCTCGTGTAGTTTCATTTTCTTTTGCTGATTGAATGTTTGAATTGCTCGTAGCCGCTGTTGCACACATTTTGCATTCATGCCATCATATCTTGCGGTGCTTGTATCTTTTGATCCGTAGCTCCGTTGGAGATGTTCTTTATGTGTAGATTGCTTGAAATGACGCGTAAAATCACGTGAACATATTTGTTTTTCTGTTTAACAACTAATTAAATGTGTTAGTTCAGATCTGGACAGAATTGTTAATTACCATGTGAGGTCGTTCCGGAGATGCTATATGTCATTTCCGACCTCATTTAAAATGCCTAGATAGGTAGTTTATTTACGCTTCACCTCTTGCCATGTTTAACCACATTTAATATTGCCGTGTATTTAATCAGGATAGAACTAAATAAATAAACGTGGAGTTTCGTCAATATGCAACTCGTTGCATATTGAACTTCACTTAATGTGTAGTATTTGATTGTGTGAATTGTCATGCCGTGTATTGCATGTATTCAACTGCTCATGCATCATTTGTATTGTGCATCGTGTGGTGAATTCCGTGTGTTGATTTGTGTTTCCGATTTGCTTCGCCTCGATAGAGCTCCGCAGCGTGTCGGATTGTGATGACCCGTTCGACTACGTCTGTTCGTCTGCTTCACGGAGGCATTCTTCTTCCAAGCGGGATCTCAGGCAAGATGACCATTTCCCCAGATATCATTACTATCTTTGCCATGCTAGTTTTATCGCTTCTATCGATTATGTCTTGTTGCCTACCACATGTTAAATATCAGCCTCTCAACAATGCCATGAAACCTTCAACCTGTTCAACCTAGCAAACCACTGATTGGCTATGTTACTGCTTGCTTAACCCTGTGTTAGCGTTGCAAGTTGCAGGTGCAGTTGCTTCCATGTGAAAGCATGGGTTCCTTGTTATATCACCATATTAATGCTATTTAATTTAATGGACCTATATACTTGGTAAAAGGTGGAAGGCTCGGCCTTTTCTAGACTGGTGTTTTGTTCCACCTTTGCCCCCTTAGTTTCCGACTACCGATGTTATGTTTCATAAATGAGCGCTCCTAACACGATCGGGGTTGTTATGGGGACCCCCTTGATAATTCGTTTTAGATTAAGACTGATCTGGCAAGGCCCAACTTTGGTACTACATTTGCCTAATAACCTAATAATAATGCATAGGGACCCGCCGGCACCCGCAGACTAATTTAATCAACCCCCGGGCAGTGCTCCTCATGAGTGTTGGTCCCACCTGAGCGATGTCCGGCGTCCCTCTGGTCACCCGGAGGTTTAGCGATCCCAACTACTAGCTCATCCGTCGTGTCCTGAGAATGAGGTACGCGACTCCTATCGGGATCGTCAACACGTCGGGCGGCCTTGCTGGATTAGTTTTACCTTTGACGGAATATCTTGTGCATCGGGATTCCGGTGATGCTTTGGGTAATCTCAGAGTTGAGGTTTTCCACTAGGGAATCCGACGAGATCGCGAGCTTCGTGATTGAGGATTTCTATGCGGCTTGTGGTAATTTGTGATGGACTATTTGGAGCACCCCTGCAGGGTTAAATCTTTCGGAAAGCCGTGCCCGCGGTTATGTAGCAATGTGGAAACTTTGTTTAACACTGGTTCTAGATAACTTGAAGTCAACTTAATTAAAATATGCCAACTATGTGCGTAACCGTGACTGTCTCTTTCGTGAGTTCCTTCTCCGATCGAGGACACGGTGGGGTTATGTCTGACGTAGGTAGGTGTTCAGGATCATTCGTTTGGTGATCAGTAGTTATGTCCGTTATGCGTAGATCTTCCCCCTCTTATTCCTTGTACTCGTAAGTTTAGCCACCAAATATATGCTTAGCCGCTGCTGCAACCTCACCACTTAACCATACCTCACCCATTAAGCTTTGCTAGTCTTGATACCTTTAGAAATGAAATTGCTGAGTCCCGTGTGGCTCACAGATTACTACAACACCAGTTGCAGGTATAGGTAAAGGTTACTTGACGCGAGCGCGTTGATTGTTCATTTGGAGTTGCTTCTTCTTCTTCTTCATAGATCTAGGATGGGTTCCAGGCCGGCAGCTTGGGATAGCAAGGATGGACGTCGTTCTTTTTTTTCTCGTTTGTTTTCGTCCGTAGTCGGACCCTGCTCTTACTCTTGATTATTATGTAATGTATTGATGTGACTCTGATGTAGCTTGTGGCGAGTGTAAGCCAATTCTATTATATATCTCTTCTTTTCAGTACATGTACTTGTAACGATATCCATTCTTGCGACACGACGAGATGCGCTTCTATCCCTGACGAGGCCTTCGTGCCAAATTGAGGATAGGATCGCATCTTGGGCGTAACAAGTTGGTATCAGAGCAGTACCGACCTAGGAGGCCCCTTGATTGATCGAACTTGGCGGAGTCGAGTTTAGTGAAAAAATACTTTGAGTCTAGTTATATATCGGAGAGTAGGATTCTTTTTTCTCCTCTTCTATGCTCTGGTGAGGAATCTTGACGTAATAATTTAATTCTACTCCTCTTCTCACTAAATTTTTTTTAGGATCACGTGGATATTATTGGAATCTATATGATGCCGATGTGACAGAGTTCTGTCTTGGTGCCTCCTATCCGCTTTAAGTTTCAGGGGAGTTGAGCACCAGGGGATTCTTGAGCACATCGTTATCATTCAGATTTCTTAGTATCTCAGAACGAAGGATGTTCGTAATTGCTTCAATACTGGTAGTGGCGAGATAACCCCGATGTCCCCAGTACTGGTGCAGATTGTTCGGGAGTACTGCCATACTTTGTATCGTTGTGATCACGAGGGTCTGTTGTAGATGAAGGTCCAAGATTCTGGCCGTGTGTTGACGGATGTGATACAGGTGACGGGTTAGTATAGGAGTTGTGTGTTATTACTCCTTGTATCCGTGTACCAGATTGCATGACCAGATATTTCGGGAATTCTTAGGTGGGAATTCAAGTAGTTACTTATAGGATAATCTTCCAACAAATGCATGATGTTAGGTTGGGGTTCGACATCTAGTGGATTCTTGTCCACGAAAATATCGGACGAAATCTTTCTCATGAGTTTGTTCTGTCTAATTGCAAGCCTGTAATGACCAAGATGCGGTCCTTTCCGATCTGGGGGTCGAGGCCCCCGAATAGGAAAGAAGCGCATCTAAGCGTTTCGCAAGCAAGTAACATAGCACAAATAATAATAAAAGTAGACAATTCGGGATTCAACTGTCTTCTTATTAATAACTCAGAGTACACCACATATACAATCAAGGTAGTTCCACTACGAACTACAAAACATGGAAAATGCTATGCTACCCTGCTGCAGGCCCACGATCACGACCACGCCTCAGTCCTTTGGATAGTTCACGTAGAGGCGGTCTTTCTCCTCGTCGTACTGCCACGCCAGCAGGGTGCCGTCGGGATCATTTGTCTCTGGGGTACCTGTACCTGCTGGGAATTTCGGAGGAATCCGTGAGCCACGGGGACTCAGCAATCTAAGACCTTGGTGCCAGAACTAGTCATGTTATTAGGTAGGTTAAGGGTGAAGTGTATCAGGCTGCAGCATCCTATGCTTGATCAAGTGGCTAACTAATGCTAAGTAGAAGTGAAGGTGTCTACACTAGCGGTCGGGACTACTTGATCACTAAGTGATCCTGAACACCTACCTACGGCATTCATAACCCCACCGTGTTCCCGATCGAAGAGAGATCTTCGAAGGGACAGTCATGGTTACACACACAGTTGGCAATTTTTTTAGCTTATGTTTAAGTTCTCTAATACCGGATGTTAACAAAATATTCCAAGTTGCCACATAACCGCGGGCACGGCTTTCCGAAAGATTAAACCCTGTAGGGGTGCTCCAACTAGTTCATCACAAATGAACACAGGCCGCAAAGGCATCCTCTATCACGAATCTCGTGATCTCGTCGGATTCCTTAGAGGAAAACCTCAACTCTGGGGGAAACCAAAGCTTCACTGGGATTCCTATACGCAAGATATACCGCTAAGGTAAGACAAGGCTAGCAGGACCTCCCGACGTGTCGACGACCCTGATAAGAGCCGCGTATCTCAGTCTCAGGACATGCCGGATGAGCGATGGTTACCACGCCAAAACACCGAGTTGCCCTGGGGAGCATAATAAGCTGCTCTGGGTTGGACCAACACTCATGAGGAGCACTGGCCCGGGTTGTTGATTAAAGTCCTCGGGGTAGCTACTCCCTATGCAGATTATTATTAAGTTATTAGCAAATTAACACCAATGTTGGGTCCTCCCGGACAAGCCTTAGCACTACGCGATTTATCAAGGGGGTCCCCGTAACAACCCCGAACGTGTTAGGAGCGATCATTATGGAATCAAACACCGGTAACCGGTAACTAAGGCGGCAATAACGGAACAAAGCACCCAGCAAAAGGCTAGGACTCCCGTCATTTACCAAGTATATAGGTGCATTAATTAAATAACGGAATTTAAGATGATGATATCAAAGCTCATGTTATCACATGAGTCAAAGCACCTGCAACTAGCAACGCTAAGATTAGAAGCTGAGCAAGCCTACTTAGCCTTACAAGTTTTGCTAGGGAGGAGAACAGTGTTTGGGCTCATGGCATTTTAAGAGGCAATTTATTTCAGTGGTATGCAGCGAGCAATACGAAATGGAAACGAAAACTAGCATAACAAGTCTAGAGATGGAATCAAGGTCATATCATCTTGCCTGTGATATCCTCAGCTTGGAATGGTTCTGGTTCGTCCTGCACGTACTCTCCTGACTCCACGTATTCGTTCTCCCATCCCGGTGCTACCCAACATAAGAATAACAGCCAATGAATAGCAGCACCACAAGATGCAACAATCACATGATGCATGAGATGAAAATTGAGCATGCACCACTATTTCTATCACTAGCACAAGCAAAATAAACTTCTGCAAGTTTCTGGACAGAACTGTACACTAAGATATTTTGACATGCATGAGGATGACATGAAAAGATGCGGCTCGTGAAAACAATGCAAAACCATATAAAGAACATTGCAAATGGAGCTACGGATCAACGGGAATCAACGAAACAAGATATGAAGCTCTACGTGGAAGATTCAACACCACACTCACAATTGGCACAAATCTGGTATTCCCAGGTTGCCAAGACATATAACAACCAAGCATGAATGTATTGGAGCAAGGAAGAACGCCACATCATTAACTAAGCACACACATTGATCAAAATGACTATACTACATAATCTGCCACAATCTGCATCTTAGCTCTTTGGGAGCTACATGCAACATAGCTACAGGCCTCCAAACATGACAAATAATATATGTGGCTGTTGCCCACCAAGAACACTACAAGCACCAGCAAGAATCACAGCAAAAGGAATTAAACTCTAGAAGATACAAGGCCACAAACTTTCCCAGAACCATCAGATCTCAAGGACTTAGTGAAAATTCCTGCACCTGAGTTTCTGTCTTTGTTATGAAGCTTTTTGACAGCAATCAAAACACAACCTACTGGACTCCAAATGATTTGAAATTTGACAGGGAGCTTCACAAACATATCAGGTTCAAAATCCTAGCACTGAACTAAGGCTAGTTCTCAATACAATGACCAGCACATCCTCATCTATAAGAGCAGAAAATGTTACCAGAATCACAGACTGTGAAATTTCAGGTTTCACTAAGCTGGACTTTTTCAGCCACATGCCCACTTTGTCTAGGCATAGTTTGCACACACATAATCCAAGTGATAAATGACACCACTATAGTGTAGAGAAAAACCCCTACTACTATCACACAAAAACTCATGCCCTTGGGCTCCACCTATTCCATGGAATCAAAGATCAAACTTGCAACAAAACTGAATATGTCAACTCCTTAAAGTTTCCCAATGGCAAAAGTAACTTCACCACTGGATTCATTGGGATATTCTACCCCAAAATCATCTATAATATGTGGACACTTACTTGGAACAAATGACCACAAATTAAGGAAGAGGAAACTACTCCAAATCATGCCTAGTAATTAGTGCATCATTTCATGTAGTTCCTACTAAGACAACAAATTCAAAGGTTGTGTTCATGTGCACACTGACAAAGTGACATGGGGGTTTGAACCCCATGTTTGTGTCATGCACATCAACAACCCAAACACTACTACCACATAGATCTTACACACACCTCATGCCCTCTTTCATATGAACATGAGGAGGAGCACAAGTGTTGCAAAGTGGGGCTGCCTCACCACATACATATCACCACCACTACCTCAAGGCAAGCACTTACTGCAAGAACCAAAACGAAGGGGATCTATTAAACAAGATAAAACATGGAACCATCATATCACCACACTATCTTCACATGCACATGAATCTACTAGAACACACAACACAAGGCTCATCTCAAGTGCTTGTGCAATTGCACAAGCATGTGTGTAGAGCCACACACACACTTGCACACACACTCACCCTCAAGCACTCACACACACACGCATAAATACACAACACACTACATACATGCTCTCTGCCACTCCTCCATCAAGAAAAAGGAAAAAATATATAAAGACACTTGTAACCCATTGATCTAGGCACAAGTATAGCAAACAAAGCAAGGGAAAAAAATATTAGAAAGAAGGAAAAGAAAATGGGGTCTCTCTGGGATTCGAACCCCAGAGCCCCTGGTGCAACACACCCCACACAACCACTGCGCTACTGCTACTGCCTTTGACAAAGGGATGGCATGAGCAGGGTAAGGCTTCCCTGTAGATCACTGTGCCGAAAACAAACAACCAAAAAGACGGTGCCGAGGGGGGGGACTAGAACCCACGCCCTTCTCATCAGGCACACGCACCACTACCACTACTCTACGGCTCGACGACTGACATATGCGCGTGATGAAAAAAGAAGAAGAACCTCCCTCCTGCTACGAGGCATCCCGCCGGCGACCGAACCAGAGGAAGACGGCGGCGACCACCACGCAAGCCTACATGCACACATCGCTACGTGGTTGGAGTAGGATCCACAGGGGATCCATTCCCGCCTCTAAAGGCACCTGCCGTTTCATCTA
This sequence comes from Hordeum vulgare subsp. vulgare, assembly GCF_904849725.1. Taxonomy (NCBI): domain Eukaryota; kingdom Viridiplantae; phylum Streptophyta; class Magnoliopsida; order Poales; family Poaceae; genus Hordeum; species Hordeum vulgare. The sequence goes on along the minus strand of NC_058522.1, from coordinate 565,730,811 downwards.
ACGACGAGCACAAGCACTTCTCTACTGCACTGCTAGCTGCCATTGCACCAGAGCACAGCACCTCGGCGACGAGCTCGAGCTACTCCTGGCTAGAGAGGGAAGTTACGGGACGGCGGCTGCTCACCGAGGGGGAAGGAGAGGAGAGAACGCCGACGTCGTGGAAGAAGATGCAGCGGTGTTGGTCGATGCAGGAGGACGCCGACCGAACCCGAGGAAGGTGGTGCACGTCGAGGAAGAAGCTCCGGCTCCGGCTCCACGCAAAAATGGAACCCCTCGTGGGTCCTCTTGCTTGCGCAGCTGCGGGGAGGCGACGAGGTGGAAGCTACGCTGGCGACGAGCTCGACCCGGAGCTGGTCATGGCGTTGGGAGCGACCTCAAGTTCTCTGGCGGCGTGGGAGGAAGAAGAGGAGGGAGAGGATGAACCCTAGCTGCCTAGGGAAGGGAGAGGAGAGCTTATATGGCCCTAGGGGGGCGAGCTGGAGCCGCAAGATCGAGGTCTCGTTGATCAGGAGGCTGAGGAACGCTCGTACAGGAGTGACGTCGGGAGGAAGAAGATAATGCCTCACCCGTGGGCTCTGTCGCAAGGGATACGGGCCAGGGAGGAGTTGGGCTCTCGCTGCCAGGAAGAGAGGGAGAGAAAACCTGAGGCCCTCTCTAACTAAAATACATCAACACATGCAACTAAATTCCTAGGAAAAACTAAGGGCATAAAATTAGAGATGAAATATCCCTGGGCATAAGGGAATTATGCCCCAAATAAATAAAATACCAAAATGGCTAATTGGGATAATTGCCAAACAGATTTAAATAAATCTGAAATAAAGAAAAACCTCAAGCAAAAGAGGTTTTAAAAACCCCTCCCCTACATGACCACACTCCAAATAAAATGGACTAAAGGTGTAACATTTTTAAAACAGCCTAGGAGCAAATAGGTTTTGAACTTGAGAATTAAAGAGAGAAAGGTTGGAACTAACAAGGGGTTGAAAAGAAAACAATGCCAAACACCACACTCCACTAAATCACCCCACAACTTCACTTATGCAACAACACATGTAATCACAAGATCACAAAATCACACCTAGCAAGATATGTGCACACAAGACATGACATGGAGCATCATGGTTTGCATGCATGCAAGGGAAACTAAAAAATAAGAGACACATGAAATCACAAGGACAAGGAGATGACATGATATGTTATGCTATGCATGCATGCAAGGAAGATATGCAAGGGACACAAGGTGAGACACGAAATCATAGACACAAGTGACATCATCATATCTCTGGCAAGGTGGACCCACATGCAACAGGTTCCAAATATGGCAATTACACACTTGGGGCATTACAAAGCCACATCCTTGTCTTGTTGGAATATGGTAATTCGAGTTGCTTCGATGTCAAGTGGTGATTTTAGATCTTTTCTAAGCAGTGTTCTCATATTCATATGAGAGTGCTAATCCTTTTGCTTAATCAAATGTCTTATCAATTCTTTTCAACCGGGGTCATTGTATCAATTCCATTCAACCGGTGTGCTTCTCTGCAACTGAATTCAACCCTCTCCAATTTTTGTAGATCATTCTTTCAATTCTTCCGGAGTTTGTCTCATCTGTCTCAAGTTGTCTTTGTTTTTCCCCGCCCTCCCACCCTTTTTCTTCAATGATTCAATTTTCATCCAAGAGTTTTCTTTTTATTGTGCTACCGCTGTTTGTTCTTTTCTCTCTTACCCGGCGATTCATTGTGTAGATTTTCACGAGTTTTAGTTCATCATTCCTTCAATCTGGATATCTTTTTCCAGTGAATTCAATTCAGTTGTCCATGTTCATCATATCCTATTCATCCCTGCAATTCTTTCTGACGTTGGAAATTCTTTTCAGCCCATCTTGTTATTCATTCTTCTCTTTCTATTCGGTGTGTTGAAGATATCTCAGAAGTTTCATGTTTTCTATTCTTTAAGTATTTCGGGGTGCTAACCTCATCTAGTTTTAATTTGTACCGGTGCATTCAATCTTTCTTTAAATCTTTTCAACGATGGTTTCTTTGAGTGGGTCCATAACCCACAGGTTTTTCCGAGGATCTTATATGTCTCTTCTAATTTTTTTTCCGGAGATCTCTAATTATTTTAAACTATGACGTAAGTATGATTTTCATCAGTCATATTCCTTCTTCAAGATCCATTTATATTAATTCTCATATTTGGCTCAACCTTTCATTCTTCATTATTCCGGAGCGTCTCAGTATTCTTGGTGTTGTTTCTCGTCATCATTCTCAGCTTGCAAATTTGAAGGAGGTTTCTCTCGAATTTTGGTTCATTCTCTTGAAGATATCATTTCAGCTTCATGTTATGATCTTGAATTTGTTCCAATCATGAGAATCTATTTCTTGCTATCCGGTGCATTTCTGAGTTGTTTTTATTTCTCGTTCCTCCGAAGGCCATCATTTCAGAAGATTCTTCGTTCTCAGCTTTCAGCTTTCATCCTCAATTCTTCTCAATGGTTGTCTCTTCGTTTGTATCTCGATTATCCTGTGCCTTGTTCAAGTTTTCTCTCAGGTGGCTCATGATCTCTTCATTCTCATGTATCTCCATTGATTCGTGGTGTTCCCATTCAATTGTGAATTCTTACCGGTGCTTCCTTCAATTTTGCCTCAAATGGTGCTTATCTCTGTGCCTCTTCAAGATTCTTTCAAGAATAAGTGCTACGCTAATCCGTTGCTTGTCATCATTTAAACTTGATGAAGGATAAGCATAACATAATTCTTATTCTTGTTCTTCCTTCTTCCAAGAGATTTCAATTCTTCTTCCGGAGTTGCTCATGATATCAATTATTTTCTCGAGTGCTTATCTTTCTTTTCCGAAGTTCCAAGTCTATCAACTTTCTCTCCGTGAGGCTTCATCTAAATCTTGGCAAGGTCATAATCTTATTCTTTTCTACCTTCATATTTTTGCATCATTCATTTGTATACGGTGGTCCTTCATGGTGGTTCATCAAGATTTCATTCTTTCTTAAGTGGTCTTCAAGATTCTTGTTGGAGTACCTCAACTATTCTTTCTCTTGCATTTCCAATGCTTTGTTCTTCCTTTATCCTTTGAGGTGGTATTATAGCATTCTTGTTAGTGTAGGAGCCTCGAAGAGATTTTCTTTCAAGAATGAGATAATTAAATCCACCAATCCTTTGGTCATGAGATATTTCAACCCATGATTTCTTCATTGAGCTATCTTGGTTTGGATTTCACCTAAAGCTTTTCCTATGGATTGTTGCTATTATGGTGCTTGTCATTAATCCAAGTTCTCAATGTATCCTCTTGGTGTAAGAATTGTTCATATCTTGTTCTCCCAATCAATCCTTGTTTCTGGTAGTGGCTGGTTGTCACTTCATTAGTTTGAAAAGGTTTCCATAAACCCACTACTATCTTGTTCTTTTTCGTTGTTGTTTTTCCAACAACTCCGTTCCATTCTTCTTGCAAGAATACTTGCCAAGTTCATTGGAGTTACTAGTTGTCATTCTCTCTTCATTCTCTTCTTCCGTATGAGTTAGTTCCTATTCTATTGTTCCGGAGGCATTGTGTTGTTGCTCTTTTGGGTCTATTATGTTGTTCTATCAAGATCTAGGTGTTACCTTGCTCTATTTACTTGTTTGTTGTGAATATTGTCTATTTTTTCCACCTTTTCGAATTTTTTGTCCCATTTTCCTACCGAAGTGCTGCCGAAATTTTCCGTGAATTCTTGCTTCCTTCTCATATCATTCCTCATCTCTTTGCTACCTTCAAGGATCGTTGGTTTCACTCGTTTGTCAAAGAAGCGACTAAGTTTTACCTCTTGCTTTCTCATCCTCTCCCCCTTTCATTCTTGGATCTCGGGGCGAGATCCTCTTGTAGTGTAGGAGAGTTGTGATAGCCCGATGCCGACGTTCCAGAAGATTCCCCTTTCTTTCCGTTTTCGTCGTGTGTCTGTTTTCTTTGTCGCATCATCAGCATTGCATCGGCATCCCGTTGCCGCCCGTTTTCAAACATGCATCCGCTAGTAGTTGCCGGTTCTCGTCGTTGTCCGTTCTGAGTCCGACCGCACACGCGCGCGCCCGCGGCACCGTCGAAACCCAGTTTTTAAAGTGTGCGTAAAACTTTCTGTGTTTGGGTTGAGATTTGACATGCGGTGTTATTTTAATATAGGTAGGCCGCCTGTCAAGTTTCGTCGCAATCGGAGACCGTCTGGTACCCGAACGGTCGACCGTAGGGGCATCGTATTCGGTCTACCGTTGGACGTATGTCGGTGTTTTAAAATTCGTTGCCGCGCCGCCCGTTCTCCCTCTCATCTCCGGATATCCCCTCTACACGGCCGCGTACCCGTTCCCGCGTGCGGAATCGTTCGAATCTGACCCCGCGGTTGGATCCGGAACGAAATTCCGGCTAACCTAGCCCCCTCATTTGTTATAAATAGACCTCCCCACTCATTAAGACAGCAAACCCTAGCGGTTGCCTCGAAATCCACGCAGCCAACCCCACTCCCACCTCCTCTCTCCTCCCACCAGCGCGCAGGGCCCGCCGAGCCCATCGCCGGCCTCTCGAGCCCATCCGTGCGCCGCCGCCGCTCGCAGCTTCGCCTCCAGTGTCTCCCCGTCGCCTCGTTAGGCCGCCTCCAGCGCCTTCCCCGTCGGCGACCCTGCGATCAGCCTGCCCCGCCGGCCGACGACCCCAGCCCCGGCTGCCTCCCCGCCGCCTGCAGCCGCCCGTCGCCAGCCCTGTGCTCGCCGCCCGTCGCCAGATCGGCCTCCGGCCTCCGCGCCGCCATGCGCGTCGCCGCCCTCCCCGAGTTGCGCCGGATCCGGCTCGAGGGGCCCTCCTCGCCGCCTCCCGTCTCCTGGACCGGCTCAGTAGCGCTCCTGGGCTGGTCTCACCCCGGCCCACCTCCAACGCTCCCTGGCCGAGCGAGTTGAGCCACCGGCCAGGCCCAGTTGGCCGCCCTCGGCCTGCCACCGTCTCCCCTTCATGGGCCGAGCCCGCTAGGTGAGATTCCCCAGCCCCTTTATATTACACATAGGCGCCTCTTAGTTATTTTTACGCCTCAGTTTTGGCCCAGTAGCTTTTATAGGATTTATTTTCGGTTTAGATAATTTCAGGTTTTAGCTAAATATTAGAATGCCCGTATCTTATAAACCGTAAATCGGATCGAGGCGTATTTTATATGGTTTTGGTGTAGAATTTCACGTAGAATCCGAATGTGCAACTTGCATAATTGTTTGACGTCGATTAGCGCACCGTATGCCTAGGACCACGTGATGTCCTAATATGTTTTGCCCGTAGTTTATTTTTCGCGCGTGTCCGGTTTGCACGAATGCCTTAGATAAAATGTTCATGCTCTAGGGACCCAGTTGCCATGTATTTTAGAGTAGTCATTTGTATTTTTGCGTGTAGGGAATTGCCACTAGTTTATTTTCCCGTGTATAGGTTATTTATCTCGCATTTATGTGTGGCTATATTTTGTGTTGCAACCCCACATATTTTATACGTTTCCGGGGATTTTTCAATGCAATTAGTTTTAGCTTTTGAGTAAATTAGTTCACACGATATTTTGCCATGTTGCCCTCTTGTTTAATTCGTAGGATTTATTCCGTGCTTCGTTTGAAGCAGTTGTCAACTAGAGAGTTGATCTTGGATGTTTTGACTAGCCCCTGGTAATTTTGGTTGCAATAAAAATGCATGTTTAGGTGTGGTTTGATTGCTCTCAAGTTGCTAGAAATAGTGCTGTTTTGGACGTGCTGAAATATTTCTAAGTCTGGAATCTGTTATATTTTGTTGCTGCCTTGTCTTGCTTCTATCTTGTGATCTGTAACTCTTTTGAGGTTGGTCCAATGGAGTTAGTTGTAACCCTCATGTTTCTCTAGCATGCTGTGAACTTTCATGCCATTTGGAACCCTGTAGCTATAGGTTTTGCTGCTGTCAATATAGCTTCAGATCGAAAAATGCACTTTTATGAGGTGTAATTTTCACGAAGTCTGTAATAGTGTGTGGGATGCCATTTTGTGTCTTATTTCCCTAGTGATCCATGATGCCATGCTAGTTGTTGTTAGTTGTTTGTAGCAGTGCTTCTTTCCCTCTTTCGTGCCATGCCTTGCTTGAGTTTATCGGAGTTGTGTAGCTCGTAGTTGTGGGGCGTAGAAAATGCTATGTGGCTGATTTTGACAGTTTGTAATGATTTCTTGTTTTGCTCGTAGTTTTTGAACCGTAGCTCCGTTTTGAATGTGTCCTACATGAAACTTGCTTAGAATCTCGTGTTGTTTCATTTTCTTTTGCTGGTTGAATGATTGAAGTGCTCGTAGCCGCTGTTGCACACATTTTGCATTCATGCCATCATATCTTGCGGTGCTTGTATCTTTTGATCCGTAGCTCCGTTGGAGATGTTCTTTATGTGTAGATTGCTTGAAATGACGCGTAGAATCACGTGAACCTATTTGTTTTGCTGTTTAACAACTAATTAAATATGCTAGTTCAGATCTGGACGGAATTGTTAATTACCATGTGAGGTCATTCCGGAGATGCTATATGACATTTCCGACCTCATTTAAAATGCCTAGATAGGTAGTTTATTTACGCTTCACCTCTTGCCATGTTTAACCACATTTAATATTGCCGTATATTTAATCGGGATAGAACTAATAAATAAACGTGAAGTTTCGTCAATATGCAACTCGTTGCATATTGAACTTCACTTAATGTGTAGTGTTTGATTGTGTGAATCGTCATGCCGTGTCTTGCATTTATTCAATTGTTCATGCATCATTTGTATTGTGCAGCGTGTGGTGAATTCCGTGTGTTGATTTGTGTTTCCGATTTGCTTCGCCTCGATAGAGCTCCGCAGCGTGTCGGATTGTGAGGACCCGTTCGACTACGTCTGTTCGTCTGCTTCACGGAGGCATTCTTCTTCCAAGCGGGATCTCAGGCAAGATGACCATTTCCCCAGATACCATTACTATCATCGCCATGCTAGTTTTATCGCTTCTATCGATTATGTCTCGTTGCCTACCACATGTTAAATATCAGCCTCTCAACAATGCCATGAAACCTTCAACCTGTTCAACCTAGCAAACCACTGATTGGCTATGTTACTGCTTGCTTAACCCTGTGTTAGCGTTGCAAGTTGCAGGTGCAGTTGCTTCCATGTGAAAGCATGGGTTCCTTGTTATATCACCATATTAATGCTATTTAATTTAATGGACCTATATACTTGGTAAATGGTGGAAGGCTCGGCCTTTTCTAGCCTGGTGTTTTGTTCCACCTTTGCCCCCTTAGTTTCCGACTACCGGTGTTATGTTCCATAAATGAGCGCTCCTAACACGATCGGGGTTGTTATGGGGACCCCCTTGATAATTCGTTTTAGATTAAGACTGGTCTGGCAAGGCCCAACTTTGGTACTACATTTGCCTAATAACCTAATAATAATGCATAGGGACCCGCCGGCACCTGCGGGCTAATTTAATCAACCCTCGGGCCAGTGCTCCTCATGAGTGTTGGGCCCACCCGAGCGATGTCCGGTGCCCCTCTGGTCACCCGGAGGTTTAGCGATCCCGACGTCTAGCTCATCTGTCGTGTCCTGAGAACGAGGTACGCGACTCCTATCGGGATCGTCGACACGTCGGGCGGCCTTGCTGGATTAGTTTTACCTTTGACGGAATATCTTGTGCATCGGAATTCCGGTGATGCTTTGGGTAATCTCAGAGTTGAGGTTTTCCACTAGGGAATCCAACGAGATCGCGAGCTTCGTGATTGAGGATTTCTATGCGGCTTGTGGTAATTTGTGATGGACTAATTGGAGCACCCCTGCAGGGTTAAATCTTTTGGAAAGCCGTGCACGCGGTTATGTGGCAATGTGGAAACTTTGTTTAACACTGGTTCTAGATGTCTTGAAGTCAACTTAATTAAAATATGCCAACTGTGTGCGTAACCGTGACTGTCCCTTTCGTGAGTTCCTTCTCCGATCGAGGACACGGTGGGGTTATGTCTGACGTAGGTAGGTGTTCAGGATCATTCGTTTGGTGATCAGTAGTTACGTCCGTTATGCGTAGATCTTCCCCCTCTTATTCCTTGTACTTGTAAGTTTAGCCAGCAAATATATGCTTAGCCGCTGCTGCAACCTCACCACTTAACCATACCTCACCCATTAAGCTTTGCTAGTCTTGATACCTTTGGAAATGAGATTGCTGAGTCCCCTGTGGTCACAGATTACTACAACACCAGTTGCAGGTATAGGTAAAGGTTACTTGACGCGAGCGCGTTGATTGTTCATTTGGAGTTGCTTCTTCTTCTTCTTCTTCTTCATCGATCTAGGATGGGTTCTAGGCCGGCAGCCTGGGATAGCAAGGATGGATGTCGTTCTTTTTTTCTCGTTTGTTTTCGTCCGTCGTCGGACCTTGCTCTTACTCTTGATTATTATGTAATGTACTGATGTGACTCTGATGTAGCTTGTGGCGAGTGTAAGCCAATTCTATTATATATCTCTTCTTTTCAGTACATGTACTTGTAACGATATCCATTCTTGCGACACGACGAGATGCGCTTCTATCCCTGACGAGGCCTTCGTGCCAAATTGAGGATAGGATCGCATCTTGGGCGTGACACCCGGTGACGCTGGGTCATTCTTCAACCTTTCCCATGTTTCTGTTACAAGCTCCTGGAACTGCTCCTCTCTCAGCCACCTCGTTTCAAACCTCTTAGGTCCACCATTTGTAGCTCCTTGGTTCACATAAAAATCCGTGTTCATTAATAGGGGTCTGTGGTCCGAATGATTAAAGTTGCAATGCTCTAGATCAACATTAGGGAAGAGGCTAGCCCATTCATTGTTGATCAGACACCTATCGAGTCTTTCTCTAATTCTCCCTCTTCTCCATGTGAAAATATTTCCAATATACCCCATGTCATGTAACCTGCAATCATCAATCGCCTGTTGGAAAGCTACCATATATTGTGGAGGTCGTGGATTGCCCCCTTCTTCTCATGCAAGAATAGGATCTCATTAAGGTCTCCCATCATCAACCACGGAAGATTATTATTTCTCTGTTGTAGCTCTCGCATTCGACCCCATGTCAATTTTTTGTTTGCCCATCGGAATTATCCATACATACCAGTAAATCGCCATGTATTATTATAACATGTGATCTGAACATCAATGAACATTGGGTCTAGTCCAAGTCTTTGGACCGTAATTCCATTACGCCACATCAAAATCAGACCTCCACTTCTCCCATTGCTAGTGCACACCATTTTTTGATCCATCTTTAGTCGTCTCCTCAAGCATTCAACTGGGTAACTATCCTTGTGAGTTTCCAAAATAAACATCACATCGGGACGTGTGCTTCGCTGGACGTCCAGCAAAGCTCGAACTTCCGGTTCATTCCTGAGTCCCTGACTGTTCCATGATAATAGTTTCATTGCGCCCGGCGATCGTCCTCGAGGGGCGCTTCCGTTGTAATTTCTGGATGTTTATTACTGTCCACCGCTAGACCGTCCTTGTCCTTAAACTTCTTCCTGTTCGATTTTTTCTGAGGGGTGTTGGAAGGCGCTATCTCCCTCTCTTCATCTTTTGTATCTCCCTCAAACAAGTTTACTTTTTGTGCAAAAGTGGCCGCCTCCGAGGCCTTCTCTGAACTACTTCCAGCAAAGGGCACTATAGCTGTTTTTGGATCTGAAATCAAAGTTGTTTTCCCTCCAGGCTTAACTACAGAATTACTATCCTCTGCTAGTCTCTTTCCCAGGACATTATGAGGTTCTACATTAGCTCTTGCATCCTGATGCGACGCTTGAACCATCTTATCACCTTTCGTCCCTCCATCTTCTGTCCCTTTCATGCGAGTATAATTATGTCGCCATGGCATCGGATTTTTGTCACCATCGCTCGGATCAGCTGGGTCGGATTGCATGTTGGTTCCTCGCCCTCTTCCAAACACACGGCCAGATCCTCGCCCCCGACCACCTTGATGCTCTTCTCCCTCTTTCTGTCGATCCGCAGGTCCTCGACCCCCTCGGCCACAACCTCTTCCTCTTCTTCCCACCATCAAGAACCCCCCCCCCCCATTCAAGTTTAGATTGGTCATGTTCCCCTGAACCACATTCTTCATGCCAATGGCCCATGAAACCACATGTGCGACAAAAAGTTGGAAGTTTCTCAAACTTCACTAGATATTTCTCTGTAACACCTCCCTTCGTGATTCCAACTACCCTAGTTAAATTTTTGTTTACATCCAATTTCACTCTTGCCCTGATAAATTCACCAATGAATCACTTCGGTAATGTAACCTGAACCTCCTCCACCGTACCAATTCTGCTAGCTAGATTATGTAATGCACTCTTACTCTTTAGGACTCCATCAGGCAACCTATGAATCAGGCACCACGTTTCGAGTCTATCCAGCTTTATTTTCTAAGGTTTTGTAAATCCATCATACTCTGTCATGAGCAGCACCAATACCATGAAAATCCCAAGGCCCCTGATGCATGGCCTTCTTCCAATCCACCATACAACTAAATTGAATTGAAAAGAGGTTTGCTTTGATCCTTCTTCACACCCCAGTTGGGCAGGGTTCCATGCCGCCGTCATCTCCGTGATCACAGTGCTCTGGCTGAAATTTTTCATCGTCAGAACCCGCCCTAGAGCAAGCCACTTCGGTTTAATCTCTTCCACATCAATCCCATCCTCCCAAACAAGGTCATCTGCTTCATCATCCTCCAGCTTCAATCTCTCAAGCAGCCTGCTCGTGTCATCTTCCTGTCCCTGGGTGCCCGAACCGCTTCCCAGCCCTTCCGCCGCCATGATCGCTCACAACCTCCCTGGGTGCCCAGGTCGACTTGGGGACAACGACGACAAGGGGGAGGAGGAGCGGGTAGGCATGAGAAACGAACGAAGCCAATCGACGGGGATCGATCGAATCTCAGAGGAACTCGGGGCGGTCGAGCCACCGGAGGACTAGAGAACCCTATGTTCGTGGCCTAGGGGAGCTTAAAACTTTTCATGTGGCAGAAGGCTATCGGTTTGATAATATTAATCGAGAGATGTACTAGTGATAATATTCGATAGATGTATTCGAGAATATGTTTGACAATATTAATTCGATGATGCATTAATTAAGTTGATTATTCTGTGTATTAGTGATATTATATATATGGTGATCTTGCTAGCTAAAGTGAATATTAAATTGTTTTATCTTTCTTCTCGATTAGTTAAGCTATGGACGGTAGAGACAGAGACCATGATCAACAATATGTCTTGTACGACATAGTACGCTTGGCAAACCAAGAGAATGAAGAACTAGATGATGGCTCATAATATCTCAACCCATCCGGTGAGGGAATTGAGGAAGAACAACCAAGAGACAAAGGGGAACTAGACAATGATGATGAAGAACTTTTTCTCGAATCAACAAAGTCTGGGGAGGTATATATTTGGCCTCTCGTGATCATTAGATGTATTAATTGATCTCTCTCTCTCTCTATATATATATATATATATATATATATAAAGGAATCTCTTATTTTAGCCTTCCAAATCGAGCAAATCGTCTACAAGCAGGGCAATACGAGGCCCGACCAAAAAGTTGGCCGAGGGCACAAAGCACAACATCGATGACATAAGAGAAGGTGGCGAACCAAGTGGCCCCAAACCTAATGTTGACAAATTTGTCCGTCAATGCGGAGTTATTGCCAGGGATCAAATCCCAATCTCCATTCAAGAGTTGCATAGGCCAAAGAAAGATCGAGAAGTTAGTTTTGTGGACGAAAGAGCAAAAATCTGCTTTGGGATACGATCACGACACATTTCACCCTACCAGAGCATTTGTGAGATGCACAATGGGAGAAAGCCAAGAAGTATGCTCTTAAGAAGATGGCCACACAACTATGGAACTGGAAGAAAAGGTTATGGTCCGAATTCAGCAATCAAGACAAGACTCTAGAATTCACCGGACAATACGAGAAGTTAAAAGATCATTGGGACATATGTGTAAAGTTCTAGCAATCAGAAGCAACTCAAGAATGGGCGAGGATAAACCGACAAAATTCTTAGAAAAAAGAGTGGCACTATTCTGTGGGGCCAGGTGGCTACAAGAGTGGCAAGCCTAAGTGGGATGAATATGAGCAAAAGATGATTGCCGCAGGGGTCACTCCAAAAACAATTACTTGGCCCAAAAGGTGCAAGAATTGGTTTTATGGGCATGGTGGAAAGTTGGACCCAAAGATAGGGGAGATTCTGGAGGAGGAAAGTCTTAAAAATGCCTTAGACGCTATACTCGCTGCAATAGAAGATGCTCGAAGGGGAGGGGGGTGTTCCACCCCGAAAGAGAGAAGGGCGAGCTTACACCCGCCCTCAAGAATCCTGAACACCCGGGGCGAACATGAGGGAAAGGTGTTGTTCCGTGGTTTGAGGGGTTTAAGGACTGGAACGACTCTTACAAAAGCCATTCGAGAAAAAAGAATCAGGAGGCAGCCAAGAAGAAGAAGGATGTTGGCCGGCTTGAGGAGTTAGAACGCAAATACTTGCGACAGCAGGAGCAGATCGACACACTTAGCCAATAAAGGGCGTCTCAGCAGCTGGAGCAATCAGATCCAGAATTGGATAGCACCGTCCCACCGATGCCGAAAAGCAGTGTGAGTTCCACAGGGGTCCTTGATGATGATGCACTGCTGGCTCATTACCCCGTGGATGAAATCACAGAGGCGAAAAGTTGTGAGCTACACATGAAACTCAAGAACATATCCATGAAGGTAGCAGACGACTATACTTTAACAAATCCCCCCGGTGCAACCTTCCATTCCAATCCGATTCCAGCTGGCTACGCTCGTGTCGGGGTGGATGAAGTGATGTCGGGATACGAGTCACTAGAGCTCGAAATTCCTGGAGGTGAAGGGTAGCAGACACTAGAAGAAGTCTTACATGGTCTCTGCTTATGGAGTAAAGACGACATCGTCTTTCCAAGGCCACAGACTCCTCCTCCAAGTCCGCCGTGTCATCTGACTCCACCCCACCACCTCGACACAGAGCGCAACTCTAGTCTGCCACCACGTCAGCTGATACGTCTCCAACGTATCTATAATTTTTGATGGTTTCATGCTATTATCTTGTCAAACTTTGGATGTTTCGCATGCCTTTTATATATTTTTTGGGACTAACTTATTAACTCAGTGCCAAGTGCCAGTTCCTGTTTTTTCCATGTTTTGACCCCTTTCAGAGGAGAATTTGAAACGGAGTCAAAATGGAATAAAATCCCCGAAAAGATTTTCTCCGTAATAGAAGAAGATTGGGAGACTTGAGAGCCAAGGCAGGCGGTCCCCAAGGGCCCCACAAGCCCCCTCACCGCGGCCAGGGGGGAGGCCGCGGCCCCCTGGCTTGTGGGCCCCCTGGACCTTGATACGCCCATTTTGCATCATGTTTTCATGTTGATACTAATCTCTTCTTGGGCTGTTATTTCACTTCACGGTACAATTCTTATGCCTTTTCTCTCTTATTTTGCAAGGTTTACATGAAGAGGGAGAATGTCGGCAGCTAGAATTCTGGCCTAAAAGTGGACCAAGTTTGAGATACCTATTCTGCGCAACTCCAAACACCGTAAAAATCAATGAGGATTTTTTTTTGGATTTATAAAAAATACTTGGCCGAAGAAGCGCCACAGGGGCGCCAGGGGGTGGCCACAAGCCTGCACGGCACGGCCACACCCCCAGGCCGCGCCATGGGGGCTTGTGGGCACCGTGCTGGCCCACTTGCCCCCCTCTTCTGCTATATGAAGGGTTTCGTCCAGAAAAAAATCAAGGAGGAGCTTTTCGTGGTTTCGCCGCCGCCACGAAGCGGAACTTGAGCAGAACCAATCTAGAGCTCCGGCAGGACGATCCTGCCGGGGAAACTTCCCTCCCGGAGGGGGAAATCATCGCAATCGTCATCACCAATACTCCTCTCATCGGAGGGGACTAGTCACCATCAACATCTTCATCAGCACCATCTCATCTCCAAAACCTAGTTCACATCTTGTAACCAATCCCCGTCTCGCGACTCCGATTGGTACTTGTAAGGTTGCTAGTAGTGTTGATTACTCTTTGTAGTTGATTCTAGTTGGATTACTTGGTGGAAGAGTTTATGTTCAGATCCTTGATGCTACTCATTACCTCTCTGGTCATGAATATGATTATGCTTTGTGAGTAGTTACTTTGGTTCATGAGGACATGGGATAAGTCATGCTAATAGTAGTCATGTGAATTCGGTATTCGTTCGGTAATTTGATATGTTGTATGTTGTTTTTCCTCTAGTGGTGTTATGTGAACGTCGACTACATAACACTTCACCATTATTTGGGCCTAGAGGAAGGCATTGGGAAGTAGTAAGTAGATGATGGGTTGCTAGAGTGACAGAAGTTTAAACCCTAGTTTATGCGTTGCTTCGTAAGGGGCTGATTTGGATCCACTAGTTTAATGCTATGGTTAGACTTAGTCTGAATTCTTCTTTCGTAGTTGCGGATGCTTGCGAGAGGGGTTAATCATAAGTGGGATGCTTGTCCAAGTAAGAGTAGTACCCAAGCGCCGGTTCACCCACATATCAAACTATCAAAGTAACGAACACGAATCATATGAACATGCTGAAAACTAGCATCACAGAAATTCCCGTCTGTCCTCGAGAGCGTTTTTCCTCCTATAAGACTTTGTCCAGGATTGTCCCTTGCTACAAAAGGGATTGGTCAACTTTGCTGCACCGTTGCTACTTTTGTTACTTGTTGCTTGCTACGAATCATCTCACCACACAATCACTTGTTACCGACAATTTCAGTGCCTGCAGATTTTACCTTGCTGAAAACCACTTGTCAGATCCTTCTGCTCCTCGTTGGGTTCGACACTCTTACTTATCGAAAGGACTATGATTGATCCCCTATACTTGTGGGTCATCAAGACTCTTTTCTGGCGCCGTTGCCGGGGAGTGAAGCGCCTTTGGTAAGCGGAACTTGGTAAGGAAACATTCATGTAGTGTGCTGAAATTTATTGTCACTTGTCACTATGGATACTAATCCTTTGAGGGGCTTGTTCGGGGTATCTTCACCTCGAGCGGAAGCACAAAGAGTTGCTCCTCAACCTGCTGCACCTACTGAAAATATTTGCTTTGAATTTCCTTCGGGTATGCTTGAGAAACTGCTGGCTAATCCTTTTACACGAGATGGAACATCACATCCAGACTTGCATCTAATCTATGTAGATGAAGTTTGTGGTTTATTTAAGCTTGTAGATTTTCCCGAGGATGAGGTCAAGTAGAAGGTCTTTCCTTTATCTTTGAAGGATAAGGCGTTGACATGGTATAGGCTATGTGATGATACTGGATCATGGGACTACAATCGGTTGAAATTGGAATTTCATCAGAAGTTTTATCCTATGCATTTAGTACATCGTGATCGGAATTATATTTATAATTTTTGGCCTCGTGACAGAGAAAGCACCGCTCAAGCTTGGGGGAGGATTAAATCAATGCTATACTCATGCCCCAATCATGAGCTCTCGAGAGAAATTATCATTCAGAACTTCTATGCTCGGCTTTCTCATGATGATCGCACCATGCTTGACACTTCTTGTACCGGTTCTTTTATGAAGAGAGATATTGAATTCAAATGGAATTTATTGGAGAGAATTAAATGTAACTCTGAAGATTGGGAGCTTGAAGAAGGTAAGGAGTCGGGTGTGAATTTCACTTTTGATTGTGTTAAATCCTTTGTTCGGACAAATACCTTTTGTGACTTTAGCGCTAAGTATGGACTTGACTCTGAGATAGTAGCTTCATTGTGTGAATCCTTTGCTGCCCATATTGATCTCCCCAAAGAGAAGTGGTTTAAATATCATCCTCCTTTAGAAGTCAATGTAGTTAAACCCAATCCAGTTGAAGAGAAAGTCATTGCCTATAATGATCATGTGGTTCCCAGTGCTTACATTGAGAAACCACCTTTCCCTGTTAGGATAAAGGATCATTCTAAAGCTTCAACTGTGATATGTAGAGACTACATGAGAACACCTACACCCCCTGAGAAAATTAGAGTTGAACCTAGCATAGCTATTATCAAAGATCTTCTGTCGGACGATGTTGAGGGACATAATATTCACTTTTGTGAAGATGCTGCTAGGATTGCTAAACCTCACGCTAGAGACAAACATAGGCCTGTTGTTGGTATGCATGTGGTTTCTCTTAAGATAGGAGATCATTGTTATCATGGTTTATGTGACGTGGGTGCTAGTGTTAGTGCAATACCTCAATCCTTATATGATGAAATCAAAGACGAGATTGCACCTGTTGAGATAGAACCTATTGATGTCACCATTCAGCTTGCCAATAGAGATATTATCTGCCCTGTGGGAATTGTTAGGGATGTTGAAGTCTTGTGTGGTAAAACAAAGTATCCTATTGATTTCCTCGTTCTTGCTACCGCTCAAGATAGCTTTTGTCCCATTATATTTGGCAGACCTTTTCTCAATACCTTCAATGCCCATATTGACTGTGGGAAGCAAACTGTCACTGTTGGCTTTGAAGGGTGTCACATGAGTTCAATTTCTCCAAGTTTGGTAGACAACCTCATGAAAAGGAGTTGCCTAGTAGGGATGAAACTATTGCCTTAGCCTCTATTGCCGTGCCTCCTACTGATCCATTAGAGCAATACTTGATTGAGCATGAAAATGATATGCATATGGATGAAAGGGATGAAATAGATAGAGTTGTCTTAGAACAATATCCTATTCTTAAGAATAACTTGCCTGTTGAACTGTTTGGGGATCCACCCCCACCAAAGGGTGATCTCGAGCTTAAAAAGTTGCCTAATACTATTAAGTATGCCTATCTTGATGAAAAAGATATATATACTGTTATTATTAGTGCTAGCCTCTCGGAGCATGAAGAAAATAAGTTACTAAAAACTCTGGGAAGCACCGTGCTGCTATTGGATACACTCTTGATGATCTTAAGGGCATTAGTCCTACTCTATGCCAGGACAAGATTAAAACCGATCCTGATTTCAAACCAGTTGCTGATCATCAAATAAGATTGAAGTAGTAAGAAAAGAAATACTAAAGCTCCTGGAAGCGGGTATTATCTATCATGTTGCTCATAGCGATTGGGTGAGTCCGGTGCATTGCATCCCTAAGAAGGGAGGCATTACCGTTGTCCCTAATGATCAGGATGAATTGATCCCACAGAGGATTGTTACTGGCTATAGGATGGTGATCGATTTTAGGAAATTGAATAAAGCCACTAGGAAAGATCATTACCCTTTGCCCTTTATCGACCAAATGCTAGAAAGGCTGTCAAAACACACACACTTTTGCTTTCTAGACGGTTATTCTGGTTTCTCCCAAATACCAGTTGCACAATCTGATCAGGAGAAAACCACTTTTACCTGCCCCTTCGGTACCTTTGCTTACAGACGTATGCCTTTTGGCTTATGTAATGTACCTGCCACCTTTCAAAGATGCATGATGGCTATATTCTCTGACTTTTGTGACAAGATTGTCGAGGTTTTCATGGATGACTTTTCCATTTACGGGTCTTCTTTTGATGATTGTCTCAGCAACCTTGATCGAGTCTTACAGAGATGTAAAGACACTGATCTTGTCTTGAATTGGGAGAAGTGCCACTTTATGGTTAATGAAGGCATCGTCTTAGGACATAAAATTTCTGAAAGAGGTATTGAAGTCGATAAGGCTAAGGTTGATGCAATCAAGAAAATGCCATACCCCACATATATCAAAGGTATAAGAAGTTTCCTTGGTCACGTTGGTTTCTATAGAAGGTTCATTAAAGACTTCTCTAAGATTTCTAGGCCTCTTACCAATCTCTTGCAAAAGGATATTCCTTTTGTTTTTGACGATGATTGTGAGGAAGCCTTCGAAATACTTAAGAGGGCTTTGATAACTGCACCTATTGTTCAACCACCTGATTGGAACTTGCCTTTTGAAATCATGTGTGATGCTAGTGATTATGCTGTTGGTGCTGTTCTAGGGCAAAGAGTTGATAAGAAGTTGAATATTATTCACTATGCTAGTAAAACTCTAGACAGTGCCTAGAGAAACTATGCTACTATGGAGAAGGAATTTTTAGCAGTCATGTTTGCATGTGAAAAGTTCAGGTCTTACATAGTTGATTCCAAAGTCACTATTCACACTGATCATGCTGCTATTAAGTACCTCATGGAGAAGAAGGATGCTAAACCTAGACTTATCAGATGGGTTCTCTTGCTACAAGAATTTGATTTGCACGTTGTCGACAGAAAGGGTGCTAATAACCCCGTAGCAGATAACTTGTCTAGGTTGGAGAACATCCTTGATGACCCACAACCTATTGATGATAGCTTTCCCGATGAGCAATTGAATGTCATCGATGCTTCATGTAGTGCACCGTGGTATGCTGATTATGAAAACTATATTGTTGCCAAATATATACCACCTAGTTTCACGTACCAGCAAAAGAAGAAATTCTTCTTTGACTTGAGACATTACTTCTGGGATGATCCTCACCTCTATAAGGAAGGAGTAGATGGTGTTATTAGACGTTGTGTACCTGAACATGAACATGGACAAATCCTACAGAAGTGTCACTCCGAAGCCTACGGAGGACACCATGCGGGAGATAGAACTGCACACAAGGTATTGCAATCAGGTTTCTATTGGCCCACTCTCTTCAAGGATGCCCGTAAGTTTGTCTTGTCTTGTGACGAACGTCAAAGAATAGGTAATTTTAGCAAACATCACGAAAGGCCTATGAACTATTCACTTGTCATTGAACCATTTGATGTTTTGGGCTTTGATTATATGGGACCTTTTCCCAAATCCAACGGGTATACTCATATCCTAGTTGTTGTTGATTACGTCACTAAGTGGGTAGAAGCTATCCCCACTAGTAGTGCTAATCACAACACTTCTATCAGGATGCTTAAAGAAGTTATTTTCCCTAGATTTGGAGTCCCTATATATCTAATGACCGACGGTGGTTCACACTTCATTCATGGTACTTTCCGCAAGACGCTTGCTAAGTACGATGTCAACCATAGAATTGCGTCTCCCCACCCTCAGTCCAGTGGTCAAGTAAAGCTAAGCAATAGAGAGATTAAACTAATTCTGCAAAAGACTGTCAACAGGTCTAGAAAGAATTAGTCTAAGAAGGTCGATGATGCACTATGGGCTTATAGAACTGCCTACAAGAATCACATGGGCATGTCTCCGTACAAAATGGTGTACGGTAAAGCATGTCATTCACCTCTTGAGCTAGAGCTTAAAGCTTATCTGGCAATCAAAGAGCTCAACTTTGATTTCAAACTTGACGGTGAGAAGAGGTTATTTGACATTAGCTCGCTTGATGAATGGAGAACTCAGGCATATGAGAATGCCAAGTTGTTCAAAGAGAAGGTTAAGAGGTGGCATGATAAGAGGATACAAAAGCGTGAGTTTAATGTAGGTGATTATGTCTTGCTATATAACTCTCGTTTAAGATTCTTTGCAGGCAAGCTTCTCTCTAAATGGGAAGGTCCCTATGTTGTTGAGGAAGTATAACGTTCCGGTGCTATCAAGATCAACAACACGGAAGGTAATTGTCCGAGAGTTGTAAATGGGCAGAGAATCAAGCATTATATCTCAGGTACTCCCATAAATGTTGAAAGCAATATTATCAATACCATAACTCCGGAAGAATACCTAAGGGATATTTATCAGCCTCTTTCAGACTCCGAAAACGAAGAGGTATGTGATTCGGTAAGAAAACAAAGTCCAAAACTTTTCCAGTGTGAATTATTCTCCGTTTTGGAATATTTGAAAAATACAAAAATTGGAAGTAGTCCGGAAAGTGCGCGAGGAGGCGACAAGCCTGCACGTTGCGGGCCCACCCCCTGGTCGCGCCGTGAGGGCTTGTGGCCACCTCGTGCGCCTCCCGGACTCCGTTTTCGTGCGGGGTACTCCTTCTGGTATGGAAAAATCATTATATATACTCCCGTTTTGTATGACCCCTGCATCACACAGTTTTCTTCTGTTTTTCGTTTCGAGCCTGTTTCCGTTGCAGATCTAGATCGCTATGACTTCCCCAAATGCTCCTAAGGACAAGATCTTCGAGAAGGTCATCAATCCCTACCTCACGGGAGTGCTGCAACACCCTCAATCTATCGATATGCATGAGGGGATGTTGCACATCCGTGATGTTGAGGGTCCCAAGAAGACCAGAAGCATGGAGACGAGGCTCGAAGTAATGGAGCAACAAGTCTTCAAGTGCCAAGGAATGGTGGAGCGTGGACTCAACGCCAACCACATGATGATCACAGAGTTCACCAACAAGCACAGGATTGATGCCAATGACATTGGGAAGCATCTCTCCAGGCTCTATGACAGGATTGATTAACTCCAGGCCCAGATCTATGACCTGCAGAAACAAAACTATGAGTATGAGTATAGATTTAAATCAATACGGTTGGCTGCAGATTTGAGGATTTCGGAGACTCGTTCATCTTTCCATGATGGAGCACCTATGCCTTGGAAGATGGAGGATCAAGCCCATGTTGCAACAACTCCACCACCATCACCTCCAAAGGAAGACAATTGAGCATTGGTATGGGCAATCCCCTTGGCTTGTGCCAAGCTTGGGGGAGTTGCCCCGATATCGTATCACCATCACATCTTTTGCCGTTATCTTTGTTTTAGTTTTCCTTTTCAGTTTTCTCTTTCTCTAGTAGATTTAAGGTTTTAGTGTTTTAGTCTTGAGTTTTGCCTTGTGTCACCCCCGATGTATTCGAGCTCGTGAGCCATATAATAAAGAGTGTCTTAGTTGAAGGGCTTTGCCTCTTGCCATGATCAAAAGAGTGAGAATAGAACAAAAGCATGAAAGATCATGTAATGATCTTATGGGAAGTGATGGCTTCACATATAAAAAGAATGAGGATTGAAACTTGTTGAGGATAGGCAAACGTAGACCTTGGTCATGGTTGCAATTAATAGGAAGTGATAAAGAAGGAGAGGTTCACATATAAATATATCATCTGTGACACCATCTATGATTGTGAACACTCACTAAACTATGCCTGCCTAGAAGTAGATGTTGGACAAGGAAGACAACATAATGAATTGTGTTTGCTTGGCCCCGAACAATGTTATATGATTAGAGATCCTTTAGCATGCGACGATTGCTTCCACCTCACATTAGCCAAACCTCCCGCACTAAGTAGAGATACTACTTGTGCATCCACAAACCTTCAACCCAGTTTTGCCATGAGAGTCCACCATACCTACCTATGGATTGAATAAGATCCCTCAAGTAAGTTGTCATCGGTGCAAGCAATATAAATTGCTCTCTAATATGTATGATCTATTAGTGTGTGGAAAATAAGCTTTGTACGAACCTGTGATGAGGAAGACATAAAAGCGACATACTGCATAATAAAGTTATTTATCACAGGAGGCAATATAAAGTGACGTTCCTCCGCACTAAGAGGACACGCATCCAAACCTCAAAAGCGCATGACAACCTCTGCTTCCCTCTGCGAAGGGCCTATCTTTTACTTTTTGCCCTTGAAAGAGTCATGGTGATCTTCACCAATTCCTTATCTCGCCTTTATCTTGGCTAACGTCATATGCTTGGGAAAGATCTATATTCATATGTCAACTTGGAGGTAAGTATTCATGAATTATTATTGTTGACATTACCTTTGACGTAAGTAGTTGGGAGGCAAAACTATAAGCCCCTATCTTTCTCTGTGTCGAGCTGAAACTTTGATCTCATGAGTACCACGTGAGTTGTAGCAATTGTAGAGAACGAAAGAATGATTGAGTATGTGGATTTGCTTTACAAGCTCTTATTTGACTCTTTCTGATGTTGTGATAAATTGCAATTGCTTCAATTACTAAAGGCTATCGGTTGTTACTTCTCGGTAAGGTTCTTGATCCATGCTCTACTTTGTGAAGGAATTATCACTTTACCATGAGAGATTATATGTTGGTATTGCTGTTCGGATCATGATCATGATGCATGCATGTTTGTATCTTGTTCTGTCGACACCTCTCTCCCTAAACATGTGGACATATTTATTGAGCTAGGCTTTCGCTTGAGGACAAGCGAGGTCTAAGCTTGGGGGAGTTGATACGTCCATTTTGCATCATGTTTTCATGTTGATATTTATCCCTTCTTGGGCTGTTATTTCACTTCACGGTACAATTCTTATGCCTTTTCTCTCTTATTTTGCAAGGTTTACATGAAGAGGGAGAATACCGACAGCTGGAATTCTGGCCTGAAAGTAGAGCAAGTTTGAGATACCTATTGTGAGAAACTCCAAACACCGTAAAAATCAACGAGGATTTTTTTTGGATTTATAAAAAATACTGGGCCGAAGAAGCGCAAGAGGGGCGCCACGGGTGGCCAAAAGCCTGCACGGCGCGGCCACCCCCAGGCCGCGCTATGGGGGCTTGTGGGCACCCTGCTGGCCCACTTCCCCCCTCTTTTGCTATATGAAGGGTTTCGTCCAGAAAAAATCAAGGAGGAGCTTTTTCGTGGTTTCGTCGCCGCCACGAGGCGGAACTTGAGCAGAACCAATCTAGAGCTCCGGCACGACGATCCTGCCGGGGAAACTTCCCTCCCGGAGGGGGGAATCGTCGTCATCGTCTTCACCAACACTCCTCTCATCGGAGGGGACTCTTCACCATAAACATCTTCATCAGCACCATCTCATCTCCAAACCCTAACAAATCTCCGTCTCACGACTCCGATTGGTACTTGTAAGGTTGCTAGTAGTGTTGATTACTCTTTGTAGTTGATGCTAGTTGGATTACTTGGTGGAAGAGTTTATGTTCACATCCTTGATGCTACTCATTATTTCTCTGGTCATGAATATGATTATGCTTTGAGAGTAGTTACTTTGGTTCCTGAGGACATGGGATAAGTCATGCTAATAGTAGACATGTGAATTTGGTATTCGTTCGGTAATTTGATATGTTGTATGTTGTTTTTCCTCTAGTGGTGTTCTGTGAACGTCGACTACATAACACTTCACCATAATTTGGGACTAGAGGAAGACATTGGGAAGTAGTAAGTAGATGATGGGTTGCTAGAGTGACAGAAGTTTAAACCCTAGTTCATGCGTTGCTTCGTAAGGGGCTGATTTGGATCCACTAGTTTAATGCTATGGTTAGACTTTGTCTTAATTCTTCTTTCGTAGTTGCGGATGCTTGCGAGAGTGGTTAATCATAAGTGGGATGCTTGTCCAAGTAAGGGCAGTACCCAAGTGCCGGTCCACCCAAAAGTCAAACTATCAATGTAACGAACGCGAATCATATGAACATGATGAAAACTAGCATGAAAGAAATTCCCGTGTGTCCTCGGGAGCGTTTTTCCTCCTATAAGACTTTGTCCAGGCTTGTCCCTTGCTACAAAAGGGATTGGGCAAATTTGCTGCACCGTTGCTACTTTTGTTACTTGTTGCTTGCTATGGATCTTCTCACCACACAAATACTTGTTACCGACAATTACAGTGCCTGCAGATTTTACCTTGCTGAAAACCACTTCTCAGGTCCTTCTGCTCCTCGTTGGGTTCGACACTCTTACTTATCGAAAGAACTACGATTGATCCCTTATACTTGTGGGTCCTCAGACCTCCTTTGCCCTAGGTTTTGCGCCTATATATTCCCATAAATTCCATAAAAAGCACGAGATCATCGAAAGTAATTTTCCGCCGTAGCAAGCTTCTGTCTCCGCAAGATCCCATCCGGGGCACGTTCTGGTACCCTGTCGGAGGGGGGATTCGGACACGAAGGGCTTCGTCAACAACACCATGACCTCTCTGATGATGCGTGAGTAGTTCACCATAGAGCTACAGGTCCATAGCTAGTAACTAGATGGCTTCTTCTCTCTCTTGGATCTTCAATACAAAGTTATCCATGATCTTCATGGAGATCTATCCGATGTAATCTTCTTTTGCGGTGTGTTTGTTGAGATCCGATGAATTGTGGATTTATGATCAGATTATCTATGAATCTTCTTTGAGTTTCTTCTGATCTCTCTTATGCATGATTTCATATCCTTGTAATTCTCTTCGAGTTGTGGGTTTTGTTTGGCCAACTAGATCTATGATTCTTGCAATGGGAGAAGTTCTTGGTTTTGGGTTCATACCGTGCGGTGACCTCACCCAGTGACAGAAGGGGTAGCAAGGCACGCATCGTGTTGTTGCCATCAAGGGTAAAAAGATGGGGTTTTCATCATTGGTTTGAGATTATCCATCGACATCATGTCATCTTGCTTAAGGTGTTACTCTATTCGTCATGAACTCAATACACTAGATGCATGCTGGATAGCGGTCGATGTGTGGAGTAATAGTAGTAGATGCAGAAAGTATCGGTCTACTTGTCTCAGACGTGATTCCTATATGTATGATCATTGCCTTAGATATCGTCATGACTTTGCGCAGTTCTATCAATTGCTCGACAGTAATTTGTTCACCCACCGTGATATTTTCTATTATGAGAGAAGCCTCTAGTGAACACTATGGCCCCCGGGTCTACTGCACAACATATTTTCAGCCTTACACTTTTTACTTCGTTGCACTTTCCGCCTTCAGATCTCACTTTGCAAACAATCTTGAAGGGATCGACAACCCCTTTAAAGCGTTGGATGCAAGCTATTTTGTGTTTGCGCACGTACTCTGGACTTGACGAGATTCTCCTACTGGATTGACACCTTGGTTCTCAAACTGAGGGAAATACTTACTGCTCCTGTGCTACATCACCCTTTCCTCTTCAAGGGGAAAACCAACGCAAGCTCAAGAGACGACACAAGGATCTGTGGCACCACTGCTGGGGAAGGACTTCTGTTGCCGTAGTAGAAGAATTTCTGGCGCCGTTGCCGGGGAGGATCAAGTCAAGAACTCATCCAAGTAAGTATCGCAAACTCATCTCTTGCATTTACTTTGTTTGCCAGTTGCCTCTCGTTTTCCTCTCCCCCACTTCACAATTTGCCTTTTTCGTTTGCCTTTTCGTTCGCCCTTTTTCTCGCTTGCTCTTTGTTCGCTTGTGTGCTTGCTTTCTTGCCGAAGTCACCATGAATGAAAACACCAAATTTTGTGACTTCTCGAATACTACTAATATTGATTTTATTAGTACTCCGATTTATCCCGCCACTAGTGCGGAGTCATACAAAATCAATGCTGCTTTGCTGAATCTTGTTATGAAAGAGCAATTCTCCGGCCTTCCTAGTGAAGATGCCGCATCCCATCTCAATACCTTCATTGAGCTTTGCGATATGCAAAATAAGAAAGATGTGGATAATGACGTGATTAAATTGAAGCTTTTTTCCTCTCTCGTTGCGAGATCGCGCAAAAACTTGGTTTTCTTCTTTGCCCAAAAATAGTATCGATTCTTGGGATAAGTGCAAAGATGCTTATATAACCAAGTATTTTCCACCGGCTAAGATCATCTCTCTCCGTAATGATATCATGAATTTCAAGCAACTTGATCATGAACATGTTGCACAATCTTGGGAGAGAATGAAATTGATGATTAGAAATTGTCCCGCTCATGGCTTGAGTGTTTGGATGATTATTGAAATCTTTTATGCTGGCTTGAATTTCGCTTCTAGAAATCACGTTAGGGGAAGCCACAAAGCTCCTAGACAACATCATGACAAATTACTCTCAGTGGCACACTGAAAGGTCACCTACTAGTAAGAAGGTACACGCTATAGAAGAAATTAACTCATTGAGTGCTAAGATGGACGAGTTAATGAATTTGGTTGCTAGTAGAAGTGCTCCTTTAGATCCTATTGATATGCCCTTGTCTTCCTTGATTGAGAGTAGCAACGCTAGCTTGGACGTTAACTTTGTTGGTAGGAATAATTTTGGCAACAACAATGCTTTTAGAGGAAAATATGTTCCTAGGCCTTTTCCTAGTAACTCCTCTAATAACTTTGGCAACTCCTACAACAATACGCATGGAAATTACAATAGATTACCCTCTGATCTAGAGAGTAATATCAAAGAGTTCATCAACTCACAAAAGATTTTCAATGCGTCCATAGAGGAAAAACTACTCAAAATTGACGATTTGGCTAAGAGCGTTGATAGAATGTCTAGTGATGTTGATGCTTTTTAAGTTAGATGTGCTCCTCCTAAGATCAACATGGATGAAACTTTGAAAGCTAAGCATGTTTCCATGATTGAGAGCAAATAAAGAACCTCCCAAATTCGTGCTAGACATGAATGGCTTAAAAAGGCGTGTTCTCGTAATAAGAATCACGAAGATCTTAAAGTGCTTGCTGTGACTCCCATTGAATCTTTGTTTTCTTGTGTCAAACCTAACGATTATGGGGCTGGATATGAATCCACTTTGGTTGAAAAGTGCCCCAATGATCGGAGTCCATCTATCTTGATGCTAAAAGCATTGAAAGTGGAGTAGAAGATGTTAAAACTTTGAGTAGTAATGAAATTACTACCGTGGATTTCAAGGAATTCAATTATGATAGTTGCTCCTTGATTGAATGCATTTCCTTGATGCAATCCATGTTAAACTCTCCACACGCTTATAGCCAAAACAAGGCCTTTACCGATCATATCGTCGAAGGTATGATAAAATATCTTGAAGAAAAACTTGAATTGGAAGTCTCTATCCCTAGAAAGCTTCATGATGAGTGGGAACCTACCATCAAAATCAAAATCAAAAACTATGAATGCAATGCTTTGTGTGATTTGGGTGCTAGTGTTTCTGCGATTCCAAAGTCTTTATGTGATGTTCTGGGTTTTAATGATATTGAAGAGTGTTCTCTTAATTTGCATCTTGCGGATTCTACTGTCAAGAAACCCATGGGAAGGATCAATGATGTTCTTATTATTGCAAATAGGAACTATGTACCCGTCGATTTCATTGTGCTTGATATTGATTGCAATACTACATGCCCTATTATTCTTGGTAGACCTTTCCTAAGGACTATCGGTGCTATCATCGATATGAAGGAAGGGAATATTAGATTTCAATTTCCTTTAAGGAAGGGCATGGAACAATTTCCCGGAAAGAAAATAAGATTGCCTTATGAATCCATGAAGAGGGCCACTTATGGTTTGAGCACCAAAGACGACGATACGTGATTCTATCGCTTTAATGCCTAGCTAAGGGCGTTAAACAATAGCGCTTGTTGGGAGGCAACCCAATGAATTTATCTTTTTCTTTCTGTTTTATTGCGTCCAAACCATCATAATTCTGTTGTGATTGTGCTTTTTGTGTTTCTTTTTGTGTTTGAACCAAGCAAAATCTTTATGACTAGTCTTGGTGATGGTTGTTTGATCCTGCTGGAAAAAGAGAGAAACTTTTCGCTCACGAGATGATTTTTCATTTTTATTCAGAAAGAGCTTTTGAGTTGATTCTTTTTGCTTCTGGTTGATATGCCTTTTGCCCAGGCATTCGTAATTTGTCACAAGTTTTGGGTACCATAAGTATACGAAGTATACAGATTGCTACAGACTGGTCTGTTTTTGACAGATTCTGTTTTTGTTGAGTTGGTTGCTTGTTTTGATGAAACTATGGTTAGTATCGGGGGGTACTAGCCATGGAAAAGTGAGAGTACAGTAGCCCAACACCAATATAGATAGAATTCAAGTTTGCTACAGTACCAAAAGAAGTGGTAGTTTGTTTTCTTGTGCTAATGTTATTACGAGTTTCTGTTTAAGTTTTGTGTTGTGAAGTTTTCAAGTTTTGGGTGATGTTCTCATGGACAAAGAGATAAGAAGTGGAAAGATATCAAGCTTGGGGATTCCCAAGGCACCCCAAGCCAAATTCAAGGACACCAAAAAGCCTAAGCTTGGGGATGCCCCGGGAAGGCATTCCCTCTTTCGTCTTCAATCCATCGGTAACATTACTTGGAGCTATATTTTTATTCACCACATGATATGTGTTTTGCTTGGAGCGTCTTGTTTCTTAGGATTATTTTATTTTTTTTGTGTCACAATCATACTTGCTGCACACCTTTTTGAGAGAGAGAGACATGCACTCATCGTGATTTTGCTAGAATGCTCATAGTGCTTCACTTATATCTTTTGAGCTAGATACTTTTGCTCTATGTGCTTCACTTATATCTTTTAGAGCATGGCGGTGCGTGAGTTGGTAGTTGGCTTATGCTATGAAAGTAGTCCCAAAGGTGATAGGTACCCAAAGAGGATGTAAAAACCTCCATCTTCATGTGCATTGAGTAGAAAGAGAAGTTTTGATTCCTCTCAATTAGTTTTGAGACGTGGATTTGGTAATATTAAGAGCTATGTTAGTAGGGTGTTGTGAATCTAGAAATACTTGTGTTGAAGTTAGTGATTCCCGTAGCATGCACGTATGGTGAATCGCTATGTTAGGAAGTCGGAGCATAATTGATCTATTGATTGTCATCCTTTGTGTTGAGGTCGGGATCACGCGATGGTTAACACCTACCAACCCTTCCCCTAGGAGTAAGCGTTTAGCACTTTGTTTCAATTACTAATAAAAACTTTCGCAACAAGTATGTGAGTTCTTCATGACTAATGTGAGTCCGTGGTATAGATGCACTTTCACCTTCCACCAATTCTAGCCTCTCTAGTGCCGCGCAACTTTAGCCGGTACACAAACCCACCATATGTCTTCCTCAAAACAGCCACCATACCTACCTACTATGGCATTTTCATAGCCATTCCGAGATATATTGCCATGCAACTCCCACCGTTCCGTCTCATGACTTGTGGCATCACTCTCATATTGCCATTGCATGATCGTAAGATAGCTAGCGAGATGTTTTCAACGTCATACGCCATGCTAGCTCGTTGCACATCCCGGTACACTGCCGGAGGCATTTCTTATAGAGTCATCATCGTTTTGAGTTTTGAGCTGTGAGTAAATAAAAGTGTGATGATCATCATTACTAGAGCATTGTCCCATGTGAGGAAATAAAAAAACAGAGGACAAAGAGCCAAAAAAAGGAGAAAAGAAAAAAGAGAGGCCCAAGAGCGCAAATAAAAAAAGAGAGAAAATGAGAGAAGGGACAATGCTACTATCTTTTTCCACACTTGTGCTTCATGATAGCACCATGTCCTTCATGATTGAGAGCTTCTTGCTTTGTCACCACTTTATGCTAGTGGGAATCTTCATTATATAACTTGGCTTGTATATTGCAATGATGGGCTTCCTCAAAATTGCCCTAGGTCTTCGTGAGGAAGCAAGTTGGATGCACACCCACTAGTTCTCCTTTTGAGCTTTCACATCCTTATAGCTGTAGTGCATCCCTTGTATGGCAATCCCTACTCATTCACATTCATATCTATTAATGGGCATATCCATAGCCCTTTGATACGCCGAGTCAATGTGACCATCTCCTCCTTTTTGTCTCACAACCACCACCACACTCTATTCCACCTATAGTGCTATATCCATGGCTCACGCTCATGTATTGCGTGATAGTTATAAAAAGTTTGAGAAAGTAAGAGTGCGAAAACAATTACTTGGCCAATACCGGGGTTGTGCATGATTTACATTAGTTGTGTGAGGATGATGGAGCATAGCCAGACTATATGATTTTATAGGGATAACTTTCCTTGATATTGTTATTTTGAAAGTTCATGATTACTTTCCTAGTTTGCTTGAAGTATTATTGTTTTCATGTCAATAGCAAACTATTGTTTCGAATCTTACAGATCTGAACATTCATGTCACGTGAAAGAAGTTGCAAAGGACAATTATGCTAGGTAGCATTCCACATCAAAAATTCATTCTTTATCACTTCCCTACTCGAGGACGAGCAGGAGTTAAGCTTGGGGATGCTTGATACGTCTCCAACGTATCTATAATTTTTGATGGTTTCCTGCTATTATCTTGTCAAACTTTGGATGTGTTGCATGCCTTTTATATATTTTTCCGGACTAACTTATTAACTCACTGCCAAGTGCTAGTTCCTGTTTTTCCATGTTTTTGACCCCTTTCAGAGGAGAATTTGAAACGGAGTCCAAACGGAATAAAATCCCCGAAAATATTTTTTCCATAACAGAAGAAGATCGGGAGACTTGAGAGCCAAGGCAGGGGGGAGGCCGCGGCCCCCTGGCTTGTGGGCCCCCTGGACCTCCTCTGCTCTAGGTTTTGCGCCTATATATTCCCATAAATTCCATAAAAAATCAGGAGATCATCGAAAGTACTTTTCTGCCGCCGCAAGCTTCTGTCTCCGCAGGATCCGATCTGTGGCACGTTCTAGTACCCTGCCAGAGGGGGGATTCGGACTCAGAGGGCTTCTTCATCAACACCATGACCTCTCCGATGATGCGTGAGTAGTTCACCATATACCTACGTGTCCATAGCTAGTAACTAGATGCCTTCTTCTCTCTCTTGGATCTTCAATACAAAGTTATCCATGATCTTCATGGATATCTATCCGTTGTAATCTTCTTTTGCGGTGTGTTTGTCGAGATCCGATGAATTGTGGATTTATGATCAGATTATCTATGAATCTTATTTGAGTTTCTCCTGATCTCTCTTATGCATGATTTCATATCCTTGTAATTCTCTTCGAGTTGTGTGTTTTGTTTGGCCAACTAGATCTATGATTCTTTTAATGGGAGAAGTACTTGGTTTTGGGTTCATACCGTGCGGTGACCTCACCCAGTGACAGAAGGGGTAGCGAGGCACGCATCGTGTTGTTGCCATTGATGACCCACAAGTATAGGGGATCAATCGTAGTCCTTTCGATAAGTAAGAGTGTCGAACCCAACGAGGAGCAGAAGGATCTCACAAGTGGTTTTCAGCAAGGTAAAATCTGCAGGCACTGAAATTGTCGGTAACAAGTGATTGTGTGGTGAGATGATTCGTAGCAAGCAACAAGTAACAAAAGTAGCAACGGTGCAGAAAAGTGGCCCAATCCCTTTTGTAGCAAGGGAAAAGCCTGGACAAAGTCTTATAGGAGGAAAAACGCTCCCGAGGACAGACGGGAATTTCTGTCATGCTAGTTTTCATCATGTTCATATGATTCGCGTTCGTTACTTTGATAGTTTGATATGTGGGTAGACCGGCGCTTGGGTACTTCCCTTACTTGGACAAGCATCCCACTTATGATTAACCACTCTCGTAAGCATCCGCAACTATGAAAGAAGAATTAAGACAAAGTCTAACCATAGCATTAAACTAGTGGATCCAAATCAGCCCCTTACGAAGCAACGCATAAACTAGGGTTTAAACTTCTGCCACTCTAGCAACCCATCATCTACTTACTACTTCCCAATGCCTTCCTCTAGTCCCAAATTATGGTGAAGTGTTATGTAGTCGACGTTCACAGAACACCACTAGAGGAAAAACTTCATACAACATATCAAATTACCGAACGAATACCAAATTCACATGTCTACTATTAGCATGACTTATCCCATGTCCTCAGGAACAAAAGTAACTACTCACAAAGCATAACCATAATCATGATCAGAGAGGTAATGAGTAGCATCAAGGATCTGAACATAAACTCTTCCACCAAATAATCCAACTAGCATCAACTACAAAGAGTAATCAACACTACTAGCAACCTTACAAGTACCAATCGGAGTCGTGAGTAGGAGATTGGTTAGAAGTGATGAACTAGGGTTTGGAGATGAGATGGTGCTGATGAAGATGTTGATGGTGACGAGTCCCCTCTGATGAGAGGAGTGTTGGTGATGACGATGGCGACGATTTCCCCCTCCGGGAGGCAAGTTTCCCCGGCAGGATCGTCCTCTCGGAGCTCTACATTGGTTCTGCTGAAGTTCCGCCTCGTGGCGGCGGCGAAACCACGAAAAAGCTCGTCCTTGATTTTTTCCTGGACGAAACCCTTCATATAGAAAAAGAGGGGGGCAAGTGGGCCAGCAGGGTGCCCACAAGCCCCCATGGCGCGGCCTAGGGGGGGTGGCCGCGCCGTGCAGGATTGTGGACATCCCATGGCGCCCCTGTGGTGCTTCTTTGGCCCAGTATTTTTTATAAATCCAGAAAAAAATCCTCATTGATTTTTACGGCGTTTGGAGTTGCACAGAATAGGTATCTCAACTTTGCTCCACTTTGAGGACAGAATTCCATTTGCCGACATTCTCCCTCTTCATGTAAACATTGCAAAATAAGAGAGAAAAGGCATAAGAATTGTACTGTGAAGTGAAATAACAACCCAAGAAGCGATAAATATCAACATGAAAACATGATGCAAAATGGACGTATCAGCCATCAAGGGTAAAAAGATGGGCTTTTCATCATTGGTTTGAGATTATCCCTCTACATCATGTCATCTTGCTTAAGGCGTTACTCTGTTCGTCATGAACTCAATACACTAGATGCATGCTGGATATCAGTCGATGTGTGGAGTAATATTAGTAGATGCAGAAAGTATCGGTCTACTTGTCTCGGACGTGATGCCTATATGTATGATCATTGACTTTGATATCGTCATGACTTTGCGCGGTTCTATCAATTGCTCGACAGTAATTTGGTCACCCACCGTGATATTTGCTATTATGAGAGAATCCTCTAGTGAACACTATGGCCCCCGGGTCTACTCCACACCATATTTTCAGCCTTACACTTTTTACTTCGTTGCACTTTCCGCCTTCAGATCTCACTTTGCAAACAATCTTGAAGGGATTGACAACCCCTTTAAAGCGTTGGGTGCAAGCTCTTTTGTGTTTGCGCAGGTACTCTAGACTTGACGAGATTCTCCTATTGGATTGACACCTTGGTTCTCAAACTGAGGGAAATACTTACTGCTCCTGTGCTGCATCACCCTTTCCTCTTCAAGGGAAAAACCAACGCAAGCTCAAGAGACGACCGAAGGATCTCTGGCACCACTGCTGGGGAAGGACTTTTGTTGCCGTAGCATCAGCCCACTCCATCCCACCCCAATATGGAGCCCAACGCGAGTCTTCCACCGTGTCAGCCGACTCCACCTCGCCACCCCGAGACGGAGCGCAGGGCGAGTACTTGACACGTGGTTTTCAGCAAGGTATTCTCTACAAGCACTGAAATTATCGGTAACGAAATATTGTGTGGTGAGATGATTCGTAGCAAGTAGCAAGTAACAAAAGTAACAAAGGTGCAGAAAGATGGCCCAATCCCTTTTGTAGCAAGGGACAAGCCTGGACAAACTCTTATAGGAGGTAAAACACTCCCGAGGACACATGGGAATTTCTGAAAGCTAGTTTTCATCATGTTCATATGATTCGCGTTCGCTACTTTGATAGTTTGATACGTGGGTGGACCAATGCTTGGGTGATGCCCTTACTTGGAAAAGCATCCCACTTATGATTAACCCCTCTTGCAAGCATCTGCAACTACGAAAGAAGAATTAAGACAAAGTCTAACCATAGCATTAAACTAGTGGATCCAAATCAGCCCCTTACGAAGCAACGCATAAACTAGGGTTTAAGCTTCTGTCACTCTAGCAACCCATCATCTACTTACTACTTCCCAATGCCTTCCTCTAGTCCCAAACAATGGTGAAGTGTTATGTAGTCGACGTTCACATAACACCACTAGAGGAGAGACAACATACAACACATCAAAATATCGAACGAATACCAAATTCACATGACTACTTATAGCATAACTTATCACATGTCCTCAGGAACAAAAGTGACAACTCACAAAGCATAATCATATTCATGATCAGAGAGGTAATGAGTAGCATCAAAGATCTGAACATATAATATTCCACCAAGTAATCCAACTAGCATCATCTACACAGAGTAATTAACACTACTAGCAACCTTACAAGTACCAATCGGAGTCGCGAGACGGAGATTGGTTACAAGAGATGAACTAGGGTTTGGAGATGAGATGGTGCTGATGAAGATGTTGATGGTGATGAGTCCCCTCCGATGAGAGGAGTGTTGGTGATGACGATGGCGATGATTTCCTCCTCCAGGAGGGAAGTTTTTCCGGCAGGACGACCCTGCTGGAGCTCTAGATTGGTTCTCCTCAAGTTCCGCCTCATGGCGGCGGCGATTCCTCCCGAAAGCCTCTTCTTGATTTTTTTTCCGAAACGAAACCCTCCTTATAGCAAAAGAGGGGGCCAGAGGGCCAGCAGGGAGCTCACAAGCCCCCTAGGCGCAGCCAGGGGGTAGGCCGTGCCTAGCAGGCTTGTGGCCTCCTGCTGGTGCCCCTCTGGTACTTCTTCGACCCAGTATTTTTTATAAATTCCAAAATAAATCCTCGTTGATTTTCATGGTTTTGGAGTTGCGCAGAATAGGTATCTCAAACTTGCTCCCTTTTCAGGCCAGAATTCCAACTGCCAACATTCTCCCTCTTCATGTAAACCTTGCAAAATAAGAGAGAAAATGTATAAGTATTGTACCGTGAAGTGTAATAACAGCCCAAAAAGCGATAAATATCAACATGAAAGCATGATGAAAAATGGACGTATCAACTCTCCCAAGCTTAGACCTCGCTTGTCCTCAAGCGAAAGCCGAGATCAATAAATATGCCCACGTGTTTAGAGAGAGAGAGGTGTCGACAAAACAAGATACGGACATGTAGGCATCATGATCATAGTCAGAACAGCAATACCATCATATGAACTCTTATGCTAAAGTGACAATTCCTTCACAAGGTAAAGTAAGGATCAAGAAGCTTAATGAGAATTAA
The DNA here is from genome assembly GCF_904849725.1 of Hordeum vulgare subsp. vulgare. Classification (NCBI taxonomy): domain Eukaryota; kingdom Viridiplantae; phylum Streptophyta; class Magnoliopsida; order Poales; family Poaceae; genus Hordeum; species Hordeum vulgare. The sequence continues at coordinate 565,696,228 of NC_058522.1, read as the reverse complement.
CAACCGATAGCCTTTAGTCATTGAAGCAATTGCAATTTATCATAACATCGAAAAGAGTCAAATAAGAGCTTGTAAAGCAAATCCACATAATCAATCTTTTTTTCGGTTTCTAAAATTGCTACAACTCACGCGGCACTCATGAGATCAAAGTTTCAGTTGGACACAGAGAAAGACAGGGGCTTATAGTTTTGCCTCCCAACTACTTACCTCAAGGGTAATGTCAACAATAATAATTCATGAATACTTACTTCCAAGTTGACATATGAATACAGATCTTTCCCTAGCATATGACGTTAGCCAAGATAAAGACGAAATAAGGAATTGGTGTAGATCACCATGACTCTTTCAAGGGAAAAAAGTAAAGATACAAGATAGGCCCTTCGTAGAGGGAAGCAGAGGTTGTCATGCGCTTTTGAGGTTTGGATGTGTGTCCTCTTAGTGTGAAGGAAAGTCTCTTAATATTGCCTCCTGTGATAAAGAACTTTATTATGCAGTCTGTCGCTTTTATGTCTTCCTCATCACAGGTTCGTACAAAGCTTATTTTCCACACACTAATAGATCATACATATTTACGGAGCAATTTTTATTGCTTGCACCGATGACAACTTACTTGAGGGATCTTATTCAATCCATAGGTAGGTATGGTGGACTCTCATGGCAAAACTGGGTTGAAGGTTTATGGATGCACAAGTAGTATCTCTACTTAGTGCGGAAGTTTTGGCTGATATGAGGTGGAAGCAATCGTCACATGCTAAGGGATCTCTAGTCATATAACATTGTTCGGAACCAAGCAAACACAATTCATTATGTTGTCTTCCTTGTCCAACATCTACTTCTAAGCATGTAATAGTTTAGTGAGTGTTCACAATCATAGATGGTGTCAAAGATGATAAATTCATATGTGAACCTCTCCTTCTTTATCACTTCCTATTAATTGCAACAATGACCAAGGTCTACGTTTTTCCACCCTCAACAAGTTTCAATCAACATTCTTTTTATATGTGAAGCCATCACTTCCCATAAGATCATTACATGATCTTTCATGCTTTCGTTCTTTTCTCATTCTCTTGATCATGGCATGAGGCAAGGCCCTTAACTAAAACACTCTTTATTATATGACTCACGAACTCGAATACATCGGGGGTGACACAAAGCAAAACTCAAGCCTAAAACTCTAAGAACTTTATTCTACTAGAGAAAGATAAAACCAAAACGGATCGAACTAAGAAAATGTAAAGGCAAAAGATGTGATGGTGATACGATACCGGGACAACTCCCCCAAGCTTCGCACAAGCCAAGGGAATTGCCCATACCCATGCTTAGTTGTCTTCCTTTGGAGGTGATGGTGGTGCAGTTGTTGCAACATGGGTTTGATCCCCCGTCTTCCAAGGCATAGGTGCTCCACCATGGAAAGATGACCGAGTCTCCGGAATCCACCAACCGTATTGATTTAAATCTATACTGATACTCACAGTTTTGGTTATGCAGGTCATAGATCTGGGCTTGGAGGTGATCAATTCTGACATAGAGCCTGGAGAGGTACTTCCCGATGTCATTGGCATCGATCTTGTGCTTGTTGGTGAACTCCGTGATCATCTTGTAGTTGGCGTTGAGTCCACGCTCCACCATCCCTTGGCACTTGAACACTTGTTGCTCCATTGCTTCAAGCCTCGCCTCCACGCTTCCGGTCTTCTTGGCCCGCTCAACATCACGGATGTGCAGCATCCCCTCATGCATCTCGATAGATTGAGGGTGTTGCAGCACTCTCGCGAGGTAGGGATTGATGACCTTCTCGAAGATCTTATCCTTCGGAGCTTTTGGGGATGCCATAGTGATGACCCACAAGTATAGGGGATCAATCGTAGTCCTTTCGATAAGTAAGAGTGTCGAACCCAACGAGGAGCTGAAGGATCTGACAAGTGGTTTTCAGCAAGGTAAAATTTGCAAGCACTGAAATTGTCGGTAACAAGTGATTGTGTGGTGAGATGATTCGTAGCAAGCAACAAGTGGCAAAAGTAGCAACGGTTCAGCAAAGTGGCCCAATCCCTTTTGTAGCAAGGGACAAGCCTGGACAAAGTCTTATAGGAGGAAAAACGGTCCCGAGGACACACGGGAATTTCTGTCCTGCTAGTTTTCATCATGTTCATATGATTCGCGTTCGTTACTTTGATAGTTTGATATCTGGGTGGACCGGCGCTTGGGTACTGCCCTTACTTGGAAAAGCATCCCACTTATGATTAACCCCTCTCACAAGCATCTACAACTATGAAAGAAGAATTAAGACAAAGTCTAACCATAGCATTAAACTAGTGGATCCAAATCAGCCCCTTACGAAGCAACACATAAACTAGGGTTTAAGCTTCTGTCACTCTAGCAACCCAACATCTACTTACTAATTCCCAATGCCTTCCTCTAGGCCCAAATAATGGTGAAATGCTATGTAGTCGACGTTCACATAACACCACTATAGGAAAAACAACATACAACATATCAAGTTACCGAACGAATACCAAATTCACATGACTACTATTAGCATGACTTATCCCATGTCCTCAGGAACAAAAGTAACTACTCATAAAGCATAATCATAATCATGATCAGAGAGGTAATCAGTAGCATCAAGGATCTGAACATAAACTCTTCCACCAAATAATCCAACTAGCATCAACTACAAAGAGTAATCAACACTACTAGCAACCTTACAAGTACCAATCGGAGTCGCGAGACGGAGATTGGTTACAAGAGATGAACTAGAGTTTGGAGATGAGATGGTGCTGATGAAGATGTTGATGGTGACGAGTCCCCTCCGATGAGAGGAGTGTTGGTGATGACGATGGCGATGATTTCCCCCTCCGGGAGGGAAGTTTCCCCGGCAGTATCGTCCTGCCGGAGCTCTAAATTGGTTCTGCTCAAGTTCCTCCTTGTGGCGGCGGCGAAACCACGAAAAAGCTCCTCCCTGATTTTTTTCTGGACGAAACCCTCCATATAGCAAAAGAGGGGAGCAAGTGGGCCAGTGGGATGCTCACAAGCCCTCATGGCGCGGCCTGGGGGGTGGCCGCGCCGTGCAGGCTTGTGGGAACCCCCTGGTGCCCCTCCGGCACTTCTTCGGCCCAGTATTTTTGATAAATCAGAAAAAAAATCTCCGTTGATTTTTACGGCGTTTGGAGTTGCGCATAATAGGTATCTTAACTTCCTCCACTTTCAGGCCAGAATTCCAGTTGTCGGCATTCTGCCTCTTCATGTAAACCTTGCAAAATAAGAGAGAAAAGGCATAAGAATTGTACCGTGAAGTGAAATAACAGCCAAAGAAGCGATAAATATCAACATGAAAACATGATGCAAAATGGACGTATCACATAGCGATCTAGATCTGCAGCAGAAATAGGCTCGAAACTAAAACAAAGGAAATTTGCGTGATACGAGGGTCAGGCCTTTTGGGAGAATATATAATGATTTTTTTACCAGAAGGAGTACTCCACAACAAAACAGAGTTCGGGAGGCACACGAGGTGGTCACAAGGCCCCCAGGCGTGGCCAGGGGTGTGGCCCGCGCGTGGTAGGCTTGTGGCCTCCTGGTGCGCTTTCCGGACTGCTTTAAATTTTTCTATTTTTTCAAAAATTCCAAAACGGAGAAAAATTCCTACTAGAAGAGTTTTGGAGTTTATTTACTTACCGAATCACATACCTCTTCGTTTTCGGAGTCTGAAACAGGCTGAATAATATCCCTTATGTACTCCTTCGGAGTTATGGTATGGATAATATTGCTTTCAACATTTATGGGAGTACGTGAGATATAATGCTTGATTCTTTGCCCATTTACAACTCTCGGAAAATTACGTTCGTGTTGTTGATCTTGATGGCACCGGAACGATATAGTTCCTCAACAATGTAAGGACCTTCCCATTTAGAGAGAAGCTTGCCTGCAAAAAATCTTAAACGAGAATTATATAGCAAGACATAATCACCTACATTGAACTCACGCTTTTGTATCCTTTTATCATGCCACCTCTTAACCTTTTCCTTGAACAACTTGGCATTCTCATATGCCTGAGTTCTCCATTCATCAAGCGAGCTAATATCAAATAACCTCTTCTCACCAGCAAGTTTGAAATCAAAGTTGAGCTCTTTGATTGCCCAATAAGCCTTGTGCTCTAGCTCAAGAGGTAAATGACATGCTTTGCCGTAAACCATTTTGTACGGAGACATGCCCATGGGATTCTTATAGGCAGTTCTATAAGCCCACAGTGCATCATCGAGCTTCTTAGACCAATTCTTTCTAGACCTATTAACAGTCTTTTGCGGAATTAGTTTAATATCTCTATTGCTTAGCTCTACTTGACCACTGGACTAAGGATGATAGGGGGACGCAATTCTATGGTTGGCATCGTACTTAGCAAGCATTTTACGGAAAGCACCATGAATAAAATGTGAACCACCATCAGTCATTGGATATCTAGGGACTCCAAATCTAGGGAAAATAACTTCTTTAAGCATCCAGATAGAGGTGTTGTGATCAGCACTACTAGTTGGGATAGCTTCTACCCACTTAGTAACGTAATCAACGGCAACTAGGATATGAGCATACCCGTTGGATTTTGGAAAAGGTCCCATATAATCAAAGCCCCAAACATCAAATGGTTCAATGACAAGTGAATAATTCATAGGCATTTCCTGACGTTTACTGATATTACCTGTTCTTTGCATTCGTCACAAGACAAGACAAACTTACGTGCGTCCTTGGAGAGAGTGGGACAATAGAAACCTGATTGCAATACCTTGTGTGCAGTTCTATCTCCCGCATGGTGTCCTCCGTAAGCCTGGGAGTGACACTTCTGTAGGATCTGTCCCTGTTCATGTTCAGGTACACAACGTCTAATAACAACATCTACTCCTTCCTTATAAAGGTGAGGATCATCCCAAAAGTAATGTCTCAAATCAAAGAAGAATTTCTTCTTTTGCTGGTATGTGAAACTAGGTGGTATATATTTGGCAACGATATAGTTTGCATAATCAGCATACCATGGTGCATTAGTGAAGCATTGATGACATTCAGTTGCTCATGAGGAAAGCTATCATCAATAGGTTGTGGGTCATCAAGAACATTCTCCAACCTAGACAAGTTATCTACTACGGGGTTCTCAGCACCCTTACTATCGACAACATGCAAATGAAATTTTTGTAGCAAGAGAACCCATCTGATAAGTCTAGGTTTAGCGTCTTTCTGATCAGTGTGAATAGTGACTTTGGAATCTACTATGTAAGATCTGAACTTTGCACATGCAAACACGACTGCTAAAAATTCCTTTTCAGTAGTAGCATAGTTTCTTTGGGCACTGTCTAGAGTTTTACTAGCATAGTGAATAACATTCAACTTCTTATCAACTCTTTGTCCTAGGACAGCGCCAACAGCATAATCACTAGCATCACACATAATTTCAATAGGTAAGTTCCAATCAGGTGGTTGAACAATAGGTGCAGTTATCAAGGCCTTCTTAAGTATTTCGAAGGCTTCCTAACAATCATCGTCAAAAACAAAAGGAATATCCTTTTGCAAGAGATTGGTAAGAGGCCTAGAAATCTTAGAGAAGTCTTTAATGAACCTTCTATAGAAACCAGCATGACCAAGGAAACTTTTATACCTTTGATATCTGTGGGGCATGGCAATTTCTCGATCTCATCAACCTTAGCCTTATCGACTTCAATACCTCTTTCAGAAATTTGATGTCCTAAGACAATGCCTTCATTAACCATAAAGTGGCACTTTTCCCAATTCAAGACAAGATTGGTATTTTTACATCTCTGCAAGACTCGATCAAGGTTGCTGAGGCAATCATCAAAAGAAGTCCCGTAAACGGAGAAGTCATCCATGAAAACCTCAACAATCTTTTCATAAAAGTCAGAGAATATAGCCATCATATATCCTTGAAAGGTGGCAGGTGCATTACATAAGCCAAAAGGCATACGTCTGTAAGCAAAGGTACCAAAGGGCAGGTGAAAGTGGTTTTCTCCTGATCAGATTGTGCAACTGGTATTTGGGAGAAACCAGAATAACCATCTAGAAAGCAAAAGTGTGTATGTTTAGACAATCTTTCTAGCATTTGGTCGATAAAAGGCAAAGGGTAGTGATCTTTCCTAGTGGCTTTATTCAATTTCCTAAAATCGATCACCATCCTATAGCCAGTAATAATCCTCTGTGGGATCAATTCATCCTTATCATTAGGGACAACGGTAATACCTCCCTTCTTAGGGACACAATGCACTGGACTTACCCAATCACTATGAGAAACAGGATAGATAATACCTGCTTCCAGGAGCTTTAGTATTTCTTTTCTTACTACCTCTTTCATCTTAGGATTTAATCTCCCTTGATGATCAGCAACTGGTTTGGAATCAGGATCAATTTTAATCCTGTGCTGGCATAGAGTGGGACTAATGCCCTTAAGATCATCAAGAGTATATTCAATAGTAGCACGGTGCTTCCTCAACGTTTTTAATAACTTCTTTTCTTCATGCTCTGAGAGGCTAGCACTAATAATAACAGGATATATCTCTTTTTCATCAAGATAAGCATACTTAAGAGTATCAGGCAACTGTTTAAGCTCGAACACAGGATCACCCTTTGGTGGGTGTGGATCTCCAAGCAGTTCAACAGGCAAATTATTCTTAAGGATAGGATATTGTTCAAAGACAACTCTATCTATCTCATCCCTTTCATCCATATGCATATCATGTGACACACCTTCAAAGCCAACAGTGACAGTTTGCTTCTCATAGTCAATATAAGCATTGACAGTATTGAGGAAAGGTCTGCCAAATATGATGGCACAAAAGCTATCTTGTGTGGTAACAAGAACGAGAAAATCAGCTGGATACTTCGTTTTAGGACACAAGACTTCAACATCTCTAACAATTCCCAAAGGGCAGGTAGTATCTCTATTGGCAAGCTGAATAGTGATATCAATGGGTTCTATCTCGACAGGTGCAATCTCGTCTTTGATTTCATCATATAAGGATCGAGGTATTGCACTAACACTAGCACCCATATCACATAGACCATGATAACAATGATCTATTATCTTAACAGAAACAAGAGGCGTGCCAACAACAGGCCTATGTTTGTCTCTAGCATGAGGTTTAGCAATTCTAGCAGCATCTTCATAGGAGTGAATATCATGGCCCTCGACATTGTCGGATAGAAGATCTTTGATAATAGCAATGCTAGGTTCAACTCTAATTTGCTCAGGGGGTGTAGATGTACTAATGTAGCCCCTACGTATCACAGTTGGAGCTTTAGAATGATCCTTTATCCTAACAGGGAAAGCTGGTTTCTCAATGTAAGCACTGGGAACAATAGGATCATTATAGGCAATGACTTTCTCTTCAACTGGATTGGGTTTAACTACATTAACTTCTAAGGGAGGATGATATTTAAACCACTTGTCTTTGGGGAGATCGATATGAGCAGCGAATGATTCACACAATGAAGCTACTATCTCACAGTCAAGTCCATACTTAGCGCTAAAATCACAAAAACTATTTGTTTCAACAAAGGATTTAACGCAATCAAACTTGAAATTCATACCTGACTCCTTACCTTCATCAAGCTCCCAATCTTCAGAGTTGCGTTTAATTATTTCCAATAAATTTCATTTGAAGTCAATATCTCTCTTCACAAAAGAACCGGTACAAGAAGTGTCAAGCATGGTGCGATCATCATGAGAAAGCCGAGCATAGAAGTTTTGAATGATAATTTCTCTCAAGAGCTCATGGTTGGGGCATGAATATAACATTTATTTAAGCCTCCCCCAAGCTTGAGCGATGCTTTCTCTGTCACGAGGCCAAAAATTATAAATATAAGTCCGATCACGATGTACTAGATGCATAGGATAAAACTTTTGATGAAATTCCAATTTCAACCGGTTGTAGTTCCATGATCCAGTATCATCACATAGCCTATACCATGTCAATGCTTTATCCATCAAAGATAAGGGAAAGACATTCTTCTTGAACTCATCCTCGGGCAAACTAGCAAGCTTAAATAAACAACAAACTTCATCTACATAAATTAGATGCAAGTCGGGATGTGATGGTCCATCTCCTGTAAAAGGATTAGCCAACAGTTTCTCGAGCATACCCGAAGGAAATTCATAGCAAATATTTTCAGTAGGTGCAGCAGGTTGAGGAGCAACTCCCTGTGCTTCCGTTCGAGTTGAAGATACCCCGAACAAGCTCCTCAAATGATTAGTTTCCATAGTGACAAGTGACAATAAATTTCAGCACACTACATAAATGTTTCCTTACCAAATTCCACTTACCAAAGGTGCTTCACTCCCCGGCAACGGCGCCAGAAAAGATTCTTGCTGACCCACAAGTATAGGGGATCTATCGTAGTCCTTTCGATAAGTAAGAGTGTTGAACCCAACGAGGAGCAGAAGGATCTGACAAGTGGTTTTCAGCAAGGTATTCTCTGCAAGCACTGAAATTATCGGTAACAGAAAGTTGTGTGGTGAGACGATTCGTAGCAAGTAGCAACTAACAAAAGTAACAAAGGTGCAGCAAGATGGCCCAATCCCTTTTGTAGCAAGGGACAAGCCTGGACAAACTCTTATAGGAGGTAAAACGCTCCCGAGGACACATGGGAATTTCTGTCAAGCTAGTTTTCATCATCTTCATATGATTCACGTTCGCTACTTTGATAGTTTGATACGTGGGTGGACCGGCGCTTGGGTGCTGCCCTTACTTGGACAAGCATCCCACTTATGATTAACCCCTCTCGCAAGCATCCGCAACTACGAAAGAAGAATTAAGACAAAGTCTAACCATAGCATTAAACTAGTGGATCCAAATCAGCCCCTTACGAAGCAACGCATAAACTAGGGTTTAAGCTTCTGTCACTCTAGCAACCCATCATCTACTTACTACTTCCCAATGCCTTCCTCTAGGCCCAAACAATGGTGAAGTGTTATGTAGTCGATGCTCACATAACACCACTAGAGGAGAGACAACATACAACACATCAAAATATCGAACGAATACCAAATTCACATGACTACTTATAGCATGACTTATCACATGTCCTCAGGAACAAAAGTGACAACTCACAAAGCATAATCATATTCATGACCAGAGAGGTAATGAGTAGTATCAAAGATCTGAACATATAATCTTCCACCAAGTAATCCAACTAGCATCAACTACAAAGAGTAATTAACACTACTAGCAACCTTACAAGTACCAATCGGAGTCGCGAGAGGGAGATTGGTTACAAGAGATGAACTAGGGTTTGGAGATGAGATGGTGCTGATGAAGATGTTGATGGTGATGAGTCCCCTCTGATGAGAGGATTTTTGGTGATGACGATGGCGACGATTTCCCCCTCCGGGAGGGAAGTTTCCCCGGCAGGATGCTGCCTCTTGAGCTTGTGTTGTTTTTTCCCTTGAAGAGGAAAGGGTGATGCAGCATAGGAGGAGTAAGTATTTCCCCCAATTTGAGAACCAAGGTATCAATCGAGTAGGAGAATCGCGCCAAGTGTCCAGAGTACCTGCACAAACACAAACGAACTTGCACCCAACGCTATAAAGGGGTTGTCAATCCCTTCAAGATTGATTGCAAAGTGAGATTTGAAGGCGTAAAGTGCAACGAAGTAAAAGTGTAAGGCTGAAAATATGGTGTGAAGTAGACCCGGGGGCCATAGTGTTCACTAGGGGCTTCTCTCAAAATAGTAAAATAATACGGTGGGTGAACAAATTACTGTCGAGCAATTGATAGAACCGCGCAAAGTCATGACGATATCTAAGGCAATGATCATACATATAGGCATCACGTCCGACACAAGTAGACCGATACTTTCTGCATCTACTACTATTACTCCACACATCGACCGCTATCCAGCATGCATCTAGTGTATTGAGTTCATGACGAACAGAGTAACACCTTAAGCAAGATGACATGATGTATAGGAATAAACTCAAACCAATGATGTAAACCCCATCTTTTTACCCTTGATGGGAACAAGACAATGCGTGCCTCGCTACCCCTTCTGTCACTGGGTGAGGTCACCGCACGGTATGAACCCAAAACCAAGCACTTCTCCCATTGCAAGAATCATAGATCAAGTTGGCCAAACAAAACCCACAACTCGAAGAGAATTATAAGGATATGAAATCATGCATATAAGAGATCAGAAGAAACTCAAATAAGATTCGTAGATAATCTGATCATAAATCCACAATTCATCGGATCTCGACAACACACCGCAAAAGAAGATTACATCGGATAGATTTCCATGAAAATCATGGAGAACTTTGTATTGAAAATCCAAGAGAGAGAAGAAGTCATCTAGCTACTAGCTATGGACCCGAAGGTCTATGGTGAACTACTCACGCATCATCGGAGAGCTCATGGTGTTGATGAAGAAGCCCTCCGTATTCGAATCCCCCCTTCGGCAGGGCACCAGAACGTGCCCCAGATGGGATCTTGCGAAGACAGAAGCTTGCGGCGGCGGAAAAGCATTTTCGTGGATCTCTCTCGCAGGTTTGGATTTTTCCTGAATTTATAGGCGGAAGAGGTAGGGCAGACGAGCCACAGGGGGCCCACAAGCCTGCTAGGCGTCGGCCCCCCTGGCCGCGCCTAGGGGGCTTGTGGGGTTCCCTGGTGGCCTCTGGCTTGGTTCTCAAGTACCGTGCGTATCTTCTGTTCCAGAAAAAATCTTTTCGGAAGTTTTATTCCGTTTGGACACCGTTTAAAATCCTCCTGTGAAAAGGGTCAAAACACGGGAAAAAACAGGAACTGGCACTTGGCACCGAGTTAATAAGTTAGTCCCAAAAAAGATATAAAAGGCATACGAAACATCCAAAGTTTGACAAGATAATAGCATGGAACCATCAAAAATTATAGATACGTTGGAGACGTATCAAGCATACCCAAGCTTAACTCCTGCTTGTCCTCGAGTAGGGAAGTGATAAAGACTGAGTTTTTGATGTGGAATGCTACCTAGCATAGTTGTCGTTTGTAACTTCTTTCATGTGACATGAATGTTCAGATCCGTAAGATTCAAAACAGTAGTTTGCTATTGACATGAAAACAACAATACTTCAAGCAAACTAGCAAGGTAATCATGAACTTTCGAAATAACAAGGCCAAAGAAAGTTATCCCTACAAAATCATATAGTATGGATATGCTCCATCATCCCCACACAACTAATTTAAATCATGCACAACCCCGGTATTGGCCAAGTAATTGTTTTCGCACTCTTACTTTCTCAAACCTTTTTCAACTCTCACGCAATACATGAGCGTGAGCCATGGATATAGCACTATGTTGGAATAGAGTGTGGTGGAGGTTGTGAGACAAAAAGGAGGAGATGGTCACATTGAGTCGGCGTATCAAAGGGCTATGGAGATGGCCATTAATAGATATCAATGTGAATGAGTAGGGATTGCCATACAAAGGACGCACTAGAGCTATAAGTATGTGAAATCTCAAAAGGAGAACTAGTGGGTGTGCATCCAACTTGCTTGCTCACGAAGACCTAGGGCAATTTTGAGGAAGCCCATCATTGGAATATACAAGCCAAGTTATATAATGAAGACTCTCATGCATGAAGAACATGGTGCTATTACGAAGCACAAGTGTGGAAAAGATAGTAGCATTGTCCCTTCTCTCTTTTTCTCTCTTTTTTTGTTTGGGCTCTTTGGCCTCTTTCCATATCTTTTTTTTGTGGGCAACTTTGGCCTTTTTTTATTTCCTCACATGGGACAATGCTCTAATAATGATGATCATCACACTTTTATTTACTCACAGCTCAAAGCTTAGAATAATGACGACTCTATAGGAAATGCCTCCGGCAGTGTACCGGGATGTGCAACGATCTAGCTTGGCGTATGATGTTGAAACATCTCGCTAGCTATCTTACGATCATGCAATGGCAATATGAGAGTGACGGCACAAGTCATGAGATGGAACGGTGGGAGTTGCATGGCAATATATCTCGGAATGGCTATGAAAATGCCATAGTAGGTAGGTATGGTGGCTGTTTTGAGGAAGGCATATGGTGGGTTTGTGCACCGGCGAAAATTGCGCGGTACTAGAGAGGCTAGCAATGGTGGAAGGTGAAAGTGCATCTATACCATGGACTCACATTAGTGATGAAGAACTCACATCCTTCTTGCAGAAGTTTTTATTAGTAATCGAAAGAAAGTGCTAAACGCATACTCCTAGGGGAAGGGTTGGTAGATGTTAACCATCGCGCGATCCCGACCTCAACACAAAGGATGACAATCAATAGATCAATTATGCTCCGACTTCCTAACATAGCGGTTCACCATACGTGCATGTTACGGGAATCACTAACTTCAACACAAGTATTTCTAGATTCACAACATCCTACTAACATAACTCTTAATATTACCAAATCCACGTCTCAAAACTAATTGAGAGGAATGAAAACTTCTCTTTCTACTCAATGCACATGAAGATGGAGGTTTTATTGTATCCTCTTTGGGTACCTATCACCTTTGGCACTAATTTCATAGCATAAGCCAACTACCAAGTTACGCACCGTTGTGCTCTAAAAGATCTAAGTGAAGCACACAGAGCAAAATGGTCTAGCTCAACAGATATAAGTGAAGCACAATGAGCATTCTAGCAAATTCACGATGAGTGCATGTCTCTCTCAAAAGGTGTGCAGAAAGGATGATTGTGACACAACAAAAAGAAAAGACTCCTATGGTACAAGACGCTCCAAGCAAAACACATATCATGTGGTGAATAAAAATATAGCTCCAAGTAATGTTACCGATGGATTGAAGACGAAAGAGGGGATGCCTTCCCGGGGCATCCCCAAGCTTAGGCTTTTTGGTGTCCTTGAATTTGGCTTGGGATGCATTGGGCATCCCCAAGCTTGAGCTCTTTCCACTCTTTATCCATTTGTCCATGAGAACATCACCCACAACTTGAAAACTTCACAACACAAAACTTAAACAGAAACTCGTGATATCATTAGCACAAGAAAACAAACTACCACCTCTTTAGGTATTGTAGCAATCTTGATTTATATTTATATTGGTGTTAGATTACTGTATTCTCACTTTTCCATAGCTAGTTCCCCCTGATACTATCCATAGTTTCATCAAAACAAGCAACCAACACAACAAAAACAGAATGTGTCAAAAATAGACCAGTCTGTAGCAATCTTTATACTTCGTATACTCCTGGTACCTCAAAAATTCTGAAACATTACGACATCCTGGGAAAAAGGCATATAAACCAGCAGCAAAAAGAATCAACTCAAAATCTCTTTCTGAATAAAAATGAAAAATAATCTTGTGAGCGAAAAGTTTATGTCTTTTTCCAGTAGGATCAAACAACCATCACCAAAACTACTTATAAAGGTTTTGCTTGGCTCAAACACAAAAAAAACAATCATAACAGAATTATGATGGTATGGACGCAACAAAACAGAAAGAAAAAGATAAATTCATTGGGTTGCCTCCCAACAAGCGCTATTGTTTAACGTCCTTAGCTAGACATTGATAATTCAATGATGCTCACACAAAAGACAAGAATTGAAGCACAACGAGAGCATCATAAAGCATGTAAAAATCACATCTAAGTCTAACATACTTCCTATGAATAGGCATTTTATAGGAAAACAAATTGGCAAGACAACCAATAGTTACCAAATGCAAGGAAGAAGAAAGAGACAATAGCAATCTCAACATAACGAGAGGTGATTTAGTGATATGAAAATTTCTACCACAATATTTTCCTCTCTCATAACAATTACATGTGGGATCATGTTCAAATTCAACAATATAGCTATCACATAGGATATTCTTTTCATGATCCACAAGCATGCAAAGTTTACGCTCTTCAAAAATAGTGGGATTATCATCAACTAAAGTCATGACTTCTCCAATCCCACTTTCAATATTATTGCAAATATCATATTCATCATGAGGCTTAAATAATTTTTCAAGATCATAAGAAAAATCATTACTCCAATCATGATCATTGCAACAAGTAGTGGTCATAGCAAAACTAGCATCTCCAAGCTTAGGGTTTTGCATATTTTTAGCATGATTGTCATTAATAGAATTTATAATGAAATCATTGCAATCATGCTTTTCATTCAAGGAGCCCTCGTGAATCATTTCATAAATTTCTTCATCTAGATTTTCAGATTCACGCATCTCAAGCAAAACTCCATAGAGAAAGTCAAGTGCACTCAACTCACTAGCAATTGGTTCCACATAAGTGGATCTCTTAAAGAGATTAGCAAGTGGGTGAGGATCCATATCACTAGATTTTCAGCAAGTGAAGATGCAAGCATATTGAAGGCACATATGACACAAGCAAACAGAAAGCAAGCGATAGAAAAGGGCAAACGAAAAAGCCATTTTTTGTAAATTTTTATTTTTCAGAAATGGGGGAGAGGAAGACGAGAGGAAAAAAAGCAAATGCAAGAGGCGAGTTTGCGACACTTACTTGGATGAGTTCTTGACTTGATCCTCCCCGGCAACGCCGCCAGAAATCCTTCTGCTGCCTCTTGAGCTTGCGTTGGTTTTTCCCTTGAAGATGAAAGGGTGATGCAGCACAGGAGCAGTAAGTATTTCCCTTAGTTTGAGAACCAAGGTATCCATCCAGTAGGAGAATCGCGCCAAGTGTCCAGAGTACCTGCGCAAACACAAACGAGCTTGCACCCAACGCTATAAAGGGGTTGTCAATCCCTTCAAGTTTGATTGCAAAGTGAGATCTGAAGGCGGAAAGTGCAAAGAAGTACAAGTGTAAGACTGAAAATATGGTGTGAAGTAGACCCCGGGGCCATAGTGTTCACTAGAGGCTTCTCTCAAAATAGCAAATAGTACGGTGGGTGAACAAATTACTGTCGAGCAATTGATAGAACCGCGCAAAGTCATAACGATATCTAAGGCAATGATCATACATATAGGCATCACGTCCGAGACAAGTAGACCGATACTTTCTACATCTACTACTATTACTCCACACATCGACCGCTATCCACCATGCATCTAGTGTATTGAGTTCATGACGAACAGAGTAACGCCTTAAGCAAGATGACATGATGTAGAGGGATAATCTCAAACCAATGATGTAAACCCCATCTTTTTACCCTTGATGGCAACAACACGATGCGTGCCTCGCTACCCCTTCTGTCACTGGGTGAGGTCACCGCACGGTATGAACTCAAAACCAAGCACTTCTCCCATTGCAAGAATCATATATCAAGTTGGCCAAACAAAACCCACAACTCGAAGAGAATTACAAGGATATGAAATCATGCATATAAGAGATCAGAAGAAACTCAAATAAGATTCATAGATAATCTGATCATAATTAAATCCACAATTCATCGGATCTCGACAAACACACCGCAAAAGAAGATTACATCGGATAGATCTCCATGAAGATCATGGAGAACTTTGTATTGAAGATCCAAGAGAGAGAAGAAGCCATCTAGCTACTAGCTATGGACCCGAAGGTCTATGGTGAACTACTCACGCATCATCGGAGAGGTCATGGTGTTGATGAAGAAGCCCTCCGTATCTGAATCCCCCTCCGGCAGGGCACCAGAACGTGCCCTAGATGGGAACTTGTGGAGACAGAAGCTTGCGACGGCGGAAAATTATTTTCGTGGATCTCTCTCGCAGTTTTGGATTTTTCCTGAATTTCTAAGCGGAAGAGGTAGGGCAGACGAGCCACAGGGGGCCCACAAGCTTGCTAGGCGCGGGGCCCCCTGGCCGCGCCTAGGGGGCTTGTGGGGTCCCCTCGTGGCCTCTCCCTTGGTTCTCAAGTCCCGTGCGTATCTTCTGTTCCGGAAAAAATCTTTTCGGAAGTTTTATCCCGTTTGGACACCGTTTAAAATCCTCCTCTGAAAAGGGTCAAAAACACGGAAAAAACAGGAACTGGCACTTGGCACTGAGTTAATAAGTTAGTCCCAAAAAATATATCAAAGGCATACAAAACATCCAAAGTTTGACAAGATAATAGCATGGAACCATCAAAAATTATAGATACGTTGGAGACGTATCACAGGACGACCGTGTCGGAGCTCTAGATTGGTTCTGCTCAAGTTCCGCCTCGTCGCGGCGGCGATTCCTCCCGAAAGCCTCTTCTTGATTTTTTTCGGAACGAAACCCTCCTTATAGCAAAAGAGGGGGGCAGAGGGCCAGCAGGGAGCTCACAAGCCCCCTAGGCACGGCCAGGGGTAGGCCGCGCCTAGCAGGCTTGTGGCCTCCTGCTGGCACCCCTCTGGTACTTCTTCGGCCCAATATTTTTTATAAATTCCAAAATAAATCGTCGTTCATTTTCACGCTTTTGGAGTTGCGCAGAATAGGTATCTCAAACTTGCTCCCTTTTCAGGCCAGAATTCCAGCTGCCGGCATTCTCCCTCTTCATGTAAACCTTGCAAAATAAGAGAGAAAAAGCATAAGTATTGTACCATGAAGTGTAATAACAGCCAAAAAGCGATAAATATCAACATGAAAGCATGATGCAAAATGGACGTATCAGTACGCAGTCATTTCATTTTCTGATGAGGAACCAAAGTCCAAATCAGAAGAGATCATCAAGGAAGAAGTTGGCTTACGAGAAGACCACGGAGGAAAGAGACGCCAAAGTGGCTCAAGAATATATTTTGGACCGAAATCTCCACCGCCGTCAAAGGATATAGTACCTTTGGAAACCGCACGACGCGTTCTGGAAAATCTTGCTAATCCGCCTTCGGAGATAAATTGATCAGACTTTGAACACTCTATTAGCAAGGCATATCATGAACAGCGGAAGAAGGACTCGAGCGGTAGTGAGAAAAGGAGGAAAACCATTCCCCAGCTGGGAGAACAGGCAGTGAAGTCGATCCCGCGCCTCAAGGTGAGTACCAAGGAGGAAATCGACACTTCTGCTATTAAAAAGATGGCTAGAGAGTCCGGTGTCACTGTTGAACAACTCGTGGGCATGATGGGCGACGAGCAAATGCCTATGGTGACAAAGGATCAAATAGCACGGACATTTTTCCCCGGGCTGAGGAGGTCCCGCAGCTACCAATGCAAATGTACAAATTGCATACCTGGTACATGAGGGAAGTAAAACTCGGGCGAGAGAGCCTCATGGTGAAAGTCAAGCTAGAGCATTACTTCAATGCAAAAGATTTGTGGATTGAAAATGAAGAATTGTTTCAGTTATATAATCAAGATGTACTCGACAAATCTCTCGTCAGTTGCTATTGTCTGATTTCTTTCTGTAATTTAAGTCTCTAGCTCATTAGTAGTTCATTTGCCTCTAATCATCCTCACTATATTATTTTGTGTGGTGTTATGCAGAATGAAGATATTTGAGATGAAAAGAGATGGAGTCTTTGGCATTGGTTTCATTGACCCAAATACCATTTGTGATGTAACATTAAAAAAGCACAAAGATGAAATAGAGGAGAATTTGTATAGGTTTTGGAGGCACTAAATACCCAACTAGAAATAGTATTTCCTTACAACTTCAGATGAGTGTTACTGTCTTGTACTATAAATTCTATTTTTCTTACTCAATGTTAAGTGTACGTAGTTACTTGATGAGTTATGCATGTCCTCTTATACAACGTAGTTTCCACTGGATCCTGCTAATCATTAGTGTCGACGAGGAAAAGTTGAAGTACTCGACTCACTAAAAAAGATGATAAAGAGTACGTGGATGGATCTGAAGTTGATGCTCGACACGTAATTTCAATCATTATTGCACTATGTTGGGCTCTTTAATTCATTTCCTGATATCAAGTAATTAATGTCTATTTTAATTTTTTTCTTTGTCGGGCAGGGTTTGGAAAAGATTCTTCAAGGAGATTCAGGGTGAATGGAAACCAAAGCTGAGATGGACACGGCTCAGGGTAACTAAGTAGTACTAGCTACGTGCGCGCATCTCTTTAGTTCCAGTTTCAATACCATTATCATGCTTGATTATTATCTGATTGAATTATATTCTCGTAAAGTGGTGCATGCGGCAGAAACATAGGAATAATCTCTGTGCATACTATGTTTGTGAGAACATTCGCTTTATGACCGAACGACGCTCAGATACAAGAACTCTTGGGGTACGTAAATACTATTCACAAATTTTTTATCATGATCTAATATATGTACACGCGACTAATATATTCATATTGATCTCCTTCTTTAAAGATGAAGGAGATGCGGCAAAGGCTCCTACGAAAGGACCGCATACGAGAACTTCAAGAGAAAATGGCGGAATTTTTGCTTGAGGAGGTTATCCAATATTTGCATTGACTTGAGAGCTTTGGTGGTGGTTGGTCCTTGTCTTTATCTTACTTTGGGAAGTTGTGACTATAGAGGTTGTGGGTATAAGGGCATCTCCAATGACAACCCGCAAATTTCCTGCCACATCCATTCATGGACAGGGGCCTAGTCTGCAGACACGGATGCGAGAAGCCACCATCAACGTTATCATGTATATGTCCGCGAGCAAAGGGCAACTTGAAATTCAAATTTAGTCTGACCAACACAGCACTCCGAATCACACCTGCACCGCTGGACCAGTCCAATCACAACCAAAAATAGGTAAGTATGCTTAGTTTTTACATGCCCGACTCCAGAAGAACATCACTCCGGAAGTTAGTGCAATTTTCAGCCATGCTGGACCGGCAATCCGAGTCGTTTGCTCCCCGATGAATGTGCCATCTGCGTCGCTACGTATACCTCCTTGCAGAGGATCGAGGCTAGTGGTCAACCATGCATCACACAACATATCGTCCTCCCGCATGTTGAAGCTTTCTTCTCTGCCCTTCTTCTTTGGATCGCCGACTATATCAGGTGGATCATCGTCCTCCCCTCCCCCTCCTCCTCCTCCTTCACCTCTGGTTGCTGCTATCCGGCGACCCAATGATGTTGTTTATGTGTGTCCACTCCAGTCTGAATGTAGGACTGGTGTGTGGCCGTCTGGGTGTAGGACTGTTGTTGCTGGTAGTTATCGTACTGCATGGGGTCGGAGTCTTCCACATGCCCGTCCTCAAAGGCTTCTCCTCCTCCATCGCCTCCGTCGTGGATGATGTCGAGCATCTCCCTGTTCGGATCGTAGTGCGCCCGCTCCCCCACTCTAGGCATTGCAGGGAACAAGGTGAAAGCACCCATCTGCTCCCCGACCGTCGGCCACGTCCGGGCAAGGTGCGGCAAAGAATACTCGGAGAAGAGCGACGCCTCATTTACGTCGACGATGTTAGGCACCTTACCCGTGGGAGTTCCAAGCTGCTTGGTGGCGTAGTAGTACGGAGGCTTGATGCTCCGGCCACATCAACGTTTGGACTGTGAGTGTGCCCATCCGGTGACGTCCGCCACGACCACCATGCCCAACGTCACCACTAGGCCCATCGGCAGCCAACCGCTTCTTGATCTTCTCCTCCTTTGCGGCCTTCGCTTTGAAGCGGCGATCTTGCCGCATAGCCAAGTTGGTCTTCTAGGCGAGCGTGATGCTTGGATCCTCCGGCACCTCCATCTCATTAGATTCTCCGACGGATTCATGCGTCGGCGGTGATAGGAAGGAGAGGGTGGGAGAAAAGAGCGGGAGTTGGACGGAGAGCGGCGGGGGATGAAAGAAAAGAGTGGGGATTTTTTGTACGGAAACAATGCAGGGTGCTACAAGAGTGTGGGCTCCGCCTTTCTTTTGAGTGGGCCAAGGACAAAAAGTGACATTTCGCGTGTGTGGACTCTTGCAAACCCCTTACCCCCTCCCGCACATTTGGTTTCGGTTTACGGGAAAAAACATGTCGGACCGCTCGGCAGACCGATACATGCCTGCGTTGAATGGCTTTCGTAATACGGATGGCACGGTCCAAACGAATGCTGACGGTTTATGGGTCGTCCTTGAAGATGCACCTAACTATAGAATGTCCTTGTCATATGATCATTGCGTGTCTCATGGATAGATATACTTTTGCGGTGATAAGGTTCGCTTGGATATCGATCCCAGCGTACGAGACATACAAATCTTGAAGCTTCACTTCTTGAAATTACGTGCTGGCAAATTGGCACATGTGGAGGCAGGATCAGGGTGATTGACTTTCTCGTACGAGCCATATATCTTGAAGCTCCATTTCTTGAAATTTTGTGGTGGCGAATTGGCACATATGGAAGTACAT
Source organism: Hordeum vulgare subsp. vulgare (assembly GCF_904849725.1). Taxonomy (NCBI): domain Eukaryota; kingdom Viridiplantae; phylum Streptophyta; class Magnoliopsida; order Poales; family Poaceae; genus Hordeum; species Hordeum vulgare. The sequence goes on along the minus strand of NC_058522.1, from coordinate 565,676,073 downwards.
GTAAGCAAAGTTGTAGCTAGGCCCTTCTGTGGTGGCGGCGGTGTGCCATGTCATTTTCCTTCTGCTAGCCCTGCATGTGCGCAGGGATTGATTCGATACATGCAAAGCATATGGTCCCTGCATTTAATACCTACCTTTTATTTATTTTTCTTTACCAATTTAATCCCTTCGTTTGGTATTATCTGAGGACCATCAATATATATATTCCTGTAACAGCTCAATCATCGATTCGACTAGCATATTTGTAGGAGCCAGGGAGAGAGTCGTGAGTATCCATCTCCATTGCCGAGCTTGAAGATGGGGGAGAAGATGAGGATGACCAAGCTTTGGGCGCTTCCTCTTGTGGTTTTGGTCCTCGGGGCGTCGGCGCCGAGCGTACCGGCGGTGCCTATCACCATCCTCACGTCCGCCGTCGCCAAGGGGGCCGGTATGTACATTTACATGTGTTTATGCCAATTTTGAATCAACCTTTAATATGTTACGATCGTGTCCAGTTTTCCTACCACAAGGCCCAGCACTCATCAGTTTGGAAGGGTTTTGTACATCACTGCAAATTATATATCCATTCAAAGTGAATCCCCACAATCCAGTTCTGATTGTCCCCTAGAAGCCACATTTGCTGGCCCAGGGACTAGTAAGTGTCATAACACGTATGTCTAGTTGTTTCAAAAATCACATGTACGTTTAGCGATGCTCGCCTCAAACATAAAGGCAGAAGCAACAAGTATTCACACGTGCCTCTTTTTTTCAAGCATGTCTGCATGTGTGGTAACTGGTAAGGGCTGCCTTTTCATAAAAAGGACACACAAATTGCCAAGCCAACTGATTACAAAAAGGAAATCAGGCGAAAACCAGCACCACAAACCCATCCTTTTCAATTGTCATACCTTAGATGGAAGATCTATTTTCAACCATTTTGATTTGCAAAAAAATTCACCAAATTGAAATTCAAACGTTGCAGTCGGTTTCTACACTCTATGTTTGTATATATCTCTCTAATTATGCTTGTTTAAAAAATCACTTAATATTATGTTGTTCGTCCTTTTTTTCGTCCTCCATCCCACCCACCTCCCCGTTTCTGTTTTCTTGATATATTTTTTCCACCATTTTTTCTTGAGAACGCATCCTACTAGTCCACGTCTTATTGGCACACCATATAAAATCATATCTTATAAAATAATATTCAATAGAATCTTTGGTATGCCATCGCATCAATAATGGAATGACTGGTACAACTAACGGAATTGAATAGTTTCCAACTGTACTGCAATGGTCTCGAATTGGTTGAATCCTGACAAATTCGGTCTTAAGTGCACACTAACTACCATCATATTCCCTACTCCTGCAAATTCATCTTGCATGTAGGAGTATCAAATCCTGCAAATTTATCTTGCATGTAGGAGTATAATATTCTTTTTGAATCATGCAAATTCTTTATTGATATTCATTTTTCATCGTACTGTATTTATTACTGTATAGTCAAAAAATATTTTGAATATAAGTGATATAATATAATACAAAATTGCAAGTTGAGTGGACCTTTGATGAGGTGGCATGTGTGGTGAGTTGGGATATGTGCATGTGATCAATTAATAATGGAAAGCTCTTTCTCATGCATGTTAAGGCATCTCCAATGATCGTATGATTATCGTTGATAAAATTGTCACATAGATGATGTTGATGACATGACACATAATAATAAAATAAAAAAATGAAACCGTATGAACTTGAAGCAACGGTTCATGCACAAGCTCCGAGGCAAACATGATTATTTTTTCAACATTTAATGGACCCACTTAGTTATTTTATATACGGTTAACATACACTCTATTAAAGAGCTTGTATGATGTGTTGTTGGTTGATGATGTGGACACTTATACCAACGATTGAACATACAGACTGTTGGAGATGCTCTTATGGTGGGCCTTTGATAAAGTGACATGTGATCATGTATTAAGATAATAGAGGTAGTTAGGGTGAACTTTGTAGATATATACGTATATGATTATGTGGAAATTTATTGGGATAAGGGTGTCCAGAAGCAGACCCCATATGTAATGTATCACATGTGAATGATGCGCAGTGTGCATGGATGGTACGCCGCCGGCCTACCACATGGACCCGGGGTCCGGTGCAGGGAAGAAGAGCTGGATCGTCAACCTGGAGGTACATGCATATACACAAAAATATTTTGTCAGAACATGTGATAGTGATACTGAGTACGTTTTACCAAATCCATTGAACATACTGCTGAACGAATGCAGGGAGGCGGATGGTGCGAGAGCGTGATGGCGTGCATGTACCGCAAGGGCAGCCGCCTCGGCTCCTCGAACCTCATGGAGAGGCAGCTGGAGTTCCGTGGCATCTTGAGCTCCAACCCCGCTGAGAACCCTGGTTCGAACATACATACTTCTTTTGTCCGGAATTACTTCTCGAGTAAATATATAAAAATAAATGTATTTAAAATTAAAATATATTTAAATACATTTATTTCTGTGATAAATATTTTTGAACGAAAAGAGTATATGGCTCGTAAACACGCATGCGGTATGCATCAAAGTTGGTTGGATTTACTGACGCTCGCACGTCTGCGGTACGCATCAGATTTCTACAGCTGGAACCGGGTGATGGTCCGCTACTGCGACGGCGCGTCCTTCACCGGCGAAGGCTACAACGCGGGCTCGAAGGTCTATTTCCGGGGCCAGCGCATTTGGAACGCCGTCATGCAGCACCTCCTCTCCATTGGGATGTCGTCGGCGGATCAGGTGCTGCTGGCGGGCGGCTCCGCCGGGGGGCTGTCGGCGATCCTGCACTGCGACCAGTTCGGCACCTTCTTCGCCGGCCGGAGCACCACCGTCAAGTGTCTCGCCGACGCAGGACTCTTCCTGGACGCGTACGTTACATACACATGCATGGATAACTCATCCACAATATACTTAAGTATGAGTTGTTGACCAGCATATGTTTTGTGCGATATGGTGATCCATGCAGCGTCGACATCTCCGGCGGCCGTACTTTGAGATCCTATTTCGGAGGCATTGTAGCCACGCATGGGGTGGCTCAGAACCTGCCCAGGAGTTGCACCGGTCATCTCGACGCCACCTCGGTGCGTGACGTGATATATGCACAGCTCATTTCATTAGTAGTATCATGCATGCATGCCAGATAGAGTACTTCCTCCGTTTCTAAATATAAGTCTTTTCAGAGATTTTACTAGAAGACTATATACAGAACAAAATGAGTGTATCTACACTCTAAAGTATGTCTATATACATCCATATATAATTCTCTAGTAAAAACTTAAAAAGACTTACATTTAGGAACGGAGGGAGTAGTGGCTATTGATTTCTCTCTTATGAACCCGTCAAAACTCAACTGACATGACCGCCTACCGATCTCATGTGCACATGGATGCAGTGCTTCTTCCCCCAGAATATAATCGGCAGCATAAATACCCCCATCTTCCTGCTGAATGCAGCCTACGATACCTGGCAGGTATAGTATATATATTTGACCTGATATCATCTCGACATAGTTTCCTTTTTGTCTGTGTTGACAATCAAGAGCAAATGTAATTCAGATCCATGAAAGCCTGGCCCCGGACGTGGCCGACCACAACGGCACGTGGCGAGCCTGCAAGTCCAATCGTTTAGCTTGCAACGCATCCCAGATGAAAGTCTTGCAAGGTATATACACATATATAGATTAATTTAATGACGCACCAGATGATGATATTTGCATATGATGATCAAGCGATGATCTGAACTCGAATGTCAATCTATAGCTTTCAGGGACCAGATGGTGGGAATTGTCCAAGGCTTGTCCCGCTCCAAGAGCTACGGCCTCTTCATCAACTCGTGCTTCACGCACGGCCAGTCCAAAGTCCCGGCTACTTGGAATGCAAATGGCTCTCCTACTATTCATAATAAGGTATCTACTACTAGCTATCAATTGAATTAACCCTTTAACCTTAAAAATAGTTATCAATTGAATTTTAAAGTGACCGTTATATACTTCAACATAATTGGTTCATTTTTTGCCTTGTTCTTGCGTGCGCAGAGCATTGCGAAATCTGTGAGTGACTGGTACTTTGGCCGGGCTGAAGTGAGGGCCATCGATTGCCCCTACCCCTGCGACCACACATGCCATCACGACATGTGAGAAGAGCTGCAGATTTGATTAGTGTCTTGTACTATTTTTTGTCAACTCGTTCCAGAGAAGACAAATATGTGCATATCAAGGCTGGTGACTAATCACTGTACCGGCAGATGAGCTCAAGCACATCCTGCAAAAACTTAATATCAAGATTGAGTAATTACAACCAATGAGCTGGCACTAATACATTATACAAAGAACTCGAATATCCAGCGACTGGCAGATTTTTAGGCATGACAGATCAAACGTTTTTTCATGGCAATTATGTTTGTCGAGGATGGCAAGTTTAGTTGGATCCGCCTCGGCTCACCTTTTTGTCAGTAAATTGCCGTGCTTGCAAACTAAGGTTGCTATCATCTCGTCAATATAAATGGCGGGTGCCAGGTGCTGGTAGACCGGCCCAACTTTGGATCAGCCGAACCCTACGTGTCTGATTTGGCATCTTCTAGCCGTCGAATCCGGTCAATGCTAGCAAACCGCCCCTCACCTTCTCCGTCTCTAACCTTGCACCTCCCTGACAGCTAAAATGAAACCTCTAGCCGACTATGATCGCCGGAGACACGTTCGGAGGGGAGGAAGATGAACAGAGAGGTTTTACATGTGCACAAACACCTTCACCGTCAGCTACGGCACGCTCTGTATTTTCTTGAGCACGAACTCAAACTTTTCACCGAGTGCACAGGCATGGAGAGGGTCTTATACCCGCGCGCTCGGACACGCTGGGTCGTGCACTGACGCGCCCACCTCCCACTCCCTCACGATCCGTGCGCTACGGCTCGTGCACACGACGCGCTCTGATGCGATCGCCACGGCCACTCCAGCGCCCGACGCGGTCTCCCTGGTTACTCGCTAACAGACCCACGCACACACGCACCCCCTACGACGCGCACGCACACGCCCTAGTCCGCACGGCTGGGCTTTGTCACGCCTCCCGGCGCGCGCACGCACGCGCACCCTCGACGCACTCTCCGGCGCGCGAACGCCTCGTGCCAGCCGTGGCTTATTTGTCCCAACATTCACCCCCTAAGCCATGGCTCAGAGGAGTGCAGGACCGTCGAGGTCGTCGCCGACGTGCGCCAGCAGAGCCTGCTCCGCCGCTGCTGCCTCCTTCCTTGGCCTGGTGCAGTCGCGCTTGAAATGCCCCCTCTGTCCGCAGTTGTAGCAGCGTCCACGCCGCCCTCTTCCGCCGCCCGACGCCTCGCTCCGCTGGTCGTCTTCGTCGTCGCGAGCACCGCGTCGCCCTCGCTCCCGTGCACGCCACTGCTCCATGGTGAGCATGAGATGTTCACCGCCATGCTCGCCGCCGTCCTGTCCCCGACGATGGACTCGCTCCTCGAATGCACGCAGCCGTCCGACCGCCTCGTCGAACGCCATGGTCGCCGTGTCGCAGAACTGTTCGGTGCCGGCGACAACGGGGAAGAGGCGATCAGGCACGGTGTCCAGTAGTTTTTTCACCAACGCTTCATCGCCCAGCGTCTCCCCGAGACTCGCGTAGCGCGCCGCCATCCCGGCCAGCCTTCCGGCGTATACCTCCAGAGCTTTGCCGTCCGCCATCTTCAGACGGTCAAACTCTCCCCGCAGCGTCGCCAGCCTCGCCAGCCTCGCCGCGCGCACCCGATCGGCGCCGACGAACCTCACCTTCAGGGAGTCCCATACCTCCCTGGCGGTGAGCTTCGTCGCCACCTGCAGCAGTACATCCTCCGGCAGCGCCCCGAGGAGCAGTGCCCGCGCCGCCTTGTCCTTCCGCGCCTCCACCGCCGCCTCGCCCGGCGCCACCGCCTCCCACACAGTGTGGACGTCGAGGACCGCCTGCACCCTGATGGCCCACACTGTGTAGTTATCCGACGTGAGCATCGGCATCGACAACGACACCGACCCGCCCCCGCTTCCACCGTGCGGCACCATCGCCATCGCCGCCGGCGAGCTCTCGAACCGAGGCTCTGATACCAAATGACAGCTAAAATGGAACCTCTAGCCGACGATGATCGCCGGAGACACGCTCGGAGGGGAGGAAGATGAACACAGAGGTTTTGCAGGCGCACAAACACCTTCACCGCCAGCTACGACACGCTCTGTATTTTCTTGAGCACGAACTCAAACTTCTCACCGAGTACACAGGCATGGAGAGGGTCTTATACCCGCGCGCTCGGACATGCTGGGTCGCGCACTGACGCGCCCACCTCCCACTCCCTCACGATCCGTGCGCTACGGCTCGTGCACACGACGCGCTCTGACGCGATCGCCACGGCCACTCCAGCGCCCGACGCAGTCTCCCTGGTTACTCGCTAACAGACCCACGCACACACGCACCCCCTACGACGCGCACGCACACGCTCTAGTCCGCCCGGCTGGGATCTGTCACGCCTCCCGGCGCGCGCACGCACATGCACCCTCGACGCACTCTCGGGCGTGCGAACGCCTCGTGCCAGCCATGGCTTATTTGTCCCAACACTCCCCCCCTGCCCAAATCACATCAACAAGCATAGGGGAGAGGGAAAAAAGTGGAGCTACTCCATCGGGTGCTCCTTCGTGAGGCGTGGTGGCCACATTATTCATCGTCGGTGGTGGCCTCGGCAGCGCCATCTCTCGTTTGCCAACGTCGATTGCAACACGGCTTCATTCGTATCCAGCCCAAAAAGTGCTACAAAAAATGAGATGCTGGTACAGCGATCACATTTGTTGGAACCAGCGACTATATATGCATGTTGTGAAAAGCGAGGCGATTTTCTTGAAACGGCGGTTACATTTGCTGGAACCAGTGAATGTTTATGTGGGGCCGGAGAAATCAAACGGTGTAACCATGGAGAAAAATGTTAGAACCGACGAATCAAAAAATGCTACTGTCCAAAGGGAATTGTTGTGATCTGTGAAATCAAAAGATGAAACCATCGACGCGGGAAGCTATTACATGCAAAAAAATCTTGGAACCAGCGAATCAAAAGTTGGTGTCGGCGGATGAAATGCGATCGGCGAAAAAAATGGGACCGACCAATCAAAACGTTGCAATCGATTAAATCAAAACAAAGTTAGAGCAGGAGCACAAGGTCTTGCAAAAAATGGTGTTGCATCCGCTTGTGCGTGCGAGCACCATCGCCTCGAGGTCGTAGGGGAGGGCGTGCGAACAGCCAGGAGGTGTGTAACCATGGCAGCGAGGCAAATACCTAGAGAGGTGGCAGTGAGCGACAACGCCAAGGGAAGAGGAATCCATAGCGTGGTGAAGCGTCGATGGCCTGCATGAGAATAGATGGATAGAGAAAGGAGACGCGTGGGATGTGTGGCTAAGTGCATGTACAATAATTGATAAGATGGTCTTATCTTAACTCCTGTATGTAATTTAGAGATGACAAAAAAAGTCTTACAATGGATCATTTCTTAGCCTTAATTTCAATAACTAGCTATTCTTAAAAATATAATGAAACGTATTGTGTTAAGAGATCACCTCTTGTTCTCTTTTAAATAAAAAAAGACAAACCTTTTCTTATGAATTTTATTTCCTTTACGTCATTATTTATTTTACATGGCACTCTTAAAATTACATCATTGTACATGTTTTAGAATTCACATTGTTGAGAAGGTAAGGTTGGGAAGCATCACAAGTGCGGTGGGTAGGCCCAACGAAAAACACGTGAGTGCAAGCGGGAGCTTCTGATATTCGTCGATCGAATGACGCGTACGACCAGCCCAACTCTCGGCCGGCCGGCCGGCCGCTGCAAATCATTTTCCAATATAAATTGTCAAGAAAAATGTCATATTTGACATGCCTAAAAATAATCTGACGTCAGTTTTTCATTGATTCTGTATACAGAAACGCTACCACATCATCTGTGGTTCTGTCCTCCCACGCGTGATGTAAGTAAAAGAAACCCAAGTAGGAGGACCATTAACTTGGCTCTCAGAATCCTGTATTCTTATCGAATGTTGCATGTTCGATTCTGTATTCTTATCGAATGGGAATATCAACATTCTTCAACATTCGATTTTTATGACCATTAACTTCTGTAAAAGAAACCCAACATTAATTCGATTCTGTATGCTTATCGAATGGGACCATTAACTTCTGTAGAAGAACCCCAACTTTCGATAAGAACCCAACATTCTTCAACATTCGACGAGAATAAAGAAACCCAAGTGGGAAGACCATTAACTTGGGAGGACCATTACTCCCCAAGTGGGAGGACCGTTAACTTCGCTCTCAGAATCCTGGCAATGCCACTATAATCTATTGTAAGTAAAAGAAACCGAATAAACAATCGTGCCATATATAAGAACCAAAAGAACAAATAAATAATTATGGCCTTGTTAAGCAACATCAACATAATTATGACCAGGTTAAGCAATGCTATGCGGAGCGGTTCAATCCACCCAACTTCTTCTTTCTCTCACTTATGCCATAGCGGACACCGCAAAGCCTTTCTTGATTAACCGGTCCGCAACAATGACTCGTGGTGCAAAAAAAAAGGTTGCCGCCACCGCCACCTTCATCCTTCCAAGAGATTGGTATAAAGGTGATTGGCTGCCCCTCCTCAATGGAGGAGAGCCGTTTGGTGAAGCAATCTCACGCAGGCTTGATTCCTGCGTAGGATTTGAACCAGTTGAGGGCGTCCCGCATGGAGATGGTGCCGACTTCCCATAGGGATGAGCGCATACTCCATCGCCCCTTTGTTGATTGAGGCATGTCCTTTCCGCTACACAATTCTTTCCGGGGAATTTTGTTCTTCTACGACATACAACTATATCACCAGACCCCAAAAGGTGTGTTGCACATTGTGTGTTAGATCATGATGTGGAAATGATTCATGGATACCCATCTGAATTAGGGGATTTGGAAGTGAATCTTAATAGTTAAACTGCAAACGGTGAAGAGCGAATGTCAATCTGGAGGTGTCGTCGTTCTAGTGGAGTTAGGAGCCAACTACTTTCATATGCAAATCACATCCGATCCAAATAGGCTTAATGAGGGTTCTAACTAGAGTTCAATCTAGCTCATGATCCCAATGATAGAGATAATCCTTTAGGGTTAATAGAAAAGGATTTAGGTCTCATACTTAGAACGCTTGAGCGGAATATAGTGATAAGTTGTGATCGGCATGGACCGATAGAGGGCAAACCATGTTCCTCCCATGAGCCTCCAGCAATGTGGAGGTTGTCACAGAAGATGAATAGCAGGACAGAGGCTTCCGGGCAGAACCATCTCCATAGCCGACGACAAAGATGGTCTTCATGTACCTCATCGCAACTTTAGGGTCGGTAACTAGGACGTCTAGATCATGTTGTAGTCTTCACTTAAAAACAAAACAATTATCTCTTATATCTGTGTGTCTGGTACATGTGACCAAAATAGAAAACATTATGGTGCATGGATCAGACGTGGTGGGTCATGCCCCTTCTTTTGTCTCGAGATGTTAGGAGGTTAGTTAGGTGATCAACTTCAGGAGGGGATCAATGCATCTCCAAGGGTAAACATCAATTGTCCTCTCTATTAGTGTTTGAATATGTCCGTGTAGCGTTAACAAATGTAGGAAACTATTTTACCATGATACAAATTAGTCCTCCCTATATGCTTATTCCTATTGAAAGGATCGATACGGTAAAGTAGAAGGGGGTCAATAGTAGACTGCAAGTTTTAATCTTGTTTGTCAATTTTAGGGATATGCAAATAAATAAGGCTCACTTGATATGCAAAACGATTAACACAACCTATATGACAAGCAAGCTTAAAGCTAAATATTTTACGCAACAATCTACTTAGCACGACCACAAACATATAAAGCAAAGCAAGGTGCTAGAAAGGATTAACCACAAGTGAGACGATGACGTGTATTTTATCCCGGCATTCAATCTTCCTTGGGGATGAAATAATCTCTGTTAGAGCGGTGCCGAAGCCAAAGCTTGTCGAGCGCCATCGAAGGCTCATCATATTCTCCACGAGTCATCCCCAACGGATGAGCCTCGAATCACTTGGGGTTAGTCTTGATGGCGATCACCACACCTTTACAAACTTCTCCGGAGCACACCACAAGGAAGAAATCTTCCGGAGGAACCTCTAACCACCTAGGAGCCCAAGCTCCAAATGTAACAAACCAATGGTGGACACTGGTGTAGATCTGGTCTTGTGCCCCTAATTCCCAAAGTTTCAACAAGTTTGGGTGGAGGGATTGAGAGTAGTCAGAAAAACAAGGTGTATCAATGGTGGAGCTTAACAAGTCATTAGAGTTAGGGGCTAGAGGTGGAAGAATCCCCTTTATATAGTGTTCTTGGCCGGGTAGGGGTTTATGTCCGTTTGACCCCAAGCACATGGGCTAAATCGTCTCGTGTGCACGGGTGTAGAGAGGCCAAACCACCACCCCGTGGGCACGGGAATTCAGGACCCCTTGCACACGGGGTGTCTAGAAACTTTTGTGGCACCCCGTGCGCATGGGGTCAAAGACCACATGCACACAGGGTATCTAGGAAGTTTCTAACCACCCCGTGCGTACAGGGCATCCAAAAAGTTTCTATTGAAAGTATAGGGACACCTCGGCTAAGAATGCTACATAGGAAAATATGAGGTAGGTGTATGAGGGCTGGTGTATATGTTTTGAAGTATTTCCGCACAACATTCATCCACGATGGTCCATCATAATGTTGGGGAACGTTGCATGGGAAACAAAAAAACTCATACGCGAACCCAAGATTTATCTATGGAGATGTATAGCTACGGGAGGGGGAGTGCATCTACATACCCTTATAGATCACTAAGCGAAAGCGTTAAGAAACGTGGTTGATGTAGTCGTACGTCTTCACGATCAATCACGATCTAGCACCGAACAGACGACACCTCCGCGTTCAGCACACGTGCAGATCGATGGCGTCTCCTCCTTCTTGATCCAGAAAGCGAGGGAGGATAAGTAGATGGGATCTCAACCAGCACGACGGCATGCTGGAGACGGTGGTGGAGCAACCCTGGCAGGGATTTGCCAAGCGCTACCGTAGACGCGATCTAAGGAGAAAAACAGAGTAACGGGAGAGGGAGGGCTGCCACCAGGGCATAGGGATTGGTGTGTGAAGCCCTCCCCTCCCCTCCACTATATATAGGTGGCAAGAAGGAGAGGGGAGGAGCAGAGTTGACCACTCCTCCAAGGGAGGGGCGGCGGCCAAGCAAGGAGTGCTCCCTTCACAAGGAAGGGAGGAGTCCCCTTCCTCCAAGGCACCTCCGGAGTGCCTTGTCCCTTTGGGACTCGTTCCCCCAAGCCTAATTCGCCTCTAGGAGCTGATGCACCTGGCCTAAGCTGGCTAGGGCGCACCCCCTATGGCCCATGTAGGCACCCGGGGCAGGTGGACCCCCCGGTGGACCCTTTTCGGCACCCTAGTATACTCTCGTAATGTCCGAAACTTTTCTGGCGACCAAAATAGGACTTCCAATATATAAATATTTACCTCTAAACCATTCCGGAACTCCTCGTGATGTCCGAGATCTTATCCAGGACTCCGAACAACATTCGGTCACCAATGTACATATCGCAACACTACTCCAGTGTCACTGAACATTAAACGTGCGGATCATGCGGGTTCGAGTATCATGTAGACATGACCGAGGCACCTCTCTAGCCAATGACCAATAGTGGGACCTGGATGACCATATTTGTTCCTACATATTCCGCTAATATCTTCATCGGTCAAACCATGATGCCAAGGATTCAATCAATCCCGTATCTAGCGGTATGTTACTTGCCCGAGATTTGATCGTAGGTATCTTCATACCAAGTTCAATTTCGTTACCGGAAAGTCTCTTTACTCATTCCATAATATGAGATCCCATGACTAACTCCTTACTCACATCGCTTGCAAGCTTCTTGGGATGGTGTATTACCGAGAGAGCCCATAGATACATCTCCGTCGTACGGAGTGACAAATCCCAGTCTTGATCCATGCCAACCAACACACACTGAAAAGACCTCGATGACGCCTAGATGGGGGTGAATAGGCTATTTAAAAAATTCTTCGGATTTGGCTTGAAACTAATGCGGAAATAAACTAAGAGGGTACTTGTCAAGCACAAATCCTAAATGCACTAGGCACTGCAACGTGTATCAACAACACGATCTACCGAGATGGACACAATGCAGTTACTAACAAGCATAAGTAAGTTACACAAACTTACTTGAGCTATATCACACGACAAGTGGGTGAACAACACAAGATACTAGATCACACTATATCACACGATATATCAAAGGCTGCAAGTATGAACGTGTGGATATAGAGGGTATGCTTGAATGATTAATCTTGTACAAGAAATAGCCAACACAATATAATGAGCACAAACAATATGCAATGCATGTATGCTCAAGTAACACAAGTAAACCACAAGTAAGGAGTTAGGGTTAAGGATAACCAAGGTCACTGAGACGAAGATGTATCCCGACGTTCACTTCCTTGGAGGGAAGCTAGACACCGTTAGAGAGGTGGATGTTACCACGAAGGCACACCAACGCCACGAAGGCTCACCCTATTCTCCCTTTGAGATAACACCACGAAGGCGTTTCTCAACCACTAGTGGTAAGCCTTTGAGGTGGCTTCAAACCCTCACAAACTTTTCCGGGGGTAATCACACGGATTGATTCCTCTCCGAAGAACTCCTACCGCCTAGGAGTCTCCAACCTCCAAGAGTAACAAAATCACGGGGAATGCTCAAAACTTGCTCAAATCTCAAATTGCTTGGGTTGAGAGAAGGAGAGGGAGACGATCTATCTTTTGATTGGAACAACTCTCAAAGGGGCTCACAAATGCTCTTGGGATCTAAGGTTTGATGTGAGCAAATGTGTGTGAGGTGGAAGTGTGTTCTTATGAGGATAAGGCTGTGTTGGGCCACCCTCTCACGAAGTGGGAGGGGGGTATTTATAGTGAAGAGAGAAAAAGAGCCGTTGGGGACACTTTAAGTCACACAGGGTCCAGACGTCCGACAGTTGTCGGAAGTCCGGGCGTCCGCGAGGGGTCGGACGTCCGATAGGGGTCGGTCGTCCGAGGCCTGTAGATATGACTGAAACTATTTTGAATTAAACAGCGACCGGACGTCCGACATGGGTCGGTCGTCCGAGGCTTGTAGATATGACTGAACCTATGTTGAATTTATTAGCCACCGGACGTCCGGAGAGGACCGGAAATCCGAGTTATACAGCTCAACTTCTACTGGTGGTAGGTTCCGGATTTCCGACGGGTGTCGGACGTCCGGCGCTCAGACGTCTGGAGGGAGCCGGATTTCCGAGATATAGAACTCAACTTATACTGGTGCAGGCTTCCGGATTTCCGGGACTTGGCCGGACATCCGGGCCTCGGACGTCCGGAGGGAGCCGGAAGTCCGAGTTATATGGCTCTGATTTCTCTGGTATAGGATTCCAGATTTCCGAACTAGTCAGTCGTCCGGTCCTCGGATGTCCGGAGAAAGCCGGATGTCCGAGGCACTGGTTCTGTTTTCAGATAACAACAAAACAGTGGAGATGTGGTCTGAGCAGAAAGTGATGATGTAGTTTGAGCAAGTTCATTGCAAAACCTATGATCCGCTCTTAATAGTGCGGGATCCCTAAGGACTCAAGAATCATAAAAGAGTACTGATGATCCATACTTGAGTGTATACTTTTATTCGCTGATCATCACTCCGCACAACTAACGTCAAAGGAACTGATACCTTTGAGTTAGCCCTTTCACCTGAGCTTGATGTTGTTGTTCTTTCTTGGCTCAAGTTGAAAGCAAGACATGATGAAGTCTTCAAGTAGCTTTCCCATACACAATGCGGGAAGCCTAGCTTATGTATTCATCTTCATTTGTCCATCATGTGAACATCCACAAGAATCAAGCATGTAGTGCTCAGGAATGCTTATCTTGATCTTGTCCTTGTTAGCACATGAGGTTGTCCTTATCAGCACATGATCATTGACAATAGTTTCAATGATATATTCGTGCTGATCCACTTGAGCTTGCACACCACAATCTTGATGACGATCACCACTTGACATCATCCTTCATGGGTTGTATGAGATCTTCCTTTTGACGCAAGCCCAATGGAAGCACACCTAACCCCCACACAGGAGTCTCACAAATACCATGGGTTAGTACACAAACACGTAATGGACAATGCTTACCATACCATGGGATCACTTGATCCCTCTCGGTACATCTTATACGTTTTGTGTGTTGATCATCTTGATTTACTCTTTGTCTGAGATCTTGATCAACCTAGTGTTTCTATGACCATTCTTTGGATAATACCTTGAATAACATCTTGGTCATCATATAAACTCCTTGAACCCGACAGATGGACTTCAAGAAGTGCCTATGGACAAATCCTATAAATATAACTTAAGGCAACCATTAGTCCATAGGAATTGTCATCAATTACCAAAACCACATATGGAGATATATGCTCTAACACACACCCTCAGAGATACCTGTAGAGCATCTTTATGATCACCTAGTTACGTTGTGACATTTTATACACACAAGGCATTCCTCCGGTGTTAGGGAATTGCATGATCGCAAGGTCTTAGGAACATATACTTGGCATGAAGAAAGCAATAGCAATAAACTTAGTGATACGATCGAATGCTATGCTTACAGTTTGGGTCTTCTCCGTCACATCATTTTTCTAATGATGTGAACCCGTTATGAAATTACAACTCATATCTATGGTTAGTAAACCTTAACCATCTTTGATCAACGAGCTAGTCTAGTAGGGGCTCACTAGGGACACTGTGTTGCCTATGTATCCACACGTGTATCTGAGTTACCAATCAATACAATTATAGCATGGATAATAAATAATTATCATTAACAAGGAGATATGATAATAACCAATTTATTATTGCCTCTAGGGCATATTTACAATAGTCTCCCACTTGCACTAGAGTCAATAATCTAGTTCACATCACCATGTGATTAACACCCAATGAGTGTTGAGGTTTGATCATGTTTTGCTTGTGAGAGAGGTTTTAGTCAATGGGTGTGCAACATTCAGATCCGTGTGTACTTTGAAAATATCTATGTCATACTATATATGCAACTACCACGGTCCACTTGGAGCTATCCCAAATGGTTGCTCCACTATGTGTATCCAGTTTGATACTCGAAGTCATCCGGATTGGTGTCAAAGCTTGCATCGACGTAACCCTTTACGCCGAACTCTTTATCACCTCCATAACGGAGAAACCTTTCCTTAGTCCTCTCTAGGTATCTAAGGATAACTTTGACCGTTATCCAGTGATCCACTCCTGGATCACTCTTATACCCCCTTGCCAGACTAATCGCAAGGCACACATCACATGCGCTACACAGCATGGCATACAGTATAGAGCCTATGGCTGAGGCATAGCGGACGACCTTCGTCCTTTATCTTTATTTTGTCGTGGTCAAGCTTTAAGTCTACTCAACTTCACACCTTACAATACACGCAAGAACTCCTTCTTTGACTGATCGATTTTGAACTTCTTCAAAATCTTGTCAAGGTATGTGCTCTGTGAAAGTCTTACCACGCGTCTTGATCTATCTCTATAGATCTGGATGCCCAATATTTAAGCAGCTTTATCCAGGTTTTCCTTTGAAAAACTCCTTTCAAACAACCCTTTATGCTTTCCAGAAATTCTACATCATTTCCGATCAACAATATGTCATCCACATATACTTATCAGAAAAGCTATAGTGCTCCCACTCACTTTCTTGTAAATACAATTTTCTTATAAACTTTGTATAAACCCAAAAGCTTTGATCACCTCATCAAAGCGTATATTCCAACTCCGAGATGCTTGCTCCAGTCCATTGAAGGATCGTTGGAGCTTTCATACCATTTAGCATCCTTAGGATTGACAAAACCTTTCGGTTGTATCACATATAACCTTTCCTCACGGAAATCGTTAAGGAAATGATGTTTTGACATCCATGTGCCATATTTCGTAATAAAAAAAGGAGCAAGTGCTAACATAATCCCAATAGACTTTAGCATGGCTACAGGTGAGAAAGTCTCATCGTAGTCAACTCCTTGAACTTGTCGAAAACCCCTTTGCAACAAGTCGAGCTTTATAGATAGTGACATTACTACCAGCGTCTGACTTCTTAAAGATCCATTTATCCTCAATGGTTTGCCGATCATCATCAAGCAAGTCTACCAAAGTCCATACTTGGTTATCATACATAGATCCTATCTCGGATTACATGGCATCTAGCCATTTGTCGGAATCTGGGCCCATCATGGCTTCCTCATAGTTCGTAGGCTCATCGTTGTCTAACAACATGACTTCCAAGACAAGATCACCGTACCACTCGGGGCAGTACGTGCTCTTATCAACCTACGACATTTGGTAGTAAATTGATCTGAAGTTTCATGATCATCATCATTAGCCTCTTATTTAACTCGTGTACACATTACAGGAACACCTTTCTGCATTGCGCTAGTTTCCAATTCATGTGAAGGTTCGATAACCTTATCAAGTTTTACCTTCCTCCCACTCACTTTTTTCGAGAGCCTCCTTCTGTGGAAAGGGTCCATTCTTGTAAATAAACACCTTGCCTTCAAATCTGTGATAGAAGGAATACCCAATTGTTACCTTAGGGTATTTTATGAAGATGAACTTTTGCGCTTTGGGTTCGAGCTTATCAAACATAAGTTTTGCATTCCCAAACTCTAAGAAATGACAGCTTAGGTTTCTTGCAAAACCATAGTTCATACGGTGTCGTATACACGGATTTAGATGGTGCCCTATTTAAAGTGAATGTGATTGTCTCTAATGTATAACACCAAAATGATAGTGGCAAATTGGTAAGAGACATCATAGTATGCACCATATCCAATAGAGCACGACTACCATGTACAGACACACCATTACACTATGGTGTTCCAGGTGGCATGAGTTGTGAAACAATTTCCACACTGTCTTAAATGTATACCAAACTTGTAACTCACATTTCACCTCCGCGATCATATCGCAGACATTTTATCTTCTTGTCACGATGATCTTCAACATCCCTCTGAAATTGCTTGAACTTTTCAATATTTCAGACTTGTGTTTCATCAAGTAAATATACATGTATCTACTCAAATCATTTGTTAAGGTAGGACAATAATGATATCCAATGTGTGTTTCAACACTCATTGGACTACATACATCAATATGTATTATTTCCAATAAGTTACTTTCCCGCTCCATCTTACCGGAAAACGGGGACTTTAGTCATGTTGCCCATGAGGCACGGTTCGCATGTCTCAAGCAATTCATAATTGAAGTCCAAAGATCCATCAGCATGGAGTTTCTTCATGCATTTTACACTAATATAACCTAAGCGGCAATGCCACAAGTAAGTGGTACTATCATTACTAACTTTACATCTTTTGGCATCAATACTATGAACATGTGTATCACTACGATCGAGATTCAATAAACCATTCACATTAGTGCATGACAATAGAATGTATTATTCATGTAAACAGAATAATCATTATTCTCTTACTTAAATGAATAACCATTTCGCAATAAACAAGATCAATATAATGTTTATGCTCAACGCAGACACCAAATAACATTTATTTAGGTTTACCACTAATCCTGAAGGTAGATGGAGCACGTGATGGTGATCACATCAACCTTGGAAACACTTCCAACACACATCATCACCTCGCCCTTAGCTAGCCTCCATTTATTCCTAATTCCTGTTTTGAGTTACTAATGTTAGCAACTGAACAAGTATCAAATACCCAAGGGCTACTATGAGCACTAGTAAGGTACACATCAATAACATGTATATCAAATATACCTTTGTTGACATCGTGAGCCTTCTTATTTGCTAAGTATCTGGGACAGTTATGCTTTAGTGATTGATCCCTCTTACAATAGAAGCACTCAGTCTCGGGTTTGGGTCCATCCTTGGGTTTCTTCACTGGAGCCACAACTAGCTTGCCATTCTCGAAGTTTCCCTTCTTTCCCTTGCCCGTATTGGAACTAGTGGCCTTACTAACCATCAACAGTTGATGCTCCTTCTTGATTTCTACCTTCGCTGTATAAAACATCACAAATAGCTCAGGGGTCATCTTCTCTATCCCTTGCATGTTATAATTCATCATGAAGCTCTATTAGCTTGGTGGCAGTGACTTGGAGAACATTGTCAGTCACTATCTTATCTAGGAAGATTAACTCCCACTTGATTCAAGATATTGTATCACCTAGACATTCTTAGAACATGCTCACTGATTGAGCTATTCTCCTCCATCTTGCAGGCAAAGAACTTGTCGGAGGTCTCATAACTCTCAACACTGGCATGATCCTAAAAATCTAATTTCAGCTCTTGGAACATCTCATATGCTCTGTGGCGTTCAATGCATCTTTGGAGCCTCTATTCTAAGCCGTAAAGCATGACGCACTGAACTATCAAGTAGTCATCAAAACGTGCGTTTAAGATGTTCTCAACACCCATAGACGACGCTTGAGGAGGTGGCACACCGGGCGCTGCATCACGGACATAAGCCTTCTGTGTAGCGATAAGGACAATCCTCAGTTTACAGACCTAGTGCGCATAATTGCTACTATCATCTTTCAACTTAGTTTTCTCTAGGAACGTATCAAAATACACGGGATCTACAACGCGAGCTATTGATCTACAACATAATGTGCAAAGACATTTTTACTATGTTCATGATAATGAGTTCAATTAATCGTATTAGTAAAGAACTCCCACTCAAATAAACATCCCTCAAGTCGTATAAGTGTGACATGATCCAAATCCACCAACCCAAGTCCGATCATCACGTGAGATGAGATGGTTTCAAATGGTGAGCATCTCCATGTTGATCATATCTACTATATGACTCATGTTCGACATTTCGGTCTCCTGTGTTTCTAGGCCATATGTGTACATGCTAGGCTCGTCAAGTTTAACACAAGTGTTTTGCATGTGGAACACTGGCTTACACCCATTGTATGCGACCGTAGAGTCTATCACACACGATCATTATGAGGTGCTTCGAAACGACGAACCTTCGCAATGGTACACACTTCGGGAGAACACAATTTTATCCTAAAATTGTAATGAAGAAGTATCTTATAATGCTACTGTCGTCCTAAGCAAAATAAGATGCATAAAATATAAACATCAGATTCAAATCATATAAGTGGCATCATGTGGCCATATCATTTTGTGCTTTTGATCTCCATCTCCAAAGCATCGGCATTATCTCCGTCGTCACCGGCATGACACTATGATCTCCATCGTCATGATCTCCATCATCGCGTCATCATGTGTTGTCGTGCCAACTATTGCTTCTACAACTATTGCTAACTCATAGCGATAAAGTAAAGCAAATGGCACAAATAAATTAAAGACAACCCTATGGCTCCTCCCGATTGCCATACTCATCGACATGCAAGTCATGATAATATATACAAAACATGATTATCTCCTGCATCATATATATCAAATCATGTCTTTTGCCATATCACATCATAGCATGCCCTGCAAAAAAAAGTTAGACGTCCTCTACTTTCTTGTTGCAAGTTTTACATGGCTGCGCTATGGGCAACTAGTAAGAACCATACCTACCTACGCAAAGCCACAACGGTGATATCCAAGTTGCTATTTAACCTTCTACAAGGACCGCCCCTCTTGAATCCGATTCAACTAAAGTGGCAGAGACAGACATCCGCCATCCACCTTTATGCAACCAAGTTACATGTTAGTCCGTGGAACCTATCTCTTGTACGTGGACAAGTAAGGTTGGTCTAGGCCGCTTCATCCCACAATACCGCCGAATAAAGATAAGACTAAGGAAGTAAGCAATAAAAATGAACACCCACAAACACTTTGTGTTCTACTCATGCATATCATCTACAAATAGACCTAGCTCAAGTGCCACTGTTGGGGAGCGTTGCATGGGAAACAAACAAAATCTTACGCACATCAAAGATCTATCTATGGAGATGTATAGCTACGAGAGAGGGAGTGCATCTACATACCTTTTTAGATCGTTAAGCGAAAGCGTTAAGAAATGCGGTTGATGTAGTGGTACGTCTTCGCAATCCAATCACGATCCGTACCGACCTAGCGCCGAACGGATGACACCTCAGCGTTCAACACACGTGCAACTCGATGACGTCTCCTCCTTCTTGATCTGGCAAGCAAGGGAGGAGAAGTAGATGGGATCTCAACCAGCACGATGATACTCTTGATCTACGTTGGGTTTTCCGTGAAGAGGAATGGGTTATTGCAACACAAAGTGGGTAAGTATATCCCTCAGTTATGAAACCAAGGTTTATCAAACCAATAGGAATATTCAACCATAACCGTCTTCAGCGGCTGCACACAACAGAACAAATAGCTTGCACCCAACACGGGCAAGAGGGTTGTCAATCCCCTTGGTCTCGTTATTTGCAAGCGAATGAGGTGTGTAGATAATTGTAGATAGTTATAAAATGAAAAATAAAACAAAATTAAATAAATGGCATCAATGTATTGGAGGTATTAGCAATATGTTGTGAATAGACTCGGGGCCATAGCTTTCCCTAATGACATCTCTCATGAAAATAGCACACGGTGGGTGAACAAGTTATTGTTGGGAAATTGATAGAAGGGCGGATAGCTATGCGATTTTCACGGCAATGATCATGTAAACATAGGCATCACGTCCATACACAAATTTGTTGACTCCTACCTGCACCTATTACTATTACTTCACTTCAAGAGTGCTTCTATGCTTGCCTCTCTATGTATTAAGTTCCTTACAAATGAAGTAATGCTTGGAGTAAGATCACATGATGTAGACAAAGTAAAATCAACCAATATGAACAAACCCCATCGTTTTACCCTTAGTATCATTAACACAAATACGCAACTTGTCCCCATCAGCCACTCGAATATAGAAACTTGTCAGGTTGAACCTACTACAACGCACCTCTCTCACAGAAGAAATATCAATTTAGTTGCCCAAACTATTTCAATAGATCGGAGAGAATTTTCAAGTTATCATAATCATGCACATAAGATTCATATTATATATTAGGTGAGACTCAAATATTTATCATGAATAATCTGAACATAAAACCACAGTTCATCGGATCCCAACGAACGCACCGTACAAAAGAGTTACATCATATGGATCAAAGCGAAGATGTGATGATCATTGTATTGAAGATCAAAGAGAGAGAGAGAGAGGGAGAGGGAGAGGGAGATGCCATCTAGGTACTCCTATGGACACATAGCTCTGTGGTGAACTACTCGCACATCATCATGAGGGCAACAAGGTTGATGAAGTAGCCCTCCGTGATCTGATACGTCTCCGTCGTATCTACTTTTCCGAACTCTTTTGCCCTTGTTTTGGACTCTAATTTGCATGATTTGAATAGAACTAACCTGGACTGACGCTGTTTTCAGCAGAATTGCCATGGTGTTGTTTTTCCGCAGAAATAAAAGTTCTCGGAATGACCTGGAAATCTACGAGGATTTTTTGTGGAATATATAAAAAATACTGGCGCAAGAATCAACTAGAGGGATGGAGCCAGGAGCTCACAAGCCCACCAGCCCCCCCCCCCCTTGTTGGGCCTGGCAGGCTTGTGAGCCCCTCGGGACTCTGCCGCCCCCAATTCCAGCTCTATATATCCTCTTTCGTCTGGAAAAAAATTAGAGAGAAGAGTTCATCGCATTTTACGATACGGAGGCGCCGCCACCTCCTGTTCTTCCTGTGGAGAGCAGATCTGGAGTCCGTTCTGGGCTCCGGAGAGGGGAGATCGTCACCATCGTCATCATCAACCTTCCTTAATCGCCAATTCCATGATGCTCTTCACCGTGCGTGAGTAATCTCATCGTAGGCTTGCTGGACGGTGATGGGTTGGATGAGATCTATCATGTAATCGAGTTAGTTTTGACGGGGATTGATCCCTAGTATCCACTATGTTCTGAGATTGATGTTGCTACTACTTTGCCATGCTTAATGCTTGTCACTAGGGCCCGAGTGCATTGATTTCAGATCTGAACCTATTATGTTGTCACCAATATATGTGTGTTTTAGATCCTATCTTGCAAGTTGTAGTCACCTACTATGTGTTATGACCCGGCAACCCCGGAGTGACAATAGCCGGAACCACTCCCGGAGATGACTATAGTATGAGGAGTTCATGTATTCACCAAGTGTTAATGCGTTGGTCCGGTTCTTTATTAAAAGGAGAACCTTAATATCCCGTAGTTTCCATTAGGACCCCGCTGCCACGGGAGGGATGGACAATAGATGTCATCCAAGTTCTTTTCCCTAAGCACATATGACTACATACGGAATACATGCCTACATTAGATTGACGAACTGGAGCTGGTTACATATCTCTCCGTGTTATAACTATTGCAAGATAAATAGCATCCGGCATAATCATCCATCACCGATCCAATGCCTACGAGTCTTTCCTACTGGTCCTTGCTACGTTGCTTTGTCGCTACTGTTGTCACTGCTGCTACTGTTACTCTGTTGCTACTGTTGTTACTCTGTTGCTACTGATGTTACTTTGCTGCTACTGGTTACCGTTGCTACTACTGCTATCATACTACTTTGCTACTAATACTTTGTTGCAGATACTAAATCTTTCAGGTGTGGTTGAATTGACAACTCAACTGCTAATACTTGAGAATATTCTTTGGCTTCCCCTTGAGTCGAATCAATAAATTTGGGTTGAATACTCTACCCTCGGAAATTGTTGCGATCCCCTATACTTGTGGGTTATCAAGACCTTTTTCTGGCGCCGTTGCCGGGGAGGCACAGCTATATTCTCTGAGTCACTTGGGATTTACGTCTGCTGATCACTATGAGGAATCCAATAGATCCAAGAACTAAAGTCTTGCCCTCAACTACGAGGACAGGTAAGGAACTGCCATCTAGCTCTACACTTGATTCACCTTCAGTTATGAGTAAGTTTGTGACACCACGTCCTACTAGAAATCTTGATATGTCGCATGTGCTTGATGATGCTACTTCTGCTTCCCATGATGCTTATGATGATGCTATGCTTGATACTGCTTTGCGTGATGATGCTATGCTTGATACTGCTTTGCCACTAGGTGCATTCCTTGATGCACAAATTTCTAGAGTTGCTGCTAGATGTGATGATACTTCTGATACTGCTGATACTATTGAAGTAGAACCTGCTATTTTGCTTGCTAGAACTAGCTCTCCTAGACATGAATTGCCTGATACACCTGAGTGTTATGTTATGGAGGGAGAGATAGCTGAGGATTTTCTTGCGTGTAAGGATAGCTATGATGTTGAGAAACTATTGCTCAAGTGGAAAGAAAAATCTCTGAATGCTAGGATGAAATATGACCCGAAGTTTGCTACTTCGCCTATCTTTGTGACCGATAAGGACTATGAATTCTCTGTCGACCCTGAGTTAATCACTCTGGTCGAATCTGATCCTTTTCACAGTTATGAGTCTGAAACGGTTGTAGCCCATCTTACCAAACTGCACGATATAGCCACCCTATTCACTAGTGAGGAAAAGATTCGCCACTACTATATCCTCAAGCTGTTTCCTTTCTCGCTAAAGGACGATGCTAAGACTTGGTTCACTTCTCTTGCTCCTGGTTGTGTGCGTACCCCCTAGAATATGGTCTACTACTTCTCAGAAAAATATTTCCCTGCCCATAAGAAGCAAGCTGCCTTGCAGGAAATATACAACTTTGCTCAAGCTGAAGAAGAGAGTCTCCCACAAGCTTGGGGGAGGCTCGTCCAGCTACTGAATGCTTTGCCTGATCACCCTCTTGAGAAGAATGAAATACTTGATATCTTCTATAATGGACTCACCGATGCTTCTAGAGACCACCTAGATAGTTGTGCCGGTTGTGTTTTTTGGGAACGAACTGTAGAACAAGCTGAGATCCTATTGAATAATATCTTGTGCAATGAGAATGCTTGGACTATTCCCGAACCACCTCCTAAGCCAACTCCGAAGAAAAGAGGTATTCTATTCCTCAGTCTGAAGATATGCAAGAAGCTAAGAAATCTATGAAAGAGAAAGGCATTAAATCTGAATATGTCAAAAATCTACCACCTATCGAAGAGATCCATGGTCTTGATAACCCGATACAGGTAGTAGAAGTAAATTCTCTGCGTAGGTTTGAAGAGAGTGATATTCCTTTTGATAAACCTGCTAGCCTATGCCTGGATGAATTTGATAACTTTGTTGCCAAACAACAGTGTTTCAATGATTATGTTAGCAGACAATTGGAACAGAATGCTCGTATGCTTAGTCATTTAAGTGCTTGTGTAGACAGAAATGTCAATGATCTTAAGCTCAATAGTAAACATGCCTCTATGGTTACTACTCAGGTAGAACAAGTACTTAAAGCTCAGAATGACTTGCTCAATGAGTTGAATGACAATTCCGTCAGAGTCGTCACTAGAGGCGGTAGAATGACTCAGGAACTTTTGTATCCTGAGGGTCATCCAAAGAGAATTGAACAAGATTCTCAAGGAGTTAGCACTGATGCACCTAGTCATCCTAGAAAGAAGAAGAAAGATGATAGGAACCTGCACGCTAGCAACCCAGATGCTGATACACCTGAGCGTCCAAACAATATCTCTGTTTATGATGCTGAGACACAATCTGGTGATGAACATGAGCCTAATGATAATATCAATAGTGATGTTCATGTTGAAGCTCAACCTAGCAATGATAAGGATGTGGAGATTGAACCTGTTGATCTTGATAACGCACAGACTAAGGCTAGGAGATACGATAAGAATGACTTCGCTGCTAGGAAGCATGGTAAAGAAAGAGAACCATGGGTTCAGATACCCATGCCCTTTCCTCCCAAACTATCCAAGGAAAAGGATGATGAGGATTTTGAGCACTTTGTTGAAATGATTAGACCTGTCTTTCTGCAAATGCGTTTGACAGATATGCTCAAAATGTCTCCCAATGCTAAGTACATGAAGGATATTGTGACTAATAAGAGGAGGATACCTGAGGTTGAGATTCCACCATGCTCGCTAATTATACCTTCAAGGATGGAACTCCTAAGAAACTAGGTGATCTCGGTGTGCCCACTATACCTTGCTCCATTAAAGGCAACTACGCTAGAACTGCTTTATGCGACCTTGGAGCCAGTGTTAGTGTTATGCCTCTCTCTCTTTATCGTAGACTTGAACTGGATAAGTTGACACCCACTGAAATATCTCTGCAAATGGCCGGCAAATAAACTGCTTTCCCTATCGGCATTTGCGAGGATGTGCCTGTTGTGCTTGCTAACGTTACTATCTTAACGAACTTTGTTATCTTGGATATTGCCGAGGACGATGCCATGGTGGTCATCCTTGGAAGACCCTTTTTAAACACTGCAGGGGCTGTTATAGATTGCAACAAAGGCAATGTCACTTTCCATGTCAACGGTAATGAGCATACGGTGCACTTTCCGAAGAAACAATATCGAGTACATTGCATCAATGCTACCGAAAAAACTTCATCGATTCTTATTGGGAGCTTTGAATGCCCTATACCTCCTGTCAAGATGAAGTATGATTTGCTTGTTGGGGAGATACACATCCCCATTGAGGTAACTGATACGTCTCTGTCATATCTACTTTTCCGAACTCTTTTGCCCTTGTTTTGGACTCTAATTTGCATGATTTGAATGGAACTAAGCCGGACTGGCGCTGTTTTCAGCAGAATTGCCATGGTGTTGTTTTTGAGCAGAAATAAAAGTTCTCGGAATGTCCTGAAAATTTACGGAGATTTTTTCTGGAATAAAAGAAAAATATCTGCGCAAAGCTCCACCGGAGGGGGCGTGCCAGTGGGCCACAAGCCCACAGGCCGCGACCACCCCCCTAGGCCGCGTCGTGAGGGCTTGTGGGGCCCACGTGGCACCACCGCCCCCAAACTCAGCTCTATATCTTCTGTCTCACCCGGAAAAAAAATCAGAGAGAAGGATTCATCGCGTTTTACAATACGAAGGCGCCGCCACCTCCGGTTCTTCATCTGGAGGGCAGATATGGAGTCCGTTTTGGGCTCCGGAGAGGGGAAATCGTCGCCATCGTCACCATCAACCTTCCTCCATCGACAATTCCATGATGCTCTTCATCGTTCGTGACTAATCTCATCGTAGGCTTGCTGGACGGTGATGAGTTGGATGAGATCTATCATGTATTCGAGTTAGTTTTTGACGGGGATTGATCCCTAGTATCCACTATGTTCTAGATTGATGTTGCTACTACTTGGCTATGCTTAATGCTTGTCACTAGGGCCCGAGTGCCATGATTTCAGATCTGAACCTATTATGTTGTCGCCAATATATGTGTGTTTTAGATCCTATCTTGCAAGTTGTAGTCACCTACTATGTGTTATGACCCGGCAACCCCGGAGTGACAATAGCCGGAACCACTCCCGGAGATGGCCATAGTATGAGGAGTTCATGTATTCACCGCGTGTTAATGCGTTGGTTCGGTTCTTTATTAAAAGGAGAACCTTAATATCCCGTAGTTTCCATTAGGACCCCGCTGCCACAGGAGGGATGGACAATAGCTGTCATGCAAGTTCTTTTCCCTAAGCACGTATGACTACATACGGAATACATGCCTACATTAGATTGACGAACGGGAGCTAGTTACATATCTCTCCGTGTTATAGTTGTTACATGATGAATCACATCCGTCATACTCATCCATCACCGATCCACTGCTTACGAGTCTTTTACTACTGGTCCTCGCTACGTTACTTTGTCTAGGCTTGTCCCTTGCTACAAAAGGGATTGGTCCACTTTGCTACTACTGTTGCTACTGTTGTTACTTTGCTGCTGCTATTATTGTTCCTTGCTACTTCGATGTTACTTGTTGCAAGATCTTTTCCGACACTGTTGTCGGGGAAGAATAGTTACTCGCCCACGTGCAACTTACTGGCGCCATTGATACAACAGTTAGGAATAGTCTGTCGTCAACAAATCGTTTCTCGCACCGTTGCTATCATACTACTTTGCTACTCATACTTTGCTTGCAGACACTAATCTTTCAGGTGTGGTTGAATCTGACAAACTCAGCTGCTAATACTTGAGAATATTCTTTCGCTTCCCCTTTGGCGAACCAACAAATTTGGGTTGAATACTCTACCCTCGAAAACTGTTGCGATCCCCTACACTTGTGGGTTATCAGTAACCTAGTGACTATTCGAAAATTCTCCGCTCTCTTTTGCGATTCAAAAAAGTTCGTCAAGGAGACTTGATCAACCACATTGACGGGATTTCTTTTGATGACCATGAGATGGATGAATCGAGGAGTCACAAACCTCTGTTCCAAGCTTTCACCTTCGGTTGCTTAGAAGAAAAATGATAGGTTTAGTTTAGTTTTCCATGTTTTCTGTCTTAGCGTCTCGTAGAAAAGTACCCCAAAAATAAAAGTTCTCCGAACGTCCTAAAAATCAAGTATGATTTTTTCTGGATTTTTGAAAAATATTGAGACGAAGAGCTAGTCTGGGGATGCGCTAGTGGGCCACAAGCCCAGGAGGCCCGGCCACCCCCCTGGCTGGGCCTGGCAGGCTTGTGGGGCCCACTTGCACCCCCTCCACTCATTCGAGCTCTCATCTGCTTCTCCTACCTCCAGAAAAAATCGTTTCGCAGCTCAAACCCATGTTCTTGCTCCTCTTGCTGGGATTTTTGATCTCTTTGCTCAAAGCACCATTCTCCGAACTGTTTTGGGGAAATTACTCCTTGGTAAGTGACTCCTCCATTGGTCCAATTAGTTTTTGCTCTAGTGCCTTATACTTTGCGTTTTTTGCTGCATTGGTGACCATGTTCTTGAGCTTTTCATGCTAATTCTAGCTGGTCCCAAGTAGTTTTGATGCGTAATATGGCCTCTAGGCACTTGTGGGAGTAGTTGCTATGAGTTTTGTTGAGCCTTGTTCACTTTTCCATAGAATCACTAAAAATTTCAGAAATTTTCAGAGATAGAAAAGGGAAAAGATGAGGAGGTTCTTAAGAGGCTCTTCAAGCTGTGACCCCAAGGATGATGGAAGTGAGAATAAGCCCAAGTATCCGGTCCCTCGAGTTGCAGAAGTTCGAGCATGCGAATGGACAAGCGATGTGTTCTTACGCGTCGCCGAACTTTATGAGGACTTTTACTACTTGGTGGAGAACGCAGGCCTTACCGCCTTTGTTGAAGATAAGTGTCTGCAATACCTCCTCCTCACTAATATCTTCGTACAAAGCTTTAATTTCTATCCAAGGAAGAATCCTCCTATGGTTGAGTTCAAACTTTATGATATCCCCCAGCACATGTCACTCCAGGATTTTTGCAATGTTTGCAAATTACCTTACGTTGGGGATATTCATAAACCTCGTCCACAAGACTTGGAGGCTTTCATCGATACTATTGAAGTAGGAGAGGAGAGAGGAGTATCTTGCGCTAGAGCTGCTAGCATTCATTTTCCCGTGCTTCGGTACTTCTCACTATAAGTGGGAAAATGTTTGATTGGCCGTGGGAAGGCTGGGTCCCTTAGCTTCCCAGATCTTGCGGTCTTGCGCGAAGCCCTTTATAATGATAAAACTTATAGCTTGGGTGCTATAGTAGCTCAACGGTTGAACACTAACCGTTCTAAAGGCATTGTCAATGGAGGTATCTATGCTACTCGTCTTGCTAGACATTTTGAGATACCTATTAGACTGGACGAGGAAGAAGAGATTCTTCTTCCCGAGAGATATCTAGATTATGATAGCATGGTTCGCCACGACTTTCTTGATAGAGATATAAATAGAAGGATGATTTATAACCTGGTATTTAGTCAGGGTACTCGTGGGACTATTACTTTGCTTGCTCCTTCTTTGTTCAATCTTCATGCAGGCGGGTACATTATTATGCCCTCGGACATCTACACATATTGGGGCTTAGCCCAACCACAGGTGCCCGTTCCCGAGCCACCAGTCGAGTACCAGACGCCAGTTTATTAGTGGGAGCCAGAGGAGCTCACACAGCAGTGGCATCCTCAGTCCACTCCGGAGTACCCCGGAGCTGGTTATTTCCCTCCTTGGGAGTAGACCAACTTAGGCCAAAAGCCTAAGCTTGGGGGGTACGTGTTTCTCACCGACTTTACATTCTTGCTTATGCTTTCACTTTGTTAGTCGGTGTTCACACTTTGCCACTGTATCATCCATGCTAGTTTATTTCTTTTTCTCGTTTTCTTTTCGTGTGTCTGTCTAGTTTGAGAAAACCCAAAAAGATTTTATTGTTCTTCTTTTGCTTGTTGGGAGCTTTCCCGTGTAAATAGTTTTCTTTTTCTTTGGGTCAAGGTAGAAGATCATGGTTACAATGTTTAGTGTCTCTCGCATGAATATCTGCTTATCTGTTAAAGAGCCATATTACTTTGTCTTCTCCTTTGTGTTTTTCTGCAGATTCCAGCCTAGTCCAATGCACAAGCACTCTTATTATTGTTCACATCATTCGGTCATGCAAGTGAAAGGCAATAATGACAATATATGATGAAGTGACTGAGCCTGGAAAAGCTGGTATGAACTCGATCTATTTTGTTTTTGTAAATATGACTAGCTCATCGTTCCTGATTCAGCTTTGTTGTGAGAAAAACATGTTTGCAATGACAACTTAGAGATCAGTTTCTGATGCCATGCTTAATTAGCTAGGAGCTTATAATGGTTTGTCTTGGATGCCAACATGAATGTTGAGATGACTATGATGTAGTATGATAGGATGGTATCCTCCTTTGAATGATTCAAGTGGCTTGACTTGGCGCATGTTTACGCATGTAGTTGAAACAAAATCAACATAGCCTCTATGATATTCATGTTCATGGTGATTTATGTCCTACTCATGCTTGCACTCAATGTTAGTTAATCTCAATGCATTTTGATGACTGTTGTCGCTCTCTAGTTGATCGCTTCCTAGTCTTTTGCTAGCCTTCACTTGTACTAAGCGGGAATACTGCTTGTGCATCAACTTCCCTAAACCCAAAGTTGTTCCATATGAGTCCACCATACCTACCTATATGCGGTATCTACCTGCCGTTCCAAGTAAATTTGCATGTGCCATTCTTTAAACCTTCAAGAAATAAACTGTTTTGCATGCCCGAACCGCTCATGTGGTAACAGGGGGCTATTAGTATCTTCCATGCTAGGCGTGTTATCCTCGATATGTGTTTATTCACTATCATTCACGAGAAAGGAGTCGGTAATTGGAATGCCCAGTTCCATGCTCAAATCGAAAAAATAATTGCAAACAAAACTCCCCCTGGATTGATGTTGGTATGGACGGCACCCGAGTATTCGGCTAGTCGTGGAGTGTGATTGATTGGTGGTCGGGGAGTCAAAACTTTACTTTTCTGTTTGGGAACCGCCTATAGCATGTGTAGCGTGGAAGATGGTGAGAACTCTTAGTCATTGCGTTGACAATGAAAGCATGCCACCCAAAATTATTATCTCTGTTTTCAAAGCTTGAGCTCTGGCACCTCCGCAAATCAATGCTTCCCTCTGCGAAGGGCATGTCTATTTATGTTCCTGTTGAGTCATCCTCCTCTTATAAAAGCACCAATTAGAGAGCATCTATGTCATTTTTATGATTTGCTTTTAACTGTGTTGAGTATGACTGTGACTGGATCTTCTTTGCCATGAATTACAATGTTTAGTCAGCCCTTGGTCTTTGAAGGTGTTCTGCATTTATGTTTTGCGGTCTCGGAAAGAGCTAGCGAGATACCATATATTCGTACTGCTTCATGATTGTTTTGATTGAAGTGTTGACGTTTGAAACTTATTATTATTTGCTCGCTAGTTGATTATGCCATTGATATGAGTTTACCGTGAGACTTAGATGTCATTTGCTTTTGTGGTTTGCTTATGATCTTGCTAAAATTCTGGATATGAGTTAGGCATAATTACAACAACAAGATCAAACAGAGTTTGTAAAAGTTTTTCTTTTGTCTCTTTCAGTTTGTCAACTGAATTGCTTGAGGACAAGCAAGGCTTTAAGCTTGGGGGAGTTGATACATCTCCGTCGTATCTACTTTTCCGAACTCTTTTGCCCTTGTTTTGGACTGTAATTTGCATGATTTGAATGGAACTAACCCGGACGGACGCTGTTTTCAGCAGAATTGCCATGGTCTTGTTTTTGCGCAGAAATAAAAGTTCTCGGAATGACCTGGAAATATACGAGGATTTTTTGTGGAATATATAAAAAATACTAGCGCAAGAATCAACTGGAGGGACGGAGCCAGGAGCTCACAATCCCACCAGGCCCGCCCCCCTGGTCGGGCCTGGCAGGCTTGTGAGCCCCTCGGGACTCCGCCGCCCCCAATTCCAGCTCTATATATCCTCTTTCGTCCAGAAAAAAATCAGAGAGAAGAATTCATCGCGTTTTACGATAAGGAGGCGCCACCACCTCCTGTTCTTCCTGTGGATGGCAGATCTGGAGTCCGTTCTGGGCTCCGGAGAGGGGAGATCATCGTCATCGTCATCATCAACCTTCCTTCATCGCCAATTCCATGATGCTCTTCACCATTCATGAGTAATCTCATCGTAGGCTTGCTGGACAGTGATGGGTTGGATGAGATCTATCATGTAATCGAGTTAGTTTTGACGGGGATTGATCCCTAGTATCCACTATGTTCTGAGATTGATGTTGCTACTACTTTGCCATGCTTAATGCTTGTCACTAGCGCCCAAGTTCCATGATTTCAGATCTGAACCTATTATGTTGTCGCCAATATATGTGTGTTTTAGATCCTATCTTGCAAGTTGTAGTCACCTACTATGTGTTATGACCCGGCAACCCCGGAGTGACAATAGCCGGAACCACTCCCGGGGATGACCATAGTATGAGGAGTTCATGTATTCACCAAGTGTTAATGCATTGGTCCGGTTCTTTATTAAAAGGAGAACCTTAATATCCCGTAGTTTCCATTAGGACCCCGCTGCCACGGGAGGGATGGACAATAGATGTCATGCAAGTTCTTTTCCCTAAGCACGTATGACTACATATGGAATACATGCCTACATTAGATTGACGAACTCGAGCTAGTTACATATCTCTCTGTTTTATAACTGTTGCATGATGAATAGCATCCGGCATAATCATCCATCACCGATCCAATGCCTATGAGTCTTTCCTACTGGTCCTTGCTACGTTGATTTGCCGCTACTGCTATCACTGCTGCTACTGTTACTCTGTTGCTACTGTTGTTACTTTGCTGTTACTGGTTACCATTGCTACTGCTGCTATCATACTACTTTGCTACTGATACTTTGCTGCAGATACTAAATCTTTCAGGTGTGGTTGAATTGACAACTCAACTGCTAATACTTGAGAATATTCTTTGGCTTCCCCTTGAGTCGAATCAATAAATTTGGGTTGAATACTCTACCCTCTAAAACTGTTGCGATCCCCTATACTTGTGGGTTATCAGATCCCCCTCCGACAAAGTGCCGAAACGGAGCTCTAGATGGCCTCCCATCGGAATGGGGACTTGCGGCAGCGTAAAAAGTGTTTCGGGACCTCTTGTGAAGGTTTTAGGTTAAATAGGAATTCATAAGCCATAGAACGGGGTCGGGAGAGCCACGAGGCGACCACGGGCCATCAGCCCCCCCAGGCCGCGCCCTAATGGCTTGTTTTGGTCAAGAAAAATTCACAAAAAAATTCAGGTCAATTGGGCTTTGTTTGTTATTGCAACCTGAAAAGTGGAAAAACATGTAGAAAACAACAACTGGCACTAGGCACTGGGTCAATAGGTTAATGCTAAAAAGTAATATAAATTTATATATAAGTTCATAAAAGTGTTCTAAAATGATAACATAATAGCATGGAAAATCAAAAATTATATATACGTTGGACACGTATCAAGCATCCCCAAGCTTAATTCATGCTCGTCCTCGAGTGAGTAAATGATAAAAACATAATTTTGTATGTGACATGCTATCCATGATGTATTATTGTGCATGTATGCTCACTAAGAAATGATGAATTAACACATATTAACAAAAAAATATTTATAAGTATAAGTAGCAAAATAATTAATCTTTCAAAGTATATGATCCTCAAAGATTGTTTCAACCCTTTCCATCTTTATTATATTAGCAAGGCATGACTCCATCTTCACCACATAACTACAAATGTCAAGCACTACGGTGCGCGGGTCAGGCGATTGGATTGTACTTCTTCAATATGCATCAACTTTTTATTCTTCACGCAATACATGAGCGTGAACCATTGGACATAGCATATAAGTGTAATAGAGTAAGGTGGTAGGTTTCAAAGGGGTTGAAAAGTGGAGAAGATAGTCTCGTATCAACTAGGCATACCAACAGGCTATGGAGATGCCCATTGATAGATATTTACACAAGAAGTAGAGATCGCCATGCAAATGATGCACTAGAGCTATAAGTGTATGAAAGCTCCATTGAAACTACGTGGGTGTGCATCCAACTTGCTTGCTCATGAAGACCTCAGACATTTGAGGATGCCTGTCATCGGAATATACAAGCCAAGTTTATATTTTTTTATTCCCACTAGCATATGAATGATATAATATGAGACTCTCTACATGATGAACATGGTGCCACTTTGAGGCACAAGTGTGGTAAAGGATAGTAGCAAAGTCCCTTCTCTCTTTTTCTCTCATTTTTTATGGTGGGCTCATTTGTCCTCCCCCATCTTTATTACCTCACTCAGACAATTCTCTAATAATGATGATCATCACACTTTTATTTACTTACAACTCATGGATAACTCGGTATGATGAATGAAGCAACATAACTCCAATATGAATGCCTCTGGCAGTGTACGAAGATGTGCAATGATCTAGCATGACATGTATTCAACATATGAAATTTGGTGGTTTTGCCACAAATGCTATTATGAATGGTGGCCTTACCACAAATACTATGTCAGCTCTATATGATCATGCAAAGCAATGTGATGATGAACGAACTAGTCATGTGAAGTGACGATGGAATTTGCATGGCAATATATCTCGTAATGGCTATGAAAATGCCAAAATAGGTAGGTATGGTGGATGTTTTGAGGAGGATATAATAAGTCTTATGTGCAATTGAGTGTGTCATGCCACGGGGTTTGGATGCACCGGCGAAAGTTGAATCCTCGAGGTGAGAATGGGCTATGAGCGGTACTAGAGAGGCTAGCAATTATGAGGAGGTGAGATTGCATAAGTCCATGGTGTCACATTAATCATAAAGAACTCATATACTTATTGCAAAGTTTTCTTAGTCTTAACACAAATCAAAGTACTACTTGCATGCCCCGAGGGAGGGGGTTGGTAGGAATTAACCATCGCGCGACTCTGACTCAAAACAACACTAGGTTTTCAACGTAGAAATGCTCACACATCATCACCATGCCCTTTAATTTTTCATATGTTCCAGGGGTTTTCAAATTTCTTAATATCAACACCTCTCTTAATTAATTATTATGCACTCACACCTTTTCATATCACCACATCAATATCATTAACCACAATTTCTCTATAAGTGCTACATGATGGTTTTAATTATCACTTATTAAAAACTCATTATTTTTTATCTAGTCTTATGACCCATGAAAATTACCGTCACTATTTATTAACTCTCAAATAAATATAAATGAAGAACTAGCGCATATTATTTCTATAAAATCTACACACCACCATGCTCAAAAAGATATAAGTGATGTACTAGAGCAACTGCTAAGCTCAAAAGATATAAGTGAAGCACATAGAGTATTCTAACAAATCATGATGATTGTGTCTCTCTCTCAAATAGGTGTGTCCAGAAAAAAACTGATTGTGGAAAACTTAAATTAAAAGTAAACAAAAGCAAACGATAATCCAAGCAAAACTCATATTATGTGATGAATAAAAATGTAGCTCCAAGTAACATACCGATGGATTGAGACGAAAGAGGGGATGCCTTCCCGGGGCATCCCCAAGCTTAGAAACTTGAGTATTCCTATAATATTACCTTGGGGTGCCTTGGGAATCCCCAAGCTTAGGCTCTTTCCACTTCTCATTCATTTGTCCATCGAGATAATACCCAAAACTTGAAAACTTCAATCACACAAAACTCAACAAAACTTCGTGAGATCCGTTAGTATAGGCAACATAATAAACACTTTTAGGTATTGTTATAAATTGATTGTTATTTTATTTTAGCATAAGGTAATGTATTATAACTTCTCCATGGCTTATACCCCCCCCCCCGATATAATCCATAGCATAATCAAAACAAGCAACCTATGCATGCAAAAAAACAGAATCTATTTAAAACAGAATAGTCTGTAGTAATATAATTAATTGTCATCTTTTATAACTCCAAAAATTCTTAAAAAATAGGACGAAGTGGGTAATTTGTATATAAGTATTGTGTAAAACATGCATATTAAAAATATGTTCCAGTAAAATCATAAAAATTCTTCACTAGGCTTCAAAGTTTCTGTTTTTGCACCGTATCAATACTACTCATCATGCAAATCATCCCAAAGATTTACTTGGAAAAACACTAATTGAAACATAAAAACATAATAATTACAGAAGCAATAATAATTTTATCACACACTAACATAAATTGAAGGAAAAATTTAAGATAACTATTGGGTTGCCTCCCGACAAACGCTATTGTTTTACGCCCCTAGCTAGGCATATTGCATAGTTTCAAGTGTTGTCATATTTGACATTTAATCCATAAGTGGTCCTCATGATATATTCATAAGGTGGTTTCACGCTCTTTCTAGGGAAGAGTTCCATAGCTTTCTTTAATGGTAATTGGAACCTTATGTTGCCCTCTTTCATATCAATGATTGCACCCATAGTTCGTAAGAAAGGTCTTCCAAGTATAATGGGACAAGTAGGATTGGAATCAATATCAAGCACAATAAAATCTACAGGCACATAATTTTTATTTTCAATGATAATAACATCATTAGTTCTACCTAAGGGTTTCTTAATGGTAGAATCCGCAAGATGCAAGTTAAGGGAACATTCTTCAATATTAGTGAGACCGAGCACATCACATAAAACTTTAGGTATAGTTGAAACACTAGCACCAAGGTCACACAAAGCATTGAATTAATATTTATTTATCTTAGTTTTGATAGTAGGTTCCCACTCATCATGCAACTTTCTAGGAATAGAAATTTCAAGCTCAAGTTTCCCATCATAAGCTTTTACCGTAGCTTCTACTATATGTTGAGTAAAAGCTTTATTTTGTTCATACGAATTGGGTGAGCTAACAATGTATTGAAGAAAGGAAATACATTATAGTAAAGATAAATTATCATAATTAAAGTCCTTTTAATCCAAGATAGTGGGCACATCACTAGTTAAAGTTTTGACCTCTCCAAACCCACCTTTTTCAATTTTTATCATTAGGATCATCACCCTCCAAGAAAATGGGAACCTGCTTAACTAAAGTTGAATCATCTATAGCCCCTTTATCATTAGTAATCATATAATTAAACAAAGATTTAATAGGACAAGCACCAATCATTTGAAGTTCTTCATCATGATTATGGTAAAAAATGGGTGGAAGAGCCTTTTCTAGGAATTCTTGCTTAGCTTTGAATTTAGCGGTCCTATCCTTACTATCATTGATTGAAACATGTATAGATTTTATAATCTAATTAAAATCATGCTTAGGAGTCAAAGTTTTACTTTTAAATGTTTCTACATCAAGAGCAATTATGTCCCCATTCTTAGCCAAAGTATCGACAATATGCAATTTTTCCTCTACCATAGTGTTGAAAACCTTTTGAGAATTAATGAATTAATTAATTGTGTTCTCAATACAAGTGGATATCCTATTAGAATTTGTAGAAGAATTTCCATAGGAATTACCATAAGAATTTCCATAGTTGTTGGAAGAATTACCGAGATACGGCCTAGGATTGAAATTGCCTCTATAAGCATTGTTGTTAAAATTATTTCGAGGGACGAAGTTAACATGAAGAGCATAATTATTTTGTTAAATCAAGGTATAAAAAGGCATATCAATGGGATAAACATGAGCATTTTTATTGCCAACCAAGTTCATAAGAGCATCCACATTTTCACTCAAAGTAGCGATTTCCTCAACAAAATTTACCTTCTTACCAGTGGGAGCTCGTTTGGTATGCCATTGAGAATAGTTGACCATAATGTTGTCAAGAATTTTAGTGGCCTCTCTTAGGGTCACCTCCATGTAGGTACCACCTACGGCAGAATCTAGAAGATTTGTGGATGAAAAGTTTAGTCCCGCATAGAAATTTTGAATAATCATCCACAAGTTTAAACCATGAGTTAGACAATTTCTTATCATCAACTTAAAACTCTCCCAATATTGAGAAACATATTCATGTTCTTGTTGTTTAATATTCATTGTTTGATTCCTTAGGGAGATGATCTTAGCAGGAGGAAAATACTTGGCAATGAAAGCATTTTTACACTTATCCCTTGTTCCAATACTATTACGTGGCGAAGATGAAAACCAAGCTTTTGCTTTATCTCTAAGAGAAAAAGGAAACAATTTTAATTTCAAAATATCATTGTCCAGGTACTTTTTATTTTGCATATCACGAAGTTCAACAAAAGATTGAGATGTGAAGCGGGGTCCTCATTAGGACTTCTTGAAAATTGATCTTTCATGACAAGATTTAGCAATGAAGCATTATTATCAAAAGCACCCGCACTAGTGGCGGGTGGTATAGGAGTAATAATAAAAAAATATTATTAGTATTTGAAAAGTCACACAACTTAGTAGTATCTTGGGACATGGTGACTACGAGAGCAAAATAACAAGTGTGACAAGCAAACTAGAGAGCGAAGATGCAATCTAGTGACAAGCTAAGCAAGCAAAGATAAATATTTTTATAGGAGACAAACTAAATATACCAGAAAATAAAAAGAGGAACAATTGAATGAAATTTTGTGTGGAGTTACTTCATAGTTGTGATGATATTCCCCGACAACGGCGCAAGAAATCCTTTGTGATACTCGTGATCTGCGTTGGGTTTTCCGTGAAGAGGAACGGGTTATCGCACCACAAAATGGGTAAGTATTTCCCTGAGTTATAAAACCAAGGTTTATCAAACCAATAGGAATATCAAACACAACCGTCTTCAGCGGTTGTACTCAAAAAACAAAACACCTTGCACCCAACGCGGGCAAGAGGGTTGTCAATCCCCTTGGTATCGTTATTTGCAAGCGAATGAGCTGTGTAGATAATTATAAAATGCAAAATTAAACAAAACTAAATAAATGGCAGCAAGGTATTGGATGCTTTAGCAATATTATGTGAATAGACCCGGGGGCCATAGCTTTCCCTTATGGCATCTCTCATGAAAATAGCACACGGTGGGTGAACAAATTACTGTTGGGTAATTGATAGAAGAGCGGATAGTTTTGCGATTTTCACGGCAATGATCATGTAAATATAGGAATCACGTCCATAAAAAAATATGTCGACTCGTACCTACACATATTACTATTACTTCACTTCAAGAGAGCTTGTATGCTTGCCTCTCTACGTATTAAGTTCACTACAAACGAAGTAATGCTTGGAGTAAGATGACATGATGTAGAAAAAGTAAACTCAACCAATATAAATAAACCCTATCATTACAAAAGGGATCAAGTCTGTGTCTCCCCTTAGTAGCAGAAACACAAAGATGCAACTTGTCCCCTTCAGTCACTGGGATATAGAAACTAGCCAGGTTGAATCTACTACAACGCACCGCCCTCACCTAAGAAATATCAATCTTGTTGGCCAAACTATTTCAATTGCTCAGAGAGAATTACAAAGTTATCATAGAGGGTGTTTGGTTGGGCTTCCAGCCAGCTTCCGTCTACCGGCTTCTAAGCCAAAAGCTCCTATTTAGGGGCTTCGGGCTGCAGCTGTGGCTTTCGCCCTTGTCACAGCCGGAGCCGAAAGCCACAGCTGCAGCCGGAAGCCCCTAAATAGGAGCTTTTGGCTTCGAAGCCGGAAGCCGGAAGCTGGCTGGAAGCCCAACCAAACACCCCCATAATCATGCACATAAGAGTCATATTATATATCAAATTATTTATCATGAATAATCTGAACATAAAGCCACAACTCATTGGATCCCAACAAAGGCATCGTACAAAAGAGTTACATTATATAGATCAAGGCGAAGATGCGATGATCATTGTACTAAAGATTAAAGAGAGAGAGATGTCATCTAGGTACTTCTATGGAACCATAGGTCTGTGGTGAACTACTCACACATCATCATGAGGGAAGCATGGTTGATTAAAAAGCCCTTTGTGATCGATCCCCCCTCCGGCAGAGTGCCGGAACGGAGCTCTATATGGCCTCCCATTGGAAGGGAGACTTATGACGGCGTAAAAAGTGTTTCGGGACCTCCTCTGAGGGTTTTAGGGTAAATATGAATTTATAAGCCAGAGAATGGGGTCGGGAGAGCCATGAGGCGGCCACACGCCATCAGGCCCCCCAGGACGCGCCCTCATGGCTTGTGAGGCCATTGTGCGCCTCTTGGCCTTCTTCCGATGCTCCACGGTCTTGTTTTGGTCCAGAAAAAATTCACAAAAAGTTTCAGGTCAATTGGGCTTCGTTTGGTACTAGACCTTGAAAAGTGGAAAAACATGCAGAAAACAGCAACTGGCACTAAGCACTAGGTCAATATGTTAGTGCTCAAAAATAATATGAATTGGTAGATTAGTTCATAAAAAGTGTTCTAAAATGATAACGTAATAGCATGGAACAATAAAAAATTATAGATACGTTGGAGACGTATCACACGATGGCATGATGGAGATGGTGGTGGAGCAATCCCGACAGGGCTTCGTCAAGCGCTAGAGTAGACACGATATGAGGAGAAACTGAGTAACGGGAGAGGGAGGGCTGCCACCGGGGCGTATGGATAGGTGTGTGCAGCCCTCATTTACCCTCCACTATATATATGAGGCAAGGGGAGAGGAGAGGCTCAGCCTTGATCCCTCCTCCAAGGGAGGGGCGGCGTCCAAGGGAGGAGTCCTCCCTTAACAAGGAAGGGAGGAGTCCCCTTCCTCCAAGGAACCTCCGGGGTGCCTTGTCCCTTTGGGACTCTTACCCCCAAGCCTAATTCGTCTCTAGGGGCTGATGCACGTGGCCCAAGCTAGCTAGGGAACACCCCTTATGGCCCATGTGGGCCCTCGGGGCAGGTAAACCCCCCGGTGGACCCTCGGAACCATTTTCGGCACCCCCCATACACTACCAGTAATGCCCGAAACTTTTCCAGCGACTAAAACAAGATTTCCCATATATAAAACTTTACCTGTGAACCATTATGGAACTCCTCGTGATGTTTGGGGCCTCATTCGGGACTCCAAACAACATTCGGTCACCAACGTACATATCCTAATACTACTCCTGCATCATCGAGTGTTAAGCGTGCGGACCCTATGGGTTCGAGAATCATGTAGACATGACGGAGACACCTATCTGGTCAATAACCAATAGCACGACCTGGATGCCCATATTGGTTCCTACATATTCCATGAAGATCTTCATCGGTCGAACCACGATGCCAAGGATTCAATCAATCACGTGTGAAGTTCCTTTTGTCAAATGGTATGTTAGTTGCCCGAGATTTGATCATAGGTATCTCCATACCTAGTTCAATCTCGTTGCCGGCAAGTCTCTTTACTCATTCCGTAATACGAGATCCCATGACTAACTCGTTAGTCACATTGCTTGCAAGCTTCTTGTAATGTTGTATTACCGAGAGGGCCCACAGATACCTCTCCGTCATACGTAGTGACAAATCCCAGTCTCGATCCATGCCAACCCAACAGACACCCTTGGAGATACCTGTAGAGCATATTTATGATCACCTAGTTACATTTTTACATTTGATACACACAAGGCATTCCTTCGGTGTTAGGGAGTTGCATGATCTAATGGTCTTAGGAACAGATACTTGACATGAAGAAAGCAATAGCAATAAACTTAATGATATGATCTAATGTTATGCTTACTGTTTGGGTCTTGTCCATCACATCATTTTCCTAATGATGTGATCCCATTAAAAAATGAAAACTTATGTCTATGGTTAGAAAACCTTAACCATCTTTGATCAACGAGCTAGTCTAGTAGAGGCTCACTAGGGACACTGGGTTGTCTATGTATCCACGCATGTATCTGAGTTTCCAATCAATACAATTATAGCATGGATAATAAACTATTATCATAAACAAGGAAATATGATAATAACCAATTTATTATTGCCTCTAGGGAATATTTCCAACACATAATATTGTGGTTTTTCCTATGACTTAAATCGAACCAAAACGAAAACCTTCGAGTCGTCACTACATGTAAATGGTGTACACCACACCATTTACATTTTTTAAATGGGTGGATGGGGGAGGGTCACAACCCCAACTTGATCTTCATGGAACCAATATTCTGAGATAAATTTTAGCAACCGATATTAGTTTGACTAACCATATTGTCATCACACCAAAATATAATTAAGTTCCACTTGCACTTTCACCTATTTTCTACAACCCTTTTTTTGTCAATGTAATCCTTGCAGTGAATGGGTGTATGCCAAGGAATGTCTAATCCTTGCAGTCAATCAAAGAACAGACAAGAAATATGATTTCAGTATGAATATTGCAAATATATATGAAGTATAGATGAAAGCTGGAGTTTCATAGGTGGCGTTAGAAATCAAGCTAGCCCTCTAGGGTGGGGGTCCCACCTTAAGTTGGTTTTTCCATGATTGTCGACTCTAAACCTACCTATGGTCATGCATTTCAAAATTACATGGGTTTGGCCCAAAGGCAAGAGCAACTCTACCACACCCCTCAAATCATGCGAACTAGTAAAATTTTGGCGAGTATACGGGCTCGGCCAAATTTTCTGGCCATAATAGAGCCCGTATACCCACATGGGCCGTAAAAAAATTACGATGGCCCGCAAACCGTCCCCCCAAATGGTATATCTAAGGGTTTGCGGGGCAGATACGGGTTGAACCCCCCTCCCCCCCCCCCCCCCCCGCGCGCCTCTGCGTTTCCCCGCGATTCCCCAATCCCACCTCCCATTTCTCACCGCCGAACGACACCATGTGGGGTCGAATGTGGAGCTCCGGTCATAGCTCCGGCGGGAGCGACGACCCCAAGCGCTAGCAGTGTGTCCGAGCGGATGGCGCGAGGAAGTGCGCGGCCAAGAAGTACACCAAATGCAGCCTCCAACTGCCAGATTTGCTCCTTCGCCACGAGACAGAGGAGTACGAGCGCCGACACGGGAGGATCTACTCCTCTACCATGGGCTCCTCCTTTGCCGCAAGCAGCTCCATTGCCGGGGAGGTGGTTCCCCGCATGCTGCTCCTCACTCCGGTGAAAAGGGAGCCGGAGGATCTCCCCGTCCTCCGCATGGTGAAGCAGGAGCTCGAGGCAGAGCCGATGCTACGGGGCAGTGGAGTCATCAGGCAGGAGGATTATCTCCCTCTGGCCGAGGCGGACATCTTCGAGCAGGCAATCATGACGTGCAGTGCGCGGGAGGAGGAGGAGGATGAGCAGCGCCGGTGAACCCTTGTCGAACTCAACGACGTCCTCCTCGAGCAGGGGCTCGCGAAGGAGAAGGAGGTGTCGACAACCAAGACGCATGGCGCCATGACAATAAGAGGCAGGACGATATGTACGTCGACCTCGTCTCCGACGACGATGACTGAAGATGTCCGCCGCCGCAGCGTCGCCACCACACCTGGATGGCTCTATTGAGCTAAATATTGGTTGTAGGGTACGGTGGCCATCGACTATCCTCATCTATTAGTGTAATTTGTAGTGTATGTATGAACTATGTATGGTGATCATCACTGTAAACTCGTTCTATTTCTCCCGTGAAGTCTTGAATTCAAATTTTACGTTCTTTTAAGGTTTTTAATCTTTATCGGTGGTTTTTGGTTGTACCCGACGCAACGAGCGAACTGTAAACTGAGTTTACAGGTCCGCGTTTTGAAGAGTTTGCTAGAGTTGCTCTAAAGTGGCACAACACTTATTATGATGGCTCCCAAATTGTGAAATATATCCACTTGAATCTCCATCTTCCTTCCATGTATTCTCGCCGCCATCTCCATGCTTGCTCATTCCTCAATGCTTGTCCATCTCGTCCATGCAAATCCTTTCTTCCTTAACAATACAAATATATATGATTTTAGACAATATATCATATTCTCATGATCATTAATGAAAGATCTTAGAGATGAAATTACTTGATATTTAATTCCATGTATTTCTTTCCCCTCTTGCAAGGCGGGCAAAGTCTTCCTCCACTCGATCTCCACCGGCTAAGCATGTGGATTCACCTCCCCTTTGCATGTCGCTCCGATGGCCGGTGGTGGGGAGACGAATCCTAGTGCATTGGCTCCTGCTAGTAGATTTTTTAGGTTTTAGTGCTCGCAAGGGCAGTGTTCAGACGGATGGTGTCACTCTTTCTTCGAGTCAGTCTTTTTGCTTCGATCATCCTCAAGTTTTTTCTATCGGGGCGGATTCCGTAGAGCTCTCGCATATATTTCGTCCTACTCCTCGACGCGTGAGCTTAGGGTTTCTTGTTGTGCGTAAACAACGTCGAGATTTGGTGCCTTTAGATAGATTCAAGGGTTCAACTGTCATGACTGCGTCTTCGAGGCGTTGTTCCTTAGAAGCACATTAATGAAGACTCCCTCACTATAATTGACAAGGCCAGACCAGCTCCGGTACGAGAGCGACGCATCAGTGGCTCGTTCTAGCAGTGGCACTGGTCTTTCGGTGTTTCACGGACGTCGATGTGTTTTTTTAATTGTATTTGGGATACTTTATACTTTTAATGAACCGTGATAATAGATTTGAGTCATTTTCATAAAAATGGAAGTACCTGATATTTAAGTTGACGTGTAAGAGCACCGCTGATTGGTCCTTATCTTTGTGTTACTCGAACAGGTGTGACTGTATGAGCGGTGACCGAAATAGAAATGTGCTCATCACACATGATCATACGTGTCTCATGGATAGATATATATTTGTGTAGTGTCTGGCGTAGCTAGGGGGGTCTGGGTGGTCCTTGGACCATCCTGAAATTTATCTACAGCCTATATATTATAACAAAAAATGAATAAAATTTAATTTGAATAATTAAATACAAATGAAAGTTTTACTATTGAATCACCCTGGATTATTGAGCTGGCTACGCTACTGTGTAGTGATAAGGTCCGCTTGGATATAAACGGACCGAGCGAAGTTGCGGTGCACCCCGATCCCATCGGGGTGATTGGCTTTTCTCATAAAGAGACATATGTCTCGAAGCTCCGCCTCTTGAAATTTTGTGTTGGCAAATTGGCACATATGGAAGGGGGGCGGGGTGACGGACTTTCTTGTACGAGACATATATCTTGGAGCTCCTCTTCTTGAAATTCTATGCTGGAAAATTGGCACATATACAGAAGGAAATGTAAGCAAAATTGTAGCTAGTCCCCGAGGCGATGTGCCACGACATTCATTCTGCTAGATCTCCACGTGTCTAGATATACTTCTTATGTATCTAAATAATCATAGTTAAAAAAACTTTCTACAATTATTTAGCTACAGCTGGGTTGCTGCATTTAATACCTACCTATTATTTTTCCTTGAGCAAGTTGATTTCTTCATGCGGTGTTTGAATATCATATCTCAATATATATACTAGTAACTGCTCAACCATCAATTCGACTGGCATATATATACTTGTAGGAGCCAGCAGGGAGAGAGTCGTGAGTATCCATTTCCATAGTGGAAGTAGATGGAGAAGATCATGATAGCCAAGCTTTGGGAGATTTTTCTTATGGTTTTGGTCTTCACGGGGAGCGCGC
Organism: Hordeum vulgare subsp. vulgare; assembly: GCF_904849725.1. Classification (NCBI taxonomy): domain Eukaryota; kingdom Viridiplantae; phylum Streptophyta; class Magnoliopsida; order Poales; family Poaceae; genus Hordeum; species Hordeum vulgare. The sequence goes on along the minus strand of NC_058522.1, from coordinate 565,631,135 downwards.
AGGCGGCAGCCGACGGGAACATGAGCCGTGGTGGTATGAGGCGGCTCGCCGGGGCGCCGGTCGCCCCAGTGCCTATCACCCTCCTCACGTCCGCCGTCGGCATCGGAGCCGGTACGTACATGTACATATGCTTATAACAATTTTGAGTTAACCTTTAGTAGTACTTTTTCGTTCAGAACAAAATTGTTTCTTCTTAGAGTACGTCTAGTCAGTGACGAATCTTGTAAGAAAATGAAGGGGGCTTAATGTTAACCACATGAAGGAAAATGCGCTGACTCTTAGTTGTTTAGTTTAAATTATGTTTTTTTATGATGAATATTAGTAAATTTTGTTTTAAAAGTTTTGGAGGGGGGCTTCAACAACAGGAAATCAGGTGAAAATCCATCACCACAGACCCACCAACCTTCTAGATTTTCATATACCTTGCATAGAAAATCTACTTTCAACCTTTCGATTTGCAAAAATTGCACCAAATTTAAATTCAAGCGTTTCAGGCAGTTTTTGCACTCTGTCTATATCTATCTATATCTATATAGCATATAAAAAGGGCCAAAGGGGTAGACACAACAGATCTCAAGCATATCCTACCAATTAATATCCTACAAATATGAATGTACAATCAATATTATACCATATATCAACATGCAATTAATATATCCACATGTAATGATACCTAGTGTTTAATTGTACATGATTACTACTGTTGAATTTGTTGGATCCTTACAAATTCACTCTTAATTATTGCACATTACCTACCAAAATATTCTCACTAAAAACTTACTATCAAATCTTTAAAATTTATAGTACAAGATTTTATATTAAACCCTGCAAATTCACCATCACTAATTAGGCATTTATTATGTTGCTCAATGATGTCAGTCTTGCAAATCTTCCAAGAGTACAATTTAAATATATAGTTTCCTTGATCCCTAAGACTCTTGAATGGTACATATACCCGTAACCACGGCTTGTGTCATGTCTTCTGTGACCTGTACAATTTTAATAAATTTATAAGAATGCTGAATGCCATAAGTAATTAAGTTTACTCTGCTTTCATAACTTGGTTGGGTTTTTTTTTCGTAACTTGATCGATTTCTCGTTAGGCTAATTTTCTCCGAACAAGGGTGGACGATCTGTTGTGTATAAAATGAAAAACAAACTGTATATATAGCCGCAGCTGGTATGATCCATATGTAGTGTAAATGATGTGCAGTGTGCATGGACGGGACGCCGCCGGCTTTCCACATGGATCCGGGCTCCGGTGAAGGGAAGAACCGTTGGATCGTCCACCTAGAGGTACATACGCTACATATATGTAAAGACATGCATGTTGTGTCTCAGCATATGATGCATTTCACCAAATCAACCGACCAACATGCTGCACTGCACTCAGGGAGGCTCATGGTGCGAGAGCCTGGGGTCGTGCCTGTACCGCAAGGCGAGCCGCCTCGGCTCGTCGGATCTCATGAACAAGGAGCTGATGTACTTCGGCGGCATCTTGAGCTCCAGCCCCGCCGAGAACCCTGGTTCGTACTTCCTCCGTTTCAAAATAAGCACTTGGAGTTCTAGCTTTATTCTAAGTCAAAACTTCTTGTATGTGTCAATGTGTGTGTGCCCATTATTAGATTTCTTCAGCTGGAACCGGGTGATGATCCGGTACTGCGACGGCGCGTCTTTCGCCGGCGAAGGCTACGACGCGGGCACGGGGCTCTTCTTCCGGGGCCAGCGCATATGGAACGCCGTCATGCAGCACCTCCTCTCCATCGGGATGTCCTCCGCGGATCAGGTGCTGCTGACGGGGAGCTCCGCCGGGGCCCTGGCGGTGGTGCTGCACTGCGACCAGTTCGGCGCCTTCTTCGCCGGCCGGGACACCACCGTCAAGTGCCTCGCCGACGCAGGATTCTTCCTCGACGCGTACGTACACATGCATTGCATGCATGGCTTTTTATACCCATCCAATGTAAATATTGAAGTGCATTTGTCTATCATTGTTCACCCGGCGTATATATACATGCAGCGTCAACGTCGCCGGGGGGCGTACCTTGAGATCCTACTTCGGAGGCGTCGTGGCCACGCATGGGGTGGCTCAGAACCTGCCGACGAGTTGCACCGATCATCTGAACGCCACCTCGGTGCGTAACGTGAATACAGTGTTGAATTCCTCTACTGATCAAGAACTCAACTGACCCCTACCAATCTTCATGTGCACATGCAAGCAGTGCTTCTTCCCGCAGAATATAATCGGCGGCATAGATACCCCAATCTTCGTGCTGAATGCAGCCTACGATACCTGGCAGGTAGGAAGCTATATATCTATTGACCTGACATCATCCAAGCCTATGCTTTTTCGTTGTCTGTGTTGACAGTATTGTCCACACACCCGTACTGACAGTAAATAACAAATGTATAATTCAGATCCGGGAAAGCCTGGCCCCGGACGGAGCCGATCCCAGCGGCGCCTGGCGAGCCTGCAAGTCCAATCGTTTAGCCTGCAACGAGTTACAGATGAACATCTTGCAAGGTACACATACATGGATTTGTTAATTTAGCAGCAACGTACGAAACGATGATCCGAGTTCTGAATGCCACATGTGTATATCAATCTGTACCTATGAGTGCAGCCTTTAGGAACCAAATGGTGGTCACTGTGCTACGCGTCGTCTCCCGTTCCAGGAGCAACGGGTATTTCATAAACTCGTGCTTCACTCACGGCCAGACCGAGAACCCAGCTACTTGGAATGCATATGACTCTCCTGCTATTCAGAACAAGGTACCTACTTGCTACCCCTTTAATTTTGAAGTGGATTATGTAGTTCATCACCGTCGGTTCACTTCATGTTTTGTGGTGTTCTTGCGTCCGTCCACAGACAATCTGGAAATCTGTGGGTGACTGGTACTTTGGCCGGGCTGAAGTGAGGGCCATCGACTGCGCCTACCCCTGCGATTACACATGCTATCACGACATGGAGGACCAACTGATTTGATGGAGAAAAAGAAGGGAGAATATACATTACAGCTAGCAGAATGATTACTCTTCAGTGACTTTGTGTCTTGTAATACTACTCCCTCTGTCCGAAATTATTTGTCGCACAAATGGATAAAAATGGATGTATCTAAAACTAAAATACATTTAAATACATCCATTCCAATGACAAATATTTTCAAACGGATGGAGAACTATTTTGGTGTGTGTAATTTCTTCTGTCAACTCAAAGAAGATGAGCTCAAGCACATCCTCAAAGAATTGTCAAGGTCAAGTAATTAAAATCAATGAGCTGGCAATAATAATTAGTACCCGTTCCGTATCTAAATAATTATAGTTAAAAAAAACTAAACTAGTTCTTTTCAACTATAATTACATATAGGTACAGAAAAAGTACATTATACAAAACGCCAAAGCGTCAACACCGCGTAACTTGTCGCAGGGACACCTTCGCTTCTGACAGACCGGAGCCGCGACCGTTCGGACATATTTCAAGTGGCCGGACAACATTGCACAAACCACTACCTTCAACCATTTCACCTGCTTCCCTTTCCTAGTCAAAGTGGCCGGACATATTTCGCATATTTCGCAAATTCATGCACCATAAATATGTTTTACTCATCATACAATTCTGTCGACAAACTTGTACATCAAGACACCAAGGCTACCTAGCGAAGATGCTCAGTTATCCGGGTACTTCATATACATTACGAGCACCCTCATAAGAACAGGCCACATCGAGCCATGGGTCAGCTCGGACAAATTGGAGTTAAACTACAGAACATGTACATTGTATGATCAGACCAAAGAAAGGGGGGCAAAAAAATGGAGCATGTTTCCTTGACACTGAATACAGTCTGTAATATGAACATGCACACTGACTGCATTAAGATACTTTTCTCCAGTATAAATAAGCTTTATCAAGAACATCCAAGGAGAGTGCACATATGTATCATGCTCAAGGACTCAGGGTAAAATGAAACCCTAGTTCAGGTTTGGGTAAGATGGATTCTGTTAACCACGCAACAAAATTAGGCCCAAAAATGTATGCATCATCCAGTGCATGTTTACACCCTTTCCATGTCAGCTCTTCTAAAATGAAGGGCCCGCAAGCCCCCTCGTCATCTAAATAGAGAGTGTGACCAAGGAGGATTGAACCACTGTGTGCTGCTCGCTCATCTAGCGTTGCTTGAGTCTGTCTTGTAGCCCTTTTAGACCTCCACATAAGCTATCACCCATGGGGCAAGCATCTACAAGGATCATGTCAAACTGTGTACCCAAGTTGAAAATTACTATGCTCAGTTGATCTTGGGCTTTGGCCTCCTTGGTCGCAAAAGAAACCAAAGCAACCCAAAAACAACTATAAAAGCAGGGATGGTTGTCATGTCTAGCTGTACGTCAATTTTCCTTTGACGAGCACATTTTGCAGGGTGTAGACTTGAGATGGTTGAGTTCACAGCATGAGAAAATCTGACAGGAAAAAAAACACAACATCAGAATAACCGCGCATGTACCAGATCATTCCAGTTGGGGACACAACTCGATATGATAAAACAAATACCATCTTGATGTAATTCGCTAACATGGACCTTAATGAGTTGCAGAATATATTTTTAAAGCTCAAGCTTGAGCTTAATCGCTTTTGTAAGCAGCTAATTGCATTTCATTCCAACAATAAATAAATATTCCACAAATGGACATTATCAAATTCTACTTCACATAACAAAACAAATCAGATAAGACGTATAATAAATAAAGTGAAAGCACAAGTAGTACTTACCCATTAGAAGCATCCTCGAGCGACGACATGAGCTTTACCGCATCACCATACCGCAACCCTTTAGACATAAAGGCAACCTACAAACAAAACATTAGCCGCCTATACCAAAAATAACATAGGTAAAAGAGGCATATCAGACAACAATTTACCCTTCTCCACATGTTAACAACAGAATTGTACTTTTCAACCATCACGCTCTCCTTGGTCTTGAAAATTTTAAAGCATTGTTCAGCTGCAGATTGTTAAGGTTACAACAACAACAAAGCCTTTTGGCCCAAGCGAGTCGGGGTAAGCATTGTTAAGGTTAATAGAAAAATAAAATTGATTGAAATGCAAACATCCCTGTTACAGCGCTTTTGGCTAGGCTAGGTTTGAAGCCACAACGTCCACTACAGTATAAGTTGGACTATTAATTGGCTAACATGGACGTAAATTGTGCACAAAAAAAGTCTGTAGTAGCAAAAAACTGGATAACATATGAATATTGGCAAGTTGTACAAAAAAAGATATTTTGGCAAAATTTTGATAGTACACATAATTTTCTGCAGTGTGCATCAATGATATTTTCCCAAAAAAAAACAAATGTGCATGTGTTTTTTTTTCAACTGAGAGTATGTGACCCAAGTAGTTAAGTTCAAATCAAGCAAAGGTATTACTCGCCACTAATTTTCAAGAAATTGAATGATAAGAAAATTAGTAGGATACATGTCCTCTCTGTTATCAATCGTTGAATTGCTGAATTGACCACTCGTATGGATTCCTCCACTCCAGTAATAATATAGTTCCGAGCAATCACATCTTGCTGAAATTCTGAAAGTCGCCAACCTTTAGAACTAATAGATAAGGGGTTACAACCCACAGACCATGTCCAGTCCTAAAACATCAGAACAGTAAGAAGGTATGAGAAAAGGAAGGTGCTCGAAAATTACACGCGCAAGCAGGTAAAAAAAGGGGCGAAATAAAATAATGAAGGAATGCTAACAACAATGTGAATTAGGTCACAGACAAGATATAAAGCTGCAATGGACGAAAATATAGAAGTTGTCAACAAGCAATGATGGACAATTCGACACAATTAAGTAATAAAAAATGGAAAATATATTCTAAAATACATATATCATGCAAAGTAAATATTTATTGACCTAGAAAGGTGGTAAATGCCATAAAATTTACCTTACCTATGACATTTAGCAGTAATTTTTCAAGTTTTATCTTGGCAAATATAAGTAAGTTGAACATATCAAAAGTATTTCAGCAATATCTGGCACAGATGAAAACTGTTAATAAAATTGTATGTAACATAACTATTCCCTTTTTCATGCATGTGGTTTGGTGGGTGGATTACCTACAAGTAGCTCCAATGGAATTAAACACTACATATGATGAAAAGATAGCAGGTGTCACATGTACTAGAGGAAGGTAATCCATTCTGGATCGAACATCAAGTTAAGCCAACATGCACAATGGTATGTTTGCCTGGAATACTGGGATTGCAGATCATTGCAAGAGAATCATAGGATTGTGAAGACAGCATGTTGCTATGATATTGGTATTAGAGTTGTACATACTTTTCATGCATTAGTTGTGTAATAACCCTATTATGTAAGGGGTTTCTGCATATTTTCTACACCTGTACGTGTATGTGGATCATGGGATTATATTGACATCATGTTACTTGGATATTGTTATTACAGTTGTACATACTTAGCAACGATCATCTAGAAAATGACACAATCGTACAAGGGGTTTCTGCATATTTTCCACACTCAGCCTATGGCCTCATGGAAATAAAAGTTGCATAGTTCCTTGCATGGTATCAGAGCCTAGGTTTAGGTATTGTCTTTGTCCCGATAATATATGTTAGGTTTAGGCATGAGAGATATATGTTAAACATTAGTCAACAAATAATTAAAGTATTAAACTGATAGACATGAAAGGCAAAACAAACCTCTGATGCAGTTTCATGAGCTGAGCTATAAGCCAGATGCGAAGGAAGTAAACCAGATACATATTCAGCAGATGCAGCAATAGCCGCCTTAACTGGTTTCCTGTTTACAGTGTGTTATTAGTACCATTAATGCAGTTGACTATGATGGCAGACATGTACGTGAACCAAGCTCAAAATGAGAAAAATAGGTCCAATTATGTCTATTCAAATGACTGAAGTCAATGAATCAGAATTCAAATTTAAATAGGAAGTTAAATGCTTACCCGCTACCTTTTAGACAAATGGAATGTTTAAGCTCTGGTAAATGAAAATGAGGCTAGGATATTATATATTGCAAATGGAACAAGCCAGCAAACTCGTAAGTCTGAGCTCTAGAATGGTAGCTCGCGAGGTTAACACCAATGTTCCCATAAAACTAATGCATAATACTACCAATCATACCTCAGATCCCACAAGATTGACCTCCCATTGCATTGTATGTGGCTTTCCCAAGAATCGACATCTGACTGAACCACGACGACCATGTTTGGAAGAGCCTTAGCTTGGTAATGTTTATCCAGTAATAGGGATTCGCTATGTATGAACCAGAATACTGGAACCTCCAATGTTGACCTGTGATTTGTATGTTCTCCTGTGAATAGAAGCAAAGAATAGTTTATAATAATCCATCATACTGTAGCTGTGACGGTGGCCTAGGAAGTCATGACTAATACAAATGCAATTCAACATAGTAAAGACTTGCTCCATTTCTCTACTAACAAATCCCAGAGATGATAGTACAGAACAGCATGAACTATGCAAACACTACCTTAACCTAATGGCATTCTTCAGGCTAAACAGCATTAAGTGCCCAGGATTATGAAAAGCAAAATGTAACAAATATATACCTTTAAGTGCAGTTTGCTCACTTAACTTCTGTAACTGGTGCTGGAGAATAGCAGAATCGAGGTATGTACGGACTGTGGACCTATAGGTACCATTGACCAATAGAAGTGGAACCGCGGCTGCACGACGAGCCATAGAAAATGCCATCATCAATGCTGGTTCCTCTGACAATGACAGCCTGAACATGAAAATGCAGAATTCAATCTCGTAAGAGTGGGAAAACAATATCAATATAGGTAATGTCCATATAGTCTTTGTGAACTACACAACATAGTCTGTGAGGATGTCAAGAAAACTGTAAGAAACACACAAGGCACAACACTTTCTGGATTTTCCTGAATTTATATTCCTTGTATGTGAAAACTCGATTTGGCTCTTGGGTGCCAGTGACCTCGCTATCCGGGGTACCTAGTTTGACCCAGCATCCATCTGTGTCTCGCATCTAACCCATGCTGGTCCAGTTAAAAAGATTGAACACGAGTCAGTATATAGATAACTAGGACCATATTATTCCTTGCTGTGCCAGACACATTGATGTGCTGGTCCACTATTACTTATCTCATGTCTGCCTTCAGCTGAAAACGGCCTAGGTAGCTAGATTTAGTTGTCAGTATTGTTAATCCATCCACATAAACAAGTTCAATTAGGTACTCCTAATGTACTGTGTGGAAGAAAGTACTCCTGACATACTTGTTATTGTATAGCTGCCAATAGAACTTCTATTCATGGATTACAACACCATCATGTTAACAAGCAATGACAGATACTGCTTGAACTCTAATCATGACTTACAGTCAGTTGTTAACTAACAGAATGCCACGTCAGATATTTGTATCAATCCACGTGAATCCTTGCATGGTTAGAGGTACCAAAAACTTAATTAGCAGACATTCAAGACAAATTTGTAACCACTATGAAGGATTGACTACACAAACAATTTGGTACAGCACACATTAACAGAAGCCCCACCGAAGTTCCTTACAATGATGTTCCTCTTTTTTGTGTGTGTGTGTGTGGGGGGGGGGGGGGGGGGGGGGACATAAATTGTCACGCAAGTTGTGGATTCATCCATCCCAGTTGAAAGACTCATGCCTGAGTTAGCATAAGAGAAAAGAAGTGCATGGATTTCACATGCACAGACAGATCACAAGTAGATGCACATGAATTTCACATACAAGTTCTATCTTCATTAGTTTTAAACCCTGTGGTAAGTTTATCATTCAATATTAGTAGCACTTCTTTTGCTCTTGCTGATGGACAAAGTGCAAGTAACGGGCTATGAACCAAGATTGAGAAAATGAAGTACACGTACATGTGTTGGGTAAACATTGACTTCTGAGACGGTAACAACAAAGAACTAAGGCCATCCCTGATGGATTTTACATTAATGGGCAACTGCTTTATGTTCCTGACTTTCTGCAAAAGAAAAAGGACAATGCAGCGGGTGAGTAACTTTATTGATATTGAAAAGATAAGCAAAAGAAATATAATAGCTACCTCTTGTGTGACGAAGTACAACTGAAATGATAGCTTCTCATAGTAATGGTATGCTCTGTGAGAAACAGATGGAGCAATTACATGCCTCATAGAGCCCCATAATGTTGACCCTAAGTGTGCAAGAAATGAATCACGAGCCACTGTGTAACTATGATGTTCCTGGAATTCAAAGATGAAATTCTGCTATTATAGACTACTTATAAAAATACTGTTATTAAAAGAATGGTTAACACTAGGAAAGTGTTGATATTAGCAGAAAAAGGAGTTCATATTAAAACACAATTCTAGTGTGATTCTTCATCCTGCTTTTTGTTATTGTGCACGTCTTACTCTCTGCCTTCCATTCGGTTCCTCTGTGAACTGTGATGCATGGCCAAACCTCATCATAATTCCTTCTTACAAAACCATCCGTCTAAGGATGCCTTGCTCGCTCCCCTCCGCCCCCCTAGTCTAGACCCACCAACCTCGCCGCCGACGAGCTCTCGTCGGTAGCCCTCCTCTCCCAGCCCCCCCCCCCTCCCTGCCGACCTGTGGCGTCGGCAGCTCAGGTGACCTCGCTCTAAGGTCCACCGCGTCCTTCGCGACACAGAGGTCGATGTTGATGGCTTCCAGCTTCCACGGCGCAGAAACCGCCGCCGCCGCGCATGTCATGAGCCCTCCCCCCCCCCCCAACGCACAGCCGCAGCCCATCACCGGAGAAGAGCGCCAGCCTCTGTTTCCGCTGCCTCGACCCCGTCCACCCCGTAAGGCACTGCACAAACGACATCCGCTGTCGGCGTTGTCTCTTCCCCGGCCATGGCTCTAGGGACTGCTACAAGTTCCACTGCGGCGTGCTCCGTGCGCCCCCTCGCGCCTCCCGGCTCTGCACCCACCTGCAGCGGCGCGCATCGCCACCGTGCCGGACCAGCCCTCTGCCCCGTGCGCGTGGTCATGCCATATGCTCTGCGGAGAGGGAGGAAGCCGAGATCGTTCTCCGCCATGGGATGGCGGCCTCCATCACAGGGACCACGCCTACAGTCACCCCTGGCGGTCGAAGACATCTTGCACTCCTCCCTCGACCTCCAGCCCGACGACTTCACCATCCATATGCACCACCGAAGGACTTCCTCGTCATATTCTCCACCAACGAGACCATGAATCGACTTGCGGGCGACCGCATCATCAACGGCCCCGGCTTCACCCTGTCGCTCCGCCCATGGAACAAGCTAGCCCACGCGGACATTAGCTCCTTCAAACAGACCATCCAGTTAGAGCTTCATGGCATCCCGACGCAGGCTTGGCACCTTTCCACCGTTGAGCACCTGCTCTCGGCACCAGCTGTTGGATCGAGAAGCTCCACCTGAGCACGCAGTCGCGTGCTGACCTCGCCGTATTCCAGCTGACAACGCGCACGCACGACCCGGCCAGCATCCGCCGTGAGGCCGTCCTGGAAATCATGGAATATGTCCCCACCCACAATCGTGCCCTGCCGCCCACCATCCGCACACTCATCTACCCTATGTCTATCAAGGTCCTCGGAGCCGTCGTTGATCACGCCGCTTCAGCCGCTGACGGCAACGACGGAGGTCCAAGTGTTGGCGCACCCAGTGGTGATCCCTGCGAGGAAACACGCCGGGATAGGGCTGGACACAATCACGGCCGCCGCCATAGACGCAAGCGAGAGCGTACATCCGACGCCCACGACTGGCACGCGGACGGCATGGCCATCGATTCTGCAGGACGAAGAGCCACTGGCCATCGCGCCCATGCCCGTCCTGATGGAGTTGTCGCCGTCGCTGGTTGCCCTGACTCCCGTTGTCGTACGGTTGAGACGACGCCACCGCACGACCGTGCTCTGGGACGTATGATGGAACCCAGGCACGCAGCAGGTGGGCAACGGCGTTCTCGTCGTCTTTCCAAACAGGGAAGGCACGGTGGAAAGAAAAGGCTACCAGTAGAAGCAGCCAGTCGCGCAAGGTTGCGCCTCTACTCGCTGGCCCACCCGAACATCCTAAGGTGCCTAGCCCGGTGCCAGATGGCCCGACCCCATTGGCGGAGAACCCTCCCTCGGTTGCGCCGCCGCTATCGTGATGCGCACGTGACCAGGGTCATGCGCTGGACAGTGAGTTCCCCGGTTCGGACATCCCCGTCCCCGAGGATGATCGCCTGCTCATACACAAGGCAGCAGCCCATGCACAAGGGCCCTCGCCTCCACAACCCTACTCATACCCTTGATGATTTAGAAACACCGGAATGACTGTGTCTTCGACAGAGCCAACCCCTCGATTGTTGCACTTATGACTAGGATCAAGGATGAGGCAGCCCTTTGGGCCAGAGCCGGAGCACTGAGGCTTAAAGGCCCACATGTACATGACTACATGAGTAAATGTGTGCTTAAAAAGTGGCAAAATTGCATGCTCTCTGCTATAAAAATACAAGTAGTTGGACCAAGCTTGCAACAAAAGTATAAGTTGGACCAAACTAACCTCAGAGGTATCTTTAAACAAGTTCCATTTTTCCATCCTCTTCAATGCATCAAGAGCTTTCTTCTTATTAATTTCTTCAGAATCTCCACTATGGTATCCCTCGAGTTCATTTTTCAGCTCGTGCATTCTCTGATCGAGTTCTGAGCGGAAAAATGAAGGTGGTAATTATGTTTCCGATAAAGTAATATTATGAACGGGATAAGACTCAAAATGTAATTTACAAACGCTTCTGACAACTTGACCAATTTTCTAGAAAACCAGGAATAAACAGGGTGAATTTGTTAGAACTAATATTGTTATTATCGTAAACATATGCATGCATGTCAGGGAGGAGCAGCTGTGCTAGCTTGCCTGAAGCTTCTAGCCAGCTATATCATAACTTTTTTTAAGGAAAAGAAATACCAGTTACTTAGTAGCTTTCACAATTCATATGGAAACATGATGTTTATGCTTTTTTGGGTGGGGGTAGGGGTAAATACTTAATCCCTGGTGTGAGCTCCTAGATCAGAAAGAATAAATAAACAAGTAATATGAAACAGGGGTGTATGTGTGCTAAGGAGTATTAGTATTGGTCTAAGTCTCCTTACATATTCGTACAATCGTACTGGTTAAGATTTCCTTGTACTCAAAGTTTCTTTTTATATATATTCTCCCCATGGGCTATGCAATACAGATGAGTTGCTTCTTAACAAAGTACACAACTTAGACGACAGATATCACCTACAAGTTTACCACTATGTAGGATAGTTAAAACAAAGGTGCAAATTTATGGGCATCCGGAAGTACCTTTGCAAAGGGCAAGTTGTATCTTTCTTTTCATGCAATGCTTGAAAGCAAAAAGTTCATATACATCAATCTCTGCCAATAGGATATCCACGGCATGGTAATCCTGAACCAAAGAAATCACAGGCCATATACAAATCAAGAGCTAGTTTCATTTTTCAAGATGTGACAATACAACAGAAAAGGAATAAAGGTGCTCGGTAAAGGCAGTTAGGTCGTCATTACGCTGTGAGAGATTAACCAGCTGTAAGGCGGCTTAACAACAGTTCTGGCATCATAAGTATCGTTTTACACAGTAAAGTAAACAATTTCGAGTATCCCAAATCTTTCTGCTCCCTCTCTTCTTACCTGTCATGCTATAAGGCTGCTGTTGGAGATGGCGCTTGCTCGTGCCCAAAAAAAGCGTTTGTCTGCCCTAAATTTTTTACTCCATGTTTTCGCGCCCAAAAATAGGGCTACTGTTGGAGATGCTCTAATGTTTCATAAATATCCTCACTATAGTGGTTGGGGTAAGATAAGAAGAAATTTGTAAAGCAGCACCACCGTCCTTTATTACAAAATCTACTATGCTCCATCAAGGAGATCAGAACATAAAGGTGTCTCAGTTGATATTAGATTGAGTTGACCGTAAAGAATATCTAAACGAATACTGATAGTACCTCGCCAACAGAAGAAAATCTTTCTCTGATTGTATCTTGTAGATTTTCCTCAGCCTCTTCCTCTGTGATTTCTGCATTAGATCAACTAAAATCACTTCATGCTTAACAAACAAATTAGTCAGAAATTCCTGTGCTACAGAACATTATTGTAGACGTACACTAGAGAAAATGCACTCTACAGCTCAGTCTGTCACCTGGACAAGCCTACTTACTAGCACTCGCTTGGGCTCTCATACCTGCTTCCGTCGAAAGATATAACACGGAGTTGCAATATACGACCCTTAAGCATCATATGCTCTTATTCTATGTTTGAACTCTATGCAGCAAAACTAATCCAACCGCTACCACACCTGTGCCCCACAGTCCACTAATTTGACCAGGGAGTTCATTTACGCACCATGCAAATAGGTTAATGCCCTCAGCAATAGCCCATTTGTTCCGATAAATGCCTGGAACCCCCTCGGTAAACATTCAAACCGTTTACCCTCCAGAGACCAACATGCATTTGTGCCGATAAAGCAATGGTCATAATCCAGTAATATTCACAACACCCACATCAAGTTGCTCGGCCATTTGACGGACCTCAAGCATTATATTATAAATTCACTCCTTGAACTGTCTATGTGAGACTAATCCGATACTAACCACCAGTAAGTTAGCCTTTTGGCCATACTGCAGGAATTGGGCTTGTTACTGGGCTTCCAACCCCTGCTTGTTTGCCAGTAATAAGTTGGGAAGTGAACAGCGCCCAGTGCATATCAAGCAATTCCTGGTATGCTATAACAAACATGATATATCGAGTTATCAACAAATGACATCCATCGTACTTTTATGATAGCCAACTTTCTTTATTTGAGCAAGACATTTGTTCTGGATGGTTTCCCCTTAGCGCAGTCAACACATCACTATACACTGTCTTAACTTGTGTTCAGACATTTCACCAGTTAATAACACAACATAATAACTGGTGTACTCTATATAAAGCTAACAAAATTTGGAACGACATGATGAAATGAATACACAACAGCTTATGCAGGTGGTTTACTAAAAATGAGCTCAAGGCATATAAAAAGACTGACATGGTTAATAGATCACCTGTTGCTATAGTTAACTGTAAAGCAACGACTAGTAAGATAATATATGGCCTTTAGAACAAGAGCAAGAAACAGTAATGTAATATAAGAACATGGTAGCAGCTAAGGAAACTAATGAGGTATAACTTTTGAAAAGGTCAATAAACACAGTGAGGCCATAACCATGCATGCCTAATGCATAAGTAACCAGGCTCTGAAGTGTAGAAACAGATAGTAATGAAACATCATATGTACAAAGAAAAATGAAAAAAAAACTGACCTGCAACAGCTCCAACAGTTTTTGCCACATTTGGCAGAGTAAGTTCTGTACGAACACCATCCCCACCGACAGCAGGGCCCCAGGAAAATGGTCCGGCAGTAAGATCAACAAAAGCAAACCTGGAAAAGGTAATTTTGGTTAGAAGAAACAGAACCAATCCAGCCTCAAAAGTACAGGAAAGAGTATACTGTCCCTGAGCTTTGATGGCATGTCTGCTTTGACCCTAGCAATGCAAACAAGGTTTTCTAACCATAGTTATTCATTATATTCAGGCTGTTAAGAGTTATATTATATTTTTGTATAGTTTCCCCGAACTATAAGGGGTTTCCTGCATATTTACCACCTGACATGCATATATATACTGGCCCTTGGCCCCCAGGAAATGCAAGTTTCATAGTTCCTAACATGGTATTAGCCCTAGCCCCTAGATTGAAAAAAATATAGCGCGCGCAACTCGTATCAATCCAATCTCGCGCTGCCACTATCCTTGTCCTTGTCTGTAAGACGGCTATCATGCAGCCACCTTCCTCCTCCTCTGGCTGACTATGCTGCCTCTCCTTTCCTGTCCATTGATCAGCACCTTCCTCCTTTTAGGTTTCCTGCAGTTGGCCTCATGTGGCTCGGCACAAGCCTGTGAAGCCCCCGGTCTCCCATGATCTGTGTTGTTCGCCGCCGGCAGCCTCCAGAGCCCACCAACGATCTGCCCACAGCCCGCGTCATCTGTTCTCGAGATCCAGCGTCGGCCTCTCATCCGGTAACATGCGTCTATGTCGCCTCCTGGTGGCCTCCTTCCATGCAGCTCTGTCTCTCTTGGTCGTTCACCTCCTAGCAATCTAGCTGGCTATTTCCTCTGATTGCTCCAACGCTCGAGATGTTCGACTTGATCGTACGTATGATAACTAGGCTAGTTCGATCATGCGTCTGCTTCCGTTCTAAGAAAAGTTACAATATCTTCATCGTCGGGCTACGTCGCCCAGTGATTTTTTTATGCTGCTAGCTACACCGAGTTTGTTACCTTTATGCGCATTCATATGCATGACCTTTGTTTCTTGGGTGTTCTTTTCGTCGAGATCTCGTGTCCGCCTCGCCTGGTTCCTCCTGTGTCTCATGTCTTTTACCCCACCGATGCCACCGGCTCTTACCACGAATGCTTCTTAGGCTGATAAGGATGCAGCTACGGTTGTTGTTGATGTTGCGGTTGATGCTTATGACCAGCAGGTCTTACTATCAGGAGGATCTTCACACTTATCGTGATACAACAAAGAGAGAGGAGCTACGGCTCTCCTTGCCGCCGTTGAGTCTCTCATACAGCCTCTGCTCCGGCCCGCTCCATTCTCGTCATTGATGAAAACGTCCGGCGGTGCAGAGCTTGGAGATGAGTGCGATGTCTCTTTCTACATATTAGGTCTAGATTTTGTGTTTGCCTTAGTGGAATTTGGCGAGATGTTGTTCAGGAGCGCGTCGCCGTCGCATGCAAGTTGTGTCTGGTGGCTAGCGGCGCTTGCCTCGTTGTGGCGATGGCGATGAGCCACGTGCAGCCTGGGATGGACGCGTTGGCGACTTTGTCAATAAGCTTGTGTCTTACCCTGATGTGGAAGAGGCCTTGTTGTCCGTTCTTGACTCTCAATGCCACAGCGGCGGTGGATAAGGAGCTAGGGAGGAGCGGAGAGCCAAAGCTAGCACAAGAGTATGGAACTCATCATTAAAGATGTGGATCGTTGTGGGGCAAGCGCCCGTGGCAGCGGTTGATTGATGGTCAGCCTGTTAGTAGTAATTTTGACATGCAAGGTTGTTAGCTAGATGAGGTTAGTTACCGGGCATTATGTGTGGATGAGGCACTTAGTAAGCTACATGCATAGCCACGTCGTGTAGCCGTTAGTGGAGCCACAAAATTGTTGGACATGCATGCATGTAGGACTTGATTAGTTAGGTTGTGCGTGTGTGCGTGGGTCTACTTAAGAGGATAGGGTCCAGAGTTGTGTGTGCAGCATGAGGGTTGGGCAGTGTGATGTAGTCATGCAGCGAGAGCTACCGTGTGTGGTATGTGCCATCAAGTCAAGTTTGTGCTCAAAAGTTAAAGAAATCGTCGTTCGTGCGGCATGGTGTTCATCGCCTGAAAAAATCAGTGTGCTCCTTCTTTCACCTTTGTCTGTGTGAGTGAGAGAGAGAGCTGGTTCCGGGTATGTCCCAACATTTGGTATCATGAGCTTGGTTGTCTTGGGCGTCATTCCCTCTGCCGAAGGCGTGCCGGCGATGGCGGCGTTTGCCAGCGGCTACGCGATGAATCTCAGGGCCGTGTGTGAGCCTGAGGAGATGCGCGGCGCTGCGGCTGTCAACAATATGTGTTGTCGGAGCCGGAGGAGATCGCGTATGTCGCCGGAACGCCGGGCATGTGACGCCGGTGGGAAAAGGAGCCAAGCGTTTGTCGCCGAGGAACGTGAGGCGTGTCACCGGCGAAGGAGCTCGGCATATGTTGCTGAGGAAGAGGCTAGAAGGTGGTGGCCGTAGCGGCGGCCATGGCAACGACGACAACTGTTGCTGCAACAACTCCGGCAACGACAAGTCAGAATTAGGAGAGAAAATGTTAGTAGTAATTTTGACATGCGGTTGTTAGCTGAATGAGGTTAGTTAGCGGGCGTTGTGTGTGAATGAGACACTTAGTAAGCTACATGCATAGCTACGTCGTGTGGCCGTTAGTGGAGCTGCAAAATTGCTGGACGTGCATGCATGTATGACTTGATTAGTTGGCCGTTAGTGGAGCTGCAAATTGCTAGACGTGCATGCATGTAGGACTTGATTAGTTAGGTTGTGCGTGTGTGTGCACAGCATGAGGGCTGGGCGGTGTGATGTTGTGTGCGGTATGTGCCATCAAGTCGAGTTTGTGCTCAAAAGGAAAAGAAAGCGTCGTTCGTGCGGCATGGTGTTCGTCGCCTGAAAAAATCAGTGGGCTCCTTCTTTTACCTTTGTCTATGCGAGTGAAAGAGAGAGAGCTGGTTCGGGGTATGTCCCAACACGGCCTTCATGGCTGCGCCTTTGATCCTTCTAACCAAAAGTCGATCAAAGTTATTCCTCCCGGCCTGGGTACCTAAGGGGACGCAGTGCATCTTCAACTCGACGTCCATGGCTTCTTTCTCCGACATATCTGGCTATTGGAAGAGGAGTTGTGGAGAACCAACGTCCCAAGTGGCGTAGTCCCCGACGATGGCGAAGCCGAGAAGATGGTTTGGACCCGATTGTGTTTTTCTATCTCTATGCAGGTCCTCTTCACAAAAGTCAGGGACTTGTCTGTAATATTCATTTTCCTTTCGGCCCTCATGTGATCTGCCTTGTATCACCACATTAACATTAACATGGTGATAACCGATAATTCAAGCTGGAGCCCGGGCTCAGATGTGCCCGACGAACAGTACCTCGATTAAAAATGGAAGAAAAAAAGTTCAAAAAATTCCAAATATTTTGGTGGTCCAAGATGTTTCTATACGTGAACTTCGTGCAAATTTTTGAAAAGTTAGGACATTCTAAGAGCTCCTGGCAAAAAAGACAAAATCAGACATGAACAGTGTTCTCAGACATCCAAAATTTGACTTTTTTACCACAAACTCCTTGAATGTCCAAACTTCACAAATTTTTGCACGGAGTTTGCGCACAGGAGCATCTTGCACCAGAAAAAAATTGGAATTTTTTGAACATTTTTAATTCAAAATCACGGGTACTGTTCACGTCCGGGCTCATCTAAGCCCGGGCACCAAAACGTCGCTCCCGATGATAATATGTTTGCTTACACTCGGTGGTTTGAAGATGATGCTCGTGTTGCAGTTGTTTTAATGCCAGTGTTCTACCTCATTTGCCTCTCGAGTTTATGGGCCTCACTCTCATCTTTAAGATAAGGACCCATTATAGACAACGCTATCAGCTATCTGATAATGCCCTATACTTGTTGGTGATCCGCTAGAAGCATGCTCCTGAGCAGAATACTCCACTGTTGGTGATTTCTACGCACAAAGTTTTGCTATTTGTGCTAGCTTGACTCTGTTCACACTGCTAGTTGGGTACTTGCTAGTGTCGCCAAGTTGTACGGTCGGATTTGTGGAGTTTCGGCGCGTCTACGAGTTCTTCTCGACTTCGTAAGGAGTTTGAGCAGCGTTGTGCTCAATTGTTAGCTCATAGCCCCGTTTCTCTTATGGAGGCACTTTCTGAGATTCATTCTTCGTGTTGAGGAGACTCGCCCACATGGTGTTGGTTTACTTGAGGTTTCATTTGTGCTCATTGCTCGAGCTTCTTCTACGGTGTTTGTTGCACTAGCTCGTTCCTGTTATAGTGCTCCACCACTCTTGCCCTCCTTCTGGTGACAAGGGTCGCTCTTGGTCTCACTGCATCTACTACAACAGGGATGGTCACCGTGAATCTGATTTCTTCAAGAAGTGGCACATGTGCAACATGGAAAACACCTCCTCTTCTGGGACTCGTGCTTCTACTTTGACATCATCAACTGTCTCCTCGACTTAGCAGGTTATTGCGAGACTTAAGCGTCCACTTGTCGCTTCAGGTTCTTCTTCAACGGGTGTTGTAGGTTCTACGACTGATACTTATGGCACTGATACCACCATTACACACTAAGGTACATCCCCGTGGGTTCTGGATTCTATGGCTTCCTTTCATGTCTTTTGATTCTTCCATCTTGGACTCCATAAGATCTCTTGATTTTCCTGTTCATGTTCTCACAGTTGATGGTACTCCTCTTTCTGTTGCAAGTCGAGGTTGTTAGGAAAGCAACTTATCTATATTGAAGGCCCAAGGGGCATATATATATTACACAAGACTTGAGGTGCAAGGAAAGTAAACATAGACTAATAAGGACTCCTAGACTAATACTAATAGACTAATAAGGACTCCTAGACTAATACTAATACTTCCTAACACCCTCCCCCCCTCAAATGCAAAGCGTATGCAATAGCATTGCATTTGAAGAAGTGTAATACTAAAAAAAATGATAATCCAAATCCGCATCTTGAGAGTGTCGTCGTGGCATGAAGAGTCTTCAAAACTTGTCGAGTCGCCGAAGGAGAGAACGAAGAGATGGCACATCAGAGGTAGACACCGCATCACTTGAAGATACAAGATAAGTATCAAGAGAAGATGGGTTGTCGAAAGAAGATGGCACATCAAGAGGAAGACACCGAAGAGATGACACATCAGAGGAAGACACCGCATCACTTGAAGATACAACATAAGTATCAAGAGAAGATGGGTTGTCAAAAGAAGATGGCACATCAAGAGAATAAAGCATTGCGCAAAAAATCATAGTCCACGACAACCGACGACGAAAGAAGCTCGGCGGATAAGGCACAATGGACGTAGATCTACAATGCAAAAGAAGTCCAGACAATCCTATAGAAAACAACAAGGGCAAATAGGCCACTAAAGTTGTATAGAAGGATCAGGACTGGAGAAAGGCTGACGGACTAAGGTATGGTGGACTCGCATGGCATGAGAAAACACAAAATATCAACGGATTTGGTGGACGCGGCGGAAAAAATAGAAAACTAGAAAACAACTAGCGAGAAGAGCATGCAACACCAGACAAGGTGCATGAGCATGCAACACCGGACAAAGGAGGAAACAACCAAATTGGAGCACCCGGCACATGAGGACGTAGCAATAGCAGCAGCAAGCACACACACGTTGGGTGGAGGACAGCAGCCACGTGCTAGGCATAGGCTACACATGCGAGCAGTAGGAGAGCAGCATATCTGCATGGTTGCGCACAGACTTGCAGATGGGGCAGCTCGCACATTGATCTCGTGGGCGGACGGATTGGAACGGCGCCATACCAGTCAACGCAGGTAAGGCCGCATGGCGTCTGAGATCCAATAAGGCGACGGCGGAGAACTCCTGCATGAGAGGCGGCTGCCGGATCTGCATGCGTTGGTTGACTTGCAGACATGGAGAGCTGGGCGGCAGCGGAGATGAGCCAGACGGGGCGTCAATCAGCAGGGTGACGACGCGGGCGGCAGCGGCGGACGGCTGGTCCCGTGGTGACGGCGGGATCCACGGAGGCCGACGGGATCCAGGGCCGACGGGGCCTGCGGGACGGGCCTCCCCGCTCTTCCTTCTCGATCCGATCTAAGACGGGGTGAGCAGCGGCTAGCAAGAGGCGGCGGCGGCCAGGGATCAACCCGGATCGGGAGCGGGGAGTTTGACGGGAGGAGCCTCGTTCCAGCGGGAGCAGCCTCGTTCCAGCGGGATCTAGAGAAGCAGCGGCTACAGCAGGAGATCTGGAGCAACAGCGCAAGACGGCCAGAGGACGATGGCGGCATCGCGAGGGGAGGGAGCGTCCGGCACGAAATTGGATCTGCACGTGCGCGTGCGAAAAAATAACCTAAGGCTCTTATACCATGTTAGGAAAGCAACTTATCTATATTGAAGGCCCAAGGGGCATATATATATTACACAAGACTTGAGGTGCAAGGAAAGTAAACATAGACTAATAAGGACTCCTAGACTAATACTAATACTTCCTAACAGAGGCACTCTTACCATTTTTTTTCAATTCCGCATGTTGCTCATGTTCATTGACTTGATATAGGGAGCAAAAGGACCTGCATATGGTGTTCATTGACTTGGAGAAGGCTTATGATAAGATACCGCGAAATGTTATGTGGTGGGCCTTGGAGAAACGCAAAGTGCCAGCAAAGTACATTACCCTCATCAAGGACATGTACGCTAATGTTGTGACAAGTGTTCGAACAAGTGATGGCGACACTGACGACTTCCCGATTAAGATAGGACTGCATCAGGGGTCGGCTTTAAACCCTTATCTTTTTTGCCTTGGTGATGGATGAGGTCACAAGGGATATACAAGGAGATATCCCATGGTGTATGCTTTTTGCGAACGATGTGGTGCTAATCAATGATAGTTGGATGGGGGAATCGAAAGGTTTTAGACTTAGTAGGACTAAAACCAAGTACATGAGGTGCAATTTCAGTACTTCTAGGCACGAGGAAGAGGACGTTAGAATTGATGGGCAGGTGGTGCCTCAGAAGGACACCTTTCGGTATTTGGGGCCAATGTTGCTGAAGGATGGGGATATCGATGAAGATGTGAACCATCGAATTAAAGTCGGATGGATGAAGTGGAGCCAAGCTTCCGGCATTCTTTGTGACAAGAGAGTGCCACAAAAGCTAAAAGGCAAGTTCTATAGGACGGCAGTTCGACCAGCAATGTTGTATGGCGTTGAGTGTTGGCCGACTAAAAGGCGACATGTGCAACAGTTAGGTGTGGCGGAGATGCGCATGTTGAGATGGATGTGTGGCCACACAAGGAAGGACCGAATCCGGAATGATGATATACGAGATAGAGTTGAGGTAGCGCCGATTGAAGAGAAGCTTGTCCAACATCGTCTGAGATGGTTTGGGCATATTCAGCGCAGGCCTCCAGAAGCCCCAGTGCATAACTGGCGGCTAAAGCGTGCTCATAATGTCAAAAGAGTTTGGGGTAGACCAAACTTGACATGGGAAGAGTTCATAAAGAGAGATCTGAAGGATTAGAGCATCACCAAAGAACTTGCCATGGATAGGGGTGCGTGGAAGCTTGCTATCCATGTGCCAGAACCATGAGTAGGTCGCGAGATCTTATGTGTTTCACCTCTAGCCTACCCCAACTTGTTTGGGACTAAAGGATTTGTTGTTGTTGCATGTTGCTCATGTTCCTTGACTTACCATGAGGTTAGCTTACTGACTCATTCTTGACATTGATTCTTGTTTTGTTCACGATCGTCGCACGCAAGCTCTGGTTGGGGCTGGCTTCACGGTCCTTCCGCTACCACCACTATTGCTAGTCCCTCAGCATAACCGCTTCAGCTACCTACTCCTTCCAACAGTGGCATCATCAACTCGGTCTTCTAGGGTCTATTTAGAGTGTCAAGGTTGTAGCACAGGTTAAGTTACCTTATCATTCTAGTGAGTGAGTGCCTCAGCATCCTTTTGATTTAGTTCATTCTGATGTATGGCACCCGGCTTCCTTCACTTTGAAAGGGGGGAATCGATACTATATTATTTCTATAGATGATTTCTCTCGCTACACTTGGCTTCATTTTCTGTCCACACTCAGTTCCCTGCGCCTATATGTGCGTTTCATGTTGACTCTGATGGCAAGTATATCTCCAAGATGTTGTGTGATGTCCTTGCTGAGCAGGGTACACTTGCACAGTTCGTGTCCTGGTGCTCGTGCTCAGAATTGTGTGGCTGAGTGCAAGCATCACGACCTTCTTGAGACGGCTCGTGCGTTGATGGATCACCCCTCTCTTCCGCCTCACTTTTGGGTTGAGACTGTTTTCACTTCCACCTATCTCATCAACATTAGCCCTCTGTTACTTTGTAGGGTGACATGCCTTTCAAGCTTTTTTTATCGTTCTCCTGATTATTCGGCGCTCTGTTTGTTTCGTTGTGTTGTTATGTTCTTCTTGCCCCCCCCCCCCCCGAGTGCACCAAACTAACCGCTTAGTATATCGAGTGTCTTCTTCGGATACAGTGATGAGCGTACGGGATTTATCGTTATTGGGATCATGTCGGTCATCAGATGCATACTTCTTGGGATGTGACTTGAGTTTGGTTGTGTTTGCTATGTTCTTCTCGCCCCACGTGAGTGCACCAAACTGACCGCTCAATTTGTCGACGGTATCTTCTTACGATAGAGTGATGAGCATAAGGGCTATATCGTTATTAGGATCCTGTCAATCATCAAATGTGTATTTCTTCGGATGTGACTTTTGATGAGTCTCATCCCATCTACCCTCGTCCATCCTCCTCGACCTTTTCAATGTGGGTACCTCTTTCCTCACTTTTCCTTGGCATATCTCACTTTGCCCCACCATCCCACTCCTCATACTCATCCAACGGTTGCAGACATAACGCCGCCATCTCCTATGGTTTCCTCTCCTCACTTGTCACATGATTTTGCACCTTCCATCTCTGGTGGATTCTTTGTCTCCATCACGTGAGACTATTCAGGTGGTTGCTCCTCGTATTCTTCCCTCTTTTCCTCACTACAGTGGCGGAGACTAGCATGTACCCTAGGCCTAGTAACAACATCTCTTGTAATTCATCTTTGCAAATTATAGAAAATCACTAAGGTGCATCACTTAAAGCTAGCTTAGCCCTAGGCCTAACCCGATGCTAGCTCTGCCCCTGCCTCACTATTATGCTTGTCATCCACGTGTAGTGGATGAGTCTACTGATGTGCCATCTACTTCTGATGTGTCGTCTTCCTCGTCTCAGTCGACTTATGGTCTTCATGATCGGCCTCGCCCCGCCATTGACCGCTATGGGTTTTCTAGCGCTATTGTACTTGAATCAACTTCTTATCATGATGTTGTTCATCCCGAATGGCAACTTTCAATGGCAAAGGAGACGGTTGCTCTTGAGTGCACCAAAGCATGGGATCTTGTTTCTCTCCTTTGTGTTTGTCCCATCACTTGTAAGTGGGTCTACAAGGTTAAGGCTCGAACTAATGGTTCTCTTGAGCGCTACAAAGCTTGTCTTATGGCTCGTGGCTTTCAACAAGGGCATGGTTGTGATTACGATGGGACTTTTCCTCATGTGGCCCATATAACCACGGCTTGTTGTGACCTTTGTTCGCCATTGGTTTGTGTCTCAGCTTGAGGTTAAGAATGTCATTCTTAATGGTTAATCGCGTGAGGAGGTTTGCATGCAGCCCCTGCCTGGATATTTTGTTCCTGATAACATAGTCTGTCATCTTCGTTGCTTTCTTTATGGCCCTAGGCCAAGCCCCCCGTGCCTGGTTTTGCCCCCATGGTGACACACGGTGGTTTTTCGGCGAGGGCTCATGATCCTACGTTGTATGTCCACCTTTCTGCTTCTGATGGTGACCCCTTGTCTAATCTGACAAGTTATCGCCATCTTGTTGGAAGTCTTGTCTATGTAGTTGTCACTCATCCAAATATCTCCTATCATATTAACATTTTGAGTCAATTTGTTCCTGCTCCCACTTCGGCTTATAGTCACCTTCTTCGCGTTCTACAATATCTTCGTGGCACGATCTCTCACTGTCTTTTCTTTCCCCACTCTAGTTCGTCGCATCATTAAGCCTATTCGGATGCTATGCGGGCTAGTGATCCCTCGGATGGCCATTCACTTTCTGCTTATTGGGTTTTTCTTGGTGGTTCTATCATTGCCTGGAAAACAAAGAAATAGACAGCGGTTTCTTGTTCAATTCGAGTAAGAGACCGAGTTGCAAGCTACCCTTTCAACGCCAGAGGTGACTTGTTTACGATGGTTACTTAAGAGTTTGGTATTTTCTGTTACTACACCTACTCTGTTCTTGTCAAACAATATAAGTGCTACCAGTATTGCGCGTGACCTTGTGAAGCATGAGCTCAGTAAGCATATTGTTGTTGATGCTTCTTTTGTGCGCGCTGGCGTGTAGGATCAGATTATTGCTCTTGAGTTTGTGCATTCTGAGTTGCAATTCGCGGATTTCTTTACCAAGGCCCAGACTACGGAGCAACATGGATTGTATCGCTCCACACTTAGTGTTGTGGATTCAACATGTGTTAAGTTTTATTATGTTTCCATGTAGCATGTATCGTTTCTTGTAACATATTTACCGCATCGACATGTATATATCCCTTGACCCCTAGGAAATACAAGTTTGCATATTTCCCAACACAGGGACCATTCTGGGATGGTGTTTGGAACAGAATATTCCAATTTTCTATTCCTGTTTTGTGAAAGAATATCTAAGCGAAGATAACCAACTGCCATGATTCACCCAGATGACAGATAAAAATCCATGGCGCTAATTCAAACCGTTTTTATTACCATTGGTATGATACTCCCTCCGTTCCAAAATATAAGGTGTGCATGTTTGACCAAGATTTAGAAACACAATACCAAATTTATATAATTAGATCCATCACGGAAAGAATATTCTTATTTATTTCGTATTTTATATGTCAATATTATTTCTATAATCTCCGTCAAACATATATAAATTCGTCTTGCACGAAAACTGGTGCACCTTATATTCTAGAACGGGGGAGTATTTAAGTTAACTAGACTACAGCCGCAACTCGTGATCCCATATAAACCAAATCAGGCTAGGAATGAGAAGTAAGAAAGAAAGAACTATATTCAACCTAGCTTAGCATAGTGTTGTTCTTTCTTCAACTACCCTATCCCCATATTCCTCAAATCCAAACAAAATCCTTCAAATCCACGTTGAATTCTTCGAAATCCACTCATCTCATGATCAGGGCATTACAGTCCCTTCGCCCCAATCAACGGAGGATGCAGAGAGAAATAGACAAAGAAAGGTGTGCGACTAATTTGAATGTTGATAGAGCCCAACGGCGGGTTGATCTGTTTGGATGCTCTGTTGGTGCAATGTTGTTGAAAGGAGATTATCGAGCACCATGCCCATTTTGTCTTATGGCACAAAGCTCACCCCGGTCAACTCAGTTCTTACTGCTATGGATGCGACTTATCCCTATTGCATAACTCAAGTGGCGTATATACATACACACAAGACTTGGGATACAAGGAAGGTAACATAACCTATTTGGTCGACTGCAGCTGGAGCTTAAGTCCGACGTTCCTGCAGAGAGGCAAGTAACATGCAGGGGGCTTGAATCACGCGAGCAACATCCTGGCGACGACGGCGACCATATGTTGATGCAGGCGCGGTCACACGTTGGAGAAGGGAGCGGGTGGATTCTTCAATGCACAAGTGTTGTGAGGCGGGGAACAGCCAAGCCCAATCGTCGATACGGGAGCGGCCCATCCAAACCACACGTTGGAGAAGGGAGCGGGTGGATTCTTCAATGCACAAGTGTTGTGAGGCGGGGAACAGCCAAGCCCAATCGTCGATACGGGAGCAGCCCATCCAAACCAAGTGGCGTGCGAGACAAGCCTAATCTAGGGAACATGGCCACCAGGTTGATCTGGGCAAGTCGAGGGAAATTCTAGCTTGTGGTGAGGAGATCGAGGAACTCAATCGAAGGAGACTGGAAAAAAAATCTGACCGAGGGGACACAAGTTGCGGCACCATGAGGAAAAACCTAAACCATAGGCTCTAATACCATGTTATGGATGCAACTTATCTCTATTGCATAGCCCAAGGAGCATATATATATATATATATACACACACACACACACACACTATTACACAAGACTTGGGGTACAAGGAAACGTAGCCTAATAAGGACTCCCGGACCAATACTAATACTCCTCGACACTTACTTCTCTTGCCATTCATGCGATGTGTATGCTCAAACTACCACCCCAGATTGTGGAGTACCTGGATAAACGTCGTCATCATTGTTCTAGAGCAAAAACATTGATGATGGTGCGAAGTGCAACTCGATGGCAGCTTGGGACCTTGTTTGCCGTCCAAAGAAGAATGTGGGTTTGGGGATTTCAAACGTCAAAATTCAGAATGATGGGCTACTTCTTAAGCACCAACACAAGTTGTATAACCGAGTTGATGTCCCATGGGCAGCTTGTCTGGTCTACAAACTATAACGAAAGGGATCCCTCACAATATGGATGCATATTCTGGTGGCGGGATGTATTGCAACTGGCAGGCCACTTACAGAGGTGTCACGACTCTGGCGATAAGGAAAACGGCGTTATTTTGGTAGGATTATGGACCTAGAAGGTGCTCGTGGGTACACACCCTAGAGCAGTCTCATTTGCTTGCAATGCGGATGCCTTGGTGACAGACATTTTGAATGTTGTGGATCTGTGTGACATCTTCCATTTGCCGCTATCAATTTAGGCCAGAGAGGAAACCAGGGGGGTCTAGGTCATAACGGTGAGTTTGTGATGCATGGCAATGTGTTGGGGCATCAGCTCAAGGCTAGCAAATACTATGTGTACTTGTTTCCGAGAAGTGCATGCTGATCCGACCTTCAAATGGATTTGGAAATCCAAGTGTCCAACGAGACATTTTAATGTCCAGGACAATGATTATGGTTCTCTCTTATGGCCTTCCCCCCGAGGAAACCGTGGAACACCTATATTCTTCCAATGTGATTTTAGTGCTCATTGTTGGGCTTCCTCCGACATATCTTCGCCTGCCTCTGGATCAAGACCAGAGTCTTTAAATACAGGGAAAGAAAGTTGGGGCAAAACTATGTTTATGGAGATATTTGCCATGGTTGCATATTTGGAAGGAAAGGAATAACAAACACTTTAGGGGTGTTGTGCCCTCACACCAATCCTGCCTTGCCAGATTCAAAGAGGACCCCTCTCTCTCTCTCTTGGTGCATAGATCAAAGTTAAGACTAGAGCCTTTCATAACCTCCTTTGTAAACTCAATTAGGTAGCTCTACTCTCTTTGCATCTCCTTGTTTTATCCCTCCCCAAAATGGCAGGTGTAGCTCACAGTCTTCAAGGTTAAAAAAACTAAGAAAGGTGAAGCGAAGCAGAGTAGAACTTCGCAGACATGCAGTTGTAAAGAATTAAAATATATCTGATTAGCCAAGTATTTGCCACGTTGTAGTCCATCTCATCGACCAGTAGCAAAAATTAGGGTTGTTATTCTCTCTGGTTTCAGAAAATCAAGGGGTGGGATAGCTAATCTGGTAGCTCATGGCATAGAGTAGACATACCGTCAAATCTCAAGGGGTTAATAATGACTTTTTCCAACAGTAAAGCAAAACAAAATCAAAGCATACCTGTTTCTGCCAACCCATATATCTGTAAGGCATTCAGCATGCAAACCCTTCAAATCACTGGATATTAGTGCGCTCTCTAGAACATCATGCAGCTCATCTTTTGCACCATGTAATATCTAACAAGAACACATGATGTTACTTGTATATACATGGTAGGATATTTAGTTTTGTGCACTGATATATGTGTAGCACCTGAACAGCTTTGTCATAAATAATGTCCTCTTTACTCTTTCCTGCCTTTAACAGTTCAAAACCGCTTAAGGCTTCCTTGCACTGTTTTGACCAATCACCCTGTACAAGACATGAAAAGGGCATTTTATTGACTTACACGTAATATTGCACAAACGGAAATGCTGGACTGAAACAAAACATACCATATCCACATTGTCAGTTGTGGTCCATGAAAATGACGACAGGGGATGATTTTCATACAAGGGCCTTTTGTTGGCTCCCTTCTCTATATCTGCTTAATACAAAGATGCTACATGGTAAAATAGCGGAAAAGCATACCATATAATTTTAATAAAAAATACAAGTGAGCTAATAGTGTTCTCTTCTGAGGGGTCTTACAATGAAAATATCAACTTTGCCTTTACAAGGCAGAATTATTGCACAAAGCAAAATATTTGAATAAAAGGAACATCACGTTTCTCAGTTGGGAGGACTGGATGCATAAAATACACATGGCCTTGGCTATATCTCAGTGCCAGTGCCCATCAACTAACATGCCCCAGACCAGATTTTTCTAATGCTCAATCACTGCATGGTATGCATAAAATGAATTCACAAAAAGCAGCTGCCCCAGTTTCCCTGTTCAAGCACACTCTGGTCTGTTGACTGCAGATGTGGATAAAAATATAAATTATTAAAAAGTTAAAACTACACATAAATACGCTAAGCAGCGTTCAAGAAACCGTTTTTAAGCGACGCTTAAGCGCACTTAAGCGCTGAGCGATGGCAAAACGCTTCACTTTTGCCTTAAGCGGTAGATTAAACGGGTTTTTTATTAATTTGGCCAGAATTTGGCTGTTTTCGAACTACTTCTGCTTGTCTGCTAGCACAATAATGGCAATATGCTATTTATCCTATAATTAAACGGGTTTTTTATTAATTTGGCCAGAATTTGGCTGTTTTCGAACTACTTCTGCTTGTCTGCTAGCACAATAATGGCAATATGCTATTTATCCTATAATTAGGCTTTGTTTGGGAACTATTTCCTTGATACTCTGGCAAAATTCTGGCCACATCACCTCTATTAAGTTATGTCTATTTGAACTGAACTGCATTTTAGTTGTTATTTTGCTTGCTATGTGAACCTGATGTGTATTTACTATGGTGTGAACTATATTTTAGATGCTATTTCAGCTACCCATGTGCCATGTTTCCTATTTTTCCTGTGTATATTATTCAAAATCTGTCAAATTCTAGCCAATTTCATTGAACATTGACACTAAGTATCTGACAAGCACAGAACAAAGTTCAACATGGATATTACAGGGATGTCAGATAAAATTACATGACTGTTCGAGAAAATAATGGGCTAGGGAAGTTGTATAGAAACTATGGCAACCAATATCATAACCAACTCATGCAATCCAAAATTTCGGTATACCATAGTAAGCGATATGCAGACAATCCTTATTCAGAAACCTATTTTTCAACTTTGCATTTGCATAGACTAACTTCTGAGAAAGCAATGTTAGCACCCACCGCATATATCTCTTATTTATCCAAATATTAAAATATGTGTCAATGAAGAGTTCTACTTATCATCTATATGTGTTTTCATCTTTAATGTTAAATGTACTCAGAAATCAGAAGTTATAACATAAAACAGGAAAGACAATATTTACCAAAATAGAGTTTTGGGTCCCTTTTAGATTGGAGTATCCGAGCTTGCAGGGTCTTATTCTGAAAAATAACCACTAACATGTCATGTTCCAAAAAATTACAGCTTTACTCACTAAAGATTTAAAGAATAGAATACATTCAAGATCAATAGGAAAATTTCACATTAAATTAAACATAGGTTTTGCAGTATCCATGTATAGAATAAGAATCCCATGGAATTATAGGGCATACACATTAAAAAAATAAGCCTTTAATATGCAGAACTCAGGGACATATGTAACTGTTAGAGTTATATATATAATCAAGTATAGTCATTGTATTTTCCTCAATGTATAAGGCGCTTGCTGCGCATTTCCCACACATGTACATCTATATATACTGGCCTTTCAACCGAACTCCTGCTGCCATGGTAACTGTTAGGTTTTATAGGCTTTGTGAAGCCTTCGCATCTCAACTTTTAATATAGCTAGAAACCCTAGAAAACATTACTTAAGGTTCAGCTTCTACTCATAACACTCTAGAAAATAGTACTTGGAGGTTAAGAAAACAAACAAATACAACAACATATGGCTTCAGGACCAACTTATCAATCGAATCGATTTGATTTCAGATCTTTTTTCTGTACTTTTCTCTACTGTTCATCATCATATCTTCTATATGGGGACAATTAGTGACACTTGTGCTAATCACAACCGTGCATATATTATTCTATTTTTTAGGGAAACATATTATTCTATTTCAAGAGAGTTATGTGTTATGGGTTACTGGACCACATGGGCCAAGCCTAGAGTCCTTGACCATGTCTATGGGCCACATTCACTAAGCCATCCTACATAAATGTATCACCCTTCAAGAGAAAAAAGCCATGATGCCCTCTTGTTGCCAAGCCAACAGCTACCAACTGAAGATATTTTCATGTACAAAAATGCCATAACAACAATATGCACACCAAAGAGATTCATGGAATCAACACTCAACAAGATAAAAGCACAATGATATTCCTCAATTCCTTGCAGGAAGTTTGCTAAAGCATGCAAGCATACCTCCCTCAGTAAGTTGATTTCGGACTCGGAGAAGCCCTTCCTGTGAAAACAGATAGCACAAAATAGATACAAATGAGTGAAAAGAATTAGATGATGTGCTATTGGTTGCCCAAATGTACCGTTACACTTAATAATGAAACAGTGTGAGAAGGAATGCACAAAACGTTACCCGGAAAAAAAAAAGTGTAGAACTTGTACTTTTTCCATCTTAACAACAGAATTAGGCAATTTGAAATAAATAAACTTCTAAAAGGTAGTACACTATCCAACTTATGACAATTGCTCCAAGTCCAGACGTTTCCGGAAATGGGACGGTTGTGTGCAATACATGGCAAAATTGCACAATCAGATTCATATAGTAAAAATAGGTTTCTACATAATTAAGAGTTAACAGAACAATTTAGAACTAAGATGTAAGTCGTGCTACGTAATTACTAAATAATATTACAATTGTTCCACATTTGAAATTTAATGAATTGAAAAGGTCATATGTGTTACATGTAGATTGCACAATCGCTACTGGTTGGTGCATGAAACATGAGATGGCACCATAGCCAAGAGGACTTGGCTTCAAGTCTTGAGTTTCGCACTTTAAATAAAAAATATTTGCCCCCTTTCTATTCACATTTAGGCCTTAGAGCAACTCTAGCACACCCAGTATAACTCGCAAAACCGTAAAATAACCGTCATTTTACAGTTCCGCGCTGAAAAAGTGTCCTGAACAAACTCCGTAAATGCGGCAGACCCTTAAAAAAATTAAGGGCGCGGTAAAAGTGCCCCTCCGACCCGCAAATACACAGTTTACGCCCCCGCCCTGTCGACGCCCTGTATCTCGCGAAAGCGGTTGGCGGGAGGGACATTTCAGCCCTTGTTGGTTCCCTTCCCTCATCCCGCAGCGCTGCCGCCCGCCCGCGGCCTGCAATTTTGGCCATACCCGCCGTCGGAATCACGCCGCCAGACCGCTCCTGAGCCCGCTCCACCGTGCCGCCTCGCCGCCCCACTGGATCCGCCGAGCTGCGCCGCCCCCGGGTGCCAGTCGGACCGAATCGACCCCTGTCGAGCCGCCGCCGGCTCTGGCCTGCCTCCACTTCGGATTTGCAAGTTTGCGGCCACCCCGGTCCGCTGTCGATGAGTCCTTTCATGCCCTTGTCTAGTTCGAAGTAGCGGTCGATTTGGCGAAGAAAATCCGTTCATGCGAGCTCGGGTGTGTCATTTTTGTTGATGTATTTGAGCCCTTGCGAGGAGTTTTTGCTTGAGGATTCGTCCCCGTCGGACGATTCGGACATAAAGTCGCTGCTGGAGAGACATCAGCAGCAAATGGTGGTGGTCGTGCTCGTCGTGAAGGAGTACAAGGATAGGAAGCAAAAGAGACGGTGAGGATCTACCATCGGCCGCCTGTGCATCCCTCTCAACCGCCAACTTAGGAAAGAGATGCTCATGCAAGACTACTTCGCGGAAAATCCAACATATCTGTCGCACCTCTTCCGAAGGTATCGAATGTGTCAATCCCTCTTCATAAAAATAGTGCAAGCTTGCGAGGCAAATTCTCATTGTTTTTACTCAAAGGAGGAACACCGCTGGCTTGAAGGGTTTTAGCTCATATCAAAAAACCTCGGCAGCTATGCGAGTGATTGCATATGGCGTTCCGGCTGACTATGCCGGCGAATATCTTCGCATTGGTGAAGACACTACAATTGAGTCAGTGCGTAGGTTTGCCAAAGTGATCGTCCGCGTCTTTGGCCCTGTCTATCTTCGTGCACCCAACAAGGAAGACACAAAAAGGTAGATGGCAGCAAGTGAGAGGAGAGGTTGGCCTGGTATGCTAGGAAGTGTTGATTGCGTGCATTGGACATGGAAAAACTGCCTGAAGGCATGGCACGGGCAGTATTGTGACAAGTCTCGTGATGCAACAATTGTGCTAGAAGCCGTAGCATCCGAGGATTTATGGATTTGGCATTGCTTCTTTGATATGCCGGGTACTCTCAATGATATCAGTGTGTTGCGACGGTCTCATTTGCTTTCTAGACATGCTAGTGGTCATGCTCCTGCTTGCAACTACATGGTCAATGGGCATGAGTACACCAAGGGATACTATCTTGCATATGGTATTTATCCTTCTTGGTGTACTTTAGTCAAGAGCATCAAAAAAACCAGCACTAGGAAGCATGTTGAATTTGCAAAGGTACAAGAGGCTGCCCGCAAAGATATTGAAAGAGTCTTTGGGGTTTTACAATCAAGGCTTGCCATTGTTCGTGGTCCTGCTCGTTTTGGGGAAAAACAAACCCTGAAGAACATCATGAATTGTTGTGTGATTCTTCACAACATGATCCTCGAAGATGAGAGGATCATGAACTTGGAATTCTTCTACAACAATGTCGATAGCCGCGTGAAGCCAGCTAGAGACCTTGACCGCATACAAGCATTACTTCAGAGATACCGGCAGATTGAGGACGCAAACACCCACTATCAGCTTCAGGAGGATATCATTGAGCACCATTGGCAGAGACATGGGCAGTAATTTCTGCCATTTTTTCATTAATTTCATTTAATTCATGTGTAATTTTCATCATTGTTGTATTTAGAACAGTTTATGTATTGAATTATTATTTTATTTCGGAGATATGAATACTTATTATAATCTGAATGATTGTTGTATAATGATTTGGATATTTGATCTTATGTTTTTTAGTCAATTTCAACAAATACCACGCTTTTTACGGGTTGGCGAGGGCCGCGGCAAAACAGAACCCGCATCGCGGAACTGCAAAACAAAATATTCTGCATATTTTGTATTACTGTTCCGCAATGCAGGTTCTATTTTGCCGCGGCCCTCGCCAGCCCGTAAAAAGCTTCTTTCGTGAACTATAAACGCGCGATAAGGGTCTGAGATATACGGAATCTGCTAGAGTTGCTCTTATCAAGCCAAATATGAGAGGGGGTTGAAGTATATTTTGATTACCTAACTTTCTCCATTAATTCGGGCTTTTACATCTCTATTGGTTGGTACATGAAAGTAAATATGGTATCAGAGCCAAGAGGTCATGTGTTCAGGTCTTGCTTTCACAAGTCTTGTGCATGGAACTTATTAATATTCACATTTCATGTTCAAATACTCATTTGCATATATATAAGGCTTGTGACTAAACAGACAAGAGTGTCCAAATTGGCCATGCTTAGTAATAACAATCTTACATGATGGACACGCATGGTCAACGCCGTAAAAAGATCAATACTGGAAATCTTTGCTAAATCCCTTTGAGTAAATAACAATTGACATACGCATTTAGACTCCGATTATTTAGCAAATAAGAATATTAGTCTCGCAGATTCTACCTGGCCACACATCATCTTGAACCAAGTCTTTAGGAACACAGAATCATGTGTTTTGTACAGCAAATTAAATCCAAAAGGTTCATACCATTAAAAGTTACCAAAAAATGACACATCATGTTCTTGTTTTATCACAATCTTGTCATTAAATGTAAATGAGTACGTCTTCTATCAGAATAATATTGGTGTTAACTACACAAAATGTAATGTAACATAGATATCTGCAAACTCACCGATAACCATACTGAGTACCCTTTTCAATAGGCTTGGGGTTAAGAATGAATATGTTGTATGCTTCTTGTATCTGAAGGTGATCGACAAGTGTTGAAAATACATGCTCCATTTGATCACTGTCCACTTGCCAAATTGCCCCACTTTCACTGTATAACATAAAGAAAATAATATTTGTAAGCAAGATAAAATGAGGGAAATGCGAGGTGGCATCGTAGAAGTGATTGTAAAGGCCATCAAAAAGGATTTCCAAGAAACTGTACGGTAAGCAGGTTTTACCCTGTAACATGTCTATAAGGTATTATCAAAGAAAACTAGAAATAAACTACAAAACCAGTAGCTACACACACACACGCACACACTAAAGCATATTTCGTTGGATAATAAACACACAAATCTTGGATGTGTTATTGTTTTGAAGCACTACATTGCATTTCCATGTAACAGAGTGAGATCATAACTTAAGGTTCTTTGGGATGCACAATCAAAATTGTGGTGTCAGCCTACTGTTGCATTTTCTGGTATATGCTTGCACAATATGACACACATAACCAAATTGCAGAATGTCAAGAACTGCAACAATGTGTTTCAAGAACATCTGACCTGGGATCTGTGAGATCTTCTCTGCGTGATAGAACTTTTACAGCATGTTCAAAGACAGACATGATATCTTCTCCCATGTGTATTGCATGCACAGAAAAACTACACCAAAAAGAAATGGAGATGGAATAATTGATTCAGTACTCATGGAAGCATACCATGGCCTAATTACAGAAGAGGGTAGAAACGTTGCATGATAAATTGGAATAACTGCCTTAAGTGTTGAGGTTCATTACTTGTGATTTATGTGGCTGACTAAAGGAAGATCATATTTCTTTAGTCTCTTAACGGTAGTCTTATAGAACGGGCTAAGAACTTCTCCAACTGGAGGGATTCTCGTATGCTCAAATATGTGATCGATTTTTGTAAACCAGCGCTCCAGTTCTTCAGGTCCCAACTTAAACTCTGAAGCAAATAGAGGGACTGTTAATGCTCTGTATGAATAAACAGCTAATGGGAATAGTATTATTGCATAGGTAATTTACCATGGCCCCCTTTGCCATCAAATCCCATAAAGATGAAGTTCACAGGGATTGAAAAATATATCGAATCAACTTCCGCCAGGTTCATATAGTTTGCAACATTACCTGAATACAACAGAAGAATAAGAAAGGGATAAGTACAGTAGTTAAGACAAATATTTTTTCTGATAATCGATTGAGCACACAATCTTAAGTCCTGCACTATCCACATCTTGTGTTCAATCAATTGCTTCAGATGTGCACATACTAGCCCTGCCATCGCTCTAATCAACTCTCCACACGAAATGAAGCCAAACCTTCAATGTACTATCCTCATCATGAAGCAAAACCAAAAATATGATGGTTGCCAAGACAACGGCCACGCGGCAATAACATATCTGTAAAAAGTACACATGGCGAGTTTGTTGGTATTGAAGTTGCATCTGCCAGTTACCCTGCTCATAAATTCAATTACATACAAACTCTAACTTCCCTTCAATTTTATTCCAGGTCTTAGTCAGCAAGTTCCACTACATACTGATACTGTTGTTACTGGTAAATGACAACAGTGGTATAAACGGTTATAGCCTCCTGATGGGAAAATGGCGATAGGCCCATGGGCAGAAGTTTACCATAGGCTTCAACCAATAGTTCCAATTGAAATTATCACGCAGCGGCGACAACATCCGAACATTTGATTAAAAAAACATCACTGCAGGGATGCTGAAGGTACTGAAAAATAAGCTTGTGACAAAGCTTCCATGTGGTTTATCTGAGGCATGAAATTGAAGAAAATTGATGAGCCAACACAAGAACCCACCAGCTCTTGTGAAGTTCAGAAGCCCCACGTTGATGGAGTCCCTTGACTTCGAGCCCACCAGGTCATCGAACTCTACAAAAATCAAGAAACGCATAAGTATCCCCGACCACATAATGCCACAAGCAAGCAGGAACACCAGGTGCCAGGACAGAAAAATAATAACGAAGTAAGGAGCCGGACCTGTCCGCATGACCGATTCCGTCCAGAACTTGCTCTGGGGCTTGAGGTTGAAGAGCGAGAACACCGAGGAAGAGCCGCCGGGGCCGAGCTTGCGCGTCCGGGTCCCCGGTGTGGTGGTCTCGGCCGCCTCCGGGGACGGAACCTGCAGGCGAAGGGCAGAACGGCGGGCATCAGGAAACCGAGCGGAAGGGGGCGGAATGATCGGATCTGACCAGAAAACTAGGTTCCCGGAAGAGCAGATTACCAGAGCGAGCATGAGGAGGACGAGCGCGGATACGAAGGGGGCGGCGGGTAGCCGGAAGGGGCTCCTCATCTCGCCGGCCGGGGCGCCGCGGCGCCGGACAGCGGCTGCGGTGGGGAGACCGGGAGACGAGGGTTTTGGAATTCCGGATCAGGGGTTCGTCGCTTGCTACTGTCTCAGTTCATCGCGCTTGGTGATGGTCTGATCTCCGATGGTGTCTTCTGTTTCTTCTGTCCAGTGCGTAACATTGGTCGAGTCCATACCCTGGCCAAACGGGCCGGCCCGGCCCGGCCCGCCGTAATCATGTCAGGCACGGCACAGCCCGACTGGGCCCGATTAATATACGGGCCGTGCCGTGCCAGCCCGCGTGACCGGGGTTCAGGCCCAAGCACGGCACGTTGCCTAATCGGGCAGACCCGCGGCACGTTTAGGCCCGCGGCACACTAACTCCCGTCACGGAAAAAAACCTGAAAAAACTCTCGCGGCCCCTCCCTCACGGAAAAAACCCTGAAATCCCCTCCCTCCCGCCCGCCAGCAGCCAGCTGGCTGCCTCGAGCGTTGCGCGCCTGCGGCCCCGCTCCCTCGAGCCCCGCGTCGGCCTCATCTCCCGCAAAAATCTCCCTCGCCCCCCCCCCTCCCGCGGTGACCGAATCTCCCGAAAAACTCCAGCGCGCCCCCTCCCGCGTTCCCGCGTCTCCCGTCCGCCCCGCCTGAATCGCTCGCTCTCGTGCGGTCGTGCCTCGGTGGTCACTCGCTCTCGTGCCCGCCTAATCGTGTCATGTCGGGCTGGCACGCGGGCTCGGGGTGCCGGCCCGAGCACGGCCCATGGCGTGCTCATGCCTGGCCCGGGCACGATTAGGCCATGTCGGGCCGGGCCCGTCTCGTGCCTGGCCTGCGGGCAGCCGTGCCGCCCCGTCAGGCACGGCCCGTTTGGCTAGGTTTGGTGGAGTCATCCTCCTATCTGTCGCAAGACAATCGCGCAAAGTGGTCGCTTCGCTTCCTAGACAGCCCACCACAAAGTGGTCGCTTCGCTTCCTGGGCAGCCCACCTCGAGGGGACCTTGGTTTTTCTTTCCTTTTTTGTTTTAATTTTTTTGCCGGCTTTTCCACCCGGTTTTTCCCAAAAGAGCCAGACTGCATAATTTTTACAGATCTCAAAAAATATTTAATTACAAGATTAAAATCATACATGAATTATAAAAAAAAGTGTTCATGAATTTTAAAATGATTGTGTATCAAAAAATATTGGGAAAATATAAGGAGAAGCGCCGCACCACACCTTTTTCATGCGGGGGCTTGCACAACCTCATTTGCATGCAAGAATCTTTTACCTCATGCTTACATCATCGCATTAAATGTATTTTTTGTATTTTAAAAAGGATTTATCTCACAGATTAATAATTTGATTGAAGATTTGTCTTCATCGTTAGGTTCGTCTCGACGAAACCTTTAAAATAAGATCCCATGTTAACATGTTTCGTTAAAAAAAATCGTCGTTCCTAGTTGCCACATTTATGTCATCATAGTTGTCATCTTACGGATGTCCAGTTGTCATAAAAATTATACATAGTTACCGGAACAATAATTTTATAATTTTTAAATATTACAGTGTTATGTGGAGCTAAAAGATGAGTATTAAAGCACTAACAATAAGCAAGTAAATGCATGAACAACTCAAGTACAATGAATCAAGCTTTTTAGTGAGGATATATCGACATTCATAAATCTGATAACCAAGTTGATTTAATGTGAGAACTACGTGACAAGTAATGTGACAAGTAAGTGATAGTAATCTAGCAAGTAACGATGAAAAATAAAAGTTATCGAAACATATCGACATAGGATCTAATTTTGAAATTCTCGTCGCGATAAAGTTAATGGTAAAAGCGAATCATTAATTGAGATAACGGTTTAGGAGATAAATCTTTTATAAAATACAAAAATGTTGCTATCAGTACTCCTTGGGTGCATGTCCAGCCTGCATGCAGTGCAAGCCCATGCTCTCCATGCAAGACTAAAAGCATTGATTTTTTTACATGGTAAAAATGTGATTTAAAACGTGATTTACAAAGGAGGCAGCGGCCGCCGCACCGGAAGACACAGATGCGGCGCCGCTGCATAGTGACGTCTAAAAATATTTGAGTTTTATGAAAGATGTTAGTCTATTTTATAATTTTGTCATATTTTAAAAATACATGAATATAATAAATAAATGTAATTTAAAAATTCGTAATATAAAATAAAATTATTTTTATTTTGCCATGGAATAGCAATTATGATCATTGTCGATACCTATAAGTGGCAAAAGTGAAATGTAAAAAATCTAGAGTGACATAAGGAAAATTGCCAAAAACTAGAGTAAAAATTACAATTTTCCCAAAATAAAACCAAAACCAAGGAAAATCGGAAGGGAACCAGAAATAGATGGACAAACGGAAAAAAAGGCGATGGACAACGTGGGTCGATCCAATGTGCTCTCCTTGTATGTTTGCGAGTCAAAATGTCACGCACACAATGAATGGGATTCATCCTTATCGGTTTCAACGCTCTTAGTCTAGGCCGGAGGACCAACCACCTAGGGTCGAGGATCACATATGTACATCCCTACATTGCGCAACCCAATGAGGAAAACTAGAAACGAAACTTTTTCATTGCCCTGTCGATGAATCTATACTCGCGTTCGGACAGTGGCACAACATCATGAACCTTGCCAATTTTTCTCGGCTCTCGACGACAACATGTCAATGTGCCTTCTCACGGCATGTCGACCTCTCTGCCTCTCGCTCCACAAGACGCACCAGCCACACATGTGCATACATGATTGAATCTTATATAACGTTGGATTGGTAGGGTTTCCGTTTCTAAAAATATATTTCCACTACAGGAACCAACTTCTTTGCCGCCTGCCATAGCGGACGGCAAAGGGCCACTCCACTAACGGCAAAGCCCTTTGTCGTCCGTCGGCGGACGGCAAAATTTCTACGGCTGCTTGCGTTGTTAAAGGGCCTTCTTTGTCGTCTGTCGACACGCAGCGGACGACAAAGGGCTTTGTCATCTGTCTGCCATGGCAAGTAGACGGCAAATTATTTAGACGGCAACCTACACGCACCTACTACGTTAGGTGGCTAATGGAGTCTTTGTTGTCTGCCAAGGCACTCCCTTTGTCGTCTGTCGGGGCACTCCCTTTGCCGTCTGCTGGGGCCCTCCCTTTGCCGTCTACCGGGGGCCTCCCTTTGTCGGCTACCAGGGCACTCCCTTTACCGTCTGCCGGGGCCCTCTCTTTGTTGTTTGTCGGGGCCCTCCCTTTGTCGTCTGCCGGGAGCGGTAGGAGACGGCAGAGTGACCGTATGGGCTAGTCGGCTGCCCCAAGTTGCATAGGTGGGTGACGTGTGGCCCCTTTGTCGTCCGCTGGCCGACGGCAAAATGCCTACATTGCCACTGTTTTGTTTGCTTTTAGTGATTCCCCTGCATTTTTAAAATACACATATAATATATATAATTTCTAATACCCACGTATAGTTTTAAAATACACATATCATGTAAGCGGCGTATAGGCTATGTATCGAACATCATATAAGAGCAAGACAACAAATAACCTAGCTTCCAATGCATACACATAGTTTCAATCATCATACATACACATACTTATCTTATCTCCATACATACACATAGTTTCACACTCTTTATCAATACAAATCGATACATAAAGTAAACAGTAGCAGTCCATCAATGTTGGCTTCCATGAATACCAGCTTCCATTAAGTGAATCAAATCTGCAAAATGAAAATGAGAAAGTTAGAAGAAGAAGGAGAAGAAAACTAGAAGAAGAAGAAGAAGAAGAAGAAGAAGAAAACTAGAAGAGGAAGAAGAGGAAGAAGAAGAATAAGAAGAAGGGGAAGAAGATGATGATTACTTATCTTATTTTAAGCTTATTATGTCATTTTGGAGGAAGATACGCTAAGTTATGAGCTAACCAAGGTTCTTGTGCTATTTTTGGGCTAACTAAGCTAATTATGCCATAAATGAACTAAATAAGATAATTATGACATTTTGGAGGATAATTAACTAAGTACGTCATTTTGAAGAATAAAACTAGAAGAAGAAGGAGGAGGAGGAGAAGAAGAAGACTAGAAGAAGAAGAAGAAGAAGAAGAAGAAGACGAAGAAGGAGAAGAAGAAGTAGAAGGAGGAGGAGGAGGAGAAGAAAGAGAAGAAGAAGGAGAAGGAGAAGAAGACGGAGGAGAAAAAAAAGAAGGAGAAGATGATAACTTGTCTTGTTTTGAGCTTATTATGTCATTTTGGAGGAATATACGCTAGGTTATGAACTAACAAAGGTTCTTGTGTTGTTTTTGACCTAAGTAAGCCAATTATGTCATAAATTAATTAAATAAGCTAATTATGTCATTAGTATGATAATTAACTAAGTATGCCAATTTGGAGAATAAAACTAGAAGAAGAAGGAGGAGGAGGAGAAGAATTTTGGGGAACGTCGCATGGGAAACAAAAATTTTCCTACGTGCACGAAGACCTATCATGGTGATGCCCATCTACGAGAGGGATGAGTGATCTACGTACCCTTGTAGATCGTACAGTAGAAGCGTTAGTGAACGCGGTTGATGTAGTGGAACGTCCTCACGTCCCTCGATCCGCCCCGCGAACAATCCCGCGATCAGTCCCACGATCTAGTACCGAACGGACACCACCTCCGCGTTCAGCACACGTACAACTCGACGATGATCTCGGCCTTCTTGATCCAGCAAGAGAGACGGAGAGGTAGAAGAGTTCTCCGGCAGCGTGACGGCGCTCCGGAGGTTGGTGATGACCTTGTCTCAGCAGGGCTCCGCCCGAGCTCCGCAGAAACGCGATCTAGAGGAAAAACCGTGGAGGTATGTGGTCGGGCTGCCGTGGAAAAGTCGTTTCAAATCAGCCCTAAAACCTCCATATATATAGGTGGGAGGGAGGGGACCTTGCCTTGGGGCTCAAGGAGCCCCAAGGGGGTCGGCCGAGTCCGAGGGGGAAGGCTCCCCCCCCAAACCGAGTTGGACTTGGTTTGGTGGGTGGGAGTCCTTCCTTCCCTTCCCACCTCCCTTTTTTTTTCTTTTTCTCTTTGATTTTCTTTCCTAGGCGCATAGGGCCCTTTTGGGCTGCCCCACCAGCCCACTAAGGGTTGGTGCGCCACCCTCAAGGCCTATGGGCTTCCCCTGGGTGGGTTGCCCCCCCCGGTGAACTCCCGGAACCAATTCGTCATTCCCGGTACATTCCCGGTAACTCCGAAAATCTTCCGGTAATCAAATGAGGTCATCCTATATATCAATCTTCGTTTCCGGACCATTCCGGAAACCCTCGTGACGTCCGTGATCTCATCCGGGACTCCGAACAACATTCGGTAACCAACCATATAACTCAAATACGCATAAAACAACGTCGAACCTTAAGTGTGCAGACCCTGCGGGTTCGAGAACTATGTAGACTTGACCCGAGAGACTCCTCGGTCAATATCCAATAGCGGGACCTGGATGCCCATATTGGATCCTACATATTCTACGAAGATCTTATCGTTTGAACCTCAGTGCCAAGGATTCATATAATCCCGTTTGTCATTCCCTTTGTCCTTCGGTATGTTACTTGCCCGAGATTCGATCGTCAGTGTCCGCATACCTATTTCAATCTCGTTCACCGGCAAGTCTCTTTACTCGTTCCGTAATACAAGATCCCGCAACTTTCACTAAGTCACATTGCTTGCAAGGCTTGTGTGTGATGTTGTATTACCGAGTGGGCCCCGAGATACCTCTCCGTCACACGGAGTGACAAATCCCAGTCTTGATCCATACTAACTCAACTAACACCTTCGGAGATACCTGTAGAGCATCTTTATAGTCACCCAGTTACGTTGCGACATTTGATACACACAAGGCATTCCTCCGGTGTCAGTGAGTTATATGATCTCATGGTCATAGGAATAAATACTTGACACGCAGAAAACAGTAGCAACAAAATGACACGATCAACATGCTACGTCTATTAGTTTGGGTCTAGTCCATCACGTGATTCTCCTAATGACGTGATCCAGTTATCAAGCAACAACACTTTGTTCATAATCAGAAGACACTGGCTATCTTTGATCAACTGGCTAGCCAACTAGAGGCTTGCTAGGGACGGTGTTTTGTCTATGTATCCACAGATGTAAATGAGTCTTCATTCAATACAATTATAGCATGGATAATAAACGATTATCTTGATACAGGAATTATAATAATAACTATATTTATTATTGCCTCTAGGGCATAATTCCAACAAAGAAGAAGTCTATAAAAAGAATGAGAAAAGGAAGA
Source organism: Hordeum vulgare subsp. vulgare (assembly GCF_904849725.1). Taxonomy (NCBI): domain Eukaryota; kingdom Viridiplantae; phylum Streptophyta; class Magnoliopsida; order Poales; family Poaceae; genus Hordeum; species Hordeum vulgare. Next base: position 565,587,996 of record NC_058522.1, on the reverse strand, counting down.
AGAAGGTGGAGATGATTACTTATCTTATTTTGAGCTTATTATGTCATTTCGGAGGAAGATACGCTAAGTTATGAGTTAACCAAGGTTGTTGTGCTATTTTTGACCTAACTAAGCTAATTATGTCATAAATGAACTAAATAAGCAAATTATGTCATTTTGGAGGATAATTATCTTAGTATGTCATTCTGAAGAATAAAACTAAAATAAGAAGAAGGAGAATAAGAAGAAGACTAGAAGAAGAAGGAGAAAAAGAAGAAGAAGGAGAAAAAGAAGAAGAAGGAGAAGAAGGTGAAGATGATTACTTATCTTATTTTGAGCTTATTATGTCATTTTGGATGAAGATACGCTAAGTTATGAGTTAACCACGGTTCTCATGCTATTTTTGACCTAACTAAGATAATTATGTCATAAATGAACTAAATAAGCTAATTATGTCATTTGGAGGATAATTAGCTAAGTATGTTATTTTGGAGAATAAAACTAGAAGAAGAAGAAGAAGGGAAAGAAGAAGATTAGAAGAAGAAGAAGAAGAAGAAGAAGAAGAAGGAGAAGAAGGAGGAGGATGTAAAGAAGGAGAAGAAGAAGACAAGAAAAAAGCAGGAGAAAAAGAAGAAGAATGTGAAGATGATTACTTGTCTTCTTTTGAGCTTATTATGTCATTTTCGAGGAAGATACGGTAAGTTATGAGCTAACCAAGGTTCTTGTGCTATTTTTAACCTAATTAAGCTAATTATGTCATAAATGAACTAAATAAGCTAATTATGTCATTTTGAAGGATAATTAACTAAGTATGTCATTTTGGAGAATAAAATTAGAAGAAGAAGAAGAAGGAGAAGAAGAAGACTAGAAGGAGAAGGAGAAAAAGAAGAAGGAGAAGATGATTACTTATCTTATTTTGAGCTTATTATGTCATTTTGGAGGAAGATACGCTAAGTTATGAGCTAATCAAGGTTCTTGTGTTATTTTTGACCTAACTAAGTTAATTATGTCACACATGAACTAAATAAGCTAATTATGTCATTTTGGAGGATAATTAGCTAAGTATGTCATTTTGGAGAATAAAACTAGAAGAAGAAGAAGAAAAGAAGAAGAATAAGAATAAGAAGAAGAATAAGAAGAAGAAGACTGGAAGAAGAAGAAGAAGGAGAAGGAGGAAAAGAAGGAGAAGAAGAAGGAGGGGGGAGAATAAGACTATAAGAAGAAGGAGAAAACGAAGAAGAAGGTGAAGATGATTACTCATCTTATTTTGAGCTTATTATGTCATTTTGAAGGAAGATATGCTGAGTTATGAGCTAACCAAGGTTCTTGTGCTATTTTGACCTAACTAAGCTAATAAATGAACTAAATAAGCTAATTATTTCATTTTGGAGGATGATTAGCTAAGTATGTCATTTTGGAGAATAAAACTAGAAGAAGAAGAAGAAGAAGAAAAAGAAGAAGAAGACTAGAAGAAGAAGGAGAAAAAGAAGAAGAAGGAGAAGATGATTACTTATCTTATTTTGAGCTTATTATGTCATTTTGGAGGAAGATACAGTAAGTTATGAGCTAACCAAGGTTCTTGTGCTGTTTTTGACCTAACTAAGCTAATTATGTCATAAATGAACTAAATAAGGTAATTATGTCATTTTGGAGGATAATTAGCTAAGTATGTCATTTTGGAGAATAAAACTAGAAGAAGAAGAAGGAGGAGAAGGAGAAGAAGAAGACTAGAAGAAGAAGGAGAAGATGATTACTTATCATATTTTGAGCTTATTATGTCATTTTTGAGGAAGATACGCTAAGTTATGAGCTAACCAAGGTTCTGGTGCTATTTTGACCTAACTAAGCTAATTATGCCATAAATGAACTAAATAAGCTAATCATGTCATTTTAGAGGATAATTAGCTAAGTATGTCATTTTGGAGAAAATAAGCTAAGTATGTTGCATAACACTAGGGAAAACTGAAAAGGACGTGGATGTCGCCTAGAGGGGGGGGTGAATAGGCGCTTTAAAATAGTTAAGGTTTAGGCTTGAACAAATGCGGAATAAAACTAACGTTTAATATGTCAAGCACAAACCCTACAAACAACTAGGCTCACCTATGTGCACCAACAACTTATGCTAAGGAATATAAACAACTAAGTGATAGCAAGATATATTACAATAAACAATATGTCTATCACAAAGTAAAGTGCATAAGTAAAGGGTTCCGGTAAGATATAACCGAGGCAGGGGGAGACGATGATGTATCCCGAAGTTCACACCCTTGCGAATGCTAATCTCCGTTAGAGCGGTGTGGAGGCACAATGCTCCCCAAGATGCCACTAAGGCCACCGTAATCTCCTCACGCCCTCGCACAATGCAAGATGCCGTGATTCCACTAAGGGACCCTTGAGGGCGGTCACCGAACCCGTACAAATGGCAACCCTTGGGGGCGGTCACCGAACCCGTACAAATGGCAACCCTTGGGGGCGGTCACCGAACCCGTACACGTGGCAACCCTTGGGGGCGGTTACCGGTACCCGTACAAATTGCTCGGGGCAATCTCCACAACCTAATTGGAGACCCCGACGCTTCCCGGAGCTTCACACCACAATGATTGAGCTCCGAGACACCACCAAGCTTCTAGGACGCCAAAGCATCCACGAAGAACAATATCAAGGGTACTAAGTACCAAAGGTAGTAAGCTTCTCAACTTCTCACTTCCACGTATCACCGTGGAGAACTCAAACCGATGCAACTAATGCAATGGAAAGAACACACGAAGTGGTCAAGTCCCTCACACTCAAATCCCTCCACAACAACAAAAGCTATGGAGAAATATGAGAGGAAGAACAAGGAGCTCACAAAGAACTCCAAGATCAAGATCCAAGGGGTTCCCCTCACATAGAGGAGAAAGTGATTGGTGGAGATGTGGATCTAGATCTCCTCTCTCTTTTCCCTCAAGAACAAGCAAGAATCATTGGAGGGATTGAGAGTAAGCAAGCTCTAAGAATGTCAACAATGGAGGTAGAACAAGAGCTCAACGGATGGATAAGTCCAAGGGGGAAGAAGACCCCCTTTATATAGTGGGGGAAGGAATCAGACCGTTACCCCCACTTTCTGCCCGAGCTCCAGCGGTACTACCGCTGGCTGCAGCGGTACTACCGCTGGCCCCAGCGGTACTACCGCTGGGCCCCTGGTAGTGCAAAGGCACTACCACCGCCAAGAAAGTCTTCGCAAAAAGGTCCGTCCACGAACAACCGCTAGGCAGGCGGTACTAAGCTCCTGGAGCGGTACTACCGCTGACCAGGGGCGGTACTACCGCGAGCCAGCGGTACTACCGCTAGGGCCAGCGGTACTACCGCCAACTCTAGCGGTACTACCGCTAGGTCCAGCGGTACTACCGCTCGCCACTGAAACAACCATAACTTTTGCATACGAGCTCCGAATCGAGCAAACCCAAGCTTGTTGGATTCAGGACGACAAGGGCTATCCAAACAGCGGTTATGAATATGCCAAAGATATAGAGATGTGAGATCTCTATGAATGAAGAACCGGCAAAAACTCCAACATCGAAAACATCATAGTAGATGCATATGGACTCCGTTTTCGATGAACTCGAGCTTGTCACGAAGATGACCATAAGCTCTAAAACTCACAAAGAGAAACACCAAACAAGAACCAAGAAGAATGATGCAAGGATGCAAATGGTTTGAGCTCTCAACGAACGATACGATCAAGCTACTGACTTGAGAGCCCCCCTTGATAGAACAGCAATCTATCCTAACCAGAAAACCTATCAAGGGCAAACCTATACCTTGCACCTCGTCCTCTTGAGCTAGATGATGATGATCTTGGCTTCCTCAAGATGGACCACCTTTCTTGATTGTGTTGGCTTGATGAAGACTAGTTGATTGCTCCCCCATACTCACTATGGGTGAGCCACTCTTCAACATATCTTCACAAGTACCTTGCCATCACAATGGACGGCAAGCTTCAAGCATGCTATCTTCGTGCTGATCCACTTGAACTTGTACATCGCAATCTTGATGACGATCACAACTTGACGTCATACTCCATGGGTTGTATGAGATCTTCCCTTTGACGCAAGCCCATGGAAACACACCTAACCCCCACATAGAACTCTCACGAAGACCATGGGTTAGTACACAAACACGTAATGGACAATGCTTACCATACCATGGGATCACTTGATCCCTCTCGGTACATCTTGTACGCTTTGTGTGTTGATCATCTTGATTTACTCTTTGTCTGAGATCTTGATCAACCATTGATGATGATCACAACTTGACGTCATACTCCATGGGTTGTATGAGATCTTCCCTTTGACGCTAGCCCATGTAAACACACCTAACCCCCACATAGAACTCTCACGAAGACCATGGGTTAGTACACAAACACGTAATGGACAATGCTTACCATACCATGGGATCACTTGATCCCTCTCGGTACATCTTGTACGCTTTGTGTGTTGATCATCTTGATTTACTCTTTGTCTGAGATCTTGATCAACCATGTGTCTCTATGACCATTCTTTGGATAATACCTTGAATACCATCTTGGTCATCATATAAACTCCTTGAACCCAACAGATGGACTTCAAGAAGTGCCTATGGACAAATCCATATAAATGTAACTTAAGGCAACCATTAGTCCATAGGAATTGTCATCAAGTACCAAAACCACATATGGAGATATATGCTCCAACAAAAGCTTACCGTCGTCGTCATCAAGGATGTGAATCATGGGGGGTTGCTAGGGGCGGGTTCACTTGGAGAAGGTTGCCCTGGAGAAGGGTTGTGCGATGTGGCTCGGGAATTATTTTGCACAAAAGATATTTTGCAATGTCTCGTTAGCATGATGACACTCAAATGTTAATACTAATAACTAATGATCATTCAAATGAAACTCACTTTTCCAACCCTAGAAATGTTAGGCATCGATGAAGGGGTCTTACCATGCATTCTGGAGGCACATAGACTACACATTTGGGTTTGAAGGGTCACGCATATCACTTAGTAATGAAACAGACATTACATGCATGATTTGGCTAATGTGAAAAGGAAACTTACCACAAGGAGATCGTACATGGCCCGGTTAGCCGCCTCATTTTGTGCCCTCTCCTCCTCCAACAACTGAGCCATGTTCTCCTTCACGGCCCGACCCCTCTCCTCCAGAAGCACCTCGGTTGCCGCTCTCTCTTTTTTAAGAGCATCCTGCAACACCACTCCTCGTTAGAATTGTAATAATCTATGGCCACACACACAATGTAATGGATGAAAGTTTTCTGAGTCTGTATAACTAACCTCGATGGCGAGATCGACTGGCCGTGGACGAGTCCTTATCTCAGGACAGGAGCTCGTCTGGCGCACCTTGATCTCCGGGAGGGTCAGAGGACAACGTATCAACCCATCTCCAAAGGCTATCGAGCCATGGGGCCTCCCGCCACCAGATATCATCACCGGATCTGGATCCAAAGGTTTGTTGCTCGAGTTAAAGTCCTCTCCTCTCCTCTTCTTCCCCTCGTCCTTGTATATCACGAGCTTGTTGTGGGAGGAGATGTTGGTGAACTTCTCTCGATGATCGAGGTCAGACTCACAAAATGCCTTGGCCTTCTTGTAGGAGGCGATATGGGCCATGCCATAGAGATCATACAACTCTGGCACCTCCGTCTTATTGTGATGTTCCTAAAAGAGAGGATCAAAGTATTAGTAAAGGGCTCAAGCTAGCATGAAGAATGAATTGCATGAATCATGAAGAAAGCCACATACCCAGTTCCATCTGAACTGAAATAAGTTGACGCTGCCTTCATGGTGTGGCACTCCAACCATTTGAGCACACCGGTCCTTCGCATTGTCGTGGACGGCTCGTCATTGGCCTGTGCACCACTCATCCACCAACGCCTCCCAACAATCCATCTGATCCACACACCATCTCGGGGGCACCTATAAGTTAGTAAGGAGAAATCTGAGTGCTATGCCTACGAATCAAATCAAGAAAACTACGTACAAGGCCTTAAGAATAGGTAATTACCTTCAGGTACTGCTCCTTCTTCACATACTTTCCGCGGCACAACTTTTTGTCCTTCTTAATACCATGCATGGCGCAGTAGTCTCGAACAGCGTGCGACCGATACTCGTGGCCTAAGTTCTGTAATAGCTGCTTGCACTCGGCCTCGATAACATTGGTCGCTGCCTCCTCATATCCCTCCTCACACATGTAGAAGGTCTGCAATCAAACGATACAACACTGATTAGTACAATAACTAGCTATATTGTTAATTTTAGATTGTGTAAAAGGAGAAGTTACCCAAAATCTGTTAATCACCATCTGGGCCCTCGTGTGGCACAAGACACCATCGATAATCTCCTCCGGCGGGGCTTGGGGTAGCCTCGTAGTGCTCCTAGGTAAACCCTAGTGCAGGAAGCTCACCCTCACCGGGCAACGTGAAAAATCGCGGGAAATTTTCCCGGCAAAGTACACCAAGGACGGTGTTCGGCTTGCAGACTCCAAGGGGGTGATTCCAACCCCTGCGGTATGACAAGGTCAACACATTAGATATTTGAAGAAACTTGAAGGCAAAAGGTACAAAAAGAGTAAATGAACTTACTTCTCCCCCTTAGGCCTAATCACCGGCCTCTGCTCGCGGGTCGCCGGTACGACCGGGAGACGTGTACTACCACGCTGGTACACGGTGACCCCCTCAACCACCTCACCCTCACTATCAGTAAACTCATCACCGGCTTCCCCGCCACCATCAGAATGGACACCTGGCCCCTCGGTCTGATCCAGCCAGGTATTCCATCCGGACGCCTTTGCGTCGGCCAAAGCCTCTCGGACAGGAGTCTCATGGGACGTAGCCCCTGGCACAGGAGCCTCATGGGTTGATGCCTCATGACCAGGAGTCTGAGGGGTCGAATGCCCGTCGACCCGAGGCTCCTCGACCAGAGTCCCCATAGCCTCCACCTCAAATGGGTTCACCATAGTAGTCATGTGCTCAGGTGAATCGGCTGGGGTGGCGGCGAGGATGGCATATCAGTCCGCCTACCTCTCCCGTGGCCACGTTCTCTACCCTGCGCCTTCTTTCCTGCCCGACCTCCTCTCCCGGTGGGGAACGACGCCGATGAAGAAGCACCCGCGGGCGTCCCCAGACAGTCTGCCAAGACTCTACAGTGAGACTGGGGTGGAATGGAAGTACCCCTCTCGCAGGCCGCCGAGCAATCTGGACCCGCACCCATATCTTTCAACACTTGCCATGATAAAGAGTAAAAGAAATTAGTACAACATAACAAAATTGAATACCTGACATGAATAATAATATGTACATATATAATTTAAGTTGGGATGCATACAAACTAATAATAGTGTGGATCAATAAATGCATCATCATCATCACTATCATGCGTGTCTTCATGAATGGCGTGCTCATCGGGTTCACCGACATCAACTTGTGGAAGGCCTTTCTGTAATCACTCAAGCATTGACATGTTATCCGCTGCAGTAACCTCTTCTAGTTCCGGTTGTGTTGGTTCCGTCTCAGGGCTGAAGTCGGACTCACTGTCGCTGTCTACTTCCATGTTCTGGGGTGAAGTACAACGGTTTTTGAAATGTTTCTTCAAAAGACGTGTTTCTTGGAAGAATTCTCCGTCATATGTGTCTGGGTTAATGTGAGACTCATATTCCTCTTCATCTAGGGGAGTTGGTCTAGCATGTGGAGACACTTCATTAACAACATCCCAACCATTGATATTCTTATTAGTTTGGCAGGCCCACGGTAGATAGAAAACTTGGGTCTCCTGTTGAGGTGTAATATAGATATCGGGAACATCCAAATGGGTGCTTTGATTGATTTCTACAAGCCCTATATGTTCACGAGTCCTTCTAATCTCTTTAGGTTGGAACCAATAACATTTGAAGACTACGACGTTCGATGAATTTTCATCATAGAATTGAAGTTCATAAATTGCTTTAACTATACCATAATACTCATATATTTTGTTTATTTTATGTTATTTCACATAACTTATACGGTACACATATATTTCACAACACATATATTATATATAGTTCACAACACATATATGATATACATATAAAGTTTATCAATGTCATTTGTTCATCAATCACAACACATACATCGAATGGACCAACACACAAAGTTTTACACTCTTCATCCATACATACAGACATATAGTTCGACATTGTTCATCAACTCAAATGAAAAAAAAACTAAAGCAATCCGTCAATGCCAGCTTTCATGTAGTAAATATAATCTGCAAAATAGTAATAAGAAGTTAGAAGAAGAAGAACAATCTATGACATTTTTAGCTTATTATGTCATTTGGGGGGGGGGGGGATAAGCAAAGTATAGACCTTTTTGAGCTAACCAAGGTTATTATGTCGTTTTGACCTAACTAAGCTAATTATGTCATTTTGGATGAAAATAAGCTAATTATCTGACATTTATGATGTAACAAATGTTCTTATGCCATGTTTGACCTAACTAAGCTAATTATGTCATTTTAGAGGAAAACAAGCTAACATTTATGAGCTTACCAAGGTTCTTATGCTATTTTGAGCTTATTATGTCATTTAGGAGGAATATACGCTAAGTTATGAGCTAACCAAGGTTCTTGTGATATTTTTTTACCTAACTAAGCTAATTATGTCATTTTAAAGCTAAAGCAGCTAATTATGTAGACCGTTCATTCGCATCTAATAGAATCGATTTAGCTTCCAGGTCTAACTCATTTATAAGTTGAATAAACCTTCTTTCTCCACGTATAAATCCTGCTTTCATTTTTAGCCCAACCTCGCAAGAACTTTCGCAAATACCTGAATTTATATTGCCATCTCTCAATATTAGATCTTCCCTGGGTCACCTTGGCCCATTTAGGGAAATAAGATAAAAAAACTCTCTTTTTTGAACCACGATAGTTCAAAGGAGAAAACATTCTTGTTTCCCACATGGTCATAAAAAATAAGAGGATAGAGTAGGATTTGTTTTTGCCATATCTTATACTTCAAAATAATCATGTACTCCTATATATACTCCCACGAGGCTTAAGAAATAGAATCAACAATTTTACCAATTTCATCTTTATTCCCTTCTATCATGGTATGAGCTAGCCTAACTGATCCAAACCCTAGCCACCGTTGGCTGCGTTGGCTGTCAGCTATGCTGGGCTCGTCGGCTGCACGGGGCTTGCCGGCCCCTCGCCAGCCTCCTCCGGATCACTGGCCTACCGGCCCCGTCGGTGCTGCGTACGCCTTGTCTTGCCTTATCTATATAGGGAGGCTATATAGGGCGACCGAGTGAGGCATGATGTGACGCCAATTTCTCCAACCGCTTTCTAGAGATGCGTGCGAGCCCCCGCCATCTTCGTGGACGTAGAAGGTGTACATCGCATTCCCCTTTCATGCATTGCTCAGACCTGGCTCTTTACAAATAACCGAATCGGCCGTTCCTAGCGGGCGTGGGTGAGGAGCGCTTTAATATTCGTGCTCACAAAAAATCTAAGAGAAAAGTATGTTTTTGGTCCCTCAAGTTCTCCAAAAGTATAGATTTGGTCCCTTAAGATTTTTGTTACACATTAGGTCCTTCAAGTCTCAAAACCGGGTAAATTTCGTCCAAAACCAGATTCTGACAACTTTGACCGGGTTTGACCGCCCTCATCTTGACCAGGTTTGACAGGATGAACAATAAATGTGAAAAAATTTAAAAATTTGATTTTTTTGTCAACTAATATGCTTACATGCGCAAGATGCATGATGTATTTGCACACTCAAGGTGCTCGTGAAAAAAAACTACTTTGGATGAACAATAATCCCGACAAGCTACTTAGGTGCTTTGGATGAATTATTAAAAATCTCCTTCAGATGAACAAAAAAATCTACTTCGCATGAAAAAAAAAGATTTTTTGGGAGCCATGATGCTTAGGTGCGATATGTCCGTACAATATGTTTTTTCAGATGACATCCGACGAGCTCTAGCCAAAAAAATAATCATTTTTTGGCTAATTTTTGCGTGACCAAAAATTCCTTTTTTTTACCACGAGCTCCTCGAATGTCCAAAGATGAAGAAAATTTGCACGTGCCTTGCACAACCATATTGAACCCCAAAAAAATTCAGATATTTTCTATTTTTTTAATCTATTGCTCATTTGCAGTAGATTTCTTTTGCTACGAGCTCCTGGAGTATCGAAAGACCGTGAAAATTGGCACAAAATTGCAAATTTATTGGTTGACAAATAATTCAGATTATTCTAAGTTTCTTTTTCAAATTTACTATTCATCCGATCAAACTCGGTCAAAATCTGGGCAGTCAAACCCGATAAAAGTGCGAAAATTCCTTTTTTTACCACAAGCTCCTCGAATGTCCAAAGATGAAGAAAATTTGCACGTGTCTTGCGCACCTAACCATATTGAACCCCAAAAAAATTCAGATATTTTATATTTTTTAAACTATTGCTCATTTGGAGTAGATTTTTTTTTGCTACGAGCTCCTAGAGTATCGAAAGACCGTGAAAATTTGCACAACCTTGCAAATTTATTGGTTGACAAAAAATTTAGATTATTCAAAGCTTCTCTTTCAAATTTACTATTCATCCGATCAAACCCGGTCAAAATCTGGGCAATCAAACCCGATAAAAGTGGTCAAAATCTGGTTTTTGACAAAACTTAGGGCCACTTCTCTTCGCTTATAATTTATGATTCTTGAAACTGCCTAGAGAATTGTGTGTCCATTTCTTTTCTGTAATTCTAGGCTGTAATTGTTGTATGAACTGTGTGTCGAACTGTCTGTAACACCCCTAGCAGCTCATCAATAGATGGCGCAGTGGAGACGAGATTGGACACAGAGGAGATAACACAACCGGGTGCGGTGAAGATGGGGACAACTGGACGTGGTGAAGACAGGGCAGCCAGGCGCGGTGAAGACTGGATCGGGACGAGAGGAGACGGGGCGGGCGACCGAGTGCGGTGAAGATGGAACATGCTGGACGTACGAGATGGGGCGGTGGAGTAGGGTGGCTGCCGCCGACAGATCTGAGGACGACACGTCGGGGTCTTCGAGCGGCGGCAGGAACCCTAACTCGAGGCCTCGCGTGGCTGGTGGTGAAATGAACACGAGGGGGAGAGAACACAGAGGGATGCGCGAGCGCAACCCGACTCTGTTTGGGGCCTTTGTTGGTGTGGACCAAATGTCAATTTGGACATAAATTGATTGTCCAATAGAGATAGTAATTCAAAACGAAAAGTTTTCTTTAGAGGAGCTAACTAGAATTGCCAGAATCGTTGAGTTTCCACGATTCTCAAATACACTACTAATTCTGATAATTCTTAAATGATTCCTGAAAAGAAACGAGTTCTTTTGTGATTTCGGTTCTGCACGCCGTAATTGTTTAGAATCGGCTGAAAAGAACTAACCCTTACAGAGTATTAAAACTTGAAGGGCTGAATGTGTATCAATTTTTTTTAAGGGACCAAGTCTGCATTTTTGAGGAATTTGAGTGGCAAAAACATATTTTCTCAAAATCTAATGTAGCCCAAACAATCAAACAACCTGTTTTTTTTTTCTCGTTCGGGTCTATTTGAGCTTGATGCAATCATCTAAACGCGTCCAAGTGGACACGCGTCATGCATCGGTCTCTCTCAGCTGGGCGTTTATACATGCCGAAAGAGAATTCCCCACATCTTCCGGTTCTTCTCTTCCGAGCTCCCAGTCTACCCTCCACAATCCATTCCATTCTTCTGGGCACGAGCGACATGGCGGCCGCCACCGGCTACGGTGACGCCCCGACCACCGACGAGCAGCTGGTCGCGTACGATGAGCTACCCAGACAAGGCCGCTACATGGCGGAGGTGTTCGCCGTGCGCATCCCCGCCGCCGCCGGAGCAGACCCGCCCAGCGGCACCATCTCTGTCCACGGCGGCCACTGCTGGAGCGACTTCATTTACGGCCCGGAAGAAGAGCACACCTCGCAGCAAACCTGCTGCGATAGCCAGGTGCAATTCCGTTCCATCTAGTAGATCTTCTTAATTAGTGGAGTACTACTACTGTCTGAAAACAAGCAAGGGGACGGGTTGACCGGTTCACAAGCAGGTCGAACCTGTTAGTTGCTATTCGCAAAAAAAAAAAACCTGTTAGTTGCAGAAATCTTAACATCTTAGAACATCTTCAATAGACGCGCAAAACAAAAACAATAATACAACGCGCGCAGCGACCGTTTTTTCGTCTAAGTAGGTAGTTGTTTCATCTAAATTTTTAGCGAGCCAACATGCCACTTTAACGGACGCTGTAAAATTAAGCGTACGTCCAACAAAAATAGCATTTTACATTCGACATAAAACAAAGAAAATCAAGCAAACATGGTCTGTTTTCGTTTAATTTGCAGAGAAGCTTGTCAATCATCCCTGAATCTGCAGAGAAGCTTGTCAATCTATATGCCGTCTAATTTGTTTCTTCTTATGTCTGTTTAATTAAATCGGACTAGAGGTACTTACGTAGTATTAATTGATGAGCAGTTTTAACATGATCTTCTTACATCCTTTTTTCACATTAAAAATAAGAGTGTCTAATACACCCGAGCCGTTGATTTCATTAAGTAATGATTCCGATTACTCTTATCTTCGTACTTTTCGTGTGAAAAAATACTTCCTTCGTAAACTAATATAAAAGCGTTTAGATCCTTAAAATAATAATGTAAATGCTTTTATATTAGTTTACAGAGTGTGTAGCAGAGAGCATATTAAAATTAACTTTGATTGTATCATCGTATCAGCAAACAAGACAGCGTAAACCACTTTCTTCATCCATGCATTCTTCTACCGAATTGAAACAGGGTAACATCGTGCTTACTGGGCCATCGGTGGTCACCTCGGCATACAGTCCAATTGTCTTCAGCCTCGACCTCCATGACGGCAACCGTAGGCAAGCGGACGACGAGGAGGAAGAGAACACCAGTACGATAGTCTGCGACGCCGTTGGTGGCGACTTCTCTAACTACAATAGGGCCATATCAGAGACTGTCCACACATGCTACGGCCCAGCGGAGGTGATCTACGCTGTCCTGAGCAATGGCGTCCAAGGCCGGGTCGATGTGAAGCTTGCGCGCCTGCAGTCCCGAGACGAAGAGGATCTTGTTGGCAGGATCGTTGCTCGCAGCAAGCTGTTCGACGTCGGTTGCGTGCTCTTCTACAAGGAGGCCGCTGACAAGGGAGTGCACGTGCGACCGGGGGAGCTGGTTCCGTTGGCGAGGCATGCACTCGCCGTGCCATTGCACATACCGCTGACGATTGAGCTTGACCTTCATCGTGGTGGATCCGGAGATGAAATTGTTAGAGGCCAACTTGAGTTCAAAACTGCCACCGACGGCCTGCATGTGGAACGTCTTGTTGGTGTCAATGGTGCTGAATTCGAGGTGACAATCTTATGGTCGGAATACCCTTGGTAGACACCTGTGTGAGCCAAGTGGAGTACTATCAGCTATAGTGTATATACAAATACTACTATATGGAACTCACTAGCAGTTCAAAAATAAGTGTTTATTGACACATACTAATTTGTATTTTCTAATACATTTGTAATGAATAAAGGGTAATATATATGACACATACTACCGCGTTCTTGTGCTATATGAGGATGACATAAACCACTAATGTGACCCTATCACTATTATCACAAGAACGTGCTAAACAATCTAGGTCTAGATTAAATTAAGAACACTTTTCTTTAAACTGTCACCGGAATAACATTGGAAAGTTTGAAGCAAAGATGACGGCCTGTAAAATGTTCTCGGCATCCATGGCCCGCATGTTTCCATAACACTACTCATGATAAATTCTTGACTAGAGTGAAGTTGATTTGGTTCCTGAGTTGATTGGCGTATCATGATTTATGAGTGTTACTTAATATAATCTCAACCTAGATTGTTTAGGACGTTCCTGTGATAATAGTGATATGGTCATATTTAGGACAGTAAAACTGAGCCCAATCCCAGCCCTCTCACGACTTACGCATTTCTGGCCGTCCATTTAGGACAGTAAAACTGAGCCCAATCCCAGCCCTCTCACGACTTACGCATTTCAGGCCGTCCATTGTCGCGATATGATTGTTTCTGGTCGTCCGATCTTCCTTAACGCTCCATCTCTCGCTCAATGGGTCAACTGTCTTAGAGGGACGCTACTCCCGTAGAAAAATCGACGTGTTCCTGTTGATCGGGCCTATGCACCAACCAAACGCGAAGCGCGAAGGCCCTCTCCTCTCGTTTCTCACCTCTCCCCCGACTATCTCCTGGCCTCCTCCCAAACCCTATGCCAATTCCTCCACCACCACCCACTCGATTCTCCCCCCTCTCGATCTACTCCGCCTTTGCCTCTACGGTGCTGCCTCTCCCTCTTCTTCCCATCGTCTCTCCCTCTTTCATGACGTGGACTAGCAGCGGGGCGGCGGGCGAGCGACACTAGCTTCAAAGGGGATTCGGTCTCGGCGGCTCGGCTGAGAGAGAGCAACGTACATACCCGTAGCGTACCACGACGGCTGGTGTCGGACTGGGCACACCAATCTCGAGTGACGGCAGTAGCGAGCAAGCATGGGCGCGCGATGCAACCTCTAGGTCGCACGTAGCAATCCACACTCTCGTCCCTATCTCTTCTCGAGGCGGCCAAACAGCATGTTCAGACGTGTCTGCAAGGCTCCATGCAGTTAGATTTTAATTTCTTGATTGTAAGTTTGTACAAACTGAATCTACGAACAAATGCAAAAATATTTCACTATGCAAACTCCAACATTTGATCCGCGCTTGCAATAGTTCTGCCACTACTTTAGCCCGCACACACACATTCTGGAAAACAAAGGTTAGCATCCTTCCTCGTTCATACATTCATCCAAAGTTGTCAGAATCGTGACTCAAGTCTTAGAATCTTACGATCTTACGATCCAAACTAGCCCCTCCGATTCTACGATTTTGCTCATAGAATCTAAGTTTCTACGATCCTCATAGTTAAGATTCTACGATTCACGATCCTAGCAATGGAGCTCCGATCCGATTCAGAATCGCGATTCTGACAACTTTGCATTCATCCCTCTTCTGAAATGGTTTCACACCGTGCAGATTTATTCAATGGCCGAGGATTAATCTCAGGGGATCTGTGGTATAATGTCTAGCTACCAATTGGAAAAAACCAATCAGTTAACGAATTGAAGCAGTCTTGTCTGCAAGTGTACCACCTGTGGTGTTCTTGAAGAAAACGAGGCTGCTGTAGCTTCGCAAGTCTTGTTTGAACATCATCATATAGAAATTGGGCTCATCGCTTTATTGACATGCATGTCATCACTTATGAGAAGTCATTTTCAGTACCTTTGTTATTGCTTACAAACATGTTCACCAGGCGCAAACCGAAACAGATCCATCCAAGATGCTCAAGAATGTTTTCCTTTTGTGCTCTTTGGTTCTATCTTCTTGAACAACCCCACCAACACATTTGTAGTATAGGCCTAGAATAAGTGTCTGCTTAATTACTAACTTCATTTATTTTAGTTTTCCCATCGACAGTAAATTGTAGTACAAGATTGAATCTCAAGCCCACATGCATTCTGGAATGACCGTCGTTCAAACAAAGGTGAGACATCCTTGCTCATATACTCCCCTGGTTTCAGTTGTGATTGTTCAATCCCTATCCATTATATGTAGCTTGTGTTTCACTACTAGACCATTGTTCACTGTTCCAGCTGTGAAATATATTTTTAGATCATTTTAAATAGACTTTGTAACACATTTTCCTTACCAATGAGACAATACCATAACATGTTTCTTGGTTGTTTTCTACATGTTAAGAGTACTAATTACTACATGAATTTCTAATAAAAGAATCAATACAAGTATGCTCATATGCTAAATCGAGTCATACAGTAATATAAGATCCGTTCAACCGAGGAAGGCACCAAAAGAGGCTGTGAGCCGGAGCACAAGAGACCGCCACCATTAGTGCATCTACTTGCGCCACCTACCACATGACCACAACCCCTGGTACATAACTATTACTTAATGATACACATAAATGTGAGATTTTCCTACCTTATTTCAATTCTGTTTGAGCTTGCTTTTTTTTCCTGGTTTGTGAGAATATCTGGAATCATATAAGGTATGGTAAAATAGTTGATCAAGGCACTTCTATTTTGTTGGATTTTGAGAAGGCCGACTGGTTTCTCATGCTTTTAAATGATAATTACAAATGATGGGCAAATCCTCTATTTAATACATATAGCCTCCTTGTGTACATTAAGACTAATGCTTACTAATTGAATGGTGTAAACATGTTGATATCTATCAGTTGTCATGAATGCCACCCCATCAATTATTCTTGAGCTTAGTTTTGGCTTGCACATTTTGGTTTGGTGCTTAGTTCAAGGCCACATAGGTTCTGGCAAGAGGGGACCTTAAAAATTAGACTCCAATATTTAACAAAAGATTCTTAAACGTTCACGCACCATCAAGTGTCTGGTTTGCAATCTTTGTCACGCATTACTTTAGGTATCTCTGAGCTACAAAATGGGATAAACTTATTTTGAAAGAAGTTAAATCACATGATTATAATAGCAGTAATTTATTTTAATATTTTGCCGTGTCTTAAAGAAGTGGCTAATTTTACTCCAACGTTGGCGTGTGGTAGGTATCATAATTATTGCAGGAACATCTACATACATGCACATGCGCTGAGCTTTAACGAATTCATGCAATTCTCATTTGCTACACATGATCTAGATTTTATTTTCCCAGCTTCAAAGATATAGTAAGGACAGTCCGGGAAGCCAAGCTCGATTTATGATTTTGATTTGATAGATGGTGCTCTCTTACAGATACTAGCAAAAATGTTTTGTAGGTAATGTTGTCATTATTGTTTCCTTCCTTGTGACACTACTTGTGTAGCTATTTCCTCAATTGATTTGCCTCGCTAACATGTATTTTGTCTTTAGTTCAATGTAAGCAATTTTAAGTTGCTTAAGATGTAGCAATTGTTTCGCAACAACCCACTAGCATTTTGATATTGAGCTTAATATAACTTCTATTATCGTTGATCAGATGGAACTCTATGACATCATCTGAGCAAGTACACATTCAATCATCTACCCTGACGCGATGCAACAATATTTATCCCTTGGATCACAATGTATATAATTGTAGTATTACTGTGTAGAACGCATTGAGACTGTATAACTGTAGTATTACTGTTCAGAACGCATTGGGATTTTTTAAATAATAATATTGTCCAAAAGTTCAAAAATATTTGTACTGCCTATTTTTCTCTCGTATATTCCTGATGTTGCAACAATATATATCCCTTGGATCACAATGTATATAATTGTAGTATTACTGTGTAGAACGCATTGAGACTGTATAACTGTAGTATTACTGTTCAGAACGCATTGGGATTTTTTATATAATAATATTGTCCAAAAGTTCAAAAATATTTGTACTCCCTATTTTTCTCTCGTATATTCCTGATGTTGCAACAATATATATCCCTTGGATCACAATGTATATAATTGTAGTATTACTGTGTAGAACGCATTGAGACTGTATAACTGTAGTATTACTGTTCAGAATGCATTGGGATTTTTTAAATAATAATATTGTCCAAAAGTCCAAAAATATTTGTACTCCCTATTTTTCTCTCGTATATTCCTGATGTCTTTCCTTAATATATTTATTTTTTAGTTATTGTGATGGGAGCCTTTGTGGGAGTCCTTTTAGGAGTAAAAAGAGATCACAGTCTCGATCGCTACTTTTTTGTAGATCAACCACTAAATTTCTCTCTTGAGTTGCATACCATTATATTCCTATTATTTCTCTCTCTTCAGTTATATACCACTATATTCTGCAAAATGAAGGAGACAAGCACAATATTTAAATGTATTGCAAACAAATGTATACAAGTTACTTTTTATCCCTAACAACTAAAAGTCAAAATAGATGGGCGCAGCAACGCGCGCCATCAATGATCTAGTTAGTGGTTTATGTCATCTTCGTAATCCAAGAAAGATATAGCACACGCCGCTTGAGTCCATTTTACCAATGTACTACTACCTCTAGCTAAAAGATATAGGAATCCTAGATTGTGAAATCAAATTATCTAAATGATTTTAACCTTGAACAGCAATAATATCATATTTTTTGCCAGGTATATAAAAATAACAAGGAAAAACCTCGCATGAAAAAGAAGAGAAGCAAAACAAAACAAAATATATGTCTTCCATGAGAAATCTTACAATTTTATTACCCTTTATTCATTACAAATATATTAGAAAAACCAAAGTAGTAGTATGTGTCAAGAAACGACACTTATTTTTGAACTGGTACTGAGTTGCATATAGTATTTGTAATTGATAGTACTCGGGCGCTCACACGGGTGTGTCTACCAAGGGTACTCCGACCATAAGATTGTCACCTCGAATTCAGCACCATTGACACCAACAAGACGTCCCGTATGCAGGCCGTCGATGGCAGTTTTGAACTCAAGCTCGCCTCTAACAATTTCATCATGGGATCCACCGCGACGAAGGTCAAGTTCAATGGTCAGCGGCATGTGCATCGGCATGGCGAGCGCATGCCTCGCCAACGGAATCAGCTCCCCTGGTCGCACGCGCACTCCCTGCTGGACAGCAGCCTCGTTGTAGAAGAGCATGCAGCCGACGTCGAACAGCTTGCTGCGAGCAACAATCCTGCCGACGAGAACCTCTTCGTCTCGGGACTGCAGGCCAACAAGCTTCACGTCGACATGGCCTTGGACGCCGTTGCTCAGGACGGCGTAGATCACCTCTGCGGGGCCGTAGCCTGTGTGGACAGTCTCCGATATGACCATGTTGTAGTTGGAGAAGTCGCCGCCAACGACATCGCAGACTATCTTTCCGGTGATCTCTTCCTCCTTGTCGTCGTCGGCTTGCCCGTGGCTGCCATCATGGAGGTCGAGGCTGAAGACAATTGGACCGTATGCCGACGTGGCCACCGATGGCCCAGTGAGCACGATGTTACCCTGTTTGAATTCGGTAGAAGAAGAATGCTTGAAGGTCTTGTTTTCAGACACTAGTAGTACTATAATGCATGGAGTATTAATTAAGGAGCTATAGTGTTAAAAACTCTCTTATAATTATGGAATGAAACGAGTAGAAAGAAGGTAGTTCCTCCGTTTCTAAATATATTTATTTTTATTCTTTTAAGATTTCATTACGGATTATTCGTTCCATTCTTAAATACTCCCTCCGTTTCTTTTTAGTCCACATATAAGATTTGATCAAAGTCAAACTTCATAAACTTTGACTAAGTTTATAAAACAAAATATCAACATTTATAATATGAAATCAATATTAGTAGATGCATAATGATATTAATTTTCATAGCATATAGGTTATGATTATAGATGTTGATATCTTTTGATATATATTTGGTCAAACTTTGTTTCACTTGACTTTAATCAAATCTTATATGCAGACTAAAAAAACGGAGGAAGTATAAAACATTTTAGAGATTTTACTATAAACTACATACGGATGTATATAGACATGTTTTAAAATGTAGATTCATTCATTTACTCCGTATATAATTCATAATAAAATCTTTAAAAGTTCTTATATTTAGAAACGGGGAGTAGAAGAGATGGAACCAGGGGAATTACACCGTACCTGGTTGTCGCAGCAGGTTTGCTGCGAGGTGTGTTGACTCCAGCTGTAAATGAAGTCGCTGCTGCAGTGTGGCCACCGTGGAAAGAGATGGTGCCGCTGGGCGGGTCTCCTCCGGCGGTGGCGGGGATGCGCACGGCGAATACCTCCGCCATGTAGCGGCCGTGTTTGGGTAGCTCAGCGTACGCGAGCAGCTGCTCATCGTTCGGGGCGTCGCCGTAGCCGGTGGCGGCCACCGCCATGTTGCTTCGGATGACTAGCTTCAGAAGCCACACCACAGCCAAGGCTTGTTCGCCGTCGCCTATCCCGATACCATTGAATTTTCCGAAAATGGTTTTATCGTCCTTGTAACCCTTCTTCTTCCAGCTGAGCAGCGCGGTGGACGAGTCACCCCAATACTTGATGTAGTTGACCTCCTTGGTTGTGACGGACGATACCCGGTCCTGGCTCCAACCTTTGCTGACGACACCGGAGACAGGGATGAACCTCGCGGCCTCGCAGACGGCAACGGCGAGGGTCGCCACTGCTTCCTTTAACGGGTCGTTGGCACGGAGCATGTCGTCGTCGTCACCACCGTGGAGAGTACTGGCCTGCTTTTTGTTCCAGAGCGTGGCAGCTGCTTTCGCCATGCTAAACTTGTTGAGGTTCAAGTCCGGCAGTTCGTCGACACTACCGATTAGCGTATTGTAGTTGCCGTCGAAGCCTGCCATCACCGCCTTGTCGTCGACGAGCTTGTACTTGGTCCTCGGCTTGCTCAGCTGGAACCAGCTCCCTGTGCTGTTGGTGAAACCCATGATGTAGGCGTTGTCGTTCCCTGCGTCTTGCCGTGGAGCTCGACGTGGATCCACCGCGGCGGCTGCTCAACGGGCGTCGTCCCCTTGCCCGTGGCCAGCACGTGGCATGCTACCTTGGATTTTGGCCCTACTACCGTGTCAGGAGCAGGGCCGGCCAAAGCTTCGCGTACATTCTTAATGAACGTATCGTACGAGTCCGTCATCACGTTGAACGGCGTCACTGCAACGATGGGAGCAACTTTTTCCATAGCTGCAATTTCTGGAAAATAAATACCAGAGACAATTTCATCATCAGCAAACGTAACGAGGTAATTAAGAAGAAAACTCGATTGCACCACTATGTTTCTGCGCCAACATACCTACTACTTCAGCTGGCCGGGGAGAACTTGCAGCTCGTGGCGTTGTAAATCCACCGATGAGGCAATGAGCCTGCAGGGAGGGTGTGCGTCCTAAAATAGAGTCACAGATCGATGGCATGGGCTGCTAATAAAGAGTTGGGACGACCATGTGAAGGAATATGTTGACGAGTTCCAGTTGATTCAATTTGAAATTCTCTAAATCCTTGAAGATGTTCTCCAAACTAAATCACAAAGTAACAATAACCGAAAGTTTCACATATACTTCCTCCGTTTTTATTTACTCTGCGTATTAGCTTTGATCAAAGTCATGTTTTATAAACTTTGACAAAGTTTGTAGACAAAACATTAACATATTCAATAACAAATCAATACCATTATATTCATTATTGCTTTCACATCATGTAGAGTTGCTATGATACAAATTTTAATTTTTATCAACAAACTTGGTTAAACTTTATGAAGTTTGACTTCAATCAATTTTAATATGTATAGTAAATAAAAACAGGGTAGGTTTGAAGCTGTGATGAATCTAAGGGTTCGCATGGCTTGAGCCTACACTTAAAAAGTTAAAATCCGTGAATTTATTTTTAGTACTAAGTCTTGGTATATTTGACAGGTCAGATTCAAGAAAAACAGGTGCAGCCGGTCCATCTAATCCAACTAGGTCACGCCGAGCCTACTTTGCATTTCCGTCGTAGATTTGCTGTTGGTTTGAAGTGACATGAGCTTGGGCCAACATTGGATCCTTTTGGTCTATTGCCGTAGGGTCTTCTTTGCCCTGATTGATCTCATATTTCACAGGCTCGATCCTTTTCAAAGCGTTGCATTTGAATGGCCTTGGTTGAACTCAATTTCTTTGCAAATATTGAACATATGGTACAAAATACGAAAATCAACATGAGATATGTATTGTATTTCTATGTATAGTCAATGACACTATGTTGCATAATTCATGTGACAATTGAAAGATTTAGAGGCATAAATTACATACATGATAAGTATCAGCTACAGACAAATATTTATGTGTGTTCACTTGAGATGTCAGAGCATGTACTGTTGGGGAACGTCGCATGGGAAACAAAAAAATTTCTACGCGCACGAAGACCTATCATGATGATGTCCATCTACGAGAGGGGATGAGTGATCTACGTACCCTTGTAGACCGTACAGCAGAAGCGTTAGAGAACGCGGTTGATGTAGTGGAACGTCCTCACGTCCCTCGATCCGCCCCGCGAACAATCCCGCGATCAGTCCCACGATCTAGTACCGAACGCACGGCACCTCCGCGTTCAGCACACGTACAGCTCGACGATGATCTCGGCATTCTTGATCCAGCAAGAGAGACGGAGAGGTAGAAGAGTTCTCCGGCAGCGTGACGGCGCTCCGGAGGTTGGTGATAACCTTGTCTCAGCAGGGCTCCGCCCGAGCTCCGCAGAAACGCGATCTAGAGGAAAAACCGTGGAGGTATCTGGTCGGGCTGCCGTGGAAAAGTCGTCTCAAATCAGCCCTAAAACCTCCGTATATATAGGTGGGAGGGAGGGGGCCTTGCCTTGGGGCTCAAGGAGCCCCAAGGGGGTCGACCGAGTCCAAGGGGGAGGACTCTCCCCCCCAAACCGAGTTGGACTAGGTTTGGTGGGAGGGAGTCCCCCTTCCTTCCCACCTCCTCCTTTTTTTTTCTTTCTCTCTTGATTTTCTTCTCCTTGGCGCATAGGGCACTTGTGGGCTGTCCCACCAGCCCACTAAGGGCTGGTGTGGCTCCCTCAATGCCTATGGGCTTCCCCGGGGTGGGTTGCCCCCCCCCGGTGAACTCCCGGAACCCATTCGTCATTCCCGGTACATTCCCGTTAACTCCGAAAACCTTCCGGTAATCAAATGAGGTCATCCTATATATCAATCTTCGTTTCCGGACCATTCCGGAAACCCTCGTGACGTCCGTGATCTCATCCGGGACTCCGAACAACATTCGGTAACCAACCATATAACTTAAATACGCATAAAACAACGTCGAACCTTAAGTGTGCAGACCCTGCGGGTTCGAGAACTATGTAGACATGACCCGAGAGACTCCTCGGTCAATATCCAATAGCGGGACCTGGATGCCCATATTGGATCCTACATATTCTACGAAGATCTTATCGTTTGAACCTCACTGCCAAGGATTCGTATAATCCCGTATGTCATTTCCTTTGTCCTTCGGTATGTTACTTGCCCGAGATTCGATCGTCAGTATCCGCATACCTATTTCAATCTCGTTTACCGGCAAGTCTCTTTACTCGTTTCGTAATACAAGATCCCGCAACTTACACTAAGTTACATTGCTTGCAAGGCTTGTGTGTGATGTTGTATTACCGAGTGGGCCCCGAGATACCTCTCCGTCACACGGAGTGACAAATCCCAGTCTTGATCCATACTAACTCAACTAACACCTTCGGAGATACCTGTAGAGCATCTTTATAGTCACCCAGTTACGTTGCGACGTTTGATACACACAAAGCATTCCTCCAGTGTCAGTGAGTTATATGATCTCATGGTCATAGGAATAAATACTTGACACGCAGAAAACAGTAGCAACAAAATGACACGATCAACATGCTACGTCTATTAGTTTGGGTCTAGTCCATCGCGTGATTCTCCCAATGACGTGATCCAGTTATCAAGCAACAACACCTTGTTCATAATCAGAAGACACTGACTATCATTGATCAACTGGCTAGCCAACTAGAGGCATGCTAGGGACGGTGTTTTGTCTATGTATCCACACATGTAAATGAGTCTTCATTCAATACAATTATAGCATGGATAATAAACTATTATCTTGATACAGGAATTATAATAATAACCATATTTATTATTGCCTCTAGGGCATAATTCCAACAGTCTCCCACTTGCACTAGAGTCAATAATCCAGCCCTCACATCACCATGTGAATTACATTGTAACAAATCTAACACCCATACAGTTCTGGTGTCGATCATGTTTTGGCCGTGGAAGAGGTTTAGTCAGCGGGTCTGCTACATTCAGATCCGTGTGCACCTTGCATATATTTACGTCCTCTTCCTCGACGTAGTCGCGGATGAGGTTGAAGCGTCGTTTGATGTGTCTGGTCTTCTTGTGAAACCGTGGTTCCATTGCTAAGGCAATGGCACCCGTGTTGTCATAGAACAAGGTTATTGGATCCAGTGCACTTGGCACCACTCCAAGATCCGTCAAGAACTGCTTCATCCAGACACCCTCCTTAGCCGCCTCCGAGGCAGCCATGTACTCCGCTTCACATGTAGAATCTGCTACGACGCTTTGCTTGGAACTGCACCAGCTTACTGCACCCCCATTAAGAATAAATACGTATCCGGTTTGCGACTTAGAGTCGTCCGGATCTGTGTCAAAGCTTGCATCGACGTAACCTTTTACGGCGAGCTCTTCGTCACCTCCATACACGAGAAACATCTCCTTAGTCCTTTTCAGGTACTTCAGGATATTTTTGACCGCTGTCCAGTGATCCACTCCTGGATTACTCTGGAACCTACCTGCCATACTTATGGCCAGGATAACATCCGGTCTAGTGCACAGCATCGCATACATGATAGAACCTATGGCTGAAGCATAGGGGACGGAGCGCATATGCTCTCTATCTTCATCAGTTGCTGGGCACTGAGTCTTACTCAATCTCGTACCTTGTAAAACTGGCAAGAACCCTTTCTTGGACTGTTCCATTTTGAACCTCTTCAAAACTTTATCAAGGTATGTGCTTTGTGAAAGTCCTATCAGGCGTTTTGATCTATCCCTATAGATCTTAATGCCTAGAATGTAAGCAGCTTCTCCTAGGTCCTTCATAGAGAACTTTTATTCAAGTAACCTTTTATGCTCTCCAAAAGCTCTACGTTGTTTCCAATCAGTAATATGTCATCCACATATAATATTAGAAACGCCACAGAGCTCCCACTCACCTTCTTGTAAATACAAGATTCTCCAACCACTTGTATAAACCCAAATGCCTTGATCACCTCATCAAAGCGTTTGTTCCAACTCCAAGATGCTTGCACCAGTCCATAAATGGATCGCTGGAGCTTGCACACTTTGTTAGCATTCTTAGGATCGACAAAACCTTCGGGTTGCATCATATACAACTCTTCCTTAAGGAAACCGTTAAGGAACGCCGTTTTGACATCCATCTGCCAGATTTCATAATCGAAAAATGCAGCTATTGCTAACATAATTCTGACGGACTTAAGCATTGCTACGGGTGAGAAAGTCTCATCGTAGTCAATTCCTGGAACTTGTGAAAAACCCTTTGCCACAAGTCGAGCTTTATAAACGGTCACATTACCGTCAGCGTCCGTCTTCTTCTTAAAGATCCATTTGTTCTGAATAGCCTTGCGGCCCTCAGGTAGTATCTCCAAAGTCCACACTTTGTTCTCATACATGGATCCTATCTCGGATTTCATGGCTTCTAGCCATTTGTTGGAATCTGGGCCCACCATTGCTTCGTCATAATTTGCAGGTTCATTGTTGTCCAACAACATGATTGATAAGACGGGATTACCGTACCACTCTGGAGCAGCGCGTGATCTCGTCGACCTGCGTGGTTCAACAGAAACTTGAACTGGAGTTTCATGATCATCATCATTAACTTCCTCCTCAACCGATGTCGCAACGACAGAGGTTTTCCCTTGCCCTACGCCACCATCCAGAGGGATGAGAGGTTCGACAACCTCGTCAAGTTCTATCTTCCTCCCACTCAATTCTCTCGAGAGAAACTCCTTCTCGAGAAAAGCTCCGTTCTTAGCAACAAACACTTTGCCCTCGGATTTGAGATAGAAGGTGTACCCAACTGTCTCTTTTGGGTAACCTATGAAGACGCACTTTTCCGCTTTGGGTTCCAGCTTTTCAGGCTGAAGCTTTTTGACATAAGCATCACATCCCCAAACTTTAAGAAACGACAACTTTGGTCTTTTGCCATACCACAGTTCGTATGGTGTCGTCTCAACGGATTTTGATGGTGCCCTATTTAAAGTGAATGCAGCTGTTTCTAATGCATAACCCCAAAATGATAACGGCAAATCAGTAAGAGACATCATAGATCGCACCATCTCTAACAAAGTACGATTACGACGTTCGGACACACCATTACGCTGTGGTGTTCCAGGCGGTGTTAACTGTGAAACAATTCCACATTGTCTTAAGTGAGCACCAAACTCGAAACTCAGATATTCACCCCCACGATCAGAACGTAGGAACTTGATCTTCTTGTTACGGTGATTTTCCACTTCACTCTGAAATTGCTTGAACTTTTCAAATGTTTCAGACTTGTGCTTCATCAAGTAGACATAACCATATCTACTTAAATCGTCAGTGAAGGTGAGAAAATAACGATATCCGCCGCGTGCCTCCATGCTCATTGGACCACACACATCGGTATGTATGATTTCCAACAAGTCACTTGCACGCTCCATTGTTCCGGAGAAGGGAGTCTTAGTCATCTTGCCCATGAGGCATGGTTCGCACGTGTCAAGTGAATCAAAGTCAAGTGACTCCAAAAGTCCATCAGCATGGAGTTTCTTCATGCGCTTTACACCAATATGACCCAAGCGGCACTGCCACAAAAATATGGCGCTATCATTGTTTACTCTAACTCTTTTGGTCTCAATGTTATGTATATGCGTATCGCTATCAAGATTCAATATGAACAATCCTCTCACATTCGGTGCATGACCATAAAAGATGTTACTCATAGAAATAGAACAACCATTATTCTCAGACTTAAAGGAGTAACCGTCTCGCAATAAACAAGATCCAGATATAATGTTCATGCTCAACGCAGGCACTAAATAACAATGATTTAAGCTCATCACTAATCCCGATGGTAGCTGAAGTGACACTGTGCCGACGGCGATTGCATCAACCTTGGAACCATTTCCTACGCGCATCGTCACTTCGTCTTTCGCCAGCCTTCGTCTATTCCGCAGTTCCTGCTTCGAGTTGCAAATGTGAGCAACAGAACCGGTATCGAATACCTAGGCACTACTACGAGAGCCGGTTAAGTACACATCAATAACATGTATATCAAATATACCTGATTTTTCTTTGCCCGCCTTCTTATCTGCCAGATACTTGGGGCAATTGCGCTTCCAGTGACCCATACCCTTGCAATAGAAACACTCCGTTTCAGGCTTAGGTCCAGCTTTGGGTTTCTTCGGCGGATTGGCAACAGGCTTGCCACTCTTCTTCGAATTGCCCTTCTTGCCTTTGCCGTTTCTCTTGAAACTAGTGGTCTTATTCACCATCAACACTTGATGCTCTTTACGGAGTTCAGACTCTGCGACTTTCAACATCGCAAACAACTCACCGGGAGACTTGTTCATCCCTTGCATGTTGTAGTTCAACACAAAGCCTTTGTAGCTTGGCGGCAGTGATTGAAGGATTCTGTCAGTGATAGCTTCTTGCGGGAGTTCAATCCCCAATTCAGCTAGACGGTTTGAGTACCCAGACATTTTGAGCACATGTTCACTGACAGATGAGTTTTCCTCCATCTTGCAAGCATAGAATTTATCGGAGGTCTCATACCTCTCGATCCGGGCGTTCTTCTGAAAGATAAACTCCAACTCCTGGAACATCTCAAATGCTCCATGACGCTCAAAGCGACGTTGAAGTCCCGGTTCTAAGCCATACAAGACTGCACATTGAACTATTGAGTAGTCCTCCTTACGTGCTAACCAAGCGTTCTTAACATCCTGATCAGCCGTAGCGGGTGGTTCATCTCCTAGCGCAGCATTAAGGACATAATCCTTCTTTCCAGCTTGTAAGATTAGCTTAAGATTACGAGCCCAGTCTACAAAGTTGCTTCCATCATCTTTCAACTTAGCTTTCTCTAGGAACGTATTAAAATTCAGGATGACAGTCGCGTGAGCCATGATCTACAACACAAATATATTCAAACTGGACTTAGACTATGTTCAAGATAATTAGAGTTCAACTTAATCAAATTATGTGCTAAACTCCCACTCAAAAAGTACATCTCTCTAGTCATTTGAGTGGTTCATGATCCACTTACACTATCCCAAGTCCGATCATCACGTGAGTTGGGTATAGTTTCAGTGGTAAGCATCCCTATGCTAATCATATCAACTATATGATTCACGATCGACCTTTCGGTCTCATGTGTTCTGAGGCCATGTCTGCACATGCTAGGCTCGTCAAGCTTAACCCGAGTGTTCCGCGTGCGCAACTGTTTTGCACCCGTTGTATGTGAACGTTGAGTCTATCACACCCGATCATCACGTGGTGTCTCGAAACGACGAACTGTAGCAACGGTGCACAGTCGGGGAGAACATAATTTCGTCTTGAAATTTTAGTGAGAGATCACCTCATAATGCTACCGTCGTTCTAAGCAAAATAAGGTGCATAAAAGGATTAACATCACATGCAATTCATAAGTGACATGATATGGCCATCATCACGTGCTTCTTGATCTCCATCACCAAAGCACCGGCACGATCTTCTTGTCACCGGCGCCACACCATGATCATCCATCAACGTGTTGCCATCGGGGTTGTCGTGCTACTTATGCTATTACTACTAAAGCTACATCCTAGCAAAATAGTAAACGCATCTGCAAGCACAAACGTTAGTATAAAGACAACCCTATGGCTCCTGCCGGTTGCCGTACCATCGACGTGCAAGTCGATATTTCTATTACAACATGATCATCTCATACATCCAATATATCACATCACATCGTTGGCCATATCACATCACAAGCATATCCTGCAAAAACAAGTTAGACGTCCTCTAATTTTGTTGTTGCATGTTTTACGTGGTGACCAAGGGCATCTAGTAGGATCGCATCTTACTTACGCAAACACCACAACGGAGATATATGAGTTGCTATTTAACCTCATCCAAGGACCTCCTCGGTCAAATCCGATTCAACTAAAGTTGGAGAAACCGTCACTTGCCAGTCATCTTTGAGCAAAGGGGGTTACTCGTAACGATGAAACCAGTCTCTCGTAAGCGTACGAGTAATGTCGGTCCAAGCCGCTTCAATCCAACAATACCGCGGAATCAAGAAAAGACTAAGGAGGGCAGCAAAACGCACATCACCGCCCACAAAAACTTTTGTGTTCTACTCGAGAAGACATCTACGCATGAACCTAGCTCATGATGCCACAGTTGGGGAACGTCGCATGGGAAACAAAAAATTTCCTACGCGCACGGAGACCTATCATGGTGATGTCCATCTACGAGAGGGGATGAGTGATCTACGTACCCTTGTAGACCATACAGCAGAAGCGTTAGAGAACGCGGTTGATGTAGTGGAACGTCCTCACGTCCCTCGATCCGCCCCGCGAACAATCCCGCGATCTAGTACCGAACGGACGGCACCTCCGCGTTCAGCACACGTACAGCTCGACGATGATCTCGGCCTTCTTGATCCAGCAAGAGAGACGGAGAGGTAGAAGAGTTCTCCGGCAGCGTGACGGCGCTCCGGAGGTTGGTGATGACCTTGTCTCAGCAGGGCTCCGCCCGAGCTCCGCAGAAACGCGATCTAGAGGAAAAACCGTGGAGGTATGTGGTCGGGCTGCCGTGGAAAAGTCGTCTCAAATCAGCCCTAAAACCTCCGTATATATAGGTGGGAGGGAGGGGGCCTTGCCTTGGGGCTCAAGGAGCCCCAAGGGGGTCGGCCGAGTCCAAGGGGGAGGAATCTCCCCCCCAAACCGAGTTGGACTAGGTTTGGTGGGAGGGAGTCCCCCTTCCTTCCCACCTCCTCCTTTTTTTTTTCTTTCTCTCTTGATTTTCTTCTCCTTGGCGCATAGGGCACTTGTGGGCTATCCCACCAGCCCACTAAGGGCTGGTGTGGCTCCCTCAATGCCTATGGGCTTCCCCGGGGTGGGTTGCCCCCCCGGTGAACTCCCGGAACCCATTCGTCATTCCCGGTACATTCCCGGTAACTCCGAAAACCTTCCGGTAATCAAATGAGGTCATCCTATATATCAATCTTCGTTTCCGGACCATTTCGGAAACCCTCGTGACGTCCATGATCTCATCCGGGACTCCGCACAACATTCGGTAACCAACCATATAACTCAAATACGCATAAAACAACGTCGAACCTTAAGTGTGCAGACCCTGCGGGTTCGAGAACTATGTAGACATGACCCGAGAGACTCCTCGGTCAATATCCAATAGCGGGACCTGGATGCCCATATTGGATCCTACATATTCTACGAAGATCTTATCGTTTGAACCTCAGTGCCAAGGATTCGTATAATCCCGTATGTCATTCCCTTTGTCCTTCGGTATGTTACTTGCCCGAGATTCGATCGTCAGTATCCGCATACCTATTTCAATCTCGTTTACCGGCAAGTCTCTTTACTCGTTCCGTAATACAAGATCCCGCAACTTACACTAAGTTACATTGCTTGCAAGGCTTGTGTGTGATGTTGTATTACCGAGTGGGCCCCGAGATACCTCTCCGTCACACGGAGTGACAAATCCCAGTCTTGATCCATACTAACTCAACTAACACCTTCGGAGATACCTGTAGAGCATCTTTATAGTCACCCAGTTACGTTGCGACGTTTGATGCACACAAAGCATTCCTCCGGTGTCAGTGAGTTATATGATCTCATGGTCATAGGAATAAATACTTGACACGCAGAAAACAGTAGCAACAAAATGACACGATCAACATGCTACGTCTATTAGTTTGGGTCTAGTCCATCACGTGATTCTCCCAATGACGTGATCCAGTTATCAAGCAACAACACCTTGTTCATAATCAGAAGACACTGACTATCATTGATCAACTGGCTAGCCAACTAGAGGCATGCTAGGGACGGTGTTTTGTCTATGTATCCACACATGTAAATGAGTCTTCATTCAATACAATTATAGCATGGATAATAAACTATTATCTTGATACAGTAATTATAATAATAACCATATTTATTATTGCCTCTAGGGCATAATTCCAACATGTACAGCCGGACCCCTCAAAGACCCTTCGTACGTTCGCGGACGCGCCTGATCAGTGACCAAATAGGAGAAATAAGAAAAAAAAATGACTCAACCGGACACCTCATATCGTCCGGGTTGTTCGCAAACCCTTATATCCATCTTAAATATGGGAATGACATGAGGGCTCACGGACTCGCCTGGACACGTCTGATCAGTCTATCACATAGAACGCGACCTCATCCCAGACCATCTTTTTTTATTCATTCTTTTCGTTTTCTCTCTTTCTCTCCATCAATCACATGTAAGTGACCAGACATATAAAAAAGAAATAAGAAATGTAGCTGCACGAACGAACAAATAATAGACACGTTCGGTCACTGACCAGGTGCGTCCGCGGAAGTTTAAGGACCCGAACTTACAAATCATGGCTGAAGATGCTCTAAGCGCACACTTATTTTTACTAGGTCCCAGTGCCATGAAAGATTTATATATCAACAGTGGATGGAGGGTGCATCGTGCTAAGGAAAGAGAATCAGACGTGTTTGTCTTTAATAAAAACTAACGTGCAATGTGTGAGTGTGAGTGTGAGACACGGGCACATGGCAACTCCAAGGACAACTATAGGGTGTTAGGACCAGACTCACGTGTTTCTCATTCAGCAAAACAATGCGTGATTCATGCATGGCTCCCTGCCAGCAATATGCACTTATTATTTGTTGACATGTAATACTTCCCTACACGCAAGCGATTTCACCTTCTCTGCCTTCTCTGCATAAGCACAATAATAGAAGAAGCCGCAACTTGTGAAAAAATATTGACTATAAAATTACGCAAATATTCTAAAACTTTTTACTTCCTTCGTTTCTAAATACATTTTTTCTAAATGTTTCACTACAAACTACATAGAGATGTAGATAAATATGTTTTAGAGTGTAAACATATTCATTTTGCTTCGCGTGTAATTCCTATTAAAATATCTAAAAACACTTATATATAAAAACGGAGGGACTATTTGTTTATGAATAAAATGCTCCCACGGGTCCTTAAACTTGGCAGCGTGCGTCATCTAGTTCCCGGATCCGTGTCCCTAAAATTGGTTAGAGCATCTCTAACAGACTCCTTATATCGCATCGACCCATAAAATAACCATCATTTTACGGTTTTGCATGAAAAAAGTGACCCGAACAAACACCGTAAACATGTCCGACCCTTCATTTTTTAAGGGGAGCCGTAAATTGCCCCCTCCGACCCACAAAAACATAGTCTCCCCACGCCCGGTTGGTGCCCTTTATTTCGCAAAAGCGATTGGCGGGAGGGACATTTCAGCACGTGCATTTCCCTCAACCATCCCGCAACCACCCGACACCGTCACCGCACGTCCGCCGCCTTCGATTTCAACCATGTCCGCCGACGGAATCACGTTGTCAGGCCGCTCCAGACCCGTGTCCACCTCGCCGCTTCGCCGCTTTCTCGGATCCGTCGAGCCGTCGTCCTGGATCGACCGCCGCCCAGTTGCCACCCCCGGATCCGTCGAGCCGCGCCGTCCCCGAGTCGCCGCCCCGGATTTCCGAGCCGAGTCGCCCCCGGGTTGCCGCCGCCCCGGGTCGACCGCCATCGGTGAGTCCTTTTCTGCCCCTTCTAGTTCGACTTAGAGAGCAATTTGTAGATGAATTTCCCTTCATGCGAGCTCGGGTGCGATTTGAAGATGGATTTGAGCCCTTGAGAGGGTTTTTTCTCGAGGGTTCGTCCTCGTCCGACGACTCAAACATGGAGTCGCTGCTCGAGAGCCATCTACAACAGATGGTGGTGGTGGTGCTCGCCGAGAAGGAGTACGGGGACCGGAACCGAAAGAGACAGCGAGGATCATCTGTCGGCCGTCTTTGCATCCCTCGCGACTACCATCTCGGGAACATGATGTTGATGCAAGACTACTTCACGGACAATCGCACATATCCGCCGCACCTCTTCCTGAGAAGGTATCAAATGCGCCAACCCTTTTCATTTGTTTGCTTTGGTACTGGTGATGCTCCTACTTGCAACTACAAGGTGAATGGGCATGAGTACACAAAGAGATACTATCTTGTAGATGTTATTTAACCTTCTTGGTGTACATTTGTTAAGAGCATAAAAAAACCAAAACTAAGAAGCATATTGAATTTGTAAAGGCCCAAGAGGCTGCCCAAAAATATATTGAAAGAGCCTTTTGGGTTTTGCAATCTAGGTTTGCCATGATTCGTGGTCCAGCTTGTTTTTGGGACAAACGAACCCTGAAGTACATCTCGGTTTGATTCTTCACAACATGATCATCGAAGATGAGGGTGACATGAACTTGGAGTTCTCCTACGACAATGTCGATAGCCATGTGAACCCAGCTAGAGAGCCTGACCGGATACAAGCATTAGACATACTGACAAATTGAAGACGCAAACACCCACTATCAGCTTTAGGAGGATCTCATTGAGCGCCATTGGCAAAGGCATGAGCGGTAAAACCTGCCATTTTTACATTCATTTCATCTAATTCATGTGTGAATTGTATTAATGTTCTATTCAGGACAATTTTTGTATTGAATTATTAGTTTGATTCGGTGATATGAATAATTATTGTAATTTGAATGATTGTTATATTATAATATTGACATTTTACCTGATGTTGAATTCATAATTCTGTGTAATATATGACATATGTGTTGACGGGGAGATGACCCCGGGGTAGGGTGATTTGAGCACTTCCCGGTCCTCCTTTAAAAAAACAACACAGGGCGGCCTCTCCTCCCCGGAAGGCCGGTCACCCATGGACAGCAGCGTAGTCGAATTGGCTCGTGGCAGAGCCATTATCCATCCGGTTCGACTACGTCCCGCCAGCCGGATGGGTCAGCCCTAGTGACATCGCCCTGACAAGCGCATTAGGGGTGCATTATCAAAGGCATGGCTACAGCGGCCCAGGTACCGCTCACCTGACCGTGTGTGGCTACAGTGGAGGCGGTCGTACCACTGACCCTCGCCGACTGTGACCAGTCGAGGTGATACAGTGGTAGCACGCCCGCCATCCACTCCATTACCTGCCCCGGCATGGCTATAGTGCAGTCGGTCGTACTGCTGACTGCAGCCGTTGCCACAAGACGATGCCACACAGTGCAACCCATACCGTCGCATGACGAGCATGCTCCAATAGCAGTGACTGGCCGATGGGCCCCAACTCCCAACGGGGCCCTACAGCCGGCACGCCCTATGCGCGACAAGACCCCCCAACCGGTTGGCCCTTGGTCGGCTAGAGAGGCTGCTAGCCGGGTCCCTCCGGTACCCTTTATGCTTCTTGTAAGCCAACGGGTTGGCATATAAAACCCCATGGTACCGCACCATGCAAGGGGTTGGCCGATCACGCGCACACACACTCATACAGTAGAGGTAGAGAAGGCTATCAGATTCTTCTTCCCCCTCCGTCGCACAGCTCAAGGAGCGCCATTGTAATCACATCCGGTTCATCAACCAAACAAGCAGGACTAGGGGTGTTACCTCCCACGGAGGGCCCCGGACCTGGATACATCGTGTGTCTCGCACCGCTTGTCCCCCAATCCCGTTTCCCGAGCTCGCCGGCATCCTTACGACCCCAATCACTCTCTAAGCGGAAGAGTGAATCTACATACCCTTGTAGATCGCTAAGCGGAAGCGTATGTAACGCGTTGATGTAGTGGAATATCTTCGCGATCCAAATCGCAGCCCGTCCCACGATCTCATCATGATCCGTCCCGCGATCCCATCACGATCCATCCTGATCTAGTGCCGAACGGATGACACCTCCGCGTTCAGCACACGTACAGCTCGATGACGATCCCTGATACGTCTCCATCGTATCTACTTTTCCAAACTCTTTTGCCCTTGTTTTAGACTCTAATTTGCATGATTTGAATGGAACTAACCTGGATTGACGTTGTTTTCAGCAGAATTGCCTTGGTGTTATTTTTGTGCAGAAATCGAAGTTCTCCAAATGTCCTGAAAATTTACGGGGAGCATTTTTGGAAAATAAGAAAAATATATGCGCCAAGTTCCACCTGAGGGGTTGGGCCAGTGGGCCACAAGGCCTGGCTCCACCACCACCCCCCTGGTGGCGGTGGGCAGGCTTGTGGGGCCCACACAGCTCTGCCGCCCCCAACCTCAGGTCTATAAGTTCACTTTCATCCCAGAAAAAAATAAAAAGAGAAGTTTTCGTCGCGTTTGCGATATGGAGGCGCCGCCACCACCCTATTCTTCATCTGGAGGGCAGATCTGGAGTCCGTCTTGGGCTCCGGAGAGGGGAAATCGTCGCCATCGTCATCATCAACCTTCTTCCCTCTCCAATTCCATGAAGCTCTTCGTCATTCGTGAGTAATCTATTCGTAGGCTCGCTGGGCGGAGATGAGTAAGATGAGATCTATCATGTAATCGAGTTAGTTTTGATGGGGATTGATCCCTAGTATCCACTATGTTCTGAGATTGATGTTGCTACTACTTTGCCATGCTTAATGCTTGTCACTAGGGCCCGAGTGCCATGATTTCAGATCTGAAATTATTATGTTGTCACCAATATATGTGTGTTTTAGATCCGATATTGCAAGTTGTAGTTACCTACTATGTGTTATGATCGGGCAACCCCGGAGTTACAATAACCGGAACCACTCCCGGTGATGACCATAGTTTGAGGAGTTCAGGTGTTCACCAAGTACTAATGCGTTGGTCTGGTTCTTTATTAAAATGAGAACCTTAATATCCCGTAGTTTCCTTTTGGAAACCGCTGCCACACGAGGGATGGACAATAGATGTCATGCAAGTTCTTTTCCCTAAGCACGTATGACGACACACGAATGCATGCCTACATCACATTGACGAACGGGAGCTAGCTACATATCTCTCCGTGTTATAACTATTGCATGATGAATATCATTCAAACAAATCACCGACCCATTGTCTACGAGTTTGTCCTACTGCTGATGTTACTTGTCTTGCTCTGCTGCTATTACCACTGTTGCTACTGTTGTTACTTGTCTTGCTCTGCTGCTGTTACCACTGTTGCTACTACTGTCGCTTGCTACTGTTGCTACTTGCTACTGCTGTCACTACTGCTGTTCCTTTCCATTGTTATTGCTTGTTACACTGCTGCTACCTGCTACAATACTTTTTCGCTGGTCGTTGACGGGAACTGACAACTTCCGTCAATGAGGCAACTTGGCGCCATTGATACAATCGTTAGGAATAGTCTGCCGTCAACAGATCATTTCTGACACCGTTGTTGTCATACTACTTTGCTGTTACTACTTTGCTTGCAGATACTAATCTTTCAGGTGTGGTTGAATTTGACATATTCAGCTGCTAATACTTGAGAGTATCCTCTCACCTCCTATAGACGTACCAACAAATTTGGGTCGAATACTCTAACCTCGAAAACTGCTACGATCCCACGCGCTGGTGGGCGTCAACAACATTCTTCTAGTTTCGATTGCCGGAGAGTGCTAGCAGCATTCTTCTGGTGCCGTTGCAAAGGGGAAGAACAGTTGACATCAAGCATTTTTCTGGCGCCGTTGCCGGGGAGGTATTGCTATATTCTCTGAGTCACTTGGAATTTATATCTGCTGATCACTATGAAGAATCTGAAGGATCCTAAGACCAAAGTCTTGCCCTCAACTACGAGGGGAGGTAAGGAATTGCCATCTAGCTCTGCACTTGATTCACCTTCAGTTATGAGTAAGTTTGCGACATCACCTCCTGTTAGAAATCTTGATATGTCGCATGTGCTTGATGATGCTACTGCTAGAGATGCTATGCTTGATATTATGCCTGATGATACTATGCTTGATACCATGCCTGATGCTATGCTTGATACTGCTAGAGATGCTATGCTTGATACTGCTTTGCCTGATGATGCTAGAGATGCTATTTTGCCTAATGATGCTATGCTTGATACTGCTAGAGACACTACGTTGCCTGATGTTCCACTAGGGGTGTTCCTTGATGATCATATTGCTAGAGTTACTGCCAATGCTCGTGATGCTTGTGAAACTGCCGATACTATTGAGATAGAACCTGCTTTTGCTCCTGCTAGACCTAGCTCTCCTAGATATGAATTGCCTGATATACCTGAGGGTTACGTTATGGAGGGAGAGATAGCTGAGGATTTTCTTGCGTGTAAGGATGCCTATGACGCTGAAAAATTACTTGTCAAGTAGAAGGAAAAATCTCTGAAAGCTAAGATGAAATACGACCCAAAGTTTGCCACTTCACCTATCTTTATCACCGATAAGGATTATGAATTCTCTGTCGATCCTAAGATAATATCTCTAGTCGAATCTGATCCTTTTCACGGTTATGAGTCTGAGACGGTCGTAGCCCATCTTGCCAAACTACACGATATAGCCACCCTTTTCACTAATGAGGAGAAGATCCGTCACTACTATATCCTTAAGATGTTTCCTTTCTCTCTAAAGGATGACGCTAAAGCCTGGTTCACCTCTCTTGCTCCTAGATGTGTGAGTAGTCCCCAGGAGATGGTCTATTATTTCCGTGAGAAATATTTCCCTGCCCATAAGAAGCAAGCTGCATTGCAGGAAATATACAACTTTGCTCAACTCCACGAAGAGAGTCTCCCAAAAGCTTGGGGGAGGCTCGTCCAGCTACAAAATGCTTTGCCTGATCACCCTCTTAAGAAGAACGAGATACTTGATATCCTCTATAACGGACTTTCTGATGCCTCTATAGACCACCTAGATAGTTGTCCCGGTTGTGTTTTTAGGGAACGAACTATAGAACAAGCTGAGACTCTACTGAATAATATCTTGATCAACGATAATGCTTGGACTATTCCCGAACCACCTCCTAAGCCAACTCCGAAGAAAAGAGGTGTTCTATTCCTCAGTCCCGAAGATATGCAAGAATCCAAGAAATCTATGCAAGAGAAAGGCATTAGATCTGAAGATGTCAAAAATCTACCACCTATCAAAGAAATCCATGGTCTCGATAACCCGATACAGGTAGTAGAAGTAAATTCTCTGCGTAGGTTTGATGAGAGTGATATTCCTTTTGATAAACCTGCTAGCCTATGCTTTGATGAATTTGACAACTTTGTTGCCAAACAACAGAGTTTCAATGAGTATGTTAGCAGACACTTGAAACAAAGTACTCATATGCTTAGCCATTTAAGTGCTTGTGTAGACAGAAATGTCAATGATCTGAAGCTTCTCAGTAAACATGCCTCTATGATTACTACTCAGGTAGAACAAGTACTTAAAGCTCAGAATGACTTGCTCAATGAATTAAATGACAACTCTGTCAGAGTCATTGCTAGAGGAGGCAAAATGACTCAGGAAGCTTTTATCCTGAAGGTCATCCTAAGAGAATTGATCAAGATTCTCAAGGAATCAATGCTAATACACCCAGTCATCCTAAGGAGAAGAAGAAGGATGATAGAAACCTACATGCTAGTTCACCAAATATTGTCACACCTGAAGAACCTAATAATATTTCTGCGTCTGATGCAGAGACACAATCTGGTGATGAACATGAACCTAGTGACAATATGGACAGTGATGTTCATAATAATGTTCAACCTAGCAATGATGAGGATGTGGAGATTGAACCTACGGTTAATCCTGATAACCCACAACCTAAGAAATACGATAAGAATGACTTCACTGCTAGGAAGCATGGTAAAGAAAGGGAGCCATGGGTTTCAGAGACCTATGCCCTTCCCTCCTAAGCCATCCAAGAAAAAGGATAATGAGGATTTTGAGCGCTTTGTTGAGATGATAAGACCCGTCTTTCTGCAGATGCGGTTAACTGATATGCTCAAGATGTCTCCGTATGCCAAGTACATGAAAGATATTGTGACTAATAAACGGAAGATACTAGATCTTGAGATCTCCACCATGCTTGCCAGTTACACTTTCAAAGGTGGAACTCCTAAGAAACTTGGTGATCCCAGAGTACCCACTATACCTTGATCCATTAAAGGAAACTCCGTAAGAACTGCCTTATGTGACCTTGGAGCCGATGTTAGTGTTATGCCGCTCTCTCTTTATCGTAGACTTGAACTGGATAAGTTGACACCCACTGAAATTTCTCTGCAAATGGCCGACAAATCAACTGCTTTCCCTATCGGCATTTGCGAGGATGTGCCTGTTGTGGTTGCTAACACCACTATCTTAACAGACTTTGTTATCTTGGCTATTCCCGAGGACGATGCCATGGTTGTTATCCTCGGAAGACCCTTTTTAAACACTGTAGGGGCTGTTATAGATTGCAACAAAGGCAATGTCACTTTCCATGTCAACGGTAATGAGCACACCGTGCACTTTCCGAAGAAACGATATCAAGTACATTGCATCAATGCTATCGAAAAGACTTCATCGATTCTTATTGGGAGCTTTGAATGCCCTATTCCTCGTGTCAAGATGAAGTATGATTTGCTTGTTGGGGAGATACATATCCCCATTGAGGTGACTTAGTGGCTATTCGAAAATTCTCCGTTCTCTCTTGCAATTCGACAAGGTTTTGTCATAAGGATTTGATCAACCCCATTGACGGATTTCTTTCGATGACCATGAAACAGATGAATCAAAGAGTCACGTACCTCTGTTTTGAGCTTTCATTTTCTGTTGCTTAGAAGAAAAATGATAGAATTAGTTTAGCTTTTCCCGTTTTCTGTTTTAGCGTCCCGGAGAAAAATACCTCGAAAATAAAAGTTCTCCGATGGTCGTGAAAATCTAGTATGATTTTTTTTTGGAATTTTTGAAAACTATTGGGCCTAAGAGCCGGCCTAGGGGCCAGACCAGTGGGCCACAAGCCCTGTCACCGCCACCTACCCCCCTGGTGGCGGAGTGCAAGCTTGTGGGGCCCACAGGGACCCCCTCCACTCATTCCATCTCCCAGCCTCTTCTTCCACCTCCAAAAAAATTGTTTCGCAGCTCAAACCCGTGTTCTTGCTCATTTGGCTGTGATTTTCAATCTCCTTGCTCAAAGCACCATTCTCCGAACCGTTTTGGGGAAATTACTCCTTGGTAAGTGACTCCTCCATTGGTCAAATTAGTTTTTGCTCTACTGCTTTATCCTTCGCGTATTCTTGCTACCTTGGTGACCCTGTTCTTGAGCTAGAAATGTTGATTTTAGCTGGTCCCAAGTAGTTTTAATGCGTGATACGGTCTCTAGGCACTAGTAGGAGTAGTTGCTACAAGTTGGTTAATCTTTATTCACTTTTCTTTCGAGTCTCTAAAATTTTTAGAATTTTTCAGAGCTAGAAAAAGGAAAAGATGAGGAGGTTCTTGAGAGGCTCTTCAAGCCGTAACCCCCAAGGAGGATGGGAAGAACCAACCCAAGTACGTAGTCCCTCGAGTCACAGAAGTTCGAGCGTGCGAGTGGCCAAGTGATGATTTTTTGCGCGTCGCTCGACTTTATGAAGACTTTTATTACTTGGTGGAGAACGCAGGACTTACTGCGTTCGTTGAAGATAAGTGCTCACAATACCTCCTACTCACCAATATTTTCGTTCAAAGCTTCAACTTTTATCCGAGGAAGAATCCTCCCATGGTTGAGTTCATGAAATACGATGTCCCCCAGTGCATGACGATGCAGGATTTTTGCAATGTATGCAAATTACCTTATGTTGGGGATATCCGTGACCCTCGTCCAAGGGACTTGGAGGATTTCATTGGTTCTATTGCTGTTGGAGAGGAGAGAGGAGTGTCTCGTGCTAGAATTGCTAGCATACATTTTCCTGTGCTTCGGTACTTCTCATTATTTGTGGGAAAATGTTTGATTGGCCGTGGGAAGGCTGGATCACTTAGTTCTCCAGACCTTGCGGTTTTGCGCGAAGGCCTTTATAACGATAAGACTTACAACCTAGGTGCTATAGTGGCCCAGCGGTTGAACATCAACCGTTCCAAGGGTGTCGTCTATGGAGGTATCTATGCTACCCGTCTTGCCAGACACTTTGAGATACCCATTAGACTGGGAGAGGAAGGAGAGATGCTTCTCCCTGAGAAATATCTGGATTATGACAGCATGGTTCGCCATGATTTTCTGGATAGAGATGCTAGTAGACGGATGATTTATAACCTGGTATTTAGTCAGGGTACTTGAGAGACTATTACTTTGCCTGCTCCTTCTTTGTTCGATCTTCATGCAGGTAGGTACACTATTATGCCCGCGAACATCTACGCATATTGGGGCTTGGCCCAACCACAGGCGCCCGTGCCCGAGCCGCCAGTCGAGTACTAGACTCCAGTTTATCAGTGGGAGCCATAGGAGCTCACACAGCAGTGGCATCCACAGTCTGCTCCGGAGTATCCAGGAGCTGGTTATTTCCCACCTTGGGAGTAGACCAATCTAGGCCAAAAGCCTAAGCTTGGGGGAGTACGTGTTCTCACCGACTTTGCATTCATGCTTATGCTTTCGCTTTGCTAGCCGGTGTTCACACTTTGCCACTGTATTATCCATGCTAGTTTATTTTCGATTTCTTGTTTTCTTGTTTTGTGTCCTTTTGAGAAAACCCAAAAAGATTTTTCTTTCTTCTTTTGCTTGTTGGGAGCTTTCCCGTGTAAATAGTTTTATTTTTCTTTGTGTCAAGGTAGAAGATACTGGTTACAATGTTTAGTGGTTCTTGCATGCTTACATGTTTAGCTTTCAAAGAGTCATATTACTTTGTCTTCTCCTTTGTGTTTGCCTTTAGATTCAGCTTAGTCCAATGCACGAGCGCTCTTATTATTGTTCACATCGTTCGATCATGCAAATGAAACGCAATAATGATGATATATGATGAAGTGACTGAGACTGAAAAGCTAGTATGAACTCTATCTATTTTGTTTCTGTAAATATGACTAGCTTGTCGACCCAGATTTAGCTTTGTTGTGAGAGAACCATGTTTGCAATGACAACTTAGAGATCATAGTTTCTGATGCTATGCTTATTTAGCTGAGAGCTTATAATGGTTTTTCTTGATTGCCAACATAGATTTTGAGATGACTATGATGTAGTATGATAGGATGGTATTCTCCTTTGAATGTTTCAAGTGGCTTGACTTGGCGCATGTTCATGCATGTAGTTGAAACAAAATCAACATAGCCTCTATGATGTTTGTGTTCATGGTGATTTATATCCTGTTCATGCTTGCATTCAATGTTAGTCAAACTCATTGCATCTTGATGACTGTTGTCGCTCTCTAGTTGGTCGCTTCCCACTCTTTTGCTAGCCTTCATTTGTACTAACCGGAATACTGCTTGTGCATCCACTTCCATATACCCAAAAGTTTTTCCATGAGAGTCCACCGTACCTACCTATTTGCGGTATCTACCTGCCGTTCCAAGTAAATTTGCATGTGCCATTCTCTAAACCTTCAAGAAATAATCTGTTTTGCATGCCCGAACCGCTCATGTGGTGACAGAGGGCTATTGGTATCTTCCATGCTAGGAGTGTTATCCTCGACATGTGTTTATTCACTGTCATTCACGAGAAAGGGGCCGGTAATTGGGATGCCCAGTTCCATGCTTAAATCGAAAACATAACTGTAAAACAAGACTCCCCCCGGATTGATGTTAGTATGGACGGTACCCGAGGATTCGGCTAGCCGTGGAGTGTGATTGATTGGTGGTGGGGGAGTTAAAACTTTACTTTTCTGTTAGGGAACCGCCTATAGCATGAGTAGCATGGAAGATATTGAGAACTCTTGGTCATTGCGTTGACAATGAAAGCATGCCACCCAAAATTATTATCTCTGTTTTCAAAGCTTGAGCTCTGGCACCTCTGCAAATCAATGCTTCCCTCTGCGAAGGGTCTGTCTATTTATTTTCCTGTGAGTCATCCCCCTCTTATATAAGCACCAATTAGAGACCACCTCTGTCATTTTTATGCTTTGCTTTTGATTGATATTGAGTATGACTATGACTGGATCTTTGTTGCTATGAATTACAATGTTTAGTCAGCCCTTGATCTTTGAAAGTGCTCTGCATTTATGTTTTGCGGTCTCAGAAAGAGCTAGCGAGATACCACCTATTCATATTTCTTCATGCTTGTTTTGATTGAAGTGTTGGTATTTGAAACTCATTATTGTTTGCTCGTTAGCTGATCATGCCATTGATATTAGTTTACCGTGAGACCTTTGTGTCATTTACTTATGTGGTTAACATGTGATCTTGCTGAAATTCTGGTTATGAGTTAGACATAGTTGCAACAACAATATCAAACAGAGTTTGTCAAAGTTTTTCTTTCTCTCTCAGTTTGTCAACTGAGTTGCTTGAGGACAAGCAAGGTTTTAAGCTTGGGGGAGTTGATACGTCTCCATCGTATTTACTTTCCCAAACTCTTTTGCCCTTGTTTTAGACTCTAATTTGCATGATTTGAATGGAACTAACCTCGACTAACGCTGTTTTCAGCAGAATTGCCTTGGTGTTATTTTTGTGCAGAAATCAAAGTTCTTCAAACGTCCTAAAAATTTACGGAGAGCATTTTTGGAAAATAAGAAAAATATCTGCGCCAAGTTCCACCTAAGGGGGTTGGCCGGTGGGCCACAAGGCCTGGCTCCGCCACCACCCCCGTGGTGGCGGTGGGTAGGCTTGTGGGGCCCACACGGCTCTGCCGC
Source organism: Hordeum vulgare subsp. vulgare (assembly GCF_904849725.1). Lineage (NCBI taxonomy): Eukaryota > Viridiplantae > Streptophyta > Magnoliopsida > Poales > Poaceae > Hordeum > Hordeum vulgare. Next base: position 565,544,634 of record NC_058522.1, on the reverse strand, counting down.
CCCCAAACTCAGGTCTATAAGTTCACTTTCGTCCCAGAAAAAATAAAAAGAGAAGTTTTCGTCGCGTTTGCGATACGGAGGCGCCGCCACCACCTGTTCTTCAACTAGAGGGCAGATCTGGAGTCCATCTTGGGCTCCGGAGAGGGGAAACCGTTGCCATCGTCATCATCAACCTTCTTCCCTCTCCAATTCCATGAAGCTCTTCGTCGTTCGTGAGTAATTTATTCGTAGGCTCGCTCGGCGGAGATGAGTAGGATGAGATCTATCATGTAATCGAGTTAGTTTTGATGGGGATTGATCCCTAGCATCCACTATGTTTTGAGATTGATGTTGCTACTACTTTGCCATGCTTAATGCTTGTCACTAGGGCCCGAGTGCCATGATTTCAGATCTCAAATTATTATGTTGTCACCAATATATGTGTGTTTTAGATCCGATCTTGCAAGTTGTAGTTACCTACTATGTGTTATGATCCGGCAACCCCGGAGTGACAATAACCGGAACCACTCCCGGTGATGACCATAGTTTGAGGAGTTCATGTGTTCACCAAGTGCTAATGCGTTGGTCCGGTTCTTTATTAAAAGGAGAAACTTAATATCCCGTAGTTTCCTTTTGGACCCCGCTGCCGCGGGAGGGATGGACAATAGATGTCATGCAAGTTCTTTTCCCTAAGCACGTATGACGACACACGGAATGCATGCCTACATCACATTGACGAACGTGAGCTAGCTATATATCTCTCCGTGTTATAACTGTTGCATGATGAATATCATCCAAACAAATCACCGACCCATTGCCTACGAGTTTGTCCTACTGCTGATGTTACTTGTCTTGCTCTGCTGCTGTTATCATTGTTGCTACTGCTGTTACTTGTCTTGCTCTGCTGCTGTTACCACTTTTGCCACTACTGTCGCTTGCTACTTGCTACTGCTGTCACTACTGCTGTTCCTTGCCACTGTTATTGCTCGTTACCCTGCTGCTACCTGCTACAATACTTTTTCGCTGGTCGTTGACGGGAAGTGACAACTTCCGTCAACGAGGCAACTTGGCACCATTGATACAATCGTTAGGAGTAGTCTGCCGTCAACAGATCGTTTTTGACACCGTTGTTATCATACTACTTTGCTGTTACTACTTTGCTTGCAGATACTAATCTTTCAGGTGTGGTTGAATTTGACATATTCAGCTGCTAATACTTGAGAGTATCCTCTCACCTCCTATAGGCGTACCAACAAATTTGGGTCGAATACTCTACCCTCGAAAACTGCTACGATCCCACGCGCTGGTGGGCGTCAACAACATTCTTCTAGTTTCGATTTCCGGAGAGTGCTAGCAGCATTCTTCTAGTGCCGTTGCAATGGGGAAGAACAGTTGACATCAAGCATTTTTCTAGCGCCGTTGCCGGGAGGTATTGCTATATTATCCGAGTCACTTGGGATTTATATCTGGTGATCACTATGAAGAATCTGAAGGATCCGAAGACCAAAGTCTTGCCCTCAACTACGAGGGGAGGTAAGGAATTGCCATCTAGCTCTGCACTTGATTCACCTTCAGTTATGAGTAAGTTTGCGACATCACCTCTTGTTAGAAATCTTGATATGTCGCCTATGATTGATGATGCTTATGATGCTACTGCTAGAGATGCTATGCTTGATACTACGCCTGATGATACTATGCTTGATACTATGCCTGATGCTATTCTTGATACTGCTAGAGATGTTATGCTTGATATTGCTTTGCCTGATGATGCTAGAGATGCTATTTTGCCTAATGATGCTATGCTTGATACTCCTAGAGACACTACTTTGCCTGATGTTCCACTAGGGGTGTTCCTTGATGCTTATATTGCTATAGTTACTGCCAATGCTCGTGATGCTTCTGAAACTGCCGATACTATTGAGATAGAACCTGCTTTTGCTCCTGCTAGATCTAGCTCTCCTAGATATGAATTTCCTGATATACCTGAGGGTTACGTTATGGAGGGAGAGATAGCTGAGGATTTTCTTGCGTGTAAGGATGCCTATGACGCTGCGAAATTACTTGTCAAGTGGAAGGAAAAATCACTGAAAGCTAAGATGAAATACAACCCAAAGTTTGCCATTTCACCTATCTTTATCACCGATAAGGATTATGAATTCTCTGTCGATCCTGCGATAATCTCTCTAGTCAAATCTGATCCTTTTCACGGTTATGAGTTTGACAATTTTCGGTGATGATCCCGAAACTTTTTCGATGACCAAAACAGGACTTCCTATATATCAGTCTTTATCTCCGGACCATTCCGAAGCTCCTCGTGGCGTCCAGGATCTCATCCGGGACTCCGAACAACCTTCGTTCACCAACACCTATAACTCAACTATACCGAAACGTCATCGAACCTTAAGTGTGCACACCGTGCGGGTTCGAGACCTATGCACACATAACCCGAGACATTCGCAGGTCAATAACCAATAGCGGGACCTGGATGCCCATATTGGCTCCTACATATTCTACGAAGATCTCTATCTGTTGAACCTCTATGTCAAGGATTCAATTAATCCCGTATGATGTTCCCTTTGTCCTTCGGTATGTTACTTGCCCGAGATTCGATCGTCGTTATCGCCATACCTATTTCAATCTCGTTACCGGCAAGTCTCTTTACTCGTTCCGTAATACAAGATCTCGTGACTAACTCCTTGGTCACATTGCTTGCAAGGCTTGTTGTGATGTTGTATTACCGAGTGGGCCCCGAGATACCTCTCCGTCACACGGAGTGACAAATCCCAGTATTGATCCATGCCAACCCAACAGACACCTTTGGAGATACCTGTAGAGCACTTCTATAGTCATCCAGTTACGTTGCGACGTTTGATACACACATGGTATTCCTCTGGTGTCCGGGAGTTGCATGATCTCATGGTCATAGGAACAGATACATTGACATGCAGAAAACAACAGCAATAAACCGACATGATCATATGCTATGTTTATATTTTGGGTCTTGTCCATCACATCATTCTTCTAATGATGTGATCCCGTTATCAAGTGACAACACTTGTCTATGGCCAGGAAACCTTGACCATCTTTGATCAACAAGCTAGTCAACTAGAGGCTCACTAGGGACATTGTGTTGTCTATGTATCCACACATGTATTTGAGTTTCCAATCAATACAATTTTTGTATGGATAATAAACAATTATCATGAACAAGGAAATATAATAATAACCAATATATTATTGCCTCTAGGGCATATTTCCAACAAAATTTGACGCGGCAATGTAATTAAGAGAAAAGAGATGAATTTGGTGATCCAAAAAAGAAACAATGCCAACCACGAAAATCCAAGCAAAACAATTAAATGAAGGAAGCTCACCAATACATGCAAGATTTTTAAAGTGAGCCTAGCTACAACAATATAACAACTTATGCATTGGAGATTTTAGTTGTTAAAGTATTTAATGAATTTAGCACCTCATCTAAACACTTGTGTACTAGAAGAGGCCTTAGACTATCCACGGTGAGATTAACATAGATAGTAACATTGATGTCATCTAAATAAAAAACATGATGGGACAACTAATTAATGAAAAGAGAGATAAATTGAGTAACATAGGTAGTTACTATCATTACGAGTAATATCACACATACCAAGCCAACATGAGTCTACAAATTAATAAATGAAATGTTGCATGATACCACACATAGGTTACTCCTCATTATGAAGGTAGTAATAGTAATATAAACTAGTAAGATATGACTAATCGAAGTTACTCCCTGCTATGTTTAATGAAGATTGATGGGTAAAATAAGCCAAGCTGGTAAAAAATAGTTGGTTTTGTTTGTACTGGCCCGCTCAGGTTTGGGGCTGTAGCTGTACCACCGGCAACTGGCTACTACTATCCCTATTCGGGTTTAGAGGGTTGCTCGGTAGGAGCTGCATATTCACTATTTTTAGAGCATCTGTAGCGGATCCGTAAAGAAGCAAACTGTAAAACTGAAATACGGATCGAAAAAACATTTTAAGGGTTCATTTTAGCTATGATTAAACAAAAATTGTAAAACAAACTGTAAAACTCGGATAAAGAGCTCCTTCCTCCGGTCCGGCGACCGCCGCCCCTTCCTCCATCCAGCCGTGCCAGTCACGCCGGCCGCGTCCGGCCTCGCCGGCCACGCCTTCTCGCCGGCCGTCCATGCCTCGTCACCCGCTGGCACTGTCCTACTCTGTTGCCAGCCGCGCCGGTCGAGCCGTGCCCCTTTGCCGATCATGCCGGGAGGATTCCGGCTGCCAGGCTAAGGTCATGGGAGGCCACGACGAGGTCGAACTCGTCCAATTCAAACGGGCGACGGTAGATTGCGGCGTCCAGCGGCCTTTTCCGGCATGCGGTGATGAATTTCGACGAGTTTAGGGCGGATTCTGGCAAACTCTGCGGCGGCGTGTTTGCTCCGACGAGGTTTGACCGGTATACGGGCTCCCCTAGAATCGGCCTTCCAACCTTCAAAAATAAGGGTTTCGGGTGCAGATTTTTCGTGCCTCTTAAAAAATTTACGGGTTTGACCACTTTTACGATTTCTGTTTTGGATATTTTTCTGCGATAAAAACTGTAGAACGCTATTTTTTTACGAATTTCACCACTTATACGGATCTTCTAGAGATGCTCTTAGTCCCTAGGGAAAAGCCCTTGTTTTTTTTTGATTTAATCACAATGCATGAGGAAATATCTGTGCATGCGCTTTTTTAGAGAAATTTGTGCATGCAAATAGTATTGGTTGTTGTTTACAACCCGAGGGGCTCAATTTCTCTCCACGCAAAGCCAGTAACTATAATGGTCAATAGAGCAAGTAGAATAAGCTTATATAAGCATGCTATAAGAGTTAAAATAATATTTTTATTATGATATGGATGAAAGAGAAGAGAAGACGGCTATAAAATAGAAACCAACTGCAACACATGTTCCTAGACGCTATGTAAAATTAAAGTGAATCATACATTAATAAAATAATATTATAATTTTGATTATAAATAACATGACAACATCATATATCATCTGTGAGTATTATTAACCATGCCTAAATCGCCGGGCATTAATTAAAACATGATGTTACAGGCTCTAAGGCTGGTTGTAACGGGTAGTATCATATACTAGTATCATGTATATGATACAAGTATGATATCACAACTGTAATGCATAGTATTATATATTAATATCATAGGATGGTTCATTTATTGCCATGCAAGACACATAGTAGCATATCATTTAATATGATACGGTATCATGATATGATACTCAACCCTTTCTTTCTTCATTTAATTCTATGACACCTCATCAAATTTGTCTAGTTGGCATGCATGATACTACCTATGATACTACCATTACGGACAGCGTAATCACTGCTAATAATTGTTGCCTTGGTCCTACGAACTTGGTCTCTCGGACTAGTCATCCGGGACTGAGGTAGTAGTTCACGGGTCCGTATCTCTTCTCTCTTATTTAACTAAGTAAGCAAATAATATTTAATATTTTATAGGCTATTTACATCATTTTGTACTTGCTCCACGATGTGAGAACCAACTACATGTGCTTATTATTATTTTTAAAACACTAAACATACAAGACTTACAAAAAGTTATACGTTGATTAGGATTTTTTCTTTCTAACTAATTTCTTTATCCTTGATTTTCAAGAGGAATAGGCCATCATCCTTTAATCTTCAATTAAAATCTATCTATCTATAAAAGTACTGTAAATCTATGTATGTGTAACATTACTGTTATTTTTTGACATGTAGTACTCCTAGATGGTGAGTTGTGGAAACAAGCCTGGCATTGTTAAACTGTCTGATATTAAACTTTAATCGAGATACTTTCTGACCTGAGCCTATTTCGCGGATGCCAACCAAATGTCAGCCTAAGTGAAAATCGCCAGAGATGATATGCTAAATTACAGGCGCGTAGCTTATCTCTATCAACATTTTCAAAGAGTGAGCCAGGACTGACTAAATGGTGTCCTTTTCTTCTAACAAACGCAGGAAATTAATCTGATGCCACATCAATCGACCTCCTTTCCTCCTCCGATCAATCATACGATACGGACAAATAAAAGGGTGTTTGGATACAAAGGACTAAAACTAGTCTGACTAAAAATAGTCTCTTTAAAAGGCTAAAGTTCCAAGCACCCCTTACTAAGGCCCTGTTTGGATACACTCAGATTATATAATCCGGTTTTTATAATCTATTATGTCTTCAAATAGGACAGATTATATTGCAGTTTATAAAAACTAGATGGCCAGATTATTAAAAACTCATAATCTACTCTACCCCAGCTAAAATTAGATTATGGATTACTAATGACCCATCACCCTTGGAAACTTGGAGATAATTACCTACTGCCACCGTCATCGTCCTCCAAACATGCCCGTCTAGATTATTACCTTTGCAGTTAAAAAACAGAGGACATACATGTCATTGTACAATATAAAACCTGAATTACAGTTTATATAATCTGGCCTCCAAACATGTCCACCTAGATTATTTTTATAAACCAGATTATATAATCTATCTTCATAATCCAGATTATTATAATCTATTATGATTTCAAACAGGGCCTAAAGAGAGGCTAAAACTAGTCTTGAGGCTAAATTTTTTTAGTCAGGGGTACCACTAAAATGTGGATTAGTTCTCTCTCTCCTCGTTTAACTCCCCTCCTTTAACACATGCGAGTTCTGAATTGGAGGATTTGGAGGATAATAAATGCTCATTAACTTGATTTTAGTCTCTTTAGTATTTGGATCCAAGCATGGATGAGGCTAGCAAGTTTTAGTCCCACTACCTTTAGTCATGGGACTAGATCGTATCCAATCACCCTCTAATTGGGCCATGGAGGACAAGACAACGCATTGCATTGATTGATAGGGTCGCCTTGGCCTCTTGGGACCAGGCAAACGTGTTTTCCGTTGCGCAAAACAAACTGCACAAGCTACATAGTACTAGTATTATTGGAGTACATGAGATGGCAACACGTACTGGTTAAGGCTATTTATAATGAAGAGTATCATATAGTTCGTTTTAAAATAAGTGTTTCAAGTTTAATATAACTTTGTATTATATCTAATACGAAGTTAAGACATTTATTTTGGGACAGACGTAGTACAAAAGTATTATGCATGTAATGCTATTTATAGTGGGGAGTATCATACAGTAGTATCATGCATATAATATTATTGTATGATACTACCTACATAGTGCATAGTATCATAAATAACCTTGTTTATTGACATGCATGACACATAGTAGCATATTATTTAACATGATACGGTATCTATCTATGTTATTCTAACTCTTTTTTTTAATTGTCGTCACATCAACATATTTGCTACTCCCAAGTACATAAGACTACCTAAGTTACTTTCACTATGCCCAGCCTAATACTATTGTATGAGGCATGTGCGAATGCAAGTCTCTTAGCGCGGTTTCATAGACATTTTGCTTATGTGACACTGTATTTAATAAAGAGAGATATTAAGATTGTATCTTAGCTAACATACTCCTATCTTATTTTTGTGTAGCATCAGTGTTATTTTTTGACATGTAGTACTCCTATCTTATGTGTTGTACTAGCTAAGTTATTCCCACTATAGCCAGCCTAAAGGGAAGAACTTTTGAAACCTAGGAGTATATGCAAAAGAAATTTAACAATTCAACAAAAATATCAAAAATTCTGAAAATATATTTGAAATGAACTTGACCTTCTATTATGCTTGTAAGAAAAAAATTACAAAAAAAATACACTTTGGCTTCTTTTAAAAAAGACAATTTTTTGATAAAAATAATGTAAATAGTGACCTATAATAGTAAATAATTTTTTTTTCCAAAAATCAATGTTGACTTTTATTCTTGAAAATTTCTATACTAACGCAAAACAAAGTCAAGTTAAATATAAAAATACTTTAAAACTGTTTTAACTTTTTAATTAATTATTAAAAAATTTATATAAGATGTATATACAAACAAGAACCAAAGTGTATTTCCTTTGATTGAAGTCATTATCTTCAGCAGCGCACTGAATACAGTAGTAACTTACACTAGTAGTAACTGACTAGACTATAACACCGTAGGACGTTTACCTCTAATTGTGCCTTTTCATTTTTCGGAAGCAGGACAGGGAAGCAGTACTCAAGGCAACCATATGAGAGTGGCCAGCAATAAATATTTAAATGCAAAGACTTGATCACGTTTCTTTTAAAATGGCACCAGAGCAATGGGTGACTCATATCAAGCCAAGGAGAGGTTTTTTCACCAACGCAAAAAAATCCTTCGGTCGCATTTCCAGGACGTTGAATTTCGCCGGTTCGGACCTTTTTTTGGCCTGGCGATCCTAGGCCGAACCCAGCACGCCGGGGGGCACTTGGGGGCTCCCGCAAAAGGGAAAGTGGCTCGTGGACCATCACTGTCATGCGAGAATTGCCTTTTTCGGCCCAGCGATACTAGGCCGAGCCTAGCGCGTCGGGGGGCACTTGGGGCTACCGCAGAAGGGAAAGTGGTCCGCGGACCACCATTGTCAGGCGGAAATTGCCTTTTCCGGCCCAGATTCGACCCACACGCGGCAAAACGCCACATCCCCTTCTGACGCCATGCCGATACCGGCGTCACCCCGCAACGCACAGCCCCCCTCCCGCTAGAAAGGTCATTCCGACGTCGCAAAGAGAGGGTTTCACCATGACGGCCTCCATCCTGCCGAGCTTTCCACGGCTCCAACCACGCAGGCGAGGATACCGTCGCCTACCCACCCACCACGCTCGCTGGGTGTTTGATGATTTGCCTGTTTGGCCATGGACTCCGACGATGAGGAGGCGTTCACGGTTCTCATGGAGGAAAAAGCCGAGGCTGACACCGATGATGAAGAGCACCTCATGATCCTTGCCGCTCTGGCCAACCTGTTCGCGAAGAATGCAAAGCCGCGGTGAGGTGGCTCGGTGTCGGGCAGCCGTAAGAGCAAGCAGAGGCATTTAATAGAGGGCTATTGCTTGCTTTACATCGACTAATTCGCCGACGCTCCACTACACAACGAGAAAGTATTTCGGCTCCGTTATCGGATGTGACAGAAGCTCTTCCTCAAGATTGTGAATGCCATCCGGGAGTTCAACATGTATTTCATTTGCAAGAAGGATTGCTCCGGCACAGTTGGATTCTCCTCACTCCAGCAGTGCACGACAGCTCTGGGGATGCTTGCATACGGAGCTCCCGATGATATACAAGAAGACTATCGTCGCATGGTCGAGTCCACCACTAGTGAGTGTTTGTACAAGTTCTGTAGGATAGTGGTGGAAGTGTTTGGACCACAATACTTGCGATCACCCAATGATGGAGACACTTCTCAGATGCTAGCACAAAATGAAGCAAGAGAATTTCTTGGGGTACTTGGAAGCATCAACTGTATGCATTGGGCATGGAAGAACTGCCCATTTGCTTGGCAGGGGATGTACAAAGGCGCGATGCAGTGTGGTACTTGAGCATTGGCTACACATGACCTCTGGATTTGGCACTCTTTCTTTGGTATGCCAGGAACTCACGATGGCATCAACTTTCTATAATGTTCAAATGTCTTTGCCAAGCTTGTTGAAGGTCATATGCTCCTCCGGTGAACTTTGAGATAAATGGCACCACTACAACAAGGGATACTACCTAACAGATGACATATATCCAAGATGATCAACATTTGTGAAGACTGTCTCAAACCATGTGCCAGGAGGCAAGAAGTCATACTTTGCTAAACGTAGGAGGCTTGTAGGAAGGATGTCTAGCGGGCATTTAGAGTGCTCCAATGTCAAATTGTTGTTGTCTGGTATCCCGCTCTGACCTGGTCGAAATCTCAGATATGGAAGGTGTTGAATTGTTGTGTCATCTTACACAACATGATCATTGAGAGAGAGCAGGACGAGTCAGTTTTTGACACTGAATCATATTTCAGGCACGACCCTCTTGCATCTCTTGACCATCACGTAACGGTAGCAGCGACTGCCTTCCTCCAACTCTAGAGATGCGGCTAGTACCACGTGCACTCACGTCAGAGGCCAGAGCACACTGCAAGAGAGCATAAATGTCATCTTGTGAAACTGCTTCTTGAACTTATGCGACAATGCAAAAAAGCTAAGTTCTTGAACTTGGCGTTTGACACCTTGTCACATCAGCTTGGTCAAGCGGGCGAGGGGGCACACGCTAAGGACGGTAACGTCTCCCGTGTAATCTGGACCCTAGTTCTTGAACTTGGCGTTTGACACCTTGTCACATCAGCTTGAACTTTTGCTTTTCGCTTTATGTTTTCCTTTTTTGATTTCTTCTTCAAATAATTTACGAATTCAAAAATCAATTTTTTAAACAATAGATTTCTGAATAAAAATGTCCAAGAAATCATAAAATGTGTGTCAATTCAAAAAATGTTCTTGATTTACAAAAAAATCATATCCAAAAATTGTTCAAAATTTAAATAAATTTTCCAAAAACAACAGATACTTGTGATTTTTTTTCATAAATTTGAATGAATGCTTACACACTCAAAAACAATTTATGAGCTTTAAAAACTGTTATAAAAAATCATTTATTCAAAAAGTGTTGGTTGATTCACAAATGTTCATGCATTTAAAAAATGGTCGTAACAAAACAATAATGTTTGTGAATTCCACAAATTAAATCTCAATCCGAAAAATGTTCGCTAATTCCACAAGTGTTACGAGTTTCAAAACAATATTCAGAGAATCTTAAAAGCTGTTCGTAAATTCAAAATATTTGTACAATTTTAAGAAAAGTCCTCAAACTTGAAACAATAATAATGAATTAAAAAGTAATGATATCATAAAAATATTTAGAAACTAAAAAATTCTTATGAGTTCAACAAAATATTCAATATTTCAAAACAGTTCATGAATTTGAAATTGTTACTTGTTTCATAAAGGAAAATTCATGGGTTGAAACACTATTCTTGATTACAAAAATGAAAAAATGGTCTGGAATTTGATAAATTGTTTTAGCAAGAAAAAATATATTAAAATAAAGGAAAAGGGGGGTAAATAAAAATAAGTAAAATAAGAATAACATGGAAAAAATAAAAAGGAAAAGTCAAAACACAAACGAAAATAAAAGGAAAATCGGAAAAGAACGGAAAGAACACAAATGAAGTAAAAAACTAAAACGTAAGAAATGGAAAATACTATCCCCCCCCGCTACAGAGAATTCCCCAGGCTTCGCACTGGTGGGCTGATGCTGACCCACTTCAGGCGGATTTGCTGCATTTAGGTTTCAGCCGGTTTTTCCGATTTTGTAAAACTTCTAGAAGGTTATGTGAACCAGCTTTCCTTTGTTTTTCTCTTCTTTCTTTTCTGTTTCTGTTTCAAAAAATATTTTCGTTTTTAAAAAAGTGTCCTTCAAATTCAATTTTTCTTTGCTTTTTAGAAAAATGTTCTAAATTTCAAATGGTTGCCATTTTTCTAAAACATTCATAACTTCAAAATGTTCGGGATTTTCAGCAAATGTTCGGGATTTTCAGCAAAATGTTCGGGTTTTTCAGCAAATGTTCGGGATTTTCAGCAAATGTTCGGTTTTTGAAGAAAATGTTCGGTATTTAGAAAACAATTGTATTTCCCCAACATGTTCGAACTATCAAAAAATTGTTATATTTTTAAATCCAATGCGTCTTTAAAAAATGTTCCTAAATTTCGAAAAAAAATCTTATTTATATTAAATGTTCCAAGTTTCAAACAATTGTTGTTTTACCAAATTTGTTCATAAATTCAAAAAATGTTTTGCATTCCCATAAAATGTTTTGGATTTTGAAAAATTGTTCTTAAAATTCGATAAATGACTTTGCTTTTTAGAACAATGATCAAATTTTAAATAGTTGCCATTTTTTAGAAATATTCATAACTTTAAAAATTGTTCTTAAAAGTTCGATATTTCAAATTTTGTTTTGCTATTATCGCAAAACATTCAAAATATCAACATTTTGTTCACTTTTGAAATTAAGTTCGTGTTCAATTTGTTTTCCTAAATTCTGGAAAATGTTCTTGCGTTTATTAAATGTTGCATTTTTCGACAAAATGTCATTTTTCAAAGTTTGTTCTTAAATGCAAAAAATGTTTTGGATTTTGAAAAATTCTCCTTAAAATTCTAAAAATGAATTTGCTTTTTAGAGAAATGTTGTTAATTTCTAATAGTTGTCGTTTTTCAAAAACATGCATAACTTAAAAAATGTTTGATATTTTAAAAAATGCTTGGCATTTCAAACAAAACTAAATATCGAAAATTTGTTAAAATTTTAAAGTAAATTCGTGTGCAAAAATTGTTTTTAAATTTCATCAACTGTTCTTGCTTTTCATAAATGTTCCAAATTTCAAAAAATTGTCATTTTTGAAACATTGTTTTTAGATACAGAAAATGTTCTGAATTTTCAGAAAATATTTTTCAAATTTGGAAGATATTTATGCTTCAAATCTAAAAGTAAAGTAAAAAGGAAGAAAAAATGAGTTTGAAATTTGTTTGTCTGAAATTTGAAAATAAAAAAAGAAAGGAAAAAAGAACAGGAAAAACATTCTGGTTTGGCTCAGCCGGGTGGCCCCTGTGCGGGCGAGCAACCATAGAATGCAGTAGGTAGGAGCTCTGGTGATAAACAGTCTTGGAAGGTTAACAAAACGAGGAGGAGGTAGTTGGACCGGCGTAAGCCTAGCCAGACAACGCGCACCTACCCGCGCCCGCGTCCATCCTTTTCGTGTATTTTTTATTCAGCGCCCAGGCGCTAGTTAACATGTATTTTGTTAACTTGCGGCTGCAGCCTTCTTAAATGGCTGGTTCATCTGGACGGTGGGTGGTGAACTTCTTTTCAAAATGCTATGAACTGTTTTAAAAATTAATGATTTTTCTAAAATTTTGACGAATATTTTGTCAAATCAATGAACTTTTTTCTAAAAATCGATGAACCTGTGAGATTTATGAACTTTTTGAAAATTGATGAACATCTTTTCGAAAATAGATAATTTTTTCAAAACTGATTAACATTTTAAAGATTTATTAACTTTATTTCAGTTCAATGACCTTTTTAAAACAAATACATGCACTTTTTTGAATTTCTATGAAATTGTTTCAAGTTTAATGAACTTTTTACAATGTTAACTAACTTTTTCCAAATTGAATGAGCTCTTTTTTCAATTTCAATGAACCTTTTTACAATTGATGAACTTTTTTTAAACTTGATGAACCTTTTTTAAAGATATTTAGTTTTTCAAAAATAGATTAATCTTTTTTTTAAATCTGTAAAGCTTTTATGATTTCATATTTTTATTTTCATAACAAATAGAAAAACTGAACGGGTTTTTACTACAGTATCAAAAGAAAAAATAATCTTAACCTGCTCATGAGCGTGCTAGTGGAGTGGCCCAAGCCAGAGACGCTGCACGCGCCGTATCGTTAATGGAGGAAATTATTAATTAACGAGAGTACCCCTTTCAAAAATCACTTTCACCTTTCCAGATTACGACAAGTGCCACATTGCATGCATGTCATTTGTCGCAACCTTGGTGTTTTTTGTTTTTGTTTTATAGATTCGTATTTTTAAAAGGTTTTATCTCAACTGTGCGTCCCAATCTTGAACTGTTTTCACCGTTGAATTTCTCGCATCGAGATCTTTAAAACTAGATCCTATGTTAATAGATTTTGACGAACTTTTGTTCATGAAAAAACTGAAAAAAGATATGCCTATCACGATAGGACAAAAACTGAAAACGCATTTTTTCGCGTTTTTATTTTTTTTTCCAACAGGGCCGTACCTGACATGAAGGCAAAATTCTGCCTCTTACGGATGCAAAATGGTGCTTCTCGTGAAAAAAAAAACATTTTTTTCTTTTCCAAAAGGCACGGTTGTGACTCTCACAAAAGCAAATCTGTGTCTCTCGCCTAAAGCAAAAACATACCTCTATTTCGACCGGTTAACGGACACTGAGTGGCTTTCGTTAACGGACACTGCAGCCGTGAGTAGGAGCTCCCTCCTTTTGGACCGGTCCATGCGCAAGGAGAAAGCCCCTCTGTTTTTCCATTTCATTTTTTTTTGTTTTTCTATTTTTTTAATAATTCTCGATTTATAAAAGACGTGAAACTGTAAAATGCTTGAGACAATCATAAAAACGTAAATTCGAAAAAATCATGATTTCTAAAAGTGGTAAAGAAATCATAAAATGTTTTTGGATTCATAGATGTTCATGGTTTTGGAAAAAAATGAAATACTAAAAACATGTTCACGATTTTGAGAAAAATAGTCATGAATTGGACCAAAAATTCATTAGAAAATCCTTTAAAATCACGAGTGTCACAAAAATGTTCCAAAATAGTTGAGAAAACTTTCATCGATTCAAAAATGTCCATTACTTAAAAAAATCGTGTGTATAGAAAATGTTCATAAAAATTCTTCATGTATTTAAAAAATGACCATGAGTCCCAAATTTCAGAAAATGTTCATCCACATAAAAAATATTCATCAATTCCAAAAAATGGTCAAGAATTGGTACACTTTTAGTTATTTCGAAAATACTCGTGAAATCATATATTTTTTGCCCAATTAAAGAAAGTTCACTATTCCAAATTATTCACAAGCTTGAAAGATGGTTGCAAAAGTGAAGCGAATAACAACCATGAAAATAAAAGGAAATGAAAAACGAAAATAAAAATAAAGGAAAAAAATAGACAAGTGTACATAACAGGGATTAGGAGATACGTGCACAAATTGCAAAAGGAGAACAATTGTGAAAAACCTTGAACAAATTTGAAAGCGAGAACAAATTTTTTAAGCACGAACATTTTTTGAATTTTGAAACTGAGAACAATTTTAAAAAAACGTGAACAAATTTGGAAACATAACCAATTTTTTAGAGCACGGACATTTTTTGAATCTTGAGAACAAAGTCTGGAAAAGGAGATCAATTTTGAAAAACTCCGAACAAATTTGAAAGCGCGGACAAATTTTTAAAGCACGAACACTATTGGAATTTGGAGAACAAATTTTGAAATTGAGCACAATTTCCAAAAAGGAGCAAATTTGGGAGCGCAAATAATTTTTTAAAGCACGAACATTTTTGAATCTAAAGAACAAAATTTTGAAAAACCCTGAACAAATTTGAAAGCGCAAAAAAAAATTAACGCACAAGCATTTTTTGCATTTTGAAAACAAATTTTGAAACCGAGAACAATTTCAAAAAAACTTAAACAAATTTGGAAGCGCTAACAATTTGATAACAAAAATTTGAAATGGAGCACAATTTTAAAAAACCGCAAACAAAGTTGAAATATTGAACAATTTTTTAAAGAACGAACATTGTTTGAATTTTGAGAAGAAATTTTGAAACAGAGAACAATTTCCAAAAAAACGTGAATGAATTTGGAAGCACGGACAATATTTTAAATACACAATACTTTTGGAAAACATGGAAACTGGAGCATTTTACAAACATAGAACATTTTTTGTAAGAATAAACATTTTTGAACGGGAACATTTTTTGAACTTGTGTAAACTTTTTAAAACAGGAACATTTTTTGAACTTACGTACATTTTCTGAAACCGCAAATATTTTCTAGAAAATGAAGAATAGTTTATAAACTCCCCGAAATTTTTGAAATCAAGAATATTTTAGAATTGGCAAACAAAATTTGAACAACTTTTCAGTTTGTGAACAAATTTTGAAAAAAGAGAAACAATTTTGGTAAAACACGAACATTTTTTATAAAAATGTGAAAAGAAGAACAATTTTTTAAAAATTGTGAAGAATTTATGATAAAATGAACATTTTTTGAAAAATCATGCAGTTTTTTTAATACAAGAACAATTGTTTAAACACGAATATTTTTTTAAAGATGAACACATTTTGGAATAAGGAACCTTTTTTGAAGCACGGACATTTAAATATAAACTGTGAATTCAAAACTATAATTATAAAATGTCAAGTAGAAAAATAGAAAAAGGAAAAAGGAATAAAAGCGAAGGGAAAAACTTAAAAAGTAACAATAGCATTTTCTGAAAAAAAAGAACATTTTTGAAAAATGGCGAACATTTATTAAAAATATCGGACATTTTTTTTAAATTCCAAACATTTTTAATGCTAGGAATGTTTGTTAAAAACAGTAAATATTGGAAATTAGAACATTTTTATAAATTTATTTTCTTAATTTCAAGAATTGTCTTAAAACATGAACTTAGGTTTTAAAAATAACCATAGAAAAAAGGGAAAAAGAGAAACAGAAGTATAAAAACGAAGAAAGAAAAAAAAAGGAAAAAAGGAACAGAAAAAAAGACAAAAAAATAAAGTAGAAACCAGAATGCCAGCAGATAGAGATGGGCCGGCCCAGTTTGTCGCGCGCCTGAGCGTTAGTCCGACTATTTTTTTAGTGGTAAATGTTTTGCTTTATTAGTCAATAGTACGAGATACGGGGATTACATGAGTATCAAAAGGTTGTAGGAGCCACACATGGCGTCCTTCCCCCAAATGCAAAGCATGCTTAGCTAGATAATGAGCTTCCATATTAGAGGCTCTACTTTCGTGTACAAAGGATATACCCCGAAAGTCCAAGTTTCCTTCCTTAACCTCCTTGACAATTGGGCCAGTAATACCACAAGTGCGTGAGTTGATCTCTATTACTGCTGAGAGGCAATCCGACGCCATGACGAGGTTCTGGAGAAGTAGGTCCGTGGCTAGGGATTGGGCTTCACGGCATGCGAGTGTTTCCAAAATATGAGGGTCAGTTAACCCATGAAAGACCACAGCTCATGCTCCCAAATACATCCCCTGATCATCTCGACATACTGCACTCACAGCGCCAATGGGAGGGGCCTTGCAGATCGCCCCATCGACGTTAACCTTGGCATATCCAGCAGGAGGCGGTGTCCATCTTTTTGCAGCAGCGTGCGCCGGCCTCACATGTGATAATGAGCGTTGTGGCTTGGTCACATCCAGCTCCGCGATGTATTTGTTGACAAAAGAATAGGTTGCTAGTGGGCTTTGATGTTCTCCTTCATGGATTAGTTTCCTCCGGGCAAACCAAATCGCCCACAATGGGACCGTCATGCGGACCAGTTCCCCCTCTGCAACCAAAGATATCATGCTGAAGAGCCATGAGCGTGCGTCTGGTTCAGCAGTGGCTAGCATATGTTCGACCAGCTGCGGATCATGAAGTGCCCAGACACAACGTGCCATTGTACAGTTTAACAGGGAGTGGAACCATGAGTCCTCGGCGCCACATATTGCACAAGATGGGGACGACGCCATATGCCGGTGGTGCCGAACATCCGCTGTGGGGAGAGAAGTTTGCCTCAGTCTCCACAAGAGGACCCTGATATTCGACGACACCTGGATACGCCACAACTTGTCCCAACATTTCTTCTCTCTGCTACTGTTGGTAGGCCCCCGCGACCCTCTAGCCATCCTTCCCGTCTAAGTTTTGTCGTGATAAGCATGCGATAGCAGGATCTGACAGTGAAGTCCCCCTTCCTTTCCTGTGACCATGCCCATAAGTCCTCACTCTGTCGAGTAGGTAGGGGTATGTTAAGAATCACATTGCCGTCAATTGGTAAGAAGGTTGTATTAACCAGTTCCTGTCGCCATCTTGCGGAAGTGCCGTCGATGAGTTCTGACACCATAGTCGGTCGATGAGGAGTTAGGCAGGCTATTGGTCGCATAGATGCCCCCTTGGGGGAGCCAATTCTGGTTCCAGATATGAGTGATGTTTCCGTCACCGATTCTCCTAATAATTCCAACTTTTAGGACATCTTTTCCTTCTATTATTTCCCGCCAAATCTGCGAAGGGTTGTTGCCAAGTTCAGCATCCAAAAACTGAGTTGAGGGGAAGTAGCGTGCTTTGAGGATCCTTGCACTTAGTGTTTCCGGAGCTTTAAGTATGCGCCAAGCTTGTCTTGCTAGGAGGGCAAGATTGAGCAATTCGATATCTCGAAACCCCAACCGCCTTCATATTTGGGACGTGTCATCACTTCCCAAGAGACCCAACTTGTCCTTCTTTCACCATTTTTGCTGCCCCACCAGAATTTTCGAATCACTGAATTGATATGAAGACAGAGTCCTCGTGGCAGTTTGAAGCACGCCATTGAAAAGACCGGGATTGCTTGTGCTACTAATTTTATGAGTACCTCCTTTCCTCCAGATGATAGCATCGTCTCTATCCAGCCCTTGATACTTGAAAGCTCCATTCTTGTTGTTCCCCACATCTGTGGGCATGCCCAAGTATTTCTCATTCAAACTTTCATTCTGCACATTGAGGATATTCTTGATAGAGTCTTTCACCACGGGTGCACAACCTCTGCTAAAGAAAACCGACGATTTGGCTTGGTTTATTTTCTGTCCCGAGGCCATACAGTAGGTCTCCAACAAAGAAGATACCAGAGTAGCTCCCTCACTACTAGACTTGAAAAATAGCAGGCTGTCATCGGCAAAAAGTAAGTGGCTGACTGGAGGGGCCGTTGGTGCCACTTTAATTCCCTTGGTAGGCGATGACTCGTTATGACTTTTTAGGAGGCACGAAAGGCCCTCTGCTGCTAACAAGAAAAAGAAGGGTGATAACGGATCTCCCTGTCGAATTCCTCTTGTAGGTGTGAATTGTTCAAGCTTCTTTCCGTTAAATAAGATAGAAAACTGAACTGAGCTCACCATCCTCATGATTGTATCAATCCAAACTGGTGAAAACCCCAAACCTGTCATCATGGCTTTCAGGTAGTCCCATTCAAGGCAATCATAAGCTTTCATCATATCCAGTTTCAAGGCACAGCAACCATTCTTTTTTGACTTGTTCCGCTTCATGAAGTGAAGGCACTCATAGGCAGAAATAATGTTGTCTGTGATAAGCCTGCCCCCTACAAATGCAGACTGCTCCTATGATATAATCTCCGGAAGGATAGTTTTCAATCTATTAGCCAGAACTTTGGAGGCAATCTTGTAAACGACATTACACGGGCTTATAGGGCGGAACTGAGCAAGAAGAGTGAGATTAGTTACCTTAGGTATTAAAACCAAGATAGTCTCATTCAAGTCATTTACCTCTTCTTCCCCTTTCAGAATATTTAAGATGATGGTAGTGATCTCATTTCCACACACATCCCTATACCGTTGAAAGAAGTGGGCATGGAACCCATCAACCCCCGCAGCTTTAGTAGGTGCCATTTGGAAAAGGGCTGACTTCACTTCCTCTTTGGTATATGCAGAGTTCAGTCTATGATTCATTTCATCGGTAACTTTCCAAGGAATCGTACTAGTTACTGCCTCCATATTCGTTGTACCCTCGGATGTGTAGAGGTGGCGATAGAGATCAGTCACCATATGTTCCAGTTCCTCTTCATCATCCACAGTAGTGCCATCTTCCCTTACTAGCGTTTGGATTTTATTCTTCCGTCTTCGTTTGCTCGCTCGTAAGTGGAAGAATTTTGTGTTCTTGTCTCGTGCAGCAAGCCAGGTAATGTGTGATCTCTGACGCCACATTATCTCCTCCCTCTGATATAATTCCGCTAAACGGTCCTTGATTTTAATCTCAATGCGAGTAGGTTCCATGCGACTAGGGCCCTGCCAATGTTGTTGTACCTCCTCTTGGAAGCCATCATGGGACTCCCACACCAATTCATACCTGAATTGTTTTTGACGAGATTGTAGGTCTCGCGGTTCACCTTCGGTCGGAAGCAGGATGGGGTTATGATCCGAAGTGGCTGCCACTTTATGCAACAGCTCCGCATGTGGGAAGATGCTACACCATTCCCCATCCGCAAGTGCTCTGTCTAATCGAACACGAGTGTACGCCCCTCCTGCAACTCTTCTCTCAAAGGTCCAGTTTGGTCATGAGAAACCGAGATCATTGAGTCCACAGACATCGATGGCGTCACGGAATCCATTTACCTGAGTCATACTGCGGTGGCTTGATCCCTCATATTCATCCAGTCGTAAGACCTCATTGAAATCTCCAATGCATAACCATGGCCGAGTACTCGCATAGGCTAAGGATCGCAGAAGGTCCCAAGTTATACCTCTTTCCTCAACTCGTGCTTATCCATAAGCTATTGTCATCCTCCATTGGGGAACCCCTGGCATCGTAACTAGAGCATCAATGTGATAGTCCGAGTAACCAAATGTCTCGATCTTTATTGAATTATTCCAGAAAATACCAATACCACCACTCCTTCCAGAACTACTAACTGCAAAGGAACAATCATAGTCTAGTGAGCTTGCTAAGCTCTCTACTCGGCCCCCAGGAAGCTGAGTTTCCACAATACAAAACACTAGTGAAGTATACTGCCTCGCTAGATTGCGAAGCTCGCGAACTGTCTCAGGTCTACCAGCCCCTCGACAATTCCAGCAAAGCACACTCTTTGAGCTCGGCGGCGCTCCTCGAAGGAGCCCGCCAACTCGCTCTATGAGTTTGTCCTTTTAAGGGGAGACATCCCCGCTCTATGCTTCTTCATGTCCCTTGGCACCACATACTCCTATGGGGGTGGCGGAACCTGCTCAGTCCGCGAGGTTTGTGGCATGGCAGAAGAATTCTGCTCGCCTCCCCCGTTCCAGCCTGCTCCGTCGCTGTAGGTGTTGTGTTCGACAAGTCGAGTCTTTTCTTTGCTGCAGAGTTTGCATACGGTGGTTGTGCTCCCTCTCCATCCTCCTGCTCATCCGGCATAAATTTCATGGGGCTCTCAGCTGTGTCGTCCATGTTTTCATTGTCGCTTAACGCTGCCTCCTGTGAAGAACGTTTCTTGGCTGTGTGAGTAGTTCTAGTGGCCCCAGCCGATCCTCCTCCCCTTCCTCGACGATTGCGAGGAGGGTTTGAGTGGCTAGTTTGGCTATACTGATTTGAAGGTAGTGTTCTCCTTTTAGCTACCATCCATTGCCCATATTCCACCTCATCAGGGCCATGGATACCGTCTCCACACTCTTCCAGATTGTGTCCCATAATACCACATACCTCACAGAAGAAACCGATTTTCTCATACTTAACTGGCAGCAGCAGATTTTCCTCCCCTGTGATTTTTAGCGGAGTGAACCGAACAAGTGGTTCGTCAACTTTGATCTTGACTCGTACCCTCGCATAGCTGCCTTCAAAAACCCTAGCGGGGTTCATCTCCACGCTCTTTACCTGCCCAATCCTCCGTGCTAGTTGGTCGAGCACCACTTCCCTGCGATAAAGCTCTGGGGTATCATGTATTTGAGCCCACACCAGCATACGATCGAGAGCCACCACATGCGGTTTGCCCTTGCCGTCGTATTCCTCGATAACCACCATGAGACCCCTGAAGATCCAAGGACCTTGGTGCATAACCCTGTTCCAGTCTCTGACACAGAAGAGCTGAATAATGAAGAGATTATCGTCCGCCTCGCGGATCGCAGGTTCATACGCCAGCCGCCATATGAACTTCATTGTCGTTTTGAAGGATTCAACACTGAAAGCTTTGGTTGTGGTCACCTTAGCTACTGCTAGCCAGCGGGTTTCCGTCGCAAACTTGGAGATCTCATCGTCTCCCACCATCACTGCATCCAACTCAGATTCCTTCAGTTTCATGTTCTTCATTGCCGTCTCCAAATCGATCGGCGATTTCCCCTTCCCGCCCCCCAAGACGAGCCCCGCGGGGCGCCAGTCGTTAATGAAGAAGCCATGGTCATCGAGTCTAACCCCCGATCGCCCCCACGAGCGTGCCGTATGAGGGAGCCTGAATCCACGATAGCGTCGCGAAAGAAAAAACCTCAACGACGGCAGCTTGCCGCCGGAGTAGATCAACCCTAAACCCTAGCCGCCGTTTGCCCGACTATTTGACGCAACAAGCGTCAAATCGGATTTTCCTGCTATCAACACCGGTTTAGGAAATTGGCATGCGTGCAGGCAGCGGTCCAATATTGTACTTGCTTCTTCGTTTCGCCGGCTATTTTTTTCTTTACTTTTCTCTAAAAAACTATTTTCATTTATTTCTTTCTGCAATTTGTCCATGAAGAAAACAAATCCTATTTTCATAGTGATTTTAAAATTTTAAAATTAAAAATGTTTCAGTATTTTAAAATAGTTCATGAATTTGGAAATAAATCGTGATTTTGAAATATTTCACGAATTTGAGTAAAATTTTATTTTTATAACCATCAATGGGAGATGTGGTGTTTTTAAATGACCTTCCCTAAGAAGGGAAGGGTAAGAAGAAAATAAAAAGTCTGTTGGCCAGTGAGGAGCACAAAAATTTGTGCTCCGAGAAATAGAAATCAAAGGAGAAATGAGATGAACCAGAAGCATTGAAGTGGAATGAACGGCCGGTTCATCAGAAGAACAAGAAGAAACAAGTAGCCATTTTAAGCAAGAAATGGGAGGAAATCGGCTCATCGAACTAGCATCACTTTATTCCCAAATCTTAGGTTTCTGACATGACCGACGTTGAACTGCCAGATTCTTCTTAAGGGGAGCTAGTGCCGGTGAACCGTTGGAATGATTCACGGTAATAGAATCAAGGGTCCGTGACTCTAGAAAAATATGAAAACTTCCAAATTTATGGATTTAAAAAATGTTCATAAAGTTCTAAAAAACTCACCAATTTCAAACTGCTCCAGGATTTCAAAATGTTCATAAATTTAAATTTGAACGTACATTAATATATGTTCATGAATTAGGTAATTGTTCCTTATTTCAAATAATGTTCATGAATTTAAAAATTGTCGTATTTCCACAAATGTTTACGGATTTGGAAATTGCTCCTGTTTTCAGAAAATGTTGACGACATGACAGATGTTCTGTCATTTCAAAATGTTCATGAATTTTAAGATAGTTCCCATATTGCAAAAAGTGTTCCTGATTTAAATAAGCATGAATCTCCAATGTTTTTTAAAGCGTGCATGATATAAAAGCAACAAAATAGAAAAAATATGTGCAAAAAAAGAAACTGAAAAAAACAGAGAAAAACCAGGTGGAAAAAAGGCTCGCTAAAGGTGAAATAGGGGTGGCCCATATACTGCAAGACCTCTCCTTGGGTACGCCACACCTCTCTATTCCCCTACCTATGCGGTAAATAGGATTCGCTACCTATGCGGTAAATAGGATTCGCTCCCATATATGTGGTGGATATGGGGCAGATCAAACATGTCCAGATGCGGCCGCCATGTCGGCTCGTCCCACGCTGCCATCGTCCACACAAAAACCCTAGTAGCACTCTCTTACTCTCTGCTTTGCTCCACTACACATCCCTTCCCTGTGTCTGATACGTCTCCAACGTATCTATAATTTTTTATTGTTTCAAGCTGATATATTATCATTCTAGAATACCTTTAGATGCATTTATTTACCAATTTATATTACTTCTGAATACTAACCTATTGACCCAGTGCCCAGTGCGAGTTAATGTTTCCTGAATGTATTTTCACTTTTTTGATTTTCCATACCAAACACGTCCAATTGACCTAAACTTTTTGTAGATTTTCTCTCGACCAAAAGAAGACCAACAAGCATTGGAGGAAGGCTGGGGGCCACACGAGGGCCCCACAATCCAACTCGGTGCGGCCTAGGGGGTCGCGCCTTGCTGGCTGTGGGCCCCTCGAGCCCCCCCGACTCCATTCTCTGGCTTATAAATTCTCAGATATAGTAAAACTCCCAGAAGTAGTCCCAAACACTTTTTACGCTGCCGCAAGTCTCTGTTCCAACAGGAGGCCATCTAGAGCTCCGTTCCAGCACCCTATCGGAAGGGGATCGATCACGGAGGGCCTCTTCAGCAACCTTGATGCCCTCATGATGATGTGTGAGTAGTTCGCAACAGACCTACGGGTCCATAGCCAGTGCCTAGATGACAATCTCTCTCTTTTGATCTTCAATACGATGATCATCGCATCTTCGCTTTGATCCACATGATGCAATTCCCTTTGTGCGGTGCGTTTCTTGGGGTCCGATGAATTATGGATTTATGTTCAGATTAGTCATGATGAATATTTGAGTCTTCTCTGAATACTTATATGATTTTTATGTGCATGATTATGATAGTTTCGTAATTCTCTCCGATCTATTGATAGTTTGGCCAGCTAGATTGATATTTCTTCGGTGAGAGAGGTGTGTTGTAGTAGGTTCAACTTGGCGAATTTCTATATCCCAGTGACACAAGGGGACAAGATGCATCTTTGTGTTGCTGCTACTAAGGACAAAACGATGTGGGTTATTCATATTGCTTGAGTTTACTTTGTCTACGTCATGTCATTGTTCTCCATAAATTACTCTGTTTTCCTTAATACTCTAGATGTATGTTGTATAGCGGTCGATGAGTGGAGTAATAGTAATAGGTGTAGGCAGGAGTTGGCCTATTTGTTTATGGATGAGATGCCTATATACACATGATCATTGTAGTGAATATCGCATAACTATCCGCTTTTCTGTCAATCACCCAACAGTAATTTGTTTACCCATCATATGCTATTTTTCGTGAGAGATGCCATTAGGGAAAATTATGGCCCCGAGTCTATTCACAACATATTTACAAAACCTTTAATACCTTGCTGTCATTTACTTGTTTTCATTTTATCTTGCTATCTACAATTATCTAGACACTTCACTCGCTTGCAAATAAAGTACAAGGGAATTGACAACCCTCTTGCATGTGTTGGGTGCAAGTTGTTCGTTCTCTTATGTGCAGCCGTTGAAGACGATTGTGGTTGATATTCCTATTGGTTCGATAAACCTTGATTTCATAATTGAGGGAAATACTTACCCACATTCTGTCGTGATAACATGTTTCTCTTCACGGAATACCCAACGCAGATCACAGGTATCAGGAAGGATTTCTCGCGCCGTTGCCGGAAAATATCATCACCAACTACCAAGTAACTCCACATAGAATTTCATTCAATTGCTCCTCTTTTTATTTGCTGGTATATTTAGTTTGTATCATTAAAATTAAAAATACAAAAATATTTATCTTTGCTTGCTTATCTTGTCACTAGATTGCATCTTCCTAGTATTTTAATTAATCTATGTATGTAGGTGGATATTGAGCAAAACTTTAGGACCCCAATAATAAAGCCTAGTTTGCCCAAAAAATGTTGTGACTAAATTTTTTTACTCTTTGTTAGGATAATAAAGGCCATATGTTTCCATGCTCACAAAAAAATTGAAATGGCGCAATAATAAAATATTTGTAATAGTTAGAAAAATGAAAAAAAGATAATACTAAAACAAATCTCAATGGCTTCGAACCAAACTTGTCATCCTGTTTATAAAACAATTTTTGTCGTGGTCAAAAAAGTTCTTTTTTATGCAATGGCACAGAAGAAAAGTTCATGGGTAATATGCATATGTACCATAATGGCAAGAAATATTGATTGAAAATGTGTATGCTATTTGTACTATATAAATGAAGAGACAAAAAATGTGGATTAAAAATTGCCATCATGTGGAGCACAAAAACAAAAAGGCACTATTTGTTGTTTAGTAGTAATTGCCATGTTTTGTAAAGTAAATGTACCATAGTATATGGAAGCAAAAAATTCCCAGGAATGATGGAGAAGGCAAATTTTGCCCTAGATGTAAAGTGTTTTGCCATGACAAAAAAAGTAGAACTTGCCATGCTCGAGAGAAGTAAAATTGCCATTAGTGACAAAAAGTAAATGTGCCATGAATGTTAAATAAAATTTGCCATGAGAATAAAGGTGAATTTGCCATGGCAAAAAACAGTTAATTTTGCCATGACCAGAAATAGTAATAATTGGCATGGCAAAAAAGTAAAATTGCAATGGTAATACAATTAAATTTACCTTGCTACAAAGTAAAACATACATCTTCTTAAAAAAGGTAATTGTGGAAAAGTCAAAATTTGTCATGGGTGTAAAATAATTTTGCCAAATTAAAAATAATTAGAACTTGCCATGCTCCATAGAAGTAAATTTTCCATGAGTAACAAAAATAGTAAATTTGTCGAGTATGTCACATAAATATTTCCGTGGCAATAAAGATAAAATTGCCATGGATAATTCATACGTCAATGAAGTTATTTTTTTTGCATGGAAACTAAAAAGGAAATTTGCTAGGGCCAGAAAAAGTTAGCCATGAGTGATTAGAGAAAAAATTGCCATGCATCTTAAAGTAAAATTTCCATATGTTTAGAAGTAAATTTCCCATGGCAACAAAGGAAAAAATTCCATGGTAAAAAGTAAAATTTGACATGGCAAAATAGAGTAAAAATTGCATGTATTTGGGAATAAATTTGCCATGGCAATGAAGGTAAAATTTTGACATGGCAAAGTAGGGTAAAAATTGCATGTATGTTAAAGTAAAATTGTTGTGTATTTAAAAGTAAAGACGACGGCAGAGCCACGACGAAAGGGGTATTTGCCGGATTGGGAGAGACTCGCAAGGGGGGAAGAGAGTGAATAAGGCGTACGGGTCGTGGCATGTTTTGAGCGAATGTGGTCGACAACTGACGTGTATTGTTTGAGTGCTTTAAGATGTGTGTGTCCGATCTGAAGGCCAAAAAAGCATTCATGACGAGATGAGTAAACGTGGCACATTTGGGTTTTATACATTTTGAAACTTTAATCCCCAATCTATGTATTGAATATGGTATGTTCCTATGTTGATCTACATAGTGCTCATTTTGTTGCATGATGTACTTCCCCTGTTCGAGAATATAAGGTCTATTGGTTTCCGTGCAAGTCAATCATTTTAATGTTTGATCAAGATTATAGAATAATAACATCTGTAATACCTACTAACTCCATTCCGGTTTACACGACTTATCTCAAAACTTTCATTTTTTTCGTTTTATAAGTCTCATTTCTATTGCTTTCCATCGCACACTCATATATAGAGGTGCATTAACTCACTACATGCGAGGAATAAAGAAACACTCACCAATGCATGTAAATATTCTTGGTTATTTATTTTCCATGCATGCATGCATTGCAATTAATGCATTGGTAAACGCTTGAACATACGCACGGTCAGTGTCGGGTAAAAATTTGATGACCGAACCGAACCCCTTATTTAGTCCCTATACGCCCGGACTGACCGACATCCCTCAAATTCATATCAACTATGAGGCAATATGAAGGTGTCCAATCACGTCCGAACATCCCACAGTGGTCCCACATACATCCACATGAAGCTCGAGCGGGCACGTTGGGGGCGTGTGCTGGGCAACAAGTATAGGCCGTCCCGGGTGCGGGGCTGATACGTCTCCAACGTATCTATAATTTTTTATTGTTCCATGCTAATATATTATCATTCTAGAATACTTTTAGGGTATTTATTTACCATTTTATATTATTTTTGAGCATTAACCTATTGACCAAGTGCCCAGTACCAGTTACTATTTTCTGCATGTTTTTCAATTCGCAGGTTTTCCATACCAAACGAGGTCCAATTGCCGTGAAACTTTTTGGTGATTTTTCTGGATCAAAAGAAGACCAACGAGCATCGGAAGAAAGCTGGAGGCCTCACGAGGGGCCCACAAGCTAATAGGGCGTGGCCTGGGGGACGCCGTGATAGCTTATGCCTCCCTCGTGGCCCTCCCGACTCTGTTATTTGACTTATATATTCTCATCTACCCTAAAAACACGAGAGAGAGTCCCAAAACACTTTTTACGTCGCTGCAAGTCTGTGTTCCAAAGAGAGGCCATCTGGAGCTCCATTCCGGCACCCTGCCGGAGGGGGAAGATCATGGAGGGTCTCTTCATCAACCTTGATGCCTGCACGATGATGTGTGAGTAGTTCACCATAGACCTACGGGTCCATATTCAGTACCTAGATGGCAATATCTCTCTCTTTGATCTTCAATACAATGATCATCGCATCTCCGCTTTGATCCATATGATGTAATTCCTTTTGTGTGGTGCATTTGTTGGGATCCAATGAATTGTGGGTTTATGTTCAGATTATTCATTATAAATATTTGAGTCACCTCTGAATACTTATATGATTCTTATGTGCATGATTATGATACCTTCGTAATTCTCTCTGATCTATTGAAATAGTTTGGCCAACTAGATCGATATCTCTTCGGTGAGAGAGGTGCATTGTGGTAGGTTCAACCTGGCTAGTTTTATGTCCCAGTGACAGAAGGGGACAAGATGCGTCTTTGTGTTGCTTCTACTAAGGATAAAACGATGAGGTTTATTCATATTGCTTGAGTTTACTTTGTCTACATCATGTCATTGTTCTCCATGCATTACTCTGTTTTACTTAATACTCTAGATGCATGCTTGATAGCGGTCGATGAGTGGAGTAATAGTAATAGGTGCAGGCAGGAGTCGACCTATTTATTTATGGACGTGATGCCTATATACTCATGATCATTGCTGTGAATATTGCATAACTATCCGCTTTTCTGTCAATTACCCAACAGTGATTTGATTACCCACTGTATGCTATTTTTCCATGGGAGATGCCATTAGGGAAAGCTATGGCCCCCGGATCTATTCATAATATATTGATAAAACCATCAATACCTTGCTGCCATTTTCATGTTTTTATTTTATCTTGCAATCTACAGTTATCTACACACCTCACTCGCTTGCAAACAACAAGAACAAGAGGATTGACAACCCTGTTGCCTACGTTGGGTGCAAGTTGTTTGTTCTTCTATGTGCGGCCGCTGAAGACAATTGTGGTTGATATTCCTATTGGTTCGATAAACCTTGGTTTCATAACTCAGGGAAATACTTACCCACATTATGCTGCAATAACCCGTTCCTCTTCACGGAAAATCCAACGCAGATCACAAGTATCAGGAAAGATTTCTCGCGCCATTGTCGGGGAATATCATCACCAACTACCAAGTAACTCCACACACAATTTTATTCACTTGTTCCTCTTTCTATTTGCTGGTATATTTGTTGGAAAACATTGCATGGGAAACAAAAAAATTCCTATGCACACATATGATCTATCCATGGTGATGACCATCTATGAGAGGAGAGATTGGATCCACATACCCTTGTAGATTGCTAAGCGGAAGCGTATAAATAACGCGGTTGATGTAGTCGAACATCTTCGCGATCCAAATCATAGTCTGTCCCGCGATCTCATCACGGTCCGTCCTACAATCACATCACGATCCATCCCGATCTAGTGCGAACGGACGACACCTCCGCGTTCAGCACACGTATAGCTCGATGACGATCTCTGTCTTCTTGATCGAGCAAGAGGGGCGGAGAGGTAGCTGACTTTTCCGGCAGCCTAACGAGGTGGCGGCGATGGTGGTAGAGCTCATCCGGCAGGGCTTCGCCGTGCACTACCGAACCTAATCTAGAGGAAGAACGAATTAGAGGAAGGGAGAGGGGCTGCGCCTTGGATTAAGTTGTGGCTGCCCTCTCTCCCCTCCACTATATATAGGAGGGAGGGGGAAGGGGTGGCACCCTAGAGTTTCCCTAGGGTTGTCAGGCCGCACCCAAGAGGAGTAGGACTCCTCATCCTAGTCAAAATCCTCCCCTTCTGCACTATTTTGGCTGCATATGCCCATGAGGCTGGCCTCCCAGCCCACTAGGTGTTGCTACGCCACCTCTTAGGCCTATGTGCCCCCCAGGGTGGTTGGCTCCTCCCGCTGAACCCCCAGAACCCATTCGTCACTTCCGGTACACTACCGGAAATGCTCGAAACTTTTTCGGAGCCCCAAAACCCTTTTCCTATATATCAATCTTCGTCTCCGGACCATTTTGGAACTCCTCGTGACGTCTGGGATCTCATCCGGGACTCCGAACAACCTTCGGTAACCAACATACATAACTCAACTATACCGAACGTCACTGAACTTTAAGTGTGCAGACCCTGCGGGTTTGAGAATTATGCATACATGACCTTAACACTCTCCGGTCAATAACCAATAGCGGGACCAGGATGCCCATATTGGCTCGTACATATTCTACAAAGATGTTTATCGGCCGAAGCTCTATGTCAAGGATCTAGTTAATCCCATATATTGTTCCCTTTGTCCATCGGTATGTTACTTGCCCGAGATTCGATCGTCGGTATATCTATACCTAGTTCAGTATCGTTACCGGCAAGTCTCTTTACTCGTTTTGTAATACAAGATCTCATAACTAACTCCTTAGTTACATTGCTTGCAAGCTTCTTGTGATGTTGTATTACCGAGTGGGCCCACAGATACCTCTCTGTCATACAAAGTGACAAATACCAGTCTTGATTCATGCCAACCCAACAGACACCCTCGGAGATACCTGTAGAGCACCTTTATAATCACCTAGTTACGTTGTGACATTTGATACACACAAGGTATTCCTTCGATGTCCGGGGTTGCATGATCTCATGGTCATAGGAATATATACTTTGACATGCAGAAAACAATAGCAATAAAGTGACACGATCATATGCTGCGTTCATAGTTTAGATCTTGTCCATCACATCATTCTCCTAATGATGTGATTCCGTTATCAAACGACATCTCATGTCTATGGTTAGGAAACCTTGACCATCTTTGATCAACAAGCTAGTCCATCAGAGCCTCACTAGGGACAGTGTGTTGTCTATGTATCCATACATGTATTTGAGTTTCCAATCAATACAATTCTAGCATGGATAATAAATGATTATCATGAAAAAGGAAATATGATAGTAACTAATTTATTATTGCCTCTAGGGCATATTTCCAACAGTCTCCCACTTGCACTAGAGTCAATAATCTAGTTCACATCACTATGTGATTCACACTCAATACGTTCCGTGGTTTAATCATGTTTGCTTGTGAGAAAGGTTTTAGTCAACGAGTCTAAACCTTTCAGATCTCTGTGTGCTTTACAAATCTCTATGTCATCCTATAGATGTTGCTACCACGCGCCATTTGGAACTATTCCAAATGACTACTCCACTATATGAATCCGGTTTGCTACTCAGAGTCATCCGGATTAGTGTCAAAGCTTGCATCATCGTAACCGTTTACGGCGAACTCTTATCACCTCCATAATCGAGAAAATTTTCTTAGTCCACTAGTTACTAAGGATAACTTTGACCGCTGTTCAGTGATTCATTCCTGGATCACCCTTTGTACCCCTTGACAGACTCATGGCAAGGCAAACATCAGGTGCGGTACAGAGCATGGCATACTATAGAGCATGTGGCTAAGGCATAGGGGACGACCTTCATCCTTTCTTTTTCTTATGCCGTGGTCGAGATTTGAGTCTTACTCAAATTCACACCTCACAACACAACCAAGAACTCCTTCTTTGACCGATCTATTTTGAACTCCTTCAAAAACTTGTCAAGGTATGTATTCATTGAAAGTTTTATCAAGCGTCTTGATCTATCTCCATAGATCTTGATGCTCAATGTTCAAGTAGATTACTCCCCGTTTTGCTTTGAAAAACACCTTTCAAACAACCCTATATGCTTTCCAGAAATTCTACATCATTTCCGATCAATAATGTGTTAACTACATATACTTACCAAAAATTCTATAGTGCTCCCACTCACTTTCTTGTAAACACAAGTTTCTCATAAACTTTGTATAAACCCAAAAGCTTTGATCATCTCATCAAAGCGTATATTATAACTCTGAGATGCTTGTACCAGTCCACAGAAGGATTGCTGGAGCTGGCATACTTATTAGCATCCTTAGGAATGACAAAACCTTATGGTTGTATCACATACAACCTTTCCTCAAGGAAACCGTCGAGGAAACAATGTTTTGACATCCATGTGTAAAATTTCATAATTAAAAAATGCAACAACTGCTAAAATAATTCCAACAGACTTTAGCATCGCTATGGGTGAGAAAGTCTCATCGTAGTCAACTCCTTGAACTTGTTAGAAACCTCTTTGCGACAAGTCAAGCTTTCTAAATGGTGACATTCACCATCATCGTCTGTCCTCCTTTTAAAGGTCCATTTGTACTTAATAGCCTTACGACCATCAAGTAGTTCTTCCAAAGCCCATACTTCGTTTTCATACATGGGTCCTATCTCGGATTTCATGGCCTCCAGCCATTTGTCAACCATCACTTCTCCATAGCTCGTAGGTTCATTGTTGTCGAACAACATGACCTCCAAGACGTATCTATAATTTTTGCTTGTTCCATGATCTTTTGGGTGACATTATTATATGTTTTGCTACACTTTTATATCATTTTACACATATTTGGACTAACCTACTAACTCAGTGCACCCAGTGCCAGTTTCTGTGTGCTGATGTCTATTTTGCAGGGACTTTTACCCAATTTTCTGAAGCCCGAAAAATCCCGAGAAAAATATATAAAAAATCAGCGTACCGGAAGCTTCGAGATCACCGAAGATGGGCGAGAGGGGGGGCAGGGGCCGCCCAGGCGACCTGTGGGCGGGGCTTACCCCCTGGCCACGCCAAGAGGCCGCCTGGGTGGGTCCCACCTCCTTCGGTGCCCTCCTTCGGCCTATATTTACTCCTCCGAGAGAAAACCCATCCATCACATCCAGAATCGCGAATTTCTCCAGCGTTCCGCCGCCGCAACGCTTCCGAGATCGGGAGCGTCAGGAGACCTCTTCCTGGCACCCTGCCGGAGGGAGGATTGACCTCCGGGAGCTTCTCCACCACCATGGACGCTTCCAGACCTGTCGTGAGTAGTCCTCCTTGGACCATGACTCCATGACCAGTAGCTATGTGATGTCTTCTCTCCAATCGTGTGCTTCAATGGTTAGTCCTTGTGAGCTGCCCTACATGATCAAGGCATCTATGTAATTCTCTTGCTATTGCTATGCTCGGTTTGTTGGGATCCGATGGATTATGAGATTATGTTCAAATTGTTATGAGTTATATATTTGATTATCCTTTTATATTATGTTCCTTAGTGATTCATGCATGTTCTCCATTGTTATTTATTGCTTTGGCCAAGTAGTAGATTGTAACTCCAAGAGGGAGCGTTATGCATGATTGTGGGTTCATGCCCCTCAATGTCTTGCTTGAGTGACAGAAACATGAGACTAGGGTATGTGCTGTCGCCACCAGGGAGAAAACAACGGTGCTTGTGACCACAGTTGCAAGGATTGTTTACCTTACGCCTAGTTCGTTAATGCAGTTGTCCGTTGCTTTGAGTTTACACTTTGGGTGGGGCTCGCAACTTAATACCGGCGAGATGTTCTGGATAGATATCTCAAGGTGGATGATTAGTAAGTAGATGTTGATGAATGAACGGTCTACTTGTCTTGGCGTACTGCCCATTACTATTGAACCTCTAACTATCAAGTAGCATAATTAGCATTGCGGTGCGTTCATAATTCTGTCAATTGCCCAACTGTAATTTGTTTACCCAAGCATAGTTGTTTATCGTCTTTTGGGAGAGAGACATCATTGGTGAACATCATGTGACTCCGGTCCATATCACCATCATTGTTTACACCTCCATCATTTACCGTTTTCATTTACTTTTCCGTTGCAATCACTATTACTTTTCTCGCTTGTGTTTTGATCCTTTGCAAACTACAAGGTCGGAGAGATTGACAACCTCTCTGTACTCGTTGGGAGCAAAGTTATTTGTTGTGTGCGCAGGTCCACGTCTTCTGCTAGCGTCGGGGTGGGAGACACCTACTTGTTGATCCTAGGAGTCCTACTGATTCGATAAACCTTACAGTTTCTCTGTGAGGGAAAACTTGCTGCTGACTACATCTCAACGTTCCACTTGGGGTAACCAACGAGGTGCGAGAAGGTTATACATTGATGCTGGCTACGCCTATAGGGATTTCCTTGGCAAATATGCAAAGGATTCCCCCGCGGCCTTGGAGCCTTGCGTTGGTGCTCCCTTGAAGAGGAAAGGGTGATGTAGCACAGCGACGGTAAGTATTTCCCTCAGTTTGAGAACCAAGATATCAATCCAGTAGGAGGATCGCGTCAAGTCACAAGTACCTGCACAAACACAAAGAGCTTGCACCCAATGCTATGAAGGGGTTGTCAATCCCTTATAGATTGTTTGCAAAGTGAGAACTGGAAGCAAAAAGTAAACAAAGCAAAGTAAAAGTAAAAGCGGAGATGATAATTGTGAGTAGACTTCGGGGTCGTAGTGTTCACTAGTGGCTTCTCTCATGAAAGCAAGTAGACGGTGGGTGAACGAATTACTGTCGAGCAATTGATAGAACCGCGCAAAGTCATGACGTTATCTATGGCAATGATCATACATATAGGCATCACGTCCAAAACAAGTAGACCGATACTTTCTGCATCTACTACTATTACTCCACACGTCGACCGCTATCCAGCATGCATCTAGTGTATTGAGTTCATAAGAACAGAGTAACGCCTTAAGCAAGATGACATGATGTAGATGGACAATCTCAAATCTATGATGAAAGCCCATCTTGTTACCCTTGATGGCAACAACACGATGTGTGCCTTGCTGCCCCTTCTGTCACTGGGAAAGGTCACCGCACGGTATGAACCCAAAACCAAGCACTTCTCCCATTGCAAGAATCATAGATCTAGTTGGCCAAAAAAAACCAAGACTCAGAGAGACTTACAAGGATATCAAATCATGCATATAAGAAATCAGCAAAGACTCAAATATAATTCATAGATAATCTGATCACAAATCCACAATTCATCGGATCTCGACAAACACACCGCCAAAGAGGATTACATCGGATAGATCTCCATGAAGATCATGGAGAACTTTGTATTGAAGATCCAAGAGAGAGAAGAAGCCATATAGCTACTAACTGCGGACCCGTAGGTCTGAAGTAGACTACTCACGAGTCATTGGAGAGGCAATGATGTTGATGTAGAAGCCCTCTAGCTCCAAAGTCCCCTCTGGCAGGGCATCGGGAAGGGTCTCCAGATGATATCTCGCGGAAACGGAAGCTTGCGGCGGCGGAAAAGTGGTTTCGTGGACGCCCTGATTTTTTCTGGGATTTTAGGGAATATATAGGCCAAAGAGCTAGGGCAGGGGAGCTCCAGGGGGGCCACAAGCCTGGTAGCCGCGGGCCCCCTGGCCACGGCTACAGGGCTTGTGGGCTCCATGTGGGCCTCCTGTCTTGGCCCTCAAGTCCTCCGATCTTCTTCTGTTCTGGAAAAATTCATTTCGGGGATTTTATTCCGTTTGGACTCCGTTCTAAAATCACACCTGAAAAGAGTCAAAAACACAGAAAAAACAGGAACTCGCACTTGGCGCTGAATTAATAAGTTAGTCCCAAAAAAGATATAAAAGGTATATAAAACATCTAAAGTTGACAAGATAAAAGCATGAAACTATCAAAAATTATAGATACGTTTGGGACGTATCAAGCATCCCCAAGCTTAACTCCCGCTCGTCCTCGAGTAGGGAAGTGATAAAGAATGAAATTTTGAAGCTTTCATGCGACCTAGCATAGATGTCCTTTGTAACTCCTCTTATGTGACATGAATGTTCAGATCCATTAGATTCAAAACAATAGTTTGCTATTGACGTGGA
Organism: Hordeum vulgare subsp. vulgare; assembly: GCF_904849725.1. Taxonomy (NCBI): domain Eukaryota; kingdom Viridiplantae; phylum Streptophyta; class Magnoliopsida; order Poales; family Poaceae; genus Hordeum; species Hordeum vulgare. The sequence continues at coordinate 565,509,279 of NC_058522.1, read as the reverse complement.
GACAATAATACTTCAAGCAAACTAGCAAGGTAATCATGAACTTTCAAAATAACAAGTCCAAAAGAAAGTTATCCCTACAAAATCATATAGTCTGGCTATGCTCTATCATCCTTGCACAACGAATTTAAATCATGCACAACCTCGATATTGGCCAAGTAATTATTTTCACACCTTTACTTTCTCAAACTTTTTCAACTCTCACGCAATACATGAGCGTGAGCCATGGTTTTAGCACTATAAGTGGAATGGAGTGTGGTGGAGGTTGCAAGGCAAACAAGCAGAAGATGGTCACATTGACTAGGCATATCAATGAGCTATGGAGATGCTCATCAATAGATATCAATGTGAATGAGTAGGGATTGCCATACAAATGATGCACTAGAGCTAGGAGTATGTGAAAGTTCTTAAAGAAAACTAGTGGGTGTGCATCCAACTTGCTTGCTCACGAAGACAGTTGGGAATATTATCTGTTGATAACCCGCCCTAGTTGGGCCGGGTCACCAAAGCTGGCGACTCATCTAAAATGTGGTTCAGGCCTTGGCCTGGTAAGGCCGAAGGTGGTATGGCGGTTTACGACTTTCGGCAGGAGTCCATAATAGAGAAGGTCTCCAAGCCTTGGAAAGATGGCGACTTAGAGATCGCAAGAGTCACGATTTGTGTAAAGGAAAGGACCCTTGTAAACCCTAAGGACTCGACCTGTATATAAAGGCGAGTCCCAGGGAAGAAGAGGGCAGATTAGAAATCATCGAGCGCTAGGTCTGGCGAGTTACGCCCTACTTGTAATCGAAACTCCATCAATACAACACAAAGCAGGACGTAGGCTTTTACCTCCTCACGAGGGGCCGAACCTGGGTAAATCTCTGTCTCGCTCCCGTTCAACCCCTTTGAGTCGCCACCAAAGTGCAATGGCTCCAATACTAAGTCCTTTCACGAGGACATATGCCGTGACAAAACCACGACAGTTGGCGCCCACCGTGGGGCGTGCGCACGATGGAGTTGAGTTCTCAATGGGAGCCCTAGCAGGGTTTGGGAGCTACGCGACGGGGCTCATGACCCGGAGCCGCCGTGGGAAGTACTACATCAACAACTTGCTATGGGGGCCCGAGGCGGATTCGATCGAATCTGGTTACAGAGTCCCCTTCGGCAAGATCAGCGTTTTCATCGGCATGATTGGATCGTCCGTGCCTGAGCCGGACACCTCATCTGACGTCGTCGAGCCGGCCAGGTACGTCCGCCCGGTCGTGACGCCAAACCTGACCCGCCCGGTCTTTGTTGGATTCACGCAGGGATCTGAGGAACCAGAACACTCAGCGACCCAGGAAACCACGCCGGTCAACACTGATGACAAATCGTCTATGGGCGATTCAGATTCAATCCAGTCTCTACACGGGGGCTGCCTTGGGGGCTTGTCACTGGCTATGGACCCCGATGTTCTTGACCGGACTCACCGTCAGATCGCCGTTTACATGGCGGGGGAGACTCAACCCTCTCCAAACCCGGCAGGCGAAGATGGAACTGGCGAGCCATCTAGAAGCCCGACCGCTATCTTGGTGGAGTTAGCAGCGGAAATCACAAGGCTGATGGCGACCCCCAACACACCGGAAAACCAGGAGGCGGTAAACACGGAATTGACGAAGCTAAGAGAAGGGGTGGCAAAGGCTCAGCGGGATGCCGAGGTGGAGTCCGCCAGGATCGAAACCCGGCAAGCTCAAATTACCGCTGAGATAGCTCGCTTGAATACCGACAACTGGCGGCTCGAAAGGCACCAGCGCGCATCTGACGCCGTCCATCAGCGGAGGCACCAGGGTCGCCTGCCCCCTGATCTCAACCCGACCCGCCTGTTCGACACTCCGCGAACTCCCTGGGCGGGAGCCGCCCCGGGGGGAGGGTCGGGCCAGCCACCGAACCCGTCGTTTCAGCCATTGTGGATCGCGTCCCCCGATTCCAGACACCTCAAGGTCACTTTTCCAACCCGGTGGACAATGTCCTTGCCGCAACTCGCCATTTGGAATCCCTTCCGATTCACGGCAACACTCCTGCCAAGATAGAGGCGAGGAACGCCATTGAGATGTTGAAGACGGCGGTGGTTCAAAACGCCCAGTTCTCACATAGCCTAGATAGGCTGCATTCCACTCCCCAGGCAAGCCGCACCAGGAGCCGGCCAGAGGACTAGCCCGCTATAACCAGCGGACCGCGGCCCTTCCCCTAGGACAACTCGCCTGATCATCGAGACCCGCCAGGCCGGGGTCATCCGGACATCCAAGTCGCCCTAGCGCCTCTTGTCGGGAGCGGCAGACAAGTGGGGGTGCCGTGCTTGGCCCCCGCCCTTCGCAATGAGCGAATGCCCAAGGATTTTAAAGGGCCAAGAAAGGTGCCTAACTACACTCCGGACCTTGAGCTGGCGTCGTGGGTCGAGAGTTATGAAATCGCCATGGACATGCTCGACGTAAGCGAAGCAGTTTGCGCCAGATACTTCACAATGATGCTTGAAGGGACGGAACGTACTTGGTTAAAAAACTTGCCTCCCAACTCCATCCAGACTTGGGCTGAATTGAAAGAGCGTTTCATTAAAAACTTCCGAGGAACCTTCAAGCGCCCGATGACAATAGTCGATCTACATCACTTCATTCAACGCCCAGATGAGTCGGCCCACCACTGGTCGCGGCGGGTCACGGAAATCATTCACTCGTCAGACGGTATTACGGCGGCTCAGGCTGTGCTGATCCTCGAGCAGAATTGCCACTACGAGCCTTTGGTGCAGAAGTTGGGGCGACTCAAGCGAAAGGTCCAAGACATGGGGGAGCTAATGGACACCCTCACTAGGTACGCTGAGGCGGATGACACCAAAGATACCGGCGAGGATGGTGGCAAAGCTAACTCGCCAAGGAAGGGCGAATCATCCAAAAATCACACCCGGTTCCAGGGACGCGCCCGCCATAATCACGGAGCGAATAGCAAGAGAAGGCAGCAGAAAGAATCTTCGGACTTAGTCGCCAACACCAACACCAATAATGGCAACCAACGCCAGAAGAAAAGTAGGGGATACAGTGGCAAAAAGCCGCGCAACTATAATGAGTTACTCAAAGGCCCCTGCCCGCACCACACCATGGCAGACGGACCGGCGACTCATTCCTGGGAAGACTGTTACGTGATGCGGGAGTTTCGGGCGGAGGCGATAAAAAAAGGGCAAAGCGGTGACCCGGACCAACGGCAGGAACAGTTCAGCGCGCCTAATCAACGTTAGAACCCCTTCGGCGGTTTCCCCGAACCGGGGACTCAGGGAGGCTCGCAGCCGAGCAGCGGCTAGTATCCAGTGCATCACCAACGACGGTATAACCCGCCCGGAGTTTTTTAGCAACCACCCCCATAGGGGGCTTCGCAGGGCCAGGATGATAATGGCGGCTTCCGCAACAATCCCAAGCAGTTAAGCAATGGGCAGTACCACGTTTTCACCACCAATGCTTGCAGGCGTGATAAAAAGGTGAGTCGCCGAGCGTACAGTATCTCTGAGCCGACACTCCCTAGATACCTCCACTGGTCCGAGCAGACCATATCATGGAGTAGGGAGGACCACCCGGCAAGAGTTGATAATCCCGACGACTTAGCGTTGGTCGTGGCCCCCCAAGTTGGGGGGTATACCTTGTCGAAGGTACTGATGGATGGTGGCAGCAGCATCAACATTTTGTATTTCGACACTTTCCAAAGGATGAACCTGTTGGAGAAAGATTTGATGCCTTCAACCACGGTATTCCATGGAATCGTCCCAGGCAAATCGGCATACCCCATAGGCCGAGTCAGGCTCACAGTTGCATTTGGAACAACATCTAATTACAGGAGTGAGTCGCTGATGTTCGAGGTGGTCAAGTTAAAAAGCCCCTATCATGCGCTGTTTGGGCAGCCGGCTTACGCCCGGTTCATGGCTCGCCCATGCTATGTTTACCTTAAACTCAAGATGCCTGGTCCTAAAGGACCCATCACGGTTGTTGGTGATAGAAGGATTGCAAGAGAATGTGAAGAAGGGGACGCGGCTTACGCAGAAGTTGCTTGTGCTGCGGAGGAGCTCAAATACCACCAGGCCAATGTTGATCCAGCTAATATGTCACCCCTAAAAAAGCCAACGACAGATGCTGAGCCCTCCCTCAAGTTCAAGCCAACAGATGACAATAAAACGGTGGATTTCGTCCCTGGCGACTCAACCAAGCAGTTCACTATTGGGACGGGTCTGGATCCCAAATAGGAAAGTGCGCTCATCGAATTCATCCGTGAGAATCGGGACATCTTCGCATGGAAACCTTCTGACATTCCTGGTGTCCCAAGATAATTCGCTGAGCACCATCTTAATGTTGACCCAAAGGCAAAATCTATCCAACAATATCTTCGTAGGTTCAATGAGGAACGACGCAAGGCAATCGGGGAGGAGGTTGCCCGTCTCTTGGCCGCCGGATTCATCGTAGAGGTTTTTCACCCCAAATGGTTGGCTAACCCGGTCTTGGTGCTCAAGAAGAATGGTACCTTCCGTATGTGCATTGATTACACGGACCTCAACAGAGCTTGTCCAAAGGATCATTTCGCTCTTCCCCGCATCGACCAGATTATTGATTCGGTGGCGGGATGCGAACGTTTGTGCTTCTTGGACGCTTATTCTGGATATCACCAAATCAAGATGGCCATGGAGGATCAAGAGAAAACAACTTTTATAACCCCCTTTGGGCCTTTTTGCTATGTGTCCATGCCATTTGGACTCAAGAGTGCAGGGGCGACTTATCAGCGCTGCATCCAAAAGTGCCTCCGTGGCCAAATCGGACGCAACGTCCATGCCTATGTCGATGATATTGTGGTTAAAACCCACCGGAGGGAGACGCTATTGGAAGATCTCAAGGAAACCTTTGATAATCTACGGGTATATCAGATGAAGCTGAATCCTACCAAGTGTGTCTTTGGTGTTCCTGCAGGGAAGTTGTTGGGCTTCCTGGTGTCTCAGCGCGGCATCGAAGCTAACCCGGACAAGATCGAAGCGGTTACCTCCCTTGGGAATCCAGGAAATGTTAACCAAGTCCAACGGATGGCGGGTCACATTGCGGCCTTAAGTCGCTTCATAAGCCGTCTGGGAGAAAAGGCTATTCCCCTATATCAATTGCTGAAGAAATCTGACCATTTTGTTTGGACAGATGAAGCCGATGAAGCTTTCGAAGCCTTGAAACGGCAACTCGTCAACCCGCCGGTCTTGGCCACCCTGACTAAGAAAGAGCCCATGCTTTTATATATTGCGGCAAACTCCAAAGCGGTGAGTGTGGCGGTGGTCGTTGAAAGGAAGGAGGAAGGAAAGGAATACCCTGTGCAGCGCCCGGTGTATTTTATCAGCGAGGTGCTAACTCTTTCCATGCAGCGATACCCACACTGGCAGAAATTAGTGTATGGGGTGTTTATGGCAAGCCGGAAGCTTAAACATTATTTTCAAGAGCATCCCATCAGTGGTTAGTTCTGCTCCCCCCGGGGACATCATCCAGAATCGGGAGGCGACGGGGCGGATTGCCAAGTGGGCGATTGAACTTGGGCCGCACCACGTGCGATACACCCCTCGCACGGCTATCAAATCTCAGGCTTTGGTTGATTTCATCAATGATTGGACCGAGTTACAGGTCCCAGAAGACAGGCCTGATCTTACATACTGGATTATTTACTTTGACAGATCCAGACAGTTGGAAGGCTCGGGGGCTGGCGTGGTGCTGGTATCTCCTCAAGGAGAAAAATTCTGTTACGTCCTCCGACTCATGTTTCCATGTACCAACAATGCTGCGGAATACGAAGCTTTACTTCACGGCTTGCGACTTGCCAAGGAGATGAACCTTACGCGGGTCAGATGTTTTGGCGACTCTGATCTGGTGGCTCAGCAAGTTTCAGGCACTTGGGATTCTCGAGACCCCGTGATGGCGGCTTACAGGAGGGTTGTGTCCGATGTGGCGGGTCATTTCCATGGCTATCAGGTGGATCACATTGACCGGCGCCTTGACGAGGCGGCTGATGCCCTTTCACGTCTCGGTTCCCAGCAAAAGCCGGTTCCCCCCAATGTGTTTCTGGATACTTTGCATAATCCTTCTGTAAGTTTGCCTTCAGAGGAGGAGTTAGCGATACCAGATCCTGAGTCCCAGTTCGTGGCGGCTCTCCACGCTACGCCGGATTGGGTTCTTCCGTATCTGGCCTATCTTGCCCGAGGCGAGTTACCTACGGATGAAGTGCTGGCCCGCCAAATCATTCGGCGAAGCAAATCCATGGTGATCATCAATGGCAAGCTATATAAGCGAAGCACTTCCGGGGGTTTTCAAAGATGTGTTTCCTCCGAAGAAGGGTGCATAATTCTAAATGACATTCATTCCGGAGATTGTGGGCATCACGCCGGGTCACGTTCCTTGGTTTCAAAGGCGTTCTGTCATGGTTTCTTTTGGTTGACGGCCAATGCACATGTAGAGGAAATAGTTCGTCGATGCGATGGATGCCAGCGTTATGGGCGACAAGCTCATGTGCCGGCTCAAGAACTAAGGATGATACCCATCACTTAGCCTTTCGCGGTCTGGGGTTTAGACATGGTTGGCCCCTTTAAGATGTCATCCAACAAGAAAACCCATTTGCTGGTGGCGGTTGATAAATTCACCAAGTGGGTTGAGGCAGAGCCTGTTGGAGCTTGCGATGCGGAGACGGCGGTCAAATTCTTGAAAAAATTGATCTTTCGGTTCGGATATCCGCACAGTATCATTACTGATAATGGCACTAATCTGTCTCAAGGGGCGATGCAGGAGTTTTGCCATCGTGAGCACATCCGGCTTGATGTTTGTGCGGTTGCTCACCCACAATCCAATGGACAGGTGGAGCGGGCGAAGCAGGAAGTTTTACGGGGAATCAAGCCCTGACTCATGGTTCCCTTGGAACGAACCCCGGGGTGTTGGGTTGAGGAGTTGCCTTCAGTGCTATGGAGCATCCGGACCACCCCGAACCGGTCTACGGGTTTTACCCCTTTCTTTCTGGTCTATGGAGCAGAAGCTGTTCTTCCCACTCACATAAGGCATGACTCGCCTAGAGTCGCCGCTTATGTGGAACAGGACAATGAACTGGTGCGTCAAGATTCTTTGGACGCCTTAGAGGAAGCGCGTGATTTGGCTGCAGCACGATCGGCCATCTATCAGCAGGACTTACGGCGCTATCACAGCCGTCGGGTCAAGATTCGAACCTTTCAGGAAGGCGATTTAGTGCTTCGGCTGATACAAGATCGCACTCGCATGCATAAGTTATCACCACCATGGGAAGGATCGTTCGTCGTCAGCAAAAAATCTTTGCAACGGGTCTTACTATCTGGTTGATCTACGACCTGATCGGCCAACCACGGAGGCTGAGTCGACTCGCCCCTGGAATATTGCCCACTTGCGGCCTTATTACACTTGAGCCATTAAGCTCTACGTTTTGTAAGTTTTTCATTTCTTATAAAGCAATAAAATTAAAACGCCTCCCGACTTGGGGGCTTTCCTGCTAATTCATCTTATTGAAAGGTATGGATCTTTATTCTTTCATCAACAAGTCGCCCAAACATGGACGCAATCCATACCAAAGAGTTTAAGTCACCACGATGTGCTTATTACAAAACTGGGTATCGATAAGCCAAAGAGGATCGAAGTCGCCACAAGCGCGCGATTCAAACATAGGCGCCTTATATGATTCTGTGGATTAGACCGACTTACTTGAGGACAGCGTATTCCCAAGTTGTTTTGTGGTAATAGCGTATTCGCTTCTACAATCCTATGATGGTCTTTCCCTTAAGCATAGGTCACTTGGGGGATTCCTCTCACTGAGATCAGCCTTACTACCCATTTGGCCTGCGAAAAATTACCGCATTACAAATGGTTATACTGGACTGTGTGTTGGCCGAATCGCCATATGGACCCATGAACTCTTGGCGAGTTATTCCACTCATGGACCCTGAACTTGCCTTGGTTAAAACATGTCTGGTACCGGCAAACGCCTCACATGGAAAATAGAGAAACCATTGGTTCATTGAACCCGCTTCACTGAAGCTTGACTTGTGCCTGGTCAGCCGGTCTAAATACTTGAGCTTTTGATACAAAAGTCTCCCTTGGGTGGCGCTTGAGTTTGTTTAACTCGCCCTATCCTGTCGCGACCTGATGAGCCGACGAAATTGCTATTTTTTACCTCCCTGGCACTGCCACGAGGTTTTTCAGACTTTTTTCTGACTCGCCTCAAAATATCTTGGGACGATTGCTATTTGTTATCACCCATTACTCACTGAGATGGTTTGATATATGTTTTGAAGCTTAAAACAGGTTGATGATCAAAGTCACTCTAGCCATGGCGGATCAAGCATCATGAAAACGCCTCAATGGCGGGTCAAGTATCATAATAATGCCTCAAATGGCGGATCAAGCATTTCAAAACGCCTTAAGGGCGACATAAGGATTTTTCGAGATATGAAAAAAGCAGTTTTTGATTCCTAAAGAAACTTATTACATGGCTCTCATGGCCAAATCTATGAAGTGTCATTCTATTGATGTCCTTGGATCAGCTTGCTGCGAGCTTTGGCCGACTTCAATTTGCAAGTCGCCCAGTACCCAGTTGCACTTGGATAATGCGGCGAATTCATCTTCATCGTTCAGCACTGATGAGAGATCCGCCTCCAAGTCAAAAGGATTCTTGGGTCGACGCAGAGTTAAGCTGGTCGTCACAAAGGTTGGCGGGTTAACCCTCTTGTTTTTGTCGTTATAAGCGGCTTGGTATTTTGATAAATCCAAGCTTGCAGCAAGCTGAGTCGCCGCCAAACGGGAGTCTTTAACAACACGTGGTAGTCCTCTTCAGAAAATTCTGACCCGTCATTCTTGAGCTGAGGAAAGCCCGCCGCTACTTCTTCTGGGTTTATTTCTGGAGCATATGCTAAGCACCAACTCAGTGTAGTCAGTGCTCCTTTCCGGGCGGCTGACCGAGTTAACTCGCCAATTTGAGGAGTAAGAGTAGATAAGCAGCCAAGCATCTTCTTTATTGATGTTATAGGCTCCTTGGCGCCCATCAGTGCTTTCACGGTCAACACACTTCCGGTATACAGCTGCTCCGTCAGTGTGTAAATCGCCTTCAGCATCAGGACGCAGTCATCCTGAAGGTTGGCGGCTCTCGGACCTGTATAAAAGGCAATGATAGTCAACGATTTATACAAAGTTATTTGTTTACAAAGATCAAGAGTTGGTTTTTACCAAAGACAGCTTGCGCCATGTTGGAGATATGTCGCTTTAAGCCGGACAGCTCTTGTTGCACAGTATCCAACTTGGCTTCAGCTTTTCTGCTCGCTTTATTAAGGCATCTTGATCAGCTTGGGCCTTTTTTAAATCGGCTTTTAGCTTCTCCATCTCAGATATGATCAGTTGGTACTTCTCTTCTGATTTTGCCCGGGCATCCTGCTGATCGGTTAAACTTTTCTTCAAATCGCCAAGTGCTGATTCAGTTTGGATAAGTGATTCCTGTTGAAATATATAGTTAAGGGGGAAGTCTCAGAATTATTGCAAGCAACATCCGTGACACTTGGGGGCTAATGTATAATTTTTTAAACAAAATTATACAGTATCAAGACCCGGCTCATCTTTTTACTGATGACCCGGCCCTTGGGGGTTACAGGTCAAAAGTTTTTCAATTATCAAGACCCGGCTCATCTTTTTACTGATGACCCGGCCCTTGGGGGTTACAGGTCGAAAGTTTTTCAATTATAAAGACCCGACTCATCTTTTTACTGATGACCTGACCCTTGGGGGTTACAGGTCAAAAGTTTTTCAATTATCAAGACCCGGCTCATCTTTTTACTAATGACCCGGCCCTTGGGGGTTACAAGTCGAAAGTTTTTAATTATCAAGACCCGGCTCATCTTTTACTGATGACCCGACCCTTGGGGGTTAATGAGGATAATACAGTGTACAACAAAACGTACCTCATGTTTGTTCTTCAGCATTCGAAGCAGGCTCTTCTCCATCTCATAACTCGCCTCCAGGCGACTTGCAAAGCCAAAGCAAAGTTCTTTGAATTCGAGATTCTCATATTGGGAGAGATTAGCCTTGGAAAGTTCATGCTCAAAAACAGGTTGAGCTGATGATGATACATGCTTCGATAAAACCGTTGTGGCCGGTTTAGAGAAGAGGGTACCAGTGATAACTACAGCGTCCGGGTCTTCTGCTGTTGTCAATGGACTTGGCGGGTTAGGCGCTTCCATGGTTTCCTTGGGTGAGCTGGGGAGATCCACTTGATATTCAGGTTTGTCTTGGTCCGGGTTATCCTGGATCGGCGCCGATTTTTCGATAGGCTCCGAAGTTGTAATGGGAGTTGAACCGCCAGTTTTCCTTTTCTTCGCCTGTGCCCTGAAAGGAGAAGAGGGTGCATTTAAAGGAATGGATATTATCGCCATCAGACTAAAGGTAAATGTTATCAAAGGCCTACCCAGGGACACGGATCATCGGTGGAAGTGCCGACATCACTGAGTCGCCAGATGTGGGAGGAGAACTCTGCAAAAAATCATACTTCGAAGATATGAGCAAGTTACAAAATGAGATCCAAAAGGACTTGAAGAAGTGTTATTAAAAGATACCTCATTTTGCCTTTTCTTATTTCTTGTTGGTAACCCGGACACCAGGTCTCCAGAATGACTTCGTGTTTTCCGATTTGAGGCGTGTTGTGCTTTCTTCAGAAGGAAATTTGGATCCAAACAAGCATTTGGGTGTGAGAAGGGAACTTTCCCACAAATTCGCCTGGCCGGATTAGGTGGAGAAGGAGATGAGTCGGAGGAAATAGAAATTACCTCTACAGAATCCTCCTGGCTTTCATTGTCTTCATTCTACACAAGAGATACAGAGGTGTAAACACAAAATTATCAGTAATGGATGGCGAGTTAAAAAGAGGTTGGATTTTTTACCTCTAAAAGTACGTCGCCGACTTGGGATTCATCGGCTTCATATGGCTCGGTTACAGCAGCTTTGCCCTTGCCCTTGGATTTCTTCTTTGGAGGCGGCCTAGCATGCTTCATGGCTGGCTTTTTTGGCTTCTTGGACCAAAATTTATCACCTTTCTGAAATGGCATATTTTATAAGAGGTCATAGTTCAAGTAAGACGTAAGGAATAAAGAACAAAAGGCGGGTTAAGTTATTGACCTTTGGAGCCGGGTTAATCTTGCAGAAAGGTTTAAGACCTATTTGGCCGCATTTCGCCACGGGTTCGCCGGTCAACTTCTTGATCATGGTTACGATATCATTTTCCGTCAGAGCCGTGCAGAAGTAGCACTGAGGATGGTTTAGGGTGCCGTCGAATTCACACATTAACCCGTCCCGGCGACTCAAAGGGAGGATACGCCATTCGACCCAGCAGCGGATCAAGTCAACCCCAGTAAGGCCGTTGTTTGTCAAAGATCTTAACTCGGACAATACTGGGATAAAGTCTGACTCCTCCTCTTCGGTGAGCTTGTCTGGGAGTTTGAAATTTGTTGGAAGGCGATCTGCCCTATAACCCAGAAGCTTGTTCTCGCCTTCAGGCGAAGTCTCCTGGCAGTAGAACCAAGACTCGCCCCAACCTTTGGGATGGCTTGGCATGGCGAGTGACGGGAATGAGCTATCCCTGCGGCGCTGAACATTGACACCACCCAGCTCCAGGCTGGGGCCATTGTGAAATTCTGTTTGGCAATTCAAGTGGAAGAAGTACTAGAATAAGGGAACTGAGGGTTCCATTCGCAGGTAAGCCTCACAAAACACCTGGAACTGGCATAGATTGCTTATCGAGTTGGGCCCTAGATCTTGGAGGCGGACATTCATAAAAGTCATGGCGTCTCTGAGGAATTTCGATCCGGGTGGCTTAAAGCCCTGCTCAAGGTGTTCAACAAAAACAACTATCTCTCCTTCCTTGGGATTGGGGACTTCTTCTCCTAACCCGGTGCGCCAACCAATAACCTCTTGGGGGTCGATATTCCCCGTATTCACATAATCGTTAAGTATAGCATCATTAACCTTGGTGAATTGACATGCCAAGCATCTACTGGAAATGGTGAAATTAAGTTCGTTTAACTCGCCAAACAATTTGCCTGATGGCTGAGGGAGTTTTGTGACCCGCCAACGAAGGTCCAGGTCAGGTTGCCAGGGCGACTTATGAAACTCTTGCTACTTAAGGGAGCGGTGTTTTAGAGCATCAGTAGTGTTTGTCAAAATGGAGAAGTATGAGACTACAAACCGTTTTCGCTTGACGAGCGATAGATTATGGATCTACCGGGCAGACGGAAATGAATGCGGAAAATGACTGGATATAACAACCTGCGACTAAAAGTGGGGACAGACTGGATATAATCCTTCTTCCCAGCTTGTAAGATTAGCTTAAGATTACGAGCCCAGTCTACAAAGTTGCTTCCATCATCTTTCAACTTAGCTTTCTCTAGGAACGTATTAAAATTCAGGGTGACTGTCGCGTGAGCCATGATCTACAACACAAATATATTCAAAGTGGACTTAGATAATTAGAGTTTAACTTAATCAAATTATTTGCTAAACTCCCACTCAAAAAGTACATCTCTCTAGTCATTTGAGAGGTTCATGATCCACTTACACTAGCTCAAGTCCGATCATCACGTGAGTTGAGTATAGTTTCAGTGGTAAGCATCCCTATGCTAATCATATCATCTATATGATTCATGATCGACCTTTCGGTCTCATGTGTTCTGAGGCCATGTCTGCACATGCTAGGCTCGTCAAGCTTAACCCGAGTGTTCCGCGTGCGCAACTGTTTTGCACCCGTTGTATGTGAACGTTGAGTCTATCACACCCGATCATCACGTGGTATCTCGAAACGACGAACTGTAGCAACGGTGCACAGTTGGGGAGAACACAATTTCGTCTTGAAATTTTAGTGAGAGATCACCTCATAATGCTACCATCGTTCTAAGCAAAATAAGGTGCATAAAAGGATTAACATCACATGCAATTCATAAGTGACATGATATGGCCATCATCACGTGCTTCTTGATCTCCATCACCAAAGCACCGGCACGATCTTCTTGTCACCGGCGCCACACCATGATCTCCATCAATGTGTTGCCATCGGGGTTGTCGTGCTACTCATGCTATTACTACTAAAGCTACATCCTAGCAAAATAGTAAACGCATCTGCAAGCACAAACGTTAGTATAAAGACAACCCTATGGCTCCTGCCGGTTGACGTACCATCTACGTGCAAGTCGACATTTTCTATTACAACATGATCATCTCATACATCCAATATATCACATCACATCGTTGGCCATATCACATCACAAGCATACCCTGCAAAAACAAGTTAGACGTCCTCTAATTTTGTTGTTGCATGTTTTACGTGGTGACCAAGGGTATCTAGTAGGATCGCATCTTACTTACGCAAACACCACAACGGAGATATATGAGTTGCTATTTAACCTCATCCAAGGACCTCCTCGGTCAAATCCGATTCAACTAAAGTTGGAGAAACCGACACTTGCCAGTCATCTTTGAGCAACGGAGTTACTCGTAACGATGAAACCAGTCTCTCGTAAGCGTACGAGTAATGTCGGTCCAAGCCGCTTCAATCCAACAATACCGCGGAATCAAGAAAAGACTAAGGAGGGCAGCAAAACGCACATCACCACCCACAAAAACTTTTGTGTTCTACTCGAGAAGACATCTACGCATGAACCTAGCTCATGATGCCACTGTTGGGGAACGTCGCATGGGAAACAAAAAATTTCCTACGCGCACGAAGACCTATCATGGTGATGTCCATCAACGAGAGGGGATGAGTGATCTACGTACCCTTGTAGACCGTACAGCAGAAGCGTTAGTGAACGCGGTTGATGTAGTGGAACGTCCTCACGTCCCTCGATCCGCCCCGCGAACAATCCCGCGATCAGTCCCACGATCTAGTACCGAACGGACGGCACCTCCGCGTTCATCACACGTACAGCTCGATGATGATCTCGGCCTTCTTGATCCAGCAAGAGAGACGGAGAGGTAGAAGAGTTCTCCGGCAGCGTGACAGCGCTCCGGAGGTTGGTGATGACCTTGTCTCAGCAGGAAAAACCGTGGAGGTATGTGGTCGGGCTGCCGTGGAAAAGTCGTCTCAAATCAGCCCTAAAACCTCCGTATATATAGGTGAGAGGGAGGGGACCTTGCCTTTGGGCTCAAGGAGCCCCAAGGGGGTCGGCCGAGTCCAAGGGGGAAGGTTCCCCCCCCAAACCGAGTTGGACTTGGTTTGGTGGGAGGGAGTCCTTCCTTCCCTTCCCACCTCCTCTTTTTTTTTCTTTTCTCCTTGATTTTCTTCTCTAGGCGCATAGGGCCCTCTTGGGCTGTCCCACTAGCCCACTAAGGGCTGGTGTGCCACCCTCAAGGCCTATGGGCTTCCCCGGGGTGGGTGGGCCCCCCCGGTGAACTCCCGGAACCCATTCGTCATTCCCGGTACATTCCCGGTAACTCCGAAAACCTTCCGGTAATCAAATGAGGTCATCCTATATATCAATCTTCGTTTCCGGACCATTCCGGAAACCCTCGTGACGTCCGTGATCTCATCCGGGACTCCGAACAACATTCGGTAACCAACCATATAACTCAAATACGCATAAAACAACGTCGAACCTTAAGTGTGCAGACCCTGCGGGTTCGAGAACTATGTAGACATGACTCGAGAGACTCCTCGGTCAATATCCAATAGCGGGACCTGGATGCCCATATTGGATCCTACATATTCTACGAAGATCTTATCGTTTGAACCTCAGTGCCAAGGATTCATATAATCCCGTATGTCATTCCCTTTGTCCTTCGGTATGTTACTTGCCCGAGATTCGATCGTCAGTATCCGCATACCTATTTCAATCTCGTTTACCGGCAAGTCTCTTTACTCGTTCCGTAATACAAGATCCCGCAACTTACACTAAGTCACATTGCTTGCAAGGCTTGTGTGTGATGTTGTATTACCGAGTGGGCCCCGAGATACCTCTCCGTCACACGGAGTGACAAATCCCAGTCTCGATCCATACTAACTCAACGAACACCTTCGGAGATACCTGTAGAGCATCTTTATAGTCACCCAGTTACGTTGCAACGTTTGATACACACAAAGCATTCCTCCGGTGTCAGTGAGTTATATGATCTCATGGTCATAGGAACAAATACTTGACACGCAGAAAACAGTAGCAACAAAATGACACGATCAACATGCTACGTCTATTAGTTTTGGGTCTAGTCCATCACATGATTCTCCTAATGATGTGATCCCGTTATCAAGTAACAACACTTGCCTATGGCCAGGAAACCTTGACCATCTTTGATCAACGAGCTAGTCAACTAGAGGCTTACTAGGGACAATGTTTTGTCTATGTATCCACACAAGTATTGTGTTTCCAATCAATACAATTATAGCATGGATAATAAACGATTATCATGAACTAAGAAATATAATAATAACTAATTCTTTATTGCCTCTAGGGCATATTTCCAACACATAATTGAATCCCTTGAAATCCAAAGTGGGAGTTTCATTACTACCCAATGTTTTGATTTCTTCTACTCCACTCTCCACACCTTTATCATCAAGATAGGTTGACTCCGAATCATTGGGGCGTTTTTCAACCAAAGTGGATTAATATCCAGCCCCTTCATCAATAGGTTTGACACGCGAAAACAAAGATTCAAGAGGAGTCACACCAAGTACTTTAAGATCTTCGTAATTTGCATCACAAATTTCAGGTTTAGCTCCCATCTTATTGACTAAGGTAGCCTGCTTGTCAGAAATTTGGCCCACCAATTTTTCAAGGTGAGCAAGCTGAGAATTTTGTGCAAGGAATTCTTTGGCCATATCATAAACTTCTTTATTCAAACAGGCTATAAAAGAATTTTGCTCTTTTAATTCCCTACGGAAGTAACTATTTTGGTCAAACTAAGAATACATGAAACCTTTGACACCAGTTTCAATCTCTTCCGAGCTTCTGAAATAATTTGGTTTGGCCATGAGGAAAGGTCTCTCACGGACAAGCCCAAGAGCAAGCGAGAAAAACAGGCGGAAAAACAAGGCAAAAAGGCAAATGAAAATGGCAAATGTGAAGTGGGGGAGAGGAAAACGAGAGGAAACTGGCAAAAAGGTAAATGCAAGAGATGACTTTGTGACACTTACTTAGATAGATCTTGACTTGATCTCTCCCCGGCAACGGCGCCAAAAATCCTTGTGCTGCTGGCTACGCCTATAGGGATTTCCTTGGAAAATATGCAAAGGATTCCCCCGCGGCCTTGGAGCCTTGCGTTGGTGTTCCCTTGAAGAGGAAAGGGTGATGTAGCACAGCGGTGGTAAGTATTTCCCTCAGTTTGAGAACCAAGGTATCAATCCAGTAGGAGGATCGCGTCAAGTGACAAGTACTTGCACAAACACAAAGAGCTTGCACCCAACGCCATGAAGGGGTTGTCAATCCCTTATAGATTGTTTGCGAAGTGAGAACTAGAAGTAAAAAGTAAACAAAGCAAAGTAAAAGTAAAAGCGGAGATGATAATTGTGAGTAGACTTGGGGGTCGTAGTGTTCACTAGTGGCTTCTCTCATGAAAGCAAGTAGACGGTGGGTGAACGAATTACTGTCGAGCAATTGATAGAACCGCGCAAAGTCATGACGTTATCTATGGCAATGATCATACATATAGGCATCACGTCCAAAACAAGTAGACCGATACTTTCTGCATCTACTACTATTACTCCACACGTCAACTGCTATCGAGCATGCATCTAGTGTATTGAGTTCATAAGAACGGAGTAACGCCTTAAGCAAGATGACATGATGTAGATGGACAATCTCAAATCTATGATGAAAGCTCATCTTGTTACCCTTCATGGCAACAACACGATGTGTGCCTTGCTGCCCCTTCTGTCACTGGGAAAGGTCACCGCATGGTATGAACCCAAAACCAAGCACTTCTCCCATTGCAAGAATCATAGATCTAGTTGGCCAAAAAAAAACAAGACTCGGGGAGACTTACAAGGATATCAAATCATGCATATAAGAAATCAACAAATACTCAAATATAATTCATAGATAATCTGATCACAAATCCACAATTCATTGGATCTCGACAAACACACCGCCAAAGAGGATTACATCGGATAGATCTACATGAAGATCATGAAGAACTTTGTATTGAAGATCCAATAGAGAGAAGAAGCCATATAGCTACTAACTACGGACCCGTAGGTCTGAAGTAGACTACTCACGAGTCATTGGAGAGGCAATGATGTTGATGTAGAAGCCCTCTAGCTCCAAAGTCCCCTCCGGCAGGGCATCGGGAAGGGTCTCCAGATGAGATCTCGCGGAAACGGAAGCTTGCAGCGGCGAAAAAGTGGTTTCATGGACGCCCTGATTTTTTCTGGGATTTTAGGGAATATATAGGCCAAAGAGCTAGGGCAGGGGAGCTCCAGGAGGGGCACAAGCCTCGTAGCCGCAGGCCCCCTGGCCGCGGCTACACGGCTTCTGGGCTCCATGTGGGCCTCCTGTCTTGGCCCTCAAGTCCCCCGATCTTCTTCTGTTCTGGAAAAATTCATTTCAGGGATTTTACTCCGTCTGGACTCCGTTCCAAAATCAGATCTGAAAAGAGTCAAAAACACAGAAAAAACAGGAACTCGCACTTGGCACTAAATTAATAAGTTAGTCCCAAAAAAGATACAAAAGGTATATAAAACATCCAAAGTTGACAAGATAACAACATGAAACCATCAAAAATTATAGATACGTTTGAGACGTATCATACATCATCTGAAGTGACAGTGCCACAAGTAAGTGGTACTATCATTACTACTTTGTATCTTTTGACATCAATATTATGAACATGTGTATCACTACGATCGAGATTCAATAAAACATTCATATTAGGTGCATGACCATTGAAATATTATTCAAGTAAATAGAGTAACCACTATTCTCTTTAAATGAATAACCGTATTGCAATAAACACGATTCAATCATGTTCAAGCTCAACGCAAACACCAATCAGTATTTAGGTTTAACACTAATCTCGAAGGTAGAGGGAGCGTGCGATGGTGATCACATCAACCTTGCAAACACTTCCAACACACATCGTTACCTCGCTTTTAGCTAGTCTCCATTTATTCGGTAGCTTTTATTTCGAGTTACTAACATTTAGCAACTGAACCGGTATCTAATACCCGTGTGCTACTAGGAGTACTAATAAAGTACACACCAATAATATATATATCTAATATACTTCTCTTGACGTTGCCAGCCTTCTTATCTACCAAGTGTCTAGGGTAGATCCGCTTCAGTGATCATTCCCCTCGTCATAGAAGCACTTAGTCTCGGGTTTGGGTTCAACCTTGGGTTTCTTCATTAGAGTGACAACTGACTTGTCATTCTTGAAGATTCCCTACTTTCCCTTTGCCCTTGAAACTAGTGGTTTTACTAACCATCAACACTTGATGCTCCTGCTTGATTTCTACCTTCGCTGTGTCAAATATCGCGAATAGCTCAAGGATCATCTTATCCATCCCTCGTATGCTATAGTTCATCACAAAACTCAGTAGCTGGTGGCAGTTAATTTGGGAGAACTATGTCAATCACTATCTTATCTGGAAGATCAACTCCCACTCGATTCAATAGATTGTAGCAGCCAAACAATCTAAGCACATGCTCAATGATTGAGCTTTTCTCCCTTACTTTGCACGCAAATAATCTTGTCGGAGGTCTCATACCTCTCAACACACGCACGATCCTGAAATCCCAATTTCAGCTCTTGGAACATCCCGTTCTCACCTTGAGGATCGGTGCAACTTTCACCGGTGCATCCAAACCCTGTGACATGACACACTCTATTGCACATAAACCTTTTTTTATATCCTCCTCGAAACAGCCACCATACCTACCAATCATGGCATTTTCATAGCCATTCCGAGATATATTGCTATGCAAATGCCATCGTCACTTCACATGACTAGTTCATTCATCATTATAATGCTTTGCATGATCATATAGAGCTGGCATATTATTTGTGGAAAAGCCACCGTTCATCATGTTTTTGATACATGTAACACTAGATCTTTGCACATCTTGGTACACTGCTAGAGGCATTCATTCAGAGTCATATCGTCCTATCAGTTTTTCATGATGAGTTGTAAGTAAATAAAAGTGTGATGATCATCATTATTAGAGCATTGTTCCAGTGAAGAAATAAAAATGGGGAAGGCCAAATGAGCCCACCATAATAAAAAAATGAGATAAAAAGAGAGAAGGGACTTTGCTACTCTCCTTTACCACACTTGTGCCTCAAAGTGGCAACTTGTTCTTCATATAGAGAGTCTCATGTTATATCATTCATATGCTAGTGGAAATCACTTTTTCATAAACTTGGCTTGTATATTCCTATGGCGGGCTTCCTCAAATTACCGAGGTCTTCAAGAACAAGCATGTTGGATGCACACCCCACTTAGCTTTAGTGGAGCTTTCATACACTTATTGCTCTTGTGCATCGTTTGCATGGCAATCCCTACTCCTCGCATTGATATCTATCGGTGGGCATCTCCATAGCTCATTGGTACGCCTAGTTGATGTCTCCACTTTTACCCTTTGAAACCTATCATCAAATTTTATCCCACCTTTATGTTATGTCCAATCGTTCATGTATTGCGTGAAGAATAAAAAGTTGATGCATATTTAAAAAGTATGATCCAATTGTGTGGCTTGAACACCGTGGTGCTTGACATTTGTATTAATGTGGTGAAGATGGAGCCATGCCTTGCTAATATAATAAATATGGATGGGGGTAAAACTATATTTGAGGATCGTATACTTTGAAAGATTAATGATTTGCTGCTTATACCTATAAGTATTGCTATGTTAATGTTTGTTAATTCATAGTTTCTCAATGATCATACATGCATATATAAGGTTACATCATGGATAGCATGTCACATCAATTTTTTTGTTTTTATCATTTACCTAGATGGGGACGAGTACGAATTAAGCTTGGGGATGTTTGATTCGTCTCCAACGTATCTATAATTTTTTATTTTCCATGATGATATATTATCATTATAGAATACTTTTGGATATTTATTTATCATTTTATATTATTTTTGAGCACTAACCTATTGACCCAGTGTCTAGTGCGAGTTGTTGTTTTCTACGTGTTTTTCATTTTGTAGGTTTTCCATACCAAACGAAGTTCAGTTGCCGTGAAACATTTTGGTCATTTTTTGTGACAGCCCGAGACCGACGTTCGAGAAGCTTCCCCTTTTCTTTCCGTTTTCGTCGTGTGGGTATTTTCAGTTGCCGCATCATCATCGCATCATGCGCATCATCTGCATTGCATCGGCATCTCCGTTGCCGCCAGTTTTCAAAACTTGCATTCGTTAGTAGTCGCCGGTTCTCGTCGTTGTCCGTTCCGAGCCCGACCGCACTCGCACGCGCCCGCGGCACCGTCGAAACCCTGTTTTTAAAGTGCGTCCAAAACTTCCTATGATCGAGGTGAAACTTGGCACGCGGACGCGATTAGTTATAGCTAGGCCGCCTGTCGAATTTGGTCGCGATCGGAGACCGTCTGGTACCCGAACGGTCGACCGTAGCGGCACCGTCTTCGGTTATTCGTCGGTCGTCTGTCGGCGTTTTTAAAACCGTGCCGCCGCCGCCCGTTCTCCCTCTCGTCTCCGGATATTCCCTCTACACACCGAACGCGACTGGAGGGTCGAAAAAACCCCAAATACCCCCCTAACCTAGCCCCATCCTATAAATAGACGCCCTAACCCGCCTAATATGGCTAACCCTAGCCTCTACCTCGAGATCCGCACAAAACCCTAATCCCCTCACCCTCTCTCCCTTGTCCCCCACCTCCAGCCGCCGCTGCCCGCCCGAGCCCGCGCGCGGCCCGCCCGAGCCCATCTCGGCCCGAGCCTGCCGCGCCTCCTCTGCTCCCAGCGGGCTCGCCTCGTGCGCCGCCGACCTCGGTCGCCAGCAGCCGGCGGGAGGTTCCCCGAAGACGGGACCGCCTCCAGTGACCCGAGCCGTAGCTCCTCGTCGCCGTTCGTCGTCTCCCGCGACCCCGCCGTCCTCCCGGAGCGCCGCCTCCCGCTGTTGTACGTGCTCGCTGCCGGAGCGCCGACCTCTGTCGTCGGCGCCTGTCTCCTCCGCCTTGGGAAGCCGCCCCGGCCCGGGTCCGGCCAGATCCGGCTGGCTCCGCCCCTCCCGTCAGCTCGACCTCCCCCTGCAGTGCCTCCTTCCCCGCCGTGCCGTCGCAAGCAGGGCTGCCGCCAGCAGCCCTGGTCGAGGAGGACGACGCCCCGTCGGGCACCGCTCGCCAGGGATCTCTCCGCCGTTGTGGGCCGGCCCAGCTGCGCGCCCGATCGCCTACAGTGCCGGCCCACCTCTCCACCGCAGCGCCGCGTGGGCCTGTTCTCCTCCAACCCCCAGGCCCATCTGCAGGCCGGCCTCCTAGGCCGTGGTGAGCGCCCTGCCTCTTTCCCTCGCTCTAGCGTATGTTAGTTTTATGCCGCATGTCCAGTTTCGGCCCGGTAGGCAGCTCGGCCCGTTAGAGACTTAGGTTTTCTTTTTCTTTTTCGGTTTAGTTATTTTCAGGTTTTAGCTATTTATTTAAACCCCCGTAACTTTTAAACCGTAAGCCGGTTCGGGACGTGTTATATATCGTTTTGGGGTAGCTTCGCGAGTAGAACACGAATATCCAACATGCATATTTGTTTGACGCCGTTTAGGGTGCCTAATGCTTTGTTTTGCGTGCTGTTACAATAGGTTCCGATCCGTAGTTATTTTCGCGCGTGTCCGGGTTGTTCGTATGACGTAGAATAAATGTCCATGCCCTAGGGAGCTATTTGCCATGCATTTTAGAGTTGTCATTTGTATTTTTGCGTGTAGGGATTGCCCGTTAGATTATTTTTTGTATCTAGGTTTAATTCTCCCGCTTTAATGTGTGGCATTATTTGGTGTTGCAAGCCCCACATATTTTATATGTTTCCGGGGTAGAAAAATCCCGTGGATTTTTCTATGCAATTAGTTTTAGCTTTTGAGGAAGTTAGCCCGCGAGATATTTTGCCGTGGTACCCTTTTGTTTAATTCGTAGGATATATTCCGTGCCTCGTTTGAATTAGTTGTCAACTAGAGAGTTGATCTCGGATGTTTTGATTAGCCCTGGTATTTTTAGTTGCAATAGAAATGCATGTGTTAGGTGTTGTTTGACTGCCCTCAAATTGCGTGAATAGTGCTGTTTTAGAGGAGCTGAAATATTTCTAAGTCTGGAATCTGGTATTATTTTGTTGCTGTCTTGCCTTGCTTGTATCATGTGATCTGTAGCTCTTTTGAGGTTGGCCCAATGGGGTTAGTTGTTCCCCTTATGTTTCTCTAGCATGCTGTGAAGTTTCATGCCATTTGGAGTCCTGTAGCTATAGGTTTTGCTGCTGTCAATATGCCTTCAGGCTGAAAACTGCACTTTCATGAGGTGTTAATTTCACTAAGTCTGAAATAGTGTGTGAGATGCCATCTTGTGTCTTCTTTTCCTAGAGCTCCTTGCTGCCATGCTAGTTGTTGTTAGTTGTTTGTAGTAGTGCTTCTTTCCCTCTTTCGTGCCATGCCTTGCTTGAGCTTATCGGAGTTGTGTAGCCGAAGTTGTGAGGCGTATAAGTTGCTATGTGGCTGTTTTTGGCAGATTGTAGTCATTGCTTGTTTTGCTCGTAGTTTTCGAACCGTAGCTCCGTTTTGATCGTGTCCTACATGAAACTTGCTTAGAATCTCGTGTAGTTTCATCTTCTCTTGCGGTTTGTATGCCTTGAAGTTCTCGTAGCCGCCGTTGCACATATTTTGCATTCATGCCATCATATCTTGCGGTGCTTGTATCTTTTGAGCCGTAGCTCCGTTGGAGATGTTCTTTACGTGTAGGTTGCTTTCCTTGACGCGTAGGATCACGTGAATCTATTTGTTTTGCTGTTTAACAACCAATTAAATGCATTAATTCAGATCTGGACAGAATTGTAAATTAGCACGTGGGGTCATTTCGGAGGTGCTATATGTCATTTCCGACCTCACTTAAAATGCCTAGATAAGTAGTTTAATTACGCTTCACCTCTTGCCATGCTTAATCACATTTAATATTTCCGTGTACCTAATCGGGATAGCACTAAATAAATAGACGTGGAGTTTCGTCAATATGCAACTCGTGCATATTGAACTTCACTTAATGTGTAGTGTTTGGTTGTGTGAATTGTCATGCCATGACTTGCAAGTGTTCTGTAGCTCATGCATCATATGTGTTGTGCATCGTGTGGTGAATATCGTGTGTTGATGCTTGTTTCCGGTTTCCCCGTCTCGAAAGAGTTCCGCAAGCGTGTCGGATGTGAGGACCCGTTCGTCTACGACGGTTCGTCTGCTTCACGGAGGCATTCTTCTTCCAAGCGGGATCTCAGGCAAGATGATCATTTCCCCAGATACCACTACTATCATTGCCATGCTAGTTTTATCGCTTCTATCGTTTATGTCACGTTGCCTACCACATGTTAAATATCAGCCTCTCCACAATGCCATGATTACCTTCAACCTGTTCGACCTAGCAAACCACTGATTGGCTATGTTACTGCTTGCTTAACCCTGTATTAGCGTTGCTAGTTGCAGGTGCAGATGCTTCCATGTGATAACATGGGTTCCTTGTTATATCACCATATTAATGCTATTTAATTTAATGCACCTATATACTTGGTAAAAGGAGGAAGGCTCGGCCTTTCTAGCCTGGTGTTTTGTTCCACCTTTGCCCCCTTAGTTTCGGCTACCGGTGTTATGTTCCATAAATGAGCGCTCCTAAC
This sequence comes from Hordeum vulgare subsp. vulgare, assembly GCF_904849725.1. Lineage (NCBI taxonomy): Eukaryota > Viridiplantae > Streptophyta > Magnoliopsida > Poales > Poaceae > Hordeum > Hordeum vulgare. Next base: position 565,485,423 of record NC_058522.1, on the reverse strand, counting down.
ACGATCGGGGTTGTTATGGGGACCCCCTTGATAATTCATTTTAGATTAAGGCTGGTCTGGCAAGGCCCAACTTTGGTACTACATTTGCCTAATCACCTAATAAAATTGCATAGGGACCCGCCGGCACCCGCGGACTATTTTAATCAACCCCCGGGCCAGTGCTCCTCATGAGTGTTGGTCCAAATTGGCAGACTACGGGGCCACCGCGGGGCAACCCGAGGTTTGGTACTCCTAGTGTGACCCATCCGTCGTGTCCTGAGAACGAGGTACGCGACTCCTATCGGGACCGTCGACACGTCGGGCGGCCTTCCTGGATTAGTTTTACCTTTGACGAGATATCTTGTGCATCGGGATTCCGGTGATGCTTTGGGTAATCTCAGAGTTGAGGTTTTCCATTAGGGAGTCCGACGAGATCGTGAGCTTCGTGATTGAGGATTTCTATGCGGCTTGTGGTAATTTGTGATGGACTAGTTGGAGCACCCCTGCAGGGTTAAATCTTTCGGAAAGCCGTGCCCGCGGTTATGTGGCAACGTGGAAACTTTGTTAACACTGGTTCTAGATAACTTGAAGTTAATTAACTAAAATGTGCCAACTGTGTGCGTAACCGTGACTGTCTCTTTCGTGAGTTCCTTCTCCGATCGAGGACACGGTGGGGTTATGTTTGACGTAGGTAGGTGTTCAGGATCATTCACTTGATCATTTGTAGCTCTCGTCCGTTATGCGTAGATCTCCCCCCTCTCACCTCTTGTACTCGTATGTTAGCCACCAAATATATGCTTAGCCGCTGCCGCAACCTTACCACTTAACCTTGCCTCACCCATTAAGCTTTGCTAGTCTTGATACCTTTGAAAATGAGATTGCTGAGTCCCCTGTGGCTCACAGATTACTACAACATCAGTTGCAGGTACAGGTAAAGGTTGCTTGACGCGAGCGCGTTGATTGATCATTTGGAGTTGCTTCTTCTTCTTCTTCTTCTTCTTCGATCTAGGACGGGTTCCAGGCCGGCAGCCTGGGATAGCAAGGATGGACGTCGTTCTTCTTTTGTCGTTTGTTTTCGTCCGTAGTCGGGCCCTGCTCTTACTCTTGATGATTATGTAATATACTGATGTGACTCTGATGTAGCTTGTGGCGAGTGTAAGCCAACTCTTTATATATCTCTTCTTTTCAGTACATGTAATTGTAATGATATCCATTCTTGCGACACGACGAGATGCGCTTCTATCCCTGACGAGGCCCTCGTGCCAAATTGAGGATAGGGTCGCATCTTGGGCATGACAAGTTGGTATCAGAGCCAGCACCGACCTAGGAGCCCCCTTGATTGATCGAACATGGCCGAGTCGAGTCTAGTGAAAAACTATTTGAGTCTTAGTTATATATCGGAGAGTAGGATTCTTTTTTCTCCTCTTCTATGCTCTGGTGAGGAATCTCGACGTAATAATTTACTCTACTTCTCTTCCCGCTCAAAAAATTTAGGATCACGCGGATATTCTTGCAATCTATATGATGCCGATGTGACGGAGTTCTGTCTTGGTGCCTCCTGTCTGACTTGATCTTCTTCCGGGGAGTTGAGCTCCAGGGGATTCTTGAGCACATCGTTATCATTCAGATTTCTTAGTATCTAAGAACGAAGGATGTTCGTAATTGCTTCAATACTAGTAGTGGCGAGATAACCCCGATGTCCCCAGTACCGGTGTAGATTGTTCGGGGGTACTGCCATACTCTGTATCGTTGTGATCACGAGGGTCTGTTGTAGATGAAGGTCCGAGATTCTGGCCGTGTGTTGACGGATGTTATACAAGTGACGGTTTAGTATAGGAGTTGTGTGATATTACTCCTTGTATCCGTGTACCAGATTGCATGACCAGATATTTCGGGAATTCATAGGTGGGAATTCAAGTAGTTGCTTATAGGACAATCTTCCAAAAAATGCATCATGTTAGGTTGGGGTTCGACATCTAGTGGATTCGTTTGTTCATGGTCGACTTACAGCGGTACACGTTGTGTCTTAAAGAGTCCTTGTAGCTTGCTACGACTCGGGGACGCTTCGTATGTCACGTGCACTGCCTTGCACTTGATGGCTTCTGTAAATCGTGCCCGTGCGATCCTGTCCACGAAAATATCGAACGGAAATCTTTCTCATGAGTTTGTTCTGGCTTGTTTCGTAAGCCGCATCCTTTGTTTTGTTGAAATATGGTAATTCAGTTGCTTCGATGTCAAGTGGTGATTCCAGATCTTTTTTAAGAGGCGTTCTCATATTTTTATGTGAGAATGCAAATCCTTTTGCTTAATCAGTTGTCTTATCAATTCCTTTCAACCGGAGTCATCGTATCAAGTCCTTCCAACCGGTGTGCTTCTCTTCAGTGAATTCTATCCTCTCCAGTTTCGTAAGATCATTCTCTCATTCTTACCGGAGTTGTCTCATCTGCCTCAAGTTGACTTTGTTTTTCCCCGCCCTCCCGCCCTTTTTCTTCAGTGATTGGATTTCATCCAACTGCATTTCATATCAGTGATGCTTCCGCTATCTCTTCTTTCTTTCGTAACCGGTGATTCATCGTGAAGATTCTCAGGAGCTTCGTGTCATATTTGTTCAATTTTGTCATCCTTACCGGTGAATTTAATTCAGCTATTCGTGTTCATCATATCCTTTTCGTGCTTGTAATTCTTTCCTATGTTGGAGATTCATTTTAGCCTATCTTGTTTATTCAGTTATCGCTATTCCATCTGGAGCGTTGAAGATGTCTCGGAGTTTCGTGTTTTCAATTCTTTTAATTATTCCGGGGTGCTAACCTCATCTAGTATTCTTATTCCGGTGCAATATCTCTCGTTTTAGCAATTGTTTCAACGGTGGTTTCTTTGAGTGGGCCCATAACCCACAGGTTTTCCCAGGATCTTCTCTGGCTCTTTTAATCATCCAGAGATCTTTAATTCATTTCAATTATGAAGTAAGTATGAATTTCATCAGTCATATCCCTTTTTCAAGATCTATTTGAATTAATTCTCATATTGGTTCAACCTTTCATTCTTCTTTATTCCGGAGTGTCTCAGCTATTCTTGGTGTTGTTCCTCGTCTTCATTCTCAGCTTGCAGTCTGAAGGAGTGTTTCTCTCGAATCTTGGTTCATTATCTCGAAGATTCATCATCTCAGCTTCGTGTATCCTCTCATTTGTTCCAATCATGAGCAATCCCTTTCGTGCTATCCGGTGCTTCTCTGAGTTGTTTTTATTTCTCGTTCCTCCGAAGGCCATCATTTGAGAAGATTCTTCGTTCTGAGCTTTCAGCTTTCATCCTCAATTCTTCTCAATTGTTGCCCCTTCGTTCGTCTCTTGATTATCCGGTGCCTTGTTCAAGTTTTCTGTTAGGTGGATCATGATCTCTTCATTCTCGCGTATCTCCATTAATTCGTGGTGTTTCCATTCATTTGTGAAATCTCACCGGTGCTTTCTTCAATTTTGGCCTCAAGTGGTGCTTATCTCTATGCCTCTTCAAGATTCATTTCTAGAGGAATAAGTGGTATGCTAAATCCGTTGCTTGTCATCAATTAAACTTGATGAAGGATGAGCATAACATAATTCTTATTCTTGTTCTTCCTCCTTCCAAGAGATTTCAATTCTTCTTCCGGAGTGGCTCTTGATATCAATTTTTTTTCTCAAGTGCTTATCTTTCTTTTCCGGAGTTCTAAGTTATCAAGTATCTCTTTGTGAAGCTTCATCTATATCTTGGCAAGGTAATAATCTTATTCTTGTCTACCTTCATTTCGTTGCATCGTTCATTGGTATACGGAGGTCCTTCTTGGTGGTTATCTTCATATCAATTCCTTGATCATTTGTAGCTCTCGTCCGTTATGCGTAGATCTCCCCCCTCTCACCTCTTGTACTCGTATGTTAGCCACCAAATATATGCTTAGCCGCTGCCGCAACCTTACCACTTAACCTTGCCTCACCCATTAAGCTTTGCTAGTCTTGATACCTTTGGAAATGAGATTGTTGAGTCCCCTGTGGCTCACAGATTACTACAACATCAGTTGCAGGTACAGGTAAAGGTTGCTTGACGCGAGCGCGTTGATTGATCATTTGGAGTTGCTTCTTCTTCTTCTTCTTCTTCGATCTAGGACGGGTTCCAGGCCGGCAGCCTGGGATAGCAAGGATGGACGTCGTTCTTCTTTTGTCGTTTGTTTTCGTCCGTAGTCGGGCCCTGCTCTTACTCTTGATGATTATGTAATGTACTGATGTGACTCTGATGTAGCTTGTGGCGAGTGTAAGCCAACTCTTTATATATCTCTTCTTTTCAGTACATGTACTTGTAACGATATCCATTCTTGCGACACGACGAGATGCGCTTCTATCCCTGACGAGGCCCTCGTGCCAAATTGAGGATAGGGTCGCATCTTGGGCGTGACATTTTTACTGGACCAAAAGAAGACCAATGAGCATCACAAGAAGGCTTGAGGCCTCACGAGGGGACTACAAGCTAACAGGGCACAACCTGGAGGCGCTCTGATAGCTTGTGCCTCCCTCGTGGCCCTCCCGACTCCATTATTTGGCTTATAAATTCTCATCTACCCTAAAGACACCAAAGGGAGTCCCGAAACACTTTTTACGCCATTGCAAGTCTCTGTTCCGACGGGAGGCCATTTGGAGCTCCGTTCTAGCACCCTGTCGGAGGGGGGATCGATCACGAAGGGCATCTTCATCAACCTTGCTTCCTCATAATGATGTGTGAGTATTCCACCACAGACCTACGGGTCCATAGTCAGTACCTAGATGATAATCTCTCTCTTTGAACTTCAATACAGTGATCCTTGCATCTCCGCTTTGATCCATATGATGTAATTCCTTTTGTGTGGTGCGTTTGTTGGTATCCGATAAATTGTTGGTTTATGTTCAGATTATTCATGATAAATATTTGAGTCATCTCTGAATACTTATATGATTCTTTTGTTCATGATTATGATAGCTACGTAATTCACTCTGATCTATTGAAATAGTTTGGTCAACTAGATCGATATTTCTTCGGTGAGAGAGGTGCGTTGTGGCAGGTTTAACCTGGTGGATTTATATATCCTAGTGACATAAGGGGACAAGATGTGTCTTTGTGTTGCTACTACTACGGATAAAACGATGGAGTTTATTCATATTGGTTGAGTTTACTTTGACTAAATCATGTCATTGTTCTCCATGCATTACTCTGCTTTACATAATACTCTAGATGCATGCTTGATAGCGGTCGATGAGTGGAGTAATAGTAATAGGTACAGGCAGGAGTCGGCCTATTTGTTTATGAACGTGGTGCCTATATACACATGATCATTCTCGTGAATATCGCATAACTATCCGCTTTTCTGTCAATTGCCCAACAATGATTTGTCTACTCATCGTATGCTATTTTTCCATGAGAGATGACATTAGGAAAAGCTATGCCCCCCAGGTCTATCCACAACATCTAGATAAAACCTTCAATACCTTGCTGCCATTTACTTGTGTTTATTTTATCTTATTATCTACGGTTATCTACACACCTCACTCGCTTGCAAATAACGAGAACAAGAGGATTAACAACCCTCTTGCCCGTGTTGGATGCAAGTTGTTTGTTCTTTTGTGTGCAAGCGCTAAAGACGGTCGTGGTTGATATTTCTATTGGTTTGATAAATCTTGGTTTCATAACTCAGAGGAATACTTACCCACATTATGCTGCGATAACCCGTTTTCTTCACGGAAAATCCAATGCATATCACAAGTATCAGCCAGGCGTGCTGGTCGCCGTGGAGCGCACCGGCTGCCACGTGCACTAGTCTCCGCGGGCGCGCCGTGCTAGGCCAGCCCCGCGTGCACTCGTCGCCGTGGGCGCCGCGGTGCTGGGCTGTCCGCCGAGGACATGCCAGCCACAGCGTTCCCTGGTCGTCGCGGGCGCGATGGCCGCCGAGTGCACTTGCCACCAGGCATGCTGCCGCAGCGTGCATGGTTCGTCACGGGCAAGCTGGTTGCCGCGGGCACACTTCCATCGCGTGCACCGGCCGCCGCGGGCGCTTCATGCGGGGCTAGCCGCCGCGTGCACTGGTCGACGAGGGCGCCGCCATGCTAGGCTAGCCGACGCGGGCACGCCGGCCACAACCGCGGGCGTACTTTCACCGTGTGCACGGGTCGTCGCAGGCAAGCTGGCCACCACGGGCGCGCTACCACCCGTGAACGGGCAGCGGGGGGCGTGTCGTGCTAGGCTGACGGCCTTGCTGGGTTGGCCGTTGCGTGCACTGCTTATCCTGGGCACGTCGTGCTGGGCCGGGCACCGCGTGCACTGGTCGCCGCAGGCGCACTACCGCAGCTTGCACCGGCCGCCGTGGGTGCGTCGTGCTGGGCTAGCCGTCGTGTTGGTCCAGCCGCCGCGTGCATCGTCTGCTGCGGGCGCGACGTGCTTGGCTATCCGCCGCGTGCATCGGCCGCCGCAGGCATGCCGTGCTGGGCTGACAACCGTGTTGGTCCGGTCACCGCGTGCACCGGCCGCCGCGGGTGCGCCATGCTGGGCTGGCCGTTGTGTTGGTCCGGTCGCCGCGTGCATCGTCTGCTGTGGGAGCGACGTGCTGGGCCGTCCGCCACGTGCATCGGCCGCCGTGTTGGTCCAGTCGCCGCGTGCACCGGTCGCGCGGGCACGCCGTGCTGGGCTGATCGCCGTGTGCACCCATCGTCGTGGGTACGCCATGCTAGGCCGTCCGTCGCGTGCACCGATCGTCGCAGGCGGGCGATGTTAGGCCGGTCGTCGCGTAAACAGGCCGATGCGGGCGCGCGGTGCTCGGCCGGCCGCCCCGTGCACCAGCTGTCGCTGGGCTAGTCGCCGCGGGTGCGTTGCCGCTGCATGCACTGGCCGCCACGGGCGCATCGGCCGTCTCGTTCGTTGGTTGGCTGGCCAGTGGGTGGCCGCCGCGTCCGTGTGCTGGTCGAGCGTGTAGGTCGTCGAGGGCGCGTCGACCGCGGCATATGCACGACTTGTCCGATAAAATGCCACAGATAGAGAAATAAAATAAGGGAGTGAAAGTGAGGGATGCGTTTGTTTGAGAGAGAGAAAATGAGAATGAAACCATACGCGTCCGGTTACTGACCGATGTTTTTTTTCGAGAGTACGTCAATGGCGTACCATAGTTTTATAGAAGGCAGAAAAAATATTTACAAAACGCTAGCGTAGAATGCGAACATTCGAGCCAGCCAACTCCATACAAACAGACTAAGGCTACTGTCTCACAAAACGTTGGAGACGTCCTACTCCTATCCCTGCAGTCCTAAGATCCTGCACCTCCTTCCCGATTTGGCCCAACAGTTGCGTAGGGTTCATGATTTGCCACGGCCTGTTGAAAACCCGGGCATTTCTGTGCTTCCACAATGCCCAGGTCATGATAATCACCAGTGTATCAAAACCACGCCGCTCGGCGCGCCTGAAGTGGCCCCTCGTCCGAAGCCACCATTCCGTCAATGTATCTTGAGGCTCGGGAGTCCTGATTTGGATGTTGAGCTCTTGGAGACCTAAGTACCACACCTCTCTTGCGTATACACATTGGATCAGAATGTGCTCGATATTGTCTTGGTCCTGGAGGAAAATGAAACAAGGAGAGGGGTGATATTGCAATCCATGTCTGGCGCGGCGATCCGAGGTCCATAAACGCCGCTGCGCGACCAACCAAGCAAAGATTTTGCACCTAAGGGGTGCCCAGCTCCTCCAAATACACTTTGCAAAGGGGACCCTCTCCAAGCCAGTGCACAACCTTTGGTAGGTAGATCTCGCCGTGTACACTCCTGATTTGTCGCAGGGCCACGAGAAGGCGTCCGGCATCTGCGCGTCCCTCTGTACAGATCCAATCGCGTGCACCAGATGCATAAGTTGGAGTTGGGCCGTGAAGGAGACGTTGCCATGTATGTCCGGGAGCCATCTATTGTTAGTCAGAGCCTCCAGAATCGTCCTCCGATTGCGCGTGCGAGTATCTACGCTGCTATGAATTGGCGGTGCGATGTCAAAGATCGCAAACCCATGAATCCATCTATCCCTCCAGAACAGCACACGGCTTCCAACGCCCACCTTGATCAGCACGAGGCTGCCGAACACCTGCCTTGCCGACTGATCATCGGACATGGTAATACCTTGCCACGGTCTGCCTCGGTCTGTTCTACGGAGCCATTCCCAGCGAACTCGCAGCGCCAAAGCATGCAGTTGCAGGTTCTTCACGCCCAGACCACCGAACTGGGTCGGTCGACAGATGGAGTTCCAAGCGACCTGACAGTGCCCTCCGCTAACCTTTTCTTTTCCTTTCCAGAAGAAAGCTCTCAACCAGCTATTGATCTCTTCGAGAACCCAGATCGGTGCTTCCATCACCATTAAGTGGTGGACGGGCCTAGCTGCCGCAACAGACTTCACCAGCACTAGCCTGCCGGCCCGCTGAATTAGCCCTCTCTGCCACGCGGGCACGAAGCGCTTGGCTTGGTCCAGAAGGGGTTGCCATTGTGCCCTGGTGAGTTGCCGGATCGCCAGCTGTAGTCCAAGATATCTACAAGGGAACTCACCCGCCTGGCATTGCAACACGTCCGCCACCCTCAGCTGATCTTGCTCATCCCCTCTGATGAGAATGGCGGAGGATTTGGCGTAGTTGACCTTGAGGCCGGATGCCTCGCCGAAGATGTGTAGAGCGTTTCAAACGAAACTCATGTCCTGCGCCGAAGGCTTGATGAATAGGGCAACGTCGTCGGCATAAATCGATAGACGCTGCATAGCCGTGACTCCCGTGAGCGCACTGATAATGCCATCCGATTCTGCTTTGTTGATGATGCTAGTTAACACGTCCATCGCGATCATGAATAACAGGGGCGAGATGGGATCTCCCTGTCTTAAGCCCTTGGCATGCACAAAACTCCTTCCGGGGACTCCGTTCACCACGACCTTGGTGCTCGCCTAGTTGAGTAGCGCAGCCACCCAACCAATCCACTTGTTGCCGAATCCTTTTGCGCGAAGGGCATCAAAGAGGAACGGCCACGCCAAGGAATCGAAGGCGCGCGAAATATCCAGTTTGAGGAACACTCCGGGATCACGACGAGCATGAATTTTCCTAGCAACTTGGCGCACTAGCAGGAAGTTATCGTGCAAGCTCCTTCCAAGAATGAAGGCGGACTGATTGGCCGCAACAATATCCTTCATACTCTTCCTGGCTCTGATCGCGAGCATCTTGGCGAACAATTTGGCAATGCTATGGGGCAGACTGATGGGGCGGAAGTCTCCAGCCTCTTGAGCGTCCGGTTTCTTCGAGATGAGAATGATGTGGGCACGATTGAGCTTGTTGAATCCTCTGCTATCCCCAACGAACAGCTTGAGCAACACGGACATGATATCCTGCTTGATGATTGGCCAAGCACGGTGGTAGAAGGCCCCAATAAATCCGCCCGGTCCCGGCGCATGATCCGCGGGTAGCTCTTTTATGGTGCTCCAGACTTCTTCCTCCATGAACATCTGCTCAAGCTCTTGAAGATCAGTGGCAGGAATCCCAAGGAAATCAAGGTTCAGGCCAGATTCCCTCGCTTGGGCACGTCCAAGAAGCCCTTCATAAGCTTCAGTGTAGATCTCCTCCTTCCGATCCTGGTCAGTGTATATGACGCCATTGTGCCTGACATGAGCGATGAAATTCTTCGATCTCCGTCCGTTTGCCACAACTTGAAAGAGCTTGGTGTTCGCATCCCCCTCCTTGATCCATCGGATCCTCGATCTCTGTCTGTCGATAGTTTGCTCCAGCGATGCGAGGCCTAGCAGTGCATGCTTGAGGGTGCGTCTGAGCCATAACTCTCCAGGGGAAAGCAACCTGGTTTCCTGAACTCTATCCAGCCTCACAATTACCTAGTTAGCCACCGCCATCTGAATCTTTATGTTTCCTGTTTTGCGCTGCCCCAGGCCTGAAGGGTCGTAGCAGTGTTCCTGAGGAGAGCATCTAACCGCTTAAATGGGTCCACAATCCCCTCGTCACAGATCCAGGCCACCCTGACGGCCTCCTCAAATCCATCCAGCTTTGTCCAATAAAGCTCGAAACGGAAACGCTTCTTGGAACAGAAAGGCACACTCGTGGAAAGGTGAAGGGGCGCGTGATCCGAGATGTTGGTCGAAAGGGCCTAGAGCGGGCAGTCCGGGAAACTAAGTTCCCAATTGGCAGAAACCAGCACTCTATCGATCTTCGTCATGGTCGGTGAATCTCGCTCGTTAGACCAAGTAAAACTCCTTCCGTGCATGTAAAGCTCTTTGAGCTCGTGAGCATCAACAAAACCTCTGAACCGCTGCATCATCCTCCTATTGAGATTGGCATTACTTTTCTCGGAAGCACAGAGAATCATGTTAAAGTCGTCAAGTACCATCCATGGCCCTTGGCAAGCTAGCCTCCTGGCCCGAAGCTCCTCAAGAAACGCATTTATAAGCTCATCTCCTTGCGGCCTGTAAACCACAGTGATCCACCAATTGGTACCGTCCTTGCTATGAACCATGCCACTAAGGGAGTTGGTGTCGTGCACTAGTGCATCCATATCCATCACCGATCTATCCCAAGCAAGTAAAATCCCGCCACGAGTCTCAGACGCAGGTAAGTAATCGAAACCGTCGAAGGATGGACCTAAACATTGGAGAACCACAAATTGATCCAGTACATCTAATTTAGTTTCCTGGAGACACACCAAATTCACCTTAGCTACCTGCACAAACTCCCTAACCGCCGCCCTCTTCGCAGGACAATTCAGCCCGCGCACGTTTCAACATAGTATTTGCGGGTTTATATCCATAAAGAAAGAAGCTTCAGACTCCGGAACCCGCCAAGCGCTCAAAGCGCAAGCACCTCCGAGGCCGAGCCCTTCTCCAGAACATCCATGGGCGGCACCTCTTTCCCGAAGAGTGCCGCGATGACCCGGACATGCTGATCCCGAAGAGGGGAGTCGAAGATGTTCTGCAGCTCGGTAACCACCGTGTCGTCCACGTCCAAGTCATCCGGGACGAGCCCCAACGCTCTCATGAGAACATCCTCCGCCTGGCTGGCCTTGTTACTCTTATGCTCCGAAAGCTTCTTGCTGCCACGGGTGCATCGACGAGGGGTGAAAGGTTCAGCCTCCGCCCGAAGGTTGGAAGCTTGACTTCCTTGAGAAGGGGTGGGGCCAACCTCTTCACAAGACTAGAGCAGAACCATTTTAATTTAGCGTAGGCAGCTGATTCCTGGGCGGACATGCCATCGAGACCAAGGGGGTGAGCGATCTGCCTGTCCGAAACCTCTGACAGATGTTTGAAAAGTCAAATTATGTGAAGGCGGTTGTAGATACTTTTGTATAAAGAAACCAAGGGAGTATGAATTTGGGGTGCCTGGTATCAAGGCGACGGCTACGGATGCGGATATTTGAGGGATAACTGGTCACTGTCATGGGATAACTGCATACGTCTCATAAATGTGAATAAAGTTTACGAGCAACAACATGAATTGTACTACCAATACCAGGTGAAGCTATGTTGCACATTCATGTCAAATTCCAATTTTCATACTCTAAAGGATTTTAAGCAGCAACGGCCACTGTTGTTGTTGTCTCCCCGCAAACACACCACCCTGATTATAATAAAGTTCAAATAATCCTACTATCAAACAGTACATTTTTCCTTTCTACTGTAGATTTGTTTTGAACAAAAAAAAATGTTTTGAACAAAAAGGTGCTTGTTTGCACATGATACGTACTTCCTTGGTAACATGCCGTTCAGTCTGTTGCTCAAGAGAGACGTTAGTATCAGATTTATTAGAATATACATCTGCGGCGTTGATGCACGATCCGGCAGATTGTACTACGTGCTCGCCCCAGTCCATGGCCATCCTAAGAAGGTAAAAAGGGTAGCGTATAGGAAATAATTTATTGAGGAGGAGCGACAGAGGTTTGGTATTTGCAGGTGGCTGCCAACGTCTTTATTCCCTGCCACACCACCATGAACGCAACTCACCATACACATGCCATGATGGAGATTTTGTCCATGCCGAATCACCGCAGAACTAATAACCTACTCCTTTAAGACCTCAGAACTCGGATTGTTATTATATGATGATGATGACGGTGAAGTTGGAGCTGAAAACCGTGTCGGCGCGCCTGATGATTCTTTGCGGCGATAGTTGATCCATCCTGGGGAGATGCAGCTCAGCAGATTGAATAAAGTGGGGCGAGGAAGAGAGAAAACAAGAGGAAGGGATGGAGGTTCCCTAGATCCTTTGCTTGCGGCGTGCGTGCGTGCAGCCAGCGTACCTTTCTTTGTGGTTAAGTTAATCAAAAGCCCATGTGGGGGAGGGGATCATTTCGATGGGGTCCAAGTCGCCGTGTGGGTCACCCGCTGACTCATAGTACTCGTACCCGTACTGTTTAACCCTCCTCGCTTTGGCAACGAAGACTAACATATCTTTGTGGCGCTATCATGATCGAATGACCAATCACTTCCATGCTATGCTGGCTGTAGTATTTTGACGGGAATTTACATGAGCCGGCCAGGAGGGTGCGTGGTCGGTTAGCTTAACTCACTCCGTCTCCTTGACCTTCTCCCACTGCCTTGAGGTTATTATAGGAAGTGACTAGTGAGTAAGAGCAACTGCAACCGAACTTCGTAAATATGACACCTTAAAAGTCCGCAAGTATGCCAATTTAGTAACTGTACATGCCGGTTTTGAGTTCTTATTTGTCCGTTCGTTCAATCATATTTTCTAATTTATTTTTCATATGCCCGGTTATTTGCACATGATTGATTAAGATGAAGAGAAAGAAAGAAGAAAAGATAATATGGTCTGAGATGATGCCGCGTCCTACATGACGGAATGTGTGCACATGAGCGCGTCCGTAGGCCCTTGTATCCCTTTTATATTTATTCTTAATTCTTAATATAAAGGTTCGTGGACAATCTAAATGTATAAAGATGATACAAAAGGTTTGATTGAGTTATTATTTTTTCTCATGTCTGATCATTGAACTGAACAGATAGTTGATGTATGAGAGATGAATTTGAGGCACCGATTGTAGATGCTCTAACAACGAAGATTTGGTTTTCTCATGAGTAGGTATGATTGTGTCTGAAAAGAGCGAGACCGCCGCGCCGTCCGCAACAGAAGAGATCGTCGGCCCATGCGCAAACGGACTCGAAATGGTTTCACAAAACATGTGCGGGGTCGATCGGTCTGATGTGATGAGCACGGCCACGCAGAATCAGTTCCCATGACCCCAGCGTGCCGGGACACCGACGGGCTCTGCGCCTTGACCCTGCGTCGACCACCCAGCTATTAAATTTCACACGCATCATCAGAATCCAGACCCCATGCACATGTTTCATCAAACGGCCGTGAGTACGCACGGACACGGGGTTATGTTTGGAACATGCATGCATGCATGCGTGGGCGCCCGCAAGGACGCAAATGAGGGTCGCGTGGATGGTCGTCCACTCATCATCGCCAAGCATGTGATCCTGAAAATAATACTCAGGGAACTCCAAAGAGAAATATGTCTTCCATGCGCAATAGGTCGCGGTAGAGTGATCTAGGGTCATCCGGACATGATTATCGATGTTGAGATCACAAATGAGAGTGGCGGGTGGTGCTTCGGGGTTCGAGCCGAAAGAGAGGGAGGAATGTGGCGAGGCCATGTGCATGGCTAGGGTTCGTGGCTTAGGGTTTTGGAGGAGGTGGGGATGCGGCGGCTGGGAGGATGGGCAGTGGCGGCAGGGGATAGCGGCGGCGCCGGTGGCCGAGAGGAGCGACGGCGGGCGGTTGGAAGGCGGAAGCTTTCGGGATCGAGGGAAGAAACCGATACCATGTAGAAGTGCATGCTCTAGCCAATGCAATCAAAAGACTCTGTGGCCTCTATCGACGGTTTTGTTGCCACAACAGCGAACTCGACGTCCTCGGCGCCCTCCACTATTACCGGTTCGGCTGCCACGACAGCGAACACGGCGAGCTCCGTCACCGGCTCCGACCCGATCGGTGCTTCGTCGGCCACGGATGACTTGGCCACGACGGGATCTTCGCCACCACCATCACCCGTCGACACGTCGGGACCACCGGCTCCGCCACCACGTCACGTGATGACTCGCTCCCGGGCTAGGATTCATTGCCCGAGTAGGCGGTACTCCAGCGATGCGTATCTTCTTGCTGCCTCCGCACCGTCACCTTTCCTATCGTCAGCTCGAGCCACTTTTCGTGACCCTCACTGGCTCGCTGCAATGCAGGAAGAGTTCGACGCTCTTTAGTGGAACCTTACTTGGCAGCTCGTTCCTCGACCTCGTCATCCCAATGTAATCGGTGGAAATGGGTCACCCATCATAAAACTCGTCCGGACGACACTCTTGAGAGGTACAAGGCTCGTTGGGTGGTTCATGGGTTCCGTAAGCGCGCATGTGTTGACATCACCGAGACATTTGCACTAGTGGCCAAACCGGGCACGATCCACAGTGTTCTCCAGCTTACGGTTTCTCGTGCATGACCGGTACATCAGATGGACGTATCCAACGTGTTCCTCCGTGGTCATCTTGCCGAACAGGTTTATTGTCAGCAACCTATTGGTTTCGTCGATGCCACCCATCTAGACCACGTGTGTTTGCTCTCTCGTTTCCTCTATGGACCCAAGCAAACACCCCTTGACTCGTATAAGCATATTGCCGCATTTCTTCAGGAGCTTGGGTTCAGTGTCACTCGCTCAGACGCCTCATTGTTTGTGCACCATCATGGCTGTGCAACTGCATACCTCTTGCTCTATGTCGACATAGCATCCCAACATCATCTTCAGCAGAGCTGCTTCACCAGATCACCACTCGGTTGCGCGCTGAGTTTGCTATTAAGGACTTGCTCCCCTTGCACTATTTCCTCGGCATCGAGGTGGTTCGGTGAGCTGATGGGTTTTTCCTTCATCAACAGATGTATGCTCACGAGTTGCTTGAGCGTGTTAGCATGCTCAATTTCCATCATGTTGTCACTCCTGTTGATACGAAGGACAAGCTCTCCGCATTTGATGGATCCCCAGCTACGGATGCTCCTTTTTACCTTTCCATCGTTGAGGCTCTCCAGTACTTGACGCTCACCAGGCCAGATTTGCAGTATGCCGTTCAACAGGTGTGTCTCCACATACACTCTCCTCGAGACTCTCACTGGACCATGGTGAAACGGATTCTTTGCTACAGTCGTGGTATTCTGGCTCATGGTCTGACATTACGATGTCTCCTTCAACTGGCACGATGGCATACTCCGATGTTGATTGGGCAGGTTACCCCGACATGCGGTGCTCTGCCTCCATCTACTGTGTCTACCTTGATCCTTCCCTCATTTCGTGGTCGTCTAAATGACAACCTACGGTATCGCGCTCTACTGAGGAGGCAGAGTACCGAGTTGTAGCCAATGCTGTCGTCGAGTGCTCATGGATTCGACAGCTACTCCATGAGATACATCATGGCGTCTCACAGGCTACGATGATATACTGTGATAATGTATCCGCCATCTATCTTTCTGTCAACCCCGTTGATCATCATCGGAGGAAGCACATCAAGCTCGATATTCATTTTGTTCGCGAACATGTCGTTCTTGGACACATTCGTGTTCTCCATGTTCCGACGGCAAAACATTTGGCTGGTGTGATGACCAAGGGATTGCCTGCTTCTACATCTGTGGAATTTCAATCCAGTCTCTGTGTCTCCCGCGACGCTTCGACTGCCACGACGACCGGAGAAGGGGGGGAGGGGGTGTTGAATATACGATGTGTAATATTTTTTGTAGTCTAAGCCAACCTATTATTCCTTGTATAGGTTAAGGTTGAGTCACGTATCATACATGATATATAGGTGTATTTTACACCCTGATTAGTATATCGAGAGTTACGTCAAGCCAATCTAAGGGAAACTAATTGTTTTCCTCTCTTCCCCTGGCGGCTGAAATGCTAGCCGCCATCAGGAGAGGACAATCTTCCAGCGTTGTTCTTCGATGGCTCTCCTTCGCCGGCGACTTCGATCGCCGATGGTGAGGAGAGTCGTCGGATTCATGCGTGTGGATCATTTTTAGTCCTTGCAGTCTAGGTTTTTAGGTTGTTCATCGTCTTTGCTTCGGCAGGGGTGATGACGACGCTGAATAAAGATTATACGGATCCTTCCCTCATGAGGCCATCGGTCCTATGGTTGGGGATGGATATGGAAACCAGTCTGTTCAAGCAAGGATGGCGTGGCGACGGCGGCATCCTCGTGGTGGGCCTGTGTCCTCGGGCTCCATCGTTGCGACGACGTTTGCTCCAGCGTCGACGCAGAGCTTGGGAGGTAGTCCAGGAGCGAATGCAGATTGTGGTCTGCATCGACGGCATCTGAAAGGCGAAACGTGTGCTGGGTTCATGATTCGTGGATGGCAGGTATGGTTTCCTCCTTCGACGTCTTAGTCGTGATGGGGTGTCAGGTGTGCAGTTCGATGACGTGTCCGGGGTGTTGCCTCGGCCTGATTCGTTCAATGATCGATAAGGTCTTCACTTTTGATGAGCCATCTCGGAGGTCCGCAAAGCTGCATATCAGCGATGGAGTTGCGTCGAGCTCGGGTGAGAAGGTGATGCGTCATTCTTTTCTTCGGTGGCTGCTGTGATGGTGTCGGAGGGAGGTGATGGACGTCGATGTCGAACTCAAAGATGTTGTTCTATCTTTCCAGTTTTGTCACGCCGGTCTTTATATGACTTGTGCTTTGGTATTTTATATTATAATATAATATAAATGAGACACATATTACTAAGAAAGAAAAAAAAAGTACAGTATATCTGAGGGTTGCATTGTGTAACCCTAGCTAGTCTCCTAGGCGTGCGATGCGTGTTTCCACCTTGGTGGAGTGGACGACCGCGCCGCGCGCGGTGATAAGTGTTACGTACGGCTTCACCAACCGGCAAGCAAACACCGCGCATACGAGCCTCGCGTGAAGTAAAGGCGGCGGCGGCGACGAGTCGGCCTGAGCGGTCGTCGCCGCGTCGGTGGCTCCGTGCCTCCGTGCATGTGCGAGCTAGGCAGACACAGGGGGAGATGAAAAGATGCTTTCTCCTTTCCCTTTCACCGCCCGTCCGTCCGACGTGTGCCCATGGCGCTGCCGAGTCGGCGCGGAGTCAGTCACCCCGAGCTTTCGCCGCCGGTGCGCGGCAAGTTGGCATTCACACTCACACTGGCGCTGGCACCGAAACGGCGTCGCAGGACCATTTCACGGGTAAACAGTTAGTAACCAGCACAGGTACCCTCCGGGAGGGAGGGAAGGAAGGAAGGACCGGGATCGCAATGAATTCCACGTTCCGCACCAGTGCCGAGCGAGTAAATTTCCATCCATCATCGCACGTGCCACGGTACCAGCAGCAGCGAGAGAGAAATAACCGACTTTTTTTTTCTTTAGAAAAGGGTCAGGTCCAAGGAGTGGACTGGCCTTGGCACCGGGGAGGGAGGCTGGGTGGGCGACCGTTGCCTGCAGCGCGTGCGCCTCCCCACTCCACTCCACTCCACTCCTACAAATCACCGCCCCCATCTCGAGGACGCCACCACCCCCACTCCCACTCCCATCCCTCTCACCTGGGTCGCTTTCCGCTCCACTTCGCTTGCCCTGCACTGCACACCTGCTCTGCTCTGCCGCCTCCCAGGTCCCGAGGAAGCAAGCAAGGAAGGAGGCGACCCACCCCCGCGCACGAGCCGTGGCCGACTGACGGCAGACACCGAGAGAGCGGACTGCGATGGCCGCGCCGCCGCCGAAGCAGGAGGAGCTGCAGCCGCACGCGGTGAGGGACCAGCTGCCGGCCGTCTCCTACTGCCTCACCAGCCCGCCCCCATGGCGTGAGTACCCCCGTCCCCTACCCCTACCCCTGCATTGCTTGCTTTCAACTGGCCGTTGCGACCTTAGCGGCCGCCGGCCGTTGCGCTTTAATTTCGAAACGTACGCGCTCCGGATCTCCCGCAACCGACTTCCCCGAACTGAAATGCTGCCGTTGCTGTTGCTGCTGGCTCCCACGATGCAGCGGAGGCCATCCTGCTCGGCTTCCAGCACTACCTCGTCATGCTCGGCACCACCGTCATCATCCCCACCGCGCTCGTCCCCCAGATGGGCGGCGGCAACGTACGTCCCCCCCTCCCCCTCTCCCTCTCTCTTCCCCTCCCCTCTGCCGGCGCACGGCCTCACGGTGGGCGAACCACCAAATCCGATGCACGCAGGAGGAGAAGGCGCGGGTGGTGCAGACGCTGCTCTTCGTCGCCGGGATCAACACGCTGCTGCAGAGCTTCCTCGGCACGCGCCTGCCGGCCGTCATCGGGGGATCCTACACCTTCGTCGCCCCCACCATCTCCATCGTCCTCGCCGCCAGGTACAGCGGCATCGCCGACCCCCACGAGAAGTTCCTCCGCACCATGCGGGGCACGCAGGGCGCGCTCATCGTCGCATCCACGCTCCAGATCATCATGGGCTTCAGCGGCCTCTGGCGCATTGTCGTCAGGTCCGTCTCCCCCTTCCCCTCCCCGGTTCCCTGACAGACAGAGGGGTTCCGGTTCCAAGTGTTTGGCTCCATCGGTGTACCAAATTTGTGATAACCCCTGTGCTTCTTGGTGATGCTGCAGGCTGCTGAGCCCGCTGTCGGCGGCGCCCCTCGTCGCGCTCGTCGGATTCGGGCTCTACGAGCTTGGATTCCCAAGTGTAAGACTTTTTATGTTGCGCATACACAAATCTGCACTTCTGAATTATGTCAGGCTGTAGTTAGACGACAGTGGGATAACAATAACATAACTGTATGAATCTGTTATATGTAGGTTGCGAAATGCATCGAGATCGGTCTTCCAGAGATCATACTGCTGGTGGCTCTTTCCCAGGTACGTGCAGTGCATCATCAGGATGGTCACCTTTTACTAACGATGTCTGAAGCCTTATGATCGTTACACAATTTTATCTGCAGTACATACCTCATCTGGTGCCTTTGCTGGGGACTGCCTTCGAGCGGTTCGCCGTCATAATGTCGGTGGCTATCGTGTGGCTTTACGCGTTCTTCCTCACCGTTGGCGGGGCGTACAAGAATGCTGCTCCCAAAACCCAGTTCCACTGCCGCACCGATCGATCCGGCCTTGTTGGGGGCGCTCCCTGGTAAATTTCAAAGGGCATGACTGAATTACTGTATTCATATTATGAATGGTTTCTGCAATTTACATTGGAGGGATTCAGCTATTGAGCAGACCATTGCTTTACAATCTGCAGGATAACTGTACCATACCCATTCCAGTGGGGAGCACCAACTTTTGATGCTGGTGAATGCTTTGCCATGATGGCAGCTGCTTTTGTTGCTCTTGTGGAGGTATTGTGGATAGCTGATGATGTTTAGACAGATACGCAGCATTTCCACATTGAAAAACATTGAGTATTGACTGAATAAACACTCCATGTTTTGCAATGCAGTCTACTGGTGCTTTCATTGCGGTTTCACGGTATGCCAGTGCAACGCCATGCCCTCCTTCTATTATGAGTCGTGGCATCGGTTGGCAGGTAACATCTGAACTCCTCCATTGCCCTGCAGTTAGTCTATCTGAACACTGAAGGGACTTGTAAGCATCTTCTTACCTTCATTTGTTTGTGTGCTTATCTAGGGGGTTGGCATTTTGCTGGCCGGCTTATTTGGAACGGCTAATGGGTGCTCTGTATCTGTGTAAGTAGATTACAGACGATTGTTTCTTGCAGTGTTTATATATATTTATAGTGTGATCTGAATACTGAATATATTTTTCACTGTTCTGGAACAGGGAAAATGCTGGGCTGCTAGGTTTGACACGTGTTGGTAGCCGGCGTGTGGTGCAGATTTCCGCTGGGTTTATGCTATTCTTCTCTATTCTCGGTAAGCCTTATGCTTTGATGTAATTCGTGTTCAAAATACTCTAGTGTTAACTGAATATCTATCAAGTTTCGAAGATGTATGGTCTGAGGCTCTCAGCAAGTATATTATCTGTATTATTCCAGGCAAAGTTACTCCCTGTTGCAATATTGCATTAACAATTGCAAGAGGAATACATTAATAGATAAAGCAGTTGATTTTATAAATAAGCAGCACAGTAGCAGTTAAGCCAAAAGCCTTGAAATCTAATTTTGTAATGACAAAAGAAGTGACTGAAAGCAAAACTAGGTCTTGGTATCCTGCATAAATATATTGCTAGGAAAGTGTTGTCTGATGATTCCGTTTTGTTTTGCACTAGTTTTAAGCTCCTGCAGCTCACACAATAATCATGAAGTGTATCTGATGGCACTGCTTTCGTGCTGCATTTCCAGGGAAATTTGGAGCTGTTTTCGCATCAATTCCAGGCCCCATAATTGCAGCTATATACTGTCTTCTCTTTGCATATGTTGGTATGTGTTCTGAAGCTACTTGTAAAAAATAGATCTTGCTTTATTCATGACAGTTGAATTGAATAAATTTGATATGTTCAAACAGGTATGGCAGGGGTCGGGTTCCTTCAGTTTTGCAACCTCAACAGCTTCCGAACAAAATTCATCCTGGGATTCTCCTTGTTTATGGGTATATCAGTTCCACAGTATTTCAATGAATACACCTCTGTTGCAGGCTTTGGCCCAGTACACACGCACGCAAGATGGGTAAGCTCCAATGCAAGCCAACTGTCAATGTATTCAGTTATAATGACACCTCGTGTCAAAGACCACTCAACACAATCATTTGCCCAGTGAAATGCAAACAATAGTACTCCATAAGCATATATCCCCCTTCTGCATGCTGAAGAGCTACCAACTGACGCCTGATGTTTCCGATTTGCTCACTTGCAGTTCAATGACATGATCAATGTGGTCTTCTCGTCGAAAGCGTTTGTCGGAGGGGCCACCGCTCTTCTCCTGGACAGCACCCTGCACAGGCACGACAGCACCGCGAGGAAGGACCGGGGCCACCATTTCTGGGATAGGTTCAGGTCTTTCAAGACAGACCCGCGAAGCGAGGAGTTCTACTCCCTGCCGTTCAACCTCAACAAGTTCTTCCCGTCCTTCTGATCGATGCTTGTAACAGAGAACGGAAACGACACACGATCTGTCCTCAGACTCTAGGGAAGTAGCTTGTTGCGATGTGAATGCTGTTGTCCTCCCTGATGATTTTTTTGTGCCTCTGAGTTCTGAATCCTGCAGATCTCAGTGTAACTGTTGTGAGAAAATAGAGAGGTGCCTTGATAGTTTTTGAATGTATATTGGGTCATCAATAAAATGAAAAATGCGTAGCTCGGTCCTGATCAATCTTTCAGGTTTCAGCCGTGTATCTTGTTGAATCACTGGTGCTATCTGGAATATCTATTAGTCACAACATTCTAAGCTGGTACCTTTGGGTCCAAGAGGGTGTTTGGTTAGGCTGTGGGCTGTGGAGAAGCAGCTGTGAGCTGTGGGCTGTGGAAAAGCTGCTGTGTCAGGAAAGCTGCTGTGAGCAGTGTTGTCGTTTGGTAAACTGGCTGTCTGAACTGTGGGTTTCGAGTAAATGTCTGGAATACCCTTGAGATGCTGAGACGGTGTATATGTACTGATATTATGATAATAATCTATTTTTTGACATGTTTCACTAATTTTTAGTTGATGCATGTATTTTGGAGGTAATTAAAATTTGATAATTGCTAACATTGTTCATATATAACATTAGTTGTTCATACATCATCATGAACATTGTTCATATATCACTGTCCACATATTTATACCAAAATATACTTCCTATTTCCTACATCTACACCAAAAGACATTACTTGTTCATACATCATCGGTCAAATATCTATACCAAAAGACATCATTTGGCTCTCCCATAAGATAGTTATCCTCCTCTCGCGGCAAACAAAGAGTCAGCAATGTTCTCACGAAGATCATTCATGTTTACCGCATCAAGTAAAGATGAGGTACTATCGCCTTGTAGTGGTACAGTTTGTCGCAAAACATGTGGCATGTAGTCCTCATCCGCGTCACACTTATCGAACTCTTTGTCACGTAACTTGGTGTCCCGAATATAATTGTGAAGTGCCATACAAGCAACAATAATCTTCTTTTGTCTTCTAGGCTTGAATTTTGGCACCTTTTTCAAGATGCGCCACTTTTCCTTAAGCACACCAAATGTGCGTTCTACCACATTGCGAAGTGAAGAGTGAGCATGATTGTATACCTCATACTTCCCCGTAGGTTCTCTTCGCCTATTGCGAAACTCCGGTATATGATAGGTTTGGCCTTTGTATGGAGCAAGGTATCCACTTCGGTTTGGATAGCCTGAATCGACAAGGTAGTATTTGCCTAAAAATTACAACAAAGTTAGCATTACAAAAAGAAAACTTGAAACTAAATTGCTTTGAATATGAGTATTGTTTTGTAGTACCATGTGGAGGAAGAGGGAACTTATGTGCATACTTCTCCACGGTATGATTCAAAATCCTTGTGTCATGTGCCGAGCCCGGCCACCCAACAACGACGAAAGTAAACCTCATGTCAAAGTCACAAACAACCATCACATTTTGAGAAGTAAATCCATGTCGCCCGGTGTGGGTAATGACATCTAATGCTGGAACTGAAACTGGTATGTGACATCCATCTATTGCTCCAATAGCACCCTCAAAATGTGGCCAAAATCGATCATCTTTAATTCTTTCATGAGGAGTTGAGAAAGAATAATCAGTGGGTTTTATGTTGTTGGATGATAACTTGCACAGACAATCCAACACTTCTTTGAACTTTCGATGAATTGTTTCAGTTGATCTTGCAAAACGATTTTCAACTTGAGAGAAAGATTGTGGGGCTCCAACCATCCATAAGAACATAGCTAATGATTCCAACGATGGCATGCCTCTACTTGATTGCAATCCATAATCATCAACTAGAAGATCATGCAATGAAATAAAAACATCTGGGTACATCCTAAACATTTTGTAGCACATCTTTCTATTATCAAGATTCTCCATGACCCATTCATAACCAGTTTGTTGAGGAATTCGATATGGTGCTTTGTTCAAATAAGTCTGACTATACTTGTTACCTATTTCACCCAGCATAGCAACTTCATATGAAATGTGTGTCATTTGAAGAAGAAAAGTCCTCTCAGCCTCGTCATCAACCATCTCAACACTTTCATCCATCTACAAAATAGAGCAGCAAACGTATAAGTAAATGACAGCCCAAAAAATGGCAGCAAATGTATACGTACATTGCAGCCCAAAAAATGGCAGCAAACATCACATATGATATATAAAACATATGAGATGCACATCAGCCCAAAAAATGGCAGCAAAGATCACATATGAGATGCACATCAGCCCAAAAATGGCAGCAAACAAATGAGTCAACATTTTTCATTACACGATAGCAACAGATCTCATAAATAGTTCACTACATCAACACACATTCAAACTGAAACAGGTCCCATAAACAACATTTGGGAACATGGTTTTAATACAACTTGCTACTTGCTCATTGCTTCGTGCTCCCTCGTAAGCCAGTCAAACCTGCCCTCGTTGGTTTTAATCAACATAAACAACTCACGATACTCTGGCTTCATCACAATCTTGGTCGCGGTGTGGAACAAAGAAGTCCCTTCCTCGGCCCCACACTCCACCATCAAATTAAGTACTTCTCCCATGGTTGGAGCAGTAACTTTGGGAACATGGTTAGCTGATCCTTCACTCACTCTTGAATTTATTTTTCCCAAGGTTTGCTTATACGCACGAAGAAATGGGTTCTTGTCCTCTTCATCTTCTACATGAGACTTAGATTTGCGTTTACCTAATGTTTTACCTTGCCCTCCTTTCTTCTTGAAAGATTTCAAAGGAGTTCCCAAATCTTCACTCTCTTTTACCTCCGCAATGGCATCATCATCCGAGCTACTGGATATCTCTCCTGGAATGGAGGCTGTTTCCCCGGTGACATGAGCATTCTCAAACATAACATCCATCTCCTTCAAGTTGGGAGGGCCCATGTACCGCCACTTTGCATGTCCTGGGTATTTCTGAAAATAGCATACACATTAACACAATGACATAAACAATTGGAAATCTTAATCATAAATATATGACCATCCTCACCTTAAGATGAATGTCCCACCAACTATCATCAGCTTCAATTGTTCCCATCTTATCATTCCAACCAAGTCCAGTTGCAGAATTCTTTAACTCCATAAACCGAGCATATTCTTTCTTCAATTGGTCCCATTTGTTTTTGAATTGCCTTCTTGTGCGTCTTTTCTTAGTTAGTTCAAAAAATTTCTCCTCGAGATTGTTGTAACCTTTGGGACTCAAATAACCACCCGGCCTATTGTGCTTCTCCGTCTCTTCTTTGCATATCTCACAAAATATTTTAGTATGATATGCATCCCAATTTGCTTTGTCCATCTATTGCATTCAAAGTTAAACATTCTCCTCAAAACATGTATATATATGGCCTATTGGCATCCATACATATGAAAGCATCTATTTTATTCTGCTCATATATTCAAACATATATACATGTATTTTTTGCTAATAGAATCAAAAACGAAGGCATGTAATTTTCTGCCAATAGAATCACACACAAACATATATGTACACAGGGAAATAAAAAAGAAGAACAGAGAGCTACCTTGGAAAATCCTGCAGATCTTGAGAACGAGGGGGAGGTGCTTTGGGAGGAGGTCGACGAGGCGCTGGGAGGCGGTCTCCGGCGCAGACGAACACGGGCGAGGGCGCCGGAGGGCGGGCGCCGGCCGGCGCCGGCGGCGCAGTCCCCGGCGAGGGCGGGCGAGGGCGGGCGACCGAGGGCGGGCGCCGGAGGGCGGGCTCTGGTGTACATCGAGGCGAGGGCGGGCGCCGGCCGGCGCCGGCGGCGCAGTCCCGGCCGGCAGACGAGGCTGGCCACGGGAAAACCTAGCGCCGCCCTTGCTCCATCCCGTGTGGCTGTGTGCTGCGGGGAAAAAATGGCTAAGGAAAAAAACTGAATGGGGGATTTGCACGTTTATATGGGAGGGGCATTTTTGCTGTAATTCTAACGAAGTGGCAGGGGTAGGATGGGCGTGGGAGTGATTCACCGGGGGAGGAAGCTGTGGAAGCTGCTCGGGACCAGCTTCTCCTTTTGCATGTAAAAAAAGCTGCAGCTGCAGTCAAACTTCTCCCAGAAGCTGGCTGTTTGGTTGGGCTGCTGGCTTCAAAGCTGGGGAAGCTGCTAAAAATCTCAACCAAACACCCTCCAAGACAGGGATGCTTGAAAGGATGGTAAGTATAACCCTGTCACCAAGCATCCTGTTTAGAGCATTATTTGAAATGTGTTTTTAGTGTGAAAATGGCTGCAGAATTGCTGTGATTTTTCTGAACTTGCTAATTCTAGGTGCAGTGGCTGTGTTTGACACGGTGGGGATGCTCCCAGAGGATCCTATTTCACAGTTACACTGAAAATGACACTCAGACTGCAAAGTTTTTTTTTTTGAAACAAGGGAAAAGATTTGCCATTTTCATTAATTAAGAAGAAGATTAAACATAGTTCCGCCAAGCGGGAAAGTAGAAATCAGTCTTGCCACATTACATCACTTAAATGCTTCGCACCCGCACGAGCCCAAAGAGAGGCTTTGTCCTTAATCTTGACAATGATGACGGATGTAGGGGCGGCTATGTTGCGGAAAATCCTCGCGTTGCACTCGTTCCAAATTTCCTATGCAACAAGCATCATCAAGGTGTTACGAGCCTTGCGTGAGTCACCCCTTCTGTGAGAAACCTCGTCCGACCAAGCTTCCACCGAGGGCGCAAGCCTCGAATTCGTCATGTCGATGTCGTCGTGAAGGCCAAGCCAGGTCTTGATCTCCATCCACACACGCAGTGAACCGACACTGGAAGAGGAGGTGAGCCGCCGTCTCCTGAACCTGTTTGCAAAGAGGACAAAGATTGCAGTTGGGCCATCCCGACGTTGCAACCTATCAGCAACCCACACCCTATTCTGGATAGTTAACCAAGCAAAAATTTGCACTTTGGAGGGCCCAAGCTTTCCAAACGGTTGTGATCATGGCAGAGGCGATGAGTCCCTCAAACTGACGCAGAAGACACGGAGTAGGCACCATCTTTAGTGAGCTTCCAAATAATTGGATCGTTGACTCCAAGGATGAGGATGACATCAGAGAGCTTCTCCCAAAGGGTGACGAATTGCTCAATATGCTCAAAAGTGAGGCCCCTAAGAGGTATCAATGTTGCGGACCCACGTGTTGCCGGTGAGAGCCAAGCAGACAGAGCTTCTTTTCTTCCTAGAGATATCAAAGATCTTCGGAGCAATATCTGTGGGACGCATACCGTCCACCCAAGGTGATTCCCAAAAAGTGCATCGTCGATGGTTACACGAGTGGTAGCTGCAAAGAGATTTCTATCATCATCAGAGCAGGGCGTGCCCATACCAATCCAAGGTTTAGTGAGGTCAGACCACTCAAACAAGAGCCATCGCTGACGGAGAGCGGTAGCAAACTTCTGCAGGTTGAGAACGCCCAATCCACCATATTACTTGGGCTTGCAAACCATCTCCCAATTAATTTTGCATTTACCACTAGTGACCTTTTCACACCCCGCCCAAAGATAAGCGCTTCTAAGACTGTCAATTGCTTTGATGACCTCGGCTGGTAGATCAAGTGGAGTGAGGTGGCAGATCACGACAGCGATGAGGACCGCCTTGACCAGAACAACACTTCTCGACGATGCAACATGTCTGCCGAACCAAGGGGTGAGCTTTCCGGCTACCTTGTCTTCTAATTGTTGAAAGTGTGATCTGGCGCCTCCCCTCGTCCCCTGTTCGGCGTGCGGGTCAGCCTGGCCGGGCCGCGCTTCCTTAGGTCGCAGGTTTTGTATAGGAGGCGCTGCCGGTGGCGGGGATCTAGTTCGGGCGAAACCCCTGGTCGGCCATGGTCGGCCGCGTCGACGACGACGCCTGAGGGCGCCGTTCCCCTCCTTGGAGGCGTCGGTATGGACTGACCCCCTCACTTCCCCTTCCCCTAGGTCTCCGGGGCGAAAGCCTTAACTTTGTTGGACGGCGGCGGCGCTCACGGTGCCGTTCCCTTCTTGAAGGCGCCGTTTTGGGAACCTTGGGGCTGGGTGGCGCTTGTGGGTGGTGGGCGACGGCGGTGGTGCGGCCCTATCCTAGCATGGATCTGCGTCCGTTGCTTGGAGATGGACTCGCGTAGGTGGAGGCCGTCTTTTGGCGTCATGGTGGCGTCGATGGCGGAGGCACCTGCCAAGGCTGGTACCTCAATCTGATCGGAAGATGGACCAGTGGAAGATGGCGGCGACGACACATGTGAGTGCGTCGGACCGGTTTGTGTCCCAGACCCGGTATGTGGCTCGGTCGGGGCCTTCGGCTTTAGATGTTAGACTTAGGTGAGAGGTCTGACTATTTGGTCCAGCTTGCACCCCTTCATCATATGGATAGGAGTAGCGGCAGATGTTGTCAAGATGGCGGATTCAGCTATATTGTTGTACTACTTTGTAAGGTCCTCGAGAATAATTAATAAAATGGCCGCATGCATCTCCGAGGAGATGCACAGGCCGGGGGTGATCCTCCTTTCCTAAAAAAAAATGAGAGCAATGGCGCTGCCTTTGTACAATTCACTTAAGTCTTCTCTCTCATAACCCATGCAAAATCTGCCACATAAACGAGTTATGCATTTATCTTATATTAAAATCATTTTTGCATTATTTTATGCATGTAACGCTGCCACACCATATATTAAAGTTAGTCATCCTTCACATTTTTGTTCAAAATGACATTTTTAACTGTAATTCAAAAGTTTTAATTTTATTTTAGACATTTTCTTTTATTAATTTTTAAATTTATACTTCCTTTTCATTAGATTTAGCAGCTACTTATGCATTTTTAACAAAGTTACCGCATCAACGCGTGGGGAGAGAGTCAACCTGACTACTCATGTCCAAATTTTCTCAATGAAGAAGACACCCGTATAGACAACTCCAACGAATTTTAAAATCACATTATGCTACTTATCTTTCAAAACTATTTTACAATAATAAACTAATCAAGTGAAGTAAATCTTATGTATTTGTATTTTAATGCTCATATTTTTAATTATAATATTCATGTTCCACGTAACCAAGTATCATCTGAACATATCATCATCAATTCCCGCAGCAATGCGTGGGGAATTGTCTAATATGTGCAGGTTGTGTTGTCTGGACCATTTATGTGATAGCCTGGCTTATTAGGGATGATAGACTACTCATATCAATAAGGAATTCCTTCTTTTCCGGGAGCAAATTCGAACAGAACTCCCAGGTTAAGTGTGCTTGGCTTGGAGTAGTTCTAGGATGGGTGACCGACCGGGAAGTGCGCATGAGTGAGGACAAAGTGCGCAGAAAAGACTAGTATTAATATGTGGGGCCAGTCTAGATCCCGCCAGGAGTAACGACCGTCGGCAGGTGTGTCCGGGGCGTTACAAGTTTGGTTTCAGAGCCGACCCTTGCGGTTACACGGATGTTTGCGGACAGGTGTGCGGTCATGTTTTTCATGACGTTTGTGATGATCAGAGCCTTTGTGTGATCGTATTTGGCCGAGTCGAGTCTAGTAAATGTTTTGAGTCTTAGTTATATCGGAGAGTAGGTTTCATTTTTCTCCTCTTCTTTGCTCTGGTGAGGCTTCCGTCTTAGGAAATATTTAACTCTACTCCTTTTCTCGCTCAAAATTTTTTTGGGTCACGCGGGTGTTTGCGAAATCTATATGATTTCGATGTGACGGAATCATGTCCTGGTGCCTCCTATCTGCTCTAAGTATCAGGGGAGTTGAGCTCGAGGGATTGTCGCGCACATCGCCATCATTCAGATTTCTGAGTATCTAAGAACGGAGGGTGATCGTTATTGCTCCAATACGGGTAGTGGTGAGATAACCCCGACGTCCCCAGTACTGGTGTAGATTGTCCGGGGGTACTACCACACTTGGTATCGTTGTGATCACGAGGATCTGTTGTAGACGAAGGTCCGAGATGCTGGTTGTGTGTTGAAGGATGTGATACAGGTGACGGCTTAGTTTAGGAGTTGTGTGTAATACTCCTTGTATCCGTGTGCCTGATTACATGACCAGTTATTTCGGGAATTCATAGGTGGGATATCTGGTAGTATCTTATAGGACTATCTTCCTACAGACGCTTGATTGAGGTTTGGGAAATCTCGATCATATGTTTGTTCCGAGCAGTTCTAGCTCACACTTGTTTGCTGTGGCCCCTTATCGGAATTTTGTCGTCTGTTACTTTGAGAATGCACTCTTGCTATGTTGTTCGAGTGCAATGCTAAGTTCTATTCAGATATTCTGTCTTTTGATTCAGCTTATCGTCAAATATTCTGTGGACTAATATGCTGTCCGTCTTCAGGATGGCTCCACCAACTCGTCAGACCCGAGCGCATGAGGATATGCCGCCTCCACCTCCTCCTCCGCCACCGCCGCCGCCTCCTCCTGCAGAGGCCTGGCAGGCGATGATGGCAGCTACCAATGCAAATACTCAGATGCTGTTGCAGTTGATCCAGGAGAGAGCCAATCATCAGCAAGGCAATTTCCAGCAGGGTGGCAATCACTTCGCCAGTCTGAGTCAGTTCCTGTCAAACCAGCCTAGGACGTTCACTTCTTGCGACCAGCCGTTTGACGCGGAAGATTGGATCCGTGATATGAACAAGCATTTCGAGTGTAGCAATGTGCGTCCAGAGGATTATGTCAAGTTTGCAACATTCCAGTTGAAGGGGCAGGCTTCTATTTGGTGGCAGCAGCTTAAGGATTCCAGAGGTGGCAGGGTGATGTCTTGGGACGAGTTTTGTCGTGACTTCAGATCCCACTACATTCCTTCCAGTTTTGTTGAGGAGATGCGTGAGAAGTTCAGGTGCTTGAAGCAGGGCAGCAATTCTGTGTACAAGTACAATGTTGAGTTCCACGAGCTGGCCCGTTACGCATTGCAGGATGTTCCAGATCAGAAGAGCAAGATATACCAGTTCAGGGGTGGCTTGAAGGAGGATTTGCAGTTAGCACTCGCTTTGCACGATCCGGAGGAGTTTGACAAATTCTATAACTTAGCTCTCAGGGCAGAGGCAGCCTTGCTCAGGGTGGAGAACTCCAAGAAACGTTTCAGAGATTCCAGCTCTTCCTCAACTCAGGTGGTTCAGAAGCAACAGAGGTTTTGGGTTTCTCCTCCTCCTCCTCCTCGGCACTCTCAGCAGCCGAAGCACTCAGGTGGACGTGGTTCTTCCCGCCCACCCAACCCTGGATTCCAGCAGAGATATCAACATCAGAAGCAAGGGCCTCCTCAGATTCAGTTCCGGCAGCCAGCAGATGTCACTTGTCACAAATGTGGGCAGAAGGGTC
This sequence comes from Hordeum vulgare subsp. vulgare, assembly GCF_904849725.1. Taxonomy (NCBI): domain Eukaryota; kingdom Viridiplantae; phylum Streptophyta; class Magnoliopsida; order Poales; family Poaceae; genus Hordeum; species Hordeum vulgare. Next base: position 565,455,098 of record NC_058522.1, on the reverse strand, counting down.
ACTATGCCAACAAATGCACTTCTCAGCTCCGTCTGCCGCCTCCTCCTCCAGGCAAACCTCCTAGCAACGCTCTTGTGAAGTTCAACCCCAGATCAGCTCGAGTCAACATGGTGAATGCAGCTGAGGCAGAAAATTCATCGGATGTGATCATGGGTAATCTCTTAGTCAATGATTTTCCTGCTAAAGTCTTGTTTGATTCTGGTGCATCGCATTCCTTCTTGTCTTATCCGTTTGCGGCAAAGCACGATATCCATCTTCAAGAGTTGGCCAGATCTTTCGATATTGTTTCTCCGGGCATGCTTATGAGTTCTCGTTGGTTTGCTCCGGATGTTTCTATCAAGATGGACAATTATGCTTTTTTGGCCTCTCCGTATGTCTTGGGAAAGTCCGACATTGATTTGATCCTTGGTATGGACTGGTTGGCCATGAACAAAGCATCAATTGATTGTGAAGCTAAAGAAGTGAAGCTGACCCACTCTTCGGAGGATGTGATTATATTCGCGGCGCGCGATGACACAGTCCGCTTGTTCTCCTTGAATGAAAAGGGTGAGATCAATCCCATTGAGCAAGTCCCAGTAGTCTGCGAATATCAGGACGTGTTTCCTGAAGAGCTGTCAGGGATGCCTCCGCACCGTGAAGTGGAGTTCGTCATTGAGCTTGAGCCAGGCACAGAGCCAGTGTGCAAGCGACCATACAAGCTGGGTCCAGAAGAGTTGAAGGAACTCAAGAGGCAACTCGATGAGCAGGAGCGTTTGGGTTTGATCAGACCAAGCTCGTCTCCGTGGGGATGTGGTGTTCTGTTTGTCAAGAAGAAGGATGGCACGGAACGGCTGTGTGTCGATTACCGCCCATTGAACAAGAAGACAATCAAGAACAAATATCCGCTTCCGAACATAAATTAGTTGTTCGAGCAACTGAAAGGTGCTAAAGTATTCTCCAAGCTTGATCTCAGAATGGGCTATCATCAGATTCGCATTCGTGAGGAAGACATTCCAAAGATGGCATTCAGGACCAGTTTTGGCTCATATGAGTATACGGTCATGTCTTTTGGTCTGGCTAATGCTCCTCCAACTTTTTGCCGATTGATGAACTATATTTTCTCGCCATTCAAGAATGAGTTTGTCTTGCTTTATCTCGATGACATTCTGGTTTTTTTTGAGGATGAGGAAGAACATGAGAAACATCTCAGGTTGGTGCTTGATAAACTGAGAGAATACAAGCTTTATGCCAAGTTTTCCAAGTGCGAGTTCTGGCTGAAAGAAGTGGTGTATCTTGGGCATATTATCTCTGCCGAGGGCATTAAGGTTGATCCGTCCAAAGTTCAGGCCATTGTTGAATGGGAACCTCCACAGAATGTGAAGCAGCTTCGAAGCTTTCTTGGTCTTGCCGGATATTGCAGAAGATTCGTTGAGAACTTCTCCAAAATCGCCAAGCCGCTCTCTAGTCTTCTTCAGAAGGGTGTCAAGTATGTGTGGTCTTCAGAGTGTCAACTGGCTTTTGATACACTCAAAGAGAAGCTTACCTCCACTCCGGTATTGGCGCCTCCGGATGATTCCAAGCCGTACCAGGTCTTTTGTGATGCTTCTCTTCAGGGTTTTGGTGCAGTCTTGATGCAAGATAGGAAGGTGGTGGCTTATACCTCCAGGCAGCTTAAGCCTGCGGAGAAGAACTATCCTGTGCACGATCTCGAGCTAGCAGCTGTTGTGCACGCCTTGATGACTTGGAGACATCTCTTGTTGGAACGTAAGGTTGAAGTGTTCACCGATCACAAGAGCCTCAAGTATATCTTCACTCAGCCTAACTTGAATCTTCGGCAAACACGTTGGGTGGAAATGCTCCAGGATTTTAATCCGAGTGTTGAGTATACACCAGGCAAGGCAAATGTTGTGGCAGATGCATTGAGCAGGAAGGCATATTGCAACAGTCTGATTCTGCAACCTCTCCAGCCGGGTCTTTCTGAGTCTTTCAGGAAGCTCAATCTTCAGCTGGTTCCTCAGGGTTTTCTTGCGAACCTTTAGATCTCTCCTACCTTGGAAGATCAGGTCAGAGCAGCTCAGCTACTTGATACTATGGTGAAGAAGGTCAAGATTGGTGTGGGAAAGAGTCTTCCCAAGTATAAGTGTTTCACTGTGGATGCCAGGGACACTTTGTTTTTCGAGGACCGTCTTGTCGTCCCGAAAGGTGATCTCAGGAAGGTGATCATGGAAGAAGCTCATAATTCTCTGCTTTCTATCTATCCGGGAAGTTCCAAGATGTACCATGACTTGAAGCAGTCGTTCTGGTGGACCCGTATGAAGCGTGAAATTGCACAATTCGTCAATGAATGTGATGTATGTCGAAGGGTGAAAGCAGAACATCAAAGACCAGCGGGCCTCTTGCAGCCTTTGCCGATTCCCGAGTGGAAGTTCGATCACATTGAGATGGACTTCGTCACAGGGTTTCCGAAGTCCAAGAAGGGCAATGACGCTATCTTCGTCGTCATCGACAAATTGAGTAAAGTGGCGCATTTCCTTCCCGTCAAGGAGTCCATTTCAGCAGCTCAGCTGGCAGAGTTGTACACCTCGAGGGTTGTCTCGTTGCACGGTGTACCCATGATGATCTCATCAGATCGCGGGAGTATCTTCACTTCCAAGTTCTCGGACTCGTTTCAGTCTGCTATGGGCACGAAGATCCGCTTCAGCACAGCGTTCCATCCTCAGACTAGTGGTCAAGTGGAGAGAGTGAATCAAGTTCTTGAGGACATGCTGAGAGCCTGCGTTATCTCGTTTGGCATGAAGTGGGAGGATTGTCTGCCTTTCGCGGAGTTCTCGTATAACAACAGCTATCAAGTTAGCTCCGGCAAGGCTCCGTTCGAGATTCTCTATGGCAGGAAGTGCCGTACTCTGCTCAACTGGTCCCAGACAGGCGAGCGTCAGATCCTTGGCAATGATATGATAGAAGAAGCTGAGGAGATGTGTCGGATCATTCGCGACAACCTCAGAGCAGCTCAGTCCCGTCAGAAGAGCTATTACGATAGCAAGCACCGTGACATGTCGTATGAGCTTGATGATTTTGTCTATCTCAAGGTGTCACCTATGAAGGGTATGCAGCGTTTTGGCATCAAAGGCAAGCTTGCGCCTCGCTTCGTTGGTCCGTTCAGAGTGGTTGGCAAGAGGGGTGACCTCGCGTACCAGCTCGAGCTTCCGTCACCCTTTGCAAATGTCCATGATGTGTTCCATGTCTCTCAGCTTCGGAGGTGTTTCAAGAACCCCGAGCGCACCGTGCATCTTCATGATATCGATCTCCAGCCTGACCTCTCTTATCGCGAGCATCCAGTTGCGGTTCTCGAGGCAACTGAGTGCAAGACCCGTAACAAGTCTGTCAAGTTTCTCAAAGTGCAGTGGTCACACCATTCCGATAAAGAGGCTACGTGGGAACGCGAGGATCACCTCCGTTCCGAATTTCCCGATTTCTTTCAGTCTTAGATCTCGGGGTTGAGATCTTCTTTGTAGTGTGGGAGAGTTTGTAATGCCCCAAGTGTAGAACTTTCCCTTCTTGTAACCTTCCATGTAGGGCCACCTTGTCAGATATCTTGATGCTATCATTTTGTGCCATGAATCCATGTGTGATCCCTAGTGCTTACTTCCCTTGCATGCATGAATTACATATCATTCCTTGCCATACTTATGATTGCATGCCATGATCATGTTGCATTTGAGTTTAATAGGAGTAGTGTTGTGGTGTTGTGAGTGCATGTGATCTTGCTAGGATTAAGTGGTGGTTCTGCACTACCTTGTGATGCATGTGATAATGGTGTGTGTGATGCAAGAGTGAGTGCTAGTCTTTTAAGCTCTTGCTTTCAAACTCCTTTTCCCTCCTATGTTTATTCTTGCCAAAATTCCTTCTTCCCAAAGATGATTCGAAAATGTCTAGTGGTTAGATAAAAAATGTGCTTATGAGGAGATGCAATTTTGCTGATTTGATCTTTGACTTCTAAAGGTGCAAATAAACCAAAACAGTAGATTAATTACTGTTTTGCATCTATTTCAAAGGCTCCAAATATTGTGTTCCTATTTTATTTTATTAGGCCATATTTTGCCAAGACCAGGGTTTTTTTTTCCTTTTATATTTTTTTTCCTACCAGGTGGCTGTGTATATTGCTTTTCTCTCAGGCCCTATTTTTTTTTATTAGAAATTATCCCAGGTTTCTTTCTCTCTACCTAGAGCCACTTGGGCCTTATCCCTCTTCCCTGGCCCAAGTGCATGCGCTCCAGAGCCCACTGGCGAGCGTGTCCTTCTTCCTCCCGACGTCACCCTGTACGACGTGCGCTCCACCTCTCGATCATTCCCTCCTTGATCCAGCGGCTCGAGCTCGCCTCCCGAGTCGTTAAAGAGGAGCCCGGGACCCTCCTCCTCCGCCTTAGGGTTCCCTCTCCGTTCCCCCCCAGCGCCGCCAGTTTCCCTCCTGCCCTCGTTCTTCCCTGGTAAGTTTCTGAGAGAAAGCAGAGAGAGAGAGGGTGCAGCGCCTCCTCCGTCAACCCGCCGATCCGTCGTCTCCGGCACTGGGCGCCATGTCCGGGGGCTCGGGGTGAGTCCCCGCGACCCATTCCCGGCGCTAGGACCCCGAGGAGCGCCCCCCCCCCCCCCCGTCGAGCTCGTCCTCGTCAACGGGACGAACCGGGCGAGCTGCGTCCGTCCTCTTCTTCGGTCTTCGGCGGAACGACTTCGTCGGCACGTCTTCTTCCTCTCCGGCGCTCCTCCTCCCCGTTCGACGCCCCTCTTCTCCCCAAGGTGAGGTTCTCCGCCCTTGCCTCCTCCTCTGTGGTTCGGTCATGTTCTGCAGTAGAAGCTTCGTTCCTTCTCTGCTGCTGTGTGTCGTCTAGATAGCGGGCGCAGGGTAAGAGGTGAAGTGGTGTCGCCTTGCTGCGGGTTGGTAGGGTTAGCAGTAGCAGCAGCAGCTCCTCCTCCCAGTGCGAGGATCCGCCGCGTCGGCAGGGCGTGCGCCCCCTTCTCTGACGGAGGCCTCTGCCCGTTGGAACCCAGGTCTGCAGCGCTAGTGGCTCCTGTTAGTTCAGCTCGCGAGTAGCATAGCGGAAGTAGGAGAGGGCTTCCTCCCCCCTCTCGGCAGCAGCGCCGTGCCCAGAGGACCCTCTCGTCGTCGATAGCGCCGGCAGGGAGGCCCGTCAGGTTATCTGCCGCGTGCTCCCAAGCGGGCATGGAGTCCCGGCAGTCAAGCGGAGGCCTTTCCCCGTGCTCAGGGCGGGAATGTAGCCCCCGAGAGTCCCGCGGGCCCCGCCGGTGGTGGCCGGGAGTGGCGCCGCCAGCGTCCTCGGCTCCGGCCGCCGGCGGGATACTTCTCGTGAGAGGAGTGTTTTTTTTTACCTTCTTGTCTAACCAGTTCCCGATCCGTAGCCCGATGGTAGTGTTGTGCTGGCTTATTCTAGCGCCTGTAGGAGGGCGTGGGTTCGAGTCCCCCCTCGGCGCCTTTTTGTTCTTTGTTTTGGATATTCCTGTAGGTAGGTTACCTTGCCTTTTCCTTTCTCTTATCCAAATCTGGTGCAGCAGCGCAGTGGCGAGACAGTGGTGCTGGACACCAGGGGGCCTGAGTTCGAATCCCAGCAGCCCTGGCCTATTTTTTTTTTTGCTTTCTGTTTTTTTCCTGCCTTTTAATTTCTGTTTCCCTAACTCCATACAAAGTGGTTTGTTAGTCTTTGTGATTTCTTGTGATTTCTAACCCTCTTACACAGTGGGGATGATTTAGTTCCTGCTAAAATAGATAGGGTAGATTTAGTATTGTGTGTGTCTTGCACACTAAGAGGTGATGTGTGATCTTGCTATACTTGTGATGGTTTTGGTGGGTGCACCTTGGAGAAGTGGAGCTAACCTTGTTAAGTGGATGATGTTAGATGCCTTGGCCTTGGTGTGAGTTGTGCTTTGAGGTGATAAGAGTCACTAGCTACTCTTGTATAGCCCCAAGCTTGTGAACTTTAGTGTGGGCTAAGGGATCTTGTAGTTTTATTAGCTTGCCTTGATATAGTGGGGTGTGGATGCCTCCCCCTCATCATATGTCTTGAGGTGAGGAGTAGCACTAGATAGCTATATTTGTTAGCATGTGAGGGTGTGGTTTGTTGTGGTAGTTTGCATAATGATGGTGACATGAATACTAGGAAGATCCTAGTGATGCTTGTGAGAGTGTGCACCATTACATACCCATATGTGGGGGGGTGTGCATACTCTCTTGTTAGATAAAGATTTCTTATGTGTGAGCTTGATGCTAGTGCTTGAGAGGAATTGTGGTGTTGGAGTTGTTGATGTGCATGACACAAACATGGGGTTCAAACCCCCATGTCACTTTGTCATTGTGCACATGAAACTCTCCTATTTACTTGTCATCTTAGAAGCATACCTTATGGATTTGCATTGTCATTTTGTTGAAAGTTTGGGCTTTGTTTCCATGATATAGATGGAGCCCAAAGGCATGGATCTTGGTGTGTTGGTTGTAGGGGTTTGTGCTCAATACCATAGTGGTGTCAAACACCTCTTGGGAACTTGTGTGTGCAAACTATGCCTAGACAAAGTGGGCATGTGGCTGGAAAATTCCAGATTTTTGAACTCTGAAAATTTCACTAAGTCTGGAATGCTGAGAACATTTTCTTCCCCTGTAGATAAGGTTGTGCTGGTCATTCTGTTAAGAACTGGACTTAGTTCAGTGCTAGTGTTTTGAACCTGGTATGGTTGTGAAGCTTCCTGTCAATTTTCAAGTCATTTGGAGTCCAGTAGCTTGTGTTTTGATTGCTGTCAAAAAGCTTCAGAACAGAAACAGAAACTTAGGTGCAGGAATTTTCACCAAGTCCCTGAGAACTGATGGTTTTGGGAAAGTTTGTGGCCTTGTATCTTCTAGATTTTAATTCCTTTTGCTGTGATTCTTGCTGGAGATTGTAGTGTTCTTGGTTGGCAACAGCCACATATATTATTTGTCATATTTGAAGACCTGTAGCTATGTTGCATGTGGCTCACAAACAGCTAAGATGCAGAAACTGGCATATTGCGTAGTTTTGACATTTTGTTCAAAGTTTGTGTTCAATTGTTGTTGGGATGTTCTACCTTGCTCCATTTCATTCATGTTGGGTTAATATATGTCTTGGCAACCTGGGAACACTAGATTTGTGCCAATTGTGTGTGTGGTGATGAATCTTTCACGTAGGGCTTCATATCGTGTTTCGTTGATTCCGTTGATCAGTAGCTCCGTTTGCAAAGTTCTTTACCTGGTTTTGCACCGTTTTTACGATATGCATCTGTTCATATCATTCCCATGCATGTCCAAATAGTTTAGTGCAAAGTTCTGTCCAGGAACTTGCCGTAGTTTATTTTGCGTGTGCTAGTGTTGGAAATAGTAGTGCATGCTCAACTTCCATCTCATGCATCATGTGATTGTTGCATTTTGTGGTGCTGCTGTTCATTGAATGTTATTCTTGTGTTGGGTAGCACCGGGAGCGGAGAACGAATACGTGGAGTCAGGAGAGTACGTGCAGGACGATCCAGAACCATTCCAAGCTGAGGACATCACAGGCAAGATGACATGACCTTGATCCCATATCTAGACTTGTTATGGTAGTTTCGATTCCACGTCATATTGCTCGCTGCCTACCACTGAAAATATATTGCCTCTTCTTATGCCATGAGCCTAAACACCTTACTCTTTCCTAGCAAATTTGCATGGCTAGGTAGGCTTGCTCAGCTACTAATGTTAGCATTGCTAGTTGCAGGTGTTTATAACTCATGAGTTGTCATGAGCTTGATATCATTATATTAATTTCTGTTATTTAATTATTGTACCTGTATATTTGGTAAATGACGGGAGGCCTAGCCTTTTGTCGGGTGTCTTGTTCCGTTATTGCCGCCTTAGTTACCGGTTACCGGTGTTTGATTCCATATTGATCGCTCCTAACACGTTCGGGGTTGTTATGGGAACCCCCTTGATAAATCGCGTAGTGTTAAGGCTTGTCCGGCAGGACCCAACATTGGTACTATTTGCTAATCACTTAATAATAAACTGCATAGGGAATAGCTACCCCGAGGTTTCTTAATCAACAACCCGGGCCAGTGTTCCTCATGAGTGTTGGTCCAAACTGGGCAGACTATGGGGCCACCACAGGGCAACCTGAGGTTTGGTATACCTGTAGTGTGACTCATCCGGCGTGTCCTGAGACTGAGATACGCGGCTCTTATCAGGGTCGTCGACACGTCGGGAGGTCCTGCTAGTCTTGTCTTGCCTTAGCGGTGTATCTTGCGTACGGAATCCCGGTGAAGCTTTGGTTTTCCCCAGAGTTGAGGTTTTCCTCTAAGGAATCCGACGAGATCACGAGATTCGTGATAGAGGATGCCTTTGCGGCCTGTGTTCGTTTGTGATGGACTAGTTGGAGCACCCCTGCAGGGTTTAATCTTTCGGAAAGCCGTGCCCGCGGTTATGTGGCAACTTGGATTATTTTTTTAACATCCGGTATTAGAAAACTTAAACTTAAACTAATAAAATATGCCAACTGTGTGCGTAACAGTGACTGTCCCTTCGAAGATCTCTCTTCGATCCAGAATACGGTGGGGTTATGAATGCCGTAGGTAGGGGTTCAGGATCACTTTCTGATCAAGGATTCACGACCGGTAGTATAGAACACTGTCACTTCTTCTTTTGCGTAAGCTAGCCACTTATTCAACCTTAGGATGCAGCAGCGTGATACACTTCATCCCTTCCTTACCCAGTAACATGACTAGATCTGGCACCAAGGTCTTAGATTGCTGAGTCCCCGTGACTCACGGATTCCTCCGAAACTCCCAGCAGGTACAGGTACCCCAGAGGCAGATGATCCCGACGGCACCCAGCTGGCGTGGCAGTACGACGAGGAGACAGATCGCCTTTACGTGAACTATCCAGAGGACTGAGCCGTGGTCGTGATCGTGGGCCTGCAGCGGGTAGCATAGCATTTTCCTTGTTTTGTAGTCCGTACCGGAACTACATTGATTGTATCTGCGTTGTACTCTGTATTTTAATAAGAAGACAGTTGAATCCCAGATTGTCTACTGTAAGTATTATTATTTGCTATGTTTACTTGCTTGCGAAACACTTAGATGCGCTTCTTTCCTATTCGGGGCCTCGACCCCCAGATCGGAAAGGACCGCATCTTGGTCGTTACAAGTTTGGTATCAGAGCCGACCCTTGCGGTTACACGGATGTTTGCGGACAGGTGTGCGGTCATGTTTTTCATGACGTTTGTGACCCGTCATGACACACGACATGGTACATGTACTGGACTGGATGCACAGACGTTTGTACCAAGAGGGAACGTTCCTGTGGCCCGACGAGGACGTCGGTTCCTCTGAGTGGTGGTGTATGTGATAGCCTGACTTATTAGGGATGATAGACTACTCATATCAATAAGGAATTCCTTCTTTTCCGGGAGCAAATTCGAACAGAACTCCCAGGTTAAGTGTGCTTGGCTTGGAGTAGTTCTAGGATGGGTGACCGACCGGGAAGTTGGTCCCCGGTGCGCATGAGTGAGGACAAAGTGCGCAGAAAAGACTAGTATTAATATGTGGGGCCAGTCTAGATCCCGCCAGGAGTAACGACCGTCGGCAGGTGTGTCCGGGGCGTTACAATAACTATTTTTGTCATTCAATGGAGACCTCCATTGGTCTGCGAAGTGGTCCGCACATCCGTCTTTTGACAAATCCGATGCAAAAATGATGCAAAAATGAAAGAGCTATACCGGAGTGCGGGCATGCACTTGACCAATAAAAAGCCCTCCGCATGATGCTTCTCTCTTTTCTCTCTCTTCATATGGATCCCCTAATATTTTCTCTTCTCTCAACCGAATTAATTTGTAAATAGCATTGAATGATGGATGCTACTACACAGCGGCGCCGCACCATCGCCTTCCCATGCGGCGGTTATCTCACATGCATACAAACCAATACAGAAGTGTGACATCAGGAAAGATTCCTCTAACTTTGCATTTTCAAAAAGTATTATTTCCTCAACCGTAAATCCAATTGACGATCCGCTTTCACCATTAGCTTCCTCGCGACGAGATCTTCAAAACTAGATCCCATGTCGATATGTTTCGACAACTCTTTTTTTCATCAATAGTTACCAGATTACTATCACTTAGTTGTCAGATTATGAGTCACTTAATGACCTGATTAAATTAACTTAGCTGCCAGCTTTTTTACATTCTAGTTATCAGTTTTTATTTGTGCCAAGTGTTACCATTTTATTTTCATATGGCTTCCAAACAATACTTATTATTTATTTTTTGCAGGTAAAAAATTACAGATTAGTTGTCATTTTAATTCTGTCGAGTTGGCATTTTTATTTCATATAGTTTGCCAAAAAAATACACACTAATTGTCATCTTAATTCTGCTGACTTGTGAGTTTTATTTCATACAGCGTGCCAAGAAAAGTTGCACACTATTTGTCAATTTTAATTATGCCAAGTTGTCATTTTTTTCTTATAGCTTGCCAAAATTAACATTCAATTGCCAGAATATGTTGTGCTTGCCTATCTGGTTAATTGTGTTAAATTGTCATGAAGCTTGCCGTGTTGTTTATAGCCATCTGAATTTTTAATACGTAACATGCAGTCAACATTGTTCTATAGATAATAGACGTGTGTTAGTTGGAAAACACAAGCTTCTATGCAAAAATGCAAATCACTGCTACTGGACACATGCAAATCACTGTAGTGAAGCATGCAAATGCATGTTGTGCTCCGAACTGTAGCTCACAGCAACGCGCAGGTGTGCATGCGCTGTAGCGCTCAGCACTTGTAGTGCACCACCAGCAAAATACTGCAGCAACCCTGCTGGAATCCGCATGCATGAGCCCGCCGCACGGAAATGCGATTGTGCGCACGCTTTAACTTAGATTTTCCCTTGAATGATTCCTTCCTGTATCATGTCTGTGGGCCACGTCCGACATAAAACAGACATTTACCATTTCCATTTATGTGTCAGCTTTAAAGATGCCCTACATGGAGAATTGCCTTTTGCATTTACTTTATAGCAACTTTTACTGAAAAACGAATTCTTCTGAGTCGCCACTTGTTTTCTTTGTTTGATGAAATTTAGTTTCATTAACCTAGGCTATAGTGTAAACATATTTTTTTCTCGGCCAACCAGTACACTATAAGAAAATTTTCTTCTCCCCCCCCCCCCCAATTGTTTGAATTTTGGTTCCGTTCCTCCATACTTCCTCCGTCTTAAAATTCTTGTCTTAACATTATCTTAAAATGGATGTATCTAAATACTAAAATTTGACTAGATACGTTCATATTTAAACAAACCTAAGACAAAATTTTTAAGACGGAGGGAGTACTTTAGAGTATTCACTCATTTTGTTTTGTATCTAGTCCATAGATAAATTTTTAAAAACACTTACATTTAAAAACCGAGGAAGTATTTTCTTTGATCAGCTCTTAAGAATTTCCTCAATAACTTTTATCATTTTGCCGTGCGACTTTATTGATATAAAGTAGGGCATATGCGTATTTGTTCGAGAAACTCACGGCCAATGGCCACAAGGCAACGGAGAACTATCTGTGAGAACCAGTATTATCTCCGCAGTTTATGTAAATCTGTAGCTCTAGCCGCGAGCATTGCAAAACGGGTTTCTTTGGGATCAGAAGTTCTTCAATAACGAGGAAAGTTTTGCTGGAACCAAGGTCCTATGATTCGCTCATCTAATTTTCTATCTGCTCTGAAGCCTGGATCATTTGTACAGTCCACTGGGCTTGAGACTCGTTGCTGCTTCCGTGGTCACCTCCTATTCTTCAGAAAGCTGAGGTTGAAGCTGGTGAAAAATTACAAGTGAAGATCAGATGAAAAATTATAAACTATTTATTGCCATTAATTTTTCGCTAGATGGTTATTTCTTCCTAAATAGGAGTAATTGGGTATACAAAGCTACCTTTGTTTATGTAGATGAGAGAGGGCCTTCAAGCAAAGTCATGTGTGATGCAATACACGGGCTACCCTTTGAACCTGGAGGGTTGCACCATGTGAAGGGGGCATGCATGGAAGCTTCTTTACGCTGATGATTCAACGGCACCTGCGAGTGCGACTGCGACTGCGCCTCCGAAACTGCAACTTTGTGATCCTGATGGATCAAAATGTGAGCTTTCGGATGCAAGGTGAACAACCAATAACTCGAGTGGCAAACAAACAATAATACACAAGATTCTCATGGTCAGTTCTCAACTATGATCTGATCTTCTGCAAGGAAGAGAAAATACCAACATACCTATTTTGCACACGAACGAAAGACCGATCGACTTACAATTGCGGTTTGGATAGGGTGAACTTGAATTTCAGTCTATGCCAGCCAGATTTTCCAAGAGACAACAGCGCTAACGCGACACATGAGATTGAGAAGCACAAGTGCTAACTAGCAGTTGTCAGAAACATTGTGCTAGCTAGATAATTGCTAATCCTTCCAATGAAGTGATCAGAAAAGAAATAATCGGTCAGTCGCATAACAATTTTAACTCCTGCAGATAGATGCCAAAATAAATTTTGCCAAAATGAATTATTACAAGAAGAGAAGGATGTAAACCACGCGTAATAAATACAGTGCCAAGGTGTACTTCCTGAATGAATAACTAGCAAGCACCATTCATCCGGCACAAAATATGGTCTTACCACAGGTGCCTGTGCCTGTGCCTGTAGAAAGAAACAGATGACAAAGCATAAGTTGTCCATATATAATCAGGAAGGCAGAAGAGAGAAGTTGAGAATTGAGTTTATAACTGGCTTGGAACTGGCTGTACCTCTTTGCATGAAGTAGGTTGAGGAGCAGGAGCAGGTTTGTTGAGGAGCCTGACCCAGGTGAGGGTGGTGTCGACGTAGCTGAGGAGAGGGAAAAGCTGGAGGTAGAAGGTGATCTCACCCTGCACCTCGCGGAGCTCGTCGGCGTGCCGCGCCCCCATGAGGCACCGGTAGAGGTACCCGCGGCGCTGGCAGGACCTGACGAGCGACAGCGCGCGCCGGAGCGTCTCCTCCAGCTGCTCCATGGGGTTCCTCGTCTCCGGTTGCTGCATGAGGTGCGCGGCGTGGAGCTGGTGCATCAGGTCCCCGATCATCCTGGCGCGGCGCGCGAGCTGCAGGCAGGTGGCTCTGTTCCTCCGGACCGTCTGCGCCGCGTCGGCGATCATCTTGATGAGCCCGTAGGCGTCCACTCCTGCAAACTGCGCAACCATGGCGGCCTGACCAGCTAGAGCCATTTCTTATCTTGGTTTGGTTCAGGATCAATCTTGGAGGAGCAGAGCCAGCCAGTGTCCCAAGAGGAGGAGGAGGACGTACGTGTTCACTCTGAAACTGGATCAGGGAGAGCAAGACCCAACTAGCTGCTCATAAAAAGGCCGCCCGCGAGATATGGTGTAGACAAGTGAAGGCGATGACTTTGACCAGCGTATGGGCAATAGTATAGTCAATACACACCATGTGCTCAATTATTTGATTTTTCAATCATGCCTCCATTATTGACATTTGGACAGAGATAGCTTAAGATGGGTCCAAAGATGGACAGGTTCCCGGAAACTTCAGGCTTCTAGAATGAACCATTTGTCAGAAATGAAAATGAGCAAGGCCTAGGGTGACCGGTCCGACGTGACACGGCCAACTGTTCAAGATTTGAATATTGGACGCCGTAGCGGCGCCGCATGTTTGCGTTCTCGTGGGGCGGCCCGGTAGCCAAATACTACGCACATGCAAACAGAGAAAAAGTATGGTACGCGTCTTGCTAGGCTGACAGCGCATACATGCATGGCTCCTCGTTTATTCTATCCTAGACTGGCCATGTCGTTTTTACCGTTCGCACCTGCTTCTTTTGTCCAAAGAAACATCAAATTTCTCATTAGACAACGCATCTTATAACCACTGTTAGTGTGAAAAAATGAAGGAAGAAAAAGTGATTAATTGCCAAGCTAAAAATTGCTCAGTTTCTAGATTACAAGAAGAGCTTAGTTGACATGCTAAAATGTGCCTAGTTTCCAGATTAGAGGTGTTTACTTACCGTGCAAATGCTTAGTCTCCAAACTACCCGTTCTTACTTATCATGCTAAAAAAATGCTTAGAAGTACTTAGTTACCATGCTAGAAGAACGCTTAATTTCCAGCTTAAAAGGTTCGTAGTCGCCAAGCTAGGAAAAACACGTAGTTTCTAGATAAAAAGGCTCTTAGTTGCCATGCTAGAAAAAATACGTAGTTTCCAGCTTAAAAAGGTTCTTAGTTGCCATGGTAGAAAAGAAACCTAAGTTTCAGATTAAAAAGTTCTCAGTTGCCATGGTAGAAAAGAAACCTAAGTTTCAGATTAAAAAGCTCTCAGTTGCCATGGTAGAAAGAAACCTACTTTTCAGATTAAAAAGTTCTTAATTGCCATGTAGAAAGTAGCTTGTTTTCAGATTAAAGAGTTCTTAGTTGCCAAAAATACCTAGTTTCCAGATTAAAAAGTTTTTAGTTGCCATGCTAGAAAAATACTTAGTTTCCAGATTAAAGAGTTCTTAGTTTCCAGATTAAAATAAGTAGCTTGTTATTTTAATTCTACCTAATTATGCGTGTTGTCTCATAAATCTCGTCATGTGATGCAGGGGTGCTTACGCGCAGCCACCAAATAGTACTTGTTTTGCTAGATTATAAAATACTTATCAGATTACAAGTACTTGGTATTCAATATGAATATTTTAGGTTGCGGACTTAGCTGCCAGATTTTAACCATATTTAGTTGTCATATTTAAATTACTTAGTTGTCATTAAATATGTTTTAGTTGCCCAAATTACAAGTACTTAGTTGTCTATTTTTGAAGCTTAGTTTCGTGCTTAGTTGTATATTTTAGATTGGAATTTATTTACTAGTCAACATTATATTTTAGATATGTATATAACAACGTGGATTTGTCGGAAAAAAGCACCGTCGCAAGGATTAAACATGCTTACCGCAAAAACATGATGACTGTAAAGAGCCATGCCGATGCGTACTTTGCCAAACACTGATGTTTTCTGGGGCATAGTGATCACACATTCTGTGGCAGTACGAACGTTTTCCGTGGAAAGTAGCGGTGTACTATAGCAACAGTGCGGTGAGGAGTATGCGGTTGCGCTGGCTCACTGGTCGTGCGTGCGATACCCGCATGAGGACAAGCCGCCGCACGGTAAGCATGAGATACGGCGCGGCTAGTTAGATTTTCCCTTGAATATTCCTTTTCATCACTAGACTAAAAGAACCATATATGTCCATGCACTATATGAGCAGCATTTAGAGAACGGAGTGAAGAAGCATTTGGTTGCTCGCATCGTTTTTAGGCACTTTACATATTTATCTCATCAGAGCCTCCCTAAGCATATGAAGGCAAAAAAAAAGTAACATACACATGTTGATTGGTTGCCTGCATATCCTCTTCCTACTGCTGGAATTTTGTATAATTATTTGGGTCAGCCCAATATATAATTCCTATTAAATCCTAGATGCCTACGCAATCTATTTGTGCAAGGCAAGAGGTGGAAATGTTTAGTCCCACACTGCTAGTTTAGAGGGAGTTGGACCTCCTTATAAGGAAGGATGTTTCCACACATGTATGAGCTTGAGAACAAGAGAGACATACACGCGCGCTCCTCCTCCTCCTCCGTCGCCCGCCTCGCCTCGTCACGACGCGGGTTGCGGGAACGAGCCGAACTAAATTTTGCCACGCACGACTGATATACGAAAGTCCACTCAGAGAAGCTGAACGTTTTGCTAGTGGATTTTGAAAGCAAACATTGCAGTTTCTGCTGCTGTCTGTTCGTTTCATATCCGGTCGCTCTCTTCGGCTCCCGACGCTGGCCTCTCGCCTCCTTCTCCTGCGCCTATAAAAGAGAGGTCGCTCCTCTCCAGAGAAGAAGCATCAGAAGTTCCCTTCGCCACCGGTTCCTTTCCCTGTGCTACTGCTACGTTCTTCCCCATCCCGTCTTGCGGTGTGCACCGTTCGTCGGGACAGTAGGCCTCCGAAACTCCGTCTCTTCGAGTCCTGTACGGGAGAAGGGCGATAAGGTTTTTGGGGAGCGCTCAGCGCGACTACTGGCTTCCATCACGGACACCGACGATTTCTTCCCGGACGATGACTACTTCCCCGAGGTCGACCACCTCTCTGATAACATGGTCAACGACAACGCCAACACCAATCCTACTGCTGTCGCAACTCAGTACGTACTCATGTTCTTCTTCTTTCAGTTCCTACCGCAACTTCTTGCTATAGTATCTCTTCTAGATATGTTACGTTTCTGTTCATCACTTTATATGATACCTTGTCTATATAGAACGGTTACACATATGTTCTTTTCTAGATCATATGTGCACATATCTTTTTTCATTTCATCTCTATATTTCATGCCTTCTTCCTTCTTTATTATGATGTTTATGTTTTTTCTAGATTTTTCTATAATAAAATCCTATGGTAAATTGCTTATATTTCCAACAATTCAAAAACCTTATTATAGGCAATTCACCCCCGAGTGGTTTTGCTGCCTCCATGAGACCTCCTATGTTTGAGGGTGTTCACTACAAGAGATGGCATGTGAGAGTTGTTCTATGGTTTCAAACCATGAGCTGCTATGACGCCACTCTTGGCAAACCTGAAGGAGATCATGATGCTCAACATGAGCTAGCCTTTCAGAAAATGGATATCTTGTTTAAGGTTGCTCTCTTGAGCGTTCTTGGTGAGAACATAGTTGATGCTTATGCGTCAATTGATAATGGAAAAGATATGTGGGATGCACTCGAGACCAAGTTTGGGGTCTCGGATGCTGGCACTGAGTTGTACATCATGGAACAATTCTATGACTACTGGATGACTGAAGAGCGCTCTGTGGTTGAGCAAGCTCACGACATACAGTCATTTGCAAGAGAACTTGAGCACTTCAATTGCTTGCTACCGGACAAGTTTGTTGCCGGAGGCATCATCACTAAACTTCCTCCTTCGTGGAGGAACTTTGCTACCTTACTGAAGCATAAGAGACACGAGTTTTCCGTTCCGGATCTCATAGGCACTCTTGATGTGGAAGAAAAGGCGAGAGCAAAAGACACACGTGCTCGAGCTATTGAGGGAGGTTCTAGTGCCAATCTGGTACAGAAGAAAAACTTCCAGCCCCACAATTTCAAGAACAAGGGCAAGTTTGATGGTAAAGCAAAGTTCGATGGGAAGAACAAGGTTGTACAACACACCAACTTCAAGAAGAAGAATGACAAGAAGAAAGGTGTTTGTCATGTGTGTGGAGATCTTGATCATTGGGCACCTAACTGCCCTAATCGTTATGACAAGCGTCAACATGGGAAAGACGGCAAATCTGCTAATGTCGTCATTGCTGACACTGACGTTGAGGATGTTGGGTATGGTATATTACCCACTATTCTTTCAGTATGTCATTTTCCTGATTGGTTGATTGACACGGGTGCTAATGTGCATATATGCGGAGATATTTCCATGTTTTCATCTTATCAGTCCGCGGGAACTTCCACCGTCCTGATGGGCAACGGTTCACGTGCTTCTGTTCGTGGTGTTGGCATGGTCGATCTGAAGTTTACTTCGGGAAAGGTCGTGCGGCTGAAGAACGTGCATTATGTCCCCTCCGTCAATAAAAATCTTGTTAGCGGATCTCTTTTGTGTAGAGATGGCTACAAGCTTGTCTTTGAGTCTAATAAATCTGTAATATCCAAGTATGGAACTTTTGTTGGTAAGGGCTACGAGTCAGGAGGCCTGTTCCGTTTATCCTTGGCGGACGTTTGCAATAAAGTTGTTAATCATGTTTACAACAATAGTGAATCAAATGTGTGGCATTCACGTCTTTGTCATGTTAATTTTGGTTGCATGTCGTGACTAGTCAAATTGAACTTAATCCCTAGCTTTAACACCGTCAAGGGATCTAAGTGTCAAGTTTGTGTGCAAGCCAAACAACCTCGTAAGTCTCACACGACTGCCGAAACGAGAAATCTAGCACCGCTAGAGCTCATACATTCAAATCTATGTGAAATGAATGACATTTTGACAAAAGGTGGAAAGAAATATTTCATGACACTAATTGATGACTCCACTAGATACTGCCGAGTGTATCTTCTGAAGTCTAAGGATGAGGCTTTGAACTTTTTCAAGATCTATAAAGCTGAAGCAGAAAACCAACTTGATCGAAAGATCAAGAGGCTTAGGTCCGATCGTGGAGGAGAGTATTTCTCAAATGAATTTGATTATTTCTGTGTGGAACATGGTATAATCCATGAGAGGACGCCTCCCTATTCACCTCAATCAAATGGGATAGCCGAAAGAAAGAACCGTACTCTAACTGATTTGGTTAACGCCATGTTAGATACATCGGGTCTCTCCAAGGCATGGTGGGGGGAGGCGATATTGACTGCATGTCATGTCCTGAATCGAGTTCTCACAAAGAACAAAGAGATAACTCCATTCGAGGAATGGGAAAAGAAAAGGTTAAAACTCTCATATCTACGAACCTGGGTTGTTTGGCGAAAGTTAATGTGCCAATCCCAAAGAAGCGCAAGCTAGGACCAAAAACTGTGAATTGTGTTTTTCTGGGATATGCTTTTCATAGCATTGGATATAGATTATTGGTTGTAAAATCTGAGGTATCTGACATGCATGTCGATACAATCATGGAGTCGAATGATGCGACTTTCTTCGAAGATATCTTTCCCATGAAGGATATAGCTACCTCATCTAATCAGGAGATGCCTAATTCATCAAACCATGAATTAGTCACAATTACTGAACCTATCATTTTGATGGAACACTTTGAAAATATTGTGGAGGATGTTGGGTTACGTAGCATAAATTCAAAATTTTCCTACGCATATTCAGATCTTCCTATGGAGAGACCAGCAACGAGAGAGGGGTAAGGGCATCTTCATACCTTTGAAGATCGCTAAGCGGAGCGTTGCTAGAACACGGTTGATGGAGTCGTACTCGCAGCGATTCCGATCTAGTGCCGAACTACGGCACCTCCGCGTTCAACACACGTGCAGCCCGGTGACGTCTCCCGCACCTTGATCCAGCAAGGAGGAGGGAGAGGTTGGGGAAGAACTCCAGCAGCACGACGGCGTGGTGTCGATGGAGAGACGAGGTCTCCCGGCAGGGCTTCGCCAAGCACCGGCAGAGAGGAGGAGGAAGAAGGGCAGGGATGCGCCGAGAGAGAGGGAAAAGTCTATCTCCCAATGGCCAAAAGTGCCCGGTATATATAGGGGAAGGGAGGGGCTGCGTCCCCTTGAGAGTTTCCCCCTCCTGGGGGGCGGCAGCCCTAGATGGGGGCTGGTGCGGCGGCCAAAGGGGGAGGAGGGGTGTGGCGCACCCCTGGTGGGCCTTAGGCCCACCTGGCTTAGGGTTTGCCCCCCCCCCCTTTTCTCTCCCCTGCGCATTGGGCTGAGTGGGGAGGCGCACCAGCCCACCTAGGGGCTGGTTACCTCCCTTACTTGGCCCATCTTACCTCCCGGGGTCGTTGCCCCCCTTCGGTGGACCCCCGGGGCCACCTCCGGTGGTCTCGGTGGTCCCGGTACGTTACCGGTGATGCCCGAAACACTTCCGGTGTCCGAAACCATCCATCCTATATATCAATCTTTACCTCCGGACCATTCCGGAGCTCCTCGTGACGTCCGGGATCCCATCTGGGACTCTGAACAACTTACGGTAACCTCGTATAACAATTCCCTCTAACACTAGCGTCACCGAACCTTAAGTGTGTAGACCCTACGGGTTCGGGAGACAGGCAGACATGACCGAGACACCTCTCTGGCCAATAACTATCAACGGGGTCTGGATACCCATGGTGGCTCCCACTTGCTCCACGATGATATCATCGGATGAACCACGATGTCAAGGATTTAATCAATCCCGTATACAATTCCCTTTGTCTGTCGGTTTAGAACTTGCCCGAGATTCGATCGTCGGTATACCAATACCTTGTTCAATCTCGTTACTGGTAAGTCTCTTTACTCGTTCCGTAGCACGTCATCGTGTGACTAACTCCTTAGTCACATTGAGCTCATGATGATGTTCTACCGAGTGGGCCTAGAGATACCTCTCCGTCACACGGAGTGACAAATCCCGATCTCGATTCGTACCAACCCAACAGACACTTTCGGAGGTACCCGTAGTGCACCTTTATAGTCACCCAGTTACGTTGTGACGTTTGATACACCCAAAGCACTCCTTCGGTATCCGGGAGTTGCACAATCTCACGGTCGAAGGAAAAGATACTTGACATTAGAAAAGCTTTAGCATACGAACAATACGATCTAGTGCTATGCTTAGGATTTGGTCTTGTCCATCACATCATTCTCCCAATGATGTGATCCCGTTATCAATGACATCTAATGCCCATGATCAGGAAACCATGATCATCTATTGACTAACGAGCTAGCCAACTAGAGGCTTGCTAGGGACACATTGTGATCTATTTATTCACACATGTATTACTGTTTCCTGTTAATACAATTATAGCATGAACAATAGACGATTATCATGAACAAGGAAATATGATAATAACCATTTTATTATTGCCTCTGGGGCATATTTCCAACAGTCTCCCACTTGCACTAGAGTCAATAATCTAGTTACATTGTGATGTATCGAACACCCATAACATTATGGTGTTGATCATGTTTTGCTCGTGGCAGAGGTTTAGTCAACGGGTCAGCAATATTCAGATCTGTGTGTACTTTACAATATCTATCACTCCACTCTGGACATGGTCCTGGATGGAGTTGTAGCGGCGTTTGATGTGCTTCGTCTTCCGGTGAAACCTGGGCTCCTTGGCTATGGCAATGGCCCTAGTGTTATCACAGAAGAGTGTCATTGGACCCGACGCGCTTGGAACCACTCCAAGGTCGGTGATGAGCTCCTTCATCCAAATTCCTTCATGAGCTGCTTCTGAAGCAGCTATGTACTCCGCTTCACATGTAGATGCTGCCACGACTTCTTGCTTGTTGCTGCACCAGCTCACTGCCCCACCATTCAAAACATATACATATACGGTCTGTGACTTAGAGTCATTCGGATCTGTGTCGAAGCTAGCGTCGGCGTAACCCTTTACGACGAGCTCTTCGTCACCTCCATAAACGTGAAACATTTCCTTAGTCCTTTTCAGGTACTTAAGGATATTCTTGACCGCTGTCCAGTGTTCCATACCGGGATCACTTTGGTACCTCCCTACCAAACTTATGGCAAGGTTTATATCACGTCTGGTACACAGCATGGCATACATTAGAGAGCCTACGGCTGAAGCGTAGGGGACAGAACTCATCTTCTCTCTATCTGCTGCCATGGTCGGCGACTGAGTCTTACTCAATCTCATACCTTGCAAAATTGGCAAGAACCCTTTCTTTGAGTTTTCCATATTGAACTTCTTCAATATGTTGTCAAGGTATGTACTTTGCGAAAGACCTATGAGGCCTCTTGATCTATCTCTATAGATCTTGATGCCTAATATGTATGCAGCTTCGCCAAGGTCCTTCATTGAAAAACTCTTGTTCAAATAGGCCTTTATGCTCTCCAACATCTCTATATTATTCCCCATCAATAATATGTCATCCACATACAGTATGAGGAAAGCTACAGAGCTCCCACTCACTTTCTTGTACACACAGGCTTCTCCGTAAACCTGTATGAACCCAAACGCTTTAATCACCTCATTAAAGCGAATGTTACAACTCCGAGATGCTTGCACCAGCCCATAGATGGAGCGCTGGAGCTTGCACACTTTGTTAGCACCCTTAGGGTCGACAAAACCTTCTGCTTGCATCATATACAACTCTTCCTTAAGGTTTCCGTTAAGGAATGCTGTTTTGACATCCATTTGCCAAATTTCATAACCATAAAAGGTGGCAATTGCTAACATGATTCGGACTGATTTCAGCTTCGCTACGGGAGAGAAAGTCTCTTCGTAGTCAACTCCTTGAATTTGTCGAAAACCCTTTGCGACAAGTCGAGCTTTATAAACGGTTACATTACCGTTTGCATTAGTCTTCTTCTTGAAGATCCATTTATTTTCTATGGCTCGCCGGTCATCGGGTAAGTCCACCAGAGTCCATACTTTGTTCTCATACATGGATCCTACCTCGGATTTCATAGCTTCAAGCCATTTGTTGGAATCCGGGCCCGCCATCGCTTCTTCATAGTTCGAAGGTTCATCGTTGTCTAACAACATGATTTCCATCACAGGGTTTCCGTACCACTCTAGTGCGGAGCGTGCCCTCGTGGACCTTCGCGGTTCAGTAGTAACTTGATCCGAAGCTTCATGATCATTATCAATAACTTCCTCTTTAGTTGGTGTAGGCGCCACAGGAACAACTTCCCGCGCTGCACTACTATCCTGTTCGAGAGGGGGTGTAATTACCTCATCAAGTTCTACCTTCCTCCCACTTACTTCTTTCGAGAGAAACTCTTTCTCTAGAAAGGATCCGTTCTTGGCAACAAAGATTTTACCTTCGGATCTAAGATAGAGGGTATACCCAATAGTTTCCTTAGGGTATCCTATGAATACGCATTTCTCCGCTTTGGGTTCGAGCTTTTCTGGTTGAAGTTTCTTCACATAAGCATCGCAGCCCCAAACCTTAAGAAACGACAACTTAGGTTTCTTGCCAAACCATAGTTCATACGGTGTCGTCTCAACGCATTTAGACGGTGCCCTATTTGAAGTGAATGCTGCAGTTTCTAATACATATCCCCAAAATGATAGCGGTAAGTCGGTAAGAGACATCATAGATCGTACCATATCTAATAAAGTGCGATTACGACGTTCAGACACTCCGTTGCGTTGCGGTGTGCCAGGCGGCGTCAGTTGTGAAACGATTCCACACTTCCTTAGGTGTGTGCCAAACTCGTGACTCAAATATTCTCCTCCACGATCAGATCGTAGACACTTGATTTTTCTGTCACGTTGATTCTCGACCTCACTCTGAAATTCCTTGAACTTTTCAAATGTCTCAGATTTGTGCTTCATGAAGTAGATATACCCATACCTACTCAAATCATCGGTGAGAGTGAGAACATAACGATAGCCACCGCGAGCTTCAACGTTCATTGGACCACACACATCAGTATGTATTATTTCCAATAAGTCGGTTGCTCTCTCCATTATTCCTGAGAATGGAGTCTTAGTCATCTTGCCCATGAGGCACGGTTCACATGTGTCAAATGATTCAAAGTCAAGAGACTCTAATAGTCCATCAGTATGGAGCTTCTTCATGCGCTTAACGCCGATATGACCAAGGCGGCAGTGCCACAAGTATGTGGGACTATCATTATCAACTTTACATCTTTTGGTACTCACACTATGAATATATGTAACATCACGATCGAGATTCGTCAAGAATAAACCATTCACCAGCGGAGCATGACCATAAAACATATCACTTATATAAATAGAACAACCATTATTCTCTGACTTAAATGAGTAGCCGTCTCGCATTAAGCAAGACCCTGATACAATGTTCATGCTTAAAGCTGGTACTAAATAACAATTATTAAGGTTTAAGACTAATCCCGACGGTAGATGTAGAGGTAGCGTGCCGACGGCGATCACATCGACCTTTGAACCATTCCCGGCGCGCATCGTCACCTTGTCCTTGGCCAGTCTCCGCTTATTCCGCAGTTCCTGCTTTGAGTTGCAAATGTGAGCAACAACACCGGTATCAAATACCCAGGAGCTACTACGAGCGCTGGTAAGGTACACATCAATAACATGTATATCACATATACCTTTTACGTTGCCGGCCTTCTTGTCTGCTAAGTATTTGGGGCAGTTCCGCTTCCAGTGACCCTTTCCCTTGCAATAGAAGCACTCAGTCTCAGGCTTGGGTCCATTCTTCTTCTTCTTCCTGGCATCTGGCTTACCGGGCGTGGCAACAGCTTTGCCGTCTTTATTGAAGTTCTTCTTACCCTTGCCCTTCTTGAAACTAGTGGTCTTGTTGACCATCAACACTTGATGCTCTTTCTTGATTTCAACTTCTGCAGACTTGAGCATCGAGTACAACTCGGGAATGGTCTTCTCCATCCCTTGCATGTTGTAGTTAAGCACAAAACCTTTGTAGCTTGGTGGGAGAGACTGGAGGATTCTGTCAATTATAGCATCATCCGGAAGTTCGACTCCAAGTGAAGTCAGACGACCGTGTAACCCAGACATTTTGAGTATGTGTTCACTGATAGAACTGTTCTCCTCCATCTTACAGCTAAAGAACTTGTCAGAGACTTCATATCTCTCGACACGGGCATGAGCTTGAAAAACTAGCTTCAGCTCTTGGAACATCTCATATGCTCCGTGTTGCTCAAAACGCCTTTGGAGCCCCGTTTCTAAACTGTATAACATGCAACACCTAACCAGAGAGTAGTCATCACTCCGCGTTTGCCAGACGTTCAGAATGTCCTGGGCTGCTGCGGGAGCGGGAGGGTCACCTAGCGGCGCATCAAGGACATAAGCCTTTTTAGCTCATCGTATCCAACCATACAACTCATGTTCGACCTTTCGGTCTCTTGTATTCGAGGTCATGTCTGTACATGCTAAGCTCGTTGAGTCAACCTAGGTGTTTCGCGTGTGTAAATCTGGCTTACACCCGTTGTATGCGAACGTTAGAATCTCTCACACCCTATCATCACGTGGTGCTTCGAGACAACGAACCTTCGCAACGGTGCACACTTAGGGGAATACGTTCTCGAAATTTTAAGAGGGATCATCTTATTATGCTACCGTCGTTCTAAGCAATAAGATGAAAAACATGATAAACATCACAATGCAATCATATAGTGACATGATATGGCCATTATCATCTTTGCCCTTTCGATCTCCATCTTCAGGCATCGCATGATCATCATCGTCACCGGCGTGACACCATGATCTCCATCATCATGATCTCCATCATCGTGTCTCCGTGAAGTCGTCACGCCAACTACTACTATCACTACTACTATAGCTAACCGTTAGCAATGAAGTAAAAGTAGTAAGCACATGGCGTTGCATCTCATACAATAAATTAAGACAACTCCTATGGCTCCTGCCGGTTGTCATACTCATCGACATGCAAGTCGTGAAACCTATTACAATAACATGATCATCTCATACATCATACATGCAACATCACAACTTTGGCCATATCACATCACATGTCAAACCCTGCAAAAACAAGTTAGACATCCTCTAATTGTTGTTGTAAGTTTTACGTGGCTGATTTGGGTTTCTAGCAAGAACGTCTTCTTACCTACGTGACAGCCACAACGATGATATGCCAAAGCTATTTACCCTTCATAAGGACCCTTTTCATCAAATCCAATCCAACTAGAGTAGGAGAGACAGACACCCGCTAGCCACCTTTATGCACGGCGTGCATGTCTGTTGGTGGAACCAGTCTCACGTAAGCGTACGTGTAAAGTCGGTCCGGGCCGCTTCATCCCACAATACCGCCGGAAAATAATAAGACTAGTAGCGGCAAGCAAATTGACAAATCATCGCCCACAACTTTTGTGTTCTACTCGTGCATATAATCTACGCATAGAAAACCTGGCTCTGATACCACTATTGGGTTACATAGCATAAATTCAAAATTTTCCTACGCATATTCAGATCTTCCTACGGAGAGACCAGCAACGAGAGAGGGGTAAGAGCATCTTCATACCTTTGAAGATCGCTAAGCGGAAGCATTGCTAGAACGCGGTTGATGGAGTCGTACTCGCAGCGATTCCGATCTAGTGCCGAACTACGACACCTCCGCGTTCAACACACGTGCAGCCCGGTGACGTCTCCCGCACCTTGATCCAGCAAGGAGGAGGGAGAGGTTGGGGAAGAACTCCAGCAGCACGACGGCGTGGTGTCGATGGAGAGACGAGGTCTCCCGGCAGGGCTTCGCCAAGCACCGACAGAGAGGAGGAGGAAGAAGGGCAGGGCTGCGCCGAGAGAGAGGGAAAAGTCTATCTCCCAATGGCCAAAAGTGCCCGGTATATATAGGGGAAGGGAGGGGCTGCGCCCCCTTGAGGGTTTCCCCCTCCTGGGGGGGGCGGCAGCCCTAGATGGGGGCTGGTGCGACGGCCAAGGGGGGGAGGAGGGGTGTGGCGCACCCCTGGTGCGCCTTAGGCCCACCTGGCTTAGGGTTTGCCCCCCCCCTTTCTCTCCCCTGCGCATTGGGCTGAGTGGGGAGGCGCACCAGCCCACCTAGGGGCTGGTTCCCTCCCCTACTTGGCCCATCTTACCTCCCGGGGTCGTTGCCCCCCTTCGGTGGACCCCCGGGGCCATCTCCGGTACGTTACCGGTGATGCCCGAAACACTTCCGGTGTCCGAAACCATCCGTCCTATATATCAATCTTTACCTCCGGACCATTTCGGAGCTCCTCGTGACGTCCGGGATCCCATCTGGGACTCCGAACAACTTACGGTAACCTCGTATAACAATTCCCTCTAACACTAGCGTCACCGAACCTTAAGTGTGTAGACCCTACGGGTTCGGGAGACAGGCAGACATGACCGAGACACCTCTCTGGCCAATAACTATCAACAGGGTCTGGATACCCATGGTGGCTACCACTTGCTCCACGATGATCTCATCGGATGAACCACGATGTCAAGGATTCAATCAATCCCGTATACAATTCCCTTTGTCTGTCGGTATAGAACTTGCCCGAGATTCGATTGTCAATCCCTTATAGATTGTTTGCAAAGTGAGAACTGAAAGCAAAAAGTAAACAAAGCAAAGTAAAAGTAAAAGTTGAGATGATAATTGTGAGTAGACCCGGGGGCCGTAGTGTTCACTAGTGGCTTCTCTCATGAAAGCAAGTAGACGGTGGGTGAACAAATTACCGTCGAGCAATTGATAGAACCGCGCAAAGTCATGACGTTATCTATGGCAATGATCATACATATAGGCATCATGTCCAAATCAAGTAGACTGATACTTTCAGCATCTACTACTATTACTCCACACGTCGACGGCTATCCAGCATGCATCTAGTGTATTGAGTTCATAAGAACAGAGTAACGCCTTAAGCAAGATGACATGATGTAGATGGACAATCTCAAATCTATGATGAAAGCCCATCTTGATACCCTTGATGGCAACAACACGATGCGTGCCTTGCTGCCCCTTCTGTCACTGGGAAAGGTCACCGCACGGTATGAACCCAAAACCAAGCACTTCTCCCATTGCAAGAATCATAGATCTAGTTGGCCAAACAAAACCCAAGGCTCAGAGAGACTTACAAGGATATCAAATCATGCATATAAGAAATCAGCAAAGACTCAAATATAATTCATAGATAATCTAATCACAAATCCACAATTCATCGGATCTCGACAAACACACCGCCAAAGTGGATTACATCGGATAGATCTCCATGAAGATCATGGAGAACTTTGTATTGAAGATCCAAGAGAGAGAAGAAGCCATCTAGCTACTAACTACGGACCCGTAGGTCTGAAGTAGACTACTCACGAGTCATTGGAGAGGCAATGATGTTGATGTAGAAGCCCTCCAGCTCCAAAGTCCCCTCCAGCAGTGTTGGAATTATGCCCTAGAGGCAATAATAAATATAGTTATTATTATAATTCCTGTATCAAGATAATCGTTTATTATCCATGCTATAATTCTATTGAATGAAGACTCATTTACATGTGTGGATACATAGACAAAACACCGTCCCTAGCAAGCCTTTAGTTGGCTAGCCAGTTGATCAAAGATAGTCAGTGTCTTCTGATTATGAACAAGGTGTTGTTGCTTGATAACTGGATCACGTCATTAGGAGAATCACGTGATGGACTAGACCCAAACTAATAGACGTAGCATGTTGATCGTGTCATTTTGTTGCTACTGTTTTCTGCGTGTCAAGTATTTATTCCTATGACCATGAGATCATATAACTCACTGACACCGGAGGAATGCTTTGTGTGTATCAAACGTCGCAACGTAACTGGGTGACTATAAAGATGCTCTACAGGTATCTCCGAAGGTGTTAGTTGAGTTAGTATGGATCAAGACTGGGATTTGTCACTCCGTGTGACGGAGAGGTATCTCGGGGCCCACTCGGTAATACAACATCACACACAAGCCTTGCAAGCAATGTAACTTAGTGTAAGTTGCGGGATCTTGTATTACGGAACGAGTAAAGAGACTTGCCGGTAAACGAGATTGAAATAGGTATGCGGATACTGACGATCGAATCTCGGGCAAGTAACATACCGAAGGACAAAGGGAATGACATACGGGATTATATGAATCCTTGGCACTAAGGTTCAAACGATAAGATCTTCGTAGAATATGTAGGATCCAATATGGGCATCCAGGTCCCGCTATTGGATATTGACCGAGGAGTCTCTCAGGTCATGTTTGCATAGTTCTCGAGCCCGCAGGGTCTGCACACTTAAGGTTCGACGTTGTTTTATGCGTATTTGAGTTATGTGGTTGGTTACCGAATGTTGTTCGGAGTCCCGGATGAGATCACGGACGTCACGAGGGTTTCCGGAATGGTCCGGAAACGAAGATTGATATATAGGATGACCTCATTTGATAACCGGAAGGTTTTCGGAGTTACCGGGAATGTACCGGGAATGACGAATGGGTTCCGGGAGTTCATCGGGGGGGGGGGGGGGGGCAACCCACCCCGGGGAAGCCCATAGGCCTTGAGGGTGGCACACCAGCCCTTAGTGGGCTGGTGGGATAGCCCAAAAGGCTCTATGCGCCAAGGAGAAGAAAATCAAGAGAGAAAGAAAAAAAAGGGAGGAGGTGGGAAGGAAGGGGGACTCCCTCCCACCAAACCAAGTCCAACTCGGTTTGGGGGGGGGAGAGTCCTCCCCCTTGGACTCGGCCGACCCCCTTGGGGCTCCTTGAGCCCCAAGGCAAGGTCCCCTCCCTCCCACCTATATATACGGAGGTTTTAGGGCTGATTTGAGACGACTTTTCCACGGCAGCCCGACCACATACCTCCACGGTTTTTCCTCTAGATCGCGTTTCTGCGGAGCTCGGGCGGAGCCTTGCTGAGACAAGGTCATCACCAACCTCCGGAGCGCCGTCACGCTGCCGGAGAACTCTTCTACCTCTCCGTCTCTCTTGCTGGATCAAGAAGGCCGAGATCATCGTCGAGCTGTACGTGTGCTGAACGCGGAGGTGCCGTCCGTTCGGTACTAGATCGTGGGACTGATCGCGGGATTGTTCGCGGGGCGGATCGAGGGACGTGAGGACGTTCCACCACATCAACCGCGTTCTCTAACGCTTCTGCTGTACGGTCTACGAGGGTACGTAGATCACTCATCCCCTCTCGTAGATGGACATCACCATGATAGGTCTTCGTGCGCGTAGGAAATTTTTTGTTTCCCATGCGACGTTCCCCAACAGGCAGAGCACTGGGAAGGGTCTCCAGATGAGATCTCACGGAAATGGAAGCTTGCGACGGCGGAAAAGTGGTTTCGTGGACGCCCTTATTTTTTCTGGGATTTTAGGGAGTATATAGGTGAAAGAGCTAGGGCAGGGGAGCTCCAAGGGGGCCACAAGCCTGGTAGCCATGGCCCCCCTGGCCGCGGCTACACGGCTTGTGGGCTCCCTGTGGGCCTCCTGCCTTGGCCCTCAAGTCCCCCGATCTTCTTCTGTTCTTGAAAAATTCATTTCGGGGATTTTATTCCGTTTGGACTCCATTCCAAAATCAGATCTGAAAAGAGTCAAAAACACAGAAAACATAGGAACTGGCACTTGGCACTGAATTAATAAGTTAGTCCCAAAAAAGATATAAAAGGTATATAAAACATCCAAAGTTGACAAGATAACAACATGAAACCATCAAAAATTATAGATATGTTTGAGACGTATCAAGCATCCCCAAGCTTAACTCCTGCTCGTCCTCGAGTAGGGAAGTGATAAAGAATGAATTTTTGATGCTTTCATGGTACCTAGCATAGATGTCCTTTGTAACTCCTCTTATGTGACATGAATGTTCAGATCCGTTAGATTCAAAACAATAGTTTGCTATTGACGTGGAGACAATAATACTTCAAGCAAACTAGCAAGGTAATCATGAACTTTCAAAATAACAAGGCCAAAAAAAAGTTATCCCTACAAAATCATATAGTCTGGCTATGCTCTATCATCCTTGCACAACGAATTTAAATCATGCACAACCTCGGTATTGGCCAAGTAATTGTTTTCACACCTTTACTTTCTCAAACTTTTTCAACTCTCACGCAATACATGAGCGTGAGCCATGGTTTTAGCACTATAAGTGGAATGGAGTGTGGTGGAGGTTGCAAGGCAAACAAGGAGAAGTGGTCACATCGACTCATATCAATGAGCTATGGAGATGCTCATCAATAGATATCAATGTGAATGAGTAGGGATTGCCATACAAACGATGCACTAGAGCTAAGAGTATGTGAAAGCTCTTAAAGAAAACTAGTGGGTGTGCATCCAACTTGCTTGCTCACGAAGACCTAAGGCAATTTTGAGGAAGCCCATCATTGGAATATACAAGCCAAGTTATATAATGAAAATTTCCCACTAGCTATATGGTGGTGACAAAACGAGATACTCTCAATCATGAAGATCATGGTGCTTAATAAGCACAAGTGTGGAAAGATAGTAGCATTGTCCCTTCTCTCTTTTTCTCTCATTTTTTTGGTGGGCTCTTTGGCCTCTCTTTTTTGTGGGCATCTTTGGCCTCTTTTTGTAAATGGGCTTCGCTGGCCTCTTTTATTTCCTCACATGGGACAATGCTCCATCAATGATGATCATCACACTTACAACTCAAAACTTAGAGCAATGATGACTCTATATGAAATGCCTTCGGTAGTGTACCGTGACAATGATCTAGCATGGCATAGACATCAATGGAAAGATCATGCTAGCTATCTTATGATCATGCAATGGCAATGTAGAAGTGGTGGCACATGTCATGGTGGTAGTTGCATGGCAATATATCTCGGAATGGCTTTGAAAAAGCCATAGTAGGTAGGTATGGTGGCTGTTTTGAGGGAGGCTAATGGTGGCTTTATGCACCGGCGAAAGTTGCACGACACTAAAGAAGATAGTGATGGTGGAAGGTGAAAGTGCGTCTAAACCATGGACTCAACATTAGTCATGAAGAACTCATATACTTGTTGCAAAAGTTTTAGTAGTAACCGAAACAAATCATTCAACGCATACTCCTAGGGGAAGGGTTGGTAGGTATAAACCATCGCGTGATCCCGACCGCTACACAAAGGATGACAATCAATAAACTAATCATGCTCAGACTTCATCACATAGCGGTTCACCATACGTGCATGCTACGGGAATCACTAACTTCAACACAAGTATTTCTAGATCCACAACACCTTGCTAGTATAACTTCAATATTACCACAGCCACAACTCAAAACTAATTGAGATGAATCAAACTTCTCTAACTACTCAATGCACAAGAAGGTGGAAGTTTTCATATCCCTTTGGATAACTACCCCTTTTGAGACTACTTTCATAGCATAGATCAACTACCACGCCACGCACTTCCGTGCTCTAAAAGATAGAAGTGAAAAAAGATAGAAGTGAAACACATAAAGCAAAATCAACCAGCTCAAAAGATATAAGTGAAACACATGTGAGCTGAATTGCCTAACCAAAGGATATAAGTGAAGCTCGACAAAATCACGGTGAGTGCATTCTCTCTCTCTAGGTGTGCAGCAAGGAAGATTGTGACACAACAAAAATAAAATACTCATACGATACAAGACGCTCCAAGCAAAACACATAACATGTGGTGAATAAAAATATAGCCCCAAGTAACGTTACCGATGGATTGAAGACGAAAGAGGGGATGCCTTCCCGGGGCATCCCCAAGCTTAGGCTTTTTCGGCATCCTTGAATCAACTTGGGGTGCCTTGGGCATCCCCAAGCTTGAGCTCTTGAAACTCTTTATCTCTTTGTCCATAAGAACTTCACCCAAAACTTGAAAACTTCACAACACGAAACTTAAACAGAAACTCGTGATATCATTAGTATAAGAAAGCAAATCACCACTTCCTTAGGTACTGTAGCAAACTTAAATTCTACTTATGTTGATGTTGGGTTACTGTATTTTCAATATTCCATGGCTAATACCCCCGATACTATCCATAGTTTCATCAAAATAAGCAACCAACTCAACAAAAACAGAATATGTTAACAGCAGACCAGTCTGTAGCAATCTGTATACTTCGTATACTTCTCGTACTTCACAAATTCTGAAAAATTACGATAGTCTGAAGAATTTGCGTAGCAATCAGCAGCAAAAAGAATCAACTCAAAAGCTCTCACAGAAAAAAAATGAAAATTCTTTTCGTGAGCAGAAACTTTCTGTCTTTTCCAGCATGATCAAACGATCATCCCCAAGACTAATCATAACGGTTTCACTTGGCACAAACGCAAAAGAAACACAAAAAACACAATCATAACAGAATTATGAAAGTGTGGAAAACACAAAACAGAAAGAAAAAGATAAATTTATTGGGTTGCCTCCCAACAAGCGCTATTGTTTAACGCCCTTAGCCAGGCATTGATAAATCAATGATGCTCACACAAAAGACAAGAATTGAAGCACAACGAGAGCATCATAAAGCATGTGAAAATAACATCTAAGTCTAACATACTTCCTATGCATAGGCATTTTATAGGAAAACAAATTGGCAAGACAACCAATAGTTACCATATGCAAGGAAGAAGAAAGAGACAAGAGCAATCTCAACATAACGAGAGGTGACTTAGTGATATGAAAGTTTCTACCACCATATTTTCCTCTCTCATAATAATTACATGTGGGATCATATTTGAATTCAACAATGTAACTGTCACATAGGATATTCTTTTCATGATCCACATGCATGCAAAGTTGACGCTCTTCAAAAATAGTGGGATTATCATCAACTAAAGTCATGACTTCTCCAAACCCACTTTCAATAATATTGCAAATATCATATTCATCATGAGGCTTAAACAAATTTTCAAGATCATAAGAAAAATCATCGCCCCACTCATGATCATTGCAACAAGTAGTGGACATAGCAAAACTAGCATCCCCAAGCTTAGGGTTTTGCAAATTTTTAGCATGATTGTCACTAATAGAATTTATAGTGAAACCATTGCAATGATTCTTTTCATCCAAGGAGCCCTCGTGAATCACTTCATAAATTTCTTCCTCACAATTTTCAGATTCACGCATCTCAAGCAAAACTCCATAAAGATAGTCAAGTGCACTCAACTCACTAGCAATTGGATCAACATAATTGGATCTCTTAAAGAGATTAGCAAGTGGATGAGGCAAGCATATTGAAGGCACATGGCACACAAGCGAAGATGCAAGCATATTGAAGGCACATGGCACACAAGCGAACATAAAGCAAGCGAGAGAAAAGGGCGAACGAAAAAGGAAAACGAAAAAAGGCAAATAGGAAAAGTGGGGTTAGAAAAACGAGAGGCAACTGACAAACAAAGTAAATGCAAGAGATGAGTTTGCGACACCTACTTGGATAGATCTTGACTTGATCTCTCCCCGGCAATGGCGCCAGAAATTGGCACGTTGACGGGAGAATATTCTTGACTTGATCCTCCTCCCCGGCAACGGCGCCAGAAATCCTTCTGCTGCTGGCTACGCCTATAGGGATTTCCTTGGCAAATATGCAAAGGATTCCCCCGCGGCCTTGGAGCCTTGTGTTGGTGTTCCCTTGAAGAGGAAAGGGTGATGTAGCACAGCGACGGTAAGTATTTCCCTCAGTTTGAGAACCAAGGTATCAATCCAGTAGGAGGATCGCGTCAAGTCACAAGTACCTGCACAAACACAAAGAGCTTGCACCCAACGCTATGAAGGGGTTGTCAATACCTTATATATTGTTTGCAAAGTGAGAACTGAAAGCAAAATGTAAACAAAGCAAAGTAAAAGTAAAAGTTGAGATGATAATTGTGAGTAGACCCGGGGGCCGTAGTGTTCACTAGTGGCTTCTCTCATGAAAGCAAGTAGACGGTGGGTGAACGAATTACTGTCGAGCAATTGATAGAACCGCGCAAAGTCATGACGTTATCTATGGCAATGATCATACATATAGGCATCACGTCCAAAACAAGTAGACCGACACTTTCTGCATCTACTACTATTACTCCACACGTCGACCGCTATCCAGCATGCATCTAGTGTATTGAGTTCATAAGAACAGAGTAACGCCTTAAGCAAGATGACATGATGTAGATGGACAATCTCAAATCTATGATGAAAGCCCATCTTGTTACCCTTGATGGCAACAACATGATGCGTGCCTTGCTGCCCCTTCTGTCACTGGGAAAGGTCACCGCACGGTATGAACCCAAAACCAAGCACTTCTCCCATTGCAAGAATCATAGATCTAGTTGGCCAAACAAAACCCAAGACTCGGTGAGACTTACAAGGATATCAAATCATGCATATACGAAATCAGCAAAGACTCAAATATAATTCATAGATAATCTGATCACAAATCCACAATTCATCGGATCTCGACAAGCACACCGCCAAAGAGGATTACATCGGATAGATCTCCATGAAGATCATGGAGAACTTTGTATTGAAGATCCAAGAGAGAGAAGAAGCCATCTAGCTACTAACTACGGACCCGTAGGTCTGAAGTAGACTACTCACGAGTCATTGGAGAGGCAATGATGTTGATGTAGAAGCCCTCCAGCTCCAAAGTCTCCTCCGGCAAGGCACCGGGAAGGGTCTCCAGATGAGATCTCGCGGAAACGGAAGCTTGCGGCGGCGGAAAAGTGGTTTCGTGGATGCCCTTATTTTTTCTGGGATTTTAGGGAATATATAGGCGAAAGAGCTAGGGCAGGGGAGCTCCAGGAGGGCCACAAGCCTGGTAGCCGCGGGCCCCCCTAGCCGCGGCTACAGGGCTTGTGGGCTCCCTGTGGGCCTCCTGCCTTGGCCCTCAAGTCCCCCGATCTTCTTCTGTTCTGGAAAAATTTATTTCGGGGATTTTATTCCGTTTGGACTCCGTTCCAAAATCAGATCTGAAAAGAGTCAAAAACAGAGAAAAAACAGGAACTGGCACTTGGCACTGAATTAATAAGTTAGTCCCAAAAAAGATGTAAAAGGTATATAAAACATCCAAAGTTGACAAGATAACACCATGAAACCATCAAAAATTATAGATACGTTTGAGACGTATCACTACACAATGTCATAAACTAGAAAAGGTTGAATATTGATATGTTTTCATTATTGGGTTCCTCATGACAACTCTTTCTTAGCTAGAGCGTACTATTCTCTCCTAGGTAGAACCTACTACTCTTTCCTAGGTAAAATAGCATAAAACAGGTAAGCTCATGCATTCCATTGTGAAGAATAGAGATCCACCTAGTTAGCAATCTAGTTATTACAGTAGCGAGACACCACTTGTATCACCACACATGCCAAATGGCAGAGTTGCCGATGGACACCTTAGTGCTAAAAAACAACCTTTTTATTAGTCTGCGTAGTATGATTGCCTATCAACAAAAATTCCTTCGAAGTTGTCTACCGTGACTAGAAGGTTAACTAACTTCACCCTTTAGCAACCACATGGCACATCAGTTATTTCTAAACTGAAATGATTAAATTATGCGTTGGATGTGCGTGCTCGGCTCCGCATGCGTTGGATGTGCGTTAATTCTTGTAAGATTTTTTTCTTCAAAAACTATAACTTTCAAACCGTGTGTCAGAATTATGATATGTTTTCATTATTGTGTTTCTCGCGACGAACTCTTCAAAACGAGATCCCATATGAATATGTTTTGAAGATTTTTTTCAAAAGAAATTTGATGCTAGATGATGCAACTTTAGTGCTAAGCAGAAGTAAGTTTGATGCTAGATGATGCAACTTTAATGCTCAGAAGGAGTAACTTTGATGCTAGATGAATTACATTGTGTGTATACACATGAGTTGCTTGTTGGATGCACTTGAGTTGCACAAAACACACTAAAAGTTGCTTACTTTTCTATGATACTCGAGTGCAATTATGACAACTATTTATGAATAGCAGGCAACTCAGCATCAATGGTAGGCAACTGAGCACCAAAGTTGAGCAATTTCACTGTATTTGTAGGCATATGCAACTGATCATCATTAATAGGCAATCGGGCATCAATGTTTGACAATTTCATAGCATTTGTAGGTAATTAAGCATCAACCACATGCAACTGATCATCAATGACATGCAATTGAGCAGCAACAATAGGGAAGTTGAGATAAAGTTGACAAGATTTACAGATACACATAGTGCAGTGAAGTTACTTGTACGTAGCACTAAATGCGTCTCATGTTTTGTGTGATTTTTTCATTTTTATAAAAATCAACCAAATAGTCAGTCCAACTAAGCCAAACAATATTGCTTTTCTATAGCACTAAAGTTATGTCAATATCATCAGAAGTTGCCCAAAATATTTTTGTCGAAACCTATCCATATGAGATCTAATTTTGAAGAACTCGTCGTAAGAAACCCAACCATGAATCTCAGTTCTGACGCTCGGTTCAAATAATGTAGCTTTTTGAAAAAGGAACGAATGCAATTAATTATACCGGAGGAGGAAATCATGTCGTAGAAAGTTTCTTTATCTGGATTGTCCTCGCGCGAAGTTAACGCTGCCCTTTTTTGGGAGTACGCTCGCGCCCGTAAACAGCCGTCTTGACACTAACGAGCCACGTTCAATAAATTAATAATAGTATACTCTTTTCGTTTTAAA
Organism: Hordeum vulgare subsp. vulgare; assembly: GCF_904849725.1. Classification (NCBI taxonomy): domain Eukaryota; kingdom Viridiplantae; phylum Streptophyta; class Magnoliopsida; order Poales; family Poaceae; genus Hordeum; species Hordeum vulgare. Next base: position 565,418,376 of record NC_058522.1, on the reverse strand, counting down.
AATAAATGTCTTAAGCTTAGTACAATTTTATAATAGAGCTAGTACAAAGTTGAGACAGTTATTTTAAGACAGAGCTGGTGGTTAGCAATCTAGTTATTACTACTTGTCATCGTGCAGCCCGAATGGCAGAGTTGCCGCTGGACACCTTCCTTGTCTAAAAAAAATCCCTCAAACAGAAATCCTTGTGTAAAAAAAGAGAGACCTTCTTCCATCCCCACGGCAGGCCGCCCCCTCGCCGCCGGCTGCTGCCAGCGTAGTCCGGTGTATCGCAGCGGTGGTAGCCAGACTACGACCCCATCAACGCCTCCCTCCTCTCCCCGCCCGCCCCCACTCCCCGCCCTCCCATCGCGCCCCAACTCTTCCCCCGCCCAGGCAGCCGGATTCCTCCCTCGCCGCGATCAACTCCCCTTTGCCCGCGCTCGCCCGGGTCCGTGACCTCCCTGGCATGAATCGGCTCTTTTCCTCCACGCGGTACGCGGCCGTCCGGCCCGACGTCCTCACGTCCGGCATGCTCGCCATCGGGCTCTGCCAAGCCGGCCGCACTCAGGGCGCTCGATGGAATGTCCGGCCCAAAACTCCGTGCAAGAGCGGGAGGATCCAGGCGGCCGACGGACCCTGCCGTGTCGGGAACGTGATTGCTGCTTGGCAATAGCAATGTGGTTTTGTTCCATGAGATGGTGGATGAAGGACAGTCACCAGATGCAGTCATGTGTTTTACTTTTAGCATGATATTGGGATTCTTTAGCAGGAGGAATAGGTTACAAGAGGCTTGGTGTACACCTACAATACTTTCTTGTCTGGTCTGTGCAAAGTAGGAGATTTCTCAACTGTGGATGAGTTATTGGGGAAGATGATGGTTGCCTGCAAGGACACGGATATTGCAAAGTTGGTAATATGACGAGGCATTGAGGATTTTCCGTTCTATGGATGAATCCGGTATTCAGCCCAACACTTTGATTTACTTTCTCTGCAAGACTGGATATACTCGGTGTATATGTGCATGATTTTAAATCTACATCTTATGTTCTGATGCAACAAATGCAGGATGTAATTTTCTGTTGCATCAAAAAGCTAGTTAACTCGGCGTATGCAGTAGCAACCACCAACCATTCATACTGGAGCAAAGGTCCAAGTATAGACTGGACAAGAAGCAGAGGCTGCCGGTGCCGCCCTTTTTTCCTGCTAACACTGGAAGTGAGGTACCATTTCTGTCAGTTACTCATTCCTGCAAGATAAACTAATGATTCATCGTCTTAGCAAGCAAGACACATCACTTTGTCGTAGCATTAACTTCAATGAAATAAGATAAGAAGGCTAAGCTCCAACTGAAACTTTTTCACTGTACACTTGTAGGGCAAAAGCCCCACAACAGAAACATTATTTTTCTCCAATAGAAACATTAGCATTACAATCCGATCGACAACACAACATTAAAGGCTTTGCCTATTCTGAAGAGCCGGCACTAAGAGGCGTATTACATTGATTGTACATACACTCTAGTGCTGCTTTTAGCAGCGCAGCGAAAATACAAAGGCCTGTCCCAGAGACATACAAGGAAACACGAATAGGTTTCCTTGTGTCTGGTGGTTCTGCATCAGCCAGCAGCCATTTTCACGAGTCAGTGGCTTCAAGTAGCAGTCTCGTCATCCATGTTAGTTGTTTGCGGCCCGGTGGATGACGGGGAGTAGCTTGTGCTGGGGCTGCATGGCAAAAATTGCAATTGTTAGAAGAGAAAATGGATGGTGTGTACTTTCAACACGGCCGGGCAGATGAGATTAACTTGATGCATTACCTGTAGTTGGGGGAAGTTGGGCTGTAATCTGGGCTAGGTCCTCCAGAGGTAGTGTGCGGGCTGCAACACTCAGGCAATGCGTTAGGAAACCCATGTCTTGATTGCCACAATAACAGCTAGTGTTCTTAAGTCAAAACAAGGATGCATGATTATCAACTGAAATGGACTCACCTTGTCGGGCTGTACAATGGGCTTGGTTGTGCATATGATGGTGATGTGGGTGAGTAAGTCGGCGAGGCAGGGCTGGGGAACAGAGATGTAAGCAGACTAAGCATCAACAGATGAATGCACAGATGCCAAAGCTATCAACAGAATACCTGTAGTTTGGAGGAGCTTGACTGTACGGGCTCATCATCTTTGGGCTGCTTGGAGAATAAGCATGTGAAGGACTGTACGAGGGCGACGTTGGGCTGTAGCTCGGTGACGTCGGGCAGTAATTCGGTGAAGTAGGGCTGTAGCTCGGTGACGTCGGGCAGTAGTTCGGTGAAGTAGGGCTGTAGCTTGGTGACGTCAGGCTGTAGTTTGGTGAAGTAGGGCTGTAGCTCGGTGATGTCGGGCTGTAGCTCGGTGAAGTAGGGCTGTAGCTTGGCGACGTAGGGCGGTAACCAGGCGACGTAGGGCTGTATGACGAGGGCACTGTAGGACTGTATGATGGTGATGTCGGGCTGTATGCCGGAGAGGTAGGACTATAGAGTGTCGATGTTGGACTGTAAGATGGTGACGTCGGGCTGTATGCAAGAGATGTCCGGCTATAAACTGGGGATGTTGGGCTATATGCAAGAGATGTCTGACTATAAACTGGTGATGTTGGGCTATATGCAAGAGATGTCGGGCGATGAACTGGGGATGTTGGACTATAAACTGGCGATGCTGGACTATAAATCGAAGATGTGGGACTATAGATCGGTGATGTTGGCGAGTATGATGGACTAGTTGGACTGTAGGAAGAAGAGCCAGGCATATAGGATTGGCTGTAGTTTGATGGGACGGGAGAGAACGCCATGCCCCCAACATATGGTGAAAAATGAGCACCTGTAATGGGGGAAGCCCGGTAATTTGGACTCAGCACCGGCGACATCATTCCTACATCATGGTATGGTGTCCCGGAGATGGGTGAACAGACTGATGTCATGCCACTGCCATAGTCCAGACCTTCAACATAGCTCGGGAGTTGAAGCTCAATGGCCTGCTTCAGCATCTCGTCATTCAGATACAATTCACAGCCTCCTGTACCAATAGGAGCGAGCTGGCCAAGCATAATGTTCTCGGTGACACCTCTCAGGTAATCAGACTCCGCATACACAGCAGCATCAAGCAAGATATCCACTGTCTCTTCAAAAGAACATCGCATGAGAGGTCCTGTGTCATTGCGATTTATACCGTGCCTAGTAATAGCCATCAGGTGGCCTCTGTATGTCATAGTATCACAGAGAATGGCCAGATGCCTGTAGTTCACATAAGACCCATCAAAAGATATCACCACCCTCAGCTCATCCAAGAGAGACCTGCGGACAGCCTCGATCCCAAGAACCTCAATCACTTCGATCAGATGGTTACTTGTTGTCCTCGTAGCGTCAACGTCCTCATGGCACATCACAGCCAAGAGGTTTACACCTTCTGTATCAAGCATCCACTCATTGTTATCTGCTTTTCGAGTGAAACCATCATTTTCATCGAATTTATTCACCTTCCTCTCTTTGATGAAGACCTTGTTAATATCTGGAATGCCTCCAAGGGCCATCTCAGTCAACATGTTACTCTCAACCTTCTTGAGGAAAACCTCATCATCCTCATCCTGTTTTGGAGCTTCGTCGTCATTTTTAATGCGGATACGAAGGATGAGCTTATCCGCGTTGTCATCGTTGAATATGCAAGACAAGTCGTCATCAAATTCACCTTTGATCTTCTCTGCAATTTCAGCCATGCTCAACCTCTTATCGACCATCATCTCACGGTTCAGTTCGATACGCAGCAGCCAAGGAGACAGCTTATCCGGGTCAATATCCTCATCAGGCATTTCATAATATGACTTGACAAATTCCACATCCTCTTCAATGATGGTTCCTAGAGGATCAGGATCGTACCATATCTCGGTGGCATGGGTCACGTTACGTAGGGTAGTGTACTCCAAGGCACACTGGACATTCTTGGCCAATTCTTTCTTCTTGCTCACCTCAGGATTTAGGAAAACAGACAGTGATGGGGTTTTTATCTTCTTGGCAACGTTAATGATCTCCCTTAACCTGGGAACGCCAAGGGTGACATTCTTTGCGCTAACACCAGCATAATGGAAAGTATTTAGCGTCATCTGAGTTGCTGGTTCTCCAATGGATTGTGCAGCCACGCATCCAATCATCTCACCAGGAGCTACCAAAGACTGTTGGAATCTCGACTCGATCTCACCGATGACCCATCCAAATGATTCCCTTGTGAGCCTGTATTCTTTCAAGACCCTCTTGCTAGCAAATGTGCTACGGAGCAGGATATTGAAGAGCAGAGTAGCGTTCTTCTGAGCCTCGACGCTCATTGCATCGTCTCCTGGGACAACCTTGAGTCTTTCTTGCAACTTATCCATTGCTTCCACAATTTCCATTGGGTGCATGTCAGAAGATCTTCTCAAATCAATCTTGAAAGTCTTTTGAGCATTCCAGATAAGCCGCTTGAGGTTGACAGGCATAGGCCATGTAATGTCGCCAGTTGTGACAATTTCAGTTCCAAGCTGTAATCTGTCAGCTTCTAATTTCTGAAACTCTACCTCAAACACAGTTGTGATGTCACGATTGCTCTTCAAATCATCAGCTTCTTCAGGCGACATGTAAGTGGGCCTCCAGTTCTCATCATCCAGTTCATAACGGAACACATTGTCAAACTCAGCCTTTTTCATCCCCAGGGAGTCCAATTTTTGGGGTTCAATCCAAACAGCATCCATGCCATCTTCTCCATACAAGAACTGGATGACATCACCCAGGGAGTTCCTCACGGTACCATCATATTTGACCATGATGTCCTCCATGGCTTTCACGAGCCTCCGCTGAATATATCCAGTCTCAGAAGTTTTCACAGCAGTATCGATCAAACCTTCTCTACCACCCATAGCATGGAAGAAGAATTCCTCTGGTGTGAGGCCTCGAAGGTAAGAGTTCTCCACAAATCCACGGCTTTCGGGGCCGTAGTTATTTTGTGAGAAGTGGGGCAATGTACGACCAGCAAATCCAAATGGGATCCTCTTGCCCTCAACATTCTGCTGTCCGACACAAGCGGTCATCTGTGAAATATTAATGAAAATGCCTTTTGAGCCTGCAGTGACCATAGCTTTCAAATTATTGCCATCAGACAAACTCTTCTGAGCACTACTACCAGCATCATCACGCGCCTTGTTAAGAACCTAGCATGGAGAAACAAATATGTCAAAACAGGTCTACTAAAAAACTGATGATGAAATAACCAAACAATGTCATTCAGCACTACCTGATTCACTTGATTTTCAAATGATTCCATCATTGTGCGTCCTGGCTCAGGTTCTAACTTCTTGTTATGCGCTTTCTTGATAAGCTCATCCACATCAGTCTTAGCTTTTGATATTGTGTCACTAATCTTCTTCATTGTACCTGCATCTGCAATCGTATCCCCGATTCCGATACTGAAGCCATGTTGCAGAAGCCAGTAGTTGACCAGCCACTGTGTATGACCCAAGAACTTCCGTGCAGCATCTGGCCCCACCTCTTCCCTGCAAACAGTTAAACCAAAATTATTATTTAGCAGTGGAGAACATGTGTACTAAAAAGAGAAACTGCAGTGCGACTTTTATAACTTACCAAATAACATGAATAAGACTTCCCATTGATGTCCCAAGTGTTTTTTTGCAAAGTATACCAGACAGAAGCTCTCCCTTCTCTATCCGGACCATAGTATCGCTGGGAGTAATATATCTGCTTTCTTTTTCAGCATCAGCGTCATGCCAGGCTGAAAATCTAATTAAATTGATTTGCTTGGGGATAATCAAGTTGAAAACTTGTTTGCCAGTCCAAATTGGCCTTGGTTTCAAAATAGCAGGGGCAGGGACCTTCCCATCAAAATCTTCCCACCACATTAAGATGTTCATGAATACATCCTGGGAGATATTTCACAACATTAATTAAGCTACAAAACTACAGAGAGAATACCACTATTGAAGGTGTTGCTTAAGGAGAGTATTAGTTCACCTTTTCGATGAGAGTATCCCTTTTGCTAATTTTTCGACAGCCAAGAAGTGTGTCCTGGACAATACCCATAACAGGTCTATTCGCTTGAGGTGAGACAATACACTTTGGCACCATCATCAACTCTAAAACCTCAGCTCTGGTTTCAAATGACTGGGGAACATGCATATTCATTTCATCCCCATCAAAATCTGCATTGTATGGCGATGTGACAGACAAGTTGAGGCGGAAAGTTGAGTAAGGCATGATTTTGATGCGATGCCCCATGATAGACATTTTGTGAAGACTGGGCTGCCGGTTGAAAAGAACAAAATCTCCATCAATGAGGTGCCTTTCCACCTGAGATCAGAAGTCGAGCACAAAACGGGTGAGGCTAAAATAATGGGCAGTTTTTGTGATGTCTCCATTAAAACAGTAGGTAGATGCTGCAACAATGGCTACTGTTACTGACCTTGTAACCTAGCTCCAGATGCTGATCACTACTTTTCTTCACATAACGAAGATCCAGCCTCTGGCCATCTTCCCTGATAATGTACTTGGCACCTGTCTTTCCTGGGGGAGGGTGAGGCCCATTTTCTACTAGTACTTTCAATCTGGTATAATCATGTCAGAATTAGACATGACTTATCAAATATCAATGCAATAACAGTGATTACATAAGAATGGCAAATAAACTGCGTACCTCTCGATGTTATATGGAGTAACAGTTTCTGGGTATGTCATATTCAAAGCAATACTCCATGGCACCCCCAATTCATCAATGTTGATGTTTGGGTCTGGCGTGATGACGGTTCGAGCTGAGAAATCAACACGCTTCCCCATTAAGTTCCCTCTGACCCGGCCTTCTTTTGCTTTCAGCCTGCTGCAGATTGACTTAATAGGTCTTCCAGAACGCTGAGTGGCCTGAATGTTTTGGAAAAAGATAATCAGGTCAACTGTTTGTCCATTAGGGATTAATTATTATGGAAAATGCACTTGTAGACTGACTACTCACCCTTGGTTGCCCTGGAAGATCATTGTCGAAGTATGTCGCAATGTGAAACTGCAACAACTGAGCAAACTCTGTTATAATGTGGGCTGGGGCTCCATTTCTCTCTTGCCTCCTCAGATTCTCATTATGCCGAATTATCATCGCTAATTGATGAGTCAAATCATCCTGTAGGAATCGGCAAGATAAACAAACAGTGAGTGAAAGGGTGCCATCTGCCATGTCAACCAACAAACCATTGGAATCGTAGTACTAATTTACTAGTACTGGGCTAACCTCGCTTCTGGAGGAAGTGTCCATCATGACAGATGGTCTCACAGGCGGTGGAGGAATTGGAAGGACTTGCAATATCATCCAATCAGGGCGAGCATATTTAGGGTCCAGGCCCAACAAAAGACAATCCTCGTCACTTATACGCTTGAGAACATTAAGAACCTGCCCCAGCAAATTTACCATGATGTGGTTAGATGAAAGATTCTTATAACCTAGTATTGAATTGAGTAAAGATAATAATGTACATACCCTCTCAGCAGAGAGAATTTGCTTTCGCTCCACTGGTTCAGGGAGTTGATCTTGATCGCCATTCTTTTTGTTTGTTATTTTAAACTCTGCAACCATATTCATACCATCAACCCTGATCTTTGGCTGCTGAGCACCACAGCCACCTCTTTTCTTCACTGGCCCGTCGGTGTCCAGCTGATCCTGACCCTCAAGATCATCCTCACCCGCAGAACAAACCTTTTTGTTCTTGCAAGCCTCATTTATTTTTCTTAATCTATTTTTTGGGTTCTTGATTCTCAGAGCCTGCTTGAACTTCTTATCCTTCTGCAAGAGATATCACTGACTGATAAATAACATGCCAAGATCAAGGGAGGCACACACACAGAAGCATATATACATGGCCCACCCTATGCATTGCTTAATTAGCAGCTAACATGAAGAACAATCTTTTCAGAATTCGTTCATGAGGAAACTTTAAAGTTGTTTGTACTTTTATTTTATTTTTGATCTTAAAAGTTGTTTGTAATTATGCCCCATGGTTCTGATTATTTTATTTACCAAAGACAATCATTGAAGAAAAAGGCATTGCCAGGGGCACACGTCATCAGTGCACTATTCTTTTGTTCTACCAGTAGCAGGCTCTATAAAAAATAATCTTGGTGTAGAATGTTGAGTTCCAGGTCCATAACAAAGATGCAACAAGTCTATCTAAAGCAATTGCATGTACAGGTCCATCGCACCTAACCGCCGGAAAGATTCTATAAAGTTCAAATTTACCATGCATGTTGAGTGAACAGGTGCAGAATTTTTGAAAGATCAACAATGCAAAATTGGCATTGCTGGGGGGGGGGGGTGTCGTTAATGCATTCTTCTTTAGTTCTACCAATAACAGGCTCTATCAAAGAGACCGGAAATCCACAAAAAAATATTGGAGTAGAATGTTGAGTTCCAGGTTCATAACAAAGATGCAACAAGTCTATGTAAAGCCATTGCATCTACAGGTCCATCGCACCTAACCACCAGAAAGAATCTAGTATAAAGTTCAAATTTATGCATATTGAATGAACAGGTGCAAAATTGGACAGGCATATAGCTAGTGAATGGTGAGAACTAAGATAGTTATGATTTCAAGTTTGGCTAGATATGCACCAACCAACATTTAACCTAGTATAAATTAATGCGCAGGTACGTCTTAAAAGGAAACCAGACATCATCATTCTCATCGGCGAGGATCTTGGAGCAGTTGAAGCAGACACAGCTCATGATGGAGAGCACGGTCTTGATGAAGCCGATGTGGAACATGGGCTTTGCGAGCTCGAGGTGGCCAAAGTGGCCTGGGCACTCGGCCATCCCAGCCATACATGTCTCGCACTTGGTCCTCCGGTCAATGGTGCCCAGACGAGGGTCGCTCAGACCACCAGGCTTGGGCTTCCCCTTCTCCATGGTCTCTGGATGCTCTATCACCGCCACTGACATTTGTCTCTGCAAACAAGCAAAGCAACCAGAATCCGTCAAATTCGATTCATCATTCTAAAATTGTTATACCTACACATTACTCCATATGAACCACCTGCCATCATTCCAACGGTCAATGTTCATTTAAACCCAGCAGATAAACTGTTAAACCCTGCCATAATCCATCTTATTACATGTACTCTGCAAGTATAGCAACCAGACGGGTGTAACTTTTATTCAAACTTGTATTGAGCATGGTCCAATCAAAACTGTGCAAAATCATTTGTAGTGGCACTTGATAAGAGAATTTAATAACTGTAGCAAACACATTAGTAGTAGCACTTGCTATACACAAAACTGTGCAAACTACCAAGCTCAGAGTTATCCAAATAACTGACAGCAGCTAATAATAAGAACATTTAATATCTGTAGCAAAATCATATGGAGTAGCACTTGCTATACACAACTCAGAGTTATCCAAATAACTCACAGCAGTTAGCAAGAACATTATTTATCAGCATTTCGTTAGATGTGTCAAAACTTTTGATGCGTCCCACATGTGATACGACTGCATGCGAAGTTCAAACTTGACTAAATTTCGACCCCAGTTCAATAGCATTTTGATATCGACACGCCGAGCACAACTTGTGTGACTCAAACGAACCAAGCACTAATCCTGCTCCGAGTTCAACTACTAGTTCCATGTTCGAGTTAGCAAAAACGCACACCGACTCAGCCAGACAGCAATCACAGGCATTGTCCCCTCTGTCAGAATTAACAACAACCCTTGGTTGGTTAGTTTTTTCAACTTTTCCGTAATTTTTAGCTTTGGTAAGTTATACATCCCGTACTCAGTCAGTAAGATCAATCGGACTCGGCCCAACCAAACTGACACCACATTTCAAATCCAACAACCAGTTCGTTCATTCATCCATCCATCCAGAGTTCGAGTTCGACCGAAAACGAGTCCCCTGCCCAAACTGACGCTGCAGATTAAAGCTAGCAACCAGCACCCATGGCGGTTCGTTCGTTCGTTCGAGTTCGACCGGAAACTAGCGGAGCCAGCCCAAGCACGCGAACCAGACCCCGCTCGAGTCAGTTGCTACTTCCGACTCCACCCGAAAGCAGAGAGGAGAGAAACGAAACAGAGCAAGGCAAGGCGGCGGCGGGAGCTAGGAGGGGCATTTACGATTTCGTCGGGGCTGAGGACGCCGAACTGCACCAGCTGCACCTTCGCCACCCCCGCCGGCGAGTGCGCGAACCGCGCGTCCATCTCGCCCCTCGGGACTTCCCTCTTCGGCGGCTGGAATCGGCCGACCTCGCCGGAGCGGCGGGAGAGATCTGACCCGGTGTCCTCCGCGAGAGAGAGGGAGGGGAGGGGAGGGGAGGGGAGAGGGGCGCGTCTGGGAAAAGAAGAGCGGGGGTGCGTGGGTGGGGCTCCTTTTATAGGGGGCAGGTGGAGGCGGTTCGGGGGTACGGACGCGTGACGGGGCTGGGAAGCGGGTGTGGGTGTGACGGCGAACCGCCTATGGTGGGGGGGTGCGTGCGGCGTTGGATGCGCAGTGGACGGTCGCGATGAGGGGGTATGGAGTGGGGTGGGTTCGCTTTCCGGTGAATGCGGGGCGGCTGAGTGCCAGCTGTGCGGTGATGGACCAGCGTTCCGAGCCAATCGGAGAGGAGAGGAGAGGAGAGGAGGCGGGTGATGGTTGTGTGTGAGGCGTGGCAGCCAAGCAACCTAGGGGGGCCCACTTGGAATTGTTTAACATGTGTTGCGCGCGTGTTACTGTCCCTGTCTCCCGTTCTTTGGGGTCTTGACCGATGCTGCTTCCGCCCTAGTACATCAGTCCACACACAAAGATTGAAAGGCTTTGGCTCCTGCTGGTTAAGACTATTTATAGTTGGGAGTAAGAGCAACTTTAACGGGTCGATCCAAACAGACGATGAATTTATTTAATTTATTTTTTTGGGTAGGCCGTCCGTCCGGCTTCCGTTCTGTTTTAGAATTGAGGCGGTAGTGCATCCAACGCGCCAACCCATTTCATGTCCGCAACCAACATATCAAAAAAGGGCTCGCGGCCGATCATGCCAGCACCATGCCAGCGCCGACATACAATGTCGGCTTCAAAAAATAGCACCACAGTTCATGTTGGCGCACTCGTCAGCCGGCCGGCACACATGCCAACACACAAAAAGGGTGGGACTTAAGTTCGAGCACACCATCGTGGCCCTCGTGGTCATGCCAGCACACCTGCCGGCATCTAAAAAAGATGGCGCTCGCCGCCATAGATCACTCCTCGTCGAACTTGAACATGTCGGCCTGCATCTTTTCGAACCACGACGTCTTCCTTGGCGACACGGTGTTGAGATCCACCTTTATGATCCCCACCCCGGTCATCATGCTCGCGAGAGCCACTTCTTTGGCCTTGGTCTTGGCGTTGGCGGCCTCGATCTCTAGCATCTTGGCTTGCTTCTCCGCCTCCATCTCAAGCATCCGTGCTTGTTTCTCCGCCTCCATCTCAAGCCTCCTCCTTTGGATCTTCAAGAAGGTGTTTATTTGCTCTTCTCTTTCTTGTCGGCTCTTCTCCTCCCTTGAGTCCTTTTTGGTGATCATGCCCTCCACGGTTGCGATCAAGGCGATCGATGCCGCATCCCGCTTGTCCTCCTTCTTGGAGTTGGTCTTCCCCCTCGGCCGAGCCTTCTCGCCGTCCCCAACCTCCTCCACGGCTTGCTTCCCACCACGCGACTTGAGGCCGGCATATTGCGCCTTGAACTTTTCCTCGTCTTTGATCACCCTAAAGCAATGGGAGAGGTTGAAGCACTTGCCATTGCTGACCGCCGCGGCCACGGCGACGTCGACGAGGCCATGCTGGCTAGGGTTTAACCCCAACATGCAGAGCGCCTCCCTCGTTGCCGCCGCGACACGGGCGTTGGTGACCTCCTGCTGCGCGGTGGCCGCCGCGATGGCTTCATTTCTCGCGCCCGTCGTGTGCCTCCGGTCCTTCCTCTTGGCCGACTCCTTTGCCCACTGTTCGGGCGTCATCACATTCTTCGGCTTCGGCGTGACGGCCTTCCGGGATGCGCGAAGCTTGCCTTTGTTGGACGAGGCGAGGGAGGCGAGGCCGGAGGCGGCGTCGAGGTCGAGGTCGCCGTCCTTGGCGGGCGAAGGGCGGGAGTGCGCGCGGGCGGGAGGGTTTTTGGGGGAAATGGGGGGAAATGTCGGTGGATGCCACCGACCGGCGGGCCCGGGGAGAGGAGTAGGCGTGCGCGCGCGTCCGTTTCGTGTCCGCGCCGACGCAAATTCGGCCCAAAATTGGGTCGGGAATGGGTCGCCAGGCGGACGCCAAGCGGACGCGCGTCCGTTTGGATCGGCGCGTTGGGCCGACTTTTATGTCTGCGCCGAGCCAATCGGACGGTGGCAGACGAAATGGATCTCCCCATTGGAGTTGCTCTACCTTCCTATTCCTCCGTCCCAAAATAAGTATCTTAAGCTTAGTACAACTTTATACTAGAGCTAGTACAAAGTTAAGACAATTATTTTGGGATGAATGGAGTATAATAATATGCATATATTATTTATCCATGTTACTACCTTTATGATGGGAGAAACATATATATGATGCCATGCAACACTTTATTTATTAGTTTGTAGGTTCATCTTGTTTTGATGTGTAATGTTATTCATAATGTGAGTGACTACCTATGTTATTCAGATCAGCCACAGTGGGAGTAACTTTAAGAGTAACATCTGGTCCAATTCGGCAAATTTGCCTATATGGCTGTGAGTTAACTAGGAGAGATGTAAATTGAGTAACTTAGCTAGTTACTCATTCTATGAGTAATATTACACATACCAAGACAAAATGAGTCTATAACCTATTAAATGAAGCTTCGCGTGACACTACATATAGGTTACTTCCTCCCTTCTGGTGTATAAGTCATTTGGGTAGTTCTACATCGACAATTTAACTATCTACATATGTATTATATATGACAAAAAAATCTACATTTAGAAACGGAAGTAGGGTTTAGGGTTTAGGATTAGCGATATACTCTTCATAACATATAACATATATTTAATTTCTTAAATCAATGACCTAGAACTACGTGAATGACTTATACGTCGAAATGGAAGTAGTACTACCCATTATGAAGGTAGTAACATAGTCTAGAGTGTATGTTACTCCTCACTTTAACTAGTCTCAATTCATCTCTTTTCTCATTAAATCATTGCTACATAAGAAAAATTGCTGAGTTGGACCTGATGTTACTGATGAAGTTATTTACATCATGGATAGTATAAGGACATCCACAATGTGGTGCTGCTAAATTTACAATGTCGTAAGAATTTTGACAGTGATGTCAAATAGACTAGCTATTCACAATGTTAGCCGGCTCGCAATTCATGCAGGTGGGCACCACTACAAATTTGAATAGGATAAAACCACTAGCACATCTCTCTTTACCCACACCGTTTGGACTGTTTAAATAGGGTCCATGTATTATTTTATTAGCTGAGGTTGTTCGGCACGAGAGCAAGAAGGAGCATCGATGCCCTCCTTTTCTAATTTGGCAACACCCTCCACAATTAATGGTTCTCACCGGTGCCAAAAGCCATTTTAACATTTGGAGCTATCAATTTGGCATGCATTGTGGATGCCCTAAGATTGATGGATATCCTATTGTACACGCGAGCACGAAAGTGATTGCGGACATGGTTCTAGGAAGAAGCTTTCCTCACGGGTGAGGATTGCGTCGACGGATCTAATCCCTCCTTGCACTTTGTGATCGCCATGGAAGTCTTCACGACGATTATCAATAGAGATATGGAGGGAGTGATCAGCTCCTTCCCTCGGATCTTCGCCACTCGGCGATTATCAATATATGTTGATGGCGTGGCACTATCTATCAGACCTTCATCACAAGATCTCAGCTTCGCCAGGGTTGCTCTTGGTGCCTTCCGAGTCGCGTCTGAATTATGCGTGAATTACATGAAATTTTCCACCATTGTTATCATGGGAAATGAGGACGATCATATTAGCGTCTATAACATGTTGCGGTGTGATCTAGGAGAGTTCTCGTGGAAGTATTTAGGGATGCATGCGAGGATATTTGTGTCTATGTGGCAATGTGCTCTCATTCAGTAACCAGGGTGCCTTGCTCCGTTAAGTTGTTTATTGCTACCAAGTCGGTTCATCATGCCATGGCATTGAATGCCCCTGCTTGGGTGTTTGAGGAGATGGGGGAAATGGATGAGGTTGTTTTTGTAGGCTGACACGGATCGGGAGAATGAAGAGAGTACCGGAGTTGAAAAGAGTATCGGCAGGATTGAAGAGATAGTAGAGGAGGCGCCCCACAAGGCTGGGCTTGGTCCCCGGAGCTTCCCGACGACGGCTTCTTCCAAAAACATGGCAGCGGCAGTGCCATGGAACAAAGGGAGAACTGGAATGAGGGAGATGGTGCTGGCAGAGACAGCGACAACGACACCTGACATAGCGATCACGGTGCATGGGAGGCCGTGCACATCAAGTGTTTGTGGTCGTGCCACTGGCTTCATGGCATTTTCTGGGCTGTCCATTTGTGCCATTTAATTTCCCAGGATATCCATCAGCGCCGTTTGATCTATTTTCGATGGTTGACATATGTGGGATAAGTGGGTTCCATCGCCATTTACATCCTGACTCGCCGTCAACTCCAACCACCTCGAGGGCTCCATCCCGAACGCTGTTAGCAACCTCATGACGCTGCTCGAGCTAATCATCTACCTGGACGACAATGCGTTGTCCAGCTCCATCTCGGCGCATGGCAGAACAATTTTGCCGGTGTCATCCTGCTGGAGCTTGGCAAGTGCACGGGGACTCGACGTTGCCGACCTGTCCATGAACGGCATCACCGCCACATCCCGTATTTTAGCGTTAGAAACTTAGAATGCTAGTAGATCTGAACCCGAAAACACGTACGGTACGTCATACGTGCAAAGCTAGCTCAAACAAGAATACTAGCAGCATGATCGATTTTGTCTAGCACACGTACGTGCATGTGTACAACTCGCCGAGACTTGCGTATGCCTCGGCGGTGGGTATGTTCAGTTCGCTCGCCAAGGTCTTTCTTGGCGGCAACCGGCTCTTCGGTCAGATACCTCCGGAGATCTGCTCGTGTGCACGGCTTCAGCTACTGGACCTCGGTGACAACTTGTCGTCCAACGTAACACCAGCGCGCATCGGCACGATTCCAGGTCAGATTGATCTTGACCTGAGCTGCAATGGCCTGTTAGGTGCGATGCCAAAGGAGTTCACCGAGGTCAAGTGGCTCGGCATGCTTGATGTCTCGCACATCCAGCTAATCCAGCGACCTCCAGCTGATGTCTGCGCAACATCTCTTTTGACAATTCCTCCAGCGTGCGCCGTAGACGGCGTTCTTCTTGAAGCTGCACATGAGCGACGTTGAGGGAATCCAGTGCTTGCCTCTCCCGGTGCTCCAGGGACACCAGTGACCGCGAGTGTACGGCGGAGCGTGCTCCTCCCCTTGCCACGGTCATCCCGCTCTCTGCTCTCGTGGTCCTCCTGAGTGTCGCGGCGGTCGTCCAACTCATTTGTTGGAATCGCTGTCAAATTAGAAATCATTTGTCGGAATCGCTGTCAAATTCGAACTATGTTTTATTGGGAGGTTCTTTCCGTTTGCGGGTCGACACGGCGGCGCCCGAGCAGACCCCGCATTGCCGACCCATATAAAAAGCATCTTCTGTGAATATCATTTTTTACGGGTCTGTTTTGGGGGGTCTCACTCTGTCCGCACCCGCGCCGGTCCGTAAAACCCGTTTTTCGCGAACTGTAAATAGATTCTCTAACAACGGGAAATCGCGGAGTGCATGGTTAAGACGGTAGACGAGTCAAAAGAAGAGGAGAGTGATGGTTGTTACTGATTGATGGCATCTGATACCAAGCTAATAAGGTGGATAGTTCTCTACGGGTGTGTTTGGTTTCAGGATGAGGTGGAATTGGACGGGATGGTTCCATCCCTAGCAGCCGTTCTCGTGTTTAGTTGGGTTAGGAATCGGAATTGGATCATCCGCATGCAGGGAATATTCCCTCCAGATGCTTCACCAAGTGATTCCGCCGATTTGGAGGAACCGACTCGTTATTCGTCCATGAAAGCAAGGAAAAAAAGAAATAACCAAGCAATTCTCACCGCGCTCACCCCCGCACCCGAACAAAAGTTTTCGTGGTTGTTTTTTTCATTTTCGTGATTATTTTTTTCGTGGTTATTTTTTCATTTTCGTGATTATTTTTCGTAAATATTTGGTATGTACTCATGATCATATATTTTTATTTGCATGTGTTAAAAATAGAATGAAAATGTTGCTGAAAATTTAAATTATAGGCTTATCAAATGCAAAGAACTCTATTTGTTCAGAGATGTAATCTCACCATTTACATAGTTTTCTCATTCCATCTCTCCAACTAAACACCGGGACGGAACCAACCCATGATATTTTTTATCATCAACTAAACACAAGGATGGAACCAACCCATGACTTTAAAACGGAACCATGACATTCCATGACTTTTGGTCCTCAAACCAAACACACCCTACGTGTGTTGACTCTTGCAAGAGTATATGAGGAGAAGTCACGAGGGAGCAAACGAATGCAATAGCCATGTGTGCCTTAGCATCGGCCAATATCCTAGGAGAATAGGAGACATGTACTCCACCTATAAATAACACGTGAGAAATCACTAATTAAAGGGTGTCCTTTGAAACGGTTAATATATCTCCTTTTGTGATGACAAGTGACGCATCAGATGCACAAGTTGTCGCTGTAAAGTAGTGAAAGTGACAGAATGATGGAACAGTCTTTTCATTGATGAAGATGTGGGTATTTATACCCCTGTTACAGAGGCGGTTTAAAAAGGAACGGTTGCTAAAACAAGGCAACCGGCAACGCATGGATTATCCCATTAATTAATACATTTAATTAATTCCTAACACTCCCCCTAATCCATGCTTGTCTTTGTAAATGTGCATCATCTTGATAAATAATAATCCTTGTAAATTTTTCTCTTTAAGAATGTTCCTCATCTTCATCTTGAAAAATCGTTGTATAATCTTTAAAGTCTCCTCCAAAAACCCTGTGGGAAAAATATGAGGAGAATAGTGTAGATATGTTGCTAAAACTCCTTTAAACCCAGTGGGAAAATAATAAGGAGAAAATTGTGCAACATATAATGATTATTGCCTCATGATAACTCATTTGAGAAAACCTTTATAGAGGGATAAAACTCATTTTTGAGTTTAGAGAACAATATATGTCTTGAGTACTTTCTTTAAAAACCCCGATAGGGAAAATAGAAAGTATGATATATGATCATTGATAAGATATTGCTTCATTAAAAACATTATGAGAGAAAATGTCAAAGAAACTCATAATGAAAAGAGTGCAATGAGATGTGCCATGAAAAACTCCTTTAAAACCAAGTAGGAAAAATATAAGGAGAAATATGATATGGCATGCATCAATACTTGTATTTAATTGTCTCGTTAAAAACCTTACATGAGAAACCTGTTGGAAAAACTCATAAAGGAAAAGAGTACAATATTCATTACCTGATGATAATTAAAGGGTTATATTTTCAGAGATTTCTTCCCCTGAACTTTGCAAATCTCGGAATCGTCTCATACCAATTCCATGAATGTATTTCTGGAACGTTGAATTTGGTAAAGACTTTGTGAACAAATCTGCTAGATTGTCACATGATTTAGTTTGTAAAATATCAATTTCTCCATCCTTGTGTAATGCATGAGGATAGAATAACTTAGGAGAAATATGTTTTGTGATATTACTTTTCACATAACCCATTTGTATTTGAGCAATGCAGGCTGCATTATCTTCATATATAATAGTTGGTGATCCTAATGAACCAACACCACATGAAGTTTGAATATGGTTAATCATCCTGCGAAGCCATACACATTCTTTAGATGCTTCAAATAATGCAATAATTTCAGAATGATTGGTGGAGGTTGCTACGAGAGTCTGTTTTGTTGACTTCCATGAAAAAGCAGTTCCACCATATAAGAATACGAAACCTGTTTATGACCCGGCATTGTGAGGATCAGATAGATAGCCAGCATCAGTATATCCTACCATAGTCATATCTTGGTTTTTCTGATAGAATAAGCCAAGATCTTTTGTGCCATGTAAATATCTAAGGATATTCTTTACTCCCGTCCAATGACGTTTTGTTGGAGCAGCGCTATGTCTAGCTAGTAAATTTACTGCAAATGCAATATCAGGCCTGGTGCAATTTGCAAGGTATATTAGCGCACCAATGGCACTGAGATACGGGAACTCAGGTCCTAATATCTCTTCGTCATCATCCCGAGGTCTAAAAGGATCTTTATTCATATCAAGGGATCTGACAACCATGGGTGTTTTGGTTGGATATGATTTATCCATATTAATTTTTCCAAAACCTTTTGGATATATGCAGGTTGGTATACTAAAATTCCCGAGGGAAGATGCTCAAGCTGTAAGCCTAAGCAGAATTTGGTCTTTCCCAAATCTTTCATCTCAAATTCCGCCATTAGATGATTGTGTGCTTCTTCAATATCAGGTGTACTTCCAATGATATTGAGGTCATCAACGTACACTAAGATGATGCAAAATCCATTTGAGGATTTCTTTATAAATACACAAGGGCAATCATCATTATTTGAGTAGCCTTTTTGAATAAGGAACTCACTCAGTCGGTTATACCGCATTCTACCCGACTGTTTTAAGCCATATAGTGACTTTTGTAATTTTACACAATATGCGTTGCGATTTGCTTTTGGATTCGGCATTTTAAGTCCTTCAGGGACTTTCATATATATATCCGATTTGAGTGACCCATATAAGTATGCTATCACTACATCCATCAACTGCATAGATAAATTCATTTGTACTGCCAAAGATATTAAGTATCGAAACGTTATTCCACTCATTACAGGAGAGTATGTATCATCGTAATCGATGCCGGGTCTCTTGTGAACCCTTGTGCTACAAGCCTCGCTTTGTATCTCACCACCTCATTGTTTTCATTCCTTTTTCGAACAAAAACCCATTTTGCTCCAACAGGGAAGACATTATGAGGACTAGGTATTACCGAGGAAAATACCTCTCTTTCGTTGAGCGAGCGCAGTTCTGCCTCAATTGCTTCCTTCCATTTAGGCCAATCAGGACGCTTGAGGCACTCCCTGACGGTCTTTGGTTCTGGATCCAGTTGAAGGGTTTCAGCAATTTCAGAGGTGAAATATATGTCGACAATTGTAGTCTCTCTATTATATGATTCTCCTGATTCTGTATAGTTTATGGAAATTTCTTTTATACCTTCAGACTCTATGTGATTTCCCACAACAATAGAATCATGGTGTTTCGATGTCCCAGCAATTATGTTTTTATGCGCATTTATGCTAGGTTCAAGATGTTGAGCATCTGGTTGGTGTCCTTCAACTTGAGGTTGAATTGCATTTACTGGTAGAGGATTTGATTTCCTCTGTTTCCGCGGAGGCTTTTGAGAAGCTATATTCCGACTAACCAGATTTCTCCTCCTCTTACTCTCATTTGGGGTTTGAGTGGTTTTAGTTGGTACCTCCACTCGTTCTGGTGCATTAACAGCGAGAATATGTGATTTAGTGACACCTTTATGGTCAGTAAATGCATCTGGCAGATTATTTGCAATGTGTTGCAAATCTATGATCCTCTGAACTTCAGTTCCAGATTCTTTAGTACGTGGATCTAAGGACTGAATGCCTGTTACATTCCAATCTATTTCCTGGCATTCTTTGTGGTTTGATTCTCCCCCTAATGCCGGGAAATGGTCCTCATCAAAAATTGAATCAGCGTAGCGGGCAGTAAACAGGTCCCCTGTAAGAGGTTCAAGATATTTAATAATTGACGGAGAATTATAACCCACATAGATCCCTAGTTTTCTGTGGGGGCCCATGGATGTACACTGCGGTGGTGATATCGGTACGTATACTGCGCAACCGAATTTTCGCAGATGGGAAATACTTGGCTGAGTGCCACATACTAGTTGCAGCGGGGAGGTTGTATGATATGCAGTTGGTCTGATTTGTATCAGATCTGCGGCGTGTAATACCGCATGTGCCCAACAAGATGCTGGTAAATTACAATTCTGTAATAGTGGTCGAGCAACTAATTTTACTCTTTTGATGAGAGATTCAGCCAAACCATTTTGAGTATGGACGTAAGGCACAGAGTGTTCTAAATGAATGCCCATAGCCATGCAATAGTCATTGAATGCACGTGAAGAGAATTCAGCGGCATTATCCATTCGAATTGTTTTTATCCTATTTTCAGGATGATTTTCTCTTAATTTGATAATTTGAGCAATTATCTTGGCAAAAGCATGATTCGTGTGGACAATAGACATACATGTGACCATCTAGTAGATGCATCTATGAGCACCATGAAATATCTAAAAGGTCCTGATAGTGGTTGAATTGGACCACATATATCTCCTTGAATGCGTTCAAGAAAGTTAAGTGACTCACTTTTTACCTTAAGATAAAATGGTCTTATAATTAATTTCCCAGTTGCACATGCGGTGCACACAAAATCTGATGATTTTGGGAAATCTTTAGTTGGAAGGCTGTGACCAATGGAATTGTCAATAATTTTTCTCATCATCCCTACGCCAGGATGACCTAGGCGATCATGCCAAGTCTTGAATTTATCAAGATATTGGAAAATTATTTTGTACGCAACATGTGGTACGGGTTTTATATAACTGTAATATAATCCAGATGAGATTGAGGGGAATTTCTCAAGAATTTGTTTCTCACACCCATTACTCTTTGTTAAAAGCAAATGTTCAGAATTATTTTCAGATATTGTTTCCAAATGGAAGTTATTTGATCTGAGGTCTTTGAAACTTAGAAGAGTGCGTGTAGATTCAGGATACAATAGTGCATCCTCAATTACAATTGTACTACCCATAGGTAGAACGAGTGTGGCTCGTCCTGAACCAATAATCGACGCATCGCGACCGGCAATGGTCATAATATTCCCTTTTCTCTTAGTTAGAGTTTGGAAATATTTTATTTCCCTTAATATTGTGTTAGTGGTACAACTGTCCACCAAACATAATTCTTCTTCCATTGGATTATTTTCCCGTAAAATCTATATAGAGTAAAAGAATATTTTAGGATGAAACTTTATTCATATTACTCACATATAAATATATATATACAAAGTATTCATATTACAGTTACAAATATAAATATGACATTATGTTTGAATTACATAATACAATTGGTCCGTAGGACTTTTATTCTATTTAGAGTTATACAAATTATAATATCCATTATTACAATAAAATAGTTGATAACATCAAATGAGTGATGTGGAGATTATATAAGATCTCCATATGCGTCTTGGGTGTATTCCACCATCATGTTGCCAACATCAAGAAGATCTTCATCCTTCTGCCTTGTTTCCTTAGGAGCGCTTTGAGAAGTGCTAGCTTCAAGGTTTTCTTCTTGTTGTAAGGCGTTGAAGTGAGCTTCGGCTTTTCCATGAACTTGTTTGCCTTTCCCAGTGGATTGATGTATAAATCCGCTAGATGCTTGGGAGTTCGGCATTTACTAGTACGATGGTTAGTACATCCACACCTTTGACAAATCTCGGAGTTGGTGTTTCAATCATTTTTCTTGAAGTGACCTTTACCTTTAGATTGACCAAAGCTTTTCTGCTTGTTGTTCCTTTTCCACTTTTCATTGAATTTCTTGAAATTCTTTTTGTTGCCCCCATACTTTTTAGTAAACTGAGTGTTAGCATGTGCTTCAGGGAGTGGCATTGAGCCCGTTGGGCGTGTGTGATGATTCTTCATGAGAAATTCATCATGTTTCTCAGCCTGAAGTAAAGTGTATATGAGCTCAGAATACTTTTTGTATTTTTGTTGACGGTACTGCTGTTGTAGTACCCTCATCGAGGGGTGGAAAGTGCACAAGGTCTTCTCAATAAGGTCTTCTTCAGAAATTGCTTGATTGCAAAACCGAAGTTTTAAGTTAACCTTGTGAAGTGCAGAGTTATATGCTGCCACAGATTTGAAGTCTTGGAACCTTATGAGGGACCATTCTCTCTGTGCTTCTGGCAACATGACTGCTCTTTGCTCGTCATATCTCTCCTTGAGAGAGTTCCACAAAACTAGTGGATCTTCTTCCATCAAATATTCCGACTTTAAGTCTGAATGGAGATGATGCCTTAAGAAACTTAAAGCTGTATATTGGCTGCCGTGGGGATTTCTCCGGCGCCTTCAACGGGTGTGGTGATTGTGAAACCGACTTTACGGCTTTCGAGGGCTATCTTTGCATCCATAGCCCATGGTAAATAGTTACTACCATCTAGTTCAAGTTCATGAAATTCACGATGCATGACACCAGCCATTTCCTGCATGGTATTTTCATGCATAATTTAGTTTTACTATGAGAGTAAAATATAAGTTACAACAAATGCTTTAGGAAGCAAAATTTTCAAGTATAGCTGATGCTTTATGTGTAGACCTCATTTTATGTATATGACACTTCGAAAATATTCACCGTTGGGGTGTAGATCTCACAGTAGTGGAGAACATAGTCTCGTTTTGACCAGTAGATGTTCGTAGTCTATTACCTTGTGTCATACTATATTTTACAAAAACACTTTGAAGGTAGTCATCTTGTCAAAAAACTAGATGTAGACCTCTCAGCAAGAGTGGATAATCTGCAAATTATGCAGTAGATCACACAATTATCCTTGTGATTTGTAAAAATTCGAGGTAGTCACATTAATTCGCATATTCGGGAGAGCACTCGAAGATAGTCATTTTGCCAAAATAACGAAGGCAAAATGTAGATCTTTCAGCGATGAGGATAATCTGCAAAATGTAGATCTTTCAGCGATGAGGATAATCTGCAAAATGCAGTAGATGCCTCATCTACCTTGTGATCCCAAAAATTTGAATTAAAAAAATTGTACTTGAAAACTACATATTCTAAAAAAATTGAAAAATGCTGAGGCAATTATATAGAATATGTACACATAGTCTGAGACTTTATTTTAGACGATATACAATCTAAGTATTCATACGTACAGTACAATACCGAGTGAATATGATAAGGAGAGATTCTTAATACAATAAGATATCACACTGAAATAAAAAGGAACAATCTGCAGTGTAATATAGTAATTGCAGCATAGTAGTACTATGATTAAAACACAACGCTAATAGTCACTTTATTTCCTGGCCTGTATGCCTTTTGAAGAGGAAACGTGGCTTGCAGGCCTTTTGGAGAGGAAAACGTGGCTTGGAGTTTGGAGTGGACGTGGCCTGTGTTGGACCATATACCGGTTGGAGAGATGGATAAGGGAGAGAGCAAGGCAGCAAGCCGAGGCCACACAACCACTTCTCTCCTGTTTTCCATCTTCTTCCCGATGCAGACCCAAACACCTCACAACTCCAGCCTCCTCCCCCCATGGCTGCTTCAAGGAAAACGGGGCTGGCCCCGCAGCGCAGCCCGGCTACTCCCGTTGCTGCTTGCCTCCGGTGCGCCGGCGAAGCCCAGGGCGTCCGGCGACCACGCGCCACGAAGAGCCGCCCGGTTCTGCGCCATAGCAGCGGCGAACTGGCGCAGGATCCGGCGAGCTTCCGGCGGTGGCGTCGGCGGAAGGGGCGGAGCCGGAGGAGGAGGAGGTGTCGCCGGTGATGGAGGGCGGAGCGACGACGACGAGCCCATGGCCTCCATCCCCTCTTCTTCAACCTTGATCTGGACGTTCAAGATGGGGATGGTGGGATAACCGCCTCGTTCCTCTCGATTCGGTGTCGGAGATGGCAGATCCGGGACGGGGCCGGTGTGTGCTGCCGCTACCGGCGTCGGGGATGGGAGGTCCGGGACGTGGCTGTCCGTGCGCGCAGGGCATGGCCCAAATCCATGCTGCATGCAGTACGGAGGAAGAGGCGGCGGCGCAAGTTCACAGGGGAACATCACATCTTCTTCGAGGAACGACGCTGGTGGCCCTGCAAGAAGCCAATCCATGGGAGGTATGTTGAAAACAGATGGTGAAGTGGCCGGAGCCGAAGGCCCAGCCTGTTGCAGTGGAGCGGTGGCCGGAGTCGAGGATCCAGCCTGGTGCACCGTTGGTGCACGCCCATGAAGTGGCTGGTTGCCTCGACGTGCATACCCACGGCGGCGGTTCTGGCGATGGTTCCCGGCGAAGAAGCGGCGATGAGGGCCACTCCGGTTCTGGCGGTGGTTCCTGGTGAAGGAACGGCGGCGAGGGCCATTCCTTGCACCAAGACCCTGACGGCGACGTGCAATGCGGTGGCGCTGCGTGCGAGTGAAGCGGCTGTCTTCTTTCTGCGGGAAACGTGCGAAAGCAAAAGCAAGCGAGGACAAATCTCTCCCTGCCATTCTCACCTTTCTCTTGGCTCTCTGTCGCTCTCGGCAGAGCGAGCGCTGATAACGTGTAAAGTAGTGAAAGTGACATAATGATGGAACAGTCTTTTCATTGATGAAGATGTGGGTATTTATACCCCTGTTACAGAGGCGATTTACAAGGAACGGTTCCTAAAACAAGGCAACCGGCAACGCAGGGATTATCCCATTAATTAATACATTTAATTAATTCCTAACAGTCGCAACCAGAAAGTTTTGATGGATTTTTCTCATCCCACGCGAGAGGATAGGATTTTGACTGTTATTTTTTTTGGTAGACTTGTGTTTTAAAATAATTTGTCTCTTGAATAATGCATCCAAATCATGAATCGTTTTACTGTCACTAGTGGGGACAGGGCCTTTAGTCCCGGCCAGTAAGGGGCTTTAGTCCCGGTTCACCAACCGGGACTAAAGGGGCGGGACTAAAGGCCTAACCTTTAGTCCCGGCCCTGTTCCAAGCCGGGACCAAAGGTGCTCCACGTGGCCGCCTCGGAGGGAGTACCTTTAGTCCCGGTTCTACTTACGAACCGGGACTAAAGGATCCGTCTATTTTATTTTATTTTTGTTTGACCCGAAAAGGTAGATTTTTTTTTATTTTTTTTCAAATTTTATTTTTGAATATTTTTTATGTTTTATTCCAATTTTCTAATCTTTGAATTATTTGACAATTTAATCTCTAATCATCCATCCTCACTGCTCTAGCGTGGATCACTCATTTCAAATCGTCTAACTTCCCGGCCGATATCGCCCCTAGTTGCCAAGTGTGCACTTGTTGTTTTCCTAACAATAGTAAACTATCAATCCTAAACAACTTGGGTCTTGATGTCATGTCACATGATTTAATTTTTTGAATTACAAACAATTAATAAAATAAACTTAATAAGTAACAATAATAGTAAATTTCAATGAAAACAACCTAATATTTTTAAATAATTTTTTTTCTTTTTTTTTTGGAAAAAACTTCTTTTTCAAATAACTTTTTTTCCATTTGGAATTTTGAGCATGTGAGAAAACTTCACCGGGCAAGCCCGGGTGAAATCGAGTACCAATTTTTTCTAGTTTTTTTTATATATTAATTTTTTTTGGATGTCGTATGCAAAAGTTATGGCCGTTTATTTTTTTTTCCTTTTTTTGCAAAAATGGTCAAAATTCATATCTCAAAATTTCTATACCGACTAGACACTAAAACCTAACAACATCTCAAAGGATTTTATTTTTTGAAGATTTTATCATTTTTGTTTATTTTTTAAAGATTTTATCATTTTTGTTTATTTTCTACAAAACTCAAAGTATCAAGGTTTCACACGAAAACCCATCTGCTACAAAGGCATTTTTTTTAAATTAATTGAATTATAGATTTTTTTTTGTGCATTAAATATGCACCATACTACAACATGTTAAAATCTACAGAAAGAACTAACTAAAAATAATAAAAAACAACAATTAAATGACTAAAACAACTATATAAGCAAAACAATAGTTCTTTAATTAAAATCCTAATTTAAATTATTCTAAAAATAACCAAATAAATCTTACTGTGACAACAATTTAACACATGAGTGGGAGCAAAAAGAATTAAATTAAAAACTATTTGTAAACTCAAGTTATTCAAAAACTGGGTTTGAAGCAAATTTAAACAAATTCAAATTTAAACCATTCAAATTTGAAAACTAATGACACAAACAGAAACTAGACAAAATTTTAAATCTAATGCAAAAATAATCAATCAAAAACATCAAATATCCTAAAAGATATAAGCAATTTAAAACAGAAACTACAAACAAGAATTTAAAAACAGAAAAAAAAATCTGAACACCTTTAGTCCCGGTTCGTGTCACGAACCACGAACCGGGACTAAAGGTCTACCCTTTAGTCCCGGTTCAAGACACCAACCGGGACTAAATCCTCCAAACCCTTTAGTCCCGGTTCGAGACACGAACCGGGACTAAAGGTCCAAGACACGAACCGGGACTAAATCCTCCAAACCCTTTAGTCCCGGTTCGAGACACAAACCGGGACTAAAGGCTCCTTACGGGCGGGGACCAAAGCCTCGTGCGATTTGGGGTGACGTGGCCGGGCCTTTAGTCCCGGCCCAGAGGCAGGCCGGGACTAAAGGGTCCAGGCCAAAGGCCCTTTTTCTACTAGTGTGTTTTTCGGTGACCTTCAAAACTACAAATGTTAATATGTTTCAAGAAACTTTTTTTTAAAACAAATATGTGCATTGAACTGGTAGTAGCTTGTGCTTCCCGTGTGAACTATCAACTAGTAGTAACTTGTGTTTCTAGTGGAGTCAAATGCATCATTGGCCCCTAAACTTGGTGGAAGTGTCTAGAATGGTCCTGAAACTTGCAAAGTGTCCCAATAGAGTCCTGAAACTTGCCAATCCTGCTACAATACGGTCCTTGAACCTGCCATGCTGGTCCTGGTCTATGTATCCGGGCATGTGCTGCGTATAACCCAGCGTACCGTAGTCGCGACATCAGCAAAGGGCCCGATGTCAAAAGATTTGGTCGTTCCTACTCAAAATACCTAGCTCATTCCCCAATCGCACCCGGAGAGCCTGCCGTCAACTCCAACCACCTCGAGGGCTCCATCCCGAACGCTATTAGCAACCTCCGGACGTTGCTCGAGCTAATCATCTACCTGGACGACAATGCGCTGTCCAGCTCCATCTCGGCGCGTGGCAGAACAATTTTGTCGGCGTCATCCCGCTGGAGCTGGGCAAGTGCACGAGGACTCTCCATGAACGGCATCACCGCCACATCCCGTCTTTTAGCTTTAGAATGCTAGTAGATCCGAACCCTAGAACACGTACGGTACGTCATACGTGCAAAGCTAGCTAGCAGCATGATCAATTTTATGTGCGTACATGCATGTGTGCAACTCGCTGAGACTTGCGTATGCCTCGGCGGTGGGCATGTTCGGTTCGCTCGCCAAGGTCTTTCTTGGCGGCAACCGGCTCTCCGGTCAGATACCTCCGGAGATCGGCTCGTGTGCACGGCTTCAGCTACTGGACCTCGGTGACAACTTGTTGTCCAACGGGACACCAGCGTGCATCAGCACGATTCCAGGTCAGATTGATCTTGACCTGAGCTGCAATGGCCTGTTAGGTGCGATGCCGAAGGAGTTCACCGAGCTCAAGTGGCTCGGCATGCTTGATGTCTCACACATCCAGCTAATCCAGCGACCTCCAGCTGTTGTATGCACAACATCTCTTTTGACAATTCTTCAGACGTGCGCCGTAGACGGCGCTGCACATGAGCGACATTGAGGGTATCCAGTGCTTTGCCTCTCCCGGTGCTCCGGGAACACCAGTGACCGCGAGTGCATGGCGGAGCGTGCCCCTCCCCTCGCCACGGTCATCCTGCTCTCTGCTCTCGTGGTCCTCTTGAGTGTCGCGTCGGTCGTCCAACTCGGCCGCCGGCGCCATCGCTCGGCCATCGAGGTGGTTGTAGTCGACGGCGAGGATCTCCGGGGTGCGATCGGGAACGTCCAAATCTTCTCACTACGGGCCCTCCATTGACGTGGTGACTGTGGTATGCTACGGTGTGCATGTTGTGTATGCGGATACGTAGCCCAGGACCATCGTGACAAGTTCAAGGACCATAGAGAAGCAGTATTGGCAATTATTTTCGAGACCGTCGTGAGAAGTTCAAGGACCATAGAGAAGCAGTATTGGCAATTTTCGAACCGTATTGAGGCGCTTCGCAAGTTTTAGGACCGTTTTGAACACTGCCACCAAGTTTAAGGATCAACAATGCATTTTACTCGATTCTAATGTGAACTAAATTGTGTTGTTAACAAACTATTTATGCTTTCCGAGGAAGCACAACTATGACTTTCCATGCGGGTGAACCACTAATGTGTTTCACACGGAAGCACGTCCATTCACACGAAAATATATGCAACTATATGTCTATATGCCTTGCACTTAAGATTCCTTAAGAAGCACAACAATATTTCATGCTGAAAAACAACCATGTTTCACGCCGCAGCACGCGCTCTTCTCAGACATAAACCAAGAAAACAAAAACAAAACATAGAACTACAAAAAATGCTCGGCGTGCAACATGTGGCGGCGTTCGAGCACACCACATGGTGCGGTAGGGCGCTCCTCCCCGAGAAAAGTGCCCTCTCCCCTCGGGCCACATTCCAACTAATTTTCGAGCATGAACCAACATGTGTTTGGATGGTTAGGAGGACAGTGGTATCCCCGTTCCATCAAAATTCAAGTCATGATGCTCGCATTTATCTTTTATTTATTTCATGATTTTCGGTGATGCGCGTTGAAGTAAAGGCCAAACACTTCGGCCCTGGGCACCCCCATATAGAAAGAAGGGTCGAAGGGTTTTGGGCCTGTAGCTCCCCCATGGTGCTTGTTTGGGGAGTGTGCCACGAGAAGAGCTTCTACGAGTTGCCAGGGCAGAAAACTGGAAAAACAAACAGATTGTCCTCCACCGTTCGGAACGTCACACCTTGTGCCATGTTCCAAGCGAACTGCATCGCTGGGAAAAAAAGGATTGGCTACTGAAGGGTTTTCGTACTTGATTTCGCAATTGGCAAAAGTTGATCCTATGTGAAATGGTATTTTGTGAAGGGTTGGTGAAGGAGGTAATGGAGCAGGTGTTTCTGGTGGCGGAACGTTTTCGTCGACACGAGGCGTCTATGTTGACTTTATAAAATCTTAAAATGACATGTCGGCTCAGTCTTTCGAAGGATTTCATAAAGATAGGATATGCATGTGTGCGCTCGTAAGAATGAGTGTATGCGCGTGTACATAAACGCTTGCGGCTTGCGTCCGTACCGGGTTGAAAAATTAAACTAGTTTTCGAGCAACTCACTCGTTGCACGATGTTAAAAATTTCTAATCCAAGCGGGCTTATAGGTGATCTTCACAATCACACGGCCGCTCTCCGAGAGCGATTGGCGGTTCGCGCTTGCACCGCCTTTCCTTCCTTCCTTCCTACCCCGTCACCAACCCGCCTCCGGGAGGAGGAGTCCACGCGCCCTGCGGCCCACGCTAGCCCGTCCGGCGCACGCTACGCCTATAAATAAAGCCCCAACCCACCCCTCCCCTCCCCCCTTCCTCTTCCTCAAACGGAGATCGGATCGTCTCGGCGAGATCGATCCATCGACTTTAGCCCCCATCGAAGAAGTAAAAAAAAGGTTGAGGGGGGGCGCGCGAGCGGCGATGGACGCGCGGTTCGCCTACTCGCCGGCGGAGGTGGCCAAGGTGCAGCTGGTGCAGTTCGGCGTCCTCAGCCCCGACGAGATCGTAATGCCTCCCGCCGCCCTGCTTGCTGCTGCTGGTTGTTGCTAGCTTCGATTCGTAGCTAGCTAGCCAACTGACTGGCCGAGTTTGATCCATCCATCTGCCTGACAACATACAAGTCCAAGTTGAACGATTCATTAATTAATTCCAACTTATACCAAGCTCAAAACTTTGAAAAACCCTGACTTGCCAAGGGTTAATTCGAACAATATCTATAATCACTGGTTGTTGGTTTGGTTGAGTCGTCCGTGCACGTTTTGCTGATCCAGCGCCCGGAATTGATAATGCTCGAGTCACAAGTTGTACCCGGCCGGCCCGTGTGTCAAATATTGTTATCACCTGCTGATGAGGGCTCTTCGGGTAACTCTGAGCTTGGCGGTTTGTCAGCGGTTTGCATAGCCTTTTCTAAGTCTTCAGTTTGCACAGTTTTGTTTGCAAGTGTTCAGTTTGCGCAGTTTTGTTTTGCGGGTTTTTTTTCGAGTTGTTTTTTGCAAGGTTTCACGGTACGATTTACTCCCACGGTTTCAAAATATCAAGTAGTACAATGATTTGACCAAAAATTTCTAACCATGACCAAACTTATAGAGAGAACAAATCAGTAGAATAAATGACTCATGATATTTTTCTACAAACTCATTCCAACATAGAAAAAAAATACTTCTTGAAAAAACAATGCACACTTTGTCCCATAATATAGGAAGCCGGCTTCACAAAATTCGACCAAGTTTATAGAGAAAATTATTTGTATCTTACCAAATACAGTATATACCGTACCAAATTATGTTCCTTTTTTTGACATATAAAAAATATTTCTATGAACTTGGTCAAAGTTGACAAAGTTTGACTTCGGTAGAATTTGATAAGCATATAATTTGGGACATAAGGAACTTCTATTTTAGAACGAAGGGAGTATATTATTGGTTTCACATAAATGACCATTGACCGTAATGATGGAGTGACATCAATGTTAGGATGGAATCTGATGGATTTTGTACGTGTTGCTCTGCTTTGTTTGCAGAGACAAATGTCAGTGGCGGTGATAGAGCATGCAGAGACCATGGAGAAGGGGAAGCCCAAGCCTGGTGGCTTGAGCGACCCTCGCCTGGGCACCATTGACCGGAGGACCAAGTGCGAGACATGCATGGCTGGGATGGCCGAGTGCCCGGGCCACTTCGGCCACCTCGAGCTCGCAAAGCCCATGTTCCACATCGGCTTCATCAAGACCGTCCTCTCCATCATGCGCTGCGTCTGCTTCAACTGCTCCAAGATCCTCGCCGATGAGGATGATGAGGTCTCCTTTCCTTTTAAGACATACCACCTGCACATTAATTTATACTCCCTCCGTCTCAAAATAAGTGTCTCAACTTTGTATTAGCTCTAGTACAAATTTATACTAAGTTTGAGACAGTTATTTTGGGACAGAGGGAGTACTGTACTTGGTTAATTGTTGGTTGCTAAACTGAAATCATAACAATCTTAGTTCTCACCATTCACTAGCTGTATTTATGTTTGTCCAGTTCTGCACCTGTTCACTCAACATGCTATTGGTAGAACAAAAGAAGAATGCATTGATGGCACCGTTATTGTCTTTGTTAAATAAAATAATCAGAACCATGGAGGATAATTACAAGCAATGTCATAGGGCGGGCCGTCTATATATGGTTGTTGCCTCCCTTGTATCTTGGCATACGTTATTTACCCGTCAGTGATATCTCTTGCAGAAGGATAACAAGTTCAAGCAGGCTCTGAGAATCAAGAACCCAAAAAATAGATTACGAAAAATACAGGAGGCTTGCAAGGGAAAAAAGGTTTGTGCTGCGGGTGAGGATGATCTCGAGGGTCATGCTCAGATGGACACCGATGAGCCAGTGAAGAAAAAAGGTGGCTGTGGTGCTCAGCAGCCAAAGATCACGGTTGATGGTATGAAGATGGTTGCAGAGTTTAAAACAACAAACAAGAAGAATGGCGATCAAGATCAACTCCCTGAACCAGTGGAGCGAAAGCAAATTCTCTCTGCCGAGAGGGTATTTATATTATTATCTTTACTATTACTCAATTTGCTATACTACTAGGTTATAAGAATTTTTTTTATTTAACCACATCATGGCAAATTTGTTGGGGCAGGTTCTTAATGTTCTCAAACGTATAAGTGACGAGGACTGTCTCTTGTTGGGCCTGGACCCTAAATATGCTCGTCCTGATTGGATGATACTGCAAGTCTTTCCAATTCCTCCACCGCCTGTGAGACCATCTGTCATGATGGACACTTCCTCCAGAAGCGAGGTTAGCCTAGCACTAGTAAATTAGTACTACGATTCCAATGGTTTGTTGGTTGACATGGCAGATGGCACCCTTTCACGCACTGTTTGTTTATCTTGCTGATTCCTACAGGATGATTTGACTCATCAATTAGCGATGATAATTCGGCATAATGAGAATCTGAGGAGGCAAGAGAGAAATGGAGCCCCAGCCCACATTATAACAGAGTTTGCTCAGTTATTGCAGTTTCACATTGCGACATACTTCGACAATGATCTTCCAGGGCAACCAAGGGTGAGTAGTCAGTCTACAAATGCACTTTTCATAATAATTAATCCCTAATGGACAAACAGTTGACCTGATTATCTTTTTCCAAAACATTCAGGCCACTCAGCGTTCTGGAAGGCCTATTAAGTCAATCTGCAGCAGGCTGAAAGCAAAAGAAGGCCGGGTCAGAGGGAACTTAATGGGGAAGCGTGTTGATTTCTCAGCTCGGACCGTCATCACGCCAGACCCAAACATCAACATTGATGAATTGGGGGTGCCATGGAGTATTGCTTTGAATATGACGTACCCAGAAACTGTTACTCCATATAACATCGAGAGGTACGCAGTTTATTTGCCATTCTTATGTAATCACTGTTATTGCATTGATATTTGTTAAGTCGTGTCTAATTCTGATCTGATTATACCAGATTGAAAGAACTAGTAGAAAATGGGCCTCACCCTCCCCCAGGAAAGACAGGTGCCAAGTACATTATCAGGGAAGATGGCCAGAGGCTGGATCTTCGCTATGTGAAGAAAAGTAGTGATCAGCATCTGGAGCTGGGTTACAAGGTCAGTAACAGTAGCCATTGTTGCAGCATATACCTACTGTTTTAATGGTGACATCACAAAAACTGCCCATTATTTTAGCCTCACACGTTTTGCGCTCGACTTCTGATCTCAGGTGGAAAGGCACCTCATTGATGGAGATTTTGTTCTTTTCAACCGGCAACCCAGTCTCCACAAAATGTCTATCATGGGGCATCGCATTAAAATCATGCCCTACTCAACTTTCCGCCTCAACTTGTCTGTCACGTCGCCATACAATGCAGATTTTGATGGGGATGAAATGAATATGCATGTTCCTCAGTCATTTGAGACCAGAGCTGAGGTTTTAGAGTTGATGATGGTGCCAAAGTGTATTGTGTCACCTCAAGCGAATAGACCTGTTATGGGCATTGTCCAGGACACACTACTTGGCTGTCGAAAAATTACCAAAAGGGACACTCTCATCGAAAAGGTGAACTAATAATACTCTCCTTAAACAACACCTTCAATAGTAGTATTGTCTCTCTAGTTTTTTATAGTTAAATAATGTTGTGAAAAATCTTCCAGGATGTATTTATGAACATCTTAATGTGGTGGGAGGATTTTGCTGGGAAGGTCCCTGCCCCTGCCATTTTGAAACCAAGGCCGATTTGGACTGGCAAACAGGTCTTCAACTTGATTATCCCCAAGCAAATCAATTTAATTAGATTTTCAGCCTGGCATGATGAAAAAGAAAGCGGATATATTACTCCTGGTGATACTATCGTCCGGATAGAGAAGGGAGAGCTTCTGTCTGGTATACTTTGCAAAAAAACACTTGGAACATCAACGGGAAGTCTTATTCATGTTATTTGGTAAGTTATAAAAGTCGCATTGCAGTTTCTCTTTTTAGCATACATGTTCTCCTCTGCTAAATAATCATTTGGTTTAACTGTTTGCAGGGAAGAGGTAGGGCCAGATGCAGCGCGCAAGTTCTTGGGTCATACACAATGGCTGGTTAACTACTGGCTTCTGCAACATGGTTTCAGTATCGGAATCGGGGATACGATTGCAGATGCAGCTACTATGGAGAAGATTACTGAGACAATAAAAGATGCTACAAATGAAGTGAATGAGCTTATCCAGCAAGCGCGTGACAAGAAGTTGGAACCTGAGCCAGGACGCACAATGATTGAATCATTTGAAAATAAAGTGAATCAGGTACTACTGCTGAATATCCTTGTTTGGTTCTTCCATCATGAGTTTTTTATGGTGGACTTGTTTTGACAATCCATTTTCTATGCTAGGTTCTTAACAAGGCTCGTGATGTTTCTGGGAGTAGTGCTCAGCAGAGTTTGTCTGAGAGCAACAATTTGAAAGCTATGGTCACTGCAGGCTCAAAAGGTAGTTTCATTAATATTTCGCAGATGACAGCTTGCGTCGGACAGCAGAATGTTGAGGGCAAGAGGATCCCATTTGGTTTTGCTGGTCGTACATTGCCCCACTTCACGCAAAACGACGACAGCCCCGAAAGCCGTGGGTTCGTGGAGAACTCTTACCTTCGAGGCCTGACACCAACTGAATTCTTCTTCCATGCTATGGGTGGTAGAGAGGGTTTGATTGATACTGCTGTGAAAACTTCCGAGACTGGATATATTCAGCGGAGGCTCGTGAAGGCTATGGAGGACATCATGGTAAAATATGATGGTACCGTGAGAAACTCGCTGGGTGATGTCATTCAGTTCTTGTATGGGGAAGATGGCATGGACGCTGTTTGGATTGAACCACAGAAATTGGACTCCCTGGGGATGAAAAAGGCAGAGTTTAACAATGTATTTCGTTATGAAATGGATGATGAGAACTGGAGGCCCACTTACATGTTGCCTGAAGATGCTGATGTTTTGAAGACCACTCCTGAAATCAGAACTGTGTTTGAGGTAGAGTTTCAGAAATTAGAAGCTGACAGATTACAGCTTGGGACTGAAATTGCCACAACTGGCGACATTACATGGCCTATGCCTGTCAACCTCAAGCGGCTTATCTGGAATGCTCAAAAGACTTTCAAGATTGATTTGAGAAGACCTTCTGACATGCACCCAATGGAAATTGTGGAAGCAATGGATAAGCTGCAAGAAAGACTCAAGGTTGTCCCAGGAGACGATGCCATGAGCATCGAGGCTCAGAAGAACGCTACTCTGCTCTTCAATATCCTGCTACGTAGCACATTTGCTAGCAAGAGGGTCTTGAAAGAATACAGGCTCACAAGGGAATCTTTTGAATGGGTCATCGGTGAGATCGAATCGAGATTCCTCCAGTCTTTGGTAGCTCCTGGTGAAATGATTGGATGCGTGGCTGCACAGTCCATTGGGGAACCAGCAACTCAGATGACGCTGAATACTTTCCATTATGCTGGTGTTAGCGCTAAGAATGTCACCCTTGGCGTCCCCAGGTTACGGGAGATCATTAACGTCGCCAAGAAGATAAAGACCCCATCACTGTCTGTTTTCCTAAAGCCTGAGGTGAGCAAGAAGAAAGAATTGGCCAAGAATGTCCAGTGTGCCTTGGAGTACACTACGCTACGTAGAGCGACCCATGCCACCGAGATATGGTATGATCCTGATCCTCTAGGAACCACCATTGAAGAGGATGTGGAATTTGTCAAGTCATATTATGAAATGCCTGATGAGGAGATTGACCCGGATAAGCTGTCTCCTTGGCTGCTGCGTATCGAACTGAACCGTGAGATGATGGTCGATAAGAGATTGAGCATGGCTGAAATTGCAGAGAAGATCAAGCATGAATTTGATGATGACTTGTCATGCATATTCAACGATGATAACGCGGATAAGCTCATCCTTCGTATCCGTATTAAAAATGATGACGAAGCTCCAAAACAGGATGAGGATGATGATGTCTTCCTCAAGAAGATTGAGAGTAACATGTTGACTGAGATGGCCCTTGGAGGCATTCCAGATATTAGCAAGGTCTTCATAAAAGAGAGGAAGGTGAATAAATTCGATGAAAATGACGGTTTCACTAAAAAAGCAGATAATGAAGAGAAAAACGGGGAGTGGATGCTTGATACAGAAGGTGTAAACCTCTTGGCTGTGTTGTGCCACAAGGACGTTGACGCTACGAGGACAACGAGTAACCATCTGATCGAAGTGATTGAAGTTCTTGGGATCGAGGCTGTCCGCAGGTCTCTCTTGGATGAGCTGAGGGTGGTGATATCTTTTGATGGGTCTTATGTGAACTACAGGCATCTGGCCATTCTCTGTGATACCATGACATACAGAGGTCACCTGATGGCTATTACTAGGCACGGCATAAACCGTAATGACACGGGGCCTCTCATGAGATGCTCCTTTGAAGAAACGGTTGATATCTTGCTTGATGCTGCCATGTATGCGGAATCCGATCACCTGCGAGGCGTCACTGAAAACATTATGCTTGGCCAGCTTGCTCCTATTGGCACAGGAGGCTGCGGGTTGTACCTGAATGACAAGATGCTGCAGGAGGCCATTGAGCTTCAACTCCCAAGTTTTGTTGAAAGCCTGGACTATGGCATGACACCAGCACCTTCACCCATCTCTGGAATGATGTCACCGCCGCTGAGTCCAAATTTCCAGGCTTCCCCTGTTACAGATCATGCTCTTCAGTTCTCGCCATATGTTGGGGGTATGCCATTCTCACCGGCCGCATCACACTACAGCACATCCTCTGGGGGTGCTTACCGTCCATCTTCTCAGGTGTTCAGCCCAGGGCCAGGAGGACATGGCTACAGTCCCGTCTCTCCAGTATACTCACCAATATCTCCTATCTACAGCCCCACAACTCTGAGCTACACCCCCACATCGCCCATCCATAGTCCAGCATCGCCAGTTTATAGTCCAGCATCGCCAGTTTTTAGTCTGACAACTCTTCAATACAGCCCGACGTCGCCAGTTTATAACCCGACGTCGCCTATTTATAGCCGGACATCTCTATCATACAGCCCGACGTCGCCATCTTATAGCCCAACATCTCATGCATACAGCCCGACATCGCCATCTTATAGCCCAACATCTCATGCATACAGCCCGACATCGCCATCTTATAGCCCAACATCACCAGTTTATAGCCCGGCATCTTTTTCATACAGCCCGACGTCGCCATATTATAACCCAACATCGCCATCATACAGCCCCACTTCACATTCATACAGCCCTACTTCGCCTGGTTACAGCCCGACATCGCCCTCGTACAGCCCTACTTCACCGAACTACAGCCCTACATCCCCTGCATACAGTCCTACGTCACCGAGCTACAGCCCGACTTCGCCTTCATACAGCCCTACGTCGCCCTCTTACAGTCCTTCACGTGCTTATTCTCCAAGCAGCCCAATGAAGATGAGTCCGTATAGTCAGCTTCCTCCAAACAACAGGTATTATGTTCATAGCTTTGGCATCTGACCATACATGCATGTCTGTGCTTATTTTGCTTACATCTCTGTTTCCCCAGCCTTGCCTCACCAACTTACTCGCCCACCTCACCATCATATGATGCACAACCAAGCCCATCATACAGCCCGACAAGGTGAGCCCATTCCAATTGATCATCATCCTTGTTTTTTAACTTAAAAGTACGCTGTTATTGTGACAATCAAGACACATGGGTTTCCTAACGCATTGTCTGAGTGTTGCAGCCCGCACACTGCCTCTGGAGGACCTAGCCCAGATTACAGCCCAACTTCCCCCAACTACAGGTAATGGTCATCAAGTTAATCTCATCTGCCCATGACTGATGAAACTTCACCATTTGCACTTCTGACAATTGTAACTTTCATCGTGCAGCCCCAGCGCAAGCTACTCCCCGTGATCCACCGAGCCACAAACTAGTGATAAGGACGACGGCGAGACTGCTCCTTGAAGCCACTGGCTCGTGAAAATGGCTGCTGACTGATGCAGAACCGCACACTGACACACTAACATATTCTTGTTTCCTTGTATGTCTCTCAAACAAGCCTTATTTTTTCCACTGCGCTGCTAAATGCAGCATTCCACTAGTGTTTATGTATGATCCATGTTACTATGAGTGGCTTGGTGGCCACTGCTGGGCTGTTCAGAATAGTCAAATCTGTAATGATGTGTTCTCCACAGAAATATAATGCTAATGTTCCCACTGGAGCTTAGCCTTCTTATATGTCAAAGTTAATGCAGCGACGAAGTAAGTAAATGCTAAGACACTCTCCGGCGCTGCATTAACTTAGTTGTTGAATACATCGAAGTCAAGTAAGAGAGAATGAAAAGTTTACTCTTGCAAGAAAAAAAATGGTACCTGACTTCCAGCGTTAGCAGAAACAACTTGCAGGAGCAAGTCAGCGTATATGGCTGTCATCAACTGACAAAAAGGGCAACACCGGCAGCCGCTGCTTCTTGTCCAATCTGTAGTTGGACCTTTGCTGCAGTACGTGGCCACCGCCGCATACGCTGAGTTAACTCACTTTTTGATGCCACAGAAAATTACATCCATCGACTGTTACTATCTGAATTTGCTGCATCAGAACATAAGATGGAAAGGTCAAATCATACACATATTCACAGAGCTATGCCACTGTAATTTGTAAGACAGGTGTTATTGGCAGATGCATTCATATCATAGAAGAGGCTATTATGCCTTTTGACATTCCCGTAGTTAAAACATTCAGATAATAATAATCTAAATTAGATGTCCATGTGGGTCTTAATTTGTTTAGCACGCTTCACCTTTTAGAGTGTCATGCTTGTACCAGAAGTACATTCTTA
Source organism: Hordeum vulgare subsp. vulgare (assembly GCF_904849725.1). Classification (NCBI taxonomy): domain Eukaryota; kingdom Viridiplantae; phylum Streptophyta; class Magnoliopsida; order Poales; family Poaceae; genus Hordeum; species Hordeum vulgare. Next base: position 565,379,861 of record NC_058522.1, on the reverse strand, counting down.
CAGAACAGAGCACTGCACTGGAAAATTCGTGCTATAATAAAAGAAATTCTTGATTGCCTGCTTCAGTTTCATGATTGCACGGAAGTTATACTTTCAGATGTCTTAAAGTAGACCATACACTAAGAGCTCATATGCGCTAAAGTAGACCTGATCATAGATAAAGTTGTCCAAAAGTTTCTGGTGACTGTCCAAAAGTTAATGATTAGCCTAATAAACAAATTCTAGAATATCCTACCAGCAAGTTCAAACATTATGGCTGAATCACATTACCTGCCAAGAATCCTCTGAAGCTTAACATTTCCAAAGCCTCCTACCACGACCAGGCATATTGTGAATGTAGCCATTGCAGACAGAACTTTAAAGATGGTAATCCTAGCATCCCCACATTCTTACTCTTCTCCAACCGAACATATTCAACCTTATCCAATGAAGAATAAAAAGACTTGTGAATCATGCAATGGTGTGTATTCCACTACTACTTGTCAAGAACTAGTGGTATTGGGACTTCAAATATATATTTTTGGGGGTGATTGCAGACAATTCTGATCACAATAGCATCTCTTATATAAGGTCAGCTAGGATACAGAAGCTGGTGTTCCAATTTTTATGTGAGTGTAACCAACTCTGGTAGCATTAGTGTTGCAGCTTCTGAGTAATCTGAAGAAATATTCAGAACCATTATCTTCATTCTGTGAGCAACATGACAGATGTATGATGCTTCTTAAGCATGTCATAACTTAATGAGGTGTGCACCTCTCTTCCCTCATCTGGTCCATCAGTTCAAAAGCCTTTTCTAGTATGTTCTTATCCTCAAATCCCTTCAACGATGCATTGCAGGTTATTATATTTCCAGGAACATGCTTCTCCCTCATCTTATCAAATACTAGTTCAATGGCTGAATGAGTATCTCCGCTCCTGCAGACAAAGTGAATCAAAGTATCGTATATCAAAGGTGACTGTGTTGGGCTGAGTACCAAAGGTGACCTCAGAAGGCCGACAACCATCATCTTCCCCAATAACTCATCCACAGCCGAGAAAAATGTCCTACTTTGCACAAAGCAGACAACAAGGTATTGTAGGTGCACACCAAGCCTAGCCACTGATAAGCCTCTGTAAGCTCTTCCTCCTGCTAAATCCACCAATCAAAATACTGTACGCCTTTGCATCCAGCTGAAACCCTGCCTTCGTCATCGACGACGCCATGGAGGGAGCAAGCCTCCATCAATCGTTGTGCTTGTGTCAATCCCAATATCATGGTAAAATGCATGTTCATCCACCATCCCATGGAACAAATTGGTATTGGGGAGGAAAGCCCCACACATTGGTATTGGGGAGGAAAGCCCCGACCAGAGTGCTGCAGGTCACGGCATTGCCGCTGGCTTCAGGCTAAGCCGTTCTTTTCCCCTTGAGGAAGTCAGGGGCATGACCATTAATCCTCCCGCTCTTGCGCATGCCATCGACGACCGTGTTCAGAATGACTGACAACATCCGAGCGAACGCCCGAGTTTGGGCCGGGCATTCCATCGAGCGCCCTGAGCGCGCCCGGCTTGGCAGATCCTGTTGACGAGTATGCCATACGAATACGAGACGACGTCGGGCCGGACGGCGCCGTTGCGCGTGGAGGCTAAAGAGCTGGGTCGTGCCAGGAAGGCCGAGGACGCGGGCGAGCGCGGCCAAGAGGGAGTTGAACGCAGAGGTGGCCGGCGCGGAGGACTCCGGCTGCCTGGGCGGGGACAGAGTGGGGGCGCGAAAGAAGACTGGAGAGGAGTCGCACGGAGGGGGGCGGCGGCACCCGGGGGAGGGAGGCGGGGGGAAGAGCGTGGGAGGGCGCGCGCGGGAGGTCGGCGGAGGGAGCGGGCGCGCAGAGGATGTCGGCGGCGAAGGGTGGAGAGGCGGTGATGCATGGGGCCAGAGTGTGGTCACCGCCGCTGGGAGACGCCGGCCGGACTGCGAAAGGACATGGTTGGCAGCAGCGCATGCCTGGCCAAAACAGACCGGCCCGGCCCCGTCCGGCCAGGCACCAATATTAGCCGGGCCGTATCGTACCGGTCCATCATCCAGGCACGATACGAGAGCTATACAGACCGATTCGTCATGTTCAATTTTGGATCGATTTTAGACAGATTTTGATCAATTTAGGTCTGTTGGGCTATTTTATATGTTATATATATATATAATACAAATAGAAAATAGAAAAAGTAAACGGATCGTGTCGTGTCGGCCCGCGTGACCAGCCATCGGATTCAGGCATGGCCCAAGACGGGTTGCGTGCCTGGCCTGACCCATGACGGGCAGTGTCGGCGTGCTCGCGGGTTGGTCTGTTTAGCCTTACCCGTTTGGCCAGCTATACAGTAACGGTCGGGGAGGGAGGGGGAGGGGGCAGCTGCTTGGTTTGCGCCGGCGTTGGTCGCGGGCCCGTCAATTAATTGGCGACCAATTCGACCGCTTCTATCTTACCAAGAAGTATGTGTCGATTATAACTACTGTCTCCATATCAGTGTATAAGTCATCCTAGAAAAACCAAATAATTTCAAAACACTTAGGCGTGGTGCATTAACTTTCACCTTGTTTCTTCTTTCTTGACATGAATAATGGAATCAACCAATAAGAAACATGGATGTGTATATTTTTAATGACCTGAGACTACCTAACACGACATATGATGGTCAGTTCATTATATGCAATGGTATTAATTAGCAAGTAAACATTAAGTTTCTCGATTTCCTTCCTGCCTTGGTCGTGGTGTGTAGTGTAACGTAAAATGACTTGGAGTAGAAGGGCTGGGGAAGGTTGGGCGTACCAATTATTTGGTGGTCATCCAAACAACTGTGGAAAGGCTGATCAATGCCATTTTTTTGGATGCGCGTGTGAGGGCGTCGATCCAAACAGCCGAGCACGACGACACGACGTCAAATTTCCTGTTTTTACTCTTTTCGATAACTATAGTTGGATCTGACCCTGGTTCAAACTTTTTTGACATCTAATCCTTTTCCTACCATCAGGGGATACGGTGGTAAGATTACGTAGCCTACCGTCAGATCCTTTGGTGGTAGGGTAACGGTAGCAGCCGTCTTCCTATCACACTCTGTAAGTGCATCTAGTGCCCCTTAGTGATTTTGGTGGTTTGAAGACTTATAGGTTAAGTATCTAATGTGTTTGTGAGTGTACACAGGATCTATAAGTCATTGAGGAGTTTGAGATATTTGAAGAATATCGACCCCTAAAAATGTATATCTTCAGTTGAAGAAATTGGTCTGAAGCTGAAGAAATGAATCGTGAGGAATCTGCGATGAAATTGATATTCCTCATGAAGATACTGATATTGAGAAGATCGGTGGTTCCTGAAGAAAATCATTCTGAAGAAATTGAAGCGTGAAGATTTACGTTTTCTGTTTTTACATTCTTCGCATTTGATGAATAGGTACACCGTACTATTAAAGGGGGTTGAAGTTACACTTCGGAATAAATTTCCTCATGATGCTCAACCCAAGCCTAATCCTACCAAAAGCCTCAAGTGAGGAATATGAGTGACATGAGGACTCTCACAGTTGAGGGTTCCGACCGTTTCGATAACCACGCCAAGTCATTGGTATTATCCACTCCAACGGTCATATTATTTAAGGGCATTAGTGTCAAATCATGTCGGGATGCTCCCAGGCTATAAATAGCCACCCCCCACAACCACTAGCTGGTTGGCTGCTCCGTTCGAAACTGACACTTGTCATAAGAGCAACCCAAATTCCTCAGAGCTTTCGAGAGTAATTCATCAGTGGGGAAATACCCCATACACCAAAACCACAAACCAAACCTAGTGATTGAGCATCACTGAAGAAGTTGTTCCTGTGTGGGACTGAAGCCTTTTACCTTTGAGGACTGTGCATCCTCCAGACGGTTAGGCGTCGTGGTCTAGAGCTTTCCAGCAGTCAATTGTGGATCGCCGGGTGACCTGTTGGAATTATGCCCTAGAGGCAATAATAAATATAGTTATTATTATAATTCCTGTATCAAGATAATCGTTTATTATCCATGCTATAATTGTATTGAATGAAGACTCATTTACATGTGTGGATACATAGACAAAACACCGTCCCTAGCAAGCCTCTAGTTGGCTAGCCAGTTGATCAAAGATAGTCAGTGTCTTCTGATTATGAACAAGGTGTTGTTGCTTGATAACTGGATCACGTCATTAGGAGAATCACGTGATGGACTAGACCCAAACTAATAGACGTAGCATGTTGATCGTGTCATTTTGTTGCTACTGTTTTCTGCGTGTCAAGTATTTATTCCTATGACCATGAGATCATATAACTCACTGACACCGGAGGAATGCTTTATGTGTATCAAACGTCGCAACGTAACTGGGTGACTATAAAGATGCTCTACAGGTATCTCCGAAGGTGTTAGTTGAGTTAGTATGGATCAAGACTGGGATTTGTCACTCCGTGTGAACAGAGAGGTATCTCGGGGCCCACTCGGTAATACAACATCACACACAAGCCTTGCAAGCAATGTAACTTAGTGTAAGTTGCGGGATCTTGTATTACGGAACGAGTAAAGAGACTTGCCGGTAAACGAGGTTGAAATAGGTATACGGATACTGACGATCGAATCTCGGGCAAGTAACATACCGAAGGACAAAGGGAATGACATACGGGATTATATGAATCCTTGGCACTGAGGTTCAAACGATAAGATCTTCGTAGAATATGTAGGATCCAATATGGGCATCCAGGTCCCGCTATTGGATATTGACCGAGGAGTCTCTCGGGTCATGTCTACATAGTTCTCGAACCCGTAGGGTCTGCACACTTAAGGTTCGACGTTGTTTTATGCGTATTTGAGTTATATGGTTGGTTACCGAATGTTGTTCGGAGTCCCGGATGAGATCACGGACGTCACGAGGGTTTCCGGAATGGTCCGGAAACGAAGATTGATATATAGGATGACCTCATTTGATTACCGGAAGGTTTTCGGAGTTACCGGGAATGTACCGGGAATGACGAAAGGGTTCCGGGAGTTCACCGGGGGGGGGGGGGGGCAACCCACCCCGGGGAAGCCCATAGGCCTTGAGGGAGGCACACCAGCCCTTAGTGGGCTGGTGGGACAGCCCACAAGTGCCATATGCGCCATAGAGATAAAAATCAAAGAGAAAGAAAAAAAAAAGGGAGGAGGTGGGAAGGAAGGGGGACTCCCTCCCACCAAACCAAGTCCAACTCGGTTTGGGGGGAGTCCTCCCCCCTTGGACTCGGCCGACCCCCTTGGGGTCCTTGAGCCCCAAGGCAAGGTCCCCTCCCTCCCACCTATATATACGGAGGTTTTAGGGCTGATTTGAGACGACTTTTCCACGGCAGCCCGACCACATACCTCCACGGTTTTTCCTCTAGATCGTGTTTCTGCGGAGCTCGGGCGGAGCCCTGCTGAGACAAGGTCATCACCAACCTCCGGAGCGCCGTCACAATGCCGGAGAACTCTTCTACCTCTCCGTCTCTCTTGCTGGATCAAGAAGGCCGAGATCATCGTCGAGCTGTACGTGTGCTGAACGCGGAGGTGTCGTCCGTTCGGTACTAGATCGTGGGACTGATCGCGGGATTGTTCGCGGGGCGGATCGAGGGACGTGAGGACGTTCCACTACATCAACCGCGTTCTCTAACGCTTCTGCTGTACGGTCTACAAGGGTACGTAGATCACTCATCCCCTCTCGTAGATGGACATCACCATGATAGGTCTTCGTGCGCGTAGGAAATTTTTTGTTTCCCATGCGACGTTCCCCAACAATGGCATCATGAGCTAGGTTCATGCGTAGATGTCTTCTCGAGTAGAACACAAAAGTTTTTGTGGGCGGTGATGTGCGTTTTGCTGCCCTCCTTAGTCTTTTCTTGATTCCGCGGTATTGTTGGATTGAAACGGCTTGGACCAACATTACTCGTACGCTTACGAGAGACTGGTTTCATCGTTACGAGTAACCCCGTTGCTCAAAGATGACTGGCAAGTGTCAGTTTCTCCAACTTTAGTTGAATCGGATTTGACCGAGGAGGTCCTTGCATGAGGTTAAATAGCAACTCATATATCTCCGTTGTGGTGTTTGCGTAAGTAAGATGCGATCCTACTAGATACCCCTGTCACCATGTAAAACTTGCAACAACAAAATTAGAGAACGTCTAACTTGTTTTTGCAGGGTATGCTTGTGATGTGATATGGCCAATGATGTGATGTGATATATTGGATGTATGAGATGATCATGTTATAATAGAAATATCGACTTGCACGTCGATGGTACGGGAATCGGCAGGAGCCATAGGGTTGTCTTTATACTAACGTGTGTGCTTGCAGATGCGTTTACTATTTTGCTAGGATGTAGCTTTAGTAGTAATAGCATGAGTAGCACGACAACCCCGATGGCAACACGTTGATGGAGATCATGGTGTGGCGCCGGTGACAAGAAGATCGTGCCGGTGCTTTGGTGATGGAGATCAAGAAGCACGTGATGATGGCCATATCATGTCACTTATGAATTGCATGTGATGTTAATCCTTTTATGCACCTTATTTTGCTTAGAACGACGGTAGCATTATGAGGTGATCTCTCACTAAAATTTCAAGACGAAATTGTGTTCTCCCCGACTGTGCACCGTTGCTACAGTTCGTCGTTTCGAGACACCACGTGATGATCGGGTGTGATAGACTCAACGTTCACATACAACGGGTGCAAAACAGTTGCGCACGCGGAACACTCGGGTTAAGCTTGACGAGCCTAGCATGTGCAGACATGGCCTCGGAACACATGAGACCGAAAGGTCGATCATGAATCATATAGATGATATGATTAGCATAGGGATGCTTGCCACTGAAACTATACTCAACTCACGTGATGATCGGACTTGAGCTAGTGTAAGTGGATCATGAACCACTCAAATGACTAGACAGACGTACTTTTTGAGTGGGAGTTTAGCGAATAATTTGATTAAGTTAAACTCTAATTATCTTGAACATAGTCTAAGTCCACTTTGAATATGTTTGTGTTGTAGATCATGGCTCACGCGACAGTCATCCTGAATTTTAATACGTTCCTAGAGAAAGCTAAGTTGAAAGATGATGGAAGCAACTTTGTAGACTGGGCTCGTAATCTTAAGCTAATCTTACAAGCTGGGAAGAAGGATTATGTCCTTAATGCTGCACTAGGAGATGAACCACCCGCTACGGCTGATCAGGATGTTAAGAACGCTTGGTTAGCACGTAAGGAGGACTACTCAATAGTTCAATGTGCAGTCTTGTATGGCTTAGAACCGGGACTTCAACGTCGCTTTGAGCGTCATGGAGCATTTGAGATGTTCCAGGAGTTGGAGTTTATCTTTCAGAAGAACGCCCGGATCGAGAGGCATGAGACCTCCGATAAATTCTATGCTTGCAAGATGGAGGAAAACTCGTCTGTCAGTGAACATGTGCTCAAAATGTCTGGGTACTCAAACCGTCTAGCTGAGCTGGGGATTGAACTCCCGCAAGAAGCTATCACTGACAGAATCCTTCAATCACTGACGCCAAGCTATAAAGGCTTTGTGTTGAACTACAACATGCAAGGGATGAACAAGTCTCCCGGCGAGTTGTTTGCAATGTTGAAAGTCGCAGAGTCTGAACTCCGTAAAGAGCATCAAGTGTTGATGGTGAATAAGACCACTAGTTTCAAGAGAAACGACAAAGGCAAGAAGGGCAATTCGAAGAAGAGCGGCAAGCCTGTTGCCAATCCGACGAAGAAACCCAAAGCTGGACCTAAGCCGGAAACGGAGTGTTACTATTGCAAGGGTATGGGTCACTGGAAGCGCAATTGCCCCAAGTATCTGGCAGATAAGAAGGCGGGCAAAGAAAAATCAGGTATATTTGATATACATGTTATTGATGTGTACTTAACCGGCTCTCGTAGTAGTGCCTGGGTATTCGATACCGGTTCTGTTGCTCATATTTGCAACTCGAAACAGGAACTGCGGAATAGGCGAAGGTTGACGAAAGATGAAGTGACGATGCGCGTAGGAAATGGTTCCAAGGTTGATGCAATCGCCGTCGGCACAGTGTCACTTCATTTACCGTCAGGAGTAGTGATGAACTTAAATCATTGTTATTTAGTGCATGCGTTGAGCATGAACATTATATCTGGATCTTGTTTATTGCGAGACGGTTACTCTTTTAAGTCAGAGAATAATGGTTGTTCTATTTCTATGAGTAACATCTTTTATGGTCATGCATCCAATGTGAGAGGATTGTTCATATTGAATCTTGATAGCGATACGCATATACATAACATTGAGACCAAAAGAGTTAGAGTTAACAATGATAGCGCCATATTTTTGTGGCACTGCCGCTTAGGTCATATTGGTGTAAAGCGCATGAAGAAACTCCATGCTGATGGACTTTTGGAGTCACTTGACTTTGATTCACTTGACACGTGCGAACCATGCCTCATGGGCAAGATGACTAAGACTCCGTTCTCAGGAACAATGGAGCGTGCAAGTGACTTGTTGGAAATCATACATACCGATGTGTGTGGTCCGATGAGCGTGGAGTCACGCGGCGGATATCGTTATTTTCTCACCTTCACTGACGATTTAAGTAGATATGGTTATGTCTACTTGATGAAGCACAAGTCTGAAACATTTGAAAAGTTCAAGCTATTTCAGAGTGAAGTGGAAAATCATCGTAACAAGAAGATCAAGTTCCTACGGTCTAATCGTGGGGGTGAATATCTGAGTTTCGAGTTTGGTGCTCACTTAAGACAGTGTGGAATTGTTCCACAGTTAACACCGCCTGGAACACCACAGCGTAATGGTGTGTCCGAACGTCGTAATCGTACTCTATTAGAGATGGTGCGGTCTATGATGTCTCTTACTAATTTGCCGTTATCATTTTGGGGCTATGCATTAGAAACAGCTGCATTCACTTTAAATAGGGCACCATCAAAATCCGTTGAGACGACACCATACGAACTGTGGTATGGCAAAAGGCCAAAGTTGTCGTTTCTTAAAGTTTGGGGATGCGATGCTTATGTCAAAAAGCTTCAGCCTGAAAAGCTGGAACCCAAAGCGGAAAAGTGCGTCTTCATAGGTTACCCAAAAGAGACAGTTGGGTATACCTTCTATCTCAAATCCGAGGGCAAAGTGTTTGTTGCTAAAAACGGAGCTTTTCTCGAGAAGGAGTTTCTCTCGAGAGAATTGAGTGGGAGGAAGATAGAACTTGACGAGGTTGTCGAACCTCTCATTCCTCTGGATAGTGGCGCAGGGCAAGGGGAAACCTCTGTCATTGCGACGCCGGTTGAGGAGGAAGTTAATGATGATGATCATGAAACTCCAGTTCAAGTTTTTGTTGAACCACGCAGGTCGACGAGATCACGTGCTGCTCCAGAGTGGTACGGTAATCCCGTCTTGTCAATCATGTTGTTAGACAACAATGAACCTGCAAATTATGAAGAAGCAATGGTGGGCCCAGATTCCAACAAATGGCTAGAAGCCATGAAGTCCGAGATAGGATCCATGTATGAGAACAAAGTGTGGACTTTGGAGATACTACCTGAGGGCCGCAAGGATATTCAGAACAAATGGATCTTTAAGAAAAAAGACGGACGCTGACGGCAATGTAACCGTTTATAAAGCTCTACTTGTGGCAAAGGGTTTTTCACAAGTTCCACGAGTTGACTACGATGAGACTTTCTCACCCGTAGCGATGCTTAAGTCCGTCAGAATCATGTTAGCAATAGCTGCATTTTTCGATTATGAAATCTGGCAGATGGATGTCAAAACGGCATTCCTTAACGGTTTCCTTAAGGAAGAGTTGTATATGATACAACCCGAAGGTTTTGTCGATCCTAAGAATGCTAACAAGGTGTGCAAGCTCCAGCGATCCATTTATGGACTGGTGCAAGCATCTCGGAGTTGGAACAAACGCTTTGATGAGGTGATCAAAGCATTTGGGTTTATACAAGTGGTTGGAGAATCTTGTATTTACAAGAAAGTGAGTGGGAGCTCTGTGGCGTTTCTAATATTATATGTGGATGACATGTTACTGATTGGAAACAACGTAGAGTTTTTAGAGAGCATAAAAGGTTAGTTGAATAAAAGTTTCTCTATGAAGGACCTAGGAGAAGCTGCTTACATTCTAGGTATTAAGATCTATAGGGATAGATCAAAACGCCTGATAGGACTTTCACAAAGCACATACCTTGATAAAGTTTTGAAGAGGTTCAAAATGGAACAGTCCAAGAAAGGGTTCTTGCCAGTTCTACAAGGTACGAGATTGAGTAAGACTCAGTGCCCAGCAACTGATGAAGATAGAGAGCATATGCGCTCCGTCCCCTATGCTTCAGCCATAGGTTCTATCATGTATGCGATGTTGTGCACTAGACCGGATGTTAGCCTGGCCATAAGTATGGCAGGTAGGTTCCAGAGTAATCCAGGTGTGGATCACTGGACAGCGGTCAAGAATATCTTGAAGTACCTGAAAAGGACTAAGGAGATGTTTCTCGTGTATGGAGGTGACGAAGAGCTCGCCGTAAAAGGTTACGTCGATGCAAGCTTTGACACAGATCCGGACGACTCTAAGTCGCAAACCGGATACGTATTTATTCTTAATGGGGGTGCAGTAAGCTGGTGCAGTTCCAAGCAAAGCATCATAGAAGATTCTACATGTGAAGCGGAGTACATGGCTGCCTCGGAGGCGGCTAAGGAGGGTGTCTGGATGAAGCAGTTCATGACGGATCTTGGAGTGGTGCCAAGCGCACTGAATCCAATAACCTTGTTCTGTGACAACACTGGTGCCATTGCCTTAGCAAAGGAACCACGGTTTCACAAGAAGACCAGACACATCAAACGACGCTTCAACCTCATCCGCGACTACGTCGAGGGAGAGGACGTGAATATATGCAAAGTGCACACGGATCTGAATGTAGCGGACCCGCTGACTAAACCTCTTCCACGGCCAAAACATGATCAACACCAGAACTGTATGGGTGTTAGATTTATTACAATGTAATTCACATGGTGATGTGAGGGCTAGATTATTGACTCTAGTGCAAGTGGGAGACTGTTGGAATTATGCCCTAGAGGCAATAATAAATATAGTTATTATTATAATTCCTGTATCAAGATAATCGTTTATTATCCATGCTATAATTGTATTGAATGAAGACTCATTTACATGTGTGGATACATAGACAAAACACCGTCCCTAGCAAGCCTCTAGTTGGCTAGCCAGTTGATCAAAGATAGTCAGTGTCTTATGATTATGAACAAGGTGTTGTTGCTTGATAACTGGATCACGTCATTAGGAGAATCACGTGATGGACTAGACCCAAACTAATAGACGTAGCATGTTGATCGTGTCATTTTGTTGCTACTGTTTTCTGCGTGTCAAGTATTTATTCCTATGACCATGAGATCATATAACTCACTGACACCGGAGGAATGCTTTGTGTGTATCAAACGTCGCAACGTAACTGGGTGACTATAAAGATGCTCTACAGGTATCTCCGAAGGTGTTAGTTGAGTTAGTATGGATCAAGACTGGGATTTGTCACTCCGTGTGAACGGAGAGGTATCTCGGGGCCCACTCGGTAATACAACATCACACACAAGCCTTGCAAGCAATGTAACTTAGTGTAAGTTGCGGGATCTTGTATTACGGAACGAGTAAAGAGACTTGCCGGAAAACGAGGTTGAAATAGGTATACGGATACTGACGATCGAATCTCGGGCAAGTAACATACCGAAGGACAAAGGGAATGACATACGGGATTATATGAATCCTTGGCACTGAGGTTCAAACGATAAGATCTTCGTAGAATATGTAGGATCCAATATGGGCATCCAGGTCCCGCTATTGGATATTGACCGAGGAGTCTCTCGGGTCATGTCTACATAGTTCTCGAACCCGCAGGGTCTGCACACTTAAGGTTCGACATTGTTTTATGCGTATTTGAGTTATATGGTTGGTTACCGAATGTTGTTCAGAGTCCCGGATGAGATCATGGACGTCACGAGGGTTTCCGGAATGGTCCGGAAACGAAGATTGATATATAGGATGACCTCATTTGATTACCGGAAGGTTTACGGAGTTACTGGGAATGTACCGGGAATGACGAATGGGTTCCGGGAGTTCACCGGGGGGGGGGGGGGGGGCAACCCACCCCGGGGAAGCCCATAGGCCTTGAGGGAGGCACACCAGCCCTTAGTGGGCTGGTGGGACAGCCCACAAGTGCCCTATGCGCCATAGAGATAAAAATCAAAGAGAAAGAAAAAAAAGGGAGGAGGTGGGAAGGAAGGGGGACTCCCTCCCACCAAACCAAGTCCAACTCGGTTTGGGGGGGGAGTCCTCCCCCCTTGGACTCGGCCGACCCCCTTGGGGCTTCTTGAGCCCCAAGGCAAGGTCCCCTCCCTCCCACCTATATATACGGAGGTTTTAGGGCTGATTTGAGACGACTTTTCCACGGCAGCCCGACCACATACCTCCACGGTTTTTCCTCTAGATCGCGTTTCTGCGGAGCTCGGGCGGAGCCCTGCTGAGACAAGGTCATCACCAACCTCCGGAGCGCCGTCACGCTGCCGGAGAACTCTTCTACCTCTCCGTCTCTCTTGCTGGATCAAGAAGGCCGAGATCATCGTCGAGTTGTACGTGTACTGAACGCGGAGGTGCCCTCCGTTCGGTACTAGATCGTGGGACTGATCGCGGGATTGTTCGCGGGGCGGATCGAGGGACGTGAGGACGTTCCACTACATCAACCGCGTTCTCTAACGCTTCTGCTGTACGGTCTACAAGGGTACGTAGATCACTCATCCCCTCTCGTAGATGGACATCACCATGATAGGTCTTCGTGCGCGTAGGAAATTTTTTGTTTCCCATGCGACGTTCCCCAACATGACCAAGTTTGTGAGGGTTTGGAAGTCTGCCATGAAGACTTACCACGAGTGTTGGGCAAGGACTGTGTGTCCCTAGCTCAAGGAGAATACGGTAGGGACTGTGTGTCCCGGTACTGGGTGTCCTTTGGTTTCAATACCAAGCCGCTCCAAACCAGATGTACAACTGTCACAGGAGTTGGAACTGGGTCATCAACAACAGTCTTCACTGAGAAACGGGTTCTAATTCCTCAACTCTTTACTTTTCTTGTATTGTGTGTTGATGACTTTCACTGTGACTGTTTGAAGAATTTGCTGAAGACTTTCTCCGAATTTCCTCAACCCCAAATTCTTCACAATAGTTAATCATCATCTGTATTCTGCGTGCCTGCTTACTGTGCAATCTGTTTTCACATTCTTCACTCTGAAATACTGCTGTTGTGTACGTTTGCACGTCTGATCCTTTACTGTTTCCGCTGTAAGTTAGTCATGAGTGAGGAATTTCCTCAAAAGGAATTTCCTCAGTGATGAAATTCTAAAAATCTCCTATTCACCCCCCTCTAGTCGATATAACGCACTTTCAATTGGTATCAGAGCAAGGTACTCCCTTGTTCTGTGTGATTTTGGTTTAACCACCTGGAGTTTTAGTTATGTCGACTGCAGGCATGTTTAAGGTGACTGCAGCATGTCCTACCTACGAAGGAAATAACTTTCCCTTCTGGAAGAACAAAATGCAAATGCATTTACAAGCTATTGATAATGATCTCTCGTATATTGTGGAAAATGGAGTCCCCGTCATCTCTGCCAGTGTCACTGCGGCTGATGTGAAGAAATTCAAGCAACTCGATTCTCAAGCGAAGAACATCATCTGTGGTCATCTGAGCCCTGGCCAGTTTGGAAGAGTAAGTGCCTTGGGCTCTGCAACACTGATATGGGAGAGACTGTGCAAGGTAAATGAAGGAGTATCAACCCAACGTGACTCTCGTGTTGATATTCTTCGCAATCTCTTCAATCGCTTCAAGAGACATGACAATGAAAGCTGCCAAGACACCTTTGATCGCCTCACTGACATATCAAATGAACTGCAAGCACTGGGAGCTCGAGACATCACTGATCACGAAGTTGTGAAGAAACTGCTGAGATCTTTGGATTCTTCATTTGATACTTTAGTTTTGATGATTCAAGAGAGACCAGATTACAAGATGCTTGATCCAGCTGATATACTAGAAAGGCTAAATACTCATGAATTCCAGCTAGAAGAAAAGAGAGATCTATATGGACCAAGCTATTCCAGACCACGTGCACTGAAGGCTAGAGCAATTTCCTCATCTGAAGACGAAGACACAGATGACAGCATTTGTGACCCTGAAGAATTTGGACACGAGCTTGCAATGCTTGTGAGGAAATTCCAGAGATTTACACGACGTGGCCAGTTCGGTAAATCTTCAAGAAGAGACATGAGGAAATCAGAATCTGCATCTGAGGACTACAAGAAACGAACCTGTCACAAGTGCAAGAAATCAGGTCATTACATTGCTGATTGTCCCCGTTGGGGAAAGGAATCAAAGAAGAAGAAATACAAGGATGACAGTTCTGATGACTCGAAGAAGAAGAAGAAATCTTCAAAATCCTCATCTTCAAAGCCCTCATCGCACAAGAAGACCAGTTTCAGAAAGGCTCGGGCACTTATTGGCAAGGAAATGGACTCCGAGGCAGAATCAGAGGAATGTGATGAAGAAGTGGGTTCTGATGAAGACTCAGAATCAGGACAGGCTAGTCTTGCACTAGCAACCACTTTCATCAGCAAGTCAATCTTCAATCTTGAAGAAAATGATTGCACCATCCATACTGATGACTATGCTGATGACATCGCTCCAACCTATTGCTTCATGGCAAAAGGTCCAAAGGTATCAAATAATGCCTCCTCCTCTGATTCAAGTGACTGTGAACCTAATGATTATAAGAAACCCAGTTATAGTAAACTTGCTATCATTGCCACTAAACAACAAACTGCTCTGGAAAGGCTTCAGAAACTGCTAGACAAGAGTGATGATCTGTTGAATGATGAAATGAACCTTACCCAAATCCTCACTGATGACATGAAAAGTCTTCAGTCTAGTTTTGATAATCTTCAGAATCATTATGATACACTCCTCACTGATCATGAGAAGCTTTCCTATGAATTTCTTCAAAGGAAGCTTGATCTTGAGAAGCTGAGGATGTCTCATGATGATCTTCGTATGGAAAATGATTCATTACTAGCTCAACAGATCAGCGCTAGTCAAGTTGAATTTATTCCTCCATGTCTTAAATGCATTGAACGCGAAACTGCTAATTCCTCACCAGAATCATCAAATGCTACCATTGCTACAAATTCTTCAACTGCACCTGTTGTGTCTATTTCCTCACTTGAGGAAAACACAAATGTTACTGATGAATATGCAGGATTGAAGGAATTGTACGTGACATGCATGTACAAAAGCCTCAAAGGACATTAAACCCTTTGTGATGTGCTAAAAAAGCAGATCTTGAACAGGAACCCGAGGAAGGAAGGAATTGCCTTTGAGAAGAAATTAAATGCTGATGGATCTTATTGGAAACCTGAGCAGTATCCCAAAACCTCATGGGTTGCTGCTACTGGGCCTCCTTTTGATCCATTTAATATAACTGGCTTTGCATGTGAATTATCCTATTCCTCAGATGAGTCATTTGATTCCAACTATAAACTGTTCAAAAATCAATCTGGTGAAGTATTTGCTCGATATGTTGGAACTAACTGCAGGAATGACCCTCCTCCGAGGAAAATCTGGGTTCCCAAAAGTTGTCTTGAAAATCTTCAGGTGAATGTACTCATGACACCACCACTGAAGAATCTGAACCCCAGATCAAATTCCTCAGGAGGACCAAAGTCTTCAAGAGGATCGAAGTCCTCAACTGGTCAAAACTATGCTCGTACCCGTGCTTATGCGTCTGACATGCAGGGAAACTATAAGGAATATGAATATGAGCGTTATTCCTCAAATCATTATGTTCATAAATCCTCAAACCAGTTCTCTGCATATTCATATGAGTACTTTAATCCCCCTACTGTTAAGAGAAGTGCATTA
This sequence comes from Hordeum vulgare subsp. vulgare, assembly GCF_904849725.1. NCBI lineage: Eukaryota > Viridiplantae > Streptophyta > Magnoliopsida > Poales > Poaceae > Hordeum > Hordeum vulgare. Next base: position 565,363,886 of record NC_058522.1, on the reverse strand, counting down.
GCTTCAATGCCACCTTTCTCATATGGTGCTCGCAGGATGATGAACGCTTTGCCACCCCTTCAGATGTGGGTGGTGAAGAAATCAAACTAATCACTTCAGCAGGTCAGGTCTCCAGATGAAAATCATCATCTGAAGAATTTGCTGGAGACCTGAAGAAATGCTTGATAGGACGCAAGCTAATGATTGATGAAATAGAAATGTTTCACACATCCTTACATTTCTGTTATGATGAAATTACTGATCGGATGAAATTAGTATCATATTCTTCAAATCTGAAGCATATGAGATGGTAAGCTGTACTAATTCATCTGCAGGATGACAAACCCAAAAATACTGAGTGGGTTCTCGATAGTGGCTGCACACATCACATGACTGGTGATAAAAGCTTACTGATGAATATGCCACTAACTCCATCACCTCTGAAGCAAATCACATATGTTGATAAAGGTAAAAGAAAGGTATTGGGACTTGGCAAAGTGGCTATTTCCAAGGATAGGCATATGGACAAAGTGATGCTTGTTGAATCCCTTGGTTTTAACCTTATGTCAGTCTCAATGCTTTGTGATCTTGATATGATTGTTATCTTTGGTAGATATAGATGTGTAGTCATCATGGAATCTGACAGATCCAAAGTCTTCGAAGGTGTAAGAAGACGGGATTTGTACATTGTTGATTTCTCTACAGGTCCTCAACCAACCACTTGCTTACTAGCAAAAACCTCAGAAGGATGGCTGTGGCACCGAAGACTAGGTCATGCAGGCATGAGGAATTTGCACACGCTCGCTAAGAAGAAGCATGTCATCGGCATCGAATCAGTCAAATTCCTCAAGGATCATCTCTGTGGTGCTTGTGAATCTAGGAAAATGACCAGATCCAAGCATCCCTCCAAAACCATCATGACCACTACACGTCCATTCGAATTGCTTCATATGGATTTATTTGGACCTACTCGCTATGCCACACTAACCAATGCAGCATCTTTATATGACTTCGTCATAGTTGATGATTATTCCAGATACACTTGGGTGCATGTTATAGTGTATAAAACTGAAGTGCAGGAAATCTTCAAACGATTTTCTTCAAGGGCCTCGACGAACTTTGGCATCAAGATCAAACACATCAGGAGTGATAATGGAACCGAGTTCAAAAACACTGGTCTTGATGATTATCTTGATGAACTTGGTATTACTCATGAATTGTCTGCTCCTTATACTCCTCAGCAGAATGGTGTCGTCGAAAGGAAGAACATGACTCTGGTTGAAATGGCAAGAACTATGCTTGAAGAATATCAAACTCCTCGTCGCTTTTGGCCTGAAGCAATCAACACGGCATGCCATATCATCAACAGGGTATATCTTCACAAATTCCTCAAGAAAACCTCATATGAACTCCTCACTGACAAGAAACCCAATGTAACTTATTTCAAAGTCTTCGGTGCAAAATGCTGGATTAGAGATCCTCACCATAGCTCAAAATTTGCACCTAAGGCACATGAAGGTTTTATGCTCGGTTATGGAAAGGACTCGCACACCTACAGAGTCTTCAACAACTATCACAACAAAGTTGTTGAGACTGTAGATGTGCGGTTCGATGAAACTAATGGCTCGCAAAGAGAGCAATTGCCTTCTGATCCAGATAAACTGTCTCCTGAGGAAGCAATAAAGCTCAAGCCTACTGAAGACATTGTTCCATCTGAGGAAATTGATGAAGAAACGATCCCCATCGCTGATAAAAACCAAGAAGATTCTCCTGAGGAAATTGCAACAGCACCACTTCCTCAGCCCAGACAAAATCCTCAACCAGCTCATCCGAGGATTGCAAACGAAGTAGAACTTGACAAAATCCTCAACGACATCAACGCGCCAGGTCCTCTCACTCGCTCAAAAGCTTCACACTTAGTTAACTTTGGTGGGCATTTCTCCTTTGTATCCATCACAGAACCCTCAAAAAAGTTGCTGAGGCTTTTCTGGAACCGGAGTGGATCCAAGCTATGCAAGACGAACTTCTTCAATTCAAGCTGAATGACGTATGGGAGCTCGTCAAATGACCAGATCCTCGCAAGCACAACATCATCGGCACCAAGTGGATATTCCGAAACAAGCAAGATGAGGACGGTCAAGTGGTGAGGAACAAGGCACGACATGTAGCCCAAGGCTACACCCAGGTTGAAGGAATAGATTTCGATGAAACTTTTGCACCTGTTGCTAGACTTGAAGCTATTCGAATACTACTTGCTTATGCTAATCATCATAACATCACCTTATATCAAATGGATGTGGAAAGTGCATTCCTCAATGGTAAGCTTGAGGAAGAAGTATATGTTGCTCAGCCCCCAGGTTTTGAGGATCCAAAGAATCCAGACAAAGTCTTTACACTCAAAAAGGCTCTGTATGGTCTCAAGCAAGCCCCTCGGGCATGGTATGATACATTGAAGGAATTCCTCATGAAGAAAGGCTTCAAACCTGGTTCACTCGATCCAACTATTTTCACAAAATCCTATGATAATGAACTATTTGTATGTCAAATATATGTTGATGATATCATATTTGGTTGTACTGACAAAAGATACAGTGATGAATTTGCCTACATGATGAGTGAAGAATATCAGATGTCCATGATGGGGGAGCTGAAAATCTTCTTAGGTCTTCAAATTCGTCAACAAAGCAATGGAATCTTCATTTCACGGGAGAAATACCTCAAGGATGTTCTGAGGAAATTCGACATGCACGAATGCAAAGGTGCCAAGACTCCAATGCCTACCAACGGCCACCTCGGCACTGATGAAAATGGTAAAGATTTCGATCAGCAGGTATACCGTTCTATGATTGGCTCCTTATTGTATCTATGTGCATCTAGGCCAGATATAATGCTTAGTGTTTGCATGTGTGCACGTTTTCAAGCAAAACCGAAGGAATAGCACCATAAGGCTGTGAAACATATTCTTCGATACTTAGCTCACACACCAACACTAGGATTATGGTATCCCAAGGGCTCCAATCTTCATCTGGTAGGGTATTCTGATTCTGACTATGCTGGTGACCGTGTGGATCGCAAGTCAACTTCTGGCACATGCCATTTCCTCGGAAGATCACTAGTTTGCTGATCCTCAAAGAAGCAGAACTGCGTATCACTCTCCACTACCGAAGCTGAGTACATTGCTGCTGGTTCTTGCTGTGCTCAATTGCTGTGGATGAAGCAAACCCTCAAGGACTACGGCATCAACATGAAGAATGTACCTCTCTACTGTGACAATGAGAGTGCTATCAAGATTGCATACAACCCAGTACAACACTCGAAGACCAAGCACATCCAGATTCGGCATCATTTTCTTCAGGACCATGTCCTCAAGGGCAATATCCTCATCGACCATGTGAAGACTGATGATTAACTGGCAGATATCTTCACTAAGCCCTTGGATGAGAAAAGGTTTTGCAAGTTGCGGTGTGAGCTAAATATCTTAGAGTCTTCAAATGTTTTGTAAAAACATGCACACATCCTAACACTTATGCAAAGTTGATGACTTAGATGTGCAACACATGATGAAACGATTTTCTTCAACTGATGAAGAAAGTCACTCTGAATGTGAAGAAATTAACGAAGAAATTGATTCTCAGGGCCCTACGACAATTGTACGCGGCGTCTGTAATCAACATTCTTATATGGTGGGTAACACCACCGCCCAATGTGAAATTCCTCAAGTTGTTTTTCTTCAAATGATCAATTTCCTCACAATGCATTTTTCTTCAAAACAACTGTTCTTCATTGTGATGATCTATTACAAAATCTTCAAAAACACTTGATGACTTTCATTTGCCTAGGTAGACTGTTATTTCTAGTCCTCAACAACATTCACTTATTGCTATTTCTTCAAGTTGATGTTTGTGCTAAGTGAATGTGATCGGACCCTACTTTCCCTCTATGCTATACTTATCGAGTCTATTCAATTCTTCATATGCGTTCTACTTGAAACTTAGTTCAAAATCCTCAGTGCATCCTTGTCAGCTAATGATTTTGTAACGAAAATCCTCAAATCTTCAAAAATTGTTTTCTTTAAAGGAACAGTAACTGAACCCCCACTTCCCACGATCGGATAACCACGATCTCCACTATCTCCACCGCATCGTACGGGAGCTACACGTGTCCTGCGGAGACGTAGAGGCAGGGGCTATTTGGTCCGAAACTTTCGCGCCAAACAGTAACTTTTGGGCTATAAATATGTCCTTATCCCCCTCGATATCCTCTTCTTCGCCTCATCGCTCTCCTGCCATAGCACACTCCACCGAACCCTAGCGCCACCGCTGGTAGTCTTGTCACCGGTAAGGAAGAGCTTCACTGCCTCGACCTTTTCGTCGCCAGAATCACGCCGGAGTCGGACCATCTTCGTCCGCCGCCGCCGTAGACGTCCTCTGCCGCCAAGTTAGGGTGCATTGGACACTCGAACGAAGAGCCTCTCCAACACTACTTTGTGTGTTCTTCGTACGCACCTTCCAGGGTAAATATATCCCATTTTTACAGCAGATTAGATCTGAAATTTTACATCTTCTATGTGAAATCTGTTTTTCCTCAAGATACGATGCGCACATGATTCCTCAAACACTACCTATCACCACAATCATTGATGAACTAGCTAAGCATCTAAGATTTTCACGATATTCCTCAATTGTGCGCGGATCTATACAACTCTGGAACCCAAGAACAGTATGCTTAGGCAAATTCCTCAACCACTGATTATATTCCTCAAACTGTCAAACATTTTCATGTTCTTCAAATCTGAGAACGCATATGACCTCTCCAAATTCCTCGCAACTATACTCTGTTCACAGGTACACACATGTCAGCTGATGAATCTCTCGGTTCTCATCACATTAACTCATTTGCAGCGTTTCTGGAAGAAACTCTTCAAGGCTCATCAGAATCCTCAAGAGTTCAAAATCATCAGCAAAATCCTCAATTGAAGAAAATGGAGGAAGACAGAAAACAGAAGGGAGGAAAGAAACTTGAGCAAAACACAGCTGCTAATATCTCTGAGGACATTTACTTGGACTATTGTACGCCTGATGAACATGAGACAATGGCCAAGAGAAAGATAAGGCTGCAGAAGATTGAACGCCAATGGGCGAAGGAATGGAAGGAGTACAGGTTTGTGACTCCCAAATATGCGAAGAAATTCGCTTTGAAGCCTCGTGGCAGAAGGGCCCCACTTGAGGAACATCAAGCAGCACATCCATCAAGCCTCAAAACCATTGATGACTATCCAGATGAAAAGGGAAAGCATCTGGCCAAGCTCAAGAGGCAAGCAGAAGCTGCAGTGAAGAAATTCAATGAATCCTCAGCTGCTGCCTCCGGTGCTGCTCATTCCTCAGCTGCAGAAACCTCAGACTCAGAGATTCCTCAAATGCAGTCTGCGCCATCAAAGCCAAAGGCTCAAAAGCCTCAAGAGAAGTCTGCTCAGACTTCTGTCACAAAACCCTGAGCACCAAAACCCTCATTACCAAAACCTTCAACACCAAAACCATCAGCGCCAAAACCCTCTGCACCAATCTCCTCAGTATCAAAATCCTCAGCTCAAGCTCCAAAGCCTCAAGAGAAACCAGTACCGAAGCATGTCGTGAAGCCTACGACCGCCAGCTCCAGCTCCTCACTCCCAGCTGCAACTAGCTCGGAGACAAAATCTTCAACACCACTTGTGAAGACTTTCGCAACTACTGAACGTGCACCTCTGCCCAGCCCGAGCAAAATCATCGCAGTCCCATCTGCATCAGAGGGAAGTGATGAATATGATGATGAAACTCTGCAAGCCATCATCAGAAACAAGCAAGAAAGGATTGCTCAAGCATCAGGCAGTGCTATTCCTTTGGCCATGGACCCCAAGGTCCTCCTTGACTACATCAATATATGGTATGAGGATCCAAACACTCCCATTGATGATTTGAAACTTCCTCCTGGCATCAGCCACATGGTGGCCACCTTCATAAATGAAGCCAAGTGGAAAGAACAGCAGGCTCGACAGGCAAAGGTTGCAAAGGCCAAAAAGGATAAATTCCTCAGGCAGAATCTCCTCAAGCTGACTCCCGATGCACTCGTGTCAACCCAGGCAGAGCTGCAGGTACTGACTGACAAGTACACAAAGCTGTCAGGTCGCAAAAGAATCAAGAGCAATTTCATCAAGCTAGGCACTAGTGTTGTTGATGACTACAACAAGAGAACCGCACCCCCAGCACCAACTCCTCAGCCCTTGGTTGAGCAGCCAGCAGATGCATCTCCTGATGAGGAGGAAACTCCTCAAGCTGAGGAAAAACACCAAGAGCGCCGTGTTGATGAACCGACCATTGAAGAAATCATCACGGAAACTACAACTGATGAAATTGCAACCACTGATGAGACTGCTCCTGATCCAGCTGCTTCATCAAAGCAGGCTGATGACTCTGTTCCAGCTGGTTCCTCACTACCAGCTGAAGAATCTGCAGAAAGAACACCTTCACGAAAAGCTTCAAAGGTGAAGAAGATAATTCCGTCTGCATCAGACGTGAAGAAAACAAGGGCTGCTGAAAAGGAAGCAAAGAAGAGAAAAGCCTCCTCAGCAGTAGAAGAGACAGAGGCAAAGCGCCTCAAAGAAGCTGAAGAAACTGCTCCTCTGGATCCAGTGCCTCTCAATGTCGCCCCTTCATATGAGATGGTCGTCATTGATGACCCAATTACAAGGGCAGATGAGGAAATGAAGGATGTCGCCTCTGAGGAACACATTGATGAGGAAATTCAGATTGACGACAGTCCTCAACCTCTTATTCCTCAGACAGAGACTGCTCAAGCATCAGCTACACCAGCTGATGAAACTGCTTCTGCCACAAAGCCAGCTGAGGAAAAACAAGCTGAGGAAAATGTACATTCTGAGCAGACTCCTCAAGATGAGGAACAGGCTGACCCAACTCCTCAAAATGAAAAGGAAGCAGAAATTCCTCAGCCTGAAGCTCAGCCAGAGAAAGCATCATCTCCCCAGCAAGAAGTACCAGCTGATGAAATTCCTCAACTTGAGGAAAATGTTGAAGAAAATGTACCCGCCCAAGACAATGAATTCATTGTGCTCAACCCAGAGACTGCCATTGTTGTCTCCTCCCCCATTCCTCAGCAAAATCTCAAACCAGTTCAGCATCAGCCCGCCTTCTCCAAGCATCCAAAGTTTCAAAAAGAAAATTTCTTTGAGGAACGCATGTATTTCATCGGAGAGAACCCTTATGACAAGCCTCAAATGAGGCATCTGAAGTTTTGGACAAGGACTCAGATGAACTACTATGCCTCTGTGCTCTGTGGACGCAACAAGATATTCCAGCACATGCACATTCCTCATGTTGAGCTTGAAGAAATACCTTGCATGGAACCAGTCCTCAGTGTACTCCACGATGCAGGTTTGCTTCCTATGTGCTCCGACATATCAGACTGGAACAGTGAGCTTATTCTTCAGTTTTATGCCACTCTTCATATATCTGGCAACCCTGAAGACATCAACACTTGGGTGTTTGATTGGATGACCCAAAACACTCACTACAAGGCTCCTGCTTCTGAACTCCTCAGAGAACTGCCCGTACCAATTCCCTCAGATGGGGCAGTGAAGCTTTATGGTGAGCGTGAGCTGCCAAATGGAATGATGAAAGTCCTCATGAAGCCTTTGGCTGCAGGAAAACCCTCAAGAACCACATTCCTCGTCCATGAGCTCAAGTACACACCTCGCTCTGTCTACAGAATCCTCTGCAGTGTGCTCGCGCCAATCAAAGGCCATGACAATGAAGAAGATGTTGTAGGCCTCATGAAGAATATCCTCTTCAACATCATTCACGGTATTCCTATTAATATCCATGATTTCTTCTTGAGGACTTTGGCTGACAATGCAACGTGCCCATATGATCACAAGATTTATGCCCCGTGGATCATGAGATTCATCAGGACAAGGACAGGCATCAACTTCCACGCTGATTTCCAAAACCATGTTGGTTATATGCCTCCTATCCGGGTCAACAAGAAGACTTTCGAGCCCATTGAAGAAAAAGGAAAAATCTGTGATTGAAGAAGGCAGCAGGCCCCTTGATGGCCAGTTCAAAGAGTCAGAAGCATATTCTTCATGGGACGATACTGAGACTCGTCCAGCAAGACCAGTTCCTCCTCGCGTTCTAAACACCAGAGAGCTCCTCCTCAGTCTTCACCAGAAGGTGGATCGCAATCACAAATGGGTCAAACGCCAGTTTGGTGCCATTCTGAAAACCCTCACTGAAACACAGAACTCTGTGAAGATTAACCATCACTATCTGCATGAGGTTTTCGATCGCACCTGGGCTACACTTGCACATCTGAAGACTCAGAGTGAGCTTGAAGAAATGGACTTTGAGCAGGACTTTGACTGGTCGTGGCCACCCAAGAAGAAGTTCAGGCCCATTCCAGTGCCAGACCTTGAAGATAGCTCCTTTTCTTCATTCCGCACCATGGAATCTGATGAGGAACAACTCGACACTTCAACCGGCCCCAGGAAGAAGACTACTCCCAAGAAGCATCACGGCTCTTCCTCGACCGCCAAGAAATAAAGTCTTCACGGGCGTTAGTCCTTAGTTTGTCCCTTTTTGTCACTTGATGACAAAGGGGGAGAAACTCGAGAGTTAGTCTTCAAGCGGGATATTTTTGGGGCTTATAAACTATATTAAGTTACAAACTCTTGGCTCTTCTGAAGTTTTTATGTAATGAGTTGTAACTTAAGCCCGATGGTACTCTGACGCTTTTGAACGTTTTTCTTCGCATGCTTATTCCTCAAGTTTTAATGCACACATCCTGAAATTCGATACCATTTGCCATCATGCATCTTCATTTTCTTCATATGATATGTTATATGTATGCATGATTTACAAGACTCAGGGGGAGATCTCCATGATATAAATCATCAATGTGCATTTGAGGTGAAAAGCAAAATCCTCAAGATATGCACATCTTCAGGGGGGAGTCTCTCTGAATCTTGTTTTCAAATTCCTCAAATGAGTATTTACACTTCATATTTTTAATCCCTATTGAAGACTTAACCTAATTGTCATCAACCACCAAAAAGGGGGAGATTGTAAGTGCATCTAGTGCCCCTTAGTGATTTTGGTGGTTTGAAGACTTATAGGTTAAGTATCTAATGTGTTTGTGAGTGTACAGAGGATCTATAAGTCATTGAGGAGTTTGAGATATTTGAAGAATATCGACCCCTAAAAATGTATATCTTCAGTTGAAGAAATTGGTCTGAAGCTGAAAAATGAATCGCGAGGAATCTGTGATGAAATTGATATTCCTCATGAAGATACTGATATTGAGAAGACCGGTGGTTCCTGAAGAAAATCATTCTGAAGAAATTGAAGCGTGAAGATTTATGTTTTCTGTTTTTACATTCTTCGCATTTGATGAATAGGAACACCGTACTATTAAAGGGGGTTGAAGTTACACTTCGGAATAAATTTCCTCATGATGCTCAACCCAAGCCTAATCCTACCAAAAGCCTCAAGTGAGGAATATGAGTGACATGAGGACTCTCACAGTTGAGGGTTCCGACCGTTTCGATAACCATGCCAAGTCATTGGTATTATCCACTCCAACGGTCATATTATTTAAGGGCATTAGTGTCAAATCATGTCGGGATGCTCCCAGGCTATAAATAGCCACCCCCCACAACCACTAGCTGGTTGGCTGCTCCGTTCGAAACTGACACTTGTCATAAGAGCAACCCAAATTCCTCAGAGCTTTCGAGAGTAATTCATCAGTGAGGAAATACCCCATACACCGAAACCACAAACCAAACCTAGTGATTGAGCATCACTGAAGAAGTTGTTCCTGTGTGGGACTGAAGCCTTTTACCTTTGAGGACTGTGCATCCTCCAGACGGTTAGGCGTCGTGGTCTAGAGCTTTCCAGCAGTCAATTGTGGATCGCCGGGTGACCAAGTTTGTGAGGGTTTGGAAGTCTGCCTTGAAGACTTACCACGAGTGTTGGGCGAGGACTGTGTGTCCCTAGCTCAAGGAGAATACGGTAGGGACTGTGTGTCCCGGGACTGGGTGTCCTTTGGTTTCAATACCAAGCCGCTCCAAACCAGATGTACAACTGTCACAGCAGTTGGAACTGGGTCATCAACAACAGTCTTCACTGAGAAACGGGTTCTAATTCCTCAACTCTTTACTTTTCTTGTATTGTGTGTTGATGCCTTTCACTGTGAATGTTTGAAGAATTTGCTGAAGACTTTCTCCGAATTTCCTCAACCCCAAATTCTTCACAATAGTTAATCATCATCTGTATTTTGCGTGCCTGCTTACTGTGCAATCTGTTTTCACATTCTTCACTCTGAAATACTGTTGTTGTGTACATTTGCACGTCTGATCCTTTACTGTTTCCGCTGTAAGTTAGTCATCAGTGAGGAATTTTCTCAAAAGGAATTTCCTCAGTGATGAAATTCTAAAAATATCCTATTCACCCCCCTCTAGTCGATATAACACACTTTCACACTCGTGCTGATCTAGTAAATGACCTACCGGCGGAGGACTCAGTGATAGGTTGTTATAGCCTACCGCCAAGGGTCCTGGCGGTAGGAGGCCTTATACCAGTTTTGTGTGCTGTAACCTGGAATTGAACATATTTTTCGATAGGGTTGCACACCCTACCGCTAGGTACCTTGACAGTAGGGTGTGATCATAGTGCATTTTTTACACACAACTTGTATTTCTTCTTTAATTTTTTTGCCACAACAATATTACAGGCTTAAAAACAAAAAATATGTAGATCGACACAATATAACATGTATCATATCTCAATATACGAATAATAATTCAACTAAGAAACATAGCACACATCCAAATAGTAGTAAATAGTTTCACATAGCAAATAGTTCAACAAATACCAAATAGTTTCACGAAGCCAACATTAAAATTTTAACTAGTTCAACGACAGTAAGTTCGCTTGCTCCTTCTCTTCTTGGAGATACGGTCCTCATTGTTCTTTGAACGGGTCCCACCCGCATTCTTCTTGCGTTGAGGAGGACGCGCTCTCTGAAACGGGGATGGACTTGCCCAATCCTTCTTCGGCGCATTCCTCTTCTCAAGCTAGGTTGTGTGAGTTGGTGGAGGTCCTTCATCATCGTCGTACTCCTTCTCCTCATCGCATTGTTCCTCTTCTTCTGCTCGCTCCTCGTCATCCTCTTCATCTTCACCTTCTTCCTCATTGTCCTCCTCCTCGTCCTCCTCAACCATCCTAGACGACGAGGTAGCATGGCTCGATGAAGAGAGGCTACGCAATGGAGATGCAAGAGCATAAGCATGAGCAGATCTAGCGCACCCAAGCAGGCCCACCAGCTTGCGACATTTGTTGACGAACTTCTGCAATAAGAATGAAACAAGAACATAATATGGATCAAGTTTATGGTTACAAACAAAACATGAACATAAGAAAGAATGTAAGTGTAGGAGGCTTCATGTTACCTTCACCGTTTCTCTCAACTTCTTCTCACTAACTCGAGTCCCAGGGATAGAACTTAGCGCATGTGAGCCTTCAAAAATGCTTTTGTTCACCTCCGAAGACTACAAAAGAATAAATGAATAACACTCACTAAAGTAGATTTCATCCAACCGTCGGTTCAAAACAGATAAACACAACTTACCCTTATGTTCGTGAGGGGTGCATTCTCCCTAAATCCGCCTTCTAGATCTCTGATGTTGTCATGGTAGGCTTCATTCTTGGAGCCGTCATCATACAGTGCTTCGACGTCTGTTGTCGTCCACTGGGGCCTCGGGCACAGATGATGCTTGATGCCATCGTCGTACCATCGCATGCGATCCTCATAGTTATACTAGTCGATCACTTTCTTCCCCACATCTTTGCGAGTTTTCCACTCGTTCCATTCCTGCATGTATTGGTCATGTGTCTCTCCCCAGTCTATGATCGACTGATTATTCCGCCTTCTCATCCTGCAAGGCATACGAAAGAATGTAAAACATCATATGAAAGAATGTAAAACATCAAAACGAAAACACAGAAATAGAGAACAATGCACTCACAAGTGTAGGTCGGAGCCACCAATGTCGAACTGACCGCCCGGTGTGGTACGTTGCGCCCTACCAAATTGTGCGGCAGCGCGATGTGCCAAGTGGTACTCGACGACATAGACACAAATCATGGGCTCGATGCACCGCGAGAGAAGCCTATCATGCATGCACATCCGTTCAGCTCGAACCCCCACTCTCGTTGATTATAAGGCCGCCAATTAACCTAGTACAAATTTTTTGTTAGCTCACGTGAAAGTGACTGTTGAAAATATTCATAATCTAGTACGTATACCTCGAAAGCCGTCAAAGCATCAAGCTCGTTGGTGAAGACCTTGTAGAAAGCCTTGGATGTGCCCGTGTAGATACCCACCACATCCCAAGCGTACGCGATGATTGGGTATCGAGCTTCGTCATCATCTTCGCCATCATCAGTCCATGGACGTCGTGCCTATTTTTCCGGACGGCCCACCGAGATTCGCTCCCACGTCCAAATGGAGAGGTCTCAGACACATCCACACATACCGGATGTTTCTTTCGTCCTCTAGGTTGCATCATCAAGATACAAAACATGTATTGATGATCAGATAACATAATTTAAAGCAGCATACGTCAATAAAAAACAATGAGATATTCTCTTACCGAACGATATACGTAGGTGAGGCCAGCAGACCCCCAGTTATACGTACCCTGCATCCCAGTCCTTTAGGAAGTCGAGATACATCCATAGGGCATTATCCCCTGAACAGTCTGGAAACACAACCTCTATGAGAAGAAACCACAGGTAGGCCCTCATGTACTGCTACACCATCCCGGGGTCGGCATCTTCCGAGCATTTGCTCCGGTGGTTCAGGAGCCAGGGCAGCGGCACACCGGTTTTTGGGTTACTCCTAGCAGGGGGGCAATCGTCGATGAGGGCGCTAACCCTATCCAACCAGTTCTTCCTCTCCACTCAATCAGTGAGAGCACGACCCTCACTCGGTAGGGTCGTAATCATCCCCCAATCCTCGAGGGTCATCGTCATCTCCCCACATGGAAGATGAAAATTGTGCATCTCTCGCCACCACCGGTTGATCAAAGCTGTGAGAGCTGAGTCGATGAGCGTCGACAGTCTACGCTTGAACTCCAGGACGAACCCCAACAGTCGGGCTCTCCTGTAGTATGTCGTGTAGCGCTCATCGTACTGCATCTTAACGGTTGTCCCGTGACCCGTCATCCGCAGTGGCGGGAGCATCTGTCAAAATGAAGACCCAAATAATTAGTAACTTATTTTCATCAATTCCAAAGATTTGCTTCAAGCAACATGGTAATTACCACTACATTCTCAATGAAACGGACACGATAACCCTTGTCGAACGCAGTGTCAAGCATGGCATACTTAGTGCCGATGTTGTCCGGAAGAGGTGGCCTCCCAAATAAAATTGCACAAACATAAGCATAAGCATAAACATAATTCAACAAAAAATAGTAAAAATTATTCATTCATTCATTTGTAAACATGATTCATAAGCATGATTCATTCATTCATTTTGCATAAGAACCTTTTAACATTATTCATTCATTTCTTCAATTTGTAAAAAATAAGTAAATACATGCAATCTTTCTCCAACATCCACTATATGCATATGGTTAATTCATATCACAAGAATTCGTCACAACAAAACAAACCTAGGGTTCATAGAAAACATTCATAAACATCCACTAGGAGTTAATTCCTTCAATATGCATCATATCAATATGTTTTTACATGAACTAGGGTTCATCATGTAGTTCATCATGAAAATACATACAATCTCTCTAGTAAGTAAATACAAGTTCATATTCAACCCAATATAACATCTAAAATCAAACTAAAACAAACTAGTATAAAAAAATCTAGTTCAACAATAGGGTGGACTTGAAGCAAATAATGCATCGAATCGAAAGCCATTTGAGGAAAACTAATTGGAGGGATAGGAGGAGCTTACTTTTCTCGTTTCGGAGCCATCTCGATCCGCAAAATGGTGAAGAAACGAAAGAGATTCGAGGAGGAGAGTGGAGGTGATGAGAGAGGGGGGGTTCTATTCTTTCAGCCACCACGGGATGGGGTGGGGAGGAGGGCAAACAGGTGGGCCAGCCTTATATGTGACCAGACCCTACCGTCGGACCCTATGGCGGTAGGATTTCACATCTTACCGCCGAACCCTGTTGCGGTAGGGTTGAGCAGAGCTCACGACGGCCTCCAGTTGGCTGCTGTGCGGATATATTAGTCAGCTACCGCCGGGGACCATGGTGGTAGGCTATCCACTCCTACCACCAAGCTTCGTTGCGGTAAGAAAATGGGTGAGATCTCAACAAAGTTCAAACCGTGGTCAGTTCCAGTTAAACTTAACGAAAAGGGTCAAAACACGAAAATTATCCACGACACGAATTCATAGCTGGTTAGTGCATATCCAACAATCGCACGCTACCACAGTGCACTAAAAAAATTGACGTCGAAGTAACATTTTAGCACGCACGGACGTGTTACGTGTTGTAGCTTTAGTACGCGTTGCAAAATTCAGCACGCTGCAGGTCACGTTCTAGCAGTGTTGCTAAATATACAACCACAAACACATTTCCTACTCAAACATAGAGCCAAGAAGCTCAAACATATGGAAAATAAATCAACAACAAAATAGTTCAATTATTATTTCAACTCAAATAAATAGTTCATGAAAACTTCAACAAATAGTTCATGAATAACACAACAAATAGTTCATGAATAAATACAACAAATAGTTTATTTCAATGGAGTAAATAATTTATAATATCAACTCGGACGTTGCCCATTTCATGACCACCACTCCTCGATTAGATCATTTTGAAGCCCATCATGCGTTTCGACATGTCGAATGGCATGATAGGAGGCAACAAATCGGGCCACCCCCGCAGCGCTCCTCCACACTCACACGGATCTTCCCATCAACTCATACTGAGAATAGTTTAAATCTTGTTTACGCTCATTCTCGATGATCATCTTATGCATGATCACACAAACGTTCATGATGTACAAAGTATCTTTTGATTCCGAAATCTAGCCGGTCCTCTCACAATCGCAAACTGTACTTGCAAAATCCCAAAAGCTCTCTCCACATATTTTCTAGCCGCAGCTTCAGCATTGTGAAAATCAACATTTTTCTTACCTTGTAGTGCCTTCAACGGCTTCATAAATGTTTATCACCTTGGGTAGATGCCACCCAAGATAGTTGATACATCTTTAACGTATCGATAATTTATGAAGTATTTATGCCAATATTCTACAACTTTCATATAATTTTGGCAACATTTCATATTATTTTTTGGGACTAACTTACTTATCCAAAGCCGAGTAGTAGTTCCTATTTTTGTTTGTTTTTTTTCGTTGAAATTTCATATCAAACAGAGTTCAATCGCGATAACAATTCATGGATTTGTTTTTGGAATATATGTGAATTTTTGGAATAAGAATCAACACAACACGGTGCCAGAGAGAGGCACAAGCCAACAGGGCACGCCTAAGGGGGGTCAGCGCGCCTTGATGTCTTGTGGCTCCCCGTTAAGTCGGTTGGGGCCCTTCTTTCGCCGCAAAAAATATATTTTTCCGATAAAAATCCCCTCAAATTTCATCCGATCGGAGTTACTGATCTCCGCATATTTAAGAAACGGTGAAGGGCCAAAAAACAGCAGCGGAAATTGGAGAGAAACAGAGAGAGAGAGAGAGAGAGAGAGAGAGAGAGAGAGAGAGAGAGAGAGAGAGAGAGAGAGAGAGAGAGAGAGAGAGAGAGAGAGAGATCCAATCCCGGAGGGGCTCTCGCCCCCTTTGGGAGCCATGGCAGCAAGGACCCGAGGGGAGAATATCTCCCCATCTAGGTAGAGGCCATGGAGGAGGAAGCCTAAGGGGGGAGATCCCCCTCTTTCGGTGGCACGAGAGTGCCGCTCGGGGAACAATCGTCGTGGTGATCGTCTTCATAAACATCATCGTCTCCATCACCTTCCCACATCTATCTATGACGGTCCACTCTCCCGCACCCCGCTAATCCCCTACACATATTATTAATCAATGATGTGTTGCCATCAAATGATGTTTGAGTAGATTTATGTTGTCCTTTGGGTTGATTGATGATCTCGATTGATTTGAGTGTATTTTTTTATTTTGGTGATGTCCTATGGTGCCCTTCGTGTCGCGCACACGTGAGGGAATTCTCGCTATAGGGTTTGCAATATGTTCATGATTCGCTTATAGTGGGTGGCTAGAGTGACACAAGCTTACACCTGAGTAAGGGAGTTGTTTATGTATGGGAGTAAATGGGACTTGATTTTTAATGCTATGGTTGAGTTTACCTTAATAATTTCTAATAGTTGCGGATGCTTCCTAGAGATCCAATCATAAGTTCATATGATCCAAGTACGGAAAGTATGTTAGCTCATGCCTCTCCCTCATATAAAATTGCAAGAATGATTATTGTTCTTGTTATCAATTGCCTAAGATGATTCCGCACACCATACCATCACTATTCCACACTCGCTATTGTAATATATTATAAATCTAGTGCAACAAATATTTTTCATGTTTTAGTTCTTCAATATCATGCAAATCTATCCTCTCTCTACCCATAATGTGGTTTTATTTCTCCTTAGTGGACATAAGCAAAAGTTCGGTGTATGTAGAGTCATATAGGTGGAAGATATGACTTGAGAGAATATTGATCTTACCTTTAGCTCCTTGTGAGTTCGACACTCCATACTTACCATTTTCATCTTTGGAAATTGCTATGACGATTCCTTGCACTTGGGGATTATTAGTAGTAGCAATAGTTGTACGTATGGTCATTTGCTACAAACTCCACCGGTGAAGTTTCAACATTTGCAATCTTAGTCATGAGTGGTGACCGTTGAATAACAATGATGTCATTGCAAGATCCGGACATTCCAAAAAAGCATGCCAAATCCAAGTCGCATGATAGGCCACCGCTTCAAGGATTATAGTGAAATCTTTTTTCTGGCCGTGCAATTGTCCATGCCATGCAACATGACAATTATTCCAACTCTAGTGCATGCAATTTATTGAGCAAAGCATACCCGGGAATCCGTGAGCTTTGTTAAACTCGAGAAGCATTGCGGCGTCTTCAACATTTGAAACTCTCAAATATTCCGGACCACACACTTGCACAATTCCAAGATGGCTTGACTCTCACCCATGGCCAAGTGGTCATCAACTAGATCCGTCAGAATACCGTATGCCAACATACACAAAGTGGCAGCCACCTTTTGGAAGAAGCTATGCCCGAGTTCTCCTGCGGCATTCCTCCTTTGCTGAAAAAACCGATCATGCCCTCGTAGTTTCTCTGCAGTGTGTTTGAACAACTCGATGCTCATCCTAAAACGTCGCCGAAAAGTATGATGCGAGATATGTGGGATTCTCCACAAAGTAGTTCCTCAATAATCTGTTGTGGGCAAAAATCCTTTCCCTCCATAATTTCTAACGACCAAAAATCGAACAGCTGTGCTTCGACTTTTATTGACATGGATATCTAGGATCATTAAGATATCCTCCTCCTCTTCAAGATGAAATTCTTTCGGAAGAATCATAGGGTAAATCCATCTACAAACTTGATTCAAAACTAACTTAAACTCCAAACAACATGCACCAAGTTCATCTACAAATATAAAGTTAAGCAATGCATACCTTGCAGGTATTTTGTCAAACACCTTGTGGATGCCGAGCTGCAAATGACCGCCGGGGCGCTGTTCATCAAAGGAATAGAGCGCTCAAGGGGCGTGATGAGGAGAGTAGGTAGAGGAAGTAGCAACGGTCATCGGGAGAAGCAGGGGAGCGGCGGCGCGTTGGGTAGAGGCGGGGGAAGCGCTGACGGAAGGAGCAGGTGGAGGCGCCAACACGAGGAGGTTTTAGATCCGGCGGTTGGTGGTTTGCGCGTGCGTTTTGTTTTGTCCAGTATGCTGGAGCGGGCGCATCAAATAAATGGCGCGCGATGCAATTTTTCCCAAGACGCTGGCGAGTTTTTACCGCACGCGACATTATTACGCGGCTGCTGGAGCGCTATGTTCGGTCGCACACGCACTATATAACCTTTTATGGACGCACGACTTATTTAGCGTCTCTGTTGGAGATGCTCTTAATTCGAGGTCGGGGCTTATTGTGAGTGGAGCATTGTTTTTGCACACTTATAGTCCGACTTTTGAATGGTACATTTATAGAAGACAAAAATATTTTATTGCAATGTCTTATCATTTATGGGCATTTTGTTGTTGCGATCTTCATCTTAAATGCTTGTATAATCATTTAATAATTCTTTTGCACCAAGATGTGGATCTAAGTGGCTTTCTAACATACTAATTTTACCCTATTACTTTATATCCTGGTGATCGTAGGTTTGTTGAACACTAGATGCAATGGGTACAATCTCTCAAGTAATAAGAATTTTGCTCTCAAATGTCACACGAGTCATTTTATTGTGTTCATGATTATAACTTTTATCATCTAGGTACAACGCAGGTTTCATGAGAACCTGATGTCTTTTTGTGCTATTGGCAAGAGATGTGCACTCACTTTGTTAATGATGTTGTTCCTGTCCTAATTGCAGATGCATTTGATACGGATTTACGACTCTCTTGTATGGAAATAGTGAATCATGGTCAAGTTGTTGACATTCTGAGTTAGGACTTCAAAACACATAAGAGCGTGTTATGTGCAAGAAAGGTAATACTATGCAAAGGTGTGGTCAGGACCAACAACAACTTGATAGGATGCAGAAATCAAATTTCTAGCAACGGCATTCTTCTAATTGATTTGTATCTATTATAGATCATTAGTCCTTCTGCAACAATTTAATAAAAGTATGAAATAAAAGGTGTCGTGACGACTAACAAGAAAAAATGATTGTCATAATCAAAAAATATTTGTGTCATACAATGTTTCACGTAAGAAACACAATTGTTTAAGGGGAAAGCATTTAATGATATTTACCAACCTTCTGTTATGTGAATTTTAAATGAAAATAAAATAGTAAATCACCTCCTTATTGACAAGAAGTTTCAGGCTGAAAACATTTGGCGACTGATTTGTAACATTGGAAGCCATGTCACCCTAACCATGTTGTGAACAATGCAACATTTCTCTTATCATTTTTATGTGTAAATATTTTGTCAAAAAAAATTGTGCAGCTCTGCCTTATAAATCATAACTCTTGGATGCAACTTTTTGCATTTTTTTGTCACGATGTATTACTACTTTGATGAAATTTTACTTGTTAATTTTGTTATCTTTGCATTTTAGTTCTGAGATCTGACAGATAAAGGCACTGCCCCTAATCTTGCATTCCCGTCTTGGTATCTGTTTGTGTCATCAATATTTTTACCATGCTAATTGGTTAGTTTAACTTGTTACAACTTGCATTTTTTATATCTCTAGGTATGTTTCTTTTAAGTACCAAACCATTCTACTGATATATCAGTAACTATAACCGTTTAACATTCGTTTGGGACAGTGAATCATATTCACATATTCAGTTGTCATGATCCATTACAGGAATCACCTTTGAAGAAATCTATTCACTGTGCATTTTTCGTGAGGAGCATATAAGAGGCGAAGGCGGCATCGATTTCGATCGGTGGTACGCCTCCCTGCTGGAGGTGGTGGCTTGATCTGACCGTGCCACTTGACACTAGGTGCCTGACTGTGCTACTGCACTACTTGTCCATTTGTATCCCCTTCTGGTTTTCACTGGATTCTCGGTGTCAGGACAAGGAAGAGGGCGACATAGACGACATCCTTGCAGGAATGAGTTTCCACGGAGGAATCAAAGTGGGAGGAGATAAGTTTGGTGTGGTGATGAGGTTCGAGGGCTCATCCGCGTCGTTGGTAGCAGGGATGGAGGAGGTGGCGGGGCTCAACCTCGGTCGTTTGGCAATCACTTAGTATACTTATGTCTCATCTGTCTCTTGTAGGAATATTATATTCTTCTATAATCGTTTACAAATCTGTGAGAACAAGTCATGAAAGCTTAATTTTATTAAGCATCAATATATTATGCTCAACATATTAGCCGATCATCACTTGTTGAATGTTTTCCTTATTTTTTCAACCAGCAACTTGCACCTGATGCATATGTTGCGGTTTTAGTTTATTCTCACGTGAACAATCAATACATTTCGTTGAAGATGCTATCATTCTTACCACACAAATCATAAAGGAAGAAGAGAAAAGAGTGGGGTGCGTACCTGGCACCGCACACGCACGCCTCAAACGGCGTAGCAAGGCTGCGCCCCAACAACTAGTCCTAATGCCAAGGAGTGGTTGTTTGCTATGAGTGACTCTCTCTCTCTCCCTCCCTCCATCCCTGCCCCTCTCTCTCTCTCTCACACACACACACACAATTTACTATGACGATTGTCAGTCTTTGGGCGGTCTAGAGCTCCCGAAGGAAATCTATACACGAGAAGTGAGGGAAATATGCCTAGACCAAGACGAGATGTTCATTGGATCTTCAACTATGTTTTTTCCTCGTATAGTCGACCCCCTACCCTCAAGGTGCTAGCAATTCAAGAGGTGATGGCTCTTGTAGAAGACACTTACTCTAAGAGGATCTTTGTGGCCTCCGATTGCGCAATGGTTGATGCTATATTGGAAGTGGAAGTGCGGCCTCTTATGGCGCGGTCATTTACTCAACCAACCATAACCTATAGATATGTCAGATTATTTAAGAGTCATGCCAACTGTTCAAATTATACTCTAGAAGTTCGTATAAGTTTTCTTATATAATCATACATTGAAAAGTACTACTGAGATATTTGTTAGGCCATACACTTGAGAGATCCCTAAGGTACTAAAATATACATGAACACCCCCATGACAAGCATATACAAATACATAGGATAATCCATGCAATTATCACAAGTAACTCCAAAGAGATGTTCATGTTTGTCATTTATTATTATTTTCTGCATTTAAGGATATTTGGTTTCACAATCTTGTTAAGAGGCAGTGTCCTTAAAGAAAATAAGTAGCATTTCTTAAATTTACTACAATTTATGTGTATCTGAGTGATATATATTACATATGTACAACAAATAGTATTATGAGTAATACTTAGCAGCATTGTTATGTTGTATCAATGCTAATTATAACTAAATTATATATAAGTATTAAAATTTTGTACAAAATTATTTATGTTGACATTATACCTTCTAAATAAAATAATCTTCTTTCATTTGTTCAATAGTGAAGCTCATTATGCAACGAATTGCATATTGACAAAACTTTCTATTTAATTCATTTAGTTACTCTCGTTTATTTACCAGACAAATTTAAATGTTTGGTAAGTTTAAATGAGGTCAGAAACACTATAAGCATTCCCGAACAACCCCATATGATAATGTCAAAATTGGTCAAGATCTGAACTAGACATATTTATATTTATTTAAAAAGGAAACAAAATGCACCATGTGATTCTATACGTCATCCTAGTCGATTTACATATATGGATCATCTAAAACAGAGTTACGGTCTAAAAGATATGACCATCACAAGATAATATGCCACAAGTGCAAATGTATGCAAATGACAACCACAAATATGTTAAATCATGGATGCAATAAGTTATTATGACACTACATGAAATTTCAAACAAGTTTAAATGAGGTCGGAACAATGAAAAACAATTCCGAAAAGTTCCCATATGCAAATTAAGATTTCGATATTGTTCTACCTGTAACATAATTTTAGAGTTATTAAACAGTAAAATAAATGCCACGAAGTTACATATGTGGATTATTTCAATCGGAGATACGATTAATTAGTTACGAAATAAATCATTTTAACATGGCATTTATGCAAATTTAAATGAACAGCAAGTTTAAATATTGTTATCATGGATAAAAGTTGGTATTGTTAATATACATGAAATTCTAAGCATTTTACATATATAAAACATTTTAATCCAATGCACGGTTAGTTAGTTATTACATGCATGAAGTTTAGGGGGTTTTCTGCAAATCTGTGGCACTGGGTAACTATACAACGTGTTGGGCGAGACATAGCAGAAAATAGACACGGGCCAAGTCCTACATAAAAAGAAAAACAAAGATGGGGCTTCTCACCATGGGCTTAAGGCCGGGTCAGTGGGGCGGCTTGGCAGGCCGGCGCGGCGCTGCTAGTCCCTGGGCCTTGGTGATGCCGCGGCGAGGCTGGTGCTGGCCGGTCGAAGCTGGGTTGGTCCTCGGCGCGGGACGAGTCCGACTGGGCCGAAGGAGGCCTGTCCCATGAATAGTTAAACACCGAGCGGGAGCTACTCGATCTCGCGCAAGGTCACAGAATTCCTATGGATTTAATTGTTTAATACATAATTTGATAATGCTTCGTATATCAACTTATTTTCAGAATGTTTATTCAACATTTTTTTCAGATACTAGTACAATAAGCTGATTATGCACTACAAATTTGTTTGGACGTAATTTAAAATGTACCACATGTAACATTTATTATATTTCTAATGCAATAAAAATTTAATTTGGACGGTGAGATAATTTGCTACTATCGTAATCTAATATTAGTTTTCTGTAATTTTTATTTTGTTCAAGCACTTTGGTTCCATGTAATGTCAAAAAAACCATGTAAGTATTTGTTTCCAACACAAGAAAAACTTTGGTTTCAGTCGTTCATACACAAAGTTCAAGGCATGATACACAATTATTTCCTTCCATATCCCCAACAGTACGTACACGGCTTCTAAGTTAATGTCATATATTTTCTGTAGATTGTTGACTTGCTTCTCTTCCGGTGTGGTCGTCTTCATTGTAGGTATTGAAATATATTATCCATCTTCATCCGTCAGTTTGGACTTTTTAAGGAATTAAAGCATAAATTCAATATGGTATCTGAGTCAAGAGGTCTTGAGTTCAAGACATGACTAAAATAGTCAAGACCGAAGGGTGGGGGTGGGGGGGGGGGGTGAAATATGTTACCCGCCTTTTTTCACCAGTTTGGACTTTTGAATGAGGAGCATGAATTCAATACATAGTAAGGAAGATCCCTGTGTGTCATTATACTTCTAGGTGGATGCATCGGGCTCTTCCATATATGTCTCAGGCAGCACCCAACTGCTTGAAGGATACACCAGCAAATATACTCCCTCCGTCTCAAAATAAGTGTCTTAAGCTTAGTATAACTTTGTATTAGAGCTAGTACAAAGTTAAGACAGTTATTTTGGGATGGAGGTAGTATGAAATATATGGAGGGGGCGGGCTATTCATTCTGGCCGGCAGGACAGTCGTCGGTGGTATCGCGGGGCATGGCGGCTGGGATGGCGGGAGACAGGGCGGCATGGGAGGTGCGAGGGGGAGATGCGCCAAATTTAATCGGCCGCGGCAAAAGTGAGTAAATTTAGAAAGATTTGAGGGGATATTGGAAGGTGAAGTAAAACAATTATTTCACTACGACTTTTAAGGGATGGACTGAGTGCGTCATAAAGGAGTAAAACCGAATTTCTTATGGCCTTTTGAAGGATCGGTTAGAAATATGGTTTGAGAAACGGATGCAACTTAGGAGTTCACCTTGAATAAAGTACGGCGGATAGATTTATCTCGTAAGCACGTCGATGATCTACTGAGGGACAAGGGGAGCGTCTTTGCTGATTTCAGATGCCCGGATATATATGTCCAAGAAGATGATCAGTCCGGAAACCATTTCTTACTGAAGTCCAAACCACACGATCATCGATCGATTACTAACAAACATACATGTTTATCAACTGAACTAAATCATCACACAACAGCTTAATTATCACGAACGATCTATATGTGTATGATGCCATTGGCATGCATCCATCATGCTTAAATTAAGCAGCGCCGGCGATGGCGCACTCGACGTCGCCTGCGGCGCCCACCCTGCCGGCCTTCGCGGTCTGCTCCTTGTACGAGTACCGGGTGGCGACGAGCACGTAGAAGCCCAGGTTGGCGGCGGAGATGCCGGCGAGCAGCCAGTAGAAGAGGTCCAATCTGCTCCGGCTCAGGTCCTTGCCGAACCACCCGTCCTGCCGCCCGCCGTGCGAGCTCACGCGGCTCGCCGCCGCGATCACCTGGCTGCTCAGGAAGCTCCCGGCGCCGATCACGCTCAGGTACAGCCCGATGCCCAGGCTGCGCATCGTCTCCGGCACCTGGTCGTAGAAGTACTCCTGCAGGCCCACCAGCGCGAACCCGTCGGCCACGCCCATCAGCGCGAACTGCGGCACCAGCCAGAACACCGACATGGTGGCGGTGGAGTGCTGGCGGCGACGCTCGACAACCGCGGCCACGGCCAGGGCCACCACGGCGACCCCCATGCCGACGCCGATACGACGAAGGACGCTGAGCCCGCGCTCCGTCCCAGTCGCGCGGCGCAGGCACGGCTCGAGCACCTTGTCGTAGAGCGCCACGGTGGCGATCATGGCGATGGCGGCCAGCGCGAAGATGGACGCCGGCGGAAGCACGAAGTGTGGGCCGAGATGGCGGTCCATGGCCATGCCCTGCTTGATGAAGAAGGTGGACACCTGCGCCGCCGCGATGCCGAACGGGAGCGTGGCCACCCAGATGGGCACCATCGACACCACCAGCTTCGTCTCCTCCACATGCGTCACCGTCGCCAGCAGCCACGTCCGGCGCAGCCCCGCGTCGCCATGCTCCATGATTGCCGCCTTGTCGAGACACCGGAGCTGGTCGGTGTGACAGAGCGGCTTCTTCTTGTGGTCGTCCTCCTCGTACAGCTCGCCGGAGTCGGCTGGCAGCTGAAGGCGCCGCTTCATGACCGCGGCCACGGCAACCTTCAGCAGCGGCGTGAGGGGGCTGCCCTGCGGCATCCTGTACCGGTAGGTCCGCCACCCCGCGAGGTAGACGACGAGGGAGCAGCCCATAACGGCAGCGAGGAGCACGGTGGCGGCGCCCCATCCGACCCGCTCCTGGATGTAGACGACGACGGTGACCCCAAGCAGCACCCCGGAGCAGAGCGCGCAGTTCCACCAGTTGAAGTAGGACATCTTCTGCAGCCGCTCCCCGGCGTGGTTGTCGTCGAACTGGTCGGCGCCGAAGCTCTCGAGCGCCGGCTTGTGGCCGCCGGTGCCGACGGACACGAGGTAGATCCCGACGAAGAAGAGCGTCTCGTGGACCCGCGGCACCGAGGCGCCACTCGGCCTCAGTCCCGGCGCCAGCTGCGCCAGGGCGAGCAGGACGAGGCCAAGTAGGTAAACGACGGTGGAGAGGAGCACGGTGCGGAAGCGGCCGAGGTAGGCGTCGGCGAGGAATCCGCCGAGGAGCGGCATGAGGGTGGTGACGCTCATCCAGTACTGGGCGTTCACGGCGGCGACCTTCATGTCCTGGTGCAGCACCTTGGTGAGGTAGATCATGAGGCTGGTGGCGATGCCGAAGTAGCTCAGCCGCTCGCTGAACTCAATCACTGCCAAAACCACATATACAACAACAAGTCAAGATCATTCACACTTCACACACTGCTATCAACCAGATGAACAGAGACAAGGACAGAGACAGATAGATCTGGCAGGCAGTTTGAGGAGGGAGGAAGCTTACGGATGATGAACATGGCGGCCCTCCACGAGCCGGTGGCGGTGCGGAGGGGCACGCGGCCGCGGTAGCTGACGGAGGAGTCGTCCACCCATTTGTCCCACTGCCCATCATCGGCGCCGCCGCCGCTTAAACCCTGCTGCTTCCTCATCACCAAATCAAGCTCTCTCCAAAGTCCAAACTAACCAAAAGGACTCACTCTAGTCGATTGATGTGTGGTTCTTGGTGTGAGGCTGGGAGGAAAAGATGGCAGGTTATATAGCCGCGCTGGGGGCAGGCAGGGGGAATTGGGAGAAGAAAGGCCACGTCGCTGTTGAGGTGTGTTTGTGTGTGCACGCGCGCGAATCGAATCCACCAAAGGAGGCCTCGTTTCTGTGATTTTATCAAAGCTCTTGAGGGGACGAACCGATTTGAGGAATTTGTTGGCGATTTTTTTATTTGTTTTCAGAAGTGTGTCTCACTCACATCACACCTCGAGGTATAAATGCATCATATATCTTACTCCTAGTGCGGATACAACTCCTTTGAGGATGTAGATATCTTAAGGATGTACATATCCTCCTTTGAAGCTTGCACTATCTTAATTAGCCTGTATCTTAAGGATGTAGATATCCTTCTTCAAAAAATACAGTAGTAATCTTGATGCAGATATAGCTATTTTAATAGCTTTTCCGTCGTATGATATGCATTAAATACGCATCCACAGACAACTGTTTTTGTAGCTTTTATCTTACATACTAGTTTGACTGCACAATATTAGTAAAACTATGGTACTAATGTAAAACCCTGGTATTCTAATGTCTAGGGAATGGATATTCCAGTTTCTAAGAACCATTGTTTTTTACAGAAGAGGTCAAGTAGAAGAGGATTTGGAGCACTCGGATGCTCCACCCCCTATATAAGTATTAAATTCAAAAAAACAAACCATGAAAATTGAAAAATATATGGAATTTGAGGATATCAAAATTGGATGCCAATCTAGTACCGTGTGAAGTTTCGTGAAAAAAACTAGGAAACGTATTCTTAATAAATAAAAAACTTCGTCACAGACACGTCTCCTGATATATTTTTATGGAACTTCACACGTCCTATTTTTTAAAAAAAATCCTGTTATTTTTTTTAAAATTTAATATTCATATAGGAGGGTGGAGCACCCAAGAGCTCCTCAGTATTCATATAGAGGTGTAGTACTATGAAAATACTACTCGTGGGAGATACCATAGTTTATCAACTATGGTTTATGTTGAAGCCAAACACAACAATGTTTTTAAGACTATTGTTTCTAAAAAACATGGTATTCTACAAAACATTTAAATATACTTTATATGGGCAGTCACCATAATGTATATAGATTGCGCTTCATAGTCACATGAATTTGGAGGTTGCCGAGGTGATACACAAACTTTCATTTAGTGTGTATTTATGATAGAACAATCACCACTTGTTTTGTTTAGTACTTCCTACTACTTCCTTCGTTCCTAAATATAAGTTTTTTTTAGAGATTTTACTATGGACTATATATGGAGCAAAATGAATGAATCTATATTTTAAAATATTTATATATACATCTGTATGTAGTTTATAGTAAAATCTCTAAAAGCCTTATATTTTGAAACGGAGAGAGTAAGACTCATGTCTAGATTACGACACTAACTCGCTTTCCTCACTAAATAAGGTGTCACGCCAATTATTTTTCTAAGGAGTAGTAGTTAGGTAGTCAAAGCAAACCGGTAGTGAGTTACTGGGCATATGAAATAACAACAAAATCCTAAATGGGTAGAGTACGGTTTTAGACACGATTCATAATCATGTGGCACTAGTAGAAAACGGGCCTTTGGCCTGGACCATTTAGTCCCGGAGTGCCTCTGGGCCGGGACTAAAGGCCCGGCCACGTCGCCCCAATTCTCAATGCCTCCCTCAAGGCTTTAGTTCCGGGCCGTAAGGAGCCTTTAGTCCCGGTTCGTGTCCCAAACCGGGACTAAAGGGCTACGCGGCGGGCGGTGGTGGTGGCAACCGTTCGTATCCCCCTTTAGTCCCGGTTGGTGGCTCAACCCGGGACTAAAGGCCTAACACGTGGCATGCCGTGGTTGTGGCGGCGGTTGGTATACCTCTTTAGTCCCGGTTGGTGGCTCAACCCGGGACTAAAGGACTAACGCGTGGCCTGCCGTAGTGGGGCGACCGTTGGCATACCTCTTTAGTCCCGGCTGGTGGTTGAACCCGGGACTAAAAACCTAACACGTGGCCTGCCGTAGTGGTGGCAACCGTTTGGTATTGGGAGGTGCTACCTTCCGGGGGGCGTAGGTTGGTGAGGAGCCAGCCCGTCGTTGACCCGATCCTTGTTTGGTGGCGGTCGCGTGGGCCAGTGAGGGTGCCGAGGCTTCCGGACACCGCGGAGGTGGTACGTCACCGTGTCAGCGAGGAGGATGAGCACGTCCGTCGCTACATGGTTGCGTTGGAGGGCAGGTTCAAGCATACCCGGCAGGTTCTTCGGGGATCTCACTGGAGCTATGATCCTGTGATGGTTCCTTCTCTTTGGGTGTCCACCGCCCGCGCCGATACCCGTCGGGCGCTACGGTTCTAGATGTATTAGTGATGCTATATGTATGATAGTATTCGAGGAGTATTAATGATAATATTCGACGATGTACGGACAAAAGTGATGATGTATTAGCTTATAATTGAATGCATGCTAATTTGAATACTACTTTATTTTACGATTTGGTTTTGCTTAGTGAATGCTCAAATTGGAAATTTACTCCTACTTTGAATACTATGCAGAAATCTAGGAGTCTCAAATTGGAAAAGTACTCCTACTTTGGTTTTTGGTACAAAGGTTAAGAGAATCCGTTTTTTGCAGAACTATAGATCCACATATCAGGAACCTCGAAGAGGAAGAACTTCTGGAAGATATAATCAAAGACGGCCCCGACGTTGAACCAGCTGAATCTCCGTCGTTATATCTAAACCAGGACGTTGGAATGGAGGTTGAGCGACATGAAGATGAAGCCGATGGGGCAGGAGATAGGTCCAATGACGGAGAAGGTGATAGCTCCACTGATGGAGAAGCCGGTGAAGAGGAGAAGTCCGGCGAGGTATACATATGAAGTTCGACAATCACTTGTAATATGTGAAAAATATTGGAGATAGCTCTATATTGTATACATATACATTCATTTAACAAATGTTTCTCCCTCTTAGGCCTCCACATCGAGCAAAACTACGAAACGAGGCCCAACTAGAAAGTTGGATGCACGGACGCATTACACATTTGAGGTGATATTTCCTACGGGCGAACTCAAGCTTCCTAAGAATGTTGCTGACACATTCAAGAAGCAATGCGGAGTTCTCATTAGGGATCACGTCCCGATCAGCGTTCGGGAGTGGAACAAGTGCAAAGGGGCAGCCGATAGTGACTATGTCGCCGAAAGGTACAAAGATAATCTTTGGAATGATCTCATGTCACATTTCAACCTGCCAGAATGTGAGAATGAAGACGCCGCAGATAAACTGAGGGCCAAAGTCAAGCAGTGGACTCTGAAGAAGATGGCCGAACTGTTCCGTAGCTGGAAGAAGAAGCTATGGAAAAACTATCTGAAGACACAGAAAGTGCCAGTATTTGAGGGGTATCTAGCCAAGCAGGCGAATCACTGGAAGGCATTTCAAGAGTACAAGGAGTCAGAAGATGCCCAGGCATTATCAGAAAAGAACAAGATAAATGCCGACAAGAAGATATATCACCACAAGCTGGGGCCAGGGGGCTATGAGACTGCCATCCCAAAGTGGGATAAGAAAGAGCAAGATCTGATAGATAAAGGCGTCGTACCTGAACCACTCCGTGATGATTGGGAATTGAGAGCAAGAAATTGGTTCCTTGCGCATGATGGGTCGTATGACGAAACAACAGGGGACCTCATCTGCAATGACAATCTTAGGATACCCAGGGAGAATTGGAAAAGGATAGTGAAAGAAATTAAGGAGGGAATAAGAAAGTTCACTGCAGATAGAGAGAAAGATTTGCTCACACTGGTCCTCGGCAATGACGAACATGGAGGACGAACGCGAGGCTTCGGTCCTTCTTACCCGTGGTGGCTTGGGTTTGCCAGAGACCAAGACACTTACAGAAGCCGAGAGAGAGCAAAGAAGCGGCAACAGGATGAGGAGAATGACAAGTTCAACCAGTTGCTTGCCAGGATTAACGAGCAACGGAAGCAGATTGATGAGCTTAGAGGAGTACCGCGCCAGGAAGATCCTGTAGTTAATATTACCGGCGCCCCATCTAAGCGGAAAAGCAGCATGGCTGAATCTGAGGCCCCGCCCGACGATGAACGAAGAATGATGGAGGGCGGTCCCGGCTACCCCGTGGATGGAATTAAGGAGTCAACATCATGTGAACTCCATCAGAAATTCAAGAACATATCCATGAAGTTGGCCGTCGGACAAGCTTTACCTTCTGGCCCTGATGCACGCTGGCATGGCTGTGAGATTCCAGCTAGCTTTGCTAAAGTCGGGGTGGATGAAATCATGACGGGGTTTAATGATATGGAGCTCGACATAGCTGGACCCGAAGATGAGTGGACACTCGGAGAAGTACTGGGTGGAGTCATCCTATGGGACAAGAACTACATCAAGCTTCCAGGCTCGGCCCCAAGGACAACACCGCCTCCGAGTCGTCGCAGGTCACCTACACCTCCATTACCTCCAAGCCCTCCACATGACGTCGGCCAGCACAACACGAGTCCATCTCGATCACCGCCGCCGGACTTGGGTCGTCCGTCTTCGCCGCCGCCCGCACATGATACTAAGCGGAAGCGTGCCAGCAAGAACGCTTCGTCGATGATTTCTAAGCGACGGAGCTCCCCAAAGAGCAAACTGTCGCCCCTCCCAAAGGTACCTCATGCTAATCTTCCTATCAGACCTTATGATCGTACCCCCGAGGAAAACGCCAGGATAGCAAAGGAACAACATGAGGCGCAGATGAAAAGGAAGGAACCCGAGCCCCGCCCGAAATACACCGAGAAGAACATAGCATGGGCAAAAGACTTCATAACCACTCCATCACAGTATGACTTACACTATAAGCCTGATGACTATACACGCACATTGCAGAAGGAAGTGAAAAAGAGCAAGTCACATGCAAGTGCAAGTGGGAGCAAATCAAGTTCAACTACAAGCAAGAAAAAATCAGACGTTCCTCAGCTTGGACAACAGGCCAAACAGTCGATCCCACCCCTCAAGGTGTTAACCGAGAATGTTCCCCCTCCGGTGCAGGGGCAAGCTTTTGAAAACGCAAAGGAGTTGGCGGATGAATGTGGTATCTCGGTTGAAAATTTGCTGGCTAATTCCCAAGACGACAGGATACCCAAGGCTGTGGTAGCCCCTAAGCCACAGTTTGTCATGGGAGAGCCTTTGGTCAGCAAAGATGATCTCCCAACAAATATGCGTTACTTGCATAAATGGTACGTAAGTGAATCAAAGAATGGGAGAACGATGATCGTGCTGAGTGTCCCACAGGAGTACTACGGCCGCTCCGAAGAAATCCATATCGACTTTGATGAACTCTTCCAGATGTACAATGGCGACGCCCTCGACAAATCGCTTATGAGTTGCTATTGTCTGTAAGTTTTTCAGTTCGTTGTCTACATATAACTTGTTTAGTTATTTCAATTCATTGTCTATATATAATTAACTTGTACTCTATTATGCAGAATGAAGATTCTGGAGTGTAAAAGTAAGAGCATCATAAATATTGGGTTTATTGATCCATATAAAATACATATAGTGACGCTAACTAATTATCCCAAGGAGACGGAGGAAAACCTTCTAAGGTTTCTAATAGATCAAAATTTCTGTGACCACATACTGTTTCCATACAACTTCAGGTGAGGGTCTTTACTCTGTTGTGTCCATTCACTTATAAGTGTAATTGATAAGTTACTCACACACACACACACACACACACACACACACACACACACATATATATATATATATATATATACATGTGCAGCTTCCATTGGATTCTGTTGGACATTCAAATTGATAAGGGAAGAGTTGATGCCTTCGACCCATTATCGAGACCCTTGGAACAGTTCCAAAGCCTGCAAGACATGCTCCAAGGGTAATTTTAATCATTCTTGCGCTCTATCGGTCTCTTTCGATGATTTTCTGATATATCAATTAATGAAAAACTTAGCAAATCATTATCCTTGTCGGGCAGGGTTTGGAATCGGTTCAAGTGCGTGACTCCCGGTAACTTTCCTGAGAAGCTGACCTTTAGAGCGGCTCAGGTAAGTAGTAGTATGATATACTTCTATTAATTTTTAATACATTTATGATGCTAGATTATTATTTTGATTATATATATTCTATTCTCATAAAGTGTGACCAGCAGCCACGGGGAACGCATCTATGCGGATACTATGTTTGCGAGATCATTCGCACGTTTACCTCTGAGCTCAAGGAGCACAGATTCGACGTAAGCAATGAACATTCACACCTCTATTTTTACCCGTCATTCTTTGTTATCATGATTGATATTCATATTCATCTCCTCTTCTTATATAACACACGGCCATGAGGACGAAGGTCCTACCAGAGCAACGCACGATTGCTGTTGCAGAGGAGCTTCGGGATTTCTGAGAACGGAAGCTATAGATGACAAAGGACGATTTAGTGTAAATAGGGGCCATTACTGATGTTCGTCCATGTAATCGAATAGACGGGCTCTAGTCCAGATAATTCAGATCTGCATATAATTGTATATATATGCTCGCTTGTAAGATAAGTTAATCTTATATATATACGCATAATTATTTCTATTTAAATTATATGAAAACTAATTCCCGAACACCAAACGAGGCATCATGTTAATCTCCCGAACACCTAAACCCTAAAACCCTAAAACCCAAAAATAATTTTCATTCAAAAAAAACCCAAAAACCAGCAAAATCTGAAAATCTTTAGTCCCGGACCGTGTAACGAACCGGGACTAAAGGGTCTGCCCCTGGGGCGCTACGAGGCGCCCACGTGGAGCACCTTTAGTCCCGGCGTGTAAGAGGACCGGGACGAAAAGGTTAGGCCTTTAGTCCCGCCCCTTTAGTCCCGGCTGGTGAACCGGGACTAAAGCCCCTTACGGGCCGGGGCTATATGCCCTGTCCCCACTAGTGTGGGTGTTACTTTGAGCAGTTTATATTTGAAAAATTAGAAGATTATGGAGTAAGTATAGTACTCCATCCACCAAGTAGGAGTAGAGTATAGTTTTAGACAATTATTTAGATTTACAATCTCAAGCCGTAAGTTAATTTAACCAGTCCATATAGTTGTAAAAAGAGTGTAACTAGCAAACCAACCTGTGGTTCGATGGTTAGAAAGTCCGTGGTATCCTCAGCCCATCAGGGTTCAAATCCTCGATGGGAGGAGACGTTCCCGTCGATGACTTCGTAAATCTCAAGATGACATGTCTGCTTAGTCTTTCGGAGGTGCTCATAGGGTGTGCGTGTGTGTTCATAGGGATGAGTGTATGCGCGTGTATATGAGTGCTTGCGTTTGTACCGTGTTAAAAAAATGTAACTATAAACTGAGTGAATTCTATTTTTTTTATATAATTTGATTTCTTTGCACTAAGATGTTCATCACGCTTACCTTATTTTCCGGCAAACAATGCATGGACCTACCCTTTTAATTTCGTAAGAGCATTCCCACTATTCGGTCCATGTCTCAGGTCGATGTGGCAAAATTCTTCACAAACCGAAGCATTTCTTACACCTTAAGAAATATAAATTCGTTTATACTGTATATTAACAATTTATGTTAGTATATATACAGTGGTTGATAAGACAATTATGTCCTAAGTCTTTCACATAATACAGAGATGATAATAAAAACGTGTGTGTACAGTGAGTTAGCTTTTGGTCTTACCTTCAATAACTAGCTATTTCTATATATACTATTCCTTTTATTTCATGATATAAAACGTTTTTGACACTACCCTATGTAAAAAACGCTCTTATATTATGAGACGGAGTCACGAAGGTAATATGTGGTAAGAATATTGGGCTAAAGAGTTCATCTCTTGATTAAGAAAAGGCGTGCCTTCTCTTCCGATGTCTCTCTTTTTCACCTTAAAATTTATCCCACGTGACACTCATAACATAACACCATTTTACATGGCTTTGGAAAATTTTAACTACAAGGTTTATAGGACAGACATGTATTTACTATTCCATCCGTTCTAAAAAAGTGACTTAACTTTATACCAAAGTTAGTGTAAAATTGAGTCATTTTTAAGTTATTTATTTTGGGACGAAGGAGTAGTATTTAAGAGCCGAGGCAGTAGATGCCTGATACATCCGAAAGAGCTGACCCTGGATCCGTCGTTGCTTCAACCAAATTTAGATCAAACGGCGGTGATGAAGCGTCATGCATGCACTCATGCTTGCCACCAAGTCGTTGCTGACTTGTGTATATGACGACAATAGTAGGAGCGGTAACGTACATTCAGTGCGCTCACTAATTAACACCGGAGTACGCCAGCCGTCGTCGTATGCAGAGATGATTTCTCCACGGCTGGCACATGCATGAAGATATTGCACGTGTTTCATGCATGCATTTGTCTGGAACTAGTGGTCTTTGCAGCGCCATCAGCCAGCGGACCGACGGACGGAGACGTTGCGTCCTCTTGCACATGCATGCTCCACTTGGCCTGAGACGGAGATGGAAATGGAGATGGATATGGAGATGGAGATGCAGATGCAGATGATGCAATGCGATGTGATATAGAGGCATATAGCTGCATGCATGCGTGTGATGCAGTTCAGATCAGATATACGGCTGGATATGTACCTGCATCCGGCGGCTCGAGGCGGGTGTGCATGCGTGGTGCGTGCGCTAGCTAGCACCGTTTCATGCTTTGATTTGGTGCTCTAGCTGGAAGATCGGTCGAGAGTACGCATGCACGTGGCGCGCAATGCATTGCGATAACGTTTTGTCGTTGGGCTAACTTTTTTTAATGCATCCTCACAGTCACGCCTACAATTTTTTTTGCAGGGATAAAAGAGTTTTATTCCATAGTTGCAGAGTTACAGCAAAAGCTCGTCGATACAAAGTGGATAATTCTCTAGCCAACAAGCCGTGCTACATTATACTCTCCCATCATTTCTACTCCCTCCGTTCCTAAATATAAGTCTTTTAAGCGATTTCATTAGATGTCTACATACGAAGCAAAATAATTAAATGTACACTCTAAAGTATGTCTATATACATCCTTATGTAGTCTACCAGTGAAATCTCTACAAAGACTTATATTTAGGAACGGAGGGAGTAGATATTTTCATAAGAAAAAAACTCTTTACCAGCTAAGAGCATCTACAGCCGAACATAGCAAATATGATCCCTTAAATGTTCGTGGATGCGTCCGGTGAGTGACCGAGCGTATTCTCTATTTGTCCGTCCGTATAACCATACTCTTTATTTATTTTTCATATGTCCGGTCACTTGCACGTGTTTGATGGAGAGGAAGGTTGAAAAAATGAATAAAGAAAAGAAAAGGTGTTCCGGGGTGGGGTCACCTTCTACATTGGACGTGTCCGCGAGCCCTCGTATCCTTTCTATATTTAAGATGGATATGATGGTTTATGGACAGTCCGGACGTATAAAAATGATACGAGGGGTCGGGTTGGGTCACTTTTTCTTTTTCTCTCATGTCCGATCACTGACCGTATCCGTGGCCATATGAGGAATCGTTTAAGGCGTCCGGCCGTAGATGCTTAAGGGGTGCTTAATTTCCATGACTAAATGATCATAAGCTGATCAAGAATATCCGAGGATAGTGCTAGTCGTGTATAAGAATAAAATCGCTAGAGTGATCTCATATTTTATTCTTAAATTCATACAAACCATGCAATACGTGTTAAACATAATATATAATGGAATTCTAAAGATTTTCTTTCTGTTATTCAGTTAGTATCTCCTCCTTATCTTGTGATCTCTTGTATCGGATGTATCCTAGCGATCTCCTCAACTTGTATGCCAAGGCAGGTTGTCGCCCCTTCTATAAAACCTCGCGGCCACCTACGGATGGAGATACGCTTCCTCATATTGTATCAGAGCCTCTTCCTCCTAGATCGCACATAGATCGCATCTAGCCCCAATGTCGAACCCATCTACCCTCTCCACCGGTACCATGAGTACCCTCGCCACCCAACCTGAATCATCATCCACCTCCGCCCCATCCACCAGCACCGTACCACCCATGCCGTTACCCTCGGCCCTCCTCCCCAAGAGAAGCTTACAAGAGCAATTTTCTCCTGTGGAAAGCCATCGTGCTGCATCAGATCAAAGGCGCATAGATGCAACATTACCTTGATCGGACGAGCCCGATGCCGCCGGCCACCATCACCGTCACCACAGACGGTAAGGAGGAGCAGTTCGTCAACATGGCGTGCACCCTCTAGTATGCTCAACAGCAGCAACTTCAAGGATACTTGATGGGATCTCTTTCCCTGCGAGATCCTTGCCCAAGTCATCACGCTTCAGCCACTGGCCGAGGTGTGGGCATCGATCCACGCCACCTTCTTGGCGCAGACGCAGGCTCAGTCCATCAACACCAGGATCGAGCTCCACAACCTCCGGAAGGGAAACTCCAGCATGGCTGACTATCTCGCCAAGATAAAAACACTCACCGACGAGATCACATGTGCAGGACCTCCTCTTTGTGCTGCAGAAATCACCTCTCACATTCTCACGGGATTCGACCTCGACAACAACCCGCTCGTCTCCGCCCTTGCTGCTCGAGTGGAACTTGTCACGGTACCCGAGTTGTACAGCCAGCTCCTTTCCTTTGATGCCCGCATCAACCTCCTTCACTACCTCTACACTTGCCAATCCTCTGTCAACGCGATCTCTCACGGGTACGACGGTCGTGGGCGTGGTCAGCTGGGTCGCGGTCGTGCCAATGACAACACTGGACGCGGGCGCGACACCGATGGAAACCAGAACAACCATTCTAGTGGTGGCGGTGGCGGCTACAACGAGATGCAGCCGTCCTCCTCCAACAGCCGGCCTCGCTCCGAACTATGCAAGAAATCGGGCCATGAGGTGTTCGAGTGCTGACACATGTATGATGAGAGCTACATACCTGATACACGCCTTGTTGTTGCTGCTGTTCGGGAGCAAGGAGGGATGACGACACCATCTGTTATGCCAACTCTGGAGCCACAGATCATGTCACCAGCGAGGTTGAAAAGCTAGCTCTCCGGAAAAAATACCTGGGAGGTGATCAGGTCCACAGTGCTAGCGGCAGAGGTATGTAAATCCATCACATTGGTTAGACTTCGATTAATTCCCCTACTTGCAAACGTGATCTTCTTCTGAAAGATGTCTTACATGTCCCACAAGCTGATAAAAATCTTGCCTCTATGTCTCGACTTACCAATGATAATAATGTTTTCTTTGAAACTCATCCAAAATATTTTTTTAGTAAGGAACGAGCAACGAGGGAACTCATCTACCATGGTAGATGCATTGGAGGCCTCTACCTCATCACATCCGGAGCTCTCAGTCATCGTCGTCAAGTCTACTCCGCCTTCAAGCCCTCCTTGGCAAGATGGCATCAAAGATTAGGACATCCGTCATCGATGATAGTTAAACAAGTAGTGAATAAAGGCAATATGTTATTATCTCATAGTCAACATGAAGAGTCTGTTTGTGATGCTTCTCAATGTGCCAAGAGTCATCAACTCCCTTATCCTAAGTCTACTAGTGTGTCTCAAGCTCCTTTAGAACTTATCTTCAGTGATGTATGGGGTCATGCAAGAGACTCTTTTGGTAGAAAGAAATACTATGCCAGTTTCATTGATGATTACAATAAATTCATTTGGATATACTTGCTCAGGTTTAAGTCTGAAGTTTACTCTGTCTTCCAAGAATTTCAGAAACTTGTCGAAAGACAGTTTGATACAAAAATTCTCACGGTCCAAAGTGATTGGGGAGGGGAGTATGAGAAACTCAACTCCTTCTTCCGAGACATAGGCATAACACATCATGTCTCCTTTCCACATGCTCACCAACAAAATGGTTCAGCTGAAAGAAAGCATCGTCACATTGTCGAAGTTGGCCTCTCCTTACTTGCTCATGCTTCCATGCCATTAAAGTATTGGGATGAGGCGTTCATCACAGCCATCTATCTCATCAATCGATTGCCTAGTAGAGTCATTCGCAATACCACTCCTTTAGAAAAACTGTTTCATCAAAAACCTGACTATAACTCCCTGAAAATCTTTTGGTGTGCATGTTACCCAAACCTGCAACCCTATAATCATCACAAACTTGAGCTTTGCTCGACTCAGTGTGTCTTCATTGGTTATAGCAATCTTCACAAAGGCTACAAATGCCCTGAAGTTGCAACTGGGCGTATCTATATCTCCCGTGATGTTGTCTTCGATGAAACCAACTTTCCCTTTGCTAAGTTTCATACCAATGCAGGCTCTCTTCTTCGTGCTGAAATAACACTCCTTCCAGAATATGTGTCCATTCTGATCACGGGGGTGAATTACTTGAAAATGATCATGTGACTAATTTGCAGCAGCAAGAACATCTGCATACTGCAGTGCATACTGCAGCTCCTGCTGCTCCTACTGAATTTTTTGCAGACATGGGTCATGATGCGACAGCTGCTTCTGAAACACCTGACAGCGGATCCGAGTCTGATCCTTCTTGCCTTGTCGACTTCTCCATGCAAGGGACGCCTGATAGTATTATACGACGGGGTGACAGTGGAGGCGCGCTCCTTCTCTTACTTCAGATGCAGTCATCCCCAGTTGTAGCCAAACTTCAGGCAAGCTCAGATATGGCTAAAACTACCACAGAAACACCAGCAGAAGCATCAATTTCAGCATGCATCACACGGTCAAAAACAGGGGTTTCTAAACGAGAAGTCTATGCTGATGGTACGATCAGGTATGATACGGTTAAACATGCATTTCTTACTAGTACTAGTGAACCTATTAATTTGAGTGATGCACTTGCTCGAAAAGGGCAATGGATGATGAATATCATGCCCTTATGAAAAAAAAACTTGGCACCGTGTACCACCAAAAAAAGGTAAAAATGTGATTGATTGTAAATGGATTTATAAGACCAAAAGAAAATCATATGGTAGTATAGACAGATATAAAGCTAGATTAGTTGCAAAAGGGTTCAAACAAAAATTTGGTATTGATTATCAGG
This sequence comes from Hordeum vulgare subsp. vulgare, assembly GCF_904849725.1. Lineage (NCBI taxonomy): Eukaryota > Viridiplantae > Streptophyta > Magnoliopsida > Poales > Poaceae > Hordeum > Hordeum vulgare. Next base: position 565,325,059 of record NC_058522.1, on the reverse strand, counting down.
ATACCTTTAGCCCTGTTGTAAAATCAGCTACTATCAGACTTGTGTTGTCAATTGCTGTTTCAGAGGATGGAGCCTTCGTCAGCTAGATGTTCAGAACGCGTTTCTTCATGGTGTTCTGGAGGAAGAAGTGTTCATGCGGCAACCACTAGGATATGAGAATTCAAACACACCAGGGTATGTTTGTAAGTTAGATAAAGCTTTATATGGTTTGAAGAAGGCACCAAGAGCATGGTACTCATGACTGAGCATGAAATTGCAGCAGCTTGGGTTCATACCATCCAAGACATATATTTCTTTGTTCATCTATCATAAAGGGAATATCACTATGTTCATGTTAGTATATGTTGATGATATAATTATTGCCAGCTCCAGTTCAGATGCCACTACCAGCTTGCTTACAAATTTAAGGCTAGAATTTTCTCTAAAGGATTTAGGAGATCTTCACTATTTCCTTGTTATTGAAATCAAGCAGGTAGCCAATGGTATACTTCTTACTCAAGAAAAATATACCAATGATATACTCAGAAGAGTGGGCTTGGTAAAGTGCAAAGCTATGAGTACTCCTTTCTCAGTCTCAGAGAAACTTACTGTTGACAATGGAGAAGCTCTTGGTCCTGCTAATGCAACAAACTATAGAAGTGTTGTAGGTGCTTTGCAATATCTGACTCTTACTCGTCCTGACATTTCTTATTCGGTGAACAAAGTTTGTCAATACTTGCATGCACCTAGTAAAACTCACTGGACTGCTGTCAAAAGAATATTGAGGTATCTAAAGTTTACAGAAGGACTTGGACTACAGATTGTCAAATCCCCTTCCATGCTTGTTACTGGATATTCTGATGCAGACTCGACAGGGTGTGCTGATGATAGAAGGTCCACAGGTGGTTTTGCTGTGTTTTTTAGGACAAACCTTGTGTCATGGAGTGCAAGGATACATGCTACTGTCTCAAGGTCTAGCACCGAGGCTGAGTATAAGGCTCTAGCAAATGCTACAACTGAAATAATGTGGATCCAAACTCTACTTTATGAACTTGGGGTTAAGACTCCACGAGCTGCAAGACTCTGGTGTGATAATATTGGTGCAACCTATCTCCCAGCCAATCCCGTTTTTCATGCACAAACTAAACATATTGAGGTTGATGACCATTTTGTTTGAGAAAGAGGGGCACAGAAGTTGCTTGATATCCAGTTTGTTCCAGTGGGTGATCAGCTAGCCGATGGGTTTACTAAACCACTCACTGCAAGGAGATTGAATGACTTCACATACAATCTGAATCTTGGTAGAGCACCATAGGGTTCAGATTGAGGGGGAGTGTCAAACATAAGATAGAATAGAATCCTAGAGCTTTTCTTTCTGTTATTCAGTTAGTATCTCATCCTTATCTTGTGATCTCTTGTACATGATGTATCCTAGCGATCTCCTCAACTTGTACGCCAAGGCAGGTGGTCGTCCCTTCTATAAAACCTCGCGGCCACCTACAGGTGGCGATACGCTTCCTCATAGTACGTACATCACACTAGTCTAAATTAAGTTTCCTCATCGGATATGTCCACAACGTGTGTGTCGGACGCCGGGTAGATGGGCTCCGACTCCTTCTCCTCCTCCTCCCCCTCCTCCTCATCTATAGTCGTGGGCATCTCCTCGATGTCCGCGACATGCTCCACCTACGCCTCACTTGCAGACGATGTCACTTGGCCTCCTTCGTCGATTCGGATCGAAGGATATCAAGGATTCCATGCGGCTCCACATATAGATTCGCGGCCCCGGCGTCCTCCTCCTCCTCTGCCGCTTGCTCCTGCCCGTACTCATGCTCCTCCTCCTCCTTCCTCGAATATATCGCATCCTGAGCTAACCCCGCGGCTATACGGGCTTCACACCTTGCCAGGACCGACTCAAGGAGCTGCAGCCGGCGCTCCGACTTTAGATAGTTTCCCGGTGGCGTGGGGGTGTAGCTACTACCAAAAGGTGGCGGTACGGCGAGCGGAAAGTGGCGCGAGCGACGGACCAAGGGGGGTGGATGTGTAGAGTTTTTGTGCCGGCTGTCGTGGGATTGATCCTGACAATCATACCAGGGGTACGAATGAGGGGCGGGCCTAGCTAGGGCGTAGTGTATACACTCGGATGTATGAGTTCGGGCCCCACTCGGGAGTGGTAACAACCCTGCGTCTCAAGCCCTGAGGGTGATGTTTTCTTATGGGGTGTGTGATAGTACAGGATGTTGAACCCTTGGTCAAGAGCTCTGGGGTGGCTTATATAGAGTGTGCCACGACCGACCGAGCCTCATTAAAAGGGTGAATTAATGCTAATAACTACGGAAGTTACGAGAAATGGCAGCTCTAACTCCAGCATTGCTGGTAACGTACGTCTTCACTACATTTCATGTGATAGTTTAAGTATGTAGCCATTGCAGTCCCTTCGTTGCCCATGTATTGCTGCAGTCCGAGTGCAGCAGCACATCCGACTGACGCGATATGATCCGAGTGACCTTATGCAGGATGAGCGAAGATACGCTTGCCCGAGTGAGGTCATGACTGCACCGGTGGCTTTTGGGACGCTGATGTCCATGTAGGGTCTTGGGCATGCCTAGGGATGCAGGTCCATAGGACTACTCCTAATGTACAACCCCGTTAGTAGCCCCCGAATCGGTTGAGGTTTTACTGGCCGAGTGGAAGGCACTCTTTTGTGCACTCGGCGTCTCAGGGACGCCGAGGTTGTAGCTCGGGGCTACATCACTCAGGCTCTCATTAAACCATTGCAGATTCAAGAGCAAAAGATTTCGAGTGCTGGAGCATGCCCGCACGCTTCCAATCGATAATAATTGAATACCTTTCGGGAAGATAAATTCAATGACTCAGATGATTGCGAGCTCGGGGCTCCGATTGTCCAGTCGGCGAGGTGGGACGGGTCCAACTCGCGCTACGGTATAGGTGATCTAGTTGCCTTCTTGTGTTGTCCAAACGCTTGTGGTCCCATGGAAGGGCGAGTGGCACGGTATTTGAATTCCCTCATTATGCACCGTGGATACGGAATCCACTCGGCCTATGAGGGAGGCGGTTTCTCCGTGATTTTTGAATTGACGGAGTGCGCAGAGGTTGCGGAATCAGCAGTGACATGGGTAGTAGAGGTAGTGGAGAGGCACCTCGATTCCCGTGCATCAAACATCGTTGTCGTGCTACAAGAGCGCTATCACCGGGATCCTGCGGATCTTCCTCGTGTTGGCGAAGTGCTCGATGTGGTATCTTTCTATAGCATATAAATTGGCCAAGGCAGCAATGGGAGGGAAACACGCCGCCAGATCTGAGTTGCCCTCATCCCCTTTCTTGAACCTTGCGGTTGCGGCTGAGAGCTCCTCTTCACCTCCGACGTCCTCCCACCTCGCCCGCCCTGCCGCGCAACATGGCGAAAGGCACGGCGACAAAAGCTGAGCAGGCCAAGAAGGGTTCGCGAGGATCTTCTTCGAGTGCCGGGACGCTCCCATCGGGCTGGATTTAGGGTGACTGGATGTCATCCCGAGTCTCCAAGGAGCGCGTGCTGGACCTAGAGAGTGAAGGCGTGGTGGTTCCGGCTAGCTCGCGGCTGCCGTATGAAGGCGAGCTGGAGCCTGTACTGAGAGCTAACGATCGAGTGCTCCCGGTTACCCATGTGGAAAGAGGTTTCTCCTTGCCCTGACATCCTTATTCCGCATGTTCCTTGAATTTTTCGGCGCGCGGCTTCATCATCTTCCCCCAATACCGTCTCATACTTATCCACTTTCTTATCCTTGTGCAAGAACTTCCTCGGAAACTATCAACACTAGGAATTATTCAAGCATTTGTTCACGTGCCGAGTGATGACAGTGAAAAAGTCTTCTCAGCCGGGGGGAAAGACGCATGTAGTGCAACTCTGCGGGGGATTAGGAATACAACTCAGGTGTAAAAGTAGTTTTCCTCAGATGTCCTTCCCCGACTCAGTGAAGGGTTGGCATGACTCCTAGTTCTACTGCCAGGATGTTCCAGTCGATGAGGGTTAGTCGGTCCTTCCATCATATTTGCTTGAGCGAATTCAGTCTGCTCCCTCATTAACTATGTAGAAGGAAGAGAGGACGGACGTAGATATCCTGGTGATAGCACTGGTTGCTTTGTTGCGGAAGAACATCAATGCGATGGACCTTCTGGAAGTCTTTTTCTAGCGGAGGATCCAACCTCTATAGGCCAGGGCTCACCCCATGTGGGTGTATAGAGGTCCGGATGACCCAACCCGCGTTCACCCAGAGGAGATCGGGGCAGAGCAGCTCGAAGAAAAGCTCAAGGCCATAACACCCGTGCGATACAATCCCACGGGCACCGGGTTGGTGCCTCCTTTCTTAGCGAAGCATCCACTGAATGAGGTAAGGCTTCAAGTGCTTGGACCGAGTGAACTTCTTTGTCGCTTGTCATTTTTGTTTGTAATTTTGACTCCACCACTCGACAGGCTTTTACAGGGCTGGTCAGTTCCATCCCGGTGGTTGACCGCCCACCTAGAGTTATCGATGTCTTTCGTGGCAAACAAATTAGTGGCGGTTACCAAGCGGTAAAAGTAAAGATTTACTCCCCCTCCACCAACAAACACACTCCACGGCTAGCTGAATCCACGGGTGCCGTGCATACCAACAACAATCCAGGGGGAGTTTTGTTTAATTATTTGCGATTTATGATTTCGGGATTGGGAGTCCCTTTTTACCAGCTCCTCTTGTGCAAGGACGAGTGAATAAACACTCATCATCAGAATAACCCGCTTAGCAAGGAAGATACTGACCGCCCCCAATCGCTCCATGAGCGGTCCAAGCACACAAAACGGAAGTTCTTTTAAAGTATTAGAGGTAGCACATGCAATTTTACATGGAATGACAGGGTAATACCGCATATAGGTAGATATGGTAGACTCATCTGGAATAACTTTGTTTCATGGATTTTGATGCACAAGCAATATTCCTGGTTAATACAGTCGAAGGCTACCAAATAGGTTGGGAAGCGACCAGCTAGAGAGCGAAGACAGTCATGAACATGTTTTATGAATAATCATCACTGCGTACTAGCATGAGTAGGATATAAACACCATGTACATAAATATCATGGAGGCTGTGTTGGTTTTGATTCAACTGCATGCGTGAACATGTGCCAAGTCAAGCCACTTGAACATTCAGAGGAGGATACCATATCATCATACAACATCACAACCATTTTAATGCATGTTGACATCCAATATAAACCATTATCCACTCCTAGATACTTAAGCATGGCATGAACAACTATATAATCTCTAATTTTTATTGCAAACATGTTTGATCATAACACGCTTAATCATGGATACTGGTCTAAACATATTTACAAAAACAAAAAGAAGTTGAGTTCATACCCGCTTTTCACTGCCACGGTCACTTCATTAAATATCATCATTATTGCCTTTCACTTGCACAACCGAACGATATGAAACTAATAATAGCGTAAGGGTGGCATGGACTAACCTGGAACCAACAACGTTTTATTCAAAAGGAGAAGATGAAGTAATTTGTGCTCTTTATTTGATCAATAACAATGCATATAAGAGCCACTCAATATTTTCATCGTGGTATTTCCCTTGGCTATAACTCAAAGAAGGGAAAACAAATTCAAAGAAACACACTAAAATATTTTTGGAGTTTTTGTTTATTCAAGAAGAAAGCAAATTAAAGAAGGAAAAACTATTTACACGGGAAAGATCCCAACAAGTAAAAGAAGACAAGATAAATCTTTTTGGGTTTTCTGCAAGTTTTTCAAACACATAAGAATAAAGCAAGAGAACTAAGTCTAACAAGGATAATACAGTGCAAGAGTGTGAACACCGAGAACTAGACTGTGCAGGCATGAATGTAAAGTCGGTGAAAACACGTACTCCCCCAAGCTTAGGATTTTGGCCTAGCATGGTAATCAACACCGTAGAGTGTTTGGACGGTGTCACAAAGAGTCCCACTCCAAGGGCTCCTTCTCGGCCGCTGCCTGGGTGTTCCGATAGGCAATAATTTCCTCAGGCATGATCCTGTATCCGTTCATGGCAATAGAATCAAACAAAGTAGGTGCAGGCAACGGGATAATATCTCGGGTAACCTCACTAAAAACTAAGTTACATGGAAGGTTATCCAAGTAATCATCATTGTCTATAAATTGATGATTGACCATAGACTGGCGATTTAGATAAGCTTGTGGTAAAATATAGTCATTATGATGAAAAGGAATGTTAAAGCGTTTCGCTAAGCGAGTGTCACAAAGACCACCGTGTATTTTACCCTTAGATCTGTTATTGTGTAAACGTCGAGCAATAATAGCTCCCAAATTAAAGGTGTGATCATTATGGATTGCTTGGTGCAAAATGGCAAGGTCAGGGGTGCTAAGGATACTACCCTTCCCCCTAGCAGTTAAACACTTCATGATAAATAAAGCAAAGTAGTGCACTGAAGGAACCTGCAGGCTCGGGGCTGTAGCTTTTGACACGCCTCTCATCTCACCAACTATTAATGTGAGCAGGAAATCCTTAAACTCAATCGGTTTGGGTTCTCTTAACTCCCCGTGAGAGGGAATAAAACACATTTCACAAAATTCACTAAGCAGTATTTGGCGGGTTTCATCATAAAGATTAAACCACACTAAAGGTGGATCATGCCTATTTAGAGAATAGAAATTTTGAACAAAGGAATTAGTGAGGGTATGGTATTGATCACACTCATGTGCAATGAAGTTGGTCAACCCAGCATTTTCCACGAATTGCGCAAACCCATGGTGGAATCCGGCTTGTTCCATGAAAGGAGTGTGAGGCCATTCGCACGACGAGACCTCCGACAATCGCGGGGGGGGGGGGGGGGGGTGAGTCCAGCAGCGTACGAATCACCAAGAACCCCCTTAGCATTTTTCTTGGATGAACTCCTCCTGAAGAGGTTCATTTTTCCAAGAACAAAATTATGAAATTTTTTGGGTCACAAACTAAAGTTAACGAAACTTCACAAGAATGATAGCCACTACTCATAGGGATGCCTAGAGCCTAAAACAAGCATTCAAACTACTTGGAAATTCAAGGATTCAACATGCAAGCTCATCTATAGGAGAACCTAGAGTAGCTAATTACTTCTAAGATAAACCACCTTAGCAAAAACTAATTGGAGGAATGTGGGAGTTACATACCAAGGGGCAATCCCCCAAAATAGTTTCAGAAATGGAGTTTCAAGCAAAGAGATCAAAATCCATGGGTATGAGAGCAAGAATAGGAGAGAGAGAGCTACATGGATTTTGTTTGGAGATGAGTGACGAAGTGAGCTAAAGAAATAAGTGAGGGGACCTCCAAGGGCCCCACTAGACACCTGGTCGCGCCAGGGGGGCTGGCGTGCCCTGATGTCTAGTGGCCACCTAGGACATCCTCTGGAGTGTTTTTAGTGCCAGTTATTCTCAAATATTTAGAAACAAATCGTGTAAAAAAATTCAGGTAATTCAGAGAACTTCTATTTTTGGACACTTTTTATTGGACGGAAAAATCAGAAAATAGGATAATCATGACATTTATTGCTTTAAAATAAAAATAAAAGGAAAAGTAAAATGGATATAGAGAGTTGTGCCTACTGAATTTATCGACCTCACGCCTCTTGAAAATGATTCATTAATTAGGTTGATCAAGTCTTATTAACAACCATTTCCAATTAGCATAATCCCGAAGAATTTTTGTAAAACACTAACTTACCTCTATGGGGATGTGCATATCCCCAAAATAAGTATCTCATATTTATTTTTGGCAGTAGGTATAGGTAATTGAAAACTTTCATTGGTGGTAGTCGGAGATTTTTCAATAACATTAACACCATGCACTTGAAATTCTTTCCTCGGAAAATGCACCGTATGTTCTTTACAATTGACAGGAAAAGTGACCTTGCTTTTGTTGCAATCAATAACAGCCCCTGTAGTATTCAAGAAGGGTCTACCAAGGATAATTGACATGTTGTCATCCTCGGGCATATCAAGTATAACAAAGTTTGTCAAGATAGTAGCATTTGCAACAACGACAGGTACATCCTCACAAATACCAATAGGTATGGTTCTTGATTTGTGAGCCATTTGCAATGAAATTTCAGTAGGTGTGAGTTTATTCAAGTCAATTCTTTCGTATAAAGACAAAGGCATAACACCAACACCAACTCCTAGATCACATAAAGCAGTTTTCACATAGTTGTTTTTGATGGAACATGGTATAGTTGATATTCCTCGATCTCCTAGTTTTTTAGGTACTCCATCCTTAAAAGTATAATTAGCAAGCATGGTAGACATTCCATTCAGGTATTTTATTTTATTAGTGATGATGTATTTCACATACTTAGCATAAGGGGACATCTATAAAAGATGAGTTAAATGAATATGCAAAAAACACTAGCCTAAGCATTTCAACAAAGCGTTCAAATTCCTCATCATCTTTATTATTAGTTGGTTTAGGTGGATAAGGCATGGGTTTTTGAACCCATGTCTCTCTTTCTTTGCCATGCTTTCTATCAACATAATCTCTTTTATCATAATTGACAGATCATGGATGTCGCCTAGAGGGGTGGGGGTGAATAGGTGCTTTAAAATAATTACAGTTTAGGCTTGAGCAAATGCAGAATAAAACTAACGTTTAATTTGTCAATAACAAAACCTAAAACAACTAGGCTCACCTATGTGCACCAACAACTTATGCTAAGCAAGATAAAAAACTAAGTGATAGTAAGATATATAACAATAAACAATATGGCTATCACAAAGTAAAGTGCATAAGTAAAGGGTTCGGGTAAGAGATAACCGAGGCACGCGAAGACGATGATATATCCCGAAGTTCACACCCTTGCGGATGCTAATCTCCGTTTGGAGCGGTGTGGAGGCACAATGCTCCCCAAGAAGCCACTAAGGCCACCGTAATCTCCTCACGCCCTCGCACAATGCAAGATGCCGTGATTCCACTAAGGGACCCTTGAGGACGGTCACCGAACCCGTACAAACAAGGTTGGGCCAATCTCCACAACTTAATTGGAGGCTCCTAACAACACCACGAAGCTTCATGCTGCCTCTTGAGCTTGTGTTGGTTTTTCCCTTGAAGAGGAAAGGGTGATGCAGCACAGGAGCATTAAGTATCAGTTTAAGAACCAAGGTATCAATCCAGTAGGAGAATCGTGCCAAGTGTCCAGAGTACCTGCGCAAATAGAAACGAGCTTGCACCCAACGCTATAAAGGGGTTGTTGATAACCCACAAGTATTGGGGACCGCAACAGTTTTCGAGGGTAGAGTATTCAACCCAAATTTATTGATTCGACTCAAGGGGAAGCCAAAGAATATTCTCAAGTATTAGCAGTTAGGTTGTCAATTCAACCACACGTGAAAGATTTAGTATCTACAGCAAAGTATCAGTAGCAAGGTAGTATGATGGCAGCAGTAGCAACAGTAACCAGTAGCAGCAAAGTAACAACAGTAGCAGCAGAGTAACAGGAGTAGCAACAGAGTAACAGTAGCAGCAGTGAAAGCAGTAGCAGCAAAGTAACGTAGCAAGGACCAGTATGAAAAGACTCATAGGCATTGGATCGGTGATGGATGATTATGCCGGATGGTATTCATCATGCAACAGTTATAACACAGAGAGATATGTAACTAGCTCAAGTTCGTCAATGTAATGTAGGCATGTATTCCGTATGTAGTCATACGTGCTTAGGCAAAAGAACTTGCATGACATCTATTGCCCATCCCTCCCGTGGCAGCGGGGTCCTAATGGAAACTACGGGATATTAAGGTTCTCCTTTTAATAAAGAATCGGACCAACGCATTAACACTTAGTGAATACATGAACTCCTCATACTATGGCCATCTCCGGGAGTGGTTCCGGCTATTGTCACTCCGGGGTTGCCGGATCATAACACATAGTAGGTGACTACAACTTGCAAGATAGGATCAAGAACACACATATATTGGCGACAACATAATAGGTTCAGATCCGAAATCATGGCACTCGGGCCCTAGTGCCAAGCATTAAGCATGGCAAAGTAGTAGCAACATCAATCTCACAACATAGTGGATACTAGGGATCAATCCCCGTCAAAACTAACTCGATTACATGATAGATCTCATCGAACCCATCACCGTCCAGCAAGCCTATGATGAGATTACTCACGAACGGTGAAGAGCATCATGGAATTGGCGATGAAGGAAGGTTGGTGACGACGATGGCGATGATTTCCTCCGGAGCCCAGAACGGACTCCAGATCTGCCCTCCAGATGAAGAACAGGAGGTGGCGGCGCCTTCGTATCATAAAACACGATGAACTCTTCTCCTTGATTTTTTTCGGGCGAAACGGACTAAATAGAGCTGAGATTGGAGGCGGTGGAGCGTTGTGGGCCCCACAAGCCTGCCAGGCGCGGCGAGGGGGGCCCCGCGCCTGGTGGGCTTGTGGGCTCACAGCTCCACTTCCTCCGTTGATTCTTGCGCCAGTATTTTTTATATATTCCACAAAAATTCTCCGTAAATTTTCAGGTCATTCCGAGAACTTTTATTTCTGCGCAAAAACAACACCATGGCAATTCTGCTGAAAACAACATTAGTCCGGGTTAGTTCCATTCAAATCATGCAAATTAGAGTCCAAAACACGGGCAAAATAGTTCGGAAAAGTAGATACGACAGAGACGTATCGAATCCCCCAAGCTTAAAGCCTTCCTTGTCCTCAAGCAATTCAGTTGATAAACTGAAAGAGACAAAAGAAAAACTTTTACGAACTCTGTTTGATCTTGTTGTTGCAACTATGTCTAACTCATAACCTGAATTTGAGCAAGATCACAAGCTAACCACATAAGAAAATGACATCTAGGTCTCACGGTAAACTCATATCAATGGCATAATCAACTAGCGAGCAAGTAATAACAAGTCTCTAACGTCAACACTTCAATCAAAACAACCATGAAGCAATATGAACAGATGGTATCTCGCTAGCTCTTTCTAAGACCGCAAAACATAAATGCAGAGCACCTTCAAAGACCAAGGGCTGACTAAACATTGTAACTCATGGCAAAGAAGATCCAGTCACAGTCATACTCAATGACAGTTAAAAGCAATGCATAAAAATGACAGAGGTGCTCTCTAGTTTGTGCTTTTATAAGAAGAGGATGACTCAACAGGAACATAAATAGACAGGCCCTTCGCAGAGGGAAGCATTGATTTGCAGAGGTGCCAGAGCTCAAGCTTTGAAAACAGAGATAATAATTTTGGGTGGCATGCCTTCATTGTCAACGCAATGACCAAGAGTTCTCACCATCTTCCACGCTACACATGCTATAGGAGGTTCCCAAACATAAAAGTAAAGTTTTGACTCCCCCACCACCGATCAATCACACTCCACGACTAGCCGAATCCTCGGGTGCCGTCCATACCAACATCAATCGAGGGGAGTTTTGTTTGCAATTATCTTTTCGATTTGAGCATGGAACTAGGAATTCCAATTACCGACCCCTTTCTCGTGAATGATAGTGACATATCGAGGATAACACGCCTAGCATGGAAGATATTGATAGCCCCCTGTCACCACATGAGCGGTTCGGGCATGCAAAACAGATTATTTCTTGAAGGTTTAGAGAGTGGCACATGCAAATTTACTTGGAACGGCAGGTAGATACCGCATATAGGTAGGTATGGTGGACTCATATGGAACAACTTTGGGTTTATGGAAGTGGATGCACAAGCAGTATTCCCGCTTAGTACAAGTGAAGCCTAGCAAAAGACTGGGAAGCGACCAACTAGAGAGCGACAACAGTCATCAAAATGCATTGACATTAACTAACATTGAATGCAAGTATGAGTAGGACATAAATCACCATGAACATGAATATCATAGAGGCCATGTTGATTTTGTTTCAACTACATGCGTGAACGTGCGCCAAGTCAAGCCACTTGAAACATTCAAAGGAGGATACCATCCTATCATACTACATCATAGTCATCTCAGAATTCATGTTGGCATCCAAGACAAACCATTATAAGCTCCTAGCTAATTAAGCATGGCATCAGAAACTATGATATCTAAGTTGTCATTGCAAACATGTTTCTCTCACAACAAAGCTGAATCAGGAACGATGAGCTAGTCATATTTACAAAAACAAAATAGATCGAGTTCATACCAGCTTTTCCAGGCTCAGTCACTTCATCATATATCGTCATTATTGCCTTTCACTTGCACGACCGAATGATGTGAACAATAATATGAGTGCTCGTGCATTGGACTAAGCTAGAATCTGTAGGCAAACACAAAGGAGAAGACAAAGTAATATGACTCTATAACAGATAAACAGATATGCATGCGAGAGCCACTAAACATTATAACCATGGTCTTCTACCTTGACCCAAAGAAAAATAAAACTATTTACACGGGAAAGCTCCCGACAAGCAAAAGAAGAAAAAGAAAACTTTTTGGGTTTTCTCAACCTAGACAGACACACGAAAAGAAAACGAGAAAAAGAAAATAAACTAGCATGGATGATACAGTGGCAAAGTGTGAACACCGACAAACAAAGTGAAAGCATAAGCAAGAATGTAAAGTCGGTGAGAAACACGTACTCCCCCAAGCTTAAGATTTTGGCCTAAGTTGGTCTAATCCCAAGGAGGGAAATAACCAGCGTCGGGGGATACCCAAAATCATAATGGGGGTTATACGGGAGCGCTGCAGCCACTGCCTGAATAGCTGCCTCACGGAGACGAGCAACCTTTGCCTCCCTCTCATACTCCTATGCCTCTCCTTTGGTTATATAATATCTCCTTTTTGCCTAAAAGTCAAAGAAGGCAGGAGCAGGAAGGGTAATATGGAAAACACGCTGCCGGTTAGATATCAAACTGTATAGGAGGGATTCATCATCCTCTGAAGGAACTGATAGCGTGTCAAAGAAGTGCGATCAAGGAAAGCTGTATGGAGCGGGGGATCTCCTTCGCGGATGGGTACTCCAAGAAAATTTGCTATGCGAGTGGCATAGATCCCACCAAAGAAATCCCCTTCATTAGCATTACTATTCAGCCTCCTTGCTATTATAGCTCCCATGTTGAAACTTCTATCACCCGTTACTGCGCTCTTAAGAATACTAAGGTCGGGTGCGCAGAGGTGACAATGCTCAATCTTGCCATTAATGCATCTGCCTATGAAGAGGGCAAAATAATGCAAGGCAGGAAATTGAATGCCCCCCATGGTAGCCTGCGTAATATCTCTAGTTTCTCCAACAGTTATACCAGAGAAAAAAATCTCTAACCGAAGATTTAGGAGGATCATTGAGACTACCCCAAATAGGTATCTTGGAAATTCTATTGAAATCCTCTAAATCCATAATATACGATTTGTCATAGAGATCAAACAGTACAGATGTATCACGGCCAACTGAAAATTTGAATCTACGAACAAAAGAGGCAGTGAGAGCAACATACTATTCACATTTATCGGAGATGAATTCTTCGAGTCCGACATTGTGAACAAGCGTATCAAACTCGTCTTTGAAACCTGCCTCAATCATGAATTCATCAGAAGGCCATTCACATGGTTGTACTTGTGCGTTCCTCGGTTGGTAAGGATCGGGCTCCCGAATCGCAAGACGGGGACCTCTCTTGCTTGAGGAACCACCATGATAGTTTCTCCTGAACATCTTCCTTTTCTGAAATTTTCAGTGACCCAAAGGAAAAGCCAACAAGTCTCAACAAAACTCATAGCAACTACTCCGACAAGTGCCTAGAAGCCATATTACGCATCAAAACTACTTGGGACCAGCTAAAATTAGCATGCAAAGCTCAAGAACATGGTCACCAAGGCAGCAAAAATACGTGATGTATAAGGCACTAGAGAAAAAACTAATTGGACCAATGGAGGAGTCACTTACCAAGGAGTAATTTCCCCAAAACAGTTCGGTGAATGGTGCTTTCCACAAGGAGATCGAAAATCCCACAAAGAAGAGCAAAAACACGGGCTTGAGCTACGAAACGATTTTTTCTGGAGGTAGGAGAAGCAGATGGGACCTAGAATGAGTGGAGGGGGTGCACGTGGGACCACAAGCCTGGTAGGCGCGGCCAGGGGGCCCGCGCCTGCAGGGCTTGTGGCCCACTGGTGCAGCCCCCAAACTAGCTCTTCGTCTCAGTATTTTTCAAAAATTCCAGAAAAATTCATACTTGATTTTCACGGCATTCGGAGAACTTTTATTTTCGGGGTACTTTTCCACGGGACGCTAAAACCGAAAACCGGGAAAACTAAACTAAATCTATCATTTTTCTTCTAAGCAACCGAAGGTGAAAGCTTGGAACAGAGGTTTGTGACTCCTCGATTCATCCATCTCATGGTCATCGAAAGAAATCCGGCAATGAGGTTGATCAAGTCTCCTTGACAAACTTTTCGAATCGCAAAAGAAGACAGAGAATTTTAGAATAGTCACTAGGTTACCTCAATGGAGATGTGAATCTCCCCAACAAGCAAATCATACTTCATCTTAATAGGAGGAATAGGGAATTCAAAGCTCCCAATAAGAATCGATGAAGTTTTTTCGATAGCATTGATGCAATGTACTCGATATTGTTTCTTTGGAAAGTGCACTGTATGCTCATTACCGTTGGCATGGAAAGTGACATTGCCTTTGTTGCAATCTATAACAGCCCCTGCAGTGTTTAAAAATGGCCTTCCAAGGATGACCGCCATGGCATCGTCCTCGGGAATATACAGAATAGCAAAGTCTGTTAAGATAGTGACGTTAGCAACCACAATAGGCACATCCTCGCAAATGCCGATAGGGGAAGCAGTTCATTTGTCGGCCATTTGCAGAGAGATTTCAGTGGGTGTCAACTTATCCAGTTCAAGTCTACGATAAAGAGAGAGAGGCATAACACTAACACCGGCTCCAAGGTCGCATAACGCATATCTAACGTAGTTGCCTTTAATGGAGCAAGGTATAGTGGGCACACCGGGATCACCTAGTTTCTTAGGAGTTCCACCCTTGAAGGTATAATTAGTGAGCATGGTGGAAATCTCAACCTCAGGTATCCTCCTCTTATTAGTCACAATATCCTTCATGTACTTAGCATACGGAGACATTTTGAGCATATCTGTCAAATGCACTTGTAGAAAGACAGGTCTGATCATTTCAACAAAGCGCTCAAAATCCTCATCATCCTTTTTCTTGGATGGTTTGGGAGGAAAGGGCATGGGTTTCTGAACCCATGGTTCCCTTTCTTTACCATGCTTCCTAGCAGCGGAGTCTTTCTTAGCGTATCTCTTATTCTTGGGTTGTGGGTTATCAAGATCAACAGGTTCAATCTCCACATCCTTATCATTGCTAGGTTGAGCATCTTCATGAACATCACTACTGATATCATCATTAGGCTCATGTTCATCACCAGATTGTGCTTCGGCATCAGAGACAGAGACATCGTTTGGACTCTCAGGTGTAGCAGCAACAGGGTTGCTAGCGTGCAGGTTCCTATCATCTTTCTTCTTCTTTCTAGGATGACTAGGTGCATCAATGCTAACTCCTTGACAATCTTATTCAATTCTCTTAGGATGACCCTCAGGATACAAAGGTTCCTCAGTCATTCTACCGCCTCTAAGCTTGGGGGAGTTGATACGTCTCCGTCGTATCTACTTTTCCGAACTCTTTTGCCCTTGTTTTGGACTCTAATTTGCATGATTTGAATGGAACTAACCTGGACTAATGCTGTTTTCAGCAGAATTGCCATGGTGTTGTTTTTGCGCAGAAATAAAAGTTCTCGGAATGACTTGAAAATTTACGAAGAATTTTTGTGGAATATATAAAAAATACTGGCGCAAGAATCAACAGAGGAAGTGGAACCGTGAGCCCACAAGCCCACCAGGCGCGGTCCCCCCTAGCCGCGCCTGGCAGGCTTGTGGGGCCCACAACGCTCCACCGCCTCCAATCTCAGCTCTATTTAGTCTGTTTTGCCCGAAAAAAATCAAGGACAAGAGTTCATCGCGTTTTACGATACGGAGGCGCCGCCACCTCGTGTTCTTCATCTGGAGGGCAGATCTGGAGTCCGTTCTAGGCTCTGGAGAGGGGAAATCGTCGCCAGCGTCATCACCATCCTTCCTTCATCGCCAATTCCGTGATGCTCTTCACCGTTCGTGTGTAATCTCATCGTAGGCTTGCTGGACGGTGATGGGTTGGATAAGATCTATCATTTAATCGAGTTAGTTTTAACGGGGATTGATCCCTAGTATCCACTATGTTCTAAGATTGATGTTGCTACTACTTTGCCATGCTTAATGCTTGTCACTAGGGCCCGAGTGCCATGATTTCAGATCTGAACCTATTATGTTGTCGCCAATATATGTGTGTTCATGATCCTATCTTGCAAGTTGTAGTCACCTACTATGTGTTATGATCCGGCAACCCCGGAGTGACAATAGCCGGAACCACTCCCGGAGATGACCATAGTATGAGGAGTTCATGTATTCACTAAGTGTTAATGCGTTGGTCCGGTTCTTTATTAAAAGGAGAACCTTAATATCCCGTAGTTTCCATTAGGACCCCGCTGCCAAGGGAGGGATGGACAATAGATGTCATGCAAGTTCTTTTCCCTAAGCACGTATGACTACATACGGAATAAATGCCTACATTACATTGTCGAACTGGAGCTAGTTACATATCTCTCCGTGTTATAACTGTTGCATGATGAATACCATCCGGCATAATCATCCATCACCGATCCAATGCCTACGAGTCTTTTCCTACTAGTCCTTGCTACGTTACTTTGCTGCTACTGTTGTCACTGCTGCTACTGTTACTCTGTTGCTACTGTTGTTACTCTGTTGCTACTGTTGTCACTTTGCTGCTAGTGGTTACTGTTGCTATCACCCTACTTTGCTACTGATACTTTGCTATAGATACTAAAACTTTTAGGCGTGCTTGAATTAACAACTCAATTGCTAATACCTGAGAATATTCTTTATCTTCCCCTTGAGTCAAATCAATACATTTGGGTTCAATACTCTACCCTCGAAAACTGTTGCGATCCCCTATACTTGTGGGTTATCAGAGGCTTCTCTCAAAATAGCAAATAATACGGTGGGTGAACAAATTACTGTCGATCAATTGATAGAACCGCGCAAAGTCATGACGATATCTAAGGCAATGATCATACATATAGGCATCACGTCCGAGACAAGTAGACCGATACTTTCTGCATCTACTACTATTACTCCACACATCGACCGCTATCCAGCATGCATCTAGTGTATTGAGTTCATGACGAACAGAGTAACGCCTTAAGCAAGATGACATGATGTAGAGGGATAAACTCAAACCAATGATGTAAACCCCATATTTTTACCCTTGATGGCAACAACACGATGCGTGCCTCGCTACCCCTTCTGTCACTGGGTAAGGTCACCGCACGTTATGAACCCAAAACCAAGCACTTCTCCGATTGCAAAAATCATAGATCAAGTTGGCCAAACAAAACCCAGAACTCGAAGAGAATTACAAGGATAAGAAATCATGCATATAAGAGAGCAGAAGAAACTCAAATAAGATTCATAGATAATCTGATCATAAATCCACAATTCATGGGATCTCGACAAACACACCGCAAAAGAAGATTACATCGGATAGATCTCCATGAAGATCATGGAGAACTTTATATTGAAGATCCAAGAGAGAGAAGAAGCCATCTAGCTACTAGCTATGGACCCGAAGGTCTATGGTGAACTACTCACGCATCATCAGAGAGGTCATGGTGTTGATGAAGAAGCCCTCCGTATCCGAATCCCCCCTCCGGCAGGGCACCAGAACATGCACCAGATGGGATCTTGCAGAGATAGAAGCTTGCGGCGGCGGAAAAGTATTTTCGTGGATCTCTCGCGCAGTTTTGGATTTTTCAGGAATTTATAGGCGGAAGAGGTAGGGCAGACAAGCCACAGGGGGCCCACAAGCCTGCTAGGCGCGGGCCCCCTCGCCGCGCCTAGGGGGCTTGTGGGGTCCCCTGGTGGCCTCTGCCTTGGTTCTCACGTCCCTTGCGTATGTTCTGTTCCGGAAAAAATCTTTTCGGAAGTTTTATTCCGTTTGGACACCGTTGAAAATCCTCCTCTGAAAAGGGTCAAAAACACGGAAAAAACAGGAACTGGCACTTGGCACTGAGTTAATAAGTTAGTCCCAAAAAAGATATAAAAGGCATACAAAACATCCAAAGTTTGAGAAGATAATATCATAGAACCATCAAAATTTTAGATGCATTGGAGATGTATCAAGCATCCCCAAGCTTAACTCCTGCCCGTCCTCGAGTAGGGAAGTGATAAAGACTGAATTTTTGATGTGGAATGCTACCTAACATAGTTGTCCTTTGTAACTTCTTTCATGTGACATGAATGTTCAGATCCGTAAGATTCAAAACAATAGTTTTCTATTGACATGAAAACAGTAATACTTCAAGCAAACTAGCAAGGTAATCATGAACTTTCGAAATAACAAGGCCAAAGAAAGTTATACCTACAAAATCATATTGTCTGGCTATGCTCTATCATCCCCACACAACTAATTTAAATCATGCACAACCCCGGTATTGGCCAAGTAATTGTTTTCGCACTCTTACTTTCTCAAACCTTTTTCAACTCTCACGCAATACATGAGCGTGAGCCATGGATATAGCACTATAGGTGGAATAGAGTGTGGTGGAGGTTGTGAGACAAAAAGGAGGAGATGGTCACATTGACTCGGCGTATCAAAGGGCTATGGAGATGCCCATTAATAGATATCAATGTGAATGAGTAGGGATTGCCATACAACGGATGCACTAGAGCTATAAGTATGTGAAAGCTCAAAAGGTGAACTAGTGTGTGTGCATCCAACTTGCTTGCTCACGAAGACCTAGGGCAATTTTGAGGAAGCCCATCACTGGAATATACAAGCCAAGTTATATAATTAAGATTCCCACTAGCATATGGTGGTGACAAAACGAGAGGCTCTCAATCATGAAGAACATGGTGCTATTAAGAAGCACAAGTATGGAAAAGATAGTAGCATTGTCCCTTCTCTCTTTTTCTCTCTTCTTCTTTTCTATTTATTTTTTGTTTGTCCTCTTTGGCCTCTTTCCATATCTCTTTTTTTTGTGGGCAACTTTGGCCTCTTTTTTTATTTCCTCACATGGGACAATCCTCTAATAATGATGATCATCACACTTTTATTTACTCACAGCTCAAAGTTTAGAATGATGATGACTCTATAGGAAATGCCTCCGGCAGTGTACCGGGATGTGCAACGATCTAGCTTGGCGTATGACGTTGAAACATCTCGCTAGCTATCTTACGATCATGCAATGGCAATATGAGAGTGACGGCACATGTCATGAGACGAAATGGTGGGAGTTGCATGGCAATATATCTCTGAATGGCTATGAAAATGCCATAGTAGGTAGGTATGGTGGCTGTTTTGAGGAAGGCATATGGTGGGTTTGTGCACCGGCGAAAATTGCATGGTACTAGAGAGGCTAGCAGTGGAAGGTGAAAGTGCATCTATACCATGGACTCACATTAGTCATGAAGAACTCACATACTTATTGCGAAAGTTTTTATTAGTAATCGAAACAAAGTGCTAAACGCGTACTCCTAGGGGAAGGGTTGGTAGGTGTAAACCATCGCGCGATCCCGACCGCAACACAAAGGATGACAATCAATAGATCAATTATGCTCCGACTTCCTAACATAGCGGTTCATCATACGTGCATGTTACGGGAAGCACTAACTTCAACATAAGTATTTCTAGATTCACAACACCCTACTAACATAACTTTTAATATTACCAAATCCACGTCTCAAAACTAATTGAGAGGAATCAAACTTCTCTTTCTACTCAATGCACATGAAGATGGAGGTTTTATTGTATCCTCTTTGGGTACCTATCACCTTTGGGACTACTTTCATAGCACAAGCCAACTACCAAATCACGCACCGCCGTGCTCTAAAAGATCAAAGTCAAGCACATAGAGAAAAATGGTCTAGCTCAAAAGATATAAGTGAAGCACAATGAGCATTCTAGCAAATTCACGATGAGTACATGTCTCTCTCAAAAGGTGTGCAGCAAGGATGATTGTGACACAACAAAAATAAAAGACTCCTATGATACAAGACGCTCCAAGCAAAACACATATCATGTGGTGAATAAAAATATAGCTCCAAGTAATGTTACCGATGGATTGAAGACGAAAGAGGGGATGACTTCCCGGGGCATTGATTGTTCTGCTGTGTATCCCTTGCAACGACGCCATAAACACTTCTGCTACCTCAAAAAGATCCCCATCAATGGTGTCAGGAAGTAGTTGTGTCGACGGCACCAGGAATCCTTCAGCTATGGCTACGCCTTAAGGGACTTCCTAGGCAAGTATGCAAAGGATTTCCCCCGTGGCCTTGGAGCCTTGCGTTGGTGTTCCCTCGAAGCGGAAAGGGTGATGTAGCACAGCGATGGTAAGTATTTCCCTCAGTTTGAGAACCAAGGTATCAATATGGCGGAAGAGTATCTCAAGATCCTGCACAAACACAAAAGCTTGCACCCAACGCTATGAAGGGGTTGTCAATCCCTTATAGATTGTTTGCCAAGTGAGAACTGAAAGCAACAAAGTAACAAAGCAAAGTAAAAGCGTAGTTGTAAACGATGGATGTGAATAGACCCGGGGGCCGTAGTGTTTACTAGTGGCTTCTCTCATGAAAGCAAGTAGACGATGGGTGAACAAGTTACTGTCGAGCAATTGATAGAACTGTGCACAGTCGTGACGATATCTATGCAATGATTATTTCTATAGGCATCACGTCCGAAACAAGAAGACCGATACTTTCTGTATCTACTACTATTACTCCACACGTCGACTGCTATCCAGCATGCATCTAGTGTATTAAGTCCATAAGAATAGAGTAACGCCTTAAGCAAGATGACGTGGTGTAGAGGGATAATCTCAAACCAATGATAAAAAACCCATCTTTTTACCCTTGATGTCAACTGCTTGATGTGTGCCTTGCTGCCCCTACTGTCACTGGGAAAGGTCACCACATGGCAGAACCCAAAACCAAGCACTTCTCCCATTGCAAGAATCATAGATCTAGTTGGCCAAACAAAACCTAAGACTTGGAGAGACTTACAAGGATATCAAATCATGCATATAAGAAATCAGCAAAGACTCAAATATATATCATAGATAATCTGATCACAAGTCCACAATTCATCAGATCTCGACAAACACACCGCCAAAGAAGATTACATCGGATAGATCTCCATGAAGATCATGGAGAACTTTGTATTGAAGATCCAAGAGAGAGAAGAAGCCATCTAGCTACTAACTACGGACCCGTAGGTCTGAAGTGAACTACTCATGAGTCATTGGAGGGGCGATGATGATGATGAAGAAGCTCTCCACCTCCAAAGTCCCCTCCGGCAGGGTGCCGGGAAGGGTCTCCAGATGAGATCTCGCGGAAACGGAAGCTTGCGGTGGCGGAAAAGTATTTTCGAGGCTCCCCTGATTTTTTGCGGAATATTGGGGTATATATAGGCGCAAGATCTAGGTCAGGGAGCGGCCAGGGTGGCCACAAGCTTGCCCACCGCCGCCTCCCCCTGGTGGCGTGGTGAGAGCTTGTGGGCTCCCTGGGGCCCACCTGGCTTGGCCCAAAGGCTCCCTGGTCTTCTTTCGTTCGGGAAAAAACATTTCGGGGTTTTTATTCTGTCTGGACTCCGTTCCAAAATCAGATCTGAAAAGAGTCAAAAACACGGAAAAAACAGGAACTCGCACTTGGCAGTGAATTAATAAGTTAGTCCCAAAAAGATATTAAAAGGTACATTAAACATACAAAGAAGGCAAGATAACAGTGTGAAACTGTTGGGGAACGTCGCATGGGAAACAAAAATTTTCCTACGCGCACGAAGACCTATCATGGTGATGTCCATCTACGAGAGGGGATGAGTGATCTACGTACCCTTGTAGACCGTACAGCAGAAGCGTTATAGAACGCGGTTGATGTAGTGGAACGTCCTCACATCCCTCGATCCGCCCCGCGAACAATCCCGCGATCAGTCCCACGATCTAGTACCGAACGGACGGCACCTCCGCGTTCAGCACACGTACAGCTCGACGATGATCTCGGCCTTCTTGATCCAGCAAGAGAGACAGAGAGGTAGAAGAGTTCTCCGGCAGCGTGACGGCGCTCCAGAGGTTGGTGATGATCTTGTCTCAGCAGGGCTCCGCCCGAGCTCCGCAGAAACGCGATCTAGAGGAAAAACTATGGAGGTATGTGGTCGGGCAGCCGTGAGAAAGTCGTCTCAAATCAGCCCTAATTGCTCCATATATATAGGAGGAGTGAGGGGGGACCTTGCCTTGGGGTCCAAGGACCCCCAAGGAGTCGGCCGAGCCAAGGGGGGGAGGACTCCCCCCCCAAACCGAGTTGGACTTGGTTTGGTGGGAGGAGTCCCCCTCCCTTCCCACTTCCTCCCTCTTTTTTTTTTCTTTTCCTTTGATTTCTTATTCTTGGCGCATAGGCCCCTTTGGGGCTGTCCCACCAGCCCACTAAGGGCTGGTGTGTCTCCCCAAAGCCTATGGGCTTCCCCGGGATGGGTTGCCCCCCCCCCCCCCCCGGTGAACTCCCGGAACCCATTCGTCATTCCCGGTACATTCCCGGTAACTCCGAAAACCTTCCGGTAATCAAATGAGGTCATCCTATATATCAATCTTCGTTTCCGGACCATTCCGGAAACCCTCGTGACGTCCGTGATCTCATCCGGGACTCCGAACAACATTCGGTAACCAACCATATAACTCAAATACGCATAAAACAACGTCGAACCTTAAGTGTGCAGACCCTACGGGTTCGAGAACTATGTAGACATGACCCGAGAGACTCCTCGGTCAATATCCAATAGCGGGACCTGGATGCCCATATTGGATCCTACATATTCTACGAAGATCTTATCGTTTGAACCTCAGTGCCAAGGATTCGTATAATCCCGTATGTCATTCCCTTTGTCCTTCGGTATGTTACTTGCCCGAGATTCGATCGTCAGTATCCGCATACCTATTTCAATCTCGTTTACCGGCATGTCTCTTTACTCGTTCCGTAATACAAGATCCCGCAACTTACACTAAGTCACATTGCTTGCAAGGCTTGTGTGTGATGTTGTATTACCGAGTGGGCCCCGAGATACCTCTCCGTCATACGGAGTGACAAATCCCAGTCTTGATCCATACCAACTCAACGAACACCTTCGGAGATACCTGTAGAGCATCTTTATAGTCACCCAGTTACGTTGCAATGTTTGATACACACAAAGCATTCCTCCGGTGTCTGTAAGTTATATGATCTCATGGTCATAGGAACAAATACTTGACACGCAGAAAACAGTAGCAACAAAATGACACGATCAACATGCTACGTCTATTAGTTTGGGTCTAGTCCATCACATGATTCTCCTAATTATGTGATCCCGTTATCAAGTGACAACACTTGTCTATGGCCAGGAAACCTTGACCATCTTTGATCAACGAGCCAGTCAACTAGAGGCTTACTAGGGACAGTGTTTTGTCTATGTATCCACACAAGTATTGTGTTTCCAATCAATACAATTATAGCACGGATAATAAACGATTATCATGAACTAAGAAATATAATAATAACTAATTTATTATTGCCTCTAGGGCATATTTCCAACAGTCTCCCACTTGCACTAGAGTCAATAATCTAGTTCACATCACTATGTGATTCCAACGAATCCAACACCCATATAGTTATGGGGTCTGATCACGTCTTGCTTGTGAGAGAGGTTTTAGTCAACGGTTCTGAAACTTTCAGATCCGTGCGTTCTTTACAAATCTTTATTTCATCTTATAGATGCTGCTACTACGTGCTATTCGGAATTGCTCCAAATATCCACTCTACTATATGAATCCGTTTCACTACTCATAGTTATTCAGATTAGTGTCAAAGCTTGCATCGACGTAACCCTTTACGACGAACTCTTTAACCACCTCCATAATCGAGAAAAATTCCTTAGTCCATTTGTTACTAAGGATAAATTTTGACCGCTGCTAGTGATTCAATCATGGATCACTCTCTGTACCTCTCAACATACTTTGAGTCAAGGCACACTTCAGGTGCGGTACACAGCATGACATACTTTAGATTCTACGGCTAAGGCATAGAAGACGACCTTCGTCTATTCTCTTTATTCTGCCGTGGTCGGGTTTTGAGTCTTACTCAAATTCACACCTCACAACGCAACCAAGAACTCCTTCTTTGCTGGTCTATTTTGAACTCTTTCAAAAACTTGTCAAGGCATGCATCTTGTTGAAACTTCTATTAAGCGCTTTCGATCTATCTCCATAGATCTTTGATGCTCAACGTTCAAGTAGCGTAATCCAGGTACTCCTTTGAAAACTTCTTTCAAACAACCTTGTATGCTTTACAGAAATTCTACATTACTTCTGATCCACAATATGTCAACCACATATACCTATCAGAAATTCTATAGTGCTCCCACTCACTTCTTTGGAAATAAAAGTTTCTCATAAACCTTGTACACACCCAAAATCTTTGATCATCTCATCAAAGTGCTTATTCCAACTCCGAGATGCTTGCACCAGTCCATTGAAGGATCACTGGAGCTTGCATACTTGCTAGTATCTTTAGGATCGACAAAACCTTCTGGTTGTATCACATACAATGTTTTCTCAAGGAAACCGTCGAGGAAACAATGTTTTGACATCCTACGTGCAATATTTCATAAATAATGCAGCAACTACTAACATAATTCTAACAGACCTTTAGCATCGCTACGAGTGAGAAAGACTCATCATAGTCAACTGTTTGATCTTGTCGAAAACATCTTTGCGACAAGTCGAGCTTTTCTTAATAGTGACTTATCACCATCATCGTCTGTCTTCTTTTAAAGATCCATTTTACCCAGTAGTCCCATGACCATCAAGTAGTTCTACCAAAGTCTACACTTTGTTTTCACACATGGATCCTCTCTCGGATTTCATGGCTTCCAGCCATTTGTCGGAATCTGGGCCCACCATCGCTTTCTCCATAACTCGTAGGTTCACTGTTGCTCAACAACATGTCCTCCAAGACAGGGTTACCGTACTACTCTGCAGCAGTACGCGACCTTGTCGACCTACGAGGTTTGTAGTAACTTGATTCGAAGCTCAATGATCACCATCATCAGCTTCCACTTCAATTGGTGTAGGCGCCACAGGAACAACTTCCTACGCCCTGCTACACACTGGTTGAAGTGATGGTTCAATAATCTCATCAAGTTCTACTACCCTCCCACTCAATTCTTTCGAGAGAAACCTTTTCTCGAGAAAGGATCCGTTTCTAGAAACAAACACTTTGCTTTCGGATCTGAGATAGGAGATGTACCCAACTGTTTTGGATATCCTATGAAGATGCATTTATCCGCTTTGGGTTCGAGCTTATCAGACTGAAACCTTTTCACATAAGTTTTGAAGCCCCAAACTTTCAAGAAACGACAGTTTAGATTTCTCTAAATCTCAGTCTATACTGTGTCATCTCAACGGAAATACGCGGTGCCCTATTTAAAGTGAATGTGGTTGTCTCTAATGCATAACCCATAAACGATAGTGGTAATTCGATAAGAGACATCACAGCATGCACCATACTAAATAGTGCGTGGCTATGACGTTCAGACACATCATCACACCATGATGTTCCAGGTGGCATGAACTGTGAAACAATTTCCACATTGTCTTAACTGTGTACCAAAAACTCGTAACTCAGATATTCATTTCTATGATCATATCGTAGACAGTTCATCCTCTTGTTACGACGAACTTCACTCTGAAACAGAATTGAACTTTTCAATATTTCAGACTTGTGATTCATTAAGTAAATACTCCTGTATCTACTCAAGTCGTCAGTGAAGTAAGAACATAATGATATCCACTGCGTGCCTCAGCACTCACTGGACTGCATACATCAAAATGTATCACTTCCAACAAGTTACTATCTTGTTTCATCTCAATGAAAACAAGGCCTTGCTCATGTGGTATGATTTGCATGTCACTAGTGATTCGAAATCAGGTGAGTAAAGATCCATCAGCATGGAGCCTCTTCATGCAATTTATACTAACATGACTCAAGCGGCAGTGCCACAAGTAAGTGGTACTATCATCATTTAACTCGTATCTTTTGGCACCAATGTGTAACACTACAATCGAGATTCAATAAACCATTGAAGGTGATTATTCAAGCAAATAGAGTAACCATTATTCTCTTTGAATGAATAATCGTATTGCAATAAACACGATCCAATCATGTTCATGCTTAACGCAAGCACCAAATAACAATTATTTAGGTTCAACACCAATCCCGATGGTAGAGGGGGCGTGTGACGTTTGATCATATCAACCTTGGAAACACTTCCAACACGTATCGTCACCTCGCCTTTAGCTAGTCTCCGTTTATGCCGTAGCTTTCATTTCGCGTTACTAATCACTTAGCAACCGAACCGGTATCCAATACCCTCGTGCTACTAGGAGTACTA
This sequence comes from Hordeum vulgare subsp. vulgare, assembly GCF_904849725.1. NCBI lineage: Eukaryota > Viridiplantae > Streptophyta > Magnoliopsida > Poales > Poaceae > Hordeum > Hordeum vulgare. The sequence continues at coordinate 565,298,515 of NC_058522.1, read as the reverse complement.
GTAAAGTACACATCAACATTATGTATATCAAATATACTTCTCTCGACTTTTGCCAGCCTTCTTATCTACCAAGTATCTAGAGTTGCTCCGCCTCAGTGACTGTTCCCCTTATTACAGAAGCACTTAGTCTCGGGTTTGGGTTTAATCTTGGGTCTCTTCATTAGTGCAGCAACTGTTTTGTCGTTTCACGAAGTATCCCTTCTAGCCCTCACCTTTCTTGAAACTTAGTGGTTTTTCAAACCATCAACTATTGATGCTCCTTCTTGATTTCTACTTTCGCAGTGTCAAACGTCGCGAATCGCTCAAGGATCATTGTATCTATCCTTGATATGTTATAGTTCATCACGAAGCTTTCAAAGCTTGGTGGCAGTGACTTTTGGAGAACCATCACTATCTCATCTGGAAGATTAGCTCCCAAATGATTCAAGTGATTGTCGTACTCAGACAATCTGAGCACACGCTCAACGATTGAGCTTTTCTCCTTTACTTTGTGGTCAAAGAATCTTGTTGGAGGTCTCGTACCTCTTAACAAGGGCACAAGCATGAAATCACAATTTCATCTCTTTAGAACATCACTTATGTTCCGTGACGTTTTAAAACGTTTTCGGTGCCTTGCTTCTAAGCCATTAAGTACTTTGCACTGAACTATCGTGTAGTCATCAGAAACGTGTATGTCGGATGTTCACAACATCCACAGACGACGCTCGAGGTGCAGCACACCGAGTGGTGCATTAAGGACATAAGCCTTCTGCGCAGCAACGAGGACAATCCTCGGTTTTACAGACTCACTCTGCAAAGTTTGCTACTATCAATTTTCAACTAAATTTTCTCTAGGAACATATAAAAAAACAGTAGAGCTATAGCACAAGCTACATCGTAATTCGCAAAGACCATTAGACTATGTTCATGACAATTAGTTCAATTAATCATATTACTTAAGAACTCCCACTCAAAAAGTACATCTCTCTAGTCATTTGAGTGGTACATGATCCAAATCCACTATCTCAAGTCCGATCATCACGTGAGTCGAGAATAGTTTCAGTGGTAAGCACCCCTATGCTAATCATATCAACTATACGATTCATGCTCAACCTTTCGGTCTCATGTGTTCCGAGGCCATGTCTGCACATGCTAGGCTCGTCAAGCTTAACCCGAGTGTTCTGCGTGTGCAACTGTTTTGCACCCGTTGTATGTGAACGTTGAGTCTATCACACCCGATCATCACGTGGTGTCTCGAAACGAAGAATTGTCGCAACGGTGCTCAGTCGGGGAGAACACAATTTCGTCTTGAAATTTTAGTGAGAGATCACCTCATAATGCTACCGTCGTTCTAAGCAAAATAAGGTGCATAAAAGGATTAACATCACATGCAATTCATAAGTGACATGATATGGCCATCATCATGTGCTTCTTGATCTCCATCACCAAAGCACCGGCACGATCTTCTTGTCACCGGCGCCACACCATGATCATCCATCAACGTGTTGCCATCGGGGTTGTCGTGCTACTTATGCTATTACTACTAAAGCTACATCCTAGCAAAATAGTAAACGCATCTGCAAGCACAAACGTTAGTATAAAGACAACCCTATGGCTCCTGCCGGTTGCCGTACCATCGACGTGCAAGTCGATATTTCTATTACAACATGATCATCTCATACATCCAATATATCACATCACATCGTTGGCCATATCACATCACAATCATACCCTGCAAAAACAAGTTAGACGTCCTCTAATTTTGTTGTTGCATGTTTTACATGGTGACCAAGGGTATCTAGTAGGATCGCATCTTACTTACGCAAACACCACAACGGAGATATATGAGTTGCTATTTAACCTCATTCAAGGACCTCCTCGGTCAAATCTGATTCAACTAAAGTTGGAGAAACCGTCACTTGCCAGTCATCTTTGAGCAAAGGGGGTTACTCGTAATGATGAAACCAGTCTCTCGTAAGCGTACGAGTAATGTCGGTCCAAGCCGCTTCAATCCAACAATACCGCAGAATCAAGAAAAGACTAAGGACGGCAGAAAAACGCACATCACCGCCCACAAAAACTTTTGTGTTCTACTCGAGAAGACATCTACGCATGAACCTAGCTCATGATGCCACTGTTGGGGAACGTCGCATGGGAAACAAAAATTTTCCTACGCGCACGAAGACCTATCATGGTGATGTCCATCTACGAGAGGGGATGAGTGATCTACGTACCCTTGTAGACTGTACAGCAGAAGCGTTAGAGAACGCGTTTGATGTAGTGGAACGTCCTCACGTCCCTCGATCCGCCCCGCGAACAATCCCGCGATCAGTCCCACGATCTAGTACCGAACGGACGGCACCTCCGCGTTCAGCACACGTACAGCTCGACGATGATCTCGGCCTTCTTGATCCAGCAAGAGAGACGGAGAGGTAGAAGAGTTCTCTGGCAGCGTGACGGCGCTCCAGAGGTTGGTGATGATCTTGTCTCAGCAGGGCTCCGCCCGAGCTCCGCAGAAACGCGATCTAGAGGAAAAACTATGGAGGTATGTGGTCGGGCAGCCGTGAGAAAGTCGTCTCAAATCAGCCCTAATTGCTCCATATATATAGGAGGAGGGAGGGGGACCTTGCCTTGGGGTCCAAGGACCCCCAAGGAGTCGGCCGAGCCAAGGGGGGGAGGACTCCCCCCCAAACCGACTTGGACTTGGTTTGGTGGGAGGAGTCCCCCTCCCTTCCCACTTCCTCCCTCTTTTTTTTTCTTTTCCTTTGATTTCTTATTCTTGGCGCATAGGCCCCTTTGGGGCTGTCCCACCAGCCCACTAAGGGCTGGTGTGTCTCCTCAAAGCCTATGGGCTTCCCCGGGATGGGTTGCCCCCCCCCCCGGTGAACTCCCGGAACCCATTCGTCATTACCGGTACATTCCCGGTAACTCCGAAAACCTTTCGGTAATCAAATGAGGTCATCCTATATATCAATCTTCGTTTCCGGACCATTCCGGAAATCCTCGTGACGTCCGTGATCTCATCCGGGACTCCGAACAACATTCGGTAACCAACCATATAACTCAAATACGCATAAAACAACGTCGAACCTTAAGTGTGCAGACCCTGCGGGTTCGAGAACTATGTATACATGACCCGAGAGACTCCTCGGTCAATATCCAATAGCGGGACCTGGATGCCCATATTGGATCCTACATATTCTACGAAGATCTTATCGTTTGAACCTCGGTGCCAAGGATTCGTATAATCCCGTATGTCATTCCCTTTGTCCTTCGGTATGTTACTTGCCCGAGATTCGATCGTCAGTATCCGCATACCTATTTCAATATCGTTTACCGGCAAGTCTCTTTACTCGTTCCGTAATACAAGATCCCGCAACTTACACTAAGTCACATTGCTTGCAAGGCTTGTGTGTGATGTTGTATTACCGAGTGGGCCCCGAGATACCTCTCCGTCATACGGAGTGACAAATCCCAGTCTTGATCCATACCAACTCAACGAACACCTTCGGAGATACCTGTAGAGCATCTTTATAGTCACCCAGTTACGTTGCGATGTTTGATACACACAAAGCATTCCTCCGGTGTCCGTGAGTTATATAATCTCATGGTCATAGGAACAAATACTTAACACGCAGAAAACAGTAGCAACAAAATGACACGATCAACATGCTACGTCTATTAGTTTGGGTCTAGTCTATCACATGATTCTCCTAATTATGTGATCCCGTTATCAAGTGACAACACTTGTCTATGGCCAGGAAACCTTGACCATCTTTGATCAACGAGCCAGTCAACTAGAGGCTTACTAGGGACAGTGTTTTGTCTATGTATCCACACAAGTATTGTGTTTCCAATCAATACAATTATAGCACGGATAATAAACGATTATCATGAACTAAGATATATAATAATAACTAATTTATTATTGCCTCTAGGGCATATTTCCAACAGAAACCATCAAAAATTATAGATACGTTTGAGACATATCAAGCATCCCCAAGCTTAACTCCTGCTCGTCCTCGAGTAGGGAAGTGATAAGAATGAATATTTGATGGTTTCATGCTACCTAGCATAGGTGTCCTTTGTAATTCCTCTTATGTGACGTGAATGTTCAGATCCATTAGATTCAAAACAATAATTTGCTATTGACGTGGAAACAATAATAATTCAAGCAAACTAGCAAAGTAATCATGAACTTTCAAAATAACAAGGCCAAAAGAAAGTTATCCCTACAAAAGCATATAGTCTGGCCATGCTCTATCATCATTGCACAACGAATTTAAATCATGCACAACCCCGGTATTGGCCAAGTAATTGTTTCACACCTTTACTTTCTCAAACATTTTCAACTCTCACGTAATACATGAGTGTGAGCCATGGTTATAGCACTATAGATGGTGTGGAATGTGGTGGGGGTTGCAAGACAAAAAGGAGAAGATAGTCACATTAACTAGGCATATCAATGAGCTGTGGAGATGCTCATCAATAGATATCAATGTGAATGAGTAGGGATTGCCATACAAATGATGCACTAGAGCTACAAGTATGTGAAAGCTCTTAAAGAAAACTAGTGGGTGTGCATCCAACTTGCTTGCTCACGAAGACCTAAGGCAATTTTGAGGAAGCCTCTCATTGGAATATACAAGCCAGGTTATATAATGAGAATTTCCCACTAGCTATATGGCGGTGAAAAAACGAGAGACTCTCAATCATGAATATCATGGTGCTCAATATGCACAAGTGTGGAAAAAGTGGTAGCATTGTCCCTTCTCTCTTTTTCTCTCATTTTTTTTATTTTGGTGGGATCTTTGGCCTCTTTTTTATGGGCTTCTTTGGCCTCTTTTATTTCCTCACATGGGACAATGCTCCAATAATGATGATCATCACACTTTCAATTCAAAACTTAGAGCAATTATGACTCTATATGGAATGCCTTCGGTAGTGTACCGTGGCAATGATCTAGCATGGCATAGACATCAATGGAAACATCATGCTAGCTATCTTACGATCGTGCAAAGGCAATGTAGAAGTGGTGGAACATATCATGGTGGTAGTTGCATGGCAATATATCTCGGAATGACTTTGAAAAAGCCTTAGTAGGTAGGTATGGTGGCTGTTTTGAGGGAGGCTAATGGTGGGTTTTGTGCACCGGCGAAAGTTGCACGACACTAAGAAGATAGTGATGGTGGAAGGTGAAAGTGCAGCTAAACCATGGACTCAACATTAGTCATGAAGAACTCATATACTTGTTGCAAAAGTTTTATTAGTAATCGAAACAAATCATTCAACGCATACTCCTAGGGGAAGGGTTGGTAGGTATAAACCATCGCGTGATCCCGACCGCCACGCAAAGGATGACAATCAATATACCAATCATGCTCTGATTTCATCACATAGCGGTTCACCATACGTGCATGCTAAGAGAATCACGAGCTTCAACACAAGTATTTCTAGATCCACAACACCTTACTATCATGACTTTAATATTACCGTAACCACAACTCAAAACTTATTGAGATGAATCAAACTTCTCTAACTATTCAATGCACATGAAGGCGGAAGTTTTCGTATCCCTTTGGATAAATACCCCTTTTGAGACTACTTTCAAAGCATAGATCAACTACCAAGCCACGCACCGCTGCGCTCTAAAAGATATAAGTGAAGCACATAGAGCAAAAGTATCTAGCTCAAAAGATATAAGTGAAGCACATGTGAGCTGAATTGTCTACCAAAAGATATAAGTGAAGCTCGACAAAATCACGGTGTGTGCATGTCTCTCTCTCTAGGTGTGCAGCAAGGATGATTGTGACACAACAAAAATAAAAGACTCCTACGATACAAGACGCTCCAAGCAAAAACACATAACATGTGGTGAATAAAAATATAGCCCCAAGTAATGTTACCGATGGATTGAAGACGAGAGAGGGGATGCCTTCCCGGGGCATCCCCAAGCTTAGGCTTTTACGGCATCCTTGAATCTCTTGGGGTGCCTTGGGAATCCCCAAGCTTGAGCTCTTGCCACTCTTTATCTGTTTGTTCATAAGAACTTCACCCAAAACTTGAAAACTTCACAACACGAAACTTAAACAGAAACTCGTGATAACATTAGTACAAGAAAGCAAACCACCACTTCCTTAGGTACTGTAGCAAACTGAAATTCTACTTGTGCTGATGTTGGGTTACTGTACTTTCAATCTTCCATGGCTAATACCCCCCGATACTATCCATAGTTTCATCAAAATAAGCAACCAACACAACAAAAACAGAATCTGTTAATAGAAGACCAGTCTGTAGCAATCTGTATGTTTCGTATACCTATGGTACTTCAAACATTCTAAAACATTACGACGGTCTGAAGAATTTGTGTAGCAATCAGCAGCAAAAAGAATCAACTCAAAAGCTCTTACAGAAAAAAATGAAAATTCTTTTCGTGAGCAGAAAGTTTCGGTCTTTCCCAGCATGACCAAACGATCATCCTCAAGACAAATCATAACGGTTTTGCTTGGCACAAACGCAAAAAGAAACACAAAAAACACAATCATAACAGAATTATGAAAGTGTGGAAAACACAAAACAGAAAGAAAAAGGATAGATTCGTTGGGTTGCCTCCCAACAAGCGCTTTTGTTTAACGCCCTTAGCTAGGCGAAAGTGATGGAATCACGTATAGTCATCTTTTGTGCTCAAACCATAGGTAGACCTCATCATAGATTCATAAGGCAGTCTTATTTTCTTTCTAGGAAAGTGCTCCATGCCCTTCTTTAAGGGAAATTGAAATATAATATTCCCTTCCTTCATATCGATGATAGCACCAATAGTCCTTAGGAAAGGTCTACCAAGAATAATGGGACATGAAGGATTGCAATCTATGTCAAGTACAATGAAATCCACGGGTACTTAGTTCTTATTTGCAACAATAAGAACATCATCGATCCTCCCCATGGGCTTCTTGACAGTAGAATCCGCAAGATGCAAATTAAGAGAACACTCTTCAATCTCATGAAAACCAAGAATATCACATAAAGACTTTGGAATCGCGGAAACACTAGCACCCAAATCACACAAAGCATTGCACTCATAGTTTTTTATCTTAATTTTGATAGTAGGTTCCCACTCATCATGAAGTTTTCTAGGTATCGAGACTTCTAGTTCGATCTTCTCTTCAAGAGATTTCATCATAGCATCTACGATATGCGCGGTAAAGGCTTTACTTTGGCTATAAGCATGTGGAGAGTTTGCAATGGATTGCATCAAAGAAATGCATTCAAACAAGGATAAATTATCATAATTGAATTCCTTGAAATCCAAAGTGGGAGTTTCATTACTACCCAAAATTTTGACTTCTTCTACTCCACTCTCCACACCTTTATCATCAAGATAGGTGGACTCCGAATCATTGGGGCGTTTTTCAACCAAAGTGGATTCATATCCAGCCTCTCCATAAGTAGGTTTGACACGCGAAAACAAAGATTCAAGAGGAGACACACCAAGCACTTTAAGATCTTCGTGATTCGCATCACTAGAATGCACCCTTTTAAACCATTCATGTCTAGCGCGAATTTGGGCGGTTCTTTCTTTGCTCTCATTCATGGAGATACGCATAGCTTTCAAAGTTTCATCCAAGTTGATCTTGGGAGGAGCGCATCTAACTTTCAAAGCATCAATATCACAAGACATCCTATCAACTCTCTTAGCCAAATCGTCTATTTTGAGTAGTTTTTCCTCTATGGACGCATTGAAAATCTTTTGAGAGTTGATGAACTCTTTGATATTACTCTCTAGATCAGAGGGTAATTTGTTGTGATTTCCATAAGTGTTGCCGTAGGAATTGCCATAATTGTTAGAGGAGTTACTAGGAAAAGGCCTAGGAACATAGTTTCCTCTAAAAGCATTGTTGTTGCCAAAATTGTTCCTACCAACAAAATTCACGTCGAAACTAGCGTTGCTACTCTCAATCAAGGAAGGTAGTGGCATGTCATTAGGATCTACGGCAGCATTTCTACTAGCAACCAAATTCATCAACTCGTCCATCTTAGCACTAAGCGAGTTAATTTCTTCTATAGCATGCACCTTTTGCTAGCAGACGACCTTTCAGTGTGCCACTGAGAGTAGTTGGTCATGATATTGTCTAGGAGTTTTGTAGCGTCTCCTAACGTGTTTTCCATGAACGTTCCACCTGACGCGGAGTCCAAGATATTGCGAGAAGCGAAATTCAAGCCAGCGTAAAAGATTTGTATAATCATCCACAAACTCAAGCCATGAGCGGGACAATTTCTAATCATAAGCTTCATCCTCTCCCAAGATTGTGCAACGTGTTCATGACCAAGTTGCTTGAAATTCATGATATCGTTACGTAAGGAGATGATCTTAGCCGGCGGAAAATACTTGGATATATAAGCATATTTGCACCTATCCCAAGAATCGATACTATTTTTAGGCAAAGAAGAAAACCAAGTTTTTGCGCGATCTCGCAACGAGAAAGGAAAAAAGCTTCAACTTAATCACGTCATTATCCACATCTCTTTTCTTTTGCATATCGCAAGGCTCAATGAAGGTATTGAGATGGGATGCGACATCTTCACTAGGAAGCGCAGAGAATTTCTCTTTCATAACAAGATTCAGCAAAGCTGCGTTGATTTCATACGATTCCGCACTAGTGGCGGGAGCAATCAGAGTACTAATAAATCATTATTATTGGTACTCGAGAAGTCGCAAAGTTTGGTGTTTTCAGCCATGATGACTTCAACAAACAAACAAGCAAGAAAACCGGCAAAGGAAAACGACAAAGGGCAAAAGAAAACGGCGAAGGAGAAAGGCGAATGAAAATGGCAACTGTGAAGTGGGGGAGAGGAAAACGAGAGGCAACTGGCAACAAAAGTAAATGCAAGAGAAGAGTTTGTGAGACCTACTTGGATAGATCTTGATTTCTCCTCCCCGGCAACGGCGCCAGAAATACTTCTGATTGTTCTGCTATGTATCCCTTGCAACGGCGCCAGAAATACTTCTGCCACCTCAAAAAGATCCCCATCAACGGTGTCAGGAAGTAGTTGTGTTGACGGCACCAGGAATCCTTCAGCTACGGCTACGCCTTAAGGGACTTCCTAGGCAAGTATGCAAAGGATTTCCCCCGTGGCCTTGGAGCCTTGCGTTGGTGTTCCCTCGAAGCGGAAAGGGGGATGTAGCACAGCGACGTAAGTATTTCCCTCAGTTTGAGAACCAAGGTATCAATCCGGCGGAAGAGTATCTCAAGATCCTGCACAAACACAAAATCTTGCACCCAACGCTATGAAGGGGTTGTCAATCCCTTATAGATTGTTTGCCAAGTGAGAACTAAAAGCAACAAAGTAACAAAGCAAAGTAAAAGCGGAGTAGTAAACGATGGATGTGAATAGACCCGGGGGCCGTAGTGTTTACTAGTGGCTTCTCTCATGAAAGCAAGTAGACGGTGGGTGAACAAATTACTGTCGAGCAATTGATAGAACTGTGCAGAGTCGTGACGATATCTATGCAATGATTATTTCTATAGGCATCATGTCCGAAACAAGTAGACCGATACTTTCTGCATCTACTACTGTTACTCCACACGTCGACCGCTATCCAGCATGCATCTAGTGTATTAAGTCCATAAGAACAGAGTAACGCCTTAAGCAAGATGACATGATGTAGAGGGATAATCTCAAACCAATGATAAAAACCCCATCTTTTTACCCTTGATGGAAACTGCTTGATGTGTGCCTTGTTGCCCCTACTGTCACTGGGAAAGGTCACCACATGGCAGAACCCAAAACCAAGCACTTCTCCCATTGCAAGAATCATAGATCTAGTTGGCCAAACAAAACCCAAGACTCGGAGAGACTTACAAGGATATCAAATCATGCATATAAGAAATCAGCAAAGACTCAAATATATATCATAGATAATCTGATCACAAGTCCACAATTCATCGGATCTCGACAAACACACCGCCAAAGAAGATTACATCGGATAGATCTCCATGAAGATCATGGAGAACTTTGTATTGAAGATCCAAGAGAGAGAAGAAGCCATCTAGCTACTAACTACGGACCCGTAGGTCTGAAGTGAACTACTCACGAGTCATTGGAGGGGCAATGATGATGATGAAGAAGCCCTCCACCTCCAAAGTCCCCTCCGGCAGGGTGCCGGGAAGGGTCTCCAGATGAGATCTCGCAGAAACGGAAGCTTGCGGCGGCAGAAAAGTATTTTCGAGGCTCCACTGATTTTTTGCGGAATATTTGGGAATATATAGCCGCAAGATCTAGGTCAGGGGGCGGCCAGGGTGGCCACAAGCTTGCCCACCGCCGCTTCCCCCCTGGTGGCGTGGTGAGAGCTTGTGGGCTCCCTGGGGCCCACCTGGCTTGGCCCAAAGGCTCCCTGGTCTTCTTTCGTTCGGGAAAAAATCATGTCGGGGTTTTTATTCCATTTGAAATTCGTTCCAAAATCAGATCTGAAAAGAGTAAAAAACACGGAAAAAACAGGAACTGGCACGTGGCACTGAATTAATAAGTTAGTCCCAAAAAGATATAAGAAGGTACATAAAACATACAAAGAAGGCAAGATAACAGCGTGAAACCATCAAAAATTATAGATACGTTTGAGACGTATCATGCATCCCCAAGCTTAGGCTTTTTGGTGTCCTTGAATTTGTCTTGGGATGCCTTGGGCATCCTCAAGCTTGAGCTCTTTCCACTCTTTATCCCTTTGTCCATGAGAACATCACCCAAAACTTGAAAACTTCACAACACAAAACTTAAACAGAAACTTGTGATATCATTAGCACAAGAACAAACTACCACCTCTTGAGGTACTGTAGCAATATTGATTTCTATTTATATTGGTGTTAGATTACTATATTCTCACTTTTCCGTGGCTAGTACCCCTCCCCCCCCCCCCCCCGATACTATCCATAGTTTCATCAAAACAAGCAACCAACTCAACAAAAACAGAATCTGTCAAAAACAGACCAGTCTGTAGCAATCTGTGTATTTCGTATACTTCTAGTACCTCAAAAATTCAGAAACATTACGACAGCCTGGGAAAAAAGGCATATCAACCATAAGCAAAAATAATCAACTCAAAATCTCTTTCTGAATAAAAATGAAAAATAATTTCGTGAGCAAAAAGTTTCTGTCTTTTTCCAGCAGGATCAAACAACCATCACCAAAACTAGTCATAAAGGTTTTGCTTGGCTCAAACACAAAAAGAAACACAAAATACACAATCATAACTGAATTATGATGGTGTGGACGCAACAAAACAGAAAGGAAAAGATAAATTCATTGGGTTGCCTCCCAACAGGCGCTATTGTTTAATGCCCTTAGCTAGGCATAAGGTGATGGAATCACGTATCGTCGTCTTTGGTGATCAAACCATAAGTAGCCCTCATCATGGATTCATAAGGCAATATTATTTTCTTTCTAGGAAAATGCTCCATGCCCTTATTTAAAGGAAATTGAAACCCAATATTCCCTTCCTTCATATCGATGATAGCACCAATAGTCCTTAGGAAAGGTCTACCAAGAATGATAGGGCATGTAGGATTGCAATCAATATCAAGCACAATGAAATCCACGGGTACATAGTTCCTATTTGCAATAATAAGAACATCATTGAATCTTCCTCAATCTCATTAAAGCCTAGAACATCACATAAAGACTTTGGAATCGCGGAAACACTAGCACCCAAATCACACAAAGCATTGCATTCATAGTTTTTGATTTTGATTTTGATAGTAGGTTCCCACTCAACATGAAGCTTTCTAGGAATAGAAACTTCCAACTCAAGTTTCTCTTCAAGATATTTTATCATAGCATCGATGATATGATCGGTAAAGGCCTTGTTTTGGCTATATGCGTGTGGAGAATTTAGCATGGATTGCATAAAGGAAATGCATTCAATCAAGGAGCAACTATCATAATTGAATTCCTTGAAATACAAAGTAGTAGTTTCATTACTACTCAAGGTTTTAATATCTTCTACTCCACTTTTAATGCTTTTAGCATCAAGATTGATGGACTCCGAATCATTGGGGCGTATTTCAACCAAAGTGGATTCATATCCAGCCCCATCATCATTAGGTTTGATACTAGAAAAAAAGATTCAATGGGAGTCACACCAAGCACTTTAAGATCTTCGTGATTCTTATCACGAGAACACGCCTTTTTAAGCCATTCATGTCTAACACGAATTTGGGCGGTTCTTTCTTTGCTCTCACTCATGGAAACACGCATAGCTTTCAAAGTTTCATCCATATTGATCTTGGGAGGAGCACATCTAACTTTCAAAGCATCAATATCACTAGACATTCTATCAACGCTCCTAGCCAAATCGTCAATTTTGAGTAGTTTTTCCTCTATGGACGCATTGAAAATCTTTTGCGAGTTGATAAACTATTTGATATTACTCTCTAGATCAGAGGGTGATCTATTGTAATTTCCATCAGTATTGTTGTAGGAGTTGCCAAAGTTATTAGAGGGGTTACTAGGAAAAGGCCTAGGAACATAGCTTCCTCCAAAAGCATTGTTGTTTCCAAAATTATTCCTACCAACAAAATTAACGTCCAACCTCGCATTACCACTCTCAATCAATGAAGACAAGGGATGTCATTAGGATTTAAAGGAGCACTTCTACTAGCAACCAAATTCATTAACTCATCCATCGTAGCACTCAACGAGTTAATTTCTTCTAAAGCGTGTACCTTCTTACTAGTAGGTGACCTTTCAGTGTGCCACTGAGACTAATTTGTCATGATATTGTCTAGGAGTTTTGTGGCTTCTCCTAATGTGATTTCCATGAACGTTCCACCTGAGGTGGAGTTCAAGATATTTCTAGAAGAAAAATTCAAACCAGCGTAGAAGATTTGTATAATCATCCAAAGACTCAAGCCATGAGCGGGACAATTTCTAATCATCAATTTCATTCTCTCCCAAGATTGTGCAACATGTTCATGATCAAGTTGCTTAAATTTCATGATATCATTACGGAGAGAGATAATCTTAGCCGGCGGAAAATACTTGGATATATAAGCATCTTTCCACTTGTTCCAAGAATCAATACTATTTTTGGGCAAAGACGAAAACCAAGTTTTTGCTTGATCTCGCAAGGAGAACGGAAAAAGCTTCAATTTAATCACATCACTATCCGCATCTTTCTTTTGTGCATATCGCAAAGCTCAGTGAAGGTATTAAGATGGGATGCGGCATCTTCACTAGGAAGGCCGGAGAATTACTCTTTCATAACAAGATTCAGCAAGGCAGCATTGATTTCGTATGATTCCGCACTAGTGGCGGGAGCAATTGGAGTACTAATAAAATCATTATTATTAGTATTCGAGAAGTCACAAAGTTTGGTGTTTTCAGTCATTGTGACTTCAGCAAGCAAACAAGCACACAAGCGAGAGAAAAGGGCGAAGGAAAAAGGCAAACGAAAAAGGCAAATATTTTTGTAAATTTTTGTTCTTCACAAGTGGGGGAGAGGAAAACGAGAGGCAAAAAAATAAATGCAAGAGATGAGTTTGTGACACTTACTTGGATGAGTTCTTGACTTGATCCTCCCCGGCAACGGCGCCAGAAATCCTTCTGGTGCCTCTTGAGCTTGCGTTGGTTTTTCCGTTGAAGAGGAAAGGGTGATGCAGCACAGGAGCAGTAAGTATTTCCCTCAGTTTGAGAACCAAGGTATCAATCCAGTAGGAGAATTGCGCCAAGTGTCCAGGGTACCTGTACAAACACAAACGGGCTTGCACCCAACGCTATAAAGGGGTTGTCAATCCCTTCAAGATTGATTGCAAAGTGAGATCCGAAGGCGGAAAGTGCAACGAAGTAAAAGTGTAAGGCTGAAAATATGATGTGAAGTAGACCCGGGGGCCATAGTGTTCACTAGAGGCTTCTCTCAAAATAGCACATAATACGGTGGGTGAACAAATTACTGTCGAGCAATTGATAGGACCGCGCAAAGTCATGACGATATCTAAGGCAATGATCATACATACAGGTATCACGTCCGAGACAAGTAGACCGATACTTTCTGCATCTACTACTATTACTCCACACATCAACTGCTATCCAACATGCATCTAGTGTATTGAGTTCATGACGAACAGAGTAACGCCTTAAGCAAGATGACATGATGTAGAGGGATAAACTCAAACCAATGATGTAAACCCCATCTTTTTACCCTTGATGGCAACAACACGATGCGTGCCTCGCTACCCCTTCTGTTACTGGGTGAGGTCACCGCACGGTATGAACCCAAAACCAAGCACTTCTCCCATTGCAAGAATCATAGATCAAGTTGGCCAAACAGAACCCATAGCTCGAAGAGAATTACAAGGATAAGAAATCATGCATAAGAGAGATCAGAAGAAACTCAAATAAGATTCATAGATAATCTGATCATAAATCCACAATTCATCGGATCTCGACAAACACACCGCAAAAGAAGATTACATTGGATAGGTCTCCATGAAGATCATGGAGAACTTTGTATTGAATATCCAAGAGAGAGAAGAAGCCATCTAGCTACTAGCTATGGACCCGAAGGTCTATGGTGAACTACTCACACATCATCGGAGATGTCATGGTGTTGATGAAGAAGCCCTTCGTATCTGAATCGCCCCTCCAACAGGGCACCAGAACGTGCCCCAGATGGGATCTTGCGGAGACAGAAGCTTGCGGTGGCGGAAAAGTATTTTCGTGGATCTCTCGCGTAGTTTTGGATTTTTCAGGAATTTATAGGAAGAAGAGGTAGGGAGGACGAGCCACACGGGGCCCACAAGCCTGCTAGGCGCGGCCCCCCTGGCTGCGCCTAGGGGACTTGTGGGGTCCCCTGGTTGCCTGTGCCTTAGTTCTCACATCCCCTGCGTATCTTCTGTTCCGGAAAAATCTTTTCGGAAGTTTTATTCCGTTTGGACACCGTTTAAAATCCTCCTCTGGAAAGGGTCAAAAACACGGAAAAAACAAGAACTCGCACTTGGCACTGAGTTAATAAGTTAGTCCCAAAAAAGATATAAAAGGCATACAAAACATCCAAAGTTTGACAAGATAATAGCATGGAACCATCAAAAATTATAGATACGTTGGAGACGTATCACTTCACCACAATGGAATATGGCTTCGAGGTATCCTCAAATGCTCAGGGCAATCTCCACAACCTAATTGGAGACCCCCGACGCTTGCCCGGAGCTTTACACCACACTGATTGAGCTCCGAGGCACCACCAAGCTTCTAGGACGCTAAAGCACCCAACAAGAACAAGCTCTAAGGTACCAAGAACCCAAGAGTAAGAAGATTCTCAAACTTCACTTCCACATATCACCGTGGAGAACTCAAACCAATGCAACTAATGCAATGGCAAGAACACACAAAGTGGTCAAGTCCCTCACACTCAAATTCACCCACAACAACAAAAGCTATGGAGGAATATGAGAGGAAGAACAAGGATCTCAGAAAGAACTCCAAGATCAAGATCCAAAGGGTTCCCCTCACATAGAGGAGAAAGTGATTGGTGGAAATGTGGATCTAGATCTCCTCTTTCTTTTCCCTCAATAACTAGCAAGAATCGTTGGAGGGATTGAGAGTTAGAAAGCTCTAAGAAGATCAACAATGGGGGGAGAATGCGAGCTTAACGGATAGAAAACCATTGGGGAAGAAGACCCCCTTTTATAGGCCTCCCCAAATCGAACCGTTATGCACTCACTCAGTGCACGAGCGATAGTACCGCTCCGACGAGCGGTACTTCCACCAGAACGGAAGTTTCAAGGAAAAACGTGCAAACAGCAAAGATCTCGGAACGGTAGTGTCGCCCCCAAGTGGTACTACCGCTCAAAAAGTAAAAACACCCCGAAGATGCGAGAAGAAAAATATAAGTGGTAGAGAGGCTGGTAGGGGAGGGCGGCAGTACCACTAGATTGGTACTTGCCGCACTGGTACTTCCGCTTGAGAGACAAAAACCCGCCTTGAACTGCCATAACTTTCGCATACGAGCTCCGCTTTGAGAAAACTCAAGCATATTGGCAATCCTAAGAATATGCAGTTATAAAAATGCCAATGATATAGAGATGTGAGACCTCTATGAATGAAGAACCGGCAAAAACTTCCAACATCGAAAACATCATAGAATATGCACATGGACTCCGTTTTCGATGAACTCGAGCTTGTCATGAAGATGACCATAAGCTCTACAACTCACAAAGTGAATCACCAAACAAGAACCAAGAAAGATGATGCAAGTATGAAAATGGTTTGAGCTCTCAACGAACGATACGACCAAGATACTCACTCGAGAGCCCCCCCCCTTGAGAGTACGCCAATCTATCCTAAAAAAACCTATCAAAGGCAAACCTATACCTTCCACATAGTCCACTTGAGCTGGATGATGACGATCTTGACTTCCTCAAGATGAACCACCTTTCTTGTTTGCGTTGGCATGATGAAGACTAGTTGATTGCTCCCCCGTACTCACTATAGGTGAGCCACTCTTAAACACATCTTCAAGAGTCCATTGCCTGTTGGAAATATGCCCTAGAGGCAATAAGAAATTAGTTATTATTATATTTCTCTGTTCATGATAATCGTTTATTATCCATGCTATAATTGTATTGATTGGAAACACAATACTTGTGTGGATACATAGACAAAACACTATCCCTAGTAAGCCTCTAGTTGACTAGCTCGTTGATCAAAGATGGTCAAGGTTTCCTGACCATAGGCAAGTGTTGTTACTTGATAACAGAATCACATCATTAGGAGAATCATGTGATGGACTAGACCCAAACTAATAAATGTAGCATGTTGATCGTGACATTTTGTTGCTACTGTTTTTCTGCGTGTCAAGTATTTATTCCTATGACCATGAGATCATATAACTCACTGACACCGGAGGAATGCCTTGTGTGTATCAAACGTCACAACGTAACTGGGTGACTATAAAGATGCTCTACAGGTATCTCCGAAGGTGTCCATTGAGTAAGTATGGATCAAGACTGGGATTTGTCACTCCGTGTGACGGAGAGGTATCTCGGGGCCCACTCGGTAATACAACATCACACACAAGCCTTGCAAGCAATGCGACTTAGTGTAAGTCACGGGATCTTGTATTACGGAACGAGTAAAGAGACTTGCCGGTAAATGAGATTGAAATAGGTATGCGGATACCAACGATCGAATCTCGGGCAAGTAACATACCGAAGGACAAAGGGAATAACATACGGGATTATATGAATCATTGACACTGAGGTTCAATCGATAATATCTTCGTAGAATATGTAGGATCCAATATGGGCATCCAGGTCCCGCTATTGGATATTGACCGAGGAGTCCCTCGCGTCATGTCTACATAGTTCTCGAACCCGCAGGGTCTGCACACTTAAGGTTCGGCGATGTTTTATGCGTATTTGAGTTATATGGTTGGTTACGGAATGTTGTTCGGAGTCCCGGATGAGATTGTGGACATAATGAGGGTTTCCGAAATGGTCCGGACACGAAGATTGATATATAGGATGACCTCATTTGATTACCAGAAAGTTTTCGGCATTACCGGGAATGTACCGGGAGTGACGAATTGGTTCCGGATGTTCACCCGGGGGGGAGCCCTCCCGGGGGAATCCCATAGGCCTTAGGGGTGCCGCACCAGCCCTTAGTGGGCTGGTGGGCAAGCCCAAGAGGGCCCTTGCACAAGAGAGAAGAAAAATCAAAGAGAAAAAAAGGGGGAAGTGGGAAAGTAGAGAAGGACTCCACCTTCCAATCCTAGTTGCACTAGGATTGGAAGAGGAATCCTCCTCCCCCCACTTCGGTCGACCCCTTGGGGCTCCTTGAGCCTCAACGCAAGATCCCTCCCCTCCCTCCTATATATACTGAGGTATTAGGGCTGATTTGAGACAACTTGGCCACGGCTGCCCGACCACATACCTCCACGGTTTTTCCTCTAGATCGTATTTCTGCGGAGCTCGGGCGGAGCCCTACTGAGATAGATCATCACCAACCTCCGGAGCGCCGTCACGCTGTCGGAGAACTCATCTACCTCTCCGTCTCTCTTGCTGGATCAAGAAGGCCGAGATCATCGTCGAGTTGTACGTGTGCTGAACGCGAAGGTGCCGTCTGTTCGGCACTAGATCGGAACGGATCGTGAGATGGATCGCAAGACGGTTCATGCAACGGATCGCGAGATGGTTCGTGGGACGGATCGCGGGACTGATCGTGGGATGGATCGCGGGACGGTTCGTGGGACGGTTCGCGGGGCGGATCGAGGGACGCGAGGACGTTCCACCACATCAACCGCGTTTCTTAACGCTTCTGCTGTGCATGCGAAATTTTTTGTTTCCATGTGACATTCCCCAACAGTGGCATCATGAGCTAGGTTCATGCGTAGATGTTATCTCGAGTAGAACACAAAAGTTTTTGTGGGTGGTGATGTGCGATTTGCTGCCCTCCTTAGTCTTTTCTTGATTCCGCGGTATTGTTGGATCGAAGCGGCTCGGACCGACATTACTCGTACGCTTATGAGAGACTGGTTTCATTGCTACGAGCAACCCGGTTGCTCAAAGATGACTGGCGAGTGTCGGTTTCTCCAACTTTAGTTGAATCGGATTTGACCGAGGATGTCCTTGGAGAGAGGTTAAATAGCAATTCATACATCTCCGTTGTGGTGTTTGCGTAAGTAAGATGCGATCCTACTAGATACCCATGGCAACCACGTAAAACATGCAACAACAATTAGAGGACGTCTAACTTGTTTTTGCAGGGTATGCTTGTGATGTGATATGGCCAACGACGTGATGTGATATATTGGATGTATGAGATGATCATGTTGTAATAGTTAATATCGACTTACACGTCGATGGTACGGCAACTGGCAGGGTCTTTAAACTAACGTTTGTGCTTGCAGATGAGTTTACTATATTGCTAGGACGTAGCTTTAGTAGTAATAGCATGAGTAGCACGACAACCCCGATGGCGACACGTTGATGGAGATCATGGTGTGGCGCCGGTGACAAGAAGATCGTGCCGGTGCTTTGGTGATGGAGATCAAGAAGCACATGATGATGGCCATATCATGTCACTTATGAATTGCATGTGATGTTAATCCTTTATGCACCTTATTATGCTTAGAACGACGGTAGCATTATGAGGTGATCTCTCACTAAATTTTCAAGACGAAATTGTGCTCTCCCCGACTGTGCACCGTTGCTATAGTGCATCGTTTCGAGACACCACGTGATGATCGGGTGTGATAGACTCAACGTTCACATACAACGGGTGCAAAACAGTTGCACACGCGGAAGACTCGGGTTAAACTTGACGAGCCTAGCATGTGCAGACATGGCCTCGGAACACAAGAGACCGAAAGGTCGAGCATGAATCATATAGTTGATATGATTAGCATAGAGATGCTTACCACTGAAACTATTCTCGACTCACGTGATGATCGGACTTGAGATAGTGGATTTGGATCATGTACCACTCAAATGACTAGAGAGATGTTCTTTTTGAGTGGGATTTCTTAAGTAATATGATTAATTGAACTAATTGTCATGAACATAGTGTAATGGTCTTTGCGAATTACGATGTAGCTTGCGCTATAGCTCTACTGTTTTATATGTTCCTAGAGAAAATTTAGTTGAAAGTTGATAGTAGCAAACTTTGCGGACTGAGTCTGTAAAACTGGGGATTGTCCTCGTTGCTGTGCAGAAGGCTTATGTCCTTAATGCACCACTCGGTGTGCTGCACCTCGAGCGTCGTCTGTGGATGTTGTGAACATTCGACATACACGTTTCTGATGACTACGCGATAGTTCAGTGCAAAATACTTAATGGCTTAGAAGCAAGGTGCCGAAGACGTTTCGAAACGTCACGGACTATAAGAGATGAAATTGTGATTTCATGCTTGTGCCCTTGTAAAGAGGTATGAGACCTCCGACAAAATTCTTTGTCCACGAAGTAAAGGAGAAAAGCTCAATCGTTGAGCGTGTGCTCAGATTGTCTGAGTACGACAATCGCCTGAATCAAGTGGGAGTTAATCTTCCAGATGAGATAGTGATGGTTCTCCAAAGTCACTGCCACCAAGTTGTGAGAGCTTCGTGATGAACTATAACATATCAAGGATAGATACAATGATCCTTGAGCGATTCGCTATATTTGACACTGCGAAAGTAGAAATCAAAAAGGAGCATCAATAGTTGATGGTTAGTAAAACCACTAAGTTTCTAGAAAAGGCAAGGGCTAGAAGGGATACTTCATGAAACGGCAAAACAGTTGCTGCACTAATGAAGAGACCCAAGATTAAACCCAAACCCGAGACTAAGTGCTTCTGTTATGAGGGGAATGGTCACTCAGGCGGAGCTACCCTAGATGCTTGGTAGATAAGAAGGCTGGCAAAGTCGAAAGAAGTATATTTGATATACATGATGTTGATGTGTACTTTACTAGTACTCCTAGTAGCGCGAGGGTATTGGATACCGGTTCGGTTGCTAAGTGATTAGTAACACGAAATGAAAGCTATGGAATAAAACGGAGACTAGCTAAAGGCGAGGTGACGATACGTGTTGGAAGTGTTTGCAAGGTTGATATGATCAAACGTCGCACGCTCCCTCTACCATTGGGATTGGTGTTAAACCTAAATAATTTTTATTTGGTGCTTGCGTTAAGCATGAACATGATTGGATCGTGTTTGTTGCAATACGATTATTCATTTAAAAGGAATAATGGTTACTCTATTTGCTTGAATAATCACCTTCAATGGTTTATTGAATCTTGATCGTAGTGTTACACATGTTCATGATATTGGTGCCAAAACATACAAGGTAATGATGATAGTACCACTTACTTGTGGCACTGCCGCTTGAGTCGTGTTGGTATAAATTGCATGAAGAGGCTCTATACTGATGGATCTTTATACTCACTTGATTTTGAATCACTTGTGACATGCAAATCATACCACATGAGCAAGGCCTTGTTTTCATTGAGATTAGACAAGATAGTAACTTGTTGGAAGTAATACATTTTGATGTATGCAGTCCAATGGGTGCTGAGGCACACAGTGGATATCATTATGTTCTTACTTCAATGACGATTTGAGTAGATACATGAGTATTTACTTAATGAATCACAAGTCTGAAATATTGAAAAAGTTCAATTCTGTTTCAGAGTGGAGTTCGTCGTAACAAGAGGATAAATTGTCTACGATATGATCATAGAGATGAATATCTGAGTTGCGACTTTTGGTACACTCTTAAGACAATGTGGAAGTTGTTTCGCAATTCATGCCACCAAGAACACCATGGTGTGATGGTGTCATAGCCGCGACCTATTTGATATGGTGCATGCCATGATGTCTCTTATCGAATTACCAATATCATTTATGGGTTATGCATTAGAGACAACCGCATTCACTTTAAATAGGGCACCGCGTAATTCCATTGAGATGACACAATATAGACTAAGGTTTAGAGAAATCTAAGCTGTCGTTTCTTGAAAGTTTGGGGCTGTGACACTTATGTGAAAAAGTTTCAGTCTGGTAAGCTCGAACCCAAAGCGAATAAATGCATCTTCATAGGATATCCAAAACAGTTGGGTACATCTCCTATCTCAGATCCGGAAGCAAAGTGTTAGTTTCTAGAAAATGGGTCCTTTCTCGAGGAAAGGTTTCTCTCGAAAGAATTGAGTGGGAGGGTAGTGGAACTTGATGAGGTTATTGAACCGTCACTTCAACCAGTGTAGCAGGGTGCAGGAAGTTGTTCCTGTGGCGCCTACACCAATTGAGTAGAAACCTGATGATGGTGATCATTGAGCTTTGGATCAAGTTACTACAAACCTCGTAGGTCGACAAGGTCACGTACTGCTGCACAGTGGTACGGTAACCCTGTCTTGGAGGTCATGTTGTTGAACAACAATGAACCTACGAGCTATGGAGAAGCGATGGTGGGCCCGGATTCCGACAAATGGCTGGAGGCCATGAAATCCGAGAGAGGATCCATGTATAAAACAAAGTGTAGACTTTGGAAGAACTACTTGATGGTAGTAAGACTATTAAGTAAAGATGGATCTTTGAAAGGAAGACAGACGATGATGGTGATAAGTCACTATTAAGAAAAGCTTGACTTGTCGCAAAGATGTTTCGACAAGATCAAAGAGTTGACTATGATGTGACTTTCTCACTCATAAGCGATGTTAAAAGTCTGCTGGAATTATGTTAGTAATTGCTGCATTATTTGTGAAATATTGCACATAGGAAGTCAAAACATTGTTTCCTCAACGGTTTCCTTGAGGAAAGATTGTATGTGATACAATCAGAATGTTTTGTCGATCCTAAAGATACTAACAAGTATGCAAGCTCCAGCGATCCTTCAATGGACTGGTGCAAGCATCTCAGAGTTGGAATATACACTTTGATGAGATGATCAAAGATTTTGGGTTTGTACAAGGTTTATGAGAAACTTGTATTTCCAAAGAAGTGAGTGGGAGCACTATAGAATTTCTGATAAGTATATGTGGTTGACATATTGTTGATCAGAAGTAATGTAGAATTTCTGTGAAGCATAAAAGGTTGTTTGAAAGGAGTTTTTCAAAGGAATACCTGGATTGATCTACTTGAACGTTGAGCATCAAGATCTATGGAGATAGATCGAAACACTTAATAGAAGTTTCAACAAGATGCATGCCTTGACAAGTTTTTGAAGGAGTTCAAAATAGATCAGCGAAGAATGAGTTCTTGACTGTGTTGTAAGGTGTGAATATGAGTAAGACTCAAAAGCCCGACCACGGCAGAAGAAAGAGAAAGGACGAAGGTCGTCCCCTATGCCTTAGCCGTAGACTCTAGAGTATGCCATGCTATTAACCGCACATGATGTGTGCCTTGCTACAAGTCTTTTAAAGAGGTACAGAGAGTGATCCAGGATTGAATCACTGAACAACGGTCAAAGTTATCCTTATTAACTAATGGACTAAGGAATTTTTCTCGATTATGGAGGTGGTTAAAGAGTTCATCGTAAAGGGTTACGTTGATGCAAGCTTTGACACTAATCTGAATAACTATGAGTAGTGAAACGGATTCGCATGGTAGAGTAGATATTTGGAGTATTTCCGAATAGCACATAGTAAAAGTATCTATAAGATGACATAAAGATTTGTAAAGCACGCACGGATCTGAAGGATTCAGAACCGTTGACTAAAACCTCTCTCACGAGCAAGACGTGATTAGACCCCAGAACTACATGGGTGTTGGATTCGTTGAAATCACATGGTGATGTGAACTGGATTATTGACTCTAGTGCAACTGGGAGACTGTTGGAAATATGCCCTAGAGGCAATAATAAATTAGTTATTATTATATTTCTCTGTTCATGATAATCGTTTATTATCCACGCTATAATTGTATTGATTGGAAACACAATACTTGTGTGGATACATAGACAAAACATTGTCCCTAGTAAGCCTCTAGTTGACTAGCTCGTTGATCAAAGATGGTCAAGGTTTCCTGACCATAGGCAAGTGTTGTTACTTGATAACGGGATCACATCATTAGGAGAATCATGTGATGGGCTAGACCCAAACTAATAAACATAGCATGTTGATCGTGTCATTTTGTTGCTACTGTTTTTCTGCGTGTCAAGTATTTATTCCTATGACCATGAGATCATATAACTCACTGACACTGGAGGAATGCCTTGTGTGTCTCAAACGTCACAACGTAACTGGGTGACTATAAAGATGCTCTACAGGTATCTCCGAAGGTGTCCTTTGAGTAAGTATGGATCAAGACTGGGATTTGTCACTCCGTGTGACGGAGAGGTATCTCAGGGCCCACTCGGTAATACAACATCACACACAAGCCTTGCAAGCAATGCGACTTAGTGTATGTCACAGGATCTTGTATTACGAAACGAGTAAAGAGACTTGCCGGTAAACGAGATTGAAATAGGTATGCGGATACCAACGATCGAATCTCGGGCAAGTAACATACCGAAGGACAAAGGGAATAACATACGAGATTATATGAATCCTTGACACTGAGGTTCAATTGATAAGATCTTCGTAGAATATGTAGGATCCAATATGGGCATCCAGGTCCCGCTATTGGATATTGACTGAGGAGTCCCTCGGGTCATGTCTACATAGTTCTCGAACCCGTAGGGTCTGCACACTTAAGGTTCGTCGATGTTTTATGCGTATTTGAGTTATATGGTTGGTTACTGAATGTTGTTCGGAGTCCCGGATGAGATCACGGACATCATGAGGGTTTCCGAAATGGTCCGGAGACGAAGATTGATATATAGGATGACCTCATTTGATTACCGGAAAGTTTTCGGCATTACCAGGAGTGACGAATGGGTTCTGGATGTTCACCCCGGGGGGCAGCCCACCCGGGGGAAGCCCATTGGGCTTAGGGGTGCCGCACCAGCCCTTAGTGAGCTGGTGGGCAAGCCCAAGAGGGCCCTTGCGCAGGAGAGAAGAAAAATCAAAGAGAAAAAAGGGGGAAGTGGGAAAATAGAGGACTCCACCTTCCAATCCTAGTTGCACTAGGATTGGAGGAGGAATCCTCCTCCCCCCACTTCGGCCGACCCCTTGGGGCTCCTTGAGCCTCAAGGAAAGGTCCCTCCCCTTCCTCCTATATATACTGAGGTATTATGGCTGATTTGAGACAAGTTGGCCACGGCTGCCCGACCACATACCTCCACGGTTTTTCCTCTAGATCGTATTTCTGCGGAGCTCGGGTGGAGCCTTGCTGAGATAGATCATTACCAACCTCCGGAGCGCCATCACGCTGCCGGATAACTCATCTACCTCTCCGTCTCTCTTGCTGGATCAAGAAGGCCGAGATCATCGTCGAGCTGTACGTGTGTTGAACGCGGAGGTGCCGTCTGTTCGGCACTAGATCGGAACAGATCGTGAGATGGATCGCAAGACGGTTCGTGCAATGGATCGCGAGATGTTTCATGGGACGGATCGCGGGACGGATCATGGGACGGATCGCGGGACGGTTCATGGGACAGTTCGCGGGGCAGATCGAGGGACGTGAGGACGTTCCACTACATCAACCGCGTTTCTTAACGCTTCTATTGTGCGATCTACAAGGGTACGTAGATCGGAAATCTCCTCTCATAGATGAACATCACCATGATAGGTATTGCGTGTGCGTAGGAAATTTTTTGTTTCCCATACGAAGTTCCCCAACATTGCTACCACAATGGACGGCAAGCTTCAAGCATGATATCTTCGTGATGTTCCACTTGAACTTGCACACGACAAACTTGATGACGATCACCACTTGACGTCATCCTCCATCGGTTGTATGAGATGTTCCTCTTGACGCAAGCCCATGGAAACACACCTAACCCCACATAGAACTCTCACGAAGACCATGGGTTAGTACACAAAGCATAATGGACAATGCTCACCATACCATGGGATCACTTGATCCCTCTCGGTACATCTTGTACGCTTTGTGTGTTGATCAACTTGATTTACCCTTTGACTTAGTCTTGATCAACCTTGTGTCTTTATGACCATTCTTTGAATAATACCTTGAATACCGCCTTGGTCATCATATAAAGTCCTTGAAACCAACAGATGGACTTCAACAAGTGCCTATGGACAAATCCTTCGAATATAACTTAAGGCAACCATTATTCCATAGGGATTGTCATCAATTACCAAAACCACATATGGAGAAATATGCTCTAACAATCATGTTTTTCTTAGGTTTTGGGTCATCAAGATCAACAGCGGGTTCTATATCAACATCATTATCTGGCTCTTTATCATTGCCAGGTTGAGCTTCTACATGAGCATCATCATTATCATTTTCGTTATCACTAGTCACTACCAGATTGAGTTTCAGCATCAGAGATAGAGATATCATTAGCATTGATAAAGGTTTCTCTAATTCAGGTTCACTATAAGTATGCAAGGTCCTATCATTTTTCTTTTTCTTTTTATTCCTAGAAGGACTAGGTGCATCAATATTGATTCTTTGTGAACCGTGTTGAGTTCTTTTAGGATGACCTGATGGATATAGTGGATCTTGAGTCATAGTTCCTCCTCTACTCATTAATTTAACATCAGGATCATTCATATTATTAGTCATTTTGTGAAGTAACCCACTTTGGGATTTAGCAACTTGTTCTAATTGGTTTTGGACCATAGAAGCACGTTTTCCTACACCTCTTACATCACTGGCAATTCTAAATACAAGTCACTTAAGCGAGCAATCATATTAGAGTTTTATTTCAATTTTTCATGCCATAGGAATTGATATGATATTGCTTCATAATATAATTATCAAACTCATATAAGCATTGACTAGGAGGTTTATTGTAAGGGATGTCACCTTCATAAATTTTTAAGAGAGAATTTACCTCCACCACCTGTGGTGGTGTTTGGAGACCATGGATTTCTTCGATAGGTGGTAAATTCTTGATATATTCAGCTTTAATGCCCTTTTCCTTCATACATTTCTTTGCCTCTTGCATAGTTTTAGGACTAAGGAATAAGATACCTCTCTTATTTGGAGTAGGCTTAGGTGGTGGTTCACGAAGTGTCCATTCATCATAATTCTTCAATATATTATTCAATAATTCCCCAGCTTGTTAGACAGTTTATTCCCAGAAAACACAACCAACACAACTATCTAGGTGGTCCCTAGAAGCATCGGTTAGTCCATTATAAAATAGATCAAGTATTTCATTTTTCTTAAGAGGATGATCAGACAAAGCATTAAGTAACTGGAGAAGCCTCCTCCAAGCTTGTGGGAGACTCTCTTCTTCAATGTGCACGAAGTCAAATATTTCCTGTAAGGCAGCTTGTTTCTTATGAGCAGGAAAATATTTTTTAGAGAAGTAGTAAATCATATCTTAGGGACTACGCACACAACCAGGAGCAAGAGTATTGTACCAAATCTTAGCATCACCCTTTAATGAGAACCAAAATAATTTGAGGATGTAGTAGTAGTGAATTTTCTCATCATTAGTAAATAGGGTGGCTATATCATTTATCTTAGTGAGATGTGCCACAACAGTTTCATTTTCATAGCCATGAAAAGTATCAGATTCAACCAGAGTGATTATCTATGGTTCGACAAATAATTCATAATCCTTATCGGTAACAAATATAGGTGAAGTAGCAAACCTGGGATCATATTTCATTCTAGCATTCAAGGATTTTTCTTTCAACTTGCGTAGTAGTTTCTTAAGGTCCTCTCTATCCTTACAAGCAAGAAAGTCTCTAGCAATTTCTTCATCCATACCATAACCTCGAGGTATTTCAGTTCTAGGATAATCATGGCTAAAAGGTATTTCAATATTTCCAGTAGCAAATACTTCATCAGTTTCAATAGTTTCATCAATTTCAGCACGCTCAATTTCTTTAGCTCTAGCAAGTTGTTCATCAAGAAATTCACCTAGTGAAACAGTATCATCAAGCAAGGTACTAGCATCATCATAAGCATCATTCATAGCAGAATTAGCATCATCAATTACTTGCGACATATCAGGATTAATAGCATGTGGTGTTGGTGTTGCAAGTATACTCAAAACAGAAGGTGAATCAAGTGCAGAGCTAGATGGCAGTTCATTACCTCCCCTCGTCTTAGAGGGAACAATCTTGGTTCTTGGATCTTTCAGATTCTTCATAGCGATTAATAAATAGATATTCCAAGTGACTCGGCAAATATGGCTATGCTCCCTGGCAACGGCGCGAGAAAACGTTCTTGATAAACCACAAGGATATGGGATCGCGATAATTTTCAAGGGTAGAGTACTCAACCCAAATTTATAGATCCGACACAAGGGAAGCCAAGGAATATTTGCAGGTATTAGCAGCTGAGTTGTCAATTCAACCACACTTGGAAATTTAGTATTTGCAGCATAGTGATCCGTAGCACAGTAATATGATAGTTTTGATACTATTGGTAATAGTAGGAGCAGTAACGGTAACAGTGATAGCAACTTTGTAGCAGTTGTAACAACAGTAGCAACAATAGTAACTTAGCAAGCACAATATGAGGAAAACTCGTAGGCACTGGATCGGTGACATTGCTGGATAATATTCATCATATAACAATCACAACATAGGGCGACACAGAACTAGCTCCCGTTCATTGATTTTATGTAGGCATGTATTCCGTAAAAAGTCATACGTGGTTATGAAAAAGAACTTGCATGACATCTTTTGTCCTACCCTCCCGTGGCAATGGAGTCCATAAGGAAACTAAGGGATATTAAGGCCACCTTTTAATAGAGAATCGGAACAAAGCATTAACATATAGTGAATACATGAACTCCTCAAACTACGGTAATCACTTGAAAGAATCCCAATTATTGTCACTTAGGGGTATGCGGATCATAACACGTAATAGGTGCACATAACTTGCAAGATCGGATGAGAAACATAGATATAATGGTGAAAACATAAATGGTTCAGATCTGAAATCATGGCACTCGGGCCCTAATGACAAGCATTAAGCATAGCAAAGTCATAGCAACATCTATCTCTCAACATATTGGATAATAGGGATCAAGCCCTAACAAAACTAACTCGATTACATGATGAATCTCATCCAACTCTTCAGCGACCAGCAAGCCAACTAAGGGATTACTCACTCCTCGTGGAGAGCATCATGAAAGTGGCGATGAAGGAGGGTTGGTGATGACGAAGACCGATGATTTCCCTCCCCGGAGCCCCAAACAGACTCCAGATTAGGCCTCCCGATGAAGAACACGTGGTGGCGGCGGCTCCGTATCATGAAACGTGAATGAAACTTCCTTTGTTTTGTTCTCCGAAAATATGATTTTATAGCACTGGAATTAGGGTTAATCGAGCTCCATGGGCCCCACTGGATACCATGCCACACAAGGGGGCCTGGCACACCCTGGTGTCTAGTGGGCACCTCGGACCTCCCCTCTCGTGTGTCTTGGTTCCAGTATTTTTTTATTCTATAAAAAATCTCTAAAAAATTTCATTCCATTTCAAAAACTTTTATTTCTGCACAAAAATAAAATCATGGTAGCTCTGCAAAAAACAATGTCAGTTCAGGTTAGTTTCATTCAAATCAGAGTCCAAAACAAGAGCAAAAGCGTTAGGAACAGTGTTATCACTAGTACACCAGAGTTCAAGTCCTGATGCTCGCATTATTTCTAATTTTTTTGTGATGCACATTCTGTGGGACGAGACTTTTATGTCGATGACGAGGTGCCTACGATGACTTTCTAAATCTCAAGATGATATGCCAGTTAAAGTTTCTTAGAGGTACTCATAAGAGTAGGATGCGTATGTACGTGTGCATTTATAAGGGTGCGTGTATGGGCGTATATATGAGCGCGTGCATCTATACTGTGTTGAAACAATTCACGATTTGTACGGAGTAGAACCTTAGAAATTTTAATACCATATCCTCTAACATTTTCTATTTGTTTAAAAAATATGTAAATATATTTATAATTTTTTTGGTCAACTTCTTCCAGCGTTTAAATCACATGGAAACCGTGTGATGGCTTTAAGGACGACAATTTCAAGCACTGAAGAGAGGATGATGTCAATGCCCCGCAAAAAAGAAGTACGATGTCAATGTCAAATCATATTACATATAAGGAGATCAAAACGTAAGTGCACTATAATGCACAGGGTCAACGGCGTGGTAGTGCTTATAGTTTAAAAAACAAGCACCTGAGGAGCAGCCGGTAGTCTTGTTTTTCTTTTATTTCCTTTTGCTGGAAAGGAGGAGGTCTTATTCTGGGAACAGATCTCCTAGGTAGCCCATATCCTCGGCAAATAATTCTTGGTTTCACTGTTTCAAGACAGGTGCCACCACGGCATCAGCACCTGAATACTAGTTTGTGGATGTCATTGATCTGACCAAGGGATGTAATCGATTCTGTAATGTAAATGGGGTGATCATTAGTGTAAAAGCAATGGTGGCAGGTGATCTTGCTCCCATTATTGTGTTCCAGAAAACAGTGGAACCACTGTGCCACGAATTGTGGATGAATTTGCATTTCGGTGTTGCTAAATCGAAGTTTCCGGAGATTTTTTCATGTCTAAGTTGGCGGCCAAAGTCATCCGATGTCTAGTCTGTGTTGAGACTCACATAAGGGTTTTTAAAATCAACAGTAAATCATGCGGCTACCATCATCGACTCGGCCATTAATTTTTTTTCTAAGAATTCAACTCAATAGGGGTAGACACTCGAGTCGCTAAATAGTTTGGCTTTGTGTCTCTGGCTCTAGGCTAATCTGTCGGGTTTGTTTAACATCCCTTTATTTTTCTTAAACAAGCGGGTCATTTAATTAAGCCGACTTTCTCAAAAAAGAACTAATTGAGCCGAGAATGAGCAGGTGAGTGTTTCTTGATGAATTCTTCTAATACTCAGTATACTTAAGGGACTATTTCTAATTGTGGCCTGAATAGTCGACTGATTTGCATTTCTAATTAAGCCCAGAGTGAACAATATACTTAAAGGACTATTTCAATGTATGCTTTGGAGGAAATGTACTTTCTCGATGTTTCTAGTGGTGTCGATTAAAGTTTCATAACAGATAGGGTCTACTGATTAATCAAGAATGTAGCATTGGTCAGCGATGACAGTGGAGATAGTAATGAAGTTAACCAACAAACCATGCATGCATTGCATGCGATCTGTGTACCCTTCCGACAGCATCAAGTTGGACACAATCGGTGATGCTCAGATGGACCATGGATGGATGGATGGAGGCCACAACTTTAGATTTTGCTTTATGCAGTGGTGCTTCCAACTACCCAAATTTGGCACATGAAAGACATGGGACGAAATCAAAATCGACATGCGTAGTGTAGCTTGTACTCACCTAGCACCAGCACTTACAGTTAGTGGGTGATAATGGCACAATGCAGGCCTTCACCTGACCTAAAAGAAATGGGATGAAAATCGACATGCCTAATGTAGCTTGTACTGAGCTAGCTAGCATAAGCACTTTGGATTAGTGGGTGATAACTCATAATAATACAGACCTGCGTGCTTCGGGCCAGATGCAAATTATTCTCCCTACAAAAGAAATAAAGTATAGACTAAAATGCATCGGGAGCTATTGGACTTGGTAAGAGTATCTCCTTGTCACCTTGTATTGGTTTGATCGTGTTGCTTTATATATAAAGCAAGGTGGAGGGAAATATCCCTTGGTTTCTGAGTGTATATACATCTGGTATGATTTTTTTAATAAATTCAAAAAAGTTAAAAGTTTTTTAATAATAAACTTGACTTTTTTTGCACTAGTATATAAGTTTTAACAAATAAAAACCATATTTTACTTCAGGGCAAAAGAACAAAATTTATTTGTTACTACTCACACAATTGGCTGAAAATTTTGTTATTTTCAAAAAGAAGTCAACGTTTTTTTCTTTTGTGGATTTTTTTTACAAGTACAATGGAAGGTAAGGTTTATTTCAAAACTATTTTCAGAATTCCGTAACTTTCCTTCATATAGGGTGTATATACCCCATAGACCAAAGGTTCATGTCCATGAGGAGAAAACCTATTTCAAGAGGACTTGGTTGGACGGTGTGAGCCTGTCCTCGATCACCATATATACAGATAAAAATAGTAAAATCGAAGGACGCAGAGTTTCTTCCTCCTGAACTAAAATGAGCTCGGTAAACAATAAAATAAAACAAAACTATATTATTTCGTGACAACAGTGATAAAATTTCATTTTCATAGTATCAATTTAGTTTTTTTTCCACGCCTTATAAGAATGTTATTTCATGCCGAATTTTTACACGCACTTAAAACTCTTGTCAGTGTTTGACACAAAAAAAATCAGATTTTTTTGATTGTGTTATTTTACTGTTTACCAAGCTCATTTGAGCTCGGGAGCAGAAGGGCACTTTCATAAATCAAACCTATATTGCACCTGGCGGATGACTTACTTCATATACCGATAGGCAGCGGCGGAGCTAGAAATTTTTGATTAGGAGGGCCAAGTGATGTAAAACCAGGTTGGGAAGGGCCAAACGTTGGGAAAACAAACTTTTAGCATCAAATAACCACTTAATATGCACTGTTCAAAAGCTAATTTGCAGCAAACTAGGAATGTTAGTGGGGGCCAGGGCCCCTGCTGGTCCCCCTGCCTCCGCCACTGCCGATAGGCTGGTCGACACACAGGTGTGCACATAATTCACCCATCAAAGTTCAAATCCGATATAAAGCTGGTGAATGCACGAAAAAAAATGCTGTTTACATAACAAAATGCCAAAAAAAGGAAGGATTGACCCGAGGCATCGTGGGAGCAAGACATACATATCAGTAGGTGAGGTGTTGCAATCCAGCCAAAGATATTGCATCCGTTGATGCACCCACAACGATCATGACATGAGCGCGCATCGCCATTCCAACATGCGCCGGAACTAGTGTCATTGTGGCTTGGATACGCGTTTGACCATTGATCATCAGATCAGATAGTGCAGTGACTTTGACACGGACCATGAGGGCTTGTCACTAGCTAAATCTCTGCGTGGATAAGGTACTTGGCGCATGCAGGTCCACGTGTTGACCGCTCCTTAGCTCTCCTTGTGTTTATCGGAGGGTCGAGGATCATTAATCGCGTGATCCAATGGTTCATCGCAATCCCAGGATGCTCGGAAGAGGATCACACTTAGAGCATCTTCAACAGTCCGTATGTTCAATCGTTGGTATAAGTGTTCACGTCAACAACCAACAGCACATCATATAAGCTCTTCAATAGAATGTATGTTAATCGTATGTAAAATAACTAAGGGGTCCACTAAATATTGAAGAAATAACCATACTTGCCTCGGAGCTTGTGCGTGAACCGTTGCTTCAAGTTCATATGATGTCGTTCTCTCTCTCTTCTTTATTATACGCCATGTCATCAAAATCATCTATGTGGCAATTTTACCAACGATGATCATGCGATCATTGGAGATGCCCTTACTGTTACTTCGCAATAGTTATTAAAATTATTCTCCCTCCGTCTCAAAATTCTTGTCTTAGATTTGTTTAGATATAGATGTATCTTGCCACGTTTTAGTATTTAGATATTTTCATTTTTAGACAAACTTAAGACAAGAATTTTAAGACGGAGGGAGTATATGCTTAGAGCAACTCTAATCGGCTCGTAATAATCAGTGAGAGGAGTAATAATCTGGTTTACTTTTTAACCGGCATCTAGTCGATCCCTAATCGGTGTTAGAGGAGTAAAAGTTATCAACTGTGCCTCACCTCGCCTCCCTATTTTTAATCCTCTTCGCCTCCTCTCCATCTTCTCCTTCCCAATCACCGCCGTCATGCCACCTCCCCCCGATGTTCCTGTCCTCCTCCCTGACCTACGTACTTCCCAATGGCTGTACCGCATGGCCGACGCTCCCTGTCGCCAATCTGTAGCACGCATCCACCCCCGCTGTGATGCTTCTAGAGGGGCCTTCTTGAGCCGCCGCCACCCCGCCGATGTGGCCCTTGCTCGCCGCATCTCAGACTTTCCCTAGAGCCCCTGCCCCCTCCTCGCCGTCGCAGAGGAAGTACCTCGGTGTCCGGCAATGATCGTGCGGGATGTGGGTGGCAGAGATTACGGACCATGAGACCCACACCAAGAAGTGCCTCGGGTCATTCCAGACAGCGAAGCTCGCGGCACTCGACACATAGGTGCACCTCAATTTTCCGTCATCGACGGTGCCCTTCCACCTCGTCCGGCCAACGTCCGGAGTGGTGAGTGTGGCCATGGCGAGGAAGGACGGGGAGGTGAGGGAGCTCCTCGAGGCAGAGGCCGTCGACGAGAAGTACATGACGGACCTCTGACGCCAGTACCCGGAGCTAGTAGAGGCGAAGCGCGCCATCTTCACGGAGCTGGCAGTGAACGAGGAGGTTATCGACATCTCCGATGACAAGGAGCAGGATGAGGAGTCTGACGTTGAAGAGTGGCAACGCATCTTCCCCGACTCCGGCGACGACAGCCCCGGCCGGAACCCAATGGACGGTGGGATGAGCCGACGCAAGATTGGCTCAACCTTACCAAGGATGATGTTGATGAAGAGTAGATCTAGTTTCAAGTTGAAGTTTAGTTTAAATTTTGGTTGTCAAGAGAGAGTGTGAAATTTCAGGATGTTTAAATCGAAAGTAGGTTAAACTTATCCAAATTTGAATTTTGCTCTGTTATATATAGAGCATTGGCTAGGTCCGGCCAAATCTTATAACGGAGTAAAAAGACTTCATTAAGGGTTTGCTTCACCGGATTCTCCGTTATATATGGACATATAGGGGATCGGTTAGAGTTGCCCTTTATACATGTTTATATGCAAAGTAATCCGTGGTAGGTCATGTCATGCTACAGCTTCAGGTAGGCCTAGATCCCGCAAGTCAAATCGATCGATGACACTGCTGCTGGATTTGGATTGGCAACCTATCTATGGGCATAATCAAACGTGGTGAAGATACGCTGTATGACGGGACGATGGACAATGCGGCGCCACTCACTCAAGATGCACGGCGCGAACAGCTGGCGCCCATATCGAATTCCACTCGCCCGATTGATCAGGATCGTGCATGCATCACAAAATCACGCATGTTTATCATTTTCTTCTCTGGATGAAAAGTTATATGTATGACCATGTGCTTTTGCGCCAGAAGAGAAACAAGAAAAATTCATGTATAGATGTCTGGATGTATGTTCTTGTCAGACATTTGTAGAATAAATAATAAAGATGGATGTATGCATCGATTGATGCAGAGGCCGGAAGTCTTAACCTCCTTTACAAAAAAAAAAAAAATGATCCAAAAACAGAGAACGCTGTCCAGTGCTGCTGCCATCTTTGTTATACTCCAGGTTTAGATCTTGTGATGCTGGTGGTAGAAGATTAATCCTAATTGGCTTAAAATTGTGCATTTTTTCTTTTTCTTACATATATAAAATTAAAATGTATTTTTGCACCCAAAAAAAAATGAAATATCGATGCCTAGATCAGCCAGAAGCAAAGAACATTCTCCAGTGCTGCTGCCACCTTTTTTTTTCCAAAAGGAGGCGTTGCCCCGGCCTCTCCATCGAGTGATGCATGCAGCCATTTTATTGATAACGCAAAATGGTCCGAGACAAAACTACAAAGTAGTCTGAGAAAAGAGAAAAACAAGACAAAAGAAATTACACGGCGATCAGACCACCGAAAAGCCGACTACAACCCATAGATAAGCTGGGCTAAGGACCAATCCTATTAGCATGCCGCCATCCATATCGGTTGAAGATAACCTGAGCTACCATCTCCCATCGGACACACCCAATAACCAAAGGCTCCCTGGTTTCCACAGGAGTGAGTAAGGACCACGTGCGGATCAATCCGGTAGCCCTGAAGATGACCTGCAAAAAGTTAATGTGATGTAATCTGTTAAAAACTAGATCATCTCTACAGTTCCATATCGCCCACAACAAGGCACAAGTTCCAACCCGAATTAGTTTGGCATAAAGTACATTAACCCCGTTTAGCCACGTCCCAAATAACATGCGAATGCTAGTAGGTGGGGTAATGTTAAAAGCAATTTGTAGTGAGCGCCATACTAATTTCGCCATAGGGCAATCCAGAAAGAGGTGTTTAATCGACTCATTCGTTTGACAGAAGCTACATCTTTTATTTCCTTTCCAGTTTCTTTTAGCCAAGTTATCCTTAGTTAAAACAACCCCCTTATGAACAAACCACATGAAGATTTTTATCTTAAAGGGAACCTTGACCTTCCAAATATGCATGGACTTTGGAATGGACGACGTATCAATAATATGGTCGTACATTGATTTCACTGAAAAAATACCATTGATGGTCAGCCTTCAACGAATGCTGTCCGGAAAATCAAACAGGGAAATATCCATCAGTCTTCTGACTAGATGTAACCAACTAAACCATCTATTTCCGATCAAGGCTCTGCGAAATTGGATATTAAGAGGAGTATGCCGCAACGGAAGTCTGTTTTTATACTCCAGGTTTAGATCTTGTGATGCTGGTGGTAGAAGATTAATCCTAATTGGCTTTAAAGTGTGCATTTTTTTTTTCTTTTTCTTCCATATAAAATTAAAATGTGCTTTTGCACCCGAAAAAAAGATGAAAGATCGATGTCTAGATCAGCCAGAAGCAAAGGACATTCTCCAGTGCTGCTGCCACCTTTGCCATACGTACTAATTAAGTTGATGACTATTGTGCAATATTTTTTCCCTGTTGTTGTCCAACAGAACACATTACTTACTTAATTGTAGTGAAGCTTTGGGTGATAGGTAGGCCAGCAAATGTCTTGACTAAATATAGTCTGGATCTTCTGATGCTGGAGAGCAAGAAATTAGTGTCAGTTGCATCTGTATATGTAAATAAATATGCTGAAGGTATCGGTTCCTTGTGTTTTATGTTACACGGCATGTGGTGTGGCTGTGTGTAGCAGGGAATTTCCAGCCACACCTCCATGATGGGACACAGAATGATTAGCTCTAATATCGTCCAGGGGTTAGTATCCTGGTCAACCGCTATGCATCAATCTTTTCTTAACCTTCAACGAGCTAGTATTAGAGCTAGTATCCTGGTCAACCGCTATGCATCAATCTTTTCTTAATATCGTTCAGAGGAATTTGAGCAGTAGCTAGTATTAGCAGTACTGGTACTTGATTACCCTCACTGGTACACTAGTTTCCACACTAAATTAGCCACAAGTATTTTATGTAGCCAGGTTCGGCTCTGATTGGGACAGGCATATAAATTGTGGGATGAACCCTTCTTTTCCATGATAGGCAAGGTACGTTGATAGGAATATTTAACATTCAACAAATGTCCAATTAACAGTTGGAGTATCATATTATCTATACATGATCGGAGAGGAAGAGCACATCTATATTGCTTTGAGTATCTCTCACTGAATTTGTTCCCCAAAGTGCGCATGCCATCATCATGGGTAAACTTTAGCTTTTGTTAATACTCCAGTTGTACTTATCTTGCTAATAACTACTCTGATGAAATGGGTTGTGCTAGTTTACGGCGGCGCAGAAGAGAATAAACCCTTCTTTTCTCTCTATTTATTTTCTTGTACTTGGATAAACCCCTTTTGACTCTGGAATGGTACGATGGCACGCACCCACTCTGCACTTGCTTAGCCAAAATAGGACATAAAACATACAAAATCTTAACTGAACCCTACCATCGCAAAGATCATTTGAGTTGGAAAATATTAATCGATGACATACACCCCCCTGCGTCCACTTGTCGACACAACTCTGATGTTATTTTCCCATTTTGTCCATTTTTATATTACAAGTGTGCTTCGGTAGACCCCCCCTTCCACAAAACGTAAAAGGGGAATATATACCCACCTTGTATTGTACACTACAGGCCGCACGTATGTAATATGAGGTAAGTATATGTACGACAGACCATAGTGTACAAAAGTATACAATACGAGGTGGGTGTACGTTTCCCTTTCTACGTTTTATGAAAGAGGGGTCTACCGAAGCAAAAGTGTTTATATAATTTTGTTTTGCGAGAATATGATTTGTACAGCTTAACGACGGCAGCGAAGTTGACTTTATCAAATTCAACAGCACATGATTGATCATCAAATTCAGAGAGCAGATTATCATGGGACACGGAGGGATGTAGTACTAGATTTCGGTCGCGCAACAGATTTTGCCTGCAAAAAGAATTATTTAGTTAACAGAGAAGAAAGTCATGGGCTATAGCTATCGAGGGAGTGAGAGGAACAGGATTCGGCACACGTTGTGTCAACAGATTTTGCCTTCTATCATGTTATTTCTGTGATCATCTGATCTACCCTTACCCATACCGGTCGAAAGGATTTGGCTGCCATTTTGCGGCGGCGAAAGAGAACATATTCTCCTTCGAGATGAACAACGGTTCAAGACCTCGAACTCACGAGAAATTGAATCGACTTATATTTGCTAGAGATCCTTCAGTGTGAAGATTTGCCTCCAAATAATTCTGTTCAAATTTTGTAACTGTCGCCCCTCATCAATCAGGCTGATGCGTGGTGTCTGAAAGATTGGGCATCCTCATCAGTCAGCATTGTGTTGTATCTGGTTCTGCATTTTTTCAGTAGCGTAATCGCGTGCGTCTTGCATGATTCAAGTATTTCGAGATCGACAGTGCATGAGAGTTATTTTATCATCTTGTATCGTTCGACCGTGTATTTTGTTCGACTGTTGCTTTATATATAAAGCAGGATGAAAACTTGATTCGAGGATGTATGAAAGATTGGGCATCTGAACAATCTTTTGCGATCTCGTAAGAAAGGGAGAAAATGGATGGGACCAGAATGAAAAGTTGTTATAAAGGAAGAGATGAGTGGACTGAAAGTTTAGTATTTAAGGTTGAATAGAAGCACGAGCTTTCCATGGCCTCTGTTTTAGAGAAAAGGCATGAACCCGACTTTATAAATAAAGTCACCATGCTGAATAACAAACCACATAACACCATGAGTTTCAACCGCCACCCAAGGCCAAACGAGAAGTAAAGAGTGAGATACATGGCATGCGAGCCAAAGCCACGACACGCGGGCCGGACAAACAACAAACTCCGAGAGAAAGAAGAACAGGAGTCAAACCCTCAGCCACCCCGAGATTTAGACATCAGACTCCTGCCGCGAAATGGAAGACGCCGAGGACCGAATCTTAGATAGCAGCAGGTCGAAGTAGCATCTGTCTTCAGGCTTAGTCAATAATCTCCACTACTGCAGGAACAAGCAAGCTTTAAATAAGCAATCAACAGGCTTAGCAGGAAAGATATGTTCAATGGTAAACTTGTTCATGGTAGTCCACAGGGCCCAACAGACCGACGCCAGCCTAATCCAGAACAAGCGTTTCGTAACACCAACCAGAGAAATGGTGAGGGTCCGGAACTCAGAAAAAGACGTCGGAGCCCAAGACGTTTGCAACCAAGATCTAAAGCAGCACCTGATCAATTTGGCCAAGACACAATTAAAAAATATGATTGGTATCCTCCAAAGCATCACACAAGGCACAACGATCCGAACCCGGGCCGTTGCATTTTCGAATCTGATCAGCCACGGGAAGGCGACCCTGAAAGCTTGCTACATGAAGATTTTAATCTTGGGATGAATACGCGAACGCCAAATCTGACAGAACTTATTCGTAGGAATACGAGCAATATATAGCTTGGCATACAGGGACTTAGCAGGGAAGCGACCCGAAGCAGAGTGAGGCCAGACCACCGAGTCCTCCGCCTCCGAGAGCAAGGGGAAAAGGGCAACAAGACGCTGCCATTGAACCAAATCTTCAGGAGACAGCGCACGATGGAAGGCCAAGTCCCAGTTGTCACCCGCAAGCTCCGCAATGAAAATCTCAGGTTTAGGACAGAAACAGAACAACGTGGGAAAGGCCACCGAGAGAGTAGAATCCCCACACCACCATTCAAGCCAAAAATGGGTCGAGGCGCCATTACCCACCAGAAATTTGACATGGTCCTTGAAAAGAGGACGAACCTTAACCAAATCCTTCCAGAACTGTGATCCCCCCATAGGGGAGGCAAACATAGGATT
The DNA here is from genome assembly GCF_904849725.1 of Hordeum vulgare subsp. vulgare. Taxonomy (NCBI): domain Eukaryota; kingdom Viridiplantae; phylum Streptophyta; class Magnoliopsida; order Poales; family Poaceae; genus Hordeum; species Hordeum vulgare. The sequence goes on along the minus strand of NC_058522.1, from coordinate 565,259,014 downwards.
AGAGGAGGGGAAGTATTTCGCCTTGAGAATAGAGAACCAAAGGAAGTCTCGGCCCGGGGACATGATTTTCCACCTATTGGGGAACGTCGCATGGGAAACAAAAATTTTCCTACGCGCACGAAGACCTATCATGGTGATGTCCATCTACGAGAGGGGATGAGTGATCTACGTACCCTTGTAGACCGTACAGCAGAAGCGTTAGTGAACGCGGTTGATGTAGTGGAACGTCCTCACGTCCCTCGATCCGCCCCACGAACCGTCCCGCGATCGGTCCCACGATCTAGTGCCGAACGGACGGCACCTCCGCGTTCAGCACACGTACAGCTCGACGATGATCTCGGCCTTCTTGATCCAGCAAGAGAGACGGAGAGGTAGAAGAGTTCTCCGGCAGCGTGACGGCGCTCCGGAGGTTGGTGGTGATCTTATCTCAGCAGGGCTCCGCCCGAGCTCCGCAGAAACACGATCTAGAGGTAAAACCGTGGAGATATGTGGTCGGGCTGTCGTGGCAAAGTTGTCTCAAATCAGCCCTAAAACCTCCGTATATATAGGGGGAGGAGGGGGAGCCTTGCCTTGGGGTCCAAGGACTCCCAAGGGGGTCGGCCGAGCCAAGGGGGGCAACCCTCCCCTTCCAAACCGAGTCCAACTAGGTTTGGAAGGAGGAGTCCTTCCCCCTTTTCCCACCTCCTCTTTTTTTTCTTTTCTCTTTGATTTTCTTCCTATGGCGCATAGGGCCTTCTTGGGCTGTCCCACCAGCCCACTAAGGGCTGGTGCGCCACCCCTAAGGCCTATGGGCTTCCCCGGGGTGGGTTGCCCCCCCCCCCCCCGGTGAACACCCGGAACCCATTCGTCATTCCCAGTACATTCCCGGTAACTCCGAAAACCTTCCGGTAATCAAATGAGGTCATCCTATATATCAATCTTCGTTTCCGGACCATTCCGGAAACCCTCGTGACGTCCGTGATCTCATCCGGGACTCCAAACAACATTCGGTAACCAACCATGTAACTCAAATACGCATAAAACAACGTCGAACCTTAAGTGTGCAGACCCTGCGGGTTCGAGAACTATGTAGACATGACCCGAGAGACTCCTCGGTCAATATCCAATAGCGGGACCTGGATGCCCATATTGGATCCTACATATTCTACGAATATCTTATCGTTTGAACCTCAGTGCCAAGGATTCTTATAATCCCGTATGTCATTCCCTTTGTCCTTCGGTATGTTACTTGCCCGAGATTCGATCGTCAGTATCCGTATACCTATTTCAATCTCGTTTACCGGCAAGTCTCTTTACTCGTTCCGTAATACAAGATCCCGCAACTTACACTAAGTCACATTGCTTGCAAGGCTTGTGTGTGATGTTGTATTACCAAGTGGGCCCCGAGATACCTCTCCGTCACACGGAGTGACAAATCCCAGTCTCGATCCATACTAACTCAACGAACACCTTCGGAGATACCTGTAGAGCATCTTTATAGTCACCCAGATACGTTGCGACGTTTGATACACACAAAGTATTCCTCCGGTGTCAGTGAGTTATATGATCTCATGGTCACAGGAACAAATACTTGACACGCAGAAAACAGTAGCAACAAAATGACACGATCAACATGCTACGTCTATTAGTTTGGGTCTAGTCCATCACGTGATTCTCCTAATGACGTGATCCAGTTATCAAGCAACAACACCTTGTTCATAATCATAAGACACTGACTATATTTGATCAACTGGCTAGCCAACTAGAGGCTTGCTAGGGACAGTGTTTTGTCTATGTATCCACACATGTATATAAGTCTTCATTCAATACAATTATAGCATGGATAATAAACGATTATCTTGATACAGCAATTATAATAATAACTATATTTATTATTGCCTCTAGGGCATAATTCCAATAGTCTCCCACTTGCACTAGAGTCAATAATCTAGCCCTCACATCATCATGTGAATTACATTGTAATAAATCTAACACCCATACAGTTCTGGTGTTGATCATGCTTTGCCCGTGGAAGAGGTTTAGTCATCGGGTCTGCTACATTCAGATCCGTGTGCACTTTGCATATATTCACATCCTCCCCTTCGACGTAGTCGCGGATGAGGTTGAAGCGTCATTTGATGTGTCTGGACTTCTTGTGAAACCGTGGTTCCTTTGCTAGGGCAATGGCACCCGTGTTGTCACAGAACAAGGTTATTGGATTCAGTGCGCTTGGCACCACTCCAAGATCCGTCATGAACTGCTTCATCCAGACACCCTCCTTAGCCGCCTCCGAGGCAGCCATGTACTCCGCTTCACATGTAGAATCTGCTACGACGCTCTGCTTGGAACTGCGCCAGCTTACCACACCACCATTAAGAATAAATACGTATCCGGTTTGCGACTTAGAGTCGTCCGGATCTGTGTCAAAGCTTGCATCGACGTAACCTTTTACGGCGAGCTCTTCGTCACCTCCATACACGAGAAACATCTCCTTAGTCCTTTTCAGGTACTTTAGGATATTCTTGACCGTCATCCAGTGATCCACTCCTGGATTACTCTGGAACCTACCTGCCATACTTATGGCCAGGCTAACGTTCGGTCTAGTGCACAACATTGCATACATGATAGAACCTATGGCTGAAGCATAGGGGACGATGCTCATATGGTCTCTATCCTCATCAGTTGCTGGGCACTGAGTCTTACTCAATCTCGTACCTTGTAAAACTGGCAAGAACCCTTTCTTGGATTGTTCCATTTTGAACCTCTTCAAAACTTTATCAAGGTATGTGCTTTGTGAAAGTCCTATCAGGCGTTTTGATCTATCCCTGTAGATCTTAATGCCTAGAATGTAAGCAGCTTCTCCTAGGTCCTTCATAGAGAAACTTTTATTCAAGTAACCCTTTATGCTCTCCAAAAACTCTACGTTGTTTCCAATCAGCAATATGTCATCCACGTATAATATTAGAAACGCCACAGAGCTCCCACTCACTTTCTTGTAAATACAAGATTCTCCAACCACTTGTATAAACCCAAATGCTTTGATCACCTCATCAAAGCGTTTGTTCCAACTCCGAGATGCTTGCACCAGTCCATAAATGGATCGCTGGAGCTTGCACACCTTGTTAGCATTCTTAGGATCGACAAAACCTTCGGGTTGCATCATATACAACTCTTCCTTAAGGAAACCGTTAAGGAACGCCGTTTTGACATCCATCTGCCAGATTTCATAATCGAAAAATGCAGCTATTGCTAACATGATTCTGACGGACTTAAGCATCGCTACGGGTGAGAAAGTCTCATCGTAGTCAACTCCTTGAACTTGTGAAAAACCCTTTGCCACAAGTCGAGCTTTATAAACGGTCACATTGCCGTCAGCGTCCGTCTTCCTCTTAAAGATCCATTTGTTCTGAATAGCCTTGCGGCCCTCAGGTAGTACTTCCAAAGTCCACACTTTGTTCTCATACATGGATCCTATCTCGGACTTCATGGCTTCTAGCCATTTGTTGGAATCTGGGCCCACCATTGCTTCTTCATAATTTGCAGGTTCATTGTTGTCTAACAACATGATTGACAAGACGGGATTACCATACCACTCTGGAGCAGCACGTGGTCTCGTCGACCTGCGTGGTTTGACAGAAACTTGAACCGGAGTTTCATGATCATCATCATTAACTTCCTCCTCAACCGGCATCGCAACGACAGAGGTTTCCCCTTGCCGTGCACCACCATCTAGAGGGATGAGAGGTTCGACAACCTCATCAAGTTCTATCTTCCTCCCACTCAATTCTCTCGAGAGAAACTCCTTCTCAAGAAAAGCTCCGTTTTTAGCAACAAACACTTTGCCCTCGGATTTGAGATAGAAGGTGTACCCAACTGTCTCTTTTGGGTAACCTATGAAGATGCACTTTTCCGCTTTGGGTTCCAGCTTTTCAGGCTGAAGCTTTTTGACATAAGCATCACATCCCCAAACTTTAAGAAACGACAACTTTGGCCTTTTGCCATACCACAGTTCGTATGGTGTCGTCTCAACGGATTTTGATGGTGCCCTATTTAAAGTGAATGCAACTGTTTCTAATGCATAACCCCAAAACGATAACGGCAAATCGGTAAGAGACATCATAGATCGCACCATCTCTATTAAAGTACGATTACGACGTTCGGACACACCATTACGCTGTGGTGTTCTAGGCGGTGTCAACTGTGAAACAATTCCACATTGTCTTAAGTGAGCACCAAACTCGAAACTCAGATATTCACCCCCACGATCAGACCGTAGGAACTTGATCTTCTTCTTACGATGATTTTCAACTTCACTTTGAAACTGCTTGAACTTTTCAAATGTTTAAGACGTGTGCTTCATTAAGTAGACATAACCATATCTACTCAAATTGTCAGTGAAGGTGAGAAAATAACGATATCTGCCGCGTGCCTCCACGCTCATTGGACCGCACACATCGGTATGTATGATTTCCAACAAGTCACTTGCACGCTCCATTGTTCCGGAGAACGGAGTTTTAGTCATCTTGCCCATGAGGCATGGTTCGCACGTGTCAAGTGAATCAAAGTCAGGTGACTCCAAAAGTCCATCGGCATGGAGTTTTTTCATGCGCTTTACACCAATATGACCTAAGCGGCAGTGCCACAAAAATATGGCGCTATCATTGTTAACTCTAACTTTTTTGGTCTCAATGTTATGTATGTGTGTATCACTATCAAGATTCAATACGAACAATCCTCTCACATTGGGTGAATGACCATAAAAGATGTTACTCATAGAAATAGAACAACCATTATTCTCTGACTTAAAAGAGTAACCGTCTCGCAATAAACAAGATCCAGATATAATGTTCATGCTCAACGCAGGCACTAAATAACAATGATTCAAGTTCATAACTAATCCTGATGGTAACTGAAGTGAAACTGTGCCGACGGCGATTGCATCAACCTTGGAACCATTTCCTACGCGCATCGTCACTTCATCTTTCGCCAGCCTTCGTCTATTCCGCAGTTCCTGTTTCGAGTTGCAAATATGAGCAACAGAACCGGTATCGAATACCCAGGCACTACTACGAGAGCCGATTAAGTACACCTCAATAACATGTATATCAAATATACCTGATTTTTCTTTGGCCGCCTTCTTATCAGCCAGATACTTGGGGCGATTGCGCTTCCAGTGACCCATACCCTTGCAATAGTAACACTCTATTTCAGGCTTAGGTCCAGCTTTGGGTTTCTTCGTCGGATTGGCAACAGGCTTGCCGCTCTTCTTTGAATTATCCTTCTTGCCTTTGTCGTTTCTCTTGAAACTAGTGGTCTTATTCACCATCAACACCTGATGCTCTTTACGGAGTTCAGACTCTGTGAATTTCAGCATCGCAAACAACTCGCCGGGAGACTTGTTCATCCCTTACATGTTGTAGTTCAACACAAAGCCTTTGTAGCTTGGCGGCAGTGATTGAAGGATTCTGTCAGTGATAGCTTCTTGCGGGAGTTCAATCCCCAGCTCAGCTAGACGGTTTGAGTACCCAGACATTTTGAGCACATGTTCACTGATAGACGAGTTCTCCTCCATCTTGCAAGCATAGAATTTATCGGAGGTCTCATACCTCTCGATCCGGGCGTTCTTCTGAAAGATAAACTTCAACTCCTGGAACATCTCAAATGCTCCATGACGCTTCAAAGCGACGTTGAAGTCCCGGTTCTAAGCCTACAAGACTGCACATTGAATTACTGAGTAGTCCTCCTTACGTGCTAACCAAGCGTTCTTAACATCCTGGTCAGCCGTAGCGGGTGGTTCATCTCCTAGCGCAGCATTAAGGACATAATCCTTCTTCCCAGCTTGTAAGATTAGCTTAAGATTACGAGCCCAGTCTACAAAGTTGCTTCCATCATCTTTCAACTTAGCTTTCTCTAGGAACGTATTAAAATTCAGGGTGAATGTCGCGTGAGCCATGATCTACAACACAAATATATTCAAAGTGGACTTAAACTATGTTCAAGATAATTAGAGTTTAACTTAATCAAATTATTCACTAAACTCCCACTCAAAAAGTACATCTCTCTAGTCATTTGAGTGGTTCATGATCCACTTACACTAGCTCAAGTCCGATCATCACGTGAGTTGAGTATAGTTTCAGTGGTAAGCATCCCTATGCTAATCATATCATCTATATGATTCATGATCAACCTTTCGGTCTCATGTGTTCCGAGGCCATGTCTGCACATGCTAGGCTCGTCAAGCTTAACCCGAGTGTTTCGCGTGCGCAACTGTTTTGCACCCGTTGTATGTGAACGTTTAGTCTATCACACCCGATCATCACGTGGTGTCTCGAAACGACGAACTGTAGCAACGGTGCACAGTCGGGGAGAACACAATTTCGTCTTGAAATTTTAGTGAGAGCTCACCTCATAATGCTACGGTCGTTCTAAGCAAAATAAGATGCATAAAAGGATTAACATCACATGCAATTCATAAGTGACATGATATGGCCATCATCACGTGCTCCTTGATCTCCATCACCAAAGCACCGGCACGATCTTCTTGTCACCGGCGCCACATCATGATCTCCATCAACGTGTCGCCATCGGGGTTGTCGTGCTACTCATGCTATTACTATTAAAGCTACATCCTAGCAAAATAGTAAACGCATCTGCAAGCACAAACGTTAGTATAAAGACAACCCTATGGCTCCTGCCGGTTGCCGTACCATCGACGTGCAAGTCGATATTATCTATTACAACATGATCATCTCATACATCCAATATATCACATCACATCGTTGGCCATATCACATCACAAGCATACCCTCCAAAAACAAGTTAGACGTCCTCTAATTTTGTTGTTGCATGTTTTACGTGGTGACCATGGGTATCTAGTAGGATCGCATCTTACTTACGTAAATACCACAACGGAGATATATGAGTTGCTATTTAACCTCATCCAAGGACCTCCTCGGTCAACTGCGATTCAACTAAAGTTAGAGAAACTGACACTTGCCAGTCATGTTTGAGCAACGGGGTTACTCGTAGCGATGAAACCAGTCTCTCGTAAGCGTACGAGTAATGTCGGTCCAAGCCGCTTCAATCCAACAATACCGCGGAATCAAGAAAAGACTAAGGAGGGCAGCAAAACGCACATCACCGCCCACAAAAACTTTTGTGTTCTACTCGACAAGACATCTACGCATGAACCTAGCTCATGATGCCACTGTTGGGGAACGTCGCATGGGAAACAAAAATTTTCCTACGCGCACGAAGACCTATCATGGTGATGTCCATCTACGAGAGGGGATATTCGATCTACGTACCCTTGTAGACCGTACAGCAGAAGCGTTAGTCAACGCGGTTGATGTAGTGGAACGTCCTCACGTTCCTCGATCCGCCCCGCGAACCGTCCCGCGATCGGTCCCATGATCTAGTGCCGAACGGACGGCACCTCCGCGTTCAGCACACGTATAGCACGACGATAATCTTGGGATGAATACGCGAACGCCAAATCTGACAGATCTTATTTGTAGGAATACGAGCAATATATAGCTTGGCATACAGGGACTTAGCAGGGAAGCGACCCGAAGCAGAGTGAGGCCAGACCACCGAGTACTCCGCCTAAGAGAGCAAGGGGAAAAGGGCAACAAGACGCTGCCATTGAACCAAATCTTCAGGAGACAGCGCACGACGGAAGGCCAACTCCCAGTTGTCACCCGCAAGCTCCGCAATGAAAATCTCAGGTTTAGGACAGAAACAGAACAACATGGGAAAGGCCACCGAGAGAGTAGAATCCCCACACCACCATTCAAGCCAAAAATGGGTCGAGGCTCCATTACCCACCAGAAATTTGACATGGTCCTTGAAAAGAGGACGAACCTTAACCAAATCCTTCCAGAACTGTGATCCCCCCATAGGGGAGGCAAACATAGGATTAGAGGAGGGGATGTATTTCGCCTTGAGAATAGAGAACCAAAGGGAGTCTCGGCCCGGGGACATGATTTTCCACCTATTGGGGAACGTCACATGGGAAACAAAAAATTTCCTACGCGCACGAAGACCTATCATGGTGATGTCCATCTACGAGAGGGGATATTCGATCTACATACCCTTGTAGACCGTACAGCAGAAGCGTTAGTGAACGCGGTTGATGTAGTGGAACGTCCTCACGTCCCTCGATCCGCCCCACGAACCATCCCGCGATCGGTCCCACGATCTATTGTCGAACGGACGGCACCTCCGCGTTCAGCACACGTACAGCTCAACGATGATCTCGGCCTTCTTGATCCAGCAAGAGAGACAGAGAGGTAGAAGAGTTCTCCGGCAGCGTGACGGCGCTCCGGAGGTTGGTGGTGATCTTATCTCAGCAGGGCTCCGCCTGAGCTCCGCAGAAACACGATCTAGAGGTAAAACCGTGGAGATATGTGGTCGGGCTGCCGTGGCAAAGTTGTCTCAAATCAGCCCTAAAACCTCCGTATATATAGGGGGAGGAGGGGGAGCCTTGCCTTGGGGTCCAAGGACTCCCAAGGGGGTCGGCCGAGCCAAGGGGGGCAACCCTCCCCTTCCAAACCGAGTCCAACTAGGTTTGGAAGGAGGAGTCCTTCCCCCTTTTCCCACCTCCTCTTTTTTTTCTTTTCTCTTTGATTTTCTTCCTATGGCGCATAGGGCCTTCTTGGGCTGTCCCACCAGCCCACTAAGGGCTGGTGCGCCACCCCTAAGCCCTATGGGATTCCCCGGGGTGGGTTGCCCCCCCCCCCCCCCCCCCCCGTGAACACCCGGAGCCCATTCGTCATTCCCGGTACATTCCCGGTAACTCCGAAAACCTTCCCGTAATCAAATGAGGTCATCCTATATATCAATCTTCGTTTCCGGACCATTCCGGAAACCCTCGTGACGTCTGTGATCAAATCCGGGACTCCGGACAACATTCGGTAACCAACCATATAACTCAAATACGCATAAAACAGCGTCGAACCTTAAGTGTGCAGACCCTGCGGATTCGAGAACTATGTAGGCATGACCCGAGAGACTCCTCGGTCAATATCCAATAGCGGGACCTGGATGCCCATATTGGATCCTACATATTCTACGCAGATCTTATCGTTTGAACCTCAGTGCCAAGGATTCATATAATCCCGTATGTCATTCCCTTTGTCCTTCGGTATGTTACTTGCCCGAGATTCGATCGTCAGTATCCGTATACCTATTTCAATCTCGTTTACCGGTAAGTCTCTTTACTCATTCCGTAATACAAGATCCCGCAACTTACACTAAGTCACATTGCTTGCAAGGCTTGTGTGTGATGTTGTATTACCGAGTGGGCCCCGAGATACCTCTCAGTCACACGGAGTGACAAATCCCAGTCTCGATCCATACTAACTCAACGAACACCTTCGGAGATACCTGTAGAGCATCTTTATAGTCACCCAGTTACGTTGCGACGTTTGATACACACAAAGTATTCCTCCGGTGTCAGTGAGTTATATGATCTCATGGTCATAGGAACAAATACTTGACACGCAGAAAACAGTAGCAACAAAATGACACGATCAACATGCTACGTCTATTAGTTTGGGTCTAGTCCATCACGTGATTCTCCTAATGACGTGATCCAGTTATCAAGCAACAACACCTTGTTCATAATCAGAAGACACTGGCTATCTTTGATCAACTGGCTAGCCAACTAGAGGCTTGCTAGGGACAGTGTTTTGTCTATGTATCCACACATGTATATAAGTCTTCATTCAATACAATTATAGCATGGATAATAAACGATTATCTTGATACAGCAATTATAATAATAACTATATTTATTATTGCCTCTAGGGCATAATTCCAACAGTCTCCACCACTTGATCATAAGGCATTTGTTCATCACCGCGGTATTAATGATGCCCAACCCTCCCAGGTTTTTGGGCCTACATATGATGTTCCATTTTACCAACCGATACTTACGCTTATTCTTCGTAGAGTTCGAGTAAAAATCACATTTATGCTTATCGAAACCGTCATGCGTACCCGCAGAGTGAAGGTAGAAGCCCATAATGAACATGGGAAGGGAGGAGAGACATGAGTTAGTCAAGGCCACTTTTTCGACGTTCCTATTATATCTACCCCTCCACATCAACACCCTATTACCAAGCTTGGTAACAATAGGCGTGAAGTCCTTGGCGTAAAGCTTATCCGGGGTAATCGGGAGACCCCAATTATTTAAAAGTAAAGGAGCCCATGCTACAATTAAGGAGGTGTGCCACTCGTAAAGCCTCAACATCATCATCACCGGTGATAATGACCTCGCTCTTCGCAAAGTTGATTTTGAGCCCCGACAAGGCTTCAAAGTAAAGCAGGATGAACTTGAGATGAGCAAGGAAGGAATCATTAAGCTTCACCATGATAATGGTACCGTCTGCATATCGAAGGTGGGTGACCCCGTGGGGAATGTGATGTGATATAACCGGAGAGATGTGACCAGAAGCAGCAGCCCTAAACAGGATACGCAAAAAAGCATCGGCAACAAAATTAAAAAGGATCGGGGATGCTGGATCCCCTTGCCTCAGGCCCCTGCCATTGGCAAAAAAAGTACTAGTTTGACCATTGACCGAGATCGCCGTGTGACCATCCGAAACCAACTGCATAATCCAATGCACATAAGCCCCGTCAAAACCTTTGGCGAGCAAAACCTGTCTAAGGAAAGGCCAACTGACCGAGTCATAAGCTTTTTCGAAGTCCATCTTTAGGATCACCGCTTTTGCATTGCGTGACTTAAGATCATGAACAATCTCATGAAGGTAGAGAATCCCATCAGGGATAAATCTTCCTTTAACGAAGGTAGATTGGAAAGGGCTAAGCGTGTGATGCGCAACAAGAGACAAACGTGTGGAAAAGCCCTTGGCAGGAAATTTCGCCATATTATTGATAAGGGCAATCGGCCTAAATTGGTAGATCAGCTCCGCACTCTTGACCTTGGGAATGAGGGAGATAACATCATAGTTAAGGCGCGATGTATCCACCGTCCCAAGACAGAACCCTTGAATGATCTTATAGACAAGGGCCTTAAGTTGTGGCCAGAATTTTTTAAAAAGGGGATGTAGAAACCATCAGGGCCCGACGCAGCGTTGAGATAAGAAGACTTGATAACATCCCAAATCTCCTCATCAGAGCGAGGCAAAATTAAGGCATCATTCCCAGCAGGAGAAATTCTAGAAGAGGCATCCCATAAAGAGTGGGAAATAGACAGACCAGACTTTGGCCTAGCCGCATAGAGGGAAGACAAGAAGTCATCCACATGTGCCATAATGTGAGCCTGGTCAGAGACCTTCACCCCATTAATGATTAAACTATCCAGGGCACATCTCCTTCTCCTACTAGTAGCAATCGCAAAAAAATAGGTCGTGGGGGTGTCGCCTTTCAAAATCCAGTTCAAAGTGCTCCTTTGGCGCCAATAGATCTCCGACTGCCGATGCAAAAGCATAAGGGCCTCTTCGAGACCATATCTCGAGCCCCACTCACTCTCAGACAGACCCTGCCCATCAGCCAACTCGTCGAGGCTCGCAATCTGGGCCTCTAGAGAGCCCTTCTCCCGGCAAGCCTCTGCCGCCCAGTTGCGTGACCAACCACATCGAAATTTTTGAATAGCGTAGGAGCACTTGTGCCAGTCATCCATGGGCCTCAAGGAACGTCAGAAGGAAGAAAGAAGCCCAGAGATTTTCGAAGCTATCAGATCTGGGAGACCAACAACGAGAAGCCACAACGCGTCGAACTGAAAGCGCGAAGGGGAAACATGATACTCCAAACCAGCATCGAGAATAAGAGGCGCATGGTCCGAACCCACTATAGACTTGACTTTCAAGGAAGCACGGGGGAAAAGGGAATCCTAGGTTGGGCAGATAAAAACTCGGTCAAGCACCGACCGAATAGGGTTAGACTGGCGATTTGTCCATGTGAAGCGGGCTCCCACCCTAGGAAGTCCTCGAAGAGTACAGTCATAGATGAAGGCGTTGAAAGCATCAGCCAGGGGCTAGGAAAAATTGCTAGAGCTCTTATCCGCAGGGGAGCGGAGAAGGTTAAAGTCCCCCCCCCCCAACCAGCAGAGGAAGCGCACATGCATCAATTTTGGTCGCGATCTCATCCAGTAATAAGGAGGACAAAGAGTGATCGGCATGACCATAGACAACGATGATTTCCCAAATGTGATTCAGACTCCGATGGTGCACCACCGTGCTGGCCCAAAAAACACCATGATCGAAGGCCACAAAATCAAACATATCATGCTTGGTGCCCAGGAGAATCCCACCAGAATGACCCGAAGAGGGAAGGAAGTTCAAATCAAATCTGTCCATCCCCGCAACTGCGGAGAGTTTATTAGGGGAGAAGGATTCCTTCAAAGTCTCTACAAGCCCAATAATATCAATGTCATAACCTGTGACAACATCCCTAATTTGGTCGCGGCGCACCCTAGCGCCGAAACCTCTAATATTACGGAAGAGGGCTATCATTTGAAAGACAAGTTTTTGATACGGAGACTCGACCTGCAGAGGGCAACACAGGATTTGGCACGCTTAGAGATAGCCCGCTTGGAAGGTGGAGGGGCGGACTGGCACTACCAGTAACACCCGCATCCACACCCGCTGAGGTTGCGGCGATCCCATTCGCCACAACCAGATCTTTTGCCTTCGCAATGGCCGCCTGCGCCATCTCATTAGCCCGGATAATGGAAAGAACAGCCGACGGAGAACCAAAACCCGCATTAATGGAAACCCCCACATCCTCAAGCACATGCAATAGATGATCATCGGACAGAGAAGGCAGCACTAGCCTAATAGGGGAGGGCGGAGGGGAGGTATTGGGAGAGAGAGGAATACCTGAAGGCGAGAGGACTCTGGCCGCAGCCTGCCGCTCCGCACGCTCCGACATAGACTCCCCCGAGTCTCGCACCCGTTTGCCCTTGCGGTCCATGGAGGTGGGCGTGCGGATGGGTGGGGAAGGAGACGAAGGGGAAAGCGGTGCCGCCCTAGAAGGAGATCCCGATGCAGCCCCCAGGTCAGCATCAAGACGATGACATAGCCCCACCACCGAGGTCTTGGAACCCGAAGCCGCCCTGCTTTTAGCAGAAAACATTCTCACCGTGGAATTTTTTTTTCTCACCGGAGCGAACACATCACGAGCAGGAGATGCGGCCATATCCTCGATGCCAGACTTTAAAGGGTACAGAGGCCTAACTGGCATGTTCGAGCAGACCCCCGAGATGAGGGTGCCTACCGGAGCAGACATCTCATTGACCGCAGACGCCAGCACTGTCTCCACATGTTGAACATCATCTTTGGGAGCATTATGCTTGATCACATCTTGCACCTCAGGACCCAGTCTATCCCATTCAGACCTGGTGAAACGGGCATCAGTGCCCCCACCCGTACCACCACTCGGGTTCATCCAACCACCAACAGAGCCATCATCACGTTTCTCAGAAGAGGAGGGGAAAGGATGAGGTGAAGGAGGAGGCGCCTGGAAGGCCTCGGCTCCCTCGAGCCGCACCCGCAGCCGGATACCATCAGCAGAGGGGAACACATCTACCGGACCATGTAGACACACCGGATCCACACACCAAATCTTCAGACGAACTAGACCCAACCTGACCAAAGACTCGTCATCCACCTCGATAGGCTTCCCCAACAGAATACCAAATGCCATAAGAAAAGGGACCGATCTGAGCTCAGCAGGAACGCCCTCCACCAACACCCAGACTTCAAAGAGTTGACCGGCAGACTTGAAGCCATTAGTCGCCGCTTTGACATAGATCACTAGTTGGTTAAACGGGAGGGTGAAACTAGTGCAGGAGGCGATCATCCTTAAGCTCTTAGAAGAAGGGAACACCATAGAAAACTCAAACTCAGATAATTGATTCATCTGTCAATCCCAACCATCAACAGCCCAGACCCTCAGGCCTTCCAGCGGGACTTGAGGAGTGATCTTCTGCCCTTGAACAGAGATGACACCAGCATTTGAGAGAGCGGGGGCAGTATCCACACGCGGCGGATCACAATCCAAGGCAAAGAAGGCGCATCCCGAGAGGAGGCGAGGAGGCCTCCATCTGTCCGCCGTCAGACACGGTGCTCGCGCGGAAGGAGGGAGGCCAGGGACGATTCTAGGGGGACGAGGGGGGCTAGTCCCCCCCTAACAAATTGATTTTTCTATTATGATAGTGGTTGTTGTGGTCAAAAAACTTCATTTCATATCAACTTTGCCCCCTCCATGAACAAACTCCCCCCCCCCCCTATGCTTGCATGTTGGCCCCGTCCCTGAGGTAGGCCGCCTCCATCTGGCCGCCGCCGGCGCCGTGCTCGGGCGGGGGGAGAGAGGCTGCCTCCATCTAGACATCGACGGTCGCGTCCACGTGGAGGAGCTGCCCCCATCGCGTGTCGTTTCCCCGCGCTACACAAGATCGACCATGGCCGCCTCGAGTTCGTCTCGGAGAAGATGCTCGCTCGTGTTGACCCCCTGCAGTCGTTCGTCAACTGGGCCACGCGTGCAGCATCAACTCGGTTGATGCACTCGGGATTCTCGGATCGAGCACCTTGAGTGATTGTGTGGTTGGTGCACGAGGGTCCTCCTCCTCCTCCATGGCCGCCCATAGCCCCTGCCTTCGTTCGCCGATTTGGATCCGACCAGCCATCCATCCTTGACCCTAGACTCCCCCCCCCCTTTGTGGTGCTGCTTCCTCGCCGTGCTAAGATGATAGCAATACGATGCGCCCGGCTGCAACTGGTGTGTTGTTGTGCTGCTCACTGCTCCTCCTCCTCTCTATGACACTCTTGATGGCTTTAGGTGAAATATCATGTCATGCTTTCTGTAATTCTCGTCTCAGATGTTAATTGAATCTATTGCTTGCATTATATCAAGCCTAATCTTCAATATTATCTTAAGAGGACATATATCTATACTCGGTTTATGTATCATCTAAGTTTACATGCTAACCATTGGACCGTTCTACCAAAACAATCTCCCACATTAACTAAAGCGTATATACATTTTTTATTGATTATATTTTAATGTAGACGAATTGTGTTAATGTGGAAGTCTGATCGATTTAATTTGTGAACTTTAATAGTAGTTTCATGGTACGGTCTTATTTGCTATAGTTTTGGGAAACACTTTGTACCAAGTGTCTGATAGAAGCCATCCGTCAGACCAGTCACATCTCGTGGATTCAGTTTAAATCTTACGGTTGAGAGTTCAACCCACCATTCACGCCAAATCCTCTCCCATAACTCTCTCCACATATATCTCACTTACCCCAGACGGCCAAACCCACCCGTCGCTCCTCCTCGTCTCCATCGTGTGTTCCCGTGCCCGCGATTCGCCAATCCCCTCGCTGCCCTCACCTCTCTGCCATGAACCATCCCCGCCCGCGAGACCCACCACGCCGGTCCGCCTTCCCATCTGGTGGATCCGACCGACGACGCCATGACCAGCGAGCTCGCAACCTCATCACTCCCTAGTCATCTTCTCTTGCTTTGGGCTGTACGGTTCGGTCCTTTGTCATTCTTTCGATATATTTTTGATAAATAGGTCTTGTGTTCACTATCTGATGTGTTTTTCGTTGTTGCAAATCAATTGGATGTTATTGGCAGGATCGGCAGCATCAATTGCCTCTAGATCTCAGGCATGTCAGTGATGAATTTGGAGGATTGGTTCGATGAGGAATTGAGGACCAACTGCGGTTTGCAAGAAGCATGTGGCCAGGCCGTTCAAGTCATTAGATACTTCCACATACATAAACGTACCTGCACTGCTGAAACAAATGAACCTACTAGTGCTTGTACGAAGTATTTGAGGACATTTTTCACAAGCAAATTGATGTAAATATGTATCATGTGAGAAGCATGCGATAAGAATATACAATGTATTGTAGTATCAACACTTGAAGGTAGCACCTTTGTAAATTGTCAAAGCAAGTAACATGAACGTATGAAGCATTTTTATTTTCATGTCGACTTGGAAGCAAATTTATTTTCAGTCAACATGGAAACAACTTCCGTTTGACATGAAATCAAATTTATTTACAGTCCACATGGAAGCAAATTATCGTTCAACATGAAAGCAAAATTTCGTTTAGCATGGAAGCAACACAATTTGTTTTAGATCGAAGCACACTTCATTTGCGCTCGATGCAATTTAAAGGAACAATGGAAGCATGAAATACTTCATCGGGAAAGAATATGTGATTCGTAAGGAAGGAAAATGCATTTGGAAAGTCTTTACGCTGTTTTTTTAAGGAAATAAAATGTGATTCAGAAGGAAGAAAATTGCATTTGGAAAGTCTTTACGCTACATTAATCCTTCCCAAATTTGTTTCCTGGAACTGCTCGATCGGTTTCCAGATTTGAGATTAATTACCCTAAATTATGTGCTTCTATATCTCATGCTTCTAAAGGAGCTCTACTTGTACTAAATCCAACGGTCCACTAGGCTGTGATCCAACGACAGCGCACTAGTCTGATGGAGTCTAGAAATCAATAGTCTGATTCCTAGTGCTTCCCTATAGTTTTAGTTGAGGTATACATGTTTCAATATACCCGTTGTCAGTCTATTATTTGTACCATCAATGTAAGGAGCTACTCTTAATTCTGCAATATATAATCAATGGTACAGACTTATTTTCAACATGTGACTGTCGCGGGGGGATCATTCAACTTCACCCATGATATGTGCATCAAGTGCTATTGTCAATGGTGAGAACAACAACCTGATCCCCTCACCTTTTTTTCTATGATGTTCAACTATAGCAACCATGTTTGATGTTTAGTTTAATGTCGTTTTCAAAGCTAGCTTAGTCGATGCTAAATGTTCCATGTTATTAAATGCATCATCAGTCATCATCGGAGCCTCTTGTTCATATTTCTATGCCATATAAGTAATTTGGTGTGACCATCATTTATGAAAAACTATGAATAACCTTTGTATTTGCTTACCAATTTTGTGCCTGGTTCTTACGAGGCCTGACTTTCACCACATACATATAAGTATTACATGGTGCACAATGACACATGAATCGATTATGTTTCTTTTTCTATCTGGTGCAACGCACGAGCATTTGTGCTAGTTTGATCAAAATGTACTTGCACAAGCTGGACTACTGGACCTCCAAAATTTGACATTCTTGGATCCATTTTCGGTCAAAAGTCACATGGAAACGGTATGACGGCAATGACAACGACAGCTTTCGAGCACTGAGGAGAGTACAGTGTCAATGTCAAATGATATTGCATAACCTGATCAAAACTCAAGAATACAAATGGTCAACTACGTGTTGGTTTTATATAATTTAAAAACAAGCACCTCAGGAGCAGCCCCTAGTTAGTCTTCCTTTTCTTTTGCTGGAAAGGGGGCGGTCTTATTCTGGGAATAGATCTCCTAGGTAGCCCATATCCGGGGGAAATAATTGTTGGTTTTACTGTTCCACGAACCACGATAGGTGCCACCACGGTATCAGCACGTGAGCATACTAGCTAGTTTGTGGATGTCATTGATCTTGTTGTTGCAGCCGCTCTCTGCCTCCCTCGCCGTGCTTTCGTCAGAACGAAACAGAGGAAGAAGAAGGACAGGAGCCCATGGATTTTTCCGGCGCACGTACGACCCAGCCGCACGGAAGGCCTTATATTGTCTCCCTCGAGCAACAACTCGAGTCCCGCATGTATTACAGCGATTCATGGCTACAGGATTTATATCCAGCTAGTGCACGTACGGCTCAGCCCACCCTGCCCTGCTACAATGCCACGATCTGCATGCCTGGCGGCCGCGAGCTCCCACGACGCGCACGCCACGCCACACGTATCCCCCCGCGTCCCGCGCTCCCAGGCCCGCGCACCCGACGCGCACGCACGCAGTCGCCACAGGCCGAGTCCAGCGCCCCGACGCGGTCACTCCTCCGCGTATCTCGCCTACACGCAACGGCCCACGCGCTCGAACGCGTGGACACACACGACCAAACCTGCCACGGGCCGAGCCCGACGCGTCTACCGCGCGCACGCACGCGCTCCGCATTGTCGCTCGTCGTGGCTTATTACCCTACAGTTCACCCCCTAAGCCACGGCCTAGAGCAGACCGTCGTCGTCGACGCCGGCGTCTGCCAGCAGCGCGCGTTCCTCCGCCTGCTCCTTCCGTCGCTGGGGGCACTCCCTCTTGAAATGGTCGTGCTTGTCGCAGTGATAGCAGCGCCCGCATCGGTTACCGCGGTTGCCCGACGCCACGCTCCGCCCGTTGTCGTCGTCGTGCACTCCTCCCTGCTGCCGCTCCCGAGCCCGCCACTGCGCCATGGTCAGTAGCAGCTGGTCGCCACCACGCTCGCCGCCGTCTTGTCCACGGCGCTGAACCCGCTCGTCAAACGTGCGCAGACGCCCGAGCGCCTCGTCGAACGCCATGGTCGTCGTGTCGCGGAACTGCTCGATGCCGGCGACGACGGGGAACAGCCGATCCGGGACGGTATCCAGCAGTTTCTTCACGAGCGCCTCATCACCCAGCGTCTCACCGAGGTTCGCATACCGCACTGTCATCCCCGCCAGCCTCCCGGCGCACGCATCCAGCGCCTCGCCATCCGCCATCTTCAGGCGATCAAACTCCCTGTGCAGCGTCGCCAACCTCGCCGCGCGCATCTGATCGGCGCCGATGAACCTCACCTTCAGGGAGTCCCATACCTCCCTGGCGGTGAGCTTCGTCGCCACCTGTAGCAGCACGTCCTCCGACAGCGCTCCGAGGAGCATTGCGCGCGCTGCCTTGTCCTTCTTGGTGTTCACCACCGCGTCGCCCGGTGCCACCGCCTCCCATACGGTGTGAACGTCGAGGACTGCCTGCGCCTTGATCGCCCACACGGTGTAGTTGTCCGACGTGTGCATCGGCATCGCCATCGACACCGATCCGCCCGCGCCTCCGCCGTGTGGTACGATCGTCATTGTCGCTGGCGAGCTCCCGAACCGTGGCTCTGATACCAAATGTTATTGCAGCCGCTCTATGCCTCCCTCGTCGTGCTCTTGTCAGAACGAAACAGAGGAAGAAGAAGGACTGGAGATGATGGATTTTTCCGGCGCACGTACGCCCAGCAGCGCGAACGGCCTTGTATTGTCTCCCTCGAGCAACAACTCGAGTCCCCCATGTATTACAACGATTCATGGCTACGGGATTTATACCCAGCTAGTGCACGTACGGCTCAGCCCACCCAGCCCTCCTACGATGCCACGATCTGCATGCCTAGCGGTCGCGAGCTCCCACGACGCGCACGCCACGCCACACGTATCCCCCCGCGTCCCGCGCTCCCAGGCCCGCGCACCCGACACGCACGCACGCAGTCGCCACAGGCCGAGTCCAGCGCCCCGACGCGGTCACTCCTCCGCGTATCTCGCCTACATGCAACAGCCCACGCGCTCGAATCGCGTGGACACACACGACCAAACCTGCCACGGGCTTATTGCCCTACAGATCTGACCAAGAGATGTAATCGATTCTGTAATGTAATGGGGTGATCATTGGTGTAAAGTAATTGGTGGCAGGTGATCTTGTACCCGTTATTGCATTCCCAAGGAGCAGCAGGATCACTCTGCCACAAATTGTGGCCTGAATTTTCACATTTCGGTTTTGCTAAATCGAAGTTTCCAGATATCTTTGCATATGCTCGGGACATCTGTTTTTTCCCGGGAACCCACATCTCAACAGAGACTTCGCCTCCCCAATCCCCTTTCCGTCCTTGCCGCCGCCATAGGCTGCTGCCCGGTCGGCTATAGCCAAGAAAGGTGGCGATCTCAGACTTCACTTTCTTGCCCGAAGCCTGGCCCAAAAAACCAAATAAAGCTCGAAATGTCCATATAGATATGTTTTTATACAAAATAAAGGTATAATAAATTAATATAATGTTTTGGATATTATAGCTTTAATTAAAAATGTCGATGTTCATGTGTTTCGGGCTGGGTTCGGGCTTGGAACTTTTTCTTTGGGCTTTGCCAAGCCTAGCCGAACCCGACCCGGCCCGAGGAATGATCAGGTTTAGGGGTGGCCAACGCCACTAGGATCGTTGGCGGTTGTTCTGTCCGGTGCATCCACATAGCTCCATGGTAGATCGGCGGTTGTGTTCGTGATCTGGGTTGGACGCATTCACTTATCTCTGCTCTGTGTGCTCCTTCGTACGGATATGGGTCAGAAGACTTATCGGTCCTAGATGTAGATGGGGTTGGAGGTGGTGATTCAGATCGAAAAAAACCCAAGTCGGCACTGGTCAACCGCAACAGTGACGATGCTCTAAGATGTCGTTTTTTCTTCATGAAGATGTTCGTTAGATCTGCTGTCATCTTCATCACATCATTTGTCTCCTGGATAAAGCCCTAATTGTGGTGGACGGTGACGATGCCTTCGGTGTTGTTCCCTTTTTGAAAACACTGTCCAGAAAGAGAGTTGAACGGTGGATACCATTGTGTTGGCGTTGGCGAGGTGGCGACAATATCTTAGTGTGAGTACGCCGGATACTAGCTAGCTCATGACTAAGCTGATTACTCTCTCGCCTAATAGCATTAACCTGCACATCTCTCCAACCTAAGAGCATGTCTAGTAGAACCCTCAAACCCTTAAAGCCTTAAAGCAGTTTTAAGGGTTGAGAAGTGTCAGTTTTTGGCACTTTTAAGGGTTAAAAAACAGGGGCAAAGACTAGAACCCTCAAATCCAACCCTTAAACTGCTTTAAGGGTTGGGTTTGAGGGTTCTAGTCTTTGCCTCAACCCCAACCTTTAAATCTATCATTTGACATCTCACAATTTATGACTACAAGAACACAATCAACCTCTAAACAAACTACCAAATGACAATCATTGATGCATGGTTTAATAGTTTACATCACAAAATCATCACCTTCCCCCTCTCATGGGCACCATCACCAAAAAGTTGCACCTCGGCGCCATCTCATAGACCACATGCGGGCTCCATCAAGCATCTCCATAGGCGTCGGTGGAGTCGTCCACACCGCCATCGCCACAACTACTCATCGGAGTGTCACCTCGAAAAGTAGAGGACGCACCACGGAACATCCTCTTCCTCTCCGTGATGTCCTCCTTGTAGTCCTTCCACCATTGCAATTGGTCTTGATCCATGTCCTTCTTGGACATCATCATGTGCTCCTTCTCTTTCACCATGAGTTCTTTCCATACCTTTGCCTCTTTGAGCTTGATCATCCTCTCCTCCAAGTCGGCCTTGCGCTTTGCTTCTTCACGCTTTGCTTCAACTTGTGCAAGCTTGACCTCTTTCTTCTTCTCGGTGATAAGAAGCTTCGTCTCCAATGTCTTCGTTGTCAATTCCTCTCTTGCCTTCATCATGTGCTCCATCTTCTCCCTTAGGCTTGACGCCTCTCCTTCCATCTTCACCCTTAGCTTGCCCTTCTTGGTTCCATCGGGCTTTCCCAAGTTCCTCTCCTCCTCATCTTCACTATCATCCATCCTAAGCATTGCCGACTTCTTGGGTGCGGTCTCTTGATCCCTCAACTTCCACTTGTCAAAGGTTTGAAGAATTGCCCAAGCATGCTTAAATGGGAATGGCTTGCCCTTGGAAGCGGCAATCTCCTTGTACCTCATGCCGGCAATTGTCTCCTGTCAACCACACATAATCACATAAGAACCCACCAATAGCATAGTACACACACATAATCAAAATAGTGAAGAGATATGTACTCACATAGTCACTCTCCATGCCTCGGTGTAGTTTGTCGACCGCGCGTGTGGGCGGGAAGCGGCGGCGAATGCCTCCTCCCCTATCTCGGCCACCTCCTCCTCGTCATCCCCTTCATCCTCCTCATCTTCCTCCAAGTCGTCACCAACCCTAAAGGGTTCTAGAGGCAGAGCCCCGAGGTCCACCTCCGCGTCTTGGAGGAGGTCCATGAACGAGGATGGGGTTGCCATTTCCTCGAACACCTCGTGCGCGGCGGGAGGAGGTTCGGCGACGGCGGTGGGCGGGGCCGCGGGCTTCTTCCGCGGCATCTTCACGGCCGGGGACGAGCCGGCGACCTTGGAGGAAGCCCCTCGCGGCCCACGGGAGGCCGCCTTCGGCCGGCTCTTCTTGGGGGCGGGCGCGGCGGCAGGGGCGGGCGCCGGGGCGGGGACGGGGGCCGGGGCGGGAGCCGGGGAGGCGGGAGGAGGCGGTGCGAGGCCCGCCCGCTGCCGCTTGGCCCCGACGTGGGTCGCCGCCACCACGTCGGCCACGGTCGGGTGTCGGGCGGGTGCGGGGGCGGGGCCCGAGTCGGGCGGGGCAGGCGCGGCGACGGGCACGGTGCCGGGCGGGGGCGCGGCGGCGGCGGAGGCCTCCATGGTCGGCGCGGGGCGAGGCGGCGGGAGGAGGTGGGGATGAAATTTCCCTCCCGCGCGAGAGGAAAGAGGAGTGCGGGTTGGGGGGGGGGAGTTTTTTCTCCCAACCCTCACTTCTAGAGGTTGGGAAACAGTTTGAGGGTTGGACCTCTAAATTTTTTTACGGGTTCGAGGGTTTAGATGTTCTAGTCTATGGTTTTTTTCGATGAAAACTGTAAAAAAAACAGTTAATTTTAAGGGTTTAAGGGCTCTACTAGACTTGCTCTAATAGCATTAACCTGCACATCTCTCTCAACATGCAACATGGCCTATATCTCATGCACTAAGCCTGCACCTGAAGACCGATTTTTAGCTGTTTGCTCATTACCCTGTATCAGTGAGTAGTTAATATAAGAGCTGTGAAAATATCCATTTATCCTGTAATATATAATATGCACCCTGGTGCGTATTCTAGAAAATATTAATCAATAGTAAATCATGTGGCTACCATCATCGACTTAGGGATGGAGACAAATCAAAATCTGGGAAATTGACTTAATAAGGGTATAGACACACCCTTTATTTTTTAAACAAGTGGCGCAGGTCATCTAATTAAGCCGACTTTCTCAAACAAACAAAAACTGATTTGGAGTGAGCAGATGAGTGTTCCTTGATGTTTTTTTCTTCTATAATAGAAGACTATTTCAGTGAGTGCTTGGGAGCAAATGTACTTTCTCGATATTTCTATTGGTGCCAATTAAAGTGCATAACCGATGTGATCTACTGACTGACCAAGAAGTGGGCACTGGTTAATGATGATAGTGAAGATAATGAAGTTAACCAAACAACCATGCATGCATTGCATGCAATTAATCCATGTACACCTCCGACACCATCAAGTTGAATGGCCTGATGTACCATGGATGGATGGATGGATGGATGGACGATGGGAGGATGGAGGCCACAACTTTAGATTTTGCTTTACGTGGTGGTGCCTCCAACTACCCAAATTTGGCACATGAAAGAAATGGGATGAAATCAAACTCCACATGCCTATAGCTTGTACTCAGCTAGCACCAGCACTTGGGATTTAGTAGGTGATAATGGTACAATGCTGGACTTCACCTGAAAGAAATGGGGTGAAATTCGACATGACTAGTGTAGCATGTACCGAGCTAGCACCAGCACTTTGGATTAGTGGATGATAAGTCATAAGGCCGACCTTCGTGCTTCGGGCCAAATGCAAATTAATCCCCCACAAAACAAAGAAAATATAGGGTAATATAAAATGCATCGGAAGCTATTGATTGCAATTTTTTGTTGATAGCTTACCAAGCTGATCGCTTGGTGCATCGGAAGCTATTGAACTTTGTGAGACGGTGAAAATCGGTCCTTGGTCTCTAAAAATTTGCACTCGAGGTCCGAATTTCTTAAAGGGCCCACCTATGGCCTGAACAAAAAAATTTGGGTGACGTGGTCACTTATCCAATGTGCAAGTCGATCCAACATTTATTTTTTTTCCTTTCTGCAATTTCCTCCTCCCATGCATTCAACTTTTGATTCACAACCATGTCTTTATATTATTTGTGGTCAAAGTGAGGCCCTGGCCTCAAATACCTATTTGTTCCCCACCCCAAATCCCACCTTAGTTGAACCCGATGATACTCGGCCTCTCCACCAATTGTCCTCCCTGCTGCTGCATGGTCCTCCCCTCTGCCACTCGTCAACCCTTCCATGTGCGCAACTCATCATATCAAGCGGAACGAAGGAGACCGGAAGCGTCAACATACCGCATACCTAGGATGGTTGCGAAGGAGGTGTTTCTCATTAGCCGTTTGTACGTGAGGTCCATGGCCACCGTTGCTGATAAGATCTACTCCCTCCGTTTCATAATATAAGTTTTTTTAAAGATTTCACTAGAGGACTACATACGGATGTATATAGACATACTTTAGAGTGTACATTCATTCATTTTGCTTCGTATGTAGTCCTTTATTAAAATCGCTTAAAAGACTTATATTTAGGAATGGAGGGAGTACATATCTATTGATAAAAAAGGTAACATCGAACCGCTATTGCACCTACCAGCGCTCTCGGACTTGTTGCACATAACGATACATTGGTCGACGCACTATTTTTCAAAATCAGTTTCAGGAAAATTTCAGCATCGATCGAAATCACAAAATTCAATGAATTTCTGTGGTTTTGAATTGCATTTTGGCCAAATGGCCAAAATATTCATTTGAATTCAGTTAATTACTTGTATTTTTGAAGAGTATTTTGGAAAACATTTGAATTCCTGTGTACTACCGAAATCGCTTAAATATTCTGTCGAAAGGTAAATATTACAGTGTCTACCGAATTCAATGAATTTCATTGAAATCTCACTAAAAGTGAAAATCACGTGGGCATACAGTCCATCCACCAAGATTCAAATCCTATAGGATGCTGGTGAATGCACGAAAAAAAAAGACATTGTTTACATAGCAAAACGCCAAAATAAAAGAGGACGGATTGACCCGAGGCATTGCGAGAGCAAGGCATAGTACATATCAGTAGGTGGGGTGTTGCAATCCAGCCAAAGATATTGCATGCGTTGCTGCACCCACGTCCATCATGACATGAACTCGCATCACCTTTCGAACATGCGCTGGAACTACTGTCACTGTGGCTTGGATCCGCGTTTGACCATTGATCATCAGATAGCGCAGTGACAAATACCGTGAGTGGTCGTCACCAACTAAATCTTTCCCTAGATAAGGAGGTGGATGAAGGTCCATGTGTCGACCGCTCTTTAGCTCCCTGTGGAACATGCGTCGGAGATCGAACGAACGAGGATGGCCACATGATCCGAAGGCTTGTCGCAATCCCACGATGCTCGGACGAGGATCGCACTTGCTGTACTTTGTAATACTCCTAGTTAGTAAAATACTATGCTTAGTACATGCTTATCTTCAAACTAATCCGTGGTAGGTCATGTCCAGTGCTACAGCTTCAGGTAGGCCTAGACCCCTCAAGTCAAATCGATGACCCTGCTGGTGGATTTGGATTGACAATAATCAAACGTGCTCAAGATATATACGATGTATGATGGGGTGGACGATGCGGCGCCACTCACTCGCAATGCAGGGCGGGAACAGCTGGTGCCCAAATCTGAATTCCACTCGGCCCATCGATCATGATCATGCATCCATATGACAAAATCATGCTTGTTTTTCTTCTTTTGTATATAGAAAGGATATGGAAACCATGTGTTTTGCACCAGAAAAGAGAGAGAAAAAATCGATGTCTGGATAAGCCAGAAGCAGAGAACGTTGTCCAGTGCTGCTATCACCTTTGTCATAGGTACTGATTAAGTTGATGAGTTTGGTGCAAACATAGTATGCTTTTTGTTGTAGAATAAAACACATTGCTTAATTTGTAGTGCAGCTTTGGGTGGTAGATAGATCTTCTGATGCTGGATGCAGAAGATTTATTCTAATTTACTTAAATTGTGCGTGTTCTTTTTCTTCTCTAGATATACTCACAATGTGCTTTTGCACCCCAAAAAAGATGAAAAATCGATGTCTAGATCAGCCAGAAGCAAAGAACCTTCTCCAGTGCTGCTGCCACCTTTGTCATCCTAATTAAGTTAATGAGTTTTGCGCAATATATATGTTTTCATGTTGTTGTCCAACCAAACACATTTACTTACTTAATTGTAAGTGCAGCTTTGGGTGGTAGGTAGGCCAACAAATGTCTGGACTAGATATAGTCTGGATCTTCTGATGATGGAGGCAGAAGATTAATTAGTGCTTATTGCATCTGGATGTGTAAATAAGTAGTATATTGAAGGAATCGGTTCCTTGTGTCTTATGTTGTGTGGCATGAGGTGTGGCTGTCGGTAGCAGGGAATTTCCAGCCACAACTCCATGATGGGGCACAGAATGATTAGCTCCAGTTTCATTCAGTAATAACATCTCGGTCAACCGCATGGCCTGCAAATCAATCCTTTTTTAACCTGCATCTAGCTAGAGTGGAATTTCAACACTTGCTAGTACTCAATTACCCTAACTGGTCTACTAGTTTGCAGACCAAATTAGCCACAAGTTTTTTATGCAGCCAGGTTCAGCTCTGATTAGGACAGGCATATAGATTGTGGGATGAACCTTCTTTTCCATGATAGGCAAGGTACAATTGATGGGAATATTTAACATTCATCGACATCCAATTCATATACTACACTCATAGTTGCCATCCATCCATGATAGGGGAGGAAGAGCACATATATATCATTTTGGGTATCTCACACTGAATTTGTTCCCCAAAGTGCGCATGCCATCATCAGGTCGCAGGGGTAATCTTCACCTTTGATTAATACTCCAGTTGTAGTTATCTTGTTAATTCCTAGTTTACTGGGTGCAGAAGAGAATAAACCCCTTCTTTCTTCTCTCTTTATTTTCTTGTACTTGCATAAACCCCTTTTGACCATGGAGCTGAACCATGGCAGGCATCCACTCTGTACTTGCTTAGCCACAGAATGCAGGACACTGGGCATCAGGATAAAGGAGATATGACATAAAACATACAAAATCTGAATTGAACCCTACCATCGGGCGAGTTGGAAAATATTAATCGGCAACATACGCCCCCCAGCGTGCACTTGTCAGCACAACTATGATGTTATTTCCTCATTTTACACATCTTTATTCGATGCAATATTTTGCAAGAGTACGATTTGTACAGGTACCCAGAAAGCCAACTTTCTCAAATTCAAAAATACTTGATTGGTAATCATAAGCAAAGAGCAGATCATGATGGAACATGGAGAGATGTAGTGGTACTAGATTTGGATCGCACAACAGATTTTGCCTGCAAAAAGGAGGGATTTAAATGACAGAAAAGAGAGGTATAGGCTGTAGCTGGGCGACCAGCAGATTCCTGGAAGTGAAGGAACAGGATTCGGCAAACGCCGTGTCGACCGATGGGGAGTACTTCATCAGGCCCCGGACCAGACTCTACATTTGACAAAATCGTTCTGCGAGCATCTGATCTGCCCCTACCCATACGGGCCCAAAGGATTTGACCGCCATTTTGCGGCGGCGAAAGAGAACATATTCTCCTTCCAGATGAACAACGGTTCGAGATGGCGAGCTTGCGAGATGTTGAACCGACTGATGTTCGCTCCAGAGCCTTGTGTGTGAAGGTTGGCGCTAATAATTGTGTTCAAAGTTCGCAGTGGTATCAGTTGATGTCTGAAAGACTGGGCATCTGAACAATCTTTTGCGATCTTACGAAAAAAAAAGGCGACGAAATGCCATGGAATGGATTGGCCGAGCTATGAAAAGATGGCATAAAGGCAGAGATGAAGGAACATCTCTGAAAGCTCAAAGGAGGTTTAAGGTTGAATAGAAGCATGAGCTTTGCATGGCCTGAACTGTACTGACAATGCAACGTGGAAACAGATTATGATGTATGCTAAAGCAGAAGAGCACAGGACCGATTCCATCAGAATGTAACGAAATGCAATCCAGGTGCATTACACGAGCACTGTGCACTACACAAACCATCCGAATGCAAGCAGGATCTTTTTCGTGTTCGTGTAATTCTGTTCAAATTTTGCAGTGGTCACCACTCAGGCTGATGGCTGATGTCTGAAAGACTGGGCATCTGAACAATCTTTTGCGATCTTGTCGCGAAAAAAGCCATGAAATGTCGCGGAATGGATCCGCCGAGCCTGAAAAGATGGTATAAAAGCAGAAATGAAATTAAGGTGCTGAAAGTTTGCAGGAGATTTAAGGTTGAATGGAAGCACGAGCTTCGCATGGATTAGGCATTATGCAGCTGTGCTGGCAATGGGCCACGAAAGCAACATATGCTAAAGCAGAGGAACACGGGACCAATTCCGTGTGAATGCAACGAACTGAAATCCAGATATATTACACAAACACACTGAGAACACATTGAAAGATATATTACACAAACACACTGAGAACACATTGAAAGATATATTACACAAACACACTGATAACACATTGAAAGAACGCATCAAATCAGAATTCAGAACAGTATAGTTGAAGCCACAAGAGAATGTGCAAGCAGGATCAACGGAAAGAAAGAAAGCCATACAAAGTGGAACGGGTGAGCTGCTCCTCGGGTCACAACAACAATGTTCACGACATGTCATTTGTAGGACAAAGATGTTCGGATGAAACCACAATCCACATAACAAGTAAAAGAGATATAGATATCGCATTGTTCGTGCTCCTGTAATTCGGGGCATCAAATGTCATAGGACAAACATATACCTGAAAGGAAACATGATATTGCTCTGAAACTGTAGTAAGTCTGACTGACAAACAATGGTCTCTACCAAAAATTTGCAACTACACACGGTATCTACCAAGGATAATTTCTTTCTAGCAGTATGAACTTTAATACAACCTCACCAGAATTACAGGCCAAAAGGAGTCATAGGGACCCAACTAACACCTAGAGCGCCGCGAGATCCATATGAGCATCCTTTTGCAGAAGCACCACTTCTCTGTTCACACCCTAGGTAGAGCAGCACCCTTTCTTTGTGTTACCGGATGAATCGGCAACATTGATGGTGGTTCCTTGAGTCGGAGGTCCACTGCCAGCAGCCTCCTGGGCAGCAAGCGCCTTCTTGCTTATGATCTGATGGATGTCGGAAAGGATAGTCTGAAACGCCTTCTCGACATTCAAGGCTTCCAGTGCTGAGGTCTCGAGGAAGGATAGCCCTTCCTTCTCTGCTAATGCCTGGCCATCTTCCTCTGGGACTGACCTCAGGTGGTTGAGATCAGACTTGTTTCCAACCATCATTATAACGATGTTGGAGTCAGCATGGTCACGGAGCTCACGAAGCCACCTATTGATGTTTTCAAAAGTTTGCTTCTTTGTTATGTCATACACCAAAAGTGCTCCCACAGCTCCCCTGTAGTAAGCACTTGTGATTGCACGGTACCTCTCTTGGCCAGCAGTATCCCATATCTGAGCTTTAATGGTCTTGCCTTCTATCTGTAATCATACTTCCAGACTCGATCAGAAAACCAACAGAACTAAAATGGTAATACAAACACTATCTCAGAGAAATGGAACATGAAAATTTACTTGCTAAAATAAAACTTGCCAAAGATATACACATGGCAATAGAAAAACAAGCAAATGATAGATGCATTATCCTAGAATTAGTAAAATTCACTTCAAAAGTTTGACTATACTAGAGCAGTAACACGCGTACATGATAAAATGAAACAGCTCCTAAACTTGAAAAGTTTAAGTGCTCTTTTAAGATGTACTCTTCTATATAAACAGGCCATGTTCCGAGAGATGAAGATCGAAAGGTCTGATCCATAAATCATGACAATACAGTGCACAGACGCTACGTGAGCTGAGTCAGCCATTCATATTCAAGTGCCAGCGAAAACTAAATGCCATGCATAACTGCAATTGCTGTGACAGTTTATGAGCATTGGTTCAACTGAAACCGGTCTTACAAGACTGAGAAAGGAGTGTGGACTTGTAGATAATTTCCATAGTTTCTATGTAAATAAACCAGCACAACAAGTCTTGGTCACAGTTGCAAGTTTCCTTCTTCATTTTTGATGAGGAAAGACGGTTGCTATAAAAGCCAGATCTGACTTAAAAGTTGATATACTGCCCTTGCAGAATCAACTTAGCACATTTTTGTGCAACCAATTCCAGGGGTCTCCTGACCACAGATAAAACAAATGGCACACACAGCACAATGATGCAAAAGCAGCCGTGGGTACTAGACTACCTATCAGCAGGCAACACGTGCAAAAGAGGCATCATCATTATAGAGATTAGCTTAACTTGGAACGATCTAGATCAAAACCGTGGGTACATCAGGTGCGCATGCATCCCCAGTCCCAGACCACTAAAAGCGTGGGGAGAAGAAGAAGAAGAAGGAGGAGGAGGAGGAAATCCCTAGATCGTGATGGTGGGAGGCTACCTGGAGGGTGCGGGTGGCGAACTCGACGCCGATGGTGGACTTGGACTCGAGGCAGAACTCGTTGCGGGTGAAGCGGGAGAGGATGTTGGACTTGCCGACGCCGGAGTCGCCGATGAGCACGATCTTGAAGAGGTAGTCGTACTCGTTGTCCACCCGGTGCGCCATGTGTTCCTACCTCCTCCGCCGCCGCCCGCCCGCCCGCCCGCCGCCGCACGCGGATCCTGCACCAACCGCGCGGCCGAGATCCAGCCAGCCGAGGCGGAGATCAGTGGGTAGGTAGTCGAGGATACGGATGAAGGGGAGCGGGCCGCGGGATCCGGCCGGGGCGGGCGGGGGGGGGGGGGGGGGGGGGATCGCCGCGGGTGCGAGGGGAATCGCGCGTACCTGGGATTGGATTCGGTTGCGGATTCGCCGGTGGGGGGAGGCGCGCCGGAGAGGAGAGGGGGGTGGGTGGGGAGGGGGAGGGAGGGTGGAAGGAAACCGAAACGAAACGAGAGGCGGAGTGGGGGCGGTGGTGGTACTGGTGGGTATACAGCGGGGCAGCCACCCAAGGCCAAAATGGTTGCTGATTAATTATTGGGGATTACTGTAGTTCACAATTATCATCGGATCACTGTTTTGTTATTTATTTACTTCGGGTTTTTTTTTACTAGACAAATTTTATGTACTACTACTTTCGATGGAATCACTGTTTTATTTTATTGTTGGGGTCAGCTTCCGCTGTTTTTCAGCACCGTCGGTTTGTGCCACTGACAAATGGAACATCCCTTGTTTCTCAACTCTATCTTGCGTAGACGAGACCGACACTCTTTCAGTACTAGGGGAGATAATAGCTCCTGGTAGCTAATGCCTTTCTTTTGTTTTTTTTAGGATTCGTGGTAGCTAATGTTTTCTTATTTATTTTTTGAGGATTCGTGGTAGCTAATGCCAAATAAACACGATCCGAGCCGCAATAATGACCGACTTCGGGTCCCAATTTTAGCGACTAGCAGCTCCATGAGTTCAGGGTTTCAAAATACTCCCTCCGTCACAAAATAACTGTCTTAAATTTGTATTAGCTTCAGTACAAATTTGTACTAAGTTTGAGACACTTATTTTAGAACGGATGGAGTAGAATTTACTATCCAGTTTTGTGCACAGATTGATTGTGGTACGTGAGAGTGTACCGCAACAATTTCCTCACGTGCACATTGATTTTGCATCGGACAAGCTTGTTGACACTGTTAAACTTTCAAAATTTGCAGAACTCATATAGGGCGTGTAAACAGAAAAAAGATGTTCCCCAAATACATCACAACTTAACAAAAATATCCTGGCAAAGAAAAAACTAGTAACAAAAATATGTGTATTTTTTTAAAAAAACAAATAAACTACGAATAATTTGAATTAAAAATGTGCAAAATTTAGGAGAGCTTAATAGAACATATTTGAAAGTGCAAAAGGTAAACTTTGACATATAAGAACACACGTGATTCGTTCTATTTAAATCTCACGAAGTTTCATTTTCTGGATTAAGAAACTTGCATAACGAGACGAATATCGTAAGAAGATTAAAGAACAAGATCAACTAAGTTTTTGATAATTATCTAGAATTTTAAGCTTTTCTTGAGTGTTAAGATTCAGTTTATCTCTGGTTCATTTTTTTCATGAAAAATTCAACAATATTAGCTCGTCAATACAATATGAGTAGAAATAAAGATAAACACATCAATATACATATTCTGCCTAAGGGCATCTCCGACAAGGACACTCAAATCACATGCATCCGTCTAGACCAAACGGTTCGGACGTCTGTTTCGTGTACTACATGACCTAGGGCGGACCATTCATGCAACTACATGGTTGGTTGAATCCCAAGGGGAAGCATATGTCAGACGACATGTACCGGCTCTGATTTTAACATCGTTGAATTTGAAATCGGCAAATTCTAAAAGCTTACTGAACATCCGGTTATCTTAGATGTATTTTTTCACATTTATACTATTGTTGTACTAGGGATAATTACATGTTTTTTATGGATGAATTATGCTATTTTTCATAACTATTTCGAGTGTTGCGGTTAGGACACAAGTTTGAATGGCCGACTCCCGTATCATTGTTCGTGGACTAATCCGGACCAGTTGGTGGATGGTATTGATTTTGCGGTCGGCGTTGGAGATGCCCTAAACCTTCATGGGTTTTCGAAAGGTGCAAAATGGTATTGAGAATTGAATGGTCAACCCTTTTTCTCTCGCTTGGTCGACATGTTTGAGTAACAAATTATAAACCTGCCTCTATTTTAAGCTTGTTTAAGGACGGTTTTGGCATTAGACAGATCAATAAATTCTTTTACCCCATTTTCCAAACATTGTATTTGTAATATGTAGCTATTTTCACTTTCTTTACGTGCACCTTTGGCCTTTTTGATAAAAGGCCAGTTGCACATTAAAAATACATTTCTTCACATTTTCCAAACATGCAATGCTTGTACTTATAATGTACAAAATAATTAATTTGTTGCACTTTTGATGATTTAGTTTTGGGGTTTCAAACTTTTCCCTTGGTTGGATGTATTTTATATATACACTAGTTGCACATTTTCAAACTGTGTGACTTGTATTTGTGTTAAGTGCAACAAAAAGTATGTGTAACTAAAACATGTTTTCCATAGCTTATTCTAAAAGTCAGTAAAAGAACTAGCTTTGTCTAAAAAAAGCAAAAGAACTAGCCCCTAAATGTGGTTTACCTTTCCTCCCCTCCACCAGGTTGTGCATCGTGGCTCACTTCTCACAAGCAAGTTGGTGTGTAACCCCCTAGGTCAGTTTGTGCTCTACGACGCCTACGAGCCCATCCTCTATTCCTAAATAGCTACCTCCCACTAGTGATTTTTCCTACACTCTGGTGATGCCACATCACTCGATGACGTCATTTTCGGCAGGTTTTTCGCTGACTTTGTTTGGTGCCTATTTTTCTTTTTGGCCACTTCGTTCACCAGGTAAATGGAACGCTTCGTTTCCCCTGAAGGCCCACGACACCGGCCAGTTTATCTTCCCAAGCGAGTCCCCATGGGGCGTTTTATTTTCTCTCGCAGAGGATTCCAATGGCTGCCTCCTTTAATCTCCAATCTCCACGATAGCCCCTCTTCCTACTCACATTCAATTCCCATCAAATAGAGGCATTGGTAACCGATGCTATTCCTAAACAACCTTCTAAATGACCTTGGATGGGTATTCAACAGCCCCTCTCCTTCATCTTCTAAATTCCCGTCCTCATCCTGCCCACCCCACGCTACCTTGAAAAATATAAACGACCTTCATGTGACGAACTTGAAGTCTTTGTTGTTCACAAGATCGCCTGCTGTGGCACGCATACTGCCTGAGACACATCAGCGTACCTCTCAGTCTATTGCAATCTATTTTGACACTTTTTGACAGGTTTTCCATATTCCTCCATTGCCAATCTTCCTATGCTCCGTTGCGTCTTTTGCTGTCAGACTTCTATCATGCATTTTACATGTTGATTATTTTTACCCTGCTTGCCATCAGTCAATCATAGGTCTGTAATAAATCTTTGAACCCCCGCTCAATGATGTCAATGACTATGCTTTGATCAGCTTACTCTTTCTGCATTTGTTAAGGTTCAGTCCATTATTTTAATCATACTAAAAGCATGTGCCTGTTAAATTTTTTGCACGCTAACAAAAGTTTGTTTCCAAAAAAAGTTGCAACTGTATGCATGTCAAAGCAGAAATTTGCGTGAGGGTAAATCAGCTAACTTGATTAAACTAAACCAACTCTTCTGAATTAACCAGCTCGCTGTACTATTCAGTTAATTCTCTACTACTCACAATGCAAAAAAAAAATTACATCATTTAAACTTCAGTCTATTCTACAAAGAATATACATGCTATGGCGCCTTCCATGCCGGTTACCTATATACTCTTATATTTGTCTGAATAAACTCTTATATCATCTGCATTGATGCCCACCTATTCTAACCGGGAAACATTCTGATACTTCTATATGCTTTGAACACTACATATACTCTTATATTTGTGTGAATAAACTCTTATATCATCTGCATTATATTACACTTCTCTACTGCCTATAGGTCCAAGAAACACACTAACCCATCTTACGACCATTCATTCTCCCATATATCGGGTAATTTGAAAGAATGAACAAAATGGGACACCATATAAGCAGGTCGCAGTAATTGAAGAAGACTGCAAGAAACATCAAATAGATCATGCTAAGAATATTGCTCATGCAATCATACAATTTATATTTATACTACTAATAAATTTGAGTTATTACATATATGAAAGCATGTTGTCTCTTATAATTACCTCCATATGCTCATATTGTTGATTCAATGTGTTATCTTTGCTACAATATGGACGTTAGTCACAAAATTCTTAACAAATTCCCGCAGCAACGTGCGGGGCATCATCTAGTTGCACATAAAGACCCCAGAAATATTTGAAACGGTGTATTATGCTATTTGAGATTGGGCCGATCCATTTGCATAGTACTCTAGGAGAGTCGATCCACTGTAGCAGTTTAGAAAAAGGTTTGCTCCTTTGAGAAAGAAATCACAAATTGGGGAAAAGATCATGAAAATTGAAAAAAAACTCACAAATATGAAAAATAATCACACACTTAATCTTTATTTGTTAATTTCAGGACAGTTTCTATATTTCATTTAAAAAATCATGAATATAAAAAAATATGCACGAATTTGGAAAAAGTTAATGAATTTTGAGGGAAAGATTTCATGAAATTGTGAAACGTTCATGAATTTGAGGGAACAGTTTGCAATTTTTTTGTTAAAAAACTTCGTGAATTTCATAAAAGTTCATAAATTAAAAAAACACAAATAAAAAAATAAAAATCTATAAAGTTCATTCACAAATTAGAAATAAAGTCAGAATTTAAAAAGTCGGCAAAGTCGAAGTTTTATTCATGTACTTGAAAGAGGGAACACTGAAAAGTTCATGAAAACAAGTTCAATGTTTCAGAAAATGTTTATTATTAGTTCAAAAAGATCATGAAATTGGAAAAAATCATGAGTTCGAAATTTTCATAATCTGTAATGTTTGTTCAAAAATATAAAGTTCAAATAACAAAATAGTGTTACAAATTTTGAGAAAAAAAACACATTTTTGGAAGAAAAAAAAATCAGTTTTATAAATTCAAGCATCTTGGAAAAAAGAATTGAAAAATATAAATGAAAGGAAAAAAGAACAAAAAATGAAAAATGAAAATAATTCAATAAATGAAAAAGTAAAAAACATAAATAAATAATGAAACCCGAAACAAAAACATGTAAGAAAACCCAGCCCGGAAGCTTCCGAAAATGAGCGACCACACTTATGCTCGAAATCTTTTAATGAGCCAGACCATAGAACACAATGTTAGTTTAGCTCGGAAGACCGAAATCATTAGTGAGTGAATATATTTTCTAACGACTACTCTCACCTTCAGAGTTTGTGATAAGTGACGCACTCCATGCGTGACACTTGTCGTATTCTGGTAGTTTTTCTTTTTTTCGTAGATTCATATTTTCAAAACATTTTATCCCCTAAACCGTGCATTTAAATTTCGAACCGTTTTCATCGTTGACTTTCTCGCGTCGAGATCTTCAAAACTAGATCTAATCTTAATAGGTTTTGACAAAAAAAAATATAAAAAAAACCGGAAAAAAACCGGACGAAAAAACCATGCATCACGCGATATAAAAAAACAGAAAACGCGGTTATTTTCCCTTTCCGAGAGGCACGGATCGTGCCTCTCATGAAGGCAAAACCGTGCCTCTCGCGAAAGTAAAACCGTGCCTCTGACGAAAAAAAGAGCAGAAATCACGTTTCCCCCCCTTTTTGGGAGAGCCACGGGTGTGCCTCTCGCAAAGGCAAAACTGTGTCTCTCGCAAAAAAACAAAAAACGCGTTTTTTCCCTTTCGGGAGAGGCACGGACGTGCCTCTCGCGAAAGCAAAACCGTGCCTTTCACGGAAACAAAACCGTGCCTCTCGTAAAAAAACAGAAAACGCGTTTTTTTTCCTTTCCGAAAAGCATGTGCGTGCCTCTCGCGAAGGCAAAACCGTGCATTTTGTGAAAAGCAAACCTGTGATTCTCGCAAAAAAATGAAAATGCGTTTTTTTTCCTTTTCGAGAGGCACGGTCTTGCCTCTCAGAAGGCAAAAATTATGCCTCTCGTGTAAAAAGTGCATTTTTTGCGAAAAAAATGAATTTTTTTCTCTAAAAGTTACGAAAGACCAGTGAGAAACCATAACATAAAAAATCAGAAAAACCCACACAAAAAAGGCGAAAACGCGTGCGAAAAAATAAATAAAAAAACAAAAGTCAAAGAAAACGCTCAAAGCACGACACGTGGCGGGTGCTGGAAACGCGCCAAGTGGCGGCGCGCGGGAGCAATCATAGAAAGGCTTCCGAGAAAATGCTCGCCAACTAGTTGCTCCCTCGGAAGACTGGGGGATTGAAAACAAACACCGTGAACCACCAATGAATGTTTGACTACGCGCATCATGCCCAACTAGACTCTAAGAGCAACTCCAAACAAACGACCCAACCGGACGGTGATTTGGTCCGCTTTTTATCCATTTCGGTCGGCCGGCGGACACCAACGTCCATTTCGGTGTTTGGGTCGGTGCATGCGCCCAACGCTGACCCGACCCTTTTTTTGTCGGTGTGTAAAAAAAAGCATTTTCAAAAATAATAAACAAGCATTAATTAAACATTAAAAGCCGACCACGAAGGTCGACGAGAGCCTAGATGTCTCCATTACATTATAATTGAACAAAAATAATAAACACCCTAGGCGTCCTCATCGTCGGCGGTGAGATTGGGCTGCGCCGGCGCGGGCAGAGCTGGTGGCGCAACACGGGCGAGCTCCTCTCCAGACGCAGCACGCTCTTATGCTGTAGGTAGGCGACCTCCTCCGAGAGCAGCGCGCGGGCATAGACGACGGGGGTGTTGTCGTTGTTTTGGGCGGAGCCGGCCATGGCTGCTTGTGACGGCGGCGGCGCAGCACAGGCGTGCACCTCCGTTAGGGTCCTCTTATGCTGGAGGTAGGCGACCTCCTCTGGGCGCAGCACGCGGGGCGTAAACGGGGGCGTTGCCGTTGTTTTGGGTGGAGCCAGCCATGGCTGCTGTCTAGGGTCGCCGACGAGGGAACAAAGGGGTGGCGAGATAGGGACGGGGTCTGGAAGCAGATGAGGCCGAACCCTCTTCGCACGCTTGGATTAAAAAAGACTGATCGTAGTCGCTGACACGTTGGCCCGCGGAGGGTGTCCGTCACTAATTATGTTGACAGCGAGTAGTTGGGACAGAAACCGAAAAGGCGCGCGCGTCCTCATCGACGCATTTCAGTCTCAAATTTAAACAGGAAAATGGATCGACGCGGATGCGAAGCGAACTCGTTTTGACAATGCATTGGTATGTTGGGCCATCACTTTTGTCCGCACGTATTCAAACAGACGACGGTGGACGAAATGGGTCGTCATGTTAAAGTTGCTCTAACTGGCTGGCACGAAATATTTGAGCTTTGCTACAAGTACGGACGTTTTACATGATTTTTACAGGCAAAGTTGAAGTGGCTTATTTTAATTGATACTTAGATGAGGCCAGCCCCATCCTAAGAATTGGGAGGGAGATTAGTGAGGAGGAAAACCCATCAATCCGTAACCTTCTGTAAAAAAAGTCCGTAGGTCTGGCATTTTCCAAAAATTTCATCACACGAAACTTGAAGCACCCTTGAGCAAGGCCCGCCAGGAACGGTCAGTTTGACTGTTTTTTCATATGCATGTTTGTACCAGTGCAATTTACACTACGAAAGAGAATGCTAGTTGGGTTAAATGCAGGAGACCAAACGACACAAAGAACATGTGTGAGAGCATGAAAACCCTCGAAACAGTCTAGAAGCATACACCAAAAAAACGTACAAATAACCAAACAAGCCAAAACTGTACGTAAGCAGCGAGCCATCCATCTCTAATTGCATCATGTACACGGGTTCATCGACCACATCAGCAGGCCAAAGAGTGGATGGAGCACATCGTTCATCGGATGGCTGACGGAACTCGGAGGCGTCGCGCCCACGTCCTCCACACATCACCGGCCGTCCGATGCGTGCGGCATCCGGCCTTTCCCGCCCGAAGAAACGCTCGCACGCATGGAAGATGGAACACGTGGCTCCACCGCAAAAGTCAGCGCTACCTGTGCTCAGATACTCTCACGTGTGCTGTGCTGTGCTGTGCTGTGTTGCTGCACTGTATAGCCAATGAATACGGTGGCTGGTGTGTGCTGTACGTACTGGTGCTAAACGAGCTGAGTGAATGTACATACGTTACTGCTATTTTTCAGGAATACATATACAACGTACGTACGCTCTTACTCCTGCCGTCACATGCAAGTCAACACCTACGTACGTACGTTACTGCTATTCCATAGAAATCTACTACTACTAGCAATCGACATTTGGATATGAATGCGATTTTCGAATCTTTTTAATAGGTCAAAGTAACGCCACGAGTCTTGCAAAACGTGTGCAAAAACGTCCTGCCTCTACTCAAAAAAAAAAAAAACTCGGCGGGCTGGAGCATTTACTTACTCCCTAATTTGCCACGGGCTGTCAGCAGTAACTGTACTAGCTGTCAGTAGTAACTGTGACACTTCTGCAAATAGACACACGCAAAAAAATACAAACAACAAAACAGTCCTCCAGCCGATTCGTTGGCCGTCCGTCCGTCCGTCTCAGAAAGAGCTTCAGGAACACGGCCTCCTTTCGCGGATTCGATCCACGCGTGCGCGGCGCACACATCTCCTCCGATGCTCCCTCCCTTTCCTCCCCCAGCTTCTCCTGCCTGCTCCCCTCGGTCCATGCCGCACTAGATCGCTAGCAGCCGCCTATATAACGCCGAGAACCTTTTCCTCCAGCCTCACACCACCACCAACCACGCATCAGTCGACTACGTGCTGTGCTCCGGCGAATCGGAAAGAAACCGGCCGCGCGCGGTTCTGTCTTCTGGAAAGGCGTTGATTGATTCGGCCGGTGATGACGAAGCAGCACCAGCAGCCGCAGCAGGGTTTAAGCTTCCGCCATATCCTCGAGGAGGAGAGATGGGTGGACGACTCCTCCGTCGACCACCGCGGCCGCATGCCCCTCCGCGCCGCCACTGGCTCCTGGAGGGCCGCCATGTTCATCATCCGTAAGCTCGCTACCTCCTCGAACTGCCTGCCAGATCTGTCCGTCTCTTTCCCTGTCTCTGTTCAGTTGGTTGATGGTGGCAGTGTGTGGTGTGAACGTTCTTGACTTGTTGTTGTGTCCGTGGTTTTGGCAGTGATCGAGTTCAGCGAGCGGCTGAGCTACTTCGGCATCGCCACCAGCCTCATGATCTACCTCACCAAGGTGCTGCACCAGGACATGAAGGTCGCCGCCGAGAACGCCAACTACTGGATGAGCGTCACCACGCTCATGCCGCTCCTCGGGGGATTCCTCGCCGACGCCTACCTCGGCCGCTTCCGCACCGTGCTCCTCTCCACCGTCGTCTACCTCCTCGGCCTCGCCCTGCTGGCCGTGGCGCAGCTGGCGCCGGGCCTCAGGCCGGAAGGCGCCTCGGTTCCGCGGGTTCACGAGACGCTCTTCTTCGTCGGGATCTACCTCGTGTCCGTCGGCACCGGCGGCCACAAGCCGGCGCTTGAGAGCTTTGGCGGTGACCAGTTCGACGACGGCCACGCCGGCGAGCGGCTGCAGAAGATGTCCTACTTCAACTGGTGGAACTGCGCGCTCTGCTCCGGGGTGCTGCTCGGGGTCACCGTCGTCGTGTACGTCCAGGAGCGGGTCGGATGGGGCGCCGCCACCGTGCTGCTCGCTGCAGTCATGGGGTGCTCCCTCGTGGTGTACCTCGCGGGTTGGAGGACGTACCGGTACAGGGTGCCGCAGGGCAGCCCGCTCACGCCGCTGCTTCGGGTCGTCGTGGCCGCCGTCTCGAAGCGGCGCCTTCAGCTGCCAGCCGATGCAAGCGAGCTGTACGAGGAGGACTGCGGCAAGAAGAGGCTGCTCTGCCACACCGACCAGCTCCGGTGTCTCGACAAGGCGGCAATCGTCGAGCATGATGGCGAGGTGTTGCGCGGGGCGTGGCGACTGGCGACGGTGACGCAGGTGGAGGAGACGAAGCTGGTGGTGTCGATGGTGCCCATCTGGGTGGCCACTCTCCCGTTCGGCATCACGACGGCGCAGGTGTCCACCTTCTTCGTCAAGCAGGGCAGCGTCATGGACCGGCGCCTCGGCCCGCACTTCGTGCTCCCGCCGGCGTCCATCTTCGCGCTGGCCGCCATCGCCATGATCGCCACCGTGGCGCTATACGACAAGGTGCTCGAGCCGTGCCTGCGCCGCGCGACTGGGACGGAGCGCGGGCTCAGCGTCCTTCGTCGCATCGGCGTGGGCCTGGCGCTCGCCGTGGTGGCCATGGCCGTGGCCGCGGTCGTCGAGCGTCGGCGCCTGCACTCCACCGCCACCATGTCGGTGTTATGGTTGGTGCCACAATTCGCGCTGATGGGCGTGGCCGACGGGTTCGCGCTGGTGGGCCTCCAGGAGTACTTCTACGACCAGGTGCCCGACACCATGCGCAGCCTGGGCATCGGGCTGTACCTGAGCGTGATCGGCGCCGGGAGCTTCCTGAGCAGCCTGGTGATCGCGGCGGCGGACCGCGTGAGCTCGCACGGCGGGCGGCGGGGCGGGTGGTTCGGCAAGGACCTGAGCCGGAGCAGGCTGGACCTCTTCTACTGGCTACTGGCTGCTATCTCCGCCGTCAACCTAGGTTTCTACGTGATCGTCGCCGCCCGGTACTCGTACAAGCAGACCGTAAAGGGCAACAGGGTCGGCGTCGAGATGGGCGGCGCCGGCGACGTTGAGTTCGCCACCGCCACCGCCCCTTAACCAAGTTGCAGCAGTGCCGTAGTGGTAATCAAGTAAGGATCCAACCGTGGGCTAGGTAGGAAGGATGGTCGAAGCCAATGGCATCATCGTTGGCTGAAATCTGGTTCGTGAGGATTAGTCAAGGGATTAGAGCATCGGTTTTCTTAAAACCCATATATATCTCTGAGATAAGTATTTGCACATCTAAATCCTATATTATTAATCTTACGTAGATATATTATCATTTTATATGCTTGTTTAATCAGTTAGATATGCAATAACTATATCACATTTAGATGTGTTCTAGACACACCCATCATTAATTTTGCTAAAACATATCTAAATGTGTCTTAGAGCATCTTTAACAAGCGTCCTAAAAAATATACAACACCAAAATAGCGTTTTTAGCACACTAAACAAATGCGTTCCAATCCAGCGGCCCCACCTGCAGTAGCATAGAGTTTGCAGCACGCGTGGACGGGCGCATCAAATACGCGATACCGTTTTGATCCGCGCACCGGATCGAGTATAGCGCGCGCAATTTTTGCGCGACTTCTGGAGCGCCCAAGTCGGATCCGCGCGCGCTAAAAGAGGTTTTTTTACAGAGCGCCGCTTAGATAGCACGTCTCTTGGAGTTGCTCTTAGGATGTGTGTGTTTCTATGTGGTCGATCGTTTTGTGTAGCGGACTGATCAAATGATGTCGGGTCTCCTCGCCTCGTGTAATAGCGGATGCATATAGTGAAGTCTTGCAACAATTCAGGGGCTTCTCTACTAGATATAGTGTTGGGCCAAGTCCCTTTACATGGAGGTGTGTTGGCAGTCCAATATCAGCCCATTAATTCAACACATGTCTGTCGTTGATTCTCGCTGCATCCAATGATTGTGAGTATTTTCTGGTGAAGGAAGCAAGGAGAAAACCCTAGCCACTCCATCCCTACTGGTGTTGGCTGCCATTCGAGAGTGTAAGAGAGAGCACAAAAAAACACAACCTGTGAGAGAGAAGAAGTGAAGTTTCTGTCCAGATTTAAGCTAGTGATTGGAGGCTCAAACATGCTTGGATCGATCCCAAACTTGGTGACACCATTCCTTACTTTGAGTACTTCGATCTAGTTAGCTGGTTTGAGGATTTGGTCAGTGAAGCATCATATTTGAGAATGACTTTTTTAGCTCTAACTCTTGCAGTTTCAGAACAGAGTAGTTTGGGGAGACAAACTGTTTGGGTGGGCAAACGGTGTCCGATTAAGCTAAAATTTTGAGGGATCTCACGAACTTGTGTATCTACTTGTCTGCCAAATTAGGCGTTGTTTGGTTCAGTGGTTTAAGGTCAGTTTGTAAAATACTAAAGGGGACAAAAGTTGTGTGTACTCTACTTTCGTGAAATCTTGCCTCTTGTGGTTGTTGTTGCTGTTGCCGGTTGACAATGTGGTGAGTGTGTTGTAAATATCTCTAGAGGTTCTATAGAAGGTTTTTTCACGTTAAAACCCGTGTCACATGTGCATGTTGTTTGTGTTATTCCGCTGCTTACTTGGTGGTTGAAGCTGTCCTCAAAGTTCATCACAAGTGGAGGGGGTTGTGTAGTGTGCATATTTAGTGTGTCAGTTAATTTGTGCAGGTCATTATTGTTGTCCAAGCCCAGCAAAGTGGTATCAGAGCCTTGGTTTTATTATACAAATTGCTGAGTTTCTTTTGGTAAAAGATGAAAGTGAATACCAGCAGGATGATATCTTCGAATGGTACAAATTATCAAGCATGGGAGGGCAAGATGGGAGACTTGTTATATGTCAAAGAATACTCGAAGCTAGTGTTCTCTAGTGAGACGCCGGAGGGCATTGAGCAAGGTCAATTGAAGGTACTTCATCGCCAAGCCTGTGGGTTTATTCTCTGCTACTAGGCTCATTACCGGGCAGCTGGGAGACCTTTAAGATCATGGTTTGCAGTTCAGCGCCTAATGGAGTTGTTACTTGGAATCTTGTGAAAACTAGGGTACTAAATGAAGAATCCAGAAAGGTGGCTGAAGGTAGTTCTTCCTCACATTCAGATGTGCTAGTCATTCGGTCCAGAGGGAGAAGCAACAACAAAGGTCTAGGTAAAGGGGCAGAAAAAGGTAGGAGCAAATCAAAAGGCAAGTATGTTGATTATGAATGCCATCACTGCCATGAGAAGGGCCACATTAAGTGGCAATGTGATAACTGGAAGGAAGACAAAAAGAAAAAGAAGAAGCAAGCTCATAGTGATAGTTACACAAAGGGAAACTAAGTTACTGTAGTAGAAGAGGACATAATGCTTGTTATGCATGAAGAAAATATGGTAGATTTGGTTCCACTGTTGAGGAGAGGATCACTATTGTTTCTGATCAAACCGTCAACCTTGTCGATGGTGACGAGATGATTTCGATACCGGACAGTGGTAGTACCATTCATGCTACATCTCGTAGAGAGCTCTTCAGTAACTATATATCCGGTGATTTTGGTGTTGTGAAGATGGGAAACAATGATAGGGAAGCTATCATTGTAAAAGGAGGTGTGCATTTGGAGACCGCAAATGGTACAAGGTTAGTCCTCACTCTGTGTGACATGTTGAGGCACGTCGTCTCAATATTATCTCAGTTGGTTTGCTTGATGGAGATGATTACTTGAGCAGTTTTGGAAAAGGCTAGTACAAGCTCACCAAAGGCAACATGATTGTTTCAAGAGGTAAAATGGTCTCAGTTTTGTATCATGTTCATACTAAGCTTTCTAGTACCCCCTTCAATGCGCTGGAGAAAGATGATCATTGTGCTCTATGGCACAAGAGACTTGGGCACATGAGTGAGAAGGGGATGACAGTGCTAGTAAATAAAAAATTGTTGAAGGGTGTGAAAGGAGTTCACATCAAGAAATTTTCAGATTGTCTAGCAGGGAAGCAACATAGAGTTGCCTTCAAGACTCTACCTCCTCACAAGAAGCCTGAGAAGATGGACTTGATACATTCCGATGTTTGCAAAATGTCAGTAAGATCTCTTGGTGGTGCAAAGTACCTTTTGACTTTTATTGATGACTTTTCCAGGAAAG
Source organism: Hordeum vulgare subsp. vulgare (assembly GCF_904849725.1). Classification (NCBI taxonomy): domain Eukaryota; kingdom Viridiplantae; phylum Streptophyta; class Magnoliopsida; order Poales; family Poaceae; genus Hordeum; species Hordeum vulgare. Next base: position 565,214,808 of record NC_058522.1, on the reverse strand, counting down.
TTTGGGCCTTCACTTTGAGGACCAAAGATCAAGTACTACGTGTATCCAAGCAATTCCAAGCCTCGGTTGAGAGAGAAATTGAGAAGAAGATCAAGTGCATTCACACTAATAATAGAAGAGAGTTTATTGGGCCATTGGATGCATATTGCAAGAAACAAGGTATTAGGCATCAACTTATTCCTCAAAGAGACCATAGCTGAATGGTCTTGATGAGAGGATGAACATGACAATTGTGGAGAGAGTTGGATGTTTGCTATCAAGTACAAAGCTACGTAAACACTTTTAGGGTGAGGCTTTGATGACTACCGTTTATCTTATTAATCTCTCACCAAACTATCCTTTGTAGGGAGATTTTCCTAATAGGGTTTGGTGTGACAAGGAAGTCTCATATGGCCACCTGAAAGTTTTTGGGTGCAAAGCCTTTGTTCATATTCCTTAAGATGAAAGGTCAAATATTGATTCGAAGACATGACAGTGCATCTTTCTTGGCTATGGTGGTGATGAGTTTGGTTACAAGTTGTTTTAACCCTATGGCAAGGAAAGTTGTGAGAAGTCGTGATGTTTTGTTTGTAGAATACCAAACAATTGAGGATATTATGAAGACAAAGGGGCAAGTTCCTCCTTAGCAGCAGCAAGAAATGATTGATTCTGACCCAGTTCGTGTAGCTCCAGCTCTGATGCAGAAGATGTACAAGATGATGTACATGATGGTGCAGGTGAAGAAGATGCTCCCTAACAAAGCAAGAGTATGATGCTGAAGTTGATGATCCGGATCAGCAGGAAACACCAACAGTAGAAAGTCCACCAGCCGCTCCATTCAGGAGATCCAACACGGGTCAAATTCCTTCCAACAGGTATCCCTCAAATCAATACGTGTTGTCATTATCTGACGGTGTATAACCTGAATGTTTTACAGACGCAATGAAGGAGGACTGGAAAAATGCTATGCAAGAAAAGATGGATTCCTTGCATAAGAATCATACTTATGAGTTGGTGAAGTTGCCCAAAGGCAACAAAATCTTGAAGAACAAGTGGGTCTACAAAATCAAGCAAGAAGAGCACACATCACATCCAAGGTACAAGGCGAGGCTAGTTGATAGAGGCAAAGTTGTCCCTATCTTTCGATGAGATGGTGATTATCGTTTTTGGTGGATTAGACTTTGACGACCCGACTACGAACGTGTGAGGACGTCGCACCTTAATAATCGCTAAACCAACTCTGTGAGGTTATTGACCACCCCGGAGCACGATCAACCTGACCACGAGGGTCTGTTTCCTGCACGCAAACGAAGAACAAGCAAGAAACTAAGATTGCAATCTGGAGATTGCGAATATAATAGGAAAGCTTCATTGATGAATGTGGGGTTCTATGACGCCTTTGTCTGGTCGTGGAACACAAACGAAGAACACAAAGTTGCAGCTATGGCGAACTTGTAATCTAAACAAAACCCAGGTCTAAACGGCGCCCGAAGGGCTATATATATGGGGGGATAGAGGAGGAATTTGGTGACCCCTTGAAGGAGGGGTCCGAAATCGACCCTAACTCAGTTTCCCCACACACACGGACTCTAAAAATAGCCTATAATATGGTATTTCGAAATTACATGGGCCTGGCCCAAAAATAAGTTGGCGCAACACCTATAATAGCCTATGGACGAAATTTATAAAGTCGCGTCTTGAATATTTCGTCCAAGCCTTCATGCTCCTTATGGTGGTTCAAAGTATGAAAATCACTAGTGGAAGCTCCATTGTTCTTTCCCGTGCGTGCACCTTCTTCTCCATGCTTGATCCCGCTCCAACGGATATCCTTCTTGTCCATGCCAGGTCCTTCATTCATAAGTACAACAAAAGTATGTAACTTAGACAGGATCATATGTTCATAAACATTAGAAGGATTTCCAAGAAACGAAAGTACCTGGTAATTCAATTGGCATGAGCGAGCTCTAGTAACTGGCCTAGTATGTATAGCAGCTCGGGTTGTGGGTGTAATAACAATATTGATGTATTCATCATCCTCCCCTTCTTGAACTAAAGTCGTCCTCGACGGAAGCTCATATTCCTCACCCAAATATGGCTTCAAATTTGCAATGTTAAAAGTGGGACTAACCCCAAAATCTGCACGCAGCTCAAGTCTATATGCATTATCAGTTATTTTTTCTAACACCTTGAAAGGACTATCAACACGTGGAATTAGCTTTGAATTGCACAAATCAGGAAACCTATCCTTACGCAAATGCAACCAAACAAGATCTCCAGGTGCAAAGACAACATGTTTTCTACCCTTATCTCTAGCAAGTTTATATTTAGCATTCATACGCTCAATGTTTTCCTTAGTTAACTCATGCATCTTTAATATCAAATCAACATGTTCTTTAGCATCAATATTAACCTTCTCCAAAGATGGAAGAGGTAACAAATCAATAGGTACACGAGGTAAGAAACCATACACAACTTCAAAATGGCACATCTTAGTAGTAGAATGCAATGAACGACTATAAGCAAATTTAGTATGAGGCAAGCATTCTTCCCACATTTTCAGGTTTTCCTTCAAAACAACCCTAAGCATAGTAGACAATGATCTATTGACTACTTCAGTTTGTCCATCAGTTTGGGGGTGACATGTGTTGGGGAACGTTGCATGGGAAACAAAAAAATTCCTACGCACATACAAGATCTATCCATGGTGATGACCATCTACGAGAGGAGAGATCGGATCCACATACCCTTTAGATCGCTAAGTGGGAAGCCTTAAGAAACACGGTTGATGTAGTCAAACGTCTTCGCGATCCGAATCGCAAGTCGTCCCGCGATCCGATCATGATCTAGTATCGAACGGACGGCACCTCCGCGTTCAGCACACGTACAGCTCGATGATGATCTCCGCCTTCTTGATCCAGTAAGAGGTGCGGAGAGGTAGATGAGTTCTCCCGTAGCATGACGACATGGTGGTAGTGGTGGTGAACTAATCCGGTAGGGCTTCGCGGAGCTCTACTGAACTAATCATAATGAAGAAGATGATCTATGGAGGAGAGGGGAGCACGTGGCATTTCAGGCGGTGGCTGCCCTCAAAATCTCCACTATATATAGGAGGAAGGGGTAGGTGGGCTGCCTTGGCCCCTCCTCCAAGGAAGAGAGGTTCGGCCGAACCAAGGTGGGATAGTCCTCCTCCCACGAGGGAGGTGGACTCCCTTGCACTAGTAGAAAACAAGGATTTAGTCCCGGTTCTTCAATCGGGACAAAACAATTGGGACTAAAGGCCCAAACCTTTAGTCCTAGTTTGCTTACGAATCGGTCCCAAAGGATCTCCACGTGGCCGCTGCGGGGCGCCCATGTAGGAGGACTTTTAGTCCTGGTTGGTAACACCAACCGGGACCAAAAGGCAGCCATGCGTCAGCAGCTCCCAGGAGCTTGGGTTTTTGTATTTTTTAAGGGGGCGGTTAGGGGTTTTGGAGGGTTTTATTAGGGATTTCATATTGTGTTAGCTAGCTACTACATATAAAGAGAAGTGACTTCTTTTTCTCCGTGCTTGGTCGACGATAGCTACTGTATTTAGAGAGAACTCTACGCTAGCTAGTAATTAAATGAAGGAACCATTAATTACACAACATCGTCATGAACATATATAGAGAGAACTGCCTCTCTTTCTCCGTGCTTGGTCGAACAACTCGACGCTACTACATATAGTACACGATCATGCATATATGCAATATATAACATCTCTTGCATTCCCTAACTGGCTAATATCTATCGTCCACCAAAATCAATAAGGAAATTCTAATGATATTCCCCGTCTGATGGTATGACATGCTCAACAAAGAATCCCGCCAATTCCTCTTGAATTGCTCGTATGCGATCAGTTGGTAGGAGTTCTTTCCTCTTCTGCTCGATCTAATTTAAAGAAGGGGTCAATATATATATATATATATATATATATATATATATATATATATATATATATATATATATATGAATAAACTCAACACATTTGATGATAATAAAATAAAAATGTGAATATTGTTTACGTACATCAAGTTCTTCAAAACATGTGCCCTTCTTAGAGGTTGTCTGGTGAATGCACTCGCAAACGAAGTATCCACATAAATTAGTCCCGATTTCTTGCCTCAAGCAGTACTTTACAAGAATAGAGGTCAATCAAAATAATAATCAAGCATGATAATGGTATTGAAACTAGAATGAATGAAAATCAAGATGCGCTTTGCTTTTACCGGATCAACTTTCTCCTTTGGAGGTGGAGTTTAGGTGCAAAAAGGGCCTTATTATAGGCAGCCACGGTTTCCGTGTTTTCCTCGGGAGTTATCTCATATGGTAACTTTGGAAGAGGCTTGAGGCTTGGACCATATTTGAATTTCTTCCCGCCTCTAGTACTGCTAGCCGCCGGAGCGGCGACATCTCTCTTCCGCCGTTGTTGACGCGAGGAGGCGGAGGAGTAGGAGGTGGAGTGTGCTCATGCACCAGAGGAGGCGGAGTGCGCTCACGAGCCGGGCGAGGTGGAGGAGGAGGAGGCAGAGTGCGTCACGCGCCGGAGGAGGTGGAGGCGGAGTGCGCTCACGAGCCGGGCGAGGTGGAGGAGGAGGAGGCAGAGTGCGCTCACGCGCCGGAGGAGGTGGAGGAGGAGGAGGCGGAGTGCGCTCACGTGCCGAAGGAGGCGAGTGTGCTGACACGTCGGAGGAGGCGGAGTGCTCTCACGCACCGGAGGAGGCGTAGGAGGAGAGGAGACAAAGGAGGAGGAGGAGGAGTCCGCTGTGGCGTCCAGTGTGGAAGCTTGATGTACTCCTTTCTCCATAGACATGTAGACCTTAAAGCATTTTCCAGATGAATCTCCCCTTCACCTGTAGGGTAGTCAAGCTCCAGCTCCTCAAATCCCTCCATTATTTCATCCACAGTCACAATAGCATAATCATGTGGAATCGGACGGCAATGGAAAGTTCCCTCAACTTGAGGAGGTAGAATAGAGCCGACCGCCGCCTTCAAGGTCAGGTTCTGGCATTTCGCCATTAGCACACAATGTTCAGCCTCCATGATACTATCCACGGGGTAGCAAGGAGCCGTGAAATTAGGCTGAACAAGCTCCGTGGAAGCCATGCTACTTCTCCGCTGAGATGGTGGCGTAACTTTTGTGGTAGTGTCCAAGTAATGATCTCCGTGCTGCTGAGATGGTTGTTCGGTAGCTCACTGGCTCTCAAGTTCCTCTAGTTTCGCTAATATTGCACTGAGCTTTGATACGTCTCAAACGTATCTATAATTTTTGATGGTTTCATGTTGTTATCTTGTCAACTTTGGATGTTTTATATACTTTTATATCTTTTTTGGGACTAACTTATTAATTCAGTGCCAAGTGCCAGTTCCTGTTTTTTCTGTGTTTTTGACTCTTTTCAGATCTGATTTTGGAACGGAGTCCAAACGGAATAAAATCCCCGAAATGAATTTTTCCAGAACACAAGAAGATCGGGGGACTTGAGGGCCAAGGCAGGAGGCCCACAGGGAGCCCACAAGCCCTGTAACCGCGGCCAGGGGGCCGCGGCTACCAGGCTTGTGACCTCCCTAGAGCTCCCCTGCCCTAGCTCTTTCGCCTATATATTCCCTAAAATCCCAAAAAAATAAGGGCGTCCACGAAACCACTTTTCCGCCGCCGCAAGCTTCCGTTTCCACGAGATCTCATCTGGAGACCCTTCCCGGTGCCCTTCCGGAGGGGACTTTGGAGCTGGAGGGCTTCTACATCAACATCATTGCCTCTCCAATGACTCGTGAGTAGTCTACTTCAGACCTACGGGTCCGTAGTTAGAAGCTAGATGGCTTCTTCTCTCTCTTGGATCTTCAATACAAAGTTCTCCATGATCTTCATGGAGATCTATCCGATGTAATCCTCTTTGGCGGTGTGTTTGTCGAGATCCGATGAATTGTGGATTTGTGATCAGATTATCTATGAATTATATTTGAGTCTTTGCTGATTTCTTATATGCATGATTTGATATCCTTGTAAGTCTCTCCGAGTCTTGGGTTTTGTTTGGCCAACTAGATCTATGATTCTTGCAATGGGAGAAGTGCTTGGTTTTGGGTTCATACCGTGCGGTGACCTTTCCCAGTGACAGAAGGGGCAGCAAGGCACGAATCATGTTGTTGCCATCAAGGGTAACAAGATGGGCTTTCATCATAGATTTGAGATTGTCCACCTACATCATGTCATCTTGCTTAAGGCGTTACTCTGTTCTTATGAACTCAATACACTAGATGCATGCTGGATAGCGGTCGACGTGTGGAGTAATAGTAGTAGATGCAGAAAGTATCGGTCTACTTGTTTTGAACGTGATGCCCATATGTATGATCATTGCCATAGATAACGTCATGACTTTGCGCGGTTCTATCAATTGCTCGACAGTAATTCGTTCACCCACCATCTACTTGCTTTCATGAGAGAAGCCACTAGTGAACACTACGGCCCCCGGGTCTACTCACAATTATCGTCTCCGCTTTTACTTTTACTTTGCTTTGTTTACTTTTTGCTTTCAGTTCTCACTTTGCAAACAATCTATAAGGGATTGACAACCCCTTCATAGCGTTGGGTGCAAGCTCTTTGTGTTCGTGCAGGTACTTGTGACTTGACGCGATCCTCCTACTGGATTGATACCTTGGTTCTCAAACTGAGGGAAATACTTACCGCCGCTGTGCTACATCACCCTTTCCTCTTCAAGGGAACACCAACGCAAGGCTCCAAGGCCGCGGGGGAATCCTTTGCATATTTGCCAAGGAAATCCCTATAGGCGTATTCACCAGCAGAAGGATTTCTGGCGCCGTTGCCGGGGAGAGATCAAGTCAAGATCTATCCAAGTAAGTGTCACAAACTCATCTCTTGCATTTACCTTTTTTGCCAATTGCCTCTCGTTTTCCTCTCCCCCACTTCACATTTGACGTTTTCATTTGCCTTTCTCCTTTGCCCTTTTCTTCGTTTGCCTTTTTCGTTCGCCCTTTTCTTTCGCTTGCTTTCTGTTGCTTGTGTGCTATGTGCCTTCAATATGCTTGCATCTTCGCTTGCTAAAAATCTAGTGATATGGATCCTCATCCACTGGCTAATCTCTTTAAGAGATCCAATTATGTTGAACCAATTGCTAGTGAGTTGAGTGCACTTGACTTTCTTTATGGAGTTTTGCTTGAGATGCGTGAATCTGAAAATCGTGATGAAGAAATTTATGAAGTGATTCACGAGGGCTCGTTGAATGAAAAGCATGATTGCAATGGTTTCACTATAAATCCTATTAGTGACAATCATGCTAAAAATATGCAAAACCCTAAGCTTGGGGATGCTAGTTTTGCTATGTCCCCTACTTGTTGCAATAATCATGATTGGGGTGATGATCTTTCTTATGATCTTGAAAATTTGTTCAAGCCTCATGATGATTATGATATGTGCAACAATATTGAAAGTGGGATTGGAGAACTTATGACTTTAGTTGATGACAATCCCACTATTTTTGAAGAGCGTCAACTTTGCATGCATGTGGATCATGAAAAGTATATCCTTTGTGATAGCTATATTGTTGAATTTGAATTTGATCCCACATGTATTTGCTATGAGAGAGGAAAATATTGTGGTAGAAACTTTCATGTTACCAAATTACCTCTCGCTATGTTGAGATTGCTATTGTCTCTTTCTTCTTCCTTGCATTTGGTAACTATTGGTTGTCTTGCCAATTTGTTTTCCTATAAAATGCCTATAAATAGGAAGTATGTTAGACTTAGATGTGATTTTCACATGCTTTAGGATGCTCTCGTTGTGCTTCCATTCTTGTCTTTTGTGAGAGCATCATTGAATGCCTAGCTAAGGGCGTTAAACAATAGCGCTTGTTGGGAGGCAACCCAACAAATTTTCCTTTTTATTTCTGTTTTGTGTTTTCCACACTTTCATAATTCTATTATGATTGTGTTTTTTGTGTTTCTTTTGCGTTTGTGCCAAGTGAAACCGTCATGATTAGTCTTGGGGATGATTGTTTGATCATGCTGGAAAAGACAGAAACTTTATGGTCATGAAAAGAATTTTCATTTTTTTCTGTGAGAGATTTTGAGTTGATTCTTTTTGCTGCTGATTTCTACACAAATTCTTAATACTGTCGTAAGTTTTCAGAATGTTTGAAGTACCAGAAGTATACGAAGTATACAGATTGCTACAGACTGGTCTGCTGTTAACAGATTCGGTTTTTGTTGAGTTGGTTGCTTATTTTGATGAAATTATGGATTGTATCGGGGGGTATTAGCCATGGAAGATTGAAAATACAGTAACCCAACGTCAACATAAGTAGAATTTAAGTTTGCTACAATACCTAAGGAAGTGGTGATTTGCTTTCTTATAGTAATGATATCATGAGTTTCTATTTAAGTTTTGTGTTGTGAAGTTTTCAAGTTTTGGGTGAAGTTCTTATGGACAAAGAGATAAAGAGTGGCAAGATCTCAAGCTTGGGGATGCCCAAGGCACCCCAAGTTGATTCAAGGATGCCGAAAAAGCCTAAGCTTGGGGATGCCCCGGGAAGGCATTCCCTCTTTCGTCTTCAATCCATCGATAACGTTACTTGACGCTATATTTTTATTCACCACATGTTATGTGTTTTGCTTGGAGCGTATTGTATCGTAGGAGTCTTTTTTTTGTAAACATCTTCGTTGCTTCACACCTAGAGAGAGAGACATGCACTCACCGTGATTTTGTCGAGCTTCACTTATATCCTTTGGTTAGACAATTTAGCTCACATGTGTTTCACTTATATCTTTTGAGCTAGTTGATTTTGCTCTATGTGCTTCACTTCTATCTTTTAGAGCACGGAAGTGCGTGGCGTGGTAGTTGATCTATGCTATGAAAGTAGTCTCAAAAGGGGTAGTTATCCAAAGGGATATGAAAACTTCCACCTTCATGTGCATTGAGTAGTTAGAGAAGTTTGATTCATCTCAATTAGTTTTGGGTTGTGGTTATGGTAATATTGAAGTTATACTAGTAAGGTGTTGTGGATCTAGAAATACTTGTGTTGAAGTTAGTGATTCCCGTAGCATGCACGTATGGTGGACCGCTATGTGATGAAGTCTGAGCATGATTTGTTTATTGATTGTCATCCTTTGTGTAGCGGTCGGGATCGCATGATGGTTTATACCTACCAACCCTTCCCCTAGGAGTATGCTTTGAATGCTTTGTTTTGATTACTACTCCCTCCGTCCCAAAATAAGTGTCTTGAGCTTAGTACAAATTTATACTAGAGCTAGTACAAAGTTAAGACAGTTATTTTAGGACAGAGGGAGTACTAAAACTTTTGCAAGAAGTATATGAGTTCTTCATGACTAATGTTGAGTCCATGGTTTAGATGCACTTTCACCTTCCACCATCACTATCTTCTTTAGTGCCGTGCAACTTCCGCCGGTGCACAAAACCCACCATATAGCCTCCCTCAAAACAGCCACCATACCTACCTACTATGGCTTTTTCAAAGCCATTCCGAGATATATTGCCATGCAACTACCACCATGACATGTGCCACAGCTTCTACATTGCCATTGCATGATCATAAGATAGCTAGCATGATGTTTCCATTGATGTCTATGACATGCTAGATCATTGTCACGGTACACTACCGAAGGCATTCCATATAGAGTCATCATTGCTCTAAGTTTTGAGTTGTGAGTGTGATGATCATCATTGATGGAGCATTGTCCCATGTGAGGAAATAAAAGAGGCCAGCGAAGCCCATTTACAAAAAGAGGCCAAAGATGCCCACAAAAATAAAAAAATAAAAAAAAGAGGCCAAAGAGCCCACCAAAAAAATGAGAGAAAAAGAGAGAAGGGACAGTGCTACTATCTTTCCACACTTGTGCTTATTAAGAACCATGATCTTCATGATTGAGAGTCTCTCGTTTTGTCACCACCATATAGCTAGTGGGAAATTTTCATTATATAACTTGGCTTGTATATTCCAATGATGGGCTTCATCAAAATTGCATCATTTGTATGTCAATCCCTAGTTTTCTTTAAGATAGCAAGTTGGATGCACACCCACTAGTTTTCTTTAAGAGCTTTCACATACTCTTAGCTCTAGTGCATCATTTTTATGGCAATCCCTACTCATTCACATTGATATCTATTGATGAGCATCTCCATAGCTCATTGATATGCCTAGTCAATGTGACCATCTTCTCCTTGTTTGCCTTGCAACATCCACCATACTCCATTTCACTTATAGTGCTAAAACCATGGCTCACGCTCATGTATTGCGTGAGAGTTGAAAAAGTTTGAGAAAGTAAAGGTGTGAAAACAATTACTTGGCCAATACCGAGGTTGTGCATGATTTAAATTCGTTGTGCAAGGATGATAGAGCTTAGCCAGACTATATGATTTTGTAGGGATAACTTTCTTTTGGCCTTGTTGTTTTGAAAGTTCATGATTACCTTGCTAGTTTGGTTGAAGTATTACTGTCTCCACGTCAATAGAAAACTATTGTTTTGAATCTAACGGATCTGAACATTCATGTCACATAAGAGGAGTTACAAAGGACATCTATGCTAGGTAGCATGAAAGCATCAAAAATTCATTCTTTATCACTTCCCTACTCGAGGACGAGCAGGAGTTAAGCTTGGGGATGCTTGATACGTCTCAAACGTATCTATAATTTTTGATGGTTTCATGCTGTTATCTTGTCAACTTTGGATGTTTTATATACCTTTTATATCTTTTTGGGACTAACTTATTAATTCAGTGCCAAGTGCCAGTTCCTGTTTTTTCTGTGTTTTTGACTCTTTTCATATCTGATTTTGGAACGGAGTCCAAACGGAATAAAATCCCCGAGATGAATTTTTCTAGAACAGAAGAAGATCGGGGGACTTGAGGGCCAAGGCAGGAGGCCCACAGGGAGCCCACAAGCCTTGTAGCCGCGGCCAGGGGGCCCGCGGCTACCAAGCTTGTGGCCTCCCTGGAGCTCCCCTGCCCTAGCTCTTTCGCCTATATATTCCCTAAAATCCCACAAAAAATCAGGGCGTCCACGAAACCACTTTTCCGCCGCCGCAAGCTTCCGTTTCCGCGAGATCTCATCTGGAGACCCTTCCCGGTGCCCTTCCGGAGGGGACTTTGGAGCTGGAGGGCTTCTACATCAACATCATTGCCTCTCCAATGACTCGTGAGTAGTCTACTTCAGACCTACGGGACCGTAGTTAGTAGCTAGATGGTTTCTTCTCTCTCTTGGATCTTCAATACAAAGTTCTCCATGATCTTCATGGAGATCTATCCGATGTAATCCTCTTTGGCAATGTGTTTGTCGATATCCAATGAATTGTGGATTTGTGATCAGATTATCTATGAATTATATTTGAGTCTTTGCTGATTTCTTATATGCATGATTTGATATCCTTGTAAGTCTCTCCGAGTCTTGGGTTTTGTTTGGCCAACTAGATCTATGATTCTTGCAATGGGAGAAGTGCTTGGTTTTTGGTTCATACCGTGCGGTGACCTTTCCCAGTGACAGAAGGGGCAGCAAGGCACGCATCATGTTGTTGCCATCAAGGGTAACAAGATGGGCTTTCATCATAGATTTGAGATTGTCCATCTACATCATGTCATCTTGCTTAAGGCGTTACTCTGTTCTTATGAACTCAATACACTAGATGCATGCTGGATAGCGGTCGACGTGTGGAGTAATAGTAGTAGATGCAGAAAGTATCAGTCTACTTGTTTTGGACGTGATGCCTATATGTATGATCATTGCCATAGATAACGTCATGACTTTGCGCGGTTCTATCAATTTCTCGACAGTAAGTCGTTCACCCACCTTCTACTTGCTTTCATGAGAGAAGCCACTAGTGAACACTACAGCCCCCGGGTCTACTCACAATTATAGTCTCCGCTTTTACTTTTACTTTGCTTTGTTTACTTTTTGCTTTGAGTTCTCACTTTGCAAACAATCTATAAGGGATTGACAACCCCTTCATAGTGTTGGGTGCAAGCTCTTTGTGTTTGTGCAGGTACTTGTGACTTGACGCGATCCTCCTACTGGATTGATACCTTGGTTCTCAAACTGAGGGAAATACTTACCGCCGCTGTGCTACATCACCCTTTCCTTTTCAAGGGAACACCAACGCAATGCTCCAAGGCCGCGGGGGAATCCTTTGCATATTTGCCAAGGAAATCCCTATAGGCGTAGCCAGCAACAAGCTTCTGCATTTCGGTTGCTTCCTATTTTTTCTTTCTCTGTCAGCTTCTATAACCATCACTATTGGGAAACCCATGCACCCACGGAACAGAGCCTGATGTGCCTCCCGTTCGTCCAGGGTGTTCAGGATTGCCAAGAGCCTCTGTCAGCTCATCCTTCTCTTTGTCGGCAACGGACGTCCCTTCCTGCACTGCCTTGATTGCCTTCTGAAGCTTGCTAATGGGTATTGCAAGTTGTTCATTCGTCCAAAAACACTTCTCTGATTCTGGGTCCAAAGTTCCCCCAACCACGAAGAACCAATTCCTTGACCGATCTGTCCAGTGCAATGTCTCTGGTTGGACCCCTTTAGCAAGTAGGTCTTGCTCAGCTTTTTCCCACAACGGTCGGGCTTTGTTGTAGCCACCTGACCCCGTGGTATGGTGGTACTTCTTCAGTGCAGCATTTTGCTTGTTTGTATTTGACCTTTTCTTACGCTTGTTCGATTTCTTGTAGGCCACAAATGCGGGCTAGTGATCTTTGATCTTCTCATATTAACCGATGAACTCTGGAGTCCCGTCTTTCTCGACAAACTTTGTGTTCAAATGTTTCCTCTAGTCCTTGAATAGTTCTGTCATCTTATTTAGAGCAAACACATTGACATTTTGCTCTATAATTGGGTTATTCGGATCCTCCTCTGGCGGTAGGATGACATTTGTCATCAGCGAGGTCCAAAGATCATCTTTCAGTCTATCATGGACATAAGAAACTTCAGGGTCCTTCTTCTAATTCCATTTGTGGATTGTGATCGGGACGCTGTCCCTAATAACAACTCTACACTGATGTACAAATGTGGCCTTGGTCCGCTTGGGAGCAATCAGTTGGCCATTTTGTGTGCCTTCTGTGATCGTGAACCTTTCATCCTGCCGCAACCTTTTCTTCGGGCCTCGTCTCCTTATGGAAGTTTGGCTCGATCTAGAGGGCTAAAAGAAGAAGGAAGCGTTACCAAAACATATAATGCATCAAGTCAACACATGCCTAATTTATATATATATATATATATATATATATATATATATACCTCGTTGTCATCATGATCTCCTTCCTCCGCCATTTGGTCACCGGAGCCATCATGACCTCGTTCCTCCTCCATTGTTGGATCACCGAAGCCGTCATGACCTCCTTCCTCCTCCATTGTTGGATCACCGGAGCTGTCATGACCTCTTTCCTCCTCAATTGTTGGATCACCGGAGCCGTCATCCTCTCCTTCTTGACCATCGGTGTCGTTGAGAAACGACAAGGGATCACGTCCGTCGCGAATTATATCCCCCAACAAATCTTATTTTTCCCAGTCTCTGTCCATGGTTTCTGCAAATATTACAGCATGGAAATATACAAACATGAGAGATGGATTAGCATGGCCTCGATAGTTGGTCGGGCGAGCGAACCGCGTCTCTCTCATGCATGTCTGATGCCTCCCCTCATGTCGAAGTTATCGGGGAGGGGGTAGATCGACAACGACGCTCTTTCTTCTAGGGTTTGGGTGGCCTCAATAGTTGGTCGGGCGAGCGGACCGCCTCTCTCTCATGCATGTCCTACATCCCCCTCGTGTTGAAGTTATCATGGAGGGGGTAGATCGACAACGCCGCTCTTTCTTCTAGGGTTTGGGTAGTCTCTATAGTTGGTCGGGCGAGCGGATCTAAAAAAACAGAGCAGATCTAAAAAAACAGAGCACATTTCATACATCTCATCTCATTATGCAACAAAAATTCATCTATCTATTCATCTCATCTTATATCATCTCATCTCCTTAGGCAACAAAAAACAGCACGGGCGAGCATGGCCGGAGTAGTGGCAGAAGGGGGCTTGGGAAAGGGGGGAGCTCACTGGGGCGTAGGGATTGAGCTGTGGAGGCTGGCAAAGACGAGGAGCGGGCTTGGGGACACGCGACAACGGGGAGGAGGACGCGTGAGGAGGTCCGGTGTCGGTGAGGGTCAACGGGCTTGGAGACAGCAGGGCGTTAGCGAGGGCGTCGACGAGGGTGTCGACTTGGGGCGACAGTGCGGTCGGGTAGCCTGGCGGCGTCGAGGTGGTCGTCGGTGCCACAACGAGAGAGGAGGAGAAGAAACTCGTGATGGGGGATTTGGAAACTTTACAAAGCCCCACCTTTAGTCCCGGTTGGTGGCTCCAACCAAGACTAAACGCCACCCTTTAGTCCCGGTTATAGCCACCAACCAAGACTAAATGCCTCTGCTTCCCGCCCTTTGGTGACCAGGACTAAAGTCTTGCGGCTGGCATGACATCGAACATGTGGATGTTTAGTCCCATCTCGCTAGCTGAGAGGCGTCGAGAGTGGTTTATAAGCACGGCTTCGCCAACCCTCTCGAGCTCCTCTCTAATGCAGGCCTACGGGTGTAAGCACTCTCTCTCTACCTGTGGGCCTACTAGGCCTGCTGCGGGCGTGCACCCTTGCCCAACTAGTGTGTAGGGTTTCTAGTCGTATGCAGGCCGTGGTGGCCCACTAGGCGGCATTTTACATTAATACTTTTTAGTTGATTCTTTTTAGTTCATTCTTTTTAACAACTAAATACTTTGATAATTTTAGTTAATTTTTTTTGATTCTTTTAGTTAATACTGCCGCAACCTTTTTAACAAATCAATACTTTGATGAATTTAGTTAATACTATTTTGATTTTTTTAGTTCATTCTTTTTTATATTAGTTTATTCTTTGAGCTAACTGAAGCTGAAATTGAAAAACACTACAAATGAACTCTGAAAAGGTTGAAAGTTGGCATTGTATCATCATTTCACCCACATAACATGTGTTAAAAAGTTGAGAGGGTTACGACAAAAACTAGATGCACTTCGTGTACAAAATGGACAATCTCTTTCCAAGTATCAAGGTTCTGAATGAAAACTCATCTCTTACAAAGGGATTTCATTTTTTAACTTATTTCAACTCCAGACTTTTTGTGTGTTCAACATGCACCATTCAAAGTCACATCATCAATTTTCAACCTTTTTGACTTCATTTGGTATTTTTTGTACATTTACTCATTTTTTGAGCTAAATGACCCTGAAATTGAAAAGCACTACAAATGAACTCTGAAAAGGTTGAAAGTTGGCATGGTATCACCATTTCACTCACATAGCATGTGCTAAAAATTTGAGAGGGTTACGGCAAAAACTGGATGCACTTCGTGTACAAAATCGACAATCTCTTTCGAAGTATCACGGTTTAGGATGAAAACGCATGTACTACAAAGGGATTTCATTTCTTCCCGCAATCAAATCCATTATCAAAGCCATCATGAGAATAGTTTTGGGGAGAAAGTCTTCATTTTTTTTCTTATTGCGACGTAATCATGGATAATCTTCATCGCTTAACAGGGTGCTTGGGCCAACCTTCACTTTGAAGGGAGGAATTTCATGAAACTTTTCATAATCTTCAGACATGTCTGTCTTGCCCTCCACTCCCACGATGTCTCTTTTCCGTGAAAGAACTATGTGGCGCTTTGGCTCATCGTATGATGTATTCCATTCGTTGTCTTTTCTTTTTCTCGGTTTGGTTGGCATGTCGTTCACTTAGAAAACCCGCACCACATCATTGGCTAGGATGAATGGTTCGTTTGTGTACCCAAGATTGTTCAGATACACTGTTGTCATTCCGTACTATGGGTCTACCTGTACCCCGCTTCCTAAAATATTGACCCATTTGCACCGAAACAAAGGGACCTTAAAATCATGTCCATAGTCAAGTTCCCATATGTACACTATGTAACCATAATATGTGTCATTTCTCCTCTTGGTTGCTGCATCAAAGTGGACACCATTGTTTTGGTTGCTGCTCTTTTGATCTTGGGCGATCGTGTAAAATGTATTCCCATTTATCTCGTACCCTTTTCAAGTCAATAAAGTCAAAGATGGTCCCCTGGAAAATGAGTACAACTCATCTTTAACAGTGTTGTCAACAATGAGATGTGTTTGCAACCAACTGCCAAAAGTCCGACCGAAGATGGTCCCCTGCCGAAAGACGTCACACTGCTCCGTGTGTTTGGAGCGTAGAATATTCTTGTGTTCATTGACATACGGGGTCATCAAGGTAGAATTCTATAGAACTGTGTAGTGTGCTTAATCCCAAGAATGCATGTCCATACATATTATTGAGTCTGCTCCTAGCATGCCTTTTCCACTCAGTCTCCCCTCAAACCGCGATTGAGGGAGACCAATCTTCTTAAGGTCAGGAATGAAGTCAACACAAAACCAATGACCTCCTCTGTTTGATGGCCCGTGGAGATGCTTCCTTCTGGCCTAGCACGGTTACGAACTCATTTCTTTAAGACTCCCATGAACCTCTCAAAGGGGAACATATTGTGTAGAAATATAGGGCCAGAATGACAATCTCGTCGACTAGATGAACTAGGACGTGTGTCATGATATTGAAGAAGGATGGTGGGAACACAAGTGTTGGGGCATAGTTTATGCCTAAGTAATTTTGGTGATTGATGACAGTACCGCAAAGGACTAACCGTGTGTATTCAGATTTCAGATAACACACGTCAACGGCACAAGACGACTCGCCCCCTCTTTCGTGGAACAGAAGCACGGTGTTCTCTACGATTCTCTTTATTTGAGTCATAGGAAAGCCGTACTATTACGAGGGGAACCGTAGTGGAAAGTTTTGGGTGGAATCAATCTCGCACGCGCACACTTCACATATTTTCCCCCTTGCCGGCAACTTTGGAGTGGCTCCCGCCGTAGTGTTTCCTTCATCTTTGCAAAGGGCCCCCCAGCGGTAGTACCGCTGGGCCTAGCGGTAGTACCGCTGGAGTGCTAGCGGTAGTACCGTTGCATCTAGCGGTAGTACCGCTAGCTGGCGGTAGTACCACCCCTAGTCAGCGGTAGTACCGCTCCAGGAGCTTAGTACCGCCTCCCTAGCGGTTGTACGTGGACGGACCTTTTTGCGAAGACTTTCTTGGCGGCGGTAGTGCTTATGCACTACCAGGGGCCCAGCGGTAGTACCGCTGCAGCCAGCGGTAGTACCGCTGGAGTGCCAGCGGTAGTACCGCTAGGCACGGGCTGTGAGTGGGAAAACGGTTGGATTCCCCCCCACTATATAAAGCGTCCTTCTAGCTGTGGAACCCTATCTCTTACCCTCCCAAGCTCCATTGTTGCTCCCTAAGCTCAAAAGTGCCTGATCTCTCTCCCTAGCCAATCAAACTTGTTGTTTCTTTAGGGATTGGTTGAGAAGGCCTAGATCCAAACTTCCACCAAGAGAAAATTTGATTCCCCCACCAATCCCTTGTGGATCTTGTTACTCTTGGGTGTTTTGAGCATCCTAGACGGTTGAGGTCACCTCGAAGCCACATTCCATTGTGGTGAAGCTTCGTGGTCTTGTTGGGAGCCTCCAAGCTTTGTGTGGAGTTTGCCCCAACCTTGTTTGTAAAGGTTCGGTCGCCGCCTTCAAGGGCACCTATAGTGGAATCACGGTACCTTGCATCGTGCGAGGGCGTGAGGAGAATACGGTGGCCTTAGTGGCTTATTGGGGAGCATTGTGCCTCCACACCGCTCCAACGGAGACGTACTTCCTGTCAAAGGGAAGGAACTTCGGTAACACATCCTCGTCTCCATCGGTTCCACTTGTGGTTATCTCTAACCTTTACTTTGTGTATGCTTATGTTGTCATCTATCTCTTACTTGTCTTAGTAGCTCTCGTTATTAGCTTCATTAGGGTTCACCCCATTGTTGTAATATTTGTGAACCCATATGTTGTTTACCTTAACTTGCTAAGATTAATTAAAAAGTGGTCGTTGCCTATTCACCCCCCCTCTAGTCAACCATATCGATCCTTTCAATTGGTATCAAAGCCACGTCTCTTTATTAAGGGTTTAACCACCCAAAGAGTATGGAAGGCGAAGAGGGAATTAACCATGGGCAACCCGAGGCCATGGACTTGACTTCGGTCACAAGGGACGACTTGAATACGGCTATGGCCACCCTCAAGACGTCCTTGACGAACGAAGTCAAGACCATGCTTAAAGAGTTAATTGAGGGATTTAAAAGTCCACCCGAACCGGCTATAGTGGTTAAACCCACCGTCACCGATTTGGAGGCCAACTCCTCTAAGGAAGCGGCTAAAGGTATGCGACCTTCCTCATCTCACGAAAAGGATGGGACTGGAACATATGCCTCAGTTCCACCCCCCATGGTCTATGGAGGATCCGTTCCCGCACCGCGTCTTAATCCCGTTGGTCCTCCTCCTAAGCTTGTAAAAGGTGAGTTTGCTAACTGGGTATTTTCTATTAAGTCTCATTTGAATCACAGCTCAACAAACTTGTGGAGAATCATCGAGCAAGAATATTATCCCCATGATCCAAGCAACCTCACTCCAAGAGAAGATGCAGGCAATCAATACAATCACTCCGCTTTGTTTATTCTCCAGTCCGCAGTGCCACGTGAAGATCTTCCTCACTTGCGTCCCTTCACTTTGGCCAAGGATTGTTGGGAGCATATTATGGTGTTGTACAAGGGAAGCTCAAGCATTCAACGATCCAACTATGAAGTGATACTTGATAAGGCCGATGAGTTTGTGATGAAGGAAGACGAGGACCCTCGTGATCTCTATCGGAGGGTGACTGCTATTGCTGTGGCACTCAAGGATCATGGGAGCAAGGATGTGGATGATACATGGGTCAAGCGCAAGTTTCTCAAAGCCATCATGCCTTTCAACAAAGTCATGTCATCTGTCATTCGTCAACGGCCAGACTTCCACTCCTTGTCTTCCAGTGAGGTATTGGATGAATTCATTGCAATGTCAATCATGAACGAAACAGCCGACAATGCACTTGCTCGTGTTCGCTCAAAGACAACTTCACCCAACCTTGCGTTGAAAGAAAAAGCAATGCTTGAAGAAGAAGAAGAGGATGAGGAAGAGGAGAGCTGCCCGGAAGACACAAAGTATGCCTCTCATGAGCACATGGCTCTTGCATCAAGGAAATTCTGGGGCAACAAGAGGAACTCAAGACCCACCTTCACCAAGAACAACTCGAGTGGATTCAAACCCAAACAACGAGTAAGGACATGTTATAACTGTGGTAACGTGAGTCACTTCATGGCCAATGTCCCTATGAGAAAAGGGAAGACAACGGGGGCAAGCTCATTCGCAAAGACAAAACCAAATCATTTCCAATCAAGAACAACTTTGTGAAGAAACCCCACCAAAAAGGGATGGTGGCCCTTGAAGAGTACCCTTCCGATGATGATGATACAGTGGCAACGGCAACTGTTGCTATTGCCACTGCCTCTCCCCAGAAGGTGTCTCTCTTCAACGCCCCCAACGAGAACCACATCACCAAGTGCCTCATGGAAAAAAGGTATCAATCATGTAACTCCCATCATTAAGACCAACATCGCTACTGCTCCTTCATTGTTAAATTGTGTTGATGATAGTGATGTTGGGGAACTTAATGAGCATGATCTTGACAAGTTTCTGTGCACTATTAAGGGAGAACCCAAGAAGCACTTTGTTGCTCTCTTGGAACAACTGGGTGAGGCCACTAACCTCATTGAGTCTCATGAGGAGACCATCTCCGAGCTTCAGGGACACAGTCGTGACTATGCCGATGAAATTGCTGAATTATTTGCTGCTCTAGAAAAGGAGCGTACTCTTCGTTTGGCTCTTGAGGAGTCATATAATGATGACTGCGCTAAAATGCAAAAGAAACTAGATCATGATGTTGTTCTTACTCGTATGCTTAAGTCTGAAAAGTATGCTCTTGGGGTTGGCCATGACAGACTCAAAGAGGAGTTTGACACACTTGACAAGGCCCACAAGGTCTTGAAAGGTGTTCATTTCTCTCTGAAAGAGTCTCATGATCAACTCCAAGCAAAGCTTACCAAGGAGATATCTACTTGTTCTCCCTTTGTGTTAATTGATAATGCTTGTGCAACTAATCCGTGTTGTGAGCATGTACATCTTGTGGAGGAAAATGCCAAGTTAAAGGAGAAACTTGAGAAGGGCCTTGTGGCATGCATACAAGGTGAGAAGAGCCTGAACGACCTCTTGAGCACTCAAAAAGATGTTGTAGGAAAGGAGGGACTTGGACTTACCTCCAAGTCAAAAGGTAAAAGGAGGAACAGGAACAAACGATCTCCTACCCTCATGGACATCTTTGTCCAAGAGGGTGAGGGGACTCAAAAGGTGAACAGGAACAAGGTGGACTATGGAAACCTCAAGAAGGGCAAAACCATTCCTACTAACACAGCCGACAAACTCAATTCTTCTTATGTCTTATGTTGTGCTAGTGATGGGCATGTTTAAGCCAGATTTGTTGGTTCCTATGATGAGTATATTGAATGGGCTATCTGGGTTCCTAAGACCCTTGTCTCTAACATGAAAGGACCCATTAAAAATGGGTACCTAAAACCAAGCCTTAATCTATTGCAGGAGTTTGCTTCTGGTGGGGTGTCATGGTTGCTTGATAGTGCAACAACAAATCATATGACCGGAAGCAAGGACTTAGTGGTGGATGTGCATCCTTCTCCATCTATGCCCACCCATGTCCAATTCGCCGATGCATCCTCGTCAAAGGTATTGGGATTTGGTAAGGTGGTCGTCTCTCAAGAGTTATCTATTGAGAAGGTCATGCTTGTTGAGTCACTTGCCTACAATTTACTTTCGGTTCGTCAACTTGCAATTATGGGTTTTTCCACATTCTTTAATCTTGATACTGTGGTCCTCCTGAGGAGCAAGACTCTTAAAGTAGCCTATGTTGGATATGTCAAAAATGGTCTTTATGTGGTGAACTTCTCAAAGCGACCCACTAAGACCGCGACATGTTTAATGGCTAAAGTTGATGTGGGCTGGCTTTGGCATCGCCGTTTAGCTCATGTCAATATGAGATCTTTGCAAAGTCTTCTGACAGGGGACCATATTCGTGGACTAAAAAATGTGAGTTTTGCTAAAGATCGTGTTTGCAGTGCCTGCATTGAAGGAAAGATTCATGAAACGGCTCATCGTCCAACGACTCTTATCTACACTAAGAGGCCATTGGAGCTTCTCTATATGGATCTGTTTGGCCCTCCATCATTTGATAGTCTTGGAGGCAGAAAGTATTGCTTGGTGATTGTTGACGACTACTCAAGATATACCTGGGTATATTTCTTCAAAAAGAAGAGTGAAACTCAACAAACTGTCATCAACTTTGCTAATGAAGCCCAACGTCAACATGAAGCAAAGATCTTGATGATTAGAAGTGACAACAGCATCGAGTTCAAGAACTACACCCTGGATGAGTTTCTAGGTGATGAGGGAATAAAACACCAATATTCTGCACCATATACCCCTCAACAAAACGGCATAGCAGAAAGAAAGAACCGGACCTTGATAGACGCTGCAAGGACAATGATGGCAGAATTCAAATCTCCATATAACTTCTGGGCAGAGGCCATCGACACAGCATGTCATGCGTCCAATCGGCTCTATATCCGCAAAGGCTTGAACAAGACTCCGTATGAGATTCTAACTGGAAACAAATCCAATCTCAAGTACTTCCGGGTATTCGGTTGTAAGTGTTTCATTCTCAAGAAAGGTGCACGTTTAGCTAAATTTGATTCTAGAGCACATGAGGGCATCTTTGCTGGTTATGCTACAAACTCTCATGCTTACCGTGTCCTCAACAAGTCCGCCGGACTCATTGAGGAGACGTGTATCGTGGAGTTTGATGAAAATAATGGCTCCCAAGTGGAGCAAAGTGATCTTTGTGATGTAGGTGATGAAATTCCTCCCCAAGCCATAAGAAGAATGGGGATTGGCCAAATACTCCTCATTGAGGAACCCCTTGTGGCCGAAGGAGAAGGACAATGCTCTACTCAAGTGGAGCCATCACCTCCACAAGCCCCACACGCTTCCGATGAACAAAGAGAAGACTCTCAACAAAATGAACAAGCTCAAGGTCAAGATAAATTGCCCAACAATGACGATGTGTCTCATGATATTCAAGCACTCTCCCAAGACTCTGAACCTGCTCATGATCAAGATCAAGTGCAACCACGAGATCCAGACCAAGTAGAAGCACAAGATCAAGATCAAGAGCAACCACAAATACAAGAACAAACTAGTGAACCTGCTCAAGTCGAAGGACAAGATGATCAGGATACTGTCTCACAATTCCCTTCTGCAGCACCAACAGCCGGTGCCAAGGGAGGCTCAAGATGCAAGGGCAAGCAAAGTAAACAAGTCGATGCTCCCCCGTTATCCAATGAAGAACTCTTGGAGCATCGAGCATCCAAGATTGCGAACAAGCTGAGAGTCAAGTCACATCTTATGAAGAATGTACTTGGCAGTTTGAAAAGGGGAGTATCCACCCGTCAACAGATTTGGAATTATTGTGATCATCACGCGTTTGTTTCGTATTGTGAACCTCAACAGGTACAGGAAGCGCTCGATGATGAGGATTGGCTTATGGCCATGCATGAAGAACTAACAACTTCGAGTGGATACTCAAATGTCATCGGAGGAACATAATGTCTGGGATTTAGTGCCTAGGCCAACGGAGGAACATAATGTCATCGGGACCAAATGGATATTCAAGAACAAGCAAGATGCCAATGGGATTGTGATTCGAAACAAGGCAAGATTGGTGGCTCAAGGCTACTCCCAAGTCGAGGGTATCGACTACGGTGAAACCTTTGCCCCTGTTGCTCGTCTAGAATCTATTCGCATGTTGCTTGCATTTGCTTCTCATCATAACTTCAAATTACAACAAATGGATGTGAAAAGTGCCTTTCTTAATGGTCCTTTAAATGAGTTGGTCTATGTCAAACAACCCCCGGGATTCGAACATCCCAAGCTCCCCAATCATGTGTACAAACTTAATAAGGCACTCTATGGCCTTAAACAAGCCCCACGTGCGTGGTATGAGTATCTTACTAAGTTGTTACAAGATCGTGGGTTTGAAATTGGGAAGATAGATCCCACTCTTTTTACTAAGAGGGTTAAAGGGGATTTGTTCATATGCCAACTATATGTTGATGATATTATCTTTGGCTCTCCTAACATTTCCCTCAATGAAGAATTTGTTGCACTAATGACTGAGAAATTTGAGATGTCCATGATGGGAGAGTTGAAGTTCTTCCTCGGGTTTGAGATTAAACAAGGCCTAGAAGGGACCTTCATCAAACAAGCCAAGTACACTCAAGACATGCTCAAACGGTTCGAGCTCGAAGATGTCAAACCGGTGAAGTTCCCCATGCCAACAAGATGCAAGCTTGACAGTGATCCCAATGGTAAAGCAGTGGATCAAAAGGTATATCGCTCCATGATTCGATCCCTCCTTTACCTTTGTGCATCTAGACCGGATATTATGTTGAGTGTAGGGATATGTGCACGGTTTCAATCCGCACCAAAAGAAAGTCATTATATGGCTGTTAAGCGAATCTTTCGATATTTGGCTCATACCCCAAACTTTGGTCTTTGGTATCCCAAAGGAGCAAACTTCAATCTAGTTGGCTATTCTGACTCAGATTGGGCAGGAGATTGTGTGGAGAGGAAGTCAACTTCTGGAGGATGCCAATTCCTTGGTCGCTCATTGGTAAGTTGGTCTTCAAAGAAGCAGAATTGCGTCTCTCTATCATCCACTGAAGCTGAGTATGTGGCAGCTGCAAGTTGTTGTGCACAATTGCTATGGATGAGGCAAACTTTAAAGGATTACGGTGTCACTTGTGACAAAGTGCCTCTTCTATGTGACAATCAAAGTGCTATCAAGATTTCCCTCAACCCAGTGCAACATAGCAAAACCAAGCATATTGATATTCGTCATCACTTCATTCGTGAACATATCAAGCTAGGTGATATTGAGGTTCACTTCATCCACACTGAAGAGCAACTTGCAGATATTTTCACTAAGCCTCTAGATGAAGCAAGGTTCCGGGAGTTAAGGCATGAGCTAAATATCATTGATTCAAGTAATGTGGATTGAAGCTAGGCATGTTGCACCTCACTATGCATTCTATCTTGGTCTAGATGTAGGCATGGACATAGGGGGAGTGTTGTTCTCTCAATGAACTTTTCCTCCCCTCATTATGCATAAATCGATCTAGTCTTTCACTTTAGCCATTGTCAAATGGCACTTGTGCTTCAAAGACGAGCATTGGTCATGAACCCAAGGATAATTCTTCGCGGTGTCATACCTTTGTCTCAA
Organism: Hordeum vulgare subsp. vulgare; assembly: GCF_904849725.1. NCBI lineage: Eukaryota > Viridiplantae > Streptophyta > Magnoliopsida > Poales > Poaceae > Hordeum > Hordeum vulgare. Next base: position 565,190,443 of record NC_058522.1, on the reverse strand, counting down.
ACATAGGTGGCCTCGGCCACCGCCCCCCACCTTTCTCTCATATCAGAGAAAGGATATAAAATGACAAGTCAGTATATATTTCTGGTGCTATCTTCTTTTTCCACTTACTTGTCATTTGCCCACGTTCTTCTCTTCTCCTAGGTCCCATTGTGACATCTGCAGCTGTACTACCGCCAGGGGTAGCGGTACTACCGCCAGGACCCCAGCTGTACTACCGCCAGGGGTAGCGGTACTACCGCCAGGACCCCAGCGATACTACCTCTAGGGATAGCTGTACTACCGTCAGGATCCCAATCTACCACGACCTAACTAGGAATTTTTAGGGCTGTCTCAAGGGGAGCGGTACTACCGCCAGGGGGAGCGGTACTACTGCCAGGACCCCAGCGGTACTACCGCTGCATCCAGCGGTACTACCGCCAGGACCACAGCGGTACTACCGCTGGCCCGTACCCTTTGGGCTATATAAAGGAGGGGGAGCCCGTTTTTCCCTGCCTCTTTCTTCTTCCTCGCGGCTCCTCCCACCCCAACCCCGAAATCCCCCTATTTTGATCTCTATTCGTGGAGCCCCTTCTCTCCGTTGAATTGGAGGATTTGCTCCACTTCTCCTTCCTCCTCCAAGTGCCATGGACCCCGGTAAAGCTCCTCCCCTTCTTCTCTTGGTTGGTGTTCTTGATCTAGGGTTAGGAGCATTGGTGGTTTGGATCCATGTCTTTGATATTGTGCCTTGTTCTTGGATGGCATGAAGGAGATATTTGAGGGGAGTGTAGGTCCTATGAATCTTTGCTGTTTATTTTGCCATGCCCTAGGATTTACATGTTTTAGATCAAGCACTTGAACTATGTTTGGATTAGATCTAGAACTTGCTCTCTCTTGACTAGGCATGTGCTTATTTAGATGGTACTTGTGATCCTCATGTGATTAGGGCTGTGGTGGAGTTCTTAGTGTTCATACACAGCCCATGCCCCTCGTAAAATTTGTGTAGCCATATCTATGGGGTCTATTTTTATTACAGATCTGAAAATCAAACCCCAGCGGTACTACCGCCAGGGGTAGCGGTACCACCGCCAGGACCCCAGCGGTACTACCGCCAGGAGGATTCTCTGTGTATTCTTTTCATGTGCTTGGCAATGTGTGTTTACTTTTCTGCCTTCTCTTGTTCATTGCCTTGACTCCTTTTGTCGCTCTTTTTCGGTGTGTGTTTTGTGTCACAGGTGGTGCTCGCCGCTCGAACCCCCCACGAGACACACAGTCAAAGCATTATCGCAACCCAGAGGCTCCAGAGGGCTCCGCCACTTCAGGTCTGCAACCCAAAAAGCAGGCCTTCAAGAAGACCGCTCACAAGGACAAGGGGCTCAACGTTCGCACCATGCCCCCTAAGGATTTTCTGCGGTTCCGCACCCAAAAACCACTATCTCCAAGAGCGGGTTGTGATCAAGAATGTCGAGCATGTGTGGACAAGGGATCACTGCAGGATCTACCATGATATCATCAACCATTTCAAGAAGAACTTTGTCCCCGTTCAGTGGATTGACCTGGCTCACCTTCAGCGGAACATAGACTACTTTGGTGATGCCCTCTCTCTGATTGACAAACTGGGCATCAAGGAAATCATCTCTTTCAAGACAGACTTTGACCCCAATGTTGTTGCCCAGTTCTATGTCACAGTTCACTTCTCTCCTGATGACGAGCGCTCCATGGTGTGGATGACTGGGACTCAGAAGATGACCGGTTCCTGGCGTGAATTCATGGCATTCCTCAAGGTTGATTTCCAGGGAGCTGACACTCCACTTGGGTCGCGTCCTCATGCTGCAGCTTCCACTGATAGGGCCTCCGCCAAGGGCAGATTGCAGCTACTCTATGTGAAGAAGGGTGTGCTCCCCAGACATCTGGACATCATGCATCGGATCTTCCGCAACACCCTCTTTCCTCGCATTGGCAACTTCAACGAGGTACATGGCTCTCTGCCTGAGATGCTCTTGCTCTGTGAGGAGGCTATGACTAAGGTGTCTGCCCCTCTTGATATTTCTGATGTGATGTTCACTGAGCTCTAAAACTGCATCATGATGCGCAAGGTTCCCATCTACGGGCCCTACTTGTTTGCTTATATCCGTCAGAAGTGGCAAGACACCTATCCGCAGGAGGAGTTATACATTCAGGCTGACTACATTGTGCATGACCCTGTCAAGCTTTGCGTCAAGGACAAATGGGCCAACCCATCGACTTCCTCTCAGCACATGGACACTGACACAGAGACTGCTGCTGACAGAGGGACCGCCTCTCAGTCCCGCTCTTCTGCCATGCCATCTTGGGCCATAAAGCTGCAGGATAAGATGAAGACTCTCTTCTGTATGCAGGCTAAGGGCCAGTATCAGACGCACGTGGCTCAGAAGGAGAACCGCCAGAGGCACAAGCGTGTCCTGAGGACACTTGATGTGGACATCTCCAGCGGATCAGAGGACGACATCACTCCAGAGGCTGCTTGGATGCGGGCTCAAGGTTACCAGTGGTCTGGCGCTGAGGAGGAAGAGGACAATGGAGAGCAGCAGGACGATCCGGAGGGTACGGACGAGTCTGGCGATGCTGAGGATGAGGAGTAACCACCTGTGGCGTTAGGTGTGCCCCTTTTTGGTGTCTTGTGCCAAAGGGGGAGAGAGTCTAGGAGCTGGATTTGCTTTGAGAGTTGAACTTTGCTTAGCTTTGCTTATCTTTCGTGTTTTGCTTCGAACTTGGTTTGCTTCTATTTTGCTATCTTTCGTGAGACATGAACTTATGTGATATTTATTTCCATCATATGCTGTGAGTCATATGCTCTTTATTTTCATATATCTCTATCTTTTTGTTCTCATATTACTCTCTGTGCAAATCCGGTATTGTCATCAATCCACCAAAAAGGGGGAGATTGTTGGGGCATAGTTTATGCCTAAGTAATTTTGGTGATTCATGACAGTATCGCAAAGGACTAACCGTGTGTATTAAGATTTCAGATAACACACGTCAACGGCACAAGACGACTCGCCCCCTCTTTTGTGGAACAGAAGCACGGTGTTCTCTACGATTCTCTTTATTTGAATCATAGGAAAGCCGTACTATCAAGAGGGGAACCGTAGTGGAAAGGTTTGGGTGAAATCAATCTCGCACGCGCACACTTCACACATTTCCCCCCTTGCCGGCAACTTTGGAGTGGCTCCCGCCGTAGTGTTTCCTTCATCTTTGCAAAGGGTCCCCCAGCGGTAGTACCGCTGGCCCTAGCGGTAGTACCGCTGGAGTGCTAGCGGTAGTACCGCTGCATCTAGCGGTAGTACCGCTAGCTGGCGGTAGTACCGCCCATGGTCAGCGGTAGTACCGCTCCAGGAGCTTAGTACCGCTTGCCTAGCGGTTGTACGTGGACGGACTGGAGTGCCAGCGGTAGTACCGCTGCAGCCAGCGGTAGTACCGCTGGAGTGCTAGCGGTAGTACCGCTCCATCGAGCGGTAGTACCGCTCCATCGAGCGGTAGTACTACTAGGCACGGGCCGTGAGTGGTTAAACGGTTGGATCCCCCCCACTATATAAAGGGTTCTTCTAGCTGTGGAACCCTATCTCTTACCCTCCCAAGCTCCATTGTTGCTCCCTAAGCTCAAAAGTGCCCGATCTCTCTCCCTAGCCAATCAAGCTTGTTGATTCTTTAGGGATTGGTTGAGAAGGCCTAGATCCACACTTCCACCAAGAGAAAATTTGATTCCCCCACCAATCCCTTGCGGATCTTGTTACTCTTGGGTGTTTTGAGCATCCTAGACGGTGGAGGTCACCTCGAAGCCACATTCCATTGTGGTGAAGCTTCGTGGTCTTGTTGGGAGCCTCCAAGCTTTGTGTGGAGTTTGCCCCAACCTTGTTTGTAAAGGTTCGGTCGCCGCCTTCAAGGGCACCTATAGTGGAATCACGGTATCTTGCATCGTGCGAGGGCGTGAGGAGAATACGGTGGCCTTAGTGGCTTATTGGGGAGCATTGTGCCTCCACACCACTCCAACAGAGACGTACTTCCTGTCAAAGGGAAGGAACTTCGGTAACACATCCTCGTCTCCATCGGTTCCACTTGTGGTTATCTCTAACCTTTACTTTGTGTATGCTTATGTTGTCGTCTATCTCTTACTTGTCTTAGTAGCTCTCATTATTAGCTTCATTAGGGTTCACCCCATTGTTGTAATATTTGTGAACCCATATGTTGTTTACCTTAACTTGCTAAGATTAATTAAAAAGTGGTCGTTGCCTATTCACCCCCCTCTAGTCAACCATATCGATCCTTTCAACAAGCTCGAAACTGACAAAACATTGCATTAAATCACTCTTTAACGTGGGTATAATTTCTGGATTGATTACCTTCTGAGAGATTGCATTGAGGAATGGACATAGCTCCACAATGGCTAATCGAACATTTTTCGTTAGAAGCCCCCTCAATGCAACCGGAAGCAGTTGCGTCATAATCACGTGGCTGTCATGAGACTTTAGGTTCTGAAACTTTTTCTCTGACATATTTATTATTCCCTTTATATTGGACGAGAAGCCAGACAGAACCTTCATACCGAGCATGCATTCAAAGAAGATTTCCTTATCTTCTTTGGTAAGAGCATAGCTGGCAAGACCTTCATACTGCTTTGAATGCATGCCGTCTTTTTCGTGCACACGTTGTTGGTCCTCCCGCGCCTCCGGTGTATCTTTTGTCTTCCCATACACGCCCAAGAAGCCTAGCAGGTTCACACAAACATTCTTCGTCACGTGCATCATGTCGATTGCAGAGCGGACCTCTAGGTCTATCCAATAGTGTAGGTCCCAAAATATAGATTTCTTCTTCCACATGGGTGCGTGTTGGGGATATTACCTGTTAAGAACCTGCCCTAGTTGGGCCGGGTCACCGAATCAGGGGATTCATCTGAGCATGGTTCGGGCCTTGGCCTGGCGAGGCCGAAAGTTGTGTGGCGGTTTACAATTTCCGGAAGGTCTCCAAGCTTTGGAAGATGGCGACTTGGAGATCGTAGAGGTCACGATTTGTAGGAAGGAAAGTACCCTTGTCAACCCTAGGGATTCGACCTGTATATAAAGACGAGTCCCAGGGAAGCACAGGGCAGGTTAGAAATCATCGAGTGCTAGGTTTGGCGAGTTACTCCCTCCTTGTAATCGAAACTACATCAATACAACTCAAAGTAGGACGTAGGCTTTTACCTCCTCACGAGGGGCCGAACCTGGGTAAATCACCGTGTCTCTCCTGTTCAACCCCTTTGAGTCGCCACCAAGGTGCGATGGCTCCAGTACTAAGTCCTTTCACGAGGACATTTGCCGTGACAAAACCACGACAGTTGGCGCCCATCGTGGGGCCTACGCATGGTGGAGTTGAGTTCTCAAAGGGAGCCCTACCAGGGTTTGGGAGTTACGCGACGGGGCTCATGACCCGGAGCCGCCGCGGGAAGACCTACATCGACAACCGGCAATGGGGGCCCGAGGCGGATTCGATCGAATCTGGTTACAGGGTCCCCTTCGGCAAGATCAACATCTTCATCGGCATGATCGGATCATCCGTGCCTGAGCTGGACAAATCCACCGACATCGTCGAGCCGGCCAGGTACGTCCGCCCAGTAGTGACGCCAAATCTGACTCGCCCGGTCTTTGTTGGGTTCACGCAGGGATCGGAGGAGCCAGAGCGCTCGGCGTCCCAGGAAACCACACCAGTCAACACTGATGACGAATCATCCATGGGCGATTCAGATTCAATCCGGTCTCTACATGGGGATTGTCTTGGGGCTTGTCGCTGGCCATGGACCCCGAAGTCCTTGACTGAACCCCCCGCCAGATCGCCATTTATATGGCGGGGGCGACTCAACCCTCGCAAAACCCTACAGGAGGCGATGGAACTGGCGAGACGTCTAGAAGCCCGGCCGCTGTCCTGGTGGAATTAGCGGCGGAAATCACAAGGCTGATGGCGACTCCCCTCACGCCAGAAAATCAGGAGGAGATAAACGCGGAACTGGCGAAACTCAGAGAGGCAGTGGCAAAGGCTCATCGGGATGCCGAGGTGGAGTCCGCCAGGATCGAGACTCGGCAAGCTCAAATTGCGACCGAGAGGATTCGCTTAAGTACTGACAACTGGCGGCTCGAAAGACACCAACGCGCGTCCGACGCCGTCCATCAATGGAGACACCAAGGTCGCCTGCCTCACGATCTCAACCGACCCGCCTGTTCAATACTCCGCGAACCCCGGGGGCGGGAGCCGCCCCAGGGGGAGGACCGGGTCAACCGCCTAACCCGCCAGATCAGACAATTGAGGATCGCATTCCCCGATTCCGGACGCATCAAGGCCACTTTTCCAACCTGGTGGACAACGTCCTGGCTGCAACTCGCCATCTGGAATGTCTTCCGATTCACGGCAACACCCCTGCCGAGATAGAAGCAAGGAACGCCATTGAGATGTTGAAGACGGCGGTGGTTCAAAACGCCCAATTTTCACATAGCCTAGATAGGCTGCATTCCACTCCCCAGGCGAGTTACACCAGGAGTCGGCCAGAGGATCAGCCCGCCGTAAACAGCGGGCCGCGACCCGTCCCTCAGGACAACCCGCCTGATCATCAGAACCCGCCGGGCCGGGATCTCCCGAACATCCAAATCGCCCCGGCCCCTCTCGTCGGGAGCGGTGGGCGAGTGGGGGTGCCATGCTTGGCCCCCGCCCTTCGCAACGAAAGAATGCCCAAAGATTTTAAGGGACCAAGAAAGGTGCCTAACTACACCCCGGACCTTGAGCCGACATCGTGGGTCGAAAGTTATGAAATCGCCATGGACATGCTCGACGTGAACGAGGCAGTTTGCGCCAGATACTTCACGATGATGCTCGAGGGGTCAGCACGTACTTGGTTGAAAAACTTACCTCCCAACTCCATCCAGACCTGGGCCGAGTTGAAAGAGCGATTCATCAAAAACTTCCGAGGAACCTGCAAACGACCAATGACGATCGTCAATCTGCAGCACTGCATTCAGCGCCCTGATGAGTCGGCCCACCATTGGTCACGGCGGGTTGCGTAAATTATCCATTCGTCAGATGGTATTACGGCGGCTCAGGCTGTGTTGATCCTCGAGCAGAATTGCCATTATGAACCCTTGGTACAGAAATTGGGGCGACTCAAGCGAAAGGTCCAAGACATGGGAGAGCTGATGGACACCCTCACTAGGTATCCTGAAGCGGATGACACCAAAGATCCCGGTGAGGACGGTAAAGCTAATTCGCCCAAGAAAGGCGAGTCATCCAAAAATCATACCCGGTTCCAGGGACGTAACCGCCACAATCAAGGAGCCAATGGCAAGCGAAGGCAGCAAGAGGAACCCTCGGACTTAGTCGCCAACACCAACACCAACAGTGGAAACCAACGCCAGAAGAAAAACAGGGGATTTAGTTGGAAGAGGTCGCGTAACTATGAAGAGTTACTCAAGGGCCCTTGCCCACACCATGCCATGACAGACGGTCCGACGACTCACTCCTGGTAGAACCGTTTCGTAATGCGGGAGTTTCGGGTGGAGGCGATCAAGAAAAGCCAAAACGATGACCCGGACCAACGGCAGGAGCAGTTTGCTGCACCCAACCAACGACAGAACCCCTTTGGCGGTTTTTCCGAACAGGGGGCTCAGGGAGGCCCACAGCCAAGCAGCGGCCAGTATCCGGTGCACCACCAGCGGCGGTATAACCCGCTAGGAGCTTTTCAGCAACCGCCCCACAAGGGACTCCGCAGGGTCAGGATGACAACGGAGGTTTCCGCAACAATCCCAAACAGTTAAGCAATGGGCAGTATCACGTTTTCACCACCAATGCTTGCAGACGTGATAAAAAGGTGAGCCACCGGGCGTACAGTGTGTCTGAGCTGGCGCTTCCCAGGTACCTCCACTGGTCTGAACAGGTCATATCGTGGAGTAGGGAGGATCACCCGCCAAGAGTTGACAATCCTGGCGATTTAGCGTTGGTCGTGGCTCCCCAAGTTGGGGGATACACCCTATCCAAAGTGCTAATGGATGGTGGCAGCAGCATTAATATCTTGTATTTTGACACTTTCCAAAGGATGAACCTATTGGAAAAGGACCTGATGCCTTCAACCACGGTTTTCCATGGAATCGTCCCAGGCAAGTCGGCATACCCCATAGGCCGAGTCAGACTCACAGTGGCGTTTGGAACGGCGCAGAATTACAGGTCCGAGTCACTGATATTCGAGGTGGTCAAATTGAAAAGCCCCTACCATGCGTTATTTGGGCGGCCGGCTTATGCCCGTTTCATGGCTCGCCCGTGCTATGTTTACCTTAAGCTCAAGATGCCCGGTCCTAAGGGACCCATCACGGTTGATGGGGATAGAAGGATTGCAAAGGAATGTGAAGAAGGGGATGCGGCTTATGCGGAAGTCGCCTGCGCTGCAGAGGAGCTCAAACACCATCGGGCCAATGTTGACCCGGCAGACATGTCACCCCTAAAGAAGCCAACGACAGATGCTGAGTCGCCCCTCAAGTTCAAACCAACGGATGACACTAAAACAATCGATTTCGTTCCCGGGAATTCATCCAAGCAGTTCACCATCAGGACGGGTCTGGATCCCAAATAGGAAAGCGCGCTCATCGAATTCATCCGTGAGAATCGGGACATCTTCGCATGGAAACCTTCTGACATGCCTGGTGTGCCGAGAGAATTCGCTGAGCACCATCTTAATGTTGACCCAAAGGCAAAACCCATCCAGCAGTATCTTCGCAGGTTTAACGAGGAGCGACGCAAGGCGATCGGGGAAGAGGTCGCCCATCTCTTAGCCGCCGGATTCATCGTGGAAGTTTTCCACCCTAAATGGCTGGCTAACCCGGTTTTGGTACTCAAGAAGAACGGTACTTTCCGTATGTGCATTTATTACACGGACCTCAACAGAGCTTGTCCGAAAGATCCTTTCGCTCTTCCCCGCATCGACCAGATCATTGACTCGGTGGCGGGATGTGAACGATTGTGTTTTTTGGACGCCTACTCAGGATATCACCAGATCAAGATGGCCGTGGAGGATCAAGAGAAAACAGCTTTTATAACCCCCTTTGGGGCTTTTTGCTGTGTGTCCATGCCTTTTGGACTCAAGAGTGCGGGGGCGACTTATCAGCGCCGCATCCAGAATTGCCTCCGCAGCCAAATCGGTCGCAACGTCCACGCCTATGTCGACGATATTGTGATCAAAACCCGCCAGGGGGAGACGCTACTGGAGGATCTCAAGGAAACTTTCGATAATCTACGGGTATATCAGATGAAGCTAAATCCCACCAAGTGTATTTTTGGTGTTCCTGCAGGGAAATTGTTGGGCTTCCTGGTGTCTGAGCGTGGCATTGAAGCTAACCCGGACAAAATCGAAGCAGTTACATCCCTTGGAAGGCCGGCAAACGTTAATCAAGTTCAACGACTAGCGGGTCGCATTGCGGCTCTAAGTCGCTTCGTAAGTCGCCTGGGTGAAAAGGCGATTCCTCTTTATCAGTTACTAAAGAAATCTGACCGGTTTGTTTGGACAAATGAGGCAGATGAGGCGCTCGAAGCCTTGAAACGACAATTGGTTAACCCGCCGGTCCTGGCCGCCCCGACTGAGAAAGAGCCCATGCTTCTGTATATTGCGGCAAATTCCAAAGCAGTAAGTGTGGCAGTGGTCGTTGAAAGAAAGGAGGAAGGGAAGGAGTACCCAGTGCAACGCCTGGTGTATTTTATCAGCGAAGTGCTAACCCTTTCCAAGCAACGGTACCCACACTGGCAGAAGTTAGTGTATGGGATGTTTATGGCTAGTCGGAAACTTAAGCATTATTTCCAAGAACACCCTATCACAGTGGTTAGCTCTGCCCCCCTTGGGGACATCATCCAGAATCGGGAGGCAACAGGGCGGATTGCCAAGTGGGCGATTGAACTTGGTCCGCATCACGTGCAGTACACCCCCCGCACAGCCATCAAGTCTCAGGCCTTAGTTGATTTCGTCAATGACTGCACGGAGTTGCAGGCTTCGGAAGACAGGCCTTATTTTACTTACTGGACTATTTATTTTGATGCATCTAGACAGCTGGAAGGCTCGGGGGCTGGTGTGGTATTGGTATCCCCTCAAGGAGATAAATTCTGTTATGTCCTCCGACTATGTTTCCGTGCACTAACGATGCTGCGGAATACGAAGCTTTGCTTCACGGCTTGCGACTCGCCAATGAGATGAATCTAACGCGAGTCAGGTGTTTTGGCGACTCTGATTTGGTGGCGCAGCAAGTTTCGGGTACCTGGGATTCTCGGGACCCCATGATGGCGGCTTACAGAAGAGCTGTGTCTGACGTGGCGGGTCATTTTCATGGTTATCACGTTGACCACATTGATCGGCGCCTCAACGAGGCGGCTGACGCCCTTTCACGTCTTGGTTCCCAGCGAAAGCCAGTTCCTCCCAATGTTTTTCTGGATATTTTGCATAAACCATCCGTGATTTTACCATCGGAGGAGGAGTTGGCAATACCAGATCCTGAGTCTTAGCTCGTGGCGGCTCTCCACGTCACGCCGGATTGGGTTCTTCCCTATCTGGCTTATCTCGCCCGAGGCGAGTTACCAACAGACGAAGTTTCGGCCCGTCAAATCGTTCGGCGCAGCAAATCCATGGTGATCATCAATGGCGAGTTATATAAGCGGAGCACCTCTGGAGTTTTTCAACGATGCGTTTCCTCCGAAGAAGGATGCATAATCTTAAATGAAATTCATTCCGGAGACTGTGGGCATCATGTCGGGTCACGCTCTTTGGTGTCAAAAGCATTCCGTCATGGTTTCTTTTGGTTGACGGCTCATGCAGATGTAGAAGATATAGTTCGTCGGTGCGAGGGATGCCAGCGTTATGGACGACAGGCTCATGTGCCGGCTCAAGAATTAAGAATGATTCCCATCACTTGGCCTTTTGCGGTCTGGGGGTTAGACATGGTCGGCCCCTTTAAAATGTCATCCAACAAGAAAACCCATTTGCTGGTGGCGGTTGATAAGTTCACCAAGTGGATTGAGGCAGAACCTATTGGAGCTTGCGATGCGGAGACAACGGTCAAGTTCTTGAAGAAGCTGATCTTCCGGTTTGGATATCCACACAGTATCATTACTGATAATGGTACTAACCTGTCCCAAGGAGCGATGGAGGAGTTTTGCCGTCGAGAACATATCCGGCTTGATGTTCGTGCGGTCCCTCACCCACAATCTAATGGGCAGGAGGAACGGGCGAATCAGGAGATTTTACGAGGAATTAATCCCCGACTCATGGTTCCCCTGGAGAAAATCCCAGGATGTTGGGTCGAAGAATTGCCTTCAGTGCTGTGGAGTATCCGGACCACCCTGAACCGGTCCACGGGTTTCACCCCTTTCTTTTTGGTCTACGGAGCAGAAGCCGTTCTTCCTACTGACATAAGGCATGACTCACCTAGAGTCGCCGCATATGTGGAGCAAGACAATGAGCTGGCGCGTCAAGACTCCTTGGACGCCTTAGAGGAGGCACGTGACTTGGCTGTGACCCGTTCGGCCATCTATCAGCAGCATCTACGGCGTTATCACAACCGTCGGGTTAAGAGTCGGACCTTTCACGAAGGCGACTTAGTTCTTCGGTTGATACAAGATCGTGCTGGCATGCATAAGTTGTCGCCACCATGGGAAGGACCGTTCGTCGCCAGCAAGAATCTTCGCAACGGCTCTTATTATCTGGTGGATCTTCGGCCTAACCGGCCAACCACGGAGGCTGAGTCAACTCGCCCCTGGAATATTGCCCACTTGCGGCCTTATTACACTTGAGCTCTTAAGCTCTGCATTTTGTAAGTTTTTCAGTTTCATTATGAAGTAATAAAATTAAAATGCTCCCTGACTTGGGGGCTTCCTCATTGAGATCAATTTTGTCATCCTGTTGCGGCCTTATGAGCCGACGGAATTATTATCTTAGGGTGGCGCTTGAGCTTTCTGACTCGCCCCATCCTGTCGCAACTTTATGAGCCGACGAAACCATCATTTAGGGTGCGCGCTTGAGCTTTCTGACTCGCCCCATCCTGTCGCGATCTTATGAGCCGACGAAACCATCATTTAGGGTGCGCGCTTGAGCTTTCTGACTCGCCCCATCCTGTCGCGACCTTATGAGCCGACGAAACCATCATTTAGGGTGCGCGCTTGAGCTTTCTGACTCGCCCCATCCTGTCGCGACCTTATGAGCCGACGAAACCATCATTTAGGGTGTGTGCTTGAGCTTTCTGACTCGCCCCATCCTGTCGCGGCCTTATGAGCCGACGAAACTATCATTTAGGGTGCACGCTTGAGCTTTCTGACTCGCCCCATCCTGTCGCGACCTTATGAGCTGACGAAACCATCATTTAGGGTGTGTGCTTGAGCTTTCTTACTCGCCCCATCCTGTCGCGACCTTATGAGCCGACGAAACTATCATTTAGGGTGCGCGCTTGAGCTTTCTGACTCGCCCCATCCTGTCGCGACCTTATGAGCCGACGAAACCATCATTTAGGGTGTGTGCTTGAGCTTTCTGACTCGCCCCATCCTGTCGCGACCTTATGAGCCGACGAAACTATCATTTAGGGTGCGCGCTTGAGTTTTCTGACTCGCCCCATCCTGTCGCAACCTTATGAGCCGACGAAACCATCATCTAGGGTGGCGCTTGAGTTTTCTGACTCGCCCCATCCTGTCGCGACCTTATGAGCCGACGAAATTGCTATTTTTTATTTTCCTCCCTGGCACTGCCACAAGGTTTTCCAAACCTTTTTCCTCATTCATCTTAAAAATATTTGTTATCATTTATTTGATTTCACATATGTTTTTCAAGCTTAAAACAGGTTGATGATCAAAATCAATTCATCCATGGTGGATTAAGCATTATAAAGAATTTTCAAACGGCGGATCCAGTATTTCAAATCGCCTTAAGGGGACATAAGGATTCTTTTCGAAAGTATCACAAAAGCAGTACCCATTCCTAAGGGATACCTATTACATGGCTCTTAGGGCCAAATCAATGAAGTTTATTCTGCTGGCGCCCTTGGATCGTTTTGCTGCGAGCTTTGGCCGACCTCAATTTGCAAGTCGCCCAGTACCCAGTTGCACTTGGCCAGAGCTACGAAGTCATCCTCATCGGTCAGGATTGTTGAAAGATCTGCGTCCAAGTCAAAAGGGTTCTTGGGTCGCCGTGGAGTTAAGCTGGTCGTCACAAAGGTTGGCGGGTTGACCTTCTTGTTCTTGCTATCATAAGCAGCCTGATACTTTGATAAGTCCAGACTTGCAGCAAGTTGAGTCGTCGCCAGCCGGGAGTCCTTGACGACACGCTGATAGTCCTCTTCGACAAATTCTGACCCATCATCCTTGAGTTGAGGAAAGCCCGCTGCTACTTCTTCCGGGTTGATCTCTGGAGCATACGCTAAGCAGCGACTTAATGTAGTCAGCACTCCCTTCCGGGCGGCTGACCGTGTCAACTCGCCAATCTGGGGAGGAAGCGTGGATAGGCAGCCAAGCATCTTCTTTATGGAGGTTATAGGCTCCTTGGCGCCCATCGCTGCTTTAACAGTTAGTACACTGCCGGTATACAGCTGCTCTATCAGCGTGTAAATCGCCTTCAGCATCAGCACGCAATCATCCTGAAGATTGGCGGCTCTTGGACCTGTGCAAGGGGTAATGATAATCAGCGACTCAGGATAAAGAGTTATTGGTTTAAACAAAGATCAAAGTTTTGAGTATTTTACCAAAGACGGCTTGCGCCATGTTTGAGATATGACGTTTCAAGCCAGATAGCTCTTGTTGCACAGTAGCCAGCTTGGCCTCAGCTTTCTCTGCTCTTTTTGTTGCAGCATCTTGGTCAGCTTGAGTTTTTAAATCGGCTTTTAGTTTTTCCATCTCAGCTAAGACCAATTGATACTTCTCCTCTGACTTGGTTCGGGCATCTTGCTGATCAGATAAGTTTTTCTTTAAATCGTCAAGTGCTGATTTAGTCTGAATAAGAGTTTCCTGTTGAAGTACATGATAAGGGGCAAGTCTGAGAACTATTGCAAGCAATATCCCTGACACTTGGGGGCTAATGTATAATTTTTTCAGATAAAATTATACAGCATCAAAAAAAAATTCAGATAAAATTATACAGCATCAAAAAATTATACAGAATCAAGACCCGGCTCATCTTTTTACTAATGACCCGGCCCTTGGGGGTTACTGGTCGAAAGTTTTTCTAAATAATCAAGTCCCAGCTCATCTTTTTACTGATGACCCGGCCCTTGGGGGTTACTGGTAAAAAAAATTCTAACTCATCAAGACCCGGCTCATCTTTTTTACTGATGACTCGGCCCTTGGGGTTATTGGTCGAAAGTTTTTCTAAATAATGAAGTCCCGGCTCATCTTTTTACTGATGACCCGGCCCTTGGGGGTTAATGAGGATAATATAATATATAAACAAAGCTTACCTCATGTTTATTTTTTAGCATCCGGAGCAGGCTTTTCTCCATCTCATAACTCGCCTCCAGGCGACTTGCAAAACCAGAGCAGAGTTCTTTGAATTCCAGATGTTCATATTCAGAAAGCTTAGCCTTGGAGAGTTCAGACTCAGGAATGGTTTGGGAGGATGATGGCACATGCTTTGACAAAACCATTGTGGCCGGTTTAGAGAAGCCGGTACCAGTGATAACTATAGCATCCGGGTCTTCTGCTATTGTCAATGGACTTGGCAGCTTAGGGGCATCCATTGTGCCCTTGGGCGAGCTAGGAAGATCCATTTGATCCTCAGGCTCGTCTTGATCCGGGTTATCTTGGATCGGCACTGACTCTTTGATGGGCTCTGAAATTATGATAGGAGTTGACCCGCTAGTCTTCCTCTTCTTCGCGTGTGCCCTAAAACAGGGGAGAGGCGCATTAAAGAACTGAAAATTTATCACCCTTAGATTCAAAGTAAAATTATCAAAGGACTTACCCAGGGACTCGAATCATTGGCAGAAGTGTCGACATTACTGAGTCGCCAGATATAGGAGGAGAATTCTGCAAGAATTATACGTCAAAGATATAGGCGGGTTACAGATGTGATCCAAAGAAACATGAAGAAGTGTTGTTCATGGGTACCTCATTTGGTTTCCTCTTGTTCTTTGCTGGTAAGCCGGACACCAGATCACCGGAATGACTTCGGGTCTTCCGATTTGAAGTATGTTGTGCTTTCTTCAGTAGAAAATTTGGGTCCAAACAAGCATTTGGATGTGAGAAGGGAACTTTCCCACAAATTCGCGTGGCCGGCTTAGGTGGAGAAGGAGATGAATCGGAGGAAACAGAAATTACCTCTACAGAATCCTCCTGGCTTTCGTTGTCTTCATTCTATTCAAGAGAGGCAGAGACATAAATACAAAGTTAATAGTAGCGGATGGCGAGTGAAAAGAGGATAGGTTTTTACCTCTGAAGGTGCGTCGCCGACTTGAGATTCATCGGCTTCGGATGGCTCGGCCACAGCAGCTTTGCCCTTGCCCTTGGTTTTCTTTGGGGGCGGCTTAGCTTGCTTCATGGCTGGCCTTTTGGGTTTCTTGGACCAAAATTTATCACCTTTCTGGAATGGCATATGTTATAAAAGGCCACAATTCGAATGAAACATAAGAAGTAAAAACAAAAGGCGGGTTAAAATTGCTTACCTTGGGCGCCGGATTAATTTTGTAGAAGGGTTTGAGGCCGATTTGGCCGCATTTTCCCGCAGGCTCACCGGTCAGCTTCTTGATGATGGTGACAATATCCTTTTCCATTAAAGCCGTATGGAAATAACATTGAGGATGATCTAAGGTGCCATCAAATTCGCACATTAGCCCGTCCCGGCGATTCAAAGGGAGGATGCGCCATTCGACCCAGCAGCGGATTAAGTCGACCCCAGTAAGGCCGTTGTTTGTCAAAGGTCTTAACTCGGACAATACTGGGATAAAATCTCACTCCTCCTCTTTGGTGAGCTTGTCCGGAAGCTTGAAATTCGTTGGAAGGCGATCTTTCCTATAGCCCAGAAGTTTGTTTTCGCGTGCGGGCGAGGTCTCTTGACAATAGAACCAAGACTCGCCCCAGCCTTTGGGATGGCTTGGCATGGCGAGTGAGGGAAACGGGCTATCCCTGCGGCGCTGAACATTTACACCGCCCAGTTCCAGGCTGGGGCCATTGTGAAATTCCGTTTGGCGATTTAAGTGGAAAAGTACCAGAATAAGGGAACTGAGGGTTCCATCCGCAGGTAAGCCTCACAGAACACTTGGAACTGGCATAGGTTACTTATCGAATTAGGTCCTAGATCCTGGAGGCGGACGTTCATGAAAGCCATGGCGTCTCTAAGGAACTTTGATCCGGGCGGCTTAAAACCTCGCTCAAGGTGTTCGATGAAAACGACTATCTCCCCTTCTTTGGGGTTGGGGAGATCTTCTCCGAACCCGGTACGCCAACCGATAACATCTTGAGGGTCCAAATTGCCTGTTTTCACATTATCTGCTAGTATGGTATCGTCGACTTTGGTAGGGAGCCAGTCACTTTTGAAGACGGTGCCCATGCTACAAAGGAGTAAAGTATGGGTGAATTTACATGCTTGAACATCTACCGTAAGAGGTGAAATAAGTTCATTTGACTCGCCAAGTAATTTGTTCATGGACTGAGAAAAATCTTGACCCGCCATATAAAGATCCGGGTCGGGTTGCTATGGCGATTTACGAAGTTTGGCTACTCACGAGAGTTGTGTCTTAAAGCATCGGAGACATTTGTTCAAAATGGTGAAGTGGGAAGACTACAAACAGCTTTTACGCGATGAGCGGTAAACTATGGATCTACTGAACAGCCGAAAATACATGAGGAAAATGACTGATACGACAACTTACTACCAGGATAAGATTATGTTGTTCGTTTGATGAAATATTGCTCTAAGCACGCAAATCAAGGGCGGATAAGTGAAGGTATTTAGAGACATTAGCTATCTCGTCGTGATCAATACTAATCAATCAAGGATAGGTAACAGATACTTGTGAAGGCATCAAGAACGTGGCAATGATGAAACTTTGAAAAGGGATGGGGATCTGCTCTTAAATAAGGGGTGGCCTAACCTGATGGGTTCGGCCGGAAGTGGTCGACGGCGAAGAAGGCTTTTGGGGGAGCACGAAAGTCTCGGTCGGGCGGAGACCTCCGGCGGCGACGAAGTGCCTGGCAATGGCGAGGTGGTCGACGGCGGTGAGATGGTCGATGGCGGCGAGCAGCTCGGCCGCGGTAAAGTGCTTGACGGAGACAAGATCTGTGGGCGGCGCCAAAGCTTTCGGGCGACGACAGGAACTGCGGTCGGCGGCGAAGCTCTCGGAAGGCGATAAGGTTTCCTCACTGCGATAACGGGGAGGAGATTGACGAGACTGGTAGGTGGAATGCACCAGTCCTGTCCCCCCCACCTATTTAATAGGGCGGGCGCTGGAATCGAGGCGCCGTGAGCGGGAACCGCCGAAGGATAAAAAGATTCGCTATAATGGCGCTCCGAAAGTTTTGGGATAACAATACTAAAGGATCCGTTAGGATTACGTCGGTCTTCTCGGAATTCAAGGGACAAGAAGATGCCGACGAGAAATGGTTTGGCGATTTAAAGATCTTCCACGACAGATGGCGGGTTAAAGTTTCTGATGTATAAAGAAGGATAAAGGATGAATCGCCTTTAACTGAGCAAGAATATTGGCGTGAAGAGAATTCAAGTCAATCTGGGGGCTAATGTTGGGGATATTACCTGTTAATAACCCGCCCTAGTTGGGCCGGGTCACCGAATCAGGCGATTCATCTAAGCGTGGTTCGGGCCTTGGCCTGGCGAGGCCGAAAGTTGTGTGGCGGTTTACAATTTCCGGAAGGTCTCCAAGCTTTGGAAGATGGCGACTTGGAGATCGTAGAGGTCGCGATTTGTAGGAAGGAAAGTACCCTTGTAAACCCTAGGGATTCGACCTGTATATAAAGGCGAGTCCCAGGGAAGTAGAGTGCAGGTTAGAAATCATCGAGTGCTAGGTTTGGCGAGTTACACCCTCCTTGTAATCGAAACTACATCAATACAACTCAAAGCAGGACGTAGGCTTTTACCTCCTCACGAGGGGCCGAACCTGGGTAAATCGCCGTGTCTCTCCTGTTCAACCCCTTTGAGTCGCCACCAAGGTGCGATGGCTCTAGTACTAAGTCCTTTCACGAGGACATCTGCCGTGACAAAACCACGACAGTGCGCGTCCCTTCGCGTCATTCAAAACAGATTGTCCGACTGGACCCTTTCCAAAGATTACATGTAAATCATTGACCATATCAAGTATGTGATCACGAGTACAGAGGGCGGGCTTCTTCCGGTGATCTGCCTCACCTTTGAAATGCTTTCCTTTCTTTTGACTTTGATGGTTGGTCGGAAGAAATCGACGATGTCCCAGGTACACATTCTTCCTGCATTTTTCCAAATATATATTTTCGGTGTCATCTAAACAGTGCGTCCATGCGTGGTATCCCTTGTTTGTCTGTCCTGAAAGGTCACTGAGAGCAGGCCAATCATTGATGGTTACAAACAACAACGCATGTAGGTCAAATTCCTGTTGTTTGTGCTCATCCCACACACGTACACCTTTTCCATTCCACAACTATAATAGTTCTTCAACTAATGGCCTTAGGTACACATCAATGTCGTTGCCGGGTTGCTTAGGGCCTTGGATGAGCACTTGCATCATAATGAACTTCCGCTTCATGTACAACCAAGGAGGAAGGTTATAGATACATAAAGTCACGGGCCAGGTGCTATGATTGTTGCTCTGCTCTCGAAAAGGATTAATGCCATCTGCACTTAAACCAAAGCATATGTTCCTTGCGTCACGTGCAAAGTCCCCCCACCTTCTCCCGAGTTTTCTCCACTGCGACCCATCAGCGGGTGCTCTCAACTTCCCGTCTTTCTTATGGTCTTCCTTGTGCCATCACATCAACTTGGCGTGCTCTTTATTTCTGAACAAACGTTTCAACCATGGTATTATAGGAGCATACCACATCACCTTTGCAGGAACCCTCTTCTTGGGGCGCTGACCCTCAACATCACCAGGGTCATATTGTCTGATATTATACCGCAATGCACCGCATACCGGACATGCGTTCAAATCCTCGTACTCGCAGCGGTAGAGGATGCAGTCATTAGGGCATGGATGTATCTTCTACACCTCCAATCCTAGAGGGCAGAGAACCTTCTTTGCTTCGTACGTACTATCAGGCAATTCGTTATCCTTTGGAAGCTTCGTCTTCATTATTTTCAGTAGCTTCCCAAATCCCTTGTCAGATAAATCATTCTCTGCCTTCCATTGGAGCAATTCCAGTGTGGTATCGAGCTTTGTGTGGTCATCTTCGCAATTTGGGTACAACCCTTTTTTTTGATCCTCTAACGTGCGCTCGAACTTCAACTTCTCCCTTTCACTTTCGCATTATCTCTGTGCATCGACAATGATCCGGCGAAGATCATCGTCAGGCACATCGTCTGGTGCCTCTTGATCTTCAGCTTCCCCCGTTGCAGTATCACCATATTCATGGAACATAGGATCCGTATAGTTGTCATCATCCTCTTCTTCGTCATTGTCTTCCACCATAACCCTTCTTTCTCCGTGCTTAGTACAAACATAATAGTGGGGCATGAAACCCTTCTCATGCAGGTGGACGTAAAGGGTTTTTGCGGAAGAGTAATCCTTCATATTCTCACAGTTAACACATGGACAATACATAAAACCATTCTGTTTGGTTGCCTCGGCCACACCGAGAAAATTACGCAGGCTCGTAATGTACTCCGAAGTGCGTCGGTCATCGTACATCCATTGGTGGTTCATCTATATTATGAAATTAAGTATATTTAAAACCATTGCAGAACATCATGAATAGAGAAATGACCAAATTGATACAAATTCATCATCACATTAAAACAAAAGTACAGAAGTGATCAAATGTTATTACTGCAAAAATAAATACATAAAGTTCATATATAGTTCTCGTAAAACAACATGCAACTATGTAAAACATTTAAATGCAACAACAAATGTGATCAAAATCGCAACTAAGGTAACAATTGACCCAGCAGCATAATGATACTGTAACAGCCCGAGACCGATGCTCCAGAAGGTTCCCCTCTTATTTCGATGCCGCCGTGCGATTAGATTGTGTGTCGCATTCATCATCGCATCGTGCGCAACATCTGCACTTCATCGGCACTCCGTTTCCGTCAGTTTTCAAAACGTACATCCGTTAGTAGTTGTCGGTTCTCTCTGTTTTGTCGTTGACTGTTTTGAGACCAACCACACATGCACGCGCCTGCGACAATATTAAAATAATGTTTTTAAAAGTATGTTTAAAATATTCTCGGGGTGGGTTCAAACTTGGCGTACG
This sequence comes from Hordeum vulgare subsp. vulgare, assembly GCF_904849725.1. Taxonomy (NCBI): domain Eukaryota; kingdom Viridiplantae; phylum Streptophyta; class Magnoliopsida; order Poales; family Poaceae; genus Hordeum; species Hordeum vulgare. The sequence continues at coordinate 565,170,064 of NC_058522.1, read as the reverse complement.
GTCTTGTTTTAGTGTAGGTAGGCCGCGTGCCAAATTTCATCACAATCGGAGTTTGTTTGATAGCCGAACGATCGACCGTAGCGAGACCGTTGTTGGTTTATCGGCTCGCGTTTTTCGGTGTTTAAAAATCTCATTGTCGGGCCGCAAACCTCCCTCTCTTCTCCACCTAGCCTATTCTACACTACCCAAAAAATCCACCGAGCCTACCCCTTCATTTCGGACCGTTTGATCGAGATCCGACGGCCCGGAAACGGTGCAAAAACTGCTACCCTAGCCCCTTGTTTGTAAATACTCCCTCCGTCTCAAAATTCTTGTCTTACATTTTTTTAGTTATGAATGTATCTAGTCATGTTTTAGTATTTAGATACATTTATTTCTAAACAAACCTAAGACATGAATTTTGAGATGGAGGTAGTAGACACCTAAGCCCGCCTCTCCTCGAAATCTGTGCTAACCCTAACCCTAACGACAACTCTCTCCCACCTCGTCTCTCCTCCGAGCTGCCACGCCTGCTCAAGCCCGGATCGGGCCCGCCTGAGCCCATCCGGAGCCCAAGCCAGCCAACCGTGCCACTGCCCGAGCTCCCGAGCCCGTGCCTCGCTCCTTCACCCACATGCGCCCCATAGCCCCGTCGCCGGACAATCGTGCCGCCTGTGCTGGTCGCTGGAGCAGCTCGTCGGACTGCCTCCTGTCCCTCTCCTTCTCATGTCCTTCTTCTCCCTCCCCCTCTAACATATCTCCCCATAGGTAAGCTCCCCCTGGAGACCGAGGAGCTCGAGCCCCGATATCGGAGCCTGCCTCCAGCCGCCACCACCGAGGCCCAGCCTCGCCGGATCTCACTGGATCTGAAGCCGGCCGCGTCGGATGTGCCGCCTCCAAGCTCCGCCGTGGTGCCACTCTCCTCCAGGCCGTCCGGTCATTGCCTCGCCCCTCTGCATCGAGGATGAGTAACAGCGTCGGCCCCCGTTGACCGTCTGCCTCGCCCTGGAGTGCCAGGTGGGCCGGTCTAGCCACACGCTGGCACCGAGGCCCAGCTGCAGGCCAGCCTAGCCCCACGCTAGCACCGATGCCCAACTGCAAGCCAGCGAGGCCCAGCCGCAACCCCTCCTCTCTAGGTCGGCCCGATGGCCCGAGGTGAGGCCCCGTGCAGTCCTCTATATTGAGACCTTGGCGAGACTTAGTAATGTTGTGCCCATGCTCTGTTTCGGCCCATGGTACTTTTTGGCCCGAATAGGCTTTTTTGAGGTCGTGCGATTTTATCTATTTACGAGGGATTTCAGAAAAATGCATTATTTTAAAACGTCCGTAACTTTTCAACCGTGCGTTGGATCGGAATAGCTTATACATGTAGAACGTGTAGAATTTCACGTAGATAAATATTTTCCAACTCTTATGCATAATTAAAACTGTTAACCTTACTGTTTGCCTAGTTTTGCATGATGCCATGCTAAAACGGTTTAGTTCATAGTTAATTAATCGTAGCTCCGTTGGAGATGAGCCATATATGTAAATGGACTAGAACGACGAGTAGAATCACGTGAACTACTTTTTTTGCCGTTGAACAAACATAAAATGTGATTAGGACAAATCTGGCCAGATTTAGAATTTAACACATGGGGTCATTTCGGAGATGCTATACGTCGTTTCCGACCTCATTTAAAATACCTAGATAGGTAGTTTAATTATGCTTCACCTCTTGCCATGTTTAACAACATTTAATATCATCGTATACCTAAAAGGGAGTGAACTAAATGATTGAATGTGGAGTTTCATCAATATGCAACTCGTTGCATATTGAGCTTCACTTAATGTGTAGTGGTTGACTGTTGTAAATTGACATGCCATGCCTTACATAATTAAGATGGGCATGCATCATATTAGGTTATGCATCATGTCATGCATATGTGTGGTGAATAGCGTGTGTTGATTCTTGCTTCCTGTTTTCTTCTTCTCGATAGAGTTCCGCAAGCGTGTCGGAATGTGAGGATCCTTTCGATTACGTTGGTTCGCCTGCTTCACGGATTCATTCTTCTTGCAAACGGGATATCATGTAAGATGGCCATTTCCCTAGATACCATTACTATCAATGACATGCTAGTTGTTGGAAATATGCCCTAGAGGCAATAATAATATGGTTATTATCATATTTCCTTGTTCATGATAATCGTCTATTGTTCATACTATAATTGTATTAACAGGAAACAGTAATACATGTGTGAATAAATAGATCACAATGTGTCCCTAGCAAGACTCTAGTTGGCTAGCTTGTTGATCAATAGATGATCATGGTTTCCTGATCATGGACATTGGATGTCATTGATAACGGGATCACATCATTAGGAGAATGATGTGATGGACAAGACCCAATCCTAAGCATAACACTAGATCGTGTTGTTCGTATGCTAAAGCTTTTCTAATGTCAAGTATCTTTTCCTTCGACCGTGACATTGTGCAACTCCCGGATACCGTAGGAGTGCTTTGGGTGTATCAAACGTCACAACGTAACTGGGTGACTATAAAGGTGCACTACAGGTATTTCCGAAAGTATGATCTGTTGGGTTGGTACGAATTGAGATCGGGATTTGTCACCTCGTGTGACGGAGAGGTATCTCTGGGCCCACTCGGTAGAACATCATCATAATGAGCTCAATGTGCCTAAGGAGTTAGTCACGGGATGATGTACTACGGAACGAGTAAAGAGACTTGCCGGTAACGAGATCGAATAAGGTATAGGGATACCGACTACCGAATCTCGGGCAAGTTCTAGACCGATAGACAAAAGGAATTGTATACGGGATTGATTGAATCCTTGGCGTCGTGGTTCATCCGATGAGATCATTGTGGAACATGTGGGAGCCACCATGGGTATCCAGATCCCGCTGATGGTTATTGGCCGAAGAGGTGTCTCGGTCATGTCTGCATGCCTCCTGAAGCCGTAGGGTCTACACACTTAAGGTTCGATGACGCTAGGGTTATAGGGAATTGTTGTACGAGGTTACCGAAGGTTGTTCGGAGTCTCGGATGAGATCCCACACATGACTAGGAGCTCCGGAATGATCTGGAGGTAAGGATTAGTATATAGGTTGGATGGGTTTGGACGCCGGAAATGTTTCGGGCACCACCGACAAAGTGCTGGGACCACCGGAAGGGTTCCGGAGGTCCACCGGGAGGGGCCACTCACCCCAAAAGGTGGCATGGGCCAAAAGGTGGAAGGGAACCAGCCCAAAGTGGGCTGGTGCGCCTCCCACTAGGGGCCCAAGGCGCAAGGGTGAGGGAAGGGGGGGCAAACCCTAAGTCAGGTGGGCCTTAGGCCCACCAGGGGGTGCGCCACCCCCTCCTCCCCTCCTGGCCGTCACCTCCTAGCGCCATCTAGGGCTACCGCACCCCTTAGGTGTGGGAACCCTAAGGGGTGCGCCATCCTCCCCTACCCCCTATATATAGTGGGGGTTTTGGCCATAGGAGACACATCAATTTCTCTCTCTCTCGGCGCAACCCTGCCTCTCTTCTTCCTCCTCTCCCACGGTGCTTGGCGAAGCCCTGCCGGGAGACCTCATCGCTCCATCGCCACCACGCCGTCGTGCTGCCGGAGCTCTTCCCCAACCTCTCCCTCCTCCTTGCTGGATCAAGGTGCAGGAGACGTCACCGGGCTGCACGTGTGTTGAACGCGGAGGTGTCGTGGTTCGGCATTAGATCGGAATCACACCGCGATCTGAATCACAGCGAGTACGACTCCATCAACCGCGTTCTAGCAACGCTTCCGCTTAGCGATCTTCAAAGGTATGAAGATGCTCTCACACCTCTCTCGTTGTTGGTTTCTCCATAGGAAGATCTAAGTATGGCGTAGGAAAATTTTGAATTTTTGCTACGTTACCCAACACTAGTTGTATTGTTTCTTTTGCTATGTCTCGCTGCCTACCACGTGTTAAATATCAGCCTCCCAAGATTGCCATGAAAACATCTAATCTTTCCACTACCCAGCAAACTTTGTTTGGCTATGTTATTGCTTGCTCAGCCTTTTGATAGCTTGCTAGTTGGAGGTGCAGTTGCTTCCATGTGCCAACATGGGTTCCTTGTTGTATAATCATATTATTGTTAATTAATTAAATGCACTTATATACTTGGTACAAGGTGGAAGGCTCGGCTTTTCTAGCCTGGTGTTTTGTTCCACCTTTGTCGCCTTAGTTTTGGCTACTCGTGTTATATTCCATAATTGCACGCTTCTAAGACGATCGGGGTTGTTATGGGGACCCCCACTACTGGAAATCAGTTTTTTGCCGTCTGCCATATCTTTGTCGTCTGCTAGCTGATGGCAAAGAGTGTCTTTGCCGTCAGCTGCCACAAAGCAGACGACACAGAACTGGCTGATGGCATAGAATGTCTTTGCCATCAGTCACATCTTTGCCGTCAGCTGCAGACGGCAAAGAGTCGCACAACAGACGACAAATATTTAGGTGGGGCCCACCTGACCGCGGGGACGTTAGGTCAAACTGGAGTCCCTTCTTTGCCGTCTGCTAGCGGACGACAAAGAGTCCATAGGCACACGGCAAAGAGTCTAGACTCTTTGCCGTCCGCCGGCAGACGACAAAGAGCTAACTCCGTGTGTAACGGCTCCACCCCGCCCCTCTCTCTCTCACCCACTGTGTAACGGCTCCACACCCCGCCCTATCTCTCTGCCACTCCTCTCCCCGACGCCCACTACCGCCACCACCGTCGCGCCGCCGCCCCTGTCGCCCCCGGCGCCACCCTGGTGCCTCATAGCCCCGCCGCCGCCGCCCCACCGCCCTCGTCGCCGCCCCGGTGCCCTAGAGCCCCCTGGCGCAGTTGCCCCACCTCTCCCCGATGCCCACCTGAGCCACCACCATCGAGCCGCCGCCCCTGGCGCCCCCGGCGCCGCCCTGCCACCCCCAACACCCCGGCCCCGCCACCCACGACGCCATAGCCGCCCCTCCCGGTGAGCCCCCACACCCCCACCCCCCCGCACGGGAAAGTTGATTTTTTATTGTTTGGTATTTAGTTTTTTGGAATTAGATTATAACTACAAAGTTGATTTTTTATTGTTGTTGTAGTAGTTGTTCTTGTTATTGTAGTATTTGTAGTTGTTGTTGTTATTGTAGTTGTTGTAGTAGTTGTTATTGAATTATTGTAGTTGTTGTAGTAGTCGGTGTACCGGTTGATGAGCCCTGTATTCTTAGCTTTTCATATAAAGACCATTTGCCACTAGTTAGTTAGCTTAATAGAAAGAAGAGGAAGAAGAAGGGAAGAAGATAAGAAGAGAACAAGAGAAGAAGAAAAAAATAAGAAGGACAAGAAGAGAAAAAAAGAATAAGTAGAAGAAGAGGATAAAGAAAAATAGAAATAGAAATAAGAGGAGGAAGAAGAAAAAGAAGAAGAAGAGGAGAAGAGGAGAAGAAAGAGGAAAAATGAAAAGAAGAAGAAGAGAAGAAGAAGGAGAAGGAGGAGGAGGAGAAGGAGCCCTCCTTCTTCTCCTTCTTCTCCTTCTTCTCTCCTCCTTCTTATTTTTTAGCTTGTTTAGCTAATTATCCTCCAAAATGACATAATAAGCTAAAAACCTTGGTTAGCTCATGAATATTATATTCTTAACTTGTTTTCCTCTAAAATGACATAATTAGACATAATTAGAATATTTGTGTTGATCGGGTGGATTTACATGTCATAGTTGTCTCGTCGGTGTGAGGTCTGCCGTGCGAAGACATCCCCGTGCGTTGTACGAGCTCCGCCCCTGCATTCGTGGGTCAGTACAAATTTCATCTCCTCCTCGCCCCTTCATTTAATGTGGCTCGGTTTCCGGATGAAACTTTCTAGATTTAGATAATTAAATTAATTTATCAGTATGCGTGACCAGTATGCGTCTCCTGTTCGAAGGGCGACATATATAAATATGCATGTCTTTGCATATTTATAACCGCCATCCTTTCGAATTGTCCAACATTATCCATGGACAGCCCGAGTATGTGTAGATTGGGTTCGTTTTCCCGTATGTTGTGCTCTGGATCCGATGCGGAATTTCGTCAGTGCCTCCCTGTTGTTCTCCGGATGCACATCCTCTCTGTTTATTGCGGAGACATGTATCAGGAGAACAGCGGGGAGGTGCTGCCGAAATTTTGCGTTGGATCCGGAGGAGAGCATGGGAAAACGAACCCAATCTACACATACTCGGGTGGGATTAGGACCTATCTTTACCTATTAGCGTGTAGGTTGCCTGGACGTAATAAAAATGGCAAACCTGATTAACCGATGAATATAAATGCTAAATTATATATTAATATATTTCTTCTGTCTTTACTAGCTAGGCAAGATGAGTGATCATGCGTGGATGTATACCGGTCACCCTAGTCAAAAAGAGATGACGAAAGAATGGTTTGTAAAAACAAACTAATTTATGAAAGCCGCATTCGCAAATGGCAAGGAAAGAAACTATTGCCCCTGTCCTGGATGCGACAACTATAAAAAGACGACAGAGGTTGTAATGATTAAACACCTGCAGAGGAGGGGTTTTAAGCCTAATTATACGGTGTGGACATTTCATGGTGAGTCTATACAACGCACAAGAGCTGAGGTGCTCCGTCGTCGCACCGACGAGCATGGTACCGGGATCGAAGACATGGTGCAATACTTTGATGTTGCTCGGGATTCGGAAGATGAGATGAAGGAATCTACAAAGGCCTTTTATGAAATGTTGGAGTCTTCAAAACGTCCTCTCCATGAGCACACTGAGCTCTGTCAGCTGGATGCAATTGCACAAGCAATGGCTCTGAAGGCTCAGTTCAACTTGGGAAGAGAATGCTACGACGCGATGATGACACTATTTGGACGCTTCCTACCCAAAGGCCATGTCATGCCTGCAAATCCTGTACCAGTCGGACAAAATACTTCGTGTACTTAAGATGCCCTATGAGAAGATAGATGCATGTGAGAAAGGATGTGTCTTATTTAGGAAGGAGTATGCACACTTGGACTATTGTCCCAATTGCGAGTCTTGCAGGTATCTTGTGGTAGACAACGGTATGGGTGAGAAGAGGCAAACCAAAATCGCAGTTAGTGTTCTTCGGTATATGCCAATCGTACCAAGACTTCAACGTCTTTTCATGGTCGAAGAGACAGCCAGACAGATGACATGGCACAAATTGGGCAAAAGAGCCAAACTAGATGCGGATGGGAATAAGATGGTGGTACACACATCGGATGGGGAAGCGTGGAAACATTTCGATGGATTGCATCAGGATAAAGCGGCAGATCCAACGAATCCTCGAGTCTGCATCGCCACGGATGGTTTTAATCCCTTCGGCATGACGGCAACCAAATATAGTTGTTGGCATGTATTTGTCATTCCACTCAATCTCGCCCCCCCGGACAGATTGTGCAAAGAAAGAACATATTTCTGACGTTGATAATTCTAGGGCCCAATTATCCGGGGAAGAATATGAATGTGTACCTGCAGCCGCTTAAGGATGAATTGGAAGAAGCTTGGGATAATGGGGTCAAGACATACAATGCCGCTTGAAAACAAAACTTCAAAATGCATGTGTGGTACATGTACTCTATGCATGACTTGCCGGCGTATGCACTATTCTCTGGATGGTCTGTGCATGGAAGGTTCCCGTGTCCCCAATGCAAGGCAGCTCTTCAGTTTCATTGGTTGCAAGAGGGTCGGAAGTATTCTTGCTTTGACTTCCATAGACACTTCCTGGATCCTGACCATCAGTTCAGAAAAGACAAGATGAACTTTACCAAAGGTAAAGTTGTCAAAAACTTGGCACCACGTGCGTTGACAGGCCAACAGATCCTGGATCAGTTAAACGCCCTCGAGCCTGATCCAGAGCGTCCAGGGTATTTCAAGGGGTATAATTCAAAACACGCCTGGACTCACAAGCCATGCTTCTGGGATCTGCCTTACTTCAAAGAACTCCTTCTTCCACACAATATCGACATGATGCACACTGAAAAGAATATCGGAGAGGCTATTTTTGGTACATTATTTGACATAGATGGGAAGACAAAGGATAATACTAAGGCTAGAGTCGATCAAGAGACACTATGTCATAGACCGTTACAAAACATGCGAGAAGGCAAAGGAAAGCAGAAGTGGTCGAAGCCAAAGGCCTGGTTCAATCTTGGAAGGACAGCTATGAGGGAAATTATCTTGTGGGTCAAAATGCACTTGATATTCCCCGATGGGTATGAAGCGAATCTAAAGAGGGGAGCAAGTCTTGCAAAATTAAAATCTTTGGTCTCAAGAGTCATGATTGGCACATATGGCTTGAGCGGGTAATGTCGGTGATGTTACGTGGCTTTATTCGTGAGGATGAATGGCTAGTACTCGCGGAGCTGAGCTATTTCTTCCGTGTTCTTTGTGCGAAAGAATTGTCGCCTGGTGTGGTAGAAGACATGGAGGAGTTTGCACCAGAGTTGTTGTGCAAGTTAGAGAAGATCTTTCCACCGGGCTTCTTTAATCCAATGCAGCATTTGATTTTACATCTACCGACCGAGGCAAGATTGGGTGGGCCCGTGCAAGATCGTTTGTGCTATGCAACTGAGAGGATACAGAAGACCCTTCGAGCTAAATGTAAAAATAAGCGTAGAATTGAAGCATCAATGGCTGAGGCATTCATTACTGAGGAGGTGGCAAACTTTGTGACAGCACATTACGAAGCCAAAAATCAAAATTTGCATAATCCAAACCCTCGACACAATGATGCAGACCCTAAAAAAGGTGGGTCCAACCTCAGCCTATTCAAAGGGAAGCTTGCACCAGCCGGTGCTTCGAAACCAATAACGTTGGATGTCGAAGAATGGCGGAACATTTCGTTGTATATCTTCAACAACCTAATAGAAGTGCGGTCGTACATCGAGTGAGTTCTCGGCACATTTTCCCGTAACTTCTAATTCCTTTGAACTGCTCTTATTCCCAGATATTTCAAACAGCCGTTACATCGCCAAATTCTCGGATGGAGCGGTGATCGAAAATGATTCCGTCGAAGAGTATGAGCTTCTGTCAAAGACACGAGGCGGCTATCCCGGTTTCATCTCTTGGTTCAAACAAACGGTAATTATCAATAATGGACCATTTCATTTCTTGGTCTAACTTGTGGCTAATGCAACAATCGTTCGTATTAAACTTGTAGGCTAAGTCAGAGTCTATGGACGCTGAATTGAGACAAGTCGCTAATGGTTTTGACTATAAGGTCCGTTCATTTGAGAAATACAACATCAACGGGTATCTCTTTCGTACCTTTGGCAAAGAGCTATCTATGCCCGACCGGAAATCTACAAATTGGTGTATCTCTTCTATCGGCAAAGGTGTTATCGAGTATTATGGAAGAGTTGAAGCAATTTATGAACTTCAATTCTATGGTGAAAACCCACCGAACGTCGTAGTCTTCAAATGTTATTGGTTCCAGCCGAAGGAGACTAGAAGGACTCATGAACATATAGGACTAGTCGAAATCAATCCAAACACCCATTTAGATGTTCCCGATGTCTATATTACGGCTCAACAGGCGGCCCAAGTTTTCTATCTACCGTGCGCATGCCAAACGGATAAGAATCTGGAAGGTTGGTATGTTGTTTATGAAGTGCCGCCACATGTCAGACCACCTCTCCCAAATGAACAGGATTATGAACCTCACATTAACCCAGACACATATGATGGAGAATTCTTCCAAGAAACGTTTCAAGAACCGTCGTGCTTCACCCAAGAACATGGAAGTAGATAGCGACAATGAATCCGACTCCACCCCTGAGCCGGAACCAGAAGACCTGGAACTCGTAGAGGTTACTGATGCGGATGACCTGTCAATGCTTCAACGATTAAAGAAAGGCCTTTCACAACTTCACGTCGTTGAACCCGATGAGCACGTCATTCATGAAGACATGCTTGATAGTGATGATGATGATGCATTTATTGATGATGATTATTAGTTTGTAAGATTCACAACTTAAATTATATATATTTTAATCTTCATTATTCATGTACATATTATTATTCATGTCAGTTATTCAATTTTTTTATGTTGTACTAATTTCTTTTAATCTTTATCATGGCAGGTCACCAGGTGTTGAAAGATGGTGGGCGTTGGTACAGATCACTCGACGGGTTCTTCCGAGGCGCCCTGCACGAGGGGTGGTACTTCCCTTCCACCCCTATCTCTCCGTAGAGCCTTGGCAGACAGTTTGTCGACACCACCCGTGGGTTCTTCTTCGTCGGCGGCATTGCCCACTGGGAGAGGTGCTGGTCGGGTTGGGAAGAAGGGGAAGAGTACAGGGAGAGGTGGTGGCCGCGGAAGATCCAGGAGGACTGTTGAGCCGTCCTCGCCACCACCACCAGCTCATTCACCCGAGCATAGGACTATTATGGTCGACCCGTTTGCGGAGGAGGCTATGGGGACTCCGGTCCAGGAGCCTGGTGTTCACGGGCATTCGTCCCATGAGACTCCAGTCCAGGATCAGCCTCGGGTTGAGGTGCATTCGGCCCGCGAGACTACGGTTCCGGAGGCTTCACCCGACGTGGAGAGGCCCGGATGGGATGCCTGGCCGGATCGGACCGAGTTGCCGAATTGGACCGAGGGTCCGGGTGGCTCAGGGGGCGGGGATGGCGGGGATGAGTTTACGGATAGTGAGGGCGATGTGCAGGTGGACGGGGCCACTGTGTACAAGCGTGGTAGTACACATCTCCCGGTCGTGCCGGCTACCTCCGAGCAGAGGCCGGTGATTAAACCTGAAGGAGATAGGTAAGTACATTTACTCTTTTTTTAGCTTTTGCCTTCAAGTTTGTTCAAATATTTAATGCATTAACCTTATCATATTGCAGGGGATGGGCACACCCTCGTGGAGTCCGTAGGCCGAACTCCGTCCTTGGTGTGCTTTGCCGGACAAATTTCCCGGGGTTTGTCACGTTGCCTAGTGAGGGTCAAGTTCCTACACTAGGATTTTCCTGGGAGCACTACCAGACTGCGCAGGCCCCGCCGGAGGAGATTATAGATGGTGTCTTGTGCCACACGAGGGCCGAGATGGTGATCAAGAGCTTTTGGGTAAATTATCCTTTTACACAATCTAAAATTAACAATATAGCTAATTATTGTACTAATCGGTGTTTTCACGTTTGATTGCAGACCTTCTATAGGTGTGAGGATGGATATGAGGAGGAGGCGGCCAAGGTTCTCGAGGCCGAGTGTAGGCGGTTACTACAGAACTTACGCCACGAGGCTCGGCCGCAGGCTATTCGAGACTACTACGCCACGCGTGGTATTAAGAAGCAGAAGAAGGATTGCCGCGGAAAGTTTCTGAAGAAGGAGCAATACATGAAGGTAATTACCTATTCTTAAGTCCTTCTACGTAGTTTTCTTGATTTCATTCATAGGCGTAGCGCTCAAAATTCTTTCTAATAACTTACAGGTGCCCCCGAGATGGTGTGCGGATAAGATGGATTGTTGGGAGGCGTTGGTTGATGAGTGGTGCACAGGCAGCTGGCGAGCTGTCCACGACAATGCGAAGGATCGGCGTAGCTAAATGGTTGGTGTGCCACACCATCAAGGCAATGCCAACTTACTTCAGTTCGGACGAAACTGGGTATGTGATTTGCTTCATGATTCATGCAATTCATTCTTCATGCTAATATTTTGTTCCTCTCTTTTAGGCGCATCACAATAAGACGGAGATGCCACACTTGTACGACCTTTATGGCATGGCCCATACTGCCTCATACAAGAAGGCGAAGGCATTCTCTGAGTCTGACCTGGATGATCCAAATAAGTTCACCAACATATCATCCCACCACAAGCTCGTGACATACAGGGACACGGGGAAGGCTACGAAAGGAGATGACTTTAACCCGAGCCAGGAACCTTTGGATCCAAAGCTGGTGATGATATCTGGTGGCGGGAGGCCCCATGGCTCGATAGCCATTGGAGATGGGATAATACGTTGTCCACTCACTCTCCCGGAGATCAAGGCGCGCCAGTCGAGCAGCTGTCCTGAGATAACGCGTCGTCCACGGCTAGTCGATCTTACCATCGAGGTTAGTTGTACGGACTAAGAAAACTTTCATCCATTTCATTATGTGTGTCACCATAGATCATTACTGTGGTAACGAGGAATGGTGTTTCAGGCTGCTCTTCAGAAAGAGAGAGCGCCAAACCAGGCTGCTCTTGAGAAAGAGAGATTGGCAAGCCAGGCTGCTCTTCAGGCTGCTCTTGATGAGAGGGACCAGACCACGACACGATTGATTGAGGAGGAGAGGGCCCAGAATGAGGCAGGTCAACGGGCCCTGTACGAGCTTTTTGTGGTAAGTTTTTTTTTCACATTAGCCAAATCATGTGTGTAATGTCTGTTTCATTACTAACTAATACGACCCACTCTTCAGGGTCTGTGCGAGAAGAGCGGTCAAGTCCCTCCGCCGATGCCCGTCTTCTCTTCGATTGGCACGGTGAGTTTCATTATAAACTAGTATTAATAATTGAGTGTCATCATGCTAACTCAGACATTGCAAAATATCTTTTCTGCAGAATAACTCCCGAGCTGCATCGCACGACCCTTCTCCAGGTGTTTCTCCTCCTTGATGACCACTACGGTAAGTTTCTCTTCTCCTCTTTCATATTCTCCTTGCCTCAATTTCCCCAACAATGACATAATTAGCCCATTTAGCTCCAAAATGCCATAATAACCTCAAAATGGCGTAAGAACCTCGGTTAGCTCATTAATATTATATATATTAATGAAAAGGAAGAACAAAAAGAAGAAGAGAAGGAGAAGGAGAAGAAGGAGGAGGAGAAGAAGAAGAGAAGAAGGAGAAGGAGGAGGAGGAGGAGGAAGAGAAGGCCAAGGACCTTCTAGTCCTTCTTCTCCTCCTCCTCCTTCTTCTTTATTTCTTCTTCTTCTTCTCCTCCTCCTCTTTCTTCTCCTCTTTCATATTCTCCTTGCCTTAATTTCCCCAACAATGACATAATTATCCCATTTAGCTCCAAAAAGACATTATAAGCTCAAAATGGCATAAGAACCTTGGTTAGCTCATTAATATTATATACTTAGCTTGTTTTCCTCTATAATGACATAATTAGCCCATTTAGCTCCAAAAAGACATAGTTAGCTAATTTAGCTCCAAGAAGAGGAGAAGAGGAGAAATGAAAAGAAGGAAGAAGAAGAAGAAGAGAAGAAGAAGAGAAGGAGAAGGAGAAGAAGAAGAAGGAGGAGGAGAAGAAGAGAAGTAGAAGGAGAAGGAGGAGAAGAAGGAGAAGGAGCCCTCCTTCTTCTCCTTCTTCTTCTCTCCTCCTCCTTCTCCTTCTTCTTCTCTTCTTCTTTTTTCTTCTTCTCCTCCTCCTTCTCCTTCTCCTTCCCCTCCTCCTCCTCCTCCTTCTTGTTTTTCTTCTCCTTTTTCTCTTCTTGCTTCTTCTCTTTCTTCTTCAATTTAGCTTATTTGTCATATGTATGTTGTTGTTGTTGTTCTTTTTCTGACTTTCTTATTCCCATTTTGTAGATTGGATGTACTACATGCATGGAAGCTGGCATTGATGGAGTGCTTTAGTTCTAGTTTTCGTTTGAGTTGATGAACAATGTGGAATTATATGTATATGTATATATGGATGAACAGTATATGTGGTACTATATGTATATGTATATATATGGATGAAACTTTGTGCTATGAATATGTGTTGTGACCTATATATGTGCTATGAATTATATGTGCTATGTATATGTATATGTGTTGTGACCTATATATGTGCTATGTATATGTATATGTGCTGTGAAATAAAAAAAAAACTGTGACAATATGGCCTCTTTGCCGTCTGCCAGCTGATGGCAAAGGCCTTTGCCATCAGCTCACCGACGGCAAAGGTGCCACGTGGCGCCCAGCTGTGCAACCTGGGCAGCAACAGCTGGCCATATAGTCTCTTTGCCGTCTGCTTCCTTAGGGGGGCAGACGGCAAAGAAGAGGGCACAGAGGAGCGGGAGGAGGGGTAGGCAGACGACAAAGAGTGGAGGGGGGAGGAGGTGGAGGCAGACGGCAAAGAGTGGAGGGGGGGAGGAGGTGGCGGCAGATGGCAAAGAAGAGGGAGAGGCAGACGGCAAAGCCTCCGTTAGCCCCTAACGGAGGCAACGCCTGTCGGTTGCCGTCTCGACCTCTTTGCCGACTGATCTTATGGAAAGCTGACGGCAAAGCTCTTTGTCGTCCGCTTCGGTGAGGCTGACGGCAAAGAAGCTACAATGTCGTCGTAGGCTGACGCAGAATTTTTGCCAACAGGAGTTTTCTTTACCGTCTGTGTATTACTCTTTGCCGTCGGTGGATTACTCTTTGCCGTCTGTGATGGCAGACGGCAAAGAAGCTAATTCCTGTAGTGCCCCTTGATAATTCGTCTTAGTTTAAGACTGGTCTGGCAAGGCCCAACTTTGGTACTATTTTCCTAATAACTAATGAACCACATAGGGAGTAATTAACCCGAGGAATTTAATCAACAACCCACGCCAGTGCTATTCATGAGTGTTGGTCCACCCACCTAGCAGTCGGCGGTGCCACCTTGGGGCAACTCGAGGCGTCTGGCTATCGTCCACTTTGCATAGACGGTTGATGCCCGTAGATAGAGAGCGCGTGGATCTAGATGCGGATCTGGCTCACCGGGTGGCCTTGCTGGACTTGTTTTATCTTATACGATATATCTTGTGCATCGGGATTCCGGTGATGCTTTGGGTTATCTCAGACTTGAGGCTTTCCACTAAGTAATTCGAGGAGATCACGAGTTTCGCCATCGAGGCTTTCTATGCGGCTTGTGGTAATTTCTGATGTACTAGTTAAATCTTTTGGAAAGTCGTGCCCGCGGTTATGTGGAAACGTGGAAACTTTGTTTAACATCCGTTTCTAGACAATCCAAAGTAAACTTAATTAAAGTATGCCAACTGTGTGCGTAACCGTGACTGACTCTTTCGTGAGCTCCTTCTTCGATTGAGGACACGGTGGGGTTATGTCTGACATAAGTAGGTGTTCAGGATCATTCTTTTGATCATCATCAATTCACGTTTTTTATGCGTAGATATTCCCCCTCTTTTGTTCTTGTACACGTAAGTTAGCCACCTCAATTAAATGCTTAATCCCTTGCTGCAGCCTCACCACTTAATCATACCTCACCCATTAAGCTTTGCTAGTCTTGATACCTTTGGAAGTGAGATTTTTGAGTCCCATGTGGCTCACAGCTTACTACAACACCAGTTGCAGGTACAGGTAAAAGGTTACTTTGATGTGAGCGTGCTGATTGTGCTTTTGGAGTTTCTTCTTCTTCTTCTTCATCGATCTAGGATGGGCTCCAGGCCAGCAGCCTGGGATAGCAAGGATGGACGTCATTCTTTTATGTTTGTTTTTTTCCGTATTTTGTGGCGAGGACCCTGGGATAGCAAGGATGGATGGACCCTTCTCTTCTTCATGATGATTGATTATGGTATTGTGTTGATGTGACTGTGATGTAGCTTGTGGCGAGTGTAAGCCAATTCCATATACTCATCTATTCTGTACTTGTACTTGTAACGATATCCATTCTTGTGAAATGACGAGATGCGCTTCTATCCCTCTCGAGGCCCTCGTGCCAAATAAGGATAGGATCACACCTTGGACGTTATAGATACCAAGCCTCTTTATCAATGGCATATTTTCTCATATTCCTAATCTTCAAGCGCATTGCATCCATCTTCAATCGCATTGCATCCCTCAAGTAAGTTGTCATCGGTGCAAGCAATAAAAATTGCTCTTTAAATGTGTGAGATTTATTAGTGTGAGGAAAATAAAATTTATACAAACTTGTGATATAGAAGAAATAAAATGACACACTACATAATAAATTTCTTTATCACAAGGGGCAATATAAAGTGACGTTCTTTTGCATTAAGGGATTGTGCATCCAACCATAAAAGTGCATTACAACCTCTGGTTCCCTCTGCGAAGGGCATATCTGTTACCTTTACTTTCTAGTACTTACCTTTATGTAAGAGTCGTGGTGGTCTTCACCATTTCCTTTATTTCGCCTTTATCTTTTGGCAAGCGTCATGTGTTGGGGAATGATCTAGATAACTACATCCACTCGGATGTGGGTGATCATGAGTTATTATTGTTGACATTACCCTTGAGGTAAATAGTTGGGAGGCAAAACTATAAGCCCCTATCTTTCTCTGTGTCCGATTGATGTTGTGGCCTCATAGGTACCGCGTGAGTGTTAGCAATTATGAAAGACTATAAGATGATTGAGTATGTGGATTTGCTTTGCAAGCTCTTATATTGACTCTTTCCTACGTTGCGATATATTCGAGTTGCTTCAATGACTGAAATCATAGTTTGTTAGCTCTCAATAGAGTTCTTGATTCATATTTTACTCTGTGAATGTATTATTACTCTAGCATAAGAAATTATATGTCAATATGTGTTGTTGTTCTAAAGATAACCATGATGCCTTCATGTCTGTATTTTATTTTTTCGACACCTCTATCTCTAAACATGTGGGCATATTTATTGATCTCGGCTTTCGCTTGAGGACAAGCGAGGTCTAAGCTTGGGGAGTTGATACATCCATTTTGCATCATGCTTTGATGTCGATATTTATTTCATTATGGGCTGTTGATACACATTATGGTATAATACTTATGCCTTTTCTCTCTTATTTTACAAAGATTACATGAAGAGGGAGAATGCCGACAGCTGAAATTCTGGACTTGAAAAGGAGCAAATCTGAGAGACCTATTCCGCAGAACTCCAAAAGTCCTGAAAAGTTATGGAGAATTGTTTTGGAATATATAAAAATATTGGGCGAAATAAATACCAGAGGGGACCCACCAGGAGGTCATAAGCCAGGGGGCGCGACCTATCCCCCTAGCCGCACCCTGCAGGCTTGTGGGCCCCTGGCAGGCCTACGGTGCCCATGTTCTGCTATATGAAGGGTTTTGACCTGGAAAAAATCATATCAGAGCTTTCGAGATGAAGCGCCGCCGTCTCGAAGCAGAACTTCGACAGAACCAATCCAGAGCTCCGGCGAAGCTATTCCGCCGGGGAAACTTCCCTCCCGAAGGGGAAAATCGAAGCCATCGTCATCACAAACGATCCTCTCATCGAGAAGGGGTCAATCTCCATCAACATATTCATCGGCACCATCTCCTCTCGAAACCCTAGTTCATCTCTTGTATCCAATGTTTGTCTCAAAACCTCAGATTGGTACTTGTGGGTTGATAGTAGTGTTGATTACTCCTTGTAGTTGATGCTAGTTAGTCTATTTGGTGGAAGATTATATGTTCATATCCTTAATGATTATTAATACTCCTCTGATTATGAACATGAATATGCTTTGTGAGTAGTTACATTTGTTCCTGAGGACACGGGATAAGTCTTGTTATAAGTAATCATGTGAATTTGGTATTCGTTCGATATTTTGATGAGATGTATGATGTCTCTCCTCTAGTGGTGTCATGTGAACGTCGACTACATGACACTTCACCATTATTTGGGCCTAGGGAAGGCATTGGGAAGTAATAAGTAGATTATGGGCTGCTAGAGTGACAGAAGCTTAAACCCTAGTTTATGCGTTGCTTCGTGAGGGGTTGATTTGGATCCATATGTTTCATGATATGGTTAGGTTTACCTTAATTCTTCTTTCGTAGTTACGGATGCTTGCGAGAGAGGTTAATCATAAGTGGGATGTTTGTCCAAGTAAGGGTAGCACCCAAGCATCGGTCCACACACATACCAAATTCTCAAAGTTACGGACGTGAACCATATGAGCATGATGAAAACTAGCTTGACAGAAATTCCCCTGTGTCCTCGGGAGCACTTTGCTTTATATAAGAGTTTGTCCATGCTTGTACTTTGCTACAAAAAGGATTGGGCCACCTTGCTGCACCTTTGTTACATTTTTTACTTGTTACCCGTTACAAATTACTTTTTAACAAAACTATCTGTAACCGATAATTTTAGTGCTTGCATAGAATACCTTACTCAAAACCGCTTGTCATTTCCTTGTGCTCCTCGTTGGGTTCGACACTCTTACTTATCGAAAGGTCTACGATAGATCCCCTACACTTGTGGGTCATCAAGGGTATGTGCTAGTACCTATGTGTTCAATCTCTCTCCCTCGTGTTCTTGAGATGGCACAATCTTGATGTATCACGAGCTTTATTAATATAGATGAATCATATGGAGTTTTCCCCTCTCTATCTTCTTGTGATGAATTGAGTTTTTCCTTTGAAGTTTGTTATCGGATTGAGTCTTTAAGGATTTGAGAACACCTGATGTATGTCTTGCGATGGGATATCTGTGGTGACAATGGGATGTTCTATTGATCCCCTTGATGTATGTTTTGGTGGTCAACTTGCAGGTTCCGTGACCTTCGGAATCTATGCATAGGGGTTGGCACATGTTTTCGTCTTGACTTTTCGGTAGAAACTTTGGGGCACTCTTTGAAGTTCTTTGTGTTGGATTTAACATGATGAATCTGAAATTATGTGATGCATACCGTATAATCATGCCCATGGGTACTTGTGGTGACATTGGAGTATCTAGGTGACATTAGGGTTTTGGTTGATGTGTATCTTAAGGTGTTATTTTAGTACAAACTCTAGGGCTGTTCGTGACACTTATAGGGATAGCTCATAAGATTGATCAGAAAAGATAACTTTGAGGTGGTTTCGTACCCTAAAATAATTTCTTCGTTTGTTCTCCGCTATTTGTGACTTTGGAGTGAACTCTTTGTCGCACGTGAGGGATTTATATATGATTCAACTATGTTGGTATTGTTGAGAGAACTTGCACTAGTGAAAGTATGGACCCTAGGCCTTGTTTCCAAGCATTTATACAACATTTTGCTCGTTGTTCACTATTTGTTACCTTGTTGTTTTTATATTTTCAGATCACAAAAACATATATCTACCATCCATATTACACTTGTATCACCATCTCTTCGCCGAACTAGTGCACCTATACAATTTACCATTGTATTGGGTGTGTCGGGGACACAAGAGACTCTTTGTTATTTGATTGCGGGGTTGCTTGAGAGAGACCATCTTCATCCTACGCCTCCCATGGATTGATAAACCTTAGGTCATCCACTTGAGGGAAATTTCTTACTGTCCTACAAAACTCTACGCTTGGAGGCCCAACACGAGTCTACAAGAAGAAGGTTGTGTAGTAGATATCAGCGCCCTAAGGGTTGTATATATGGGGGAATAGAGGAGGAATTTAGTGACCCCTTGAAGGAGGGGTACGAAACCGACCCTAACTCATTTTTCCCACACATACGGACTCTAAAAATAGCCTATAATATGGTATTTCGAAATTACATGGGTCTGGCCCAAAAATAAGGTGGCGCAACACCTATAATAGCCTATGGACAAAATTTATAAAGTGACGTTTTGAATATTTGGTCCAAGCCTTCATGCTCCCCTTATGGTGGCTTCAAGGTACGAAAATCATGAGTGGAAGCTCCATTGTTCTTTCCCGCGTGTGCACCTTCTTCTCCATGCTTGATCCCGCTCCAACCAGTATTCTTCTTGTCCATGCTAGGTCCTTCATTCATAAGTACAACAAAAGTATCTAATTAGGCAGCATCATATGTTCATGAACATTAGAAGGATTTCCAAGAAACGGAAGTACCTGGTAATTCAATTGGCGTGGCGCGAGCTCTAGTAACTCGTCCAGTATGTATAGCAGCTGGGGTTGTGGGTGTAACAACGGTATTGATGCCCTCATCACTAGTTGTAGAAGGATTCAACTAGAGAAAGGGCATTAACTATGATGAGATCTTTTCTCCGGTTGTGAAGATGACATCCATTTGAGTAATCCTTGACATGGCAGCAAGTCTCAGCTCGGAGGTTGAGCAAATGGATGCAAAGACTGCATTCCTTTATGGTGACTTGGAGGAAGAAATATACATGGAGCAACGTGAGGGGTTTCTTGTGAAAGCCAAAGAAGACAATGTGTGCAAGATGAAGAAAAGTATATATGGCTTGAAACAAGCACCAAGACAATGGTACGTGAATTTTGAAACTGTCGTGAGTGAGCAAGGCTATAAGAAGTGTAGCTCTAACCATTATGTGCTTATTGAGAGGTTCTCAGATGATGATTTCATTATATTATTTCTCTATGTTGATGATATCCTGATTGTTGGCAAGAATATCTCTAGGATTGCTAAGTTGAAGAAGTAGTTGAGCAAATGTTTTGCCATGAAAGACTTAGGTCCAACAAAGAACATTCTCGGAATGAGAATTGAGCGAGACAGAAATTCCAACAAGTTGTACTTGTCTCAAGAGAATTATATTGACAAGGTACTTCGAAAGTTCATGATGGACATTGCTAAAGTTGTGAGTTGTCCACTAGCATCCCACTTCAAGTTGATAAAAAAGCAATGTCCTACCATAATGAGAAGAAAAAGGAAATGCATCATGTTCCTTATGCTTCAGCGGTTGGGAGTTTGATGTTTGATATGGTGTGTACAAGGCCTCACATTGCCCATGCAGTTAGGATTGTGAGCAAATTTATGTCTAATCCAGGAAGAAATCATTGGAAAGCTGTGAAGCGGATTTTCAAATATCTCCGGGGCAGCACTAATATGAAGCTTTGCTTTGGTGGTGGTGAGGCCAAGCTGATTGCTTTTTCAGATTCTTACATGGCTGGAGATGTTGTTAGAAGGGAGTCTATTTCAGATTACTTGGTTACCTATGCAGGGGGAGCAGTGGCATGGCAAAATAGGTTGCAAAAGTGTGTGGCACTGAATACAACTGAAGATGAATTCATTGTAGTAATAGAGGCGAGCAAAGAGCTATTGTGGCTGAAACGGTTGGCTTGTGAGCTTGGTTTTAAGCAAGACAAGTATATGTTGTTTTGTGATAATTAATGTGCTATCCACTTGCGTAAGAATGCAAGTTTTCATTCAAGGACTAAGCATATAGAAGTCCGCTATCATTGGATTCGAGATGTGTTGTATTCCAAACAAATGTAGCTTGAGAAGGTTCACACCGATGACAATGGGGTTGATATGCTCACTAATGTGATGACGATGAAGAAGCTCGAAGTATGCCGCCGGCTCGCTGGCATGGCTGCCGGAAGGCAGCGAGACCCTCCATGATGTCAGGAGGGAGAGTTTGTTGGGCTAAGTCCCTCCACATGGAGGTGTGTTGGCAGACCAACATCAGCTCATAAGTCCAACACATGCCAGTCGTTGATTCTCGCTGCATCCAATGGTTGTGAGTGTTCCCTGGTGAAGGGAGCAAGGAGAAAACCCTAGCCAGTCCACCCCTACTGGTGGTGGATGTCATTCGTCAGAGTGAGAGAGAGCACACAAAAGAAAACACAACCTATGTGAGAGAGGAAGAAGAAGAAGTGGAGTTTATTTCGAGATATGGTGCATCTCACTAGACAATGTTCAAGCTAGTGATTAGAGGCTCAAACGTGCTTAGATCGACCCCAAACTTGGTGAGATCATTCCTTAATTTGAGTACTTCGATCTGGTTAGCTGGTTTGAGGATTGGGTCAGTGGAGCATCAGATTTGAGAGTGGTTTTGTCATCTCTCACTGCTGCAGTTTTAGAATATTGTAGTTTTGGGAGACGAACAATTTGGGTAGAAAAACGATGTCCGATTGAGATGAAATTTTAAGGTGATCTCAGGAAATCGTGTGTCTACTTGTCTGCCGAATTTGGTGTTGTTTGGTTCAGCGGTTTAAGATCAGTTTGTAAAATACTAAAGGGGACACAAGCGGTGTGTACTCTACTTTGGTGAAAAGTTGCCTCTTGTGGTTGTTGTTGCTGTTGACGGTTGACAATATGGAGAGTGTGTTGTAAATCTCTCTAGAGGTTCTAGAAAAAACTTTGTACTCATCATTCTTATAGTGAAGTTGTGTGAACCGGTCGGTTCACATCCGTGTTTTTTTACTCGTCAACTTGAGGAGGTTTTTCCACGTTAAATCCCGTGTCACATGTGCACGTTGTTTGTGTTATTTCACTGCTTACTTGTTGGTTGAAGCTGTCCTTAAAGTTCATCCCAGGTGAAAGGGGCTGTGTAGTGTACACGTATCTAGCGTGTCGGTTAATTTATGCAGCTCATTGTTATTGTCCAGCTTCAACATATAGTTTTTCTCAGCTATAAGTATTTAAAGATAGAGGAAGTAGTACTTGATCATTCATCTTCTAAAGTACAATCACCTTAGGTCCTTGTAGGTGCACAAAAGCTCATACATTGCCAAACAAGACTGAGGTAAACAAAAGACAAACCAATCCTGATAGCTCAACCATTTTTTTCATACGATCTAAGAAATGGATTGGGTTCCACTATCATAAGATAACGGAACAAAGATCAGAAAACGTATGTCTACTTTTCTCAATACATAAGAATATGTTTCGTATACACGTGGAACATTGTTTTGCTACACGTCGAACATTGTTCAGTTACAAGATGAATACTTTTTAAATATATGCTTTCAATATTATTTTAGAATACATTTTGAATAATTTTTTAATACAAGATCATCTGAATGCTACGGAATATTTATTTTAGTTACTGAAACATTTAAAAAATGCCACAAACATATTTTTGAACAAGTGAACATTTATTTAATGGTATATTATATTTCGCAAATAAAAAAACTGGTTTCATTATATAAGTATATTTTAAAATGTCATTAAATTGTTTCGAAATGCATGAACATTTTTTAATGTGGTGAATATTTTGATTGAATAGTATGAATAGTTTTGAAAATATGTGTGAGCTATGTTTTTACACTGTGTTAACAATTTCCGCTATCAATATATTCTTTTAAGTCGATAGAATGTTTAAAAAATATCTAGTTAAGTTTTAAAAATATTTATATCCATATATTTTCGAACTACAACCAAAAGTGAAAAACAAGGAAAGAGCAAACTAACGATTTTTTGTTTTGAGTTGCTGACGAAATGAACGAAACTACCACTATTGTGCCAGCACATCCTACACTCTTCTTGAGGCGAGGCAGCCGTCGGTCTTGCGCATAGCGAGACATATCCACGGGGAGCTCCTACCTGCCGCTCAACGCGGCAGGGACTCCTGCGGCGCACAGGGTGGGCGCCCTTGTTTTTTCTGTTATTATTTTTGTTTATTTCCTTTTTGGTTCATTTTTTATTTCCTTATTTCTTTTCTTTTTGTATTTGCATAAAAGTATTTTTCGAATTTGAGGATCTATTTTGAATAATAATGAATAAATTTAAAAGTGTGAATAATTTTTTGAAAACACGAATATATTTTGAATCTATAGAATAAAATTTTAAAAGGAGAACAATTTTGAAAAACACCGAATCAATTTTTAAATCACGAATATATTTTGAATTTTAAGAATAAATTTTTTAACCAAGAACAATTTTGAAAATTTGGGAACAAATTTAAAAGCGTGAAAAAAAATTAAAGCATGAACATTTCTTGAATCTTGAGGATTTTTTTTAAAAGGAGAACAATTTTTAAAACCACAAACAAATTTGAAAATGCAAACAAATTTTTAAAGCACGAATTATTATTACATTTAGGGAACGAATTTTGAAACGAGAACAATTTTGATAAATTGTGAACAAATTTGGAAGTGTGAACAATTTTTTAAAGCATGAGTTTTTTTAATCTTGAGAACAAAAATTTGAAACGGAGAACAATATTGAAAAACCCCAAACAAACTTGTAAGCGTTTAAAAAAAGCACAGATATTTTTTGAATTTTGAGCACAAATTTTGAAACCGAGAACAAATTTGAAAATCCTAAACAAATTTGGAAGCACTAAAATATTTCTAAAGCACGCATATTTTTTAAATTTTGAGAACAAAATTTTGAAAAGGAGAAAAATTTAGAAAAACCCGTACAAATTTGGAAGCGCGAACAACGTTTTAAAACACGAACATTTTTCTGAATCTTGCAAACAATTTTGAAACAAAAGAACAATTTGAAAAGTTCCTGAACAAATTTGAAGCACGGACAAATTTTTAAAGCACGAATATTGTTTAATCTTGAGAACAAAATTTTGAAACAGAAAACAATTTTGAAAAAACTCGAACAAATTTGGAAGCGCGAACAATTTTTGACATCACGAAATTTTTAGAATTTTAAGAACAAATTTTGAAACCGAGAACAAATCTGAATCTTAAGAACAAAATTTTAGAACCGAGAACAATTTTTGGAAAACACAATCGACAGAATTTTGTGAAAATCTAAAAAGATTTTCGAAAAATCCAGAACATTTTTTGAAACAGAAACAGAAAAGAAAAAAAGAATAAAGAAAAATGAAAAAAGAAAACGATTTAGGAAACTTTTTAGAAGTTTCTCAAAACCGGCAAAAACCGACTGGGCCCAAAACCGGGACTCTGCAATCCCGATAAATGGTCCAGCACATTTAGAATCGATTCCCTGCCGTTATGTGCGAATCCTCGACACCACTTTGCACAGAGCAATCAATAGGGTTTTCCGTATCCACGAGCTTCGGTGTGGATGGCAGCGATATGCGGTGATCGCCACAGGCATAGTTGGATTGGCCCAGTAGTTAAAGTAGCGAAAAAACAAACAATTAAAAGCGGAAACTGTAGCTAGCCAACACACGGGCGAGTCATGTCCCTTTATTTTATTTTATTTTATTTTTATTTTATAAATTTATTTCAGTCGGTTTATTTTTGATGTTTAAAAGGTTCTTGAATATGAGGAAAACTGTATGTTAGTTTAAAAAATCATTATTTTTAAAATATTGACTAATTTGAAAAATATAATGAATTTGAAAAGTGCTCAAGAACTTATAAAATGTTCACAAATTTAAACAAGGTCATGTATTCTCGAATTCGAAATGATTTACATAAATTTCAAAAGCAAAACTAGAAACTAAAATTAAATTATAAATACAAACTAGAAGCAAAAATAAAAACAGAATATCAAAAAAATCAAAACTGTCAAAAATCAAGTGTAGAGAAGGAAAAAAATTAAGACTAGAAAAATAAAACTGAGAATTATGTGCAGAGAAAAGGAACAATCTGTACTACTAATAAAAGATCAAACGAAAACTTCTCTAAGTACACATAACTATTACTCCTACAAAAACAAACACCAATCACCATCACGCAATTAGACAACAAATTACAATCTAACGGCCTTCCACCTCCATGCACCACCACCGTGTGCATTTATCAAATAAACTAAGGCTGACCGTGCTCCACCTCCTCCTACATACAGCGAAAAACTGTTGCACCGGCACGAAAAAAAGAGAGGAGCCAATCAAGTACAGAAATTTAGGAAGAATTAACGGCAGACAGACGCCCTGGCCTGCACCATCGCCGTCGCCTCCGAGTCCAACTCCCCCTCCCCGTCCGCCTCATCCTCCCCCTCGCCGTCCGCCTCCCCCTCACCCCGATCTGGAACTGCTCCCGCAAGCCCTCGCCCCGCTCACCCCGATCGCCCGCCGCTCCTACTCGCCCCCGCGCGCCGCTCCCGCTCGCCCAGCTGCCGCGACCCCTCCCCCCGCTCCCCGCCCCCGAGCCGCCCTCCTCTCCCGACCCGCCGCCGCGACCCTCCTCTCCCGTCGCCGAGTACCGCCACCGTTGGCCCCGCCCCACCGCCGCCGTCCTCTCCCGCCCTGCCATCGCCGCCCTCCGCTTCCGCTCGCCCCGCGCCGCTCCCCGCGCCCTGCCGCGCCCCGCTGCGCTCGCCCCGCGCCGCACCCCGCTCTCCCCGCCCCGCGCCGCACCCCGCTCTCCCCGCCCCGCGCCGCGCCCCGCAGGAGCCATCCAGTGGCCCTATCAATTTCGTGCAGTTTTACAGGAATGGACTGTTGATGCTTGATGCAGGCCTGGATAAACGTCTGAGATTTTTCCAGATGGACGGTAAGAGAAACCCCAAGATCCAGAGCATATTCGTTGAGGATTGTCCTGTTCACAGGGCATCATTTCCACCTGGTGGCTCTGAATTGATCCAATCAGGCAGGAGGAAGTTCTTCTACTCATTTGATCTGGTGAAAGCTGCTGTTAGTAAGACTGGACCCTTGAACGGCCGTGATGAGAAAAGCCTGGAAAACTTTGAGATATCACCTGACTCAAAAACCATTGCATACGTTGGTAACGAGGGGTATATTCTCTTGATATCTTCCAAAACAAAGCAGCTCATTGGAACCCTCAAGATGAATGGAAATGTGTGTTCATTGGCTTTTGTGAACGGTGGGAATCAGCTACTAGGCAGTGGCGGGGATGACCGTGTTTACCACTGGGATGTTAGAACAAGGAAGTGTATCCACAAGGCTACCGACGAGGGTTCCCTGACAGGCCTTTCTCTATGCACCTCGCAGGACAGCTCCTATTTCGCCACAGGCTCCAGCAGCGGCATCGTGAACCTGTACAACAGGGACGAGTTCATCGGTGGGAGGAGGAAGCAGCTGAAGACTATCAAAGACTATCAGAACCTCACCGTCTTCAGCTGCACCTCACGACCGAGATCGGTCAAATGAAGTTCAACCACGACGCCCAGGTCCTGGCGATAAGCTCGGGGAAGGACCGAAATGAGACGAGGCTCGTGCACGTCCCGTCTTTCACCGTGTTCCAGAACTGGCCAGGGCCCCGGTTCGGCCTCCAGTACCCCCGGTGCCTGGACTTCAGCCCGGACACGCCGATGGAAGAGTGCTGATGTACAAGCTGCACCACTATCAGAACGCCTAGGACGACTCGCCTGGAGAATCCAGCTCTGACACTGTATTTTTCTGCTTCCTCCTGAGTAGACTGTCATCTGCTGCGTGACTCCTCTTAGCCCTTTGAGTGGTGTTGTCACTTGATGTAGTGATGTTTAACGCTTAATGCAACGCCTTGTTTGTTCTTTTCTGCATGCAAGTTGTAAACTGCTACCTGTTCTGTTCAGTGCTTATATGTTGTGCTGCTTGTCGAGTTCAGAATTTCTGCACACCGTTATGGAAGTGGGTAAAGAAAAGGTGGGAATGGCTGGAGGAAAGATGAAGGAGGTTGATGCTTGTTATATTGATTGCTCATCATCATTGATTAATTGTTACTCCTTATTTCAGAAAATCTACAACCAAGAACACTCGGTCAGCTTCTGAACCAAGAACATATGTTTGTGTCAGACATCTTTAATAACTGACGTGGAAGTATTGACAGTTCGCCACAAGCTAATTGTTTGATGTGATTATCTGGTGGTGCTTTTGCTCCAGCTTCAATTGCATTGCTTCTGCTGTATCGATGGACTCTTTTCCCTTCGGTCATTGATTGAACCGAGTTGATTTTGCATAGCCGCATAGGGATAGGTACTTTTGATAGTCTACTATACAAAAATATTTGGTCAGTTATTACCCTCCCTACG
This sequence comes from Hordeum vulgare subsp. vulgare, assembly GCF_904849725.1. Classification (NCBI taxonomy): domain Eukaryota; kingdom Viridiplantae; phylum Streptophyta; class Magnoliopsida; order Poales; family Poaceae; genus Hordeum; species Hordeum vulgare. The sequence continues at coordinate 565,142,744 of NC_058522.1, read as the reverse complement.
TATCTATTCTTTCTCAAATTTGAATTGTTAATATATCCATTAGAGGATTAATTATCCGTCTGCGCAAGGACCAATACAGGTTAAGTACCCATTGTTTCAAAGTAGATTATCTCTATTCTCATGCACATGGACTTTCGGGGTATGGATACAATGAAGTTCCACAATGATTCTCTTAATTTCTAGGTTTCAGTATCTTTTAGATTGGTGTTCAAATCATACAATTTTTGTGTCCACTTGGTTGGCTTGAATTTTGGTGCATATGATTGTTAAGATCTATATATGATCATGATAGCGGAAATATATGATCGCGGTAGCAGAAAGGGGAGGGACGGTTTGGGGTGAGGGGACGTTTTGTTAGCCTATTGGTCGTGCACATATCTGTCGTCGGTTCCATTTTCACATGTATTACAACATACATTAGGCTTGATTACAGGTAAACTCTGGGCTAGCTTATCTTGCCGAGACAACAAACAGCAACCGAGGGAGACAACAACTAAACATCAACTCATCTGACCGAAAAGAAGAACGATATACAACATGCTAGCCAAGCTGATTGAACTGAAGTTTTGACATAAAATGGGACAGAAACTGACGATACAATACATATGTGTGTAACGCGAATTACAACGTTAGGTTTACAAGTAAAATCTTAGCTAGCTTTATAGTCCATTGTTTTTATCCCATATTATTTGATTATACGTGCGTTGCACGTGCACTATTACTAGTAAAGAGAAGGAAACGTTCCGGAACAAACTCAAAACTAGGCTGATGGTTCCACAAGCGAAAACCAATTCGCAGCCCCGCATAGCTACTGATGGGATGCACCAAGTTCGAGCGCCTGTAGACAATTCACCGGCAGCGCATATTACACGCGAGAGCTCTGTCTCGGCTACTACGAGATGTAGCTCTAGGTCGCGTTGAACATTTCCAAATCGGCTTTGCTAAAAATCAGTCGACTGAGACTTCGCGAAGTCTCAGCCGATATTATAGTCTGTTGATTTTGCATTAAGATTTATGCAAATAAAAAAAATTCTTAGTTTTTTTTCTTTTCGCATGCTATATTACTTGACTGAGACTTGATGAAGTCTCAGTCGACTGAGACGTAGGCAATCCCTTTCCAAATACATGTTTCCATGAAAATGCGGTACATGTTAAAAATTCAAATACGAGTTGAATTATTTTTCGGTTGGCATGAAACATTTTCTATAGACCGTACAAACATTTTTTTATATTGTATATAATTCTTCAATGTCACGAACATTTTATTCAAACGATCCCTCCGGTCCATACTAAGTGTCATGGTAACACTTATTGTAGATTGGAGGGCGTAATTGTTTTTCCTATAAATGGCACATGCGTTTTCTTGAAAGGCAAGAAAAACATATACCACACAAACACTCTTTTACGCTGTATAAACATTTTCTAAAAATGTTACGTACATAGTTTTTATATACTTGAACATTTTGAAAATTATCATGTACAGTTTGTTTTACATCGGACGAAGCAGTTTCTTTGGATGACACAACCATTTTATTTATGCTGTATACACTTTTTTAAAAGAATTTCACATACATCTGTTTTAGTACATGGGAAAAAATGTCGCGAACATATTTTAAGTCACACAAACTTTGTTTAACACTGCATTGATATTTTGGGAACATGTGTAGATTATCCGTAATAAAAAATTCATTGTAGAAATAAAAATAAATGTAATAAAACAGAAAAAAAAATAGGAAAAAAGAGTGTTCTAGGGAGCCAGTGCTTCCCATCAAGTTCGCTAGGGCAGCCATCTATAAATTATTGCGGGCGGTGTTGTGCACTGTATTGCATCAAGCGATACATAGCCGTGCCCCTTGTTACGCGTGATATGTACGTATCGTTCGTGTTAGAGAATAATCCTCAAGTGATGTCGACTTGGTTCATGAAAAGTTTACCAGACACGAATTGGTTGACCAATGATAACCTATAGTAGTGAATTGCTGCTGGCTAGGGGTTTACTAAATTTAAACTAATGTCAATGCAACGGTTGCGCGATCAGGCAATCCGGGTGCCATGGCTGCAATATGTAGTGATGAGTATAATGATATTGCGGACCCAATAATCTTGAATGCTATGGCTTTATAGTAAGACCTTGCCTTTGGGTGTTGATCTATATGTTGCTAAAGAGTATTTGTACGTATTTTGAGAGCAATGATCTAGGGCCTACAACTCCATCACCCGGGAAAAACAAAGTGAAACGATAACAATTTTGTGTGATGCCTCCGACCACAAACAATGGGAGTCCCCCAGTAAACTGCATATCCCTCGAAAAAATAATAGTGAAGCACATTCTTTAGCAAGGCCCCAACCTGTTTGGAGGCAAGATGTCATATCTACACCTATTTAAACTAAAACCACTATAAGTATTTTGGAACGGAGGGAGTATTGTATATCACATCCTAAGATTATTTGCATCTTTTTTGTGAGAGGTTGTATGTATACCATATTGATCACCATGCAATAAAGCTCCTCCCAACCTTCTAAAAAATATGTATTTTGAATTTACGCATTGAAATGCATCTCAAAACCTTAAACTTGGGTTGGATTGGAGCACAAGACATAACCACATGTTGATTACATAATCGCGTGGCTACTTTAATCAAATTGTCAACAAGCTACCACACACTAGATGAAAACATGTCATTTTCCAAGGAAATAAGAACCATGATACTAAAGTATGGTGCTCATTAAATCTTAGGATGTTTGGCACAAGAATTTCTAGTATCTTTCCTAGTAACTAAAGAGTTCTAGATAAGATATCTTGCCCACTATCCCTAGTGTTACCACATCATTTACCGCAATCCTGGCATGATCGATTATATGTGATACTATTGACCTATTGTACGTGCTTGCAACCGATGTTGAGAGGACATATCAGGTGCAACGGGCCCTTATGTGCTACCATCACTAGTGGAAAACGGGCCTTTGGCCTGGACCCTTTAGTCCCGGCCTGCCTCTCGGCCGGGACTAAAGGCCCGGCCACGTCGCCCCAAATCGCAATGCCTTCCACGAGGCTTTGGTCCCGGCCCGTAAGGAGCCTTTAGTCCCGGTTTGTGTCCCAAACCGGGACTAAAGGACTACGCGGTGTGCAGCCCGCATGTGCGCCACCTTTAGTCCCGGTTTGTGTCTCAAACCGGGACTAAAGTCCTCTGCCTATATATAGCACAGCCCCCCTCTCCCCTCTTCCTTGCATTTTTCTTGGATGGAAGAGTGTGGGTGTGTGCTAGCTCTCCATTTTTTTATGCAATAGAGGTGTTTGTTGAAATGTGTGTTAGAGCGATGCCGCTTCACTTCACCGAACACAACTACGATATGAGATGCCTGAGCCACGCTTAAACCTCTTCCTCTTTATTTCTACTTATTCTAAAAGGTTAGCAACTATATTTCCTCGTTTAGACCGTTCGGTACTAATTTTTAGGATCGTGATTCTATTTGATATACTGTCGTATAACGCAGATGAGCCATCCATGGATGTACGGTGATCGACGCACAGCCGCTTACAGAGAAACCGTGCATTCTTTTCGAGATGCAGCCGATGCGAACAAGCATGGTGGTGGCTCTATGTTTTGTCCATGTGTTGAATGTCGGAATGAGAAGGATTACACTTCCTCAAGAGTCATTCAGAGCCACCTGCTTCGGTCCGGTTTTATGTCGGGCTATAATGTTTGGACCAAGCACGAAGAAAGAGGGGTTATGATGGAAGACGATGATGAAGAAGAAGAGAACGATGATGACAACTACCGATCTATGTTCCCTGAGTATGCTGATACCGCAATGGAAGACAATGAAGAAGAAGATCAGGATGAAGAACGGGAACCAGATGAGCCCGCTGATGATCTTGGTCGAGTCATTTCTGATGCACGGCGAGGTTGCGACACAGAAAAGGAGAGGTTGCAGTTCGAGAAGATGTTACAGGACCACAACAAATTGTTGTACCCAACTTGTGAAGATGGCCAGAAGAAGCTGGGTAGCACACTGGAATTGCTGAAGTGGAAGGCAGAGACCGGTGTGACTGACTCGTCATTCGAAAAGTTGCTGGTACTGATGAATAAGATGCTTCCAAGAAAGAACGAATTGCCCGCCAGCACGTACGAAGCAAAGAAGCTTGTCTGCCCTCTAGGATTAGACGTGCAGAAGATACATACATGCCCTAATGACTGCATCCTCTACCGCGGTGAGAAGTACGAGAATATGGAAAATGCCCGGTATGCACTGCATTGCGGTATAAGATCAGAAAAGATGACCCTGGTGATATTGAGGGCGAGCCACCCATGAAGAGGGTTCCTGCCAAGGTGATGTGGTATGCTCCTATAATACCACGGTTGAAACGTCTGTTCAGAAATAAAGATCATGCGAAGTTGTTGCGATGGCACATGGAAGATCGTATGAAATACGATAAGTTGAGGCACACCGCTGATGGTCGGCAGTGGAGAAAAATCGAGAGAGAGTTCCCGAGATTTGCAACTCACGCAAGGAACTTATGGTTAGGTTTGAGTACAGATGGCATGAATCCTTTTGGGGAGCAGAGTTGCAGTCACAGCACCTGGCCCGTTACTCTATGTATCTACAACCTTCCTCTTTGGTTGTGCATGAAGCGGAAGTTCATTTGTAGTGCTTTTCAATTTCAGGGTCAACTAGCTCAAAAAAAAAAGTAAATGCACGAAATATACCAAATGAAGTCAGAAATTGTTGAAATTTTGTGATGTGCCTTTGAATGGTGCATTTGAACACACAAAAAGTATGGAGTTCAAATAAGTTCAAAAAATGAAATCCCTTTGTAAGAGATGAGTTCTCGTTCGAAACCTTAATACTTCGAGAGAGATTGTCCGTTTTGTACACGAAGTGCATCCAGTTTTTGTCGTAGCCCTCTCAACGTTTTAACACATGCTATGTGGGTGAAATGATGACAGCATGCCAACTTTCAACATTTTCAGAGTCATTTGTAGTGCTTTTCAATTTCAGGGTCAACTAGCTCAAAAAAATAAGTAAATGCACGAAGAATACCAAATGAAGTCAGAAATTGTTGAAATTTTGTGATGTGCCTTTAAATGGTGCATTTTGAACACACAAAAAGTATCGAGTTCAAATAAGTTTTAAAAAATGAAATCCCTTTGTAAGAGATGAGTTCTCGTTCGAAACCCTGATACTTCGAGAGAGATTGTCCGTTTTGTACACGAAATGCATCCAGTTTTTGTCGTAGCCCTCTCAACTTTTTAACACATGCTATGTGGGTGAAATGATGATAGCATGTCAACTTTCAACATTTTCAGAGTTCATTTGTAGTGCTTTGAAAATAACAAAATAGTTAATAGTTTAGATAGTCAGAATAATTAATTTTGAAAATAGAAAATAGTTTTGAATTATTTATTCAATTTCAAACACTTTTCATTATCATAGTTTTGTCAAATTCTCAAATATGCAAAAAGAATTTTAATAAACATAGTTTTTAATTGAAAATAACAAAATAGTTAATAGTTTGGATATTCAAAATAATTAATTTTGAAAATAGAAAAAAATTGAAACTATATGAGAATTTATAAAGAAAATTCAACCTAAATTCAAAGTGACCTCACTTTGAATTCAGGTTGAATTTTCTCCATAATTTCGAATATAGTTTCAATTTTCAAATTTACAGTGAGTTTAGGCCCGTAAGCCTGATTTTGAGAGGAGCTCGATGGAGATGCTGCGACGGGGCTTATAAACTAGTGTTAGTCCCCCTCGCTCGGCGAGGTGGGACTAAACTAAAGCCCCTCGCATGCGGCCTGCCGAGCACGGACCTTTAGTCCCGGGTCGTGGCTCCACCCGGGACTAAAGGGTGTCTTTAGGCCCGGCGCGAGCCCCGACCCGGGACTAAAGCCCCTGCTTCCCGCCTTTTGGTCTGCCGAAAAAGGGCCTTTAGTCCCGGGTCGTGGCTCCACCCGAGACTAAAGGGTGTCTTTAGTCCCGGTTCGAGCCCAGAACCGGGACTAAAGATCCACCTATATAAGCGGGAGTTAGAAAATTTCCAACCCAAATCGCATTTCGTTCTCTCCTTCTTCCTCGTTCTCCTGCCCGGCGCGGCACACCGACAAACTCGATGACGCCGTCACGCTGCCCGCCGTCCTCCTCGCCGCCGCCTGCCTTCCTCCTCGCCGTCGTCGTTGTCCTCCTCGCCGCCGCCGTCCTCCTGGCCCCGCCGTCCTCCTCGCCGCCGCCTGCCGTCCTCCTCGCCGTCGTCGACGCCTCCGGCCGGTAAGCCCTCCACCCCTCCTCCCCAACACTCCGGTCGGTAGAAGAAAAGAAGAAAAAGGAGAAGAAAAGAAGAAAAAGGAGAAGAAAAGAAGAAAAGGGAAGAAAAGAAGAAAAAGGAGAAGAAAAGAAGAAAAAGGGAAGAAAAGAAGAAAAAGGAGAAGAAAATAAGAAAAAGGGAAGAAAAGAAGAAAAAGGGAAGAAAAGAAGAAAAAGGAGAAGAAAAGAAGAAAAAAGGAAGAAAGGAAGAAAAAGGAGAAGAAAGGAAGAAAAAGGAGAAGAAAGGAAGAAAAAGGAGAATAAAAGAAGAAAAAGGAGAAGAAAATAAGAAAAAGGAGAAGAAAAGAAGAAAAAGGAGAAGAAAGGAAGAAAAAGGAGAAGAAAGGAAGAAAAAGAAAAAGATTTTTTTTGTCATTTAATTCTTATTGTTATTAGGTTTGTGCTAGATTATTAGGGTTAGTAATATTTAGAATTAGGTTAGGGTTATAAGAAGAAGAAAGATGAACAAAAATAAGAAAATAAGATTAGGAAAAAGGAAAATAAGAAGAGGAGGAGAAGAAAAGAAGAAAAAGGAGAATAAGAAGAGGAGGAGAGGAGAAGAAGAGGAAAAATAGAAGAAGAGGAGAAGTAGAAGAAGAGAAGTTGAAGAAGAAGCGGAGAAGAAAATAAGAAAGAAGAAGAAGAAGAAGAAGAAGAAGACATTTCTACGTATATAAATGCTTAATTAGTGTTTCTTAGATTATTGCTTAATTTTGCTATTGTATATACTTAAGTGTTAATAGTTTAATTTTGCTATTGTATATGCTTAAGTGTTAATAGTTTATTTTTAGCAAGAAAATTAATAGAACTAGTTTATTTTTTTAGTTCATTTTACGATGCCTATCCCGCATCCTCGTCGTCGACTCGGCGGAGGACACCTGCTTGATCAGAGGGGCCATGTCCGGGACTGGGCTCCGCCCGGCTGGTATTGGGAGGTGCTACCTTCCGGGGGGGTAGGTTGGTGAGGAGCCAGCCCGTTGTTGACCCGATCCTTGTTTGGTGGCGATCGTGTGGGCCAGTGACGGTGCCGAGGCTTCCGGACACCGCGGAGGTGGTACGTCACCGTGTCAGCGAGGAGGATGAGCACGTCCGTCGCTACATGGTTGCGTTGGAGGGCAGGTTCGAGCATACCTGGCAGGTTCTTCGGGGATCTCACTGGAGCTATGATCCTGTGATGGTTCCTTCTCTTTGAGTGTCCACCGCCCGCGACGATACCCGTCGAGCGCTACAGTTCTAGCTGTATTAGTGATGTTATATGTATGATAGTATTCGAGGAGCATTAGTGATAATATTCGACGATGTACGGACAAAAGAGATGATGTAGTTTTGCTTATAATTGAATGCGTGCTAATTTGAATACTACTTTATTTTACGATTTGGTTTTGCTTATTGAATGCTCAAATTGGAAAAGTACTCCTACTTTGAATACTATGCAGAAATCTAGGAGTCCCGGGTGGAGCCACGACCCGGGACTAAAGTTGTTTTGAAACGGAGTTCCTGATAGAATAATTCTTTTTTGGTACAAAGTTCAACAAAGTCCTTTGACACTAGACAATGTGACATATAGAAGGATAGATGAGATCAGGAAAAATAGGATCATTTTCTACACATCTAGAATGTCGCCATTTTGTTAAATCCTTAAAGGTTAAGAGAATCCGTTAGACATATTTTAGAGTTTAGGTTCTAGCCAAGACCCGAGACTAAAGGTCCTCCTATATAAAACGACACTTCGAAGTTTCCAACCCCTCTTATATAGTTTATTAGTTTATTAGTTAATCAAATGCCCGTTTTTTGCAGAACTATGGATCCACATATCAGGAACCTCGAAGAGGAAGAACTGCTCGAAGATATAATCAAAGACGGCCCCGATGTTGAACCAACTGAATCTCCGTCGTCATATCTAAACCCCTCCGGATATGGAATGGAGGTCGACCGACACGAAGATGAAGCCGATGGGGCAGGAGATAGGTCCAATGACGGAGAAGGTGATAGCTCCACTGATGGAGAAGCCGGTGGAGAAATAATAAAGTCCGGCGAGGTATACATATGAAGTTCGACAATCACTTGTAATATGTGAAAAATATTGGAGATAGCTCTATATTGTATACATATACATTCATTTGACGAATGTTTCTCCCTCTTAGGCCTCCACATCGAGCAAAGCTACGAAACGAGGCCCGACTAGAAAGTTGGATGCACGGACGCATTACACCTTTGAGGTGATATTGCCTACGGGCGAACCCAAGCTTCCTAAGAATGCTGCTGACACATTCAAGAAGCAATGCGGAGTTCTCGTTAGGGATCACGTCCCGATCAGCGTTCGGGAGTGGAACAAGCGCAAAGGGGCAGCCGATAGTGACCATGTCGCCGAAAGGTACAAAGATAATCTTTGGAATGATCTCATGTCACATTTCAACCTGCCAGAATGTGAGAATGAAGACGCCGCAGACAAACTGAGGGCCAAAGTGAAGCAGTGGACTCTAAAGAAGATGGTCGAACTGTTCCGTAGCTGGAAGAAGAAGCTATGAAAAAACTATCTGAAGACAAAGAAAGTGCCAGTATTCGAGGGGTATCTAGCTAAGCAGGCGAATCACTGGAAGACATTTCAAGAGTACAAGGAGTCAGAAGATGCCCAGGCATTATCAGAAAAGAACAAGAAAAATGCCGACAAGAAGAAATATCACCACAAGCTGGGGCCAGGGGCCTATGAGACTGCCATCCCAAAGTGGGATAAGAAAGAGCAAGATCTGCTAGCTAAAGGCATCATACCTGAACCACTCCGTGATGAGTGGGAATCGAGAGCAAGAAATTGGTTCCTTGCGCATGGTGGTTCGTACGATGAAGAAACAGGGGACCTCATCTGCAGTGATGGTCTTAGGATACCCAGGGAGAATTGGAAAAAGATAGTGAAAGAAATTAAGGAGGGAAAAAGAAAGTTCACTGCAGATAGAGAGAAAGATTTGCTCACATTGGTCCTCGGCAATGACGAACATGGAGGACGAACGCGAGGCTTCGGTCCTTCTTACCCGTGGTGGCTTGGGTTTGCCAGAGACCAAGACACTTACAGAAGCCGAGCGAGAGCAAAGAAGCGGCAGCAGGATGAGGAGGATGACAAGTTCAACCAGTTGCTTGCCAGGATTAACGAGCAACACAAGCAGATTTATGAGCTTAGAGGAGTAGCGCGCCAGGAAGATCCTGCACTTGATATTACCGGCGCCCCATCTAAGCGGAAAGCAGCGTGGCTGAATCTAAGGCCCCGCCCGACGATGCACGAAGAATGATAGAGGGCGGTCCCGGCTACCCCGTGGATGGAATCAAGGAGTCAGCATCATGTGAACTCCATCAGAAATTCAAGAACATATCCATGAAGGTGGCCGTCGGACCAGCTTTACCTTCTGGCCCTGATGCACGCTGGCATGGCCGTGAGATTCCAGCTGGCTTTGCTAAAGTCGGGGTGGATGAAATCCTGACGGGGTTTCATGATATGGAGCTCGACATAGCTGGACCCGAAGATGAGAGGACACTCGGAGAAGTACTGGGTGGAGTCATCCTATGGGACAAGAACTACATCAAGCTTCCAGGCTCGGCCCTAAGGACAATACCGCCTCCGAGTCGTCGCAGGTCACCTACACCTCCATTACCTCCAAGCCCTCCACATGACGTAGGCCAGCACAACACGAGTCCATCTCGATCACCGCCGCCGGACTTGGGTCGTCCGTCTCCGCCGACGCCCGCTCCGGATACTAAGCGGAAGCGTGCCAACAAGAACGCTCCGCGGATGATTTCTAAGCAACGTAGCCCCCCAAAGCGCAAACTGTCGCCCCTCCCAAAGGTACCTCATGCTAATCTTCCTATCAGACCTTATGATCGTACCCCCGAGGAAAACGCCAGGATAGCAAAGGAACATCATGATGCGCAGATGAAAAAGAAGGAACCCGAGCCCCGCCCGGAATACACCGAGAAGCAAATAGCATATGCAAAATACTTCACGACCCTTCCATCACAGTATGACTTACACCATAAGCCTGATGACTATACACGCACATTGCAGAAGGAAGTGAAAAAGAGCATATCACGTGCAAGTGCAAGTGGGAGCAAATCAAGTTCAACTACAAGCAAAAAAAGATCAAACGTTCCTCAGCTTGGACAACAGGCCACACAGTCGATCCCACCCCTCAGGGTGTTACCCGAGAATGTCCCCCCTCCGGTGCAGGGGCAAGATTTGGAATTAGCAAAGAAGTGGGCAGATGAATGGGTTATCCCGGTTGATGACATTCTGGCTTCCCAAGACGACAGGTTACCCAAGGCTGTGGTAGCCCCTAAGCCACAGTTTGTCATGGGAGCGCCTTTGGTCAGCAAAGATGATCTCCCAACAAATATGCGTTACTTGCATACATGGTACTTAAGTGAATCAAAGAATGGGAGAACGATGATCGTGGTGAGTGTCCACGGGAGTACTACGGCCGCCCCGAAGAAATCCATATCGACTTTGATGAACTCTTCGAGATGTACAATGCCGACGCCCTCGACAAATCGCTTATGAGTTGCTATTGTCTGTAAGTTTTTCAATTCGTTGTCTACATATAACTTGTTTAGTTATTTCAATTCATTGTCTATATATAACTTGTACTCTATTATGCAGAATGAAGATTCTAGATTGTAAAAATAGGAACATCCTAAATATTGGGTTTATTGACCCAGATAAAATACATATAGCGACGCTAACTGATAAACCCAAGGAGACGGAGGAAAACCTTCTAAGGTTTCTAACAGATCAAAATTTCTGTGACCACATACTGTTTCCATACAACTTTAGGTGAGGGTCTTTACTCTGTTGTGTCCATTCACTTATAAGTGTAATTGATAAGTTACTGACACACACACACACATATATATATATACATGTGCAATTTCCATTGAATTCTGTTGGACATTCAAATTGATAAGGGAAGAGTTGATGCCTTCGACCCATTATCGAGACCCTTTGAACAGTTCCAAAGCCTGCAGGACATGCTCCAAGGGTAATTTCTATCATTCTTGCGCTCTATCGGTCTCTTTCGATGATTTTCTGATATATCAATTAATGAAAAACTTAGCAAATCATTATCCTTGTCGGGCAGGGTTTGGAAGCGGTTCAAGTGCGTGACTCCCGGTATCGAGCCTGAGAAGCTGACCTTTAGAGCGGCTCAGGTAAGTAGTAGTATGATATACTTCTATTTTCAATACATTTATGATGCTACATTATTATTTTGATTATATATATTCTATTCTCGTAAAGTGCGACCAGCAGCCACGGGGGACGCATCTATGCGGATACTATGTTTGCGAGACCATTCGCACGTTTACCTCTGAGCATAAGGATCACAGATTCGACGTAAGCAATGAACATTCACACCACTATTTTTATTCGTCATTCTATGTTATCATGATTGATATTCATATTCATCTCCTCTTCTTATATAGTACACGGCCATGAGGGAGAAGTCCCTACCAGAGCAACGCGCGATTGCTGTTGCAGAGGAGCTTGCGACCTTTCTGAGGACGGAAGCTATAGATGACAAAGGACGATTTAGTGCAGCTAGGGGCCATTACTGATGTTGGTCCATGTAATCGAATAGACGGGCTCTAGTCCCGATAATTCAGATCTCCATATAATTGTATATATATGCTCGCTTGTAAGATAAGTTAATCTTATATATATATGCATAATTATTTCTATTTATAATTATATCAAAACTAATTCCCGAACACCTAAACCCTAAAACCCTAAAACCCTAAAACCCAAAAATAAACAAAATGTGAAACTCTTTAGTCCCGGTCCGTGTTAAGACCCGGGACTAAAGGGCCTGCCCATGAGGGCGCTCCGAGGCGCCCACGTGGAGCACCTTTGGTCCCGGCTTGGAACAGGGCCGGGACTAAAGGTTAGGCCTTTAGTCCCGCCCCTTTAGTTCCGGTTGGTGAACCGGGACTAAAGCCCCTTACGGGCCGGGACTATAGGCCCTGTCCCCACTAGTGCATGCTACGAGCTTCCTAGTAGCATTAGATTGGAGATCAAATTGTTGCAGCAAGGGCTCCTGCAAATTAGTGAAAAACACCTTTAGAAATCCCTTTTTTACGCACAGATATAGAGAACTCAACCATACCATTCGAAATCTAATATCCAGCTATGCACCAAAGCTTGTATCATGGTAGCACAGGAGTCACCATAGCAACTAATATTTTCTCTTGTTGTTGAGACAACGGACAAGGTCATTGTCCCGACAACAGAACCGTTAGCATGGCAGGTAGGAGTGATTTTTGTTATAATCGACGCAACGGACGGTCAACTTTGTTGTTGCATTTACATTAGAAAAAAAACCTTTCTATAATTATAACTTATTCTCTCAACTCGCGATATTTACTAGTATATTTTCTACATTTATAACATAAACTATGTAATAATGCAAATGCATATTAACACATGTTGTTTTAATTGTAGAGTATTAACTTTGATCATGGAAAATATACTTTTGACAACAGTGGAAAATGTATCTGCACTTAATCTAAGGTTCATTGAAAGAAAAGAGGAAAAATGCATTTTTTGTTTTCTATGGAGACACCACGTCATCGCCTCTTAAATTTTCTAGCTAAAGTTTTATTTGGTGTAGATCTAGAGAGAAAAATAAATAGACCAAATTGCAAGTCTTCATAGTCTAATTTGTTCCAACTAGATGGATTGCGGATTGCAAATATATGTAGGAAACCTTATCGATCTTTTAGCTAGCTTATTAAATATCATAGCGTACATACATGAACCGCAAGGTTCTAGAGTGTATGTTTGTGTATTTTAAATATAAGTAGCACATGAGATGATTATCAATATATTGAGCTAAAAATTCTAAAATATACAAAATATCAATGACTTGTTCCAAGAATTGTTACATTGCTCGTTTATTTGTTTTTTGAGGTCAAATATTACTTATGTGGTTCTGGATTCACACCCATATTTGTCCAACAAGAACACAATTTATTTTTGCATAGTTATATCAATCCTACTACGTTGATGCATACAATGCTCGTATGATGAGTCACACCGAAAATGCAACGAGAAGCTATACATATGTGAAGCAAGGATGGAATGGAAAAGTACGTAGTCCTGGTCTAAGCGATCACGCGGGAGTCTATTTACAAAAGTTGCTTACCTAGATGGATTTACATGGAGATCTCCTATCTACTACTCCCTCCGTCCCAAATTACTTGTCTTAGTTTTACGTAGATACGGATGTATCTAACACTAAAACATGTCTAGATAAATCCATATCTAAATAAATATAAGACAAGTAATTTAGGACGTAGGGGTATGACCTATTGACCTCAATTGCATTCTCACATGGATCGGCCGCACGACCTGTACAAGATAAACAGAAATATATCCACTCCGAGACCATCAAGAGATCAATGTAGCTAGAAGAATGTGTGCACTGCATTCGCCGGTGTTGGCACAACATTAATCAACTAGAAGGGTACCCCGCGCATTGCTGCAGTAAATCTAGTAGACTACCAAATGCTAAATGGCTTAATTTCAAATATCATCATTTTTATTTTTATTTTTTGTGATTATGATCAAGAAATTGGCAAGCGGTTAAGTACAAACTAAATAGAACATAGGCTATGCAGTTACTATTTCAGAGATGGGTCACATTGTCATATAACACCGAACATCGGTTTCCATATACATGAATATCAAAGATGATTTGATAAACATGAGTATTTGTCAGAGGTGGATGTTGGAAAGGTGAAGATTGGCGTCACTCGGGATTGGAGTTTGCATTCGGTAGATAGTGCAAAATTACAAATACATGAAGCAAATGAAATTACATTTCAACAACGGGCCTGCTCCTTAATGTTCCTCCAAAAAATATTATTGCAAGCATGCACAGACATAAATAAAAAAAATCATAGGAAAATACTTTTGAAAATATGATCCCAATTTGGTTAAATGCTTGAGAAAATTTAAAGCATATTTTTTGCCGCGGAGAGACCTCTACTATAGAGATTCAAGGTGGTGGCATGAGAAGATACCCATTGGTCTTTGATGAATTGGACTACAAAGACATGTGAAACCGACTGCAAAGACCTTGATCTCGTTGCTTGCATGTGCTAGTGGTAATAAGCAGGCGGAGTCCCCATTTATGATTCCAACTATTGTGTCTGTGTGTATAAACAAGGGGGAGTTCAAAATGCATCGAAAGGTCGTCAAGGAAAACACCAACTTGCAAAATCTTGAGTTAGGTTGTGGATATGCAATATGACTACACGTGGTAAATTAAACGCTAAACAATACAAATATTGATATATATATATATCATGCATGGAAAACATAACCAGAATGAACAAATAAGTAGTCACGTATTATGTTTTAGGGTGCGCCCTTTCTTGTAATCTTGTCAAACAAAACATTAGCCCCTTGAAAGATACGACTGCGGACAAAATTACAAAATTAGAATAGCCATGTTACCGGCGTAGCCAGCAGGCCCCATAATATGGTGGTACTTCTTCATACCTGCATTTCTCTTATTTTTTGCAGACTTTTTCAAGGCATCCTTCGATTTCTTGTACGCCAGAAATTCGGTCCAGTAGTCTTTTATCTTCTCAAAGCCGTTATCGAAATCTGGAGTCTTATCTTGCAAGATAAAATTCCGGTGCAATCTTTTCTTCCAGCCCCTAAATAGATCGCCCATCTTCTTAAGAGTCCACTCCTTGATTTTTTTCTCTAGGGCCTCTTTTCGCCTCTTCATTTCCTCCTCATTTGGCTCCTCCTCATCTGGATCCACCTCTGGCGCCGGCAGGGTGAAATGAAGCATGACCTTTCTCCAAAGGTTTTCTTTGGCTACTGTGCCGACATATGAGACTCCTTCCGCCCTTGGCTTACGCCATTCTCAAGTGGTGATAGGGATGTGGTCCCTAACAATAACTCTGCATGCCTTCACAAATTTATTCTTTACATCTGTGGGGGCAATCGGTTGCCCGGCTTTTGAGACGCTTTCGATCATGTACCTCTCATCGTCATCCATCTTCTTGGTTGGGCCTCGTTTCGTCCGTACTGAAGTTTTGCTCGATCTAGAGGGCTAAAAGAAGAAAGAGCGTTAATATATATATAGACAGCAGATGATTAATTTATTAATATATATATGCACCTCGCGGGAGCCGTCGGTTTCTCCATCGTCGTCTTCTCCCTCATCAGAGTCGCTAATTCCTCCCTCGTCCGAGGCGTGGGCTTCTACGTCACCGGAGCTTCTACCTCCTATGTTGAGAGACTCATCTCCCTCGCCGGACTCGTTCAAACACTGATTGGTGACATCGCCAACAATAAAATCATCCCCGCGGATGACACCATGCATCATGTCTTCTAGATATTCGTCTCTGTCGTGTATTGGATCCATAGTATCTACAAATTAGTTAAATATAAAAAACTTAATTAACTAAACAACTAAAACTCCCGCTTATATACATCGAATAATCCAGTGTGTCATGTTTGCACACCATATGCTTGTTTCCCCCGCAAGCTAGAAACAGTGCAATATTTAAGAATGTCATGTTTATATTATAAAGTGTGTATACATGTCAAATAAATTATTTACTTTAATTCTAAAAATGGTCGCACCAAATAAAATTGTTTTGTATCAAATATAATTTTTTTAAGAATCCTAAACAAAACGTTCATCTCAATCAGCAAGACAAATATTGAAAAAGGTTAAGAATTCTAAACAAATTTTAAGACAAATATTCATGGTTGAGGAGAGAAGCCTACAAGAATCGTAAACAACTTTCACCAAGACAAATATTGAAAATGTACAAATATGTGAAAAATAAATCGGAGGGGGGGTGCGGCAACGATGAGGAGGTTCGGGGGAGGGCACGGCGACGATGGCGCGGGTCCCGCAATGACGACGGGGGCATGAGGTCGACGAGATGTGGGCGCGACGGTGGCGATCGACACGAGGAGCTCACGGGCCTGGGGATGGAGCTTGGAGGCCGGCGACAACGAGGAGCGGGCTCGGCGACGGGGAGGAGGGCGCGCGAGGAGGTCTGGCGCCGACGAGAGGACGGCAGGGCGTCGGCGACGGCGTGCAGCCAGGCGGCGTCGAGGTGGTCGTCCGGTGCAGTACGTCACGCGAGAGGAGGAAGAAGAACTGGCGATTTGGATTGGAGAATCTGTCGACCAACTTATATAGGTGGAGCTTTAGTCAGGGTTTGGGGCTCCAACCGGGACTAAAGACCCCCCCCTTTAGTCCCGGTTGGAGCCACCAACCGGGACTAAAGCTCCTTTTAGGCAGGCCGAAAGGCGGGAAGCGGAGGACTTTAGTCCAGGTTGTGGCTCCAACCGGGACTAAAGGGGGGCCTTTCGTCCCGGTTGTAACCCCAAACCGGGACTAAAGGGGGCGGGGGTGATGCCCCGGCGAAATTTTAGTCCCACCTCGCTAGTCGAGAGGAGCTGAGACTGGTTTATAAGCCCCGCTGCCACGACCCTCTCGAGCTCCTCTCGGATGCAGGCCTACGGGCCTAAACGCACTCTCTCTACCCTCTGGTCCTACTAGCCTTCTACGGGCTTGTATCCTGGCCCATCTAGAGTTTCTAGTCGTATGGAGGCCGTGATGGCCTAGTAGGTGGCATTTTTTTATTTTTTTACTTAAATAATTTTTAGTCCCAATTTATATTTTAATTCACATCCTTTAAAGATTTTTTTTTCTCTTTTTTTAGTTTTCTATTAAAGATTTTAACAAAAAACTACATGAAAATTCTTTTGAGTTGATATTTTTTTGTTTCTTTTAAGTTAATGTTTTACTTGATTTTTTTAACAAATAAACATTTTGATAATTTTAGTTGATTCTTTTTAGTTAATGTTTTAGTTGATTATTTTTAGTTGACTCTTTTATTTTAGTTTTCTATTAAAGATTTTAACAAAAAACTTTACGAAAATTCTTTTGAGTTGATATTTTTTGTTTCTTTTTAGTTAATGTTTTACTTGATTCTTTTTAGTAAATAAACACTTTCATAATTTTAGTTGATTCTTTTTAGTTCATTCTTTTTATTTAATGTTTTAGTTGATTCTTTTTTATGTTAGTTTATTCTTTGAGCTAATTGACCCTGGTATCATAATTTCACCCACATAACATGTGCTAAAAAGTTGAGAGGGTTACGATAAAAACTACATGCACTTCGTGTACAAAACGGACAATCTCTTTCGAAGTATCAGGGTTTCGGACGAAAACTCATCTCTTACAAAGGGATTTCATTTTTTGAACTTATTTGAACTTGAGGCTTTTTGTGAATTCAAAATGCATCATTCAAAGCCACATCATCATTTTTCAACAATTTTTGACTTCATTTGATATTTTTCATGCATTTACTCATTTTTGAGCTAACTGACCCTGAAATTGAAAAGCACTACAAATAAACTCTGAAAAGGTTCAAAGTTGGCATGGTATCATCATTTCAGCCACGTAGCATGTGCTAAAAAGTTGAGATGGTTACGGCCAAAACTGGATGCACTTCTGTACAAAACGGACAATCTTTTTCGAAGTATGATGGTTCCACACGAAAACTCATCTGTTACAAAGGCATTTCATTTTTTGAACTTATTTGAACTCTAGACTTTTTGTGTGTTCAAAATGCACCATTCAAAGCCACATCATCAATTTTCAACAATTTCCGACTTCATTTGGTATTTTTCATGCATTTATTGTTTTTTTGAGCTAATTGACCCTGAAATTGAAAAGCACTACAAATGAAATCTGAAAAGGTTGAAAGTTGGCATGGTATCATAATTCCACCCACATAGCATGTGCTAAAAAGTTGAGAGGGTTACGACCAAAAATGGATGCACTTCGTGTACAAAACGGACAATCTCTTTCGAAGTATTAGGGTTTCGGACGAAAACTCATGTGTTGCATAGGCATTTCATTTTTTGAACTTATTTGAAATCTAGACTTTTTGTGTGTTCAAAATGCACCATTCAAAGGCACGTCATCAATTTTCAACATTTTTTGACTTCATTTGGTATTTTTCATGCATTTGCTGATTTTTTTTGAGCTAAATGACCATGAAATTGAAAAGCACTACAAATGAACTCTGAAAAGGTTGATACCTCTTTCACAAAAAACATCGTTTTCCACTAATAAAAGGAAAAGTGCATTTTCTTTAGAACCAAGTGGTACCAAGTTTAATACATTAGTACACGTCATAAAGTTTAATACATTAGTACCCATCACATAAAGTTTAATACATTACATAAATTTATATTTCGATCCCTTATCTATGATCGCTTTGGCCATAACCATGGAGCATCTTCATTATTTAACGGGTTGCTTGGGTCAATTCTCACTGTGAAGGGCAGAATTTCATCAAACTTATTATAATCTGCTGACATGTCTGTCTTGTCCTTGATTCCCATGATGTTTATTTTCCCTAAAAGAACTATGTGACAGGCTCAACGTTCGATGTATTCATTTGCTTATTTTTTTTATTTTTTTCGGTCTGGAGGACATGTCTTTCACGTAGAAAACCAGAGCCACATCATTGGCTAGGACGAATGGCTCGTCTTTGTAACCAAGATTCTTGAGATCAACTGTTGTCATTCCGTACAACTGGTCTACCTTTACCCCTTCTCCATTCATGTTCACCCAACTACACCAAAACAAAGGGACCCTAATAGTAGGTCCATAGTCAAGTTCCCATATCTCCTCTATGTAACCATAGTATGTGTCCTTTTTCTCATTCTCGTCTGTTGCATCATAGCGTACACCACTGTTTTGGTTGGTGCTCTTTTTATCTTGGGCGGACGTGTAAAATGTATTCCCGTTTATCTCGTACCCTTCAAAAATTAATACAGTCGAAGAAGGTGACGCGGCCAACAAGTAGAGTTGATCTCCAACAGTGTTGTCATTCATGAGATGTGCTCGCAACCAACTGCCGAAAGTATCCATGTGTTTTTCTTCAATCAAAGAGTCAGCCTTCCCCGGGAACTCGAAGCGTACAAAATTCTTGTGTTCCTCGATATACGAAGCCACGAAGGTGGAACTTTTTAGAACTGTGTAGTGTGCTTGAGTGAAAGAATGCTCGTCCCTACATATCACTGCTTTCTTTCCTAGTGTGCCCTTTCCACTCAATCTCCCCTCATGCCGCGATTCAGGAACACCAATCGGCTTAAGGTCAAAAAGAAAGTCTACACAGAACCCAATGACCTCCTCTGTTCCATAGCCCTTGGAGATGCTTCCTTCTGGCCTAGCACGGTTATGAACATATTTCTTTAAGACTCCCATGAACCTCTCGAAGGGGAACATATTGTGTAAAATATACAGGACTGAGTATGGAAATCTCGTCGACTAGGTGAACCAGGAGATGTGTCATAATATTGAAGAAGGACGGGGGGAACACCAACTCAAAACTGGCAAGACATTGGACCACATCTCTTTGTAGCCTTTACATACATTCTCGATCGATTACCTTCTCAGATATTGCACGGAGGAACGCACATAGCTTCACAATGGGTAATCAAACATTTTCCGGTAGAAGCCCCCTCAATGCAACCGGAAACAACTGCGTCATAATCACGTGGCAATCCTGAGACTTCAGGTTCTGGAATTTTTTCAATGTCATGTTTATTATTACCTTTATATTAGACGAGAAGCCAGCAGGGACCTTCATACTGCTCAGGCATTCAAAAAAGATTTCCTTCTCTGCTTCGGTAAGAGCGTAGCTGCTTAAGTATTGACGACCTTTATCAATCTTCTTGTTGTATGGGTCTTTCATACAATGCTCCTCCTCCCGTGCTTCTTGTGTATCTTTTGTCTTCCCATACACGCCCAGGAAGCCTAGCAGGTTCACGCAAAGATTCTTTGTCACGTGCATCACGTCGATTGAAGACCGGACCTCTAGGTGTTCCTCATAGGGTAGGTCCCAAAATAAATATTTCTTTTTCCACATGGGCACGTGTCCGGTAACGACGTCTTTCGGAATAGATTAACCGCCAGGACCCTTTCCAAAGATTACTATTTGATCCAAATCCTTGGCCATAGCCAATACCCTCATCACCAGTAGGGAGGTTAGCCTTCTTCCGGTGATCTGCCTCACCGTTGAAATGCTTGCCTTTCTTTCTTATGGGGTGATTGGTCGGAAGAAATTGACGACACCCCAGGTAGACAACCTTCTTAGATTTTTCCAAATATGTACCTTTAGTCTTATCTAAACAATGCGTGCATGCATTGTATCCCTTGTTTGACTGTCCTGAAATGTTACTAAGAGCAGGCCAATCATTGATGTTTATGAACAGCAATGCTCGTAGGTCGAATTCCCGCTGTTTGTGCTCATCCCACACACGTACACGTGGTTTGGCCCACAACTGCAAAAGTTCATCAACTAATGGGCTAAGGTACACATCAATTTCATTGCCGGGTTGCTTGGGGTCTTGTATGAGCACAGGCATCATAATGAACTTCCACTTCATGCACAACCAAGTAGGAAGATAGTAGATACATAGAGTAACGGGTTGATACGTCTCCAACGTATCTATAACTTTTGACGGTTCCATGCTATTATCTTGTCAACTTTGGATGTTTTGTATGCATGATTATGCTATTTTATATCTTTTTCGGGACTAACCTATTAAATCAATGCCAAGTGACAGTTTCTGCTTTTTTCGTGTTTTTTACCCTTTTCAGAGAAGAATATTAAATGGAGTCCAAACGGAATAAAATCTGCGGAATGATATTTTCCGTAACAGAAGATACGCAGGGAACTTGAGAACCAAGGCAAAGGACCCCGGGGGAGGTCACAAGCCCCCTAGCCGCGGCCTGGGGGGCGCGCCTACTGCTACAGCAACAAAAGTCCTTCCCTGGCGCTTAGGAATTCTTCTTGTTACTTCTCTGGTTTGCGTAGGTTTTTCCCTTGAAGAGGAAAGGGTGATGCAACACATGAGCAGTAAGTATTTCCCTCAGTTTGAGAACCAAGGTATCGATCCAGAAGGAGGGCCTCGTCAAGTCCAAAGTAGCTGCGCAAACACAAACAAGCTTGCACCCAACGCTTCAAAGGGGTTGTCAATCCCTTCAAGATTGTTTGCAAAGTGAGATCTGGAGGCGGAAAGAGAGAGAAGTAAAAAGTTTAAGGCTGAAAATATGGTGTGGAGTATACCCTGGGGGCCATAGTGTTCACTAGAGGCTTCTCTCAAAATAGCAAGTATTACGGTGGGTGAACAAATTATTGTCGAGCAATTGATAGGACCGCGCAAAGTCATGACGATATCTAAGGCAATGATCATACATATAGGCATCACGTCCGAGACAAGTAGACCGATACTTTCTGCATCTACTACTATTACTCCACACATCGACCGCTATCCAGCATGCATCTAGTGTATTGAGTTCATGACGAACAGAGTAACGCTTTAAGCAAGATGACATGATGTAGAGGGATAATCTCAAACCAATGATGAAAACTCCATCTTTTTACCCTTGATGGCAACAACACAATGCGTGCCTCGCTACCCCTTCTATCACTGGGTGAGGTCACCGCACGGTATGAACCCAAAACCAAGTACTTCTCCCATTGCAAGAATCATAGATCTAGTTGGCCAGACAAAACCCACAACTCGAAGAGAATTACAAGGATATGAAATCATGCATAAGAGAGATCAGAAAAAACTCAAATAAGATTCATAGATAATTTGATCATAAATCCACAATTCATCGGATCTCAACAAACACACCGCAAAAGAAGATTACATCGGATAGATCTCCATGAAGATCATGGAGAACTTTGTATTGAAGAACCAAGAGAGAGAAGAAGCCATCTAGTTACTAGCTATGGACCCGTAGGTCTATGGAGAACTACTCACGCATCATCGGAGAGGTCATGGTGTTGATGAAGAAGCCCTCTGTGTCCGAATCCCCCCTCCGGCAGGGCACCAGAACGTGCCCGAGATGGGATCTTGCGGAGACAGAAGCTTGCGGCGGCGGAAAAGTACTTTCGATGATCTCCTGATTTTTTGGAAATTTTTGGGAATATATAGGCGCAACCCCTAGGTCAGGGGACGCTCAGGGGGCCCACAAGCCTGGATGGCGCGACCTCCCCCTTGGCCGCGGGGTGGGGCTTGTGGGGCCCCTGGGGCTCCCCTGCCTTGGCTCCCAAGCTCCCCGATCTTCTTCCATTCCAGAAATATCTTTTCAGGGATTTTCTTCCGTTTGGACTCCATTTCAAAATCTCCTTTGAAAGGGGTCAAAAACATGGAAAAACAGGAACTCGCACTTGGCACTGAGTTAATAAGTTAGTCCCAAAAAATAAATAAAAGGCATGCAAAACATCCAAAGTTTGACAAGATAATAGCATGAAACCATCAAAAATTATAGATACGTTGGAGACGTATCAAGCATCCCCAAGCTTAACTCCTACTCGTCCTCGAGTAGGGAAGTGATAAAGAATGAATTTTTGATGTGGAATGCTACCTAGCATAGTTGTCCTTTGCAACTTCTTTCACGTGACATGAATGTTCAGATCCGTACGATTCAAAACAATAGTTTGCTATTGACATGAAAACAGTAATACTTCAAGCAAACTAGCAAAGTAATCATGAACTTTCAAAATAACAAGACCAAAGAAAGTTATCCCTACAAAATCATATAGTCTGACTATGCTCCATCATCCTCACACAACTAATGTAAATCATGCACAACCCCGGAATTGGCCAAGTAATTGTTTTCGCACTCTTACTTTCTCAAACTTTTTATAACTAACACGCAATACATGAGCGCGAGCCATGGATATAGCACTATAGGTGGAATAGAGTGTGGTGGTGGTTGTGAGACAAAAAAGGAGGAGATGGTCACACTGACTCGGCGTATCAATAGGCTGTGGAGATGCCCATTAATAGATATCAATGTGAATGAGTAGGGATTGCCATACAAGAGATGCACTAGAGCTATAAGTATGTGAAAGCTCAAAAGGAAAACTAGTTGGTGTGCATCCAACTTGCTTGCTCACGAAAACCTAGGGCAATTTTGAGGAAGCCCCTCATTGGAATATACAAGCCAAGTTATATAGTGAAGATTCCCACTAGCATATGGTGGTGACAAAGCAAGAAGCTCTCAATCATGAAGAACATGATGCTATCATGAAGCACAAGTGTGGAAAAAGATAGTAGCATTGTCCCTTCTCTCTTTTTCTCTCTTTTCTTTTTTTTCATTTGGGCTCTTAGGCCTCTCTTTTTTATTTTCTCTTTTTTTTGGCTCTTTGGCCTCTTTTTTTTCCTCACATGGGACAATGCTCTAAAAATGATGATCATCACACTTTTATTTACTCACAACTCAAAATGGTGATGACTCTATAGGAAATGCCTCCGGCAATGTACCGGGATGTGCAACGATCTAGCATGGCGTATGACGTTGAAACATCTCGCTAGATATCTTTCGATCATGCAATGGCAATATGAGAGTGACGGCACAAGTCATGAGACGGAACGGTGGTAGTTGCATGGCAATATATATCGGAATGGCTATGAAAATGCCATAGTAGGTAGATATGGTGGCTGTTTTGAGGAAGGAATTTGGTGGGTTTGTGCACCGGCGAGAATTGCGCGGCACTAGAGAGGCTAGCAATGGTGGAAGGTGAAAGTGCATCTATACCATGGACTCACATTAGTCATGAAGAACTCACATACTTGTTGTGAAAGTTTTTATTAGTAATCGAAACAAAGTGCTAAACGCATACTCCTAGGGGAAGGGTTGGTAGGTGTAAACCATCGCGCGATCCCGACCTCAACACAAAGGATGACAATCAATAGATCAATTATGCTCCGACTTCCTAACATAGCGGTTCACCATACGTGCATGCTACGAGAATCACTAACTCCAACACAAGTATCTCTAGATTCACAACACCCTACTAATATAACTCTTAATATTACCGAATCCATGTCTCAAAACTAATTGAGAGGAATCAAAACTTCTCTTTCTACTCAATGCACATGAAGATGGAGGTTTTTGCATCCTCTTTGGGTACCTAGCACATTTGGGACTACTTTCATAGCATAAGCCAACTACCAAATCACGCACCACCATGCTCTAAAGATATAAGTGAAGCACAAGATCAAAAGTATCTAGCTCAAAAGATATAAGTGAAGCACAAGATCAAAAGTATCTAGCTCAAAAGATATAAGTGAAGCACAAGAGCAAAAGTATCTAGCTCAAATGATATAAGTGAAGCACTATGAGCATTCTAGCAAGATCACGATGAGTGCATGTCTCTCTCTCTCAAAAAGGTGTGCAGCAAGGATGATTGTGACACAACAAAAAGAAAAGACTCCTATGATACAAGACGCTCCAAGCAAAACACATATCATGTGGTGAATAAAAATATAGCTCCAAGTAATGTTACCGATGGATTGAAGACGAAAGAGGGGATGCCTTCCCGGGGCATCCCCAAGCTTAGGCTTTTTGGTGTCCTTGAATTTGGCTTGGGATGCCTTGGGAATCCCCAAGCTTGAGCTCTTTCCACTCCTTATCTCTTTGTCCATGAGAACATCACCCAAAACTTGAAAACTTCACAACACAAAACTTAAACATAAACTTGTGATAACATTAGTACAAGAAAACAAACTATCACTTCTTTTGGTACTGTAGCAAACTTGAATTCCATCTATATTGATGATGGGCTACTGTATTCTCACTTTTCCATGGCTAGTACCCCCCGATACTAACCATAGTTTCACAAAAACAGAATCTGTGAAAAACAGACTAGTATGTAGAAATCTGTATACTTCGTATACTTCTGTACCTCAAAAAATCTGAAAAATTACGATGGCCTGGGAAAAAAGCATATAAATCAGCAGCAAAAAGAATCAACTCAAAAGCTCTTTCTGAATAAAAATGAAAAATCATCTCGTGAGCGAAAAGTTTCTATCTTTTTCCAGCAGGATCAAACAACCATTACCAAGACTAGTCATAAAGGCTTTCCTTGGCTCAAACACAAAAAGAAACACAAAAAACACAATCACAACAGAATTATGAAATTGTGGACGCAACAAAACAGAAAGAAAAAAGATAAATTCATTGGGTTGCCTCCCAACAAGCGCTATTGTTTAACGCCCTTAGCTAGGCATTGATAATTCAATGATGCTCACACAAAAGACAAGAATTGAAGCACAACGAGAGCATCATAAAGCATTTGAAAATCACATCTAAGTCTAACATACTTCCTATGCATAGGAATTTTATAGGAAACAGATTATCAAGACAACCAATAGTTGCCATATGCAAGGAAGAATAAAGAGACAATAACAATCTCCACATAACGAGAGGTAATCTGGTAACATGAAAGTTTCTACCACCATATTTTCCTCTCTCATAATAATTACACGTGGGATCATATTCGAATTCAACAATGTAACTATCACATAGGATATTCTTTTCATGATCCACATGCATGCAAAGTTGACGCTCTTTAAAAATAGTGGGATTATCATCAACTAAAGTCATGACTTCTCCAAACCCACTTTCAGTAATATTGCAAATATCATATTCATCATGAGGCTTAAACAAATTTTCAAGATCATAAGAAAAATCATCGCCCCACTCATGATCATTGCAACAATTAGTGGACATAGCAAAACTAGCATCCCCAAGCTTAGGGTTTTGCATATTTTTAGCATGATTGACACTAATAGGATTTATAGTGAAACCATTGCAATCATGCTTTTCATTGAAGGAGACCTCGTGAATCACTTCATAAATTTCTTCATCACGATTTTCAGATTCACGCATCTCAAGCAAAACTCCATAGAGAAAGTCAAGTGCACTCAACTCACTAGCAATTGGTTCCACATAATTGGATCTCTTAAAGAGATTAGCAAGTGGATGAGGATCCATATCACTAGATTCTTAGCAAGCGAAGATGCAAGCATTTTGGAGGCACATAGCACAGAAGCAAACCGAAAGCAAGCGAAGACAAAGGCAAATGAAAAAGGCAAACGAAAAAGGCCAATTGGTGAAGTGGGGGAGAGGAAAACGAGAGGCAAGTGGCAAACAAAGTAAATGCAAGAGATGAGTTTGCGACACCTACTTGGATGAGTTCTTGACTTGATCTTCCTCCCCGGCAACGGCACCAGAAATTCTTCTGCTGTGGCAACAAAAGTCCTTCCCTGGCGCTTAGGAATTCTTCTTGTTACTTCTCTAGTTTGCGTCGGTTTTTCCCTTGAAGAGGAAAGGGTGATGCAGCACAGGAGTAGTAAGTATTTACCTTAGTTTGAGAACCAAGGTATCGATCCAGAAGGAGGGCCTCGTCAAGTCCAAAGTACCTGCGCAAACACAAACAAGCTTGCACCCAACACTTCAAAGGGGTTGTCAATCCCTTCAAGATTGTTTGCAAAGTGAGATCTGAAGTCGGAAAGAGCAACGAAGTAAAAAGTGTAAGGCTGAAAATATGGTGTGGAGTAGACCCTCGGGGCCATAGTGTTCACTAGAGGCTTCTCTCAAAATAGCAAGTATTACGGTGGGTGAACAAATTACTGTCGAGCAATTGATAGAACCGCGCAAAGTCATGACGATATCTAAGGTAATGATCATACATAGAGGCATCACGTCCTAGACAAGTAGACCGATACTTTCTGCATCTACTACTATTACTCCACACATCGACCGCTATCCAGCATGCATCTAGTGTATTGAGTTCATGACGAACAGAGTAACGCTTTAAGCAAGATGACATGATGTAGAGGGATAATCTCAAACCAATGATGAAAACCCCATCTTTTTACCCTTGATGGCAACAACATGATGCGTGCCTCGCTACCCCTTCTGTCACTGGGTGAGGTCACCGCATGGTATGAACCCAAAACCAAGCACTTCTCCCATTTCAACAATCATAGATCTAGTTGGCCAGACAAAACCCACAACTCGAAGAGAATTACAAGGATATGAAATCATGCATAAGAGAGATCAGAAGAAACTCAAATAAGATTCATAGATAATCTAATCATAAATCCACAATTCATCGGATCTCGACAAACACACCGCAAAAGAAGATTACATCGGATACATCTCCATGAAGATCATGGAGAACTTTGTATTGAAGATCCAAGAGAGAGAAGAAGCCATCTAGTTACTAGCTATGGACCCGTAGGTCTATGGTGAACTACTCATGCATCATTGGAGAGGTCATGGTGTTGATGAAGAAGCCCTCCGTGTCCGAATCCCCCTCCGGCAAGGCACCAGAATGTGCCCCAGATGGGATCTTGCGGAGGCGGAAAAGTACTTTCGATGATCTCCTGATTTTTTTGGGAATTTTTGGGAATATATAGGTGCAACCCCTAGGTCAGGGGACGCTCAGGGGGCCCACAAGCCTGGATGGCGCGGCCTCCCCCCTGGCCGCGGGGTGGGGGCTTGTGGGGCCCCTGGGGCTCCCCTACCTTGGCTCCCAATCTCCCCGATCTTCTTCCATTCCAGAAAAAATCTTTTCGAGGATTTTCTTCCGTTTGGACTCCGTTTCAAAATCTCCTCTGAAAGGGGTCAAAAACATGGAAAAAACAGGAACTGGCACTTGGCACTGAGTTAATAAGTTAGTCCCAAAAAATAAATAAAAGGCATGCAAAACATCCAAAGTTTGACAAGATAATAGCATGAAACCATCAAAAATTATAGATACATTGGAGTCATATCACCTACCAGGCTTACGGGCCCCACGTGGGTCCTTTGCCCTACTTCTTTTGCCTATAAATTCCGTAAAAATCCAGAACCATGAGAGAGAGCCACAAAAATACTTTTCCACCGCCGCAAGCTTCTGTCTCCGCAAGATCCCATCTGGGGACCGTTCTGGTGCCCCGTCGGAGGGGGATTCGGACACGGTGGGCTTCTTCATAAACACCATTTCCTCTCCAATGATGCGTAAGTAGTTTACCACAAACCTTCGGTTCCATAGCTAGTAGCTAGATGGCTTCTTCTCTCTCTTGGATCTTCAATACAAAGTTCTCCATGATCTTCATGGAGATCTACCCGATGTAACCTTCTTTTGCGGTGTGTTTGTCGAGATCCGATGATTTATGATCAGATTATCTATGAATATTATTTGGGTCTCCTCTCATCTCTTATATGCATGATTTCTTATCCTTGTAATTCTCTTCGAGTTGTGGGTTTCGTTTGGCCAACTTGATCTATAATTCTTGAATGGGAGAAGTGTTTGGTTTTGGGTTCATACCGTGCGGTGTCCTCACCCAGTGACAGAAGGGGTTGTGAGGCACGCATCATGTTGTTGCCATCAAGGGTAAAAAGATGGGGTTTATATCTATTGCATGAACTTATCCCTCTACATCATGTCATCTTGCTTAAGGCGTTACTCTGTTTGTTATGAACTCAATACACTAGATGCATGCTAGATAGCGGTCGATGTGTGGAGTAATAGTAGTAGATGCAGAAAGTATCGGTCTACTTGTCTCGAACATGATGCCTATATGTCTGATCATTGCCTTAGATATCATCATGACTTTGCGCGATTCTATCAATTGCTCGATAGTAATTCGTCCGGCCACCGTAATACTTGCTATCATGAGATAAGCCTCTAGTGAACACTATGGCCCCCGGGTCTACTTCACATCCTATTTTCAGTTCCACATAATTACTTTGTTGCACTTTTCACCTTCAGATCTCACCTTGCAAATAATCGTGAAGGGATTGACAACCCCTTTATAGCGTTGGATGCAAGTTTGTTTGTTTTTGCGTAGGCACATTGGTGCATCATCTTGATACTCCTACTGGATTGATACCTTGGTTCTCAAACTGAGAGAAATACTTACTACTGTCGTGCTGCATCACCCTTTCCTCTTCAAGGGAAAAACCAACAGAAGCTCAAGAGGTCGCACGGGTCAGGTGTTGTGACTGTAGCTCTGCTCCCCAAAAGGATTCATGTCGTCTATACTTAGACCCAACCATAAGTTCCTCGTGTCACCTGCAAAGTCTGGGTACTTTCTCTTGATTTTTCTCCACTGCGACCCATGGACGAGGTGTCTCAACTTCCCGTCATTATTATGCTCTTCTTTGTGCCATTGTAACAACCTGGCATGCACATTGTTTCTGAACGGACGTTTCAACCGTGGTATTATAGGAGCATACCACATAACCTTAGCAGGAACCTTCTTCCTGGGGGGCTCGTCATCGCCCTCAACATCACCAGGGTCATCTTGACTAATCTTGTACCGACATGCAGTGCATACTGGGCATTTATCCATATTGTCGTACTTCTCGCCATGGTACAGGATGCAGTCATTAATGCATGCATGTATCTTCTGCACATCTAATCCAAGAGGGCAGATAGCCTTCTTTGCTTCATACGTAGTCTCCGGCAATTCATTATCCTTTGGAAGCTTCGGCTTCAATATTTTCAGTAACTTCTCAAATCCCTTGTCAGATAAACCAGTTTCTGCCTTCCATTTCAACAGTTCCAGTGTGGTACCGAGCGTTCTGCTGCCATCTTTGCAATTTGGACACAACAACTTTTTATGATCCCCTAGCATGGCCTCCAACTTCCGCTTCTCCTTGTCTGTATCGCATTCTCGCTTTGCATCAGAAATGACCCGACCAAGAGCATCAGCGGGCTCATCTGATGTCGGTTGTTCTTCACCTCCTTATTCTTCATTGCCTTCCACTGCAGTATCATCGTATTTTTGAGTGAACATAGGATAGTTGTCATCATCATCTTCTTCTTCATTTTCTTCCATCCTAACCCATCTTTCTCCATGCATGGTCCAACAATAATATCTGGGCATGAAACCTCTCTGAAGCACGTGCATAGAATGGTTTTCGAGTTAGAATACTCCTTGACTTTCCAACGATCAACACATGGACAAGGCATAACATTATCCACTTTGTTTGCCTCATCCACATTGATAAATTTATGCAGGCCTGCAATAAATCCGGAACCGCGTCGTTCGCCGTACATCAATCGCTTCCGTGCATCGATCTGCATCATACATGAATAGTGAAATGACCACCGTACATGGACACATGCGATATTTTTTGTATAAATTACAGATTTAAAGGATAAGGTTGCTAACCTCGATCGA
Organism: Hordeum vulgare subsp. vulgare; assembly: GCF_904849725.1. NCBI lineage: Eukaryota > Viridiplantae > Streptophyta > Magnoliopsida > Poales > Poaceae > Hordeum > Hordeum vulgare. The sequence goes on along the minus strand of NC_058522.1, from coordinate 565,112,359 downwards.
GGATACCATTTTGGGTGAACTTATGTGTGACTCGGGCATTTCATCAAACACCTCTTGTGCGTAGCAAAGGAAAAAAATTCTAGCACCCACCTCCCACACATCCAACCAGAAAAAATAAGTGGGTGGGGAGGGTTTATTTATAGGCAGGGGAGGGGCACTAGTCCTGGTTCGTAATGTACTCCGAATTGCATCGGTCAACGTACATCCATTAGCGGTTCATCTGTATTACGAAATTCAGTATATTAAAAAACCTTAGCAGAACATTATGAATAAAGAAATGACCAAATTAATACAAGTTCATCATCACATTAAAACCAAAGTACAATACTCCTCAAATGTTATTATTGCAAAAATAAATACATAAAGTTCTCTCATAAAACAACATACAACTATGTAAAACATTTAAATGCAACAACAAATGCGATCAAAATCGCAACTAAGGTAACAATTGACCCAACAACATAATGATACCAAGCGTCTTTATCAATGACATATTTTCTAATATTCCTAATCTTCAAGCGCATTGCATCCATCTTTAAGCGCATTGCATCCATCTTCAACCGCATTGCATCCATTTCGATCTTGTGATCATCGACGACATCGGCAACATGCAACTCCATTTCCATATTCTTCTCCGCAATTATTTTTAATTTTTTTCTTCAAGTAATTGTTTTCTTTTTCAACTAAATTTAACCTCTCCACAAGAGGGTCGGTTGGAATTTCCGGTTCACATACATCCTAGATAAAAACATCCATGTCACGTTGGTCGGCATAATTGTCGTCATAAACACTAAATGAAACAAATAATTATAAAAGAAAATATACCACGTACGAATCATAGGCCGGACGAGGACCGACGTGGGCGGATACCAAAACCATCGCACTATATAATAACAAAAAAAATTAAAAGTAAGTAATTTATACAAGTATCTATCTAAATCATACAAGTCAGATTTTTTTTTAAAAAAAAGATAAGAACAAGAGGCTCACCACGGTGGTGCTGGCAACGAGATCGGCACGGGCGATCGACGACGGTGAGGGCAGGCACGGGACGGCACCCTACACATGTGCAGACTCTAAGAAGTTAATTTGAGCTCAAATTTTGCATCTAAATCAAAAAAACTCTCACATACACTCCTACACTAAAACCCACAAACCACTCTACTTCTAGAGCATTTGAAATGAGCTAAACTAGCAGTGAGAGATGAAAGGATGAAGTAGCTAACCTTTTAGAACACTTGTGTAGTTGGTGCACCGCCAAACCTAGACAAATATTGTTGAAAATGGAGCTTGGAGGTTGAGCTTGGAGAAGAGAAATCTTAAGTGTGGCTCGAACATTTCATTGAACACCTCATATGCATATGTAGGCAAAAACAGAGTAGCACACACGTCCACCCTTCCACGGCCAAAAAACAGAGGAAATGGGAGGGGAGGTGGATATATATAGGCAAAACTTTAGTCCCGGTTTTTTTCTAAAACCGGGTCTAATAGCCTACCATCTAGTCCCGGTTCGAGCCACCAACCGGGACTAATGCTCCGCGAGCCACATATCAGTCGTTGGATCTTTAGTCCCGGGTTTTGACATGAACCGGGACTAATGCATCAAACCAAACCGGGGCTATTGCCCCGCGAGGCCCTGGCAGCTTGAACCGGGACCTATGCGTGGCATTGGTCTCGGTTTTACTTTGACCTGAGGCTAATGGGATTTGGGGCTCCGGCCGAAAGCCTCATTTTCTACTAGTGTAACTTGCAAGTCACACGTGTGTCATCGTCTCCGGATAACAATTTATTTGGACAGACTGTCCGTTCGAGCTACTAACACGATGACACACAGAAATTATTTCAGATGAATTCTGCATACAGATAACCAACATGCAGTGTCTCGGCTGTCCCACGCGCCATCGCACAGTCGGATGTGTCGTCATCACTCGGCCGCTCTGCGCACTGTCGCTTAGTCAGACATGTCGTGAGCACTCGACTGCCCCGCGCGGCGTCCCTCAGTCGGATGCGTCGTCATCAGTCGGCCGCCCTGCATGTCGTTTCTCAGTCAAACGGGTCATCCCTCAGTCGGATGCGTCGTCGTCACTCGACCGCCCTGCGTGTCGTCGCTCAGTCGGACGCCTTGTTGGCACTTGGCCGCCCCGTGCGACGTCCCTCAATCAGACGCGTCGTCATCACTCGGTCGTCGTGCATGTCGTCCCTTAGTCGGACGCGTCGTCAGTACTCGGCCGCCCGGCACGCCGTCCCTCAGTCGGATGCGTCGTCATCACTCGGCCCCCCTGCACACCGTCACTCAGTCGGACGCGGCGTCATCAATCGGCCGCCTCGTGCGCCGTCCCTCGGTTGTTCAACTAAGTCATTCTTCACTTCGACACAACATTCTATGAAATAATTGTTTCTGCATTACCAAATGTTAAGTAAGTCACACATGATGTTTACTCGGAGGCCACACCATCGAGTGTACTTCTGCACTCGGTTGTTTATTTACATGTCGGAACGCTACACTTCGGCTTTATTTGGGTCCAGTACTCCAACGAGTTCAGTCGGATCCTTCACTTCGACAAGTTCTGTCGGATCCTGCAATCTTTTCAACTCTTGCTGGTTCTCAATTAGCAATCACGTGGCACACCCAGCGGGTACAAACGGGTGTTATCTACACAAACCATTTCAGCAAACTCATTTTACTTTCAGAAATTTTTACGTTGGCTTGTGATATATTCGTACATATATTTCACGGCCACATGGCCGCCTCATGCATCGTCACTCTCCTGAGCGCGTCTTCATCACATGGCCGCCCCGCGCATCGTCGCTCGGCTGGAAGCATCTCCATCATCCGGCCGCCTCACGCGTCGTCACTCGGCTGGGCGCGTCATCATGGCATGGCCGCCCCGCGCGTCGCCACTCGACTGGAAGCATCTCCATCATCCGACAGCCTCACGCACCGTCACTCGGCTGAGCGCATCTTCATCACATGGCCGCCCTGCGCGTCGCCACTCGGCTGGAAGCATCTCCATCATCCGACCGCCTCACACGCCGTCACTCGGCTGGGCGCGTCTTCAGCACATGGCCGCCCCGCGCGTCGCCACTCCGCTGGAAGCATCTCCATCATTCATACGCCTCGCGCGCCATCACTCGGTTGAGCGTGTCTTCATCACATGGCTGCCCCGTGCGTCGCGACTTGGCTTGAAGCATTTCCATCATCCAGCCGCCTCACGCGTCGTCACTCGACTGGGCGCGTCTTCATCACATGGCTGCCCCGTGCGTCGCCACTCGGCTGGACGCATCTCCATCATCCGTCGGCCTCACACGCCGTCACTCGGTCGAGAGCGTCTTCATCACATGGCCGCCCTGCGCGCCATCACTCTCCTGGAAGCGCCTGCATCGCTTGGTCGCCCAACGCATCGTCACTCGGCTGGATGCATCTCCATCATCCGGCCGCCTCATGCGCCGTCACTCAGCTCAGCGCATCTTCATCACTCGACCGGCCCATGCGCCATAGGTCATGTGAACACATCTACACCACAACCCCCAATGGGTGACCAACTTAGCTGCGACTCTGTATCGCCTAAGTCAAAAACAACTTCGAGTACGGACATGCTCCACACTCATGGACTTAGCTGCGAACCTGACTTCGCTTAAGTTAAAAACTACTCCGACTACGGACATGCTCTACACTCGGGAACTTAGATGCAACTCCGTATCGTCTAAGTTAAAAACAACTCTGAGTACAGACATGCTCCACACTCGAGAACTTAGCTGCGACTCCGTATCACCTGAGTTAAAAACAACTCTGAGTATGGACATGCTCCACACTCGGGGGCTTAGTTGCGACTCTGTATCGCCTAAGTTAAAAACAACTCCGAGTACGGACATGCTCCACACTTGGGGACTTAGCTACGAACCTGACTTCGCCTAAGTTAAAAACTACTCCGAGTACGGACTCGCTCCACACTCGGAGGCTTAGTTGCGACTCCGTATCGCCTAAGTTAAAAATAACTCCGAGTACGGACATGCTCCACACTCGGGGACTTAGCTGCGAACCTGACTTTGCCTAAGTTAAAAACTACTCCGTGTACGGAGACGCTCCACACTCGGGAACTTAGATGCAACTCGGTATCGCGTAAGTTAAAAACTACTCTGAGTACGGACATGCTCCACACTCGGGGACTTAGATGCGAGTTTGTATCGTCTAAGTTAAAAACTACTCCGGGTATGGACAAGCTCCACACTCGGGAACTTAGCCGCGACTCTGTATCGCCTAAGTTAAAAAGAACTCCGAGTACGGACATCATCCATACTCGGGGGCTTAGCTACGACCCCATATGGCCTAAGTTATTAAGTACACTCGGGGACTCGACCTTGATTCAGAAATCATATAAGGCAGACCCAGCAAACATTTAGCATGACGAGCACTAGAAGACTTAAACCCTCTGCCGGACTCATCTAGTCCGACAAAGGCTCAGGGACTATACCCAGTGCATGCACTGAGCGTGCCCCCACTGGAAGAGAAATAAAAAAAGAAACATTGTGCTTGGTCAGGTCCAGCAACAACATTCAAGTTCAACAGACTCTACAGACAACAACCAATTACCAGCAATCAGTCAGAGTCTCACGGGCTATTGTTGGGGATACACAAAACGGGTAGACCCATGAAGGGTCGAAATACCATAATAGCATGGGGTCCACACATGAGGTGGGTCCAGACAAATACATACATACTATCCACTCGGATGACAGTCAGCCACTCGGTCGTATGACTCACTCGGGTATGTGAAGACCAACTGTTTCAAGGCAGTTGAAGCATAGAGGAGGTTCTGTAGTGGGATGACATCATGGCATCAATGCCCCATCTTGTAGCGTAAGAGGTGAGGGGGTGGCGCACTCTATATAAGCTACTCACTCCACATAGTCGGGGGTGGGCTCATTCTTCCCCCTTGGGTTCCGCGCCATTAGTCTTAGGACTTAGCTCACGCATGAAGATCTGTTCTTCCCTCTCTCCCTCAAATACACCATGTGACTCCGTGTTCATGACAATAAGCAAAGCCTCTCGGGAGCACGAGATGTAGGGTTGTTATCTCCACTGTGAGAGGCCGGAACTCGCTAAAATCACTGTGTCACCCATTTACATCTCGATAGATCATGCTCCTTTGTCCTACCCCTTTCTATTATCGGAATCGTTACCACGACAGTAATGCATTGAAGCGTCGTTTTATATGGCTGGTCCTCTTGTGAAACCTTGGTTTCTTGGCTAGAGCAATTACACCAGTGTTGTCACAGAACAGATTTATTTGATCCAGTGTGCTCGGCACAACTCCAAGGTCTACCATGAACTACTTCATCCATACACCCTCCTTAGCCGCGTCTGAGGCAGCTATGTACTCTGCTTCGCATGTAGAATCAGCTATGACGCTCTGCTTGGAAGTGCACCAGCTTACCGCACCCCATTAAGTATAAACACGTATCTGGTTTGTGACTTAGAGTCATCTGGATCAGTGTCGAAGCTTGCATCGACGTAACCCTTTACGACAAGCTCTTCGTCACCTCCATAAATGAGAAACATTTCCTTAGTCTTTTTCAGGTACTTCAGAATATTCTTGACCGCTGTCCAGTGCTCGATTCCTGGATCACTTTGAAACCTGCCTGCCATACTTATGGCAAGGCTGACATCCGGTCTGGCGCACAACATTGAATACATGATAGACCCTATGGCTGAAGCATAGGGGACGACACTCATCTTTTCTCTATCTTCTGCAGTTACTGGGCATTGAGTCTTACTCAACTTTATACCTTGTAACACAGGCAAGAACCCCTTCTTGGATTGTTCCATTTTGAACTTCTTCAAAACTTTGTCAAGGTATGTGCTTTGTGAAAGTCCTATTAAGCACCTTGATCTATCTCTATAGATATTTATGCCTAATATGTAAGCAGCTTCTCCCAGGTCCTTCATTGAAAAACTTTTATTTAAGTAATCCTTCACGCTGCCCAAAAATTATATATTGTTTCCAATCAGCAATATGTCATCCACATATAATATTAGAAACGCTATAAAGCTCCCACTCACTTTCTTGTAAATACAAGCTTCTCCAAAAACTTGTATAAACCCAGCACTTTGATCACCTCATTAAAATGTTGATTCCAACTCCGAGATGCTTGCACCAGTACATAAATGGATCGATGAAGCTCGCATACTTTGTTAGCATTCTTTGGATCAACAAAACCTTCGAGTTGCATCATATAAAACTCTTCCTTAAGAAACCCGTTAAGGAACGCCTTTTTGACATCCATCTGCCAGATTTCATAATTGAAAAATGCAGCTATTGCTAACATGATTTGGACGGACTTAAGCATCGCTACGGGTGAGAATGTCTCAACGTAGTCAACTCCTCGAACTTGCGAAAAACCCTTTTCCACAAGTCGAGCTTTATAAACGGTCAAATTACCGTCCGCGTCCATCTTCTTCTTAAAGATCCATTTTTCTGAATAGCCTTTCGACCTTCAGGTAATACTTCCAAAGTACATACTTTGTTTTCATACATAGATCACATCTCGGATTTCATGGCTTCTAACCATCTGTTGGAATATGGTCCCACCATTGCTTCTCCACAATTTGTAGGCTAATTGTTGTCTAACAACATGATTGACAAGACAGGATTCCATACCACTCAGGAGCAGTACGTGCCCCTTGTTGACCTGCGAGGTTTGATAGCAACTTGATATGAAGCTTCATGATCACTATCATTAGCTTCCTCTTTAACTGGTGTTGCTCGACAGAAATTCCTTTCTGCCTTGCGCCACCATCTTGTTGAAGCAGAGGTTCTACAGCCTGATCAAGTTCTATCTTCCTCCCAATTAATTCTTTAGAGAGAAACTCTTTCTAAAGAAAAGCTTCATTCTTAGCGAGAAACACTTTGCCCTCGAATTTTAGATAGAAGGTATACCCAACTGTCTCTTTTGGGTAGCCTATGAAGACACATTTTTCCGCTTTGGGTTCCAGCTTTTCAGGCTCAAGCTTTTTAACATAAGCATCACATCCCCAAACTTTAAGAAACGACAACTTTGTCTTCTTGCCATACCACAACTCATATGGTGTCATCTCAACGGATTTTGATGGTGCTCTATTGAAAGTGAATGCAGCTGTCTCCAATGCATAGCCCCAAAATGATAATGGCAAATCGATAAGAGACATCATAGAACGCACCATATCTAATAAAGTACGATTGCGACATTCAGACACACCATTGCGCTCTGGTGTTCCACACGGTGTCAACTGTGAAAAAATTCCACATTGTCTTAAGTGAGCACCAAACTCGTAACTCACATACTCACCTCCTCGATCACATCGTAGGAAGTTGATTTTCTTGTTACGATGATTTTCAACTTCACTCTGAAATTGCTTGAACTTTTCAAACGTTTCAGATTTGTGCTTCATCAAGTAGATATAACCATACCTAGGCAAATCGTCAGTGAAGGTGAGAAAATAACGATATCCACCGCGTGCCTCTATGCTCATTGGTCTGCACACATCAGTATGTATGATCTCCAACAAGTCACTTGCACGCTCCATTGTTCCGGAGAACGGAGTCTTAGTCATCTTGCCCATGAGACATGGTTCACATGTGTCAAGTGATTCAAAATCAAGTGATTCCAAAAATCCATCAACATGGAGTTTCTTCATGTGTTCTACACCAATATGACCTAAGCGGCAGTGCCACATGAAAGTGGCGCTATCATTATTAACTCTACATCTTTTGGCCTCAATGTTATGGATATGAGTGTCATCTCTATCGAGATTCAATATGAACAAACCCCTCACATTGAGTGCATGACCATAAAAGATATTACTCATATAAATAGAACAACCATTATTCTCTCGCTTAAATAAGTAACCGCCTCGTAATAAACAAGATGCGGATATAATGTTCATGCTCAATGCAGGCACTAAATAACAATTATTTAACTTCATCACTAATCCCGATGGTAACTAAAGTGAGATTATGTCGACGGCGATCGCATCAACCTTGGAACCATTTCTCGCAGTTCATCTTTCGCTAACCTTCATTTATCCTGCAGTTCCTGTTTCGAGTTGCAAATGTGAGAAACAGAACCGGTATCAAATACACAGGCACTACTACGAGTGTTGGTGAGGTACACATAAATAACATGTATATCTAATATACCTTGTTTGGCGTTGACCGCCTTCTTATCGGCAAAATACTTGGGGCAGTTCCGCTTCCAATGACCAGTCCCCTTGCAATGGTAGCACTCAGTTTTTGGCTTGGGTCGAGACTTGGGTTTCTTCGTCGGAGGGCAACATCTTTGCCACTGTTCTTGGAGTTGCCCTTCTTCCCCTTATCGTTTTTCTTTAAACTAGTGGTCTTATGGACCATCAACACTTGATGCTCCTTCTGGACTTCTGACTCTGCGACTTTTAGCATCGCAAACAGCTCGGTGAGTGATTTATTCATCGCTTGCATGTTATAGTTCAACACAAAGCCTTTGTAGCTTGGTGGCAGTGACTGAAGAACTCTGTCAGTGATAGCCTCCGGCAGGAGAGAAATTCCCAGCTCAGCCAAACGGTTAGAGTACCCAGACACTCTGAGCACATGTTCACTGACAGACCCGTTCTCCTCCATTTTGCAAGCATAGAACCTATCGGAGGTCTCATACCTCTCTATCCAGGCATTCTTCTCAAAAATAAACTTCAATTCCTAGAACATCTCATATGCTCCATGACGTTCAAAACGTCTTTGAAGTCCCGGTTCTAAGACATACAAAACTACACATTGAACTAACGAGTGGCCATCCTTGCGCGTCTGCCAGACATTCATAACTTCAAGCAACACAGGTTGGGGTGGTTCATCACCTAGAGGTTCATCAAGGACATATGACTTTTGGGCAGCCTGAAGGATGAGCCTCAGATTACAGGCCCAGTCAACAAAGGTGCTTCCATCATCTTTCAACTTAGCTTTCTCTAGGAACGCATTAAAATTCAGGGTTGCTACTGCACGAGCCATTGATCTGCAACATAAAATTTTGCAAAGATTACTTACACTATGTTCAAGACAATTAAGTTTAGCTAATCATATTACTAATAAACTCCCACTCAAATAGACATCCCTCTAGTCGTTCGAGTGGCGCATGATGCAAATCCACTAACTCAAGTCCAATCATCACGTGAGTTGAGATTAGTTTCAATGGTGAACATCTCCATGTTGATCATATCAACTATATGATTCATGCTCGACCTTTTCGGTCTCTTGTGTTCTGAGGCCATGTCTGTACATGCTAGGCTCGTCAAGTTTAACCCGAGTGATCCGCGTGTGCAACTGTTTTGCACCCGTTGTATGTGAACGTTGAGTCTATCACATCCGATCATCACGTGGTGTCTCGAAACGACGAACTATTGTAACGGTGCACAGTCGGGGAGAACACAATTTTATCTTGAAGTTTTAGTGAGAGATCACCTTATAATGCTACCGTCGTCCTAAGCAAGGTGCATAAAAGGAATAACATCACATGCAAATCATAAGTGACATGATATGGCCATGAACTTGTGCTTCTTGATCTCCATCACCAAAGCACCGGTATGATCTCCATCGTCACCGGCACCACACCATGATCTCCATCATCATGTTGCCATTGGGGTTGTCGCGCTATCTGCGATGTTACTACTAAAGCTACTGCCTAGCGATATAGCAAGAGCATCTGCAAGTGCAAAATGAATTTAAAGACAACCCTATGGCTCCTGTCGGTTGTCGTAGCATCAACGTGCAAATTGATATTTAACTATTACAACATGATCATCTCATACATCCAAATATATCATATCATGTCATTGGCCATATCATATCACAAGCATACCCTGCAAAAACAAGTTAGATGTCCTCTAATTTGTTGTTGCAAATTTTACGTGGCTGCTATGGGTATCTAGTATGATTGCATCTTACTTACGCAAAGCCACAATGGTGATATGCAAATTTCTATTTAACCTTCTCCCAGGACCACCTCGGTCAAATCCAATTCAACTAAATTTGAAGAAACAAACACCCGCCAATCATCTTTATGCAACAAGTTGCATGTCAGTCGATGAAACCGGTCTCTCGTAAGAGTACGAGTAAATTTGGTCCGGGCCGCTTCAATTCAACAATACCACCAAATCAAGAAAAGACTAAGGAGGGCAAAAAATTGAACATCAACGCCCATAAACTCTTTTGTGTTCTACTCAAGATGTCATCTATGCATGAACCTAGCTCATGATGCCACTGTTGGGGAACGTTGCATGGGAAACAAAAACATTCCTACGCACACGAAGGACCAATCATGGTGATGATCATCTACGAGAGGGGAGATCGGATCCACGTATCCTTGTAGATCGCTAAGTGGGAAGCGTTAAGAAATGCGGTTGATGTAGTGGAATGTCTTCGCAATCCAAATCGCAGCCGTCCCACGATCCGTCCTCATCTAGCACCGAGCGGATGGCACCTCTGCGTTCAACACACGTACAGCTCGACGACGATCTCCGCCTTCTTGATCCAACAAGAGGGGGTGGAGAGGTAGGTGAGTTCTCCGGCAATGTGATGGTGTGACGGTGGTGGTGGTGGAGCTATTCTAGTAGGGCTTCGCCTAAGCACCGCTGAAACTAGACTAGAGGAGAAACAAATCTAGAGAGAGGGCAGCATGTGGCTGATTTCTATGTCTCAATACCCTCAAAACTTCTAGTATATATAGGAGGAGGGGAGAGGAGGCAGTCTTGGCCCCTACTCCAAGGAGAAGGGGTCGGTCAAACCCTACAAAGAAGAGTCCACCTTCCCACAAGGGAGGCGGACTACTTTGGGAGGACTCCTCCTTCCTTTTTTTTAAAGGACTTTAGCCTTTTATCTCCACTCCTAGCCGCATGGGCTTTTGAGAGAGGCTTCATCCAGCCCACCAGGGGCTAGTGCACCTCGTCTCACAGCCCATAAGGCTCTTGGGTCGTCACACCCCTCCCGGTGGTCCCCCGACACCCTCCCGGCACTCCTCGTACATTACCGATGAGCCCCAAACTTTTCCGGTGACCGAAATATGACTTCCTATATATCAATATTTACCTCTAGACCATTTCGGAGCTCCTCGTGACGTCCAGGATCCCATCCGTGACTCTGAAGAACCTTCGGTCACCAGCACCTATAACTCAACTATATCGAAACGTCACCGAACCTTAAGTGTGCGGAACTTGCGGGTTCGAGAACCATGTAGACATGACCTGAGACACTCCCCGGACAATATCCAATAGCGAGACCTGGATGCCCATATTGGATCCTATATATTCTACGAAGATCTTATCGGTTGAACATCTATGTCAAGGATTCACACAATCCCATATATCATTCCCTTTGTCCTTCGGTATGTTACTTTCTCAAGATTCGATCATCGAGATCGCCATACCTGTTTCAATCTTGTTATCGGCAAGTATCTTTACTCGTTCCATAATACAAGATCCCGTGGCTAACTCTTTAGTCACATTGCTTGCAAGGCTTGTTTGTGATGTTGTATTACCGAGTGGGCCCCGAGATACCTCTCCGTCACACGGAGTGACAAATCCCAGTCTTGATCCATGCCAACTCAACGGACACCTTCGGAGATACGTGTAGAGCACCTTTATAGTTACCCAGTAACGTCGCAACGTATGATACACACAAGGCATTACTCCGGTGCCAGTGAGTTACATGATCTCATGGTCATAGGAATATATACTTGACATGCAAAAAACAATAGCAACAAAATAACACGATCACATGCTATGTTTATAGTTTGGGTCTTGTCCATCACATCATTCTCCTAATGACGTGATTCCGTTATCAGGTGACAATACTTGTCTATGGCTAGGAAACCTTAACCATCTTTGATCAACAAGCCAGTCAACTAGAGGCTTACTAGGGACAGTATTTTGTCTATGTATCCACACATGTATTTATGTTTCCATTCAATACAATTATAGCACGGATAATAAACGATTATCTTGAAACAGAAAATATAATAATAACTATTTTATTATTGCCTCTAGGGCATATTTCCAACACTTCCCGCGTTTGTTCGAGCGATCAGTGAGAGAGAGCTCCGGTAAGAGAGCGAGCAAGAGGGTTTGTCCCAACAATAGATATCAGAGCTATCAGGTCCAGGGTCGTGTCGCGCAGTGGCATCCGTGATGTGCGCGGTGAGCGTGGCAGACATGGAGGCATCGGTTATGGCGCACAGTGAGTGCGTGGCAAGGACAACTGGCGTCGAATCTGCGAAGGTGCGTTGTGATGTCGTGCGTGTGACGAGCATGACGGTTACAGAGACGAGGAGGTCACGGAGGACATGCGTGGTGGCGCAGAGGTCGCGACGGCTCGACTTGACGACCGTGAAGGCACAGCGGCGCGGCGGGGCAGCACCAGAGACTGCGGTTTGATTGTTGGTAATAAGCCATGTCCCTGCGGTGGTGGTCCATGGAGCATGTGGCCATGTGTACGTGTGCGTGCACATCTAATGGTGCGGGCGTAGCTGTCCGATCGGACGCCCAAATGGGTAGGAGGCGTGTGGATCGTGCCCAGAGCGCAGGCCTAGGTATAAAAGCCTCGATCTGGTCATTCTAGTTGTTGCGGGTCGAGTTCGTGTTCGAGGAAGAAGCCATTCATTGCGGCGGGCGTTCGCGCGACAGAAACCACCGTGTCCTCTCTATGGTGTGTCCTTATTCCTCCGTTCGTTCGAGCGACCAGTCAGAGTGTGAGAGGGAGCTCCAGCCAGAGACCGAGCAAGAGTTTGTCCCAACAACAGCCATGAGAAACACGTCAGGGAATGGGCACCCCCACGCTGAGGTGAGCATGTACGTCTTGCCTCGTGCAACATGCATCGCCCATTACAATGATAGTGGTGTCAGGTTCCTGGTGAGGTCGTCGTAGTACCTGCACGAAGCTGAGCAATTCCCATTGGTAGGTGGCATGTCCTGGGCATCAGACGGCAAGGACGGATTGTACCTGAGAGCGAGACCGCCTCACTGAAAATAGGGGCTATCCACCCACCATAGTGTAGGGCTGGAGGCAGCTGGTTCGGAGAGGAGGATGCTAATAATCTGTGCATGATCGAAGATGGCTTTTCAAGGTGAAACTCGCGTTTTCTGGGTAATGGAGGGCTATGAATGGAGTGCGTGTGAGGCGGCGCTATGACTCGCCATAGGGAAGATGAAGCCTAGCTAAGTGATCCACTGTGATTCAATGGCTAACACGGCTTCTACGATGATTTCGTAAATCTTAAGATGATATGTCAGTTTAGTCTTTCAGTGGTGCTCATAGGGATAGGTTGTGCATGTGTGCGTTTATAGGGATAAGTGTATGTACAGTTATAAAAATGCTTGCGTCTATACTATGTTAAAAAATGCATAATGGGCTAGCACCGACAGCGATGCCGGTTAGAGCATCTCCAAGACGGACCCGCAAATCTCCCGCAACGGTCTCGACTATGCGAAAACAGTAGAACCTAGGTCACATAAAGCATTTAATTTATTCGATCCAATCTCAATCCCAATAGTAGGTTTGTTTAGCAAGTAACTTAGTGAATAACTTCTTTATTTCGTCATCCAACTCATGTACCTTAGCTGCAACATGATCAACAAAGACATTATAATGCATCATCATTTGATACCTCACACGTAGTTGGTGTTTAATTGCTAGCATCTTCACAAAGTTTGCAAACATATAAGTATATTCTGGCACATGGCTTTTATCAAGCTTTTTTGCATTCTCTTTGTTACTTCGCATCATCTTGACATCTTCAATTGGGCTAGGTTCTGGTTTACCTACAAACTTGGCTAGAATCAAACTTTGGTTCTCTACAATGTTAGCCACTTGTGCTTCCATGATCTTAGTTCTTCCATCTAGAGCATGCACATCGTACCGGTCAATTGACCGAGTAAGTTATCATGATTCTTCAAGAAGGTTTCATTTTGCTCACTTTGACTAGCAAAAAAAATCATAGTTTCCTCTAAAGTATTTATATTGCCATTGTCATCCCATTAAAATTATTAGGTGCTCTATTCTTATCTAGATAAGGTAATCTAGGAGCATATCCATTATTTTTTCTAGTTGGGATTATAGCTCTTACTGTTGGAAATATGCCCCAGAGGCAATAATAAAGTGGTTATTATTATATTTCCTTGTTCATGATAATCGTTTGTTATCCATGCTAGAATTCTATTGATTGGAAACTCAAATACAATTGTGGGTACATAGACAACACACTGTCCCTAGTAAGCCTCTAATGGACTAGCTCGTTGACCAAAGATGGTCAAGATTTCCTGATCATAGACATGAGTTGTCAATTTATAACGGGATCACATCATTAGGAGAATGATGTGATGGACAAGACCCAAACTATAAACGTAGCATATGACCGTATCAGTTTATTGCTATTGTTTTCTGCATGTCAAGTATCTGTTCCTATGCCCATGAGATCATGCAACTCACTGACACCGGAGGAGTACCTTGTGTGTATCAAACGTCGCAACATAACTGGGTGATATAAAGGTGCTCTACAGGTATCTCGGAGAGTGTCTTTTGAGTTGGCATGTATCAGGACTGGGATTTGTCACTCCGTGTGATGGAGAGGTATCTCAGGGCCCACTCGGTTATACAACATCACAATGAGCTTGCAAGCAATGTGACTAAAGTGTTAGCCACGGGATCTTGTATTACGGAACGAGTAAAGAGACTTGCCGGTAGCGAGATTGAACTAGGTATGGAGATATCGACGATCGAATCTCGGGCAAGTAACATACCGATGAACAAAGGGAACAGTATATGAGATTGATTGAATCCTTGACATCGAGGTTCAACCGATAAAGATCTTCATAGAATATGTAGGAACCAATATCGGCATCCTTGTCCCGCTATTGGTTATTGACCAGAGAGTGTCTCGGTCATGTCTGCATGGTTCTCGAACCCGCGGGGTCTGCACACTTAAGGTTCGGTGACGATTTGGTGTTAATGAGTTCTGTTTGATGGTAATCGAAAGTTGTTCGGAGTACCGTATGAGTCCCGGATGTCACGAGGAGCTCCGGAATAGTCCAGAGGTAAAGACTGATATATGGGAAGTTGATGTTCGAGTTTCGAAAAAGTTCCGGGACTTACCGATTTTGTGATGGAGGTTTCAGAAGTGTTCCGGGGTCCATCGGGAGGGTCCACCTGCCCCGGAGGGCCCCATGGGCCGTGAGAGGTGGCGCACCAGCCCCTGATGGACTGGACGCCCCTCCCACCTAAAGGCCCATGTGGCCAATGGGCTAGGGCAGCCCAAGGTGAGACGTCACCCCTTGCCTTGGGTGGCAAGGCACTCCACCCTTGGTCGTCGCCCCTCCTAGGGGAAACCCTAGACCGGCCACCTCTCTACACTCCCCCTATATATATGAGAGGAGAGGGAGGTGTGCAACACACAAGCCATGGCGCAGCCTCTCCCTCTCCCTCTAGATTGATTTCTCCTCTAGTTTTCCGGTAGTGCTTTGGTGAAGCCCTGTCGGGACTGCTTCACCACCACCACCGCCACGCCGTCGCGCTGTTGGGGAATTCATCTACCACTCCACCCTCGCTTGCTAGATCGAGGAGGCAGAGACGTCATCGGGATGTACGTGTGCTGAACGCGGAGGTGTCGTCCGTTCGACACTTGATCGGGAGTTCGCAGGACAAATCGTGATTGATCGCGAAGACGTACCACTACATTAACCGCGTTCTTGAACACTTCCGCTTAGCGTTCTACAAGGGTATGTAGTTACAATCTCTCCTCTCGTAGAGTGCATCTCCTAGACTGATCTTGGTGAGTGTAGGAAATTTTTGTTTCCCATGCAACGTTCCCCAACACCTACGACCAATGAAATTGACACCATTAACATCTTCTTCAGTAATAACATTTACATTTACCTCTTCTTTACCTATCATGATGGAGATGAGTTCATCAATCTTAGCGGCAAACTCTGTATTCTTCCCTTCGATAGCATTTATTATCTTGGTGGTAGCCCTCTCAACATGCCATTGGGCATGGCTTTATAGCATTTCATAAACAATATTTTAACATCAACTATGGTTCTTACCGATGATAGTTCCTCATTCAACAGTATCAAGCATAGTTTATGACATAGGATTTAGAGCATTATAAAACATATGGAAAATTAACCATTCTTCCATTCCATGATTAAGACAATTTCTTATAGCCTCCTTAATGCGATCCCATGCAAGCGCTAGTCACTCACATGATTCCTACTTAAAACTTGTTATCTGCAAACTTACTACAACAACGAGCCCATTAAGTTCTATTAATTATATGAAAATCTAGAAACCATTCTTTTTCTTTTCCACTCAAAGAGAAAGGAAATACATGCAACTTCAAATCGTCAAGATAATAATCCTTAATGTGTATCATGTCACACAATTTAGAAATATTATGCAACTGCATATTGACACCCTCAAAAGTAGAGCCTCCAAATTATCTTGTTGAACCATAGAGACTAGTTTCAGTTTTATCTCATACTCAATGGAAACAACATCAGGTTGTGCAATTGGTTCACACATGAAATTATTGCTCGGAGTAGCAAATCTTCCAAAATTTTGAGTTTTCTACCAACAAGACTTGCAACAAAAGGCAAACTAACAACTTAAACAAAAAGTAAACTCTAAAAAACTATAAACACAAAGACTAGGCACACAAATACTCCTCGGCAATGACACTAAAAAAAGGTTTGATTAGCCCTTTAGTGATCCGGCAAAGGAGCATAAAGGATTATCGCCTTTTCTCCTAGAGGTGATCCTGAGTTATCGAAACCCACGAGAGGATGGTACCCTTTAAGCAAGGGTTTCATAAAAAGCTTTTGTAAGAGAATTAAATTCTAGACTTTGACCGGATCATAAATCAAGCTAACACTGAAAACACTTACAATTAAAATAGGCATGGGTATGAGGTCTATTGCTTACAACCATATAGTTATGTTGGGATCATCATGACCTTAATTTGTGGCCTGGAAGTCATCGATCAATATGTGATTGTTATGTATCAAAGTGGGGGATATGTCCAAATTACATCTTGACCGACATGCGTCCTGCATCAAGAGTCAGTTGTCCAACCAAAGATACTATTCGTCACGCAGGATTGCTCTCGTAATTAAGATAGCAATAATCAGTCAAAAGCATTGGCCATTTAATTACCTTACCTCTTGAATCCCCGAAGATAGGATCCGTGCAGGGAAGAAAAATACAAACGAGACAGGAGACAACTACGGAACAAATTTATGCTGCACATATGTGACGCTGATTCTGAGTACTTCCATTGATCCCTCCAACATCGGGTTGCAAGACCTTGCCTCAACTCATAATTTACCGAACTACTTACACATGAAGACCAGATCACATAAAGATCTAATCGAAGAACACATCAGGAAGATTGATTGATATATTGATCATATTTTTAAAATGGATAACAAATGTGATCCATGATTACAAGTATGACTAGATGACTGAGAACTACGATGGTGATGAAGGTGGCGGCCATGGAGATTGGATGGGAAATGATTGCGGCTAAGGTTGATGGAGATGACTGTTGCGAAGATGACAATGTGGGGCTTGTTTTGTTGCTCATTTGGGCCTTTTATAAAGGTTATTCAAGTGCATCAGACGCCTCGGTTGCCACATCATACGACCATTCATACGAGCGAGGGGCGCACCTGGAAGGTCGTCTTTTGCTATGTTTCTTCTCGTGCGCCTCCCACTCCATCTCTTGTATCTTCACTTTACTCATTTTGATGTATTGACTTCATTTTGTTCACAAATAACTGATTTTTTCGTGGAAAGAAAACAAAGATATGATATTTGAATTCCTTTGCATTCATTAGTCATTAATGACAATATCATAGTGAATACTCGAATTTAATGAAATAGTTTGGTTTAAACTCAGGTTAGCGGAGTGTAAAAATAACACTCCTCAAAGAGGGTCTTGCTGCACGTCGTCCTGGAGATGATAGGATTGGATCGGCCGCTTCTGCTGTCGTAGGATGTTGTGCACAATAGTCATCTGATCTTATCTATGTATCCAAGTTGGTTGTAGAAATCTTTCCAATAAAGGACATGTTGAAGAATTTTGTCTACTAGAAATCTTTGCAACAAAGCTTATATTGTAGAAATCCACTAGTCCTAGGTCAAGATCCAAACCCTCACGACGTGTGTCCTAGATTCAAGGGTTGTCTCCTTCATTGTTGTCATGGACGCCGACGCCGAGCTAGAGCTGGAGTACGATAGGCCCGGCGTCCTGCACATGCACAAAACCCACATGACACAGGGGGCTGGAGGGAGATGGAAAGAAGCGAAAAAGGACAGAAACGAAAAAGAAGGTTGAAGTGTCGCGGCGATGACTCCGCTTCCTTAGATGTCATCGTCACTATCCTCACTATTGAAAGGATCCAAACGTCGCCGTCCTAACCTCGCACACGCGATCGTCGGTGCCTCGTGTCAATTGGTCTGCAACAGACCCGTTGTTTTTTTTTCTTAGGGGACTTTGTTGTTGTGATGGTGGTGGCGGACGGGATTTCAACATAGCCCGAGTCATAAACCTAGAGAAAGAGGTCAAAAACAGATCGAACGGCAGGTCAGAAAAAAAAACATAGATCCAACGAACCACAGAGGCGGTTGACACTCACAGAGAAATCCGCTAGGTGAATCCAATCGTCTCCTAACGTAAAAGGCTCATCGGCAAACGGTCAAACAAAGAACACGAATCTCAAAGCGCATGCGACAAGAACCCAAGCACCCAACGGAGGTACGCGCCGATCCAGTTGGGAGAAGAATCTTCTTCGGTTGAGACGTTGCTTTCCCTGTCCACCCCAAGATCCAACCCAGATGCACTGTAATCGTTGGCCACCATCTCCACGGATGTTCAAAGCCTTTAACTCGTACCAACCGTTGCTTGGTTTCAAAGCGCCGATCACTCACTCGCTCACTCACTCAAGGGAGCTACTCCACTCCACTCCACTCCACTAGTTAGCCACACACCCACCACACAGACGTACCAAGCACAGTACAGTAGAGAGCGGAGCGGAGCCATGAGCAAGGAGCAGCAGCACAGGCACGAGCACCATCTGCGGCGCTGCTGCGGCGGCCTGGCGGCGTGCCTCATGTTCCTGGTCGTCGCCGTCGCGCTCACCGCGCTCATCGTCTACCTCGCGCTCCGCCCCGCCAAACCCTCCTTCTACCTGCAGGACCTGCAGCTTCGCTCCGTCAGCTTCGGGGACCCGTCCCTGTCCGCCACGGCGCAGGTCACGCTCGCCTCCCGCAACCCCAACGACCGCGTCGGCGTCCTCTACCGGCGCCTCGACGTCTTCGTCACCTATCGCGACGAGCCGGTCACGGTTCCGGTCTCGCTGCCGCCGGCGTACCAGGGTCACCGGGACGTCACCATCTGGTCCCCCGTGCTGTCCGGGGAGTCCGTGCCCGTGGCCGGGTTCGTCGCCGACGCCATGAGGCAGGACATCGCCGCCGGGTACGTGGCGCTGCAGGTCAAGGTGGACGGCCGCGTGAGGTGGAAGGTCGGCAGCTGGGTCTCCGGAAGCTACCACCTCTTCGTCAGCTGCCCCGCCGTGCTCGCCGCCGGCCCTGGCGGCATGCCGCTCGGGGGCGGCCCAAACGGCACCTCCGGCCGCGCCGTCGCGGCGCTCAAGTTCGGGCAGCCGACAGGGTGCACCGTGGGCACGTGATGGAAAATACGTACCGTACGTGGAAGGTGGAAGAAACTACGTAGCTGTTTAATTTTCGTTTTATGTCTCATGTAACGGGAGAATAAAATGTACTACAATTTTTGAATTAACAATTGCAATTTGCATCATGCATGATATCCATGCGTCGACAAGAAATGGGCATATGTAAGTTGTCCCGAATGGTTTTTCCGCGTGGTCGACCTGGTCCATCACCACCCGATAGATCGATGGGCGATAGCTAGGGATCATGGAGTTGATAGGGAACAAGCACCTAACAGCCAGCACACCACGAAAGTGGCATTAGGCAGCAGTGCCGTCACGTCGAGGTCATTCTGTCCACTCCATGCAACGTACTGAGCTCTTTAACAAAGTGAGGAACAGTGCTATCTTCACCCTATTAAGTTTCAAAAGTGCTGGCGCTCGTATTGTTTTTATATTTATTTTAGATTTTTTAACAGTGCATGTTTAGTGTAAGGATGTGCTTCCATCAACGACGAGACATTTATAATGACTTCGTAAATTTTAAAATGATACTCCCTCCATCACAGTTTATAAGACGTGCACGTGTATCTAGGTCATCAATTTGACTTATATAAAATATATTGTTTAACATAAAAATTATATCATTAAAAAATAGAACATCTAAAGTTTCTAATGATATATTTTTTATAATATATGTCTTTTATTAAGTTGATCAAATTGACGACCTAGATACACGTGCAAGCCTTATATACTGAAACGGAGGGAGTATGTCGGCTCAGTCTATTAAAAATGCTTATAGGTGTGTTTTTATAGAAATGAATCCGTGACTGTGTACGCATATATATATATATATATATATATATATATATATATATATATATATATATATATATATATATATATATATATATATATATATATATATATATATATATATATATATATATATATGTATATAACCGGATCAACAAAGTTCCCATCAAATCAGATACTAGAGGAAATAAGGGAAATAAAAGTTCAACCTACATACTATAATGGCCGGAAGCCACTTGAGCCCAATAGACGAATGTTGCACGCATAGGAGGATCCCTGTTCCACGAAGATTGCAAAATGTATTAGGAAAAAATGAAAAATATGAAATGTTAGTTTTTTGTTGAGGTAATATCACCCCTCGATGATAATCTCACCGGTAAACATATAATGTGCTGACATGACATCATATTTTAATTAGCATCACACATGGCGTGGAACCCAATTCCACTAAATGGCTTTATTTACTCATTTATTTATTTTGAAATGCAGGGAAAATAAACAATACAAATTGCAGCCGGAGAGGGCGACCTCACGGCGTTGGCTAACAGAACACGTGCAATAGCCACTGCGACAATGCATTTCTCTTCAATAATAACGATAAAGAAGCTTCATGTATTGTGTAGAAACATGTCTGTGGGTTTTAAGTGGGCTGCAGTCAGTACAGACCATTTTGCACATGTTAGGATTTTTAGAAATTTGGGAAAATGTTTGTATATTATAATCACAGTAAAAAATCAATTATTAGTTTGTTATAAATATTATACATAAAAGCAAAATACCATCTTGAAAAAATGTTCATCTATTCTTTAAAAATATTCACTTATTTATATGTGGATTGCATTTAAACAAATTAGTAAATAGATAATTATTCACATTTTAGTAAATGTAAAAAAAATACTTTGTGGCTCATATTTAAATGAATTATAAAAAATTATTAATACACACATTTTTATTAATATTCATTTGTGATAAATTTTACTCGTGGCATATATTCATAATTTCTATGTAATTTAAATATAGTCATATTTAAATATTTATAAAAATGTATTTTAAATTCTGTATAATTATAAATATTACAAATTATACTCCCTCTGTTTCTAAATATAAGTACTTTAAAAAAATTCACTAAGTGATTACATACGCAGCACAATGAGTTAATCTATACTCTAAAGTATGTCTATATACATTCATATATAGTTCCCTAGTGAAACCTCTAAAAAGACTTATATTTAAAAATGAGGTAGTAAAAAATACTTAAACAAAAAATATAAAATTTTAAAATGTGCTATAATTATGTTTGTATAATTAAAATACTACGTATGAATTATAATTTAAAAATATTTATAATATTCTAAATTATACAGACGTTTTTTTAATCATGAATACTATTTTATTTATAAGTTAGAAAATAATACGTCAATACATTTTTAAAAAATTATATCATTTATCTAAATAAGTTAACTTTTTGTACGTGTAATATTTATAACACACATACGTTTGAACTTTATTTTAGTACTATCATTATAATTTACGTATTTCTTACAAATTTTCAAAAAAGGAAAAAGAAACTATGTGCAACATTGGCTCGCGACTGCATTTCATTGAAACCACCGAGACTTGCTTATTTACAATAGGTACATTATCCTTGGTACACATGGATACATCATTGGTGTAGGGGGCATACTCTTTGCAAGATCAAGTACCAGTCTCGTCTGTTTTATCGTTTGTTTTCCTTGTTCTGACACGTGAGACCGAGTGATCATAGAGACGTATACAAAGTAAGCCATAAGTTGGAAGTCGGTCCCATGCCACGTGTACATGTTAATCATGATACGATGCCATATCAGTATATTATACATCTATGGATTGGATTATCGTTAGATTTGTACACTCATGACAAGTGTTTGAATCAGTTCGATGTATTTTTTAAATTCAGATACTAAAGTGAACATCAACAAAAAGTTTAAGCACCACCGGTCATATTACTTATTTTTTAAGGGTCATATGAAATGTTAGTTAGGCCAACACTTTGAGTTCAGTTATTAAGGAGCACTCTTCGCAAAGGTCACATCATCCCAGATTACGACAAATGCCACACCCATTGGTCATAGAGACGTATATAAAGCAAGCCATATGGAAGTCGGTCACATGCCATGTGGGCATACTAATAAATATATGATTTAATTTCAGCACATTCTATGTCTATCGATGGGATTATAACTATATTTGCACACTCGTGCCAAGTTTCTGAACTAGTTAGACGTATATTTGAAGTTCAAGCATTAAATTGAATATCAATGGCAAGTTTAAACACCACTGGTAATATTACCTCTTTTTTCTTTTTTGAGGGTCATATGAAATGTTAACTAGGCTAACACTTCGAAATCACTAGTTAAGAGTACTATCCGCAAAGGTCACTCCCATCGTCCCCGGTTGCGACAAGGGATGCACAGCATGTGCATCACTTGTCGTGACTTGGGAGTTCTTCCTTTCTCGTAAATATGTGCCTTGAGTGGAAGGAAAAAGAAAATAAAAGTTTTTTTCCTTTTTAGAGAAGCATGATCGTGCCTCCCACGAAAGAAAATCCGTGCCTCCGCGAGAAGCAAGTATATGCCTCTCATGGATATATACTTTTCTTCCCTAAGAGGCACAAAAGAAATCCGTGTCTACACAAAAAGCAAACTTATGCCTCTCATGAAAGAAAAAGAATAAATAAAACGTGTTTTTGCATAAGGGGAAGTGTTCCATCCTCTTCTCACACAACTGCCGCTCCACCGTGGTTCGGGAGGTTAAGAGCATTTTGGATATTACAGAGGAGGTGTTCGAACCCAAGTATTTGGGTCTGTCGGCTCCTGAAGGCAGAATGCACAAGGGGAAGTTTGAATCGTTACAGGAACGATTGAGCAAGGTGCTTGTGGACTGGAGTGAGAAATACATGTCCTCGGGTAATAAGGAAGTTCTCATTAAATCTGTCTGGGATAAACCGAGACTCCCCAAACCCATGGGCGGCATGCGGTTTAGGGACATGAGATCTCTTAACCAGGTCTTGTTAGCCAAACAGGCCTGACGGCTCCTCGACATGCCTGGCAGTCTTTGTGCACGTCTCCTGAAGGCAAGGTATTATCCCTTGGGGCAGCTGCTCGACACTGTCTTCACCAGCAATGGCTCTGAGGTCTGGAAGGGGGTCATCTGGCGCGTGGGCAATGGCCATGATATTCGTACTTGGTGGGATCCTTGGATCCCTCGGCCTTCATCCTACAGACCAATTACTACTAAAGGCAGTTGCCGGTTCAACAGGGTCTCCGATTTCTTAGATGACAATGGTGCGTGGAGGGCTGACCGTCTGAGTGAGTTCTTCTGGCCCATGGATGTGGAGCACATTCTGAAGATTCGTGCCTCTCCGCGCCTGAGGAATGATTTCATCTCATGGAGCCTTTAGGAGTCTGGTTGGTTCTGTGTGCGAAGTGCTTACAGACTTGCCACACATAATCAGAATGATGCTCTTGTTGTTGGTGCGTCAAGCATGAACCCTGACGGTATGCCACAGGTACTCTAGGAACACAGCAGTGCAAAAACTTACACACTTATCAAACAGATCGTCTTGTTCGCTTTGTGGTATCGCAGAGGAGGACCCGTTCCATGCCTTGATTGTTTGCACTCACACCAGGATCTTATGGGTGAACATGCGGCGTCGATGGCCACTCCCTCGCGACGATCTTCTCATTTGTGATGGGACTGAGTGGCTAGTCACCCTGCTCTCTAAGTGCTCTGCGCCGGTCCGGGACATGATGATCCTCCTCTCTGGCGTATCTGGCAAACTCGGAATGATATGGCTCATGGGAAGGAGACTGCACCCACCCTGGCCACGGTGGAATACCTCGACATCTACTACAAGTCGGTTGTCCTGGATGGGTGATTCTCTACGGAGGAAATCGTGAAAGGGAAGATGCCCTCATCGGCTGCTGCGGAAACAATCCGATCTCTGCCTCCTGCTTCTGTTCCATGGCCGGCCCCGTCGGCTGGGCTGCTTGAGTTGTCTGCCGATGGCTCCTTCCCGTAAGATGATGGAACGGCGGTTGCGAGCATGATCATCAGAAACAAGAAGGGGGAAGTGATGTTGGCGGCCTATCGCTATCTCTTCCATTGCAACGATCCGCTGGAGGCCGAACTGCGTGCGATCATGCTGGGTATGGCATTTGCCATTCAACACTTCGCTTCTCCAATGGTGCTGCAATCAGATTCCTCCAAAGCCTCTCCAGTCTTACCAATGATGCGCTTGTCCGATCATCCTATGGTCATCTGGTGCTTGAGATCAAGGCTCTCCATGGTGATAGGCATTTTTATCCACTGAAAATTAATCGCTCTCAAAATAGAGTTGTCGATCGGTTGGCTAAATACAGCCGCTCTGAACGTGCTACGCCTGTGTGGATGGGTTTAGTTCCACCTTGTATTGAGGACTTGTAGCTTTTCGATTGTAACTCTGTTCGTTGAAATAAAACTCCCTTTATCCCGGAAAAAAACAAGAAATAAAACAAACAGGACTCCATGGTGAAAAGCAATGCGGCGTAACACGTGGTCGATTCAAGTTTCATACTTCCTTAGTCTAAAATTACTTGGCGTATAAAAAATAAATAAAAATAAATGTATATATACCTAAAGTATGGCTAGATACATAATTTCTACGATAAATAATGACAGAAGAAAGTATGAAAAAACAACTTGACCAAAACCTTTGAGGCTGGCCATAGTGACGGTATCATAGTTAGTATTATAATCTTGAGACTAGCAAATATGATGCCGTGACACATAATTAAAGAAAAAAGAGAGGGTTAGAGTAATATAGGTAGATTTCGTATCATGTTAAATGCTACTCGTATGTGTCTTGCATGTTAATAAATAAGACCATCTATGATACCGATTTATTATACTATATATTATAAAAATAATATCATGTCATAGTATCATATGCATGATATTACTATATGATACTCCCTCCGTTCATAAATATAAGACCTTTTAGAGATTGCACTATGAACTACATACGGATGCACATAAACATATTTTAAAATATAGATTCACTCATTTTGTTTCGTATGTAATCTTTTAATGAAATCTTAAAAGGTCTTATATGTTGGAACGGAGGGAGTACTTCCCGCCATAAATAACCTGAAGCCGAAGAGAGCAAGCAACCCTTAGCTAAAACCAAAGCTACCTACAAACGGGAACAAATCAACAATGCGACTACGGGCCACACGTGACACTGAAACATCCGGCCGCGTCTGGACATTGCGGACACGTAGCCACCCAGTCACGCACGTGTCGATGTGTGTGCGCCGGCGCATGGTCACTCACGGCCCACAGTATGATAATACCCGTACCGTCGTATCGTGCCACGAATATCCTCCCGGACATGCTTGATATTTTTACCTGCCCGTGGCAGTGGCAGTGGCAGTGGCAGGCTAGCAGGTCAAGTAGCCGGTTTATTCTTCTCCCAGAAAAGCAAGAAAAGGTCGAGAGATAAGCCACGAACGAAACGAGGCGTAGTACCAGTCGCCGGAATACGTCCACGTCCCTTTCGTCTTTCAACACCCCCGCGTCGCCGCGGTCCCATTTCGCCGCCCACCATCCGTGGATCTTCCGTGCCGCCCGGTCGAGTAGCCCCGACGCTGCTACTACTTTCGTCCTAAATTTTATGTCTTAGATTTGTCTAAATACGAATGTACTTAGTCATGTTTTAGTATTTTAATACATCTATTTCTAAATAAGTCTAAGACAAATTTTTTGAAACGGAGGGAGTACTTTAAATACCTCGGCTACAAGGCCATGCCCATGGGTGTGAAGACGGCACAGAGGATCCTGGTGAGTCACGCTACAGCGATTCCACGTGGGCCATGTGGTGGTGGGATTGTCGATCTTATCTCGTGGTGACTCATTTCACCATGGGAATGGACGCGACAGCTCCAAGTCTCCAACTCGCTCGTTATCTCTTTCTCTTTGGGGGGGACGGTTTTGCTGATACCACCTCGTGTTATCCAAGCACGCCTTTGGAAAATAATGTCAACAAACTCGCCTGTGGAATCTCTGTAAAAGAAAAAACTGCCCTGAAAATTATACCATATGAAAAGCTTATCGGAGATTATTTTTTCTTTTACTGTTAAAAAGTGATGTTAACTTTTCTTTTCTTTTTCGCGGGAAGAAAAGTGATGCTAACAGAGACAAACATTGTGTTTTTATTTATTATTTACGTGTTGTACGTGTCATCCTCCAACAACAAAATGGTTGTGTGTATCAATTGATGCACAAGCCGAGGTTCCAGTGTTGTTTTTTAAAATTAAAGAAAAATGTTTCATCCAGCATCAAAGTGAAACCACATCTTCATCGCAAAAAGAAAAGAAGAACCATATGTTACGGTCTTTAAAAGGTGATTTCGCGTTCGAGTGCTATTACTTCTGCGTTTTCAACATCTTTATGATTGACTATTTCTATGTGCAACATGTTTGCGTGGTTTCCCGTTCCATTCCAGACGAGACTATCCAAATTCTGAATCACACTACATTCAACATACCAAATTACAGAACATCAAATCAAACCAATCAAATAATTAACCAATGGTCCTCGTCTAAACCTGAAAATGGTGAGCAATACTGAAGTCTATCCACACAACGTTATTTTCTGTGTACGACTACCACGTGGTGCTAGACTTTGCGGTGGAGCACGACATGCATAATCATGGTTATCGAGGTCACGAAGACGGAGTATGTTAACACGAAGATGGGACGGATGGAGGGGAGCACCGTCAGGTACCGCTTCGCCATCGCCAACATCTATAACACATATGTTGAAGATCTAGAACACACACTTCATTTGGCTACAATGAAGCATTGTTGGGCACATGCACTCGTACTTTACAAGAGAAGAAACTGAAATAAATATACTTCTCTGGGTATTTCATAAGAAAACTACTTGCTTCGTATGCAAGTTAGCACACATTGTGACAAAACGATCTCGCATGCACAATCTACCAAGTCCGTGATCGATTTTTCGCCCATTTTTTCATATTTAAGAGTGTTCACATCCTTGGCAAGTTCATGGATCATCGGTGGGCTTTACTTGGAGTCTTGGCTCCATGCTAAAAAAAGAAGCCCCAGCTAGGACACGAACAGCTGGTCTATGGTTGTATATAGTACATCCTAAATGGAGAAATAAATTAGTAATTAAATAAAAAGTCAACAAATAATGAAAATATTTTTGAAATAAACTTGACCTTCATTGTACTTGTAAAAAAGTTCCACAAAAGAAGAAAAAATATGTTGACTTCTTTAAAAAACAGTGAAAATAGTGTGAATAGTGACCTATAATAACAAAAAAAATTGCCCTGAAACCAAAGAATGTACTCCCTCCGTCCTAAAATAAGTGACTCAAAAATGATTCAGTTTTAATTTAATACAAAGTAGAGTCATTTTTTAGTCACTTATTTTGGAGCGGAGGAAATATTTTATTCATACTCTCTCTATCCATATATATATGGCCTAATACATTTTTCGAGGCTAACGTTAACGACATGTTAAAGCAAATAATATATATCATGCAGGTTACACAAAGCATACCGTCAAATTCGTATGTGAAAAGAGCTTCCAATGATATAATTTTTATATTATACATCTCATATAATATTAATCTTATCAATAACCAAACACAGTCTCGGAAAATTTATTAGGCCCTATATATAGATGAAGGGAGTAACAATTTATGTACTTACTTATTTGTAATTTTATGAAAACGCACGGACTGCCATGCAAAAAGGAGAACACTAGTGTAGTGATAAACCTGCAATCCTATCACCAGCACGACGCTCCCATCAAAGTTTATCCAATCCTCTGCCCGTTGCCGGCGTCTCAGTGGGCAGCCGCACGCAGCTTTGCTTCTCGCTGTCCGGGCCCCTTCTCTATAAGATGACCCGAGGCTTCTGTTTGCCGCGTACAGATAGAAAGAAGATAGAGGCCATCGCCGGAGAAACCCAGCAACCAGAGCAAGTTGTCTCCCACACCGGCCAACTTCTTGCAAGAGAGGAAAGACATCTACTAATTAAGAGCGAGAGAGACAGAGATGGGAAGAAGAAGAAGCAGCTCGGCGCTGCAACTGCTGCTGATCTTCGGCGTCCTCGCCGTCGTCCTCGCAGCTCTTGCTCCCCTCGCCGAATCCGGCAGCAGGCACCACCACCACCACGGCCACCACTCTCATGTCCAAAACAGAGGTACGCATGCAGAATCAAGCAAGACCTTCCTTTCGCTTCCTTCCATGACCGAACAGTACTGCGGCAGCTCGAGTTGATAAGCTTGTGACTGATTGGGAATGAAATTATCTGTGGGTTTGCAGGGCACGGAGGAGAGGGAGAGCAATCGACGTCGGCGGCGGCGGCGAAGGCGAGGGGGAGCGCGTGGCCGTGCTGCGACAGCTGCGGGGGCTGCACCAAGTCGGACTCGCCGCAGTGCCGGTGCATGGACGCGGCGCCCGGCGGGTGCCACCCGGCGTGCCGGGACTGCGTCAAGTCCGCCCTCGCCGTGCACCCGCCCGTGTACCAGTGCATGGACCGCGTCCCCAACTTCTGCCAGCGGCGCTGCAGCGCCATCGCCGCCCACTGACCGGCCAGCTGACTGCTGACCAACCTCCCACCCCACCTACCGCCACCGGCGACGGACGAATCTTGATGGCATCACGGCCAGAGATGCCAGCCAGCCACTTTTTTTTTTGTTAATTAGGCGCGGCTTGTCCTGTTGACTTGACTCTGTAACACGTATGTCTCCTTGTGTAAAGTGGAGTATAAACAATCTGGACTTGGGTTTGTTTGAGCGACTCCGAGTCTCGTCCTCTGCATCTCGAGAGCTGTTGCTAATTGTTTTCTTAATTATTGGTGGCCGGACTAAATACAAATATGGATCTTGCATCTGGCGCCACACACCACCGGAGGATGAACCTGGACGCCGGTCCGTCATCGACGTCCACGTCGCGCTCTAGGGTGTATGTTGCACTGCACAGAGCCCATGTCAAACCTAGTGATCCGCATTTCCAGAGGATATGCGTCCCCTATCACACGTTACTTTACTTTGCATCAACCAGTTGAGCAATTCCCTCCTATCTTACTTGTCGCACGAATGAATAAAAAAAGACGTATCTGAAATTGAATTCATTCTTATGACAAGTATTTTCATACAAAGGGAGTACATATATCTCACGACATCGAAAAATGGGAATACGCGCTCCAAGCAAGGTGTATATATGGTCCCGAAATGAATCATTTTGAGCCACTTCCTCCGTTTCATAATTCATATCATGGTTTCACTTGAAGGGAGTAGTTATAAAGAAAAGAACCAACAAACGCACATAATTAAGCTGCCAAGAACCATCACGAACAACTACCGCTATGTTTGGATGTAGACATTCAAGACCTGGGTATTGCATTGGCTCCAATGCCCAATATTCCAAGATATTGGTATTCAGATTCAATGCCACACTTGTTGTTTGGATGTTCATGTATTGAGTACTTGGAATTCAAGGGAAGGAGCAATGCCAAATCTTGTTTCGATGTATAAAGTGTTGAATTGGGCATTATGAGATGTATGAACAATACAATTTTTTGTACACATTGAAAATAAAATCTGATCATCATATCATATATCTGACACATGATATATTATAATTTAATAATAAATAATTATAATGAACTTGACAATTATATGTAACATCAGCTTATTGTAATGAATTTGACAACAACATGAACTGTTAAAAAAAACATTGAAAAACTAGGCTCAAAACTGTATGTAACAGCAACACATTGTGATGAATTGAACAACAATATCAACTCTTGAAAAAACATGTAAAATAGGGTCATTTCAGTATGCAACAGTAGCATATCATGATGAACTTGACAACAACATATTATGATAAGGGTAGCAACATTATTACATATTATTGATTTATTTAGTTTAGATTTATTTACTTTCTTCTTACTTCTATTTCAAGGATATGATTCCTGAATACTTGTAATTTGTATTAATCTCAATAAAGTGAATTGTTTCTCATTCATATCATAGTTTGTAATCTCACTTTGTAATAATATTTATTATCAATAATTTTTCCTTTATTCATTTTTGTCTCAACTCTTGTATGATGTATTTGTAATCTAAAATTATTTATTAATTATAAATCTATATGAATTCGTGTGATTTGGTTCCAATTCATTTATTTGAATTGTACTTTATGGACTTTGGTCATTATGTTCTATATTATTTGAATTGTGATCCAAATACTTAAAATGTGCAAAGGTCATGCCCAAATTTAGACCTGAAACAAACTTCTTAATTCAAATGAAAGATTGAAATTTATCCTCAGCTTTTGATGATGAATACAATGATCAATAAAAATAATAATCCCCATTCTCTCTAACCTACGGGACATTACATGTACATACAGGGGGGGGGGGGGGATTTGCAATGACTTTATCATAGCGAGATTAATGATTGCTAACTATAGATCTATTGTGCTCTAAGCTGTTTCTTCTGCTTAACTTTAAAACCAATAGTCTCATCGAGAGATCATAGTTTTAGATGTACTACAATTTTATAAGCAGGTGAAAATGAGCATGAACGATCATTAACGTGCATGCCATGTGTTACAAGAGTTTTAGATTGCAACTCCATAACTTGCAATTATATTTCTCATTTATAGTGAGCATCGATGGTGAGTTGTTCGAGTAGCATCTTAAGTAGATTATCTGTTGGAAATATGCCCTAGAGGCAATAATAAATTAGTTATTATTATATTTCTTAGTTCATGATAATCGTTTATTATCCATGCTATAATTGTATTGATTGGAAACACAATACTTGTGTGGATACATAGACAAAACACTGTCCCTAGCATGCCTCTAGTTGGCTAGCCAGTTGATCGATGATAGTCAGTGTCTTCTGATTATGAACAAGGTGTTGTTGCTTGATAACTGGATCACGTCATTGGGAGAATCACGTGATGGACTAGACCCAAACTAATAGACGTAGCATGTTGATCGTGTCATTTTGTTGCTACTGTTTTCTGCGTGTCAAGTATTTATTCCTATGACCATGAGATCATATAACTCACTGACACCGGAGGAATGCTTTGTGTGTATCAAACGTCGCAACGTAACTGGGTGACTATAAAGATGCTCTACAGGTATCTCCGAAGGTGTTAGTTGAGTTAGTATGGATCAAGACTGGGATTTGTCACTCCGTGTGACGGAGAGGTATCTCAGGGCCCACTCGGTAATACAACATCACACACAAGCCTTGCAAGCAATGTAACTTAGTGTAAGTTACGGGATCTTGTATTACGGAACGAGTAAAGAGACTTGCCGGTAAACGAGGTTGAAATAGGTATGCGGATACTGACGATCGAATCTCGGGCAAGTAACATACCGAAGAACAAAGGGAATGACATACGGGATTATACGAATCCTTGGCACTGAGGTTCAAACGATAAGATCTTCGTAGAATATGTAGGATCCAATATGGGCATCCAGGTCCCGCTGTTGGATATTGACCGAGGAGTCTCTCGGGTCATGTCTACATAGTTCTCGAACCCGCAGGGTCTGCACACTTAAGGTTCGACGTTGTTTTATGCGTATTTGAGTTATATGGTTGGTTACCGAATGTTGTTCGGAGTCCCGGATGAGATCACGGACGTCACGAGGGTTTCCGGAATGGTCCGGAAACAAAGATTGATATATAGGATGACCTCATTTGATTACCGGAAGGTTTTCGGAGTTACCGGGAATGTACCGGGAATGACGAATGGGTTCCGGGAGTTCACCGGAGGGGGGCAACCCACTCCGGGGAAGCCCATAGGCATTTGGGGGGGTCACACCAGCCCTTAGTGGGCTGGTGGGACAGCCCACCAATCCCCTATGCGCCAAGAAAGGAAAAATCAAAGGAAAGAAAAAAAAAAGGGAAGAAGTGGGAAGGGGGAAGGACTCCCTCCCACCAAACCAAGTAGGACTCGGTTTGGGGGGGGAGAGTCCTCCCCCCTGGCTCGGCCGACCCCTTGGGGATCCCTTGGACCCCAAGGCAAGGTCCCCCTCCCTCCTCCTATATATATGGGGCTTTTAGGGCAGATTTGAGACGACTTTCTCACGGCTGCCCGACCACATACCTCCATAGTTTTTCCTCTAGATCGCGTTTCTGCGGAGCTCGGGCGGAGCCCTGCTGAGACGAGATCATCACCAACCTCCGGAGCGCCGTCACGCTGCCGGAGAACTCTTCTACCTCTCCGTCTCTCTTGCTGGATCAAGAAGGCCGAGATCATCGTCGAGTTGTACGTGTGCTGAACGCCGAGGTGCCGTCCGTTCGGTACTAGATCGTGGGACTGATCGCGGGATTGTTCGCGGGGCGGATCGAGGGACGTGAGGACGTTCCACTACATCAACCGCGTTCTCTAACGCTTCTGCTGTGCGATCTACAAGGGTACGTAGATCACTCATCCCCTCTCGTAGATGGACATCACCATGATAGGTCTTCGTGCGCGTAGGAAAATTTTTGTTTCCCATGCGACGTTCCCCAACAGTGGCATCATGAGCTAGGTTCATGCGTAGATGTCTTCTCGAGTAGAACACAAAAGGTTTTGTGGGCGGTGATGTGCGTTTTGCTGCCCTCTTAGTCTTTTCTTGATTCCGCGGTATTGTTGGATCGAAGCGGCTTGGACCGACATTACTCGTACGCTTACGAGAGACTGGTTTCATCGTTACGAGTAACCCCCTTTGCTCAAAGATGACTGGCAAGTGACGGTTTCTCCAACTTTAGTTGAATCGGATTTGACCGAGGAGGTCCTTGGATGAGGTTAAATAGCAACTCATATATCTCCGTTGTGGTGTTTGCGTAAGTAAGATGCGATCCTACTAGATACCCTTGGTCACCACGTAAAACATGCAACAACAAAATTAGAGGACGTCTAACTTGTTTTTGCAGGGTATGATTGTGATGTGATATGGCCAATGATGTGATGTGATATATTGGATGTATGAGATGATCATGTTGTAATAGAAATATCGACTTGCACGTCGATGGTACGGCAACCGGCAGGAGCCATAGGGTTGTCTTTATACTAACATATGTGCTTGCAGATGCGTTTACTATTTTGCTAGGATGTAGCTTTAGTAGTAATAGCATAAGTAGCACGACAACCCCGATGGCAACACGTTGATGGATGATCATGGTGTGGCGCCGGTGACAAGAAGATCGTGCCGGTGCTTTGGCGATGGAGATCAAGAAGCACGAGATGATGGCCATATCATGTCACTTATGAATTGCATGTGATGTTAATCCTTTTATGCACCTTATTTTGCTTAGAACGACGGTAGCATTATGAGGTGATCTCTCACTAAAATTTCAAGACGAAATTGTGTTCTCCCCGACTGTGCACCGTTGCTACAGTTCGTCGTTTCGAGACACCACGTGATGATCGGGTGTGATAGACTCAACGTTCACATACAACGGGTGCAAAACAGTTGCGCACGCGGAACACTCGGGTTAAGCTTGACGAGCCTAGCATGTGCAGACATGGCCTCGGAACACATGAGACCGAAAGGTCGAGCATGAATCGTATAGTTGATATGATTAGCATAGAGATGCTTACCACTGAAACTATTCTTGACTCACGTGATGATCGGACTTGAGATAGTGGATTTGGATCATGTACCACTCAAATGACTAGAGAGATGTACTTTTTGAGTGGGAGTTCTTAAGTAATATGATTAATTGAACTAATTGTCATGAACATAGTCTAATGATCTTTGCGAATTACGATGTAGCTTGCGCTATAGCTCTACTGTTTTTATATGTTCCTAGAGAAAATTTAGTTGAAAATTGATAGTAGCAAAACTTTGCAGACTGGGTCTGTAAAACTGAGGATTGTCCTCGTTGCTGCACAGAAGGCTTATGTCCTTAATGCACCACTCGGTATGCTGCACCTCGAGCGTCGTCTGTGGATGCTATGAACGTCAGACATACACTTTTCTGATGACTACACGATAGTTCAGTGCAAAATACTTAATGGCTTAGAAGCAAGGCGCCGAAAACGTTTTGAAACGTCATGAAACATAAGTGATGTTCCAAAGAGATGAAATTGCGATTTCATGCTTGTGCCCTTGTTAAGAGGTACGAGACCTCCAACAAGATTCTTTGTCCACAAAGTAAAGGAGAAAAGCTCAATCGTTGAGCGTGTGCTCAGATTGTCTGAGTACGACAATCACTTGAATCAAGTGGGAGTTAATCTTCCAGATGAGATGGTGATGGTTCTCCAAAGTCACTGCCACCAAGCTGTGAGAGCTTCGTGATGAACTATAACATATCAAGGATAGATACAATGATCCTTGAGCGATTCGCGATGTTTGACACTGCGAAAGTAGAAATCAAGAAGGAGCATCAATAGTTGATGGTTTGTAAAACCACTAAGTTTCAAGAAAGGCAAGGGCTAGAAGGGATACTTCGTGAAACGGCAAAACAGTTGCTGCACTAATGAAGAGACCCAAGATTAAACCCAAACCCGAGACTAAGTGCTTCTGTAATGAGGAGAACAGTCACTAAGGCGGAGCAACTCTAGATACTTGGTAGATAAGAAAGCTGGCAAAAGTCGAAAGAAGTATATTTTATATACATGATGTTGATGTGTACTTTACTAGTACTCCTAGTAGCATGAGGGTATTGGATACCGGTTCGGTTGCTAAGTGATTAGTAACACGAAATGAAAGCTACGGCATAAACGGAGACTAGCTAAAGGCGAGGTGACGATACGTGTTGGAAATGTTTCCAAGGTTGATATGATCAGACGTCGCACGCTCCCTCTACCATCGGGATTGGTGTTAAACTTAACTAATTGTTATTTGGTGCTTGCGTTAAGCATGAACATGATTGGATCGTGTTTATTGCAATACAATTATTCATTTAAAGAGAATAATGGTTACTCTATTTTCTTGAATATTCACCTTCAATGGTTTATTGAATCTCGATCGTAGTGTTACACATGTTCATAATATTGGTGCCAAAAGATACGAGTTAATGATGATAGTACCACTTACTTGTGGCACTGCCGCTTAAGTCATGTTAGTATAAATTGCATGAAGAGGCTCCATGCTGATGGATCTTTGTACTCACCTGATTTCGAATCACTAGTGACATGCAAATCATACCACATGAGCAAGGCCTTGTTTTCATTGAGATGAAACAAGATAGTAACTTGTTGGAAGTGATACATTTTGATGTATGCAGTCCAATAGGTGCTGAGGCACGCAGTGGATATCATTGTGTTCTTACTTCAATGATGATTTGAGTAGATACTAGAGTATTTACTTAATGAATCACAAAGTCTGAAATATTGAAAAGTTCAATTCTGTTTCGGAGTGAAGTTCGTCGTAACAAGAGGATAAATTGTCTACGATATGATCATAGAAATGAATATTTGAGTTACGAGTTTTGGTACGCAGTTAAGACAATGTGGAAATTGTTTCGCAGTTCATGCCACCTGGAACATCATAGTGTGATGATGTGTCTGAACATCATAGCCATGCACTATTTGGAATGGTGCATACTATGATGTCTCTTATCGAATTACCACTATCGTTTATGGGTTATGCATTAGAGACAACAACACTCACTTTAAATAGGGCACCGCGTATTTCCGTTGAGATGACACAGTATAGAATGAGGTTTAGAGAAATCTAAACTGTCGTTTCTTGAAAGTTTGGGGTTTCGACACTTATGTGAAAAAGTTTCAGTCTGATAAGCTCGAACCCAAAGCGGATAAATGCTTCTTCATAGGGTATCCAAAACAGTTGGGTACATCTCCTATCTCAGATCCGAAAGCAAAGTGTTTGTTTCTAGAAACGGATCCTTTCTCGAGGAAAGGTTTCTCTCGAAAGAATTGAGTGGGAGGGTAGTAGAACTTGATAAGGTTATTGAACCATCACTTCAACCAGTGTGTAGCAGGGCGCAAGAAGTTGTTCCTGTGGCGCCTACACCAATTGAAGTGGAAGCTGATGATGGTGATCATTGAGCTTCGAATCAAGTTACTACAAACCTCGTAGGTCGACAAGGTCGCGTACTGCTGCAGAGTAGTACGGTAACCCTGTCTTGGAGGTCATGTTGTTGAGCAACAGTGAACCTACGAGTTATGGAGAAAGCGATGGTGGGCCCAGATTCCGACAAATGGCTGGAAGCCATGAAATCCGAGAGAGGATCCATGGATGAAAACGAAGTGTAGACTTTGGAAGAATTACTTGATGGTCATAGGACTATTGATTAAAGATGGATCTTTAAAGGAAAACAGACGATGATGGTGATAAGTCACTATTAAGAAAAGCTCGACTTGTCGCAAAGATGTTTTCGACAAGATCAAATGGTTGACTATGATGAGACTTTCTCACTCGTAGCGATGCTAAAGGTCTGTTAGAATTATGTTAGTTGTTGATGCATTATTTATGAAATATTGCACGTAGGATGTCAAAACATTGTTTCCTCGACGGTTTCCTTGAGCAAACATTGTATGTGATACAACCAGGAGGTTTTGTCGATCCTAAAGATACTAGCAAGTATGCAAGTTCCAGCGATCCTTCAATGGACTGGTGCAAGCATCTCGGAGTTGGAATATATATACTTTGATGAGATGATCAAAGATTTTGGGTTTGTACAAGGTTTATGAGAAACTTGTATTTCCAAAGAAGTGAGTGGGAGCACTATAGAATTTCTGATAGGTATATGTGGTTGACATATTGTGGATCAGAAGTAATGTAGAATTTCTGTAAAGCATACAAGGTTGTTTGAAAGAAGTTTTTAAAGGAGTACCTGGATTACGCTACTTGAACGTTGAGCATCAAAGATCTATGGAGATAGATCAAAAGCGCTTAATAGAAGTTTCAACAAGATGCATGCCTTGACAAGTTTTTGAAGGAGTTCAAAATAGATCAGTAAAGAAGGAGTTCTTGGTTGCATTGTAAGGTGTGAATTTGAGTAAGACTCAAAACCCGACCACGGCAGAATAAAGAGAATAGACGAAGGTCGTCTTCTATGCCTTAGCCGTAGAATCTAAAGTATGCCATGCTGTGTACCGCACCTGATGTGTGCCTTGACTCAAAGTCTGTTGAGAGGTACAGAGAGTGATCCATGATTGAATCACTAGCAGCGGTCGAAATTTATCCTTAGTAACTAATGGACTAAGGAATTTTTCTCGATTATGGAGGTGGTTAAAGAGTTTGTCGTAAAGGGTTACGTCAATGCAAGCTTTGACACTAATCCGGATAACTATGAGTAGTGAAACGGATTCGTATAGTAGAGTAGATATTTGGAGCATTTCCGAATAGCACGTAGTAGCAGCATCTATAAGATGACATAAATATTTGTAAAGAACGCACGGATCTGAAAGTTTCAGAACCGTTGACTAAAACCTCTCTCACGAGCAAGACGTGATCAGACCCCATAACTATATGGGTGTTGGATTCGTTGGAATCACATGGTGATGTGAACTAGATTATTGACTCTAGTGCAAGTGGGAGACTGTTGGAAATATGCCCTAGAGGCAATAATAAATTAGTTATTATTATATTTCTTAGTTCATGATAATCGTTTATTATCCATGCTATAATTGTATTGATTGGAAACACAATACTTGTGTGGATACATAGACAAAACACTGTCCCTAGCATGCCTCTAGTTGGCTAGCCAGTTGATCGATGATAGTCAGTGTCTTCTGATTATGAACAAGGTGTTGTTGCTTGATAACTGGATCACGTCATTGGGAGAATCACGTGATGGACTAGACCCAAACTAATAGACGTAGCATGTTGATCGTGTCATTTTGTTGCTACTGTTTTCTGCGTGTCAAGTATTTATTCCTATGACCATGAGATCATATAACTCACTGACACCGGAGGAATGCTTTGTGTGTATTAAACGTCGCAACGTAACTGGGTGACTATAAAGATGCTCTACAGGTATCTCCGAAGGTGTTAGTTGAGTTAGTATGGATCAAGACTGGGATTTGTCACTCCGTGTGACGGAGAGGTGTCTCAGGGCCCACTCGGTAATACAACATCACACACAAGCCTTGCAAGCAATGTAACTTAGTGTAAGTTACGGGATCTTGTATTACGGAACGAGTAAAGAGACTTGCCGGTAAACGAGGTTGAAATAGGTATGCGGATACTGACGATCGAATCTCGGGCAAGTAACATACCGAAGAACAAAGGGAATGACATACGGGATTATACGAATCCTTGGCACTGAGGTTCAAACGATAAGATCTTCGTAGAATATGTAGGATCCAATATGGGCATCCAGGTCCCGCTGTTGGATATTGACCGAGGAGTCTCTCGGGTCATGTCTACATAGTTCTCGAACCCGCAGGGTCTGCACACTTAAGGTTCGACGTTGTTTTATGCGTATTTGAGTTATATGGTTGGTTACCGAATGTTGTTCGGAGTCCCGGATGAGATCACGGACGTCACGAGGGTTTCCGGAATGGTCCGGAAACGAAGATTGATATATAGGATGACCTCATTTGATTACCGGAAGGTTTTCGGAGTTACCGGAAATGTACCGGGAATGACGAATGGGTTCCGGGAGTTCACCGGAGGGGGGCAACCCACTCCGGGGAAGCCCATAGGCATTTGGGGGGGTCACACCAGCCCTTAGTGGGCTGGTGGGACAGCCCACCAATCCCCTATGCGCCAAGAAAGGAAAAATCAAAGGAAAGAAAAAAAAGGGAAGAAGTGGGAAGGGGGAAGGACTTCCTCCCACCAAACCAAGTAGGACTCGGTTTGGGGGGGGGGGAGAGTCCTCCCCCCTGGCTCGGCCGACCCCTTGGGGATCCCTTGGACCCCAAGGCAAGGTCCCCCTCCCTCCTCCTATATATATGGGGCTTTTAGGGCAGATTTGAGACGACTTTCTCACGGCTGCCCGACCACATACCTCCATAGTTTTTCCTCTAGATCGCGTTTCTGCGGAGCTCGGGCGGAGCCCTGCTGAGACGAGATCATCACCAACCTCCGGAGCGCCGTCACGCTGCCGGAGAACTCTTCTACCTCTCCGTCTCTCTTGCTGGATCAAGAAGGCCGAGATCATCGTCGAGCTGTACGTGTGCTGAACGCGGAGGTGCCGTCCGTTCGGTACTAGATCGTGGGACTGATCGCGGGATTGTTCGCGGGGCGGATCGAGGGACGTGAGGACGTTCCACTACATCAACCGCGTTCTCTAACGCTTCTGCTGTGCGATCTATAAGGGTACGTAGATCACTCATCTCCTCTCGTAGATGGACATCACCATGATAGGTCTTCGTGCGCGTAGGAAATTTTTTGTTTCCCATGCGACGTTCCCCAACATTATCAACATATTAGCATGAGTTTGACCTTCATAAGTATGGTCCCTATCTCTTTAAAAAAAATCTTTTGGTAACTTGAGTTTGCCTGAAAACAACACTTCCATCCTCAAAAGTTTTTAGTGATCCACATGTTAAAATAGCATTCGTCTTGTTTTAGCCATATTTGTTCGCATGATTAATTTTGATCGTGCCCCCAAAATATATGTGGCTCCAGTGCAATGCACGACCACTCACCCTAGTCAATATTAGAAGTAACATCGACATTTAGTTTTAGATGTACTACAATTTTATAAGCAGGTGAAAATGAGCATGAACGATCATTAACGTGCATGCCATGTGTTACAAGAGTTTTAGATTGCAACTCCATAACTTGCAATTATATTTCTCATTTATAGTGAGCATCGATGGTGAGTTGTTCGAGTAGCATCTTAAGTAGATTATCAACATATTAGCCCGAGCTTGACCTTTGATAAGTATGGTCCCTATCTCTCTAAAAATAATATTTTGGTAACTTGAGTTTGCGTGAAAACAATACTTCCATCCTCAAAAGTTTTTAATGATCCACATGGCAAAATAGCATTTGTGTTGTTTTAGCCATATTTGTTCGCATGATTAATTTTGATCGTGCCCCCAAAATATATGTGGCTCCAGTGCAATGCACGACCACTCACCCTGGTCAATATTAGAAGTAACATCGACATTTAGTTTAACATACCTTGCGCTATTCATAGCCCATGATGAGGTCGCGAGTGGTCGAGGTGGAATTTTCATTGTAGAATTTTTTTGTTGCGCCTTATAGTAAATTTGTCGCCAGAGCAATGATGGGCATATAACATCGATTAATAGGAGCCAACTGTGGTTTTTTACCGCCTTGCCCGCCAGCTGTATTAGCAGGTATCCCCGTAGACCAATACTTGCAAATCTCAACACAATATTAGCGGCTGACATGCAAGCGGAGAAGGTACTCATGTTGTTGGTCCGGACCAATCAACTTGGACAACATCCACCATGAAGTTCTCTAGACTGCGAGCTCGCCAAAGGCCAGCCGCCCATTATCACTTGAGCAAAAGCGCGTCATCATATCCTCTACCCCAATTTTAGAAATTGTGCACCGCCCATTTGTGCTGACATGTCTATATTTCTTGTGAATATATGGACTTAAGTGGTAGAATACCATGCATGCCACTACATCATTTTTTATTTTTACCTAGCCCGGTACCTTCAGTTTCTGTATAAAATCATTAGAATGGGATTACCAATCAATACATGCATGAGTTGCTCTGATTCTGTTTCTTGTTCGCGGGAAGGAAATGACTTCCATGTTGTATGAGTAGTATTACCATTTTTTCTTTTTCTTTGGAGTGTAGTTTGAGTAGTAGTACTGGACCTTTTTTTTACAACAAGAAGAATTTGAGCGAGCACAAAATAAAGCTGCTGTTACGGCCCAGATCGAGCAAACGCCAGCCCATTTTGCAGAATACTCCCGATCAATAGCGTAGCGCCCCTCACGTCCGTCCGCCGCTGGTGCTGGCGTGCTGCTGCGTTTTGCAGGTTTTAGTCCCACCTTGCCTAGCGAGCGGCGTCGGGCGGCCGAGCTGGCTATATAAGGAGGGCGTGGTGCTCCGTTCTTACATACTTACCTGGACGGGGTCGACGGGCGATCAAGAAGGCCCGTGGCCTAGATCAGTGGCCCACATTGCACTTGGTGGGTGCGCTGGCCTACCATCTCCCCAAGTGGGAGAGTGGACGTCATAATTTGTGATAGAGGGGGTACGCGTTCGCGCGGCCCCTGCCAATCCCTTTAAATTAAATTTGGATCCCTGGCATGTTCTCAAACAGAGCGAAGTGCCCTTGCTTAGTTTTCTTTCTAGTCCCTGCCCTTTTGAGAAAAATGCAGTAATTTTGATCCCTGGCCTGTTCTCAAACAGGGCAACTGTGTAGTTCTCATTTTAGTCCCTGCCTTGTCCAGGAATTCGATAGGACGTGTAACATGGTCCATATTTCATCAGGTATCTTTATTTAAATTCAGATTCCTAAGGGAAATATTAAGGAAAAGTCTATCCCTTAATCGGCATGGTGGTGGTGGCAGGCGCCCGCGCCACCAGTCGCTCGCCTCGACGCCATCCGCACGCCGCTGCCAGCCCAGTCGTGCCGCTGGCCGGCCACCAGCTTGTAAAAATTCCGGCAATATGATCTTTATTGTAGGCAATTGTGCCAAGAGGTCATTCTAACTAGAGACAACTTAAAAAAAGGCACTGACAGGGGGATCCAACCTAGTATTCATTTTGTGATCAGCTAAAGTCTGC
The DNA here is from genome assembly GCF_904849725.1 of Hordeum vulgare subsp. vulgare. Lineage (NCBI taxonomy): Eukaryota > Viridiplantae > Streptophyta > Magnoliopsida > Poales > Poaceae > Hordeum > Hordeum vulgare. The sequence goes on along the minus strand of NC_058522.1, from coordinate 565,070,125 downwards.
CCAACACCTGATGTTTCTTTGCCTTGTTGCTAGAGTAGTATGGAGAACAGTGGGTTCAATACTGAGGACCGAGAGAGTGCTTGGATACGTTTTAGTCCCATAACTAAAAGTAATGAGACTAAAACTTGCTAGCCTCAACCATGCTTGGATCCAAGTAGTAAAGAGACTAAAATCATCGGGAGCCCGACCGGAGCTGCCTGCTGCAGGTGAAGTAGAGAGGGGCTCATCGGCAGCCCGACCGGAGCTGCCTGCTGCAGGTGAAGTAGAGAGGGGCTCATCGGCAGCCCGACCGGAGCTGCCTGCTGCAGGTGAAGTAGAGAGGGGCTCATCGGCAGCCCGACCGGAGCTGCCTGCTGCAGGTGAACTAGAGAGGGGCTCATCGGCAGCCCGACCGGAGCTGCCTGCTGCACGTGAAGTAGAGAGGGGCTCATCGGCAGCCCGACCGGAGCTGCCTGCTGCAGGTGAAGTAGAGAGGGGCTCATCGGCAGCCCGACCGGAGCTGCCTGCTGCAGGTGAAGTAGAGAGGGGCTCATCGGGAGCCCGACCGGAGCTGCCTGCTGCAGGTGAAGTAGAGAGGGGCTCATCGGGAGCCCGACCGGAGCTGCCTGCTGCAGGTGAAGTAGAGAGGGGCTCATCGGGAGCCCGACCGGAGCTGCCTGCTGCAGGTGAAGTAGAGAGGGGCTCATCGGGAGCCCGACCGGAGCTGCCTGCTGCAGGTGAAGTAGAGAGGGGCTCATCGGCAGCCCGACCGGAGCTGCCTGCTGCAGGTGAAGTAGAGAGGGGCTCATCGGCAGCCCGACCGGAGCTGCCTGCTGCAGGTGAAGTAGAGAGGGGCTCATCGGCAGCCCGACCGGAGCTGCCTGCTGCAGGTGAAGTAGAGAGGGGCTCATCGGCAGCCCGACCGGAGCTGCCTGCTGCAGGTGAAGTAGAGAGGGGCTCATCGGCAGCCCGACCGGAGCTGCCTGCTGCAGGTGAACTAGAGAGGGGCTCATCGGCAGCCCGACCGGAGCTGCCTGCTGCACGTGAAGTAGAGAGGGGCTCATCGGCAGCCCGACCGGAGCTGCCTGCTGCACGTGAAGTAGAGAGGGGCTCATCGGCAGCCCGACCGGAGCTGCCTGCTGCAGGTGAACTAGAGAGGGGCTCATCGGCAGCCCGACCGGAGCTGCCTGCTGCACGTGAAGTAGAGAGGGGCTCATCGGCAGCCCGACCGGAGCTGCCTGCTGCACGTGAAGTAGAGAGGGGCTCATCGGCAGCCCGACCGGAGCTGCCTGCTGCACGTGAAGTAGAGAGGGGCTCATCGGCAGCCCGACCGGAGCTGCCTGGTGCACGTGAAGTAGAGAGGGGCTCATCGGCAGCCCGACCGGAGCTGCCTGCTGCAGGTGAAGTAGAGAGGGGCTCATCGGCAGCCCGACCGGACCTGCCTGCTGCAGGTGAAGTAGAGAGGGGCTCATCGGCGTCGCAATGAAGCAGCGCAAAGGGGTGCCAAAGGTGTGGTGTTCCAGGCTAGCCGACGGGCTGCATCAGCCAGTGAAGCAGAGCTGACTCGTCGGAGCTGCAACGAAGCACCATCAGGGTTGATTTAAAGCGTGTTGCAACAAAGCTTGCCGGAGTTTCAATGAAGTGTCGTGGGACCGTTGAAGCTTCATGAGCGCTGCAATGGAGCGCCGCAGGGGTCGCCGGAGTTGCAATGTAGCTTCACCCGATGTCGTTGGTGTTGCATTGAATCTTCACCGAATGTCGTCGACACTACGTTGGAGGGCTATGGTCGCGCAACGCCTGCGATAGAGCTGGCACCCTGTTGTGTTGAAGCTGGTCCGCTATCATGACGTTTGTCGATCCTAGATGTGTTGATCCGATGGGTGGGCAGCCGGATGATTTCTCTCGAGTAACACACTGCAACCTAGTCAAGCACGTACGTGGCCAAACGGGCCGGGCCAACCAAGCCCGTGCCAGGCACATTTTTAGCACGGGCCGTGCCGGGCAGGCACACTTTTAGCCCGGGCCGTGCTCGTTAAGCACTTATTTGATTCGCCGTCGACCACTCCCACTCCACTAGTCCACTCCTGCTCTCCCGAACTCCACCAAAGAAAAACTCTGCGCAGGGGGAAAGCCCTAGGCCGCTCTCCCCCGCTCCGCCTCGGCGTCCATGGCGACGGACGCCTCCCCCCCTCCGGCGCGCAAGAGCCCGGGGCCTCAGCCGGCGTCGGACCCCCCGGAAGACGACGCCCCGCCGCTGCCGGCGGGGTACATCTTCATCTGCAGCGGCGAGACCAGGCCCGAGTGCTTCAGGTACAGGGTGCTGGGCCTTCCGCGGGGGAGGCTGGACGCCGTCTCCCGGATCAGGCGCGGCGCCGCGCTCTTCCTCTACGACTTCCACGCCAAGTACCTCTACGGGCCCTACCGCGCCGACTCCGACGGCGGCCTCGCCCTCGAGCCCGCCGCCTTCCAGGGCCGCTACCCTGCCCAGGTACCGCCCCTCACCCCCTCGCGTTCCAGGTCTGGAATCATGTGTGATTGTGATTGTGCGTGTGTCAATCTTTTAAGTACCACCACAAAGAAAGAATGGAGCTTGATGATTTGCCGCTCCATGTGTCACTGAAATGTGGGCCCTGGCGCCACATTTCAGTGGCAAATCACCAGGTCCAACCTTTTACCTTTGTCAGCCGCAGTTTTATGGTTTGCAACAAGATAAATGGTGGCTTTCCTACTGTGCCGATACAAGTGTAATTAAGAGACAAGACATCAAAGAAAGAGAAGAGTTTTCAGTTTTCACCAAGTAATTAAGAGACAAGACATCACAAGTTTACATATGATGATTGATGAAAAGTTGGGAGTCAACTCAAGGACTGATGCTTGTAACATATAGGGAGAACCTGAACCTGAAATACATTGGTTAGAACAGTAGTGTTCCATGCTCCAGCCATACAAGCATTTTGGGTCGCCCACTGTCCGTCCCTCTTAATTAAACTGATTTTGCAATTTACTACTGGCTATGGAGATGAACTTTGCCGTACTTTCTTTGATATGTATAATTATTACTCCCTCAGTCCCAAAATTCTTGTCTTAGATGTGTCTAGATATGAATGTATCTAATCACATTTTAGTATTTTGATACATCCATTTCTAAACAACTTAAGACAAGAATTTTGGGACGGAGAGAGTATTATTTTAGTTTTCTGTTTGATTTCCTTCTGTAGCAAAAGCCAGTTAGCTTGGTGAGAACTCATTTCCACTGCTATGAATGATACAACTTTTTTAAGTACCTTATCTACCAAAGGAGTCCTGACAATTTTAATTTTCTGAAATTTCGGTTCATCTTGGTTCATATTTTGCTCTTTAGTGTCCAGTGACATCCAGCAATCAACCTCATAGATTAACTATACATTATTATTATTCGTAAACTGAGTGTTCAGTGTTCTTCTTATATGTGCAGGTCAAATTTGTGATTGATGGTGATTTCATGCCTATCCCAGAGAGTAGCGTAAGAAGTGCCATAAGCGAGAATTATTCCCGTGGGAAATTTTGGCCTGAACTTACCTTTACGCAGGTAAGTGGGAACCAGTGTTTATTGATGTTTTGTACTTGAAGAGAGGTGAAACGAACTGTGCTGAATCTGTCTTGTATATATGTAACTCCTGTACAAAGAAAAGAGGTTCTATCTTCAGGCAGGCTGCCAGATGAACACTCATTCTCACTTATGTATGATCTTTTGTATAGATCAAAGTATCAAATTAGTCAGTTCACATATTGCTTTGCCTAGTTTGAACTTTGAACAGTAGTTTCCACCCTTACTTCAGTACTTGCTGTTGTGGTGTAGGCACATGTAGAAGCAAGTCGAGATTTAGAGGGATGGCTATTTAATCTTTATTCACTATGGTTTAACTTTGAGAACGGAACTTATCATTTTAATGCGTTTACATTGCATCTCAGTCATTTATTTTGTAGAACTAGGATATTCTCTAGTATGACAGCACCCATAGGTTTCTGATTGTATTTAAGCTGTTTTGTAGTTAAACTGTCCTTGGAAAATAGAAATACGGTAGAGAGATGAGGAAAGTGGGTGTAATGGGAACAAGTTTCTTGTACCTTAATTGTAATCTTCCCCTTCAGTCCCACCTCCCCCCCTATGTAATTCTGAACAAGTGTATTGGCTCTTCGGTTGGTAATAAAGTTCAGGTAGGCATAAGGCCGCTGTTGACGCGTAAAAAAAACGGCAACATGTTTTTTTCTTCTTCTATTACTTCTTCTCTTGAGTTTTTTTGGGTGGAAATACTGGTATAGATCGATCTTACATGTCAGTGTACCGGTTTGTTGGAATAGGCAGGAATAGCACCTTCATCCTCCATCTTTCTATTCTGTCTTAATTTTATCAGTGCTTAGTTGTGACTATGTCACATTTACCTGCATTGCATTTTCATTGCTGTTGGATTCCTGTTGTAGGTTGAGAAACTGAGAGCATTGTTTCGTCCAATTGCTTTATCGCCAGTGTCAGAGGCACCACCCCCGCATTATGTTGACAACAGGCATCCCACCCAATCTGCTGCTTTTCTACCTCCTTCAGCTTCATACCCAACACAGCCAGCTTCTTATGTGTATCCACCAAGCACTTATGCTCCTCCTCAAGCTGCCCCTCTGGTGCCAAATAACCCTTACCCACGCCCAGATTCTCACCTTCCTCTGACTGCTCAATACACCGTACCTGCTTACTATGCGACCACAACTGCGTATCCGTATCAAGCAGGTTATCAAGCATATGGTCCACCTCCTGCCACCTACCACTACGCCCAAGCGCCTCCTTTGCAATATGGCTATGCGCAAGCCCAACACTACGTGCCTTCCTCTGATCCCTACTATGCTGCTAATCAGAATGATCCATACCGATTTGATGCTGTGAAAGCTCATTACCAGGAAACTACTTCTGGGAGGTATGTATGGTAGCCACAATTGGTCCTAGTACTTTCCTCTTTCCTATGCATTTTTTTTTTTGCAAAGCAAATACTATACATCGGTCAATGTCGGCCTGTTGATGTCTCGAAACCGCATTGTTCAGCTAGTCTAGATAGTTCTAAAAGGAAATTACTTGCAAGGAGAATGTGGATATAGATACATACTCTGCGTGTGAGAAGTCACCATTTATTCATGTTTTTTCTTTTCTTTTTGGCTACATGCACAAATAGTTGATTGGATCGTGCCTTTGCCTTGCACGTTCTTGTGTTTCAGAGCTGCCTATGGTGTACCACATGAAGCGGCTGCGACGAACCTGCAACTTGTCAGGCACTACGGGTATGCTCCAGGCAGCGAGGGTGCAACCGGAGGAACTACCCCACAACCCAGTGCTTATGGAGCAGCGCCAGCGATCGACTCCTTCCCGGGCGCCCCAGCGACCTCTCAGGCTGTGCCATTGGTACATGCCGCCGCAGCTGCACCAGCTTACCTGTGACCATTCAGTTCTTTTTGCCAGCATGATCGACCTGAATCAAAAGCGCTGCTGCTCTGCGCTGTGGTGGCTTTGCCATTCTTTCTACCAAGGGACTGGGATTTCGGATCGGTGAAAGATGGCATCGCTCTCGTTTCTGCTGATGTGTTTGATATGATGTATAGATGATGAGTTCAGCTGCTGCTCTTTAGTTTGTTAGACTGGTGGTACTAACTGGTAGCTGTTGGTGTCAAGACTAGGGTGGTATGAGCTTATGTAACTTCTGTAAGGGTAACTCTAGCACCTATATTGATTTCTATCCCTAAAAACTGCCAAAATGGTGGAAAAACTCACTGTAGTAGTATTAAAAATATATCCCTTGATCGTTTTGCGCAAGTTGTTGAGACGGGCCGTTGTGGTGTCATTGTGTTTGCGGGTGATTTTTGACAAGACGGACTCTTTTTGGAAAGTTCAACCAAAAGACTAACTTCTTCCGAAATTTTTAACTGGATCTTGCCATTTTGCTCAACGTGAGCGGAACATAGTTTCCAGTACAAGATTCTCACTGTTTTTTTTTTACCATAACCCAACTCCCTGAAGAGATTGTTTTCCTTGTCAATGGTGGAAATAATCCAGAGATTTGATGATAAATCACCAAGAATTATTAAGATGTTGATGATGATAACTCACATGAGAGTCTTGCATATATTTGAAATAGGATCTTGTGTGCTCAAATAAGTTTGAGTTCTTGTCCAATTATGAGTTTTAGAGGAAGACGGGCAGCTAAATTTCATAATCGCTGAACCGCGGCATGTTACAGTTTGCAGTAAAAAGTGTAGCCACGGAAGGTTTGGGCGCAACGATCACCTTGTAGCGCAGCCGTTGGATCCTCTGCGCCGGTCGATCTGAACGGCGGAGGACGCGCTCACCTCGAGCCCCGAACCCCATACGCAATGGCGATGTCGGCGCAGGTCGCCGCCGTCGCCGCCCCGCGTCTCTTCCTCCCTCCCTCGCGCCGGCTTAATCCGAGTCCGGCGCCTCCTCTCCTCCGCTCCGGCTCCAGCTCCCTCCGGTGGACGCGGCGGGCGAGCGTGAGGGTCCGCGCGGGCGCCGGCGGCGGAGGCGAGCGGAGGAGGGAGTCACCGTACGAGGTGCTCGGCGTGACGCCGTCGGCGTCGCCGGCCGAGATCAAGCGCGCGTACCGGCGCCTGGCGCTCAAGTACCACCCGGACGTCAACAAGGAGGTCCTCCCTCTTCTTTCCCATCCAAGCAGCAGGATTCGGCCATGGAAGTACCTTCAGTGCTGCCACTCGATCCAATGGAGACTTTGCTGACAGAGTTTCCGCTTCATTGTAGGCGAATGCTCATCAGAAGTTTGTGAGGATCAAGCACGCCTACAACACGCTGATGAACTCCGAGAGCCGGCCCAAGCACGCCGAGGAAGAAGAGGAGTTCGATTGGCTCGGTACTGAGTACTGACATCTCTTCTCTTCTCTTCTGATCCAACAAGCTACATATATTTTCTTCAAGCCAGTGAGATGGGATTTGCGATCACCTTGCAGTTTTCTGCCAAGAAAATACTTGCAGATTTGAGATCACATTGCAGTTTTCCTTCTTTGAATCTGCCGGTAGATAAGATGCTTATTCAGACACAAACAAGTGCCACTGATCGAAAAATGTTCATTTTGCTGACACCGCATCGGTTCTCATTTTGTAGCGGTTATCATTGAACAGATGGAAGCATATCACTATCAGGACTCGGACGATGACCTGGACTTCGAGTGGAAACCTGAAGGGTGGGAACAAGTGTTTGTGTATTCTCTACTGATAGCCATTCTTATATACGTTCTCACATAGTGCACTTACTGATGTTGTTATATACTTGGATGTTCCCACACTTGTAATGGTATGTGCATTTGCATTTCGAAAGCAAATCTTAGACAATGCACACATATAGGAGGAGCTCAATTTTTACGTCAACCGTCTCTTTTTGATACAATTTTTCATAATTATCTCGTGTTAAACTTGATGGTTTTGTCATCGATCATCAAAAAGCGGAGATTGAAAGTGTGCCTCCATTGCACTAGTTGGGAGTGAAGTTCACCTAAGGTCACCGGACTCGGGAAAATATTTGGTGCGCCGGAGCTTGTAGTGCTACCCGGTGCACCGAACTCTCATTGTGCTTTCAAATGTTCAAAAAAAATCTGAAAATAAACTAGCACACTCACACAACATGAATGTAGGTTGTCACAAAATTTGAAGCCAAAATTCAAAACATAACTCGAAAAACAAAGATGACAAATTTAACACTGAATAGTACATAACATAGCTTGTGCTTTAGATTTGACCCATTATCACACTAATGTCGAATTTGTATCTCAAACAACATTTCAAGTTTTTATACAACATTTTGTGACATCATACATTGATGTTGCGTTGACGTGCTAGACTTTTTTTCAGATATCTTAAAAGATTATATGGTAGTCGGTGAACTGGTAGCACCACAAGTACGGGTGCACTGGACCGGCTCGTCCACAGAATTGACATCGATCACTGAGCTTATGAATACATGGGTTATGGCCACGAATGTTAAATCGATGAACACAGAAGGTCACCGTGTACGGTTTGGCTCCTTATTCCGCCTACTTGCCATAGAGTTTGACCGCTTGACCGACAACGTGACAAAAGTGAATGTGTGTGTGTGTGTGGGGGGGGGGCATAAAAGTTCAGTCGGCCTCGGTGTACAGTTCTTTATAGATCTTCCTAGCTTCTCTCTCTCTCTCTCTCATCTCCATCACGGTTGAGGCGAGGAGGCAAGGGGTTAGGAAGGGAGGCCATGGCGGACTTGGTGAACCACATATGGCCTTGCTGATTGGCGACAAGATGTTTCGTATGGAGGAAGGCTCGGGGAACACATGTTGGTCGGAGGGCAGGTGGGTTGAAAACGACACTAGTAACCGATGGCCCTTGTTCGTCGCCCGGAGAACGAACCGTCGCCCAGATATGGTAAGTGCCCAATGATCCACCCTTTTCTGCTTGAAGTCATGTTGATGTCATCCATATTTGGTGTCACATTGCCACATTCAATTGATTTCGAGCATGTAGCATGTCAAAAATCAGGGTTCTGCGCTTGGGTTTGGACTGGGTTTTGGAAGGGTTTAAATATAGGGATATTGAGCTCCAAATCATGTGATGTTGTGGTCCTTTAGTACAACATTTCTATGATCTATTCATTTTGAGCTTTTAGCATGAAAAAATCTTGATGTTGTGATAGGGTTTGGACTGGTCGGTTAGGGGATGGTGCAAATTTGGGGATTTTTGTTTATGATGTTTAATTGATGCAGATAATGTACTCTGGATGTTGTATTGAAGAAGTACATTTACCTCATGTCATTAGCTATTCCAAGCTTGGAGGAGTCGAAGCACAGTTCAAATCTATCAAAGTGTCAGACCTATAGTAGAGAAAGCAGAGTTCATGTGTGCAACTACAGTACTACAGAAGAAAGGCATGAAAGGGATTATATGTATGTTTGTTAGGGCATATTTCGTCCTAAGTGGTTTTGGTGATTGATGACAACACCTTTGCGGACTAATCATGTGCATTGAGCATTTCAGATAATACATGGCAAGGCACAAGATGATTCATTGCCCCTCGGGGTTTTGAAGCACGGTGATTTCTACGGTTCTCTTTGGTGGTTTTGAGTCGTAGGAAAGCCGTATTATTAAGAGGGGGTCCGCGTCGGAAAGGTTTGGGTGGAATCAACTCACACACGCGCACGTTTTCTTTCCACCACCTTTTATTTGTAGCAATGGAGCTCCTGCATGTTCTCTCCCCGCCTCAGCAAAAAGGTCCAGCGGTAGTACCGCTCGAGTTGAGGGGTAGTACCGCTAAGGACGGTAGTACCTCTCTCTCTGAGCGGTTGCACTTCGTCGGAATTTTTGCGAGTACTTTTACAGTGGTGGTAGCCCCGGTGGTAGTACTTTTACTATCGTGGCTATATGCCTACCAAGCGGTAGTACCGCTCCAGGTCTAGCGGTAGTACCGCTGGTGAAAGTGCATGTCATGCCCCTAATCGACTTTTGGTGTTAATGAAAATACATACATAGGAAACTAATCCTGTTTGTTGAGTGTATCTCAGGATGGCAAGTACTTTAGTAGATTGAGAATTATGTGCCAAGGTGGTCTGAGAAGATCGGGACTTATATGTCAAGAAGGCTCGGGATTGAGAAAAGATGATGTAGACTATCCTTTAAGTTTACTATTCTTGAGTATAGGGATCCCACACTATTAAGAGGGGATCACAGGTTTTGCGATGAATTTGCTCATACTACATCTCTACTTTTCTGCTCATACCACATCTTCACTACTCTGCTCTTATCTCAAAACAGAACTAATGCCTCGGACATCCGGCCTCCTCCGGACGTCCGAGGGTCGGACGTCCGACCTGCTTCGGAAATCCGGAATCGTATACCAGAGAGATCAGAGCCATATAACTCGGACTTCCGGCTCCCTCCGGACGTCCGAGGGCCGGTCGACCGACCAGCTTCGGAAATCCGGAGCTCTGCACCAGAAGAACTTGAGCCATATAACTCGGACTTCCGGCTCCCTCCGGACGTCCGAGGACCGGACGTCCGTCCCCTTCGGAAATCCGGAATCTTGCACCAGAGAAGTTTGAGTCGAATAACTCGGACTTCCGGCCTTCTCCGGACGTCCGGTCCCTGTTCAACTCCACAGTGATTCCAGACATATCTACAGCCCTCGGACGACCGACCCCTGTCGGACGTCCGACTCCTTGTGGACGCCCGGACATCCGTGAACTGCCGGATGTCCGACCCGTGTGTGACTTAAAGTGTCCCCAACGGTTGTTTTACACTCCCCACTATATATACCCCCTCCCACTTCGTGAGAGGGTGTCCAACACAGCTAGAACACATACAAGAACACCTTTCTTCTCACTCACTCTTGTCTACACCGAATCTTAGATTCCAAGAGCATTTGTGAGTCCCTTTGAGTGTTGTTCCAATCAAAAGATAGATCGTCTCCTTCTCCTCCTCTCCACCAAAGTGATTTGTGATTTGAGCAAGTTTTGAGCAATCCCCGTGATCTTGTTACTCTTGGAGGTTGGAGACTCCTAGGCGGTAGGAGTCTTCGGAGAGGAATCAAACCATTGTGATTTCCCCCGGAAAGTTTGTGAAGGTTTGGAAGCCACCTCAAGGCTTACCACTAGTGGTTGAGAAACGCCTTCGTGGAGTTATCTCAAAGGGAGAATAGGGTGAGCCTTCGTGGCGTTGGTATGCCTTCGTGGTAACACCCGCCCCTCTAACGGTGACGTAGCTTCCCTCCAAGGAAGTGAACATCGGGATACATCCTCGTCTCTCTTGGAGTTTCGGTTATTCCTAACCCTAACTCTCTACTTGTGTTAATCCTTATTACGTACTTGTATTTGATTATTGTTTACCGGTTGCCTTACTTCACTCTAAATAGCTTACTCCTTGTCATAGCAATTATTAGGCCTACGCTCATATTCCGCACCTTTGCCTAAAATTGCTAAGTAATTATTAAAATTTGGAACTGTACCTATTCACCCCCCTCTAGGTCCATCTCGATCCTTTTCAGCTGGGGCGTGCGGTAGTACCGCTCCCCACCAAGCGGTAGTACGGCTAGGGGCAGCGGTAGTACCACTTCCTCCAAGCGGTAGTACCGTGTTGAGCGTGTTGTTAGTGGGGGTAACGGTTGGATTTGTTCCCCCACTATATAAAGGGTTCTTCTACTTCAATAACTCCACCTTTTGACCTCCTAAGACTCCATTGTTGCTCCTAAGCTCATTTGTGCCCGATCTCTCTCCCTTGCCAATCAAACTTGTTGATTTCCTAGGGATTGGTTGAGAAGGCCAAGATGTACACTTCCACCAAGAGAAAATTGATTCCCCCCACTAATCCCTTGCGAATCTTGTTACTCTTGGGTGTTTGAGCACCCTAGACGGTTGAAGTCACCTCGGAGCCACATTCCACTGTGGTGAAGCTCCGTGGTCTTGTTGGGAGCCTCCAAGCTTTGTGTGGAGATAGCCCCAACCTTGTTTGTAAAGGTTCGGTCGCCGCCTTCAAGGGCACCAATAGTGGAATCACGGCACCTCGCATTGTGTGAGGGCGTGAGGAGAATACGGTGGCCCTAGTGGCTTATTGGGGAGCATTGTGCCTCCACACCGTTCCAACGGAGACGTACTTCCTGTCAAAGGGAAGAAACTTTGGTAACACATCCTCGTCTTCACAGGTTCCACTTGAGGTTATCTCTTACCTTTAGTTTGTGTATGTTATTGTTGTAGAGTATTTCTTGCTTGCATTAGTTGTCATAGTAGGTAGCATCATATAGGTTGCTCACCTAGTTGTTAATTTAGAGAACCTTTATGTTGCTAACCCTAACTTGTTAAGAAAAGCTAAAAATTGGTAGTTGCCTATTCATCCCCCCCTCTAGTCAACCATATCGATCCTTTCAATGTTGCTAACAGTGCTAAGTATGGTGATGAGATTAGGGATGTGAATGACTGTGGGGATGCAATAAAATCATGAGATCATTATAGTGACATTGAATACAACACATAAATTGTAGATGTGACTATGCCATCTCAAAAAGAGATGATGATTTGTATGTCAAGAAGTTCTTTGACGATGAAGAAGAGAAAATGAAGAAGAACATGTAGATGATTCAAAGATGATGAGCTACACACAGATCTTCATAATGTGGATCCTTATGAGTCTTACAACCAATTTGATTGGAAAGTCCAATGGCAAAAATACGGGGTTTAATTAGCTCGGCAGAGTCTGATGAAGATAGAGTTAAGATGAACTTAAAAGCATTTAGGGATGAGGATCTTCTGTGTCCTAAGTTTCATGTGGGACAAGTGTTCCAGAGTGTTGAGCTACTCCCTTCGTTCGACTATATAAGCTGTATTGATCTCTGTGCAAGTCAACCATTTGAATGTGAAACTACGTTTCATGATGGATCAAGTGATATAAATTTCGTGGTCATATTGATATATTTTTCTAAAAAAATCAGTCAAACTTGCACTCTTTTGACTTTTGAAAAAATGAATACACCTTATATAAAGGAACGGAGGGAGTACATAGGAAGGATATAATGTTCAAGCAAGAACATGGTCAACATTGAGTTGCCACCTAATGACAAGATGAGGCTCGCGATACGGAAAACTACGAGCAGTCCCGATAGGGTTGTGCGCATGACTGGAAGTACCAAAAGGGATCACATACATGGGGTTTACCCAAGTTTCGACTCTTGATTACGGAATGTTTGAGTTATATGGGTGGTTACCGAATGTTGTTCGGAGTCCCGGATGAGATCACGGACGTCACGAGGGTTTCCGAAATAGTCCGGAAACGAAGATTGATATATAGGATGACCTCATTTGATTACCGGAAGGTTTTCGGAGTTACCGGGAATGTACCGGGAATGACGAATGGGTTCCGGGTGTTCACCGGGGGAGGGGGGGGGGGAAACCCACCCCGGGGAAGCCCATAGGCCTTGGGGGTGGCGCACCAGCCCTTGGTGGGCTGGTGGGACAGCCCAAGAAGGTCCTATGCGCCAAGGATAGAAAATCAAAGAGAAAGAAAAAAAAGGAGGTGGGAAAGGAGAGAAGGACTCCACTTTCCAATCCTAGTTGGACTAGGATTGGAGGAGGACTCCTCCTCCCTTGGTGGCGCAGCCCTTGGGGCTCCTTGAACCTCAAGGCAAACCTCCCCTCCCTCCTCCTATATATAGTGGGGTTTTAGGACTGATTTGAGACAACTTTTTCAAGGCAGCCCGACCACATAACTCCACGGTTTTACCTCTAGATCGCTTCTCCGCGGAGCTCGGGCGAAGCCCTGCCGAGATTAGATCATCACCAACCTCCGGAGCGCCGTCACGCTGCCAGAGAACTCATCTACCTCTCCGTCTCTCTTGCTGGATCAAGAAGGCCGAGATCATTGTCGAGCTGTATGTGTGCTGAACGTGGAGGTGCTGTCCGTTCGGCACTAGATCGTGGGACGGATCGCGGGACGGTTCGTGGGATGGTTCGCCGGGCAGATCGAGGGACGTGAGGACGTTCCACTACATCAACCGCGTTTCTTAACGCTTCTGCTGTGCGATCTACAAGGGTACGTGGATCGGAAATCCCCTCTCGTAGATGGACATCACCATGATAGGTCTTCGTGCGCGTAGGAAATTTTTAGTTTCCCATGCTACGTTCCCCAACAGTGGCATCATGAGCTAGGTTCATGCGTAGATGTCTTCTCGAGTAGAACACAAAAGTTTTTGTGGGCGGTGATGTGCGTTTTTCTGCCCTCCTTAGTCTTTTCTTGATTCCGCGGTATTGTTGGATCGAAGCGGCTCGGACCGACATTACTCGTACGCTTACGAGAGACTGGTTTCATCGCTACGAGTAACTCCGTTGCTCAAAGATGACCGGCGAGTGTCGGTTTCTCCAACTTTAGTTGAATCGGATTTGACCGAGGAGGTCCTTGGATGAGGTTAAATAGCAATTCATATATCTCCGTTGTGGTGTGTGCGTAAGTAAGATGCGATCCTACTAGATACCCATGGTCACCACGTAAAACATGCAACAACAATTAGAGGACGTCTAACTTGTTTTTGCAGGGTATGCTTGTGATGTGATATGGCCAACGATGTGATGTGATATATTGGATGTATGAGATGATCATGTTGTAATAGTTAATATCGACTTGCACGTCGATGGTACGACAACCAGCAGGAGCCATAGGGTTGTCTTTAAACTAACGTTTGTGCTTGCAAATGCGTTTACTATATTGCTAGGACGTAGCTTTAGTAGTAATAGCATGAGTAGCACGACAACCCCGATGGCGACACGTTGATGGAGATCATGATGATGAAGATCATGGTGTGACGCCGGTGACAAGAAGATCGTGCCGGTGCTTTGGTGATGGAGATCAAGAAGCGCATGATGATGGCCATATCATGTCACTTATGAATTGCATGTGATGTTAATCCTTTATGCACCTTATCTTGCTTAGAACGACGGTAGAATTATGAGGTGATCTCTCACTAAAATTTCAAGACGAAATTGTGTTCTCCCCGACTGTGCACCGTTGCGACAGTTCTTCGTTTCGAGACACCACGTGATGATCGGGTGTGATAGACTCAACGTTCACATACAATGGGTGCAAAACAGTTGCACACGCGGAACACTCGGGTTAAGCTTGACGAGCCTAGCATGTGCAGACATGGCCTCGGAACACATGAGACCGAAAGGTTGAGCATGAATCGTATAGTTGATATGATTAGCATAGAGATGCTTACCACTGAAACTATTCTCGACTCACGTGATGATCGGACTTGAGATAGTGGATTTGGTGTTGGAATTATGCCCTAGAGGCAATAATAAATATAGTTATTATTATAATTCCTGTATCAAGATAATCGTTTATTATCCATGCTATAATTGTATTGAATGAAGACTCATTTACATGTGTGGATACATAGACAAAACACTGTCCCTAGCAAGCCTCTAGTTGGCTAGCCAGTTGATCAAAGATAGTCAGTGTCTTCTGATTATGAACAAGGTGTTGTTGCTTGATAACTTGATCACGTCATTAGGAGAATCACGTGATGGACTAGACCCAAACTAATAGACGTAGCATGTTGATCGTGTCATTTTGTTGCTACTAATTTTTTCTGCGTGTCAAGTATTTGTTCCTATGACCATGAGATCATATAACTCACTAACACCGGAGGAATACTTTGTGTGTATCAAACGTCGCAACGTAACTGGGTGACTATAAAGATGCTCTACAGGTATCTCCGAAGGTGTTCGTTGAGTTAGTATGGATCAAGACTGGGATTTGTCACTCCGTGTGACGGAGAGGTATCTCGGGGCCCACTCGGTAATACAACATCACACACAAGCCTTGCAAGCAATGTAACTTAGTGTAAGTTGCGGGATCTTGTATTACGGAACGAGTAAAGAGACTTGCCGGTAAACGATATTGAAATAGGTATGCGGATACTGACGATCGAATCTCGGGCAAGTAACATACCAAAGGACAAAGGGAATGACATACGAGATTATATGAATCCTTGGCACTCAGGTTCAAACGATAAGATCTTCGTAGAATATGTAGGATCCAATATGGGCATCCAGGTCCCGCTATTGGATATTGACCGAGGAGTCTCTCGGGTCATGTCTACATAGTTCTCGAACCCGCAAGGTCTGCACACTTAAGGTTCGACGTTGTTTTATGCGTATTTGAGTTATATGGTTGGTTACCGAATGTTGTTCGGAGTCCCGGATGAGATCACAGACGTCACGAGGGTTTCCGGAATGGTCCGGAAACGAATATTGATATATAGGATGACCTCATTTGATTACCGGAAGGTTTTCGGAGTTACCGGGAATGTACCGGGAATGACGAATGGGTTCCGGGTGTTCACCGGGGGGGGGGGGGGGGGCAACCCACCCCGGGGAAGCCCATAGGCCTCGGGGGTGGCACACCAACCCTTAGTGGGCTGGTGGGACAGCCCAAGAAGGCCCTATGCGCCATAGGAAGAAAATCAAAGAGAAAAAAAGGAGGAGGTGGGAAAGGAAAGAAGGACTCCACCCACCAAACCAAGTAGGACTCGGTTTGGGGGGGGGGGAGACCTTCCCCCCTTGGCTCGGCCGACTCCCTTGGGGCTCTTTGAGCCCCAAGGCAAGGCTCCCCCTCTCCCACCTATATATACGGAGGTTTTAGGGCTGATTTGAGGTGATTTTTCCACGGCAGCCCGACCACATACCTCCACGGTTTTTCCTCTAGATCGCGTTTCTGCGGAGCTCGGGCGGAGCCCTGCTGAGACAAGATCATCACCAACCTCCGGAGCACCGTCACGCTGCCGGAGAACTCTTCTACCTCTCCGTCTCTCTTGCTGGATCAAGAAGGCCGAGATCATCATCGAGCTGTACGTGTGCTGAATGCGGAGGTGCCGTCCGTTCGGCACTAGATCGTGGGACTGATCGCGGGAACGGTTCGCGGGGCGGATCGAGGGACGTGAGGATGTTCCACTACATCAACCGCGTTCACTAACGCTTCTGCTGTACGGTCTACAAGGGTACGTAGATCACACATCCCCTGTCGTAGATGGACATCACCATGATAGGTCTTCGTGCGCGTAGGAAATTTTTTGTTTCCCATGCGACGTTCCCCAACAGTGGCATCATGAGCTAGGTTCATGCGTAGATGTCTTCTCGAGTAGAACACAAAAGTTTTTGTGGGCGGTGATGTGCGTTTTGCTGCCCTCCTTAGTCTTTTCTTGATTCCGCGGTATTGTTGGATTGAAGCGGCTTGGACCGACATTACTCGTACGCTTACGAGAGACTGGTTTCATCGCTACGAGTAACCCCGTTGCTCAAAGATGACTGGAAGTGTCAGTTTCTCCAACTTTAGTTGAATCGGATTTGACCGAGGAGGTCCTTGGATGAGGTTAAATAGCAACTCATATATCTCCGTTGTGGTGTTTGCGTAAGTAAGTTGCGATCCTACTAGATACCCATGGTCACCACGTAAAACATGCAACAACAATTAGAGGACGTCTAACTTGTTTTTGCAGGGTATGCTTGTGATGTGATATGGCCAACGATGTGATGTGATATATTGGATGTATGAGATGACAATGTTGTAATAGATAATATCGACTTGCACGTCGATGGTACGGCAACCGGCAGGAGCCATAGGGTTGTCTTTATACTAACGTTTGTGCTTGCAGATGCGTTTACTATTTTGCTAGGATGTAGCTTTAGTAGTAATAGCATGAGTAGCACGACAACCCCGATGGCGACACGTTGATGGAGATCATGGTGTGGCGCCGGTGACAAGAAGATCGTGCCGGTGCTTTGGTGATGGAGATCAAGGAGCACGTGATGATGGCCATATCATGTCACTTATGAATTGCATGTGATGTTAATCCTTTTATGCACCTTATTTTGCTTAGAACGACGGTAGCATTATGAGGTGATCTCTCACTAAAATTTCAAGACGAAATTGTGTTCTCCCCGACTGTGCACCGTTGCTACAGTTCGTCGTTTCGAGACACCACGTGATGATCGGGTGTGATAGACTCAACGTTCACATACAACGGGTGCAAAACAGTTGCGCACGCGGAACACTCGGGTTAAGCTTGACGAGCCTAGCATGTGCAGACATGGCCTCGGAACACATGAGACCGAAAGGTCGATCATGAATCATATAGATGATATGATTAGCATGGGGATGCTTACCACTGAAACTATGCTCAACTCACGTGATGATCGGACTTGAGCTAGTGTAAGTGGATCATGAACCACTCAAATGACTAGAGAGATGTACTTTTTGAGTGGGAGTTTAGCGAGTAATTTGATTAAGTTAAACTCTAATTATCTTGAACATAGTCTAAGTCCACTTTGAATATATTTGTGTTGTAGATCATGGCTCACGCGACAGTCACCCTGAATTTTAATACGTTCCTAGAGAAAGCTAAGTTGAAAGATGATGGAAGCAACTTTGTAGACTGGGCTCGTAATCTTAAGCTAATCTTACAAGCTGGGAAGAAGGATTATGTCCTTAATGCTGCGCTAGGAGATGAACCACCCGCTACGGCTGATCAGGATGTTAAGAACGCTTGGTTAGCACGTAAGGAGGACTACTCAGTAGTTCAATGTGCAGTCTTGTATGGCTTAGAACCTGGACTTCAACGTCGCTTTGAGCGTCATGGAGCATTTGAGATGTTCCAGGAGTTGAAGTTTATCTTTCAGAAGAACGCCCGGATCGAGAGGTATGAGACCTCCGATAAATTCTATGCTTGCAAGATGGAGGAGAACTCGTGTGTCAGTGAACATGTGCTCAAAATGTCTGGGTACTCAAACCGTCTAGCTGAGCTGGGGATTGAACTCCCGCAAGAGGCTATCACTGACAGAATCCTTCAATCACTGCCGCCAAGCTATAAAGGCTTTGTGTTGAACTACAACATGCAAGGGATGAACAAGTCTCCCGGCGAGTTGTTTGCGATGCTGAAAGTCGCAGAGTCTGAACTCCGCAAAGAGCATCAAGTGTTGATGGTGAATAGGACCACTAGTTTCAAGAGAAACGGCAAAGGCAAGAAGGGTAATTCAAAGAAGAGCGGCAAGCCTGTTGCCAATCCGACGAAGAAACCCAAAGCTGGACCTAAGCCTGAGACAGAGTGTTACTATTGGAAGGGTATGGGTCACTGGAAGCACAATTGCCCCAAGTATCTGGCAGATAAGAAGGCGGCCAAAGAAAAATCAGGTATATTTGATATACATGTTATTGATGTGTACTTAACCGGCTCTCGTAGTAGTGCCTGGGTATTCGATACCGGTTCTGTTGCTCATATTTGCAACTCGAAACAGGAACTGCGGAATAGACGAAGGCTGGCGAAAGATGAAGTGACGATGCGCGTAGGAAATGGTTCCAAGGTTGATGCAATCGCCGTCGGCACAGTTTCACTTCAGTTACCATCAGGATTAGTTATGAACTTGAATCATTGTTATTTAGTGCCTGCATTGAGCATGAACATTATATCTGGATCTTGTTTATTGCGAGACGATTACTCTTTTAAGTCAGAGAATAATGGTTGTTCTATTTCTATGAGTAACATCTTTTATGGTCATGCACCCAATGTGAGAGGATTGTTCATATTGAATCTTGATAGCGATACGCACATACATAACATTGAGACCAAAAGAGTTAGAGTTAACAATGATAGCGCCATAATTTTGTGGCACTGCCGCTTAGGTCATATTGGTGTAAAGCGCATGAAGAAAATCCATGCCGATGGACTTTTGGAGTCACTTGACTTTGATTCACTTGACACGTGCGAACCATGCCTCATGGGCAAGATGACTAAAACTCCGTTCTCCGGAACAATGGAGCGTGCAAGTGACTTGTTGGAAATCATACATACCGATGTGTGTGGTCCGATGAGCGTAGAGGCACGCGGCGGATATCGTTATTTTCTCACCTTCACTGACGATTTGAGTAGATATGGTTATGTCTACTTAATGAAGCACAAGTCTGAAACATTTGAAAAGTTCAAGCAATTTCAGAGTGAAGTTGAAAATCATCGTAACAAGAAGATCAAGTTCCTACGGTCTGATCGTGGGGGTGAATATCTGAGTTTCGAGTTTGGTGCTCACTTAAGACAATGTGGAATTGTTTCACAGTTGACACCGCCTGGAACACCACAGCGTAATGGTGTGTCCGAACGTCGTAATCGTACTTTATTAGAGATGGTGCGATCTATGATGTCTCTTACCGATTTGACGTTGTCGTTTTGGGGTTATGCATTAGAAACAGCTGCATTCACTTTAAATAGGGCACCATCAAAATCCGTTGAGACGACACCATACGAACTGTGGTATGGCAAAAGGCCAAAGTTGTCGTTTCTTAAAGTTTGGGGATGTGATGCTTATGTCAAAAAGCTTCAACCTGAAAAGCTGGAACCCAAAGCGGAAAAGTGTGTCTTCATAGGTTACCCAAAAGAGACAGTTGGGTACACCTTCTATCTCAAATCCGAGGGCAAAGTGTTTGTTGCTAAAAATAGAGCTTTTCTCGAGAAGGAGTTTCTCTCGAGAGAATTGAGTGGGAGGAAGATAGAACTTGACGAGGTTGTCGAACCTCTCATCCCTCTGGATGGTGGCGCAGGGCAAGGGGAAACCTCTGTCGTTGCGACGCCGGTTGAGGAGGAAGTTAATGATGATGATAATGAAACTCCGGTTCAAGTTCCTGTCGAACCACACAGATCGACGAGACCACGTGCTGCTCCAGAGTGGTACGGTAATCCCGTCTTATCAATCATGTTGTTGGACAACAATGAACCTGCAAATTATGAAGAAGCAATGGTGGGCCCAGATTCCAACAAATGGCTAGAAGCCATGAAGTCCGAGATAGGATCCATGTATGAGAACAAAGTGTGGACTTTGGAAGTGCTACCTGAGGGCCGCAAGGCTATTCAGAACAAATGGATCTTTAAGAGGAAGACGGACGCTGACGGCAATGTGACCGTTTATAAAGCTCGACTTGTGGCAAAGGGTTTTTCACAAGTTCAAGGAGTTGACTACGATGAGATATTCTCACCCGTAGCGATGCTTAAGTCCGTCAGAATCATGTTAGCAATAGCTGCATTTTTCGATTATGAAATCTGACAGTTGGATGTCAAAACGGCGTTCCTTAACGGTTTCCTTAAGGAAGAATTGTATATGATGCAACCCGAAGGTTTTGTCGATCCTAAGAATGCTAACAAGGTGTGCAAGCTCCAGCGATCCATTTATGGACTGGTGCAAGAATCTCGGAGTTGGAACAAACGCTTTGGTGAGGTGATCAAAGCATTTGGGTTTATACAAGTGGTTGGAGAATCTTGTATTTACAAGAAAGTGAGTGGGAGCTCTGTGGCGTTTCTAATATTATATGTGGATGACATATTGCTGATTGGAAACAACATAGAGTTTTTGGAGAGCATAAAGGATTACTTGAATAAAAGTTTCTCTATGAAGGACCTAGGAGAAGCTGCTTACATTCTAGGCATTAAGATCTACAGGGATAGATCAAAACGCCTGATAGGACTTTCACAAAGCACATACCTTGATAAAGTTTTGAAGAGGTTCAAAATGGAACAGTCCAAGAAAGGGCTCTTGCCAGTTTTACAAGGTACGAGATTGAGTAAGACTCAGTGCCCAGCAACTGATGAGGATAGAGAGCATATGCGCACCGTCCCCTATGCTTCAGCCATAGGTTCTATCATGTATGCAATGCTGTGCACTAGACCAGACGTTAGCCTGGCCATAAGTATGGCAGGTAGGTTCCAGAGTAATCCAGGAGTGGATCACTGGACGACGGTCAAGAATATCCTGAAGTACCCGAAAAGGCTAAGGAGATGTTTCTCGTGTATGGAGGTGACGAAGAGCTCGCCGTAAAAGGTTACGTCGATGCAAGCTTTGACACAGATCCAGACGACTCTAAGTCGCAAACCGGATACGTATTTATTCTTAATGGGGGTGCGGTAAGCTGGTGCAGTTCCAAGCAAAGCATCGTAGCAGATTCTACATGTGAAGCGGAGTACATGGCTGCCTCAGAGGCGGCTAAGGAGGGTGTCTGGATGAAGCAATTCATGACGGATCTTGGAGTGGTGCCAAGCGCACTGAATCCAATAACCTTGTTCTGTGACAA
Source organism: Hordeum vulgare subsp. vulgare (assembly GCF_904849725.1). Classification (NCBI taxonomy): domain Eukaryota; kingdom Viridiplantae; phylum Streptophyta; class Magnoliopsida; order Poales; family Poaceae; genus Hordeum; species Hordeum vulgare. The sequence goes on along the minus strand of NC_058522.1, from coordinate 565,048,485 downwards.
CACGGGTGCCATTGCCTTAGCAAAGGAACCACAGTTTCACAAGAAGTCCAGACACATCAAACGATGCTTCAACCTCATCCGCGACTACGTCGAAGGAGAGGACGTAAATATATGCAAAGTGCACACGGATCTGAATGTAGCAGACCCGCTGACTAAACCTCTTCCACGGCCAAAGCATGATCAACACCAGAACTGTATGGGTGTTAGATTTATTACAATGTAATTCGCATGATGATGTGAGGGCTAGATTATTGACTCTAGTGCAAGTGGGAGACTGTTGGAATTATGCCCTAGAGGCAATAATAAATATAGTTATTATTATAATTCCTGTATCAAGATAATCGTTTATTATCCATGCTATAATTGTATTGAATGAAGACTCATTTACATGTGTGGATACATAGACAAAACACTGTCCCTAGCAAGCCTCTAGTTGGCTAGCCAGTTGATCAAAGATAGTCAGTGTCTTCTGATTATGAACAAGGTGTTGTTGCTTGATAACTAGATCACGTCATTAGGAGAATCACGTGATGGACTAGACCCAAACTAATAGACGTAGCATGTTGATCTTGTCCTTTTGTTGCTACTATTTTTCCTGCGTGTCAAGTATTTGTTCCTATGACCATGAGATCATATAACTCACTAACACCGGAGGAATACCTTGTGTGTATCAAACGTCGCAACGTAACTGGGTGACTATAAAGATGCTCTACAGGTATCTCCGAAGGTGTTCGTTGAGTTAGTATGGATCAAGACTGGGATTTGTCACTCCGTGTGACGGAGAGGTATCTCGGGGCCCACTCGGTAATACAACATCACACACAAGCCTTGCAAGCAATGTAACTTAGTGTAAGTTGCGGGATCTTGTATTACGGAACGAGTAAAGAGACTTGCTGGTAAATGAGATTGAAATAGGTATGCGGATACTGACGATCGAATCTCGGGCAAGTAACATACCGAAGGACAAAGGGAATGACATACGGGATTATATGAATCCTTGGCACTCAGGTTAAAACGATAAGATCTTCGTAGAATATGTAGGATCCAATATGGGCATCCAGGTCCCGCTATTGGATATTGATCGAGGAGTCTCTCGGGTCATGTCTACATAGTTCTCGAACCCACAGGGTCTGCACACTTAAGGTTCGACGTTGTTTTATGCGTATTTGAGTTACATGGTTGGTTACCGAATGTTGTTCGGAGTCCCGGATGAGATCACGGACGTCACGAGGGTTTCCGGAATGGTCCGGAAACGAAGATTGATATATAGGATGACCTCATTTGATTACCGGAAGGTTTTCGGAGTTACCGGGAATGTACCGGGAATGACGAATGGGTTCCGGGAGTTCACCGGGGGGGGGGGGGGGGGAACCCACCCCGGAGAATAGGCCTTGGGGGTGGCACACCAGCCCTTAGTGGGCTGGTGGGACAGCCCAAGAAGGCCCTATGTGCCATAGGAAGAAAATCAAAGAGAAAAGAAAAAAAAGGAGGAGGTGGGAAAGGAAAGAAGGACTCCACCCACCAAACCAAGTAGGACTCGGTTTGGGAGGGGAGACCTTCCCCCCTTGGCTCGGCCGACCCCCTTGGGGCTCCTTGAGACCCAAGGCAAGGCTCCCCCTCTCCCACCTATATATACGGAGGTTTTAGGGCTGATTTGAGATGATTTTTCCACGGCAGTCCGACCACATACCTCCACGGTTTTTTCTCTAGATCGCGTTTCTGCGGAGCTCGGGCGGAGCCCTGCTGAGACAAGATCATCACTAACCTCCGGAGTGCCGTCACGCTGCCGGAGAACTCTTCTACCTCTCCGTCTCTCTTGCTGGATCAAGAAGGGCGAGATCATCGTCGAGCTGTACGTGTGCTGAACGCGGAGGTGCCGTCCGTTCGGCACTAGATCGTGGGACTGATCGCGGGAACGGTTCGCGGGGCGGATCGAGGGACGTGAGGACGTTCCACTACATCAACCGCGTTCACTAACGCTTCTACTGTACTGTCTACAAGGGTACGTAGTGTTGGAAATATGCCCTAGAGGCAATAATAAAATGGTTATTATCATATTTCCTTGTTCATGATAATCATCTATCGTTCATGCTATAATTGTATTAACAGGAAACAGTAATACATGTGTGAATGAATAGATCACAATGTGTCCCTAGCAAGCCTCTAGTTGGCTAGTTCGTTAGTCAATAGATGATCATGGTTTCCTGATCATGGACATTGGATGTCATTGATAACGGGATCACATCATTGGGAGAATGATGTGGTGGACAAGACCCAATCCTAAGCCTAGCGCTAGATCGTATTGTTCGTATGCTAATGCTTTTCTAATGTCAAGTATCTTTTCCTTCAACCGTGAGATTGTGCAACTCCCGGATACCGTAAGAGTGCTTTGGGTGTATCAAACGTCACAACGTAACTGGGTGACTATAAAGGTGCACTACGGGTACCTCCGAAAGTGTCTGTTGGGTTGGCACGAATCAAGATCGGGATTTGTCACTCCGTGTGACGGAGAGGTATCTCTGGGCCCACTCGGTAGAACATCATCATGAGCTCAATGTGACTAAGGAGTTAGTCACACGATGACGTGCTACGGAACGAGTAAAGAGACTTACCGGTAACGAGATTGAACAAGGTATAGGTACCGACGATCGAATCTCGGGCAAGTTCTATACCAACAGACAAAGGGAATCGTATACGGGATTGATTGAATCCTTGACATCGTGGTTCATCCGATGAGATCATCGTGGAGCTAGTGGGAGCCACCATGGGTATCCAGACCCCGCTGATGGTTATTGGCCAGAGAGATGTCTCGGTCATGTCTTCCTGTCTCCCGAACCCGTAGGGTCTACACACTTAAGGTTCGATGACGCTAGGGTTATAGGGAATTGTTATACGAGATTACCGAAAGTTGTTCGGAGTCCCGGATGAGATCCAGGACGTCACGAGGAGCTCCGGAATGGTCCGGAGGTAAAGATTGATATATAGGACGGATGGTTTCGGACACCGGAAGTGTTTCGGGCATCACCGGTAACGTACCGGGACCACCGGGACCACCGGAGGTGGTCCCGGGGGACCACCGAAGGGGGGCTGCGACCCCAAGAGGTAAGATGGGCCAAGTGGGGGTGGGAACCAGCCCCTAGTTGGGCTGGTGCGCCTCCCCACTCAGCCCATGGCGCAGGGGAAAGAAAAAGAGGGGGGAACCCTAACTTAGGTGGGCCTTAGGCCCACCAGAGGGGTGCGCCACCCCCTCCTCCCCATCTGGCCGCCACACACCCCATCTGGGAGGGCTGCCGCACCCCCTAGGGTGGGAACCCTAGGGGTGGCACCCCCTCTCCCCTTCCCCTATATATAGTGGGCACTTTTGGCCTTTGGAGGACACAGTTTTCCCTCTCCCTCGGCGCAGCCCTGCACTTCTTCCTCCTCCTCTCTGTCGGCGCTTGGCGAAGCCCTGCCGGGAGACCTCGTCTCTCCACCAACACCACGCCGTCGTGTTGCTGGTCTTCTTCCCCAACCTCTCCCTCCTCCTTGCTGGATCAAGGTGCGGGGGACGTCACCGGGCTGCACGTGTGTTGAACGCGGAGGTGCCGTTGTTCGGCACTAGATCGGAATCGCTGCGAGTACGACTCCATCAACCGCGTTCTAGCAACGCTTCCGCTTAGCGATCTTCAAAGGTACGAAGATGCTCTTACCCCTCTCTCGTTGCTGGTCTCTCCATAGGAAGATCTGAACATGCGTAGGAAGTTTTTTGAATTTATGCTACGTTTCCCAACAGTGGCATCCGAGCCAGGTTTTCTATGCGTAGATTCTATGCACGAGTAGAACACAAAAGTTGTGGGCGATGGTTTGTCAATTTGCTTGCCGTTACTAGTCTTATTTTTTTCCGGCGGTATTGTGGGATGAAGCGGCCCGGACCGACCTTACACGTACGCTTACGTGAGACTGGTTCCACCGACAGACATGCACATCGTGCATAAAGGTGGCTAGCGGGTGTCTGTCTCTCCTACTCTAGTCGGATTGGATTTGATGAAAAGGGTCCTTATGAAGGGTAAATAGCTTTGGCATATCATCGTTGTGGCTGTCACGTAGGTAAGAAGGCGTTCTTGCTAGAAACCCAAATCAGCCACGTAAAACTTGCAACAACAATTAGAGGACGTCTAACTTGTTTTTGCAGGGTTTGACATGTGATGTGATATGGACAAAGTTGTGATGTTGCATGTATGATGTATGAGATGATCATGTTATTGTAATAGGCTTCACGACTTGCATGTCGATGAGTATGACAACCGGCAGGAGACATAGGAGTTGTCTTAATTTTTTGTATGAGATGCAACGCCATGTGCTTGCTACTTTTACTTCATTGCTAACGGTTAGCCATAGTAGTAGTGATAGTAGTAGTTGGCGTGACGACTTCACGGAGACACGATGATGGAGATCATGATGATGGAGATCATGGTGTCACGCCGGTGACGATGATGACCATGCGATGCCTGAAGATGGAGATCGAATGAGCAAAGATGATAATGGCCATATCATGTCACTATATGATTGCATTGTGATGTTTATCATGTTTTACATCTTATTGCTTAAAACGACGGTAGCATAATAAGATGATCCCTTCCACAATTTCGAGAACGTATTCCCCTAAGTGTGCACCGTTGCGAAGGTTCGTTGTCTCGAAGCACCACGTGATGATCGGGTGTGATAGATTCTAACGTTCGCATACAACGGGTGTAAGCCAGATTTGCACACGCAAAACACTTAGGTTGACTCGACGAGCTTAGCATGTACAGACATGACCTCGAATACAAGAGACCGAAAGGTCGAACATGAGTCGTATGGTTGAATACGATCAGCATGAAGTTTCTCACCATGGTGACTAGTCCGTCTCACGTGATGATCGGACACGGGTTAGTCAACATGGATCATGTATCACTTAGATGACTAGAGGGATGTCGATTTAAGTGGGAGTTCATACTTAATTTGATTAAATGAACTTAATTGTCATGAACTTAGTCTAAAAGTTATCTTTATAAATATTGTAGATGTCCAACATCAACCTCAACTTCAACGCATTCCTAGAGAAAAACAAGCTGAAAGATGATGGTAGCAACTATGCGGACTGGGTTCGCAACCTGAAGCTCATCCTTGAAGCAGCTAAAAAGGCTTATGTCCTTAATGCGCCGCTAGGTGACCCTCCCGCTCCCGCAGCAGCCCAGGACGTTCTAAACGTCTGGCAAGCGCGGAGTGATGACTACTCTCTGGTCAGGTGTGGCATGTTATACAGTTTAGAAACGGGGCTCCAAAGAAGTTTTGAGCAACACGGGGCATATGAGATGTTCCAAGAGCTGAAGCTAGTTTTTCAAGCTCATGCCCGTGTCGAGAGATATGAAGTCTCCGACAAGTTCTTCAGCTGTAAGATGGAGGAGAACAGTTCTGTCAGTGAGCACATACTCAAAATGTCTGGGTTACACGGTCGTCTGACTTCACTTGGAGTCGAACTTCCGGATGATGCTATCATTGACAGAATCCTCCAGTCTCTCCCACCAAGCTACAAAGGCTTTGTGCTTAACTACAACATGCAAGGGATGGAGAAAACCATTCCCGAGTTGTACTCGATGCTCAAGTCTGCAGAAGTAGAAATCAAGAAGGAGCATCAAGTGTTGATGGTCAACAAGACCACTAGTTTCAAGAAAGGCAGGGGTAAGAAGAACTTCAAGAAAGACGGCAAAGCTGTTGCCGCGCCCGGTAAGCCAGATGCCGGGAAGAAGAAAAAGAACGGACCCAAGCCTGAGACTGAGTGCTTCTACTGCAAGGGAAAAGGTCACTGGAAGCGGAACTGCCCCAAATACTTAGCGGACAAGAAGGCCGGCAACGTTAAAGGTATATGTGATATACATGTTATTGATGTGTACCTTACCAGCGCTCGTAGTAGCTCCTGGGTATTTGATACCGGTGCTGTTGCTCACATTTGCAACTCAAAGCAGGAACTGCGGAATAAGCGGAGACTGGCCAAGGACGAGGTGACGATGCGCGTCGGGAATGGTTCAAAAGTCGATGTGATCGTCGTCGGCACGCTACCTCTACATCTACCGTCGGGATTAGTTTTGAACCTCAATAATTGTTATTTAGTACCAGCTTTAAGCATGAACATTGTATCAGGGTCTTGCTTAATGCGAGACGGCTACTCATTTAAGTCAGAGAATAATGGTTGTTCTATTTATATGAGTGATATGTTTTATGGTCATGCTCCGCTGGTGAATGGTTTATTCTTGATGAATCTCGATCGTGATGTTACACATATTCATAGTGTGAGTACCAAAAGATGCAAAGTTGATAATGATAGTCCCACATACTTGTGGCACTGCCGCCTTGGTCATATCGGCGTTAAGCGCATGAAGAAGCTCCATACTGATGGACTGCTAGAGTCTCTTGACTTTGAATCATTTGACACATGCGAGCCGTGCCTCATGGGCAAGATGACTAAGACTCCATTCTCAGGAATAATGGAGAGAGCCACCGACTTATTGGAAATAATACATACTGATGTGTGTGGTCCAATGAACGTTGAAGCTCGCGGTGGTTATCGTTATGTTCTCACTCTCACCGATGATTTGAGTAGGTATGGGTATATTTACTTGATGAAGCACAAATCTGAGACGTTTGAAAAGTTCAAGGAATTTCAGATTGAGGTTGAGAATCAACGTGACAGAAAAATTAAATGTCTACGATCTGATCGTGGAGGAGAATATTTGAGTCACGAATTTGGCACACACCTAAGGAAGTGTGGAATCGTTTCACAACTGACGCCGCCTGGCACACCGCAGCGCAACGGAGTGTCTGAACGTCGTAATCGCACCTTATTAGATATGGTACGATCTATGATGTCTCTCACCGACTTACCGCTATCATTTTGGGGTTACGCATTAGAAACTGCAGCATTCACTTTAAATAGGGCACCGTCTAAATCCGTTGAGACGACACCGTATGAACTGTGGTTTGGCAAGAAACCTAAGTTGTCGTTTCTTAAAGTTTGGGGCTGCGATGCTTATGTGAAGAAACTTCAACCAGAAAAGCTCGAACCCAAAGCGGAGAAATGCGTATTCATAGGATACCCTAAGGAAACTATTGGGTATACCTTCTATCTTAGATCCGAAGGTAAAACCTTTGTTGCCAAGAACGGATCCTTTCTAGAGAAAGAGTTTCTCTCGAAAGAAGTAAGTGGGAGGAAGGTAGAACTTGATGAGGTAATTACACCCCCTCTCGAACAGGAAAGTAGCGCAACGCAAGAAGTTGTTCCTGTGGTGCCTACACCGACTGAAGAGGAAGTTAATGATGATGATCATGAAGCTTCGGATCAAGTTACTACTGAACCACGAAGGTCCACAAGGGTACGCTCCGCACCAGAGTGGTACGGCAACCCAGTGATGGAAATCATGTTGTTAGACAACGGTGAACCTTCGAACTATGAAGAAGCGATGGCGGGCCCGGATTCCAACAAATGGCTTGAGGCCATGAAATCCGAGATAGGATCCATGTATGAGAACAAAATATGGACTTTGGTGGACTTGCCCGATGAACGGCGAGCCATAGAAAATAAATGGATCTTCAAGAAGAAGACTGATGCAAACGGTAATGTAACCGTTTACAAAGCTCGACTTGTCGCAAAGGGTTTTCGACAAATTCAAGGAGTTGACTACGAAGAGACTTTCTCTCCCGTAGCGAAGCTGAAATCAGTCCGAATCATGTTAGCAATTGCCGCCTTTTATGATTATGAAATTTGGCAAATGGACGTCAAAACAGCGTTCCTTAACGGGAATCTTAAGGAAGAGTTGTATATGATGCAACCAGAAGGTTTTGTCGATCCTAAAGGTGCTAACAAAGTATGCAAGCTCCAGCGCTCCATCTATGGGCTGGTGCAAGCATCTCGGAGTTGGAACATTCGCTTTAATGAGGTGATTAAGGCGTTTGGGTTCATACAGGTTTACGGAGAAGCCTGTCTGTACAAGAAAGTGAGTGGGAGCTCTGTAGCTTTCCTCGTACTATATGTGGATGACATATTGTTGATGGGGAATGATATAGAGATGTTGGAGAGGATAAAGGCCTATTTGAACAAGAGTTTTTCAATGAAGGACCTTGGAGAAGCTGCATACATATTAGGCATCAAGATCTATAGAGATAGATCAAGACGCCTCATAGGTCTTTCGCAAAGTACATACCTTGACAAGATACTGAAGAAGTTCAATATGGAAAACTCAAAGAAAGGGTTCTTGCCAGTTTTGCAAGGTATGAGATTGAGTAAGACTCAGTCGCCGACCACGGCAGCAGATAGAGAGAAGATGAGTTCTGTCCCCTACGCTTCAGCCGTGGGCTCTCTAATGTATGCCATGCTGTGTACCAGACCTGATATAAACCTTGCGATAAGCTTGGTAGGGAGGTACCAAAGTAATCCCGGTGCAGAACACTAGACAGCGGTCAAGAATATCCTTAAGTACCTGAAAAGGACTAAGGAAATGTTTCTCGTTTATGGAGGTGACGAAGAGCTCGTCGTAAAGGGTTACGTCGACGCTAGCTTCGACACAGATCCGGATGACTCTAAGTCACAAACCGGATACGTATATGTGTTGAATGGTGGGGCAGTGAGCTGGTGCAGCAGCAAGCAAGAAGTCGTGGCAGCATCTACATGTGAAGCGGAGTACATAGCTGCTTCAGAAGCGGCTCATGAAGGAATTTGGATGAAGGAGCTCATCACCGACCTTGGAGTGGTTCCAAGCGCGTCGGGTCCTATGACACTCTTCTGTGACAACACTGGAGCCATTGCCATAGCCAAGGAGCCCAGGTTTCACCGGAAGACGAAGCACATCAAGCGCCGCTACAACTCCATCCAGGACCATGTCCAAACTGGAGTGATAGATATTTGTAAAGTACACACGGATCTGAATATTGCAGACCCGTTGACTAAACCTCTTCCACGAGCAAAACATGATCAACACCATGATGCTATGGGTGTTCGATACATCACAATGTAACTAAATTATTGACTCTAGTGCAAGTGGGAGACTGTTGGAAATATGCCCTAGAGGCAATAATAAAATGGTTATTATCATATTTCCTTGTTCATGATAATCATCTATCGTTCATGCTATAATTGTATTAACAGGAAACAGTAATACATGTGTGAATGAATAGATCACAATGTGTCCCTAGCAAGCCTCTAGTTGGCTAGTTCATTAGTCAATAGATGATCATGGTTTCCTGATCATGGACATTGGATGTCATTGATAACGGGATCACATCATTGGGAGAATGATGTGGTGGACAAGACCCAATCCTAAGCCTAGCGCTAGATCGTATTGTTCGTATGCTAATGCTTTTCTAATGTCAAGTATCTTTTCCTTCGACCGTGAGATTGTGCAACTCCCGGATACCGTAAGAGTGCTTTGGGTGTATCAAACGTCACAACGTAACTGGGTGACTATAAAGGTGCACTACGGGTAACTCCGAAAGTGTCTGTTGGGTTGGCACGAATCGAGATCGGGATTTGTCACTCCGTGTGACGGAGAGGTATCTCTGGGCCCACTCGGTAGAACATCATCATGAGCTCAATGTGACTAAGGAGTTAGTCACACGATGACGTGCTACGGAACGAGTAAAGAGACTTACCGGTAACGAGATTGAACAAGGTATAGGTATACCGACGATCGAATCTCGGGCAAGTTCTATACCAACAGACAAAGGGAATCGTATACGGGATTGATTGAATCCTTGACATCGTGGTTCATCCGATGAGAACATCGTGGAGCTAGTGGGAGCCACCATGGGTATCCAGACCCCGCTGATGGTTATTGGCCAGAGAGATGTCTCGGTCATGTCTGCCTGTCTCCCGAACCCGTAGGGTCTACACACTTAAGGTTCGATGACGCTAGGGTTATAGGGAATTGTTATACGAGATTACCGAAAGTTGTTCGGAGTCCCGGATGAGATCCAGGACGTCACGAGGAGCTCCGGAATGGTCCGGAGGTAAAGATTGATATATAGGACGGATGGTTTCGGACACCAGAAGTGTTTCGGGCATCACCGGTAACGTACCGGGACCACCGGGACCACCGGAGGTGGTCCCGGGGGACCATCGAAGGGGGGCTGCGACCCCAAGAGGTAAGATGGGCCAAGTGGGGGTGGGAACCAGCCCCTAGTTGGGCTGGTGCGCCTCCCCACTCAGCCCATGGCGCAGGGGAAAGAAAAAGAGGGGGGAACCCTAACTTAGGTGGGCCTTAGGCCCACCAGAGGGGTGCGCCACCCCCTCCTCCCCATCTGGCCGCCACACACCCCATCTGGGAGGGCTGCCGCACCCCCTAGGGTGGGAACCCTAGGGGTGGCACCCCCTCTCCCCTTCCCCTATATATAGTGGGCACTTTTGGCCTTTGGAGGACACAGTTTTCCCTCTCCCTCGGCGCAGCCCTGCACTTCTTCCTCCTCCTCTCTGTCGGCGCTTGGCGAAGCCCTACCGGGAGACCTCGTCTCTCCACCAACACCACGCCGTCGTGTTGCTGGTCTTCTTCCCCAACCTCTCCCTCCTCTTTGCTGGATCAAGGTGCGGGAGACGTCACCGGGCTGCACGTGTGTTGAACGCGGAGGTGCCGTTGTTCGGCACTAGATCGGAATCGCTGCGAGTACGACTCCATCAACCGCGTTCTAGCAACGCTTCTGCTTAGCGATCTTCAAAGGTACGAAGATGCTCTTACCCCTCTCTCGTTGCTGGTCTCTCCATAGGAAGATCTGAACATGCGTAGGAAATTTTTTGAATTTATGCTACGTTTCCCAACACGTAGATCACACATCCCCTCTCGTAGATGGACATCACCATGATAGGTCTTCGTGCGCGTAGGAAATTTTTTGTTTCCCATGCGACGTTCCCCAACATTTGGATCATGAACCACTCAACTGACTAGAGAGATGTACTTTTTGAGTGGGAGTTCTTAAGTAATATTATTAATTGAACTAATTGTCATGAACATAGTCTAATGGTCTTTGTGAATTACGATGTAGCTTGCGCTATAGCTCTACTGTTTTTATATGTTCCTAGAGAAAATTTAGTTGAAAGTTGATAGTTGCAAACTTTGCAGACTGAGTCTGTAAAACCGAGGATTGTCCTCGTTGCTGCGCAGAAGGCTTATGTACTTAATGCACCACTCGATGTGCTGCACCTCGAGCGTCGTCTGTAGATGATGTGAACATCCGACATACACGTTTCTAATGACTACACGATAGTTCAGTACAAAATACTTAATGGCTTAGAAGCAAGGCGCCGAAGACGTTTTGAAACGTCACGGAACATAAGAGATGTTCTAAAGAGATGAAATTGTGATTTCATGCTTGTGCCCTTGTTAAGAGGTATGAGACCTCCGACAAGATTCTTTGTCCACGAAGTAAAGGAGAAAAGCTCAATCGTTGAGCATGTGCTCAGATTATCTGAGTATGACAATCGCTTGAATCAAGTGGGAGTTGATCTTCCAGATAAGATAGTGATGGTTCTCCAAAGTCACTGCCACCAAGCTGTGAGAGCTTCGTGATGAACTATAACATATCAAGGATAGATACAATGATCCTTGAGAGATTCACGATGTTTGACACTGCGAAAGTAGAAATCTAGAAGGAGCATCAATAGTTGATGGTTAGTAAAACCACTAAGTTTCGATAAAGGCAAGGGCTAGAAGGGATACTTCATGAAACGGCAAAGCAGTTGCTGCACTAATGAAGAGACCCCAGATTAAACCCAAGCCCGGGACTAAGTGCTTCTGTTATGAGGGGAACGGTCACTGAGGCGGAGCAACTCTAGATACTTGGTAGATAAGAAGGCTGGCAAAAGTCGAAAGAGTATATTTGATATACATGATGTTGATGTGTACTTTACTAGTACTCCTAGTAGCGTGAGGGTATTGGATACCGGTTCGGTTGCTAAGTGATTAGTAACACGAAATGAAGGCTACGACATAAACGGAGACTAGCTAAAGGCGAGGTGACGATACATGTTGGAAGTGTTTCCAAGGTTGATATGATCAAACGTCGCACGCTCCCTCTACCATCGGGATTGGTGTTAAACCTAAATAATTGTTATTTGGTGCTTGCATTAAGCATGAACATGATTGGATCGTGTTTATTGCAATACGATTATTCATTTAAAGAGAATAATGGTTACTCTATTTGCTTGAATAATCACCTTCAATGGTTTATTGAATCTCGATCGTAGTGTTACACATGTTCATGATATTGGTGCCAAAAGATACGAGGTAATGATGATAGTACTACTTACTTGTGGCACTGCCGCTTGAGTCATGTTGGTATAAATTACATGAAGAGGCTCCATGCTGATGGATCTTTATACTCACTTGATTTTGAATCACTAGTGACATGCAAATCATACCACATGAGCAAGGCCTTGTTTTCATTGAGATGAAACAAGATAGTAACTTGTTGGAAGTAATACATTTTGATGTATGCAGTCCAATGGGTGCTGAGGCACGCAGTGGATATCATTATGTTCTTACTTCAATGACGATTTGAGTAGATACAAGAGTATTTACTTAATGAATCACAAGTCTGAAATATTGAAAAGTTCAATTCTGTTTCGGAGTGAAGTTCGTCGTAACAAGAGGATAAACTGTCTACGATATGATCATAGAAATGAATATCTGAGTTACGAGTTTTCGTACGCAGTTAAGACAATGTGGAAATTGTTTCGTAGTTCATGCCACCTGGAACATCATAGTGTGATGATGTGTCTGAACATCATAGCCACACACTATTTGGTATGGTGCATGCTATGATGTCTCTTATCGAATTACCACTATCGTTTATGGGTTATGCATTAGAGACAACCGCATTCACTTTAAATAGGACACCGCGTATTTCCGTTGAGATGACACAGTATAGACTGAGGTTTAGAGAAATCTAAACTGTCGTTTCTTGAAAGTTTGGGGCTTCGACACTTATGTGAAAAAGTTTTAGTCTGATAAGCTTGAACCCAAAGCGGATAAATGCATCTTCATAGGATATCCAAAACAGTTGGATACATCTCCTATCTCAGATCCGAAAGCAAAGTGTTTGTTTCTAGAAACGGATCCTTTCTTGAGGAAAGGTTTCTCTCGAAAGAATTGAGTGGGAGGGTGGTAGAACTTGATAAGGTTATTGAACCATCACTTCAACCAGTGTGTAGCAGGGCGCAGGAAGTTGTTCCTGTGGCGCCTACACCAATTGAAGTGAAAGCTGATGATGGTGATCATCGAGCATCGAATCAAGTTACTACAAATCTCGTAGGTTGACAAGGTCGCGTACTACTGCAGAGTGGTACGGTAACCCTGTCTTGGAGGTCATGTTGTTGAGCAACAATGAACCTACGAGTTATGGAGAAAGCAATGGTGGGCCCGGATTCTGACAAATGGCTGGAGGCCATGAAATCCGAGAGAGGATCCATGTATGAAAACAAAGTGTAGACTTTGGAAGAACTACTTGATGGTCATAGGACTATTGAGTAAAGATGGATCTTTAAAAGGAAGACACACGATGATGGTGATAAGTCACTATTAAGAAAAGCTCGACTTGTCGCAAAGATGTTTCCGACAAGATCAAACAGTTGACTATGATGAGACTTTCTTACTCGTAGTGATGCTAAAGTCTGTTAGAATTATGTTAGTAGTTGCTGCATTATTTATGAAATATTGCACATAGGATGTCAAAACATTGTTTCCTCGACGGTTTCCTTGAGCAAACATTGTATGTGATACAACCAGGAGGTTTTGTCGATCCTAAAGATACTAGCAAGTATGCAAGCTCCAGCGATCCTTCAATGGACTGGTGCAAGCATCTCGGAGTTGGAATATACACTTTGATGAGATGATCAAAGATTTTGGGTTTGTACAAGGTTTATGAGAAACTTGTATTTCCAAAGAAGTGAGTGGGAGCACTATAGAATTTCTGATAAGTATATGTGGTTGACATATTGTGGATCAGAAGTAATGTAGAATTTCTGTAAAGCATACAAGGTTGTTTGAAAGGAGTTTTCAAAGGAATACCTGGATTGTGCTACTTGAACGTTGAGCATCAAAGATCTATGAAGATAGATCGAAAGCGCTTAATAGAAGTTTCAACAAGATGCATGCCTTGACAAGTTTTTGAAGGAGTTCAAAATAGATCAGCAAAGAAGGAGTTCTTGGTTGCGTTGTGAGGTGTGAATTTGAGTAAGACTCAAAACCCGACCCCGGCAGAATAAAGAGAATAGACGAAGGTCGTCTTCTATGCCTTGGCCGTAGAAGCTGAAGTATGCCATGCTGGGTACCGCACCTGATGTGTGCCTTGACTCAAAGTCTGTTGAGAGGTACAGAGAGTGATCCATGATTGAATCACTAGCAGCGGTCAAAATTTATCCTTAGTAACTGATGGACTAAGGGATTTTTCTCGATTATGGAGGTGGTTAAAGAGTTCGTCGTAAAGGGTTACGTCGATGCAAGCTTTGACACTAATCCGAATAACTATGAGTAGTGAAACGGATTCGTATAGTAGAGTAGATATTTGGAGTATTTCCGAATAGCACATAGTAGCAGCATCTATAAGATGACATAAAGATTTGTAAAGAACACACGGATCTGAAAGTTTCAGAACCGTTGACTAAAACCTCTCTCACGAGCAAGACGTGATCAGTCCCCATAACTATATGGGTGTTGGATTCGTTGGAATCACATGGTGATGTGAACTAGATTATTGACTCTAGTGCAAGTGGGAGACTATTGGAAATATGCCCTAGAGGCAATAATAAATTAGTTATTATTATATTTCTTTGTTCATGATAATCGTTTATTATCCATGCTATAATTGTATTGATTGGAAACACAGTGCATGTGTGCATACATAGACAAAACACTGTCCCTAGTAAGCCTCTAGTTGACTAGCTCGTTGATCAAAGATGGTCAAGGTTTCCTGACCATAGGCAAGTGTTGTCACTTGATAACGGGATCACATCATTAGGAGAATCATGTGATGGACTAGACCCAAACTAATAGACATAGCATGTTGATCGTGTCATTTTGTTGCTACTGTTTTCTGCGTGTCAAGTATTTGTTCCTATAACCATGAGATCATATAACTCACTGATACCGGAGGAATGCTTTGTGTGTATCAAACGTCGCAATGTAACTGGGTGACTATAAAGATGCTCTACAGGTATCTCCGAAGGTGTTCGTTGAGTTAGTATGGATTGAGACTGGGATTTGTCACTCCGTGTGACGGAGAGGTATCTCGGGGCCCACTCGGTAATACAACATCACACACAAGCCTTGCAAGCGATGTGACTTAGTGTAAGTTGCGGGATTTTGTATTACAGAACGAGTAAAGAGACTTGCCGGTAAACAAGATTGAAATAGGTATGCGGATACTGACGATCGAATCTCGGGCAAGTACCATACCGAAGGACAAAGGGAATGACATACGGGATTATATGAATCCTTGGCACTGAGGTTCAAACGATAAGATCTTCGTAGAATATGTGGGATCCAATATGGGCATCCAGGTCCTGCTATTGGATATTGACCGAGGAGTCACTCGGGTCATGTCTACATAGTTCTCGAACCCGCAGGGTCTGCACACTTAAGGTTCGACGTTGTTTTATGCGTATTTGAGTTATATGGTTGGTTACCGAATGTTGTTCGGAGTCCCGGATGAGATCACGGACATCATGAGGGTTTCCGAAATAGTCCGGAAACGAAGATTGATATATAGGATGACCTCATTTGATTACCGGAAGGTTTTCGGAGTTACCGGGAATGACGAATGGGTTCCGGGTGTTCACCGGGGGGGGGGGGCAACCCACCCCGGGGAAGCCCATAGGCCTTGGGGGTGGCGCACCAGCCCTTGGTGGGCTGGTGGGACAGCCCAAGAAGGTCCTATGCGCCAAGGATAGAAAATCAAAGAGAAATAATAAAAAGGAGGTGGGAAAGGAGAGAAGGACTCCACTTTCCAATCCTAGTTGGACTAGGATTGGAGGAGGACTCCTCCCTTGGTGGCGCAGCCCTTGGGGATCCTTGAGCCTCAAGGCAAGCCTCCCCTCCCTCCTCCTATATATAGTGGGGTTTTAGGGCTGATTTGAGACAACTTTTTCAAGGCAGCCCGACCACATAACTCCACAGTTTTACCTCTAGATCGCGTCTCTGCGGAGCTCGGGCGGAGCCTTGCCGAGATTAGATCATCACCAACCTCCGGAGCACCGTCACGCTGCCGGAGAACTCATCTACCTCTCCTTCTCTCTTGCTGGATCAAGAAGGCCGAGATCATCGTCGAGCTGTACGTGTGCTGAACGCGGAGGTGCTGTCCGTTCGGCACTAGATCGTGGGACGGATTGCGGGACGGTTCGTGGGACGGTTCGCGTGGCGGATCGAGGGACGTGAGGACGTTCCACTACATCAACCGCGTTTCTTAACGCTTCTGCTGTGCGATCTACAAGGGAACGTGGATCGGAAATCCCCTCTCGTAGATGGACATCACCATGATAGGTCTTCGTGCGCGTAGGAAATTTTTAGTTTCCCATGCTACGTTCCCCAACAACGTCTCGTGTGAGGGGGTTACAATATGTGTGGAGATGTTGCTACTGAGACTATGACTTGGTGTCAATGCACTGAGCTATACCAAGGTCTCACCTTATAATGGTGGGTGAGTCCCAGGGTTACATGGTTTGCTAACCGACCTGGAACCCTTCTCGATATGAGGGCTTCCTGACTTGCACGCCAAGATGAAGGCACTTCTGGATGGAGGGCTTCTTGCGGGACGAGGGGCCTTGGGCACACCTTGGCATGTTGGGCCCTAATTCCAGCCCACCCTCGGTTTAGTACACCGCCAATAGCCCCCGAGCTTGACTGGAGTTTTGGCCATACTTTTCCCTCATTTCTTGAGGACGAGATCCGGACAAGCTCCTCCCATATGAAATGAGTGAACTAGTTCGCCTTTAACTTATCTGGCCTTAGTTGGTTCGTCTTATTTTCCAACTTTTAAAGGAAGATCATTCGAGAATGGTGCGGTGAGAACTTGCGTCAGATCATTTAGCTAGTCCATTTGATTTGCCTTGGATTGTAATTAACCCGCAGACATATATCTGTAAACCCCTACAAGAGGCAAAGGCCATTTCATGTGCTCCCTGTCCCGTGGGATCGATACTCTTAGTTCAGAAAAGCTTGAACTATACTCTGCGCACATGTAAATCATCAAGGGGGTGGTGAGCGGTTATAGCAGACCGGGCAAAGGCAAGACAAAAACTAGACCTGAATCTTAGTCAGTGGCAAGAACAAGCGCCAAGACAAAAGTCCATCCCAGTGCTGGTGACGGTTGGGCGTTCTGTTCCGGCAATTCTGGAGGCAATTGGGTTTTCCCCTCGTTCTTGTTCCTGTTCCTATTCCCGTTCCGATCTGCCGCCGCACCACTGCCCCCTCCCACCCCTCCCCCTCAGGTGCCCGGATCCCCTCCCCCGTGCCCTTTCCTCTGACCGACGCAGCTTCCTGAGTCAGGCAGAGGCTTGAATCCCACCAAAAATCAAGTCTCCCGTTGGTGACTTGGGGCGCACGTCGGAGAGCTCCATCCTTGGGCCCTACAGATCAGGGTTGTGTATTCTGGGCTGGGGATGACCCGAAGGAGTGTGGCCTTGGAGAGAGTTGCACGGATGCTGGAGAACATGAAGCTGTCCGAGCAAGAAAGAAAAGGTGTTAAGCTGCAAGTGGCAGCGAGGGAGAAAGGAAACGGAGATGCACCACATGCAATAGGGAAGATCTTGTCAGAGAAGCCGACACACCAAGAGTCTATTGCACTTGCATTAGGGAAAGTTTGGTGCCCGATTAAAGGTATTGAGTGCAAGGAATTGGGAGAAAATGTATTTCTGTTCATCTTCAATCAGGGGCCGGGGAAGAGAAAGACCTTAGAGGATGGGTCGTGGATGTTTGATAAAGATTTGATTGTCATGGAGGACTATGTAATAAGCAGGAGGATAAATAGATATGAGTTCAAAGACATACCAATTTGGGTCAGGGTATATCGTCTTCCACCCCGGATGATGAATGAGGAATCACGAGAGCAGATTGGAGAGATGTTGGGTCAGTTTGTGGAGCTGGACACGGGTGCAGATGGGCAGGTAGTGGGAAAGTATCTTCGGATAAAGGTTCACATTCCTATAGCCAAAACGCTCATGAGTGGATTTACTCTTGATGAGGAATAGGAGGAAGAGGGGAGGGATAAGCAATCCATGGTGCTCTGCGAAAACAAGGTGGTGCAGGAGGAGAAATTGTGGTGTCCGTTCGAGTACGAGTACTTGTCGAACTTTTGCTATACTTGTGGAATCCTAGGGCATAGCGAGAAAGATTGTTCTATCAAACTAAAGAAAGGTGAGACGCCACAATATGGCAGATGGCTGAGAGCGAACATGGGGAAACGGAGAAATTATGAGGAGGACCATATGTGGAGACCGAGTGGAAGGAGTAATAGTGGGCACATGCACTATAGTTTTGGGCGGGCGAGTGGTGGATCCGACAGTGATATCATGACTTGGAGGAAGGATACATGGTCAAATGAGAGGAAGGGGGTGGGAGGAGAGAAAGGGGAGGAACTGACTATCCCGATGAAGAAACAAGATGGCATGGAGGACAATTCTGCCATAGCAAAGAAGAAGTTGGAGTTTCAACAAAAAAGGACGTTGATGGGTCGGAAGGAGGAAGTGGTATGATGTTAACCTCAGATGGAAAGCATGGGGATGCGCAGGAGAAGGGTGGTCGAAGGGAAGGAGGGGAGGTAACAGAGAAGAGGGAGGGAGCTGGAGGTGTGCATGCAAGGGGTATGCAGGTGAACAAGAGTGCAGCTGAGAAGAAGGAAAGGGAAAGAAAGGAGGGCAAAAAAATAAAAGGGTAAACAGATAGAAGGGTGGCACAGGGAACGAGAGGGAAAAGGGAGGATGTCCTTGGTCGCAAGAGGAGCAAGATCGAGGAGGATATGGAGGAAACAACTAACAAGAAGGGGAGGCTTGAGGAGGTGGTCGAGGTTAAGGAAGAAAATAACACAACTTTATCGGCCGGGCTGCAAGAGCATCCACGTCGGGAGGAATGATGATCGTAAGCTAGAACTGCTGGGGGCTTGGGAACGACCTGACAATTCTTGGTCTCCTTGATGTGGGGAGACGGGAGGAGCCCGACATTCTGTTTTAGCAGAGACTAAGAATTATGAAGGGGAGATGGATCGATTCAGGTGGAAGCTAGGGCTTGCTAGTATGGTTGTGAAGAACATGGGGGAAGGAGTAGGGGTGTGGCTTTGCCGTGGAAAAGAGGACAGTAAGTCTTGCTCTGGTTAATTGGGAGGCGTCATGTAGATGTTCATGTGAGAGACGAACAAGGGGTGGTTTGGCGATTAACAGGAGTCTATGGGAAGTCAAAAATGGAGAGAAAGAAGGAGACCTGGAAGGTGCTTCGCATGCTCAAGCAATAACACGAGCATGAGAGACCTTGGTTGTGCCATGGCGATTTTAATGAGGTGGTGTCCAATGTAGAGAAAATTGGATGTGTGCCCTGATAGAAACATTACATGGATAATTTTAGAGAAGCTTTAGAGTGTTGTGAGCTAGATGATTTGGGTTATAATGGTGACACCTTTACCTGTAGGAACCATAATTGTGAGGTGAAGGATTATATATGTGGAAGGTTGGACACAACGATGGCTAACTCGGAGTGGTGTATCATGTTCCCGGAGTTCACGGTTGTTAATGGTGAGCCGCGCCACTCGGACCACATGACAGTTATTGTGTGTATGAATGGCGAAGAACTCCGGATACATGAAAGGGATAACTCGTTCCGTTTAGAGGCTCGTTGATTCTAGGAGGAAGGATGTGTGGAGACGATCATGTAGGCTTGGGAGAGGGCTAGTGGAAAAATGGAAGAGAAGGTGGCTGATAATCTTAGGACGGTAGCTGGGAGGATGCTGAAGTGGAACCGAGAGATGGGGTAGTTGGAGGGAAGACTCAGAAGGGCGATGAAGAAGCTGGAGGTGTGTAGGCGGGAGGATGTTTCAAGGCGGAAGGTAAGGGAGGAGACGAGGCTGCGATGTGAGGTGGAGAAACTAGAAGAGATGGTCCATATCAAGTGGAAACAACATGCCCATGTTTGGTGGCTGAAAGATGGAGATAGGAATACGAAGTTTCTACATGCATATGCCTCTAACAGGAAGAAGCAGAACAAAATTTCGACGTTGAGGAGGGATGATGGAGTGGTCGTGGAGGCGGGGGCAGACCTAACTAACTATGTGTGCTCGTTCTTTCAGGAGTTATTTAAATTCACAAAAGTTACTCGAAAAAATGAGCTTGTTGATAAAGTACATCCACAGCTGACTCGACAAATGAATGATTGCTTGCGCAAAGAGTTCACGGAGGCTGAGGTGAAAGTTGCCCTAGATAGCATAGGGAACTTGAGGGCACCGGGTCCGGATGGCATTCCATCATTAGTGTAACAAAAGTGTTGGCATTTCATGGGAGACTCGATTGTGAAGGAAGTACTACATGTGCTCAATGGGGGTCCGATGCTAGAAGGGTGGAATTGTACTTATGTGGTTCTTATACCCAAGGTGAAGAATCCATCTCGCATAAAGGACTTAAGACCCATTAACATATGTAATGTGTTGTACAAGATGGAGTTGAAATTCATGGCAAAACGGTTGTAACAGCTTCTACTGGAGAGCATATCTGAGAGCCAAAGTGCTTTTGTGGGGGTAGACTGATCATCGATAATATTCTTGTGGCATATGAGTTAACACACTTCTTGATGAATAAAAAAGGAGGGAAGGAAGGGTATGCAGCTGCGAAGGCGGATATGAGTAAAGCGTATGACCGTGTCGAGTGGAGTTTCTTGCGGGCCATGCTTACCAAGATGGGTTTCTACCAACAGTGGGTCGAGCTTATCATGATGTGTGTGTCCAGTGTAAAATACAAGATTAAGGTGAATGGTGCCCTGACTGTACAATTTGCACCATCGAGAGGGCTACGCCAAGGGGACGCACTGTCCCCCTACCTGTTTGTTATTTGTGCAGAAGGATTGTCATCACTGTTGCGGGATGGGGAGGAGAGAGGGGTCATAAGTGGTATCAAGGTGTGCCCTGCTGCACCCAATGTATATCATCTGTTCTTTGCAGATGACTCGCTGCTGCTCATTAAGGCGAAACATCAAAAAGCACAGGCGCTGAAAGGGAACGTGGAGCTCTATAAGAACTGTTCGGGGTAGTGTATTAATGTTGAGAAAAGTGCGATCAGGTTCAACCCGAATGTGGACGATGAGATAAGAAAATCAATCATGGAGGCCTTGGGTATAATGAATATGGCATGGAATGATCTCTACTTGGGTCTGTCGGTTCATGTTGGCCGATCGGTGAAGGGAACTTTTGCCTACATTAAGGATAAAATCTGGGAGATGATGCAAGGTTGGATCAAGAAGTTAATCAGAAAGCCGCAGAAAAAGGTGCTGGTGAAGGCGGTAGCACAAGCGATTCCAACCTTTGCGATGTCATGCTTTTACCTTAGAAAAGGTCTATGCGAGGAGATAAGCTCGATGATTTGGAGGTATTGGTGGAGCCAACAAGACAAAGAAAACAAGATTCATTGGATTGGCTGGCGGCGATTGATCAAACCGAAGGGGGCAGGAGGACTCAGGTTTATGGATATCCATAGTTTCAATGTGGCTATGTTGTCTAAGCAGGTGTGGAGACTTATCCAACACCCGGACGCATTGTGTGCGAGGGTGTTGAGGGCTCGCTACTACCCTGACGGGAACATCATGGAGGCCAAAGCGGGTCCTGGAATTTCTTACGCCTGGAGGAGTTTGCTGCATGGTGCTCATCTGGTGAGGCAAGGCTATATATGGAGGATTGGCAGTGGATCAAAGGTGAACATCTGGCGGGATCCTTGGATGCCGAGGGCCTGGTCACGGGGTGTCATTACGCCAAGAAACGGGAACCTTCTCAAGAGGGTGAATGATCTAATTAGCCGAGTTGATGGGAAGTGGGACACTGAGCTTGTGCGATACACCTTTTTCCTGCTGATGCTAATACTATTCTGAATATTCCACTGCGGGACAGTATGGAGGATTTCATTGCGTGGCACTATGATTCAAAGGGGCTACATTCATTGAAGATGGCATACAAGTTGCATGCGCAAATCTCAGGTCAGAATGGTGATGAGAGGGGCAGCACCAGTTCTGGAGGCCAAGGAGACTTAAGGGCATGTGCTGATAGTTTCTGGACGAAAATATGGAAATTGGCATGCCCCGGCAAGATCAAAATGTTTGTCTGACCTTTAGCACATGATTCTCTTGCAGTTCGAGCCAACTTGACCAGGAAAGGAATGGTGTTGGATGATGAGTGATGCCTAATGTGTGGTTATGTTCACGAAGATAGTGCACACCTGTTCATAATGTGCAAGAAGATGAAAGAGGTGTGGCGGGACCTTGAACTGGAGGGCACCATAATGCGTTTGGAGAACACGGTCTCGGCTGGAGAGGCTTATAAGTATCATCTGGGAGTTACCTGAAAAGAAAAGGATGGAGGTGTTCCACTTTATGTGGCATTGGTAGAACAACCAAAACAAAAAGAGGAATGGTGAGCAGGATAAGTCTGGGCAGGTGATCGCTCATGATGCCCGTGTGAGCACAACCGAGTGCCTTGAGTTGTGGCCGAAGAAGAAAAATAGAAGAAATATGGAGGTGACGAAATGGCAATGTCCACGGCAAGATAACCTGAAATTCAATGTTGACGCGTCATTTATCCTTGAGACTAACATTGCTGCATGCGGTGTCATTGTTTGGGATGATGTAGAGATTGTGGTGACGTGTAAAGCAAGGTAAACTTTCAATGCCTCTGATGCATATGCGTCTGAGCTCTGGGCTATGACTCATGCATTTGATCTTGCCTCTGAGTTGGGTGCTATAAGCGTGGAGATGGAGTCAGACTCCCAGATGCTAGTCAACGCCTTAAATAATCCTTGCATTGTTTTTTCTGAGCATGCTGTGGTGTTGGACAACCTGAAGATGCAGATGCGGACATGGTTCTCATTTTGTGAAGTGAAGGCGTGCTGTCGAGAAGCAAACATGGCTGCCCATAGTTTAGCAAAATTAGGTGATATTTGTAATGCTGACTATGCCTTGTACTAGGAGTATGATGTTCCAGCACGTTGCTGAGTTTGTAAGGAACAACTTGCCCATGCCGTATTAAAGCTATTGCTTTTGCCTCAAAAAAAAAAAAGAAAAAAAAAAACAAGCGTCAAGAACAAGCACAACCAAAGAACATAGAAGATCCCCTGGTAGACCAGAAACATGAAAAAAGAAGTGCGTGCAAGGACATCATATCGGGAATAGGCAAAAGCGAAACCTATTCCGAACCTCAGTCAGCCGGAGAAGCAAACGATCTGGTGGCAGCCGAATTTAATAGAGCGTCAACGAGCGGCAAAACCACCAGGAAGCTGGAGGAACCAGGCACGGGCTACTAGAAGCACCTGGCGTGCACAGCGTGTGGCATGCAGTGTGGAACGACAAGCATGAAGAAATCGCGACAGGAGCAAGAAGAGTCCGCAAGAAGAGGGGATGTGAGCGATGGGGTGCTACACCACGCACAGAGATGTGAGCGAGAGAGGGGTGGGGTGGGGGTGGGGGTGGGGGTGGGGGTGGGGGGTGGCGAACCAGCGACATGAAACAATGGAGTCACACAGAGCAATCCAGGGCATGGGGAAGGCAGCACATAGAGGACACAAAGCAGCATAAAAAAGGCACATATTATCACACAAGGAAATCAAAGAAGAGTATCACCCCCATCGATACAATCACAGTCGCGCGTACAACAGTGATGCGAAGTTGCATGGTAAGAGGAGAAAAGGAAGTATCTAAAATAAGCTGAGTACTTGTTCAAATGATGAAAAGATTGAAATTTTTCTTGCAAAAAAAGAAAGAAAAAGATGGTAATGATGGTAATTCACATGAAAAATCTTGCATATTTAAAGGGGGACGCTACGCATCCGTAGTGGATTAATTGAAAACATCCACCACCTCCTTCGCTGTTGGATTGAGCCATAAATAACCGTTGGATCTCTCAATGAGGTGCGTCGTGAATTGCAACAAAGTAGATGTTACACAACTCATTCTACAACAGTTTCTTTGTTGCAAAATCACCGAATCGTTATTTTTGCCTGAAATTTTTTATGAGTCCTGCTACATGTCGGACGTTGGATCTTTTAAAAATATCAGTCACCTAGCAAGTCGTCAGATCTGATAATTTTATCCTGCAACAGATGTCTTGTTACGGAAACATTTGCAACATAGATTATGTTGCGAGTTTTTTTACGACATGGGTTGTGTTGTTGAATTTGTTTTTGCAACATGGGTCTTGTTGTAGATTTTATTTGCAACATCGGTGGTGTTACGGATTTTTTTTCAACATGGGTCGTGTTGCCAAATTTGTTTTTTTAACATCGATCGTATCTAGCATTTGGACGGTTTGCAACAAGGAACTAGTTGCAGAATCTCTTTTTAAAGCAATGGACCACTTGCACAATGTGGACACGGACTATCTGGCGGAGCTCATCCAACGGATATCTGAGGGAGCTCATCCAACGAACACGAAGATGATGGACGTTTATGTAAGATCGGTTGGTTGAAGGAAATAATTTCCCATATTTAAAAGGGAAATGTTTCTGTACGACATGCCGGCCGAGTGATTTGACCGGTCACACGCGGCGCGTTGGATTAAACATGATCTAACCGACCACTTGCTTTCTCTGCCACATATTTTTCTCATCTGAACCTTATCTCTTCCGCAGTGCTCCGCCTCGCCTTCTCCGCCATAGCCTTAGCAGCTTCGAGCAGTCCTTCCTTCGCACCTTGCCCTGCACCTCCTCCATGGGGACGCTGCTCCCATGGATCGTCACCCCGAAGCACTGCTATGACAGGGCGCCATGGCCTTTGAGCTCACAGGTCAAGGCCGCCATGGCTTACGAGCTCGGGGCGAACAGAGACGGAGGACAGCTACGAGCTGCTGTGGGTGCCATGGCTTATAAACTTGGGGTGGACGACGACAGGGACGACTATGAGCTGCTATTGACGACATCGTCGAGCATTTTGCTACGGGGAGAATCTCATCGGAGCTGGGAGCACAACCGACACCTCCCATGTTACAACCGGTGTTCCAGGAAGCTGCCACAGGCACCGCAAAAAGCTGCAACCAGCGACGTCAAATGCTGGAACCGGCCAGCGTCATAGCAAAAAGCTACAACCGGCTTCCAAAAATGCTTCAACCGGCGTCCCAAAAAGCTTCAACGACGACAACATATGCCAGGGCTAGTTACTGTCAATACCAAAAATGATGCAACCGCATTGCAAAAAGTTACAACCGGCATCGCAAAAAGCTTCAACCAGCAATGAAGGAAATCATGGCCGAACGTTGATGAAAGCTGCAAGCGGCCAAAAAAAAGCTTCAACCGACGAACGAGGGAGCTTCATCCACGACCAGGAGATGCTACGACCATGGTCGGCATTACTGGAGCGGCTACGGAGATGCTTCAACCATGGATGGTCTTTGCTGGATGGCCAGCGTTGCAGGAGGGAGAAAGGAAGGAGGAAGACGCCGGGAAGAGGGACGGCGTGCAGCAACGGTGAACCAACGAGCGGCGCGACGGGAGCTGCAAGTGGGAGGTCGTGCGGGGACGACTAGCAAGCAGGCGCTGCGTGAGAAAAAGAAGACGCCTCGCGAAATTAATCGTACGGTTACGAACGTTCGGATCGTGCGGCTGCCAGGCGGCCGACCGAAAGTTTTGGGCCGGCGCGCCGGCGCAGAGTACTCGCCTATTTAAAATATGATCTTGTATTTTTTGTCCTTCGATAAACAGGATCTATCCATGGGCAGCTAAGATTAGAGTTTGCGTAAAAGTATAGTCAGGAAGGTGTTTTTTTGAAGTTTAGTCAGGTAGGTGTTGACACATCGAGAGGTTGCTAATCATCAGCTTATAACAACGGCCGTTGGATCCTCTGCGCCGGTCGATCTGAACGGCAGAGGACGTGCTCGCCACGCGCCTCGCAACCCCATTGCAATGGCGCCGTCGGTGCAAGTCTCCGCCGTCGCTGCCCCGCATGTCCTCCTTCTCTCACGCCGCCTCGCGTATGCTCCGGTATCGGCGCCCTCTGTCCCTCTCCTCCGTTCCGGCTCCGGTCGGTTGACGCGGCGGGCGAGCGTGCGGGTCCGCGCGGGCGCCGGCGGCGGAAGCGGAGGCGGGCCGAGGAGGGAGGCCCCGCACGATGTGCTGGGCGTGGCGCCGTCGGCGTCGCCCGCCGAGATCAAGCGCGCGTATCGGCGCCTCGCGCTCAAGTACCACCCGGACGTCAACAAGGAGGTGATCCCTCGTATATCCAATCCAAGCAGCAGGATTCAGCGATGGAAATAGCTTCAGTACTGTTTTCTAATGGAGATTTTGCTGACAAACTCCTGGTCCAATGCAGGCGAATTCCCAGGAGAAGTTTCTTAGGATCAAGCACGCGTACAACACGCTGATGAGCTCCGAGAGCTGGTCCAAGTACGCGAGCAGCAGCAGCAAGCCAGCTGATGCAGAAGAGGAGTTCGATTGGCTCGGTATTGAAACCTCTTCTTTTCTGCTCCAACAAACTATGATTTCTGCTGGTGCATCACACTGATCACATTGCAGTTTCCCTTCTTTGCATCTGCCGGTAGAAAGGATACTTATTCAGATATAAACAAGCGTGATTGATCGAAAAACATGTTCATTTCGTTGACACCGCTTCGGTTCTCATTTTGCAGCGGCTATTATTAAAGAGATGGAAACATATAGGAAGGCGGAGGATGGCCTGGATTTAGAGTGGAAAATTGAAAGCGTGGCGGAAGTAGTGTTTACGTATTGTCTAACGATCGCCATGCTTATCTTCGTGTATCAAAAAGAGTTGATTGTCCTCATCAAGTCCTTATCATTAGAAGTGCGCATTTTCATCAAAAAGAGTTGTATGACAATCTACTCTTGTATCAAAAAGGGCTGATTGCCCTTATCAAGAAGTGTTTATGTATTCTCTAATGATCTTGATTCTTATCTTCTTATATGCAATGCCTGAAGTACACATGATACAAATTGAGCTTATTTCAGGTATATCATATAATCTTACTGCGTATGATGTGATGATGTGAGAGAAACTCTCACTTATCTCAAGCCTACCACCACACCTCTCTATTCCATAGAGCCTCATTACTCGCCACAACCTATCCCTCGTGTGCATATTAATCATGTTGGGGCTCCACCCCCATTGAAGGCTAACTCGTTTGCTTAGTGGAAACTCGTTATGGAGCCTCACATTCGCAATGCAACACAACTTTGGTAGGTTACTTTCAATTGCTTCAAGCCCCATGATCCTTCAAGCCTTACTAAAAGGGAAGCCATTGATGATCAATTCAATGCTACCGCCCTCAACATGCTTTGACTTGCAGTCACCGATCAGTATAGCGATTCCATTGCTCTTTTCAAGACCGCCAAGGAAGTGTGGGATTGCCTTGATGATATGTTCGAAGGTGATGCCAACATTCAAAGATCTTGGTTGACCTTGCTCAAGAAAGAAGTCAATTTGTTTGTGAATAGTGATGGAGAGACCGCAGAAAGAGGTGTACCTGAGATTGAAGTCTCTTGTGGTTGGTCCCAGGAACTTTAGTTGCACACGGGTGGATGGCAATTTTATTGAAGTCGTTGTTTTGGTGGATCACACTATGGTTATATGATACGTCTTCAACGTATCTATAATTTTTTATTGTTTCATGCTATTATATTATCATTTTTGGGGTCTTTATATGCATTATATGCTATTTTATATATCTTTTGGAAACTAACCTATTAACTCAGTGCCTAGTGCCAGTTGTTGTTTTCTCCGTGTTTTTGGCTTTTCAGGAAATCAGTACCAAACGAAATCCAAATACAACAAAACTTTTTAGTGATTTTTTCTGGACAAAAATAAGACTTGGAAGCTTCTGAGAGAGATCGGAGGCCACATGGGGTGGTGGCAAGCCAACAAGGCGCGCCGAGGGGTGGTGGTTGTGCCCTGATGGCTTGGGACCACCTCCCGACGCCTCCTGAACAAACCCCGCCTCTATAAATCGTAAAATATTGGGAAAACACCAGAGATCCATCCAAAATAGTTTTTTCCGCCGCCACAAGTCTCTGTTCTACCGTGATCTCATCTGGAGCCCTTTTTCGGTGTCCTATCGGAGGGGGATCAATCACGAAGGGCATGCACATCAACCTTGCTGCTCCCATGGTGATGTGTGGGTATTCTACAACAGACCTACGGGTCCATAGCTAGTACCTAAATGGCTTATTCTCTCTCTATGTTCTTCGATACAAAGTTCACCGTGATTCCCGCGGTGATCTATTCGATGTAATCCTTTTTGGGTGTGTTTGTTGGGATCTGATGAATTGTGGATTTATGATCAGATTATTCATGAAAATATATTGAGTTTTCTCTGAATTCTTTATGCATTATTATTATAGCTTTGTATCTCTCTCCGGTCTATCAGTTTGGTTTGTCAACTAGATTCATTTATCTTCAGTGGGAGTGGTGCGTTGTGATGGGTTCAATCTTGCGGTGCTCAATCCCAGTGAGAGAAGGGGACATGGCACGTCTTTATATTGTTGTCATTAAAGACAAAACAATGGGGTTTATTCATATTAGTTGAGTTTACTTTGTCTACATCATGTCATCTTGCTCCAAGCATTACTCTTTTTTACTTAACACTCCAGATGCATGCTGGAAATCGGTCGATGGATGGAGTAATAGTACTAGATGCAGGAAGGAGTTGGTCTACTTTCTTATGGACGTGATGCCTATATATATATATGATCATTGCCGTGAATAAATATTTCATAACTCAATGTTTTTTATCAATTGCCCAACAGTAATTTCTTTACCCACTGTATGCTTTCTTCAAGAGAGAAGCATCTAGCGAACACTATGGCCCCGAGTCTACTTAAGCATTAATACAAAAACCTTAAAGATACCTCACTGCCTTTTATTATTTGTATTTACTTTTTATATTTACTATATTTATATTATCCATCTATCAGTACATAATCTTTGCAAGTAACGAGTTCAAGGGGCTTGACAACATTCTTGCCCGTGCTGGGTGCAATTGTTTGCTCTTTTGTATGTAGATACTTAAGACGGATATTGCATGATCCTCCTATTAGTTTGATAACCTTGGTTATCACTGAGGGAATACTTATCTCTACTGTGTTGCATTTCCTCTCCTCTTCGAAGAAAATCCCAACGTCGTTTACAAGTAGCACGAAGAAATTCTCGTGCCGTTGTCGGGGAGTATCACCAAATTCATATCAGGCTCCTTCACAAAAAATATCATTTAATTGTTCTATTTTTGTCCGACTTCATATTTTTTTGCTAAAAATATCAAAAACGAAAAATATATTTATCTTTACTAGTTACTTGTTTTGCATGTTACAATGCTTGGGCACCGTGTCAATGTTTCTCCGGATTTTGAAGTACTCTACTTTAAACCAAAAACAGGGTGGGAATCTAAAAGATGCACGGTACCGTATAATAGAGTCTCACTATAATTCTATTATAAAAAATGATTTGAAGATCCTCCTTTGTAACTTTTATGTATTACTTGGGATGCCTAATAGGCAAGTCCTAGACTTTGACTCCAAGGGAAATTTTATCAAATTGGATTCTAACACTCCTTATGAGATAGTAGAAGGAATGGTAGGAACTCCTGAATTACCTCTAATTTCTTATCTTACACATGAACGAATCCAAATATTAGAGAAGTTGGGGTATTTGCACACAAAAAAATTAAGTATGATACAAAAGGTTAATGAACGTATCAAAACCTTGGGACCTAGCCTTCACCGCATAAATTCGTTTCTCACTGCTTTTATTAAGGGATTTTTATTTCTGTGCCCCTGGTTCGTTAGCTCTACTTATTCATCCCCACACCCTTAACTTTTGCTCACTTTTCGCCACTCCTTTGCCTGAAACCCTCAGAACTGGTCACAGCGGACGTTGTCGTCGGATCAATGCTTTGACCGTTAACTCAGACGAGTGGGGTCACGCCGGACTGTGTCACCCGTTGGACCTGACAATTGGGGCCAGGTCGAACGGTGCCGCTATTCGCTCGTTGGGCCGTGGTTAGATTGTTGGCCCTGCGCGCGTCGTAACGACATGAACCTGCTATGCATGCACGTAGCTAGCCTACCTCCATCAGTCGCTGCTGGGCCCTGCGCGCGCCGTAACGACATGAGCCTCCTATGCATGCACGTAGCTAGCCTGCCTCCATGCACCGATGCCCGCCACCACGATGCGCTGACCTCCCCTCTTTCTGCACACGAGCTGCCACGTACACTGACCGGCCTCTTTCTGCATGCTACCCGCCACGGACGCAGGGACGGTCGCTCCTGCTGGTTCGTCTCATGTCACACGCTTGTCTCCCCGATCCACTCGCATCTATTCAACATGGCAATTAAAGCTATGCATGCACGACATGAACCGCCTGCCTGCCTGCCAGCATGCATCGATGCGCCCTGCCACGGATGCAGCCTTCCTATGAGCCGCCACGGGACGCAACGTCTGTCGCCTCCTCGATCGACTCACAGTTCACACCGTCTCAGCCTTTGACCACCGCATCATCAATTCAACATGGCAATTAAACTCTAGGGCATTACCGATCGACGTGCGCCGCCATGATACCGAAGCGGCGAAGCCTGCTGTGCATGTCATGTGATCGAGCTAGGCTGCTTGCATGCACGCCGTCAGGGACGCATCGACAGTCGCTGCCACTAGTTCCTCTCTTCTCGCACACATCTCCACCTTCCAAGTGCCACAGACCAAGGCTAGCGTGCAGTGCTACGTTTAGGGTTAGGTTTTAGGTATTTTAGGGTTTAGGGCTTTGAAGCATCAACAAAAAGCATGTAATATATTTATTGAAGCATCAACATTTTGAAACATCAGCAAACATAGCTCAGAGAGCATAATAATGAAAGCATACATGCTGAAGCATCAACAAACATAGCTCAGAGAGCATAATAACGAAAGAATACAATATAGAGAAGCCTACGATATATATCCTACGTACTACCTAGTGCACTATGCGTCTTCGTAGTCGGAGATGGCTTGATCCGCTTGCACCGGAGTCTGGTCCTCCTAGGCCACCACCTGTGCCTCCTCCCACGCCGCCCGCGCTGCCTGCATCTGCAGCTGACGAAGATGTCGGGTCTGCGCAGCTGCTTCCGAGCGAATGGAGTTGAGGATCACCACTTGGTCGGGCCACAAATAGTAGACCGGCGGTGCCTCCACTTCCGGCTCCTGCGGCGCAGCCTCCTCCTCCGGCGATGCCTCCACCTCCAGCTCCTGCGGTGGCGCCTCCTCCTCCTGCTCCCTGAAATCCTCTAGAGGTATCCCCGCTTGCCTCCGGATTTGGGCCCGCCGAAGCAGGTAGAGACGTTCTTCGATCGTGTAGTACTCGCGGCGTGGTGGCATGACTGATGGGCTGGGAGAGGGGAGTGCTCGGGTCCCGGCGGGAAAACGGAGCATGCGAAGATCTACGGCTGGGGGAGGGGAGTGTTCGTCCGGCTTAAATAGCCATTGTAACCTAAACCCTAAACCGCCCAGTTTTCACACCCACCGCGGCATCAGGAGTGTACACGCGTGAGAAACTGTGGTTGGTTTGATGAGTGGACTGTGATCGGGGTCAAATGTGAAAGAGCCAGCACGTTCACACACGATGCAAAAAATGATGCAAAAAAAACGACGCAAAAAATGATTAAAAAAACGACGCAAAAAACGATGCGAAAAAACGATGCAAAAAAATGATGCGGAGTCAGTGGTCGGCGAGCAGCCGAGCACAACCAACGGGATCACCTCTAACGGATCGCTCCACGATCCAACGATGCGGATCCGTCCTTGTGATCCAACGGCACGGAGCCTGCACGCAGTCTGCCCATCGAATTCCTTCTAGAAGACCACATCCGAGGGTTGTCGCTTGTCGCCAGGGTGTGATCGAACGGTTGACGTTGGGAGTTAGGGTTAGGCGAAACCCTGCGGGGTTTATAGGGATTTTGAGCTGGTCAACGGGGTTATGAAAGCTTTGACTGAGCATAACTAATTTAAAAAAAATCGAAAAAATATGAAACCTTCACCGCTCGTTGCTTTTATAAGACACACTAACGTGCAAAAATACTAAACTTGGTCTATGGTCATTTTCATGAAAAAAACCCTAGCTCGCATGATCGAGGTCAAATGAGCATCATTAATTTAAAAAAAATCAAAAAAATTTGAAACCTGCGCACAATGTTGTCTTATGTGACATGTTACCAACAAAAAATCATAAACTTGGTCTATGGTCATTTGCATGAGAAACCTTCACACATATAAGATATCACCTACAAGATTTCATAGAGTTCAAGGAGATGAGGTAGGGTTACCTTCTGTTTTTGAATTTTTTAAAAAAATCAAAAAAATACCAAAGCTTTATTTCAAAGTGAATAAGAAGGATCTGAACTTAGTTTTACATTTTCATATTTTAAACGTGTTTTAATAGTTTTTATATTAAAGCATATTTTTCAAAAGAAAATGTAAAAATATGAAGATTAATTCAAAAAATAGTGAGACTTCGAATATATATATATAGATTGAATAGGTATTAATAAAAAACATTTGGCTCATTTAGAGTAGGTCCAGAAAAACTTGATTACAAATCGGGCTGTTTACCCTAGCCTCGGAGCTCATTTGGAGCACATTTCTCAAATTAAAATTTCTTTGACATCCTCTAAATCACCTCAAATTTTACACACATGATCTCCTATACAAACGTAGATAGTTACCCTAAATAGTGTGCCAAGGTTTTTTTTGCAGCATGTCTAATCAGTGAAGCAACACTGAAACAACATGTGTAATCATTGCAACACCTAAACTCATAGCTCACAACATCTAAACAGAAGTAACCATACACCACAAGCAAATTTAAGGACACAACATCTATGGTCATTTTCATGAGAAAACCTTCACACATATGAGCTATCACCTACAAGATTTCATAGAGTTCAAGGAGATGAGGTAGGGTTACCTTCTGTTTTTGAAAATTAAAAAAAATCAAAAAAATCACCAAAGCTTTATTTCAAAGTGAATAAGAAGGATCTGAACTTAGTTTTACATTTTCATATTTTAAACGTGTTTTTAGTAGTTTTTATATTAAAGCATATTTTTCAAAGGAAAATGTAAAAATATGAAGATTAATTCAAAAAATATCTAAACAGAAGTAACCATACACCACAGGCAAATTTAAGGACACACAAATATAGATAGCATAATACATGGGTTCCCATAATACATTGGGTACCCTAATACATTACTACCATAGATTCAGTTCATCACATCATAAACAGCCACATTCAGTTTACCAAAAGTAACCCAAAAGATAAAGATAAAACATGTTGTCACATTCAGTTCATCACATCATCACATCACACCGGAGTCAGTGCCTTCGCGAGGGCAGCATGCTGCCCCTGATCATGTAGTCCTCCCCGCGAATCGCTACATCCTGTGCATGAGACACAAGGTGGTCGAAGCGGCCATCCTTTGGCTTTGGCTTGGTGGTGCAGTAGGGGCAGCGCCACTTCTTGATCTTGCGGTTGAAGAAGGAAGCAACTCCCTTAGCCTTGATCTTCTCCACCTTGCTTCACTTATATCTTTTAGAGCATGGTGGCGTGTACATTTTATAGAAATAATTGCACTATCGTTCTTCACTTATATTTGTTTGAGAGCCTAATAGGGAGTAATGGTAATTTGCATGGGTTATAAGACTGGTCCAAAAAGGATAGGTAATGAAGGATAACATAATTAAAAATTTCATGTAGCACACAAAAGAGAAATTGTGGGTTAATGTTATTGAGGTGGTAATATGAAATAGAGTGAGTACATGGTTGTTGGTTAGTACAAATATCAGTAGTGAAAGGGTGTTACTTGTTGTTCATCTAAATATTGGTTATGACATAGTGATGATGTGTGAGCATTCATATTCCACGTTGAAATCCTAGTGCTGTTCAGGTCGGGCGCGTGATGGTTAACTCCTACCAACCTCCTCCCTAGGGGCATGCGGTATTACTTTGCTTAGAGAGAGCTAATAACACCTTGCAATAAGTATATGAATTATTTATGACTAATGTGATCCATGGATGTACGCACACTCACATTTCCATATTTGCTAGCCTCTTCGGTACCGTGCATTGCTCATTCTCACCATGAGGATCGGTGCAACCTTCGCCAGTGCACCCAAACCCTGTGATATGATACACTTTATCGTACATAAGCCACCTTGTATCATTCTTATAAGATCCACCATACCTACTTATCATGGCATTTTCATAGTCATTCCGAGATATATTGCCATGCAACTTCCACATTTACATCCAATGACTTGTGTGTTCATCATCATATTGCTTTGCATGATCGTAAGATAGCTAGCATGATATCGTAAGATAGCCACCATACCTACGCTAGATCATTGCTCATCATGGTACACTGTCAGAAGCATTCATATAAAGTCTTGTCTTTCATCATCATAGAGTTGTTATATTGGGTTATAAGTAGATAAAAGTGTGATGTTCATCATTATTAGAGAATTGTCCCAGTGAGGAAAGTATGATGGAGATTATGATTCCCCCATAAGTTGGGATGAGATTCTGGACAAAAAATGGAAAATGGGGGAGGCCAAATGAGACAACCAAGAAAAGAAAGAAAGAAAATAAAAAGAAAGGAAAAGAAAGAATAAAAACAAAAATGAAATAAAATGAAATAAATGAGAGAAAAAGAGAGAAGGGGTTGTGCTAATACTTCTTTTTCCACTCTTGTGCTTAGAGAAAGCACCATGTTTTTCATATAGAGAATCTCATGTTTTGTCATTTTCATATGCTAGTGGGAATTTTCATTATAGAACTTGGCTTGTATATTCCGATGATGGGCTTCCTCAAATGCCTGAGGTCTTCATGAGCAAACAAGTTGCATGCACAACCACTCAGCTTTCATTGAGCTTTCATACACTTACATCTCTAATGCATCCGTTGCATGGCAATCCCTACTCCTCGCATTGATATCGATTGATGGGCATCTCCATAGCCCGTTGGTCTGCCTAGTTGAAGCGAGACTTTCTTCTCCACTTTTATTCCTTTTTTATACCTACCACCATACTCTATTCCACCTGTATGCTATGTCCATGGTTCACGCTCATGTATTGAGTGAGGTTCAAAATGTGGAGGCACGTTAAGAAGTACGATTCAATTTTCTAGCTTAACACTGTGGCACTTAACATTTATATTTATGTGGTGAATACGGAGTCATGCCATGCTAATATGATAAAATGAATGGTGAGTAACATTCTTTAGTGATCGTATATTTTGAAAGTAAATGATTGTGCTACTTATGTTTATGGATTTTACTATGTTGATGTTTATTAGTTCATAGTTTATCAATGACCATACCTGAAAAATATTACATGTTAGGTAGCATGTCACATTAAAAATTCTGTTTTTATCATTTACCTACTCGAGGACGAACATGAGTTAAGCTTGGGATGTTGATACGTCTCCAACATATCTATAATTTTTTATTCTTCCATGTTATTATATTATCATTCTTGGATGCTTTATATGCATTTATATGATTTTATATCATTTTTGGGAACTAACCTATTAACCCGGTGCCTAGTGTCAATTGTTGTTTTCTGCGTGTTTTTGGCTTTTCAAGAAATCATTACCAAAATAAGTCCAAATGCAATGAAACTTCCTCGTGATTTTTTGTGGACAAAATAAGACATGGAAGCTTTGAAGGGAGGCTGGAAGTCACACGGGGTGGTGGCAAGCTAACAAGGCATATTGATGGGGTGGCCACGCCCTGATCGCTTGGGACCACCTCCCGACGCCTCCTGGCCTAACTCTGCCTCTATAAATCCTAAAATATTGGGAAAATACCATAGAGCCACCCAAAATTATTTTTCGGCCATCGCAAGTCTGTGTTCCACGTGGTCCCATCTCGAGTCCTTTTTCGATGCCCTACCATAGGGGGGATCAATCACGGTGGGCCTCTACATCAACCCTGCTGCTCCCATTGTGATGTTTGAGCAGTCTACCATAGACCTACGGGTCCATGGCTAGTACCTAGATGGCCTTTTCTCTCTCTCTATGTTCCACAATACAAAGTTCACTTCGATTCCTAGAGTGATCTATGATACGCCCATTTTGCATTAAAATTTCCTATTGATATTTATTTTATTTTTGGTCATTATTCCACATTACAATACAATTATTATGCCTTTTTATCTTAATTTACAAGGTAAAAGAGGGAAATTGCAGGAAAGTGGAATTCCGGACTTGAAAACTAAGAAAAAGACTGAAAATTCAGTGGACTCCAAATAACATGTAACCTCACGAAGAATTTTTATCAAATATATGTGGGTTATTGGAGCAAAAATATACCATAGGGGTGTCACCTATTGGTGCCAAGCCAACAGGGCGCCCACCCCCTTGGCATGCCCTGGTGGCTTGGGACCACCTCCCAAGTGCCCTAGCCTCCCTCTTCTGCTATAAGATAACTTTTTACCTATAAAAAATAATAAATAACTTTTGGGACAAAGCACCGCCATCTCGAGGCGGAAACATGGGCATACGCCCTTTTTCTCTCCGGTGGAGTGATTCTACCGAAGAAATTTCTCTCTGGGAGGGTGAGATCGAAGCCATCGTCATCACCAACGCTTCGTCCATCATGGGAGGACCAATCTTCATCAACACCTTCACCAACGCCATCTCATCTCAAACCCTAGTTCATATCTTGTAATCTATATTTGTCTGAAAACCTCAGATTGGTACATGTGTGTTACTAGTAGTTGATCACGTCTTGTAGTTGACGCTTGTTGGTTTACTTGGTGGAATATATTATGTTCAGATCCTTAATCATCATTATTACACCTCTGATATTGAACATGTTGATGATTTGTGAGTAGTTACTTTTGTTCTAGAGGAGATGGGAGAAGTCTTGTTGTAAGTAATCATGTGAAGTTGGTATTCGTTCAATATTTTGATGATATGTATGTTGTTGCTTCCTTTAATGGTGTCGTGTGAACGTCGACTACATGACACTTCACCATATAATGGGCCTAAAGGAAGTCATTGTGGATTAATAAGTAGATGATGAGTTGCTAGAGTGACAAAATCTTAAACCCTAGTTTATGCGTTATTTCATAAGGGGGTGATTTGGATCCATATGTTCCATGCTATGGCTAGGTTTTTCTTAATTCTTCTTTTGTAGTCGCGGATGCTTGCGAGAGAGGGGTAATCATAAGTGGGATGCTTGTTCAAGTAAGAACATCACCTTAGCACGAGTCCACCCACATATCGAATTATCAAAGTCACGAACGCGAATCAACTCAACATGCTGAACATGACAAGACAGAAATTTCCATGTGTCCTCGGGAGCCCTTGCTTTATATAAAAGTACTTTCAAGCATGTCCTTTACTACAAAAAGGACTGGGCTATCTTGTTGCGCACTTGCTACAATTGTTACTTGTTACGAATTATCTTAATACAAAACTATCTATCACTATTACTCACAACATTTGCACATAATACCTTGCTGAAAATTGCTTATCATTTCCTTTTGTTCCTTGTTAGGTTCGACACTCTTATTTATCGACGGGACTATGATTGATCCCCTATACTTGTGGGTCATCAATCTATTTGATATAATCCTCTTTGGGTGTGTTTGTTGTGATCCTATGAATTGTGGGTTTATGGTTAGATTATTCATGAAAATATATTGAGTCTTCTATGAATTCTTTATGCATGATTATTATAGCTTTGTATCTCTCTATGATCTACCGGTTTGATTTCGCCAACTAGATTGATTCATTTTCAGTGGGAGTGGTGTGTTGTGATGGGTTCAATCTTGTGGTGCTCAATCCAAGTGACAGAAGGGGACATGACACATATTTGTATTGTTTCCATTAAGGATAAAACAATGGGGTTTATTCATATTAGTTGAGTTTACTTTGTCTATATCATTTCATCTTGCTTCAAGCATTACTTTGTTTTTACTTAATACTCTAGATGCATGTTGGATAGCGGTCGATAGGTGGAGTAATAGTAGTAGATGCATGTTGGATAGCGGTCGATGGGTGGAGTAATAGTAGTAGATGCATGCAGATGTCGGTCTACTTTCTTATGGACATGATTCCTACATACATGATCATTGACGTGAATAGATATTTCATAACTATGCGTTTTTTTACCAATTACCAACAATTTACTTACCCATCATATGCTTTCTTCGAGAGAGAAGCCTCTAGCGAACACTATGGCCCCTGGGTCTGCTTAAGCATTAATACAAAAACCTTAAAAATACCTTGCTGCCTTTTATTATTTGTATTTATTTTTATATTTTTAAGATTTATATTATCCATCTATCACTACATAATCCTTACAAGTAACGAGTTCAAGGGGCTTGAGAACCCTCTTGCCCGCATTGGATGCAAGTGTTGCTCTTTTGTGTGTAGGTACTTAAGACGGGAATATGTATGTTCCTCCTATTGATTTGATACCTTGGTTCCCACTGAGGCAAATACTTATCTCTATTGTGCTGCATCTCCTCTCCTCTTCTCCTCTCCTCTTCGGGGAAAATCCGAATGTAGTTTACAAGTAGCAGGAAGAATTTCTTGCGCCGTTGTCAGTGAGTATCACCAAATTCATAGCAAGTTCTTTCACACAAATTATCATTTAATTGCTCTATTTTTATTTTCCTTTATATTTGATTGCTAAAAATATCAAAATAAAAAAATAATATCTTTGCTAGCTACTTTTTTTTACTTGTTACAATGTGTGGGCACCGTGTCAATGTTTCTCCGGATTTTGAAGTACTCTAGTTTAAACAAAAACAAGGTGAGAATCTAAAAGATGCATGGTAATGTATAATAGATTCTTGTCGTAATGCTACTATAAAATGATATGAAGATCCTCCTTCGTAACTTTCATGTAGGAGTTGGGATGCCTAATAGGCAAGTCCTAGACTTTGTTGCCAAGGGAAATTTTATTGAATTGGATTCTAACGATGCTTATGAGATAAAAGAAGGAATGGTAGGAAATCCTCAATTACCTCAAATTTCTTCTCTGACGCATGAATGGATCCAAATATTAGAGAAGTTGGTGGATTTGCACAAAAATCTTAGTATGATACAAAAGGTTAATGAACCTATCAAAACCTTGGGACCTAGCCTTCATCGTCTAAATTCTTTTCTCACTACTTCCATTAAAAAACTTGAGTCCCTTGAGAAATTGGTGACTTAACTTTCAGAGGCTATGAATAAATGAAAGAACCTCTGGGGTACGACAAGGGGCCCGCTAAGGTGGCTAGGATAGATGATAAAAGTGATATCACTTGATAGTATGCATTATGCCTAGCTACGAGGCGTAAAACGATAACGCTTGTTGGAAGGTAACCCAATAGTTATCTTATTTTTTGATCTACTTTCTCTTACTTTGTGTTCACATGATTATTGCCACTTTAGTGATTGTGTTTTTGTTTTTTAGTTAGTGTTTGTGCCAAGAAAAGCCTTTGAGATGATTTGGATGATAGTAGAATTGATCATGTGTCAAACAGAAACTTTATGTCCAGTGGAGAATTTCTATGATTTTACTCGAACGTCTTTTTGATCTGATTTTTTACACATCATTGATATACAAATTTCCCATGTATTCCTAAGATTTTAGAATTTTTAGAGTTCATGAAGTATGGTTTTGGCTCTGATCAATATAGACAGTTCTATTTTAGACATATTCTATTTTTGCTTGCATAGTTTGCTTTTTTTTATGATGATATGGATTACATCACGGGCCGGGGGGTATACGTCACGGAGAAGTTAGAATATGATACCTTATGCAATAATTAAATATGAATCAATTTATAAAAATACCTAAAGTTTGTGATTTTCCTATTGTAGTAACGGATCTCACAAGGTTTCCGTTGAGTTTTGTGTGCTGAAGTTTTCAAGTTTTGGATGTGATCATGATGTATGAAGGAATAAGGAGTAGCAAGACCCTAAGCTTGGGGATGACCAAGGCACCCCAATGTAATATCCTAGGAAGACTCAAGCATCTAATCTTGGGGATGCGCCGAAAGGCATCCCCTCTTTCGTCTCCATTCCATCGGCATACCACTCGGAGCTATATTTTTATTCATCACATGATATGTGTTTTGCTGCTTGTAGCGTCGTGAATTAATGTTTTTTTTTATTTTTTCACAATCATTGTTTGTTGGACACACCTATTTGAGGGAGACACATATTCATCATGATTTGTTAGAGTACTCTTTGTGCTTCACTTATATATTTTAAGGTAAGCAGTTTCTCTAGTGCTCCACTTATATCTTTTAGAGCATGGTGGCATGTAGATTTTATAAAAATAATTGCACTCTCGTTCTTCACTATATTTGTTTTGCATGGGTTATAAGACTAGTTCAAAAAGGATATGTATTCAAGGATGATATAATAAGAACTTTCATATAGCACACAAAAGAGAAATTATGGATTAATGTTATTGATGTGGTAATATGAAAGGGCGTCACTGCATGGTTGTTGGTTAGTAGAAATATCGATAGTTAAAGGGTGTTACTTATTGTTCATCTAAATATTGGTTATGGCATTGGTGATGATGTGTGAGCATTCCTATTCCTCGTTGAAATCCTAGTGTTGTTCAGGTCGGGGTCGGGCGATGGTTAACTCCTAACAACCTCCTCTCTAGGGGCATGCGGTAGTATTTTTCTTCAAGAGAGTTGATAGCACCTTGCAATAAGTATATGAGTTACTTAGGACTAATGTGAATCCATGAATGTATACACTCACATTTCCATATTTGCTTGCATTTTCTATATCATGTATTGCCCATTCTCACCTCGAGGATCGGTGCAACATTCTCCGGTGCATCCAAACCCCGTGATATAATACGCTTTATCAGACATAAGTCACCTTATATCTTCCTCGAAACAGTCACCATACATATCTATCATGGCATTTTCATAGGCATTCCGGGATATATTGTCATGCAACTTCTATCATTACTTCAAATGACTTGCGTGTTCATCATCATATTGTTTTGCATGATCGAGTGAATTTAGGGGCGGTGTGAAGATATATGCATTAATGATCGGTATGAGGTTGCCTTGTTGAATTACTCCAGTTATGGTGTAGTCCGACTCTTCTGCTGCCCTCGCATGCCTCACCGGGTTAGGTCCGGATCGCTTTGAATGAAATCACCTCCCCCCCCCCCCCCTAAACAATTCATAGGTCTAAAAATATACTTGTTGATTGCCTCGTGTAGTAAGATTCTATTACCTCTCGATTGTAACTTATCATTTTAGTAATACAATTATTTCACCTAAAAAAATCTCAGAAAAAAGAGGGCATCTGAATTTACAGTTTTTCTAGTGAACTTGGCACCACGAGAGGATGCTACTCATCATCAGCTTGCAGCACGGCCGTTGGATCCTCTGCGCCAGCCGATCTGCACGGCGGAGGACGCCGCGAGCCCCGCAACCCAATCCGTCCGACATGGCTCACTCCGCTCTGGCCCCCAGCTCCTCCCGGTGGACGCGGCGGGCGAGCGTGACAAGAAAGGAACAAGCAGCTCCGACGATGCCGTGTCGGACATAGTGACAAGAAAGGAACAAGCAGCTCCGACAATGGCATGTCGGACATAGAGTCTGTCCTCGAGCAGCTGAAGAAGGAGCTCGGGCTCAGCTGAACCGCCGCCTGTTGACAACACATTGGTGGCAACTTGC
This sequence comes from Hordeum vulgare subsp. vulgare, assembly GCF_904849725.1. Classification (NCBI taxonomy): domain Eukaryota; kingdom Viridiplantae; phylum Streptophyta; class Magnoliopsida; order Poales; family Poaceae; genus Hordeum; species Hordeum vulgare. The sequence continues at coordinate 565,006,578 of NC_058522.1, read as the reverse complement.
AGCCATTGTAATTTGTAGCAAACCGATGTTCATATTCAGGTACAATGTTCTCCTGGATCGATGGCGGTAATGGTAGTTACCACAAGTCCCCCGTAACTAGGCTTGATGAACAAAATCCTTTCGATCACCCCGTCTGACTATATGTGTGCTAAAATCAAAAAAATCACCCCGTCTGACCACAAGGCCTTCCTTTCCCTATGACATGTTCAGTTTCAGAATGGCACGCCATTTTTCTTCAGACATAGATTTCTCTCATAAATGAAATGGAACCACTGTTTCTCTCGGCATGATCAACCATCCCTTCATTCATCATGATTCAGTCGAAATCGAGCTGCGGGGATGCCAAAATTTCAAGTAAAACTGTAGAAGCAACGCCTTCTATTCTGTTTCCAAACTAAAACTGGAGCCCTAAGAACCAAGAGCGATACATACTGCAAAAAACGCTCGATCCGTCGTCCTGCCGGAAAGCTCTACCTGCTAAATTACAACATCTACTGGTAACTACCATTACCGCCATCGATCCGGGAGAACATCGTACCTGAATATGAACACCAGTTTGCTACAAATTACAATGGCTGCAGTTGCCACCACTGTGTTGCCAACAGGCGGCGGTTCAGCTGAGCCCAAGCTCCTTCTTCAGCTGCTCGAGGACCGACTCTATGTCCGACACGCCATCGTCGGAACTGCTTGTTCCTTTCTTGTCACCCTCAGCATTTCCGCCTTTCCCTCCAAACTGCGTGTACGGATCGTTCCTGTCGTCGTCCTCAGTGCTCGAGCCGTCGATGTTCAGTTCGTTCTCCAGGAACTCGACAAACTCCTCACCAATCGCCTAAATGAGCAGAATGTAAGAGAAAATTGCATTAGCTACATCATCAGAATTGTTCTATCAACAATGGTACGAAGATTACTTACTGATAGTTCTTCCCACAGGCTTTTAGGTTTCTGCTCTGAGTTCAGGCCAGCCTCCCAGTTCTGAAATTCTGATTGCAGGTCTTTCAGGAAATCCCCTGCAAAATCAGAAACCAAGTGGCGTCAACAAAATGGACAGTTTGTTTTTACCGATCGATCAAACTCGTTATATCTACATAACTATCTTATCTACCGGCAGATTCAAAACTGCAATAGAAATTGAATCTACAAGCAGTTCCTTGGCAGAAAAAATTGCAATGAAATGGCACTGACACTAGCAAGGTGTACCACCGCATCAATGATCAACCGCTGGTCATACATCCATTTCAATTCACTGACCAGCATAAAATTCCTGCCCCAGAATAATATAGTAATCCATAGAGAAGAAGAGAAGAGATTTTAGTACCAAACCCATAGAAATCTTCTTCTGCATCAGCTGGCTTCCTGCTCCCTGGAGACCACGAAGAATCAGGCCTGCTGCTGCTGCTCTCGTACTTGGACCGGCTCTCGGAGTTCATCAGCGTGTTGTACGCGTGCTTGATCCTCAGAAACTTCTCCTGAGCATTCGCCTACATTGAACCAGGAGTTTGGTCAGCAAATTCTCCATCAGCTACCACCGGACCAGAGAAGCAGTTAATCGGCACGCACCTCCTTGTTGACGTCCGGGTGGTACTTGAGCGCGAGGCGCCGGTACGCGCGCTTGATCTCGACGGGCGCGGCCGACGGCGACACGCCCAGCACCTCGTAGGGGGACTCCCTCCTCCGCCCGCCTCCGCCGCCGGCGCTCGCGCGTACCCGCACGCTCGCCCGCCGCGTCCACCGGGAGGAGCTGGGGCCGGAGCGGAGTGGGGCGACGACAGGGAGGACGGGGCGGAGAGGAGCCGCCAAGCCCGGAGCAGAGCGGTGGTGCGAGGGAGGGGGCAGGAGACACGGGGAGGCGACGGCGACGGCGTGCACCGACAGCGCCATGGCGGACGGATTGGGTTGCAGGGCTCCCGACCAGGCCGCTTCGAATGGCTCGCGGCCAGCGGCGTCCTCCGCCGTCCAGATCGACTGGCGCAGAGGATCCAACGGCCGTGCTACAAGCTGATGATGAGTAGCATCGTCTCGTGATGCCAAGTTCACTGAAAAACCATATATATGAATTCACATGCCTTCTTTTTCCGAGATTTTTTTTGGGTGAAATATTGTATTACTCAACTTATTTAAAATGATAACGTTACAACTTATTTAAAATAAGTGTATTACTTAACCATTTCCCAACCGACTGAAGCAAGAAACAAACACATGATGGACGCAGCAAATAAAGGATGGAATATCGGACAAAAGGGAAACGGATCGTCGGAAAACAAATCAAACCACGCACTCAATCATCAAATCAAAATAAATAAAAGCGGAGATGACTTCGCGCGAAGGGTAATACTAGAAATCTAAGGCGCGCAGCATGAACAGTTATCTCTGGCGCAGGGTCTACTCTACAACCAAGCATACCTATAAAAAATTACAATCAATGATGAGAAGGCTACAAATTAGGTACCAACCAACACATTCAAAACAGGCAGAGACGCGGAAGGATGAGGCAGAGCCGCGGAGAGATGTTGGCCCCTCCGCAATTTGCGCCGGAATCGGTTGAATCGAAAAGGAATCCCCAAACCAAAGGCCGCCTCAAACGAGGCAAAAACTCTTAACAAACCCCCCGAGATCTGAAGAGAAAAATAAAACCATCCCCAACCCCGCCGAAAAACCGATCTGAAGAGCGGCAGGGACTAATCGAATCAAACGGGAACGCGACCCGCACTGGCGCGCTTCGGCTGCGAGGAATCCTGAAAGAAAAAAAATCCGCGCAGTACCCACACCATCCCGCTGGAAATCCAATTCGCCTCGGACGATTATTAGGGACGGCGGGGCGTTGTAAATCGCATTAGAGTATGGCCGGGGATACGGGGAGGAACTCACCATGATCGGCGGCAGCATTTGCGGGCGGCGCCTCTCTCCCGTCCGGGGATCGCTGGCGGGCGAAACTTCGGCAGGAGGGAGAGGGAGGGGGGCGATAAACTTGGCGAGGTGGGGAAACGAACGGGAGAGGGAGGAGATAAAAAAAAGGGGGATAAGATATGGCAGTGCGAATCGGGGGCGACGGCGGGAGAAATTACGGGTGCAGCCGGCGGGGCTGGTGGCGGGGGTAGGACGGTCATTTCCCCGTGGCCCGTGCCGCTAGGTACACCAATCCAACCGTGGACGCTCCTACAGAGGTGAACCGTTCCTTGTTATAAAAAAAAAAGGCGAACCGTTCCTGGGCGGTTTCTCGGGCTCCCGACTATGCCGACGATGGCGTTGTAGCCATAGTTTCCATCGGCGAACTTTGAGGACGGCGATCCCTACGATCCCGTCTCTCCTTCTTCTCCGCCTGCTCTCTCCGGTGTCTACGTGCAGTCATGCGTGGTTGACCCTAAGATGGCGGCGGAGGAGGCGTTTCATGGAGTTCCTGTTCCTGGTGGTGCTTCGGCGTCAAGAGGAGATTTGCTGATCCGCAGTTTGGATCAGGCTAGCAAGGGTAAAGCGACTGCTACGATGGATCTTGCATCATCTTCTGTAGGGGACAGTGCGGCAGCGATGTTCGATCGTCTCAACCTCACAACTCAGGAATCTACGGCATTTGTTCTCGAGGAGGATGATGAAGATTACCCTGGCTGTCCGATATGGGCAATTGTTGGAAAGGTTATTGCTCTTAACATTCTTCATATTTCAACGATCAAAGCTGCTCTTAGACCTGTGTGGGGTAATCCTAAAGGCCCGGAGTTTCACTCATTGGGAGCAAATAGATTTCTGGCTGAATTTGGATGCAAGGCTGGTAAGGATCGTGTGAAAGAGGGATCACCATGGACTATTAGTAAGCACTGTATTTTGTTGATGGATTTTGATCCTTCTCTTAAACCCGGTGATGTCTGCTTTGATTCTCTCTCGATGTGGGTTCGTATCCTGAATCTCCCTTTTAATCTAATGAATGATGATCGTGGTAAAGCTCTGGCTTCCAAGTTGGGCAAAGTGGAGAAGATGGATGTCGATAACAAAGGGCGTGCATGGGGTGACTACCTGCGTGCAAGGATCTCTATTGATGTCAATCAACCATTGATGCGATGTGTGTCAGTTTTTTCTCAGAAAAGGAGAGTAACTGATGTTTATCAGGTGAGGTATGAACGTCTGCCATTATTTTGCTACTCGTGTGGCTGTGTGGGGCACTCTTCTGTTGTGTGCCCAACGCCAGGAGAGCGTGATACTGAGGGCCTCCTCCCGTATCATAGTTCCAGACTATGTGTCCAAGGTGACAAGAAGAAATATTCAGGTACTAATGTGGGTCACTCTTCCTTTGCTAATAAGTCTAAAACAGGATCAGATGCTAGTGTTCGTGCACCAAATAATGTGTCGTCTAAGGCGCATGCGAAGGAGGTTGTGGGCCAGGATTTTTCAACTCCGAAACAAAGAAAAGCAAGGGCCAATCGTGCAAATATCATTTCATCTTCGGACAAGAATAATCTGGTTGATGTATCGATAGCTGTTGTGGGGTCTGGGAAGCTGACTAATATCACTGGGCAGAAACGTAAGGTGTATTTGCCGAAGGCGCAGGTGCAACAAAATATTGATACTTCCCCGCTACCCATGGTTCTGGTAAGTAAAAAAGGGAACTCTAGCTGCATTTCAGTCTGACACATCAGCGGATGACCATATTTCAGGGATTGAGAAAAATAAGAAACACAACGACTTACAACAACAAACCGATCGGCGGATCAGGCAGAGGCTACGGTGCAGCCCTGCCAGACGCAATGAATCTTTTATGCTGGAACTGTCAAGGACTTGGGTCGGACTCGACAGTTGGTGAGCTTCGCTGGTTAGTGAGGTATTTTCGACCTTCCTTCCTCTTCCTTTCCGAAACGAAGATGAAGGATTCCAGGGTTCAAAATTTCATGTGGTCTCTCGGTTATTCGTTATTCTGGAAGTTTTGCTGTAAGCAGTGTTGGTCTTAGTGGTGGATTAGCTTTGTTTTGGCAAAAACCATAAATTGTTTCCCTAAAGGGTTTTAACTCACATTGCATTGATGTGATTATATCTTCGGAAGAGTGCATTCCCTGGCGGGCAACTTTTGTGTATGGAGAGCCTCGCCGTGAATTGCGTCATGACTTTTGGAAGTTGTTGTCTAGGCTATGCTCATAATGGAAGGGTCCGTGGATTTGTTGCGGAGATTTTAACAAGGTTCTTTGCGGTGATGAACATTTTGGGGTCACCGAACGATCAGATGCTCAAATGTCTTTGTTTCGTGATTGTTTGGATGAATGCAACTTGGTGGATCTTGGTTATGCTGGCCCGAAATTCACATGGAATAATAGGCAGATTGGAGATGATTTGGTGAGAGTCAGGCTAGACAGAGCTGTAGCAAATGGAGAATTTATGGATTTGTTTAATAATCACAGGGTGGGAAATATTATCACTACTACGTCAGATCATTTTGCTATTGTAGTCAAACTTTCTACATTGGCTGAGGAGATGAGGGCAACGCCGGTTCAACAACAGTTTCGGTTTGAAGCGGCTTGGCTTAGAGCACCAGATTATCGTGAAACGATGGAAAAAGTTTGGGTACAAGAGCAGGACAATCATATATCTATGCAATCCACATGTGATAATCTATGGCGTCTTGCCGTTTCACTTAAGAGATGGAGTCATGATTCTTTTGGTTCGGTTCGCAAAGGTATTCTCAGATTACAAAGTAAGCTGAAGGTGTTGCGGGGGTCAACACAGAATAATTCTGATGAGATACGTATGACCGAACAATCTCTGTGTGAACTTTTTGAGAGGGAAGAGATAATGGCACGTCAACGTTCAAGGATAGATTGGCTTCGGGAAGGTGATAGAAACACTGCGTTCTTTCATGCACGGGCTTCGGCGAGGAGACGCACTAACAGAATTACTAGCCTAGCCCGTGAGGATGGATCAATGTGTGATGATATGTCCCAAATCAAAGGTATGATTCACAGTTTTTATGCCAAATTGTTCAGTTCGGAACCATGTCCTTTGGTTGTTTCGGTCCTGGATGCTATCCCTCGTAAGGTCACTAATGAGATGAATGTCGAGCTATGCAAAGATCATACGGATGATGAGATAAAATCTGCTTTGTTTCAAATGGGTCCTACGAAAGCACCTGGACCAGATGGTTTCCCGGCTCTTTTTTACCAAACACATTGGGATTTTCTACAGAAGGAAATTTGTGGTGCTGTCCGAAGTTTTTTGAATGGAGGATCTATTCCGATTGGTTTTTGTGATTCAGTGATTGTGCTCATTCCCAAGGTTAATAATCCACAACATCTCAAGAATTTTCGACCAATCAGTTTGTGTAATGTTCTTTATAAACTCGCCTCAAAGGTACTCTCAAACCGACTTAAAGTTTTTCTGCCAGAGGTGATTTCTGAGAATCAAAGTGCTTTCATTCCTGGTCGTCTTATCACAGACAATGCTCTTATTGCTTTTGAAAGTTTACATACGATACGATCTCAGAGAGTGAAGAAGCCTTACTTTGCTCTCAAGATTGATATGATGAAGGCATATGACAGTGTGGAGTGGAATTTTCTTCGTGGATGTCTCTCTCGTTTGGGTTTTGCTGATTCCTGGATAAGCTCGGTGATGAGGTGTGTTACTTCTACTCGTTATGCTGTTCGGATTAATGGAGATCTCACAGAACCCGTGGTACCAACTCGGGGCATTCGTCAAGGTGATCCAATCAGCCCCTACCTCTTTCTTCTTTGTACCGAGGGACTGTCATGTTTGCTCAAACAACAGGAGGACCAAGGTGTACTACATGGCATTAAAAATGGTCGACTTGGTCCTGCTATTTCCCATTTACTGTTTGCAGATGACATCATTTTCTTTGCGAGAAGTGATAGGAGGAGTGTGGAAGCTTTGAAGAATACACTTTCTCTTTATTGTCAGGGTTCTGGACAAAAGATTAATTTAGAAAAATCATCTATTTTCTTTGGTAATGGCTGCCCGGAGGTGATCAAGGATGAGGTGAAACACATTCTTGGCGTTTTCAATGAATCATTACAAGAATCATGTCTTGGCATGCCTACCGAGGTGGGGAGATCAACTTCTCTGACCTTCAAATATTTGTATGATCGGATGTGGAAGCGTATCAACGGTATGTCTGATCGACCTTTGTCTAGAAAAGGTGTGGAAATTCTTTTAAAATCAGTGATTCGGGCGATTCCTACATACGTTATGAGTTGTTTCCATCTTCCTGTCGGTACTTGCGAGAAAATGAAGAGAATCATTGCTGATCAGTGGTGGGGCTTTACTCATGGTAAAAGGAAGATGCATTGGCGATCATGGGATTGGTTGACCTGCCCGAAATCTATGGGTGGTCTTGGGTTTAGGGATATGAATTTGTTTAATCAAGCTATGTTAGGAAAACAGTGTTGGCGGCTACTCACAGACCCAAATTCCCTATGTGCTCGTGTTCTTAAGGGCCGATATTTTCCAAATTCAGATTTTTGGGATGCTAAATGCCCACGGTCTGCTTCCTATACTTGGCGGAGTATTCTTCATGGCATGGAACTAGTTAAGAAAGGTGTCCGCTGGGGTGTGGGTAACGGTGCTACCATTAAGATCCAAGAGGATCATTGGATACCTGGTGTTAAACCTCAGTTTTTGCGGTTGTCAGCTCCTCTTTCGGTTGGCGAGAGGGTGAATTCATTATTCGCTGTTGATGGTTGTTCTTGGAACATTCCCCTTGTCCGATCAGTTTTTGAGGAAACAATTGCGGATCAAATCCTTCAAGTTCCCATCAGCCGATCTGGAGTTCCTGATTTTGTATCATGGCCGCACACCCGTTCTGCTACATATTCGGTTCGATCTGCTTATCATCTCGCCGGGATGACTAAGATGGTTGCATCCCGCAGTGTTTCGGGCCGGGGTATGACTTCTAATCTTCGTGGTGATGCTATTTCATGGAACAGATTATGGGCGATCAAGGCACCAGGAAAGATGTTGATAACTATTTGGAGGTTTGCTCATGATTGTTTGCCAACTGGAATGCAATTACAACGGCGGCATATTCCTGCTTCTAAGGTTTGTGTCCACTGTTCTGTTGATGAGCACGTAGAGCATGCATTGCTTTTTTGCCCTTATGCACAAGCTGTTTGGAATGATGTCAAACATTACTTCAATCTGCATCTTGGTCGGCAAGGTTCCACAAGCTGCAAAAGATGGATTTTTGATTTTTTGGCTCGTTGTGATGATCTTGCTGCGACAGTCCTTGCAGTCACGTGTTGGCATATTTGGGATGCTAGAAACAAACTCCGTGAAGGAAATATTACTCAGCATCCTTCTAGTCTTTCTCTGAAAATTAAAGCTTATGTTGATATGATTGTGGAGCATTTGTTCATTTCCTCAACCAACCATAGGCGTGAACCCTCTCCAACAACATCTTGGGTTCCGCCGCCGGCAGGTAGGGTGATGATAAACGTTGATGCTGCCCTTTTCTCACATGGCAGGAGCATGGGAGCAGGTGTGGTGATGCGAGATCATTCTGGTTCTTGCATTACTTGTTATGGCATTGGTGTTCCTAATGTGATACTTCCAGAGCTAGCAGAGGCCATTGCAATTCAGAGAGGTTTGTTATTTGCTTTGGGTGAAGGGTTTCAGGAGGTTATCCTTGGTTCAGATTGTTTGATGGTTATCCAGCGCATCAATTCACTAAGCCAGGATCGATCTTTGTGTGGTCCTGTGATTCAGGATATCAAGCAACTTAGAGGTTCCTTCATGAGTTGTTCTATATTTCATGTGCGTAAGGAACAAAATGTTGCTGCACATTTATTAGCTAGATCATGTAATCAGCTAGAATGTCGTGTTTGACGTGGTGTATCCCCGGAATGCATCCGGGAAACTATATGTATGGACATTATGCCATGATCTATAAAGTTTGTGTGTTATCAAAAAAAAACCGTGGACGCTCCAAGGAAAAATAAAGGGCAGCGAGCGAGCGGGTTTCCAAATTCATAGACATTTTGTGAATTATTTTATAATATGCGAACATTTTTTAAAAACCATCAACTTTTTTGAATCTGTGAACATTTTCTGATTTTCTGAACCTTTGTTTTAATGTCCAAACATTCTATGATTTCATGAACATTTTTTTTTCAGAACTAATAAATTGAAATTTTGAAAAATCATGAATTAATTTAAAGAAGAATATATATTGAAATAATAAAACATGGGCTGGTCCATTAACCCAGGTTTGTTGCTATATACAAAGAGAAATAATAGGGATAAAAAAGTTATGCCTACCACGGATCAAACCTCGATGTGCTGTGTGGAAGAAATGCACTCTAGCCACCAAACCGCACGCGTGCTCATGATTCTTTAAGTTCTCATAGCTTGATAACCGCACAGAACAACGATTTTGATAGAAAAAATCTGAATCGTTTTTTTTTTCATTTATGAATGACATAATGGGTAATTTGAGCCAAATTTGAGGGCAATTTTAATGACGTACCACAGAAGCAGTAGCTGTTTTATTATTAAAGAAAAATTACTATTAATTATTATTGCCCGATTGAATGCGCGATTCGTGAGGAATTTGATTTGATTTGGTTTGGTTTTGATAATGGGATCCCGATTTCTCTTTGTCTATATCTATCTTTCGCTGGAGCGTTCTTGGGAAGATTCCTCCTATTTTTTTAATCTTTTTTTAGGAAAGGATGGCAGACGATTTGTCGCATCCTTGCGTTAATTAATTACTAGCAAAATGGTCCGTGCGTTGTCACGAAAAAAAACATAATCTTCAATGATGGTGACCACATTACATATCATCGCTTGATTTTAAAATTTTATGCACAAATGCAAGAAAATGTTTCTTCTATTAAATTTATTCACAAGTTGAAGCAATCTTTACATTTTCAAAAAATATATATCATGGTTGTCAAAAATCTTGGTAACTCAAAGATTTATTCTGAATTTCAATAAATTTTTTTAGAAAACATACAATAATAATTCGATCCATCCAACAGTTAATTCTTCAAAATTCACACAGTTATATTGTCACAAAGATTTAGAAGCATTAATGTTTAACTACATACATTAGATCTTTCGTGAACAATTTTACAAATATGGGAACAATTTTTAAATCGAGAACATTTTTTACAATTTACAAACATTTACTAAAAATCATGAATATTTTTTATATTTCGAACGGGTTTAAATATTTACTTTTGAATTGCGACCAATTCAAGAAAAGGCGAACATAATTTTTTATGTTGGAGGATTTTATTTTAAATTCACAAACATTTTTTAAAACGCATGAAGTTTTTCTAAATAAACAAACATTTTTATAAGTCAGTAATATATTTATTAAATTCATGGACATTGTTATAAATCAGTAATATATTTATTAAATTCATGGAAATTATGTTTTCGTCAGCATTTTATTTCGAAATTCCTATTTTTTAATATGCAAAAGTTTATGTAATTTTAAATTATTTAAATTAGAAATAAATAAAAATGGAATGGAATTTTTTTTAAAAAAAAACTATCAAAACGGGCAATAGGTATTTTTAAATTTTTAGGACATTTCTTAAATGCATTAAGATATTTTCAATTAGAAAGCATTTTGTTAAATGCCTTTAATAATTTTGAATACATGGAATTGTATTTGAAATCATGGACTTTTCTTATTGTACAAATATGTTTCTAAAATTGCAACATTTTATTGTATATGCGAGCATTTTATACAAAACTCCGGACAGTTTTTGAAGTCACAAACATTTTATTTTCTAAATATGTTGATTTATAATTTTCAGTTTATTAAAATTTTAAAGATTATTTAAAGTTCTAAATTATTTAAAATAAAAAAATAAAACGGAACTGAAAATAAATAAAGAAACTGAACTAAAAGCAGGCGCCTGTGCATGAGCCGGCCCATACGGTGTGCTGGATATTCTCCCAGCGTGCAGAGAGTAATATAGGAGGTTTTTACATGGGCCGGCCCACTCCAAGATTTTTTGCTTTGTGAAACGTTTTCTATTACTTACGGTGGCATGGTGGGTAATTTATGCAAACTTTAGGGGTAATTTCCATGACAGACGACCAAGAAAACCTATTTGCTTTATTATTACTAGGAAAAATGCCCGTGCGTTGCAACGGGAGAACAAACATCACATCCTAATCCAAAATCGTATGGCTCAAGACCAACCTCATTCACATGTCTACGCCTCTATTTCAACACCGCACCATCCGTGTCTTCACCGCTTATCCTCCTTCCCATCACGTTGACATTGTTGTGGTGTTTAATTGGTCCCAACATCTTCAAACATGGTCAATCCCAAGCCAATGAGCTCGGCCGCTGCACGACACACATGTCATTAAATCGCGCCGTCACAAAAGAACATTTAAAACTACTAAAAAGTAATCCCATCGAGCAGGTTGTGAGGGCTTCCTACGCGGGCAACTTCCTACCACAGCATATGTGCTTCACTATAGAGGAAATGTCGGTTGCCATAAATCAGAATTTGATGAGTCTACGAATTCAACCACCAAAACATTGAAAACATTAGAACCATGAAAAAAAAATCATAAAAAGGTTCTATGTTATAACACTGTACATGCCTTCATGACTAACATATATTCTTGTCGTTGAAAATACGCCTTCATGTGTCTAAGTTACTGTACATGCAAATATTTATATACTGGAATGTCCCACAATATCAAAAGTTAGTACAACTGACGATATTAAGTGTCCTAACATTTTTTTGGTGGTCCTGTTCAACCAACATAGCAGTGATAGATGGGCTAAATAAAAAAGACTGAATATACCCGTTGGCTGCTGCTGTAGTTGTCTCTCGTGTGGCCGTATGCAGTGGTTTAATGTGCCTATGACATACATTTTCTACGCCATCCAAGGGAGCCGAAGCTACTTTCTGCCGCCGATCCGAAAGCCACTGTCTTCTCAACCTCTTCAACTGAATCCATCGCAGAATGGTTGATTTGGTCGCAGGCTTCAGCTTGCAGTGTGGTACGGCTGTGTACATTGTGAGGCGGATGACTGCATACGTTTGGCATGGAAGTAACTCAGAGGCTACATATGGAAAAAGAGGGTACCTGACGTTGAATTGGATGGAGGGGTTGCATCAGGTCGGAGGAGAGTAGCGGAGGCGCGTCCTCGGGTCGGATCCCCTTGTGGCCCGGCGCCAGCTTCCAGCGAGTCACTGTTCCAAAATGTGATTGTGTTCGAGTAGACGTATAGGTGCCTGAATATTATCTTTTATGATTCTGAATTTCACAGGACAGGGCTAATGACATACAAACAATGTGCCTTCATTGTTGAAGAGAATGGTAATTGGATTCTCATTCTAAAGAACCATCTTCAGGTGCATTTTCTTCATAATCTGCTGCATGCGCCTATATTGATAAGTATGACCATCAGCTGCATTCACCTCAACGTAACTGAGAAGAGAAATGTTTTTTATGATGGAGAAGATAAATAATGATTGATAGAAACCTACCAAACCATGAATTTCTAATTTATGGGAGTATACATTACAGTAAAAAAAAATCATAATTTAATCAAAAAATAACTTCATCCAAGATTATGTCGCAATGGATTGCTCTAAGTTCACCAACAAATTTTGGATTTCGGTTATGCCGGAAGTCAACCACAAGACTGGCATCAATTTATGCCAACAATGAATATACAACACTGATAGATTACTCTTAAAAAATAATTTAGTGCTAGGTGCATATGTAATTTATACCTAGAAAGCTATGAAAGCTATAGGAACATAGGACACAACAAATGCTGAACAAAATGAAGAGCGATGAAATTCTAACAATTTGCAAGCATCTGGAATAGGTGCCTCGTCAACATGAACTTAGTAATTCTACAATTGCAAAAGGCAGAATAGTTTGTTGCAGACAGAGTAGTAAAATGAACTTGGATTGTTCATGTAATGCTACTGTACATTCAAATCGACACAATCACCAAACAATGGTTCAACAAGAATTATTTATTTAATGGCTGTTGTACAATTAACTTGGTTGCGCGGAGAATTACATAGTAGAGACTATATATATGCTGAACAAACCATGAGCACCAAGATGGTATGTCTTATTGAAAATTCGCACTACGGAGTTCAGTGTGGATCTTATGTTATATGGCATTGTTGGTCATCAGTGCTCATCGGGGTCTATACTTATCAAGTCAACGCACAGGAGGGAAAAAATCAAATGCATAGCCATGCATACGCACCATATTTCTAGATCAGATGAGAATTTGACAAAGAAAAAAGCATGCTTGTTACACCAATTATTGTTGCCACAGCCAGGGCATCAGGGAACCCACCCACCTTTGACTCCCGCATGGCAAAGTGGGAATTTTTCCTTTTCTTTAACTAATCTCATCTGAAAACTTCCATGGTTCCATGCACCTCCGCATCTCCCTCCTTGAGGCCTTCTCACAAATCGAAAGGAAACAACAAGCAGAACAGACGGCTGCCAGAGGAAATATAGTATCATATGAATAGATATGTCCAGGTGGAGCCTCACATAGAGCTTGACAGCGGTAGGGAATTGGAGCCCTGAAGGCGGCCTTGGGACGACAATCTGCTCGACGAGGACAACCCCGTCCGTCCGCACGGCCCAACTCCGCCATGCCTCACCGTCACAGCCTCCCGCAAGGCGGTCGCACCACTCGCTCCATCGATTGTGAATTTGGCTGGCCGGCTGCAAAAACCAGTCCGTCGCTCGCCGCGCCTAAATTGCCTCAGTCGCCGCACGTCCACGCTTAAATTGCTGCAGTCACCGCATGTCTTAGTTGGCTCCGTGACTTCGATGTCATCGGCCTCGGCATGACTCGTACCCGGACGAATCGCCCCGTAGGATTGGTGATGGGGTTATAGCCCCAGGGTAGGGTCATAGGCCTGCCATATAGGTCCTACCCAAGGACTACCCTTCACAGAGGACAAGAGCCTTAGACGGTTCCGACTGAACTAAGGACTCCCCCACCATCCAGTCGGCAACGAGCACTCGGAGCGTATTTAACGTACCGACTGGAATCCACTCTGTACATCGTAACCTCCCAGGAGGGCAACGGTCATACGTTTACATACACCATTATTAACATTTAAGGCTTACGTTACCTGTAACATAGGCATTTACTCGCCTCTATTCCACCCCTGTCCACCGGGTCATTATGAAGGGCAACACACTCTATATAAGCCGCCCTTCCCCACTGGTGCAGGGGCTGGCACTTATTGTAATCCTATATTCCACTCGACACTAAGCTCCCAAGAGCACTGAAACGTAGGGATTTTACCTCCACCGTAGAGGGGCCTGAACTCATACATCCTCGCCGTAGCTAAGGCTCTTCCCATCCTTTCGTACCCTACACTTCTACTGTCAGACTTATACCCACGACAGTTGGCGCCCACCTTGGGCAGGCGTCTAAGCGACTTCCGGCGAGTTTGCGATTTCATCTTTTCATCATGTCGTCCGGCCGAGATCTGTGCATGGGTCATGAGATCCTCTTCGGCGCACTCTCCTTCGTCGTCGACGATTCGGCATGGCTTCGGGATGCGCCCCTCGACGTCGAGGCGCTCCCTAGTCGCGGGGCTACACACTTCCGTGCCGGTTCCCGTGGCATCCTTCTTCTCCAGCCATCAGCCCCGGTGTCGATCCTCGCCCCCGTCACGCGCCGCAACAAGCGATCCCGTCGCCCCCGGCTCCAGCGTTGGGTGCGACACGCCCAGGCGCGACAGAGCGCGTCCTCTCAAGTGGCAGTGCTCCAATCGGTTGTGGTCGCGCCGCCATCCCAGTGCTTGGACTCAGTTCCGACTGAGCTACCTTCCGAGTACCTGGGTCGCGGGCCTGCAGCCGAAGTTCTCATGGCCGATTCCCATGAAAGTCCCCTCCGGACTGGTCGGAACGAGCATGAGGTCGGAGAATCATCCGGCGCTCGTCGTCAACACCGTCTTTCTGCCAGTCGACGCACTCGCCAGAGCGACGTCGAGGTGTTCCGCACACCCATCCTCAACCTGGCTACGACTGCCAGGATAGCCGATTCTCTCCAGCCGACTGATTCAGAGGCTGGCAGAGGGATCGAGCAGATCCGTGCCCTGTTGCATACGGCGCATCAGCAAAATTCCGCGGTCTCCCAGTCGCACAACAGGATCCACAACAGTTCCGTTCACGCGAACGCGCATCAGTCGGTTTTCAGCCCCGACTCTCATGAGCGACGCAGAGGGGGCAACCGTTCCAGAAATCCCGAAGATCGTCGCCGTTCACGCACCCCTCCGCGGGGTGGGCCTTACGGACCTCGGCATCACGATGACCGTTGTTCAGTCGGCGACGCGCATGATCCAAGGCCCGACGCAAGAGGGTACATCGCCCAGAAGAAGGTCGACATGAGTCGAGCCCACTGTGATGGTCACGATAGAGACCGTCCGAGTGGAAGTAGGACCGTCGTCTCTGGCCTCGAGTGCTTCAGTCGGGCTATCCGTTCAGCTGACATCCCTCCCAACTTCCGATTGGCGACGGGAATCAGCAAGTTCACAGGAGAGTCCAAGCCAGAAACGTGGTTGGACGACTATAGAGTGGCGGTCCAAATCGGTGGCGGAGATGACCAGGTCGCCATGAAACATCTCCCCCTGATGCTCGACGGCTCGGCGCGAGCTTGGCTGAACCAGTTGGCTCCGTCAAGTATCTACAGCTGGGCAGATCTGTCCCGAGTCTTCATCAGGACCTTCGAGGGCACGTGCAAACGCCCTGCTGGTCTCGTGGAGCTCCAGCACTACGTCCAGAAGCAGAACAAGCCCTTGCGCGATTTCATCCAGCGCTGGACGACCCTCTACCACACGGTAGAGAACGTCACGGAGCATCAAGCAGTCTGCGCCTTCAAGGCAGGCGTGCGGTACAGAGATCTGTACCTGAAGTTCGGTCGGACATGCGACATCTCCATGAGCAAGATGATGGAGATAGCCGCACGCTATGCAAACGGCGAAGAGGAGGACCGCATACGTAGCGGCAAGCATAAGACAGTCGCCGATGGAGATGGAAACAACAGTCGGAAGAAGAAGCAGAAGGCTCAACCCACTCCGCAGGCAGAGGCAGCTGTTGTTACAAACGCCAAGTTCAAAGGCAAGGGGAAAGCTCAGTACACCCCCAAGAAGAAACAGTTCGGGAATTCCATCCTGGATCAGCCATGTCCAATCCACACGAAGATGGACGAAGAAGGCAACGCCATATTCCCGAAGCATACCACTCGGCAGTGTCGCCTCCTGATCCAAGGGTTCGGTGAAGGTCAGCCGAGTGAAAAGGACACCGAGCAGGATGATGAGGACAAGGGGGATCCGTTCCCCCAAGTCCATGCAACGCTGATGATTTTTGCTGTTGTGGAAAGCAAAAGTCGAGTGAAGCTGGTGAACAGAGAGGTGAACATGGCAACCCCAGCCACCCCCACGTTCCTCAGGTGGTCATAGACTGCGATCACCTTTGATCAGTCGGACCATCCAGCACACGTACCCACCCCAGGGAGGCAAGCTCTAGTCGTCGACCTGGTGGTGGAAGGAGTCCGACTGCGCAAAGTCCTCATGGACGGCGGCAGCGGTTTGAATATCATGTATGCCGACATTCTCAAGGGAATGGGCAGTCCGATGTCCAAACTTAGCGAGAGCAGTATGCAGTTCCACGGAGTCGTCCCAGGACGAAAGGCCAAGTCACTTGGCCAGATCGCGTTGGATGTCGTCTTCGGCTCTAACAAGAACTTCCGCAAGGAGAAGCTGACATTCGAGGTGGTGGACTTCCAGAGTGCATACCACGCGATTCTGGGCCGTCCGGCGTATGCGCGTTTCATGGCCCGTCCATGTTACGTGTATTTGAAGCTGAAGATGCCAGGTCCCAAAGGTGTGATCACGGTCACAGGCAATCGATAGTGAGCCAAAGAGTGTTTGCAGCAGGGGTCGAGGATTGCCGATCAGCAGATGGCTATTCTCGAGCTGGATGAGTACAAGAAGACCGCCGACCCCGCTGACCTGATGCGTTCGAAGAAGCCAGCTTCCGAGTCCGCATTCCAGTCGGCGGGAGACACGAAGAAAGTCAGCATCCACCCGGCGGACGACGCCGCTGCCGACAAACATCTCGACCACCCTTGATCCAAAATAGAAAGCCGAGCTCATCCAATTCCTCCGTGAGAACTGGGACATTTTTGCATGGAAGCCCGCTGACATGCTAGGTGTACCCAGGGAGTTGGTTGAGCACCGACTGCATGTGGATCCTGCTGCTCGGCCCGTCCGAGAACGCCTACGTCGGTCCGCCGCGCACAAGAGGAAGGCAATCGGAGAGGAGGTGGCTAAACTTTTGGCAGCCAACTTCATTCGCGAGGTTCACCACTCCGAGTGGCTCGCTAATGTTGTCATGGTGCCCAAGAAGGACAAGTCTCTCTGTATGTGCATCGATTTCAAGCATCTCAATAAGGTCTGTCCGAAAGATCACTTCCCGCTCCCCCGCATTGATCAAATTGTTGATTCGACTGTGGGTTGCGAGCGTTTATCCTTCCTTGATGCCTATTCGGGCTATCATCAGATCCGTCTGTATGGTCCGGATGAATTAAAAACAGCCTTCATCACCCCATTCGGGTGTTTCTGTTACATCACTATGCTATTCGGGTTGAAGAATGCAGGAGCAAATTTTATGCGCATGAACCAAAAATGCCTCCTAGACCAGATCGGTCGGAATGTGGAGGCATATATGGACGATATCGTGGTCAAGTCACGCAAAGGTTCCGACCTGCTGACTGACCTGGCAGAAACATTCGCCAACCTACGTAGGTACGACATCAAGCTCAACCCAGCCAAGTGTTCATTTGGTGTTCCCAGCGGGAAGTTACTCGGTTTCTTCGTTTCTGAACGAGGGATCGATGTCAACCCCGAAAAGATCGGGACCATCGTCTGAATGGAGCGGCCAGTAAGAATACATGATGTTCAAAGGCTCACAGGTTGCCTAGCGGCTTTGAGCAGGTTTATCGCTCGACTCGGCGAGAAGGTGTTACCTCTGTACCGACTCATGAAGAAATCAGATACTTTCGAGTGGACAGACGAAGCCCAAATTGCATTCGATGACCTCAAAGCCCTGCTTTCCACCCAGCCGGTTCTTACTGCCCCGCTCAGTAAAGAACCCCTTCTTCTGTACATTGCGGCTACAAATCAAGTCGTCAGCACCGTTCTGACAGTCGAACGCGGAGAAGAAGGCAAAGCGTACAAGGTTCAGCGGCCAGTATATTATGTCTGCGAAGTCCTGACTCCTTCAAAGCAGAGGAATACCCATTATCAGAAGCTTATTTATAGGATCTACATGACTGCAAAGAAGGTGGCTCATTACTTCCAAGACCACTCGGTGTCTGTCATATCTGATGCTCCGTTGTCGGAAATTCTCCACAATCGGGATGCATCGGGCCGAGTGGCAAAGTGGGCAATGGAGATACTATACTACGACATCAAGTTCGAAGCCAAGAAAGCTATAAAGTCTCAAGCTCTGGCTGACTTCATAGCAGAATGGGTAGAACAATAGCAACCGACTCACATCTACTCGGCTCATTGGACCATGTTCTTCGATGGGTCCAAGATGTTGAATGGCTCCGGCGCCGGCGTAGTGATCATATCGCCAAAAGGTGATAAACTCAAGTATGTGTTGCAGATACATTTTGATTCTTCCAACAATGAGGCAGAGTACGAAGCTCTCCTTTACGGATTGCGCATGGCCATCACACTCGGCGTCCGTCGCCTGATGGTCTATGGCGACTCAGATCTGGTGGTTAATCAATTGATGAAGGAATGGGACGTAAGGAACCCCACCATGACTGCATACTGCAACGCAGTAAGGAAGCTCGAGAAGAAGTTTGAAGGCCTGGAACTTCACCATGTTCCCCGACTGAAAAACCAAGCAGCTGATGAATTGGCAAAACTTGGATCCACTCGGAGACCAGTCCCGACTGATGTGTGCCTCGAGCACCTACATCTCCCCTCGGTGAAAGAAGATCCTTTCACAGAGGAACCAGTACAACCGAAGAGTTCAACAGATCCGACTGAAGTCGAGGTCCCCGCTGTGGTTGATTTGATCATGGAGATTCTTGCTGTCGTCCCCGAATGGACTGTGCCGTTCATTGCGTACATCCTGAGGCAAGAGTTACCAGAAGACGAAGTCCAAGCTAGGCAGATCGTCCGCATGTCGAAGTCCTTTACCGTCATTGATGGTCAGTTGTACAAGGAAAGTGTTTCGGGCATCCTTCAGCGGTGTATCTCCCCTGAGGAGGGACAGTTAATCTTGGAAGAAATTCCCTCGGGAACCTGCGGTCATCATGCCTCCTCAAGGGCAATCGTCGCCAAAGCATTCAGAGCTGGTTTCTTCTGGTTGCAGACGAATGAAATGGCGAAAGATATGGTCGACCGTTGCGAAGGCTGCCAGTTCTATTCCAACAAGTCCCACAAGCCAACGTCTGCGCTGAAGACAATTCCTCTTGTTTGGCCATTCGTCGTGTGGGGATTAGATACAGTCGGACCATTCAGAACAGGCCAAGGAGGATTCACTCATCTGCTGGTAGCAGTCGACAAGTTACCAAGTGGATTGAAGCCAAGCCCATCAAGAAGCTCGATGCCCTTACGGCCAACAAATTTATCAGAGACATCATCGCGAGATTCGGGGTTCCGCACAGCATAGTCACTGACAATGGCACAAACTTTGACTCGGACAGATTCAAAGGTTTTTGCACAGGCCAAGGTATCCGAGTGGATTTTGCATCCGTGGCACACCGCCAAACAAACGGGCAAGCAGAGCGGGCGAATGGACCTATTCTTCAAGGGTTGAAGCCTCGACTCCTGCGAGAAGTTGGACATGCCACCGACGCATGGGTCACCGAGTTGCCTTCGGTGCTGTGGGGCCTCCGCACAACTCCTAATAGATCTACAGGGCGATCCCCGTTCTTCCTCGTTTATGGAGCAGAGGCAGTCCTTCCGAGTGACTTGCTTCACAACTCTCCGCGAGTCGAACTCTTCTCCGAAGCCGAAGCAGAGCAAGCCAGGCAAGACGGAGTAGATCTTCTAGAAGAAGAGCGCGAGATGGCACTGACTCGCTCAACAATTTATCAACAAGATCTGCGGCGATTTCACGCGCGGCACGTCAGGAGTCGCACATTCCAAGCAGGAGACCTGGTGCTCCGAGTGGATCAGCAGAGACCACACAAGTTGGCTCCCGCCTGGGAAGGACCCTTCATCATCTCTAAGGTGCTGAACAACGGAGCATATCGACTCTACAACCTCGACAGGGAAACGGACGAGCCGCGAGCATGGAATGGAGATCTCCTGAAGCGCTTCTACACATAACCGCCGACGGGAACAATGTAAAGAACAAGTATCTTTGAAGTAATACAAAGCAGATTGATTTCTTGCCAATTCAAAATTCTTCCGCGTTTGCAGACTCCGGTCTAAAAAATTCGCTCCGAGTGCGCACTAAAAGTCGCACTCGGGGACTTAGCTGCGACCCAGAGTCACCTAAGTACAAACTCGCTCCGATTGCGCACTAAAAGTCGCACTCGGGGACTTAGCTGCGACCCAGAGTCGCCTAAGTACAAACTTGCTCCGAGTGCACACTAAAAGTCGCACTCGGGGACTTAGCTACGACCCAGAGTCGCCTAAGTAAAAAACTCGCTCCGAGTGCGCACTAAAAGTCGCACTCGGGGACTTAGCTACGACCCAGAGTTGCCTAAGTACAAACTTGCTCCGAGTGCGCATTAAAAGTCGCACTCGGGGACTTAGCTGCGACCCAGAGTCGCCTAAGTAAAAAACTCGCTCTGAGTGCGCACTAAAAGTCGCACTCGGGGACTTAGCTGTGACCCAGAGTCACCTAAGTACAAAATCGCTCCGAGTGCGCACTAAAAGTCGCACTCGGGGACTTAGCTGCGACCCAGAGTCGCCTAAGTAAAAAACTCGCTCTGAGTGCGCACTAAAAGTCGCACTCGGGGACTTAGCTGTGACCCAGAGTCACCTAAGTACAAAATCGCTCCGAGTGCGCACTAAAAGTCGCACTCGGGGACTTAGCTGCGACCCAGAGTCGCCTAAGTAAAAAACTCGCTCCGAGTGCGCACTAAAAGTTGCACTCGGGGACTTAGCTGCGATCCAGAGTCGCCTAAGTACAAACTTGCTCTGAGTGCGGACTAAAATTCGCACTCGGGGACTTAGCTGCGACCCAGAGTCACCTAAGTAAAAAACTCGCTCCGAGTGCGCACTAAGATTCGCACTCGGGGACTTAGCTGCGACCCAGAGTCGCCTAAGTACAAACTCGCTCCGAGTGTGCGCTAAAAGACACGCTCGGGGACTTAGCTGTGACTCAGAGTCACTCGAGATACACTCGAAGGCTTAGCAGACCCTCATTGAGGCTCATGTGGATGTTAAGACAACTGACAACTACATGAGTAACAAGCTCTGAGTGCACACTAAAAGTCGCACTCGGGGACTTAGCTGCGACCCAGAGTCGCCTAAGTAAAAAACTCGCTCCGAGTGCGCACTAAAAGTCGCACTCGGGACTTAGCTGCGACCCAGAGTCGCCTAAGTACAAACTCGCTCCGAGTGTGCGCTAAAAGACACGCTCGGGGACTTAGCTGTGACTCAGAGTCACTCGAGATACACTCGAAGGCTTAGCAGACCCTCATTGAGGCTCATGTGGATTTTAAGACAACTGACAACTACATGAGTAACAACTCACTCCGAGTGTACACGAAAAGTCACACTCGGGGACTTAGCTGTGACTCAGAGTCGTCTAAGTAAAAAGCTTCCTCCGAGCGTGTACTCGAGATACACTCGAAGGTTTAGCAGACCCTCATTGAGGCTCATGTGGATGTGTAGACAACTGACAACTACATGAGTAACAACTCGCTCCGAGTGCGCGCTTACAGTCACACTCGGGGACTTAGCCGCGACCCAAAGTCGCCTAAGTAACAACTCGCTCCGAGTGCGCACTAACAGTCGCACTCGGAGACTTAGCCGTGACCTAGAGTCGCCTAAGTAAAAGCTCGCTCTGAGCGCGCACTCGGAGACTTGGCAGAACCTCATTGAGGCTCATGTGGATGTGAAGACAACTGACAACTACATGCTCCGCATGTTTGCCATTGGCTTCACCAAGAAACGACACACAAAAACCACGAGCGAAAATCGTGTCAAAAAAAACTTAGCGAAAGAAGAGCAAAATATCCGATTCGAATTCAAAGTTGGATCGACGATCAGTCGGCCCGGTGTGAATCAAGCTTATCCACACCGAACCACGAATGTGACGGCCAACAACAGTGGCCAAAGTTTAATACAGATACCACTCGGCATACCGAGGTAAATGTGCATTCACCATGAAGTTTTTTCAAGCGTCACCGGGACTGGCAGGCTCCACAAAGGTGTCAAGGTCGATTCCATCTGCAATGCGAGTGGCTGTGTCGAGGAAGGTCTCCATGAAATCTTCGAATCGAAGCTTTTTGGTGTTGGCGACCTGCAACGTCTTCAGTTTTTCTTCGCGAGCTTCCTTGCAGTGCACTCGGACCAGAGATAGCGCCACGTCCGCACCACAACGAGCGGCAGACTTCTTCCATGCATGCACTCTGCTCGGGACGTCCTCCAGCCGAGTCATCAACCCATCTATTTCTTGTCGGGAATCGTCTTCAGGCCACAACTCCTTGTCGATCCGGCCGATGACTTCTCTCAGGCGGCCAATGAAAGGTCCCACCCTGCTAAGGCGAATATGCGCTCGGAGCAAGTCCCAGTTGGCTTTGTCGCCGAGTGGAACGTTCGGAACAACCGACCGTGCAATGTCGGCTGCTTCAGCCTCAACGTCCCGACAGAAGTCTGCAAAGAAAAGACAAGCAGAAAGTAAGCGCAGAGTGAACTCCAAAGTCAAGAAGCACTCGGCAACAACTTACCACCAAGCAGTGCAACCATCTTCCTTGCCCAGTCACTGACGTACTTCTCCTGCGCCATGCACCGAGTATTCATCACCTTCAGCTCGCTCATCCATTCGGATCTCTGACTCTTCAATTTTTCAACTTCGGCTACCAATGCCTTGTTGGTCTCCCGAGACTCCTCCAAAGACTTCTCTCGGTTAGCAAGAGCCTCCTTCACACCAGCCAGGTGTTGGAATTATGCCCTAGAGGCAATAATAAATGTATAGTTATTATTATAATTCCTGTATCAAGATAATAGTTTATTATCCATGCTATAATTGTATTGAATGAAGACTCATTTACATGTGTGGATACATAGACAAAACACCGTCCCTAGCATGCCTCTAGTTGGCTAGCCAGTTGATCAATGATAGTCAGTGTCTTCTGATTATGAACAAGATGTTGTTGCTTGATAACTGGATCACGTCATTGGGAGAATCACGTGATGGACTAGACCCAAACTAATAGACGTAGCATGTTGATCGTGTCATTTTGTTGCTACTGTTTTCTGCGTGTCAAGTATTTATTCCTATGACCATGAGATCATATAACTCACTGACACCGGAGGAATGCTTTGTGTGTATCAAACGTCGCAACGTAACTGGGTGACTATAAAGATGCTCTACAGGTATCTCCGAAGGTGTTAGTTGAGTTATTATGGATCAAGACTGGGATTTGTCACTCCGTGTGACGGAGAGGTATCTCGGGGCCCACTCGGTAATACAACATCACACACAAGCCTTGCAAGCAATGTAACTTAGTGTAAGTTGGGGGATCTTGTATTACGGAACGAGTAAAGAGACTTGCCGGTAAAACGAGATTGAAATAGGTATGCGGATACTGACGATCGAATCTCGGGCAAGTAACATACCGAAGGACAAAGGGAATGACATACGGGATTATACGAATCCTTGGCACTGAGGTCCAAACGATAAGATCTTCGTAGAATATGTAGGATCCAATATGAGCATCCAGGTCCCGCTATTGGATATTGACCGAGAAGTCTCTCGGGTCATGTCTACATAGTTCTTGAACCCGCAGGGTCTGCACACTTAAGGTTCGACGTTGTTTTATGCGTATTTGAGTTATATGGTTGGTTACCGAATGTTGTTCGGAGTCCCGGATGAGATCACGGACGTCACGAGGGTTTCCGGAATGGTCCGGAAACGAAGATTGATATATAGGATGACCTCATTTGATTACCGGAAGGTTTTCGGAGTTACCAGGAATGTACCGGGAATGACGAATGGGTTCCGGGAGTTCACCGGGGGGGCAACCCACCCCGGGGAAGCCCATAGGCATTGGGGGAGCCACACCAGCCCTTAGTGGGCTGGTGGGACAGCCCACAAGTGCCCAATGCGCCAAGAGAAGAAAAATCAAGAGGAAAGAAAAAAAAGGAAGGAGGTGGGAAGGGAGGGGGACTCCTCCCACCAAACCAAGTCCAACTCGGTTTGGGGGGGGGGGAGTCCTCCCCCCCTTTTGGCTCGGCCGACTCCTTGGGGGTCCTTGGACCCCAAGGCAAGGCCCCCCTCCCTCCTCCTATATATATGGAGCAATTAGGGCTGATTTGAGACGACTTTCTCACGGCTGCCCGACCACATACCTCCACGGTTTTTCCTCTAGATCGCGTTTCTGCGGAGCTCGGGCGGAGCCCTGCTGAGACAAGGTCATCACCAACCTCCGGAGCGCCGTCACGCTGCCGGAGAACTATTCTACCTCTCCGTCTCTCTTGCTGGATCAAGAAGGCCGATATCATCGTCGAGCTGTACGTGTGCTGAACGCGGAGGTGCCGTCCGTTCGGTACTAGATCGTGGGACTGATCGCGGGATTGTTCGCGGGGCGGATCGAGGGACGTGAGGACGTTCCACTACATCAACCGCGTTCTCTAAACGCTTCTGCTGTACGATCTACAAGGGTACGTAGATCACTCATCCCCTCTCATAGATGGACATCACCATGATAGGTCTTCGTGCGCGTAGGAAATTTTTTGTTTCCCATGCGACGTTCCCCAACAGTGGCATCATGAGCTAGGTTCATGCGTAGATGTCTTCTCGAGTAGAACACAAAAGTTTTTGTGGGCGGTGATGTGCGTTTTGCTGCCCTCCTTAGTCTTTTCTTGATTCCGCGGTATTGTTGGATTGAAGCGGCTTGGACCGACATTACTCGTACGCTTACGAGAGACTGGTTTCATCGTTACGAGTAACCCCCTTTGCTCAAAGATGACTGGCAAGTGACGGTTTCTCCAACTTTAGTTGAATCGGATTTGACCGAGGAGGTCCTTGGATGAGGTTAAATAGCAACTCATATATCTACGTTGTGGTGTTTGCGTAAGTAAGATGCGATCCTACTAGATACCCTTGGTCACCACGTAAAACATGCAACAACAAAATTAGAGGACGTCTAACTTGTTTTTGCAGGGTATGATTGTGATGTGATATGGCCAATGATGTGATGTGATATATTGGATGTATGAGATGATCATGTTGTAATAGAAATATCGACTTGCACGTCGATGGTACGGCAACCGGCAGGAGCCATAGGGTTGTCTTTATACTAACGTTTGTGCTTGCAGATGCGTTTACTATTTTGCTAGGATGTAGTTTTAGTAGTAATAGCATAAGTAGCACGACAACCCCGATGGCAACACGTTGATGGATGATCATGGTGTGGCGCCGGTGACAAGAAGATCGTGCCAGTGCTTTGGTGATGGAGATCAAGAAGCACGTGATGATGGCCATATCATGTCACTTATGAATTGCATGTGATGTTAATCCTTTTCTGCACCTTATTTTGCTTAGAACGACGGTAGCATTATGAGGTGATCTCTCACTAAAATTTCAAGACGAAATTGTGTTCTCCCCGACTGTGCACCGTTGCTACAGTTCGTCGTTTTGAGACACCACGTGATGATCGGGTGTGATAGACTCAACGTTCACATACAACGGGTGCAAAACAGTTGCGCACGCGGAACACTCGGGTTAAAGCTTGACGAGCCTAGCATGTGCAGACATGGCCTCGGAACACATGAGACCGAAAGGTCGATCATGAATCATATAGTTGATATGATTAGCATAGGGATGCTTACCACTGAAACTATACTCAACTCACGTGATGATCGGACTTGGGATAGTGTAAGTGGATCATGAACCACTCAAATGACTAGAGAGATGTATTTTTTGAGTGGGAGTTTAGCATATAATTTGATTAAGTTGAACTCTAATTATCTTGAACATAGTCTAAGTCCACTTTGAATATATTTGTGTTGTAGATCATGGCTCACGCGAGTGTCATCCTGAATTTTAATACGTCCCTAGAGAAAGCTAAGTTGAAAGATGATGGAAGCAACTTTGTAGACTGGGCCCGTAATCTTAAGCCGATCTTACAAGCTGGGAAGAAGGATTATGTCCTTAATGCTGCGCTAGGAGATGAACCACCCGCTACGGCTGATCAGGATGTTAAGAACGCTTGGTTAGCGCGTAAGGAGGACTACTCAATAGTTCAATGTGCAGTCTTGTATGGCTTAGAACCGGGACTTCAACGTTGCTTTGAGCGTCATGGAGCATTTGAGATGTTCCAGGAGTTGAAGTTTATCTTTCAGAAGAACGCCCGGATCGAGAGGTATGAGACCTCCGATAAATTCTATGCTTGCAAGATGGAGGAAAACTCGTCTGTCAGTGAACATGTGCTCAAAATGTCTGGGTACTCAAACCGTCTAGCTGAGCTGGGGATTGAACTCCCGCAAGAGGCTATCACTGACAGAATCCTTCAATCACTGCCGCCAAGCTATAAAGGCTTTGTGTTGAACTACAACATGCAAGAGATGAACAAGTCTCCCGGCGAGTTGTTTGCGATGCTGAAAGTCGCAGAGTCTGAACTCCGTAAAGAGCATCAAGTGTTGATGGTGAGCAAGACCACTAGTTTCAAGAGAAACGGCAAAGGCAAGAAGGGCAATTCGAAGAAGAGCGGCAAGCCTGTTGCCAATCCGCCGAAGAAACCCAAGGCTGGACCTAAGCCTGAAACAGAGTGCTTCTATTGCAAGGGTATGGGTCACTGGAAGCGCAATTGCCCCAAGTATCTGGCAGATAAGAAGGCGGGCAAAGAAAAATCAGGTATATTTGATATACATGTTATTGATGTGTACTTAACCGGCTCTCGTAGTAGTGCCTGGGTATTCGATACCGGTTCTGTTGCTCACATTTGCAACTCGAAACAGGAACTGCGGAATAGACGGAGGCTGGCGAAAGACGAAGTGACGATGCGCGTAGGAAATGGTTCCAAGGTTGATGCAATCGCCGTCGGCACAGTGTCACTTCAGCTACCATCGGGATTAGTGATGAACTTAAATCATTGTTATTTAGTGCCTGCGTTGAGCATGAACATTATATCTGGATCTTGTTTATTGCGAGACGGTTACTCTTTTAAGTCTGAGAATAATGGTTGTTCTATTTCTATGAATAACATCTTTTATGGTCATGCACCGAATGTGAGAGGATTGTTCATATTGAATCTTGATAGCGATACACATATACATAACATTGAGACCAAAAGAGTTAGAGTAAACAATGATAGCGCCATATTTTTGTGGCACTGCCGCTTGGGTCATATTGGTATAAAGCGCATGAAGAAACTCCATGCTGATGGACTTTTGGAGTCACTTGACTTTGATTCACTTGACACGTGCGAACCATGCCTCATGGGCAAGATGACTAAGACTCCGTTCTCCGGAACAATGGAGCGTGCAAGTGACTTGTTGGAAATCATACATACTGATGTGTGTGGTCCAATGAGCGTAGAGGCACGCGGCGGATATCGTTATTTTCTCACCTTCACTGACGATTTAAGTAGATATGGTTATGTCTACTTGATGAAGCACAAGTCTGAAACATTTGAAAAGTTCAAGCAATTTCAGAGTGAAGTGGAAAATCATCGTAACAAGAAGATCAAGTTCCTACGGTCTGATCGTGGGGGTGAATATCTGAGTTTCGAGTTTGGTGCTCACTTAAGACAATGTGGAATTGTTTCGCAGTTAACACCGCCTGGAACACCACAGCGTAATGGTGTGTCCGAACGTCGTAATCGTACTTTGTTGGAGATGGTGCGATCTATGATGTCTCTTACTGATTTGCCGTTATCATTTTGGGGTTATGCATTAGAAACAGCTGCATTCACTTTAAATAGGGCACCATCAAAATCCGTTGAGACGACACCATACGAACTGTGGTATGGCAAGAGGCCAAAGTTGTCGTTTCTTAAAGTTTGGGGATGTGATGCTTATGTCAAAAAGCTTCAGCCTGAAAAACTGGAACCCAAAGCGGAAAAGTGCGTCTTCATAGGTTACCCAAAAGAGACAGTTGGGTACACCTTCTATCTCAAATCCGAGGGCAAAGTGTTTGTTGCTAAAAACGGAGCTTTTCTCGAGAAGGAGTTTCTCTCGAGAGAATTGAGTGGGAGGAAGATAGAACTTGACGAGGTTGTCGAACCTCTCATCCCTCTGGATGGTGGCACAGGGCAAGGGGAAACCTCTGTCGTTGCGACGCCGGTTGAGGAGGAAGTTAATGATGATGATCATGAAACTCCAGTTCAAGTTTCTGTTGAACCACGCAGGTCGACGAGATCACGCGCTGCTCCAGAGTGGTACGGTAATCCCGTCTTATCAATCATGTTGTTAGACAACAATGAACCTGCAAATTATGAAGAAGCAATGGTAGGCCCAGATTCCAACAAATGGCTAGAAGCCATGAAATCCGAGATAGGATCCATGTATGAGAACAAAGTATGGACTTTGGAGATATTACCTGAGGGCCGCAAGGCTATTCAGAACAAATGGATCTTTAAGAAGAAGACGGACGCTGACGGTAATGTGACCGTTTATAAAGCTCGACTTGTGGCAAAGGGTTTTTCACAAGTTCCAGGTATTGACTACGATGAGACTTTCTCTCCCGTGGCGATGCTTAAGTCCGTCAGAATCATGTTAGCAATAGCTGCATTTTTCGATTATGAAATCTGGCAGATGGATGTCAAAACGGCGTTCCTTAACGGTTTCCTTAAGGAAGAATTGTATATGATGCAACCCGAAGGTTTTGTCGATCCTAAAAATGCTGACAAGATGTGCAAGCTCCAGCGATCCATTTATGGACTGGTGCAAGCATCTCGGAGTTGGTACAAACGCTTTGATGAGGTGATCAAAGCATTTGGGTTTATACAAGTGGTTGGAGAATCTTGTATTTACAAGAAAGTGAGTGGGAGCTCTGTGGCGTTTCTAATATTATATGTGGATGACATATTGCTGATTGGAAACAATGTAGAGCTTTTGGAGAGCATAAAAGGTTACTTGAATAAAAGTTTCTCTATGAAGGACCTAGGAGAAGCTGCTTACATTCTAGGCATTAAGATCTATAGGGATAGATCAAAACGCCTGATAGGACTTTCACAAAGCACATACCTTGATAAAGTTTTGAAGAGGTTCAAAATGGAACAGTCCAAGAAAGGGTTCTTGCCAGTTTTACAAGGTACGAGATTGAGTAAGACTCAGTGCCCAGCAACTGATGAAGATAGAGAGCATATGCGCTCCGTCCCCTATGCTTCAGCCATAGGTTCTATCATGTATGCGATGCTGTGCACTAGACCGGATGTTAGCCTGGCCATAAGTATGGCAGGTAGGTTCCAGAGTAATCCAGGAGTGGATCACTGGACAGCGGTCAAGAATATCCTGAAGTACCTGAAAAGGACTAAGGAGATGTTTCTCGTGTATGGAGGTGACGAAGAGCTCGCCGTAAAAGGTTACGTCGATGCAAGCTTTGACACAGATCCGGACGACTCTAAGTCGCAAACCGGATACGTATTTATTCTTAATGGGGGTGCAGTAAGCTGGTGCAGTTCCAAGCAAAGCGTCGTAGCAGATTCTACATGTGAAGCGGAGTACATGGCTGCCTCGGAGGCGGCTAAGGAGGGTGTCTGGATGAAGCAGTTCATGACGGATCTTGGAGTGGTGCCAAGTGCACTGGATCCAATAACCTTGTTCTGTGACAACACTGGTGCCATTGCCTTAGCAAAGGAACCAAGGTTTCACAAGAAGACCAGACACATCAAACGACGCTTCAACCTCATCCGCGACTACGTCGAGGAGGAGGACGTAAATATATGCAAAGTGCACACGGATCTGAATGTAGCAGACCCGCTGACTAAACCTCTTCCACGGCCAAAACATGATCGACACCAGAACTGTATGGGTGTTAGATTTATTACAATGTAATTCACATGGTGATGTGAGGGCTAGATTATTGACTCTAGTGCAAGTGGGAGACTGTTGGAATTATGCCCTAGAGGCAATAATAAATGTATAGTTATTATTATAATTCCTGTATCAAGATAATAGTTTATTATCCATGCTATAATTGTATTGAATGAAGACTCATTTACATGTGTGGATACATAGACAAAACACCGTCCCTAGCATGCCTCTAGTTGGCTAGCCAGTTGATCAATGATAGTCAGTGTCTTCTGATTATGAACAAGGTGTTGTTGCTTGATAACTGGATCACGTCATTGGGAGAATCACGTGATGGACTAGACCCAAACTAATAGACGTAGCATGTTGATCGTGTCATTTTGTTGCTACTGTTTTCTGCGTGTCAAGTATTTATTCCTATGACCATGAGATCATATAACTCACTGACACCGGAGGAATGCTTTGTGTGTATCAAACGTCGCAACGTAACTGGGTGACTATAAAGATGCTCTACAGGTATCTCCGAAGGTGTTAGTTGAGTTAGTATGGATCAAGACTGGGATTTGTCACTCCGTGTGACGGAGAGGTATCTCGGGGCCCACTCGGTAATACAACATCACACACAAGCCTTGCAAGCAATGTAACTTAGTGTAAGTTGCGGGATCTTGTATTACGGAACGAGTAAAGAGACTTGCCGGTAAAACGAGATTGAAATAGGTATGCGGATACCGACGATCGAATCTCGGGCAAGTAACATACCGAAGGACAAAGGGAATGACATACGAGATTATACGAATCCTTGGCACTGAGGTCCAAACGATAAGATATTCGTAGAAGATGTAGGATCCAATATGGGCATTCAGGTCCCGCTATTGTATATTGACCGAGAAGTCTCTCGGGTCATGTCTACATAGTTCTTGAACCCGCAGGGTCTGCACACTTAAGGTTCGACGTTGTTTTATGCGTATTTGAGTTATATGGTTGGTTACCGAATGTTGTTCGGAGTCCCGGATGAGAATACGGACGTCACGAGGGTTTCCGGAATGGTCCGAAAACGAAGATTGATATATAGGATGACCTCATTTGATTACCGGAAGGTTTTCGGAGTTACCGGGAATGTACCGGGAATGACGAATGGGTTCCGGGAGTTCACCGGGGGGGGGGGGCAACCCACCCCGGGGAAGCCCATAGGCATTGGGGGAGCCACACCAGCCCTTAGTGGGCTGGTGGGACAGCCCACAAGTGCCCAATGCGCCAAGAGAAGAAAAATCAAGAGGAAAGAAAAAAAAGGAAGGAGGTGGGAAGGGAGGGGGACTCCTCCCACCAAACCAAGTCCAACTCGGTTTGGGGGGGGGGGGAGTCCTCCCCCCCTTTTGGCTCGACCGACTCCTTGGGGGTCCTTGGACCCCAAGGCAAGGCCCCCCTCCCTCCTCCTATATATATGGAGCAATTAGGGCTGATTTGAGACGACTTTCTCACGGCTGCGCGACCACATACCTCCACGGTTTTTCCTCTAGATCGCGTTTCTGCGGAGCTCGGGCGGAGCCCTGCTGAGACAAGGTCATCACCAACCTCCGGAGCGCCATCACGCTGCCGGAGAACTCTTCTACCTCTCCGTCTCTCTTGCTGGATCAAGAAGGCCGAGATCATCGTCGAGCTGTACGTGTGCTGAACGCGGAGGTGCCGCCGTTCGGTACTAGATCGTGGGACTGATCGCGGGATTGTTCGCGGGGCGGATCGAGGGACGTGAGGACGTTCCACTACATCAACCGGTTCTCTAAACGCTTCTGCTGTACGATCTACAAGGGTACGTAGATCACTCATCCCCTCTCGTAGATGGACATCACCATGATAGGTCTTCGTGCGCGTAGGAAAATTTTTGTTTCCCATGCGACGTTCCCCAACACCAGGTCATTCACAGCCGCCTCCAAGTCCGCAGCAAGCTGAATCTTCTCAGCCTTCAGAGCATTGTACGCAGATCCCATTTCGCAAGTCTTCTGCCAAATAGGCACAAAGGGAGGATCAGACACATTCAACAAGGAAAAAGTATCGACACATATGACAAAACAATCAAAGTCCAAAATTCTTCAGACCCCTGCCGTTGCAAGCAATCGACAGCGGTCTCGGGGACTACACCCAGTGGGTTCACTAAGAGTGACCCCACTGATATGCAGCTCGAACAGGCCGGCCCTATCGAGCTCCATAGCGAACAAACAACACTATGAGACTACTATTACCCGACCTGAGTAACACTACTCTCGGGGACTATACCGAGTGGGTGCACTCGGAGTGCCCCCACTGGTACCATTCGGGCAGATCAGCTCTGATCTGTTCAGATTACGGAAAATACATATAAAGACAACTGCCGGTGCAAGCACCCGACAGAAGTCTCGGGGACTACACCCACTGGGTTCACTCGGAGTGAACCCACTACAAAATCATCCTACTGTATCCGAGTATGTCGCTGAAACCCCCAGTGGGTAACAAGAGGAAAGTAAACACTTACTAGCGCACTTACTCGGATATCGTCCCGGAGTTCCAAGCTTTTCTTGTACAAAGACGCGATGGAGTCATACGCTCCCTTGGCGTCACCCACCATCAGCTCCACCTGCACCATGGCGTCCTTGGCAGCCCCCACCTGGTCTTCCGGGAGGCGTCGAGCGTCATATTGAACGGTTGACGGACCCGGCGCGACAGAAGACCCCTTGGGCATCCCGACCTCCGCTCCAGTCGGTTCCGCCGTGAGGGACACCGTCTCAGTCGGCGACACCGTCTCAGTCGGCGGCACGTTCATTGTGGGAGCAGCGGTAGATGGGACAACCTCAAGGACATGCGCCAAAGCTGGCTCCGACCCCCTTTGGTGGTCGTCCTCCAGATGGATCACCTCCGAAGGAAGCCCGACTGAACAACATGAAATTACAGAAAAAGGGAAAGATCAAAGACAGCACTCACGAAACAATAGTACAAACTCTCGGAGTCGTGACAACGTACCTTGCTGGGACGTGGCGGCGTTATCCGCGTCCATGGGATCATCGTCCTGGCGCGGCAGAGAGGTGGCGTAGGTAGCAGCTCTGTTGAGTGAAATCCACTCGACGGATAAGCATGAGTTCAGTCAGATACTGAAGGAAGATGGAAGAACAAGACACTTACGCTGAGGCGACTGGAACAACGATCCTCATCCGAGGCAAAGCTTTCCGAGGCTTAGGCCCGCTAGGTTTGGCCACCTTGGACGGCTGGTCCGTGGGCTAGGCAGCAGTGTCCCTGGTCCTCTTCACACTCCGAGCACTCGGAGCCACGGGAGGGGCTGGCAGAGCACTCGGGGCCGCTGGAGGAGCCGGCGGAGCAGCGGGATCGTGACGGCGCTTAGTTCGGTGCTCTCGTGGTGAAGGTGGCGAGCTCTGCTCCCCATCCTCCTCCTCCTCCTCTTCCGTCTCCTCCTCCGTCTCCCCACTGTCGGAGACGTACTCGGTGCTATCCACGCTGCCCTCCTGGCTGCCCTCCTCTTCCTTGGCCGGATTCCCGTTCGAGACAGCAGAATACCAGTTGGTCCACTCCTGCACAAAACGCATTCGGCAACGTCAGCCAGCAGGACAAGAAAAGGAATAAGTCTAAGAAGATTAAAAGCACTCGACAAGATGCGCTTACCTCATTCGGAGGAGGATTGTCGGCGCGGAAGGGCTTCACCCGCCGGGCTCCTTCGGGGTTATCACACGCGCCTGTGATGCCGCGGACCCACGCCCTCACAGTCTCCCCGGTCACGCACTCTGGATGAGACCGAGTGGAGTTCGAAGGCCCCGCGTAGTGCCACATGGCGTGGTATCGGGCTTGCAGCGGCTGGATGCGCCGACCCAGAAAAGTCTCCAACAGGTCCGTGTCGGTGACTCCCTTGCGGGCGACGGCTATCGGCGCGTCGACCAAAGGCTGGATCTGGATCCTTTCCCCCATAGAGAGCGCAAGCTTCCTGGGAGGGCCCGACGGTCTAGGCTAAAAGGTGGCAACCCGCTCGAGGCATTTGGACAAGCAATGTCCTGGCAATAGAACCAGGTCGATTGCCAGTTCCTAACTGACTCGGACAACTGGAGGGGGGGGGGGGTAGCTACTCTTTGTTTTCTTCTGGAAACCTAAACCCCCGCAGAGCTGGAGGAGATGGGTCTTATCGTCCGACTGGCTAAGCTTTCTGACGGTTTGGGATCTAGCGGAGAAGACGTACTTAAAGAGCCCCCAGTGAGGGGGACATCCAATAAAGCACTCGCAAAGGGTGACTAATGCAGCAAGGTGGGCTATTGCGTTTGGAGGAAAATGATGGCGCTGTGCCCCGAAGTAGGTCATGATACCTCGAAAGAAGGGGTGGGGAGGCAGGGAAAAGCCCCTGAACACGTGGTTGAGCAATAGGACGCGCTCCCCCTCTTTCGGCACCGGCTCCGTCTCGCCTTCCGGCAGCCTCCACGACTTGTTGACGATCATGCCGTGCTCCACCAGCTCCAGCAAGTCGTCCTCCATCACCGAGGAGGGGAGGAAATCCCCCTGGATCCAACCCGCCGGCAGCGCCCGCTGCCGCCGCTGAGTAGGGCCCCCCCCCTTCTTCTTCTTCTTCTTCTTCTGCGACTCAAGTTTGCTGGTCTGCCCCTTCGTCATGGCGAAGGCGACGGATCCGCAGAGGAGGAGGGGAAGGAGGAGGCTTGAGGCGTGCAGAGAGCTACGGGAGGAGCGGGATTAATGCGAGGAAGATGAGCAGCGCAACAAGAAATCCCGCCGGAGAGGCTTAAATAAGCTTCCGACTGGGTCACTAACAGGTGGACCCGAAATCTTATCTCCACTACCGGCTGCTGCGATGTTAGTGGAGAAGATAAAGGAGCGGTAATCGAGGCGGCAAAACCTACTCGATGGCGATGTCATCATCCCCGCTGAGCGAGCGACAACCAAAATTTGAGGATCCCGGAAAATCCGGCGCTGTCAGTTTGACCAGTCACGTCGAAGGATTCCGCGGAAGCACTCGGTCTCTGATGGTTCGGTTCGTTTCACTGATATATTCACTCGGATCACTGGTTGAAAGGATAAAATGGATCGAGGCAAACAACGCCAAAGTCACCTCCATACCAGTCGGATCCATACTCCAGACATCACTTCATCGTTCCAACCCCGATCCATTCGGGGACTAATGATGGGGTTATAGCCAGAGGGTAGGGTCATAGGCCTGCCCTATAGGTCCTACCCAAGGACTACCCTTCACAGAGGACAAGAGCCTTAGACGGTTCCGACTGAACTAAGGACTCCCCCACCATCCAGTCGGCGACGAGCACTCGGAGCGTATTTAACGTACCGACTGGAATCCACTCTGTACATCGTAACCTCCCAGGAGGACAACGGCCATACGTTTCCATACACCATTATTAGCATTTAAGGCTTATGTTACCTGTAACGTAGGCATTTACTCGCCTCTATTCCACCCCTGTCCACCGGGTCATTATGAAGGGCAGCGCACTCTATATAAGCCGCCCTTCCCCACTGGTGCAGGGGCTGGCACTTACTATAATCCTATATTCCACTCGACACTAAGCTCCCAAGAGCACTGAGACGTAGGGCTTTTACCTCCATCGTAGAGGGGCCTGAACTCATACATCCTCGCAGTAGCTAAGGCTCTGCCCATCCTTTCGTACCCTACACTTCTACTGTCAGACTTATACTCACGAAAATTGGCCTCGCTTGCACACGGTTCTGCCGCCCCTCCGCTCCACGGATCCACCCTTCCTCACCTCTCCTCTCCTTGACAAGCTTATATTTATGGGAGATCAGGCGGAAGGCAGCGATGGATGTTGTGTTTGGTTCCAACAGATCGACCGTATTGTGAGGGGTCACGAAAAAAACAGGTAGATTCTTTCCAAGAAATCCAGGCGAGCTCGCGACGTGGAGGTTCGCATACATGTGGGCCGAGGGGAACGTATGAAGCGGTATGTCTACAATGGGATGAGTACAACATGTATGATCGAAACCTGGGAAAAAAACACACGATCGAAAAGAAATTAATAAAAACACCGACCTGCACGAAAAAGAGAGAACCAAGGATCGAACCCTTCCCATGTGGAGACTTGAACCGATAGCCATCCCGCTACCCGTCGACTACTGATCTGCTAACGTATCGGTGTCTATAACAACAAATAACAGCGTCGATTTCAGAAATCCGAAAAACGAACCGTTTTTTTTTTTTGACTTACGAGTGGCATTGGTGGGTAATTTTAGCCAACTTCGGGGGCAGTTTAAATGACGGACGACCAGAAACCCTATTTGCTTTATTATTAGGGAGAGATATACTTGTTCAGGGAAGATTGAAAACCTAAACATGGCTCCTCATCTCCAGTAAGTAAGAAGAAAAAGTTCCGGTTCAAAAAAAAAGTAAGAAGAAAAAGTTTAGACCACAGTAGCGCTGCAACAAGCATGATATGAGCTGAGTACAACACACAGGTAAGTGAATGAATGGTCTTTGGGAATGAAAACTCCAGCTGAACCGCATACTGCTGCAGGGGAAAAAGGCGGGTCCTCTCCTCACCCCCACCTCGACACCCACCTGGTTATCCTGGTTATAGTTAGTGCTATGTCGCATCTAGCAAAGCACATCCGAATTGGGTAGCCGGACAATATGTAGCGCAAGCGCCTATAATACACGCGCTTTGGCGGTGGCCTGAAGAACTCCCACACGCCCTTCTTAAACCAGGGCTCGTCACGGTACCGGAGATTGAACATGGCAGTGGACACAAGCCAGACGACGGTGATGAACTCGCCGCCACTGTTGAGCTGCCTGGCGTGTGAATCCCTACTGGAGTGGTGCGAAGCATAGCACATCATCTCCACCCACACTCCAAGTACCACCCGCCGCACCTCCTGCGGGGGCTGCCGCCTCGCCTCCACCTGTAGCAGGCGAAGAACAAGGTCCGCTCCACGGGCCAAAGCAGGTGAAGGAGAAGGTCCCAAACGCAGCTCCTCGCTTCTTTTGTCCAGCCTTTCCAGGTTCGTTATTATTCTCTTCAACTCCTCCACGTTCTCCCTTGCACTGTTAACCTGAGACCTTCTTTTCTCCAGCTCCTCCCTTGTTACGTTCAACTGCTCCCATCCTATGTCCAGCTCCTTTTCATCGGCCAGCAGCTGCTCCCTTGTTATGTCCAGATCCTCCCTTATAATGTCCAGCTTCTCCCATGCCCCTCTGTACAGCTCGTCCCCGTCCCTCCTTGCGTCCAGATTCCATACCCTTCTTCTTCTGTCGAGCTCCCACCTTCCGCTGATGCGTTTCACGCCAGCAAGATCAAGCCCCACCGTATATGCTGCTTCAGTATTGGCATACAGTCCAGGCCGAAAAGGGCTAGGCAGCATGTAGGGACGTTCAACAAGGAGGAATAGGCCGAGGGGAACGTATGAAGCGGTATGTCTACGATGGGATGAGTACAACACGTATGATCGAAACCTGAGAAAAAACACACGATCAAAAAGAAATTAAAAAAAACACCGACCTGCACGAAAAAGAGAGAACCACGAAAAAGAGAGAACCAGGGATCGAACCCAGCTTGAATCGATAGCCATCCCGCTACCCATCGACTACTGATCTATTAACGTATCGGTGTCTATAACAACAAATAACAGCGCCGATTTCAGAAATTCGAAAAATGAACAGTTTTTTTGACTTACGAGTGGCATTGGTGGGTAATTTTAGCCAACTTTGGGGGCAGTTTAAATGACGGACGACCAGAAACCCTATTTGCTTTATTATTAGGAAGAGATTAGGGAGAGATAATTAACAAAAAACCAGACGGAAATCGTCGCAAATCGCAGAGAGGCCGTTACGGGTATCTTGCTTCGAAATTTCGACGTTGCTACTCTTTTGTTTTTAATTGCGGTGTTGCGATGAGAATGAGAGCGCCCTCTTGTTAGAAGGTGCACGGTGATTACCCCGGCCCGACCTACACTGCACTGCACGACAGCACGAGCGAGGGTCATTATATCGGCACCAGCTTGCTCTGTGATTTCACGCGAGGAACACGTCTGCTCTGCGTGAAGGAACTTACTGCTGCTGTTTCGTCAACCGTTGGATTCAAGGCAGACTATAGAGGTTATCAATTTAAATAAGTTGAGTAATACAATTATTTCACCCAAAAAAAATCTCGGAAAAAGAGGGCATGTGAACTTACAGTTTTTGCAGTGAACTTGGCACCACGAGAGGATGCTACTCATAATCAGCTTGTAGCACGGCCGTTGGATCCTCTGCGCGAGCCGATCTGGATGGCGGAGGACGCCGTGAGCAGCGAGCCATTCGAAGCGGCCTGGTCGCAAGCCCCACAACCCAATCCGTCCGCCATGGCGTTGTCGGTGCACGCCGCCGCCGTCGCCACCCCGCGTCTCATGCCCCCTCCCTCGCACCACCGCTCTACTCCGGGCTCGACGCCTCCTCTCCGCCCCGTCCTCCCCGCCGTCGTCTCACTCCGCTCCGGCTCCAGCTCCTCCCGGTGGACGCGGTGGGCGAGCGTGCGGGTCCGCGCGAGCGCCGGCGTCGGAGGCGGGCGGAGGAGGGAGTCCCCCTACAAGGTGCTGGGCGTGTCGCCGTCGGCCGCGCCCGCCGAGATCAAGCCTGCGTACCGGCGCCTTGCGCTCAAGTACCACCTGGACGTCAACAAGGAGGTGTGTGCCGATTAACTGCTACTCTGGTCCGGTGGTAGGTGATGGAGAATTTGTTGACCAAAATCCTGGTTCAATGTAGGCGAATGCTCGGGAGAAGTTTCTGAGGATCAAGCACGCGTACAACACGCTGATGAACTTCTAGTGAGCCTCTAGTTGGCTAGCTCGTTGATCAATGGATGATCATGGTTTCCTGATCATGGACATTCGATGTCATTGATAACGGGATCACATCATTAGGAGAATGATGTGATGGACAAGACCCAATCCTAAGCATAGCACTAGATCGTGTTGTTCGTATGCTAAAGCTTTTCTCATGTCAAGTATCTTTTCCTTAGACCGTGAGATTGTGCAACTCCCGGATACCGTAGGAGTGCTTTGGGTATATCAAACGTCACAACCGTAACTGGGTGACTACAAAGGTGCACTACGGGTATCTCCGAAAGTGTCTGTTGGGTTGGTACGAATCGAGACCGGGATTTGTCACTCCGTGTGTCGGAGAGGTATCTCTGGACCCACTCGGTAGAACATCATCATAATGAGCTCAATGTGACTAAGGAGTTAGCCACGAGATGATGTGCTACGGAACGAGTAAATAGACTTGCCGGTAACAAGATTGAACAAGGTATGGGAATACCGACGATTGAATCTCGGGCAAGTATCATACCAATAGACAAAGGGAACTGCATACGGGATTGATTGAATCCTTGACATCGTGGGTCATCCGATGAGATCATCGTGGAACATGTGGGAACCAACATGGATATCCAGACCCCACTGTTGGTTATTGACCGGAGAGTGTCTCGGTCATGTCTGCATGCTTCCCGAACCCGCAGGGTCTACACACTTAAGGTTCGATGATGCTAGGGTTATATGGGAATAGTGTACGAGGTTACCGAAGGTTGTTCAGAGTCCCGGATGAGATCCCGGACGCCACGAAGAGCTCCAGAATGGTCCGGGGTAAATACTGATATATAGGATGAGGGGTTTTGGACATCGAAAATGTTTCGGGCGTCACCGGTAACGTACCGGTACCACTTGAAGGGTTCCGGGGGTCCACCAGCCCGAAAGGCTAACATGGGCCAAAAGGTGGAAGGAAACCAACCCAGAGTGGGTTGTTGCGCCTCCCACCTAGGTCCAAGGCGCGGCAAGAGAGGAAAGGGGGGGGGACCCTAGCGCAGGAGGCCCAAGGCCC
The DNA here is from genome assembly GCF_904849725.1 of Hordeum vulgare subsp. vulgare. Classification (NCBI taxonomy): domain Eukaryota; kingdom Viridiplantae; phylum Streptophyta; class Magnoliopsida; order Poales; family Poaceae; genus Hordeum; species Hordeum vulgare. The sequence continues at coordinate 564,966,585 of NC_058522.1, read as the reverse complement.
ATCTAGGGGTGCGCCTCCACCTCTCCCTGCCCTAGCCGCTGCTACTGCAACAAAAGACCTTCCAATGGCGCCAGAAATAGGCACGTCGACGGGAGAATACTTGTCTTGATCCTTCTGCTGCGGCTACGCCTTAAGGGACTTCCTAGGCAAGTATGCAAAGGATTTCCCCCGTGGCCTTGGAGCCTTGCGTTGGTGTTCCCTCGGAGCGGAAAGGGTGATGTAGCGTAGCGGTGGTAAGTATTTCCCTCAGTTTGAGAACCAAGGTATCAATCCAGTGGAGGAGCATCTCAAGATCCTGCACAAACATAAAAGCTTACTCCCAACGCTATGAAGGGGTTGTCAATCCCTTATAGATTGTTTGCCAAGTGAGAACTGAAAGCAACAAAGTAACAAAGCAAAGTAAAAGCGGAGGTGTAAACGATGGGTGTGAATAGACCCGGGGGCTGTAGTGTTTACTAGTGGCTTCTCTCATGAAAGCAAGTAGACGGTGGGTGAAAAAATTACTGTCGAGCAATTGATAGAACCGCGCAAAGTCGTGACGATATCTATGCAATGGTTATATCTATAGGCATCACGTCCAAAACAAGTAGACCGATACTTTCTACATCTACTACTGTTACTCCAGACGTCGACCGCTATCCAGCATGCATCTAGTGTATTAAGTCCATAAGAACAGAGTAACGCCTTAAGCAAGATGACATGATGTAGAGGGATAATCTCAAACCAATGATAAAAACCCGATCTTTTTACCCTTGATGACAACTACTTGATGTGTGCCTTGCTGCCCCTACTGTCACTGGGAAAGGTCACCACATGGTAGAACCCAAAACCGAGCACTTCTCCCATTGCAAGAATCATAGATCTAGTTGTCCAAACAAAACCCAAGACTCGGAGAGACTTACAAGGATATCAAATCATGCAGACTCAAATATATATCATAGATAATCTGGTCATAAATCCACAATTCATGGGATCTCGACAAACACACCGCCAAAGAAGATTACATCGGATAGATCTCCATGAAGATCATGGAGAACTTTGTATTGAAGATCCAAGAGAGAGAAGAAGCCATCTAGCTACTAACTACGGACCCGTAGGGCCGAAGTGAACTACTCACGAGTCATTGGAGGGGCGATGATGATGATGAAGAAGCCCTCCAACTCCAAAGTCCCCTCCGGCAGGGCGCCGGGAAGGGTCTCCAGATGAGATCTCGCGGAAACGGAAGCTTGCGGCGGCGGAAAAGTATTTTCGAGGCTACCCTGATTTTTTGCTGAATATTTGGGAATATATAGGCCAAGGATCTAGGTCAGGGGGCGGCCAGGGAGGCCACAAGCCCTGACACCACCGCCTCCCCTGGTGGCGGAGTGGGAGCTTGTGGCTCCTTGGAGCCCACCTGGCTTGGCCAGAGGCCCCCTGATCTTCTTCCGTTCGGGAAAAAAATAATTAATAAGTTAGTCCCAAAAAAGATATAAAAGGTACATAAAACATCCAAAGAAGACAAGATAACAGCATGAAACCATCAAAAATTATAGATACGTTTGAGACGTATCAGCCGCCACCTCCCTCACTGTCACGCCCAAGATGCGGCCCTATCCTCAATTTGGCACGAGGGCCTCGTCAGGGATAGAAGCGCATCTCGTCGTGTCGCAAGAATGGATATCGTTACAAGTACATGTACTGAAAAGAAGAGATATATATAGAGAGAGTTGGCTTACACTCGCCACAAGCTACATCAGAGTCACATCAGTACATTACATAAACATCAAGAGTAAGAGCAGGGTCCGACTACGGACGAAAACAAACGACAAAAGAAGAACGACGTCCATCCTTGCTATCCCAGGTGAAAGGACGTGGATGTCGCCTAGAGGGGGGGGGGGTGAATAGGCGCTTTAAAATAATTAAGGTTTAGGCTTGAACAAATGCGGAATAAAACTAACGTTTAATATGTCAAGCACAAAATCTACAAACAACTAGGCTCACCTATGTGCACCAACAACTTATGCTAAGCAAGATAAACAACTAAGTGATAGCAAGATTTATAACAATAAACAATATGTCTATCACAAAGTAAAGTGCATAAGTAAAGGGTTCGGGTAAGAGATAACCGAGGCACGGGGAGACGATGATGTATCCCGAAATTCACACCCTTGCGGATGCTAATCTCTGTTAGAGCGGTGTGGAGGCACAATGCTCCTCAAGAGGCCACTAAGGCCACCGTAATCTCCTCACGCCCTCGCACAATGCAAGATGTCATGATTCCACTAAAGGACCCTTGAGGGCGGTCACCGAACCCGTACAAATGGCAAACCTTGGGGGCGGTCACCGAACCCGTACACGTGGCAACCCTTGGGGGCGGTTACCGGTACCCGTACAAATTGCTCGGGGCAATCTCCACAACCTAATTGGAGACCCCAACGCTTGCCCGGAGCTTCACACCACAATGATTGAGCTCTGAGAGACCACCAAGCTTCTAGGACGCCAAAGCATCCGCGAAGAACAATAACTAGGGTACTTAGTACCAAAGGTAATAAGCTTCTCAAACTTCACTTCCACGTATCACCATGGAGAACTCAACCCTATGCAACTAATGCAATGACAAGAACGCACGAAGTGGTCAAGTCCCTCACACTCAAATCCCTCCACAACAACGAAAGCTATGGAGAAATATGAGAGGAAGAACAAGGAGCTCACAAAGAACTCCAAGATCAAGATCCAAGGGGTTCCCCTCACATAGAGGAGAAAGTGATTGGTGGAGATGTGGATCTAGATCTCCTCTCTCTTTTCCCTCAAGAACAAGCAAGAATCATTGGAGGGATTGAGAGTAAGCAAGCTCTAAGAATGTCAACAATGGAGGTAGAACACGAGCTCAACGGATGGATGAGGCCAAGGGGAAGAAGACCCCCTTTATATAGTGGGGGAAGAAATCAGACCGTTACCCCGACTTACACCCCGAGCCCAGCGGTACTACCGCTGGCTGCAGCGGTACTACCGCCGGCACTCCAGCGGTACTACCGCTGACCAGGGGCGGTACTACCGCTGGCTGCAGCGGTACTACCGCTGGGCCCCTGGTAGTGCAAAGGCACTACCACCGCCAAGAAAGTCTTCGCAAAAAGGTCCGACGCAGTACAACCGCAAAGATGACGGTACAAAAAACTTGGAGCGGTACTACCGCTGGCCAGGGGCGATACACCGCTGGGACAGCGGTACTACCGGCACCTCTAGCGGTACTACCGCTAGGGCCAGCGGTACTACCGCTAGGGCCAGCGGTACTACCGCCAACTCCGGCGGTACTACCGCTCGCCACTGAAACAGCCATAACTTTCGCATACGAGCTCCGAATCGAGCAAACCCAAACTTGTTTGATTCAGGACGACAAGAGCTATCCAAACAGCGACAATGCTTACCATACCATGGGATCACTTGATCCCTCTCGGTACATCTTGTACACTTTGTGTGTTGATCATCTTGATTTACTCTTTGTCTGAGATCTTGATCAACCTTGTGTCTCTATGACCATTCTTTGGATAATACCTTGAATACCACCTTGGTCATCATATAAACTCCTTGAACCCAACAGATGGACTTCAAGAAGTGCCTATGGACAAATCCTATAAATATAACTTAAGGCAACCATGAGTCCATAGGAATTGTCATCAATTACCAAAACCACATATGGAGATATATGCTCTAACATTCTCCCCCATTTTGGTAATTGATGACAACTACTTCAAGAGAGTTTATATAAGGAAATAAGCATAACAAACCGCACACATACAAAGCAATAATGCATGCGTGCAAGATGTAAATGCTTACGCAATAAAAGAAAACCCCTCTAAACATATCCAAAGTAAACTCTCTAAACTTCTCCCCCATTGGCATTGATTGCCAAAATGGACGAAAAGTTTAGAAAGCCAATATATTTGGTGGTCCTCCAAGAAGTGTGTACTTCTCAGCAAATGAGTGCCAAGAAATACACAAATACAATGATGAGTAGTTGGAGGAAAACAAACTATATTGAGGACCCAAAGATTGCAAATAAAAGAATCGTATGCCACAAGGACATACCACAATAGAGGCAAGCAATCAAAAGATACCGGATGGAACAAACAATCATATGGTCCTTCGAACCACATGAATAAAAGATATTATGATAAAAGCAACGGAGTGTTTTATCAAAACTAGAGAAGCTCCCCATGATTTGTGCACTAATAGGAGATTTTTGTATATGATACAAGTGCACAAAATAGGATCGTTGCTCCCCCAAAATTAATAAAAACACACAACGGGTGCAAGAAGAAAGATGAGACAATAAGAAAATCTCTTGCACAAAACAAATGGTTGAGCAACATGTAAAAGAAGCAACTTAAGATTAGGCTCAACCAAAATAATGTGTGTGAGTCATGGCAAGGCACTTGAGAAGACTAAGATAAGGATGAACATTACTCATCAACATAGTCTTGATGAAATGAGACACAAAGTGCAAGACATATCATTCCCACACACACATACTAGAAACTGGGTTCACAAGATTACTAAAAAACAAAATAAGAACCAACGCTTGGGACAACCCATGGTGAAGATAGGAAATAAGAACCTTGTCAATAGAGGAGGGATACCAATCGAAATGGCAAAACCCTCATCAAGACAGGCATGAGGAAAAATAATCTTCACGGCCAAAGAGTGCATCAAGATGTAGGAAAATAAGATACGCACTCAAGACAAATCCTTTCACGAAGCCACCAAAAACTGAAAAAGGAAATGCAACGGTGGACGTAAAAGAAAAGAGGATATCAATTAGAGATGTAACTTTTCTCATGTGAAAAAGATTCTAAGTAGAAGACAATCATGATGATATGTTGGAAATCTTAAGACCATGCAGATATGAAAATGCTAATGATATAGAGATGTGAGTCATCTATGAATGAAGAACCGGCAAAAAACTCCAACACCAAAAACATCATAGTAGATGCATATGGACTCCGTTTTCGATGAACTCGAGCTTGTCACAAAGATGACCATAAGCTCTAAAACTCACAAAGAGAAACACCAACCAAGAACCAAGAAGTATGATGCAAGGATGCAAATGGTTTGAGCTCTCAACGAACGATACGATCAAGCTACTCACTTGAGAGCCCCCCTTGATAGTACAACAATCTATCCTAAACAGAAAACCTATCAAGGGCAAACCTATACCTTGCACCTCGTCCCCTTGAGCTAGAAGATGATGATCTTGGCTTCCTCAAGATGGACCACCTTTCTTGATTGCGTTGGCTTGATGAAGACTATTTGATTGCTCCCCCATACTCACTACGGGTGAGCCAATCTTCAGCATGTCTTCACAAGCCCATTGCCACCACAATGGACGGCAAGCTTCAAGCATGATATCTTCGTGTTGATCCACTTGAACTTGCACATCGCAATCTTGATGACGATCTCAACTTGACGTCATACTTCATGGGTTGTATGAGATCTTCTCTTTGACGCAAGCCCATGGAAACACACCTAACCCCCACATAGAACTCTCACGAAGACCATGGGTTAGTACACAAACACGTAATGGACAATGCTTACCATACCATGGGATCACTTGATCCCTCTCGGTACATCTTGTACGCTTTGTGTGTTGATCATCTTGATTTACTCTTTGTCTGAGATCTTGATCAACCTTGTGTCTCTATGACCATTCTTTGGATAATACCTTGAATACCACCTTGGTCATCATATAAACTCCTTGAACCCAACAGATGGACTTCAAGAAGTGCCTATGGACAAATCCTATAAATATAACTTAAGGCAACCATTAGTCCATAGGAATTGTCATCAATTACCAAAACCACATACGGAGATATATGCTCTAACATTCTCCACCATTTTGGTAATTGATGACAACTACTTCAAGAGAGTTTATATAAGGAAATAAGCATAACCAACCGCACACATACAAAGCAATAATGCATGCGTGCAAGATGTAAATGCTTACGCAATAAAAGAAAACCCCTCTAAACATATCCAAAGTAAACTCTCTAAACTTCTCCCCCATTGGCATTGATTGCCAAAATGGACGAAAAGTTTAGAAAGCCAATATATTTGGTGGTCCTCCAAGAAATGTGTACTTCTCAGCAAATGAGTGCCAAGAAATACACAAATACAATGATGAGTAGTTGGAGGAAAACAAACTATATTGAGGACCCAAAGATTGCAAATAAAAGAATCGTATGCCACAAGGACATACCACAATAGAGGCAAGAAATCAAAAGATAGCGGATGGAACAAACAATCATATGGTCCTTCGAACCACATGAATAAAAGATATTATGATAAAAGCAACGGAGTGTTTTATCAAAACTAGAGAAGCTCCCCATGATTTGTGCACTAATAGGAGATTTTTGTATATGATACAAGTGCACAAAATAGGATCGTTGCTCCCCCAAAATTAATAAAAACACACAACGGGTGCAAGAAGAAAGATGAGACAATAAGAAAATCTCTTGCACAAAACAAATGGTTGAGCAACATGTAAAAGAAGCAACTTAAGATTAGGCTCAACCAAAATAATGTGTGTGAGTCATGGCAAGGCACTTGAGAAGACTAAGATAAGGATGAACATTACTCATCAACATAGTCTTGATGAAATGAGACACAAAGTGCAAGACATATCATTCCCACACACACATACTAGAAATTGGGTTCACAAGCTTACTAAAAAACAAAATAAGAACCAACGCTTGTGACAACCCATGGTGAAGATAGGAAATAAGAACCTTGTCAATAGAGGAGGGATACCAATCGAAATGGCAAAACCCTCATCAAGACAGGCATGAGGAAAAATAATCTTCACGGCCAAAGAGTGCATCAAGATGTAGGAAAATAAGATACGCACTCAAGACAAATCCTTTCACGAAGCCACCAAAAACTGAAAAAGGAAATGCAACGGTGGACGTAAAAGAAAAGAGGATATCAATTAGAGATGTAACTTTTCTCATGTGAAAAAGATTCTAAGTAGAAGACAATCATGATGATATGTTGGAAATCTTAAGACCATGCACATATGAAAATGCCAATGATATAGAGATGTGAGTCATCTATGAATGAAGAACCGGCAAAAAACTCCAACACCGAAAACATCATAGTAGATGCATATGGACTCCGTTTTCGATGAACTCGAGCTTGTCACAAAGATGACCATAAGCTCTAAAACTCACAAAGAGAAACACCAACCAAGAACCAAGAAGTATGATGCAAGGATGCAAATGGTTTGAGCTCTCAACGAACGATACGATCAAGCTACTCACTTGAGAGCCCCCCTTGATAGTAAAACAATCTATCCTAAACAGAAAACCTATCAAGGGCAAACCTATACCTTGAACCTCGTCCCCTTGAGTTAGAAGATGATGATCTTGGCTTCCTCAAGATGGACCACCTTTCTTGATTGCGTTGGCTTGATGAAGACTAGTTGATTGCTCCCCCATACTCACTATGGGTGAGCCAATCTTCAGCATGTCTTCACAAGCCCATTGCCACCACAATGGACGGCAAGCTTCAAGCATGATATCTTCGTGTTGATCCACTTGAACTTGCACATCGCAATCTTGATGACGATCTCAACTTGACGTCATACTTCATGGGTTGTATGAGATCTTCTCTTTGACGCAAGCCCATGGAAACACACCTAACCCCCACATAGAACTCTCACGAAGACCATGGGTTAGTACACAAACACGTAATGGACAATGCTTACCATACCATGGGATCACTTGATCCCTCTCGGTACATCTTGTACGCTTTGTGTGTTGATCATCTTGATTTACTCTTTGTCTGAGATCTTGATCAACCTTGTGTCTCTATGACCATTCTTTGGATAATACCTTGAATACCACCTTGGTCATCATATAAACTCCTTGAACCCAACAGATGGACTTCAAGAAGTGCCTATGGACAAATCCTATAAATATAACTTAAGGCAACCATTAGTCCATAGGAATTGTCATCAATTACCAAAACCACATATGGAGATATATGCTCTAACATTCTCCCCCATTTTGGTAATTGATGACAACTACTTCAAGAGAGTTTATATAAGGAAATAAGCATAACCAACCGCACACATACAAAGCAATAATGCATGCGTGCAAGATGTAAATGCTTACGCAATAAAAGAAAACCCCTCTAAACATATCCAAAGTAAACTCTCTAAACTTCTCCCCCATTGGCATTGATTGCCAAAATGGACGAAAAGTTTAGAAAGCCAATATATTTGGTGGTCCTCCAAGAAGTGTGTACTTCTCAGCAAATGAGTGCCAAGAAATACACAAATACAATGATGAGTAGTTGGAGGAAAACAAACTATATTGAGGACCCAAAGATTGCAAATAAAAGAATCGTATGCCACAAGGACATACCACAATAGAGGCAAGAAATCAAAAGATACTGGATGGAACAAACAATCATATGGTCCTTCGAACCACATGAATAAAAGATATTATGATAAAAGCAACGGAGTGTTTTCTCAAAACTAGAGAAGCTCCCCATGATTTGTGCACTAATAGGAGATTTTTATATATGATACAAGTGCACAAAATAGGATCGTTGCTCCCCCAAAATTAATAAAAACACACAACGGGTGCAAGAAGAAAGATGAGACAATAAGCAAATCTCTTGCACAAAACAAGTGGTTGAGCAACATGTAAACGAAGCAACTTAAGATTAGGCTCAACCAAAATAATGTGTGTGAGTCATGGCAAGGCACTTGGGAAGACTAAGATAACGATGAACATTACTCATCAACATAGTCTTGATGAAATGAGACACAAAGTGCAAGACATATCATTCCCACACACACATACTAGAAACTGGGTTCACAAGCTTACTAAAAAACAAAATTAGAACCAACGCTGTGACAACCCATGGTGAAGATAGGAAATAAGAACCTTGTCCATAGAGGAGGGATACCAATCGAAATGGCAAAACCCTCATCAAGACAGGCATGAGGAAAAATAATCTTCACGGCCAAAGAGTGCATCAAGATGTAGGAAAATAAGATACGCACTCAAGACAAATCCTTTCACGAAGCCACCAAAAACTGAAAAAGGAAATGCAACGGTGGACGTAAAAGAAAAGAGGATATCAATTAGAGATGTAACTTTTCTCATGTGAAAAAGATTCTAAGTAGAAGACAATCATGATGATATGTTGGGAATCTTAAGACCATGCAGATATGAAAATGCTAATGATATAGAGATGTGAGTCATCTATTAATGAAGAACCGGCAAAAAACCTCCAACATCGAAAACATCATAGTAGATGCATATGGACTCCGTTTTCGATGAACTCGAGCTTGTCACGAAGATGACCATAAGCTCTAAAACTCACAAAGAGAAACACCAAACAAGAACCAAGAAGTATGATGCAAGGATGCAAATGGTTTGAGCTCTCAACGAACGATACGATCAAGCTACTCACTTGAGAGCCCCCCTTGATAGTACAACAATCTATCCTAAACAGAAAACCTATCAAGGGCAAACCTATACCTTGCACCTCGTCCTCTTGAGCTAGAAGATGATGATCTTGGCTTCCTCAAGATGGACCACCTTTCTTGATTGTGTTGGCTTGATGAAGACTAGTTGATTGCTCCCCCATACTCACTATGGGTGAGCCAATCTCCAGCATATCTTCACAAGCCCATTGCCACCACAATGGACGGCAAGCTTCAAGCATGATATCTTCGTGTTGATCCACTTGAACTTGCACATCGCAATGTTGATGACGATCACCACTTGACGTCATACTTCATGGGTTGTATGAGATCTTCTCTTTGACGCAAGCCCATGGAAACACACCTAACCCCCACATAGAACTCTCATGAAGACCATGGGTTAGTACACAAACACGTAATAGACAATGCTTACCATACCATGGGATCACTTGATCCCTCTCGATACATCTTGTACGCTTTGTGAGTTGATCATCTTGATTTACTCTTTGTCTAAGATCTTGATCAACCTTGTGTCTCTATGACAATTCTTTGAATAATACCTTGAATACCACCTTGGTCATCATATAAACTCGTTGAACCCAACAGATGGACTTCAAGAAGTGCCTATGGACAAATCCTATAAATATAACTTAAGGCAACCATTAGTCCATAGGAATTGTCATCAATTACCAAAACGACATATGAAGATATATGCTCTAACATTCTCCCCCATTTTGGTAATTGATGACAACTACTTCAAGAGAGTTTATATATGAAAATAAGCATAACCAACCGCACACATACAAAGCAATAATGCATGCGTGCAAGATGTAAACGCTTACGCAATAAAAGAAAACCCCTCTAAACATATCCAAAGTAAACTCTCTAAACTTCTCCCCCATTGGCATTGATTGCCAAAATGGACGAAAAGTTTAGAAAGCCAATATATTTGGTGGTCCTCCAAGAAGTGTGTACTTCTCAGCAAATGAGTGCCAAGAAATACACAAATACAATGATGAGTAGTTGGAGGAAAACAAACTATCTTGAGGACCCAAAGATTGCAAATAAAAGAATCGTATGCCACAAGGACATACCACAATAGAGGAAAGCAATCAAAAGATACCGGATGGAACAAACAATCATATGGTCCTTCGAACCACATGAATAAAAGATATTATGATAAAAGCAACGGAGTGTTTTATCAAAACTAGAGAAGCTCCCCATGATTTGTGCACTAATAGGAGATTTTTGTATATGATACAAGTGCACAAAATAGGATCGTTGCTCCCCCAAAATTAATAAAAACACACAACGGGTGCAAGAAGAAAGATGAGACAATAAGCAAATCTCTTGCACAAAACAAGTGGTTGAGCAACATGTAAAAGAAGCAACTTAAGATTAGGCTCAACCAAAATAATGTGTGTGAATCATGGCAAGGCACTTGAGAAGACTAAGATAAGGATGAACATTACTCATCAACATAGTCTTGATGAAATGAGACACAAAGTGCAAGACATATCATTCCCACACACACATACTAGAAACTGGGTTCACAAGCTTACTAAAAAACAAAATAAGAACCAACGCTTGTGACGACCCATGGTGAAGATAGGAAATAAGAACCTTGTCAATAGAGGAGGGATAACAATCGAAATGGCAAAACCCTCATCAAGACAGGCATGAGGAAAAATAATCTTCACGGCCAAAGAGTGCATCAAGATGTAGGAAAATAAGATACGCACTCAAGACAAATCCTTTCACGAAGCCACCAAAAACTGAAAAAGGAAATGCAACGGTGGACGTAAAAGAAAAGAGGATATCAATTAGAGATGTAACTTTTCTCATGTAAAAAAGATTCTAAGTAGAAGACAATCATGATGATATGTTGGGAATCTTAAGACCATGCAGATATGAAAATGCCAATGATATAGAGATGTGAGTCATGTATGAATGAAGAACCAGCAAAAAACTCCAACATCGAAAACATCATAGTAGATGCATATGGACTCCGTTTTTGATGAACTCGAGCTTGTCACGAAGATGACCATAAGCTCTAAAACTCACAAAGAGAAACACCAAACAAGAACCAAGAAGTATGATGCAAGGATGCAAATGGTTTGAGCTCTCAACGAACGATACGATCAAGCTACTCACTTGAGAGCCCCCCTTGATAGTACAACAATATATCCTAAACGGAAAACCTATCAAGGGCAAACCTATACCTTGCACCTCGTCCTCTTGAGCTAGAAGATGATGATCTTGGCTTCCTCAAGATGGACCACCTTTCTTGATTGCGTTGGCTTGATGAAGACTAGTTGCTTGCTCCCCCATACTCACTATGGGTGAGCCAATCTTCAGCATATCTTCACAAGCCCATTGCCACCACAATGGACGGCAAGCTTCAAGCATGATATCTTCGTGTTGATCCACTTGAACTTGCACATCGCAATCTTGATGACGATCACCAGTTGACGTCATACTTCATGGGTTGTATGAGATCTTCTCTTTGACGCAAGCCCATGGAAACACACCTAACCCCCACATAGACCTCTCATGAAGACCATGGGTTAGTACACAAACACGTAATGGACAATGCTTACCATACCATGGGATCACTTGATCCCTCTGGGTACATCTTGTATGCTTTGTCTGTTGATCATCTTGATTTACTCTTTGTCTGAGATCTTGATCAACCTTGTGTCTCTATGACCATTCTTTGGATAATACCTTGAATACCACCTTGGTCATCATATAAACTCCTTGAACCCAACAGATGGACTTCAAGAAGTGCCTATGGACAAATCCTATAAATATAACTTAAGGCAACCATTAGTCCATAGGAATTGTCATCAATTACCAAAACGACATATGAAGATATATGCTCTAACATTCTCCCCCATTTTGGTAATTGATGACAACTACTTCAAGAGAGTTTATATATGAAAATAAGCATAACCAACCGCGCACATACAAAGCAATAATGCATGCGTGCAAGATGTAAACGCTTACGCAATAAAAGAAAACCCCTCTAAACATATCCAAAGTAAACTCTCTAAACTTCTCCCCCATTGGCATTGATTGCAAAAATGGACGAAAAGTTTAGAAAGCCAATATATTTGGTGGTCCTCCAAGAAGTGTGTACTTCTCAGCAAATGAGTGCCAAGAAATACACAAATACAATGATGAGTAGTTGGAGGAAAACAAACTATCTTGAGGACCCAAAGATTGCAAATAAAAGAATCGTATGCCACAAGGACATACCACAATAGAGGAAAGCAATCAAAAGATACCGGATGGAACAAACAATCATATGGTCCTTCGAACCACATGAATAAAAGATATTATGATAAAAGCAACGGAGTGTTTTATCAAAACTAGAGAAGCTCCCCATGATTTGTGCACTAATAGGAGATTTTTGTATATGATACAAGTGCACAAAATAGGATCGTTGCTCCCCCAAAATTAATAAAAACACACAACGGGTGCAAGAAGAAAGATGAGACAATAAGCAAATCTCTTGCACAAAACAAGTGGTTGAGCAACATGTAAAAGAAGCAACTTAAGATTAGGCTCAACCAAAATAATGTGTGTGAATCATGGCAAGGCACTTGAGAAGACTAAGATAAGGATGAACATTACTCATCAACATAGTCTTGATGAAATGAGACACAAAATGCAAGACATATCATTCCCACACACACATACTAGAAACTGGGTTCACAAGCTTACTAAAAAACAAAATAAGAACCAACGCTTGTGACGACCCATGGTGAAGATAGGAAATAAGAACCTTGTCAATAGAGGAGGGATAACAATCGAAATGGCAAAACCCTCATCAAGACAGGCATGAGGAAAAATAATCTTCACGGCCAAAGAGTGCATCAAGATGTAGGAAAATAAGATACGCACTCAAGACAAATCCTTTCACGAAGCCACCAAAAACTGAAAAAGGAAATGCAACGGTGGACGTAAAAGAAAAGAGGATATCAATTAGAGATGTAACTTTTCTCATGTGAAAAAGATTCTAAGTAGAAGACAATCATGATGATATGTTGGAAATCTTCAGACCATGCAGATATGAAAATGCCAATGATATAGAGATGTGAGTCATGTATGAATGAAGAACCGGCAAAAAACTCCAACATCGAAAACATCATAGTAGATGCATATGGACTCCGTTTTTGATGAACTCGAGCTTGTCATGAAGATGACCATAAGCTCTAAAACTCACAAAGAGAAACACCAAACAAGAACCAAGAAGTATGATGCAAGGATGCAAATGGTTTGAGCTCTCAACGAACGATACGATCAAGCTACTCACTTGAGAGCCCCCCTTGATAGTACAACAATATATCCTAAACGGAAAACCTATCAAGGGCAAACCTATACCTTGCACCTCGTCCTCTTGAGCTAGAAGATGATGATCTTGGCTTCCTCAAGATGGACCACCTTTCTTGATTGCGTTGGCTTGATGAAGACTAGTTGCTTGCTCCCCCATACTCAGTATGGGTGAGCCAATCTTCAGCATATCTTCACAAGCCCATTGCCACCACAATGGACGGCAAGCTTCAAGCATGATATCTTCGTGTTGATCCACTTGAACTTGCACATCGCAATCTTGATGACGATCACAACTTGACGTCATACTTCATGGGTTGTATGAGATCTTCTCTTTGACGCAAGCCCATGGAAACACACCTAACCCCCACATAGAACTCTCATGAAGACCATGGGTTAGTACAAAACACGTAATGGACAATGCTTACCATACCATGGGATCAGTTGATCCCTCTGGGTACATCTTGTATGCTTTGTCTGTTGATCATCTTGATTTACTCTTTGTCTGAGATCTTGATCAACCTTGTGTCTCTATGACCATTCTTTGGATAATACCTTGAATACCACCTTGGTCATCATATAAACTCCTTGAACCCAACAGATGGACTTCAAGAAGTGCCTATGGACAAATCCTATAAATATAACTTAAGGCAACCATTAGTCCATAGGAATTGTCATCAATTACCAAAACCACATATGGAGATATATGCTCTAACATTCTCCCCCATTTTGGTAATTGATGACAACTACTTCAAGAGAGTTTATATAAGGAAATAAGCATAACCAACCGCGCACATACAAAGCAATAATGCATGCGTGCAAGATGTAAATGCTTACGCAATAAAAGAAAACCCCTCTAAACATATCCAAAGTAAACTCTCTAAACTTCTCCCCCATTGGCATTGATTGCCAAAATGGACGAAAAGTTTAGAAAGCCAATATATTTGGTGGTCCTCCAAGAAGTGTGTACTTCTCAGCAAATGAGTGCCAAGAAATACACAAATACAATGATGAGTAGTTGGAGGAAAACAAACTATATTGAGGACCCAAAGATTGCAAATAAAAGAATCTTATGCCACAAGGACATACCACAATAGAGGCAAGCAATCAAAAGATACCGGATGGAACAAACAATCATATGGTCCTTCGAACCACATGACTAAAAGATATTATGATAAAAGCAACGGAGTGTTTTATCAAAACTAGAGAAGCTCCCCATGATTTGTGCACTAATAGGAGATTTTTGTATATGATACAAGTGCACAAAATAGGATCGTTGCTCCCCCAAAATTAATAAAAACACACAACGGGTGCAAGAAGAAAGATGAGACAATAAGAAAATCTTGATCATCTTGATTTACTCTTTGTCTGAGATCTTGATCAACCTTGTGTCTCTATGACCATTCTTTGGATAGTACCTTGAATACCACCTTGGTCGTCATATAAACTCCTTGAACCCAACAGATGGACTTCAAGAAGTGCCTATGGACAAATCCTATAAATATAACTTAAGGCAACCATTAGTCCATAGGAATTGTCATCAATTACCAAAACCACATATGGAGATATATGCTCTAACACCAGGCTGCTGGCCTGGAACCCATCCTAGATCGATGAAGAAGAAGAAGAAGCAACTCCCAATGAACAATCAACGCGCTCGCGTCAAATAACCTTTACCTGTACCTGCAACTGGTGTTGTAGTAATCTGTGAGCCACAGGGGACTCAACAATCTCATTTCCAAAGGTATCAAGACTAGCAAAGCTTACTGGGTGAGGTATGGTTAATTGGTGAGGTTGCAGCAGCGGCTAAGCATATATTTGGTGGCTAAACTTACGAGTACAAGAAATAAGAGGGGGAAGATCTACGCATAGCGAACGTGAACTACAGATGATCACATGAATGATCCTGAACATAACCCCACCGTGTCCTCGATCGGAGAAGGAACTCACGAAAGAGACAGTCATGGTTACGCACACAGTTGGCATATTTTAATTAAGTTAACTTCAAGTTATCTAGAACCAGTGTTAAACAAAGCTTCCACGTTGCCACATAACCGCGGGCACGGCTTTCCGAAAGATTTAACCCTGCAGGGGTGCTCCAACTAGTCCATCACAAATTACCACAAGCCGCATAGAAATTCTCAATCACGAAGCTCGCGATCTCGTCGGATTCCCTAGTGGAAAACCTCAACTCTGAGATTACCCAAAGCATCACCGGAATCCCGATGCACAAGATACCTCGTCAAAGGTAAAACTAATCCAGCAAGGCCGCCCGGCGTGTCGACGATCCCGATAGGAGCCGCGTATCTCGTTCTCCGGACACGACGGATAAGCGAAGCGTACGAGTGCCAAAACTCGAGTTTCCTCACGGTGGCCCCGCACGGTGCTCTATTTTGGACCAGCACCATCAGCAATGGCCCTCCCTGTATTATGTAGAATTACTCCTCGGGTAGCGCTAACTCCCTATGCATTTCAATTTAATAGAATTATTATGTTGGGCAAATATAGTACCAATGTTGGGCCTTGCCAGACCAGCTTTAATCTAAAACGATTTATCAAGGGGGTCCCCATAACAACCCCGATCGTGTTAGGAGCGCTCAATTATGGAACATAACACCGGTAGCCGAAACTAAGGGGGCAAAGGTGGAACAAAACACCAGGCTAGAAAGGCCGAGCCTTCCACCTTTTACCAAGTATATAGGTGCATTAAATTAAATAGCATTAATATGGTGATATGACAAGGAACCCATGTTATCACATGGAAGCATCTACACCTGCAACTAGCAACGCTAACAACATGGATAAGCAAGCAGTAACATAGCCAATCAGTGGTTTGCTAGGTCGAACAGGTTGAAGGTTATCATGGCATTGTTGAGAGGCTGATATTTAACATGTGGTAGGCAACGAGACATACTCGAGAGAAGCGATAAAACTAGCATGGCAATGATAGTAATGGTATCTGGGGAAATGGTCATCTTGCCTGAGATCCCGCTTGGAAGAAGAATGCCTCCTCACAACCCGGCACGCTGCAGAACTCTATCGAGACGAAGCAAACCGGAAACACAAATCAACACACCAAATTCACCACACGATGCAACAACACAAATGATGCATGAGCATCTGAATACATGCAAGTCACGGCATGGAAATCACACAAACAAACACTACACATTAAGTGAAGTTCAATATGCAACGAGTTGCATATTGACGAAACTCCACGTTTATTATTTAGTTCTATCCCGATTAGATACACGACGATATTAAATGTGGTTAAACATGGCAAGAGGTGAAGCTTAATTAATCTACCTATCTAGGCATTTTAAATGAGGTCGGAAATGTCATATAGCACCTCCGAAACGACCTCACCTCTTAATTTACAATTCTGTCCAGATCTGAACTAACGCATTTAATTAGTTGTTAAACAGCAAAACAAATAGATTCACGTGATTCTACGCGTCAATACAAGCAATTTACACATAGAGAACATCTCCAACGGAGCTACGGATCAAAAGATACGGACACCGCAAGATATGATGACATGAATGCAATACTACAAACAAGCAAGGCATGACATGAAAGAGGGCAAGAAGCAATACTACAAACAACTAGCAACAACTAGCATGGTAGTAAGGAACACTAGGAAAAGAAGTCACAAAATAGCTTCCCACACACTATTTCAGACTTAGTGAAAATTACACTTCATGAAAGTGCAGTTTTCGATCTGAAGCCATATTGACAGCAGCAAAACCAATAGCTACAGGACTCCAAATGGCATGAAAATTCACAGCATGCTTGAGAAACACAAGGTCTACAACTAACTCCATTGGACCAACCTCAAAAGAGCTACATAACACAAAATAGAAGCAAAACAAGACATCAACAAAATATAACAGATTCCAGACTTAGAAATATTTCAGCACCTCCAAATCAGCACTATTTCTAGCAACTTGAGGGCAAGCAAACCACACCTAAACATGCATTTCTATTGCAACCAAAAATACCAGGGGCTAGTCTAAACACCCAAGAACAACTCCCTAGTTGACAACTCCGTCAGACAAAGCACGGAATAAATCCTACCGAAAAAACAAAAGGGCATCACGGCAAAATATCGTGCGAGCTAACTTGCTATAATGCTAAAACTAATTGCACAGAAAAATCCCATGGGTTTTTCTACCCCGGAAACATATAAAATATGTGGGGTTGCAACAACAAAATATTTCCACACGAAAATGCGAGAAATAAACCTAGACACGGAAAATAATCTAGCGGCAAATCCCTACACGAAAAAATATCAATGACCGCTCTAAAATGCGTGGCAAAGGTGTCCCTAAAACATGGGCATTTTATCTAAGGCATTCGGGCTATCCGGACATGCGCGAAAAATAAATACGGGACACGAACCTATTAGGACAGCACGCATATCTAGGCAAACAGTGGGTCAAACCACATCAAACATTTATGCAAGTTGCAAAAGTGGATACTACGCGAAATTCTACACGAAAAACATATATTACACGTCTCGATCCGACTAACGGAAAATAAACTACGGGCATTTGAATATACGTCTATTTTTCTGGAATTTAATAATTCCGAAAATACCTAATATACTACGCGGGCCGAATCTATGCATAATGGGCCTAACAGAGGCGCGCAACATAACTACCATGCGCCCGGGAGAAGGATGGAGGTGTGGGCTCACCTTTGGGCCGGATCTGGCCTAGGCGCTGGAGCGGAGGAGCCGGTTGGGCCGGGGCGCTGGAGCGGAGGAGCTGGGCCGAGGCGCTGGGGGTGGTGTTGGGCCGGCTGCGCAGCTGGGCCAACCGCTGCTAGCCACACGCGGGCGAGTGCTGCGGCGGGCGACGGGATCGAGTAGTCTCGCTCGATCTGGCGGGCGGCGTCGGCTGCAGCGCTCGGGAGCTGGCGGCGGCTGATCTGGGAAAGCACGCCGGGTCAACGCGGGGGAAGAAACCGAACGACAGGCTCTCGACGAGGCAGCAGGGACGCGGTGCCAGGGCGGTGGCGGGATGCGGGATCTGATCTGGATCCCCAGATCGCGGGAAGGGGCGGCGCTGGCGCGATCCACAGGCGCGGGGAGGTTGACAACCTCGGTCAACGTGGAGGCTCGCTGATCTCGCACCCTTCCCCCGAGGCGAGCCACACCTGGCGGCTGTCGGCAGGAGTAGAACTCCTGGCCAGCGCAGTCTCTCTCGTGCTCGCTCCTAGCGGGGAAAACTAGGCGGTTTTAGGGACAGGATCTGTGCCTGAATGGGAGGAGGAGGAAAACGAGGAAGGAGCCCAGGTGGTGTGCGGCGGCGGCAGACGGGACTGATTGGACTAGGGTTTGCCTGCTTAAATAATTAGGTGGGTTTGGATAGGGCTGACTGGACCCTCCGATATAAATCGGACGGTCGAGAATGAATAGGCTAGGGAGTCCAATGGACAAACCGATGACTGTTTGCGGTAAAACGGGGTTGATCCGGATCCAATGGTCACGATCGCTCGGTTCGGGTTTCGGGAGGTTTTCGGAATGGGCCGCGCATAGGGTCGACGCACTGTGCAGAGGGGCTAGGCGAAGATGAGAGGGGAAACGGGCGACCCGGCAACGTATTTAAAAACATGGACAGACATCCGACGGTAGACCGAATACGGTGCCGCTACGGTCGACCGTTCGGGTACCAGACGGACTCCGATCGCGACGAAATTGGACATGCGGCCTGGCTATAACTAATTATGACCGCATGCCAAGTTTCACCCCGATCACAGAAAGTTTTACGCACACTTTAAAAACAGGGTTACGACGGTGCCGCGGGCACGTGCGCGTGCGGTTGGGCTCAGAACGGACAACGACGCGAACCGACAACTAACAACGGATGCAACTTTTGAAAACTGGCGGTACGGAGATGCCGATACAATGCAAATGATGCGCATGATGCGATGATGATGCGACAAAAGAAAATAGACACACGACGAAAACGGAAAGGAAAGGGGAATCTTCTGGAACGTCGGTCTCGGGCTGTCACAACTGTCCTACACTACAAGAGGATCTCGCCCCGAGATCCAAGAATGAAAGGGGGAGAGGATGAGAAAGAACAATAGGTAAAAATTTAGTCACTTCTTTGTCAAGCGAGTGAAATCAACGACCCTTGTAGGTTGCAAGGCGATGAGGAAAGATATGAGACAGAAGCAAGAATTCACGGAAAATTTCGGCAGCACTTCGGTAGAAAAATGGGACAATTTTTTTCGAAAAGATGGTAGAATTAGACAATATTCACAACAAACAAGTAAATAGAACAAGGGAACACCATGATCTTGATAGAACAACATAATAGACCCAAAAGAGCAACATCACAATACCTCCGGAACAAGAGAGTATGAACTAGCTCATACGGAAGAAGAGAATGAAGACAAAATGCCCACTATCATCACAATAGGATTGAAGAGCCTCCGGACAGAGAATTGACTTAGTAGTTGGAAAACCAACAACGAAAAGAACAAGATAGTAGTGGGCTTGTGAAAATCAACTCAACAAATATGAGGTGACAATCAACCACTAAAAGAAACAAGGATTGATTGGGAGAAACAAGATATGAACAATTCTTACACCAAGAGGATACATTGAGAACTTAGATTGAAGACAAGCACCATGATAGCAACAATCCATAGGAAAAGCTTTAGGTGAAATCCAAACCAAGATAGCTCAAAGAAGAAATCATGGGTTGAAATATCTCCTGATCAAAGAATTTGTGGGTTTAATTATCTCATTCTTGAAAGGAAATCTCTTCGAGGCTCCTACACTAACAAGAATGCTATAATACCACCTCAAAGGATAAGGAAGAACAAATGCACTTAGAAATGCAAGAGAAAGGATACTTGAGGTACTCCAACAAGAATCTTGAAGAACACTTTGAGCATGAATTGATACCTTGATGAACCACCATGAAGGACCACCGTATACAAATGAATGATGCAAAGATATGAAGGTAGAAAAGAATAAGATTATGACCTTGCCAGGATTTAGATGAAGCCTCACAAGAACTTGGAACTCCGCAAAAGAAAAATATAAGCACACGAGAAAAGAATTGAAACCATGAGCCACTCCGGAAGAAGAATTCAGATTACTATGAACAAGAATAAGAATTATGTTATGCTTATCCTTCATCAGATTTAATTGATGACAAGCAACGGATTTAGCATACCACTTAATCTTCTAGAAATGATTTAGGAGAGATAAGCACCACGTGAAGCATAAATGAAGGAAGCACCGGTAAGAATTCACAATTGAATGGGAACATCACGAATGCATGGAAACACATGAGAATGAAGAGATCATGATCCACCTGAGAGAAGAAAAACTTAAACAAGGCACCGGAATAATTGAGAGACGAACGAAGAGCCAACAATTGAGAAGAATTGAGGATGAAAGCTGAAATGTGAGAACGAAGAAGTCTTCTGAAATGATGGCCTTCGGAGGAACAAGAAATAAAAACAACTCAGAAATGCACCGGATAGCAAGAAAGGGATTACTCACGATAGAAACAATTGAGAGGATAACACGAAGCTGAGATGGCAATCTTCACAAGAATGGAGCAAGATTTGAGAAAAACACTCCTTCGAATTTGCAAGCTGAGAATGATGACGAGGAACAACACCAAGAATAATGAGACACTCCGGAATAACGAAGAATGAAAGGTTGAGCCAAATATGAGAATTAATTCAAATAGATCTTGAAGAAGGGATATAACTGATGAAATCATACTTACGTCATAGTTGAAAAGAATTAATGATCTCCGGGAAAAGACTAAAAGCGCCAGGAAAGATCCTGGGAAATAACCTGTGGGTTATGGGCCCACTCAAAGAAACCACCGTTAGAAAAGATTGCTGGAAAGATTGATATTGCACCAGTATGAAGAGAACTAGATGAGGTTAGCACCTCGAAATAATTAAAAGAATTGAAAACGAGAAACTATTGAAATATCTTTAACACTCCGGATAGAAAAGAGAGGAACGAATAACAAGAGGACTGATAAGAATTTCCGACATGGGAAAGAATTACACGGATGAATGGATAAGATGACACGAACAACTAAATTGAATTCACCGGAAAAAAACAAGACTAAATACGGATGAACATGAAGCTCCTGAGAATCTTCACAATGAATCACCGGGTAAGAGAGAAAAGAACACACAGCGGAAGCACCATGAAAAGAAAACTCTTGGATGAAAACCAATCACCGAAAAAAAGGGTGGGAGGGCCGGGGAAAACAAAGAGGATTTGGGGCAGATGAGATGAACTCCGGAATAAAATGAGAGAATGATCTTGCAAAAAATTGGAGAGGATGGAATTACTGAAGAGGAGCACACCGGTTGAAAAGAATTAACATGACGACTCCGGTTGACAAAATTGATGAGACAATTGATCGAGCAAAAGGATTAGCACTCTCACATGAATATGAGAACACTGCTTAGAAAAGATCTGAAATCACCACTTGACATCGAAGCAACGCAAATTACCATATTTCAACAAAACAAAGGGTGAGGCTTATGAAACAAGCCAGAACAAACTCATGAGAAAGATTTCGTCTGATATTTTCATGGACAGGAATCCACTAGATGTCGAACCCCAACCTAACATCATGCATTAGTTGGAAGATTGTCCTATAAGCAACTACTTGAATTCCCACCTAAGAATTCCCGAAATATCTGGTCATGCAATCTGGTACACGGATACAAGGAGTAATATCACACGGATACATGTACTGAAAAGAAGAGATATATATATAGAGTTGGATTACACTCGCCACAAGCTACATCAGACTCACATCAGTACATTACATAAACATAAAGAGTAAGAGCAGGGTCCGACTACGGACGAAAACAAACGACAAAAGAAGAACGACGTCCATCCTTGCTATCCGAGGCTGCCGGCCTGGAACCCATCCTAGATCGATGAAGAAGAAGAAGAAGCAACTCCAAATGAACAATCAACGCGCTCGCGTCAAATTATCTTTACCTGTACCTGCAACTGGTGTTGTAGTAATCTGTGAGCCACAGGGGACTCAGCAATCTCATTTCCAAAGGTATCAAGACTAGCAAAGCTTACTGGGTGAGGTATGGTTAAGTGGTGAGGTTGCAGCAGCGGCTAAGCATATATTTGGTGGCTAAACTTACGAGTACAAGAAATAAGAGGGGGAAGATCTACGCATGGCGAACGTGAACTACGGATGATCACATGAATGATCCAGGACACCTACCTACGTCAGACATAACCCCACCGTGTCCTCGATCGGAGAAGGAACTCATGAAAGAGATAGTCACGGTTACGCACACAGTTGGCATATTTTAATTAAGTTAACTTCAAGTTATCTAGAACCAGTGTTAAACAAAGCTTCCACGTTGCCACATAACCGCGGGCACGGCTTTCCGAAAGATTTAACCCTGCAGGGGTGCTCCAACTAGTCCATCACAAATTACCACAAGCCGCATAGAAATCCTCAATCACGAAGCTCGCGATCTTGTCGGATTCCCTAGTGGAAAACCTCAACTCTGAGATTACCCAAAGCATCACGGGAATCCCGATGCACAAGATATCTCATCAAAGGTAAAACTAATCCAGCAAGGCCGCCCGGCGTGTCGACGATCCCGATAGGAGCCGCGTATCTCGTTCTCAGGACACGATGGATAAGCGAAGCGTACGAGTGCCAAACCTCGAGTTTCCTCGCGGTGGCCCCGCACGGTGCTCTATTTTGGACCAGCACCATCAGCACTGGCCCTCCCTGTATTATGTAGAATTACTCCTCGGGTAGCGCTAACTCCCTATGCATTTCAATTTAACAGAATTATTATGTTGGGCAAATGTAGTCCCACGATCTAGTATCGAACGGACGGCACCTCCGCGTTCAGCACACGTACAGCTCGACGATGATCTCGGCCTTCTTGATCCAGCAAGAGAGACGGAGAGGTAGAAGAGTTCTCCGGCAGCGTGACGGCGCTCCGGAGGTTGGTGATGACCTTGTCTCAGGAGGGCTCCGCCCGAGCTCCGCAGAAACACGATCTAGAGGAAAAACCGTGGAGGTATGTGGTCGGGCTACCGTGGAAAAGTCGTCTCAAATCAGCCCTAAAACCTCCGTATATATAGGTGGGAGGGAGGGGACCTTGCCTTGGGGCTCAAGGAGCCCCAAGGGGGTCGGCCGAGTCCAAGGGGGGAGGACTCCCCCCCCAAACCGAGTTGGACTTGGTTTGGTGGGAGGGAGTCCCCCTTCCTTCCCACCTCCGCCTTTTTTTTCTTTTCTCTTGATTTTCTCTTCTTGGCGCATAGAGCCCTTTTGGGCTGTCCCACCAGCCCACTAAGGGCTGGTGTGCCACGCTCAAGGCCTATGGGCTTCCCCGGGGTGGGTTCCCCCCCCCCCCGCGGTGAACTCCCGGAACCCATTCGTCATTCCCGGTACATTCCCGGTAACTCCGAAAACCTTCCGGTAATCAAATGAGGTCATCCTATATATCAATCTTCGTTTCCGGACCATTCCGGAAACCCTCGTGACGTCCGTGATCTCATTCGGGACTCCGAACAACATTTGGTAACCAACCATATAACTCAAATACGCATAAAACAACGTCGAACCTTAAGTGTGCAGACCCTGCGGGTTCGAGAACTATGTAGACATGACCCGAGAGACTCCTCGGTCAATATCCAATAGCGGGACCTGGATGCCCATATTAGATCCTACATATTCTACGAAGATCTTATCGTTTGAACCTCAGTGCCAAGGATTCATATAATCTCGTATGTCATTCCCTTTGTCCTTCGGTATGTTACTTGCCCGAGATTCGATCGTTAGTATCCGCATACCTATTTCAATCTCGTTTACCGGCAAGTCTCTTTACTCGTTCCGTAATACAAGATCCCGTAACTTACACTAAGCTACATTGCTTGCAAGGCTTGTCTGTGATGTTGTATTACCGAGTGGGCCCCGAGATACCTCTCCGTCACACGGAGTGACAAATCCCAGTCTTGATCCATACTAACTCAACTAACACCTTCGGAGATACCTGTAGAGCATCTTTATAGTCACGCAGTTACGTTGCGACGTTTGATACACACAAAGCATTCCTCCGCTGTCAGTGAGTTATATGATCTCATGGTCATAGGAATAAATACTTGACACGCAGAAAACAGTAGCAACAAAATGACACGATCAACATGCTACGTCTATTAGTTTGGGTCTAGTCCATCACGTGATTCTCCTAATGACGTGATCCAGTTATCAAGCAACAACACCTTGTTCATAATCAGAAGACACTGACTATCTTTGATCAACTGGCTAGCCAACTAGAGGCTTGCTAGGGACGGTGTTTTGTCTATGTATCCACACATGTAAATGAGTCTTCATTCAATACAATTATAACATGGATAATAAACGATTATCTTGATACATGAATTATAATAATAACTATATTTATTATTGCCTCTAGGGCATAATTCCAACAGTCTCCCACTTGCACTAGAGTCATTAATCTAGCCCTCACATCATCATGCGAATTACATTGTAATAAATCTAACACCCATACAGTTCTGGTGTTGATCATGCTTTGGCCGTGGAAGAGGTTTAGTCAGCGGGTCTGCTACATTCAGATCCGTGTGCACTTTGCATATATTTACGTCCTCTCCCTCGACGTAGTCGCGGATGAGGTTGAAGCGTCGTTTGATGTGTCTGGTCTTCTTGTGAAACCGTGGTTCCTTTGCTAAGGCAATGGCACCCGTGTTGTCACAGAACAAGGTTATTGGATTCAGTGCGCTTGGCACCACTCCAAGATCCGTCATGAACTGCTTCATCCAGACACCCTCCTTAGCCGCCTCCGAGGCAGCCATGTATGTGAAAGCCCGAGACCGATGTTCCAGAAGCTTCCCCTTTTCTTTCCGTTTTCGTTGTGGGGGTATTCTCAGTTGCCGCATCATCATCGCATCATGCGCATCATCTGCATTGCATCGGCATCTCCGTTGCCGCCCGTTTTCAAACTTGCATTCGTTAGTAGTTGCCGGTTCTCGTCGTCGGTCGTTCCGAGCCTGACCGCACACGCACGCGCCCGCGGCACCGTCTGAAACCCTGTTCTTAAAGCGCGTTTAAAACTCTCTCTGATCGATGTGAAACTTGGCACGCGGTCGCGATTAGATGTAGCTAGGCCGCCTGTCGAATTTCGTCGCGATCGGAGACCGACTGGTACCCAAACGGTCGACCGTAGCGGCACCGTCTTCGGTTATTCGTCGGACGTCTATCGGTGTTGTTCCGAGTTGTTTTTATTTTCGATCCTCCGAAGGCCATCATTTCAGAAGACTTTTTCGTCCTCAACTTTCAACTTCATCCTCAATTCTTCTTAATTGTTGTCTCTTCGTTCGTCTCTCGGTTATCCGGTGCCTTGTTCAAGTTTTCTCTCAGGAGGCTCATGATCTCTTAATTCTCATGTATCTCCATTCATTCATGGTTGCCTCGTTCATTTCAATTCTCACCAGTGTTTCTTGCAACAATTCTTCTAGTTTGTGCTCATATCTCTCCTCAATCTTTGTAGAAGAATAAGTGATATGCTAAATCCGTTGATTGTCATCAGTTTAACTTGATGAAGCATAAGCATAACATAATTCTTATTCTTGTTCATAGTAATATGAATTCTTCTTCCGGAATGCCTCATGATATCAATTCATTTGCTCTAGTGTTCTTATCTTCCTTTTTCCGGAGTTCCAAGTTTTCTCAAGTATCTCGTTGTGAGACTTCATCTAAATCTTGGCAAGGTCATAATCTTATTCCTTTCTACCTTGATATCTTTGCATCATTCATTCGTATACGGAGGTCCTTCATGGTGGTTCATCAAGGTTTCAATCCATTCTCATGTGTTCTTCAAGATTCTTGTTCGAGAACCTCAAGTATCTTTTCTCTTGCATCTATAAGTGCATTTGTTCTTCCTTTATCATTTGAGGTGGTATTATAACCTTCTTGTTAGTGTAGGAGACTCGAAGAGTTTTTTCCTTCAAGAATGAGATAAGTAAAACCCACCAATTCCATGATCATGAGATATTTCAACCCATGATTTCGTCATTGAGCTATCTTGGTTTGGATTTCACCTAAAGCTTTTCCTATGGATTGTTGCTTTCATGGTGCTTGTCATTCATCCCAGTTCTCAATGCACCCTCTTGGTGTAAGATTGTTCATATCTTGTTTCTCTCAATCAATCCTTGTTTTTGTTAGTGGCTGGTTGTCACTTCATTACTTTGAAAAGGTTTCCTTAAGCCCACTAATGTCTTGGTCTTTTCGTTGTAGTTTTTCCCAACTACTACATCAATTCTCTGTCCGAAGGCTCTTCAAGTCTATTGTGATGATAGTTGTCATTCGTTTCTTCATTCTCGTCTTCCGTATGAGTTAGTTCCTATTCTATCGTTCCGGAGGCATTGTGTTGTTGCTCTTTTGGGTCTATTATATTGTTCTATCAAGATCGTGGTGTTCCCTTGCTCTATCTACTTGTTGTTGTGTATATTGTCTAATTCTCCTACCTTTTCGAATTTTTGGTCCCATTTTCCTACCGAAGTGCTGCCGAAATTTTCCGTGAATTCTGGCTTCTTTCTCATGTCATTCCTCATCTCCTTGCAACCTTCGAGGGTCGTTGGTTTCACTCGTTTGTCAAAGAAGCGACTAAGTTTTTACCTCTTGTTCTTTCTCATCCTCTCCCCCTTTCATTCCTGGATCTCGGGGCGAGATCCTCTTGTAGTGTAGGAGTGTTGTGACAGCCCGAGACCGACGTTCCAGAAGCTTCCCCTTTTCTTTCCGTTTTCGTCGTGGGGGTATTTTCAGTTGCCGCATCATCATCGCATCATGCGCATCATCTGCATTGCATCGGCATCTCCGTTGCCGCCCGTTTTCAAACTTGCATTCGTTAGTAGTTGCCGGTTCTCGTCGTCGGTCGTTCCGAGCCTGACCGCACACGCACGCGCCCGCGGCACCGTCGGAAATCCTGTTCTTAAAGCGCGTTTAAAACTCTCTCTGATCGAGGTGAAACTTGGCACGCGGTCGCGATTAGATGTAGCTAGGCCGCCTGTCGAATTTCGTCGCGATCGGAGACCGACTGGTACCCAAACGGTCGACCGTAGCGGCACCGTCTTCGGTTATTCGTCGGACGTCTATCGGTGTTGTTAAAACTCGTGCCGTGCCGCCCGCTCTCCCTCTCGTCTCCGGATGTCTACACAACACGGCCACGTAGCACGCCCCGCGTTCGGAATCGTCCGAATCCGACCCCGCGGTTGGATCCGGATCGCGATTCCGGTTAACCGAGCCCCCTTTTTCCTTATAAATACCCCCTCCTCCTTAATTTTTGGACAGCCCCTCTTCCCTGCCTTGTTTTCCGCGCCCCACCTACCAAACCCTAACCCTAGCCGCAGCAGCCTCTCCCCACCAGCGCCGCCGGCCCGCCCGAGCCCGCGTGCGGCCCGCCGGGACCGAACCGCTGCCGCCAAGTGCCCGAGCCCCTGCAACCCCGAGCCTCCCCCATGGCTCCCTGCTCCCGTCGCCGAGCTCCGCCGCCCGCACCTCACCGGTGCCGCCTCTCCCAGCGCCTCACGCCGCGCCGCCTTCCGCCGCTGTGCCTCGGGAGGCGCCGGCCAGCACTGTCGTCGACAGCCGCCGCCGCGCAGAGCCTCCTCCGGCCGCTGTAGCCCCAGATCCCGCGCGCGCCGACCTCGTCGTCCAGGAGTCGCCTCGAGCGCCGCCGCCGGGACCGCGCCCCTTCGGCCGCGCCGCCGCGCCTCCCTCGCCAGTGGCCGCCTCGCCTGCCTCGCTGCCGGTTCCCCCCTTCGCCTGCGCCGCCGTGCCGGCCTCGCGCCTGTCCGATCGAGGACGCCGCCGCTCGCCGTTGACCTCCTCGGGACGCGCCAGCGCCCCTGCGGGCTGGCCCCGTCCCGCAGCGGCCCACGCCCGAGCCGCCGGCCCAGCTCCGCCGACTCCAGCCGGCCGGCCTCGGCCCAGCGCCTCGCCAGTTCCGTCGGCCCAAGTGGCCACGCAGGTGAGCCCAGCAAGCCTATCCCTCGCCCCGGGCGTGAATTAACTATGATGCGCCTCCAATTCGGCCCGTTAGGATTTTAGGTTGTTTATCGGAATTGTTTTATTCCAGAGATTAGGTATATCTTAGAACGTCCGTAGTTTCTAAACCGTAAGTCGGAATGTCGCGTGTTATATATCGTTTTGGGGTAGCTTCGCGAGTAGAACACGTTTATCCAACATGCATATTTGTTTAACGCTGTTTAGAGTGCCTAATGCCTCGTTTTACGTGCTGTTTAACTAGGATCCGTTCCGTAGTTAATTCTCGTGCGTGTCCGGACTGCCCGTATGCCATGGATTTAATGTCCATGTTTTAGGGATCATATTTCTACGTATTCTAGAGCGGTCAAGTGTATTTTTGCGTGTAGAGATTGCCTGTTAGATTATTTTTCGTGTCTAGGTTTATTTCTCCCGCGTTATTGTGTGGCATTATTTTGTGTTGCAAACCCCACATATTTTATATGTTCCGGGGTAGAAAAATCCCATGGATTTTTCTGTGCAATTAGTTTTAGCTTTTGAGGAAGTTAGTTCGCGCGATATTTTACCGTGATGCCTTTTTGTTTAATTCGTAGGATTTATTCCGTGCCTCGTTTGAATTAGTTGTCAACTAGAGAGTTGATCTTGGGTGTTTTGTTTAGCCCCTGGTATTTTTAGTTGCAATAGAAATGCATGTTTAGGTGTTGTTTGCTTGCTCTCAAGTTGCTAGAAATTGTGCTGTTTTAGAGGAGCTGAAATATTTCTAAGTCTGGAATCTGTTATATTTTGTTGCTGTTTTGTTTTGCTTCTAGCTTGTGATCTGTAGCTCTTTTGGAGTTGGTCCAATGGATTTAGTTGTACCCCTTATATTTCTTTAGCATGCTGTTAAGTTTCATGCCATTTGGAGTCCTGTAGCTATAGGTTTTGCTGCTGTCAATATAGCTTCAGGCTGAAAACTGCACTTTCGCGAGGTGTAATTTTCACTAAGTCTGAAATAGTGCGTGAGATGCCATTTTGTGTCTTCTTTTCCTAGTGCTCCTTGCTGCCATGCTAGTTGTTGTTAGATGTTTGTAGTAGTGCTTTTTGCCCTCTTCCGTGCCATGTCTTGTTTGCGCATATCGGAGTTGTGTAGCCGAAGTTGTGAGGCGTATAAGTTGCTATGTGGCTGTTTTTGGCAGATTGTAGTCATTTCTTGTTTTGCTTGTAGATGTTGAACCGTAGCTCCGATTTGATCGTGTCCTACATGAAACTCGCTTAGAATCTTGTGTAGTTTCATTTTCTCTTGCTGGTAGTTTGTTTTGATGTGCTCGTAGACGGCGTTGCACACATATTGCATTCATGCCATCATATCTTGCGGTGCTTGTATCTTTTGATCCGTAGCTCCGTTGGAGGTGTTCTTTATGTCTAGTTTGCTTGCCTGGATGCGTAGAATCACGTGAACCTATTTGTTTTGCTGTTTAACAACTAATTAAATGCATTAGTTCAGATCTGGACAGAATTGTAAATTAACATGTGAGGTCGTTTCGGAGGTGCTATATGTCATTTCCAACCTCATTTAAAATGCCTAGATAGGTAGTTTAAATTTCCGCTTCACCTCTTGCATGTTTGACAACATTAATATTGCCGTGTAGATAACCGGGAGTGAACTAAATAATTAACGTGGAGTTTCGTCAATATGCAACTCGTGCATATTGAACTTCACTTAATGTGTAGTGTTTGATGGCGTGAATTGTCATGCCGTGCCTTGCATGTATCCAGTAGATCATGCATCATATGTGTTGTGCATCGTGTGGTGAATACGTGTGTTGATGCTTGTTTCCGGTTTCCCCGTCTCGATAGAGTTCCGCAAGCGTGTCGGATGTGAGGAACTGTTCGACTACGTCGGTTCGTCTGCTTCACGGAGACATTCTTCTTCCAAGCAGGATCTCAGGCAAGATGAACATTTCCCCAGATACCATTATTATCATTGCCATGCTAGTTTTATCGCTTCTATCGTTTATGTCTCGTTGCCTACCACATGTTAAATATCAGCCTCTCAACAATGCCATGTTAACCATCAACCTGTTCGACCTAGCAAACCACTGATTGGCTATGTTACTGCTTGCTTATCCATGTTGTTAGCGTTGCTAGTTGTAGGTGCAGTTGCTTCCATGTGATAACATGGGTTCCTTGTTATATCACCATATTAAATGCTATCTAATTTAATGCACCTATATACTTGGTAAAAGGTGGAAGGCTCGGCCTTTTCTAGCCTGGTGTTTTGTTCCACCTTTGCCCCCTTAGTTTCCGGCTACCGGTGTTATGTTCCATAAATGAGCGCTCCTTACACGATCGGGGTTGTTATGGGGACCCCCTTGATAATTCGTTTTAGATTAAAGCTGGTCTGGCAAGGCCCAACATTGGTACTACATTTGCCTAATCACCTAATAAAATTGCATAGGGACTTCCCGGGCCCCGAGGATAATTTAATCAACCCCCGGGCCAGTGCTCCTCATGAGTGTTGGTCCAAAACAGAGCAGCTTATTAACGCTACCCGGGGCAACTTGGCGTTTGGCGTGGTAACCATCGCTCATCCGTCGTGTCCTGAGAACGAGGTACGCGACTCCTATCGGGATCGTCGACACGTCGGGCGGCCTTGCTGGATTAGTTTTACCTTTGACGAGATATCTTGTGCATCGAGATTCCAGTGATGCTTTGGGTAATCTCAGAGTTGAGGTTTTCCACCAGGGAATCCGATGAGATCGCGAGCTTCGTGATTGAGGATTTCTATGCGGCGTGTGGTAATTTGTGATGGACTAGTTGGAGCACCCCTGCAGGGTTAAATCTTTCGGAAAGCCGTGCCCGCGGTTATGTGGCAACGTGGAAACTTTGCTTAACACTGGTTCTAGATAACTTGAAGTTAACGTAATTAAAACCTGCCAACTGTGTGCGTAACCGTGACTGTCTCTTTCGTGAGTTCCTTCTCCGATCGAGGACACGGTGGGGTTATGTCTGGCGTAGGTAGGTGTTCAGGATCATTCATTTGATCATCTGTAGTTCACGTCCGCTATACGTAGATCATCCCCCTCTTTATTCTTGTACTCGTAAGTTTAGCCACCAAATATATGCTTAGCCGCTGCTGCAACCTCACCACTTAACCATACCTCACCCATTAAGCTTTGCTAGTCTTGATACCTTTGGAAATGAGATTGCTGAGTCCCCTGTGGCTCACAGATTACTACAACACCAGTTGCAGGTACAGGTAAAGGTTACTTGACGCGAGCGCGTTGATTGTTCACTCGGAGTGGCTTCTTCCTCTTCTTCTTCTTCATCGATCTAGGATGGGTTCCAGGCCGGCAGCCTGGGATAGCAAGGATGGACGTCGTTCTTCTTTTGTCGTTTGTTTTCGTCCGTAGTCGGACCCTGCTCTTACTCTTGATGATTATGTAATGTACTGATGTGACTCTGATGTAGCTTGTGGCGAGTGTAAGCCAATTCTTTATATATCTCATCTTTTCAGTACATGTACTTGTAACGATATCCATTCTTGCGACACGACGAGATGCGCTTCTATCCCTGACGAGGTCCTCGTGCCAAATTGAGGATAGGGTCGCATCTTGGGCATGACAAGTTGGTATCAGAGCCTGTACCGACCTAGGAGCCCCCTTGATTGATCGAACATGGCCGAGTCGAGTCTAGTGAAAGATCTATTTGAGTCTTAGTTATATATCGGAGAGTAGGATTCTTTTTTCTCCTCTTCTATGCTCTGGTGAGGAATCTTGACGTAATAATTTACTCTACTCCTCTTCCCACTCAAATTTTTTTTAGGATCACGCGGATATTCTTGGGATCTATATGATGCCGATGTGACGGAGTTCTATCTTGGTGCCTCCTATCTGACTTGATCTTCTTCCGGGGAGTTGAGCTCCAGGGGATTATCGAGCACATCGTTATCATTCAGATTTCTTAGTATCTCAGGACGAAGGATGTTCGTAATTGCTTCAATACTAGTAGTGGCGAGATAACCCCGATGTCCCCAGTACTGGTGTAGATTGTTCGGGAGTACTGCCATACTTTGTATCATTGTGATCACGAGGGTCTGTTGTAGATGAAGGTCCGAGATTCTGGTCGTGTGTTGACGGATGTGATACAAGTGACGGGTTAGTATAGGAGTTGTGTGATTATTACTCCTTGTATCCGTGTACCAGATTGCATGACCAGATATTTCGGGAATTCATAGGTGGGAATTCAAGTAGTTACTTATAGGACAATCTTCCAACAAATGAATGATGTTAGGTTGGGGTTCGACATCTAGTGGATTCGTTTGTTCACGGTCGACTTACAGCGGTACACGTTGTGTCTTAAAGAGTCCTTGTATCTTGCTACGACTCGGGGACGCTTCGTATGTCAGGT
This sequence comes from Hordeum vulgare subsp. vulgare, assembly GCF_904849725.1. Lineage (NCBI taxonomy): Eukaryota > Viridiplantae > Streptophyta > Magnoliopsida > Poales > Poaceae > Hordeum > Hordeum vulgare. The sequence goes on along the minus strand of NC_058522.1, from coordinate 564,933,333 downwards.
GCACTGCCTTGCACTTGGTGGCTACTGTAAATCGTGCCCGTGCGATCCTGTCCGCGAAAATATCGAACGGAAATCTTTCTCATGAGTTTGTTCGGGCTTGTTTCATAAGCCTCATCCTTTGTTTTGTTGGATATGGTAATTCAGTTGCTTCGATGTCAAGTGGTGATTTTAGATCTTTCCTAAGAGGTGTTCTCATATTTTTATGTGAGAATGCAAATTCTTTTGTTCGTTCAATTGTCATGTCAGTTCTTGTCAACCGGATTCGTCATGTCAATTCCTTTTCAACCGGTGTGCTTCTCTTCAAGTGTAGTCTATCCTCTCTAATTTTGCAAGATCGTTCTCTCATTTCGTCCGGAGTTCGTCTCTTCTGTCCCAAGTTGCCTTTGTTTTTTCCCGCCCTCCCGCCCTTTTTCTTCGGTGATTGGATTTCATCCAAGCGCATTCATTTCATTGTGCTTCCGCTAGGTGTTCTTTTCTCTCTTATCCGGTGATTCATTGTGAAGATTCTCAGGAGCTTCGTGTCATATTCGTTCATTCCTGTCATCCTTACTGGCGAATTTAATTCAGTCGTCTGTGTTCATCATATCCTTTTTCATCCTTGTAATTCTTCCTATGTTGGACATTCTTATGAGCCTATCTTGTTATTCATTCCTCTCTCTTTCTATCCGGAGTGTTGAAGATATTTCAGTTGTCCTGATTCTCGATCCTTCAATTATTTCGAGGTGCTAACCTCATCTAGTCTTCATTTGTACCGGTGCAATGTCTCTCTTCTAAGCAATCTTTTCTGATGGTGGTTTCTTGAGTGGGCCCATAACCCACAGGTTCCTTCCCAGGATCTTACCTGGCTCTTTAATCTTTTCCGGAGATCATTAATTCTTTTCATCTATGACGTAAGTATGAATTTCATCAGTCATATTCTTTCTCCAAGATCTATTTGAATTAATTCTCCTATTTGGCTCAATCTTGCATTCTTCTTCATTCCGGAGTGTCTCATTAAGTCTTGGTGTTGCTCTCGTCATCATCCTCAGCTTGCAATTCGAAGGAGTGTTTCTCTCGAATCTTGGTTCATTCTCTTCGATATTCGTCATTTCAGCTTTGTGCCATCATCTTAATTGTTGTCAATCATGAGTATCCCTTTCTTCCTATCCGGTGCATTTCCGAGTTGTTTTTATTTTCGATCCTCCGAAGGCCATCATTTCAGAAGACTTTTTCGTCCTCAACTTTCAACTTCATCCTCAATTCTTCTTAATTGTTGTCTCTTCGTTCGTCTCTCGGTTATCCGGTGCCTTGTTCAAGTTTTCTCTCAGGAGGCTCATGATCTCTTAATTCTCATGTATCTCCATTCATTCATGGTTGCCTCGTTCATTTCAATTCTCACCAGTGTTTCTTGCAACAATTCTTCTAGTTTGTGCTCATATCTCTCCTCAATCTTTGTAGAAGAATAAGTGATATGCTAAATCCGTTGATTGTCATCAGTTTAACTTGATGAAGCATAAGCATAACATAATTCTTATTCTTGTTCATAGTAATATGAATTCTTCTTCCGGAATGCCTCATGATATCAATTCATTTGCTCTAGTGTTCTTATCTTCCTTTTTCCGGAGTTCCAAGTTTTCTCAAGTATCTCGTTGTGAGACTTCATCTAAATCTTGGCAAGGTCATAATCTTATTCCTTTCTACCTTGATATCTTTGCATCATTCATTCGTATACGGAGGTCCTTCATGGTGGTTCATCAAGGTTTCAATCCATTCTCATGTGTTCTTCAAGATTCTTGTTCGAGAACCTCAAGTATCTTTTCTCTTGCATCTATAAGTGCATTTGTTCTTCCTTTATCATTTGAGGTGGTATTATAACCTTCTTGTTAGTGTAGGAGACTCGAAGAGTTTTTTCCTTCAAGAATGAGATAAGTAAAACCCACCAATTCCATGATCATGAGATATTTCAACCCATGATTTCGTCATTGAGCTATCTTGGTTTGGATTTCACCTAAAGCTTTTCCTATGGATTGTTGCTTTCATGGTGCTTGTCATTCATCCCAGTTCTCAATGCACCCTCTTGGTGTAAGATTGTTCATATCTTGTTTCTCTCAATCAATCCTTGTTTTTGTTAGTGGCTGGTTGTCACTTCATTACTTTGAAAAGGTTTCCTTAAGCCCACTAATGTCTTGGTCTTTTCGTTGTAGTTTTTCCCAACTACTACATCAATTCTCTGTCCGAAGGCTCTTCAAGTCTATTGTGATGATAGTTGTCATTCGTTTCTTCATTCTCGTCTTCCGTATGAGTTAGTTCCTATTCTATCGTTCCGGAGGCATTGTGTTGTTGCTCTTTTGGGTCTATTATATTGTTCTATCAAGATCGTGGTGTTCCCTTGCTCTATCTACTTGTTGTTGTGTATATTGTCTAATTCTCCTACCTTTTCGAATTTTTGGTCCCATTTTCCTACCGAAGTGCTGCCGAAATTTTCCGTGAATTCTGGCTTCTTTCTCATGTCATTCCTCATCTCCTTGCAACCTTCGAGGGTCGTTGGTTTCACTCGTTTGTCAAAGAAGCGACTAAGTTTTTACCTCTTGTTCTTTCTCATCCTCTCCCCCTTTCATTCCTGGATCTCGGGGCGAGATCCTCTTGTAGTGTAGGAGTGTTGTGACAGCCCGAGACCGACGTTCCAGAAGCTTCCCCTTTTCTTTCCGTTTTCGTCGTGGGGGTATTTTCAGTTGCCGCATCATCATCGCATCATGCGCATCATCTGCATTGCATCGGCATCTCCGTTGCCGCCCGTTTTCAAACTTGCATTCGTTAGTAGTTGCCGGTTCTCGTCGTCGGTCGTTCCGAGCCTGACCGCACACGCACGCGCCCGCGGCACCGTCGGAAACCCTGTTCTTAAAGCGCGTTTAAAACTCTCTCTGATCGAGGTGAAACTTGGCACGCGGTCGCGATTAGATGTAGCTAGGCCGCCTGTCGAATTTCGTCGCGATCGGAGACCGACTGGTACCCAAACGGTCGACCGTAGCGGCACCGTCTTCGGTTATTCGTCGGACGTCTATCGGTGTTGTTAAAACTCGTGCCGTGCCGCCCGCTCTCCCTCTCGTCTCCGGATGTCTACACAACACGGCCACGTAGCACGCCCCGCGTTCGGAATCGTCCGAATCCGACCCCGCGGTTGGATCCGGATCGCGATTCCGGTTAACCGAGCCCCCTTTTTCCTTATAAATACCCCCTCCTCCTTAATTTTTGGACAGCCCCTCTTCCCTGCCTTGTTTTCCGCGCCCCACCTACCAAACCCTAACCCTAGCCGCAGCAGCCTCTCCCCACCAGCGCCGCCGGCCCGCCCGAGCCCGCGTGCGGCCCGCCGGGACCGAACCGCTGCCGCCAAGTGCCCGAGCCCCTGCAACCCCGAGCCTCCCCCATGGCTCCCTGCTCCCGTCGCCGAGCTCCGCCGCCCGCACCTCACCGGTGCCGCCTCTCCCAGCGCCTTGCGCCGCGCCGCCTTCCGCCGCTGTGCCTCGGGAGGCGCCGGCCAGCACCGTCGTCGACAGCCGCCGCCGCGCAGAGCCTCCTCCGGCCGCTGTAGCCCCAGATCCCGCGCGCGCCGACCTCGTCGTCCAGGAGTCGCCTCGAGCGCCGCCGCCGGGACCGCACCCCTTGGGCCGCGCCGCCGCGCCTCCCTCGCCAGTGGCCGCCTCGCCTGCCTCGCTGCCGGTTCCCCCCTTCGCCTGCGCCGCCGTGCCGGCCTCGCGCCTGTCCGATCGAGGACGCCGCCGCTCGCTGTTGACCTCCTTGGGACGCGCCAGCGCCCCTGCGGGCTGGCCCCGTCCCGCAGAGGCCCACGCCCGAGCCGCCGGCCCAGCTCCGCCGACTCCAGCCGGCCGGCCTCGGCCCAGCGCCTCGCCAGTTCCGTCGGCCCAAGTGGCCACGCAGGTGAGCCCAGCAAGCCTATCCCTCGCCCCGGGCGTGAATTAACTATGATGCGCCTCCAATTCGGCCCGTTAGGATTTTAGGTTGTTTATCGGAATTGTTTTATTCCAGAGATTAGGTATATCTTAGAACGTCCGTAGTTTCTAAACCGTAAGTCGGAATGTCGCGTGTTATATATCGTTTTGGGGTAGCTTCGCGAGTAGAACACGTTTATCCAACATGCATATTTGTTTAACGCTGTTTAGAGTGCCTAATGCCTCGTTTTACGTGCTGTTTAACTAGGATCCGTTCCGTAGTTAATTCTCGTGCGTGTCCGGACTGCCCGTATGCCATGGATTTAATGTCCATGTTTTAGGGATCATATTTCTACGTATTCTAGAGCGGTCAAGTGTATTTTTGCGTGTAGAGATTGCCTGTTAGATTATTTTTCGTGTCTAGGTTTATTTCTCCCGCGTTATTGTGTGGCATTATTTTGTGTTGCAAACCCCACATATTTTATATGTTCCGGGGTAGAAAAATCCCATGGATTTTTCTGTGCAATTAGTTTTAGCTTTTGAGGAAGTTAGTTCGCGCGATATTTTACCGTGATGCCTTTTTGTTTAATTCGTAGGATTTATTCCGTGCCTCGTTTGAATTAGTTGTCAACTAGAGAGTTGATCTTGGGTGTTTTGTTTAGCCCCTGGTATTTTTAGTTGCAATAGAAATGCATGTTTAGGTGTTGTTTGCTTGCTCTCAAGTTGCTAGAAATTGTGCTGTTTTAGAGGAGCTGAAATATTTCTAAGTCTGGAATCTGTTATATTTTGTTGCTGTTTTGTTTTGCTTCTAGCTTGTGATCTGTAGCTCTTTTGGAGTTGGTCCAATGGATTTAGTTGTACCCCTTATATTTCTTTAGCATGCTGTTAAGTTTCATGCCATTTGGAGTCCTGTAGCTATAGGTTTTGCTGCTGTCAATATAGCTTCAGGCTGAAAACTGCACTTTCGCGAGGTGTAATTTTCACTAAGTCTGAAATAGTGCGTGAGATGCCATTTTGTGTCTTCTTTTCCTAGTGCTCCTTGCTGCCATGCTAGTTGTTGTTAGATGTTTGTAGTAGTGCTTTTTGCCCTCTTCCGTGCCATGTCTTGTTTGCGCATATCGGAGTTGTGTAGCCGAAGTTGTGAGGCGTATAAGTTGCTATGTGGCTGTTTTTGGCAGATTGTAGTCATTTCTTGTTTTGCTTGTAGATGTTGAACCGTAGCTCCGATTTGATCGTGTCCTACATGAAACTCGCTTAGAATCTTGTGTAGTTTCATTTTCTCTTGCTGGTAGTTTGTTTTGATGTGCTCGTAGACGGCGTTGCACACATATTGCATTCATGCCATCATATCTTGCGGTGCTTGTATCTTTTGATCCGTAGCTCCGTTGGAGGTGTTCTTTATGTCTAGTTTGCTTGCCTGGACGCGTAGAATCACGTGAACCTATTTGTTTTGCTGTTTAACAACTAATTAAATGCATTAGTTCAGATCTGGACAGAATTGTAAATTAACATGTGAGGTCGTTTCGGAGGTGCTATATGTCATCTCCGACCTCATTTAAAATGCCTAGATAGGTAGTTTAAAATTCCGCTTCACCTCTTGCATGTTTGACAACATTAATATTGCCGTGTAGATAACCGGGAGTGAACTAAATAATTAACGTGGAGTTTCGTCAATATGCAACTCGTGCATATTGAACTTCACTTAATGTGTAGTGTTTGATGGCGTGAATTGTCATGTCGTGCCTTGCATGTATCCAGTAGCTCATGCATCATATGTGTTGTGCATCGTGTGGTGAATACGTGTGTTGATGCTTGTTTCCGGTTTCCCCGTCTCGATAGAGTTCCGCAAGCGTGTCGGATGTGAGGAACTGTTCGACTACGTCGGTTCGTCTGCTTCACGGAGACATTCTTCTTCCAAGCGGGATCTCAGGCAAGATGAACATTTCCCCAGATACCATTACTATCATTGCCATGCTAGTTTTATCGCTTCTATCGTTTATGTCTCGTTGCCTACCACATGTTAAATATCAGCCTCTCAACAATGCCATGTTAACCATCAACCTGTTCGACCTAGCAAACCACTGATTGGCTATGTTACCGCTTGCTTATCCATGTTGTTAGCGTTGCTAGTTGTAGGTGCAGTTGCTTCCATGTGATAACATGGGTTCCTTGTTATATCACCATATTAAATGCTATCTAATTTAATGCACCTATATACTTGGTAAAAGGTGGAAGGCTCGGCCTTTTCTAGCCTGGTGTTTTGTTCCACCTTTGCCCCCTTAGTTTCCGGCTACCGGTGTTATGTTCCATAAATGAGCGCTCCTTACATGATCGGGGTTGTTATGGGGACCCCCTTGATAATTCGTTTTAGATTAAAGCTGGTCTGGCAAGGCCCAACATTGGTACTACATTTGCCTAATCACCTAATAAAATTGCATAAGGACTTCCCGGGCCCCGAGGATAATTTAATCAACCCCCGGGCCAGTGCTCCTCATGAGTGTTGGTCCAAAACAGAGCAGCTTATTAACGCTACCAGGGGCAACTCGGCGTTTGGCGTGGTAACCATCGCTCATCCGTCGTGTCCTAAGAACGAGGTACGCGACTCCTATCGGGATCGTCGACACGTCGGGTGGCCTTGCTGGATTAGTTTTACCTTTGACGAGATATCTTGTGCATCGGGATTCCGGTGATGCTTTGGGTAATCTCAGAGTTGAGGTTTTCCACCAGGGAATCCGACGAGATCGCGAGCTTCGTGATTGAGGATTTCTATGCGGCGTGTGGTAATTTGTGATGGACTAGTTGGAGCACCCCTACAGGGTTAAATCTTTCGGAAAGCCGTGCCCGCGGTTATGTGGCAACGTGGAAACTTTGCTTAACACTGGTTCTAGATAACTTGAAGTTAACGTAATTAAAACCTGCCAACTGTGTGTGTAACCGTGACTGTCTCTTTCGTGAGTTCCTTCTCCGATCGAGGACACGGTGGGGTTATGTCTGGCGTAGGTAGGTGTTCAGGATCATTCATTTGATCATTTGTAGTTCACGTCCGCTATACGTAGATCATCCCCCTCTTTATTCTTGTACTCGTAAGTTTAGCCACCAAATATATGCTTAGCCGCTGCTGCAACCTCACCACTTAACCATACCTCACCCATTAAGCTTTGCTAGTCTTGATACCTTTGGAAATGAGATTGTTGAATCCCCTGTGGCTCACAGATTACTACAACACCAGTTGCAGGTACAGGTAAAGGTTACTTGACGCGAGCGCGTTGATTGTTCACTCGGAGTGGCTTCTTCCTCTTCTTCTTCTTCATCGATCTAGGATGGGTTCCAGGCCGGCAGCCTGGGATAGCAAGGATGGACGTCGTTCTTCTTTTGTCGTTTGTTTTCGTCCGTAGTCGGACCCTGCTCTTACTCTTGATGATATGTAATGTACTGATGTGACTCTGATGTAGCTTGTGGCGAGTGTAAGCCAATTCTTTATATATCTCATCTTTTCAGTACATGTACTTGTAACGATATCCATTCTTGCGACACGACAAGATGCGCTTCTATCCCTGACGAGGTCCTCGTGCCAAATTGAGGATAGGGTCGCATCTTGGGCGTGACAATGTACTCCGCTTCACATGTAGAATCTGCTACGACGCTTTGCTTGGAACTGCACCAGCTTACCGCACCCCCATTAAGAATAAATACGTATCCGGTTTGCGACTTAGAGTCGTCCGGATCTGTGTCAAAGCTTGCATCGATGTAACCTCTTACGGCGAGCTCTTCGTCACCTCCATACACGAGAAACATCTCCTTAGTCCTTTTCAGGTACTTCAGGATATTCTTGACCGCTGTCCAGTGATCCACTCCTGGATTACTCTGGAACCTACCTGCCATACTTATGGCCAGGCTAACATCCGGTCTAGTGCACAGCATTGCATACATGATAGAACCTATGGCTGAAGCATAGGGGACGGAGCGCATATGCTCTCTATCTTCATCAGTTGCTGGGCACTGAGTCTTACTCAATCTCGTACCTTGTAAAACTGGCAAGAACCCTTTCTTGGACTGTTCCATTTTGAACCTCTTCAAAACTTTATCAAGGTATGTGCTTTGTGAAAGTCCTATCAGGCGTTTTGATCTATCCCTATAGATCTTAATGCCTAGAATGTAAGCAGCTTCTCCTAGGTCCTTCATAGAGAAACTTTTATTCAAGTAATCCTTTATGCTCTCCAAAAACTCTACGTTGTTTCCAATCAGCAATATGTCATCCACATATAATATTAGAAATGCCACAGAACTCCCACTCACTTTCTTGTAAATACAAGATTCTCCAACCACTTGTATAAACCCAAATGCTTTGATCACCTCATCAAAGCGCTTGTTCCAACTCCGAGATGCTTGCACCAGTCCATAAATGGATCGCTGGAGCTTGCACACCTTGTTAGCATTCTTAGGATCGACAAAACCTTCGGGTTGCATCATATACAATTCTTCCTTAAGGAAACCGTTAAGGAACGCCGTTTTGACATCCATCTGCCAGATTTCATAATCGAAAAATGCAGCTATTGCTAACATGATTCTGACAGACTTAAGCATCGCTACGGGTGAGAATGTCTCATCGTAGTCAACTCCTTGAACTTGCGAAAAACCCTTTGCCACAAGTCGAGCTTTATAAACGGTCACATTGTCGTCAGCGTCCGTCTTCCTCTTAAAGATCCATTTGTTCTGAATAGCCTTGCGGCCCTCAGGCAGTACCTCCAAAGTCCACACTTTGTTCTCATACATGGATCCTATCTCGGACTTCATGGCTTCTAGCCATTTGTTGGAATCCGGGCCCACCATTGCTTCTTCATAATTTGCAGGTTCATTGTTGTCCAACAACATGATTGACAAGACGGGATTACCGTACCACTCTGGAGCAGCACGTGGTCTCGTCGACCTGCGTGGTTCGACAAAAACTTGAACCGGAGTTTCATGATCATCATCATTAACTTCCTCCTCAACCGGCGTCGCAACGACAGAGGTTTCCCCTTGTCCTGTGCCACCATCCAGAGGGATGAGAGGTTCGACAACCTCGTCAAGTTCTATCTTCCTCCCACTCAATTCTCTCGAGAGAAACTCCTTCTCGAGAAAAGCTCCATTTTTAGCAACAAACACTTTGCCCTCGAATTTGAGATAGAAGGTGTACCCAACTGTCTCTTTTGGGTAACCTATGAAGACACACTTTTCCGCTTTGGGTTCCAGCTTTTCAGGCTGAAGCTTTTTGACATAAGCATCACATCCCCAAATTTTAAGAAACGACAACTTTGGCCTTTTGCCATACCACAGTTCGTATGGTGTCGTCTCAACGGATTTTGATGGTGCCCTATTTAAAGTGAATGCAGCTGTTTCTAATGCATAACCCCAAAACGATAACGGCAAATCGGTAAGAGACATCATAGATCGCACCATCTCTAATAAAGTACGATTACGATGTTCGGACACACCATTACGCTGTGGTGTTCCAGGCGGTGTTATCTGTGAAACAATTCCACATTGTCTTAAGTGAGCACCAAACTCGAAACTCAGATATTCACCCCCACGATCAGACCGTAGGAATTTGATCTTCTTGTTACGATGATTTTCAACTTCACTCTGAAATTGCTTGAACTTTTCAAATGTTTCATACTTGTGCTTCATCAAGTAGACATAACCATATCTACTCAAATCGTCAGTGAAGGTGAGAAAATAACGATATCCGCCGCGTGCCTCCACGCTCATCGGACCACACACATCGGTATGTATGATTTCCAACAAGTCACTTGCACGCTCCATTGTTCCGGAGAACGGAGTCTTAGTCATCTTGCCCATGAGGCATGGTTCGCACGTGTCAAGTGAATCAAAGTCAAGTGACTCCAAAAGTCCATCAGCATGGAGTTTCTTCATGCGCTTTACACCAATATGACCTAAGCGGCAGTGCCACAAAAATATGGCGCTATCATTGTTAACTCTAACTCTTTTGGTCTCAATGTTATGTATGTGTGTATTGCTATCAAGATTCAATATGAACAATCCTCTCACATTGGGTGCATGACCATAAAAGATGTTACTCATAGAAATAGAACAACCATTATTCTCAGACTTAAAAGAGTAACCGTCTCGCAATAAACAAGATCCAGATATAATGTTCATGCTCAACGCAGGCACTAAATAACAATGTTTTAAGTTGATCACTAATCCTGATGGTAACTGAAGTGAAACTGTGACGACAGCGATTGCATCAACCTTGGAACCATTTCCTACGCGCATCGTCACTTCATCTTTCGCCAGCCTTCGTCTATTCCGCAGTTCCTGTTTCGAGTTGCAAATATGAGCAAAAGAACCGGTATCGAATACCCAGGCACTACTACGAGAGCCGGTTAAGTACACATCAATAACTTGTATATCAAATATACCTGATTTTTCTTTGGCCGCCTTCTTATCTGCCAGATACTTGGGGCAATTGCGCTTCCAGTGACCCATACCCTTGCAATAGTAACACTCCGTTTCAGGCTTAGGTCCAGCTTTGGGTTTCTTCGTCGGATTGGCAACTGGCTTGCCGCTCTTCTTTGAATTACCCTTCTTGCCTTTGCCGTTTCTCTTGAAACTAGTGGTCTTATTCACCATCAACACTTGATGCTCTTTACGGAGTTCAGACTCTGCGACTTTCAGCATCGCAAACAACTCGCCGGGAGACTTGTTCATCCCTTGCATGTTGTAGTTCAACACAAAGCCTTTATAGCTTGGCGGCAGTGATTGAAGGATTCTGTCAGTGATAGCCTCTTGCGGGAGTTCAATCCCCAGCTCAGCTAGACGGTTTGAGTACCCAGACATTTTGAGCACATGTTCACTGACAGACGAGTTTTCCTCCATCTTGCAAGCATAGAATTTATCGGAGGTCTCATACCTCTCGATCCGGGCGTTCTTCTGAAAGATAAACTTCAACTCCTGGAACATCTCAAATGCTCCATGACGCTCAAAGCGATGTTGAAGTCTCGGTTCTAAGCCATACAAGACTGCACATTGAACTACTGAGTAGTCCTCCTTACGTGCTAACCAAGCGTTCTTAACATCCTGATCAGCCGTAGCGGGTGGTTCATCTCCTAGCGCAGCATTAAGGACATAATCCTTCTTCCCAGCTTGTAAGATTAGCTTAAGATTACGAGCCCAGTCTACAAAGTTTCTTCCATCATCTTTCAACTTAGCTTTCTCTAGGAACGTATTAAAATTCAGGGTGACTATCGCGTGAGCCATGATCTACAACACAAATATATTCAAAGTGGACTTAGACTATGTTCAAGATAATTAGAGTTTAACTTTAATCATAATTATACGCTAAACTCCCACTCAAAAAGTACATCTCTCTTAGTCATTTGAGTGGTTCATGATCCACTTACACTAGCTCAAGTCTGATCATCACGTGAGTTGAGTATAGTTTCAGTGGTAAGCATCCCTATGCTAATCATATCATCTATATGATTCATGATCGACCTTTCGGTCTCATGTGTTCCGAGGCCATGTCTGCACATGCTAGGCTCGTCAAGCTTAACCCGAGTGTTCCGCGTGCGCAACTGTTTTGCACCCGTTGTATGTGAACGTTGAGTCTATCACACCCGATCATCACGTGGTGTCTCGAAACGACGAACTGTAGCAACGGTGCACAGTCGGGGAGAACACAATTTCGTCTTGAAATTTTAGTGAGAGATCACCTCATAATGCTACCGTCGTTCTAAGCAAAATAAGGTGCATAAAAGGATTAACATCACATGCAATTCATAAGTGACATGATATGGCCATCATCACGTGCTTCTTGATCTCCATCACCAAAGCACCGGCACGATCTTCGTGTCACCGGCGCCACGCCATGATCTCCATCAATGTGTTGCCATCGAGGTTGTCGTGCTACTCATAATTACTACTAAAGCTACATCCTAGCAAAATAGTAAACGCATCTGCAAGCACAAACATTAGTATAAAGACAACCCTATGGCTCCTGCCGGTTGTCGTACCATCGACGTGCAAGTCGATATTATCTATTATAACATGATCATCTCATACATCCAATATATCACATCACATCGTTGGCCATATCACATCACAAGCATACCCTGCAAAAACAAGTTAGACGTCCTCTAATTTTGTTGTTGCATGTTTTACGTGGTGACCACGGGTATCTAGTAGGATCGCATCTTACTTACGCAAACACCACAACGGAGATATATGAGTTGCTATTTAACCTCATCCAAGGACCTCCTCGGTCAAATCCGATTCAACTAAAGTTGGAGAAACTGACACTTCCCAGTCATCTTTGAGCAACGGGGTTACTCGTAGCGATGAAACCAGTCTCTCGTAAGCGTACGAGTAATGTCGGTCCAAGCCGCTTCAATCCAACAATACCGCGGAATCAAGAAAAGACTAAGGAGGGCAGCAAAACGCACATCACCGTCCATAAAAACTTTTGTGTTCTACTCGAGAAGACATCTACGCATGAACCTAGCTCTGATACAACTGTTGGGGAACGTCGCAAGGGAAACAAAATATTTCCTACGCGCACGAAAACCTATCATGGTGATGTCCATCTACGAGAGGGGATGAGTGATCTACGTACCCTTGTAGATCGTACAGCAGAAGCGTTAGTGAACGCGGTTGATGTAGTGGAACGTCCTCACGTCCCTCGATCCGCCCCGCGAACAATCCTGCGATCAGTCCCACGATCTAGTACCGAACGGACGGCACCTCCACGTTCAGCACACGTACAACTCGACGATGATCTCGGCCTTCTTGATCCAGCAAGAGAGACGGAGAGGTAGAAGAGTTCTCCGGCAGCGTGACGGCGCTCCGGAGGTTGGTGATGACCTTGTCTCAGCAGGGCTCCGCCCGAGCTCCGCAGAAACGCGATCTAGAGGAAAAACCATGGAGGTATGTGGTCGGGCTGCCGTGGAAAAGTCATCTCAAATCAGCCCTAAAACCTCCGTATATATAGGTGGGAGGGAGGGGACCTTGCCTTGGGGCTCAAGGAGCCCCAAGGGGGTCGGCCGAGCCAAGGGGGGAAGGCTCCCCCCGCCCAAACCGAGTTGGACTTGGTTTGGTGGGTGGGAGTCCTTCCTTCCCTTCCCACCTCCTTTTTTTTCTTTTAATGAGGTCATCCTATATATCAATCTTCGTTTCCGGACCATTCCGGAAACCCTCGTGACGTCTGTGATCTCATCCGGGACTCCGAACAACATTCGGTAACCAACCATATAACTCAAATACGCATAAAACAACGTCGAACCTTAAGTGTGCAGACCCTGCGGGTTCGAGAACTATGTAGACATGACCCGAGAGACTCCTCGGTCAATATCCAATAGCGGGACCTGGATGCCCATATTGGATCCTACATATTCTACGAAGATCTTATCGTTTGAACCTCAGTGCCAAGGATTCATATAATCCTGTATGTCATTCCCTTTGTCTTTCGGTATGTTACTTGTCCGAGATTCGATCGTTAGTATCCGCATACCTATTTCAATCTCGTTTACCAGCAAGTCTCTTTACTCGTTCCGTAATACAAGATCCCGTAACTTACACTAAGCTACATTGCTTGCAAGGCTTGTGTGTGATGTTGTATTACCGAGTGGGCCCCGAGATACCTCTCCGTCACACGGAGTGACAAATCCCAGTCTTGATCCATACTAACTCAACTAACATCTTCGGAGATACCTGTAGAGCATCTTTATAGTCACCCAGTTACGTTGCGACGTTTGATACACACAAAGCATTCCTCCGGTGTCAGTGAGTTATATGATCTCATGGTCATAGGAATAAATACTTGACACGCAGAAAACAGTAGCAACAAAATGACACGATCAACATGCTACGTATATTAGTTTGGGTCTAGTCCATCACGTGATTCTCCTAATGACGTGATCCAGTTATCAAGCAACAACACCTTGTCCATAATCAGAAGACACTGACTATCTTTGATCAACTGGCTAGCCAACTAGAGGCTTGCTAGGGACGGTGTTTTGTCTATGTATCCACACATGTAAATGAGTCTTCATTCAATACAATTATAGCATAGATAATAAACGATTATCTTGATACAGGAATTATAATAATAACTATATTTATTATTGCATCTAGGGCATAATTCCAACAGTCCTTGCCAGAACAGCTTTAATCTAAAACGATTTATCAAGGGGGTCCCCATAACAACCCCGATCGTGTTAGGAGCGTTCAATTATGGAACATAACACCGGTAGCCGAAACTAAGGGGGCAAAGGTGGAACAAAACACCAGGCTAGAAAGGCCGAGCCTTCCACCTTTTACCAAGTATATAGGTGCATTAAATTAAATAGCATTAATATGGTGATATGACAAGGAACCCATGTTATCACATGGAAGCATCTACACCTGCAACTAGCAACGCTAACAACATGGATAAGCAAGAAGTAACATAGCCAATCAGTGGTTTGCTAGGTCGAACAGGTTGAAGGTTATCATGGCATTGTTGAGAGACTGATATTTAACATGTGGTAGGCAACGAGACATACTCGATAGAAGCGATAAAACTAGCATGGCAATGATAGTAATGGTAACTGGGGAAACAGTCATCTTGCCTGAGATCCCGCTTGGAAGAAGAATGCCTCCGTGAAGCAGACGAACCGACGTAGTCGAACGGGTCCTCACAATCCGGCACGCTGCGGAACTCTATCGAGACGAAGCAAACCGGAAACACAAATCAACACACGAAATTCACCACACGATGCAACACCACAAATGATGCACGAGAAGCTGAATACATGCAAGTCACGGCATGACAAATCACACAAACAAACACTACACATTAAGTGAAGTTCAATCCGCAACGAGTTGCATATTGACGTAACTCCACGTTTATTATTTAGTTCTATCCCGATTAGATACACGGCAATATTAAATGTGGTTAAACATGGCAAGAGGTGAAGCGTAATTAATCTACCTATCTAGGCATTTTAAATGAGGTCGGAAATGTCATATATCACCTCCGAAACGACCTCACCTGTTAATTTACAATTCTGTCCAGATCTGAACTAACGCATTTAATTAGTTGTTAAACAGGAAAACAAATAGGTTCACGTGATTTGAAGCGTCAATACAAGCAATTTACACATAGAGAACATCTCCAACGGAGCTACGGATCAAAAGATACGGACATCGCAAGATATGATGGCATGAATGCAATATGTGTGCAACGATGGTCACGAGCACTTTAAAACATACAACCAGCAAGAGAAAATGAAACTACACGAGATTCTAATCAAGTTCCATATATGACATGATCAAAACGGACCTACGGTTCAAAAACTACGAGCAAAACAAGAAATCACTACAATCTGCCAAAATCAGCCACATAGCATTTTCTACGCCCCACAACTACGGGCTACACAACTCCGATAAACTTAAGCAAGGCATGACATGAAATAGGGCAAGAAGCAATACTACAAACAACTAGCAACAAGTAGCATGGTAGTAAGGAACACTAGGAAAAGAAGTCACAAAATGGCTTCCCACACACTATTTCAGACTTAGTGAAAATTACACTTCATGAAAGTGCAGTTTTCAATCTGAAGCCATATTAACAGCAGCAAAACCAATAGCTACAGGACTCCAAATGGCATGAAAATTCACAGCATGCTAGAGAAACACAAGGGCTACAACTAACGCCATTGGACCAACCTCAAAAGAGCCACAGAACACAAAATAGAAGCAAAACAAGACATCAACAAAATATAACAGATTCCAGACTTAGAAATATTTCAGCACCTCCAAATCAGCACTATTTCTAGCAACTTGAGGGCAAGCAAACCACACCTAAACATGCATTTCTATTGCAACCAAAAATACCAGGTGCTAGTCTAAACACCCAAGAACAACTCCCTAGTTGACAACTCCGTCAGACGAAGCACGGAATAAATCCTATGAAAAAAACAAAAGGGCATCATGGAAAAATATCGTGCGAGATAACTTGCTCTAATGCTAAAACTAATTGCACAGAAAAATCCCCCGGAAACATATAAAATATGTGGGGTTGCAATAACAAAATATTTCCACACGAAAATGCGAGAAATAAACCTAGACACGGAAAATAATCTAGCGGCAAATCCCTACACGCAAAAATATCAATGATCGCTCTCAAATACGTGGCAAAGGTGTCCCTAAAACATGGACATTTTATCTAAGGCATTCGGGCTATCCGGACATGCGCGAAAAATAAAATACGGGACGTGAACCTATTAGGACAGCACGCATATCTAGGCAAACAATGAGTCAAACCACATCAAACATTTATGCAAGTTGCAAAGACGGATACTACGTAAAATTCTACACGAAAAACATATATTACACGTCTCGATCCGACTAACGGAAAATAAACTACGGGCATTTGAATATACGTCTATTTTTCTGGAATTTAATAATTCCGAAAATACCTAATATACTACGCGGGCCGAATCTATGCATAATGGGCCTAACAGAGGCGCGTAACATAACTACCATGCGCCCGGGCGAAGGATGGAGGTGTGGGCTCACCTTTGGGCCGGATCTTGCCTGGGCGCTGGAGCGGAGGAGCCGGTTGGGCCGGGGCGCTGGAGCGGAGGAGCTGGGCCGAGGCGCTGGGGGTGGTGTTGGGCCGGCTGCGCAGCTGGGCCAACCGCTGCTGGCCACGCGCGGGCGAGCGCTGCGGCGGGCGACGGGATCGAGCAGTCCCACTCGATCTGGCGGGCGGCGTCGGCTGCAGCGCTTGGGAGTTGGCAGCGGCTGATCTGGGAAAGCACGCCGGGTCAACGCGGGGAAAGGAACCGAACGACAGGCACTCGACGAGGCAGCAGGGACGCGGTGCCAGGGCAGTGGCGGGACGCGGGACCCGATCTGGATCCCCAGATCGCGGGAAGGGGCGGCGCTGGCGCGATCGACAGGCGCGGGGAGGTTGACAGCCTCGGTCAACGCGGAGGCTCGCTGATCTCGCACCCTTCCTCCGAGGCGAGCCACACCTGGCGGCTGTCGGCAGGAGTAGAACTCCTGGCCGGCGCAGTCTCTCTTGTGCTGGCTCCTAGCGGGGAAAACTAGGCGGTTTTAGGGACAGGATGTGTGCATGAATGGGAGGAGGAGGAAAACGAGGAAGGAGCCCCGGTGGTGTGCGGCGACGGCAGACGGGACTGATTGGACTAGGGTTTGCCTGCTTAAATAATTAGGTGGGTTTGGATAGGGCTGACTGGACCCTCCGATATAAATCGGACGGTCGAGAATGAATAGGCTAGGGAGTCCAATGGACAAACCGATGATTGTTTGCGGTAAAACGGGTTTGATCCGGATCCAACGGTCATGACCGCCCGGTTCGGGTTTCGGGAGGTTTTTGGACTGGGCCGCGCGTAGGGTCGACGCACTGTGCAGAGGGGATAGGCGAAGATGAGAGGGGAAACGGGCGACCCGGCAACGTATTTAAAAACATCGACAGACGTCCGACGGTAGACCGAATACGGTGCCGCTACGGTCGACCGTTCGGGTACCAGACGGACTCCGATCGCGACGAAATTCGACAGGCGGCCTGGCTATAACTAATTACGACTGCATGCCAAGTTTCACCCCGATCAGAGAAAGTTCTACGCACACTTTAAAAACAAGGTTACGACGGTGCCGCGGACGCGTGCGTGTGCGGTTGGGCTCAGAACGGACAACGACGCAAACCGACAACTAACAACGGATGCAACTTTTGAAAACTGGCGGCACGGAGATGCCGATGCAATTCAGATGATGCGCATGATGCGATGATGATGCGACAAAAGAAAATAGACACATGACGAAAACGGAAAGGAAAGGGGAATCTTCTGGAACGTCAGTCTCGGGCTGTCACACTCACGCAGATGGGGCTGCCGCACCCCCTTGGGGGTGGGAACCCTAGGGGGCGCCCCTCCCTCTCCCCCTATATATAGTGGAGGGTTTGGCCTTTGGAGCACACACAAAAATCTCTCTTTCTCTCTCACGCAACCCAGTTCCTCTTCATCCTCTTCCGCGCAGCTTGGAGAAGCTCCGTCGGAATACCTCGTAGCTCCACCGCCACCGCGTTGTCCCGCTGTCGGAGCTCTCCTCGACCTCTCCCTCCTCCTTGCTGGATCAAGGTGTAGGAGACGTCACCGAGCTGTACGTGTGTTGAACGCGAAGGTGTCGTGGTTCGGCACGTAGATCGGAATCACACCGCGATATGAATCGCTGCGAGTACGACTCCATTGAGTGCGTTCTAGTAACGCTTCCGCTTAACGGTCTTCAAAGATATGAAGATGCTCTACCCCGTTACTCGTTGTTGGTTTCTCCATAGATAGATTCTTGTTTGGCGTAGGATTTTTTTTAAATTACTACGTTCCCCAACAGCTCGGGCTCAGCTGAACCGCCGCCTGTTGACAACACAATGGTGGCAACTCACAGCCATTGTAATTTGTAGCAAACTAATGTTCATATTCAGGTACGATGTTCTCCTGGATCGATGGCGGTAATGGTAGTTACCAGATTTTGTAATTTAGCTGGTAGAGCTTTCCGGCAGGACGAGCTTTTTTTGCGGTATGTATCGCTCCTGGTTCTTAGGGCTGCAGTTTTGGTTTTGGAAACAGAATAGAAGGCGTTGCTTCTACAGTTTTACATGAAATTTCGAGGGTGAAAGACACTGAGAATGGTCATAGTGGGGAGTAACATATAGTAGTATCATGCATATGATACTATTGTATAATACTACCTACATAGTGCATAGTATCATAAAGTAGTATCATAGATGACCGTATTTATTACATGCATAGCATTTAACATGTTACGGTATCTACATATGTTACTCTAACCGTCTCTCTCTTCTTTAATTGTCTGCCACATCAACATGTTTGTTATTTCCGAGTACATGATACTACCTTAGTTACTCCCACTATGACCAGGCTAAAAAACCCGGTAATTGCAGCAGGTGGGCGTGTGGCATCCCCGCAGCCCGATTTCGACGGGATCATGCCGAGAGAAACAGTGGTTCCATTTCATTTATGAATGGAATCTATGTGTGAAGAAAAATGGCGTGCCATTCTGAAACTGAGCATGTGTTAGAAATGCAAAAGCAAGGTCTTGTGGGCAGACCGGATGATTATTTATTTTATTTTAGCGCACATATAGTCAGTCGGGGTGACCGAAAGGATTTTGTTCATAAGCGAACCGGCCCAGTTACGGGGGAGCACCGGCTCGGCCCACCTAGATCAACCAACCAACCCACCCAAGGGGAGAAGAGAAGGAGATTAACCCTAGCCCCATCGGAACCGAACCGCTCCGTTCTCCCCTGTCTGGTTTTCTTCCCCTCTCCCGTCCCGCATCTCGCCCCCGGATTTCTTCCGCCGATTCCGTGCCGGCCGACCACAGAGGGGAAGAAAAAAAGCCGGTGAGTTTTCTCCTCTCTTCTTCCCCCCCTCCCCTCCCAATTTTGGTTCGCCTGGTTTAATTCCCCCAGTCGTCCCAGTGGCTAGGTCCACGGCTCCACGCCGCGCCGGCTAATCGGAGGGGAGTGGTTCCGTCACTGACAACCGTTACTTACTTGCCATGGCCGATGCAGAGCGGCGGCTAGCTGCGGCGCCGCGGGATGGCGACCCCGGAGCCGCCGGCGGCGGAAGCGGTGGCGCTGGCGGTGGACGACGACGAGACCTTGGCGGCGGCGGCGGAGGGGGCCGGGGGGATGGAGGAGGTGGTGCCGATCGGGGCGCAGAAGCACGACCCGGCGTGGAAGCACTGCCTCATGGTGCGCCTGGCCGGCCGGGACCGCCTCAAGTGCGTCTACTGCGGCAAGCACTTCCTCGGCGGCGGCATCCACCGCTTCAAGGAGCACCTCGCGCGCCGCCCCGGGAACGCCTGCTGCTGCCCCGACGTCCCCGCCGACGTCGAGGCCGTCATGCACCGCAGCCTCGACGAGGTCGCCGCCAAGAAGCTGCGCAAGCGCGCCCTCGCCGCCGCCATGGTCGCCGTCGCCGCCGCCTCCGAGCCGTCCTCCGTCGCCGCCGCCTCGCCCTCCCCCTCGGCCTCCAACGGCGACATTGCCAGCCCCATCCACGTCGTCCCGCTCAACCAGGCACCCCGCGACGAGGAGACGCCGCTGTCGGAGACGGGGTGGACCGGCGGTGGCGCCACCAAGAGGAGGAAGAAGGCGCTGGCGGTGAGGCGTGCTCCTGCTCCTGCTCCTGCTCCGCAGCACCACCACCACCAGCAGCAGCAGCAGCCTATCCACCCTGCCACTCCTGCTCCCCAGACGCAGCCTCCTCACCAGATTCTCATGGCGCTCGATGCGACAGCGCCGCAGTCGTCGAGGCATGTCGATCCGGCTGCTGCAGCGGACAGGGAGCAGGTTTGCATGGCCGTTGGGAGGTTCCTGTATGACGCCGGTGTGCCACTGGAGGCCGTGAATTCCGTACATTTCCAGCCGATGGTCGACGCCATTGCCTCCATGGGAGGGAGGCCTGAGGTGTTCTCGTACCATGACTTCCGCGGCTGCGTTCTGAAGAAGTCGCTGGAGGAAGTGACGGCTCAGTCAGAGTTCTACAAGGGGTCATGGACCCGCACGGGGTGCTCGGTGTTGTCCGATGAGTGGACGACTGACAAGGGCAGGACCTTGATGACCTTTTCGGTGTATTGTCCGGAAGGTACCATGTTTCTGAAATCGGTCGACGCAACAGATATCGTCACATCATCAGACGCGCTGTTTGAGCTACTGAAGAGTGTTGTTGAGGAAGTTGGAGAGAGAAATGTTGTCCAAGTGATCACAAAGAACTCTCAGATTCATGCAGCCGCAGGTAAAAAGCTAGGTGAAACATTTCCTACACTGTTCTGGTCTCCATGCACTTTCCGGTGCATCGATGGTATGCTTGAAGATTTCAGCAAGGCGACGGCAGTTAGTGAGATCATAAGCAACGCAAAGACCATCACTGGATTTTTGTACAGCAGTGCACTTGCATTGAGTTTGATGAAGAAACATCTGCAGGGGAAGGATCTGCTAGTTCCTGCAGAGACCCGTGCTGCTATGAACTTCGTGACACTGAAAAACATGTACAGTCTGAAGGAGGATTTGCAAGCCATGGTCAGTTCAGATGAATGGATACACTGCCTGCTGCCACAGATACCCGGAGGGGTAGAAGTGAGCGGTATTGTTAGCAATTTGCAATTTTGGTCTTCATGTGCCTTAGTTGTTCGTGCCACCGAACCACTTGTGCATCTTCTTAAGCTGGTAGGTAGCAACAAGAGGCCTGCTATGGGGTATGTTTATGCTGGATTATACAAAGCCAAAGCAGCTATCAAGAAAGAGCTGGTGAAGAAGAGCGACTATATGCCTTACTGGAACATTATTGACCAGAGATGGGACAAGCACATCCAAAGACCGCTTCATTCTGCCGGTTTCTTCCTAAATCCACTGTTTTTTGATGGAATTGGAGATAACATATCGAATGAGGTTTTCTCAGGAATGCTGGACTGTATAGAAAGGTTGGTGTCTGATGTCAAAATCCAAGATAAAATTCAGAAGGAGCTTAACATGTATCGGAGCGAGGCAGCTGGGGATTTTCGTAGGCAAATGGCTATCCGAGCCCGGCGTACTTTACCTCCTGGTTAGTACTATACTGAATTACAGATTGTATTGAACTCACTTTTGCTTGATTGACTAAATTATAGCATTGTTGTAAGCATGAGGTTCTGAACCAACCTTCCACGCTCCATTTGTTAAAGCATCAAGGTCGTTTGATGATACTTTGATCTTAACATGTCATATTTTGTTGCAGCTGAGTGGTGGTATATGTATGGCGGAGCTTGCCCGAATTTAACACGTTTGGCAGTACGTATCCTCAGTCAAACCTGCAGCGCTAAAGGCCGTGATCGGACACACATTCCTTTCGAACGACTCCATGACCAAAGAATGAATATTTTTGAACGTCAACGAATGCATCATCTCACCTTTGTTCAATGCAACCTTCGGCTACAAAACAGGTAACCAAATCCCCGTTACATAGAATGTTTTAATCGATGACGTGTTATTCTGAAATAAAAAAGAAGTAGCAAAGCATGGATGCAACAAGTGATTTGATTTATATAACTGTTCATAGGCAACAATACAAGGCGAAGGCATTTGATCCAATATCGGCAGACTATATAGACATAGTTGATGACTGGGTGGTGGATAGATCCGCACTATTCTCGGGACCAACCGAGCAGCCAAACTGGATGGAGATTAGTCAACCATTCAACTGGACACCATCAGCAGGCCCGGGTGATGAATTCGAGTCCTTCATTGAAGGTACATCCTCCTTGCTTTCAGTTTGTCAGTGGGTAAAGTTAAGGGCTAAACATGAAAATTTGTTTGCAGGAGTCGACGATGAGATGATCCAAGGCGCTTCCCAAGGAATCCAGGATGATGATGACGACAAAGATGATTCCAACGATGAAGAGAGAACCCTGTCTGTGGGCGAATGAGATGGTTCCAACTTGGATATGAACCTGTAATGTAAACTAGTGAAGTATGGACAAAAAGTAGAGAATTGCTTGTGATTTATTTCCATGTAGCAGTTATCTGGAAAAGAAAGAAGTTTTCCGAGTAGCAAAAAGGAAATAGGTGTTTCTTCTGTGATTTAAAAGTTAATTTATCTTTGGGTGCCTGTGATGTTTCGATGGACAAAAGTACTGTAGAAGATAATTGCAAGAAACTGTAGTGGTTATCTGAAAGAAGGAAAAAAAATGAAGTTTCTTGCAAGTAGCATAAAAGGGATACAGGTGCTTCTTGTTGTGTGGTTTACAGATAAATTCTGTAGTGCTTGAGATAGGTTTGTGTATTTTTCGTGTCTTCATGATTGAGCTATTTAGAGAACTTTTTCCGTCTTCGTCCGGTCATGTATATTCTAAAACCAGAGCTTCTCTTAATATCCTGCATGTCTGTAGCAGCTTTGTTTTTTTTTTATCCTTTCTGCTCGACATAATCACCATCTGATTTTTATGTGAAGGGCCTCCCATTATCAACAGAATATGGAACACTAGTAGACTAGTAGCTGAGGATATTATAGCAGAACAAAAAACACTAATCTGGAGCCACTTTTCAAAATATGTTGTAACGAGTTGCAACCGTACATAAATAATTCAGTAAATATTTCCAAATTCTGTAGTTTACAAGTTGCAAGCACCCGCAAAAACTATTTGGGTGGTACAGGAGCTACAGAATTACACAGCGGCATGCCATTTCTGAATACTTGCGGTGAAGCTCATGCGAGGCAAAATAATCTCTTTGGACGGCCCGAAGGAAGCCATATGAGGAGCATGGCAGGGGAAAACGCTAGCAGCGCCTGCATTCCGTCCCCTGGGAAGTAGTACATCATAGGCCGGACTACTCATCAGAGATGGGAGAACCAACCATCACCCACCGATTTCTCGGTTCAAGTAGTCAACAAACATCCTCTTCGCGCTGTCAGCATCTGTTGGTGGGGGTCGCCCGCTCAAGCTGTACTGCCCTGCCAGCTTGATGAACGTGCGTCGGAGGCTCCGTAGCTCGGGCAGGCCAACCAATCTTTGAAGATTAATGTAAAAGTCAGTTAAGGATCTCACCGCACAAAATGATAATATCCAACGAATGGTGGTTTCCTTCACTTGATTATCTTATGGCAAAATAAAAATATACTAAGGTGCACAAAGAGATGTTTGAAAAGTCATTTACAAGTTTGAAAAAGAATGCATGGTATGTATGATATCAGAAGGTTATTCTGAAATAGGAAGTTGTGCATATAGAACAGAACCTACAGATGCAAAAAGACGGATATGTTTTATTTACAACTCCTGCAATAATATTAATTTGCTAATAGAATATTGCTCAAACAGTAAAGGATATAGTTGGCAAGTCGGGCCCAAGAGAAATCTTATTCATGGCAACCCCAAGACCACCAGACTGTGCCTCCACAATTGCATTGACCACCTCCTGTGCAAAGTACAGTTCATATCACAGGTTTGCAGTTCCTTCTACAGAAGTTGCAACATCTCCCGGGACTAGATACCATCGGCCAGTAAAACTGCAGTTACCTGTGTTGCTTTATCCATCTCGTAGAGCGAATTACTCTCAGTAGTCCGCACCTAAAATATTATCAAGTCAGGATTTGTTCAAATCTACAGGAAATCCAGTATGAATGGAACAGTACAGCAGGTAAGAAATACACAGTATTTGCGCAATATTAGGAAGACTCTAATTGTTTTTGCATTTGCATGATAGGGTATTCAGATTTTGACAGAATATGTTTGAGATATGGTACATCTGGATTCCAAGCAAAAACGACACAGTTCTGCATTTGGAGCAAGCAAAATTTCTTTTAGGCACCATAGTCTGGGATGGATAGAAAACTAGCTGCACGGGGAGAGATGAACCAGCTCACGCTCGTGGGCAAGAATCACATGAAAAGCACTTCTGTAACTACTACATAGTTTAGTGGGTGCTTGTCTAGGAAAACATAACTAACCTTTAAAAGTAAAGATTAATCAGATTAGAGCCAACAGCTAAGCCAACACTAGCACATAAAAGCCTGGATGGGCCAGCTTAGCAAGAACTAAATGCACCGATAGTGTAACATGGGAAAAATGCATAGGAACTAAACACATTTCCTTAATACATTTTTGTATTTGGCTGCAATATATAGTACTACACCAAATTCATGCAGGCATTAACAGAGTGTACCAAATAATTTTTGAACGTATTGTTTATGGATTGGGAGATCATGCAGTTGTAGTCAATCAATGATGTATGCAAGAATTTCTTTGTTAGAAAAACATTTATACTTACAGACTGAGTGGCTATTGTAGGCTGGAGAACTTTTACATCTCTTGTTTTCGAATCCACTTTCTTAGTCAAATATGATACAGCCTCAACAATAACAGGGGAAGATTCCACAATTTCCTCTATTGAAAAAAGTAGACAAAACATATCGATGAAATGGGATAATGAGCCAATTAAGTAAAGAAATTAGAGGGCAAGCACCAGGCAAGTATAGTGACCATTTCTTGGGTAGTACTAATTCTTGTGTAACCAGTATAAAACTGGACAGGAAGGATTGTGAAAAGAAGCCACCAATTATCTGTCTTGCAATAAAGTAATAATCAACCAAAAGAATTACATTCAACCAATCACATGAGCATGAGCTTCTAGGGGTGTTCGACAGTAATAAGCGATAAATATTGAGGTTTCAACCAGTAGGGTTTACGGAACAATGGAAAGACAGAATATTTACTATGGCGAGTAGTGCATAAGGTACTAGACATCTGTGATACTAATTACACAAATTAGATATACCATGAACATATTAGTACCGATTCATATCACGCATGCCATGAAAATAAACTAATTAGACTAAATAAGAACTATTTGATTACCTCTAGATGGAAACAATTCAAAAAGAGGGGAATCCCAGCGGCTACGCCTATCAGGCCTCTCAAATCTCCTTACCAGATCTTCAAATCTGTGAAAACAGAAGAGATCATGAGATCAGTCGCACCTGCTCGGCAAACTGAAGGAGACAAAGAGTCCATTACTTTCCCTATAAACCCGATACAATAACAAAGTGTTCCATAGCCTATCAAATATTCTAGTGGTATGAAACAAGAATGCCAACTATATACAGTATAACATACATGAATTTGAAATCAGATCAAAGAAAGTAACTGGGCAGCATATATCTCATTCATAAGAGGTACTCCCTCCGTCCAGAAATATTTGTCTGAGAAATGGATAAAAATGGATGTATTTAAAACTAAAATACATCTAGATACATCCTTTCCCCCGACAAGTATTTCTGGACGGAGGGAGTATTACATTTTGCAAACATGTCGACAAGAGCCATAAGAGAAATATCTTACATATTACTATCATATGAGGGTTCTCCTTTCTCCTGACGCTTGACGTTCCAATCCCTACAATGGTCCACTTCTGTATCACAAAAGAACTGAAACATAAAAGATGAAGTATGATGGAAATCACTTTCTATTATATCAGTTACAATATAAAACGGTGCAAAGGCATACAAAACTCGCCAATGGTTTCTAAATGCACTCTACTAAAAAAGATCCTTTGTGTAGGACATAATCATGGTTTACAAATCCGGTAGAAATATACTTTAGCAAGATCACTTTGGTACTGCAATCTTATTTATTAAGGTCTGTCTGACAAGGTAGTTTCTCATAGAGAAAGAAAGAATATATGCCAACACATGGTAACCAGATCTGTGAATAGAACTGAATCCAGCTCACATGCCAATTCCCTTCACTCCAATTTCTCATGTTGTACTTAATTTCTGAACTGACATTTTAATGTTTGTGGGTCTTCACCACTCACTAGTCATGAATCACATCAAGTTACTCATGTTAGCTCTTCTTATGTGGCATTTATGATTGTCTGGCTATCTCCAGACTGCTTTTCTACCTGATCTCTATTGCTAGCTAAACAATAACAATATTTACAGAACACATGATGCCATCTCATCATGATTGGTTTCATTTGTGCTATGCTTATTCTAGTGTAAACCTGTTATTTCTAAATGCATGTAAGAGTAAATAAAGAAGACGTGCCTACCACACAATATCTTATTCCCGAAGCACGCGCAAGACACCACAGCTCGTACCGGTACCCCTGCATATTATAGGTCAAAATCATCATGCCTTGAAAAGAGCACAGCACAAGTTGCACAATCTACTTCATATTACACTTTACGTAGTAACTGCTAAAAAAAACAACCAAAAAGCTGAAGCTATATTGACAATGTTTTATTGCGTAAACCAGTGAACTTGAGCTTGTAGTTCTCAAACTTGCGTGGTTCAGAAAATCATAGCACAGGGAGGAGCCAGGATTTTGTTAAGTTTTTCCCCTCATCACACTGTGCCAAGTACAACAATAACATACATAAAGAAGATAACCATACAGTACTACTTCTATCACTAATTGAGAATGGAGTAGTGATTGCAAGCTGCAGCAATAGAATAAATGACTCAGTGCTGCCCTCACCTTGATATTGTTCAAAGAATCCACGATGATTATGCCATCCCGTGAAACAGACCTGTCAACTTCTGACCTCAGAACTCCTCTTAAGTTTTTCTCCACGACCATATCTAAGAAACAGAAGCAGAAAATTGGTAGGCAGAAATAAGCGGATGCAGAAGAAGAAGAAACATGAATAGTAGCATAGAGAAATCATGAAGACTAAAAAACGACAATACCTTTGTAGCTTTCATTGCGCCCAAGATGGAGCGATGACTCATCAATGACGCGGACAGTGACGTCAGGCACGGAGGAGCGAAGAGCGGCGGCAAGACAAGCTGCAGCCTCTGACTTGCCGCTGCACGGCTGGCCGCACATCACCACGAGCGCCATGGAAGATATAGAAACCTTAGGAGATGGATAAACAAAAGCATCAGGGCATGATTCCATCTTCAAACACAAGCTAAAAGTTGCAAAAAATCCCCTTTGCAAATGTTTAATTTAACCCTAAATCACTCTGTGCAGAGATATTGTTGTCTGTCTCAAGAGGGCCACTATACATGCCATTTCTCGAGGTCGATACATCATATGACATATGAGGAAATTGATGATTTATACAAGGAAGTTGGTCAGATAGCTGGTCAGCCTACGACAAAATATTCGAAGCTTAGTGGTTTGGTTTGGCTACAAATATGGAATAAAAAAGTACTAATGGAGACCAAGCACGGAGATCTCAAATTAGCATCGCTGATCATATATCGCTGGGAGAATTGATTTTAACCCCCCTAGCTCGTGCGCCTTGCATCTTATGCCCCTTTGTTGGCTTGCCTTCCTCTGAACCCCCCAGTTCTGTCTAACTCTTGCTCATACCCCCCTTTGACATGATTAACAAGTATGTTAATATATAACTATCAAACGGAAACGTTAATAGACAAAAATGCCCTTCAGTTTAAAAGACACGACTCTATACAAAATATTTTGCAACAATCAATAGCTTTTTACACAAAGAGACTAGGAATAATAGTCTCACATCCATTCAATATAGACAGAGAAGTTAGAAATTTGACACACCAAATCAATCTCAGGCATACATCAATTAGAACAGGGGAATATGATGTTACCTTTTCAGATCCATCACACCCCTTGGTCAATCCATCCCCTCCCACTTAAACCCCCCTATGAATCCCACACAACACCTAGGGTTGCAGGAATCAACCGCTAGAGCGAGAAGGTCGTGCGGCGCGGACAAATCGGAAGGGGGGTCGCCTTGGGCGGCGGGCGGGCATGGAGGAGCCGAGAGAGATGGTCGTTGCTGTCTTTACGGGGAGAAGGGGAGAGGGGAGAGGGGGGGTTCACCTTCCGTCCACGCTCCGTTGAAGTAGGTCGCCGGCCGGCCCTCGCCTGCTGATGGTCCGGTGGGGCGTACGCTAAGTGGCGACACGGCGGGACGGAGCTCCAGGGCTCGGCGGCGGCGATGGACTGGTAGTGCTGCGAGTGCGAGGGGGGAGGTTCCGTTGGGTCGGATTGGAAGAGGAGATGGGTCCGGGAGAGAAAGGTCGGGCCAGATTCTGACTTTTGTCAAAAAAATCTCACTTTTCAAACAGTGTATAACTTTTTAAGACAAGAATTTTGGAAGGAACAAGTAGTTTTTTAATAAAATCTTTAAAAAGACTTATATTTGGGAATGGAAGGAGTACTTGGATACGAAAGTGTTTTTGCGTCCGGGAGCTCAAATGCACCCGTGATAAACAGTAAAATCACAAAAGATAGCGAAAACATAAAAACATCTGATTTATTTTGCGATAAACATCGGTGATTTGTCTAAGAAAAAACATTCTTAATATTTGGGTCCAAAAAAATGAATTCCCTAAAATGCTTTTAAAAATAGTCTTTTTGAAGCATAAATTTTGGGATTTTTCTAGAGCATTTTTTTGCGGGCAATTTTTCCAGAGCATTTAGAAAGGAAATAACCTTCATGAAATTTAGTATGTATGTATGTATACAATTCATTAATGTGTAATATTTTTTAGATTTCCTGCAAAAAAATGTTTTTTAGATGTATTATTATTATTTTATTGTTAATGAGGAAGCAATTGATCTCTCACATGTAGAAACTCCATGCCCATATAAATAGCTACTCTCTTCTCTTATTTGATTATTGTCTGTTGAGATTAGTTTAGCCATGTCAGTTACTTAGTTAGGGCATCTCACGGAAATCCAAACAAGGAGGCGAGTGTCTGGTCATCCAATGTTAGTATTCAAAAGTCCCCTAGTTGTCTGCCCCTCCCTTCTTTCTGTTTATCTTGGTATAAGTTAAATTACATCAATTACATCATGAAAAATCCATGATCCATCATTCATCGTCAACTTCAAATCCACAAGGCGATGTACATGAACAAATAACAAATTATCCTCAACAAACGCGAAATCTCACCTCATGTGCAAGATTCCATGCCGGTTCCTTAGTCCCAAAGACAGATACATGGCTAAATGTCCTTTGTTCGTGCACCCTAGTGTGTGCCATGAACTGTCCGTCCTTCTACAACTCATCAAGATCTTCTTTCAATACTACAACATTCTCATCATCACCCGGAAGGTTCATAGATTGTTCTCAATCCCATTTGTTTGGGTCTTGTTTCCTCATCCTCTCATGTCATATTCTCCACATATTAGTGTTGGTTACCTGGAATCGCTCGTCCATCAACCTTCGAGGGAGTGCTCAATGGTCAGTCATGCACTAGTATTTGCTCGTCTCAAAATCCCCTTAGCAGTATCTAACCAATCACTCTGACATGACCAATGACCATGATGTTAAATATGTGGAGTTTTTTAGAACAACCTAGATGCGCACACACTAATAACACCATCTCGCATACCGAGGATAAGATCGAAGTGATGTTAAATTTGTGGAGCTTTTTTGTTGGAAACAATGCACACACACAGACACACATCATCATCATCATCGTCATCATCATCGTCATCATCACATATCGCATATTGAAGATCAGGTCGAAGTTATGATGCTTCAGGATTGAAGAAGTTATCACAAGCGCCAAACTATCAAGAAAATGTCGCATTGCATTGTGATATATATGACCCAGCCTTGATCTCATGCCTTTCTTTTGATCTGATATCATGCCTTTCTTTTGATCTATGACCCAACCATCAATATAATATATAGCGCGATATATGAACATCATACCTAAATATCTACTCCCAGCGGCCTCCACGAACATATCAGCATAGGCTCCCTCTCGCGACCGCGTCGCCCCCACGGGAGACTAGTCGCGCCCCCAGCCCCCTTCCTTTCGAGCCCCTCCCTCCCCGTCGTCGTCGCTGGGCCCGGGCACCGCCGGCCCCTAGCATGTCCCCTCGCGGTGACGCTCCGACACGGGCGACGTGGGTGTGTGGGGTGCTCCTAGGTGGTGGTGGTCCGGCGCGGTGGGAGGGTGGCCTGCTACGGGCGCGGGTGATCTGCTGGGCAGCGGCGCTGCCGTTGACAGTAGGGTGGCGCAACGGCTTAGGCTGGCAGCACGCATTCGACCCAGATCTGGGCCCTTTTGGGCCCCATCTTGGTCTGGGCGGGCTCGCGACACGCACGTCATCGGTGGCGCTCCCAGGAGGCGACGGAGGTGCGTTAGGATGGTGCATGGTGGCGGCGCTAGCGTCGGCTGATATGTCTCCATCGTATCTACTTTTCCTAACGCTTTTGCTCTTGTTTTGGACTCTAATTTGCATGATTTGAATGAAACTAACCCAAACTAACGCTTTTTTCAGCAGAACTACCATGGTGCTATTTTTGTGCAGAAATAAAAGTTCTTGAAATGGAACAAAACTTTTGGAGATTTTTTTTGGAATATATGAAAAATACAGGAACTAGGCCCGAGCCCAAGGGGGTCCGACCTGCGCAGCCGCACAGGCCCTCCCCCTTTTTTAGGGGGCCTCCAAATATATACACAGTAGTACTTTTATTTGGGCCTCCAAAAAAGTATATATGCGACGCTTGGGAATAGCGAGCAACCCTCGATCGGGAACTACGCCTCGTCCGGCGAGGCAACGATTCTTCACAGCTTCACTCGAAATCAAAAAGGAAAAACAACAATCCTAATCATCGAGACGAGCGAAGCGACAAGGCGTATCTTCGTCTTTTCGTCTGGCACTAGCGGCCATCGCCGCAGCCCGCGGTAGGTTAGGGTTCCTCGGTTCCTCCGATGTCCGATCCTACTTCTTGCTCATGAATCTCATGACTCTTGTCCAGCAATTACCAACGTTGTTGGTCCTTTTCAATTTTAGGATTTAGGAGGGCAGCAACAACGAAATGCCTGAATCAAAAGGCAAGGGAAGTTCAGGCCAATCTCCTGATCTCCAATTTTTTAAGCTTCGTCATGACGTCGCATCAATAACCAGTGATCTTGTGAGCCCTTTACTTCAAATTTCGTGTTCTGCCAATTATTTAGTTCTTCTAAAATCGTATGGTGAATTTTATTACTTTTCATCTATTAGGTCTCTAGTATTGCAAGATTCAAGTCATGTCTGCATTTGTATTTCCAGATGGTATCTAAGATATTATGAACTTTATTTATGTTTATGTAGTGTTTTCTTTAGTGAGATAAGGCCCATTTTAGAGTTTTGCACAGGGCCTCCGATTTTGCCGGCTCGGCCCTGACTGGAACCAAGACCCACCAGAGGGGAGGCCACAGGCGCCCACTAGACATGAGGGCACACCAGACCCCCCTAGCATGACCTGGTGTCTAATGGGGCCCATGTGGCTCCGCTGACCCTAATTCCAGTGCTATAAAATCCTATTTTCGGAGATGAAAATCAGAGAGGAAGTTTCATTGCGTTTTAGGATACGGAGCCGCCACCACCTCCTGTTCTTCATCGGGAGGCCTAATCAGGAGTCCGTTTGGGGCTCCGGAGAGGGGAATCTTCGGTCTTCTTCATCACCAACCCTCCTCCATCGCCAATTCCATGATGCTCTCCACCGACAGTGAGTAATCCCTTCTTAGGCTTGCTAGTCGGTGAAGTGTTGGATGCGATTAATCATGTAATCGAGTTAGTTTTGTTAGGGCTTGATCCCTAGTATCCACTATGTTCGGAGATAGATGTTCCTATGACTTTGCTATGCTTAATGCTTGTCACTAGGGCCCGAGTGCCATGATTTCAGATGTGAATCGTTTATGTTTTCACCATTATATCTATGTGTTGGAATTTTGCCCTGGAGGCAATAATAAATTGGTTATTATTATATTCCCTTATTCATGATAATCGTTCATTATCAATGATAGAATTGTACTGATTGTAAACTCAAATACATGTGTGGATACATAGACAAAACACTGTCCCTAGTGAGCCTCTCAAGGACTAGCTCATTGATCAAAGATGGTCATTAGGAGAATATGAGATGGACAAGACCCAAACTATGGACGTAGCATATGATCATGTGAGTTTATTGCTATTGTTTTCTGCATGTCAAAGTATCTATTCCTACGACTATGATATCATGCAACTCCCGAACACCAGAGGAATATCTTGTGTGTATTAAACATCGCAACGTAACTGGGTGACTATAAAGGTGCTCTACAGGTATCTCCGAAGGTGTTTGTTGGGTTGGCGTGGATCAAGACTGGGATTTGTCACACCGTGTGACGGAGAGGTATCTCGGGGCCCACTCGGTAATACAACATCACAACAAGCCTTGCAAGGAATGTGACTAAGGAGTTAGTTACGGGATCTTGTATTACGGAACGAGTAAAGAGACTTACCGGCAACAAGATGGAACTAGGTATAGAGATACCGACGATCGAATCTTGGGCAAGTAACATACCGAAGGACAAAGGGAACAACATACATGATTAACTGAATCCTTGACATAGAGGTTCAACCGATAATGACATTCATAGAATATGTAGGATCCAATATGGTCATCTAGGTCCTTCTATTGGTTATTGACCGAAGAGTGTCTCGGGTCATGTCTACATAGTTCTCGAACCCACAGGATCTGCACACTTAAGGTTCGGTGACGTTTTGGTATTATTGAGTTATGTATGTTGGTGACCGAAAGTTGTTAGGAGTCCCGGATGAGATCCCAGATGTCACGAGGAGCTCCAGAATGGTCCGTAGGTAAAGATTGATATATAGGTAAGTTGCATTTGGCTTCCGGAAAGTTTTCAGGCATTACCGGTAAAGTACCGGGAGTGACGAATGGGTTCTGAGGTTTTACCGGGATGGGGCGACCCACACGGAGAGAGCCTAATAGGCCTAAAGGTGGTGCACCAACCCTTAGTGGGCTGGTGCGCCAGACCAAGAGGGCCTATTTCGGCCAAGGAGGAAAAAAAGGGAAAAAAGGAAAATAAAAAGGGAAGGAGGAGACAAGGTGGAATCCTACTAGGAGTAGGATATGAGGTGGACTATTCCACCTCCTCTCCACTTTGTCCGAACCCTTTAGGGTTGAGGCTGCCTCCTCCCCTCCCTCTCTCTTATATATACTAGAGGATTTTGAGGGCAGCCCTAACCCTAATAAGCCACGTGCTGCCCTCTCTCTCTCTCTCTCAAGATCGTTTTCTCCTCTAGATTAGTTCAGTAGAGCTTGACGAAGCCCTGGTGGATCAGTTCATCATCACCACCACCACGCTGTCGTGCTGGAGTACTGATCTACGTATCCCCCCCTCTTGCTGGATCAGGAAGGCGGAGATCGTCATCGAGCTGCACGTGTGCTGAATGCGGAGGTGTCGTCCGTTCGACACTAGATCGGGAAGGATCGTGATAAGATCGCGGGACGGATCGTGATTGGATTTCAAAGACACACGACTACATCAATAGCGTTATATATACTTCCTCTTAGCGATCTAGAAGGGTATGTAGATGCACTCTCCCCTCTTGTAGATGGTCATCACCATGGATAAATCTTGTGTGTGCGTAGGAAATTTTGTATTTCCCATGCGACGTTACCCAACAGTGGCATCATGAGCTAGGTCTATGCGTAGATGAACTGTCGAGTAGAACACAAAGGAGTTTGTGGGTGTTGATATTCAGATTGCTGCCCTCCTTAGTCTTTTCTTGATTCGATGGTATTGTTCGATGAAGCGGCCCAGACCAACATTACTCATACGCTTACGAGAGACCGGTTCCATCGACTACCATGCAACTTGTTGCATAAATATGACTAGCGGGTGTCTGTTTCTCCAACTTTAGTTGAATCGGATTTGACCGAGGCGGTCCTTGTAGAAGGTTAAATAGCAACTTGCATATCACCGTTGTGGTTTTGCGTAAGTAAGATGCAATCATACTAGATACCCATAGCAGCCACGTAAAACATGCAACAACAAATTAGAGGACGTCTAACTTGTTTTTGCAGGGTATGTTGTGATGTGATATGGCCAAATACATGATATGATATATTTGATGTATGAAATGATCATGTTGTAATAGTTAAATATCGACTTGCACGTCGATGCTACGACAACCGGCAGGAGCCATAGGGTTGTATTTAATTATTTTGTGCTTTATGATCGCTAGTCAGTAGCTTTAGTAGTAACAGCATAGTTAGCGCGACAACCTCGATGGCAACACAATGATGGAGATCATGGTGTGGCACCGGTGACGATGGAGATCATACCAGTGCTTTGGTGATGGAGATCAAGAAGCACAAGTTCATGGCCATATCATGTCACTTATGATTTGGACGTGATGTTAATACTTTTATGCACCTTATTTTGCTTAGGACGACGGTAGCATTATAAGGTGATCCCTCACTAAATTTTTAAGATAAAATTGTGTTCTCCCTGAGTGTGCACCGTTGCGACAGTTCGTCGTTTCGAGACACCACGTGATGATTGGGTGTGATAGACTCCATGTTCACATACAACGGGTGCAAAACAGTTGCACACACGGAACACTCGGGTTAAAGTTGACGAGCCTAGCATATACATACATGGCCTCGGAACACAAGAGACCGAAAGGTCAAACGTGAGTCATATAGTAGATATGATCAACATAGAGATGTTCACCATTGAAGCCAACTTAACTCACATGATGATCGGACTTGAGTTGGCGAATTTGGATCATGTGTCACTCGAATGACTGGAGGGATGTCAATTTGAGTGGGAGTTCTTAAGTAATATGATTAATTGAACTTATTATCATGAACATAGTCAAAAATGTCTTTGCAAATTATGTTGTAGCTTGCGTTGTAGCTCTACTATTTTTGATATGTTCCTAGAGAAAAAACTTAGTTGAAATATGATAGTAGAAATTATGCAGACTGGGTCCGTAAACTGAGGATTGTCCTCATTGTTGCACAGAAGGCTTATGTCCTTAATGCACCGCTCGGTGTGTTGAACCCCGAGCGTCGTCTGTGGATGTTGCGAACATCTGACATGCACGTTTTTGATGACTACGTGATAGTTCACTGCGTAATGCTTAACGACTTAGAATTGAGGCACCGAAGACGTTTTGAACGTCATGGAACATATGAGATATTCCAAGAGCTAAAATTGGGATTTTAGGCTCATGCCCGCGTTGATAGGTATGAGACCTCTGACAAGATTCTTGGCCTGCGAAGTAAGGGAGAAAAGCTCAATCGTTGAGCATGTGCTCAGATCGTTTGAGTACTACAATATATTGAATCGAGTGGGAGTTTAGCTTCTAGATAAGATAGTGATTGACATAGTTCTCCAAAGTCACTGCCACCAAGCTACCGAGCTTCGTGATGAACTATAACATGCCAGGGATAGAGATGATGATCCCTGATTTATTCCCAATGTTTGACACCACGAGAGTAGAAATCAAGTAGGAGCATCAATAGTTGATTAGTGAAACTACTAGTTTCAAGAAGGGCAAGGGCAAGAAGGGATACTTCATGAATGGCAAACCAGTTGCTGCTCTAGTAAAGAAACCCAAGGTTGAACCCAAACACGAGACTAAGTGCTTCTGTTATGAGGGGAGCGGTCACTGAAGCGGAACTACCCTAGATACTTGGTAGATGAGAAGGCTGGCAAAGTCGACAAAAGTATATTGGATATACGTGATATTAATGTGTACCTTACTAGTACTCCCAGTAGCACCGGGGTATTATATACCGGTTTAGTTGCTAAGTGTTAGTAACTCAAAATTATAGCTACGGAATAAACAGATACTAGCAAGGGTGAGGTGACGATGTGTGCTGGAAGTAATTCCAAGGTTGATATGATCAAACATCACGCTCACTCTACCATCGGGATTAGTGTTAAACCTAAATATTGATTGGTGTTTGCATTGAGCTTTAACATGATTGGATCATGTTTATTGCAAAACGGTTATTCATTTAAAGAGAATAATGGTTACTCTGTTTACTTGGATAAAACCTTCAATGGTCATGCACCTAATATGAATGGTTTATAGAATCTCGACAGTAGTGATACACATTTTCATAATATTAATGCCAAAATATACAAAGTAGTAATGATAGTACCACTTACTTGTGGCATTGCCTCTTAAGTCATATTGGTACAAAACGCATGAAGAAGCTCCATGTTGGTGGATCTTTGGACTCACTTGTTTCTGAATTGTTTGAGACATGCGGACCATGCCTATTGGTGTAAGTGCGTGAAGAAACTCCATGCAGATGGATCATTTGGACTCACTTGATTTTGAATCACTTGAGACATGCAAATCATGCCACATGGGCAAGATGACTAAAGACCTCGTTTTTCTAGTGAGATGGAACAAGCAAGTGACTTGCTGGAAATAATACATTTTGATGTATGTGGTCCAATGAGTATTGAGGCACGCAGTGGATATTGTTATGTTCTTACTTCACTGATGATTTGAGTAGATACATGTGTATTTGCTTGATGAATCACAAGTCTAAAATATTGAAAAAGGTTCAAGCAATTTCAGAGTGAAGTTGAAGATCGTTGTGACAAGAGAATAATATGTCTACGATGTGATCGTGGAGGTAAATATATATCTGAGTTGCGAGTTTGGTATACATTTAAGACAATGTGAAAAACTGTTTCACAACTCATGCCACCTCGAACACCATAGTGTGATGGTGTGCCCGAACGTCGTAGCCACGCCCTATTGGATATGGTGCATACTATGACGTCACTTATTGAATTACCATTATCATTTTTGGGTTAGGCATTAGAGACAACCACATTCACTTTAAATTGGACACCATGTAATTCCGTTGAGATGACACCGTATGAACTATGGTTTGGAGAAACCTAAGCTGTCATTTCTTAAAAGTTTGGGGCTACGACGCTTATGTGAAAAAGTTTCAGCCTGATAAGCTCGAACCCAAAGCGGATAAATGCATCTTCATAGGACACCCAAAACAGTTGGGTATACCTCCTATCTCAGATCCGGAAGCAAAAGTGTTTTTCGAGAAATGAATCCTTTCTCGAGAAAAAGTTTCTCTCGAAAGAATTGAGTGGGAGGATGGTGGAAACTTGATGAGGTTATTGAACCGTCACTTCAACCAATGAGTAGCAAGGCGCAGGAAGATGTTCATGTGGTGCCTACACTAGTTGAAGTAGAAAGATGATGATGGTGATCATGAAGCTTCGAATCAAGTTACTACCAAACCTTGTAGGTCGACAAGGAAATGTACTGCTCCATAGTAGTACGATAATCTTGTCTTGGGGTCATGTTGCTGGTCAACAATGAACCTACGAACTATGGAGAAGCGATGGTGGGCCCAGATTCCGACGAATGGTTGAAGGCCATGAAATCCGAGACATGATCCATGTACGGAAACAAAGTGTAGACTTTGGAAGAACTACTTGATGGACATAAGGCTATTAAGTATAAGTGCATTTTTAAAAGGAAGACGGGCGATGATGGTGAATGTCACCATTAAGAAAGCTTGACTTGTCGCAAAGATGTTTCCGACAAGTTCAAAGAGTTGACTATGATGAGACTTTCTCACTCATAGCGATGCTAAATGTCTGTTGGAATTATGTTAGCAGTTGCTGCGTTTTTCAATTATGAAATCTTGCAGATGGATGTCAAAATATTGTTTCCTCGACGGTGTCCTTGAGGAAAGGTTGTATGTGATACAACCAGAAGGTTTTGTCGATCCTAAGGATGCTAACAAGCATGCAAGCTCCAGCGATCCTTCTATGGACTGGAGCAAGCATCTCGGAGCTGGAATATATGCTTTGATGAGATGATCAATGTTTTTGGGTTTATACAAGGTTTATGAGAAATTTGTATTTCCAAGAAAGTGAGTGGGAGAACTATAGAATTTCTGATGAGTATATGTGGTTGACATATTATTGATCGAAAATGATGCAGAATTTCTGGAAAGCATATATGGTTGTTTGAAAAGTGTTTTTCAAAGGAAAACCTGAATTAAGCCTACTTGAACGTTGAGCATCAAGATCTATGGAGATAGACCAAGACGCTTGATAGAACTTTTGATGAATGCATACCTTGACAAGTTTTTGAAGGAGTTCAAAGTAGATCGGTCAAACAAGGAGTTCTTGGCTGTGTTGTAAAGGTGTGAAATTTGAGAAAGACTCAAAGCTCGAACGCGGCAGAAGAAAGAGAAAGGACGAAGGTATGCCATGTTGTGTACCGCACGTGATGCATGCCTTGCCATGAGTCTGTCAAGGGGTACAAAGAGTAATCCAGGAATGGATCACCGGACATCGGTCAAAGTTATCTTAGTAACTAGTGGACTAAGGAATTTTTCTCGATTATGGAGGTGATAAAAGAGTTCGTCATAAAGGGTTACATCGATGCAAGCTTTGACACTAATCCAGATGACTCCGAGTAGTAAACATGATTCGTATAGTGGAGCAGTCATTTGGGATAGTTCCAAATGGCGCATGGTAGCAGCATCTACAGGATGACATAGAGATTTGTAAAGCACACACGAATCTGAAAGGTTCAGAACCGTTGACTAAAAACCTCTCTCACAAGCAAGACATGATCAAACCCCAGAACTGTATGGGTGTTAGATTCATTACAATCACATAGTGAAGTGAACTAGATTATTGACTCTAGTGCAAGTGGGAGACTGTTGGAAATATGCCCTAGAGGCAATAATAAATAGGTTATTATTATATTTACTTGTTCATGATAATCGTTTATTATCCATGCTAGAATTGTATTGATTGGAAACTCAAATACATGTGTGGATACATAGACAAAACACTATCCCTAGTGAGCCTCTAAAGGACTAGCTCATTGATCAAAGATGGTCAAGGTTTCCTGGCCATATACATGAGATGTCATTTGATAATGGGATCACATCATTAAGAGAATGATGTGATGGACAAGACCCAAACTATGGACGTAGCATATGATCGTGTGAGTTTATTGCTATTGTTTTATGCATGTCAAAGTATCTGTTCCTATGACCATGAGATCATGCAACTCTCGGACACCGGAGGAATATCTTGTGAACATTGCAACGTAACTGGGTGACTATAAATGTGCTCTACAGGTATCTCTGAAGGTGTCTGTTGGGTTGGCGTGGATCAAGACTGGGATTTGTCACACCGTGTGACAGAGAGGTATCTCGGGGCCCACTCGGTAAGACAACATCACAACAAGCCTTGCAAGGAATGTGACTAAGGAGTTAGTTATGGGATCTTGTATTACAGAATGAGTAAAGAGACTTGCCAGTAACGAGATGGAACTAGGTAAAGAGATACCGACGATCGAATCTCGAACAAGTAACATACCGAAGGACAAAGGGAACAACATAGGGATTAACTGAATCATTGGCATAGAGGTTCAACCGATAAAAATCTTTGTAGAATATGTAGGAGCTAATATGGGCATCCAGGTCCCGCTATTGGTTATTGATCGGAGAGTGTCTCAGGTCATGTCTACATAGTTCTCGAACCCGCAGGGTGTGCACACTTAAGGTTCAGTGACATTTTGGTATTATTAAGTTATGTATGTTGGCGAGAAAAAATTGTTCGGAGTCCTGGATGAGATCCCGGACGTCATGAGGAGCTCTGTAATGGTCCGGGGTACAGATTGATATATAGGAAAGTTGCATTTGGCTTCCGGAAAGTTTTCGGGCATTACGAGTAAAGTACCGGGAGTGACGAATGGATTCCAAGGTTTTACCGGGAGGGGCCACCCACCTGGGAGAGAACCTAATAGGCCTAAATGTGGTGCACCAGCCCTTAGTGGGCTGGTTCAACCAACCCAAGAGGGCCTATTTCGGCCAAGGAGCAAAAAAAGGGGGAAATGGAAAAAAGGGAAGGAGGAGACATGGTGGAATCCTACTAGGAGTAGGATTGGAGGTGGACTCCTCCACCTCCTCTCCACTTCGGTCGAACCCTTTAGGTTTGAGGCTACCTCCTCCCCTCTCTCCCTCCTATATATACTAGATAATTTTGAGGGCGGCCCTAACCCTAATAAGCCACGTGTTGCCCTATCTCTCTCTTGGTTGTTTTCTCCTCTAGATTAGTTCAGTAGAGATTGGCGAAGCCCTGCTAGCTAGATTAGTTCACCACCACCACCACCACGACCACGCCGTCGTGCTGGAGAAATCATCTACCTATCCGCCCCTCTTGCTGGATCAAGAAGGCGGAGATCGTCATCGAGTTGTACGTGTGCTGAACGCGGAGGTGCCGTCCGTTCGGCACTAGATCGGGAAGGATCGTGATGAGATTGCAGGACGGATCGTGATGATATCACAGGACGAATCATGATGAGATCGCGGGACGGATCGTGATTGGATTGCGAAGACGTACGACTACATCAACCACATTATATACGCTTCCGCTTAGCGATCTGCAAGGGTATGTAGATGCACTCTCCCCTCTCGTAGATGGTCATCACCATGGATAGATCTTGTGTGCACGTAGGAAATTTTTGTTTCCCATGCGACGTTCCCCAACACTATGTTCCTGATCCGATCTTGCAAGTTATATGCACCTACTATGTGTTGGGATCCGCATACCCCAAGGTGATAATAATTGGGAAATTTTCCGGTGATTACCGTAGTATAAGGAGTTCATGTATTCACTATGTGTTAATGCTTTGTTCCGGTTCTCTATTAAAAGTAGGCCTTAATATCCCTTAGTTTCCTTATCGACCCCGCTGCCACGGGAGGGTAGGAAAAAATATGCCGCGCTAGTTCTTTTCCATAAGCATGTATGACTATTTATGGAATACATGCCTACATTATATCGATGAATAGGAGCTAGTTCTGTGTCTCCCTATGTTGTGGCTGTTATATGATGAATATTATCTAGCATAATCACCGATCCAATGCCTACGAGTTTTTCACATATTGTGTTTGCTAAGTTACCACTGTTGCTACTGTTGTTACAACTGCTACAAAATTGCTATCACTGTTACTGTTACTGCTGCTACTAGTATCTTTACTGCTGCTAGTGTTATCACCGCTATCAAAACTATCATATTACCGTGCTACTGATCAGTGTGTTGTAGATACTAAAATCTCCAAGTGTGGTTGAATTTACAACTCAGCTGCTAATACCTGCAAATATTCTTTGGCTCCCCTTGAGTCGAATCTATAAATTTGGGTTGAATACTCTACCCTCAAAAA
This sequence comes from Hordeum vulgare subsp. vulgare, assembly GCF_904849725.1. Taxonomy (NCBI): domain Eukaryota; kingdom Viridiplantae; phylum Streptophyta; class Magnoliopsida; order Poales; family Poaceae; genus Hordeum; species Hordeum vulgare. The sequence continues at coordinate 564,891,869 of NC_058522.1, read as the reverse complement.
CTATCACGATCCCATATACTTGTGGGCTATCAAGAACGTTTTCTGCCCCATTGCCGGGAGCATAGCTATATTTTCTGGATCACTTGGGATATCTATTTATTGACCATTATGGAGAATCTGAAAGATACAAGAACCAAGATCGTCCCCTCTAAGACGAGGGGAGGTAAGGAACTGCCATCTAGCTCTGCACTTGATTCACCCTCTGTTTTGAATAGACTTGCAACACCACCACCACATGCAATTAATCCGGATATGTCGCAAGTTATTGATGATGCTACCTCTGCTATGAATGATGCTTGATGATACTGTTCCACTAGGTGAATTTGTTGATGAACAACTTGCTTGAGCTAAAGAAAGTGAACATGCTGAAACTGATGATACTATCGAAACTGATGAAGTCCTTGCTACTAAAAATATTGAAATACCTTGTAGACACGTCTATCCTAGAACTGAAATGCCTGAAATACCGGAAGGTTATGTTATGGATGAATTAATTTCTAGAGACTTTCTTGCTTGTGAGGATAGAGAAGATCTTAAGAAACTACTATGCAAGTTGAGAGAAAAATCCTTGAATGCTAGAATGAAATATGACCCTAAGTTTGCTACTTCACCTATCTTTGTTACCAATAAGGATTATGAATTCTCTGTTGACCTAGAGATAATTAATTTGGTTGAATGTGATCCTTTTCATGGCTATGAAAATGAAACTGTTGTGGCACGTCTCACTAAGCTAAATGATATAGCCACCCTATTTACTAATGACGAGAAAATTCGCTACTACTATACACGGTTATTTACTTATTACTATTTTAAAATCTTGCATATTTTCTATAATTATCAAAATCGTGGGTCTAGAAAAAAATCGCTGGAACTGAAAAACAAAGGCAATGGGCCGAAACCGGCTGGCCCAATAGTGCACGGGCTCAGCGCTGAATTCTATCGGACGCTCATGGGCGAGGGATAGGGGTCGTTGGGGGCTCACCTTGGGCTTCGGCCGAGGTGACGGAGCAGGCTAGCGCGGGCAAGCTGGCCCTTCGAGTAGCGGCTTCGATGAGCTGGGCCGGCTCGGTGCGAGACTGGGGCGAGGCGAGGCCACGGGAGGCGCGGCTGGGCCTGGGCGCGATCAAAGATGGGCATGTGCGAGGCGAGAGGCAGAGGTCAGTTGGGGCGTTTGCACTGGAGAGGCCCACACGGGCGATCGGATGAGGCGCTCGCTTCGCTATTGTCTCGATGCAGAGGAGGCGTAGGGGAAGCAGAGGCCACCGGTGCTGGGATGACGGGGCATGGATCCAGTGAGTAGGAGGTCGACGGGGTTGGCCGGAGATGACGAGAATGGGTGGATCGCCCCTCGGGCGCCGGATCTGGCGAGGTTGAGGCGAGGTGCAGCGAAGAGCTCGAGCTATGGACAACCATGGCGGGGGAACTGGTGGTTGGAGGCAACGAGGACGAATGGGAGCTCCTCTCCCAATCAGACAAGGAGGAGGCGACACATAGAGGAGCAGCAGCTAAGGCGCGCGAGGCTACGACTCTGTGGTCAGGCGCGGTCACGAGGCGACCAGGTGTGGTAGCACGGGAGATTTGCAGGAGGGGCGCCACGGGTGCTGACTGTTGGGTGGATGCGCAGGGTTGGTCAGGCACGCAACACAAGGGGCCACGGCGGCGCTGGTTCAGGAGCAGATCCCGAGGATGGAGAGGGTAGAGCACCGGTTGGTCCGGTGGGGAAAAACGAGTGTCGTCGCACTGATGGAATGGGTGGATGGGATAGCTAGGCCTAGGGTTAGACTATTTTATACCTAACTATATTAGGTTAGGGGCTATCTTGTCCCTTCGTTTTGGAACAGACGGTTGATACGTCTCCAATGTATCTATAATTTTTGATGGTTCCATGCTATTATCTTGTCAAACTTTGGATGTTTTGTATGCCTTTTATATCTTTTTTGGGACTAACTTATTAACTCAGTGCCAAGTGACAGTTCCTGTTTTTTCCGTGTTTTTGACCCTTTTCAGAGGAGAATATTAAATGGAGTCCAAACGGAATAAAACCTTCGAAAATATTTTTTTCCGGAACAGAAGATACGCAGGGGGCTTGAGAACCAAGGTAGAGGGCGGTAGGGGAGGCCATAAGCCCCCTAGCCACGGCCTAGGGGGGCTGCGCCTAGCAGGCTTGTGGGCCCCCTGTGGCTCCTCTGCCCTACTTCTTCCGCCTATAAATCCCCGAAAAAACCAAAACCACGAGAGAGATCCACGAAAATACTTTTCCGTCGCCGCAAGCTTCTGTCTCCGGAAGATCCCATCTGGGGCATGGTCTGGTGCCTTGTCCGAGGGCGGGATTCGGATACAGAGGGCTTCTACATCAACACCATTGCCTCTCCAATGATGCGTGAGTAGTTCACCATAGACCTTCTGGTCCATAGCTAGTAGCTAGATGGCTTCTTCTCTCTCTTGGATCTTCAATACAAAGTTCTCCATGATCTTCATGGAGATCTATCCGATGTAGTCTTCTTTTGCGGTGTGTTTGTTGAGATCCGATGAATTGTGGATTTATGATCAGATTATCTATGAATCTTATTTGGGTTTCTTCTGATCTCTTATATGCATGATTTCATATCCTTGTAATTCTCTTCGAGTTGTGGGTGTTGTTTCTCCAACTTGATCTATGATTCTTGCAATGGGAGAAGTGCCTGGTTTTGGGTTCATACCGTTCGGTGACCTCACCCAGTGACAGAAGGGCTAGCGAGGCACGCATCGTGTTGTTGCCATCAAGGGTAAAAAGATGGGGTTTATATCGATTGCATGAATTTATCCATCTACATCATGTCATCTTGCTTAAGACGTTACTCTGTTTGTCATGAACTCAATACACTAGATGCATGTTGGATAGCGGTCGATGTGTGGAGTAATAGTAGTAGATGCAGAAAGTATCGGTCTACTTGTCTCGGACGTGATGCCTATATGTATGATCATTGCCTTAGATATCGTCATGACTTTGCGCAGTTCTATCAATTGCTCGACAGTAATTCGTTCACCCACCGTAATATTTGCTATCTTGAGAGAAGCCTCTAGTGAACACTATGGCCCCCGGGTCTACTTCACATCATATTTTCAGCCCTACACTTTTACTTTGTTGCACTTTGCGCCTTCAGATCTCACCTTGCAATCAATCGTGAAGGGATTGACAACCCGTTTGTAGCGTTGGGTGCAAGTTTGCTGTTTTTGCGCAGGTACATTGTTGCCTCATCTTGATACTCCTACTGGATTGATACCTTGGTTCTCAAACTGAGGGAAATACTTACTGCTACTGTGCTGCATCATCCTTTCCTCTTCAAGGGAAAAAACCAATGCAAGCTCAAGAGGTAGCAAGAAGAATTTCTGGCGCCGTTGCCGTGGAGCTTCAAGTGAAGCTTATCCAAGTAAGTGTCACAAACTCATCTCTTGCATTTACTTTTTTTGCCTCTCGTTTTCCTCTCCCCCACTTTTGAAAAACAAAAATTTACAAAAATATTTGCTTTTTTGTTTGCCTTTCCTTTTCTTGTGTGCTATGTGCCTTCAATATGCTTGCATCTTCGCTTGCTGAAAATCTATTGATATGGATCCTCATCCACTGGCTAATCTCTTTAATCGATCCAATTATGTTGAACCCTTTGCTAGTGAGTTGAGTGCACTTGACTTTCTCTATGGAGTTTTGCTTGAGATGCGTGAATCTGAAAATCGTGATGAAGAAATTTATGAAGTGATTCACGAGGGCTCCTTGAATGAAAAGCATGATTGCAATGATTTCATTATGAATTCTATTAATGACAATCATGCTAAAAATATGCAAAACCCTAAGCTTGGGATGCTAGTTTTGCTATGTCCACTACTTGTTGCAATCATCATGATTGGGGTAATGATTTTTCTTATGATATTTAAAATTTGTTTAAGTCTCATGATGAATATTATATTTGCAATAATATTGAAAGTGGATTTGGAGAAGTCATGACTTTAGTTGATGATAATCCCACTATTTTTGAAGAGCGTCAACTTTGCATGCATGTGGATCATGAAAAGAATATCCTATGTGATAGCTATATTGTTGAATTTGATTATGATCCCACATGCAATTGTTATGAGAGAGGAAAATATTGTGGTAGAAATTTTCATGTTACTAAATTACCTCTCGTTTTGTTGAGTTTATATTGTCTCTTTCTTCTTCCTTGCATATGGTAGCTATTGGTTGTCTTGATAATTTGTTTTCCTATAAAATGCCTATGCATAGGAAGTATGTTAGACTTAGATGTGATTTTCACATGCTTTATGATGCTCTCGTTGTGCTTCAATTCTTGTCTTTTGTGTGAGCATCATTGAAATCGTTAAGCCTAGCTAGGGGCGTTAAACGATAGCGCTTGTTGGGAGGCAACCCAATGAGTTTATTTTTGCTTTTTTGCTTTCTGTTTTGTTGTGTCCACACCATCATAATTCTGTTATGATTGTGTTTTTTGTGTTTCTTTTTGCGTTTGAGCCAAGTAAAACCTTTATGACTAGTTTGGTGATGGTTGTTTGATCATGCTGGAAAAAGACAGAAACTTTTCGCTCACGAAATTATTTTTCATTTTTATCCATAAAGAGCTTTTGAGTTGATTCTTTTTGCTGCTGGTTGATATGCCAATTGCCCAAATTTTCGTAATTTTTTAGAATTTGTGAGATAACAGAAGTATACGAAGTATACAGATTGCTACAGACTGGTCTGTTTTTGACAGATTCTGTTTTTTGTTGTGTTGATTGCTTATTTTGATGAAACTATGTATAGTATCGGGGGGTACTAGCCATGAAAAAGTGAGAATACAGTAATATAACACAAATATAAATAGAAATAAAGTTTTCTACAGTACCTCAAGAGGTGGTAGTTTGTTTTCTTGTGCTAATGATATCATGAGTTTATGTTTAAGTTTTGTGTTGTGAAGTTTTCAAGTTTTGGGTGATGTTCTCATGGACAAAGGGATAAAGAGTGGAAAGAGCTCAAGCTTGGGGATGCCCAAGGCATCCCAAGCCAAATTCAAGGATACCAAAAAGCCTAAGCTTGGGGATGCCCCGGGAAGGCATCCCCTCTTTCGTCTTCAATCCATCGATAACATTACTTGGAGCTATATTTTTATTCACCACATGATATGTGTTTTTCTTGGAGCATCGTGTATTATAGGAGTCTTTTATTTTTGTTGTGTCACAATCATCCTTGCTGCACACCTTTCGAGAGAGACATGCACTCATCGTGAATTTGCTAGAATACTCATTGAGCTTCGCTTATATCTTTTGAGTTAGGCAATTTAGCTCACATGTGCTTCACTTATATCTTTTGAGCTAGATAACTTTGCTCTAAGTTCTTCACTTAGATCTGTTAGAGCACGGCGGTGTCATATTTTGGAGAAATAAGAACTCTCGATCTTTACTTATATCTTTTTGAGAGTGCTCTCTCTGAGTAACTTGGTAATTGACTTGTGCTATGAAAGTAGTCCTAAAGATGACAGGCATCCAAAGAGGATATAATAATAACTTCCATATTCATGTGCATTGATTAGTAAAGAGAAGTTTGATTCCTCTCAATTAGTTTTGAGACATGGATATGGTAATATTAGAGTCATGTTAGTAGGGTGTTGTGAATCTAGAAGTACTTGTGTTGAAGTTAGTGATTCCCGTAGCATGCACGTATGGTGAACCGCTATGTTAGAAAGTCGGAGCATAATTGATTTATTGATTGTCATCCTTTGTGTTGCGGTCGGGATTGCGCGATGGTTAACACCTACCAACCCTTCCCCTAGGAGTATGCGTTTAGCACTTTGTTTTGATTACTAATAAAAACTTTCGCAATAAGTATGTGAGTTCTTCATGACTAATGTGAGTCCATGGTATAGATGCACTTTCACTTTCCACCATTGCTAGCCTCTCTAGTGCCGCGCAACTTTCGTCGGTGCACAAACCCACCATATACCTTCCTCAAAACAGCCACCATACCTACCTATTATGGCATTTTCATAGCCATTCCGAGATATATTGCCATGCAACTCCCACCGTTCTGTCTCATGACATGTGCCGTCATTTTCATATTGCCATTGCATGATCGTAAGATAGCTAGCGAGATGTTTCAACGTCATACGCCAAGCTAGATCGTTGCACATCCCGGTACACCGTCGGAGGCATTTCCTATAGAGTCCTCATTGTTCTAAGCATTGAGCTGTGAGTAAATTAAAGTGTGATGATCATCATTATTAGATCATTGTCCCATGTGAGGAAATAAGTAAAATAAAAGAGGCCAAAGTTTCCCACACGAAAAAGAGAGAGAGAGAGAGATGGAAAGAGGCCAAAGAGCCCAAACAAAAAAATAAAAATAAAAAAAAGTGAGAAAAAGAGAGAAGGGACAATGCTACTATATTTTCCACACTTGTGCTTCATAATAGCACCATGTTCTTCATGATTGAGAGTCTCTTGTTTTGTCACCACCATATTCTAGTGGGAATCTTCATTAAATCACTTGGCTTGTATATTCCAATGATGGGCTTCCTCAAAATTGCCTAGGTCTTCGTGAGCAAGCAAGTTGGATGCACACCCACTAGTTCTCTTTTGAGCTTTCACATACTTATAGCTATAAGTGCATCAATTGCATGGTAATCCCTACTCTTTCACATTGATATCTATTGATGGGCATCTCCATAGCCCTTTGATACGCCGAGTTGATGTGACCATCTTCTCCTTTTTGTCTCACAACCTCCACCACACTCTATTCCACCTATAGTGCTATATCCATGGCTCACGCTCATGTATTGCGTGAGAGTTGAAAAAGGTTTGAGAAAGTAAGAGTGCGAAAACAATTACTTGGCCAATACCGGGGTTGTGCATGATTTAAATTAGTTGTGTGGGGATGATGGAGCATAGCCAGACTATATGACTTTGTAGGGATAATTTTCTTTGGCCTTGTTATTTAGAAAGTTTATGATTACCTTGCTAGTTTGCTTGAAGTATTATTGTTTTGATGTCAATAGCAAACTATTGTTTTGAATCATACGGATCTGAACATTCATGTCACATGAAAGAAGTTACAAAGGACAAATATGCTAGGTAGCATTCCACATCAAAAATTCAGTCTTTATCACTTCCCTACTTGAGGACGAGCAGGAGTTAAGCTTGGCGATGCTTGATACGTCTCCAACGTATCTATAATTTTTGATGGTTCCATGCTATTATCTTGTCAAACTTTGGATGTTTTGTATCCCTTTTATATCTTTTTTGAGATTAACTTATTAACTCAGTGCCAAGTGCCAGATCCTGTATTTTCCGTGTTTTTGACCCTTTTAAGAGGAGAATATTAAACGGAGTCCAAACGGAATAAAACCTCTAGAAAGATTTTTTTTCCGGAACAGAAGATACGCAGGGAGCTTGATAACCAAGGCAGAGGGAGCCAGGTGAGGCCACAAGCCCCCTAGCCGCGGCCTGGGGGGGGGGCGCCTAGCAGGCTTGTGGGCCCCCTGTGGCTCCTCTGCCCTACTTCTTCCGCCTATAAATCCCCAAAAAATCCAAAACCACGAGAGAGATCCACGAAAATACTTTTCCGCCGCCGCAAGCTTCTGTCTCCGCAAGAGCCCATCCGGGGCACGTTCTGGTGCCTTGTCGGAGGGGGGATTCAGATACGGAGGGCTTCTTCATCACCACCATTGCCTCTCCGATGACGCGTGAGTAGTTCACCATAGACCTTTGGGTCCATAACTAGTAGCTAAATGGCTTCTTCTCTCTCTTGGATCTTCAATACAAAGTTCTCCATGATCTTCATGTAGATCTATCCGATGTAATCTTCTTTTGCGGTGTGTTTGTCGAGATCCGATGAATTGTGGATTTATGATCAAATTATCTATGTATCTTATTTGAGTTTCTTCTGATCTCTTATATGCATGATTTCATATCCTTGTAATTCTGTTCGAGTTGTGGGTTTTGTTTGGCCAACTTGATCTATGATTCTTGCAATGGGAGAAGTGCTTGGTTTTGGGTTCATACCATGCGGTGACCTCACCCAGTGACAGAAGGGGTAGCGAGGCATGCATCGTGTTGTTGCCATCAAGGGTAAAAAGATGGGGTTTATATCTATTGCATGAATTTATCCCTCTACATCATGTCATCTTGCTTAAGGCGTTACTCTGTTTGTCATGAACTCAATACACTAGATGCATGCTGGATAGCGGTCGATGTGTGGAGTAATAGTAGTAGATGCATAAAGTATCGGTCTACTTGTCTCGGATGTGATGCCTATATGTATGATCATTGCCTTAGATATCGTCATGACTTTGCGTGGTTCTATCAATTGCTCGACAATAATTTGTTCACCCACCGTAATATTTGCTATCTTGAGAGAAGCCTCTAGTGAACACTATGGCCCCTGGGTCTACTTCACATCATATTTTCAACCCTACACTTTTACTTTGTTGCACTTTGCACCTTCAGATCTCAACTTGCAATCAATCGTGAAGGGATTACAACCCCTTTGTAGCGTTGGGTGCAAGTTTGCTATTTTTGCGTAGGTACATTGGTGCCTCATCTTGATACTCCTACTGGATTGATACCTTGGTTCTCAAACTGAGGGAAATACTTACTGCTACTGTGCTGCATCACCCTTTCCTCTTCAAGGGAAAAAACCAACGCAAGCTCAAGAGGTAGCAACGGTCAGAATAATATGTTAGAAGGTACAATTGAAAAACCAAAGATGGTTTAGGGTATTACAGGGTTGATCCGGACCCAACGATCACGACCGCCGGGTTCAGGCATGATACGTCTCCAACGTATCTATAATTTTTGATGGTTTCATGCTATTATCTTGTCAAACTTTGGATGTTTTATATGCCTTTTTTATCTTTTTTGGGACTAACTTATTAACTTAGTGCCAAGTGCCAGTTCCTGTTTTTTCCGTGTTTTTGACCCTTTTTAGAGGAGGATTTTGAACGGAGTCCAAACGGAATAAAACTTCCGAAAAGATTTTTTCCGAAACAGAAGACAATTGGGAGACTTGAGAACCAAGGCAAAGGGTCACCAGGGACCCCACAAGCCCTCATGGCTCGGCCGGGGGGGGGGATCCCAGGCTTGTGGGATCCCTGGGCCTCCCGTGCCCTATGTCTTTCGCCTATATATTTCCTAAAATCCTAGAAAAAATCAGGAGATCGATCATCGAAAGTACGTTTCCGCCGCCGCAAGCTTCTGTCTCCGCAAGATCCCATCTGGGGCACGTTCTGGTGCCCTGCCGGAGGGAGGATTCGGATACGAAGGGCTTCTTCATCAACACCATGACCTCTCCGATGATGCGTGAGTAGTTCACCATAGACCTACGGGTCCATAGCTAGTAGCTAGATGGCTTCTTCTCTCTCTTGGATCTTCAATATAAAGTTCTCCATGATCTTCATGGAGATCTATTCGATGTAATCTTCTTTTGCGGTGTGTTTGTCGAGATCCGATGAATTGTGGATTTATGATCAGATTATCTATGAATCTTATTTGAGTTTCTTCTGATCTCTTATATGCATGATTTCATATCCTTGTAATTCTCTTTGAGTTGTGGGTTTTGTTTGGCCAACTTGATCTATGATTCTTGCAATGGGAGAAGTGCTTGGTTTTGGGTTCATACCGTGCGGTGACCTCACCCAGTGACAGAAGGGGTAGCGAGGCACGCATCATGTTGTTGCCATCAAGGGTAAAAAGATGGGGTTTTCATCATTGGTTTGAGTTTATCCCTCTACATCATGTCATCTTGCTTAAGGCATTACTCTGTTCCTCATGAACTCAATACACTAGATGCATGCTGGATAGTGGTCGATGTGTGGAGTAATAGTAGTAGATGCAGAAAGTATCTGTCTACTTGTCTCGGACGTGATGCCTATATGTATGATAATTGTCTTAGATATCGTCATGACTTTGCGCGGTTCTATCATTTGCTCGACAATAATTTGTTCACCCACCGTAATATTCGCTATTTTTAGAGAAGCCTCTAGTGAACACTATGGCCCCCGGGTCTACTTCACACCATATTTTCAGCCTTACTCTTTTACTTCGTTGCACTTTCCTCCTTCAGATCTCACTTTGCAATCAATCTTGAAGGGATTGACAACCCCTTTATAGCGTTGGGTGCAAGCTCTTTTGTGTTTGTGCAGGTACTTTGGACTTGACGCGATTCTCCTACTGGATTGATACCTTGGTTCTCAAACTGAGGGAAATACTTACTGCTCCTGTGCTGCATCGCCCTTTCCTCTTCAAGGAAAAACCCAACGCAAGCTCAAGAGACGACAGTAGGTTTCTGTCGACGTAGCAGAAGGATTTCTGGCGCCGTTGCCTGGGAGGATCAAGTCAAGAACTCATCCAAGTAAGTATCGCAAACTCATCTCTTGCATTTACTTTTTTGCCTCTTGTTTTCCTCTCCCCCACTTCTGAAAAAACAAAAATTTACAAAAATATTTGCCTTTTTCGTTCACCCTTTTCTCTCGCTTGCTCTTTGTTCGCTTGTGTGCTTGCTTGCTTGCTGAAGTCACCATGACTTCTCGAATACTAATAATAATGATTTTATTAGTACTCTGATTGCTCCCGCCACTAGTGTGGAATCATACGAAATCAATGCCGCTTTGCTGAATCTTGTTAGGAAAGAGCAATTTTCCGGCCTTCCTAGTGAAGATGTCGCATCCCATCTTAATACCTTCATTGAGCTTTGCGATATGCAAAAGAAGAAACATGTGGATAATGATGTGATTAAATTAAAGCTTTTTTCCTTTCTCGTTGCGAGATCGAGCAAAAACTTGGTTTTCGTCTTTGCCCAAAAATAGTATTGATTCTTGGAACAAGTGCAAAGATGCTTATATATCCAAGTATTTTCCGCCGGCTAAGATTATCTCTCTCCGTAATGGTATCATGAATTTTAAGCAACTTGATCATGAACATGTTGCACAATCTTGGGAGAGAATGAAATTGATGATTAGAAATTGTCCCGCTCATGGCTTGAGTCTTTGGATGATTATACAAATATTCTATGCTGGCTTGAATTTCGTTTCTAGAAATATCTTGGACTCCGCCTCAGGTGGAACGTTCATGTAAATCACGTTAGGAGAAGCAACAAAAATCCTAGACAATATCATGACGAACTACTCTCAGTGGCACACTCAAAGGTCACCTACTAGTAAGAAGGTACACGCTATAGAAGAAATTAACTCGTTGAGTGCTAAGATGGATGAGTTAATGAATTTGGTTGCTAGTAGAAGTGCTCCTTTGGATCCTAATGATATGCCCTTGTATTCCTTGATTGAGAGTAGCAACGCTAGCTTGGACGTTAATTTTGTTGGTAGGAATAATTTTGGCAACAACAATGCTTTTAGAGGAAACTATGTTCCTAGGCCTTTTCCTAGTAACCCCTCTAATAACTTTGGCAACTCCTACAACAATACTCATGGAAATTACAATATATTACCCTCTGATAGAGAGAGTAATATCGAAGAGTTTATCAACTCACAAAAGATTTTCAATGCGTCCATAGAGGAAAAACTACTCAAAATTGATGATTTGGCTAGGAGCGTTGATAGAATGTCTAGTGATATTGACGCTTGGAAAGTTAGATGTGCTCCTCCCAAGATCAATATGGATCAAACTTTGAAAGCTATGCGTGTTTCCATGAGTGATAGCAAAGAAAGAACCGCCCAAATTCGTGCTAGACATGAATGGCTTAAAAAGGCGTGTTCTCGTGATAAGAATCACGAAGATCTTAAAGTGTTTGGTGTGACTCCCATTGAATCTTTGTTTTCTTGTGTCAAACCTAATGATGATGGGGCTAGATATGAATCCACTTTGGTTGACAAACGCCCCAATGATTCGGAGTCCATGTATCTTGATGCTAAAAGCATTGAAAGTGGAGTAGAAGATATTAAAACCTTGAGTAGTAATGAAATTACTACTTTGGATTTCAAGGAATTCAATTATGATAGTTGCTCCTTGATTGAATGCATTTCTTTGATGCAATCCATGCTAAACTCTCCACACGCTTATAGCCAAAACAAGGCCTTTACCGATCATATCGTCGAAGCTATGATAAAATCTCTTGAAGAGAAACTTGAATTGGAAGTCTCTGTCCCTAGAAAGCTTCATGATGAGTGGGAACCTACTATCATAATAAAAATCGAAAACTATGAATGCAATGCCTTGTGTGATTTGGGTGCTAGTGTTTCTGCGATTCCAAAGTCTTTATGTGATGTTCTGGGTTTTAATGAGATTGAGGAGTGTTCTCTTAATTTGCATCTTGCGGATTCTAATGCCAAGAAACCCATGGGAAGGATCAATGATGTTTTTATTATTGCAAATAGGAACTATGTACCCGTGGATTTCATTGTGCTTGACATCGATTGCAATCCTACATGCCCTATTATTCTTGGTAGACCTTTCCTAAGGACTATCGGTGCTATTATCGATATGAAGGAAGGGAATATTAGATTTCAATTTCCTTTAAAGAATGGCATGGAGCTTTTCCTAGAAAGAAAATAAGATTGCCTTATGAATCCATGATGAGGGCTACTTATGGTTTGAGCACCAAAGACGACGATACATGATTCCATCGCTTTATGCCTAGCTAAGGGCGTTAAACAATAGCGCTTGTTGGGAGGCAACCCAATGAATTTACCTTTTTCTTTCTGTTTTGTTGCGTGCACACCATCATAATTCTGTTATGATTGTGTTTTTTGTGTTTCTTTTTGTGTTTGAGCCAAGCAAAACCTTTATGACTAGTCTTGGTGATGGTTGTTTGATCCTGCTGGAAAAAGACAGAAACTTTTCGCTCACGAGATTGTTTTTCATTTTTATTCAGAAAGAGCTTTTGAGTTGATTCTTTTTTCAGCTGGTTGATATGCCTTTTGCCCAGGCAGTCTTAAGTTTTCAGAATTTTTGAGGTGCCAGAAGTATACGAAGTATACAGATTGCTACAGACTGGTCTGTTTTTGATAGATTCTGATTTTGTTGAGTTGGTTGCTTGTTTTGATCAAACTATGGATAGTATCGGGGGTACTAGCCATGGAAAAGTAAGAATACAGTAATCTAACACCAATATAAATAGAAATCAAGATTGCTACAGTACCTAAAGAGGTGGTAGTTTGTTTTCTTGTGCTAATGATATCACGAGTTTCTGTTTAAGTTTTGTGTTGTGAAGTTTTCAAATTTTGGGTGATGTTCTCATGGACAAAGGGATAAAGAGTGGAAAGAGCTCAAGCTTGGGGATGCCCAAGACATCCCAAGCCAAATTCAAGGACACCAAAAAGCCTAAGCTTGGGGATGCCCCGGGAAGGCACCCCCTCTTTCGTCTTCAATCCATTGGTAACATTACTTGGAGCTATATTTTTATTCACCACATGATGTGTGTTTTGCTTGGAGTGTCTTGTATCATAGGAGTCTTTTCTTTTTGTTGTGTCACAATCATCCTTGCTGCACACCTTTTTAGAGAGACATGTACTCATCGTGATTTTGCTAGAATGCTCATCGTGCTTCACTTATATTTTTTGAGCTAGATAATTTTGCTCTATGTGCTTCCCTTGGATCTTTTAGAGCATGGCGGTGCGTGACTTGGTAGTTGGTTTGTGCTATGAAAGTAGTCCCAAAGGTGATAGGTACCCAAAGAGGATACAAAACTTCCATCTTCATGTGCATTGAGTAGAAAGAGAAGTCTGATTCCTCTCAATTAGTTTTGAGACGTGGATTTGGTAATATTAAGAGTTATGTTAGTAGGGTGTTGTGAATCTAGAAATACTTGTGTTGAAATTAGTGATTCCCGTAACATGCACGTATGGTAAACCACTATGTTAGGAAGTCGGAGCATAATTGATCTATTGATTATCATCCTTTGTGTTCGGTCCGGATCGCGCGATGGTTAACACCTACCAACCCTTCCCCTAGGAGTATGCGTTTAGCACTTTGTTTCGATCACTAATAAAAACTTTCGCAACAAGTATGTGAGTTCTTCATGACTAATGTGAGTCCATGGTATAGATGCACTTTCACCTTCCACCATTGCTAGCCTCTCTAGTGCCGCGCAATTCTTGCCGGTGCATAAACCCACCATATGCCTTCCTCAAAACAGCCACCATACCTACCTACTATGGCATTTTCATAGCCATTCCGAGATATATTGCCATACAACTCCCACCATTCCGTCTCATGACTTGTGCCGTCACTCTCATATTGCCATTGGATGATCGTAAGATAGCTAGCGAGATGTTTCAACGTCATACGCTAAGCTAGATCGTTGCACATCCCGGTACACTGCCGGAGGCATTTCCTATAGAGTCATCATCGTTCTAAGCTTTGAGCTGTGAGTAAATAAAAGTGTGATGATCATCATTATTAGAGCATTGTCCCATGTGAAAAAGAGGCCATAGAGCCCAAATAAAAAAAATAGAAAGAAAAAGAGAGAAGGGACAATGCTACTATGTTTTTCCACACTTGTGCTTCATAATAGCCACATGTTCTTCATGATTGAGAGCCTCTCGTTTCGTCACCACCATATGCTAGTGGGAATCTTTATTATATAACTTGGCTTGTATATTCCAATGATGGGCTTCCTCAAATTGCCCTAGGTCTTCGTGAGCAAGCAAGTTGGATGCACACCCACTAGTTCTTCTTTTGAGTTTTCACATACTTATAGCTCTAGTGCATCCTTTGTATGGCAATCCCTACTCATTCACATTGATATCTATTAATGGGCATCTCCATAGCCCTTTGATACGCCGAGTCAATGTGACCATCTCTTCCTTTTTTGTCTCACAACCACCACCACACTCTATTCACCTATAGTGTTATATCCATGGCTCACGCTCATGTATTGCGTGATAGTTATAAAAAGTTTGACAAAGTAAGAGTGCAAAAACAATTACTAGGCCAATACCGGGGTTGTGCATGATTTAAATTAGTTGTCTGGGGATGATGGAGCATAGCCAGACTATATGATTTTGTAGGGATAACTTTCTTTGGCCTTGTTATTTCGAAAGTTCATGATTACCTTGCTAGTTTTCTTGAAGTATTATTGTTTTCATGTCAATAGAAAACTATTGTTTTGAATCTTATGGATATGAACATTCATGTCACATGAAAGAAGTTACAAAGAACAACTATGCTAGGTAGCATTCCACATCAAAAATTCAGCCTTTATCAGTTCCCTTCTCGAGGACGAGCAGGAGTTAAGCTTGGGGATGCTTGATACGTCTCCAACGTATCTATAATTTTTGATGGTTTCATGCTACTATCTTGTCAAACTTTTGATGTTTTGTATGCCTTTTTTAACTTTTTTGGGACTAACTTATTAACTCAGTGCCAAGTGCCAGTTCCTATTTTTTCCGTGTTTTTGACCTTTTTCAGAGGAGGATTTTGAACGGAGTCCAAACGGAATAAAACTTCCTAAAATATTTTTTCCCAAACAGAAGACGATCGGGAGACTTGAGAACCAAGGCAGAGGGTCACCAGGGACCCCACAAGCCCTCATGGCGCGGACAGGGGGGCTCGCACCTCCCTGGCTTGTGGGCTCCCTGGGCCGCCCTTGCCCTAGGTCTTTCGCCTATATATTACCTAAAATCCCAGAAAAAACTCAGGAGATCATCGAAAGTACTTTTTCCGCCGCCACAAGCTTCTGTCTCCGCAAGATCCCATCTGGGGCACGTTCTGGTGCCCTGCCGGGGGGGGGGGATTCGGATACAGAGGGCTTCTTCATTAAGACCATGACCTCTCCGATGATGCGTGAGTAGTTCACCATAGACCTACGGGTCCATAGCTAGTAGCTAGATGGCTTCTTCTCTCTCTTGGATCTTCAATACAAATTCTCCATGATCTTCATGGAGATCTATCCGATGTAATCTTCTTTTGCGGTGTGTTTGTCGAGATCCGATGAATTGTGGATTTATGATCAGATTATCTATGAATCTTATTTGAGTTTCTTCTGATCTCTTATATGCATGATTTCATATCCTTGTAATTCTCTTCGAGTTGTGGGTTCTGTTTGGCCAACTTGATCTATGATTCTTGCAATGGGAGAAGTGCTTGGTTTTGGGTTCATACCGTGCGGTGACCTCACCCGGTGACAGAAGGGGTAGCGAGGCACGCATCGTGTTGTTGCCATCAAGGGTAAAAAGATGGGGTTTTCATCATTGGTTTGAGTTTATCCCTCTACATCATTTCATCTTGCTTAAGGCGTTACTCTGTTCGTCAAGAACTCAGTACACTAGATGCATGCTGCATAGCGGTCGATGGGTGGAGTAATAGTAGTAGATGCAGAAAGTATCGGTCTACTTGTCTCGGACGTGATGCCTATATGTATGATCATTGCCTTAGATATCATCAAGACTTTGCTCAGTTCTATCATTTGCTCGACAGTAATTTGTTCACCCATCGTAATATTTGCTATTTTGAGAGAAGCCTCTAGTGAACACTATGGCCCCCGGGTCTACTTCACACCATATTTTCAGCCTTACTCTTTTACTTCGTTGTACTTTCCGCCTTCAGATCTCACTTTGCAATCAATCTTGAAGGGATTGACATCCCCTTTATAGCGTTGGGTTCAAGCTCTTTTGTGTTTGTGCAGGTACTTTGGACTTGACGCGATTCTCCTACTAGATTGATACCTTGGTTCTAAAACTGAGGGAAATACTTACTGCTCCTTTGCTACATCGCCCTTTCCTCTTCAAGGGAAAACCCAACGCAAGCTCAAGAGACGACAGAAGGTTTCTGTCGACGTAGCAAGGCACCGGGAGGTTTTCAAACTAGGTTGCGGGCGTACCGGTGCACTCTGTAGAGAGGCTAGGCGGGGATGAGAGGGAAAATGGGCAGCCCGACAACATATTTTTATAAACACCGAAAACGTCTCATAATTTGACCAGCTATAGTGCCACTATAAGTTTAACGGTTGGGGTATCAAACGGACTCTGAATGCGACGAAATTTGGCAGGCGGTCTACCTACACTATATTATGACCGCACACCAACTTTCAACCCAACCCGAGAAAGTTTTATACACCCTTTTAAAAACAAAATATTAGTGGTGTTGTCGGCGTGTGCGTGTGTGGTTAGTCTCGAAACGGTCGACGACAAAATGGAGAGAACTGACAACTAATAGCGGATGCAAGTTTTGAAAATACAATCTCATTTCCAAAGGTATCAAGACTAGCAAAGATTAATGGGTGAGGTATGGTTAAGTGGTGAGGCTGCAGCAAGCGACTAAGCATTTATTTGAGTGGCCAACTTACAAGTACTAGAATAAGAGGGGGTGATATACGCATAAACGTATGTAAGCTAATAATGATCAAGAAATGATCCTGAACACCTACTTACGTGAGACATAACCCCACTGTGTCCTCTCTTGGATGAGAAACTCATGAGAAGAGACAGTCACAGTTACACACTGATACGTCTCCATTGTATCTACTTTTCCAAACTCTTTTGCCCTTGTTTTGGACTCTAATTTGCATGATTTGAATGGAACTAACCCGGACTAACGCTGTTTCAGCAGAATTGCCATGGTGTTGTTTTTGCACAGAAATAAAAGTTCTCGAAATGACCTGGAAATTTACGAGGATTTTTTGTGGAATATATAAAAAATACTGGCGCAGGAATTACCTGGAGGGACGGAGCCAGAAGCCCACAAGCCCAGGAGGCGCGCCCCCCCTAGCCGCGCCTGGCAGGCTTGTGAGGCCCTCGTGGCTCCGCCGCCTCCAACTCCAGCTCTATATAGTCTCTCTCGCCCAGAAAAAATTAAGAGAGAAGAGTTCATCGCGTTTTACGACACGGAGCCGCCACCACCACCTCTTCTTCCTCTGGAGGGCAGATCTGGAGTCCGTTCTGGGCTCCAGAGAGGGGAGATCGACGTCATCGTCATTATCAACCATCCTTCATCGCCAATTCCATGATGCTCTTCACCGTTCGTGAGTAATCTCATCGTAGGCTTGCTAGACGGTGATGGGTTGGCTGAGATCTATCATGTAATCGAGTTAGTTTTGATGGGGTTTGATCCCTAGTATCCACTATGTTCTGAGATTGATGTTGCTACTACTTTGCTATGCTTAATGCTTGTCACTAGGGCCCGAGTGCCATGATTTCAGATCTGAACCTATTATGTTTTCATCAATATATGTGTGTTCTTGATCCTATCTTGCAAGTTGTAGTCACCTACTATGTGTTATGACCCGGCAACCGTGGAGTGACAATAGCCGGAACCACTCCCGGAGATGACCATAGTATGAGGAGTTCATGTATTCACTAAGTCCTAATGCTTTGTTCCGGTTCTCTATTAAAAGGAGACCTTAATATCCCTTAGTTTCCATTAGGACCCCGCTGCCACGGGAGGGATGGACAGTAGATGTCATGCAAGTTCTTTTCCATAAGCACGTATGACTATATACGGAATACATGCCTACGTTACATTGACGAACTGGAGCTAGTTACAAATCACCCCATGTTATAACTGTTACATGATGAATGTCATCCGACATAATTATCCATCACCAATCCAATGCATACGAGCTTTTCCTACTGGTCCTTGCTACGTTACTTTGCCGCTACTGCTGTCACTGCTGCTACTGTTACCGCTACTGTTGTCACTACTGCTGCTGTTACCGTTGCTACCATTACTATCACACTACTTTGCTACTAAAACTTTGCTGCATATACTAGGTCTTTCAGGTGTGGTTGAATTGACAACTCAACTACTAATACTCGAGAATATTCTTTGGCTTCCCCTTGTGTCGAATCAACAAATTTGGGTTGAATACTCTACCCTCGAAAACTGTTGCGATCCCCTATACTTGTGGGTTATCAAGACTATTTTGTGGCGCCGTTGCCGGGGAGGCCTAGCTCTATTCTGTGAATCACTTGGGATTTACGTCTGTTGATCACTATGAGGAATCCGAGAGATCCAAAAACTAAAGTCTTGCTCTCAACTACGAGGACAGGTAAGGAAGTGCCATCTAGCTCTGCACTTGATTCACCTTCAGTTATGAGTAAGTTTGCGACACCACCACCTACTAGAAATTCTGATGTGTCGCCTATGCTTGATGATGCTACTTCTGCTATCCATGATGCTTATGATGATGCTTTGCTTGATACTGCTTTGCCACTGGGTGCATTCCTTGATGCACAAATTGCTAGAGTTGCTGCTGAATGTGATGATACTTCTGAAACTGCTGATATTATTGAAGTAGAACCTGCTGTTTCACCTGTTAGAACTAGCTCTCCTAGATATGAATTGCCTGATATACCCGAGGGTTATGTTATGGAGGGAGAGGTAGCTGAGGACTTTCTTTCTTGTAAGGATAGGTATGATCTTGAGAATTTATTGCGCATGTGGAAAGAAAAATCTCTGAATGCTAGAATGAAATACGATCCTAAATTTGCTACTTCACCCATCTTTGTGATTGATAAGGATTATGAATTCTCTCTTGATCCCGAGTTAATCACTTTGGTCGAATCTGATCCTTTTCATGGTTATGAGTCTAAAACGGTTGTAGCACATCTTACTAAGCTGAATCATATAGCCACCCTATTCACGAGTGAGGAAAAGATTCGCCATTCCTATATCCTTAAGTTGTTTCCTTTCTCGCTAAAGGGTGATGCTAAGACTTGGTTTACTTCTCTTGCTCCTGGTTGTGTGCGTAGTCCCCAGGATATGATCTACTACTTCTGTGAGAAATAATTTCCTGCCCATAAGAAACAAGCTGCCTTGCAGGATATATATAACTTTGTGCAAGTTGAAGATGAGAGTCTCCCACAAGCTTGGGGGAGGCTTGTCCAGTTACTGAATGCTTTGCCTGATCACCCTCTTGAGAAAAACGAAATACTTGATATCTTTTATAATGGACTAACCGATGCTTCTAGGGACCACCTAGATAGTTGTGTTGTTTGTGTTTTCAGGGAACAAACTGTGGAACAAGCTGAAATTCTATTGAATAATATCTTGAGCAATGATAATGCTTGGACTATTCCCGAACCACCTCCGAAGCCAACTCCGAACAAAAGAGGTATTCTATTCCTTAGTCTTGAAGATATGCAAGAAGCCAAGAAATCTATGCAAGAGAAAGGTATTAAATCTGAAGATGTTAAGAATCTACCACCTATTGAAGAAATACATAGTCTTGATAACCCGACACAGGTAGTAGAGGTAAATTCTCTTCGTAGATTCAATGAGAGTGATATTCCTTTTGATAAACCTGCTAGCTTATACTTAGATGAATTTGATAATTTTGTTGCCAAACAACAAAGTTTCAATGATTATGTTAGCAGACAATTGGAACAAAATGCTCACATGATTAATCATTTAAGTGCTTGTGTGGATGGAAATGTCAATGATCTTAAGCTTTTGAGTAAACATGCCTCTATGATCACTACTCAAGTAGAACAAGTACTTAAGGCTCAAAATGACTTGCTCAATGAGTTGAATGACAATTCTATTAGAGTCGTCACTAGAGGTGGTAGAATGACTCAGGAACCTTTGTATCCTGAGGGCCATCCTAAGAGAATTGAACAAGGTTCTCAAGGAGTTAGCACTGAGCACCTAGTCATCCTAGTAATAGGAAGAAAAAGAAAGATGATAGGAACTTGCATGCTAGCAAACCTGCTACTGTTACACATGAGAATCCAAATGATATCTCTGTTTCTGATGCCGAAATACAATCTGGTGATGAACATAAGCCTAGTGATAATATCGATAGCGGTGTTCATGATGATGCTCAACCTAGTAATGATAAGGATGTGGAGATTGAACCTAGTGTTGATCTTCATAACCCACAACCTAAGAACAAGAGATATGATAAGAACGACTTTATTGCTAGGAGGCATGGTAAAGAAAGAGAACCATGGGTTCAGAAACCCATTCCCTTTCCTCCCAAACCATCCAAGAAAAAGGATGATGAGGACTTTGAGCGCTTTGTTGAAATGATTAGACCTGTCTTTCTGCAAATGTGTTTGACATATATGCTCAAAATGTCTCCTTATGCTAAGTACATGAAAGATATTGTGACTAATAAAAGGAAGACACCTGAGGTTGAGATTTCCACCATGCTTGCTGATTACACCTTCAAGGGTGGAACTCCTAAGAAACTAGGTGATCCCGGAGTGCCCACTATACCTTGCTCCATCAAAGGAAATTATGTTAGAACTGCTTTATGCGATCTTGGAGCCGGTGTTAGTGTTATGCCTCTCTCTCTTTATCGTAGACTTGAATTGGATAAGTTGACACCCACTGAAATGTCTTTGCAAATGGCCGACAAATCAACTGCTTTTCCTATCGGCATTTGCGAGGATGTGCCTGTTGTGGTTGCTAACGTTACCATCTTAATGGACATTGTTATTCTGGATATTCTCGAGGATGTTGCCATGGCGGTCATCCTTGGAAGACCCTTTTTAAACACTGCAGGGGCTGTTATTGATTGCAATAAAGGCAATGTAACTTTCCATGTTAACGGTAATGAGCATACGGTGCACTTTCCAAAGAAACAATATCGAGTACATTACATTAATGCTATTGAAAAAACTTCATCAATTCTTATTGGAAGCGTTGAATGCCCTATACCTACTGTCAAGATGAAGTATGATTTACTTGTTGGGGATATGCACATCCCCATTGAGGTAACCTAGTGATTATTCGAAAATTCTCCGGTTTTATGCGAGTCGAAAAAAGTTTGTCAAGGAGACTTGATCAACCTCATTGACATATTTCTTTTGATGACCATGAGATGGATGAATCTAGGAGTCAAAACCTTCTGTTCCGAACTTTTACTTTCTGTTGTTTAGAAGAAAATGATAAATTTAGCTTTATTTTACTGTTTTCTGCTTTTTGCATCCCTTAGAAAAGTGTCCGGAAAATAAATGTTCTTCAATTGCCCTGAAATTCAAGCATGATTTTTTCTGGATTTTCTGAAAATTTCTAAGATAGAGAGCTAGTCAGGGGGATGTACCAGTGGGCCACAAGCCCAGGAGGCACGGGCACCCCCTGGCCGCGCCTGGCAGACTTGTGGGCCCCACGTGCCCCCTCCACTTATTCCAGCTCCCATCTCCTTCTTCTACCTCCAGAAAAAAAATCATTCCATAGCTCAAACCCGTGTTCTTGCTCTTCTTGCTGCCTTTTTCGATGTCCTTGTGCAAAGCCCCATTCACCAAACTGGTTTGGGGGAATTGTTCCTTGGTATGTGACTCCTCCATTGGTCCAATTAGTTTTTGCTCTAGTGCTGTATTCGTTGCATATTTTTGCTGCCTTGGTGACCCTGTTCTTGAGCTTTGCATGTTAATTTTAGTTGGTCCCAAGTATTTTTTTTGCATGATATGGCCTCTAGGTACTTGTAGGAGTAGTTGCTATGAGTTTTGTTGAGCCTTGTTCACTTTTCTTTTGAGTCACTAAAAATTTCAGAAATTTTCAGAGAAAGAAAAAGGAAAAGATGAGGAGGTTCCTAAGGGGCACTTCAAGCCGTGACCCCAAGGAAGATGACAATGAGAAGAAGAAACCCAAGTATCCGGTCCCCCGAGTTGCAGAAGTTCGAGTGTGCGAGTGGCCAAGCGATGTGTTCTTACGTGCCGCCAGTCTTTATGAGGATTTTTATTACTTAGTGGAGAACACAGACCTTACCGCATTTGCTGAAGATAAGTGTCCACAATACCTCCTCCTCACTAATATTTTCGTGCAAAGTTTTAATTTCTATCCAAGGAAGAGTCCTCCTATGGTTGAGTTCAAGTTATATGATATCCCCCAGAGCATGTCACTTCAGGATTTTTGCAATGTTTGCAAATTACCTTATGTTGGGGATATTCATGAACCTCGTCCACGGGACTTGGAGGCTTTCATTGATACTATTGCTGTAGGAGAGGAGAGAGGAGTGTCTTGTGCTAGAGTTGCTAGTATACATTTTCCCGTGCTTCGGTATTTCTCTTTATTTGTGGGAAGTGTTTGATTGGCCGTGGGAAGGCTAGGGCTCTTAGCTCCCCAGATCTCGCGGTTTTGCGCGAAGCTCTTTATAATGATAAAACTTATAGCTTGGGCGCTATAGTGGCTCAACAGTTGAACACGAACCGTACTAAAGGTGCTTTTTATGGAGGTATCTATGCTACCCGTCTTGCTAAACATTTTGAGATACCTATTAGACTGTACGAGCAAGAAGAGATGCTTCTTCCTGAGAGATATCTAGATTATGATAGCATGGTTCGCCATGACTTTCTTGATAAAGATATAAATAAGAGGATGATTTATAACATGGTATTTAGCCAGGGTACTCGTGAGACTATTACTTTGCCTGCTCCTTCTTTGTTCAATCTTCATCTAGGCAGGTACATTATTATGCCCTCGGACATATACGCATATTGGGGCATAGGGCCACCACAGACGCCCGTGCCCGAGCTACCAGTCGAGTACCAGACGCTAGTTTATCAGTGGGAGCCAGAGGAGCTCACCCAGCAGTGGCACTCACAGTACACTCCGGAGTACCCCGGAGACGGTTATTTCCCTCCATGGGAGTAGACCAACTTAGGCCAAAAGCCTGAGCTTGGGGGAGTACGTGTTTCTCACCGACTTTATATTCATGCTCACGCTTTCACTTTGATAGTCGGTGTTCACACCTTGCCACTGTATCATCCATGCTAGTTTATTTCTTTTTCTCGCTTTCTTCTTGTGTGTTTGTTTAGATTGAGAAAAACAAAAAAATTCAGTTGTAAGTTTACTTTCCAGCTTGCTTAGTGGTGTTTAAAAAGAAAACCCAAAAACATTTCCCGTTCTTCTTTTGCTTGTTGGGAGCTTTCCCGTGTAAATAGTTTTCTTTTTCTTTGGGTCAAGGTAGAAGACCATGATTAAAATGATTAGTGGCTCTCACATGCATATCTGTTTATCCGTCAAAGAGCCATATTACTTTGTCTTCTCCTCTGTGTTTGCTTGCAGATTCCAGCTTAGTCCAATGCACGAACACTCTCATTATTATTCACATCATTTTGTCGTGCAAGTGAAAGGCAATAATGACGATATATGATGAAGTGACTGAGCCTGGAAAAGCTGGTATGAACTCGATCTATTTTGTTTTTGTAAATATTACTAGCTCATCGTTCCTAATTCAGCATTGTTATGAGAGAAACATGTTTGCAATGACAACTTAGAGATCATAGTTTCTGATGCCATGCTTAATTAGCTAGGAGCTTATAATGGTTTGTCTTGGATGCCAACATGAATTTCAAGATGATTATGATGTAGTATGATAGGATGATATCCTCCTTTGAATGATTCAAGTGGCTTGACTTGGCCCATGTTTACGCATGTAGTTGAAACAAAATCATGTTTATGGTGATTTATGTCCTACTCATGCTTGCACTCAATGTTGGTTAATTTCAATGCATATTGATGACCGTTCTCGCTCTCTAGTTGGTCGCTTCCCAGTCTTTTGCTAGCCTTCACTTGTACTAAGCGGGAATACTGCTTGTGCATCCACTTCCATAAACCTAAAGTTGTTCCATATGAGTCCACCATACCTACCTATATGCGGTATCGACTTGCCGTTCCAAGTAAATTTGCATGTGCCACTCTCTAAACCTTCAAGTAATAATCTATTTTGCATGCCCGAACCGCTCATGTGGTGACAAGGGGAGGTCAGTATCTTCCATGCTAGGCATGTTATCCTCGATATGTGTTTATTCACTATCACTCACGAAAAAGGGGCCGATAATCGGAATGCCCAGTTCCATGCTCAAATCGAAAAGATAATTGCAAACAAAACTCCCCCTGGATTGTTGTTGGTATGGACGGCACCCGAGGATTCAGCTAGTCGTGGAGTGTGATTGATCGGTGGTGGGGGAGTCAAAACTTTACTTTTCTGTTTGGGAACCACCTATAATATGTGTAGCATGGAAGATGGTGAAAACTCTTGGTCATCGCGTTGACAATGAAAGCATGCCACCCAAAATTATTTATCTGTGTCTTCAAAGCTTGAGCTCAGGCACCTCTGCAAATCAATGCCTCCCTCTTCGAAGGGCCTATCTAATTATGTTTCTGTTGAGTCATCCTCTCCTTATAAAGACACCAATTAGAGAGCACGTCCGTCATTTTTATGGTTTGCTATTAATTGTTATTGAGTATGACGGTGAATGGATCTTCTTTGCCATGAATTACAATGTTCAGTCAGCCCTTGGTCTTTGAAGGTGCTCTGCATTTATGTTTTGCGGTCTCAGAAAGAGCTAGCGAGATACCATCTGTTCATATTGCTTCATGATTGTTTCGATTGAAGTGTTGACGTTTGAAACTTATTATTATTGATCGCTAGTTGATTTTGCCATTGATATGAGTTTGCCATGAGACCTAAATGTCATTGCTTATGTGCTTAGCTTATGATCTTGCTGAAAATCTGAATATGAGTTAGACATAATTACAACAACAAGATCAAACAGAGTTCGTAAAAGTTTTTCTTTTGTCTCTTTCAGTTTGTCAACTGAATTGCTTGAGGACAAGCAAGGCTTTAAGCTTGGGGGAGTTGATACGTCTCCATCGTATCTACTTTTCCAAACTCTTTTGCCCTTGTTTTTGACTCTAATTTGCATGATTTGAATGGAACTAACCCGAACTGACACTGTTTTCAGCAGAATTGCCATGGTGTTGTTTTTGCGCAGAAATAAAAGTTCTCGGAATGACCTGGAAATTTACGAGGATTTTTGTGGAATATATAAAAAATACTGGCGGAAGAATTACCTGGAGGGATGGAGCCAGGAGCCCACAAGCCGAGGAGGCGCCCCCGCAGCCGCACCTGGCAGGCTTGTGAAGCCCTCGTGGCTCTGCCGCCTCCAACTCCAGCTCTATATAGTCTCTCTCGCCTAAAAATAATAATTAAGAGAGAAGAGTTCATCGCGTTTTACGACACGGAGCCGCCGCCACCACATTTTCTTCCTCTGGAGGGCAGATCTGGAGTCCGTTCTGGGCTCCGGAGAGGGGAGATCTACGCCGTCGTCATCATCAACCATCCTTCATCGCAAATTCCATGATGCTCTTCACCGTTCGTGAGTAATCTCATCGTAGGCTTGCTGGACGGTGATGGGTTGGATGAGATCTATCATGTAATCGAGTTAGTTTTGATGGGGTTTGATCCCTAGTATCCACTATGTTCTGAGATTGATGTTGCTACTACTTTGCTATGCTTAATGCTTGTCACCAGGGCCCGAGTGCCATGATTTCAGATCTGAACCTATTATGTTTTCATCAATATATGTGTGTTCTTGATCCTATCTTGCAAGTTGTATTCACCTACTATGTGTTATGACCCGGCAACCCCGGAGTGACAATAGCAGGAACCACTCCCGGAGATGACCATAGTATGAGGAGTTCATGTATTCACTAAGTCCTAATGCTTTGTTCCGGTTCTCTATTAAAAGGAGACCTTAATATCCCTTAGTTTCCATTAGGACCCCGCTGCCACGGGAGGGATGGACAGTAGATGTCATGCAAGTTCTTTTCCATAAGCACGTATGACTATATACGGAATACATGCCTACGTTACATTGACGAACTGGAGCTAGTTACAAATCACCCCATGTTATAACTGTTACATGATGAATGTCATCCGACATAATTATCCATCACCAATCCAATGCATACGAGCTTTTCCTACTGGTCCTTGCTATGTTACTTTGCCGCTACTGCTGTCACTGCTGCTACTGTTACCACTACTGCTGTCACTACTGCTACTGTTACCGTTGCTACCATTACTATCACACTACTTTGCTACTGAAACTTTGCTACATATACTAAGTCTTTCAGGTGTGGTTGAATTGACAACTCAACTGCTAATACTCAAGAATATTCTTTGGCTTCCCCTTGTGTCGAATCAACAAATTTGGGTTGAATACTCTACCCTCGAGAACTGTTGCGATCCCCTATACTTGTGGGTTATCACACACACAGTTGGCATATTTTAATTGAATTAACTTCAAGTTTGCTGTGACTGGGTGTTAAACAAAGTTTCCAAGTTGCCACATAACCGCATGCACGACTTTCTGAAAGATTTATCCCTGCAGGGTGGTCCAACTAGTCCATCACAAACTACCACAAGCTGCGTCGGAAACGTCGACCATAGAAAACCCGTGATCTCTCGGCTTCCTGGTGGAAAACCTCAACCCCACGATAGCCCAAAGTATCCTTGGAATCACTCGCACAAGACGTTTGAGAACAACAACAACAACAACAACAACAACCAAGCCTTTCAGTCCCAAACAAGTTGGGGTAGGCTAGAGTTGAAACCCATAAGATCTCGAAATCAAGTCATGGCTCTGGAACATGGATAGCTAACTTCCACGCACCCCTGTCCATGGCTAAGTCTTTGTCGATATTCCAAACCTTCAGGTCTCTCTTAAAGGACTCCTCCCATGTCAAGTTTGGTCTACCATGACCCCTCTTAACATTCTTAGCACGCTTTATCCGTCCGCTATGCACCGGCGCTTCTGATGGCCTCCGTTGAATATGTCCAAACCATCTGAGACGATGCTGGACCAGCTTCTCTTCAATCGGCGCTACCCCAAGTCTCTCTCGTATATCGTCATTCCGTACCCGATCCTTCCTTGTGTGGCCACATATCCATCTCAACATGCGCATCTCTGCTACACCTAACTGTTGGATATGTCGTCTCTTGGTTGGCCAACACTCCACGCCATACAACATCGCAGGTCGGATAGCTGTCCTATAAAACCTGCCTTTTAGCTTTTGTGGCACTCTCTTGTCACAGAATACGCCAGAAGCTTGGCGCCACTTCATCCACCCAACCTTGATTCGGTAGCCCACGTCTTCATCGATATCGCCATCCTTCTGCAACATGGACCCCAAATATCGAAACGTGTCTCTCTCCGGTACCACCTGCCCACCAAGGCTAACCTCTTCATCCTCGTGCCTAGTAGCACTAAAACTGCACCTCATGCATTCAGTTTTAGTTCTACTAAGCCTAAAACCTTTCGATTCTAGAGTCCGCCTCCATAACTCTAACTTTCTATTAACCCCTGTTCGGCTATCATCGACTAGCACCACATCATCCGCAAAGAGCATACACCATGGGATATCTCCTTGTATATCCCTTGTGACCTCATCCATCACCAAATCAAAAAGATAAGACGTTCGAGAAAGGTAAAACAAATCCAGCAAGGCCGCCCGACGTGTCGACGAACCCGATAGGAGCCGCATATCTCGTTCTCAGGACATGATCAGATTGTCCAAACTTCTGGTAGGCCAATCACAAAGTTGCCCCTGGCGGCCACCGGCGGTTGACATGTTGGACCAACACTCATGAGGAGCACTGGCCCGGGGGTTGATTAATTATCCATGGGTTAATTACTCCCTATGTGGATCATTAGTTATTAGGAAAATGTAGTACCAATGTTGGGTCTTGCCAGACGATTTTTTTCCCAAAACAAAAATCAAGGGGTACCCATAACAACCCCAAACATGTTAGGAGCGCTCAGTATGGAACATAACCGGTACACAAGTAACTAGGGCGACAAAGATGGAACAAAACACCGAGCTAGAAGGCCAAGCATTCCACCTTTTACCAAGTATATAGGTGCATTAAATTAAATAGCAATAATATTGTGATATATCAAGGAATCCATATTGCGACAGGGAAAGCAACTTCACCTGCAACTAGCAATACTATAAGAAGGTTGAGCGAGCAGTAACATAGCTAAACAAGGGTTTGTTTGGATATGGATGGGGTTAGAGGCTTTTCATGGCAATGTTGGGAGGCTGACATTTAAGTGATAGGCAGCGAGACATAGCGAAAGAAACGAGACAACTAGCATAGCAATGATATGTATCTAGGGAAATGATCATCTTGCTTGTGATCCCGCTTGGAAGAAGAATGAATCCGTGAAGCAGCCGATCCAACGTAGTCCAACGGATCCTCACACTTCGAAGCGGTTCAGAACTCCATTAAGAAGAAACAATCCGGAAACAACAATCAACACATGATAAACACCACAACATATGCATGACATGATGCACGTCCACATAATTATGCATGACATGACAAAGCACAACAATCAAATATTACACATTAAGTGAAGCTCAATATGCAACGAGTTGGATACTGATGAAACTTCACGTTCAAATATTTAGTTCAGTCTCATTTAGGTACACGACAATGTTAAATGTTGTTAAACATGACAAGAGATGAAGCATAAATAAACTATACTATCTAGGCATTTTAAATGAGGTTGGAAACAACATATAGATCATTTGAAATTAAGCTACGGTATAAAAGATACGACCATCACAACATAATATGCTATGAATGCATAATGTATGCAAATGATAGCCACAAGCACGTAAATCATGGATGCACAAGATATTATGGAACTACATGAAATTCTAGACAAGTTTCAGTGAGGCCGGAACAACTAATAACAATTCCAAAAATTCCCATATGCAAATTAAGATTTCGGTACTCTACTACCTATAACACAAATTTAGAGTTGTTAAAAAGCAAAATAAATACCACGATGTTATTCCACATATTTTTCTTGTCAAGTTACATATGTGGACCATTTTAATCGAAGCTACGGTTAATTGGTTATGAATTAAACCGATTTAACATAGAATTTATATAAATTAAATTAAAACAACAAGTTATTTTTTTAACATGGTTGAAAGTTGGATATTGTGAAACTACACAAAATTATAAGCATTTTTCATGTATGAAGTTTTTAAATCCGGTGCACTGTTATTTACTTATTGCTATTTTAAAGTCATGCATATTTTCTATAATTAGCACAATCCTCGGTTTAGACAAATTCGCTCAAACTGCAAAAAATGCAACGTGTCGAAACCGGATGGCCCAATAGTGCATGGGCTTGGCGCTGAATTCTATCGGACGCTCATGGGCGAGGGATAAGGGTCGCTGGGGGTTCACCTTGGGCTTCGGCCCAGACGACGGAGCAGGCTGCAGGGGCAAGCTGGGCCTTGGAGGAGCGGCTGCGATGAGCTGGGCCGGCTCGGTGTGGGGCTGGGCCGAGGCGAGGCCACGAGAGGTG
Source organism: Hordeum vulgare subsp. vulgare (assembly GCF_904849725.1). Taxonomy (NCBI): domain Eukaryota; kingdom Viridiplantae; phylum Streptophyta; class Magnoliopsida; order Poales; family Poaceae; genus Hordeum; species Hordeum vulgare. The sequence continues at coordinate 564,861,846 of NC_058522.1, read as the reverse complement.
CAGCTAGGCCTGGGCGTGATCGAAGATGGGCATGGGCGAGGCGAGAGGCATAGGGCGACTGGGGCTGTTTGCGCTGGAGAGGCCATCACGGGCGGTCGGATGAGGCGCTCGCCTCGCTCTTGTCTCGATGCAGAGGAGGTGCAGGAGAAGCAGAGGCCGACGATGCTGGGACAACAGGGCGTGGATCCGACAAGGAGGAGGCCGACAGGGTTGGCTGGAGACGACGAGAATGGGTGGATCGACCCCCGGGCGCCGGATCTGGCGGGGTTGAGGCGAGGTGCGGCGACGAGCTCGAGCTCTGGGCAGCCATGGCAGGGGAACCTGCGGTAGCAGAAAACGGGGACGTATGGAAGCTCCTCTCCCGATCGAACAAGGAGGAGGTGACGCTTAGGAGGATGAGCAACTGAGGCGCCGGGCGCGCGAGGCTGTAACTCTATGGTTAGGCGCGGTCATGAGGTGATCAGGGGTGGCAATGTGCGAGATCTACGGGAGGGGCGCCATGGGTGCTAACTGCTGGGTGGATGTGATACGTCTCCATCGTATCTACTTTTCCAAACTCTTTTGCCCTTGTTTTGGACTCTAATTTGCATGATTTGATTGGAACTAACCCGGACTGACGCTGTTTTCAGTAGAATTGCCATGGTGTTGTTTTTGGGCAGAAATGAAAGTTGTCGGAACGTCCTGAAAATTTACGGAGAATATTTCTGGAAAATATGAAAAATACCTGCGCAAAGATCCACCGGAGGGGATGGGCCAGTGGGCCACAAGCCCTATTGCCGCGGCCCCCCTGGCCGCGACAACCAAGCTTGTGGGGCCCACGTGGCTCTGCCACCCCCAAACTCAGCTCTATAAATTCACTTTCGTCCCGAAAAAAATCAGAAGAGAAGATTTCATCGCGTTTCCGATACGGAGGCGCCGCCACATCCTGTTCTTCATCTGGCGGGCAGATCTGGAGTCCGTTTTGGGCACCGGAGAGGGGAAATCGTCGCCATCGTCATCATCAACCTTCTTCCCTCTCCAATTCCATGAAGCTCTTCATCGTTCGTGAGTAATCTATTCGTAGGCTCGCTGGGCGGTGATGAGTAGGATGAGATCTATCATGTAATCGAGTTAGTTTTGACGGGGATTGATCCCTAGTATCCATTATGTTCTGAGATTGATGTTGCTACTACTTTGCCATGCTTAATGCTTGTCACTAGGGCCCGAGTGCCATGATTTCAGATCTGAAATTATTATGTTGTCACCAATATATGTGTGTTTTAGATCCGATCTTGCAAGTTGTAGTTACCTACTATGTGTTATGACCAGGCAACCCCGGAGTGACAATAACCAGAACCACTCCCGGTGATGACCATAGTTTGAGGAGTTCATGTGTTCACCAAGTGCTAATGCGTTGGTCCAGTTCTTTATTAAAAGGAGAACCTTAATATCCCGTAGTATCCTTCTGGACCCCGCTGCCATGGGAGGGATGGACAATAGATGTCATGCAAGTTCTTTTTCCTAAGCACGTATTACGACACACGGAATGCATGCCTACATCACATTGACAAACGGGAGCTAGCCACATATCTCTCCGTGTTATGACTGTTGCATGATGAATGTCATCCAAATGAATCACCGACCCATTGCCTACGAGTTTGTCCCACTGCTGTTGTTACTTGTTTTTGCCCTGCTGCTGTTACTACTGTTACTGCTGCTGTTACTTGTTGCCACTGTAACTTGCTCTACTACTACTACTGTTACTACTGTTACTACTGTTGCTGCTATTGATACTTGCTACTGCTGCTACTTGCTACTGCTGTCACTACTGCTGTTCCTTGCCACTGCTGTTACTCGTTACACTGCTGCTACCTGCTACATTACTTTTTCTCGCGATGTTGACGGGAAAGAATATTTCCCGTCCACGGGGAACTTCTGGCGCCATTGATACAACAATTAGGAATAGTCTGCCGTCAACAGATCGTTTCTGGCACCGTTGTTATCATACTACTTTGCTACTGATACCTTGCTTGCAGATACTAATCTTTCAGGTGTGGTTGAATCTGACAAATTCAGCTGCTAATACTTGAGGATATTCTTTCACTTCCCATCGAGCGAACCAAGAAATTTGGGTTGAATACTCTACCCTCGAAAACTGCCGCGATCCCACGCGCTAGTGGGCCATTGCAAGACAATTGCTAATTGTTGAGCAACTGGGAGCTGTTCTTTTCTGGCTCCGTTGCCGTGGAGGCATCAAGTGAGGAACACATCAACATCATTTTTCTAGTGTCGTTGCCGGGGACTACTAGCAGCATTTTTATGGCGCCGTTGCCGGGGAAGGTATTGCTATATTCTCTGAGTCACTTGGGATTTATATGTGCTGATCACTATGAAGAATCTGAAAGATCCAAAAACCAAAGTCTTGCCCTCAACTACGAGGGGAGGTAAGGAACTGCCATCTAGCTCTGCACTTGATTCACCTTCAGTTATGAGTAAGTTTGCGACATCACCTCCTGCTAGAAATCTTGATATGTCGCCTGTGCTTGATGATGCTTATGATGATACTATGCCTGATACTGCTAGAGATGCTATGCTTGACACTGCTTTGCCTGATGATGCTAGAGATGCTATGCCTGATACTGCTAGAGATGCTATGCTTGATACTACTTTGCCTGATGATGCTAGAGATGCTATTTTGCCTGATGATGCTATGCTTGATACTGCTTTGCCTGATATGCCACTAGGGGTATTCCTTGATGCTCATATTGCTAGAGTTACTGCCAATGCTCGTGATGCTTCTGAAACTGCCGATACTATTGAGATAGAACCTGCTTTTGCTCCTGCTAGATCTAGCTCTCCTAGATATGAATTGCTTGATGAGAGTGATATTCCTTTTGACAAACATGTTAGCTTATGCTTTGATGAATTTGACAACTTTGTTGCCAAACAACAGAGTTTCAATGATTATGTTAGCAGACATTTGGAACAAAGTACTCGTATGCTTAGTCATTTAAGTGCTTGTGTAGACAGAAATGTCAATGATCCGAAGCTTCTGAGTAAACATGCCTCTATGGTTACTACTCAGGTAGAACAAGTACTTAAAGCTCAGGATGACTTGCTCAGTGAATTAAATGACAACTCTGTTAGAGTCATTACTAGAGGAGGCAAAATGACCCAGGAACCTTTGTATCCTGAAGGCCATACTAAGAGAATTGATCAAGATTCTCAAGGAATTAATGCTGATACACCCAGTCATCCTAAGAAGAAGAAGAAGGATGATAGAAACCTACATGACAGTTCACCAAATACTGTCACACTTGAAGAATCAAATGATATTTCTGCGTCTGATGCAGAAACACAATCTGGTGATGAACACAAACCTGGTGACAATATGGACAGCGATGTTCATAATGATGCTCAACCTAGCAATGATAAGGATGTGGAGATTGAACCTACGGTTAATTCTGATAACCCACAACCTAAGAGATGCGATAAGAATGACTTCACTGCTAGGAAGCATGGTAAAGAAAGGGAGCCATGGGTTCAGAGACCTATGCCCTTTCCTCCTAAGCCATCCAAGAAAAAGGATGATGAGGATTTTGAGCGCTTTATTGAAATGATAAGGCCCGTCTTTCTGCAGATGCGGTTAGTTGATATGCTCAAAATGTCTCCATATGCCAAGTACATGAAAGATATCGTGACCAATAAACGGAAGAAACCATATCTTGAGATCTCCACCATGCTTGCCAATTACACTTTCAAAGGTGGAACTCCTAAGAAACTTGGTGATCCCGGAGTGCCCACTATACCTTGCTCCATTAAAGGAAACTACGTAAGAACTGCCTTATGTGACCTTGGAGCCGGTGTTAGAGTTATGCCGCTCCCTCTTTATCGTAGACTTGAACTAGATAAGTTGACATCCACTGAAATCTCTCTGCAAATGGCCGACAAATCAACTGCTTTCCCTGTCGGTATTTGCGAGGATGTGCCTGTTGTGGTTGCTAACACCACTATCTTAACAGACTTTGTTATCTTGGATATTCCCGAGGACGATGCCATGGCTGTCATCCTCGGAAGATCCTTTTTAAACACTGCAGGGGCTGTTATAGATTGCAACAAAGGCAATGTCACTTTCCATGTCAACGGTAATGAGCATACAATGCACTTTTCGAAGAAACGATATCAAGTACATTGCATCAATGCTATCGAAAAAACTTCATCGATTCTTATTGGGAGCTTTGTATGCCCTATTCCTCGTGTTAAGATGAAGTATGATTTGCTTGTTGGGGAGATTCATATCCCCATGGAGGTGACTTAGTGGATATTCAAAAAAATTCCGTTCTCTTTTGCTATTCGAAAAAGTTTTGTCATGAGGATTTGATCAACCCCATTGACGGATTTCTTTCGATGACCATGAAATGGATGAATCAAAGAGTCACATACCTCTGTTTTAAGCTTTCACTTTCTGTTGCTTAGAAGGAAAATGATAGATTTAGTTTAGTCTTCCCTGTTTTCTGTTTTAACGTCCCGGAGAAAAGTACCCTGAAAATAAGAGTTCTCCGATGGTCCTGAAAATATAGTATGATTTTTTCTGGAATATTTGAAAAATACTAGGACTGAGAGCTGGCCTGGGGGCCACACCAGTGGGCCACAAGCCCTGTCACCGCGGCCTACCCCCATGGCCGCGGCAAGCAAGCTTGTGGGGCCCACAGAGACCCCCTCCACTCATTCCATCTCCCATCCTCTTCTTCTACCTCCAGAAAAAATCGTTTCGCAGCTCAAACCTGTGTTCTTGCTCATTTGGCTGTGATTTTCGATCTCCTTCCTCAAAGCACCATTCTCCGAACCGTTCTGGGGAAATTACTCCTTGGTAAGTGACTCCTCCATTGGTCCAATTAGTTTTGCTCTAGTGCTTTATCTTTCGCGTATTCTTGCTACCTTGGTGACCCTATTCTTGAGCTTGAAATGTTGATTTTAGCTGGTCCCAAGTAGTTTTAGCGCGTGATACGGTCTCTAGACACTAGTAGGAGTAGTTGCTACAAGGTGTGGTTGGTCTTTATTCACTTTTCTCTTGAACTTCAAAATTTCAGCAAAAATAAATTATGTTTAGGAGGAAGTTTCATGGTGGTTCCTCAAGTAAGAAGGGTCCCCGTCTTTCTATTCGGGAGCCCGAACCTTATCAGCTAAGGGACGCATCGGTACAACCATGTGAATGGCCTTCCGATGAGTTCATGATCGAAGCAGGATTCAAGGATGAGTTTGATACACTTGTCCGCAATGCCGAGTTAGAAGAATTCCTCTCAGATAAATGTGAACAGTATGCTTTGCTCAGTGCCTCTTTCGTGCATAGATTTAAATTTTCAGTTGGCCGTGACTCATCCATACTGTTTGATCTGTATGATAAATCCTACGCCATGGATTTGGAGGATTTCAATAGGATTTGCAAAATACCCGATGGGGGTAATCTTAAAGATCCTACTGAGTCTTCGGTTAGAGATTTTGTCTCTAGTATAACTGTTGGAGAAACTAGAGACATCACGCAAGCTACCATAGGAAGCATTCATTTCCCTGCCTTGCACTACTTTGCCCTCTTCATAGGTAGATGCATTAACGGCAAGGTTGAGCATTGTCACCTATGCGCATCCGACCTTAGTATACTTAAGAGCGCAGTGACGGGTGACAAAAGCTTCAACATGGGAGCTATTATAGGAAGGAGGCTGAATAAGAATGCTATTGATGGGGATTTCTTTGGCGGCATCTATGCCACTCGCATAGCAAATTTTCTTGGAGTACCCATCCGCGCAGGAGATCCCCCGCTCCATACAACTTTCCTTGACCGCGTCGCTATGACACGCTACCAGTTCCTTGAGAGGGATGATGAATCCCTCCTATACCGATTGATATTTAACCGGCAGCGTGTCTTCCATATTACCCTTCCTGCTCCTGCTTTCTTTGACTTTCAGGTAAAATAGAGATACTACATAACCATAGGAGAGACAGAGGAGTATGAGAAGGAGGCGACGACTGCTCGTCTCCGTGAGGCAACTATTCAGGCAGTGGCTGCAGCACTCCCGTATAACCCCGATTATGATTTTGGGTTTCGCCAGGACCATCCTTGGCAGTAGACCAAGCTAGGCCAAAAGCCTAAGCTTGGGGGAGTACGTGTTCTCACCGAGTTTACATTCATGCTTATGCTTTCACCTTGTTAGCCGGTGTTTACACTCTGCCACTGTATTATCCATGCTAGTTTATTTTTGTTTTCTTGTTTTCTTGTTTTGTGTACTTTTGAGAAAACCCAAAAGGATGTTCCTTTCTTCTTTTGCTTGTTGGGAGCTTTCCCGTGTAAATAGTTTTTCTTTTTCTTTGGGTCAAGGTAGAAGATATTGGTTACAATGTTTACTGGCTCTTGCATGCATACCTGTTTAGCTTTCAAAGAGCCATATTACTTTGTCTTCTCATTTGTGTTTGCCTGCAGATTCAGCTTAGTCCAATGCATGAGCACTCTTATTATTGTTCACATCGTTCGATCGTGCAAGTGAAAGGCAATAATGATGATATATGATGAAGTGACCGAGACTGGAAAAGCTGGTATGAACTCTATCTATTTTCTTTTCGTAAATATGACTAGCTTGTCATCCCAGGTTTAGCTTTGTTGTGAGAGAACCATGTTTGCAATGACAACTTAGAGATCATAGTTTCTGATGCCATGCTTATTTAGCTAGGAGCTTATAATGGTTTGTCTAGAATGCCAACATAGATTTTGAGATGACTATGATGTAGTATGATAGGATGGTATTCTCCTTTGAATGATTCAAGTGGCTTGACTTGGCGCATGTTCATGCATGTAGTTGAAACAAAATCAACATAGCCTCTATGATGTTCGTGTTCATGGTGATTTATATCCTGTTCATGCCTGCACTCCATGTTAGTCAAACTCATTGCATCTTGATGACTGTTGTCGCTCTCTAGTTGGTCGCTTCCCAGTCTTTTGCTAGCCTTCACTTGTACTAAGCGGAACACTGCTTGTGCATCCACTTCCATAAACCCAAAAGTTTTTCCATGAGAGTCCACCATACCTACCTATTTGTGGTATTTACCTACCGTTCCAAGTAAATTTGCATGTGCCATTCTCTAAACCTTCAAGAAATATTTTGTTTTGCATGCCCGAACCGCTCATGTGGTGACAGGGGGCTATTGGTATCTTCCATGTTAGGCGTGTTATCCTCGACATGTGTTTATTCACTTTCATTCACGAGAAAGGGGCCGGTAATTGGAATGCCCAGTTCCACGCTTAAATCGAAAACATAACTGTAAAACAAGACTCCCCCCGGATTGATGTTAGTATGGACGGTACCCGAGGATTCGGCTAGCCGTGGAGTGTGATTGACTGGTGGTGGGGGAGTTAAAACTTTACTTTTCTGTTTGGGAACCTCCTATAGCATGAGCAGCGTGGAAGATATTGAGAACTCTTGGTCATTGCGTTGACAATGAAAGCATGCCACCCAAAATTATTATCTCTGTTTTCAAAGCTTGAGCTCTGGCACCTCTGCAAATCAATGCTTCCCTCTGCGAAGGGCCTGTCTATTTATTTTCCTGTTGAGTCATCCTCTTCTTATATAAGCACCAATTAGAGAGCACCTCTATCATTTTTATGCTTTGCTTTTGATTGATATTGAGTATGACTATGACTGGATCTTCGTTGCTATGAATTACAATGTTTAGTCAGCCCTTGATCTTCGAAAGTGCTCTGCATTTATGTTTTGCGGTCTCAGAAAGAGCTAGGGAGATACCACCTATTCATATTGCTTCATGCTTGTTTTGATTGAATTGTTGGTATCTGAAACTCATTATTATTTGCTCGCTAGATGATTATGCCATTGATATTAGTTTACCGTGAGACCTTTGTGTCACTTGCTTATGTGGTTAACTTGTGATCTTGCTAAAATTCTGGTTATGAGTTAGACATAGTTGCAACAACAAGATCAAACAGAGTTTATCAAAGTTTTTCTTTCTCTTTCAGTTTGTCAACTGAGCTGCTTGAGGACAAGCGAGATTTTAAGCTTGGGGGAGTTGATACGTCTCCATCGTATCTACTTTTCCAAACTATTTTGCCCTTGTTTTGGACTCTAATTTGCATGATTTGATTGGAACTAACCCGGACTAACGCTGTTTTCAGCAGAATTGCCATGGTGTTGTTTTTGTGCAGAAATGAAAGTTCTCGTAACGTCCTGAAAATTTACGGAGAATATTTATGGAAAATATGAAAAATACCCGCGCAAAGATCCACCAGAGGGGATGGGCCAGTGGGCCACAAGCCCTGTTGCCGCGCCCCCTGGCTGCGGCAACCAAGCTTGTGAGGCCCACGTGGCTCTGCCGCCCCCAAACACATCTCTATAAATTCACTTTCGTCCCGAAAAAATCAGAAGAGAAGATTTCATCGCGTTTGCAATACAGAGGCGCCACCACATCATGTTCTTCATTTGGAGGGCAGATCTGGAGTCCGTTTTGGGCTCCGGAGAGGGAAAATCGTCGGCATCGTCATCATCAACCTTCTTCCCTCTCCAATTCCACGAAGCTCTTCATCGTTCGTGAGTAATCTATTCGTAGGCTCGCTGGGTGGTGATGAGTAGGATGAGATCTATCATGTAATCGAGTTAGTTTTGACGGGGATTGATCCCTAGTATCCACTATGTTCTGATATTGATGTTGCTACTACTTTGCCATGCTTAATGCTTGTCACTAGGGCCCGAGTGCCATGATTTCAGATCTGAAATTATTATGTTGTCACCAATATATGTGTGTTTTAGATCCGATCTTGCAAGTTGTAGTTACCTACTATGTGTTATGACCCGGCAACCCCGGAGTGACAATAATCGGAACCACTCCCGGTGATGAACATAGTTTGAGGAGTTCATGTATTCACCAAGTGCTAATGCATTGGTCCGGTTCTTTATTAAAAGGAGAACCTTAATATCCTGTAGTATCCTTTTGGATCCCGCTGCCACGGGAGGGATGGACAATAGATGTCATTCATGTTCTTTTCCCTAAGCACGTATGACGACACACGGAATGCATGCCTACATCACATTGACAAACGGGAGCTAGCCACATATCTCTCCGTGTTATAACTGTTGCATGATGAATGTCATCCAAATGAATCACCAACCCATTGCCTACGAGTTTGTCCCACTGCTGCTGTTACTTGTTTTGCTCCGCTGCTGTTACTACTGTTACTGTTGTTGTTACTTCTTGCCACTGTTACTTGCTCTGCTGCTACTACTGTTACTACTGTTGCTACTATTGATACTTGCTACTGCTGCTACTTGCTACTGTTGCTACTTGCTATTGCTGTCACTACTGCTGTTCCTTGCCACTGCTGTTACTCGTTACACTGTTGATACCTGCTACATTACTTTTTCTCGCGACGTTGATGGGAAAGAATATTTCCCGTCCACGGGCAACTTCTGGCGCCATTGATACAATAGTTAGGAATAGTCTGTCGTCAACAGATCGTTTCTGGCACCGTTGTTATCATACTACTTTGCTACTGATACCTTGCTTGCAGATACTAATCTTTCAGGTGTGGTTGAATCTGACACATTCAGCTGCTAATACTTGAGGATATTCTTTCACTTCCCATCGAGCGAACCAACAAATTTTGGTTGAATACACTACCCTCAAAAACTGCCGCGATCCCACGCGCTGGTGGGCCATTGCAAGACAATTGCTAATTGTTGAGCAACTGGGAGCAGTTCTTTTCTGGCTCCGTTGCCATGGAGGCATCAAGCCAGGAACACGTCAACAACATTTTTCTAGTGTCGTTGCCGGGGACTGCTAGCAGGATGCGCGGGGTTTGTCAGGCACACAACACAAGGGGAGATGACGACGCTGGTTCGGGAGTAGATCCCGAGGAGGGAGAGGGGAGAGCGCTGGTTGGTATGGTGGGGAAAAACGAGTGGTGGCGCAGTGATGGAATGTTTGGATGGGATAGCTAGGCCTAGGGTTAGACTGTTTTATACCTAACTGGATTAGATTAGGGGCTATCTTGTCCCTCAATTTAGAACGGACAATCAAAATAATATGTTAGAGGGTCCAATTGAAAAACCGAAGATGGTTTAGGGTATTACGGGGTTTATCCGGACCCAACTGTCACGCCTGCCGGGTTTGGGCAACGGGAGGATTCCAGACTAGGTTGCGAGCGGATCGGTGCACTATGCAGAGAGGGTAGGCGGAGATGAGAGGGAAAACAGACACCCCGGCAACATAATTTTGTAAACACCGAAAACGCCTCATAATTTGACTGGCTATAGTGCCGCTATAGGTTTAACGGTTCGGGTATCAAACAAACTACGAACATGACGAAATTTGGCATACGATCTACCTACACTATATTATGAATGCGCACCAACTTTCACCCCAATCCGAGAAAGCTTTATATACACTTTAAAAATAATAATATTAGTGGTGTCACGGGTGTGTGCATGTGCGGTTGATCAATGGTCGACGACAAAACGGTGAGAACCGACAACTAATAACAGATGCAAGTTTTGAAAATATGACGGCCACGGAGTGACGATGCAATGTGTATGATGCGAATGATGCAATGATGAATGGGACAACCAAATAAATCACATGGCGGTAATGGAATAAAAATGGGAATGTTCTGGAGCGTCGGTTCTGGCCTGTTACACTAGTCCCGAGGATATGATTTACTACTTCTCTGAAAAATATTTTTCTTCTCATAAGAAACAAGCTGCCTTAGAGGAAATATTTAACATTGTGCAAATTGAAGAAGAGAGTCTCCCACAAACTTGGGGGAGGCTTCTCCAATTACTTAATGCTTTGCCTAATCATCCTCTTAAGAAAAATGAAATACTTGATATATTTTATAATGGAATAACCGATAATTCTAGGGACCACCTAGATAGTTGTGTGATGTCAGCTGTGCTTCCCCGGCAACGGCGCCGGAAATGGTTCTGCTACTGCAACAAAAGACCTTCCAATGGCGCCAGAAATTGTCATGTCGACGGCACCAGGAATCCTTCAGCTGCGGCTATGCCTTAAGGGACTTCCTAGGCAAGTATGCAAAGGATTTCCCCCGTGGCCTTGGAGCCTTGCTTTGGTGTTCCCTCGAAGCGGAAAGGGTGATGTAGCAAAGCGGTGGTAAGTATTTCCCTGAGTTTGAGAACCAAGATATCAATCTAGTGGAGGAGTATCTCAAGATCCTGCACAAACACAAAAACTTGCTCCCAACACTATGAAGGGGTTGTCAATCCCTTATAGATTGTTTGCCAAGTGAGAACTGAAAGCAACAAAGTAACAAAGCAAAGTAAAAGCGAAGGTGCAAACGATGGATGTGAATAGACCCAAGGGCCGTAGTGTTTACTAGTGGCTTCTCTCATGAAAGCAAGTAGACGGTGGGTGAATAAATTACTGCCGAGCAATTGATAGAACCGCGCAAAGTCGTGACGATATCTATGCAATGATTATTTCTATAGGCATCACGTCCAAAACAAGTAGACCGATACTATCTGCATCTACTACTATTACTCCACACGTCGACCGCTATCCAGCATGCATCTAGTGTATTAAGTCCATAAGAACAGAGTAATGCCTTAAGCAAGATGACATGATGTAGAGGGATAATCTCAAACCAATGATAAAACCCCCATCTTTTTACCCTTTATGGCAACTACTTGATGTGTGCCTTGCTGCCCCTACTGTCACTAGGAAAGGTCACCATATGGTAGAACCCAAAACCAAGCACTTCTCCCATTGCAAGAATCATAGATCTAGTTGGCCAAACAAAACCCAAGACTCGGAGAGACTTACAAGGATATCAAATCATGCATATAAGAAATCAGCAAAGACTCAAATATATATCATAGATAATCTGATCACAAATCCACAATTCATCGGATCTCGACAAACACACCGCCAAAGAAGATTACATCGGATAGATCTCCATGAAGATCATGGAGAACTTTGTATTGAAGATCCAAGAAAGAGAAGAAGCCATCTAGCTACTAAATACGGACCCGTAGGTCTGAAGTGAACTACTCACGAGTCATTGGAGGGGCGATGATGATGATGAAGAAGCCCTCCAACTCCAAAGTCCCCTCCGGCAGGGCGCCGGGAAGGGTCTCTAGATGAGATCTCGCGAAAACGGAAGCTTGCGGCGGCGAAAAAGTATTTTCGAGGCTCCCCTGATTTTTTGCTGAATTTTTGGGAATATATAGGCCAAGGACCTAGGTCAGGGGCGGCCAGGGAGGCCACAAGCCCTGCCACCGCCGCCTCCCCTGGTGGCGGAGTGGGAGCTTGTGGGCTCCCTGGAGCCCACCTGGCTTGGCCCAGAAGCCCCCTGATCTTCTTCCATTCGGGAAAAAAAATCATTTTGGGGTTTTTATTCCGTTTGGACTCCGTTCCCAAATCAGATCTGAAAAGAGTCAAAAACACACAAAAAACAGGAACTGACACTTGGCACTGAATTAATAAGTTAGTCCCCAAAAAGATATAAAAGGTACATAAAACATCCAAAGAAGACAAGATAACAGCATGAAACCATCAAAAATTACAGATAGGTTTGAGACGTATCAAGCATCCCTAAGCTTAACTCCTGCTCGTCCTCGAGTAGGGAAGTGATAAAGAATGAATTTTTGATGCTTTCATGCTACCTAGCATAGATGTCCTTTGTAATTCCTCTTATGTGACGTGAATGTTCAGATCCATTAGATTCAAAACAATAGTTTTCTATTGACATGGAAACAATAATAATTCAAGCAAACTAGCAAGGTAATCATGAACTTTCAAAATAACAAGGCCAAAAGAAAGTTATCCCTACAAAAGCATATAGTCTGGCTATGCTCTTTCATCATTGCACAACGAATTTAAATCATGCACAACCCCAGTATTGGCCAAGTAATTGTTTCACACCTTTACTTCCTCAAACCTTTTCAACTCTCACACAATACATGAGCGTGAGCCATGGTTATAGCACTATAGATGGTGTGGAATGTGGTGGAGGTTGCAAGACAAAAAAGGAGAAGATAGTCACATTAACTAGGCATATCTATGAGCTTTGGAGATGCTCATCAATAGATATCAATGTGAATGAGTAGGGATTGCCATACAAATGATGCACTAGAGCTATGAGTATGTGAAAGCTCTTAAAGAAAACTAGTGGGTGTGCATCCAACTTGCTTGCTCACGAAGACCTAAGGCAATTTTGAGGAAGCCCATCATAGGAATATACAAGCCAAGTTATATAATGAAAATTTCCCACTAGCTATATGGTGGTGAAAAAATGAGAGACTCTCAATCATGAAGATCATGGTGCTTAATATGCACAAGTGTGGAAAAAAGTGGTAGCATTGTCCCTTCTCTCTTTTTCTCTCATTTTTTTAATTTTTGGTTGGCTCTTTGGACTCTTTATTTATTTATTTTGGTGGGCTTCTTTGGCCTCTTTTATTTCCTCACATGGGACAATGCTCCATTAATGATGATCATCACACTTTCAACTCAAACTTAGAGCAACTATGACTCTATATGGAATGCCTTAGGTAGTGTACCGTGGCAATGATCTAGCATGGCATAGACATCAATGGAAACATCATGCTAGCTATCTTATGATCATGCAATGGTAGTGTAGACGTGGTGGCACATGTCATGGTGGTAGTTGCATGGCAATATATCTCGGAATGACTTTGAAAAAGCCATAGTAGGTAGGTATGGTGGCTGTTTTGAGGGAGGCTAATGGTGGGTTTTGTGCACCGGCGAAAGTTGCACGGCACTAAGAAGATAGTGATGGTGGAAGGTGAAAGTGCATCTAAACCATGGACTCAACATTAGTCATGAAGAACTCATATACTTGTTGCAAAAGTTTTATTAGTAATCGAAACAAAGCATTCAACACATACTCGTAGGGGATGGGTTGGTAGGTATAAACCATCGCGCGATCCCGACCGCCACACAAAGGATGACAATCAATATACCAATCATGCTCAGATTTCATCACATAGCGGTTCACCATACGTGCATGCTACATGAATCACTAACTTCAACACAAGTATTTCTAGATCCACAACACCTTACTAGAATGACTTGAAAATTACCATAACCACAACTCGAAACTAATTGAGATGAATCAAACTTCTCTAACTATTCAATGCACATGAAGGTGGAGGTTTTTGTATCCCTTTGGATAACTACCCCTTTTGAGACTACTTTCAAAGCATAGATCAACTACCAAGCCACGCACCGCTGTGCTCTAAAAGATATAAGTGAAGCACATAGAGCAAAAGTATCTAGCTCAAAAGATATAAGTGAAGCACATGTGAGCTGAATTGTCTGCCAAAAGATATAAGTGAAGCTCGACAAAATCACGGTGTGTGCATGTCTCTCTATCTAGGTGTGCGACAAGTATGATTGTGACACAACAAAAATAAAAGACTCCTACGATACAAGACGCTCCAAGCAAAAACACATAACATGTGGTGAATAAAAATATAGCCCCAAGTAACGTTACCGATGGATTGAAGACGAGAGAGGGGATGCCTTCCCGGGGCATCCCCAAGCTTAGGCTTTTATGGCATCCTTGAATCTCTTGGGGTGCCTTGGGAATCCCCAAGCTTGAGCTCTTGCCACTCTTTATCTCTTTGTCCATAAGAACTTCACCCAAAACTTGAAAACTTCACAACACGAAACTTAAACATATACTCGTGATAACATTAGTACAAGAAAGCAAACCACCACTTCCTTAGGCACTGTAGCAAACTTAAATTATACTTGTGCTGATGTTGGCTTACTGTACTTTCAATCTTCCATGGCTAATACCCCCCGATACTATCCATAGTTTCATCAAAGTAAACAACCAACACAACAAAAACAGAATCTGTTAACAGCAGACCAGTCTATAGCAATCTGTGTATTTCGTATACGTGTGATACTTCAAAAATTCTGAAAAATTACGACAGTATGAAGAATTTGCGTAGCAATCAGGAGCAAAAAGAATCAACTCAAAATCTCTTACAGAAAAAAATAAAAATTCTTTTCGTGAGCAGAAAGTTTTTGTGTTTTCCAGCATGACCAAACGATCATCCCCTAGACTAATCAAAACGGTTTTGCTTGGCACAAATGCAAAAAGAAAAACAAAAGACACAATCATAACAGAGTTATGAAAGTGTGGAAAACACAAAACAGAAAGAAAAAGGATAGATTCGTTGGGTTGCCTCCCAACAAGCGCTTTTGTTTAACGCCCTTAGCTAGGCATTCAATGATGCTCTCACATAAGACAAGAATTGAAGCACAAGAGAGCGTCCTAAAGCATGTGAAAATCACATCTAAGTCTAACATACTTCCTATGCATAGGAATTTTATAGGAAAACAGATTGTCAGGACAACCAATAGTTGCCATATGCAAGGAAGAAGAAAGAGACAAGAGCAATCTCAACATCACGAGAGGTGATTTGGTAACATGAAAGTTTCTACCAAAATATTTTCCTCTCTCATAGCAATTACATGTGGGATCATATTCAAATTCAACAATATAGCTATCCTATAGGATATTCTTTTCATGACCCACATGCATGCACAGTTGACGCTCTTCAAAAATTGTGGGATTATCATCAAATAAAGTCATGACTTCTCCAATCCCACTTTCAGTATTGTTGCAAATATCATATTCATCATGAGGTTTCAAAAAATTCTCAAGATCATAAGAAAGATCATCACCCCAATCATGATTATTGCAACAACTAGGGGACAAAGCAAAACTAGCATCCCCAAGCTTGGGGTTTTGCATAATTTTAGCATGATTGTCACTAATAGAATTTATAGTGAAACCATTGCAATCATGCTTTTCATCCAAGGAGACCTCGTGAATCACTTCATAAATTTCTTCCTCACAATTTTTAGATTCACGCATGTCACGCAAAACTCCATAAATATAGTGAAGTGCCCTCAACTCACTAGCAATTCGTTCCACATAAGTGGGTCTCTTAAAGAGATTAACAAACGAAGATGCAAGCATATTGAAGGCACATGGCACACAAGCAAGCGAGAAAACCGGCAAAGGAAAACGGCAAAGGGAAAAGAAAACGGCGAAGGAGAAAGGCAAATGGAAACAGAAAATGTGAAGTGGGGGAGAGGAAAACGAGAGGCAACTCGCAACAAAAGTAAATGCAAGAGATGAGTTTGTGAGACCTACTTGGATAGATCTTGATCTCTCCGCCCCGCCAACGGCGCCAGAAATAGTTCTGATGTCAGCTCTGCTTCCCCGGCAACGACGCCGGAAATGCTTCTGCTACTGCAACAAAAGACCTTCCAATGGCGCCAGAAATTGTCGTGTCGACGGCACCAGGAATCCTTCAGCTGCAGCTACGCCTTAAGGGACTTCCTAGGCAAGTATGCAAAGGATTTCCCTCGTGGCCTTGGAGCCTTGCGTTCGTGTTCCCTCGAAGCGGAAAGGGTGATGTAGCACAGCGGTGGTAAGTATTTACCTCAGTTTGAGAACCAAGGTATCAATCCAGTGGAGGAGTATCTCAAGATCCTGCACAAACACAAAACTTGCTCCCAACGCTATGAAGGGGTTGTCAATCCCTTATAGATTGTTTGCCAAGTGAGAACTGAAAGCAACAAAGTAACAAAGCAAAGTAAAAGTGGAGGTGTAAACGATGGATGTGAATAGACCCGGGGGCCGTAGTGTTTACTAGTGGCTTCTCTCATGAAAGCAAGTAGACGGTGGGTGAACAAATTACTGTCGAGCAATTGATAGAACCGCGCAAAGTCGTGACGATATCTATGCAATGATTATTTCTATAGGCAACACGTCCAAAACAAGTAGACCGATACTGTCTGCATCTACTACTATTACTCTACACGTCGACCGCTATCCAGCATGTATCTAGTGTATTAAGTCCATAAGAACAGAGTAACTCCTTAAGCAAGATGACATGATGTAGAGGGATAATCTCAAACCAATGATAAAACCCCCATATTTTAACCTTGATGGCAACTACTTGATGTGTGCCTTGCTGCCCCTACTGTCACTGGGAAAGGTCACCACATGGTAGAACCCAAAACCAAGCACTTCTCCCATTGCAAGAATCATAGATCTAGTTGGCCAAACAAAACCCAAGACTCGGAGAGACTTACAAGGATATCAAATCATGCATATAAGAAATCAGCAAAGACTCAAATATATATCATAGATAATCTGATCACAAATCCACAATTCATCAGATCTCGACAAACACACCGCCAAATAAGATTACATCGGATAGATCTCCATGAAGATCATGGAGAACTTTGTATTGAAGATCCAAGAGAGAGAAGAAGCCATCTAGCTACTAACTACGGACCCGTAGGTCTGAAGTGAACTACTCACGAGTCATTGGAGGGGCAATGATGATGATGAAGAAGCCCTCCAACTCCAAAGTCCCCTCCAGCAGGGCGCCGGGAAGGGTCTCCAGATGAGATCTCGCAAAAACGGAAGCTTGCAGCGGCGGAAAAGTATTTTCGAGGCTCCCCTGATTTTTTGTCGAATTTTTTGGAATATATAGGCCAAGGATCTAGGTCAGGGGGCAGCCAGGGAGGCCACAAGCCTTGCCACCGCACATAGTCTGGCTATGCTCTATCATCATTGCACAACGAATTTAAATCATGCACAACCCCAGTATTGGCCAAGTAATTGTTTCACACCTTTACTTCCTCAAACCTTTTCAACTCTCACACAATACATGAGCGTGAGCCATGGTTATAGCACTATAGATGGTGTGGAATGTGGTGGAGGTTGCAAGACAAAAAGGATAAGATAGTCACATGAACTAGGCATATCAATGAGCTGTGGAGATGCTCATCAATAGATATCAATGTGAATGAGTAGGGATTGCCATACAAATGATGCACTAGAGCTATGAGTATGTGAAAGCTCTTAAAGAAAACTAGTGGGTGTGCATCCAACTTGCTTGCTCACGAAGACCTAAGGCAATTTTGAGGAAGCCCATCATAGGAATATACAAGCCAAGTTATATAATGAAAATTTCCCACTAGCTATATGGTGGTAAAAAACGAGAGACTCTCAATCATGAAGATCATGGTGCTTAATATGCACAAGTGTGGAAAAAATTGGTAGCATTGTCCCTTCTCTCTTTTTATCTCATTTTTTTATTTTTGGTGGGCTCTTTGTCCTCTTTTTTTATTTATTTTGTTGGGATTCTTTGGCCTATTTTATTTCCTCACATGGGACAATGCTCCATTAATGATGATCATCACACTTTCAACTCAAAACTTAGAGCAACTATGACTCTATATGGAATGTCTTCGGTAGTGTACCGTGGCAATGATCTAGCATGGCATAGACATCAATGGAAACATCATGCTAGCTATCTTACGATCATGCAATGGTAGTGTAGACGTGGTGGCACATGTCATGGTGGTAGTTGCATGGCAATATATCTTGGAATGACTTTGAAAAGGCCATAGTAGGTAGGTATGGTGGCTATTTTGAGGGAGGCTAATGGTGGGTTTTGTGCACCGGCGAAAGTTGCACGACACTAAGAAGATAGTGATGGTGGAAGGTGAAAGTGCATCTAAACCATGGACTCAACATTAGTCATGAAGAACTCATATACTTGTTGCTAAAGTTTTATTAGTAATCGAAACAAAGCATTCAACGCATACTCCAAGGGGAAGGGTTGGTAGGTATAAACCATCGCGCGATCCCGACCGCCACGCAAAGGACGACAATCAATATACTAATCATGCTCAGATTTCATCACATAGTGGTTCACCATACGTGCATGCTACGGGAATCACTAACTTCAACACAAGTATTTCTATATCCACAGCACCTTACTAGCATGACTTCAAAATTACCATAACCACAACTCAAAAATAATTGAGATGAATCAAACTTCTCTAACTATTCAATGCACATTAAGGTGGAAGTTTTCGTATCCCTTTGGATAACTACCCCTTTTGAGACTACTTTCGAAGCATAGATCAACTACCAAGCCACGCACCGTTGTGCTCTAAAAGAAATAAGTGAAGCACATAGAGCAAAAGTATCTAGCTCAAAAGATATAAGTGAAGCACATGTGAGCTGAATTGTCTACCAAAAGATATAAGTGAAGCTCGACAAAATCATGGTGTGTGCATGTCTCTCTATCTAGGTGTGCAGCAAGGATGATTGTGACACAACAAAAATAAAAGACTCCTATGATACAAGACGCTCCAAGAAAAAACTCATAACATGTGGTGAATAAAAATATAGCCCCAAGTAACATTACCGATGGATTGAAGACGAGAGAGGGGATGCCTTCCCGGGGCATCCCCAAGCTTAGGCTTTTATGGTATCCTTGAATCTCTTGAGGTGCCTTGGGCATCCCCAAGCTTGAGATATTGCCACTCTTTACCTCTTTGTCCATAAGAACTTCACCCAAAACTTGAAAACTTCACAACACGAAACTTAAACAGAAACTCGTGATAACATTAGTAGAAGAAAGCAAACCACCACTTCCTTAGGTACTGTAGCAAACTTAAATTATACTTGTGCTGATGTTGGGTTACTGTACTTGAAATCTTCCATGGCTAATACCCCCCGATACTATCCATAGTTTCATCAAAATAAGCAACCAACACAACAAAAACAGAATCTGTTAACAGCAGACCAGTCTGTAGCAATCTGTGTATTTCGTATACCTGTTGTACTTCAAAAATTCTGAAAAATTACAACAGTCTTAAGAATTTGCGTAGAAATCAGTAGCAAAAAGAATCAACTCAAAATCTCTTACATAAAGAAAACGAAAATTCTTTTCGTGAGCAGAAAGTTTCTGTCTTTTCCAGCATGACCAAACGATCATCCCCAAGACTAATCATAACGGTTTTGCTTGGCACAAACGAAAAAGAAAAACAAAAGACACAATCATAACGGAATTATGAAAGTGTGGAAAACACAAAACAGAAAGAAAAAGGATAGATTCGTTGGGTTGCCTCCCAACAAGCGCTTTTGTTTAACGCCCTTAGCTAGGCATTCAATGATGCTCTCACAAAAGACAAGAATTGAAGCACAACGAGAGCGTCCTAAAGCATGTGAAAATCACATCGAAGTCTAACATACTTCCTATGCATAGGCATTTTATAGGAAAACAGATTGTCAAGACAACCAATAGTTGCCATATGCAAGGAAGAAGAAAAAGACAAGAGCAATCTCAACATCACGAGAGGTGATTTGGTAACATGAAAATTTCTACCAAAATATTTTCCTGTCTCATAGCAATTACATGTGGGATCATATTAAAATTCAACAATATAGCTATCCCATAGGATATTCTTTTCATGACCCACATGCATGCAAAGTTGACGCTCTTCAAAAATTGTGGGATTATCATCAAATAAAGTCATGACTTCTCCAATCCCACTTTCAGTATTGTTGCAAATATCATACTCATCATGAGGTTTGAAAAAATTCTCAAGATCATAAGAAAGATCATCACCCCAATCATGATTATTGCAACAACTAGGGGACAAAGCAAAACTAGCATCCCCAAGCTTGGGGTTTTGCATAATTTTAGCATGATTGTCACTAATAGAATTTATAGTGAAACCATTGCAATCATGCTTTTCATCCAAGGAGACCTCGTGAATCATTTCATAAATTTCTTCCTCACAATTTTCAGATTCACGCCTCTCACGCAAAACTCCATAAAGATAGTGAAGTGCCCTCAACTCACTAGCAATTCGTTCCACATAAGTGGGTCTCTTAAAGAGATTAACAAAACGAAGATGCAAGCATATTGAAGGCACATGGCACACAAGAAAGTGAGAAAACCAGCAAAGGAAAACGGCAAAGGCAAAAGAAAACGGCGAAGGAGAAAGGCAAATGGAAACGACAAATGTGAAGTGGGGGAGAAGAAAACGAGAGGCAACTCGCAACAAAAGTAAATGCAAGAGATGAGTTTGTGAGACCTACTTGGATAGATCTTGATCTCTCCTCCCCGGTAACGGCGCCAGAAATACTTCTCATATC
Organism: Hordeum vulgare subsp. vulgare; assembly: GCF_904849725.1. Classification (NCBI taxonomy): domain Eukaryota; kingdom Viridiplantae; phylum Streptophyta; class Magnoliopsida; order Poales; family Poaceae; genus Hordeum; species Hordeum vulgare. The sequence goes on along the minus strand of NC_058522.1, from coordinate 564,840,842 downwards.
AGTTGTGCTTCCCCGGCAACGGCGCCGGAAATGCTTCTGCTACGGCAACAAAAGACCTTCCAATGGCGCCAGAAATTGTCATGTCGACGGCACCAGGAATCCTTCAGCTGCAGCTACGCCTTAAGGGATTTCCTAGGCAAGTATGCAAAGGATTTCCCCCGTGGCCTTGGAGCCTTGCATTGGTGTTCCCTCGAAGCAGAAAGGGTGATGTAGCACAGCGGTGGTAAGTATTTACCTCAGTTTGAGAACCAAGGTATCAATCCAGTGGAGGAGTATCTCAAGATCCTGCACAAACACAAAAACTTGCTCCCAACGCTATGAAGGGGTTGTCAATCCCTTATAGATTGTTTGCCAAGTGAGAACTGAAAGAAACAAAGTAACAAAGCAAAGTAAAAGCGGAGGTGTAAATGATGGATGTGAATAGACCCGGGGGCCTTAGTGTTTACCAGTGGCCTCTCTCATGAAAGCAAGTAGACGGTGGGTGAACAAATTACTGTCGAGCAATTGATAGAACCGCGCAAAGTCGGGACGATATCTATGCTATGATTATTTCTATAGGCATCACGTCCAAAACAAGTAGACAGATACTGTCTGCATCTACTACTATTACTCCACACGTCGACCGCTATCCAGCATGTATCTAGTGTATTAAGTCCATAAGAACAGAGTAACACCTTAAGCAAGATGACATGATGTAGAGGGATAATCTCAAACCAATGATAAAAACCGCATATTTTAACCTTGATGGCAACTACTTGATGTGTGCCTTGCTGCCCTACTGTCACTAGGAAAGGTCACCACATGGTAGAACCCAAAACCAAGCACTTCTCTCATTGCAAGAATCATAGATCTAGTTGGCCAAACAAAACCCAAGACTCGGAGAGACTTACAAGGATATCAAATCATGCATATAAGAAATCAGCAAAGACTGAAATATATATCATAGATAATCTGATCACAAATCCACAATTCATCGGATCTCGACAAACACAACGCCAAAGAAGATTACATCGGATAGATCTCCATGAATATCAAGGAGAACTTTGTATTGAAGATCCAAGAGAGAGAAGAAGCCATCTAGCTACTAACTACGAACCCATAGGTCTGAAGTGAACTACTCACGAGTCATTGGAGGGGCGATGATGATGATGAAGAAGCCCTCCAACTCCAATGTCCCCTCCGGCAGGGCGCCGGGAAGGGTCTCTAGATGAGATCTCGCGGAAACGGAAGCTTGTGGTGGCGGAAAAGTATTTTTGAGGCTCCCCTGATTTTTTGCTGAATTTTTGGGAATATATAGGCCAAGGATCTAGGTCAGCGGGCGGCCAGGGAGGCCACAAGCCCTGCCAGCGCCGCCTCTCCCCTGGTGGCGGAGTGGGGGCTTGTGGGCTCCCTCGAGCCCACCTGGCTTCGCCCAGAGGCCCCTCATCTTCTTCCGTTCGGGAAAAAAATCATTTCGGGGTTTTTATTCCGTTTGGACTCCGTTCTGAAATCAGATCTGAAAAGAGTCAAAAACATAGAAAAACAAGAACTGGCACTTGGCACTGAATTAATAAGTTAGTCCGAAAAAAGATATAAAAGGTACATAAAACATCCAAAGAAGACAAGATAACATCATGAAACCATCAAAAATTATAGATAGGTTTGAGACGTATCATTGTGTTGGTTGTGTTTTCAGGGAACGAACTGTCAAACAAGTTGAGGAATTATTGACTAATATATTGAAGAATTATTTTGAATGGACACTTCCTGAACCACCCCCTAAACCCACTCCAAAGAAGAGGGGTATCTTATTCCTTAGTCGTGAAACTATGCAAGTGGCAAAGAAATGTATGAAGAAAAAATGAATCAAAGCTGAGGATGGTAAGAATTTACCACCTATAGAAGAAATCCTTGGTCTTAAAACACCACCACACGTGGTGGTGGTAAATTCTATTTTAAAGTTTGATGAAGATGACATCTCTTACAATAAACATCCTAGTCAATGCTTATATGAGTTTGATAATTATATTATAAAGCAAGATCATTTCAACTCCTATGTGATGAAACAATTGATACAAAAATCTCATATGATTGCTCGCTTAAGTTACTTGTTATTTAGAATCACCAATGATGTAAGAGGTGTAGGAAAACATGCTTCTGTGGTGCAAACCCAATTAGAACAAGTTGCTAAATCCCAAAGTGAGCTACTTCATGAAATGAATAATCCTATGAAGGATCATGCTGCTAGAGTAATGACTAGAGGAGAAACTATGACTCAAGATCCATTATATCTAGAAGTTCATCCTAAAATAACTAAACAAGATTCAGAAATAATTAATATTGACGCACCCAATCCTTCTAGGAAGAAAACGAAAAAGAAAAATGATAGGACCTTGAATACTTCTAGTGAACGTGAAGTAGAAGAACTTTCTGCTAATGCTAATGATATCTCTATCTCTGATGCTCAAACCCAATCTGGTAGTGAGCATTCACCTAGTGATAATGAAAATGATAATGATAATGCTCATGTAGATGCTCAACCTGACAATGATAAAGAACCAGATAATGATGTTGAGATAGAACCTGTTGTTGATCTTGATAACACACAACCTAAGAATACACGTTATGATAAAAGAGATTTTGTTGCTAGAAAGCATGGAAAAAAGGGAGCTTATCCACCTAAACCAACTAAGAAAAAGAAGATGAATAATTCGAACGATTTGCTGAAATGCTTTGGCCAGTATTTTTGCGTACTCGTTTAACTGATCTATTAAAGACGACCCCTTATGCTAAGTACATGAAAGGCATCGTCACTAATAAAATAAAAATAGCTCAAGAGGAAATATCTACCATGCTTGCTAATTATACATTTAAGGATGGAGTACCTAAAAAACTAGGAGATCCAGGAATACCAACTATACCATGTTCTATCAAAAACAACTATTTGAAAACTACTTTATGTGATCCAGGAGTTGGTGTTAGTTTTATGCCTTTCTCTTTATACAAAAGATTTGACTTGAATAAACTCACACGTACCAAAATTTCATTCCAAATGGGTGACAAATCAACTACCATACCTATTGGTATTTGTGCGAATGTACCCATGGTTGTTGCAAATGTTACTATCTTGACAAACTTTGTTATACTTGATATACCCGAGGACGACAACATGTCAATTACGTAAATTAACATCGAACAAATGTAAATTAAATTAAAACAACAAGTTATTTTTTAACATGGTTGAAAGTTGGATATTGTGAAACTACACAAAATTATAAGCATTTTTCATGTATGAAGTTTTTAAATCCGATGCACGGTTATTTACTTATTGCTATTTTAAAATCATGCATATTTTCTGTAATTCGCAAAATCCAGGGTTTAGAAAAATTCGCTAAAACTACATAAAATGCAACGGGCCGAAACCGGATGGCCCAATAGTGCACGGGCTCGGCCCTGAATTCTATCGTACACTCAAGGGCAAGGGATAAGGGTCGCCGGGGGTTCACCTTGGGCTTCGGCCCAAACAACGGAGCAGGTTGGCGCGGGCAAGCTGGGCCGGCTCGGTGCGGGGCTGGGTCAAGGCGAGATCAAGATAGGTGCAGCTAGGCTTGGGCGCGATCGAAGATGGGCATGGCCGAGGCAAGAGGCATAGGCCGGCTGGGGCCGTTTGCGCTAGAGAGGCCAGCATGGGCGGTCGGATGAGCCGCTCGCCTCGCTCTTGTCTCGATGCAGAGGAGGTGCAGGGGAAGCAGAGGCCGACGATGCTGGGACAACGGGGCATGGATCCAGCAAGGAGGAGGTCGACGGGGCTAGCTGGAGACGACGAGAATGGGTGGATCGGCCCCCAGGCGCCAGATCTGGCGGGGTTGAGGCGAGGTGAGGCGACGAGCTTGAGCTGTGGGCAGCCATGGCGGGGGAACATGCGGTTGGAGGCAACGGGGATGAATGGGAGCTCCTCTCCCGATCAAATAAGGAGGAGGCGACGCTTAGGAGGATCAGGAGCTGAGGCGTCGGGCCCGCGAGGTTGCGATTCTATGGTCGGGCGCGGTCACGAGGTGATTGCTATCCCACAGACAACAACGCCAGAACTTGACACGTTGACAGAGGCTGGGCTTGCGTTGGTTCTTCCCTTGAAGAGGAAAGGGTGATGCAGCACAGGAGCAGTAAGTATTTCCCTCAGTTTGAGAACCAAGGTATCAATCCAGAAGGAGGGTCTCATCAAGTCCAAAGTACCTGCGCAAACACAAACAAGCTTGCACCCAACGCTTCAAAGGGGTTGTCAATCCCTTCAAGATTGTTTGCAAAGCGAGATCTGAAGGCGGAAAGTGCAACGAAGTAAAAAGTGTAAGGCTGAAAATATGGTGTGGAGTAGACCCTGGGGGCCATAGTGTTCACTAGAGGCTTCTCTCAAAATAGGAAGTATTACGGTGGGTGAACAAATTACTGTCGAGCAATTGATAGAACCGCGCAAAGTCATGACGATATCTAAGGCAATGATCATGCATATAGGAATCACGTCCGAGACAAGTAGACCGATACTTTCTGCATCTACTACTATTACTCCACACATCGACCGCTATCCAGCATGCATCTAGTGTATTGAGTTCATGACGAACAGAGTAACGCTTTAAGCAAGATGACATGATGTAGAGGGATAATCTCAAACCAATGATGAAAACACCATCTTTTTACCCTTGATGGCAACAACATGATGCGTGCCCCGCTACCCCTTCTGTCACTGGGTGAGGTCACCGCACGGTATGAACCCAAAACCAAGCACTTCTCCCATTGCAAGAATCATAGATCTAGTTGGCAAGACAAAACCCGCAACTCAAAGAGAATTACAAGGATATGAAATCATGCATAAGAGAGATCAGAAGAAACTCAAATAAGATTCATAGATAATCTGATCATAAATCCACAATTCATCGAATCTCGACATACACACCGCAAAAGAAGATTACATCGGATAGATCTCCATGAAGATCATGAAGAACTTTGTATTGAAGATCCAAGAGAGAGAAGAAGCCATCTAGTTACTAGCTATGGACCCGTAGGTCTATGGTGAACTACTCACGCATCATCGGAGAGGTCATGGTGTTGATGAAGAAGCCCTCCGTGTTCGAATCCCCCTCCGGCAGGGCACCAGGACGTGCCCTAGATGGGATCTTGCGGAGACAGAAGCTTGCGGCGGCGGAAAAGTGATTGCGATGATCTCCTGATTTTTTCTGGAATTTATGGGAATATATAGGCGAAAGATCTAGGTCAGGGGACCTCCAGGGGGTCCACAAGCCTGGATGGCGCGCCCCCTGGCCGCTGCATGGGGGCTTGTGGGGCCCCTGGGGCTCCCCTGCCTTGGCTCCCAAGTTCCCCGATCTTCTTCTGTTCCAAAAAAATCTTTTCGGGGATTTTCTTCCGTTTGGACCCCGTTTCAAAATCTCCTCTGAAAGGGGTCAAAAACATGGAAAAAACAGGAACTGGCACTTGGCACTGAGTTAATAAGTTAGTCCCAAAAATATATAAAAGGCATGCAAAACATCCAAAGTTTGACAAGATAATAGCATGAAACCATCAAAAATTATAGATACGTTGGAGACGTATCAAGCATCCCCAAGCTTAACTCCTGCTCGTCCTCGAGCAGGGAAGTGATAAAGAAAGAATTTTTGATGTGGAATGCTACCTAGCATAGTTGTCCTTTGCAACTTCTTTCACGTGACATGAATGTTCAGATCCGTAAGATTCAAGACAATAGTTTGCTATTGACATGAAAACAGTAATACTTCAAGGAAACTAGCAAAGTAATCATGAACTTTCAAAATAACAAAGCCAAAGAAAGTTATCCCTACAAAATCATATAGTCTGGCTATGCTCCATCATCCTCACACAACTAATGTAAATCATGCACAACCCCGGAATTGGCCGAGTAATTGTTTTCACACTCTTACTTTCTCAAACCTTTTATAACTATCACACAATACATGAGCACGAGCCATGGATATAGCACTATAGGTGGAATAGAGTGTGGTGGTGGTTGTGAGACAAAAAGGAGGAGATGGTCACATTGACTCGGCGTATCAATAGGCTATGGAGATGCCCATTAATAGATATCAATGTGAATGAGTAGGGATTGCCATACAAGAGATGCACTAGAGCTATAAGTATGTGAAAGCTCAAGAAGAAAACTAGTGGGTGTGCATCCAACTTGCTTGCTCACGAAGACCTAGGGAAATTTTGAGGAAGCCCATCATTGGAATATACAAGCCAAGTTATAAAACGAAGATTCCACCTAGCATATGGTAGTGACAACGCAAGAAGCTCTCAATCATGAAGAACGTGGTGCTAACATGAAGCACAAGTGTGGAAAAAGGTAGTAGCATTGTCCCTTCTCTTTTTTTTCATTTGGGCTCTTAGGCCTCTCTTTTCTTCTTCTTTTCTTTTCTCTTTTTTTTGTTTTTGGGCTCTTTGGGCTCTTTATTTTCCTCAAATGGGACAATGCTCTAATAATGATGATCATCACACTTTTATTTACTCACAGCTCAAAGATCACAATGATGATGACTCCATAGGAAATGCCTCCGGCAGTGTACCGGGATGTGCAACGATCTAGCATGGCGTATGACGTTGAAACATCTCGCTAGCTATCTTACGATCATGCAATGGCAATAAGAGAGTGACGACACAAGTCATGAGACGGAACAGTGGGAGTTGCATGGCAATATATCTCGGAATGGCTATGAAAATGCCATAGTAGGTAGGTATGGTGGCTGTTTTGAGGAAGGAATTTGGTGGGCTTGTGTACCGGCGAGAATTGCGCGGCACTAGAGAGGCTAGCAATGGTGGAAGGTGAAAGTGCATCTATACCATGGGCTCACATTAGTCATGAAGAACTCACATACTTATTGCGAAAGTTTTTATTAGTAATCAAAACAAAGTGCTAAACGCATACTCCGAGGGGAAGGGTTGGTAGGTGTAAACCATCGCGCGATCCCGACCTCAACACAAAGGGTGACAATTAATAGATCAATTATGCTCTGACTTCCTAACATAGCGGTTCACCATACGTGCATGCTACGGGAATCACTAACTTCAACAGAAGTATTTCTAGATTCACAACACCCTACTAACATAACTCTCAATATTACCGAATCCACGCCTCAAAACTAACTGAGAGGAATCGAAACTTCTCTTTCTACTCAATGCACATGAAGATGGAGGTTTTTGCATCCTCTTTGGGTACCTAGCACATTTGGGACTACTCTCATAGCATAAGCCAACTACCAAATCACACACTTCCGTGCTCTAAAGATATAAGTGAAGCACAAGAGCAAAAGTATCTAGCTCAAAATATATAAGTGAAGCGCTAGAGCAAAAGTATATAGCTCAAAAGATATAAGTGAAGCACTATGAGCATTCTAGCAAAATCACGATGAGTGCATGTCTCTCTCTCAAAAAGGTGTGCAGCAAGGATGATTGTGACACAACAAAAAGAAAAGACTCCTAAGATACAAGACACTCCAAGCAAAACACATATCATGTGGTGAATAAAAATATAGCTCCAAGTAATATTACCGATAGATTGAAGACGAAAGAGGGGATGCCTTCCCGAGGCATCCCCAAGCTTAGGCTCTTTGGTGTCCTTGAATTTGGCTTGGGATGCCTTCGGCATCCCCAAGCTTGAGTTATTTCCACTCCTTATCTCTTTGTCCATAAGAACATCACCCAAAACTTGAAAACTTCACAACACAAAACTTAAACAGAAACTTGTGATAACATTAGTAAAAGAAAACAAACTACCACTTCTTTTCATACTGTAGAAAACTTGAATTCCATCTATATTGATGATGGGCTACTGTATTCTCACTTTTCCATGGCTAGTACCCCCCCCCCCCGATACTAACCATATTTTCTTCAAAACAAGCAACCAACTCAACAAAAACAGAATCTGTCAAAAACAGACCATTCTGTAGCAATCTGTATACTTTGTATACTTCTGGTACCTCAAACAATCTGAAAAATTTCAAAGGCCTGTGAAAAAAGCATATCAATCAGCAGCACAAAGAGTCAACTCAAAATCTCTTTCTAAATAAAAGTGAAAAATCATCTCGTGAGCGAAAAGTTTCTGTCTTTTTCCAGCAGGATCAAACAACCATTACCAAGACTAGTCATAAAGATTTTGCTTGGCTCAAACACAAAAATAAACACAAAAAACACAATCACAACAGAATTGTGAAAGCGTGGACGCAACAAAACAGAAAGAAAAATATAAATTCATTGGGTTGCCTCCCAACAAGCGCTATTGTTTAACGCCCTTAGCTAGGCATAGAAGCGATAGAATCACGTATCGTCGTCTTTGGTGCTCAAACCATAAGTGGCGTGATCACTTATCATCTTGAGGTTTTCATCTTTCTTGTTGGATGATTCACCACTACTTTTAGGAACAAAGACAAACTTGGTGATTTTATTGTGGGTAAAATTTGGAGTATTCTGCACAGCTGCAAAAGCGGAACCCAAGTTGGTTATAACATCCTCTAGTTTGCCAATCCTAGCGGAATCATGACCTAGCTTTTCGTTAACTATGGGTTCCTTCTCCTTTTAGTTTTTCAAAACCATTCCCACCTTGGATCCGTACTGAGTGATTTGATTGTGGACCTTTTTATCCAAATTCTCAATGAGTTCACTGATAGCAACTTTATTTTCAATAACGTCCAGCATACGCATCACATGTTCCAGAGTTAAGGTAGTTCCATTAACCAAGAATGGGGTTGAGCCTACCAAATTTATCACAGCTCCGTAAGAATCAATGGTATGGCTACCCAAGAAATTTCCACCTACGACGGTGTCAAGACTATACCTATTCCAAGGAGAAACACCCACGTAAAAACTGCGAAGAAAGACGGTAGTGGATTGCTTATGAGTAGATCTACTTTGAGCGTTGCAAATCCTATACCAAGCGTCCTTTAGGTTTTCTTCCTCAGTTTGGTTGAAATTGAGGACTTCGCTCTCGGGAGTATCGTTTGAAGTGGTGGATCTAGCCATCAGGATAGACTATCCCACACGGACGAGCAGAAAGCAAGCGAGTGAAAAGGGTGAACGAAAAGGCAAACGAAAAAGGCAAATTGGTGAAGTGGGGGAGAGTAAAACGAGAGGCAACTGGCAAACAAAGTAAATGCAAGCGATGAGTTTGCGACACCTACTTGGATGAGTTCTTGACTTGATCTTCCCCCCGACAATGGCGCCAGAAATTCTTCTGCTATCCCACACACAACAGCGCCAGAAGTTGACACGTTGACAGAGGCTGGGCTTGCGTTTGTTCTTCCCTTGAAGAGGAAAGGTTGATGCAGCACATGAGTAGTAAGTATTTCCCTCAGTTTGAGAACCAAGGTATTGATCCAGAAGGAGGGTCTCTTCAAGTCCAGAGTACATGCGCAAAGACAAACAAGCTTGCACCCAACGCTTCAAAGGGGTTGTCAATCCCTTCAAGATTGTTTGCAAAGTGAGATCTGAAGGCGGAAAGTGCAACAAGTAAAAAGTGTAAGGCTGAAAATATGGTGTGGAGTAGACCGTGGGGGCCATAGTGTTCACTAGAGGCTTCTCTCAAAATAGCAAATATTACGGTGGGTGAACAAATTACCGTCGAGCAATTGATAGAACCGCGCAAAGTCATGACGATACCTAAGGCAATGATCATGCATATAGGCATCACATCCGAGACAACTAGACCGATACTTTCTGCATCTACTACTATTACTCCACACATCGACCGCTATCTGTACTGCAACAAAAGACCTTCCAACGACGCCAGAAATAGGAGTGTTGCTTGATACTCCTCAGCAACGGCACCAGGAATCCTTCAGCTGCGGCTACGCCTTAAGGGACTTCCTAGGAAAGTATGCAAAGGATTTCCCCCGTGGCCTTGGAGCCTTGCATTGGTGTTCCCTCGAAGCGGAAAGGGTGATGTAGCGTAGCGGTGGTAAGTATTTCCCTCACTTTGAGAACCAAGGTATCAATCCGGCGGAAGAGTATCTCAAGATCCTGCACAAACACAAAAGCTTGCATCCAACGCTATCAAGGGGTTGTCAATCCCTTATAGATTGTTTGCCAAGTGAGAACCGAAAGCAACAAAGTAACAAAGCAAAGTAAAAGCGGAGGTGTAAACGATGGATGTGAATAGACCCGGGGGTTGTAGTGTTTACTAGTGGCTTCTCTCATGAAAGCAAGTAGACGGTGGGTGAACAAATTAACCGTCGAGCAATTGATAGAACTGTGCAGAGTCATGACGATATCTATGCAATGATTATTTCTATAGGCATCACGTCCGAAACAAGTAGACCAATACTTTCTGCATCTACTACTATTACTCCACACATCGACCGCTATCCAACAAGCATCTAGTGTATTAAGTCCATAAGAACAGAGTAACACGTTAAGCAAGATGACATGATATAGAGGGATAATCTCAAACCAATGATAAAAACCCCATCTTTTTACCCTTGATGGCAACCGCTTGATGTGTGCCTTGCTGCCCCTATTGTCACTCGGAAAGGTCACCATATGGCAGAACCCAAAACCAAGCACTGCTCCCATTGCAAGAATCATAGATCTAGTTGGCCAAACAAAACCCAAGACTCGGAGAGACTTACAAGGATATCAAATCATGCATATAAGAAATCAGCAAAGACTCAAATATATATCATAGATAATCTGATCACAAGTCCACAATTCATCGGATCTCGACAAACACACCGCCAAAGAAGATTACATCGGATAGATCTCCATGAAGATCATGGAGAACTTTGTATTGAAGATCCAAGAGAGAGAAGAAGCCATCTAGCTACTAACTACGGACCCGTAGGTCTGAAGTGAACTACACATGAGTCATTGGAGGGGAGATGATGATGATGAAGAAGCCCTCCAGCTCCAAAGTCCCCTCCAGCAGGGTGCCGGGAAGGGTCTCCAGATGAGATATCGCAGAAACGGAAGCATGCGGCGGCGGAAAAGTATTTTCGAGGCTCACCTGATTTTTTGCGGAATATTTGGGAATATATAGGCGCAAAACCTAGGTCAGGAGGCGGCCAGGGAAGCCACAAGCTTGCCCACCGCCGCTTCCCCCCTGGTGGCATGGTGCAAGCTTGTGGGCTCCCTGGGACCCACCTGGCTTGGCCCAAAGGCTCCGTGGTCTTGTGTCGTTCGGGAAAAAATCATTTCGGGGATTTTATTCCTTTTGGACTCCATTCCAAAATCAGATCTGAAAAGAGTCAAAAACACGGAAAAACAGGAACTGGCACTTGGCACTGAATCAATAAGTTAGTCCCCAAAAAAGATATAAAAAGATACATAAAACATACAAAGAAGACAAGATAACATCATGAAACCTTCAAAAATTATAGATACGTTTGAGACATATCAAGCATCCCCAGGCTTAACTCCTGCTCGTCCTCGAGTAGGGAAGTGATAAGAATGAATTTGTGATGCTTTCATGCTACGTAGCATAGGTGTCCTTTGTAATTCCTCTTATGTGACGTGAATGTTCAGATCCATTAGATTCGAAACAATAGTTTTCTATTGACGTGGAAACAATAATAATTCAAGCAAACTAGCAAAGTAATCATGAACTTTCAAAATAATAAGGCCAAAAGAAAGTTATCCCTACAAAAGCATATAGTTTGGCTATGCTCTATCATCTTTGCACGATGAATTTAAATCATGCACAACCCCGTTATTGGCCAAGTAATCGTTTCACACCTTTACTTTCTCAAACATTTTCAACTCTCACGCAATACATGAGCGTGAGCCATGGTTATAGCACTATAGATGGTGTGGAATGTGGTGGAGTTTGCAAGACAAAAAGGAGAAGATAGTCAAATTAACTAGGCATATCAATGAGCTGTGGAGATGTTCATCAATAGATATCAATGTGAATGAGTAGGGATTGCCATACAAATGATGCACTAGAGCTACAAGTATGTGAAAGCTCTTAAAGAAAACTAGTGGGTGTGCATCCAACTTGCTTGCTCACGAAGACCTAAGGCAATTTTGAGGAAGCCTATCATTGGAATATACAAGACAAGTTATATAATGAAAATTTACCACTAGCTATATGATGGTGACAAAACGAGAGACTCTCAATCATGAAGATCATGGTGCTCAAAATGCACAAGTGTGGAAAAAGTGGTAGCATTGTCCCTTCTCTCTTTTTCTCTCATTTTTTTATTTTGGTGGGCTCTTTGGCCTCTTTTTTATGGGATTCTTTGGCCTCTTTTATTTCCTCACATGGGACAATGCTCCAATAATGATGATCGTCACACTTTCAACTCAAAACTTAGAGCAATTATGACTCTATATGGAATGCCTTCGGTAGTGTGCCATGGCAATGATCTAGCATGGCATAGACATCAATGGAAACATCATGCTAGTTATCTTACGATCATGCAATGGCAATGTAGACGTGGTGGCACATATCTTGGTGGTAGTTGCATGGCAATATATCTCGGAATGACTTTGAAAAAGCCATAGTAGGTAGGTATGGTGGCTGTTTTGAGGGAGGCTAATGGTGGGTTTTGTGCACCGGCGAAAGTTGCACGGCACTAAGAAGATAGTGATGGTGGAAGGTGAAAGTGCATCTAAACCATGGACTCAAAATTAGTCATGAAGAACTCATATACTTGTTGCAAAAGTTTTATTAGTAATCGAAACAAACCATTCAACGCATACTCCTAGGGAAGGGTTGGTAGGTATAAACCATCGCGCGATCCCGACCGCCACGCAAAGGATGACAATCAATATACTAATCATGCTCAGATTTCATCACATAGCGGTTCACCATACGTGCATGCTACGGGAATCACTAACTTCAACACAAGTATTTCTAGATCCACAACACCTTACTAGCATGATTTCAATATTACCATAACCACAACTGAAAAGTAATTGAGATGAATCAAACTTCTCTAACTATTCAATGCACATGAAAGAGGAAGTTTTCATATCCCTTTGGATAACTACCCCTTTTGAGACTACTTTCAAAGCATAGATCAACTACCAAGCCACGCACCGATGTGCTCTAAAAGATAAAAGTGAAGCACATAGAGCAAAAGTATCTAGCTCAAAAGATATAAATGAAGCACATGTGAGCTGAATTGTCTATCAAAAGATATAAGTGAAGCTCGACAAAATCACGGCGTGTGCATGTCTCTCTCTCTAGGTGTGCAGCAAGGATGATTGTGACACAACGAAAATAAAAGACTCCTACGATACAAGACGCTCCAAGAAAAAACACATAACATGTGGTGAATAAAAATATAGCCCCAAGTAACGTTACCGATGGATTCAAGACGAGAGTGGGGATGCCTTCCCGGGGCATCCCCAAGCTTAGGCTTTTACGACATCCTTGAATCTCTTGGGGTGCCTTGGGCATCCCCAAGCTCGAGCTCTTGCCACTCTTTATCTTTTTGTCCATAAGAACTTCACCCAAAACTTGAAAACTTCACAACACGAAACTTAAACAGAAACTCGTGATATCATTAGCACAAGAAAGCAAACCACCACTTCCTTAGGTACTGTAGAAAACTTAAATTCTACTTGTGCTGATGTTGGGTTACTGTACTTTCAATCTTCCATGGCTAATACCCCCCGATACTATCCACAGTTTCATCAAAATAAGCAACCAACACAACAAAAACAGAATCTGTTAACAGCTGACCAGTCTGTAGCAATCTGTATGGTTTGTATACCTATGCTACTTCAAAAATTCTGAAAACTTACGACAGTGTGAAGAATTTGCATAGCAATCAGAAGCAAAAAGAATCAACTCAAAAGCTCTTACAGAAAAAAATGAAAATTCTTTTCGTGAGCAGAAAGTTTGTGTCTTTCCCAGCATGACCAAACGATCATCCTCAAGACTAATCATAACGGTTTTGCTTGGCACAAACGCAAAAAGAAACACAAAAAAACACAATCATAACAGAATTATGAAAGTGTGGAAAACACAAAACAGAAAGAAAAAGGATAGATTCGTTGGGTTGCCTCCCAACAATCGCTTTTGTTTAACGCCCTAGGAGGACGGCAGGGCGACGGCGCCGGCGAGGAGGACGGCGACGACGATGAGGACGGAAGGGCGACAACAAGGAGGACGGAAGGGCGAGGCGATGGCACGCAGCCTGGCGGCGTCGAGCAGTTCGTTCGGTACTGCAGGCGAGCGAGAGGAGGAAGAAAGATTGAAATGGCGATTTGGGTTGGAAATTTCTAACTCCCGCTTATACAGGTGGAGCTTTAGTCCCGGGTCGGGGCTCGAACCGGGACTAAAGACACCCTTTAGTCCCGGGTCTAGCCACGACCCGGGGCTAAAGACCCCTTTTCGGCAGGCGAGGAGGCGGGAAACGAGGGGCTTTAGTCCCGGGTCGGGGCTCGAACCGGGACTAAAGATACCCTTTAGTCCCGGGTCTAGCCACGACCCGGGGCTAAAGACCCCTTTTCGGCAGGCGAGGAGCCGGGAAACGAGGGGCTTTAGTCCCGGGTCGTGGCTCCACCCGGGACTAATGGTGGTCTTTAGTCCCGGTTCAAGCCCCGAACGAGGACTAAAGACCTGGGCTGGCTCCGGGGTGACGCAGGGCAACCTTTAGTCCCACCTCGCCTAGCGAGGGGCGCTGGCAGTGCTTTATAAGCACTGTCGCGCCTTGCTCAATTGAGCTTCTCTCTATTGAAGGCCTGTGGGCCTAACTCTCATCTCGCTGCCTGTTGGGCCTATTGGGCCCGGGGGCCTTCATCCTGGCCCACCTGTCGGGTAGGGTTTCTAGTCGTATGCAGGTCGTGATGGCCCAATAGGCGGCATTTGTTTTTTTACTTTAATAATTTTTAGTCCTAGTTTATATTTTAATTCTTTGCTATTCAATATTCTTTCCCTTCCATTTTAGTTTTCTATTGAGTTGATCTTTTTTTGTTTCTTTTTAGTTAATGTTTTTTACTTGATTCTTTCTAACAAATAAGCACTTTGAAAATTTTAGTAAATTATTCTTAATTCATTCATTTTAGTTAATGTTTTAGTTGATTCTTTTTATTTGACTCTTTTTTTGTTTTCTATTAAATATTTTAACAAAAAAACTTTATGAAATTTCTGACTTCATTTGATATTTTTCGTGCATTTACTTATTTTTTTGTGCTAGTTGACCCTGAAATGGAAAAGCACTACAAATGAACTCTGAAAATGTTGAAAGTTGGCATGGTATCATCATTTCACCCACATAGCATTTGCTAAAAGGTTGAGAGGGTTACGGCAAAATTTGGATACACTTCGTGTACAAAACGGACAATGTCTCTCGAAGTATCATGGTTTCGAACAAGAACTCATCTGTTACAAAGGGATTTCATTTTTTTGAACTTATTTGAACTTCATACTTTTTGTGTGTACAAAATGCACCATTCAAACGCACATCGCAAAATTTCAACAATTTCTGACTTCATTTGGTATTTTTCGTGCATTTACTTTTTTTTGAGCTATTTGACCCTGAAATTGAAAAGCACTACAAATAAACTCTGTGTTAAAAGTTGGCATGGTATCATCATTTCACGCACATAGCATGTGCTAAGAAGTTGAGAGGGTTACGGCAAAAACTGGATACACTTCGTGTACAAAACGGACAATCTCTCTTGATGTATCAGCGTTTCGAACGAGAACTCATCTGTTACAAAGGGATTTTATTTTTTTGAACTTATTTGAACTCCATACTTTTCGTGTGTTCAAAATGCACAATTCAAAGGCACATCACAAAATTTCAACAATTTCTGACTTCATTTGGTATTTTTCGTGCATTTACTTATTTTTTTGAGCTAGTTGACCCTAAAATTGAAAAGCACTACAAATGAACTCTGAAAATGTTGAAAGTTGGCATGGTATCATCATTTCACCCACATAGCATGTGCTAAAAAGTGGAGAGGGTTACGACAAAAACTGAATGCACTTCGTGTACAAAACAGACAATCTCTCTCGAAGTATGAGGGTTTCGAACGAGAACTCATCTATTACAAAGGGATTTCATTTTTTGAACTTATTTGAACTCCATACTTTTTGTGTGTTTAAAATGCACCATTCAAAGGCACATCACAAATTTTCAACAATTTCTGACTTAATTTGGTATTTTTCGTGCATTTACTTTTGTTTTTTTGGCTAGTTGACCCTAAAATTGAAAAACACTACAAATGAACTCTGAAAATGTTAAAAATTGGCATGATATCATCATTTCACCCACATAGCATGTGTTAAAAAGTTGAGAGGGCTACGACAAAAACTGGACAAACTTCGTGTACAAAACGGACAATCTCTCTCGAAGTAATAGGGTTTCGAACGAGAACTCATCTCTTACAAAGGGATTTCATTTTTTTGAACTTATTTAAACTCCATACTTTTTGTGTGTTCAAAATGCACCACTCAAAGGCACATCACTAATTTTCAATAATTTCTTACTTCATTTGGTATTTTTCGTGCATTTACTTATTTTTGTTGAGCTAGTTGACCCTGAAATTGAAAAGCACTACGAATGAACTCTGAAAATGTTGAAACCTGGCATGGAATCATCATTTTACACACATAGCATGTGCTAAAAAGTTGAGAGGGTTATGGCAAAAACTGGATGCACTTCGTAGTACACATCACATAAAGTTTAATACATCACATAAAGTTTAATACATTAGTACACATCACATAAAGTTCTCGATCGATTACCTTGTGAGATATTGCATTGAGGAATGCACATAGCTTCACAATGGGTAATCGAACATTTTCTGATAGAAGCCGCTCAATGCAACCAGAAGCAATTGCATCATAATCATGTGGCAATCATGAGACTTCAGGTTCTGGAATTTTTTCTCTGTCATATTTATTATTCCCTTTATATTAGACGAGAAGCCAGCGGGGACCTTCATACTGCTCAGGCATTCAAAAAAGATTTCCTTCTCTGGTTTGGTAAGAGCGTAACTGCTTAAGTATTGGCGCACTTTATCAGTCTTCTTGTCGTATGGGTCTTTCATACGTTGGTGCTCCTCCGGTGCTTCTATTGTATCTTTTGTCTTTCCATACACTCCGAGGAAGCCTAGCAGGTTCACGCAAAGATTCTTCGTCACGTGCATCACGTCGATTGAAGACCGGACCTCTAGGTGTTTCCAATAGGGTAGCTCCCAAAATAAAGATTTCTTTTTCCAAATGGGCACGTGTCCGGTAACGTCGTCTTTCGGAACAGATTGACCGCGAGGACCCTTTCCAAAGATTACTATTTGATCCAAATCCTTGACCATAGCCAATAACTCATCACAAGTAGGGAGGTTAGGCTTCTTCCGGTGGTCCTAAAATGTTACTAAGAGCAGGCCAATCATTGATGGTTATGAACAACAATGCTCATAGGTCAAATTCCTGTTCTTTGTGCTCATCCCACACACGTACACCTGGTGGGCCCACAACTGCAAAAGTTCATCAACTAATGGCCTTAGGTACACATCAATGTCGTCCCAGGGTTGCTTCGGTCCTTTAGTCCCGGACTGTGGTACGGGCCGGGACTAAAGGCCTATTTTCTGTTTTCTTATTTTATTTGTTTTTGCATATTTGAGAATATAAATAGCTATCTGTTTGCATATTTGAGAATTTGACAAAACTATGAAAATGAAAAGTGTTTGAAATTGAATAAATAATTCAAAACTATTTTCTATTTTCAAAATTAATTATTTTGACTATCCAAACTATTAACTATTTTGTTATTTTCAATTAAAAACTATGTTTATTAAAATTCTTTTTGCATATTTGAGAATTTGAAAAAACTATGATAATGAAAAGTGTTTGAAATTGAATAAATAATTCAAAACTAAAAGGTTTAGTACATTCCATACATGCATTACATAAAAGGTTTAATACATTATTACATTATTGCACCAATATTCCTATCTATTATTTCTGTTTTCTTCTGGGTCGTAGCCATGGAGAATCTTCATCATTCAGTAGGATGCTTGGGTCAGTTTTCACTTTGAAGGGCGGAATTTCATGAAACTTATTATAATCTACTGACATGTCAGTCTTGTCATCTACTCCCACGATGTTTCTTTTCCCTGAAAGAACTATGTGGCGTTTTGGCTCATCGGACGATATCTTCTTTTGCTGATTTCTTTTTCTCGTTTTTGTAGACATGTCCTTCACATAGAAAACCTGATCGACATCATTGGCTAGGACAAATGGTTCGTCCATGTACGCAAGATTGTTGAGATCCACTGTTGTCATGCCGTACTTTTGGTCTACAACTACCCCGCCTCCTGTCAGCTTCAGCCATTTGCACCGAAACAAAGGGATCTTAAAAGTAGGTCCATAGTCAAGTTCCCATATCTCCTCTATGTACCCGTAATATGTTTCCAAACAGTGCCCATTCTCGTCTGTTGCATCAAAGCGGACACCACTATTTTGGTTGGTGCTCTTTTTATCTTGGGCAACCGTGTAAAATGTATTCCCATTTATCTCATACCCTTGGAAAGTACATATAGTCGAAGATGGTGGCCTGGCCAAACAGTACAGCTGATCTTCAACGGTGTCGTCATTCATGAGATGTGTCTGCAACCAACTGCCGAAAGTCTTCTCGTGTTCCCCTTTAATCCAAGAGTCAGCCTTCCCCGGGTTTTCGGAGCGTAGAATATTCTTGTGTCTCACGATATACGGAGCCACCACGGTGGAATTGTGTAGAACTGTGTAGTGTGCTTGAGAGAAAGAATGCTCGTCCATACATACTTTTGCTTTCCTTCCTAGTGTGCCTTTTCCTGTCAGCCTACCCTCATACCGAGATTCAGGAACACCAATCGGCTTAAGGTCAGGAAGAAAGTCCACACAAAACTCAATGACCTCCTCTGTTCCATAGCCCTTGGAGATGCTTCCTTCTGGCCTAGCACAGTTACGAACATATTTCTTTAAGACTCCCATGAACCTCTCGAAGGGGAACATATTGTGTAGAAACATAGGACCGAGAATTCTAATCTCTTCGACTAGGTGAACTAGGAGGTGTGTCATTATATTGAAGAAGGATGGCGGGAACAACAACTCAAAGCTGACCAGACATTGGACCACATCAATCTGTAACCCTGATAGACTTTCTCGATCGATTACCTCTTGAGAAATTGCATTGAGGAATGCACATACCTTCACAATTGCCAGGCGAACATTTTCCGGTAGAATTCCCCTCAATGCAACCAGAAGCAATTGCGTCATAAGCACGTGGCAGTCATGAGACTTTAGGTTTTGGAATTTTTTGTCTTTCATATTTACGATTCCCTTTATATTCGACGAGAAGCCAGTCGGGACCTTGATACTAAAAAGGACTTCAAAGAAGATTTCCTTCTCTTCCTTAGTAAGAGCGTAGCTGGCACGCCCTTGAAACTGCCCTGGATGCATGCCATCTCTTCCTTTATGACATTCCTGGTCCTCCCGTGCTTCCGGTGTATCTTTTGACTTCCCATACAAGCCCAGGAAGCCTAGAATATTCACGCAGAGATTCTTCCTCAGGTGCATCACGTCGATTGCCGAGCGGACCTCATGGACTTCCCAGTAGGGTAGCTCCCAAAATATAGATTTCTTCTTCCACATGGGTACGCGCTTACCAGGGCCGTTAGGAACAGGTTGGCTGCCAGGACCCTTTCCAAAGATTACTTTTAAATCTTTGACCATATCAAATACTTCAGCACCAGTACGGATGACAGGCTTCCCCCGGGGTTCTGCCTTGCCATTGAAATGCTTGCCTTTTTTCTTTAAGGGATGCTTGGGCGGAAGAAAACGAAGATTGTACGGGTACACATTCTTCCTACATTTGTCCAGATATATACTTTCTGTCTGATCCAAACAGTGCGTGCATGCATTGTATCCCTTGTTTGACTGTCCTGAAATGTTACTAAGAGCAGGCAAATCATTGATGGTTACGTAAAGCAACGCTCGAAGGTCAAATTCCTCTTGTTTGTGCTCGTCCCACACACGTACACCTGGTTCGGCCCACAGCTGTAAAAGTTCATCAACTAATGGCCTTAGGTACACATCAATATCGTTGCCGGGTTGCTTTGGACCTTGGATAAGCACTGGCATCATAATGAACTTCCGCTTCATGCACAACCAAGGAGGAAGGTTGTAGATACATAGAGTAACGGGCCAGGTGCTGTGACTGCAACTCTGCTCCCCAAAAGGATTCATGCCATCTGTACTCAGACCAAACCATAAGTTCCTTGCGTCACCTGCAAATCTCGGGAACTCTCTCTCGATTTTTCTCCACTGCCGACCATCAGTGGGATGCCTCAACTTATCGTCTCTCGTACGATCTTCCATGTGCCATCGCAACAACTTCGCATGATCTTTATTTCTGAACATACGTTTCAACCGTGGTATTATAGGAGCATACCACATCACCTTGGTAGGAACCCTCTTCCTGGGTGGCTCGCCCTCAATATCACCAGGGTCATCTTTTCTGATCCTATACCGCAATGCAGTGCATACCGGGCATTTATCCATATTCTCGTACTTCTCACCGCGGTAGAGGATGCAGTCATTAGGGCATGTATGTATCTTCTGCACGTCTAATCCTAGAGGGCAGACAAGCTTCTTTGCTTCATACGTGCTGGCGGGCAATTCATTCTTTCTTGGAAGCATCTTCTTCATCACTACCAGCAACTTTTCGAATGACGAGTCAGTCACACCGGTCTCTGCCTTCCACTTCAGCAATTCCAGTGTGCTATCCAGCTTCTTCTGGCCATCTTCACAAGTTGGGTACAACAATTTGTTGTGGTCCTGTAACATCTGCTCGAACTGCAACCTCTCCTTTTCTGTGTCGCAACCTCCCCGTGCATCAGAAATGACCCGGCCAAGATCATCAGCAGGCTCATCTGGTTCCCGTTCTTCATCCTGATCTTCTTCTTCATTGTCTTCCATTGCGGTATCAGCATACTCAGGGAACATAGATCGATAGTTGTCATCATCGTTCTCTTCTTCTTCATCGTCGTCTTCCATCATAACCCCTCTTTCTCCGTGCTTGGTCCAAACATTATAGCCCGACATAAAACCGGACCGAAGCAGGTGGCTCTGAATGACTCTTGAGGACGTGTAATCCTTCTCATTCCGACATTCAACACATGGACAAAACATATAGCCACCACCATGCTTGTTCGCGTCGGCTGCATCTCGAAAAGAATGCACGGCTTCTCTGTAAGCGGCTGTGCGTCGATCACCGTACATCCATGGATGGCTCATCTGCGTTATACGACAGTATATCAAATACAATCGCGATTCTCAAAATTAGTACCGCACGGTCTAAACGAGGAAATATAGTTGCTAACCTTTTAGAATAAGTAGAAATAAAGAGGAAGAGGTTTAAGCGTGGCTCAGGCATCTCATATCGTAGTTGTGTTCGGTGAACTGAAGCGGCATCGCTCTAACACACATTTCAACAAACACCTCTAGTGCATCCAAGAAAAATGGAGAGCTAGCACACACCCACACTCTTCCATCCAAGAAAAATGCAAGGAAGAGGGGAGAGGGGGGTTGTGGCCAATATATATAGGCAGAGGACTTTAGTCCCGGTTTGAGACATAAACCGGGACTAAAGGTGACGCACATGCGGGCTGCACACCGCGTAGCCCTTTAGTCCCGGTTTGTGCTCCTTACGGGCCGGGACCAAAGCCTCGTGGGCGGCATTACGATTTTGGCGGCTACGTGGCCGGGCCTTTAGTCCCGGTCCAGATGGAGGCCAGGACTAAAGGGTCCAGGCCAAAGGCCCGTTTTCCACTAGTGTATGTGTGTCACATATCCATTTTGAGGTGATCCCTCGTGAGCAAATGGGGTCTCTGAACTGGTTGTCAAAGTCTGATGACAAATCGGAGTTCTCTATTTCCAAAACCTCAATCCCTATCCTAAAAAAAAAAACTCAATCCCTGTCTGGTGCTAAAGAGGAGTAACGAATATCTAGATGAGCCAAAATGTACCACGGGATGAAGGCGCCGGCACACTGAAACATGACGGGGGCGGTGGCACAACAGTCAAGTAAAAGTGAGTTGATTAAGGAAAACCATCACATTAAAGCGTGGGATTGTAAAAGACACTCTTATACACATTCGTTGTAGAAAACACACGAAGTGTGCCTAATTTTTTGGAACACTGACTCGTCTGTTGGAGCGTTTTAAGCACGATTATAACATGTATGGCCCATTTTTTATGACGTGACGTCACTGACAGGCACTAACGTCGTCGAACGTTGCCGCTAGGTCAGATTATGCCCCATTTGCATTTTACCCCCTCCTCTAGGCAGGAGGCTGTGTCTTCGGCGATTGGCGGAAGGTCCGTACGGTCACCCACCTCGGCCTTCTCCATCGACGGGCCTGGTCTCATAGAGGGCAATAGTCAAATGGGGAAATGAACAAGAAAGGCATGAGAGTGATGGATGCTTAAACATGAGATTGCGGAGTTTAGCCCGGCGAGCACACGAGTATGGAAGTCGAGGCCCATAGCGTCCCCGACCCCGAGCTGTTCACAGGGAGATCTGGCCGGAGCGAACATAGGGGTGCAGAGTGGGCATGGCTAGGGTTCCGATAGGGGCTAGCTGGAGCGTGGTTTGGGGCAGTGGGCGACAAGCAAGGCATGGTGTTGGCCGGCGGCTTGGGAGCAGCAGAGCCTCGGTTGAGAGGTGGGAGAAAGAGCCATCCCTTTTTGAGTTTTGATTTGATACACCCCCCTCAAAAGTTTGCACTAATCTTATACAGTTACTTAAAAGGCTATCACCGCATTAGCCTGCGGACCAGACATATTGAATAGATTGATTTGGATATAAAGGGCTATATGATCCCCGAAATTGCTTTTGGTGCTCGGCGTCCATGGATACCTTAAAATTTGAAATTCAAATTTCATGAAAATTCATATTTTTTTATTTCAATTTTTAAAAAAAAATACAGAGATAAGTGAGGACGTAGCACACATATGTGTAAATTTTCAGGGCAAAATAAGTTGAAATGAGGGCTGTGCAAAAAAGACAGTTTTGAAGGTTTTTAACACATGATACTATTCATCCTCTCAGGTCATGAATTTGTTTTTTTCTACAAATCGCATTTCAATGTTTTTCATCCATAAATTTTACACACATACACATAACATCCTTGTTTACTTGCCTATTTTTTCAGATTTTTTCGAAACCGAAAAGTTTGAATTTTTATTTATTTTCAAAAAAAGGCCTTCATGGAGCCCGGGAGCCAAACGTCCATTCTTATTATCCTTTCTATTGAATGAATGACTTCTAAACTCCACATTTAATCTGCATCGAATTCCGTAATTTTTTCTAGAGGTGGTGTAATGAAGCAAAGTTCTCCCTTTTAAAAAATTCACGTCATTTTATTGCCAAAATAGATGGGGGTCCCAACACGCGCCAATCATGAGCTAGTAGAGTAATAAAGCAGGCGAGATATAAAACCCCGTTCGGTGTGATATGGTGAAGCTGGCAGCCGTAATAATTGAGGATATCCCTCAGCACAGGGGCCATTTCAAACATAAACATACAAGGATAAATGGTTCTCACATACAGGGCAGCAGCACCCTCATCACGTGATCCAGTTATCTCTACTACTAAAGGCGAATGTGTATGTCAATGTTTATATTTTGAGCCGAAAACACGCATAATCATATGCATGGCAATGTCAGATGTAAAATGCATAATATAAAACCCATTTAAGAGATGGCATGCTCCAGCAAATTCTATTGTACAACATCTTGAAAACACAGTATAGAAAATCCGATAGAGTATGCGTCGACCCATCCACAAGAACACAAACTCAGCAGCGTTGCCACCTGGCTCAGCTGCAAGCGAGCAATCTGATATCCTCAAATCAGCAAACATCTCACTTGCTAAACGATTTGGACTGCAGATCACTAATTATAACATTCTCGCTAAACCATTCATCTAATTACATAGCATTCTCACTAATCCACAACAAGATATAACAAAGGCAGTTAGAACTGCTACTCGGGAAATGCATGCAGCTCCCTGTTCTGTTTGATGACGCCCTTGTCGCTGACAATCCAAAAGCTTCCTAATACCATCCTTCACATGTCATTCCTGGTTCAAGGAAATAGAGGAAGGATTCAGGATCAGAATCTCAAATGTTATGTGTGTAAATCAAAAGAATCAACTTTGGTCCATCAACATAGTTATTTTTATCAAAAGCCCTAACCAGTACAGCTGGGCCAATTCTTTTGGACGGCCTAACAAATAAGCTGCCTCTCCCAGCCTGAAAAATAAACCGCTCCCTAAAATTGTTGAGGCTTCTAAATTAGTTATCCCATAACTAGTTCAGAAGCCCCACTCAATCAGGAAGGCGATTTATGAGAAAGCTGGGTAGGAGGCGCGACTTAATTTTTGAGCCGCCAAAAAAAAACTGGACCTTTTCTAAAAAAAAAACTGGTCCTTCCAAGTCATAGTTGCATTCCGGAAAAAAAAGACTGATCATACAAAAGAAATGCGTGAATGTGGAAAACTTCCACGGTTCATGCATGTAAAATGGACAATTCACCTGTGTTAAAGAAAAAATCTGATCCTCTAAGCAACATTCTTTTAAAAAAACAAGCTAGTATTAACAATCTCATGCATAAGTTTCAGAAAATAAGATCTCGTGCATAAATTTACATAAACAAAATTGCATACATAACTTCAGCAAAAAGCAATCTCATAAGCTTAAGGTTCAGAGCTCAAAGGTAGGCAGTGGAAAGATACTCAAAATTTAAGAAACAGTAAGCTAAAATCTAGGTTTTGTGATAGTATTTCAGGACAATGAAGTGGTCAACGTGATAACAGGGCTAGACACTTTCAGATTTTATACACGTTTTATACTTTTGTAGGTCACCATGTAATATTACCCCACTAAATTGGCATACACAAGTAATTGCAAGACATCTTAAGGCAAGTATTATCCACCATTCATTTAACTACTTCCTCTGTTCCTAAATATAAGTCTTTTTAGAGATTTCACAAGAAGACCACATACGAAGTAAAATGAATGAATCTATACTCTAAAATATGTCTATGTACATCCGTATATAGTTCCCTAGTGAAAACTCTAAAAAGACTTATATTTAGGCAAGGAGGGAGTAGTTTACTGCTAAAAAGCCTAAAGAATCAATCATTTACTACCACAATCCCACAGCTATACCAAACAGTGCAATGAAATGTGCACATTGCAAAAGTATTGTACCCTCAACAAAAGCAATATACAAGTAATCTGAAGGCCAAAAGGCAAACCTTGCGGGATTGTCTTCCAGAGCAGGAAATATGGGCGGCCAAATCATTGTAAGAGGATGGATATCACCCAAATCCAGTTCTTCTTCCGTCATATCATACACTTTACGCAACTGCATGCACTTGACATCTAAGTGAAGTGCGCATCGGCCCATCTCCAAGAACACAAAGTCAGCATAGGGCCCCACATGGTTTATCCAGAGAGGAGCAGTGGGCTCATCCTCAACCTCGCAACCTGGAATCCTCAAATTAGCAATCATGTCACGCAAAGAAATGGTGTCCACCAGCAACCAGTTGTCCCCCTTGTGGAGCCAGATGTCAAGCTGAAGATTCTTAGCATGGATGAGATAAACACCTGAATCATCATCAGCCGGTGCCAACATGGTATCTTTATCGCCATACTCTACCCCTTGTGGGAGCTGAACCTCCGAGATGCTTGAGGTAGTCAAATCCAAGAAATCAATGCTGCTCTGGGTGCTCGCTATGTAGATTTTATTGTTGGCGAGCACAACTCTTGGTTCAAATTCAGGATCAAGAATTTGGTCTCTTTCCAAGGCAAGATACGTGCGCCACACACCATCACCATGCCGTAACACTTGAACGAGCACCGTATATTTTGTTCTCTGTGTGTTAGCCACAAGCAACACATGAATGTAGGTCACACCATCGGCTTCTTCCATCAAGAGGAGATCATTCATACTAAAGTAATAGTCGTCCCGTATTCCGATGTGTGGTAATGGTGGGACGACAGCCAGGCCACTCTCAGGGCACAATGGACTGTGCACCCGAGTTGTAAATTTGCTAGCTTTGACCTTGTTGTACAAGTTGACGAGGACTTTGCCTTTCCGGGAGCAGAGGAAGTTGGCCGGGGCGCCGTGGTAAAATCCCCAACTGTAGCTCTCCACAGTGCGAATGACGCGGGCAAGCTCGGAGGGCTGAGGCAGCATTGGGATGAAGCGAATAGAAATGATGTTTTCATCCTCCCTGTTCTCGAGGTAGAAGCCGAGGAGGCAGGGCGGGTGGCGCTCGCGAAAAAGGCGGAGGAAGGCGGGTTCGGAGGCATGCTGGTACCAGCGCTTGCAGACGAGGGCGGCATGGACGAGGGTGGTGGGAAAGCCGACGCGGATGATGATCTCCCTGAGGAGGTTGTCATCGTCCAGCACCTTGGATACCTTTTCGTCACATGCAGACATTAGATAAGAATCATTCTTGGAGACCAACAAATGTTTATAACCTTCTCCAAACGTCCATGATGAGAAGTACAAACAAACAATCAAGAATAAGATGGACCGAACCTTGCTGGCTTGGTCAGTTTCTGGCATTGTAGCAACACAAAATTGCTGAAGTCCCTTCAGCTCCCAAGGTTTCGCTTTATCAGACTTTTCTTCTGAAATTCTTAGCTTTTTATCTACGCTTCCAAATGCAGGATCACTGCCAATCTATCATTATCATGATTAAGTTAGATGACGCTTAGATTGTTATTGATAAGGTAAGCATAGAAGCATCAAAACATATGAAACTTGTCAAAGTATTTTTTTTCTTCTGGATCAGCATACCAGTTTTTTAGGAGATGGCTTTGCAGGATATTTTGAGTCTAAGTGATCAGTTCGGCCAATGTTAGGAGAGATGCTCCCGACAACGAGAGGACCTGAGACCTGTTAATTTAATATGTCCAGTGTTAGAAAGTTTTGCAAAACTATATCCGCAACCTGTGGTGACAATAGAAGGCCCAAAAATATGTGCTTACCTTCATCTCAGAAGCTTCATGTGGCGATCTGAATACTTCGGAAGGCACGTTACCAAATGCCGGTAAAGATCTGAGCCCATCAGTATTTGCAAGTATCTTAAAACCACATTCTACTGTAGTAACAGCAAGAAGATTGCCTTCTTTATTGAACCTTAACCGTGGATAGCTCTGTTAAAATTTACATGAGGCTAGATTACTAAACGGACAAAAAATGTTGAAAAATAAAATAGGGAACAAAAACCCACTGGCAAGCCTCCACCAGCTTCAATGCAGGCAAGCATGTTGGTGTCATCGACATCCCAAAACTTAATTTGGTTATCTTCGCCAGCAGCTAAAATGTGATTCCGAGCTGTATCAAACTGCACGACACCCTGCGCTACACCAGATGGCTTTTTACGGAATCCAGAATATGACCTCTCGACAAATCCTTCACTTTGGTTCCACTCAACCAAATGTGTATCTCCCTCTTTGCTTGTTCCACAAGAGAACAACCTTCAAATCGACAACACGTAAATATTACATCACCAATAACTTGAAACACTTCTAGCGAGCAAAATAACACATCTATGTTTACCTAGTTCCATCGGCGCTATAGAGCATTGCACTACACCATTTTCCGGGAACATCAAAGTCCAGCCTAGATCCCAGATTGTCATAAAGCCATGTCTTCATTTTCCCATCAACAGAAGTTGAGGTAATAAACTACATGGTACACAATAAAATTATGTATCAGTACACCAGATAAATGCTGATGTGCTTGAAAAAACTATGCACTCGTAAATCTCTCTCAGAGCACAAAATACAGGCATCGTCCTCGTGATGGCTCGTACTGCCACACTTGGATTATAATTGAGTAGACTTTTGAAGCACGGACTAAGGAGCAACTGCGCCATCTATATCCGTTGCATTCTAAGATGTTAATGCCTAAATATTGTGTTCAGACAACACACACCTGAACCTGCTCTATGTGATGAGGGCAAATAGAATACACAGGGGCCGTATGCCCTTCAAACGAATATATTTTCTGTCCATGCATGTCCCAGACCTACAAAATGGGAAGGAAGTTATAGGAGACCAGGCTGGGGGAAAGGAAATAAATGATAACCATTTAATTCATGTCAGATACCCTTATCAGCTTGTCATCTCCGCAAGTGACAACACAAAGTTGCGTAAGTGCCCGGGAGAAAACTATGTCATTAACACCTCCGGAATGAGCCTCAATCTGACATGAAGAATGAATGGGTTAGTAACAAAAATCATTTAATATAATGAAATGTAACATCTAAATATAATTGAAGTTCAAACGCAATTAGAAGAACAAACCTCTACAAATTGATATATTTTATTTGGATGCCGGTATACATGCAGATGGATCAAATGTTTTGTAGATGCAACTCCTAAAAGGTTTAAAAAGATTAAGCTTAAAAGCAACAATGGATCACAATACAAAGAACTTACTGAGTGCCATATATATAGAGTCACTGGGTGAAGACTGAATTATTAGCACTAACCAATCAAGTCTCCATCAGGGCTCCATGTAACTCGATTAACGGCCATGGAAGAGTCTTTAGCCATGACACCCTTCTCTCATACGATATAAAACAATGATGCACATATATAATATCAGAACATGTAGGTTTGCAAACAAAAAGAGGAGCAGACTACATACAAAAGTTCAGCTTGTGCCCAGTTACCTGAAATTGTGTTGAACATGCTTGCATGTCCCAAATTTCGAAGGGCTTTGTGACCAGCCTCTCACTCGTACCAATCTCCCAGAGCGTAAATTCACCATTAGCAGATCCAACTATTTGAGCAGTAAACATGACAAGAAAATCAATGTGGTGTTGAAATCCGAACATTCATCCAAATCACATGAAATACCTTTTGTACTTGCAAAGTTGCAACTACATCTATTCTTTCCTGATATAGTAAATTAGCAACCTTGATCATACCTAGTAGTAGCGTATGACGAGAAGGATGAAAATCCATGCTAGTTACATTAGATCCATGTGATAACGTGCAAGCTACTTTCATAGGAAGGTCATCCAGTGACCGTGAAGGTTGAGGAATATGTCCAGTGGGGCTCAGTTGCTCCATCAGATGATCCGATTCTGCAATTTGATAGTCTGTTATATTTGGGCGTTTTCATCACGAAACCGATTGGTCATAATGCAATATAAGTACAGAACTGAGGTCACAGACCACATCGACACATATTAGGCTCCCTTTTGGTTCATATGATAGAAAAAAAATACAGGAATAGGAAAACACACGAATAAAATAGGAATATGGTGGAGAACAAAGGAGTGAAAAACACAGGAATTTTTTCAAGTTAGTCATTGCAGGAAATGTAAAAAAAAAAACAAATCTAATTAACTGAAGTGAATAAATTGGTTTAACAAATCTGTTTACCAATAAACAAGCTTGCCTAACAACATAATAAGAACATGTCTTATTTGCTCAATAAATGGGCCCATATATGCATGTCAACCATAAAGGAAAGTGGATTGAACCGAAAGAACCAACTCACAGACCCGTTGACGAAAAAAAGAAGGGAAAAACAAATAAACAACTCGTTTAGGAACACACCCACACAAACAGTCAAACTAGTGCACAAGCTGGTTGTCAAAATGAGCCTCCTGTAATCTACGGTGCAGAGAAGCCTTTGTATTTGTAATCATCCGTTGGTGTTTGGAATGGTTTCTAGAACTTGAGATATTGTAGTTGGTAGATGGTGTATACAAAGTCAAAAAAACGCGCATAACATAAAAAATGTGAAGGCAACGCTACTCTTGCATATATCCACACAGCGATACATGCATCAACGAAGATATAACCAAAATTCATTCTGGCACTGCAGTCTAAAGCAAACTTTGTAACCACAGGTCTTGCACATGACTCAACCTGGGACTGGGTCGGTTTGCCTGGGTCCAAATCGATGTTTTTTCGTGTGGTTCTCAAACGGCGCGGTTCAAACGGGCTAACAAGAAACTGGGCTAGACTGGTTCAGCACATTACCGACTACGTTGATACTTTAGAAAGCACACATGTCCAGCCAGATCCCGGTGTTGGAACTCGTCCATGGATCGATCACATTAAATCACAACAAACACGTACACAGAAAATCTTATAGCCAAGGGTCCTTGTCGTGCCCTAATTTTCCCTTTTTTTATTTCTTCTTTCTATCTCAACTCATGGTGTTACAAAACCCACGTTAACCCTGCATATATATTGACCTGGCCTAGCAAAACCGACTCAACCTAGACATCCGACTCCAATACGCAGCTGACCCAAAACCTAACAGAACTCTGCTAATCTCCGGCTATCTTGATTGTAATTAGCCTAAATCTATTTGCATACAACTAGTACTACTAGCCAGCACTCGTGTATACGACTTTAACACCACAAACTTGCCTAGATGCTACTAACAAGCTGACCAACTAACCCGACCAATCAAGATTATGGTAACAATCTCCTCCTAATTTTGATTTCTCCTAATATGAACTTGTCATCGCTTTGTACTCCTCCTGAT
This sequence comes from Hordeum vulgare subsp. vulgare, assembly GCF_904849725.1. NCBI lineage: Eukaryota > Viridiplantae > Streptophyta > Magnoliopsida > Poales > Poaceae > Hordeum > Hordeum vulgare. The sequence continues at coordinate 564,810,316 of NC_058522.1, read as the reverse complement.
CTTGGCCCGTTGTAGATCCACGACCTGACGATCCATCTCAACGTGTGGTACAGATTCCCAGTCACGCTGCCAGGCGACATCATCGGTCACCCCTAACGCAATACATGCCAACGGATCACACACCATCCCATGTAGAGACAGGTCCTCATTGAAGAGGCTCCCCTTCACTGGTTATAGTCCCACTACACGCTTGAGCTTGATCTTCACTTCACGTCTTTGCCCTCGGTGCTACACCACACCGGACAGCACATCGACCTTGACACGCTTCATCTTCAACCGGACCTCACAGAGACAAGTACTTGCACATGACGACGATGACTCGCTGACACTATGACGACCGAGATGTGCCAACCCGCACTACTACTTGACTCCCTCGGACAACTCGACCGAACGTGCGAACTCGCACGACTATTTGACTCCAACTCCCTTGGACGATGACCTTGATGGCTTCTTGGCACCGCACATCGGCACCACTGCTCCCATCAACGATCTTCTTTCACCGCCTTGCCAACGACAGCCGCTGTCCCTCCTTGTCGCTTCACCGAACGACGATCTCCTGAACCTCCTCATCCATCGCTCCACGAACGACTATCGCCCGATCCTCGCCGTCGCTGCAGCACTCAGCGACTATCACCCGCTCCTCCTCGCCGCTACACATCGACTATATCACCAGCTCTTCTCGTCGATGCACCACCCAACAACTATATTGCCCGCCCCGAGGCACAACTGGGGTCGCCACCCTAGGGCAAGCGCGGCCTCACCTCGACCTTGCTCTAGATATCAAATGTTGAAACTCGCCCACGGATCGATCACATCAAATCACAACAAACACGCGCACACAAAATCTTATAGCCAAGGGCCCTTGTCGTGCCCTAATTTCCCTCTTTTTATTTCTTCTTTTTATCTCAACTCACGGTGTTACAAAACTCATGTTAACCCTGCATATGTATTGACCTGGCCTAGCAAAACCGACTCAACCTAGACGTCCGACTCCAATACACAGCTGACCCAAAACCTAACAGAACTCTGCTAATCTCCGGCTATGTTGATTGTAATTAGCCTAAATCTATTTGCATACAACTAGTACTACTAGCCAGCACTCGTGTATATGACTTTAACACCACAAACTTGCCTAGATGCTACTAACAAGCTGACCAACTAACCGACCAATCAAGATTATGGTAACACCCGATACGAATCCTGTAAGTCCTTTGATTTATTGATTTGAAAAAAAAATAAACTAATGTCATGTGTGGGCTTACTGCTGCGATACATTTTGGATAATGATGTGCGTGTGAGTGTGATGTGAGAATTATCAATGTGGTTACCTTGGTTGTTAATTAAGCAATTATCCATACATCGTCCATCGAAGGAAAATGAATGAATCATTGAATGAACTACAATATTTTTTGAAGACTCCATTGGTTACATTGTAAGCATGGTGTGTCTAACCATTTCATATTCTATTAGTATTTACCGCTGTACTAATTAAGTATGGTTTGATGTCATGTTTCCATTTGAAAGGTCAGATGATCTAAAGGAAACCTGGAATATTTGCTGGAAGACTTCATCACTTCAATAAAAAGGTACACTTCCTATAAAAAATCTCCTTATTTTTAAAATTTTAAATAATTAATATCTATATACAAACTTATCCTTGTATCATAGTTTAAAAAAAATTGGTGTATCGGGTGTATCCTTGTATCGCATATCCGATACGTACGTATCCAAGTATCCAGGCAACATAGATTAATGATCTGGTGATCCCAAACCGCACATGTGGAGATAATAAAGCTCCATTTGAGGTCATCTTGTATCCTGTGAATACTATGCTAAAATGACAAGTAGTGTGATGTTGCTACCATGCTGAAATGCAATTCTTTGACTTTGTATGGTGATGCTACCTTGTATGGGTAGCTAGTGCTTCTGTTGTGCCTAGGAAATCAATGAAGTTGCTGCTGGTATTAAATTCTGATGCGTCGGATCCATCATGTGCTATTAGTTTCATGAGTTTCTAACCTCTTTTTTTCTAACCATCTTAAGAGACTTCCTTCCTTGCTGGCACATGTGGAATGCTGATGTGTGTAGGAATAAAAGAGATAATTCTGTTTTCCATGTCAAGAAATGATTGTTCTTCTATGCCGAACATTTCTTTTCGGCAGGTTTTTCCATTGTCAACCAATCTATGCTTAATGTAGTACTATTGATTGTGGGCATGGGTAATTTGAAGGTACGTTTCGCCGTCACCGTCACTCTACTGCAGTGCCTTAAATCGGATTTTCATTTTTCGGACATGTTTTGTATTATTAATAGATGGAGATGCTCTAGAACACTTCCATAATGTTTTTCCTTTTCTTATGAAAAAATTGTGTTGCATCGGGAAATACCATGTGAGAATTTTTTTATATCTTGCACTATTTTAGATTCTTTTTTTATGCGCCATACTGCACTCAGTGAAAGGTTCATGTAGAATTATGGTAGGGAAATGTCCACTGTATGGACACCCGTACTCATGACTCAGTTATGGAAATTATCATAATATGACTCAGTTAGCTGACCTGTGTCAATCCGATCGAGCTCTGTCGTTTGGCGGGAGTCGTGTATACAGCTTTGCTGGGCATCCAAAGGTTTCTGAATGGAGAACATATTTAGTTGAAATCACAAATGTGAAATGGATTGGGCGGCTTGGAGTCTAGAGGCTTATCAGTGGATTGAGTTTTGGTATATATGGTATGGGTGTGAGATGATTTGTCTGCAGGCTTGTCCCTGTCCCTGGGTTGACAAACATACAATGAAATTTAGATGAGATTTTTTTTCCTTGTAAAATAAGCACAAGCATGCCTATCATATGCAATGTTCATAAGAGAAAGGGTGAAGAGATCCATCCATGGCTGACTTTGATGTATAAATTGATGTTCCTACTGTAGCTATGGAAGCTTCTGGCAAAACCAAGGGAGCGAGAAAGGGTGGAGCAACCCTGCTATCTAGTTGCCTGCCTCACCCTCCCCTCCACCTCTCAAGACAGCAGCAATGGACGAAGATGCATTGTCCAAGAAGACGATAGCATTCCTATGCTTCCATTCATACTTCCTAACAGCTTCCTAATGGACTAGCAGGAAGATGGTGTGAAGATCCTTCCTCTCCTGGAAGGACTGCCTTAGTGAAGCGGGCCAAGGAAGCAATCCTCGCTGCCCCAAGCGGTCAAAACTCAAAACTCAAAACCGGATGCAAAATTGCGCCCGTGATGCAAAACCAGCCAAGCGGTGCTCTCTCGACTGTCCTACATAATCTTCGCCGTCAAATCGTGCCCTCCTCCGAAGAATCGGCTCGCATACGCGGAACGGAGATGCGAAATTATGAAAAGGCGGGAAACTAAGATGGGAATCGCGAAAAGAAGAAAAAAACGAAGATTGGTTGGTGGAGGAGAGACCTTGGTCTGCGACCGGCGCCGGGGAGGGTGTGAGGAGGGCCGGTGAAGAGGGATCGGAGCCTGGGAGGTGGGATCGAGAGATGGCCGGAAATGACAAGGGGGGAGAGAAGAGAGAAGAAATCAGTACGTAGGAGATGGGGAGATGGAGAGGAAGAGGAAGGGGGTGGACTCACCTCGAATCATGCAGCTTGACCGCCAGGCCGCGACGGGGCGGATCCAAGTCGCCGGCGGCGCCTCTCCTCGTTTCTGTCGCTCGCTCGGCTCCGACCGCCGCCGTTTCTGGCAGTGGACACAAGACTGAGGGATGACCTGTTTTTTGAGCGAGAAACTGCGGGAGCTTATATTTTATAGAGAGGAAAGTGCATGGGTGCAGCGGCCTACTAAGTACTAACCCAGCCCAGCCCAGCCCACCTATCGGCTTTGCCCAGTCCCGAATTCAAAGCTAGCCCATGTATGCAAAAAAAAAAAAAAAGATCTTCTCAAACAGGAAACAATAAATACATTCCACTCAAGAAACCAAGGAAAAGGAAAGCAATACTGTACGTGTTAATGAAAAATGGATGGAATACAGTCGCTTAGTTGACAAGGACGGCAAACTAATCAACGGATGTATTCATCCGCAACAAGTGTTGCAGACGATGCGGTATATATCATTTAGGCGATTGTGGAAATCCTAGTCGTCTCTCGTCGGCTTCCGCTCTCACCAGTCACCACCGCCAGCATGCGTTGTTTGCGCCGCCACCTTGCATCGCCGCTCTTCTTGTACTTCTCGAACACTCTTCTTTTATGGTTTTCTCTCAAGAACACACACTGTAAAGACTCAAGAAAACACACACACACGGATCTATATACATATGTATCAAGGAGGAGCACAAAGCTTTGCCGGGAATCTCTTCTCCTTGGTGGAAACAAATGACTACATGTTTTCTTCCGGCCCTCATGGCCTCAATCTTTTCTCATTCACTTGTCCCACTTAAATAGTAAGTACACAAGACCTACGACAGCCACCGGCCACCACGTCTCCATGCACTAAGGGCGTGTTTGGATGGGTGGGTCTCACCTGCATCACACCCGGCGTGCAAAATCCAACGTGTTTGGTATCCTGCGCGGCCTTCTCAGCCTGGCCTCTCAGATGCAAAAGAGGACCTCTCAGCCAGGCTGAGGAAAACGTGAGAATCGGGCGTATCCCGCAGCCAGGCTCGCGCATGCATCGCCCTTTCCTTTCTCTCTCGCTCTCCCTCGCGTCAGATCCAATCGAGCACACCAACCCATCCTGTCGTCGTCTAAGTCCCCTTGTCCGCCGATGGTGTGAACTCCCTCGCCGGAGATCGAATCCGTCGGCGCTTCTCCATGCCCACGTCGTGGGCTCGCCGCCTTGCTTCGACATCTTCGGGTTCCGTCGGTGTGAACTCCCTCGTCGTTGATCGAATCCGTCGGCGCTTCTCCATGCCCACGTCGTGCACTCACCGCCTTGCTTCGACATCGTCGGGTTCCGCCGCTGCCAAATACGACATCATCAGTCACCACGGCCAGCGTGCGTTCTTGGTGCCACCTCCTTGCATCGCCGTTCTTCTTCTACCTCTTGGACACTTTTCTTTCATGGTTTTTCTCAAGAACATACACATTGTAAAAACTCAAGAAAATACATACACACACATGTATATACATGTACCAAGGAGGGGCACAAAGCTTTGCCAGGAATCTCTTCTCCTTGGTGGACACAAAGACTATATGTTTTCTTCCAGCCCTCATGGCCTCAATCTTTTCTCATTCACTTGTCCCACTTACATAGTAAGTACAGAAGACCTACGACAGCCACCAGCCACCATGTCTCCAGGCACTAACAAACTCATGCACTAACCCACTAACCAACTAACTCACTACATGCATGCACACACACGTTCCTGCATATTTCTCCAAATAGGCTTTTTTTGGTCGAAAAAGGGTTTCCCCCGCTTTGTATTACAAAGCAACCAACCGATACAATCAACAACAGGTGCTGGGGCGGAAGCAGCATAATCACACCTAAAAGAAACGAAAGAGAAACAACGAGAAAAATGCCGACAACGGCGGATCAACGGATACGAAGACGCTTCACGACCATTGCGCCCACCAAAGATCTCCCACCAAGCTTCAAGGCTCCGAAGCACCGGTACCAATCAATACCTCCAAGAAGGACCGCGACGATGACGGCGCTGCTGCTAAGGGTTTCCCCCGGTACGTGACAAGGCAAGAGGAAGGGTCGCCCCCGACGCCCTCCAGGAAGGTCCGGCGGCACCCACAAGCGTCGCCGCGTCGGTGTCGGCCAGGCCGACAGGGGTTTCCCCCGATCCCAACCTTCACCTCGGATGCTCCAGAGCCTGCCACCAAACCGACCACCATCTTGCTGTTGGAATTATGCCCTAGAGGCAATAATAAATATAGTTATTATTATAATTCCTGTATCAAGATAATAGTTTATTATACATCCTATAATTGTATTGAATGAAGACTCTTTTACATGTGTGGATACATAGACAAAACACCGTCCCTAGCATGCCTCTAGTTGGCTAGCCAGTTGATCGATGATAGTCAGTGTCTTCTGATTATGAACAAGGTGTTGTTGCTTGATAACTGGATCACGTCATTGGGAGAATCACGTGATGGACTAGACCCAAACTAATAGACGTAGCATGTTGATCGTGTCATTTTGTTGCTACAGTTTTCTGCGTGTCAAGTATTTATTCCTATGACCATGAGATCATATAACTCACTGACACCGGAGGAATGCTTTGTGTGTATCAAACGTCGCAACGTAACTGGGTGACTATAGAGATGCTCTACAGGTATCTCCGAAGGTGTTAGTTGAGTTAGTATGGATCAAGACTGGGATTTGTCACTCCGTGTGACGGAGAGGTATCTCGGGGCCCACTCGGTAATACAACATCACACACAAGCCTTGCAAGCAATGTAACTTAGTGTAAGTTGCGGGATCTTGTATTGCGGAACGAGTAAAGAGACTTGCCGGTAAACGAGATTGAAATAGGTATGCGGATACTGACGACCGAATCTCGGGCAAGTAACATACCGAAGGACAAAGGGAATGACATACGGGATTATACGAATCCTTGGCACTGAGGTTCAAACGATAAGATCTTCGTAGAATATGTAGGATCCAATATGGGCATCCAGGTCCCGCTATTGGATATTGACCGAGGAGTCTCTCGGGTCATGTCTACATAGTTCTCGAACCCGCAGGGTCTGCACACTTAAGGTTCGACGTTGTTTTATGCGTATTTGAGTTATATGGTTGGTTACCGAATGTTGTTCGGAGTCCCGGATGAGATCACGGACGTCACGAGGGTTTCCAGAATGGTCCGGAAACGAAGATTGATATATAGGATGACCTCATTTGATTACCGAAAGGTTTTCGGAGTTACCGGGAATGTACCGGGAATGACGAATGGGTTCCGGGAGTTCACCGGGGGGGGGGGGGGTAACCCACCCCGGGGAAGCCCATAGACCTTGGGGGAGACACACCAGCCCTTAGTGGGCTGGTGGGACAGCCCACAAGTGCCCTATGCGCCAAGGAGAAGAAAATCAAGAGAGAAAGAAAAGAAAAAAAAGGAGGAGGTGGGAAGGAAGGGGGACTCCCTCCCACCAAACCAAGTCCAACTCGGTTTGGGGGGGGGGGAGAGTCCTCCCCCTTGGACTCGGCCGACCCCCTTGGGGCTCCTTGAGCCCCAAGGCAAGGCCCCCTCCCTCCCACCTATATATACGGAGGTTTTAGGGCTGATTTGAGACGACTTTTCCACGGCAGCCCGACCACATACCTCCACGGTTTTTCCTCTAGATCGCGTTTCTGCAGAGCTCGGGCGGAGGCCTGCTAAGACAAGGTCATCACCAACCTCCGGAGCACCGTCACGCTGCCGGAGAACTCTTCTACCTCTCCGTCTCTCTTGCTGGATCAAGAAGGCCGAGATCATCGTCGAGCTGTACGTGTGCTGAACGCGGAGGTGCCGTCCGTTCGGTACTAGATCGTGGGACTGATCGCGGGATTGTTCGCGGCGCGGATCGAGGGACGTGAGGACGTTCCACTACATCAACCGCGTTCTCTAACGCTTCTGCTGTACGGTCTACAAGGGTACATAGATCACTCATCCCCTCTCGTAGATGGACATCACCATGATAGGTCTTCGTGCGCGTAGGAAAATTTTTGTTTCCCATGCGACGTTCCCCAACAGTGGCATCAGAGCTAGGTACATGCGTAGATGTCTTCTCGAGTAGAACACAAAAGTTTTTGTGGGCGGTGATGTGCGTTTTTCTGCCCTCCTTAGTCTTTTCTTGATTCCGCGGTATTGTTGGATTGAAGCGGCTTGGACCGACATTACTCGTACGCTTACGAGAGACTGGTTTCATCGTTACGAGTAACCCCCTTTGCTCAAAGATGACTGGCAAGTGACGGTTTCTCCAACTTTAGTTGAATCGGATTTGACCGAGGAGGTCCTTGGATGAGGTTAAATAGCAACTCATATATCTCCGTTGTGGTGTTTGCGTAAGTAAGATGCGATCCTACTAGATACCCTTGGTCACCACGTAAAACATGCAACAACAAAATTAGAGGACGTCTAACTTGTTTTTGCAGGGTATGCTTGTGATGTGATATGGTCAACGATGTGATGTGATATATTGGATGTATGAGATGATCATGTTGTAATAGAAATATCGACTTGCACGGTAACCGGCAGGAGCCATAGGGTTGTCTTTATACTAACGTTTGTGCTTGCAGATGCGTTTACTATTTTGCTAGGATGTAGCTTTAGTAGTAATAGCATGAGTAGCACGACAACCCCGATGGCAACACGTTGATGGATGATCATGTTGTGGCGCCGGTGACAAGAAGATCGTGCCAGGTGCTTTGGTGATGGAGATCAAGAAGCACGTGATGATGGCCATATCATGTCACTTATGAATTGCATGTGATGTTAATCCTTTTATGCACCTTATTTTGCTTAGAACGACGGTAGCATTATGAGGTGATCTCTCACTAAAATTTCAAGACGAAATTGTGTTCTCCCCGACTGTGCACTGTTGCTACAGTTCGTCGTTTCGAGACACCACGTGATGACCGGGTGTGATAGACTCAACGTTCACATACAACGGGTGCAAAACAGTTGCGCACGCGGAACACTCGGGTTAAGCTTGCCGAGCCTAGCATGTGCAGACATGGCCTCGGAACACATGAGACCGAAAGGTCGATCATGAATCATATAGATGATATGATTAGCATAGGGATGCTTACCACTGAAACTATACTCAACTCACGCGATGATCGGACTTGGGATAGTGTAAGTGGATCATGAACCACTCAAATGACTAGAGAGATGTACTTTTTGAGTGGGAGTTTAGCATATAATTTGATTAAGTTAAACTCTAATTATCTTGAACATAGTCTAAGTCCACTTTGAATATATTTGTGTTGTAGATCATGGCTCACGCGACAGTCATCCTGAATTTTAATACGTTCATAGAGAAAGCTAAGTTGAAAGATGATGGAAGCAACTTTGTAGACTGGGCTCGTAATCTTAAGCTAATCTTACAAGCTGGGAAGAAGGATTATGTCCTTAATGCTGCACTAGGAGATGAACCACCCGCTACGGCTGATCAGGATGTTAAGAACGCTTGGTTAGCACGTAAGGAGGACTACTCAATAGTTCAATGTGCAGTCTTGTATGGCTTAGAACCGGGACTTCAACGTCGCTTTGAGCGTCATGGAGCATTTGAGATGTTCCAGGAGTTGAAGTTTATCTTTCAGAAGAACGCCCGGATCGAGAGGTATGAGACCTCCGATAAATTCTATGCTTGCAAGATGGAGGAAAAATCGTCTGTCAGTGAACATGTGCTCAAAATGTCTGGGTACTCAAACCGTCTAGCTGAGCTGGGGATTGAACTCCCGCAAGAGGTTATCACTGACAGAATCCTTCAATCACTGCCGCCAAGCTATTAAGGCTTTGTGTTGAACTACAACATGCAAGGGATGAACAAGTCTCCCGGCGAGTTGTTTGCGATGCTGAAAGTCGCAGAGTCTGAACTCCGTAAAGAGCATCAAGTGTTGATGGTGAATAAGACCACTAGTTTCAAGAGAAACGGCAAAGGCAAGAAGGGCAATTCGAAGAAGAGCGGCAAGCCTGTTGCCAATCCGCCGAAGAAACCCAAAGCTGGACCTAAGCCTGAAACGGAGTGTTACTATTGCAAGGGTATGGGTCACTGGAAGCGCAATTGCCCCAAGTATCTGGCAGATAAGAAGGCGGGCAAAGAAAAATCAGGTATATTTGATATACATGTTATTGATGTGTACTTAACCGGCTCTCGTAGTAGTGCCTGGGTATTTGATACCGGTTCTGTTGCTCATATTTGCAACTCGAAACAGGAACTGCGGAATAGACGAAGGCTGGCGAAAGATGAAGTGACGATGCGCGTAGGAAATGGTTCCAAGGTTGATGCAATCGCCGTCGGCACAGTGTCACTTCAGCTACCGTCGGGATTAGTGATGAACTTAAATCATTGTTATTTAGTGCCTGCGTTGAGCATGAACATTATATCTGGATCTTGTTTATTGCGAGACGTTTACTCTTTTAAGTCAGAGAATAATGGTTGTTCTATTTCTATGAGTAACATCTTTTATGGTCATGCACCGAATGTGAGAGGATTGTTCATAATGAATCTTGATAGCGATACACATATACATAACAATGAGACCAAAAGAGTTAGAGTGAACAATGATAGCGCCATATTTTTGTGGCACTGCCGCTTAGGTCATATTGGTGTAAAGCGCATGAAGAAACTCCATGCTGATGGACTTTTGGAGTCACTTGACTTTGATTCACTTGACACGTGCGAACCATGCCTCAAGGGCAAGATGACTAAGACTCCGTTCTCCGGAACAATGGAGCGTGCAAGTGACTTATTGGAAATCATACATACCGATGTGTGTGGTCCGATGAGCGTGGAGGCACGCGGCGGATATCGTTATTTTCTCACCTTCACTGACGATTTGAGTAGATATGGTTATGTCTACTTGATGAAGCACAAGTCTGAAACATTTGAAAAAGTTCAAGCAATTTCAGAGTGAAGTGGAAAATCATCGTAACAAGAAGATCAAGTTCCTACGGTCTGATCGTGGGGGTGAATATCTGAGTTTCGAGTTTGGTAATCACTTAAGACAATGTGGAATTGTTTCGCAGTTGACACCGCCTGGAACACCACAGCGTAATGGTGTGTCCGAACGTCGTAATCGTACTTTATTAGAGATGGTGCGATCTATGATGTCTCTTACTGATTTGCCGTTATCGTTTTGGGGTTATGCATTAGAAACAGCTGCATTCACTTTAAATAGGGCACCATCAAAATTCGTTGAGACGACACCATACGAATTGTGGTATGGCAAAAGACCAAAGTTGTCGTTTCTTAAAGTTTGGGGATGTGATGTTTATGTCAAAAAGCTTCAGCCTGAAAAGCTGGAACCCAAAGCGGAAAAGTGCGTCTTCATAGGTTACCCAAAAGAGACAGTTGGACCCAAAAGAGACCGTTGGGTACACCTTCTATCTCAAATCCGAGGGCAAAGTGTTTGTTGCTAAAAACGGAGCTTTTCTCGAGAAGGAGTTTCTCTCGAGAGAATTGAGTGGGAGGAAGATAGAACTTGACGAGGTTGTCGAACCTCTCATCCCTCTGGATGGTGGCGCAGGGCAAGGGGAAACCTCTGTCGTTGCGACGCCAGTTGAGGAGGAAGTTAATAATGATGATCATGAAACTCCAGTTCAAGTTTCTGTTGAACCACGCAGGTCGACGAGATCACGCGCTGCTCGAGAGTGGTACGGTAATCCCGTCTTATCAATCATGTTGTTAGACAACAATGAATCTGCAAATTATGAAGAAGCAATGGTGGGCCCAGATTCCAACAAATGGTTAGAAGCCATGAAGTCCGAGATAGGATCCATGTATGAGAACAAAGTGTGGACTTTGGAGATACTACCTGAGGGCCGCAAGGCTATTCAGAACAAATGGATCTTTAAGAAGAAGATGGACGCTGACGGTAATGTGACCGTTTATAAAGCTCGACTTGTGGCAAAGGGTTTTTCACAAGTTCCAGGAGTTGACTACGATGAGACTTTCTCACCCGTAGCGATGCTTAAGTCCGTCAGAATCATGTTAGCAATAGCTGCATTTTTCGATTATGAAATCTGGCAGATGGATGTCAAAACGGCGTTCCTTAACGGTTTCCTTAAGGAAGAGTTGTATATGATACAACCTGAAGGTTTTGTCGATCCTAAGAATGCTAACAAGGTGTGAAAGCTCCAGCGATCCATTTATGGACTGGTGCAAGCATCTCGGAGTTGGAACAAACGCTTTGATGAGGTGATCAAAGCATTTGGGTTTATACAAGTGGTTGGAGAATCTTGTATTTACAAGAAAGTGAGTGGGAGCTCTGTGGCGTTTCTAATATTATATGTGGATGACATATTACTGATTGGAAACAACGTAGAGCTTTTGGAGAGCATAAAAGGTTACTTGAATAAAAGTTTCTCTATGAAGGACCTAGGAGAAGCTGCTTACATTCTAGGCATTAAGATCTATAGGGATAGATCAAAACGCCTGATAGGACTTTCACAAAGCACATACCTTGATAAAGTTTTGAAAAGGTTCAAAATGGAACAGTCCAAGAAAGGGTTCTTGCCAGTTTTACAAGGTACAAGATTGAGTAAGACTCAGTGCCCAGCAACTGATGAAGATAGAGAGCATATGCGCTCCGTCCCCTATGCTTCAGCCATAGGTTCTATCATGTATGCGATGTTGTGCACTAGACCGGATGTTAGCCTGGCCATAAGTATGGCAGGTAGGTTCCAGAGTAATCCAGGAGTGGATCACTGGACAGCGGTCAAGAATATCCTGAAGTACCTGAATAGGACTAAGGAGATGTTTCTCGTGTGTGGAGGTGACGAAGAGCTCGCCGTAAAAGGTTACGTCGATGCAAGCTTTGACACAGATCCGGACGACTCTAAGTCGCAAACCGGATACGTATTTATTCTTAATGGGGGTGCAGTAAGCTGGTGCAGTTCCAAGCAAAGCGTCGTAGCAGATTCTACATGTGAAGCGGAGTACATGGCTGCCTCGGAGGCGGCTAAGGAGGGTGTCTGGATGAAGCAGTTCATGACGGATCTTGGAGTGGTGCCAAGCGCAATGAATCCAATAACCTTGTTCTGTGACAACACTGGTGCCATTGCCTTAGCAAAGGAACCACGGTTTCACAAGAAGACCAGACACATCAAACGACGCTTCAACCTCATCCGCGACTACGTCGAGGAAGAGGACGTAAATATATGCAAAGTGCACACGGATCTGAATGTAGCAGACCCGCTGACTAAACCTCTTCCACGGCCAAAACATGATCGACACCAGAACTGTATGGGTGTTAGATTTATTACATTGTAATTCACATGGTGATGTGAGGGCTGGATTATTGACTCTAGTGCAAGTGGGAGACTATTGGAATTATGCCCTAGAGGCAATAATAAATATAGTTATTATTATAATTCCTATATCAAGATAATAGTTTATTATCCATCCTATAATTGTATTGAATGAAGACTCTTTTACATGTGTGGATACATAGACAAAACACCGTCCCTAGCATGCCTCTAGTTGGCTAGCCAGTTGATCGATGATAGTCAGTGTCTTCTGATTATGAACAAGGTGTTGTTGCTTGATAACTAGATCACGTCATTGGGAGAATCACGTGATGGACTAGACCCAAACTAATAGACGTAGCATGTTGATCGTGTCATTTTGTTGCTACTGTTTTCTGCGTGTCAAGTATTTATTCCTATGACCATGAGATCATATAACTCACTGACACCGGAGGAATGCTTTGTGTGTATCAAACGTCGCAACGTAACTGGGTGACTATAGAGATGCTCTACAGGTATCTCCGAAGGTGTTAGTTGAGTTAGTATGGATCAAGACTGGGATTTGTCACTCCGTGTGACGGAGAGGTATCTCGGGGCCCACTCGGTAATACAACATCACACACAAGCCTTGCAAGCAATGTAACTTAGTGTAAGTTGCGGGATCTTGTATTGCGGAACGAGTAAAGAGACTTGCCGGTAAACGAGATTGAAATAGGTATGCGGATACTGACGATCGAATCTCGGGCAAGTAACATACCGAAGGACAAAGGGAATGACATACGGGATTATACGAATCCTTGGCACTGAGGTTCAAACGATAAGATCTTCGTAGAATATGTAGGATCCAATATGGGCATCCAGGTCCCGCTATTGGATATTGACCGAGGAGTCTCTCGGGTCATGTCTACATAGTTCTCGAACCTGCAGGGTCTGCACACTTAAGGTTCGACGTTGTTTTATGCGTATTTGAGTTATATGGTTGGTTACCGAATGTTGTTCGGAGTCCCGGATGAGATCACGGACGTCACGAGGATTTCCGGAATGGTCCGGAAACGAAGATTGATATATAGGATGACCTCATTTGATTACCGGAAGGTTTTCGGAGTTACCGGGAATGTACCGGGAATGACGAATGGGTTCCGGGAGTTCACCGGGGGGGGGGGGGGTAACCCACCCCGGGGAAGCCCATAGACCTTGGGGGAGACACACCAGCCCTTAGTGGGCTGGTGGGACAGCCCACAAGTGCCCTATGCGCCAAGGAGAAGAAAATCAAGAGAGAAAGAAAAAAAAAGGAGGAGGTGGGAAGGAAGGGGGACTCCCTCCCACCAAACCAAGTCCAACTCGGTTTGGGGGGGAGAGTCCTCCCCCTTGGACTCGGCCGACCCCCTTGGGGCTCCTTGAGCCCCAAGGCAAGGCCCCCTCCCTCCCACCTATATATACGGAGGTTTTAGGGCTGATTTGAGACGACTTTTCCACGGCAGCCCGACCACATACCTCCACGGTTTTTCCTCTAGATCGCGTTTCTGCAGAGCTCGGGCAGAGCCCTGCTGAGACAAGGTCATCACCAACCTTCGGAGCGCCGTCACGCTGCCGGAGAACTCTTCTACCTCTCCGTCTCTCTTGCTGGACCAAGAAGGCCGAGATCATCGTCGAGCTGTACGTGTGCTGAACGCGGAGGTGCCGTCCGTTCGGTACTAGATCGTGGGACTGATCGCGGGATTGTTCGCGGGGCGGATCGAGGGACGTGAGGACGTTCCACTACATCAACCGCGTTCTCTAACGCTTCTGCTGTACGGTCTACAAGGGTACGTAAATCACTCATCCCCTCTCGTAGATGGACATCACCATGATAGGTCTTCGTGCGCGTAGGAAAATTTTTGTTTCCCATGCGACGTTCCCCAACACTTGCGCCACCGCGGTCATGAAGCCTCCACGCCGTCTCACCACGGCACCATGAAGTGAGGCCTGCACAATGGGGAATAGGAGCCGGGAGTAGGGGGCACAACACCGTCGGCACGCGGGAGGGTACAACCTCCACCATCAACGACGGTAGCCAACCGAGCAAAATATTAGGAGCATAGCAGGTCCGTGGGCCCACAGGCCCAACCGAGCTCTCCACGCCCGTAAAGCTCCCGCCATCGCGCTGCAACAGACGCGTCATCGGCGTCGCCGCCCCTCGTCCTAGCTGCTCCTCCTCCTCACCACACAGACGACGATGAAGCCACGCCGGGAGCCGGCCCGCTAGGACCCAGATGGGGCCCACAGGGCCCAGATCTGGGCTGGGGGCGCGCCACCGGCCAACCTGCGTCACCACGCCGTCTCATCGTCAAGGGGCAACACCACCACCTCGCGCGTCACCGGCCACTGCTGCCGGGTCGCCGCCCCCATGCCCCGGGCAGGGAGCCGCGCGCACGGGGACATGTAGTCCCACCGCCGCCAACACCACCCGACCAAGCGCCGGGGGCGACCGTCGGCGGCGGCAGGGAGGGAAGGGGAACGGAGGGAGGACGAAGAGGGGAGGGGCTCGCGCCGCCCCGGCCACCTCCCGGGGAGATGGCACGGGGCGGATCCGGGAGGGGGAGGGGTGCGGGGACAGCCGGCAGCGGCGGGGGCCCTAGGAAGGCCAGCGGCGGGGGGGGGGGGGGTGAACCCTAGGGAGCGGGGGAGCGGGGGGGGGGGGCGGAAAGACCGGAGCTCACGTGTCATCCGAAATAGGCTTTCGTCCCGCTATATGGATATAGCAACCACCAGATACAACATCCCGATCAACGCTAGGGGGACAGCACAAGCACGCCCAAAGAAAATACGAGAGAAAATAAGAGAAAAAATGCCAACAACGCCGGATCAACGAAAGCTATGCCTCCCGGCGACCGCTGTGCCCACCGAAGATAACCACCATGCTCCAAAGCCATCGAGTTGTCGTGTACCAAGCACCACCTTCAAGAAGGAATGCGACGATGTCGACGCTACTGCCCGGACGAATCCTAGGATTTCTCCCGGTACACGGAGGGTGGGGGGTGAGAGGGTCACTCGACGCCCTTCAAGAAGGATGGCGGCGCCCGCAAGCGTCACCGCGTTGGTGCCGGCAAGACCCGATAGGGATTTCTCCCGACCCCTCGCACCCGCCACCCAGGACCAACCTTCGGCTCCACCACACCCGCCGCCCACCAACATGCAGCAACACAGTCACGAGGACACTGCCGTCGGCTCACCACGGCCAACGAAGCGAGGCCGGTCGGATTCAAACGAGACACCCGTAAACAAGGACCGACAGCACCACAACCACAAGGAAGGGAACAACCTCCACCGGCATAGGCGGTAGCAGACCGGACATAGCAGTAGAGGCACACCAGACCAAATGTCCAGCCGAGCCCAGAACGGGCATGTGAAGCTCCACCGCCAGGCTGCAGCAGTCGCGGCACAACAGCCGCCGTCCCTGTCGTGAGGAGCTCGCCAAAGCCACCGAAGAACAACCCACCGCAGCCCCCAGCAGGCCCACCCCGACCCAGATCGGGCCCTTAGGGCCTAGATCTAAGCCAATCGGGCGCCGCCGGCCGCCGCAGGCCATGGGCCATAACCGCCGCCAAGGGCAAAGCCTCCGCACCGCCACCGTCCAGATCCGCGCCGGGGCGCCACCGGCTGAAGGGCTCCGCCGCCAGGACCGCATGCCCGAGCCGAGATCCAGCGACGGGGGAAGAAGGGGGGCCGCCACCGCCGGACTGCGGGGCGCCGTGCGGGCAACGCCCGGCCGCGCCCGCCGGCGGCAGCGGCGAGGGGGAAGGGCGGCGGCGGCTCGCAGGGAGGGGACGGATTGGGGAGCCGCCCTGGTCGCCTCGTTCGGGGAGGGCGACGCGGGAGGCCTCGGGGAGAGTTTTCTTTTCCACCGTTCCAGCAGAGCAGTAATTGATGTACATCTTTTCCGAAGGTGTGCATAGCGCCTTTGACAAGGAGCTGGCTAGGTTCTTCTGGCAGGCAGGGGATGGTCGACCCAAATACCACATGGTGAAGTGGGTCGAAATCTGCCTGCCGAAGGACCGAGGAGGGTTGGACATCCCTGCATCTCGACGTATGAACGTTGCCCTCATGCTTCGTTGGGTGTGGTGGATCCTGCGAGGAGATGGGGGTTTGTGGCTACAGCTGATTGAGGCCAAATACATGCAGGGTAAGCCCCTCTTTGCCTGCTTGCACTCGGCTAGGTCCCAGTTTTAAAAATCTATTCAAGTCATCAAGGAGGATATTAGGTTGGCCTGCATGCAAGTCACCCGGCCAAGCCATACATTGGCTACCCACACACTGGAATAAGTAACAATCAAATCTACAGATCCTCTAGATGGACATGTCCAGTACCAAGTCACCCCTAATTGCTCCAGATCATCCCTCCTTTGCTTGATCTATCAAGCGACTCCATAGGCTGCTCCGGCTCCGTAGCGTATAAAGCCAATCGACTAACATATCCATACATACTATTAATAACAAGATTAGTTCCAACATGTGTTGCTAGGCAAAGCCCCCACGGTGCCAAGAGCGGGAGGTGCTGTTCAGGGCGCCTTGTTGGGGAATTTTAGAGGTCTTGGAGAGCTAGTACGGTTGAAGAAGGAGATGACGGCTCGGTTGAAGATCTTCGTAAGGCGGTGCTCGGTTACGGTGTTGCTCAAGCCACCGTTGATCAGGGACGGAGCTGCCTTGTTAGCAGTGGGGTCAATTGACCTCAATGAAACTAGTAAAACTTTCATTAACTAAGTATTAATCACTGTATATCTATAGAACATGACCCCACTGTCATAGAGATGACCCCATTACACATTCTATCTAGCTTCGTCCCTGCCGTTGATCATAACAATCCAGTATATAGTGTGTTTCTATAAAGGTATGCTTGGCTAGGCCATTGCAGAAGACCGCGTCGGCACATGGCCCTGGAGGACGATGAGTTCGATCTCTGGCTTGGCGTACAACTGCATGGGAAATTAAAGGAGGCATGATTGCTCAAGGAGGAAGACAAGGGACGTAAACCTTTTCTCCTTCAAACTGGCGCCCCTTTTATGCAAGTAATTTGTGAGGCGACACGCCCTAGCTATGTGATGTTAATTTCGTTCTTTTTCCATGCGCTTAGCGCGTAATCAAGTGGAGGTAGGTTAATTACCGCCTTGAGACACATTCAGGGCCGGCCCATAGGCAGGGGCAACGCGGCGACTGTCCTAGGCCCCTGGGAGGGAGGGGCCCCGTCCCAGGTAGTATTACATATATGTATTAGTATATTTTTTATTTAGATCCAGAAAAATAGGAGGAAGAAAAAAGGCCCAAACCCACAACGTAGCTAGCTTTTCCGGACCGAAAGAATCGTTCCCTAGTTCACTATGCTGCTGCAGCACTCCATCGATCTCCTACGGTCATCTCGCCTCCTCGACTCCTAAAAAATCTTGCCTCTTCGGCTCCTCCCCCAAATTCTTCAATCCTGAAGAACAGCGTAGTCGCTCCTGTTCACTTCCAAATTCGAGATGGTGCTCCCGTGCATCCACTAATGGAGACCGATGGTGCTATTCCCTTCCCCAATCACTTCTTATAGCATCCCCGGTGTTCCCCATCAATAGACGTTTGAAGCATCATCACATCAGAGATGGTAGTCTCCCTCCTTAGCCTAATCAAGTATTATTTTCATTCGCTGTTAAACAACCCGCCTCTTCGCTTCTGATTGCTCCACCTGACATCTTCAATTTTTCTCTTCCTAGTTTCTACTCTTTTGTTGGCCTGCGAATCTTCATTGGATCCAGGGAAACTACATCGACAATTCGACATCAAGCCATATGCCCATACCCAAATGCTTTTGTTCCTTGTATTAACAGTTTTTCTGCAATTATTTGGTGACATGTGTTCTAAGAAATGTTTATCTATGAGAAAATAAAGTGAAAAAAACATAAATGGTTCAAGTTGCTATCAGTTTTGACTATGGTTTCATACTTAGAAGAGCAAGATGATAGTCTTTTTGTGCAACTTAAAAGAAGCTCTTTTGTAGAACTATATTATTTCCATACTATTATGATGTAGTTCTCTCGACCATCAATCTATGCTATGTACAAAATTGCTTTAGAAATATAATATATTCTTAATTTTTATTTGTATACAAAGACCTCATTTTGTCGTCTCTCCCCAGGGCCCCGAATATGTATGGACCGGCCCTGGGCACATTATTGTTTCTTCTGATTAGATGTGACGTTTCGTGTGTGTGCGTGTGTGCGTCTGTGTGTGTGGGTGTGTGGGTGTGGGGGTGTGTGTGTGGGGGGGGGGCCTTAGCTAGGCCAGGCTATAATCACATGCCCGATGCTGGAATACTTTGTGGCTAAGAATAAGCTGCACCGGGAGATTTCCGACGGGTGGAGGAGCAAGGAGCCGATGGAGAGCTTGGTGAAGAACCAAAGCGACGTATAACACACCTCGGAGCTCTGGCGAAGTGCTCGACGAAGAACCGCAGAGCTATGACCCAAAACCATAGTTTTAAATAGCCGGCTATAGTCCCTCTATAGCCTTGCTATACCTTTTTATCATGGTGCCGCTAAATGGTATCACGTATAAATAGGACGCTATAGCCCGTTTTAGCTCCGCTATAGCTGATTTAGAGGCCCGCCGTTATTTGTCATAGCCCGCTATTTAAAACATTGCCCAAAACCCAAGCCCACGAAAAAATTCAACGCCCCTATCAAGCACGCGGATGAGCTCCGTAAAAGGTATGGTCTTGTTGTTAAGTACCAAGTGACCACCATGATTCTGCTGCTGTTGTACCCAGCAAATTAGAAGGGAAAGTGTTGAACAAAATCCAACATTTGAGCTTGTCACGCATCAGAGAAGCGGGCATGAGAAGATGCCCACTGAACACCATGATCTTGTGCTGTTGTACCGTGTTAGGTCACAGTTGGACCCCTATACTTTTAGCAGAGAACACACACCTCATCGGGATGAAAGTTCCAACGGATGCCCTTGTCAGAATCTTACATGCTAGCATGAGAAGATGTTGAAGGTGGTTTAATTTCCATCATTGGTGCCAAGGCACGGCCATAATTTGGTTTGATCTTGTAGAATGATAAGATGTGATTTATACGTGTTGTACCTTGTATAGCAAGTTACTGTATTACTACATCGAATTAAATTTTTGGCAAAAAAAGAGACTGGACCTTAATTCAGCAAAATGTTTGTTTTGAATTTTATTTTTGTTTCTAGTAAAATATAGAATTTTCTTTTGACTTAGGAAAAAATAGTTATGCCGCCGATTACAAGTAATAATATGAATTTGAGGTTTTTAATTTAAGATATCCGGTTATAAAATACATTATTTAAGGCGTGAGCGGCTAGTGTCCATGGACGCGTCCGGATACATCCGCGGGTGTTTGAAGGACCGGATTTGCATGTTAGTGTTGTAGATGCTCTAACAACCTTTCAATTCAACTAAGCACCTAATACCACAACATGCATGCATCCAACGGAATCAGTGAACATCAACAACTGCGGTGGTGTGTGTGTCTCGGGCCGGTTATGTAGAGAGGATTGATTTCATGGAACGCTTGGGATGAATGGATGCAAAAGAAAAGAAAAAGTTAAGAAAAGATCTCCTACTAGCAAACTGTGCAAGATCATTTCTTTCGTGCCAAGGCACACACATGTTTTTGTCTTTTTCAATGAATTCGAAGCTTTATTCAACGAAGCAGTAACCGGTTACAACCAGACCGTAGGCAACTGATAAGGAAATCGGGGCTGTGGTCTAGCCAGCTTTCCGTCCCATCTAGTGAGCACGCACATTGGGCACACTCGTGAGCCGAAACATTAAGTTCCCTACTAACATGCCGAGGAAAAGGAAACAAAACTAGGTATAATAGCCCCTAATTCTCTTAAGATAGACGTCACAATTGATTTTGTGGTGATGTGCGAATTCCAAAGGTCGATCAACTCGAAGCAATCAACTTGTATTATCACATGTGAGTATCTCCACAGCTGAGAAAAATCACTCCCTCCCATAACGCCAGCAGTTCAGAGACAAAAGGATTTGAAACTCCCGGTAGTGGCTTGCACCAGGCTGCCAAGAATGCCAGGTGCGAGTGAGCTACTCCTCCTGCTCCCGCTGAGGGAGCATCTGGAAACACCGATCCATCGGCATTGATAGTGATCCATCCCACCTCCGGTGAATCCCAGGATTGTGCTGAAGTAGAACTTACTCGCCGTGTCGGAAGCTTGAGGAGTGCTAGGGTTTCATGCACCCATTTGATGGCCAGAACCGGGTCATACCCATCTTTATCATGAGTCCATATACTACGAGAAGACCAAATGGCATGCATGATAATTATGATCTTGCATCTAATAGCATCTGCAGAGAATTGCTGGTCCAGCAAAATGTCACGCGCCCAAGTGTGTGGTCGGAGCCTAGGTAGATTCAGCACGAACCGGTCTTTGGCGGCAATCCAAAACTTCTTAGCATGTGTACAAGAGATGAGCGCATGCATAAGAGTATCATCCATGGCCTGACATATGTCACACCCACCAATTGGTTTAATATGACGATACTTCAGGGTCATTGAGTCTGGTAGGATGCCATGAAGAACCCTCCAACCAGAACACTCAAACCTTTGGTACAACATGTAGTTTCCATAGTTCCATAACTGTTTGTTTGAAGATGAAGTGTCCGTGATCATCCCTTCCTCTAGAGTACTAAGCCCATTGCGAGTCGCGAGAGGACGATACGCCGATTTAACAGTATAATGACCCAACTTTTCCAGAGCCCATGCCAAAGTATCATCATCCCCAGCCGGATTCAAAGGTATATTCAAAATCGCCTCCGCATCCGGGTGAAGAAAGTTTTGTCGGACCAGATCCACATCCCAACTTCCTGTATAAGCATCAACCAAATCTGAAACCCTTTCCAAAGGTGCGTTACCAATCCGGCCCATGGGTTTCAACGTTGCTGTATTTTGGATCCACTGGTCTGTCCATATAGAAACAGAGGAGCCGTCTTCAATTCTGTGAATAAGTGCATTATCCAAAGCTTTTCTGCCCGCCACGAACGCTCTCCAGGTAGATGATGCTCGACTGGGGATCGTTGCATGCAGAAAATCAGTATATGGGTAGTACTTTCCCTTCAGTACACGCGCACATAAACTGTTGGGGTGTGTCAACAACTGCCAGTCCTGTTTGCCTAACATGGCAAGATTAAATAGTTCAGGGTCCCTAAAACCCATCCCTCCTTTGATCTTCGACTCGGTCAATTTCTTCCACGATAGACAATGAAGTGCTCTCTTGTAAATAGAATTGCCCCACCAATATTTGGCCATTGGTGAGGTGATTTTTTGCAAACTTATTTTGTCAATAAGAAACAACTCATAATGTATGTCGGTATAGCCTCGGCAACAGATTTCAGCAAAACCTTCCGTCCCGCACAGGCTAGGTTCCTCACCGACCAACCACATATTTTGCCATGCACCCGCTCAATAATAAGAGATAATGTGCCGTTGGTGATTCTTCCAATTGCAGTAGGTAGCTCCAGGTAGCGTTCTGAAAACGCTTCCACCGGAATCCCAAGAGCAGATTTTAATGTCCCTTTTAAGGGCTGACCTGTATTTGCACTGAACAAGAATGAACTTTTTTCTTGGTTCACAGCCGGACCTGAGCAGTCCTCATAAATCCGGAGAATGTCATTGACTCTAGGTTTTATACAGTGATTTGGTTGGATCTTGTAGAATGATAAGAGGGATTTGTATATCTTGTATCTTGTATAGCAAGTTACCTTGTTACTACAATCATCGAATTAAACTTTCGGTAAACAAAAAGGACTGGACCTTAATTCAGAAAAATGTTAAATTTGAATTTTGTTTTCAAGTGTATTATAGAAAAAAAATTGTGGCAAAAGTATTGTAGATTTTTATTTTGACTTAGAGAAAAAGAGAGTTATAACTGATGAGGCCACCAAGAGGGATAAAATCATTAGTGATGGTGAAAACTGAGAGTAAGAGATAAGTAAATATGGCATCCGACTAGAAAACCACTCACGGCAGCAGAACAAGATTTTACCATAAGTAAGACTGCGCATCATCAGATGAGAAAACCACGTAGAAACTCAAGCCAGCAACACGGTATTTTTCCTTTTCCGAACACACGTACATTCATTCAAGGCTCTAATAAATTTTTGGATGAAGCAGGCTACAACAATCAGTAGCCTTACAGATGGGGCTCATGTACTCCAACACGCGAACCAACCTGTTGATGGACGGGACCGGCCCAGCCGCCGCTGAAGTTGTTGGTTGTAGAGGCTCATCCCCACCCGGAACGCTACCGGAGGTACATCCATGCTGAGTTGGTGAGGTTTTGCAACAGCACATTGGCGACTAGCCTACTACAGATCGTGCTTTGTCGTTCCGCTGCTTCCCAGTGGCTCCATTGGCCTTGGTTGATGAGGACGACGACTGCGGTGGCGTGTGTCTCGGGCTGGTTATGTAAGAAGATTGATTTCATGGAACATATATATGAGACGAATGGATGCAAACAAGCAAAAAAGGTAAGAAGATCCTACTAACAAACTGCAAGATCATTTCTTTGGTGCCAAGGCGCGCCAGTGATTTGGTTTCTTTGGTGCCAAGGCGCGCTAGCGAGTTGGTTGGATCTTGTGCAATGATAAGATGGGATCTGTACACCTTGTATCTTGTACTATAGCAAGTTACCTTACCGTTATACCGTATGGTTAGATCAAAATGGAGGAAACAGAGTTTAGAGTTGCCTCGTTTTGATTCGGCATCAGAATGCATGGTTCGAGCTATGTACGCGATTCGGCATCAGGCTTGTTCTTCCTTTATGCTTTAGACGAGTTAGAAGTATATACTCGCCGGTCGTCAATTATGGATTTCAACAAGCCTGATTCGACCGTCAAGAGGAATAAAATCATTACTGATATGGAGAAAACTTGAGCAAGCTAGATAAACTTGAGCAAGCCTTCTCCTCAACATTGCATCCGATTAAAGAACCACTCAAGCCAACCAAACGAGATTAATTATATGTAACATTGCGACAAGAAAACCACGTCTATTCTGGCAAAAAAAAAAAGAGATCGAGAACCATGTACTCCCTCCGTCGCAAAATTCTTGTCTTAGGTTCGTATAGAAATATAGATGTATCTAAATACTAAAACGTGACATATCTAACAAATTTAAGAGAAGAATTTTGGGACGGAGGGAGTACGTATTTCTTTTTGCGAGCACATGTCCATTCATTCAAGACTCTGATAATTTTTGGGGTGAAGGCTACAACAATCCATATATAGCCTCCTTACACAAAGACAGCCACCAAACGGAAGCAACCAAATCACCACATGTTGCTTTTTATTAAGCGCACACGAGATCACATAATAACGAACTAAACTTAAATCGTCCCTAGTAAAAATAAAAATGCACCTAAACTCTCCTAATTAAGATTCAACCCGGACATGACGTCGACCGATCGTGACGCCAAGATCGATGACGCTATCTAGTTGGTGCCCTTGACGATGAGCTCGAGGGCAGTGGCGGTGGTGGGCAGCGCTGGAATGGCTCCCTTCTTGGTGGTGCAGATGGCTCCGCAAGCGTTTGAGAATTGCAACACCTCCCTCAGCTTGGCCTCATTCTGTTCAGTCAAAAGAGAACTTCATAATTAGCAACATACTCACTCACTCGATCATACTGGAATTCAATCATGCATCTGATAATATATCTTCTTACGTAGAAGATGGAGTCGTCCTTGGCGACATTGAGGAGAAGGGATCCAACGAAGGCATCGCCGGCGCCAGTGGTATCAACCGTGTTGACGGCGTACCCAGCCACGGATCCCTTGAAGTCCTTGGTGAAGTACCTGCACCCCTTCTCGCCGTCGGTGACGACGAGCAGCTTGAGGCCCTCGAACCAGAGGGAGAGGACGTTCTTCTCGTCGTAGGCGTCGCCCTGGGTGAGGAAGGCCACCTCGTCGTCGCTCACCTTGATGAAGTCGGCCTCCTTCCAGATGCTCATGATGCCGTCGCGGGCAGCCTGGGCGGAGGGCCAGAGCGGGAGGCGCACGTTGGGGTCGTAGGAGCAGAGGATGCCGGCAGACTTGGCGGCACGCATGGCGGCGACGTGGGCGGAGCGGCATGGCTCGGTGATGAGCGAGATGGAGCCGTAGTGGAAGATGCGGGCACGGCGGATGAGGTCGAGGTTGAGCTCCGCCTCCGTGAGGAGCATGTCGGCGGACGGGTTGCGGTAGAACATGAACTCACGCTCGCCGTTGGTCTTGAGTGTGACGAAGGCCAGCGCGGTGCGCGCGTGCTGGTCGAAGAGGCAGCCCTCGGCGTTCACGTCGTTCTGCTTCAGGATGTCCACCAGCATGTGCCCGAACTCGTCGTCGCCGAACTGATCGAAAAAAGAAGACATCGTCATCCGATTAGAATTTCAGATGCCGCCTAACCTATGGCGACACAAACCTTCGGCATGATCAGATCCGGACGGGAACACATCAGGGTCTGAGCCTACCAGAGACCGGATCTAAATGCGCGCGCCGGGATGGCAAACAACACTAGGACAGGGAGAATCATCATATGTTATCAGGGACGGCGATTGATCCGTGCGTATGTACCTTGCCGACGAAGGCGGACGAGCCGCCAAGCTTAGAGATGGCGCATGCAACATTGGCGGGCGCACCTCCGGGCGCCTTGACGAAGCCTCCGGACTCGGCGAGGGAGACGCCGGCCACGTCCGGCACAAAGTCGATCAGCATCTCACCGAAGGAGACGACGAGGCCAGAGGCCGCCGTGGCAGCGGGAGGAACAACATCACCGAGAGGCGCCATTGGAATTGAATAAACGAACTAGAACGCGAAGGATGAACCGATCAAGCTCGGGAGGAAGGGTGCTGGATTGACTTGAACTTGGGAGCCGAGAGAAGGACGGCTTATAAAGGGCCGCGGGGGGTTGGCTTGACCGAAGGATCCGGTTAGTTATCAAATCTTATCCTACTTTGGTTACAATCCGCTAATCAGTTTAGGTTAGGATAACTCCTTTTTTCTTGCGAATAAGGGTTTGGATAATCATGCAGCCATGAGTAATTGTTCGGTTCATGAAGGATTTTGTTTGGGTATTATACTACACTAGTAAGGCCCTGTTTGGAACCATCCAAATTATATAATCTGGTTTTATAATCTATTATGTCTCCAAACAGGACATATTATATTACAGTTTATAAAAACTAGATGGCTAGATTATTAAAAACTCATAATCTACTCTACCCCAGCTAAAATCAGATTATGAATTACTAATGACCCATTATCCTTGAAAACTTGGAGATAATTACCTACTGACACCGTCACCGTCCTCCAAACATGTTCACCTAGATTACTAACTTTACAACTAAAAAACAGAGGACAGGCATGTCATTGTACAATATAAAACCTGGATTACAGTTTATATAATCTGGTCTCCAAACATGCCCACCTAGATTATTTTTATAAACCAGATTATATAATCTATCTTCATAATTCAGATTATTATAATCTATTGTGGTTCCAAACAGGGCCTAAGCATGCACGTGCAACGCACGTCTAAAAAATGAATTCATATGATATCATAGTAAAATAATTTCTGATTTTTTCCAGACGGGTACAAAATGTTATTATGTCACTCAAATTGTATTTTCAAAATTGTGACATATTTGTGATCCAACACACGTATCATAATCTATAGTAAAACATATTGAGTTCTTTTATCGAGTCATTTATCGGTGTCTTATATAAAACAATATGAGAACGTGCGTAACATACGATTCAGAAACATGTCTCCGCACAAAATTCACGATCACATAATAATTGTACTATAATTGTTAGAGAAATATATTTTAAAAACCAGGACTAAGCACGTCTTGATGGTCCATCTTTTGAAGCAATGAAAGTCCATCTATAGATGCGATCTATGATGCTTCCTTCAATGTATGGGATATTGTTTTGAGATTCATTTTCTTCATACTTTAAAATATGCACCAAAAATCGCTTCCTCGGTTCAAAACAATCCTACATATGAATTAGACAACATTGTTATAACAAGTTTGTATGTGCAATCTGTATAAAAATAAGCATGGTGTAAATACTCACCTGGGGTATAGGAAAATATAGCTTTCCATCGCACAATGAGTGCATGTAGTTAAAAACCAAATACCCCGACAAGGCACTGCATGTATGAAATAAATACATAATGTGCGTTGGATGAATGAATTATTTAATATTATAATGCATTAAAAAGATTCGTACCAGTGTGAGTTTGTTGGAACAACCGGAACTATACATTCCCATTTAGAGATATCGTCCTTGAATGCAGGATTTGCAACTTGGAGTGCGAGGTTTAGGTTACTGACTACGGTTTAAGGTATATTCTTTCCCAAAGTAGGTATTGGTATCGGATCAAAAATTGAGATAACTTTTTTATCTTGATCCAAGACAAACAATAGAAACAACCCAAAAATATCCCAAGGCAATAAAGTCTGCAATGATGCATACGTTTATAAATACATGAAATATTAATTAAAACCAAATAAACCACTGTTATAAACGAAAAATTAAAATCTTATCATATCACACTGTGAGATATGATACTCATTGCTCTCAGGCCAGCTATGAAACAATCGTTTGAACGTAGCACTGTCCATATTTTCATGATGACTTGGGTCTCGTGCATAGTGCAACATGGACTAAAAAAGGAAGAAAATAATAGTGCTATGAGGAAAAAATATGTAATACGCAATTATAGTAACTTACACAAAAGTTTAGATCCATGTAGTGAGATGGAATGTCTCTGAGAAGCTGGACTTCGTGGCGCGCTAGTATCCGCACAGCAATGTTAAAGCAATCAATATCCATATATTCATAATTGTTTAATATGTTTTTTATTTGTCTCAAATTTAAGCTGATGGGGTAAGGATCAGAGCTTTTCACCCATTCGCTCCTGTAAAATCAAAATTTTGTCAATTATAATGACATCGGAGTAATTTATTAGAGTACAAAATGAACTAAAAGAACATGGCTTACTCTAGTAAAGCGTCATCATCAACCATATTGATGAACAAGCACAATTCGTCTATTAAGTCATCGTTTGTTGGGTTGACAGACGGTGAAAGGATATATGACTGTGAGATGACCTCAACATCTAACGATGTATTCGATGTTTTGAGATTCTGAGGGGGTCCATCCAGAATCATACAATCCGTGGGATCTATGTTGTTTTCGTCATCTTCCATGTCTCTATTTCTTATATTATCATCATTCAATTCCGAGTCCACTAAAATGACAGCTAGTTTTGTTCTAAAATCTGCCATATGATCCTATTAAAGTAGAAATAAGAGTTAAATAATGATACAACATAGAATAAGTATTACATAAAATTTACCTGCGTAGGAGTGTGAGACAAATCATTTCCAGTGAGTACTCCATAAAATTTATCATCCACATACCACAAGATGACCTATATATGATTATAGAAATTAAATATATCCAATATAATTTTATCAATTTTATAAATGTTTTATATAAAAATGATTTTATAGAAATTAAATTATAGATATTTGATAGGCACGGTGATAACAAAAACCTCAGCAATGCAAGTGAATCGGACATGCCCTACACAAAAAAACCGAGTTGCTAATTTTTTTATAAAAGATAAATGCTATTCTATAACAGCCGCACTCACTCACAACCTCACCCGCTCCCCAACTTGGTTATAGAAAAAAAACTGACAATCTCACCCACTCCCCCCTCTCCCCACCCGATCCCTATCCACAACTCCACTGCGACCCAACGGCGACGCTCTCTGATGGCCTCCCCTCCCCTTCATCTCCATCTCCGGCAGCCAAATCTCCCATTCATCATCAGCGCCGGCGAGCACCCCGCCATGTGCTCTACTCCGCCCCACCCCTTCTTCGTATACGCCGATGCCGGGGCCATCCCTCCTCCTTGCGACGCGGGGCGGTCGAGCTCGGCATGATCGCCGGCGACAGTGGGCCTGCCCTCCTCCTTCAGACGCGGGGGTTCGCGAGCTGGCCCTGTGCTCTTCCCCGCCCCGCCCCTTCTTCATATACGCCGACGTCGGGGCCCTCCTTATTCCTTGCAACGCGGGGCGGTCGAGCTCGGAATGGTCGCTGCAGAGGCCGGCGACAGCCACAAGGAGGCGGCGGCGGCCCGGCCGAAGCGCGCCAAGGCGGCGCCCAAGCCGAAGCACGAGCTGAAGTATTTCCCCGAGCAAAGGAACCTGTTGAGGACGCCCCGAGCAAAGGAACCTGTTGAGGACGCCCCGGTCAAGCTCTGCATGGTCGCTGCAGAGGTCGTTTTCTTCTTACTTATGAATCTTGATATCTAAGTTTGAGGTGATTGTTCTCCATATTACATTGCTTCGAAAACAATGTTAATTCATTACCTCAGTTGTTAATCTTCCCTTTGTGATGTTCTCTTTTAACAAAACCTCAAACGGAGTTTCTTGGACTGAAGTACAAGAAGTATCAAAGAATACCTACAACTGTAGTGATGAATGACCGCAAAGTAAGTGCATGTTTATTAAAACTTCATCTTCTAGACATTTAGTTGAGAGATGCAATAGTCATTAACTTGTTTATAGGCTTGCTGGTAGCAGAACCTGAAGAGAAATATATAAAAAAAACTCTTGTAGAAAGACTTAGCTATGGTGGTTGGCACATAATTTTGTTTTATGTGTGCTTTCAGAAGGGGTTGTCGAAGATATCAATATTACTGTGAAGACGGAAAACTTGTACCGAAGGTTGAAAGCTTTATAGTTTTGGGATTCACCGGGTGGCTTCCATGAAACATCAACTTCTGTTGAGGTATCAATGTTTCACATATGTACATGCCGCTGCAGTTTCTTAAGAGATATATACATACAAGTTTCATAAAAAAATAGGCATGCTTGCTTTGTAAAGGACAATGACATTTGCCTGATGTTGTCTGGTAACCCTTTAAAGGTGGGAAAGACTTGTTGTAGCGTTTGTTCATTGACCTTTTCTGCTCCCTCAAATCCACTGAAGCTGAATAAAGTATCTTATTCACAATTCCCTTGCTACAGTAGATCTGAAAGTAGTAGTTTAAGACCTTCATATCTATAACAATTTTGACTGACATTGATATATTACGGGAACTGCTTTGGACAAAAATAATCAAAGTGACATATCTTTCGTACTCCCTCCATCCAAGTGCATAGGGCGACTTTGAGAATCTAACAATTCTAAAAGTGTTAGGCATAATTAAATTGAATGCCCCTCGTTTATCTCAACAACCTCGTACGACCCACCTCCTCTCCTTTCTTCCGTTCCCACCAGGATGCATGAAGCTCCTTCTCTCAGACCCAATGCAAGAATGTAGCAATTAGTGGAACCAAAGCTGTCTTTTTGTATGCTATATTTAGAAATAGAGTTTAAGATATTCCTCATATCTGTAAATATAGAATTCTCACTTTTACTAATTGTAGTTATTCTAGAACCTGAGGCGACAAAGGATCACATTCTTACAACATATGTCTTAATATTAATGGTTCAGATATCTTGAAGGAGAAGGAGGTGCCGAAAGGGGATGGCAGCAACAAGTTTGGTTCGAAAGAGGTATACCCATCTGTCTGCAGACTGCTCTTAATACATTCTTCCCTTGGCCATGTTGTAATGTTTATGTCTTTCTACTTATCAAATTTTAGTTCCATTTGAAGTGATGCATATTGGAATACATTTTCCAGTCCTTCAAGCTGTTGCATGAATAAATGACAATGCATTAGCATCACAACCGAAGAATAACATAAATCGTCTTATCAAAAGATGGTGCAGTGGAACTAATAACTAACCATAGCGATGAGGTCTTTGCGGTTCATTCCTGGGCCTAGCGAGTCGAGCATGTGGATGAGTCCCACCCCGGTATTTATAACTACTAGGTATCAATGAAAGTCTTTAATGTTTTCTGGAACATATATCTGAAAATAGAGTTTTTGTTAGTTTAGGTCCCATCTGTACAAACATTCATCCATGATTGAATTCATAGTAATATGTAAGGAACTGAGACTCACCATATCATGTTCCAAATAAGTTGTAGCTCTGTCTAACACCCATCTTGGTGCGTCATCCCGTATAAACTTAAATTTCTTTATCAGCTTAGAGATGCATGCATTCTCTAAGAACACACTTCCACCTGTCCTCATCCTTAGATGCTCTTTAGCACTTATGCAATGTATGTATGCGTCTATGATCTGCAATATTAAGTGCACACCTTGGTTATAGGACATAACAGAAACTCATGTTCAAATAGCATCGTCTCGTCATAAAGCTACATATACTTACTTCGTCACCAAGAAATTCTCCGGGGATTAAAAGACGTTCCAACTGTCTTCTTTGGAGATTTGAGTCGTCAATTGTCACTAAATTTCTTTTATCATTTGGTTCAGACATGATATTTTCAATCACAAACCAATCATCGCCGGTGCAGGCGTAATCTATCATGATGCAAGTAATAACATTTATTAATAACAAAGAAAACAAATGTACCAAAACCAGGGCATAGAAAGATTTGTCCGTGTCTTCTGGAGCCACCACGTAGTCTTGTGCCTTCTTAGGTTTGTTATGGAGTCGGATAGGCTTCACTGTCTGCGCGGGCATTGGCAGCTTGTCCCCTATAATTTTTGCCCCTTCCCTGCGGGACGTTTGTTCTGATTCTTCATCCCCACATGCCTCCATTTGTTTACTTGTTTCGTTGTCTGTTAATTCCTAAGAGCAAAATTACAAAGAATCATCTGTATGCAAGATATAATAGAATTAGAATTAGAACTATTTGAGACATAGTTGGAATTGAAAAGATACCTCCGTCACTACGGAAAGTTCAGAATCAGTGGACTGTGTGCTCTTTTTTTCCTCCAATTCATCTTTGCCGGCTATTCCATTTGAATCTGCCAGCTTATCCCCTATAGTTTCTGCCCCTTCGGTGCCCCGTGTCTGTGCTAATTCCTCGTCCTGAGCTTGATGCATTTGTTCACTTGTTTCCTTGAAGGTTAATTCCTGAGAAAAGTATGCAGGATATAATAACATTAGCATTAGAACTATTTAGGACATAGTTGAAAAAGAAAAGATGACTTTACCACCTCGGAATGAGTGGACTGTGTGCTATTATTTTTCTCCGCTTCATCTTTGTCGACTCGTACATTTGAATCTGCCAACTTGTCCCCTATAGTTTATGTCCCTTCGGTGTCGAACATTTGTGCTAATTCATTGTCTTGAGTAGGCTGCATTTGTTCACTTGTTCCCTTCCTTGTTAATTCCTGAGAGCAACATTACAAAGAGTAATCCCTATGCAGGATATAATATAATTAGATTAGAACTATTTGGGATAGTTGAAAAGAAAGCATGCCTATGTCACTTCGCAATCAGTGGCCTGCATGCTATTCTTTTTCTCAGTTTCATCTTTATCGTCTATTCCACTTGATTCTTCCTTGCTTAGTAACTGAAACACACAATAATATAATATTATCCAGTATCTAGTACATATAAAAGAGAGAATATTATGAATGTGAGTAAAGAGTTGTATATTTGATATCATAGTACAAATTACACATTGTTTTGTCCCGCCAGAATAACAATAATGATGACATATGAACATATAATAATGACCTCATCAATCTGTATGTTTTCTGTATCATCCATGATGGCTTGTTGTTCTATTGTCTTTGATGACTCGGGGTTCACATCCTCGTGTTTTGTTATCATGCCTTCAATCTGCATATTTTCCGCATGCTCATCCTTGCCTTCCTCGTCCATGTTTTCCTGAAAACCGAAGAGTATATTAGTATTCTTGCTTCCGAATTTCTATCAGCAATGTACAAAGAAAACAAGAACTTCGTATGTTTTTAGAACCATAATCATAGGTAATTAGAATATGATGTAAATGTTGTCATGGCTATAGAATCATTATCAACATTCATAGGTTCATTGAGAGATGATGAGCATCCGTGTAAATCTGACTCATGCTTAGATTAGCAGCAAAGTTTTTTTCAAAACCATAGTAATCCGAAAATTTAGCATGCCGGCAGAACTTCCCGCAGACATCTATTTGATTAGCAGCGTATCCACATCCCTGGCAATGAAAATGTGCCCCACGTACCCAAACAGTGGTGGAGTAGCGGAGGCGGACGGACGTAGGCGCTGTAGGCGGCCGGGTGCTGGTAGAGGAGAGGGGGTGTGAAAAGACCTCGATGACGCCTAGAGGGGGGTGAATAGGCTGTTTAAAAACTTCTTCAGATTTGGCTTGAACCTAATGCGGAAATAAACTAAGAGGGTACTTGTCAAGCACAAATCCTGAATGCACTAGGCACTGCAACGTGTATCAACAACACGATCTACCAAGATGGACACAATACAGTTACTAACAAGCACAAGTAAGTTACACAAACTTACTTGAGCTATATCACACGACAAGTAGGTGAACGACACAAGATACTAGATCACACTATAGCACACGATATATCAAAAGCTGCAAGTGTGAACGTGTGGATATAGAGGGTATGCTTGAATGATTAATCTTGTACAAGAAATAGCCAACACAATATAATGAGCACAAACAATATGCAATGTATGTATGCTCAAGTAACACAAGTAAACCACAAGTAAGGAGTTAGGGTTAAGGATAACCAAGGTCACTGAGACGAAGATGTATCCCGATGTTCACTTCCTTGGAGGGAAGCTAGTCACCGTTAGAGAGGTGGATGTTACCACGAAGGCACACCAACGCCACGAAGGCCAACCCTATTCTCCCTTTGAGATAACACCACGAAGGCGTTTCTCAACCACTAGTGGTAAGCCTTTGAGGTGGCTTCCAAACCCTCACAAACTTTTCCGGGGGGTAATCACACGGATTGATTCCTCTCCGAAGAACTCCTACCGTCTAGGAGTCTCCAACCTCCAAGAGTAACAAGATCACGGGGAATGCTCAAAACTTGCTCAAATCTCAAATAGCTTGGGTTGAGAGGAGGAGAGGGAGACGATCTATCTTTTGATTGGAACGACTCTCAAAGGGGCTCACAAATGCTCTTGGGATCTAAGATTTGGTGTGAGAAAATGTGTGTGAGGTAGAAGTGTGTTCTTATGAGGATAAGGCTGTGTTGGGCAACCCTCTCACGAAGTGGGAGGGGGTATTTATAGTGGGGAGAGAAAAACAGCCGTTGGGGACACTTTAAGTCACACAGGGTCCGAACGTCTGACAGTTTCCGGAAGTCCGGGCGTCTGCGAGGGGTCGGACGTTCGACAGGGGTCGGTCGTCCGAGAGCTGTAGATATGTCTGGAAACACTATGAGTTGAACAGGCACCGGACGTCCAGAGAAGGCCGGAAATCCGAGTTATTCGACTCAACTTCTTCTGGTGGGAGGTTCCGGATTTCCGAAAGGGGACGGACGTCGGGCCCTCGGACGTCCGGAGGGAGCCGGAAATCCGAGTTATAGAGCTCATGTTCTTTTGGTGCAGGGCTCCGGACTTCCGAAGCTGGTCGGTCGACCGGCCCTCGGATGTCCGGAGGGAGCCGGAAGTCCAAGTTATATGGCTCAAGTTTCTCTGGTGCATAGTTCCGGAATTCCGAAGCTGATCGGATATCCGGGCCTTAGACGTCCGAAGGGAGCCGGAAGTCCGAGTTATATGGCTCAAGTTTCTCTGATATAGGATTCCGGATTTCCGAAGCAGTCGGTCGTCCGACCCTCGGACTCCCGGAGGAAGCCGGATGTCCGAGGCACTGGTTCTGTTTTCAGATAACAGCAGAGCAATGAAGATGTGGTCTGAGCAGAACAGTGGAGATGTAGTTTGAGCAAGTTCATCGCAAAACCTGTGATCCCCTATTAATAGTGCGGGATCCCTAAAGACTCAAGAATCATAAAAGGGGTACTGATGATCCATACTTGAGTGTATACTTTTATTCGCTGATCATCACTCCGCACAACTAACGTCAAAGGAACTGATACCTTTGAGTTAGCCCTTTTACTTGAGCTTGATGTTGTTGTTCCTTCTTGGCTCAAGTTGAAAGCAAGACATGATGAAGTCTTCAAGCAGCTCTCCCATACACAATGTGGAAAGCCTAGCTTATGTATTCATCTTCATTTGTCCACCATGTGAACATCCACAAGAATCAAGCATATAGTGCTCAGGAATGCTTATCTTGATCTTGTCCTTGTTAGCACGTGAGCTTGTCCTTATCAACACATGAACATTAACGGTAGTTTCAGTGATATATTCGTGTTGATCCACTTGAACTTGCACACCACAATGTTGATGACGATCACCACTTGACGCCTTCCTTCATGGGTTGTATGAGATCTTCCTTTTGACGCAAACACATGGAAGCACACCTAACCCCCACATAGGACTCTCACAAAGACCATGGGTTAGTACACAAACACGTAATGGACAATGCTTACCATACCATGGGATCACTTGATCCCTCTCGGTACATCTTATACGCTTTGTGTGTTGATCATCTTGATTTACTCTTTGTCTGAGATCTTGATCAACCTAGTGTCTCTATGACCATTCTTTGGATAATACCTTGAATACCATCTTGGTCATCATATAAACTCCTTGAACCCAACAGATGGACTTCAAGAAGTGCCTATGGATAAATCCTATAAATATAACTTAAGGCAACCATTAGTCCATAGGAATTGTCATCAATTACCAAAACCACATATGAAGATATATGCTCTAACAGGGTGGCCACGAAGATCAGACGATAATGGCCGCTGCTTGGCGTCGTCCTCAGCCACGCACTTTGTCGCCACTGGTTGCGCCCGTCACTTTCCGCCTACGATGGGGAAGAGGGTTCAGGAGGAGGGTGGAGGAGAGAGATCCCGGCGAGGAGGAGGGTGGAAGAGAGGTGGAGGAGAGAGATCCCGGCAAGGAGGAGGGTGGAAGAGAGGTGGAGGAGAGAGATCCCGACGAGGAGGAGGGTGGAAGAGAGGTGGAGGAGAGAGGTCCCGGCGAGGGAAGGAGACCGTGGATCCCATTGAGGTACTGGATCAGGATTAGGTCCCTAAATTTCGTTATGTCTGGTAGTAAGATGGTATGTTTTTTTAGGGGAAAGTAACATGGTATATATGTCAGCCAATCGATCGGGAGGCATACCTTTTTCTTTTTTTATACCCCTTGCTTTTCCTTTTTCTTTTTTTATACCCCACACATATAAAATTGATGGAGTTATTTTTGTAATTCATTTTAATACAGAAATATTTGTTTCGGCTCATCGGATCGTTTCTTTGGTTTTGTATGTGCTTTATGTTATACATTTTTGTATACAAAAAAATTATCTTTTTCTGTACAGCATCATTGAAAGAACCTGCATAAGTGAAGTCACTTCCCCAACTATGTGCCAAAAGCAGTAAAGAAAATTAGTAACCGATTCTACATGCAACAAGTAGTCTGCAAGTTGCTGCCCTTCCGTCCACACACTCTTTTAACTTAACTTGTTTAGAAAAGTGATAGTTTCCCCTCAGCCTTGTTTTTTTCTTTTGTATTGAGAGTGCGCCCTCAACAAGTTGTTACAAAAATGTCCATAGTTTTCTTTCATTGGTGAACGAAATCAAAATTCTGTTTCTGCCTTTGGCACAATGAGAGTTGAATGAGGAACCAAAATTATCTCTCTTATAATGTAAAAAAGAACAGAGTATACAAAATAGGAAAATGATCACATTTATCTCTAATCACAGTATCTTAATTTCAGAAACTAATAACCAGTCAAAAAAGACATACGATGTTTCAAACATCCTGAAATTTGACATTTAGACAAAGTGCATAGTACGCAAATTTGATAGACAAACAATTAGAAATATTATTTTTCATGAATCAGCATGCCTCTTTTTTTAACGTGAATCGGTATGGCACAAAATACAAATAGCAAGCCATCTTTCGTGTCTGTAGCATCAATTATAATTTCCAAACAAATAGAATCTCCCACAAGTGAATTTCTGTATATGAATGAAGTGTTCAGGCTGACTTCAGGCCATCGTATTTTTCGTGAGATACTCTTGTGTTACCCCCTCATCCGCTTATTCTTCTCATTTGCTAAGCCTGCAAATGGAGAACAAATAATATTAAATGAAGGAGTAGCTAAAGATACAATAACATATTCATATGTGCAAATAAATAATGGAATAACGCACCTGCCTCATCTCCCAAAACATCTCTATAGACAATGTTCTTGGTGCTTTTTCCAGATTTATCAACCTCCTTGTTTGGCTTGGCCAAAATCCGTGTCGTCTCTCTCGACACCCCCCTTGACAATGCAACATATAGCTGACTATGTGAGAATACTGGCTCGGGAAGGTAAATACCGACGTTCGGGATCGTCTGATCCTGCGCCTTGTTAATTGTCATTGCAAAACTCAGGCGGATGGGGAATTGTTTTCTCTTAAGTCTGAAAGGAAGTGAGATGTCCTCCGAGGGCGACATAGGGATCCTAGGTATGAACACCCTCTTTCCAGCATGCTGACTGCTGCGGCAACAAAAGTCCTTCCTTGGCGCTAGGAATTCTTCTTGTTACTTCTCTGGTTTGCGTCGTTTTTTCCCTTGAAGAGGAAAGGGTGATGCAGCACAAGAGCAGTAAGTATTTCCTTCAGTTTGAGAACCAAGGTATCGATCCAGAAGGAGGACCTCTTCAAGTCCAGAGTACCTGTGCAAACACAAACAAGCTTGCACCCAACGCTTCAAAGGGGTTGTCAATCCCTTCAAGATTGTTTGCAAAGTGAGATCTGAAGGCGGAAAGTGCAACGAAGTAAAAAGTGTAAGGCTAAAAATATGGTGTGGAGTAGACCCTGGGGGCCATAGTGTTCACTAGAGGCTTCTCTCATAATAGCAAATACCACGGTGGGTGAACAAATTATTGTCGAGCAATTGATAGAACCGCGCAAAGTCATGACGATATCTAAGGCAATGATCATACATATAGGCATCATGTCCGAGACAAGTAAACCGATACTTTCTGCATCTACTACTATTACTCCACACATCGACCGCTATCCAGCATGCATCTAGTGTATTGAGTTCATGACGAACAAAGTAACGCCTTAAGCAAGATGAAATGATGTAGAGGGATAATCTCAAACCAATGATGAAAACTCCATCTTTTTACCCTTGATGGCAACAACACGATGCATGCCTTGCTACCCCTTCTGTCACTGGGTGAGGTCACCGCACGGTATGAATCCAAAACCAAGCACTTCTCCCATTGCAAGAATCATAGATCTAGTTGGCCAGAAAAAACCCACAACTCGAAGAGAATTACAAGGATATGAAATCATGCATAAGAGAGATAAGAAGAAACTCAAATAAGATTCATAGATAATCTGATCATAAATCCACAATTCATCGGATCTCGACAAACACACCGCAAAAGAAGATTACATCGGATAGATCTCCATGAAGATCATGGAGAACTTTCTATTGAAGATCCAAGAGAGAGAAAAAGCCATCTAGCTACTAGCTATGTGCTACTGCAACAAAAGACCTTTCAATGGCGCCAGAAATAAGCGTGTTGACGGGAGACTATTCTTGTCTTGATACTCCTCAGCAACGGCGCCAGGAATCCTTCTGCTACGGCTACACCTTTAGGGACTTCCTTGGAAAATATGCAAAGAATTCCCCCGTGGCCTTGGAGCCTTGCGTTGGTGTTCCCTCGAAGCGGAAAGGGTGATGTAGCACAGCGGCGGTAAGTATTTCCCTCAGTTTTGAGAACCAAGGTATCGATCCAGTGGAAGGATTGCGTCAAGTCACAAGTACTTGCACAAACACAAAGAGCTTGCATCCAACGCTATGAAGGGGTTGTCAATCCCTTATAGATTGTTTGCAAAGTGAGAGCTGAAAGCAAAAAGGAAACAAAGCAAAGTAAAAGTGAAAGTGAAAACAATAGTTGTGAATAGACCCGGGGGCCGTAGTGTTCACTAGTGGCTTCTCTCATGAAAGCAAGTAGACGGTGGGTGAACGAATTACTGTCGAGCAATTGATAGAACCGCGCAAAGTCGTGACGTTATCTATGGCAATGATTATATCTATAGGCATCACGTCCAAAACAAGTAGACCGATACTTTCTGCATCTACTACTACTAGTTTAATGCCCGTGCGTTGCCACGGGATAATATATGCTAGCTACATGGGTAAAATGATAGATCTTTTTAAGAACACATATGTCATGCTTCCAGTTTACTCTCGCTAAATATTGACAACTACCAAGCACGCAGTCCTTCCTCGCAATGGGACATCTCCTTCTCCATTAGGCCGTTAGAGGACAAGTTAAGTGTCTTACTATCATCCCAACCTACCATGACAAAAAACATACTAAATAATAATATCTCCATTGTACACCCTCCGTCAACTAATTTATGACGTTTTGAATATTTAAATATGGACTACGTAATGACTGAAATGAGTGAAAAATACACGTTCTAGAACGTGTCTATATACAAGTCGGAAAAGAGTTAGAACATCTGATATATTTGTGAACAGAGGGAGTACTAAATAAAATTGAAAGCATGGAAGCAAAACCGGAAATAATTGTTGAAAAGGAAGCAAACATTCAGATCCATAATTTGATTGTAATATTTACAAGATAAATGAAATCCATGTTAGAACTAAATTATAATGTGCTCCGAACGAAAACAAACATGTATAAGAGAAAGGGGCAACCACATCTAGCTTGTACGGTATCTTGAGCTTTCACACCCCCAACCCACTTCTCGTCAACAATGCATGAGAGACATCTCTTCCTCTCACATCAATTGCATCTTGTTCAAACTCCAATCTCATGGTCCAATCTTTCGATGCCTCAGACACCAAATTTGAAGCTCTGGAAGATGTTGGTTTGCGCACCATTGCCTCCTTTATCCTAGGGCGAACAGAGTGGCCAGATGTCCAAAAGAAGCCATATCTCATCGCATGATTTCGAAAATTTGTTTACAAATGCAAGAAAATATTTCTTCTTTTAATTTTATTCATAATTCACAAGTTGAAACAATGTTCATATTTTTTTAAAAATATCATGGTTATCAAAAAACTTGGTAACTCAAAGAATTATTCTGAATTTCATGAAACATTTTTTAAAATCTACTATAATATTCCGATCTGCCTCGACAATTTACTTTTCAAAATTCACTCAGGTATATAATTAGAAAGACTCGGAAGCACTACTATTGAACTGCATATATTCGATCATTCGTGAACATATTTACAAATATGGAACCATTTTTAAAATCGTGAACATTTTTTACTATTTATAAACATTTTTCTAAAATTTCAAACAATATTTTATATTACGAACAGCTTTCAAGTATTTTCTTGTGAATTGACGAAAAAATCATTTTTTGAATTATCAAACATTTTTTTAATTGCATTAAAGAAATTGCTCAAAATGATGGACTTTTTTGATTCACGAATGTTTTCTCCAAAATTACGATTTTTTTAATATGCAAACATTTTTACAAAAATCCCAAACAATTTTCTAATTTGCAAACATTTGTGTAAATATAATTTTTGAGTTTTGATTTTTTTATTTATTTGAATTAGAAAAAATAAAAAGGAACAGATAAATAATAATTAAAAACTAAAAAAAGGTCCCCGTCCATGGGTTGGGCCAAATGGGAGTGTTTTTTATTTTCCTTTTGTGACAATTACCTCCAAAACCTTTTTTATAACTTATAGATGGCATTAGTGGGTAATATTAGACAATTTTAAAGGCAATTGTAATGACGTGCCACAAAAGCAATAGGTGCTTTATTAATAGGTAAAGATCCATATAGATCCATATGTAGTTTTCTAATAAAAGTTTTAAAAAAACTTATAGGAGTAGTATTTAGGAATGGAGGAGCGAGTAGTTTGGACGGCTGCAAGTACCGCCGTCCTACTCCTACCTCCGGTGGGTCGTGGCCGAGCTCGACTACGGGGACACGTGCTGGACGATGCCCAGTACGACTACGCCTACAACGACGCCGAGGACTGACGGGCGGCAGCGACGGGCCGCTCCAGGTCCAGTAGATGGGGGAGCGCTGACGAGGAAGGCCGACCGAGGCCAGAGCACCGCCGGAAACGGATGTTGGCCCGGACAGGGACAGAGACGGAGGGAGGAGAGGAGGGAGGCGAGGGCGGCCAAGATGGGCATCCTCGGCGCGAGGATCCACGGCTGGTGCTCTTGGGACGCCGGCACCGGAGCGGCGACAGGGATTCGTTTCTTCACAAGTTGTCCCCATAATCGCTTGGTTTTCAACTCTTGATGGTTTCGTTTTCGCAGCCTCGAAATGGACAAGGCGCGGTGTGCTCTGGCAGTGTGATGGACAAGGGACATCTTAGTCCTAAGTGGGGAATCTAATCAATCTGCTCATTTCTCCTAGTGCAGAATTTAGTTCGTGTAATAGCCGTGCTGATAGTCTTCACTGTGAGAGTTACTTTGCTCAGTACAGTACATGATATAATAATTAGTACATCATCGCATCGTCTCGCCGCTGCAGTGCTTCTAGTCCACAGCCGCGCCTCAGCTCTGCCCAAAACTGTGAACCACTCTCCTCAAGATTTGCAGAAATTATAGCTCTTGTAAAATACACTACTCCGTATGTATTTGAGAGAGATGGTAGGCAAAATGCCCTGCAAACCATGTCATTACATTATATACAAATATTATATTATTTTGCAAAGGAAATCACAGCTAGAATATACAGATTGTTTAATCACATTGTCGGCTCACTTTTTTTCAACAACCAGCGGGTACAATGGCATAAATATCATCTCTTCTGTTAAACTCAATTTTCAAGAGAGGGAAGTCTATGCAAGAAATTTCACAAAGCCACAATGGTAAGACTGAAACTGTTACATTGTAATGGCAACATGAATGCATAAGAACCATTCACAAAATAAAACCATGCAAGAGCAAGACGGGGGTTAAGAGCACTGAGACAGGACATGGCCAACATCTCAGGACGAATTTCACAAGGCATGGAAATTTTGAAAGGCAGACATAGATAAATACAAAGATGGGATGCCCAAAGGACCAACACCAAGTCACAATGTCACTGGCAACACATGTACGCAACTTCAGATCACCGGAGATCTGTGCCAAACCAAAATGGAGCAACACAAAGATCCACAGTTTCCATGGCACACACACTGACATCATATTATATCAGTCTTGACTACAACTTGGAACAAAGCTCTCAGATGATGGCATTTGCGTTGCTGGCGATCCTGGGTCACATGTCATCTCACCCCTGGGACCGACGATAACAAAGAGCACAGCCACATATCAGTTAAAGAGCTATACGAGCATTTAGAAATCCTAGGCAAAAAGATCATAACAGAATCCTAGAGTAAGGAATAAAAAAAATGTACGAAGACTGAAACATCCTAAACTTAGGAATAAAACAAATGTT
The DNA here is from genome assembly GCF_904849725.1 of Hordeum vulgare subsp. vulgare. Classification (NCBI taxonomy): domain Eukaryota; kingdom Viridiplantae; phylum Streptophyta; class Magnoliopsida; order Poales; family Poaceae; genus Hordeum; species Hordeum vulgare. Next base: position 564,768,015 of record NC_058522.1, on the reverse strand, counting down.
TGTCTCATGGCAAGTCCCAAAGTTCCACTGCAGCAACGCTGCTACCAAGGGAAATGTAATATGAGAACACCTTCTCATAGAGAAATTCCAGAGGGAAGCCTCAACATCAAAAGGATCATTTTGTAATGTTTGCTCAGAAATATACAAAGAGCGGAGTGTTTGCTCCATACAAAGCCAGAGACTGGAGGTCCTCCCCTCACACAGAAAAATGTTTTCATGCAAACAAAAGGACAGCAGGGAGACCAAACAAAAAAGGATTCGTGAGATATAAGAAATAGTTCAAATGAGAAATTGCAAAAATAAGATGGTCATCTTATGGCAAGTCTTAAAGTTCAACTGCAGCAATGTTGTTACCAAGGGCAATGAAATATGCCTTCTGATGGAGGATTTCCAAAGGAAAACCTCGATATCAAAAGGCTTACTTTGTGACATTTGTTTAGGGCATCAAAATTAAGAACTAACATCCAACGACTAATAACACACAGAAGGGCATCCATCATTTGGACTTTTAGATATAAGCTAATAGCTCCCCATCTTCATCTTCAAAACTCAGTTTTAGTACTAATCAAAAATATGTTGATCAACAATGTATTCCCGACTCTACTTGAAGAAAAGAATATACAGATGTTTCCAACTGAAAAAGAGCATGTGATCTTTTTAGGAAAAATGTCGGGGTACAATGTTTTATGTTATCGGAATATTCTAAGATATTATTATCTTCATGATATCTTTTTTAGGGAAAATTAATTAAAAATATATTTCGTTCTCTTGCTATGCACAACAGATTTCCAAACTCTTAAGAGAGAAGTATGTGAGGTACATAACTTTTGAGAGAAATTACATATTATTTAAGCTGCAATATCGATGAAGAATGGAAATTTGGTGCATACTACTCAGAGGAAGAGAGATATAATTTATCAAAGCCATGTAGTATGTGTACACTTTTGTCCTAAAGGAGTGTGATTGAGTTGTTGGTGTACCAAACCAATCTGCGTGACATTCGGTAAAATCTGCAAACATCGTAAAACCTGAAAAATCATAGTCGTCAAGACGCAGCTTGCCCGCATCCATCGTGGTCCTACAATTCCAGAATTAAAATTACCTTTGAGGCGTCTTCCCTTGCGTAGTTAATTCTCTCCCTATAGGGAATTGTTGTGATATAAATTTAGGTGTATATACAACCCTAACTTGACCTGAATAAACAAGCAAAGTTGATGGAAATTTTAGGATAAAAGCATACATCACATCAATGAGAGGACAAGGACTCAGAGCTAGGCATGTTGAATGTACTATGTTCTGCTAGGTCCATAAATACAGATGGGATTTCCTATCGTGATGGTTATCTTTTGGAAGTAATGTAATCTGGTAAGTAAGCTAATTATTACCTGGACCCCAACACATACAACACGTCCTTGCTACCTGCAAATATGATGCAATTATTCCACATCCATCCATCCAATTAAAAGTATATGTAGTTAGAGGCATCAAATGAAGTATTTCTGAAATCATTTAAACCACGGAGCACATGTAACGTTGGTCTCTAACTGCCACCACTCTAGGCCCATTAAAGTATGGTTTATTATTCAACACGAGGCCCTGGATGGATATCAACACCTGCAACATGGTGGAATTTGACTTTCTCCACTTCTCACATCCAGAACCCCACCAAGTGTTCAGCAGGCTAAGGCACACCTTTCCACTCTCATACAGGTTTGGATTTAGCCGAAGCCCACCTGAATGGTAGTACACTTTCTCTGCATATCGGATAGGTTTTTGTTAAGAGATTGCATTGATGGTAATAAAGTGGAAAAATAAGGGGAGGCAGGTGTGAAGTGCCAACATACCGGTGGACATCGCGGGTACTCAGGAGGAAAACGAACATCAAAGAAGAAAATACCGTCATGATATGGAGTTCTAGAAGGCCCAACAATAGCAACCCTTAGCAGATCAATCCTGTCCTCATAAACTCTAACATATATAGATCCTGCATAATATGAAACCAAACTGAGATCCACGTTTTTATTGATAAAAAAGGATTTCAGGTGTAAATCCTCTAAAAGAAAAACTGCAATGCAAGTATGACATGAGTCGACGACACATTAGGTTAGGCTTAGTGATATGCCAACACGATTTGACAGTTGCAAATAATTTTCCATTTTTCTCCAAGTATTAAATGATACTTACTCACACGGTATATTCAGTATAAAAAAAGAGGTTGAACCATAAATCTGGTTTTTTTTACTAAACTATTTGGTCTTCGAAGGGTTGGAAAAAAACCAGTGATAGGAGAACGTGAGTGGGGGAACGAACGAACGAGAGGTCGAACCATCGCTCTAGTTGAACCATCACGACGTTCGATCCTTCTTTAATAGTAGAGACATGTGTACTAATGAGTCCAAATCCTGTTTAGTACGTGAATAGACAACTCATGTCTACAAATTTGGCAGTTTCAGAACTCAGTCAAGTATAATAGATTATAACAAGATATGTAAAACAGAAGAAAGGAATACTAATATATATGTAGAAACAAATATCTTGTAAGTTTACGGGCTATTCACTTAAAAATGCCTGAGAAATGAGAAAAAAAGATAATACCCTGTCTTGCAAATATGGTGTCTTATAATAAAACCATGTAATACAAGAAAGAGCACCATTTCCTTAGCCTGAAAATAAAAATCAAGAAAGGTAACATTAATAAGTTGTTCAAGTTGTCCATGAATGGAAAATATCCAATGCGCATACACCTTGAATGGTAAGAAAGATTGATCAGTTATGCGAAGATCATGAAAAGCTATGAGAACTCGGTGCCTAGTCAATTTGACAGTGAAACGCTTCATATGGGATTGATAGATAAGATCAAAACACAAGGTCTTTTGCACCTTCTTCTGGAGGGTCGATGTCACTTTAATCTATGAAGTATCAATATCTGGACAATAAATATGAGTTGGTAAATTTGTGCAACTACTAAAATAAGCATGTATGTGAGCTGGAATTTCTAAAACAAACATACATACATACATACCCTGCTAATTTAACTATTTATCCATCCCTACATATTCATCCTTGCAGGTGCAGTCATGATGCAAACGTTTAAAAATCAAATGGTCAATTATTTCCCCCCAAAAACCTATATATAGTAGTGTGTCTACTGTTTGGAGAAGACACACCGAGTAGTTCAGAGTTCATACTTGGTAACCTTCAATTTCACTAATCTAATGTAATTGAGAATCAACAAACTTATCAAGCAACTGACAAATCAGGATTTGGTAACTTTATTACCTCATTGAATTATACAGGTGCAGCAAGAAGAATTGTTGAAGGGCAAACAAACCTCTCTTCAAATGGGCATCTGTAAGCATCCCAATAGGAAGGTCAGGCAGATCATGGGCCATCTCTGTCAAAGCATACCTGTGACACAAACCAGTAGGTATCATATTTGTTATGATCTCTCCGACAAACAGAGAGCCACTAAATTGTAGGCGACTAAACTATTCAGCAAGTTAAACGATTCCCCAAGAAACGTGAACATGTGTTAACTGACACCTGTATATTTCTTGGCCGCACAATTGCTTTAGAAGAAAAGAAATGGCAGGGTCAAGCTTGCAGTGTGCTGCTGTAGCTCCCAGCTGACGAAGTGCCGCACCTCCATGACGCACGTCGAAACCAACATCCTGATAAGGAGAGAAAAACAGTTATGTTTCTGGGTGCTACTCCATAGCATGGAATCAGAAAAGAAAGAAACTGAAAGATGTACCATGTCCAAGGGGTACATCTTCATACTCTTCTTCTCAAACTTCTTTTCTCTCTCCCATGGCTCGAAATCATTTCCAGTAACCTCCTTGAACACACGGGCAAATTCCTTGATAGCATCATTGACACGGTTACCAAAATCCTCGACTCGTTCCTCTGCCATCTGATCATGGCCAATTGGACCCTTCTTGTAGAAAAGGTGCAGGTGTTCTTCAGGTAGCACGATCAGCTGCATAATGCAGAGCCTGCATAGACAGAACAGTTTGCAAGTGCTCAAGTCAGTGTACACTTCACCTCCACTAAGGCCTCAACACACATGATAGATAACACAGAAGTACATACTGGTTAGTCTCGGATCCTAAGTCGCAAATTGAACAGGCACAATTGTAGATGATGCCATCCTTCTCAAAGATACACCCGCCGTCTTTGCCCAGTTTAGAGTCCTTGTGCACCGATCTTTTGCCAGCAAGTTTCAGCTGCCCAACCAAAACAGAGCTATTGACTACCCGACTGAAGCTGCAATTAGAAGTGCATAAGTTAATGGCAACTGATTACCTCTGCCGCCAAAGTCTCGATGGCCTCCTCGCTTGGATCAAGCTTGTCCAGCAGCAGTCCTCTGCCCTCCGGAACAACATCCGATACAATATCATAAGCAGCCAATGGCTGGGCTTCCTTCTTCTGAATGCTATCGACTATCCAGTTCTCACTCACTACAGGAGTTCCGCGCTCCCTGCGCATGCATAGTCCAATTGTGCAATGAAAACATGATCAGAAAGGGTAATGTGCAGGCAAGCATTCCTTTTTAAAAGTAAAAATAGCACGATTGAAATCATCTAATGCAGAAACAATCAATTAGGACCAATCTCCAACTTCGCAAACCTGAAGTAAAATATTTGTCACACAACTATGCGTGTATTATTAGAACAACGATGTGAATGCTATATAAATTCCTAGCATGTGCATTACCAATTTAGAAAATTTGAAAGTACTACTAATAAGCAGTCAATAGTTGGTTTGGTGGAAGAATGATTTTGTATTTAGGTGCTATAGCTGCCATGCTAGATTAATATGTTTATTAGTTTTACATTCCTAAAAAAATCTTATTACTACCCTACACATTTTCTATTAAAAGAAAAAGTGGTAGTTCTAACATCGCATGCATCAGCAAAATAGGATAAGATAATAATTTTCAAATTGATGCCTTGACCATCAGTCGAGCATACGAATATCCGCCGAAAGAACTAAGCAAAGAATAGACCTCTGAAATGTTGCACGTTGCCAGAAGCATATTGTGCATTAACTCATAAATACAAAGCACAAAATAGATCCACATGTCACTCGCTTAATGTAGTGAAGTTATATCTTACCAGTTGAAATTCTTGTAGAGCAGCAACAACTGAAACTGCGAAGATGAAATTGTGCAAATGACCCCCTTGGTGATGAACCAAGCATTGAAGGCACTGAGTAACACAAGCAACAATTCACATTACTCCAGAAGCATATTCTGCCATTGGGAAACCAATATTATAGAAAGTAAGAATCATGAATATGAAACCACTGGTAGTTGTATTACAACAAAAAGAGTATGTAGCGTCATCTCAGGGTGACCTAGTAGGAAGGAGGGAGAACACTGGGAGTAAAAGAAAATCAGCAATGAACCTGCAACCTTAGGAATCTGAACAATTAGTGCATGTTGATTTCCTTTAGGATTATTATATGCAGCAAAAAGAAGACCAGTTTAACATATTTCACTTCAAAAAGTAATAATTCCACAATATGACCTAGGCTTCTAGCAATCATTTTGAGAGCTTCCCACCACTTTGATGAATGACTTTGGCATGAGAAAATCCATTCGTAGAATATCCTTAGTTGTCATAAGGAAAACCCATAGGGAAGGAGCTCACCTTTTAAGAAATACCAACACCCTGCAGGACAAGAAATGGGGACAATTAGTTTACACCAAAGAAACCCTGTCTCAGTTGCTGGGGATTACTGGAGAGGTTGATCACTCGTATCTAGTCCCATAGAGGAAAAAAGCAAGATGCGGCATTATATTGAATCAACTCAAGTTGTGTCATATGTCTCTACGTAAATGACATAGACCAAAACCTGGTTACATTAGCTCAAAGATACGTTTTGATGCGTGCAGTAATACGTGTGGCACACATATATCTTCAAGAAATAAAGACGGTGTATGCTAATGTGATGGAACAAACATATCATAGAGAACGGTTCCCAGCCCACGCGCACAGCCGAATCCAAGGCAACGGAACGATGGTGGCTGGCGGCACCGTAGCTGTGGGGAACTGACGCGGCGGACATCCGGACGATAGGCCAGCGATCCGGCAATGAGAGCTCCCCTGATTTGGTTTAGGGTTTGGGTCTAGTGGTGTGAATTGCGCGCACGCACGCATCGAGAGAGAGAGAGAGAGCTTGTGCGCGAGAGAGAGAGATGGGGACCGTACCGGATCCAAAGAAAAACGAAACCACGATGCGAGAAATCCATCGACGGCGACTCAGATCCCGCGCCGGAACCCGCCGCTCGGTCCCCAGCCCGCACGACCGCGGACGCCTCCCGCACCGGCGGCAGCCCGGAGGGGCCTCCAAGCCGATGCCCGGTCCGGCGCGGCGGGAGGGGCTGGCCGGCGCCGGCGGCTCCCTCCATCATCTCCGCCGTCTGGGGAGGGACGCAGCCCCAGCCAACGCGCGCGATCAGCGGCCACGGCGAGCGGGACGGGCGTGGCGACAGGATTCGGACAGATCCGAGTAGAGCGCTCGCATTGCACGCAGCCATGCCGTCGGTCGCCTCTCGCAGCCGGACTGGTCCGAGCTAGCTAGCTAGGGGCTCGTCGCCGGCGGGAGAAGGGGAAAGGAGGGGAGGCGGCGCCAGCGGTGGAGTGGAGGCCACGACGGTGGCTGCGCGTGGCGGCGGCTAGGGTTCCCGTCGGGGGGGTCGTGAGAGCGTGGGGGGAAGTAGGTGCGTTCGTGGGTTGTGCGTTTTTTTTTTTGCGTTTTGACGGGTTTGGATGGGAGAGGCAGTGCGATCGCACGTGGGAACGAACGGTTTTTTTGTAATGAACCGTTTGGTGTGGTTATTTACTCCCTGGTTTATGAAGGATGAAAAAAATCGGTGAAAATGCTAGCGGGAGGAAGTGGGGAGGTGGGATCGAGAGGTCGAACCATCGCTCTGGTTGAACCATCACGACGTTCGATCCTGTTTTAATAGTAGAGATTACTCCACACGTCGACCGCTATCCAGCATGCATCTAGTGTATTAAGTCCATGAAAACAGAGTAACGCCTTAAGCAAGATGACATGATGTAGATGGACAATCTCATATCTACGATAAAAGCCCATCTTGTTACCCTTGATGGCAACAACACGATGCGTGCCTTGCTGCCCCTTCTATCACTGGGAAAGGTCACCACACGCTATGAACCCAAAACCAAGCACTTCTCCCATTGCAAAAATCATAGATCTAGTTGGCCAAACAAAATCCAAGACTCGGAGAGACTTACAAGGATATCAAATCATGCATATAAGAAATCAGCAAAGACTCAAATATAATTCATAGATAATATGTTCACAAATCCACAATTCATCAGATCTCGACAAACACACCGCCAAAGAGGATTACATCGAATAGATCTCCATGAAGATCATGGAGAACTTTGTATTGAAGATGCAAGAGAGAGAAGAAGCCATCTAGCTACTAACTACGGACCCGTAGGTCTGAAGTGAACTACTCACGAGTCATTGGATAGGCGATGATGTTGATGTAGAAGCCCTCCAACTCCAAAGTTCCCTCTGGCAGGGCACCGGGAAGGGTCTCCAGATGACATCTCTGTTGGGGAACGTCGCATGGGAAACAAAAAATTTCCTACGCGCACGAAGACCTATCATGGTGATGTCCATCTACGAGAGGGGATGAGTGATCTACGTACCCTTGTAGATCGTACAGCAGAAGCGTTAGTGAACGCGGTTGATGTAGTGGAACGTCCTCACGTCCCTCGATCCGCCCCGCGAACAATCACGCGATCAGTCCCACGATCTAGTACCGAACGGACGGCACCTCCGCGTTCAGCACACGTACAGCTCGACGATGATCTCGGCCTTCTTGATCCAGCAAGAGAGACGGAGAGGTAGAAGAGTTCTCCGGCAGCGCGACGGCGCTCCGGAGGTTGGTGATGACCTTGTCTCAGCAGGGCTCCGCCCGAGCTCCGCAGAAATGTGATCTAGAGGAAAAACCGTGGAGGTATGTGGTCGGGCTGCCGTGGGAAAGTCGTCTCAAATCAGCCCTAAAACCTCCGTATATATAGGTGGGAGGGAGGGGACATTGCCTTGGGGCTCAAGGAGCCCCAAGGGGGTCGGCCGAGTCCAAGGGGGAGGACTCTCCCCCCCCCCCCCCCCAAACCGAGTTGGACTTGGTTTGGTGGGAGGGAGTCCTCCTTCCTTCCCACCTCCTCCTTTTTTTTCTTTCTCTCTTGATTTTCTTCTCCTTGGCGCATAGAGCTCTTTTGGGCTGTCCCACCAGCCCACTAAGGGCTGGTGTGCCACCCTCAAGGCCTATGGGCTTCCCCGGGGTGGGTTGCCCCCCCCCCCCCCCCGGTGAACTCCCGGAACCCATTCGTCATTCCCGGTACATTCCCGGTAACTCCGAAAACCTTCCGGTAATCAAATGAGGTCATCCTATATATCAATCTTCGTTTCCGGACCATTCCGGAAACCCTCGTGACGTCTGTGATCTCATCCGGGACTCCGAACAACATTCGGTAACCAACCATATAACTCAAATACGCATAAAACAACGTCGAACCTTAAGTGTGCAGACCCTGCGGGTTCGAGAACTATGTAGACATGACCCGAGAGACTCCTCGGTCAATATCCAATAGCGGGACCTGGATGCCCATATTGGATCCTACATATTCTACGAAGATCTTATCGTTTGAACCTCAGTGTCAAGGATTCATATAATCCCGTATGTCATTCCCTTTGTCCTTCGGTATGTTACTTGCCCGAGATTCGATCGTCAGTATCCGCATACCTATTTCAATCTCGTTTACCGGCAAGTCTCTTTACTCGTTCCGTAATACAAGATCCCGCAACTTACACTAAGTCACATTGCTTGCAAGGCTTGTGTGTGATGTTGTATTACCGAGTGGGCCCCGAGATACCTCTCCGTTCACACGGAGTGACAAATCCCAGTCTTGATCCATACTAACTCAACTAACACCTTCGGAGATACCTGTAGAGCATCTTTATAGTCACCCAGTTACGTTGCGACGTTTGATACACACAAAGCATTCCTCCGGTGTCAGTGAGTTATATGATCTCATGGTCATATGAATAAATACTTGACACGCAGAAAACAGTAGCAACAAAAAGACACGATCAACATGCTACGTCTATTAGTTTGGGTCTAGTCCATCACGTGATTCTCCTAATGACGTGATCCAGTTATCAAGCAACAACACCTTGTTCATAATCAGAAGACACTGACTATCTTTGATCAACTGGCTAGCCAACTAGAGGCTTGCTAGGGACGGTGTTTTGTCTATGTATCCACACATGTAAATGAGTCTTCATTCAATACAATTATAGCATGGATAATAAACGATTATCTTGATACAGGAATTATAATAATAACTATATTTATTATTGCCTCTAGGGCATAATTCCAACAGTCTCCCACTTGCACTAGAGTCAATAATCCAGCCCTCACATCACTATGTGAATTACATTGTAATAAATCTAACACCCATACAGTTCTGGTGTTGATCATGTTTTGGCCGTGGAAGAGGTTTAGTCAGCGGGTCTGCTACATTCAGATCCGTGTGCACTTTGCATATATTCACGTCCTCTCCCTCGACGTAGTCGCGGATGAGGTTGAAGCGTCGTTTGATGTGTCTGGTCTTCTTGTGAAAACGCGGTTCCTTTGCTAAGGCAATGGCACCAGTGTTGTCACAGAACAAGGTTATTGGATTCAGTGCGCTTGGCACCACTCCAAGATCCGTCATGAACTGCTTCATCCAGACACCCTCCTTAGCCGCCTCCGAGGCAGCCATGTACTCCGCTTCACATGTAGAATCTGCTACGACGCTTTGCTTGGAACTCCACCAGCTTACTGCACCCCCATTAAGAATAAATACGTATCCGGTTTGCGACTTAGAGTCGTCTGGATCTGTGTCAAAGCTTGCATCGATGTAACCTTTTACGGCGAGCTCTTCGTCACCTCCATACACGAGAAACATCTCCTTAATCCTTTTCAGGTACTTCATGATATTCTTGACCGCTGTCCAGTGATCCACTCCTGGATTACTCTGGAACCTACCTGCCATACTTATGGCCAGGCTAACATCCGGTCTAGTGCACAGCATCGCATACATGATAGAACCTATGGCTGAAGCATAGGGGACGGAGCGCATATGCTCTCTATCTTCATCAGTTGCTGGGCACTGAGTCTTACTCAACCTCGTACCTTGTAGAACTGGCAAGAACCCTTTCTTGGACTGTTCAATTTTGAACCTCTTCAAAACTTTATCAAGGTATGTGCTTTGTGAAAGTCCTATCAGGCGTTTTGATCTATCCCTATAGATCTTAATGCCTAGAATGTAAGCAGCTTCTCCTAGGTCCTTCATAGAGAAACTTTTATTCAAGTAATCCTTTATGCTCTCTAAAAACTCTACGTTGTTTCCAATCAGTAATATGTCATCCACATATAATATTAGAAACGCCACAGAGCTCCCACTCACTTTCTTGTAAATACAAGATTCTCCAACCACTTGTATAAACCTGAATGCTTTGATCACCTCATCAAAGCGTTTGTTCCAACTCCGAGATGCTTGCACCAGTCCATAAATGGATCGCTGGAGCTTGCACACTTTGTTAGCATTCTTAGGATCGACAAAACCTTCGGGTTATATCATATACAACTCTTCCTTAAGGAAACCGTTAAGGAACGCCGTTTTGACATCCATCTGCGAGATTTCATAATCGAAAAATGCAGCTATTGCTAACATGATTCTGACGGACTTAAGCATCGCTACGGGTGAGAATGTCTCATCGTAGTCAACTCCTCGAACTTGTGAAAAACCTTTTGCCACAAGTCGAGCTTTATAAACGGTCACATTGCCGTCAGCGTCCGTCTTCCTCTTAAAGATCCATTTGTTCTGAATAGCCTTGCGGCCCTTAGGTAGTACCTCCAAATTCCACACTTTGTTCTCATACATGGATCCTATCTCGGACTTCATGGCTTCCAGCCATTTGTTGGAATCTGGGCCCACCATTGCTTCTTCATAATTCGCAGGTTCATTGTTGTCTAACAACATGATTGATAAGACGGGATTACCGTACCACTCTCGAGCAGCACGTGGTCTCGTCGACCTGCGTGGTTCGACAGAAACTTGAACTGGAGTTTCATGATCATAATCATTAACTTCCTCCTCAACCGGTGTCGCAATGACAGAGGTTTCCCCTTGCTCTGCGCCACCATCCAGAGGGATGAGAGGTTCGACAACCTCGTCAAGTTCTATCTTCCTCCCACTCAATTCTCTCGAGAAAAGCTTTGTTTTTAGCAACAAACACTTTGCCCTTGGATTTGAGATAGAAGGTGTACCCAACTGTCTCTTTTGGGTAACCTATGAAGACGCACTTTTTCGCTTTGGGTTCCAGCTTTTCAGGCTGAAGCTTTTTGACATAAGCATCACATCCCCAAACTTTAAGAAACGACAACTTTGGCCTTTTGCCATACCACAGTTCGTATGGTGTCGTCTCAACGGATTTTGATGGTGCCCTATTTAAAGTGAATGCAGCTCTTTCTAATGCATAACCCCAAAAAGATAACGGCAAATCGGTAAGAGACATCATAGATCGCACCATTTCTAATAAAGTACGATTACAACGTTCGGACACACCATTACGCTGTGGTGTTCCAGGCGGTGTTAACTGTGAAACAATTCCACATTGTCTTAAGTGAGTACCAAACTCGAAACTCAGATATTCACCCCCACGATCAGACCGTAGGAACTTGATCTTCTTGTTACGATGATTTTCCACTTCACTCTGAAATTGCTTGAACTTTTCAAATGTTTCAGACTTGTGCTTCATCAAGTAGACATAACCATATCTACTCAAATCATCAGTGAAGGTGAGAAAATAACGATATCCGCCGCGTGCCTCCACACTCATCGGACCACACACATCGGTATGTATGATTTTCAACAAGTCACTAGCACGCTCCATTGTTCCGGAGAACGGAGTCTTAGTCATCTTGCCCATGAGGCATGGTTCGCACGTGTCAAGTGAATCAAGGTCAAGTGACTCCAAAAGTCCATCAGCATGGAGTTTCTTCATGCGTTTTACACCAATATGACCTAAGCGGCAGTGCCACAAAAATATGGCGCTATCATTGTTTACTCTAACTCTTTTGGTCTCAATGTTATGTATATGCGTATCGCTATCAAGATTCAATATGAACAATCCTCTCACATTCGGTGCATGACCATAAAAGATGTTACTCATAGAAATAGAACAACCATTATTCTCTGACTTAAAAGAGTAACCGTCTCGCAATAAACAAGATCCAGATATAATGTTCATGCTTAACGCAGGCACTAAATAACAATGATTTAAGTTCATCACTAATCCCGACGGTAGCTGAAGTGACACTGTGCCGACGGCGATTGCATCAACCTTGGAACCCTTTCCTACGCGCATCGTCACTTCATCTTTCGCCAGCCTTCGTCTATTCCGCAGTTCCTGTTTCGAGTTGCAAATATGAGCAACAGAACCGGTATCGAATACCCAGGCACTACTACGAGAGCCGGTTAAGTACACATCAATAACATGTATATCAAATATAACTGATTTTTCTTTGTCCGCCTTCTTATCTGCCAGATACTTGGGGCAATTGCGCTTCTAGTGACCCATACCCTTGCAATAGTAACACTCCGTTTCAGGCTTAGGTCCAGCTTTGGGTTTCTTCGGCGGATTGGCAACAGGCTTGCCGCTCTTCGTCGAATTGCCCTTCTTGCCTTTGCCGTTTCTCTTGAAACTAGTGGTCTTATTCACCATCAACACTTGATGCTCTTTACGGAGTTCAGACTCTGCGACTTTCAGCATCGCAAACAACTCGCCGGGAGACTTGTTCATCCCTTGCATGTTGTAGTTCAACACAAAGCCTTTATAGCTTGGCGGCAGTGATTGAAGGATTCTGTCAGTGATAGCCTCTTGCGGGAGTTCAATCCCCAGCTCAGCTAGACGGTTTGAGTACCCAGACATTTTGAGCACATGTTCACTGACAGACGAGTTTTCCTCCATCTTGCAAGCATAGAATTTATCGGAGGTCTCATACCTCTCGATCCGGGCGTTCTTCTGAAAGATAAACTTCAACTCCTGGAACATCTCAAATGCTCCATGACGCTCAAAGCGACGTTGAAGTCCCGGTTCTAAGCCATACAAGACTGCACATTGAACTATTGAGTAGTCCTCCTTACGTGCTAACCAAGCGTTCTTAACATCCTGATCAGCCGTAGCGGGTGGTTCATCTCCTAGCGCAGCATTAAGGACATAATCCTTCTTCCCAGCTTGTAAGATTAGCTTAAGATTACGAGCCCAGTCTACAAAGTTGCTTCCATCATCTTTCAACTTAGCTTTCTCTAGGAACGTATTAAAATTCAGGATGACTGTCGCGTGAGCCATGATCTACAACACAAATATTTTCAAAGTAGACTTAGACTATGTTCAAGATAATTAGAGTTCAACTTAATCAAATTATTTGCTAAACTCCCACTCAAAAAGTACATCTCTCTAGTCATTTGAGTGGTTCATGATCCACCTACACTATCTCAAGTCCGATCATCACGTGAGTTGAGTATAGTTTCAGTGGTAAGCATCCCTATGCTAATCACATCATCTATATGATTCATGATCGACCTTTCGGTCTCATGTGTTCCGAGGCCATGTCTGCACATGCTAGGCTCGTCAAGCTTAACCCGAGTGTTCCGCGTGCGCAACTGTTTTGCACCCGTTGTATGTGAACGTTGAGGCTATCACACCCGATCATCACGTGGTGTCTCGAAACGACGAACTGTAGCAACGGTGCACAGTCGGGGAGAACACAATTTCATCTTGAAATTTTAGTGAGAGATCACCTCATAATGCTACCGTCGTTCTAAGCAAAATAAGGTGCATAAAAGGATTAACATCACATGCAATTCATAAGTGACATGATATGGCCATCATCACGTGCTTCTTGATCTCCATCACCAAAGCACCTGGCACGATCTTCTTGTCACCGGCGCCACACCATGATCATCCATCAACGTGTTGCCATCGGGGTTGTCGTGCTACTCATGCTATTACTACTAAAGCTACATCCTAGCAAAATAGTAAACGCATCTGCAAGCACAAACGTTAGTATAAAGACAACCCTATGGCTCCTGCCGGTTGCCGTACCATCGACGTGCAAGTCGATATTTCTATTACAACATGATCATCTCATACATCCAATATATCACATCACATCGTTGGCCATATCACATCACAAACATACCCTGCAAAAACAAGTTAGACGTCCTCTAATTTTGTTGTTGCATGTTTTACGTGGTGACCAAGGGTATCTAGTAGGATCGCATCTTACTTACGCAAACACCACAACGGAGATATATGAGTTGCTATTTAACCTCATCCAAGGACCTCCTCGGTCAAATCCGATTCAACTAAAGTTGGAGAAACCGACACTTGCCAGTCATCTTTGAGCAAAGGGGGTTACTCGTAACGATGAAACCAGTCTCTCGTAAGCGTACGAGTAATGTCGGTCCAAGCCGCTTCAATCCAACAATACCGCGGAATCAAGAAAAGACTAAGGAGGGCAGCAAAACGCACATCACCGCCCACAAAAACTTTTGTGTTCTACTCGAGAAGACATCTACGCATGAACCTAGCTCATGATGCCACTGCTGGAGAACGTCGCATGCGAAACAAAAAATTTCCTACGCACACGAAGACCTATCATGGTGATGTCCATCTACGAGAGGGGATGAGTGATCTACGTACCCTTGTAGATCGTACAGCAGAAGCGTTAGTGAACGCGGTTGATGTAGTGGAAAGTCCTCACGTCCCTCGATCCGCCCCGCGAACAATCCCGCGATCAGTCCCACGATCTAGTACCGAACGGACGGCACCTCCGCATTCAGCACACGTACAGCTCGACGATGATCTCGGCCTTCTTGATCCAGCAAGAGAGACAGAGAGGTAGAAGAGTTCTCCGGCAGCGTGAGGGCGCTCCGGAGGTTGGTGATGACCTTGTCTCAGCAGGGCTCCGCCCGAGCTCCGCAGAAACGCGATCTAGAGGAAAAACCGTGGAGGTCTGTGGTCGGGCTGCCGTGGGAAAGTCGTCTCAAATCAGCCCTAAAACCTCCGTATATAGGTGGGAGGGAGGGGACATTGCCTTGGGGCTCAAGGAGCCCCAAGGAGGTCGGCCGAGTCCAAGGGGGAGGACTCTCCCCCCCCCCAAACCGAGTTGGACTTGGTTTGGTGGGAGGGAGTCCTCCTTCCTTCCCACCTCCTCCTTTTTTTTTATTTCTCTCTTGATTTTCTTCTCCTTGGCGCATAGAGCTCTTTTGGGCTGTCCCACCAGCCCACTAAGGGCTGGTGTGCCATCCTCAAGGCCTATGGGCTTCCCCGGGGTGGGTTGCCCCCCCCCCCCCCGGTGAACTCCCGGAACCCATTCGTCATTCCCGGTACATTCCCGGTAACTCCGAAAACCTTCCGGTAATCAAATGAGGTCATCCTATATATCAATCTTCGTTTCCGGACCATTCCGGAAACCCTCGTGACGTCCGTGATCTCATCCGGGACTCCGAACAACATTCGGTAACCAACCATATAACTCAAATACGCATAAAACAACGTCGAACCTTAAGTGTGCAGACCCTGCGGGTTCGAGAACTATGTAGACATGACCCGAGAGACTCCTCGGTCAATATCCAATAGCGGGACCTGGATGCCCATATTGGATCCTACATATTCTACGAAGATCTTATCGTTTGAACCTCAGTGTCAAGGATTCATATAATCCCGTATGTCATTCCCTTTGTCCTTCGGTATGTTACTTGCCCGAGATTCGATCGTCAGTATCCGCATATCTATTTCAATCTCGTTTACCGGTAAGTCTCTTTACTCGTTCCGTAATACAAGATCCCGCAACTTACACTAAGTCACATTGCTTGCAAGGCTTGTGTGTGATGTTGTATTACCGAGTGGGCCCCGAGATACCTCTCCGTTCACACGGAGTGACAAATCCCAGTCTTGATCCATACTAACTCAACTAACACCTTCGGAGATACCTGTAGAGCATCTTTATAGTCACCCAGTTACGTTGCGACGTTTGATACACACAAAGCATTCCTCCGGTGTCAGTGAGTTATATGATCTCATGGTCATAGGAATAAATACTTGACACGCAGAAAACAGTAGCAAGAAAAAGACACGATCAACATGCTACGTCTATTAGTTTGGGTCTAGTCCATCACGTGATTCTCCTAATGACGTGATCCAGTTATCAAGCAACAACACCTTGTTCATAATCAGAAGACACTGACTATCTTTGATCAACTGGCTAGCCAACTAGAGGCTTGCTAGGGACGGCGTTTTGTCTATGTATCCACACATGTAAATGAGTTTTCATTCAATACAATTATAGCATGGATAATAAACGATTATCTTGATACAGGAATTATAATAATAACTATATTTATTATTGCCTCTAGGGCATAATTCCAACAATATCGCGGAAACGGAAGCTTGCGGCGGCGGAAAAGTGTTTTCGTGGATGCCCTGATTTTTTCTGGGATTTTAGGCAATTTATAGGCCAAAGAGCTAGGGCAGGGGAGCGTCAGGGAGGCCACAAGCCTGGTAGCCGCCCCCCTGGTGGTGGCTACAGGGCTTGTGGGCCCCCTGTGGCTCTTCTGCCTTGGCCCTCAAGTCCCCCGATCTTCTTCTGTTCTGGAAAAATTTATTTCGGTGATTTTATTCCGTTTGGACTCCGTTCCAAAATCAGATCTGAAAAGAGTCAAAAACACAGAAAAAACAGGAACTGACACTTGACACTGGATTAATAAGTTAGTCCCAAAAAAGATAAAAAAAGGTATATAAAACATCCAAAGTTGACAAGATAACAACATGAAACATAAAAAATTATAGATACGTTTGAGACGTATCACTATGGACCCGTAGGTCTATGTTGAACTACTCACGCATCATCGGAGAGGTCATGGTGTTGATGAAGAAGCCCTCCGTATCCGAATCCCCCCTCCGGCAGGGCACCAGAACGTGCCCCAGATGGGATCTTGCGGAGACAGAAGCTTGCGGCGGCGGAAAAGTACTTTCGATGATCTCCTGATTTTTTTGGGATTTTTAGGGAATTTATAGGCGCAACCCCTAGGTCAGGGGGCGCTCAGGGGGCCCACAAGCCTGGATGGCGCGGCCTCACCCCTGGCCGCGGGGTGGGGGCTTGTGGGGCCCCTGAGGCTCCCCTGCCTTGGCTCTCAAGCTTCCCGATCTTCTTTCGTTCCAGAAAAAATCTTTTAGGGGATTTTCTTCCGTTTGGACTTCATTTCAAAATCTCCTCTGAAAGGGGTCAAAAACATGGAAAAAATAGGAACTAGCACTTGGCACTTAGTTAATAAGTTAGTCGCAAAAAATATATATATAAGGCATGCAAAACATCCAAAGTTTGACAAGATAATAGCATGAAACCAATAAAAATTATAGATACGTTGGAGACGTATCAAGCATCCCCAAGCTTAACTCCTGCTCGTCCTTGAGTAGGGAAGTGATAAAGAATGAATTTTTGATGTGGAATGCTACCTAGCATAGTTGTCCTTTGCAACTTCTTTCACGTGGCATGAATGTTTGGATCCGTAAGATTCAAAACAATAGTTTGCTATTGACATGAAAACAATAATACTTCAAGCAAACTAGCAAAGTAATCATGAACTTTCAAAATAACAAGGTCAAATAAAGTTATCCCTACAAAATCATATAGTCTGGCTATGCTCCAGCATCCTCACACAACTAATGTAAATCATGCACAACTCCGGTATTGGTCAAGTAATTATTTTCGCACTTTTACTTTCTCAAACTTTTTATAACTGTCACATAATACATGAGCGCGAGTCATGGATATGGTGGTTGTGAGACAAAAAGGAGGAGATGGTCACATTGACTCGGCGTATCAAAAAGCTATGGAGATGTCCATTAATAGATATCAATGTGAATGAGTAGGGACCAAAAAGCTCACTAGATATCAATGGAAGGCTGACTTGCTTCGGCAGGTGAGATGACCTAGGTCAACGAGGAGGGGGGGCTCGCGAGTGTGTTTTTCGTCTTTGACGATTTGGAAGGGTACGATGGTTTAGGCAACTTGGTCGGACGGGTGGGCTGGTGGGGTGACCTAGATCATCGGGGTAAGCGAGTATATTTTTAGTGGCATTGTTAGGAAATACACATGGTAAAGGGGAGCATGTACCTCGCTGTGGTGTTAATCTAGATTGTCCTCCATCTTAAACTGTCGGTCTATTAAACAATATAGTGAATTAGGCTGCAGAACTTTTCTATTAAATTCCTGTCACAAATATCTTGGAATTCAACTTGGCAACAACCATATGTAAAAATCATCATCGCCTTGCACTATTTGAGGAGCACATTTTCAGTTATTCTAACATCAATGAAGTTAATTTGAGGTGATGAACCAGGTGATGACCAAAGAGCTCACTAGGATATGTGTCCTCGTCTGCAAAACCATACAAGAAAAGAGAGCAAGGAGAACAAAGGATGAGGTATGTACGCCGCAAGAAGAATAGAACAGAGAGATGCACCATGGAGAAGAACACTGCACCTCGGGGACGCTCTAGAGGATGCCCCAGGTGGCGAAGAGGGGCGACCCTATCTGCGGCAGCGTGGCCAACACCGGCGACCTCACCAACCCGACGAGCGCCTCTAGGATCTGATAGGGACATGAAGCAACATGCAAAGTTCAGATCGAGAGAAAGAAGCAAGATCCAACTGGCTGGCAGGCGGGTGGTGTACCTCGAGGACGGCGGTGGTCTGGGCGAGCCGGAGCGGCCTCTCGACGGCGGCATGCACGCCCCCGTGCCTCGACCGGAGCAGCGCCTCGACGGTGTAGTAGAGCACCTGCTCTGCACCAACGCACGCACACGGATCCTCATGAATCAGCCAATCAAGAACTCGGTGCGGGAAGGAGGGAGGGACAAACCATCCAAAGAAGACGACACAGTTGTAGATGGCGAGGTAGGCGCGCTTCACCCCCCCCCCCCCCCCCCCCCGCCCCCCCGACTTGTTGCCTTTGGGCTCTCGCCGGCCGTGGTCGCCGACGACCTAGGGATTTTTCCAAATTTGGAAACGAAAGCGGCAAAACGACCCACCGCTCTCTCGCTCGCTTGTCGGATTATCCACCACGTGGCTTCATCGTGTCGCGTGATGGACGATTATAGTTCGGCCGCTTGCGGAGGTTGAATCGCGCACAGGCGTTAGACAACGTTTAGGTTGACTAGTTGAATGCCCGTACGTTGCCACGGGCTAACGATGAAATATACATGTACATTATTTATTATGTGCGTGCATAATACATTGTTGATATATTTTGATAAAGAAGTGATAATACACATAGTAAATAACCACCCTCATCACATTGTATTCAATAACCAAGTCATAACTTTGAACAAAGATAATCGTAAGGTCTTTTTTAGTGAAGTCGTGTGCCTTCTAATTATCCAGTAAACATTCATGCATTTTGTCGTTTCCACGTTAATTCTATGGTGAATGCTGTGATGTGGTTTTTCCCCCACTGTGAGCTTTCTTTATCTCCAACGCACATCACCTCCACCAACCACCACATGAATCATGCATTGTATGACTTTGTTCACTATCGCATGCTAATATCGTCATGAAAACAAGTTGTCATGGGTTCTAAATGCTCTTATATTAGTTTATGGATGGATTATGAAATAACGATGCTCTCTAGTGCATCAATCTAGTACAATACAACAACTACCCCCTCCATCTCAAAATAGGTATCTTAAACTTAGTACTAAGTTAGTACAAATATAGTACCAAAGCAGCGACACTTATTTTGGAACGGAGGAAGTACAACAGTAGAATGTTTTTGAAAGGACGCATTAAGACTTAAGACTCAAGACCTTGACGAGGGTCCGCTTGTTTACGTTGGCCAGAATCGGCCGTTGTTGATGGATGTCAGGACAGAATTTCAGGTTGCGTTGCCCCTCCTTCCTTCCCTACAGCAAAGGTAATGCTACTCAGTAACGACACCATGGGTCAACTACAACGGCAATTAGTCAAGTACACCTTTCCTGTGTTGTTGTCTTACTACTTGGGCCTTGAAGTAAAGCAGTCACGGGGTGAGATCACCATCTGCCAAAAGAGCTATGCTGAGAAGGTCATCATATGGACGTTTACCATATCATGACGTGGGCTTAACTAACTCCCTAAACCTGAGCTGAGATGCGTATAAGCCGCGCCATCCCACGACCCACTCACCGCAGCTCTCTCTACTCTAACAGAAAGCTAACTGAATGCTGAAGAAACTGTCATGCCATCGAGGTCATGCCGGCTAATACTACCATGCATATCACACGCGATGCATGCATGCTTATTCAGAGGAAAACGGTGAACTACTTAAGCAACGAATTATTCCTAACAATTCACCCCCTAATCTCGTTGCTTCTAGTGAACTCCATGATGTGAAGCTTGTGTCGCATCTCAATGAAACGCACCTTGTTCAGCGCCTTAGTCAGAACATCAGTTAGCTGCCCATTTGTGCCAATGTGTTCAACCTCAAGTTTCCCTTCTTCAAGACAGTTCCTAAAGAAATGATACTTGAGATTTATATGCTTGCTCCTGTCATGATGAATAGGATTCTTGCAAAGGGTGATAGCTGACTTGTTGTCAATGAGCAGCTCAAACTTGGCCGGAGCACGACCTGTGAGACTTCCAATGAGCCTACTAAGCCACATCCCCTGACATGCCGCCGTCGTTGCTGCTACATACTCTGCCTCGCATGAAGATAGGGCCACTACCCTCTGTTTCTGCGAGGACCAGGACACCACCTTCATGTCTGGGTCGTAGCGGCCTTGGTTCCCAGAGAGTGACCAGCCAACTGGAGCATATGAAGCGTGAGTCGGATGGCCTGCGTTGTTGAATGCGTTGCCGTTGGGTCCTATAGGGCTCCCTGGGTCGTCAGAGTGGTCGCTCGATAGAACATCTGATGGAGTTGTAGCAGCAGAGGCTGTTGCACCAAAGCCAGAAGCAGTCTGCATCGGCACAGATGTTGTCTCGCGCTTCGGCTGTTCTTTCTTTGGCTTTTTATTACCTTCGGCGATGAAGCTGCCCACCACAACCTGGATAAGCGTTGCAGCCATAAGCATTCCAGCAACACAACCTCCTACAACACGTCCATCGCTTCCAGCCAGAGCAACACTCAAACCACCTGTTCTGCTGCGAGTGTCACCATCCTCTGCGAGCAGAAAGGAGCCCGACAGAGAGAGAATACCAAAGTGGCCCTCATATGTCACTATGCCACCAGAGGCATCGAGCTGTTTCTTTTTACCAGATCCGGGGGCCGTCCTCTGCGCTTGCCGTCAGGATTCGAGTTGGACCCCGCGCCACCAGACTGCCCGCCCGCCTCAGCCTTCACCGCCGAGCCGATGGTCCCGTTCGGCCCGTACTTCCTCGGCCGCCCCCTCTTCTTCTTCACGAGCTCCCCGCCGCTGCCGCTGACGCTGACCACCAGGGCGCCGCTGACGGGCTGCGGCATGCCCGGCGGGGCGGCGGAATCGGGCCAGTACACGGCCAGCGGCATGTCCGCGGGCTTCATTGCCGACGAAGAGGCGCCGGGCGACGCCATGGGGTTGAAGGCGAGCGGCATGTCCGCGGGCTTCATTGCCGGCGACCAGGCGCCGCGCGACGCCATGGGGTTGAAGGCGAGCGGCATCCCGTGCATGACGTTCATGGAGCCCGGTGGCATCGCGCCGTAGGCGTGCTGCAGCATCATGACGCCGGGGGGCCACCGGCGGCGGCGAGCTCATGCGCGGCGTCTGCAGTTGCTGCGGCGTCCTCCTGTGTTGCAGACTTCAGCCCCATTGTTCGAGGAGTGTTATTGGAGGAGGGGAGGCAAGCAGCGGGAGGAAGGAGAGGAGGCAGAGGGACGATTCCTATGGCACCCTACCAGGATAATGGATCGGGAGCGAGGGGAACGCGCTTACGCACAGGGTCCCCTAGCAGTGTCGCTGCGCTCCTCCTTCTCTGTTGTCTCTATCTCTCTCTCTTCCATGGCGGTCGGAGGCCATGGGATGCGACGACGGGCGTTGCGGTGAATTTTCTCCGGAGAGAGATGAGATCAGGGCTGAGAGTAGTTAGGGCCTTAGGGGAGACATGGGACCTGTGTGGTGATATGGGAGAGATGGGACGTGGGTGACCGAGGGAAGTGGGCCTGTTTCTTCGGAAGGCATAGAAAAATCGGGGGGAGGGAAACACGTACAATGCAAGCGGGGGCAAAAAATTTCTAGCGTGCGGGATCTCTCGAGGGGAGCAGAAAGAGGTTGAACCATTACCACCATAGCAGATCCTTCTTTAATAGTATAGATTTATATGTCTCGACAATTGAACTTCTGCATATACTGTACATGTTTGTATACATATTTATACATGGTCATGTGGGATATCTCTCTATATAAGAGTAGAAAAACTAATAATTCCCTCGTATATACTACTAGTACTAGTAATATAGAAAATGGAAATTCAGAACCAATCCATCTCAGCCGTTTGTTCACGCCTGCTTCAATCCAAGCCGTCCATGTCTGCCCTTAACTGAACCTCACTGAAGCTGTAGGGGACGAAGAGCTCACACTCCCGACACGCGCGAAGGCCCCGGCGGCGCCTCGCCTGATGCGGCCACGCGGCGGCGGTCGCACGCGGCGGACGAGCGGCGGGCGGACCTCCTCTGGTCCATGGCGTCGGTGGGGCGCGGGGGCTGCACGGCGGCGCGGCAGACGGGGCAGGTCGGCGAGGCGGGCGAGCTGCGGACCCACTCGTCGATGCAGGTGGTGTGGAACCTGTGCCTGCACGCCAGCTGGGCCTCGGCCCTGGGGACGATTGCGCAGAGGCAGACGGTGCAGTCGGCGGCCGCGAGGAGCGCGGGGACCCGGCGAGCTGGGGCCGGCCCCGACCGCGGCAGCGGGAGCGGCGCCGCGGCGGACGCGGGAGCTGGAGCCGAGAGCGGGAGCGCGGCCGCGGAGGCGCGGCGGAGGAGGCAGTTGATCGCGATCGACGCGGCGGCGATGAGGGAGATGACGCCGATGACGATGAGCACCGACCGGACGACGGCGTGCGAGGCGGAGGCGGAGGCGGGCGGGGCCGGCGTGGGCGGCAGGGCGAAGACGAGCACGGCGTACGGCGGCGCCAGGGAGGAGGCCATGGCGGCGGCGGAGGAGGAGGAGGGGTGGCGCGTCGATTTCGAATTTTGGAAGCAGAGCAGGAGGCTCGAGCCTCGAGGTAAGCACGCGTGTGGGTTGTGGTGGTCGTGGTCGGGCTCATGCGCGTTCGTCTGCTTGTATATATGGATGGATCGTTGATCGGAGGCAGGGGTCGCGGGGGATCCATCGGAGGCGTCTGCTGCAACGAGTTGTTCTTCCCATCTACGTTTGATTTGTTGAGCACAACGCTTTTCATTCACTGATCGTCTTCTGAATTCTCAAGTACAGTTTTGGTTCAGGTTGATTCTCAAGGATGCCCTGCACCTGACACTCAAGCTTGCAGCCTGCAGGTGTACGAATGAAATACAGATACATGCATCAGCCTGAACCTGAAGAGGAAGGAATGCAACCTGTGAAATGTGTGAAATGCTCCTACCAACAGACAATGCATGGGTTTTTTTTTTGTGTGTTGATTGGTCTTGCTCTCGGTTTGAAGATGAAGTGGTGTTATTTCGCTTACCGTTGATGTTCAGGTGTAAGGGTTGAGTGGCAGCCAAACGATTCAGAACTGGGGCTTTTGCCTGCCCAGCACCTGTTAACCAAGTGAGCTTGCCCCACTTCATTTTACTTACTAGTTATGCTTAGTAAGCCCATCCAAAATATCAGATTAAATAAAAACTGGACATTTCTTCCATTTTTCTCTTGCAAGGCTCGTTGTCAAAATCATAGTTGTCTGGTCGTCACCGCCGGTGGCCGTGTGTTTGGATAAGCCTATATGGGTTTCCGCATTTGTTTCGGCAAGCGCTTTGTTGATGGTTGGCAATGATGAAGTAGAAGTCGTTGGCAGACAATGATGAAGTCGAAGTCATTCTCATATTTGAGATGAATATGAGAGGTGTTGATCAGTCCGGACGTTTGAGACGGATATGAGAGGTGCGATTGGGTCGTGTTTTTGTTACCGGTCACAGACCGAACGGCCTGCCCAGGCATTTGGTACAGGAATGAGGGGTCCGATTGGGTCACGTTTTTGTGATCGATTACTGACCAGACAAACTGTTCGAGTATTTGAAACGGATATAAAGAACCCCGATTTTAAATGCTCTAATGGATTCGAATTCGCTATCCATCATGCTAAAAAAGCCAGAAATCGTGAAAAGTGAGTTTAGGGGCGAAGGGGATGAAGTGAACCAAAAATAGTATTTCTTCCGGAGTGCGGATAATGCTAAATATATGTGAGGCCGAATGTGTCATAGTGGGTTAATCCTATATGCGGAACGAGTCCAAACGTTGCTATATCCCTTCTAGATATGGCGTGAATATGGAAATACGAGTGAGTTGGGATTTGTAAGATCCAACTAACAAATAGTTGCAGGTAGGGATGGCACGCGCAGGGTATAGGTACGGGTGGAGCCTTTCCATATCCTTACCCATTCCGTGTGATATTACCCATCATCCTTACCTATATCCGTCAACGGATACAATTTTTTCCATACCCGTTACCCGACAAGGTAGACGGGTACCCATGGATAAAATTATCCATATATGCAAAACATTAATTTAGACAACTTATAGTTATAAACTTCATTGCATCATATAGTTTATAAAGATAAAATATAACCACAACACATACTTATAAAGCAACATCATACAGTCATAAACAATAACACATAGGCATACACTTTCAATTCATAAATTATTGACATAGTGTAGATTGTAGAGATAATTTTGAGTTTACACAGATTTTACTAATACAAATGCCTGTGCGTTGCAACGGGCTATAAATTTAATAAAAGTTGGCCCTTGTATTTTTTTATAATTAATTAATTTCTATGACTAACAGTTTCATTTGCAATTTTGTTTTGTTAATTAATGATATTTTATGCATTAGAACATTTTTTTATCTTGCTGATATATGTGTTTGCATTTGTAATCTAAGTGAGTCTTAGTTTGGTTGCAAACATATTAGACAGCTACATCGAAAACAATCAATTTGTAAGTACATGCATACCAAATGTTCCAGGTTGCGTATCAATATCGATATTCTTAAAAGAATAATTAGCAAAACAATTTATATATATGAAAAATCAAAGCTCAGCCATTTGTTTTTGTTTACGTAAAGCTTGTATAAACAACATTGTATATTTTTTATACATTAGAAACATTTTTTGCGTGTGACATCACAAACATTATTGAGTTTTGATGTCTAATTTTTTTAGTACGCATTTTACATATTTTGTATGCATCATGAATATTTTTTTATATACATGTTTTACATTATTCAAATACACGATTAACATTTTTGAAAAGTTTTTTTTTATGTCTACTTTGTTCCATACACATTATATATTTTTGTATATGTTTTCTTATACACCGGAAACATTTTCCTATGCACATTTAAAGTCTTTTAAATACATGATCAATATTTTTTAAAATAAAAGAAAAATATATTATTTATTGTCACGCATTGTACACTTTCTTGTCTATAAATTTGACTTTTTTTAATCCATGATTAACATGTGTGCAAAGTTTATCGAAATAAAGGCAAAAGAGAAAAAAATAGAAAAAGTGCGAAATAGAAGAACAAAAAGGGTTGTACATTTTTTATTGTCCATACGCATTGTACATTTTTTTGTATATGTGGAAACTTTTTTGTCTATAAATTTAACATTTCTGTAATCCATGATTAACATGTGTGCAAAGTTTATCGAAATAAAGGCAAAAAAGAAAAAAAAATGCAAAATAGAAGAACAAAAAGGGTTGTAAGCCTCAGTAGGAATCAAACCTGGATCTCCTGCGTGGGAGGGCGTGCACCCAACCAGTTGGCCTAGCCTGCTCTTGTGATGAAATATGGAAACGTCGGCTTTTAGAACGAGAAGCAAATAGCCGAATCGAATTTCAAAAACGAATCGTTTTTGTCACTTACGGGTGGCATTGGTGGGTAATTTTAACGAACTTTAGGGATAAATTTAATGACGTACCACAGAAGCAATAAGTGCTTTATTAGTAGGTATAGGTATAGATATGGGTACATGAGTATATGGGTATAGGTTATATGATTTCATACTCATACCCGCTCTATCCGATGGATTTCAAATTTTCCTATTTATATACTCATACATAAATTTTTATTTCGTATCTTTAATCTAACAGGGGTTTTACACATGAGTAATGGGTATCCATTGCCCTGGTTTCCGGGTAGCCCGCTGTAGCTTTTGCGGGTATGGGTCCGCGGTGGATCCGTCTCTGGATTGATCGATTCCAGATTCCCCGATGCGCGCGGCGGTGGGCCCACCGACGGCAACGGAATCACCAAAGAAAAGACAGAATCCAGCCTGCCCCCACCAATCAAAATCCATCGCCAGTTCGCGACGACCTCTCTCTCCCACTCTGCTCCGCTCCGCTCCCTCCTCCACCGGCTCCCCCATATCCCGGCGCGCCGAGCCCTCTCCCGCCCGGCGCCGGGAAGCCCGTCCCGGCGAGGCGATCTGCGCCGCCCCCCTCCGCTGTTCCGGCGCGGCGCGGAGGTCGCCGGCGACCCGCCCGCCCAGGTTCAGGTTGACCTCTCCCACGCTGTTGCTTGATTCGATCCTTCCGCGCCATGCTATTCTTCCGGTGCGGGCAATCGAATCATTATCCATGTAGATTTTGCTAGGCATTCCAATCCACCCCCACACACCCACTTACTTGTGCGTTTTGATTCTGCTGTTCTGAATCTTCGGCCTGCAGCTCGTTTTACAGAGGGTTTGGAGCTCTGAATCTGCGCCCGTGGTGAGAGATGAAGCTGGTGCCGAGGGAGGCGGAGAAGCTGGCGCTGCACGGCGCCGGCTTCTTGGCGCAGAAGCGCCTCGCCCGCGGCCTCCGCCTCAACTACACGGAGGCCATCGCCCTCATCGCGTCACAGGTCAGGAATACGCGATCGATCGTCACTGATTGTGCTTCCTGCACAAAGTTTATTTATATACGTCTAGCTTGAGCCCAGGGAATGTTCAGATTCTGTTGAAACTGAAGAGACCATGCCGTTATATGATGTACACTTGTTCTGACCATTCTGTGGTAACATGCCTGAATTAAGCATTTCTGTGCTTGCTGACACAGATTCTCGAGTTTGTTCGCGATGGGGACAAGACCGTAACGGACCTGATGGACCTAGGGAAACAGATGTTGGGCAGGTTCGTTTCTACGCCGACCCCCTGTCCAAAAACTTTCACATTTCAGTACTATGCTTCCCACAAAAAATGCACTGTAGAAATTTCGAACTGCCTAGCCAGATAATAAATGAAAAAAACATGATGTTGGCTTCAGTGATCTCTTGACTAATTCTCTGGCTGATTTAGTGGAAGCTGACTGTACGGGGGATGCACTAGTCTATTTATAATAAACGCAACAAAATGCTTATCAAGCCTTTCCTCATTGAAGAATGAACAGGAGATTATCATTATTTCTCATTTCACATGCATAAGCTATGCAAAAGCTGCCGCCACTTGTTTAGTTCCTGAATTAGTTAGTACTAGTTGCTCACATCTTGCTTGCATCTGAGTTGTGCCTTTCCTTTTTCTTGCCTATCAGGAGACAAGTTCTTCCAGCTGTTCCATACCTTTTGGACACTGTGCAGGTTATTTCTTTGCTCGTGTTCTCTGATATCGATTGTTTTCCTAGAACCTTGGTTTGTAATGATTCAGGAAATAACTTTGTGTCTCTCAGGATACCGCACCTTTATTTACAATGCTAAGATTACAACTAGGTCTCTTCAAAAAGGTTGGGGAAACCCCGCCCAGTTCAAACATGCCACCTGAAACTCTGGATTGCGCATGTACTACTCAAGTGGATAGATGGTTTTGAACAGACAGTCAGATAACTGCCCGCTGTTCGAAGTACTCCAACTTTGGCATCCTGCTGTCCAGCTTCTTTTTTTTCAAATAAGCTTCGCCTTGACGAAGAACTTATTAAACTCAACATGCTAACTACAGTCTTCTTGTACCGGATTATTGGCAGTATTGGTTGCAGTTGTGATGTCCCATTGGAAAACAAGGGGTTATTCTTCAACACCTGAGGATCAGAGCCCGATACAATAGTCCCTCCATCCAGAATGTCTCACTCAAGCACAAGGACATACGTCTATACCCTTGAAGGAAGGGGACAATAGTACTGCCTAGATAGTATTGAAGATTCCTAAAATCTCTCACCACAAGTGCCCCAAAGCCTTGTTTTTCAAGCAGTTCATTTTTTAGTATCATATCCAGTGATAACAGTTATCATCTACATCGATTACCAATATGGCAAGATGTTTCTGTGCCTGTAGAACACAGTAGAATCTATTCCTCTGTCCCAAAATAACTGTCTCAACTTTGTACTAGCTCTAGTACAAAGTTGTACTAAGCTTAAGACACTTATTTTGGGACGGAGCGAGTACATTGCAATGAGAGTCTAAGTTTACCTGATGTGTGATACAGATGTACCAAACACTTGTTATGTCATATCCATACACACAAAGGTCTCAACAGGACTCTAAAAAATGCAGATGGCTCTTCTGATGAGATGCATACCAAAATAAATGCACTTCACGGGTCCAACTTGCCCACAGATTGTCTGTGACACAACCAAACACCTTAGGAGGTACCTTGAACTCTCGTTGACCCAACATAAGTTCTCTTTGAAGCTTCATGCCAAGTATCCTGGATTATGTAGATTAGAATGCCTGCTTCTCATCAGCCACCCTTTATTCATAGTACTAAGGTTACAACAAGACCATAATACGGGCTCTGATTGGACCCAGATACTAACTTTACAACAGTATGCTTGACAATTATGCTCATAATGCTCCAAAATAAACACAATTATATCATTTTTTTAGGTTGAAGGAACATTTATGGATGGAACAAAACTAATTACTGTACATGACCCTATTTCTTCTGATGATGGAAACTTGGAGCTAGCTCTGCATGGTTCTTATCTCCCAGGTTGTGAATGCTGATCAACACATTTGGTTTACTAATAGAGGTTTATATTCAAATTGCATGCTTGTACAACTCTTGAAATACTGTATTTACGGAGTTTGTGGTAATCTACCTTTTCTAGAAAGTTGATTTGAACTATCAGTTGTTTGAGGAAAATTAAGAAGCGAAAAGGGTAACTGTACTCAAATAGTTAAAATGTTGCAGTACCTTCACTTGAAAAGTTTTCTGGGAGTGATGTTGAGGACTATCCTGGGGAAGTACATTTCTGCTCTGGACGCATAATCCTCAACCTTCATCGCAGGGCTTTAACTCTGAAGGTTGTCAACAAGGCAGACAGGCCTATACAGGTAAGCACATGAGGATGTTTTTTGTTTAGGGTCCTGACTCCTGAGTCCTGACTGCAAATTTGCAAATAAATAATTATTTTATGACATTTTCATTTGATAGATCTTTGCCCCCAACTTATTTTCAAAATTGGACCTGTGCTTTAATGCCACTCGTGGTACAGCTGTGCTATTCAGTTAACAAGATCATTTAACAAGTCATGGTTCCAGAGCCATGACTTGGCTTCGAGATCTTATGGTTTCAACTCTAGCCTACCCCAACTTGTTTGGGACTGAAAGGCTTGGTTGTTGTTGTTGTTGTTGTTGTTGTTGTATTCCTGCCACCCTGGTAATATCATAGCATTTGATCCATGTGTAGCAAACATGGCACTGAACAGCTGAGCCGGCAGCCGTGTAACATTTTGTTACTTGTAACACTACTAAGGCAGTGAACAGACATCCTCCACAGTCCACACCACATTAGGTTGAACATGTAAATGTGTTAGGAGCTAACAGCGTAATTAGATGACGGAGTTAACTGAATGGCTCTAGGTATTAGGGAGACAGTTGGGCCAACCCACTGGCTCATCCCACTTAATTGGTGGTTCACTTCCACTTACTTGGTGTTTCACTTTTTACACATGCTCTTTACATTATTGATCAAGCAAAGGAACCAAAATGAATCAATGGGTCGTCCTGATCCAAACTTTTATCCCTAGCTCTATGACTTATGTTATGCTCCTCAAGTCCTATCTAGGAAATTAATTTCAGGAACATTCTTTCTTTAATTATTTTAGACATGATGGTCTTAATGGTGCAAGCTGTTACTCTTGTTAAAAGGATGTCGCTTGTTGTGGGTCCTTCTTTTGAGTTGCGTAAAAAAAAATATTGCTCTTTTACAGGTTAAAGTTACACTTTCTCCCTTTTACATACTGTTGTCATGATCCAATTGCCTTTTTCTATGCACTGTAAATACATATTTAATAGTATCCACATCCTTTGCATAATATGTTAATTTTATATCGCATTCAACAATCTCACGGTTGGGGGCTAATGGGCTATACCGCCCGTTTTAGATTCTGATGTTAATTATAAGTTGTTGCTCATGAGTCATGAGAGAAAATCCAAATTGTGTTTTGCAGATCGGGAGCCATTACCACTTTATAGAAGCTAATCCATACCTGGTTTTTGATAGACTAAGAGCCTATGGCATGAGACTGAATATACCTGCTGGAACAGCTGTTCGGTTTGAGGTTCTTTTATTCGTCCATCCTTTGGCATTTTCTGCTCTTTATAGTCTAACAATACATTTCAAGTACTAGGGATCCTAACTCTCACAAATAATCCGCACATCCTACTTCTAAATTCCTCCAGAATCTGATATCTTATTTATTTGCTTCAGCCAGGGGATGCAAAAAGGGTTACACTTGTAAGCATTGGTGGTCGTAAAGTAATCAGAGGTGGAAATGGCATTGCCGATGGTGCTGTTGACAGTTCTCAGCTTAATGAAGTAATACAAAAGATTACTGAGAATTGTTTTGGACATGAAGATTATCCGGACGCAAGGTTGTTTCTTTCACATTTAACTAATGCTAGAGGAGAAATGTGTGTTAAATTTACTATGGCTTAGATGTTTACCTTTGAAATTTGGTTGCAGCGAAGGTCTTATTGGTGATGGTATATTCGACTGCAGTGTTGATCATGAGAAATATTCTAGCATGTATGGACCTACAACTGGTGATAAGATTAGGCTTGGTGATACCGATCTTTTTGCGGAGATTGAAAAGGATTTTGCTGTTTATGGTGATGAGTGCATATTTGGAGGGGGGAAAGTTCTGCGTGATGGAATGGGACAATCCGCAGGGTATCCAGCATCTGCCTCCCTGGATACAGTTATAACAAATGCTGTTGTGATTGACTATACAGGAATATACAAGGCTGATATTGGTATAAAAGATGGACTTATTATTGCCATTGGGAAAGCTGGAAACCCTGATGTCATGGATGGTGTGCACAGCAACATGATTGTTGGGGTAACAACATACCTGCACCTTCTAGATTGATTTAATAAAGAAGAGGTGTACATTTTAAATATTTTTCATTCTTGAAATGATTTGCAGGTGAATACAGAAGTTATTGCTGCTCAAGGCATGATTGTAACTGCTGGGGGTATAGATTGCCATGTTCACTTCATATGCCCTCAGCTGATAAATGAGGCAATTGCAAGTGGTAAGGCTACTTAGTATTTGCACTTGTTAGTTGTTACCGAGGAAACAATTTATTGGTTTTAGAAGAAAAAGCATGCAGGCACATCCAACAAAAGTGAATTCTGTGAACCTACTCTTTTCTTGATGGGTGGGTGGGTGGGGGCGGGATGCACAATCAACCAACCATGTGAGTTGAAAGTTGAATTTTGTGAAGGAAAGGAACGGGGAGGGAGATTCAAGCACGGTCCTGCACGATACCAGATCTAAGCCCACAACAGCATGTGTTTCTCTGTCATAGTGTCATACAGGTGTAATCATTTCTATTTGAATGTGTACCTGGACTCAAAGCGGAGTAAAATTTTGTTGCCCAACTTGGGATTTTCTTGGGATTTCCCCAAAATTTTACTGAAGACAAGGGACAGAGAGTCACATCTTTTTAAGTTCGGACTATCTTGAAATTTTCACAGCACTTCCTAATAATATGGGTATTGAAACCGACAAAACATTCTGGCAGAAGTCATGTTTTCCATACCCCTGATGGTTGAATATAATTAATTACACAAATAAAAAGAATCAATATTCAAATGCATGTTTGGAAGATTAGCTTCCTGTTTAAAATTTGAGCTTTCATCTGACGAGATGACTAATTTGTCTTGTATACCATGTGATAAGGATCAACCATTTATAGATGACGAGGTCATTAAATCATCTCCACATTTATTTGTAGGCATAACAACATTGGTGGGAGGTGGAACAGGACCAGCACATGGAACCTGTGCCACAACTTGCACCCCTGCACCGTCTCAAATGAAACTAATGTTGCAGTCCACTGACGAATTTCCAATCAACGTGGGATTTACAGGAAAGGTATATATGTTCTGAACATTAGTTAATGGTTTAATACAAAGGCTAAATCAGTGTAGCTTTACACCGATCTTTTTTAGTTGTGAAATAAATAGACGGTTTCTAGGGTGGAATACAGCTAACAAAACATATATCAAGATTTCAGTCTCTACTATTTGGGGCACTTCATAGTTAGCATTTCCACATGTTATTTTTATGGTATGTGGAGAAAACGCTGGGGACTGTTATCCAAGTGTCTTGCAACCAGAAAGGCAAGAAAACCAACATATGGCATTAGATAGGATGGACTGCTGGCACTAGTATCTTAGTTGACTGGTTCCTATATAGATCATGGGAACTCGAATTTATTGATTAGAATGTATCCAAATGTAGGCGTAAGTCTGGGTAGTGAATACAGCAAAGTGATTCTATCGTCGCTCAAAATCTGAACATTTATCCCTGTCGATATACTGTGCAGGGAAATACTGCAAAACCTGAAGGATTATCTGAGATCATTAAGGCAGGAGCAATGGGTTTGAAGCTGCATGAAGATTGGGGAAGCACCCCGGCTGCGATAGATAACTGCTTATCT
Organism: Hordeum vulgare subsp. vulgare; assembly: GCF_904849725.1. Classification (NCBI taxonomy): domain Eukaryota; kingdom Viridiplantae; phylum Streptophyta; class Magnoliopsida; order Poales; family Poaceae; genus Hordeum; species Hordeum vulgare. The sequence continues at coordinate 564,734,835 of NC_058522.1, read as the reverse complement.
GTTGCAGAAGCTTTTGATATCCAAGTAAGATGTCTTGTATTATCATCCTATCATGCTGGTATACGTGCATATCTTTATTCTGGTGATGCTCATCAAAATTCTACAGGTTAATATCCACACGGATACCTTAAATGAAGCAGGTTGTGTGGAGCATACAATTGCAGCTTTTAAAGATAGGTCCATACACACATATCACAGGTCCCCCTTCCAAAACATTCTTTGTTCATGATGTAGAATTCAGATCTGTTGGGTGTGACAAAAATATATCGGGCAATTTTTAATGGTTCTTGTGTTCTTACTGTCTTGTAAACAGCGAAGGTGCAGGTGGTGGTCATGCCCCAGACATCATTAAAGTATGTGGGGTGAAAAATGTGTTGCCTTCTTCAACAAACCCAACCCGGCCTTTTACTTCTAACACTGTTGATGAGCACCTTGATATGCTGGTAAACAATTATCTCATGCCGATGCTATGAATATTACTTGAGAATTTGGTCGTTATATATTGTGGTTCTCCTGTAGATGGTTTGCCACCACCTTGATAAAAACATCCCAGAAGATGTAGCATTTGCTGAGTCAAGAATTCGAGCAGAAACAATTGCGGCTGAGGACATCTTGCATGACATGGGGGCAATCAGTATCATATCATCTGATTCACAAGCTATGGGTCGCATTGGAGAGGTCTGTTATATAACCTTATCTTTTTTTTTCATTGTGAACTATTTTCACATCTCATGTTACTTTGGTTGGTGGCAAGATTGGTTAGTTCTGATGATCTTCATAACATGATTACAAAGCCGTGACTTGCATCCTCCATTAATGTGCATACAAACCATAAATTAGTTAAACGGTGAAGTAGAAACCACTGCTGCACGGGTTTGTGATTGGCTCATGATGTGATGTTTGTTGAATTGATTGTCTTTACCATCAATCAACATTCATACACTTGGTAATCTGTCAGATGAATACAGTGAGCCTATGGTGTATGTTTAGTTCATGATGAAGACGGGACGAATTAGATGGCCCATTTACCAAAGGCTTTTTAAATCCTGAAGATGAAAATCAATGGTGTCGATATATAAGAAACATCAGTCCAGTGGGTGACACTGACAGGCACGGATGGGTGGATGGGCAAACATCAATATTTTTTCCAATCTCAGAGTTACATGAATCCAATTAATCTGATGCACGGTACATCATCTTGTGGCACTAATGGCCCGGTCTCAACTTCTATCACACGAAGGTTTTGCCTGTGTGAACTCAGCAGTTATAAGGAAAAGAACAATTTGTTTTAATGAAATACGGCTTTGGCTTTCTTAGATAAGCCGTGATGGAAAAAAGAGTTATTTGAGAGACTTGAACCGATATACTTATACGTGTAGATTGACGTCTGAGTAACCAGCAGCCAATTTCAAACTTGATTATTTATATGCATTTGTTGAAATAATTGCTTTTCAGGTGATTATCCGAACATGGCAAACTGCAAACAAGATGAAAGTCCAAAGAGGTTGGTTACCTGGGCCTGGTGAGTCTGATCCTGCCAAGTATAATGACAACTTCCGTATAAGAAGATACATCGCAAAATATACCATAAATCCTGCTATAGTAAGCGGCTTCTCAGATTTTGTTGGTTCTGTGGAGGTATGTACCTCTTGACCACTTTCATATTTTTCCTTCATTAATGTTTCATATTCAGTAGACAACATAAGTAGGCAATGCTGTCCACACACCATGAAATTAGGCATATAAAGGGAAAAAAAGTTATGTGTTTTGTTTAATATGCTTGATATAAGTGCAGTTTAATATGTTTGATATAAGTGCATTAAAAAAGTTTTTTTTCCTGAATATGTCAATTCAAGAGCTAGCTGATTCTTACTTTTGAACTGTGTTTCCATGTTAATATTTATCCCTACGTGCTTTTGGCAGGCAGGAAAGTTAGCTGATCTAGTTCTTTGGAAACCTGCTTTCTTTGGTGCAAAACCAGAATTGATTATAAAAGGTGGTGCAATTGCGTGGGCCAATATGGGTGATCCGAATGCTAGCATTCCAACACCTGAACCTGTATGGACTCCTTTCTCTGAGATCCTTTGAATAAGAAAGTCTTGCTGTAAACCTGTCATTGTGTTTCCATTTAGTTTTGCTTGTTAGTTATGACCTAGTTGACACGGGCAGCCAAGTTTGGACAGAGCATCAATAATGTTAGTACAAGAAAAACCTTGCTCCATGTACAGTTAAAATTGATAAAATGTGGTCCCTATTTCAATATAGCTCTTCTGCTGTAGTCACCCACTTGTTTGTCAAGGATGCGCAAAAGATATGTATAGAACGGATTATCTACCATGCACGGGATATCCCATGCATGCATCTTTCTGACACATGCACTGTTGTTGTGTACAGTACTATACACAGTACAACCCATTCCACTCCTCTCTCTTTCCACACTTCTACTTCATGCTTTGTCATTTGATTTTCATGTTTGTATATCTTCTGAATCGAAAGTACGATTTCTAATCTATTTGCATATTTGTGTTTCTGGTGACAAGAGCTATGAAAAGAGATCAATGTTGAATATATTTAAAGAAATTTTGAATTTTAAAACATGATAAGGCTTAATGAGATCACAATAAATCATAGGCATTCACCTAGCAGATTGTACATGTATCAAAATGTTATGTCAGTGCACACCAAAGTGATGCACGATCTTGGTAGCACATGGTAAATTTGTTTCAAAAATAATATTACAAATTTGTATTTAACATGTGTTCTTATCAAATCATGGTAGGTTTTTTCGTGCTCTAGAGTGCATCACTTTGTTACATAGAATTTTATACAAATATTCATAACATTCATAAACTAGACTCGGTTCAAAAGATAAAATGGATTCAAACTTGGAAATCGTATAAAAAAACATGAGTGGGTAGAGCATTGCATAGAAGCCCTGCCATGAAGCTAGCTATAAAAAAAGTTGTCAGCATTGATGGAGGAACTGGGGACGCATATGCATGTGACCAAATCTCCAAGTAGATGAAGGGCTGCACTGGGATATCTCGTGCATGGTAGATATGCTTTTACGAAATATTTGGCTCTGGGTGTATATACACCATATATGCAAAAATAAATTAGAAATTTAATAAAAAGTCAAAAAATCCTGAAAATATTTTTGAAATAAACTTGACTTTTCATTGTACTTGTAAGAAAAATTTCACAAAAAGAAAATTAAACTTTGGTGTCTTTTCAAGAAAGACAAATTTTCGGTCAAAATAGTGTGAATAGTGACATATAATAACAAATAAATTCTGCCTTCTTTATCCAGAAGTCAATGTTGAGTTTTTTCGTGAAAATTCATATACTAGTGCGAAACAAAGTCAATTTTAATCCAAAAATACTTCTGAACTATTTTGACTTTTTATTTAATTATTAAAAATCTTCATATAGGGTGCATATACAACCAGGAACCAAAGCGTATTTCCCTATTTTTCTCGTCTTTTCATCAATAGAAGGTAAAAGATTTACAAAACTTGGTGGTCTATCAAGAAACACACTCCACATACTAAGGAACACACTTTACCTTGGCCCTGTGAGCTATTACAAGTTGGACTCATAGGATTCACAACCTGAATGTCGCAAACAACCCAGGGACCTAGTCACCTAGGTCAGCAAGCTTCGCGGACACAACTCCTGTCAGGTCACTCGTGCTTCATCTTGACCATGTGGATGGTCGCAACGACATCTGGTCTGTCATTGTTAAATTATGATGGTATATGTGGTAAACTACAAAAAAAAAACTATCTTAGATGCAGAAACTGGAAAGTACGGATGAATCAGCATTTTACTCTTTTGCCGATGTCTCCTACACAATCTTCTTGTAGCTGAAAAACTTACAGCAGAATGGTGCATTCTCAATGCAGGTTATGATGCGACCTATGTTTGGTGCATATGGAAAGGCCGGGAGTTCTCACTCGATTGCATTTGTGAGCAAGGTTAGCCTAACTGAACTCTTCTGACGAATTTAGGGTGCTTGATTAGTAATGTTAGATACCAACTACTCCCTCCGTCCGAAAATACTTGTTCCAGAAATGGATGTATCTAAATGTATTTTAGTTTCAGATACATCCATTTCTATCCATTTTTGCGACAAGTAATTCCGGACGGAGAGAGTATAATCTACAATCAAGATTTTTTTATTAACTTTGTTCCTCGCTTTAAAACCTACAAAGTACAATACCATGAAAAAAACTTTTGCAAGCTTAATATATACAGTATATGTATAGTGACATCTTTGGTGAAATAAATATGCCCATCTAATGATATGGCCTTGACTCTTGTGGAATGGCAATGACTGCTGCTTAATCTCTGAAATGATCACAGGCCGCCAAAGAAGCTGGTGTTGCATCAGAGTACAAACTAGCAAAGAGGGTGGAAGCTGTTGGCGGTGTCCGCAGTTTAACGAAGCTGGACATGAAGCTCAACGACGCGCTTCCGAAAATCGAGGTCGACCCCGAGACATACACGGTTACTGCTGATGGAGAGGTCCTGACTTGCCAGCCAGCAGCCACGGTGCCATTATCTCGGAACTACTTTCTTTTCTAGGCCGCCATTGGTCGAGAAATTGTTGAAGGTCAATAATTCATGCAACTAGCTTCGATGGTAGTAACTTGGAGCTGCGCACGGGAGATGTGATGTTGGCTCAAAATAAGCAACTCTACATTTACATGAAAAAATTCACACGTGTACATATTGCAATACTTCGGTTTCTTGCAATTTTTTGGTGCAAAAACTTGCGTCATGTGCAAAAGTAACAAATTAAGTATACAAAAGGTTTTTACAGTCATTCAATCATTCCATTTTTTTATATATTTTTTCAGATATGCTATTTCACATCTATATGTGAAATAGTTATCTCACATCCAAACATCTTGTCACTAGATTTGTTCTGTTTTTAAAACCTGCGTACAGGTCTCGCGATTTGTGCGTCATTTGAACGTGTATTCCTTTGATCATACGATATATTTAGGGGGGCTGCTACGAATCAGTCGCTCAACCTTTGGATTAGCATGCTGGTGGCGGTTGGATCACATCAGCTCCACAGTAGCAGTAAGCACGTCAGCTCCAACACAGCTCCATTGAAGCCTTGATGGGGTTCCAACGCAGCACCGAGGGCGTCCGACAAGCTTCATTGCAGCTTCGGTGGAGCTCCAACGCAACACCGACGCTCCAGCCAAGCTCCATTGCAGCCTTGGCGGAGCTCCAATGCAGCGTCGACAGGTCTGACGAAGCTCCATCACAACTTCGACCGAGTTTTATTGAAGCCCTGACGGAGCTCCAACGCAACATCGACGGATTCGGCAAAGCTCCATGGCAACTCTGATCAAGCTCCATTGCAGCCCCGGCGGAGCTCCAACACTGCGCCGACGGCTCCGACGAAGCTCCATGGCAACTCCAGCCGAGCTCCATTGCAGCACCGGGGAGCTCCAACACAACATTGATGAGCTCCGGCTCCACGGGTCGCGTGCAGCTTGCTACACTGCAGATCCGCCGCCATGACGGACTCATGTTGCAGCTTCCCTAATCGAGGATGAGATCCTGAATCGCATCTCTGTTGTGCATGCGTTTAGAAGAAAAGAGAAGAAGCGGTTCCAAGAGCAATTGGGCAGAATGGGCATCATGCGACTATTGGCGTCAGCCCCTCACAGCTCCTAGCAAATCATGGTGGTGCGCACGCCATGGGAGCAGCGACTCTCTGCCTCTAGCCGTGGAGAACGAGGAAGAAGGAGAAAAAGGGAGAAACAGGTGGAGAAGGAAGATTGTGTAGGAGATAAAGTTGGAAAGGGTGCGGTGTGTGGGCTTTACTGGAGAGGAGGCGATTTATCGAGAGGGAGAATCCAGTCGGTTGATTTAAAACATTTTTCTTTATTTATACGCGTGCTCGTGCAGCCCCACACGCACGTCCCATGTAGCCTACCAGCGCCACGCGTGGGCTGGCTTTGCCTTTCTATTTTTTTTTTCTATTTTTATCTATTGTTAAGCTGTCTTGATTCACTGCTGCATTTCTATACAGGCTGCTGCATTTCCTTTTGTTACCGTTTTTTTTTTCTTTTTTCTTGTTCATTATGCATTTTAAATTTCGATATGGCTTTTTTTAGTGGGTTGATTTATTTTTTTGTGTATTGGGTCTATTTTGTGGGTTGTAACTTTTTTGTGGAGGGCCACGTGTCTTTGTATTCCATATTTTTGTTTATTTTGGTTTGACTGTATAGTTAGAAGAGAGTGTAACTAGATTCTTTTTTTTGGATTTGCTGAATCTTAACTATATGAGATTTAGTGATGTTTTATCTAAGCCTATAACTGTTCGGGTTGTTTCTTTAATATCCGCACAAATTCAATCATGCGTGCTTGTGTTGTGTCAGTTCGTTTTTTTTATAACACACAAACTTTATAGATTATGGCATAATGTTCATACATATAGTTTTCCAGATGCATTCCGGGAATACACCACGCCAAACACGACACTCTAGCTGATTACATGATCTAGCTAATAAATGTGCAGCAACATTTTGTTCCCTACGCATATGAAATATAGAACAACTCATGAAGGAACCTCTAAGTTGCTTGATATCCTGAATCACAGGACCACACAAAGATCGATCCTGGCTCAGTGAATTGATGCGCTGGATAACCGTCAAACAATCTGAACCAAGGATAACCTCGTGAAACCCTTCACCCAAAGCAAATAGCAAACCTCTCTGAATTGCAGTGGCCTCTGCTAGCTCTGGAAGTATCACATTAGGAACACCAATACCATAACAAGTAATGCAAGAACCAGAATGATCTCGCATCACCACACCTGCTCCCATGCTCCTGTCATGTGAGAAAAGGGCAGCATCAACGTTTATCATCACCCTACCTGCCGGCGGCGGAACCCTGCATCCTCTTGTCCCGTATTTTTTGTGTCGACCTATTCTCACGTTTCTTTTCACATGGGCCATATATGTCGTTGTTTGGGGACACAGTTCATTTCTTCATTCATTTTCGTTGTGTGTCTTTTGTGACCTGGTGGAGAATTTGTAGAGTTCATCCTTGACTCATAAATGGATTCATATTTGTCCTAGTTGTAAGTTCATCTTCAACTCGTAAATGAGCATGTATTTTGTATCTCATCCCAGTTGCAAGTTCATGCTCGACTCGCAACTGGGCTCGTGGTTTGTTTTTATCCAGTTGCAAGTCCATCTTCGACTCGTAAATGGTGCCGTAGTTGTATGCAATTGTCCCAGTTGCAAATCTAATATTAACTCGCAACTAGGCTCGTAATTTGTTTCATCCCAGTTGCAAGTTCACTCTTGACTTGTAATTCGACTTGTAGTTTCGTAGTTGTCATAATTGCAAGTCCATCATCGACTCACAACTCGGTCCATAATTTTGTTGTTGTCCCAGTTGCAAGCCACTCTTGACTCGCAACCCGTATCATGGTTTTTTAGTTGTCTTAGTTGCAAGTGCATCCTCGACTCACAACCCTTAGTTTGTTTCATCCTAGTTCTAAGCCCACCCATGGCTCATATCTCGGCCTATGTTTTTTTATCCCCGTTGCACGTCCACCCTTGACTTGCAACTGGACATGTAATTTGTTTTATTCCAGTTGCAAGTCAACCCTTGACTCGCGATTGGGTTCATAGTTTCCTAGTTGTCCTACTTGTAAGCCCACCGTCAACTCACAATTGGAGCATGTGTTTTTGTTTGTCATCGCGGTTGCAAGTCCACTCTGGACTCGCAACTAGGCCCATAGTTTTGGTTCATCCCAACTATAAGTTGACCCTTGACTCTCAACTAGGCTAGTAGTTTTAAAGTTGTCTCGGTTTCATGTCCATCCTTGATTCGCAAATGGGCTTGTAGTTGTCCCAGTTTCAAGTCCATCCTCGACTCGCAAAAAGGGCATGCGTTTTGTTTTTCATCCCAATTGCAAGTCCATGCTCGACTCGCGACTGCCTTAAAGTTTGTTATTGTCCCAGTTGCAAGTTCACCCTCGACTAGCAATTTGTATCATAGTTTTTTGGAGTTGTCCTATTGCAAGTCTTCCCTTGACTCGCAACTAGGCCAGTAGTTAGTGTCACCCTAGTTGCAAGTCCACCCTTAGATCGCAACTAGGCTCGTAGTTTTGTATGTGTCCCAATTGCAAGTCTAACTCGACTCGTAACTTGACCCATGGTTTTGCTGTTGTCCAGTTGAAAGTCCACCCTCCGACTCATTACTAGGTCATTTGCTTTCATCTCAGTTGCAAGTCTACCCCTTGATTTGCAATCGCTATCGTAGTTTTATGTGGTCGTCCTAGTTGCAAGTCCACTCTCGACTTGCAACTAAGCCCGTAGTTTGTTTTTCATCATAGTTGCAAGTACACCACTGACTTGCAACTGTGATTCTAGTTTGTTTTCTATCCTAGTTGCAAGTTCACTCCTGGTTTGCAACTAGACTCGTAGTTGTCTCAGTTGCAAGTCTGCTCTCAAATAGCAACTGGTCTCGTAATTTTTTGTAGTTTCCAGTTGCAAATCCACCCTCGACCCACAAATGGGCATGTGTTTCCTTTTTCATCCTAGCTGCAATTCCATGCTCGAGACGCAAATGGGCTTGAAGGTTTTTGTCGCCTCAGTTTGCAAGTACATCTTCAACTTACAACTAGCATCGATCATTTTTTGTTCTCTGCTCCTAGTTGCAAGTCCCTCCTCTACTCTCATTTAGGGGTATAGTTTTTGTCCCAGTTGCAAGCCCAGCACTGGACTCGCAATTCAAGCCCATAGTTGTTTTCAACCGAGTTTTAAGTCCACCTTCACTCGCAACCGGTCCATACATTTTATTTTTGTCCTAGTTGCCAGTCCCGCTCGACTAGTAATTGGGCCCATAGGTGTTGTTGTCTTCCCAGTTACAAGTCAATCCCTTTGACTCGCAACTTGTCTCCTAGTTATTTTCAACCCAGCTGTAAGTCCAATATCGACTCGCAATTGGGCATGTACTTGTTATTCTTGCACTGGTTGCAAGTCCCCCCTCGACTCCCAACTAGGCTTGTACTTGTCCTTGTCCCAGTTGCATGTCTCTCCTTGACTCGCAACTCGGCATGTAGTAAGTGTTGTTCCGCTTGCAAGTCCATCCCTCGACTCACAACTGGGCCCATAGGTGTTGTTGTCTTCCTGGTCACAAGCCCACCCCTTGACTCACAACTTGACATGTATTTCTTTTCAACTCGGTTGCAAGACCATCGGTTCAAAAGTGGGACCATAGATGTTGTTGCCATCTCGGTTGCAAGCCCGCCCCTCGAATCTCCTATACGCCACTTTTTGCGGGAAAATGTTGTTGTTTCACACAAGGGAAGAAGCGAGCAAACTACAGATGGGTCGGCTCAAGTAGCTAGGATCCATTTTATTTGTTTTCTTCTTCATTGTTTATCCCTTTTTCAGTTTTACTTTTTAAAAAAAAAATCTTATTGTTTTTGTCTTTCAAAAAATCTTTGCAATTTAAAAATTCTTTTTAAAATAAATTGTTTGGGTTTTCCCTAAAATGATTCAAAATAACAAATTAAGTTCATGTTTTAGAAAAATGCTCGCAGGTTTAGAAACATATTTGTTTTCTCAAAAATACTCATATGTTTTAAACAATTTTCCCTTTTTAAAAAGTGTTTCAAACATTCTTTTTTCATCAAAATTGACAAAATGGTTTTTGCCTTGGTCGCAAGTCCACTAATAACTTGCAACTGGGTCGACCCTTTTTTTGCATCAATTACATGTCCACCCTCGTCTCGCAACTTGGTCCATTTTTTTCCACTCTTAGTTGCCTAGTTGTGAGTCCATCCTTGACTTGCAACTGAGACCAACCTTTTTCTTACATTGCGTAAACATTTCTATGAAATGACGTAAACATATGTTTGAAATACTTGAACAATTTTGTAAATGGCGCAAACCATTTTTTTGAATGCTACAATATATTTCTGTAAATTATGCACACTTTTCTTACATTGCTTAGACATTGTCCTGGCCTCTTTTTCAAAAATGAATGAAACAATTTCAAATGTCTCAACTATTTTTTTAAATGATACAAACAAATACTTTTTATATAAAAAGTTATGATTAAGAAATAAAAAGAAATGAAAAAAGAAAAAGTTAAGATAGATGTATGAAATCACAAATCAAAAGAAACAACGATAACAATAACACAAGGACCACTGTTGGCAATGTCTTGACGTCGAATACTTTCAACAAAGACGAAAGCAACGACGACAATGATTACGCGAGTTGAGCCAACTACATATGTACGTACTTCCTTCGTTTCAAAATAAATGTTTTAAGCTTAATACAACTTTATATTAAAAATAGTACAAAGTTAAAACTGTTATTTTAGGACAGAAGGAGTACAAGCTAGGTACAAACAGCCTGATCGATTATTTGACATGATCGAACTCATACTAGTTGCTCGAGCGAAGTCTGTTTTGAACCTTTAGATTGTAGAGCTCGTCGAAAATGAACCCTCACCTCTAAATCCCTGAAGTTTGTATCCTGTTCTCTTTAATCCCGGTTCTTTTCAACCCTCAGCCAATCCTAGACCTGTTTGTAAGAACAATCCCCATCAGGATCGCTCATTTCTCTGAATGACAACAAGGGCCTATGTGTCATCTCCATCTTCTTCATCTATGTCTCCTTTTCTCTTTCTCCCTTGGCGTGAGCCCATGCAAACCGGACAACAATGCAGCATAGTTGGTTCTTGTGCGTGGACTGGGCGAGTGTATCGGCCACATGCAGGAGCGCTCGAGAGGAGGTGTCGTCCATCTGATCTCCAGTTTTCCACATTGATCTAGCTCTTGGATATTACTATATGCAAAGCGGCCCGTTCGCAATGCTACAGCCGAGTACGAATGTGCAAACACAGAAACAGTAGAACGCATACATGCATGCAATGTATAGCTAACCATCAAAGCAGGCTTGCATGATCAATCCCGTACGTGCCTTTCTTCACATCATCGATTCCAACCATCAAAGCCCGGACGCCGCCTCCATGGGCCGCCCCGCTGCACGAGGCATCCTCTCTCCTGGTGTGGATCATATATGCAGCCCGATTACCAACGGCGCAATCAAGCAACGCAGAGAAGCAACAGTAGCAAAGCAACCAACATGCACACACCCGGCGGGCGGGCGGAGGGAGGTGGCCGCTGCACGCACACATCTGGAGGGAGGCGGCGACTGCTCCGGCGGCTCGCAGCTGCGGCTAGCCTGGAGCACGGCCGGGCACTGAGAGCTGCCTGAGGGAGGACGTCTGGCCACCACCATGCTGTGCTCGATCGTAGATGGCGAGCAGCACGGCGTCGCCGGGGTCGCGCGCTCCAGGGCCTCGTTCTCGATCCCGGTGGCCAGACACAGAAGGTGGCGAATTCAATCATGCTTTGCCTCCCGAGCAACGGCAGGACCGGGTTCAACATCGACGGCGTGGGCGCGACCATTTTCGCCGGCTGCGCGTTCTTCCTCGTGCCCCTACCGGACCGACTGTCCATCACGATGCTCGGCGTCCCACTCTGGCAGCCCTTCGCCAGGAACCACGGCTACTTTGTGACCGGACCGCCAGCAACGACGTCGCCATCGACAAAACGCGTGGCTACCTCCGACGCAGTAGTAGTCGGGCTCTCCACCACGATGAGCTGCAATTTGTGTTCCACCATCGACATGTTGCCGCCGTTCATGCATGGCGAGTTGTCTGGCTCTGGTGTGATGGGAGACTGCACATATCAGTTGTAGAGCTTGATCCTGATTGGGATCATCTTTTTCCCTGTGTGTCAAACGGGCGAAGGGTTGAGATAGGCCGGGATTCTTGAATACAGGGTATAGATTTCAGGGATTGAAAGGTGAAGGTTCGATTACTATAAGCTCTACAATCTCAAGGTTCAAAACAGACATCACTCCTAGTTGCTCAATGCCTGAAGCTAGCCTGCCGAGCAACTTGATGGTTCTAGCCGCCCGCAGCTCACCTGCACACACGTGACACAGAAAACGATTGGATCACCACAATCACGACTGTGATATAACATCAAAATGAGACTTGGACATATCCATCAAACAAACAGGATAAACAATAAAAATAATAACACTGACATCATATTTAGATGTGAGGTAGTATTATCTTAGAGCATCTCAACGGCAGCATAAAAGTTTGGTGCCCAATTTTTTTTTAACGCGTCACTGTACCATTTTTAAAGCATAGAGATCGGAGCATCTTCAACAGACGCGCGTTAATGCGACACCCAATCCAGCGGCCCCACCTGCAGCGATCCAGATTTTGCTGCGCACGCAAGCCGGCGCACCAAATATAATGCGTGGGATAACGTTTTTCAGCGCGTGTCTAAAAATTTTTAACGCACGCACAATTTTACAGCCTTCGCTGGAGCTGGCAGGCGCCCAAAAACAAATCTTTTAACGAGCGGACCACTTTTTAGTGATGCCCTTACATTTAGATGTAACATAGACGGAACCTTTTTATTTATGAAGAACACAAAAATTAGCTCACTTTGTCATATTTTTTTCTTATTGAACCTCCTTGTCTTGGTTCTGATAGAAATGCTCCTCTCTGTTGAGATGTTTGTGCACAAACAGAAGTTGAATTAGTCGCAACATATTTTTGTTAATCTAGCTTCAGTGGAAGCCACTATGAGGACGGCTGCCGTTTGTTGTCGGCGGAGTGTCGGAGTAGTGCGACGACGAGGATGGCAGCGTCGTGGCGGTGGTGACCTCGGACGTCAATGGAAACGACATTCCGACGAACTCATCGAACGCCTCGTTGTACTCGAAAGTCTTCATGCTCTTGCCGATGTCCTCCGGTGACATCTCCGGCGCCGGCACGGCGCGTTCCAGCATCTGCACCACCTGCCTCATGCCCGGCCGGCGCTCCGGGTCGGGGTGCGAGCAGAGCAGCCCCAGCTTGAGGACCAGCTCCAGGTCGTCCACGTCGCACTCGCCGATCCTCGGGTCCCGAGCCTCCGTGATCTTCCCGGCCTTCCAGCGCTGGAGGACGAGCTCGACGATCCCTGCCGGTGACGGCGACTCGCCATCAGGGTCCACCGTGAACACCACGGGCCTCCGGCCGCACGCCACCTCCAGCAGGAAGGCCCCGAAGGCGAAGACGTCGGAGCTCGTGGTGGCCATGCCGGTCTTGCTCATCTCCGGCGCGATGTACCCGAGCGTGCCGACCACGTGCGTCGCGTGCGGGTCGCCGCCGTGGTCGTAGAGCCGCGCGAAGCCGAAGTCGCTGAGCTTGCCGTTCATGTCGGCGTCGAGCAGCACGTTGCCGGACTTGATGTCCCGGTGCACCACCACCTGCTCCCACCCCTCGTGCAGGTACAGCAGCCCGGCCGCCACGCCCCGGACGATCTTGGCGCGCTGCTCCCAGCTCAACCCCGGCGCGGCGCGTCCGACTCCGAACAGGTGCTGGTCCAGGCTGCCGTTGGGCATGTAGTCGTAGACGAGCACCAGCTCGTCGCGCCGCCGGCAGTAGCCGAGGAGCTGCACCAGGTTGCGGTGGCGCAGCCGGCTCATGCTCGTGATCTCCGACAGGAACTCCTGCAGTCCCTGCTGCGACCCGTGGGACACCTTCTTGACGGCGACCTCGACGCCGGACCTCGGGAGCACGCCGTGGTACACGCGGCCGAAGCCGCCCACGCCGATGACGTCGCGGAAGCCATTGGTGGCGTCGTGCAGGTCCTTGTAGCTGATCCTGTGTGGGCTGTAGTCTATCATCTCCCAGCCTTCCTCCTCCTCGGAGAACTCCTGGCGTTGTCGGTGCCACCGTTGCCGCCGCACGACGAACGTCGCGATGGCCGCCGACACCAGGAGCAGGACCAGGACGGACAGGAGGAGCAGTATCAGGATAAGTGGAAGAGACATCCTCCTCTTGGATGATCCCGGCGGCGACGGGGGCCTCGGGAGCTTGGAGAGGTCGAGGTCCGGTGCGCGGCCGCCGCCGAGGCGAAAACTCCAGCCAAGAACGTAATGCGAGCTCATGGCGGCGCCGTTCGCCGCCGAGAAGCCGACGTAAGTGTCTTCGGCCACTGCCGACGAGAGGTTGACGTGGCACGACAAGAGCGGGCGGGCCGGCCTTGGCTCGCCCGCCGGCGACACCGTCACCTCGAGGCGCGTGCTGCCGCCGTCGTACTCGATCCACACCTGCACAGGCGCGTCGCTGCCGCCAATCAGGCTGATGTTGTCGAATCTCCTTCCGCCGAAGCCGTCGTCGTGCCAGTACCCGGCCGTGGTCGAGCTGTTGGAGTGGAGGCTGTTGACGTCGACGCCGACGTGATTCTCGTCGACGTCGTGGAACTCCAAGTCCATGACCGTGTCGAGCTCGACGGCCACGATCTGGCTCGTGCCGTCGCCCAGGCTGTTTGACGTGTTGAACAGCCCGAGGTACTTGCCGGCGACGGCGCCCGGGATGATGACCGACGGCGCGAGCGCGAAGGCGATACCGTGGCCGTGCGTGTCCGGGTACCGCGGCGCGATGGCGAACACGAAGGTGGTGGAGAAGGAGACGGGCGCGCCGGTGGAGGCGTCCCGGAATCGGAGGGGAGCTGGATGGAAACCATGGCCGAACACCTCCTTGGTGTCGTTGGTGAGCTGGAGGATGCGGGACGGGGTGATCACGGCCGTGCCGTCGGTTGCCACGCTGCCGGCGGCGAAGCCGGGGTACATGAACTCCTGATCACCGGCGACATGCCGAGAGAACAGGAGGAGGAAGATTACCGCGGCCAGCCGCCGGAGAAGCATGGCGATCGACAATCTGCAGGAGCAACGGAAGCGAGTGACGGTGGCGGCAGGGTATGGAAGTGGACGGCGTTGGCTGCCGGCGAGCCGAGGTTGCCGTCGCCGTTGCCTTCGATGAGCCGACGGGGACGGGGGAGTGTGGGAGGGTCTGGAAAGTGGAAACGAATTTGTTTTCTAGTGAGTGACTGAGTACTCAATGAAAAGAAAATCTTTATATTTATATCGACGATCTTGACTCGTTTAAATTGGAAAATAGTGCAGGAACACATTCAATTAAGCACAGCTAGGTGGTTGGACATTTATGTTCCTCAAGTTGTACTGTATTTTTCATGTAACTTTGGTCTTTTGCTGCGTGAAACTTTTTTGTCAGGAATACGCTAATGGAGTATCATATCTCTATTCTTAAAGGAAGTGTTGGTAACTTCTTTTTTCGTTCTTTTATCTTTCGTCTCACCTTCGTCTGGGTTTTTTCGTCCGGTTTTTTTGTCCATCCTTCCATCATCTTATATTTAATAACTAGCAAAAGGACCCGTGCGTTGCAACGGGAAAAAAAATTATAATCTTCAATGATGATGATCATATCATGTCTTTAAAATTTTAGGACATTTCTTGAAATGCATGAACATTTTTTGAATTAGCAAACAATTTTTTCAATTGCACAGACAAACTTTTTTTCAAAATCATGGACTTTTATTCTTTTCACCAACATTGTTTTCAAAATTATGAACATTTTTCTGAATATGCGAATGTTTTTACAAAAATTCTGAGCATTTTTTGAATTCACAAACATTTTATATTTTCTTCAAACTTTTATTTCAAAATTCCCAGTTTTATAAATTGCAAAAGTTTTTCAAAGTTCTAAATTATTTAAACTAAAAAATGGAACATAAAAATGAAAATAAAAAATGAGACTAAAAATAGAGGCACGAACTGTTTTTAAGATTTTTATACAGACTTTTGTTAAAAATCGTTGACTTTTTTTATTTTATGGACATTTTCTCAAAGTTCAAACATTTTTTTATACGCAAACATTTTTCAAAACCGCTGAGTAGTTTTTGAATTCTCAAAAAAATATGTTTTTTTGAATATTTTATTTCGAAATTCTCAGTTTCTTGAAATTGAGAAAAGTTTTTGGAAGTTCTAAATTATTTAAAGTAGAAAAATAAAATGGAACTGAAAAGATAAATAAAAAAACTAAACTAAAAAAACAGACGTCCACGCATGGGCCGGCCCAAACAGGTGTGCTGCATCTTTTTTCAACGCCCACAGCGTAATATAGGAGGTACCTACATGGGCCGGCCCAGTCTGGAGATTTTCCTGATTGAAATGTTTTTTATGACTTATAGATGGCATTGGTGGGTAATTTTAGTCAACTTTAAGGGCAATTTGGATGACGTACGGAAGAAACACTATTTGCTTTATTAGTAGGTAAAGATAAAGATGTATTTGTGTGAAAAATTAATTAAGATTAATTTATAATAAATCTTTAAAGATCACATCTAAATTAATTTATTTATTATAGATCGCTCAATCACATTAATTAATATTATTATACATCATCAAATTACATTAATTAATATTTCGTTCCTGATTTTTCTCTCTTTCTCCTCCCACTTCTCTTTGTTTTTTTCTGGTTTTTTTTGTTCCTCCTCCCATATCCCTACCCCTAATTGCTCAGTTGGTGAATATCATCCACGGTTTTTTCGTTCGTTTTGTTTTTCGTCTCACCTCTCACCACCACCTCTTCACATTGGTGTTTTCACCTTTTAATAAAAACTTTCCTAATATTTTCAAGTTTTCCTAACCAGCCATGTTTCAAATGGCAGGAACCAATTAGCTCAGTTTGCTGCATTGTCCATGTACTTTTATGCAAACAAATTTGTATATTATTTTGTTTTACTCAAAGTAAATTTGTTTAGGCTACTACGAGTCGAGTGTATTTGTTATGTAAAATCACTAATGGGACTATGTGTATGCTGGACATCTAGTGTCATAACACATTTTCTCATGCCAATGCAAGATATTGTTTGAGCTAAAAAGTTTCACTCCCCATGGCCATTTCTATGTGAAGGTGAAAACTCGATTTGTTATGTGAACCTTCCTGGTGTGTTATCTCCAATAGTCAGACGTGATTTAAGAACTTTGAATCAGCCTGAGCTGTTTGATGTCCATATTACAGAAAATGAGTTAACCTGCCTTATCAATAGTTATTTTATTTTGCCGAAGTTGACACTGAATTATTGAAGCATGATAGTTCGGCTGAAGATATCTTGGCTTCTATCCAAGTATTGCAGTGAGATAATTAGGTTGAAGATACCTTGCCTTCCTAGCATTTTCTTTTATCTCACCACATTTATTTGCAACAACAAGACTGCCCAGTTAATGACTTCCATATCTACAAATGTTTCCTTCAAATGCTTCATCACAAGATGTGTTATCTTTTCAGCTTAATTGACATCACACTCTTGGCCAAGGGATTGGGGTATGCAACCGAGTAAATTACACACTTAAAACATGATGTTCTATCAACTTCGTATTATGTTGGTGATGTTCAACCCTCAACTTTGTCGACGGATTATGTTAAGTGGAGTGGTCGTTGGGTAATGATGTTCTTTTCTTTCTGAATATACATTGATATTAATAGCGTGTTTATACCCATGATTTTTGTAGTTTTTTTATAACAAAAGGTGCAAATTGCATTGAAGATGCCTTTCTCGGGTTAACTTTTTACTGACTATAGTACCAACAAATAGTGTACTTGCATGTTTTAGTTTAAGATGACTTGGAACTTTTGTTGCCAAAGTTTAGACTGATGTATTGGCATTAGTTTTAGGATAATGTTTATTACATGAATCTATTATTAGAAGGCGTGTGATGTTTTTTTATGTATCAATGTTTACTGGATAATACTGATTAAACAAAGCACACACTCAAACCATTCAGAGACGAATCAAGGCATGCACCGATGTCCAAGTTTTCATGCACTTGACATATACCTAAGTATAGCTGAAACAAACAAAATCTATGATTGCACCAAAGACCAATAGAAGGTTGCCGGTGATTGTAAGTCTTCTAGCAAGATTCATGGTCAGAATAGAAGCACAAATTTGTTTTTATTGAAAGGTACATGGACGTGGTTTTCTCTTTAACATTCCATGTCAAATAAATGAGAGTATACCTACATAGTTATGGGTTGCTACTACAAAGAATGGGTTAATTAATGGACAGCGAAATGTGATTTGTTTTTTGTTTGCAGGGAGTGGAACGGGACTAACTAGGGTGCTTGCCAATTTACAAAGGACTCAAGAATTGCACAAATAAAAACAATATTTCGGCGAAGGAACACGTATATATATTCTTCGTTGGTCTCTCCTTGTGGTTAACTTACGAAGGAAAGATAGTATTTGTCTAAGGAAGTATATTATGTGTGTCTAGCATGAACACAGTTAGATCCTAACGCTCTATGTTTGACAATATTTATGTTAAACCTTTAAAATAGTTATGCCCCTTTTGCAACACGAGGTGGTTTATACTAGTTTTGGATGTGTCGACGCCGACGAGTACTCCGCTCGGTACCCTGACATAGGTACCTTGAAAAAGCTCGCCTCATTGTAATCTCCTCTTGGCACTACTCGCTCGATGTATGATGTTTTGAAAGTGCGTTCTATCGACTAGAGGGGGGTGAATAGGAGATTTTTAGAATTTCATCACTGAGGAAATTCCTTTTGAGGAAATTCCTCACTGATGACTAACTTACAACGGAAACAGTAAAGGATCAGAAGTGCAAACTTTCACAACATCAGTTTTTCAGAGTGAAGAATGTGAAAACATATTGCACAGTGAGCAGGCACGCAGAATACAGATGAGAAATAGCTAACGTGAAGAATTTGGGGTTGAGGAAATTCGGAGAAAGTCTTCAGCAAATTCTTCAAACAGTCACAATGAAAGTCATCAACACATAATACGGGAAAGTAAAGAGTTGAGGAATTAGAACCCGTTTCTCAGTGAAGACAGTCGTTGATGACCCAGTTCCAACTGCTGTGACAGTCGTACATCTGGTTTGGAGCGGCTAGGTATTGAAACCAAAGGACACCCAGTCCTGGGACACACAGTCCCTACCGTATTCTCCTTGAGCTAAGGGCACACAGTCCTCGCCCAACACTCGTGGTAAGTCTTCAGGGCAGACTTCCAAACCCTCACAAACTTGGTCACCTGGCGATCCACAATTGACTGCTGGAAAGCTCTAGACCATGACGCCTAACCGTCTGGAGGATGCACAGTCCTCAAAGGTAAAAGGCTTCAGTCCCACACAGGAACAACTTCTTCAGTGATGCTCAATCACTAGGTTTGGTTTGTGGTTTCGGTGGGTGGTGTATTTCCTCACTGATGATTTACTCTCGAAGGCTCTAAGGAATTTGGGTTGCTCTTATGACAAGTGTCAGTTTCTAACAGAGCAGCCAACCAGCTAGTGGTTGTGGGGGTGGCTATTTATAGCCTGGGAGCATCCCGACATGATTTGACACTAATGCCCTTAAATAATGTGACCGTTGGAGTGGATAAGACCAGTGACTTGGCGTGGTTATCGAAACGGTCGGAACCCTCAACTGTGAGAGTCCTCATGTCACTCATATTCCTCACTTGAGGCTTTTGATAGGATTAGGCTTGGATTGAGCATCATGAGGAAATTCATTCCATAGTGTAACTTCGACCCCCTTTAACAGTACGGTGTTCCTATTACTCAAATGTGAAGAAAGTAAAACAGAAAGTGTAAATCTTCATGCTTCAAATTCTTCAGAATGATATTCTTCAGGAACCACCGGACTTCTCAATATCAGTATCTTCATGAGGAATATCAATTTCATCGCAGATTCCTCGCGATTCATTTCTTCAGCTTCAGACCAATTTCTTCAACTGAAGACATGTATTTTTAGGGGTCGATATTCTTCAAATATCTCAAACTCCTCAATGACTTATAGATCCTGTGTACACTCACAAACACATTAGATACTTAACCTATAAGTCTTCAAACCACCAAAATCACTAAGGGGCACTAGGTGCACTTACAATCTCCCCCTTTTTGGTGGTTGATGACAATTAGGTTAAGTCTTCAACAGGGATTAAAAATATGAAGTGTAAATACTTATTTGAGGAATTTGAAAACAAGATTCAGAAAGACTCCCCCCTGAAGATGTGCATATCTTGAGGATTTTGCTTTTCACAGCAAATGCACATTGATGATTTATATCATGGAGATCTCCCCCTGAGTCTTGTAAATCATGCATACATATAACATATCATATGAAGAAAATGAAGATGCATGATGGCAAATGGTATCTGACGAATTCCAGCATGCGCATTAAAACTTGAGGAATAAGCATGCGCAGAAAAATGTTCAAAAGCATCAGAGTACCATCGGGCTTAAGTTACAACTAATTACATAAAAACTTCAGAAGAGCTAAGAGTTTGTAACTTAAATATAGTTTATAAGCCCCAAAAATATCCCGCTTGAAGACTAACTGTCGAGTTTCTCCCCCTTTGTCATCAAGTGACAAAAAAGGGACAAACCGAGGACTAACGCCCGTGAAGACTTCATTTCTTGGCGGTTGAGGAAGAGCCGTGATGCTTCTTGGGAGTAGTCTTCTTCCTTGGGCCGGTTGCAGTGTCGAGCTGTTCTTCATCAGATTCAGCAATGCGGAATGAATAAAAGGAGCTATCTTCAAGGTCTGCACTGGAATGGTCCTGAACTTCTTCTTGGGAGGCCACGACCAGTCAAAGTCTCGCTCAAAGTCCATTTCTTCAAGCTCAGTCTGAGTCTTCAGATGTGCAAGTGTAGCCCAGGTGCGATCAAAAACCTCATGCAGATAGTGATGGTTAATCTTCACAGAGTTCTGTGTTTCAGTGAGGGTTTTCACAATGGTACCAAACTGGCGTTTGACCCATTTGTGGTTGCGATCCACCTTCTGGTGAAGACTGAGGAGGAGCTCTCTGGTATTCAGCACGCGAGGAGGAACGGGGCTTGCTGGACGAGTCTCAGTATCGTCCCATGAAGAATAAGCTTCTGGCTCTTTGAACTGGCCATCAAGGGGCCTGCTGCCTTCTTCAATCACAGATTTTCCTTTTCCTTCAATGGGCTCGAAAGTCTTCTTGTTGACCCGGATAGGAGGCATATAACCCATGTGATTTTGGAAATCAGCGTGGAAGTTGATGCCTGTCCTTGTCCTGATGAATCTCATGATCCACGGGGCATATATTTTGTGATCAAAGGGGCACATGGCATTGTCGGCCAAAGTCCTCAAGAAGAAATCATGGATATTGATAGGAATACCGTGAATGATGTTGAATAGTATATTCTTCATGAGGCCTAGAACATCTTCTTCATCGTCATGGCCTTTGATCGGTGCAAGCACACTGCAGAGGATTCTGTAGACAGACCTGTTGGGGAACGTTGCATGGGAAACAAAAAATTTCCTACGCGCACGAAGACCTATCATGGTGATGTCCATCTATGAGAGGGGATATTCGATCTACGTACCCTTGTAGATCGCACAGCAGAAGCGTTAGTGAACGCGGTTGATGTAGTGGAACATCCTCACGTCCCTCGATCCGCCCCGCGAACCGTCCCGCGATCAGTCCCACGATCTAGTGCCGAACGGACGGCACCTCCGCGTTCAGCACACGTACAGCTCGACGATGATCTCGGCCTTCTTGATCCAGCAAGAGAGACGGAGAGGTAGATGAGTTCTCCGGCAGCGTGACGACGCTCCGGAAATTGGTGGTGATCTTATCTCAGCAGGGCTCCGCCCGAGCTCCGCAGAAACGCGATCTAGAGGTAAAACCGTGGAGATATGTGGTCGGGCTGCCGTGGCAAAGTTGTCTCAAATCAGCCCTAAAACCTCCGTATATATAGGGGGAAGAGGGGGAGCCTTGCCTTGGGGCTCAAGGAGCCCCAAGGGGTTCGGCCGAGCCAAGGGGGGGAGTCCTCCCCTTCCAAACTGAATCCAACTAGGTTTGGAAGGAGGAGTCCTTCCCCTTTTTCCCACCTCCTCTTTTTTTTCTTTTCTCTTTGATTTTCTTCCTATGGCGCATAGGGCCTTCTTGGGCTGTCCCACCAGCCCACTAAGGGATGGTGCGCCACCCCCAAGGCCTATGGGCTTCCCCGGGGTGGGTCCCCCCCCCCCCCCGGTGAACACCCGGAACCCATTCGTCATTCCCGATACATTCCCGGTAACTCCAAAAACCTTCCGGTAATCAAATGAGG
This sequence comes from Hordeum vulgare subsp. vulgare, assembly GCF_904849725.1. NCBI lineage: Eukaryota > Viridiplantae > Streptophyta > Magnoliopsida > Poales > Poaceae > Hordeum > Hordeum vulgare. Next base: position 564,712,806 of record NC_058522.1, on the reverse strand, counting down.
TCATCCTATATATCAATATTCGTTTCCGGACTATTCCGAAAACCCTCGTGACGTCTGTGATCTCATCCGGGACTCCGAACAACATTCGGTAACCAACCATATAACTCAAATACGCATAAAACAACGTCAAACCTTAAGTGTGCAGACCCTGCGGGTTCGAGAACTATGCAGACATGACCCGAGTGACTCCTCGGTCAATATCCAATAGCGGGACCTGGATGCCCATATTGGATCCCACATATTCTACGAAGATCTTATCGTTTGAACCTCAGTGCCAAGGATTCATATAATCCCGTATGTCATTCCCTTTGTCCTTCGGTATGTTACTTGCCCGAGATTCGATCGTCAGTATCCGCATACCTATTTCAATCTCGTTTACCGGCAAGTCTCTTTACTCGTTCCGTAATACAAGATCCCGCAACTTACACTAAGTCACATTGCTTGCAAGGCTTGTGTGTGATGTTGTATTACCGAGTGGGCCCCGAGATACCTCTCCGTCACACGGAGTGACAAATCCCAGTCTCGATCCATACTAACTCAACGAACACCTTCGGAGATACCTGTAGAGCATCTTTATAGTCACCCAGTTACGTTGCGACGTTTGATACACACAAAGAATTCCTCCGGTGTCAGTGAGTTATATGATCTCATGGTCATAGGAACAAATACTTGACACGCAGAAAACAGTAGCAACAAAATGACACGATCAATATGCTGTTGGAAATATGCCCTAGAGGCAATAATAAAATGGTTATTATCATATTTCCTTTTTCATGATAATCGTCTATCGTTCATGCTATAATTGTATTAACAGGAAACAGTAATACATGTGTGAATGAATAGATCACAATGTGTCCCTAGCAAGCCTCTAGTTGGCTAGCTCGTTAGTAAATAGATGATCATGGTTTCCTGATCATGGGCATTAGACGTCATTCATAATGGGTTCACATCATTGGGAGAATGATGTGATGGACAAGACCCAATCCTAAGCCTAGCACTAGATCGTATTGTTCGTATGCTAATGCTTTTCTAATGTCAAGTATCTTTTCCTTCGACCGTGAGATTGTGCAACTCCCGGATACCGTAGGAGTGCTTTGGGTGTATCAAACGTCACAACGTAACTGGATGACTATAAAGGTGCACTACGGGTACCTCCGAAAGTGTCTGTTGGGTTGGCACGAATCGAGATCGGGATTTGTCACTCCGTGAGACGGAGAGGTATCTCTGGGCCCACTCGATAGAACATCATCATGAGCTCAATGTGACTAAGGGGTTAGTCGCACAATGACGTGCTACGGAACGAGTAAAGAGACTTACCGGTAACGAGATTGAACAAGGTATAGGTATACCGACGATCGAATCTCGGGCAAGTTCTATACCGACAGACAAAGGGAATCGTATACGGGATTGATTGAATCCTTGACATCGTGGTTCATCCGATGAGATCATCGTGGAGCTAGTGGGAGCCACCATGGGTATCCAGACCCCGCTGATGGTTATTGGCCAGAGAGGTGTCTCGGTCATGTCTGCCTGTCTCCCGAACCCGTAGGGTCTACACACTTAAGGTTCGATGACGCTAGGGTTATAGGGAATTATTGTACGAGGTTACCGAAAGTTGTTCGGAGTCCCGGATGAGATCCCAGACGTCACGAGGAGTTGCGGAATGGTCCGGAGGTAAAGATTGATATATAGGACGGATGGTTTCGGACACCGGAAGTGTTTCGGGCATCACCGGTAACGTACCGGGACCACCGGGACCACCAGAGGTGGTCCCGGGGGACCACCGAAGGGGGGCAACGACCCCGGGAGGTAAGGTGGGCCAAGTGGGGGTGGGAACCAGCCCCTAGGTGGGCTGGTGCGCCTCCCCACTCAGCCCATGGCGCAAGGGAAAGGAAAAGGGGGGGGGCAAACCCTAGGCCAGGTGGGCCTAAGGCCCACCAGTGGGTGCGCCACCCCCTCCTCCCCCTCTGGCCGCCACACCTCCCATCTGGGAGGGATGCCGCACCCCCTAGGATGGGAACCCTAGGGGTGGCACCCCCTCTCCCCTTCCCCTATATATAGTGGGCACTTTTGGCCTTTGAAGGACACGGTTTTCCCTCTCCCTCGGCGCAGCCCTGCTCTTCTTCCTCCTCCTCTCCGACGGTGCTTGGCGAAGCCCTGCCGGGAGACCTCGTCTCTCCACCGATACCACGCCGTCGTGTTGCTGGACTTCTTCCCCAACCTCTCCCTCCTCCTTGCTGGATCAAGGTGCGGGAGACGTCATCGGGCTGCACGTGTGTTGAACGCGGAGGTGCCGTTGTTCGGCACTAGATCGGAATCGCCGCGAGTACGACTCCATCAACCGCGTTCTAGCAACGCTTCCGCTTAGCGATCTTCAAAGGTATGAAGATGCTCTTACCCCTCTCTCGTTGCTGGTCTTTCCATAGGAAGATCTGAACATGCGTAGGAAATTTTTTGAATTTATGCTACGTCGCCAACAGTGGCATCCGAGCCAGGTTTTCTATGCGTAGATTCTATGCACGAGTAGAACACAAAAGTTGTGGGCGATGGTTTGTCAATTTGCTTGACGTTACTAGTATTATTATTTTCTGGCGGTATTGTGGGATGAAGCGGCCCGGACCGACCTTACACTACGCTTACGTGAGACTGGTTCCACCGACAGATATGCATATCGTGCATAAAGGTGGCTAGCGGGTGTCTGTCTCTCCTACTCTAGTCAGATTGGATTTGATGAAAAGGGTCCTTATGAAGGGTAAATAGCTTTGGCATATCATCGTTGTATCTGTCACGTAGGTAAGAAGGCGTTCTTGCTAGAAACCCAAATCAGCCACGTAAAACTTGCAACAACAATTAGAGGACGTCTAACTTGTTTTTGCAGGGTTTGACATGTGATGTGATATGGCCAAAGTTGTGATGTTGCATGTATGATGTATGAGATGATCATGTTATTGTAATAGGTTTCACGACTTGCATGTCGATGAGTATGACAACCGGCAGGAGCCATAGGAGTTGTCTTAATTTATTGTATGAGATGCAACGCCATGTGCTTACTACTTTTACTTCATTGCTAACGGTTAGCCATAGTAGTAGTGATAGTAGTAGTTGGCGTGACGACTTCACGGAGACACGATGATGGAGATCATGATGATGGAGATCATGGTGTCACGCCGGTGACGATGATGATCATGCGATGCCTGAAGATGGAGATCGAAAGAGCAAAGATGATAATGGCCATATCATGTCACTATATGATTGCATTGTGATGTTTATCATGTTTTACATCTTATTGCTTAAAACGACGGTAGCATAATAAGATGATCCCTTTTAAAATTTCGAGAACGTATTCCCCTAAGTGTGCACCGTTGCGAAGGTTCGTTGTCTCGAAGCACCACGTTATGATCGGGTGTGATAGATTCTAACGTTCGCATACAACGGGTGTAAGCCAGATTTACACACGCGAAACACCTAGGTTGGCTCAACGAGCTTAGCATGTACAGACATGACCTCGAATACAAGAGACCGAAAGGTCGAACATGAGTCGTATGGTTGAATACGATCAGCATGAAGTTGCTCACCATGGTGACTAGTCCGTCTCACGTGATGATCGGACACGGGTTAGTCAACATGGATCATGTATCACTTAGATGACTAGAGGGATGTCGATTTAAGTGGGAGTTCATACTTAATTTGATTAAATGAACTTAATTGTCATGAACTTAGTCTAAAAGTTGTCTTTATAAATATTGTAGATGTCCAAGTCAACCTCAACTTCAACGCATTCCTAGAGAAAAACAAGCTGAATGATGATGGTAGCAACTATGCGGACTGGGTTCGCAACCTGAAGCTCATCCTTGAAGCAACTAAAAAGGCTTATGTCCTTAATGCGCCGCTAGGTGACCCTCCCGCTCCCGCAGCAGCCCAGGACATTCTAAACGTCTGGCAAGCGCGGAGTAATGACTACTCTCTGGTCAGGTGCGGCATGTTATACAGTTTAGAAACGGGGCTCCAAAGGCGTTTTGAGCAACACGGGGCATATGAGATGTTCCAGGAGCTGAAGCTAGTTTTTCAAGCTCATGCCCGTGTCGAGAGATATGAAGTCTCCGACAAGTTCTTCAGCTGTAAGATGGAGGAGAACAGTTCTGTCAGTGAGCACATACTCAAAATGTCTGGGTTACACGGTCATCTGACTTCACTTGGAGTTGAACTTCCGGATGATGCTATCATTGACAGAATCCTCCAGTCTCTCCCACCAAGCTACAAAGGCTTTGTGCTTAACTACAACATGCAAGGGATGGAGAAGACCATTCCCGAGTTGTACTCGATGCTCAAGTCTGTAGAAGTAGAAATCAAGAAGGAGCATCAAGTGTTGATGGTCAACAAGACCACTAGTTTCAAGAAAGGCAGGGGTAAGAAGAACTTCAAGAAGGACGGCAAAGCTGTTGCCGCGCCCGGTAAGCCAGATGCCGGGAAGAAGAAAAAGAACGGACCCAAGCCTGAGACTGAGTGCTTCTATTGCAAGGGAAAAGGTCACTCGAAGCGGAATTGCCCCAAATACTTAGCGGACAAGAAGGCCGGCAACGTTAAAGGTATATGTGATATACATGTTATTGATGTGTACCTTACCAGCGCTCGTAGTAGCTCCTGGGTATTTGATACCGGTGTTGTTGCTCACATTTGCAACTCAAAGCAGGAACTGCGGAATAAGCGGAGACTGGCCAAGGACGAGGTGACGATGCGCGTCGGGAATGGTTCAAAGGTCGATGTGATCGCCGTCGGCACGCTACCTCTACATCTACCGTCGGGATTAGTTTTAAACCTTAATAACTGTTATTTAGTACCAGCTTTAAGCATGAACATTGTATCAGGGTCTTGCTTAATGCGAGACGGCTACTCATTTAAGTCAGAGAATAATGGTTGTTCTATTTATATGAGTGATATGTTTTATGGTCATGCCCCACTGGTGAATGGTTTATTCTTGATGAATCTCGATCGTGATGTTACACATATTCATAGTGTGAGTACCAAAAGATGCAAAGTTGATAATGATAGTCCCACATACTTGTGGCACTGCCGCCTTGGTCATATCGGCGTTAAGCGCATGAAGAAGCTCCATACTGATGGACTGCTAGAGTCTCTTGACTTTGAATCATTTGACACATGCGAACCGTGCCTCATGGGCAAGATGACTAAGACTCCATTCTCAGGAATAATGGAGAGAGCAACCGACTTATTGGAAACAATACATACTGATGTGTGTGGTCCAATGAACGTTGAAGCTCGCGGTGGTTATCGTTATGTTCTCACTCTCACCGATGATTTGAGTAGGTATGGGTATATCTACTTGATGAAGCACAAATCTGAGACGTTTGAAAAGTTCAAGGAATTCCAGAGTGAGGTTGAGAATCAACGTGACAGAAAAATTAAATGTCTACGATCTGATTGTGGAGGAGAATATTGGAGTCACGAGTTTGGCACACACCTAAGAAAGTGTGGAATCGTTTCACAACTAACGCCGCCTGGCACACCGCAGCGCAACGGAGTGTCTGAACGTCGTAATCACACTTTATTAGATATGGTGTGATCTATTATGTCTCTCACCGACTTACCGCTATCATTTTGGGGATACACATTAGAAACTGCAGCATTCACTTTAAATAGGGCACCGTCTAAATCCGTTGAGACGACACCGTATGAACTATGGTTTGGCAAGAAACCTAAGTTGTCGTTTCTTAAAGTTTGGGGCTGCGATGCTTATGTGAAGAAACTTCAACCAGAAAAGCTCGAACCCAAAGCGGAGAAATGCGTATTCATAGGATACCCTAAGGAAACTATTGGGTATACCTTCTATCTTAGATCCGAAGGTAAAACCTTTGTTGCCAAGAACGGATCCTTTCTAGAGAAAGAGTTTCTCTCGAAAGAAGTAAGTGGGAGGAAGGTAGAACTTGATGAGGTAATTACACCCCCTCTCGAACAGGAAAGTAGCGCAGCACATGAAGTTGTTCCTGTGGCGCCTACACCGACTGAAGAGGAAGTTAATGATGATGATCATGAAGCTTCGGATCAAGTTACTACTGAACCGCGAAGGTCCACAAGGGTACGCTCCGCACCAGAGTGGTACGGCAACCCTGTGATGGAAATCATGTTGTTAGACAACGGTGAACCTTCGAACTATGAAGAAGCGATGGCGGGCCCGGATTCCAACAAATGGCTTGAGGCCATGAAATCCGAGATAGGATCCATGTATGAGAACAAAGTATGGACTTTGGTGGACTTGCCCGATGACCGGCGAGCCATAGAAAATAAATGGATCTTCAAGAAGAAGACTGATGCAAACGGTAATGTAACCGTTTACAAAGCTCGACTTGTCGCAAAGGGTTTTCGACAAATTCAAGGAGTTGACTACGAAGAGACTTTCTCTCCCGTAGCGAAGCTGAAATCAGTCTGAATCATGTTAGCAATTGCCGCCTTTTATGACTATGAAATTTGGCAAATGGACGTCAAAACAGCGTTCCTTAACGGGAACCTTAAGGAAGAGTTGTATATGATGCAACCAGAAGGTTTTGTCGACCCTAAGGGTGCTAACAAAGTGTGCAAGCTCCAGCGCTCCATCTATGGGCTGGTGCAAGCATCTTAGAGTTGGAACATTCGCTTTAATGAGGTGATTAAAGCGTTTGGGTTCATACAGGTTTACGGAGAAGCCTGTCTGTACAAGAAAGTGAGTGGGAGCTCTGTAGCTTTCCTCGTACTATATGTGGATGACATATTATTGATGAGGAATGATATAGAGATGTTGGAGAGCATAAAGGCCTATTTGAACAAGAGTTTTTCAATGAAGGACCTTGGAGAAGCTGCATACATATTAGGCATCAAGATCTATAGAGATAGATCGAGACGCCTCATAGGTCTTTCGCAAAGTACATACCTTGACAAGATATTGAAGAAGTTCAATATGGAAAACTCAAAGAAAGGGTTCTTGCCAGTTTTGCAAGGTATGAGATTGAGTAAGACTCAGTCGCCGACCACGGCAGCAGATAGAGAGAAGATGAGTTCTGTCCCCTACGCTTCAGCCGTGGGCTCTCTAATGTATGCCATGCTGTGTACCAGACCTGATATAAACCTTGCCATAAGCTTGGTAGGGAGGTACCAAAGTAATCCCGGTGCAGAACACTGGACAACGGTCAAGAATATCCTTAAGTACCTGAAAAGGACTAAGGAAATGTTTCTCGTTTATGGAGGTGACGAAGAGCTCGTCGTAAAGGGTTACGTCGACGCTAGCTTCGACATAGATCTGGATGACTCTAAGTCACAAACCGGATACGTATATGTGTTGAATGGTGGGGCAGTGAGCTGGTGCAGCAGCAAGCAAGAAGTCGTGGCAGCATCTACATGTTAAGCGGAGTACATAGCTGCTTCAGAAGCGGCTCATGAAGGAATTTGGATGAAGGAGCAAATCACCGACCTTGGAGTGGTTCCAAGCACGTCGGGTCCTATGACACTCTTCTGTGATAACACTGGAGCCATTGCCATAGCCAAGGAGCCCAGGTTTCACCGGAAGACGAAGCACATCAAGCGCCGCTACAACTCCATCCAGGACCATGTCCAGAGTGGAGTGATAGATATTTGTAAAGTACACACGGATCTGAATATTGCACACCCGTTGACTAAACCTCTTCCACGAGCAAAACATGATCAACACCATGATGCTATGGGTGTTCGATACATCACAATGTAACTAGATTATTGACTCTAGTGCAAGTGGGAGACTGTTGGAAATATGCCCTAGAGGCAATAATAAAATGGTTATTATCATATTTCCTTTTTCATGATAATCGTCTATCGTTCATGCTATAATTGTATTAACAGGAAACAGTAATACATGTGTGAATGAATAGATCACAATGTGTCCCTAGCAAGCCTCTAGTTGGCTAGCTCGTTAGTAAATAGATGATCATGGTTTCCTGATCATGGGCATTAGACGTCATTCATAATGGGTTCACATCATTGGGAGAATGATGTGATGGACAAGACCCAATCCTAAGCCTAGCACTAGATCGTATTGTTCGTATGCTAATGCTTTTCTAATGTCAAGTATCTTTTCCTTCGACCGTGAGATTGTGCAACTCCCGGATACCGTAGGAGTGCTTTGGGTGTATCAAACGTCACAACGTAATTGGATGACTATAAAGGTGCACTACGGGTACCTCCGAAAGTGTCTGTTGGGTTGGCACGAATCGAGATCGGGATTTGTCACTCCGTGAGACGGAGAGGTATCTCTGGGCCCACTCGATAGAACATCATCATGAGCTCAATGTGACTAAGGGGTTAGTCGCACAATGACGTGCTACGGAACGAGTAAAGAGACTTACCGGTAACGAGATTGAACAAGGTATAGGTATACCGACGATCGAATCTCGGGCAAGTTCTATACCGACAGACAAAGGGAATCGTATACGGGATTGATTGAATCCTTGACATCGTGGTTCATCCGATGAGATCATCGTGGAGCTAGTGGGAGCCACCATGGGTATCCAGACCCCGCTGATGGTTATTGGCCAGAGAGGTGTCTCGGTCATGTCTGCCTGTCTCCCGAACCCGTAGGGTCTACACACTTAAGGTTCGATGACGCTAGGGTTATAGGGAATTATTGTACGAGGTTACCGAAAGTTGTTCGGAGTCCCGGATGAGATCCCAGACGTCACGAGGAGTTGCGGAATGGTCCGGAGGTAAAGATTGATATATAGGACGGATGGTTTCGGATTGATGGTCCGGAGGTAAAGTAGATCTTAATGCCTAGAATGTAAGCAGCTTCTCCTAGGTCCTTCATAGAGAAACTTTTATTCAAGTAATCCTTTATGCTCTCCAAAAAATCTACGTTGTTTCCAATCAGCAATATGTCATCCACATATAATATTAGAAACGCCAGAGAGCTCCCACTCACTCTCTTGTAAATACAAGATTCTCCAACCACTTGTATAAACCCAAATGCTTTGATCACCTCATCAAAGTGTTTGTTCCAACTCCGAGATGCTTGCACCAGTCCATAAATGGATCGCTGGAGCTTGCACACCTTGTTAGCATTCTTAGGATCGAAAAAACCTTCGGGTTGCATCATATAAAACTCTTCCTTAAGGAAACCGTTAAGGAACGCCGTTTTGACATCCATCTGCGAGATTTCTTAATCGAAAAATGCAGCTATTGCTAACATGATTCTGACGGACTTAAGCATCGCTACGGGTGAGAATGTCTCATCGTAGTCAACTCCTTGAACTTGTGAAAAACCCTTTGCCACAAGTCGAGCTTTATAAACGGTCACATTGCCGTCAGCGTCCGTCTTCCTCTTAAAGATCCATTTGTTCTGAATAGCCTTGCGGCCCTCAGGTAGTACTTCCAAAGTCCACACTTTGTTTTCATACATGGATCCTATCTCGGACTTCATGGACTCTAGCCCTTTGTTGGAATCTGGGCCCACCATTGCTTCTTCATAATTTGCAGGTTCATTGTTGTCTAACAACATGATTGACAAAACGGGATTACCGTACCACTTTGGAGCAGCACGTGGTCTCGTCGACCTGCGTGGTTCGACAGAAACTTGAACCAGAGTTTCATGATCACCATCATTAACTTCCTCCTCAACCGGCATCGCAACGACAGAGGTTTCCCCTTGCCCTGCGCCACCATCTAGAGGGATGAGAGGTTCGACAACCTCATCAAGTTCTATCTTCCTCCCACTCAATTCTCTCGAGAGAAACTCCTTCTCGAGAAAAGCTCCATTTTTAGCAACAAATACTTTGCCCTCGGATTTGAGATAGAAGGTGTACCCAACCGTATCTTTTGGGTAACCTATGAAGATGCACTTTTCCTCTTTGGGTTCCAGCTTTTCAGGCTGAAGCTTTTTGACATAAGCATCACATCCCCAAACTTTAAGAAACGACAACTTTGGCCTTTTGCCATACCACAGTTCGTATGGTGTCGTCTCAACGGATTTTGATGGTGCCCTATTTAAAGTGAGTGCAGCTGTGTCTAATGCATAACCCAAAAATGATAACGGCAAATCGTTAAGAGACATCATAGATCGCACCATCTCTAATAAAGTACGATTACGACGTTCGGACATACCATTACGCTGTGGTGTTCCAGGCGGTGTCAACTGTGAAACAATTCCACATTGTCTTAAGTGAGTACCAAACTCGAAACTCAGATATTCACCCCCACGATTAGACCGTAGGAACTTGATCTTCTTGTTACGATGATTTTCAACTTCACTCTGAAATTGCTTGAACTTTTCAAATGTTTCAGACTTGTGCTTCATTAAGTAGACATAACCATATCTACTCAAATCGTCAGTGAAGGTGAGAAAATAACGATATCCGCCGCGTGCCTCTACGCTCATCGGACCGCACACATCGGTATGTATGATTTCCAACAAGTCACTGGCACGCTCCATTGTTCCGGAGAACGGAGTTTTAGTCATCTTGCCCATGAGGCATGGTTCGCACGTGTCAAGTGAATCAAAGTCAAGTGACTCCAAAAGTCCACCGGCATGGAGTTTCTTCATGCGCTTTACACCAATATGACCTAAGCGGCAGTGCCAAAAAAATATGGCGCTATCATTGTTAACTCTAACTCTTTTGGTCTCAATGTTATGTATGTGTGTATCACTATCAAGATTCAATATGAACAATCCTCTCACATTGGGTGCATGACCATAAAAGATGTTACTCATAGAAATAGAACAACCGTTATTCTCTGACTTAAAAGAGTAACCGTCTCGCAATAAACAAGATCCAGATATAATGTTCATGCTCAACAGAGGCACTAAATAACAATGATTTAAGTTCATAACTAATCCTGATGGTAACTGAAGTGAAACTGTGCCGATGGCGATTGCATCAACCTTGGAACCATTTCCTACGTGCATCGTCACTTCATCTTTCGCCAGCCTTCGTCTATTCCGCAGTTCCTGTTTCGAGTTGCAAATATGAGCAACAGAACCGGTATCGAATACCCAGGCACTACTACGAGAGTCGGTCAAGTACACATCAATAACATGTATATCAAATATACCTGATTTTTCTTTGGCCGCCTTCTTATCAGCCAGATACTTGGGGCAGTTGCGCTTCCAGTGACCCATACCCTTGCAATAGTAACACTCTGTTTCAGGCTTAGGTCCAGCTTTGGGTTTCTTCGCCGGATTGGCAACAGGCTTGCCGCTCTTCTTTGAATTACCCTTCTTGCCTTTGCCATTTCTCTTGAAACTAGTGGTCTTATTCACCATCAACACTTGATGCTCTTTACGGAGTTCAGACTCTGCGACTTTTAGCATCGCAAACAACTCGCCGGGTGACTTGTTCATCCCTTGCATGTTGTAGTTCAACACAAAGCCTTTATAGCTTGGCGGCAGTGATTGAAGGATTCTGTCAGTGATAGCCTCTTGCGGGAGTTCAATCCCCAGCTCAGCTAGACGGTTTGAGTACCCAGACATTTTGAGCACATGTTCACTGACAGACGAATTCTCCTCCATCTGGCAAGCATAGAATTTATCGGAGGTCTCATACCTCTCGATCCGGGCGTTCTTCTGAAAGATAAACTTCAACTCCTGGAACATCTCATATGCTCCATGACGCTCAAAGCAACGTTGAAGTCTCAGTTCTAAGCCATACAAGACTGCACATTGAACTACTGAGTAGTCCTCCTTACGTGTTAACCAAGCGTTCTTAACATCCTGGTCAGCCGTAGCGGGTGGTTCATCTCCTAGCGCAGCATTAAGGACATAATCCTTCTTCCCAGCTTGTAAGATTAGCTTAAGATTACGAGCCCAGTCTACAAAGTTGCTTCCATCATCTTTCAACTTAGCTTTCTCTAGGAACGTATTAAAATTCAGGGTGACTGTCGCGTGAGCCATGATCTACAACACAAATATATTCAAAGTGGACTTAGACTATGTTCAAGATAATTAGAGTTTAACTTAATCAAATTACTTGCTAAACTCCCACTCAAAAAGTACATCTCTCTAGTCATTTGAGTGGTTCATGATCCACTTACACTAGCTCAAGTCCGATCATCACGTGAGTTGAGTATAGTTTCAGTGGTAAGAATCCCTATGCTAATCATATCATCTATATGATTCATGATCGACCTTTCGGTCTCATGTGTTCCGAGGCCATGTGTGCACATGCTAGGCTCGTCAAGCTTAACCCGAGTGTTCCGCGTGTGCAACTGTTTTGCACCCGTTGTATGTGAACGTTGAGTCTATCACACCCGATCATCACGTGGTGTCTCGAAATGACGAACTGTAGCAACGGTGCACAGTCGGGAAGAACACAATTTCGTCTTGAAATTTTAGTGAGAGATCACCTCATAATGCTACCGTCCTTCTAAGCAAAATAAGGTGCATAAAAGGATTAACATCACATGCAATTCATAAGTGACATGATATGGCCATCATCACGTGCTCCTTGATCTCCATCACCAAAGCACCGGCACGATCTTCTTGTCACCGGCGCCACACCATGATCTCCATCAACGTGTCGCCATCGGGGTTGTCATGCTACTCATGCTATTACTACTAAAGCTACATCCTAGCAAAATAGTAAACGCATCTGCAAGTACAAACGTTAGTTTAAAGACAACCCTATGGCTCCTGCCGGTCGCCGTACCATCGACGTGCAAGTCGATATTATCTATTACAATATGATCATCTCATACATCCAATATATCACATCACATCGTTGGCCATATCACATCACAAGCATATCCTGCAAAAACAAGTTAGACGTCCTCTAATTTTGTTGTTGCATGTTTTACGTGGTGACCATGGGTATCTAGTAGGATCGCATCTTACTTACGCAAACACCACAACGGAGATATATGAATTGCTATTTAACCTTATACAAGGACCTCCTCGGTCAAATCCGATTCAACTAAAGTTGGAGAAACTGACACTTGCCAGTCATCTTTGAGCAACGGGGTTACTCGTAGCGATGAAACCAGTCTCTCGTAAGCGTACGAGTAATGTCGGTCCAAGCCGCTTCAATCCAACAATACTGCGGAATCAAGAAAAGACTAAGGAGGGCAGCAAAACGCACATCAGCGCCCACAAAAACTTTTGTGTTCTACTCGAGAAGACATCTACGCATGAACCTAGCTCATGATGCCACTGTTGGGGAACGTCGCATGGGAAACAAAAAATTTCCTACGCGCACGAAGACCTATCATGGTGATGTCCATCTACGAGAGGGGATATTCGATCTATGTACCCTTGTAGATCGCACAGCAGAAGCGTTAGTGAAAGCTGTTGATGTAGTGGAACGTCCTCACGTCCCTTGATCTGCCCCGCGAACCGTCCCGCGATCAGTCCCACGATCTAGTGCCGAACGGACGGCACCTCCGCGTTCAGCACACGTACAGCTCGACGATGATCTCGGCCTTCTTGATCCATCAAGAGAGACGGAGAGGTAGATGAGTTCTCCGGCAGCATGACGGCTCTCCGGAGGTTGGTGGTGATCTTATCTCAGCAGGGCTCCGCCTGAGCTCCGCAGAAACGCGATCTAGAGGTAAAACCGTGGAGATATGTGGTCGGGCTGCCGTGGCAAAGTTGTCTCAAATCTGCCCTAAAACCTCCGTATATATAGGGGGAAGAGGGGGAGCCTTGCCTTGGGGCTCAAGGAGCCCCAAGGGGTTCGGCCGAGCCAAGGGGGGGGAGTCCTCCCCTTCCAAACCGAATCCAACTAGGTTTGGAAGGAGGAGTCCTTCCCCTTTTCCCACCTTCTCCTTTTTTTTCTTTTCTCTTTGATTTTCTTCCTATGGCGCATAGGGCCTTCTTGGGCTGTCCGACCAGCCCACTAAGGGCTGGTGCGCCACCCCCAAGGCCTATGGGCTTCCCTGGGGTGGGTTGCCCCCCCCCCCCCCCCCCCCCGGTGAACACCCGGAACCCATTCGTCATTCCCGGTAACTCTGAAAACCTTCCGGTAATCAAATGAGGTCATCCTATATATCAATCTTCGTTTCCGGACTATTCCGGAAACCTTCGTGACGTCCGTGATCTCATCCGGGACTCCGAACAACATTCGGTAACCAACCATATAACTCAAATACGCATAAAACAACGTCGAACCTTAAGTGTGCAGACCCTGCGGGTTCGAGAACTATGCAGACATGACCCGAGTGACTCCTCGGTCAATATCCAATAGCGGGACCTGGATGCCCATATTGGATCCCACATATTCTACGAAGATCTTATGCGTTTGAACCTCAGTGCCAAGGATTCATATAATCTCGTATGTCATTCCCTTTGTCCTTCGGTATGTTACTTGCCCGAGATTCGATCGTCAATATCCGCATACCTATTTCAATCTCGTTTACCGACAAGTCTCTTTACTCGTTCTGTAATACAAGATCCCGCAACTTACACTAAGTCACATTGCTTGCAAGGCTTGTGTGTGATGTTGTATTACCGAGTGGGCCCCGAGATACCTCTCCGTCACATGGACTGACAAATCCCAGTCTCGATCCATACTAACTCAACGAACACCTTCGGAGATACCTGTAGAGCATCTTTATAGTCACCCAGTTACGTTGCGACGTTTGATACACACAAAGCATTCCTCCGGTGTCAGTGAGTTATATGATCTCATGGTCATAGGAACAAATACTTGACACACAGAAAACAGTAGCAACAAAATGACACGATCAATATGCTACGTCTATTAGTTTGGGTCTAGTCCATCACGTGATTCTCCTAATGACGTGATCCAGTTATCAAGCAACAACACCTTGTTCATAATCAGAAGACCCTGACTATCTTTGATCAACTGGCTAGCCAACTAGAGGCTTGCTAGGGACAGTGTTTTGTCTATGTATCCACACATGTATATAAGTCTTCATTCAATACAATTATAGCATGGATAATAAACGATTATCTTGATACAGGAATTATAATAATAACTATATTTATCATTGCCTCTAGGGCATAATTCCAACAAGGCCAGGGTGTGTGCTTGAGCTCGTGGACGAGGAAGGTTGTTCTTGAAGATTTGCCTTCAGCCAAAGGCTTCATGAGGACTTCCATCATTCCATTTGGCAGCTCAAGCTCACCATAAAGCTTCACAGCCCCATCTGAGGGAATTGGTACGGGCAGTTCTCTGAGGAGTTCAGAAGCAGGAGCCTTGTAGTGAGTGTTTTGTGACATCCAGTCAAACACCCAAGTGTTGATGTCTTCAGGGTTGCCAGATATGTGAAGAGTGGCATAGAACTGAAGAATAAGCTCGATGTTCCAGTCTGATATGTCTGAGCACATTGGGAGCAAACCTGCATCGTGGAGTACACTGAGGACTGGCTCCAGGCTAGGTATTGCTTCAAGCTCAACATGAGGAATATGCCTGTGCTGGAATATCTTGTTTCGTGCACAGAGCACAGAGGCATAGTAGTTCATCTGAGTCCTTGTCCAAAACTTCATATGCCTCATTTGAGTCTTGTCATAAGGGTTCTCTTCAATGAAGTACATGCGTTCTTCAAAGAAATTTTCTTTCTGAAACTTTGGACGCTTGGAGAATGGCTGACGTTGAACTCGTTGAAGATTTTGCTGAGGAATAGGGGGGAGACAACCATAGCAGTTTCTGGGTTGAGTACAATGAATGCATTGTCTTGGGCGGGTGCATTTTCTTCAGCATTTTCCTTAGGATGAGGAATTTCAGCAGCTGGTACTTCAGGCTGAGGAGATGATGCTTGCTCCGACTGAGCTTCAGGCTGAGGAATTTCTGCTTCTTTCTCAGTTGAAGGAGTTGGATCAGCCTGTTCCTCATCTTGAGGAGTCTGCTTAGAGTGTTGAATTTCGTCAGCTTGAGGATTTTCAGCTTGTTTTTCCTCAGCTGGCTTTGTGGCAGAGGCAGTTTCATCAGCTGGTGCAGCTGATGCTTGAACATTTTCTGTCTGAGGAATGAGAGGTTGAGGACTGTCGTCTATCTGAATTTCCTTGTCAGTATGTTCCTCAGGGGCGACATCCTTCATTTCCTCATCTGCCTTTGTAGCTGGGTCATCAATGACGATCTTCTCATAGGAAGGGGCGACATTGAGAGGCACCGGGTCCAGAGGAGCAGTTTCTTCAATTTCTTTGAGGCCTTTTGCCTCTGTTTCTTCTACTGCTGAGGAGGATTTTCTCTTCTTGGCTTCCTTTTCAGCAGCCCTTGTTTTCTTCACGTCTGATGCAGACGGAATTATCTTCTTCACGTTTGAAGCTGTTGGTGAAGGTGTTCTCTCTACAGTTTCTTCAGTTGGTATTGAGGAAACAGCTGGAACAGAGTCATCAGCCTGCTTTGATGAAGAAGCTGGAACAGGAGCAGTCTCATCAGTGGCAGCAAGTTCATCAGTTGGAGTTTCCATGATGATTTCTTCAATGGCCGGTTCATCAACACGACGCTCTTGGTGTACTTCCTCAGCTTGAGGAGTTTCCTCCTCATGGGGAGATTCATCTGCTGGCTCCTCGATCAAGGGCTTAGGAGTTGGTGCTGGGGGTGCGGTTCTCTTGTTGTAGTCATCAACAACACCGTGGCCAGCTTGATGAAATTCTTCTTGAGATTTTTGCGATCTGACAGCTTGGCGTACTTGTCAGTCAATTTTTGCAGCTCTGCCTGTGTTGTCACCAGTGCATCAAGAGTCAGTTTGAGGAGATTCTGCCTGAGGAATTTATCCTTTTTGATCTTTGCAACTTTGGCCTGCCTGGCCTGCTGTTCTTTCCACTTGGCTTCATTGATGAAAGTGGTCACCATGTGACTGATGCCAGGCGGAAGCTTCAAGTCATCAGTAGGAGTGTTTGGGTCCTCATACCAGACATTGATGTAGTCAAGGAGGACTTTGGGGTCCATTGCCAGAGGAATAGCACTGCCTGATGCTTGAGCTACTCTTTCTTGCTTGTTTCTGATGATGGCTTGCAAGGTTTCATCATCATATTCATCACTTCCCTCTGATGCAGACGGGACTGTGATGATTTTGCTGGGGCTGGGCAGAGGTGCACGTTCAGCAGTTGCCAAAGTCTTCGCAGGAGGTGTTGAAGACTTTGTCTCTGAGCTGGTTGCAGCTCGGAGTGAGGAGCTGGAGCTGGCGGTCGTAGGCTTCACGACTTGCTTCTGTACTGGTCTCTCTTGAGGCTTTGGAGGTGGAGCTGAGGATTTTGGTGCTGAGGAGATTGGTACAGAGGGTTTTGGCGCTGATGGTTTTGGTGTTGAAGGTTTTGGTAATGAGGGTTTTGGTGCTGAGGGTTTTGTGACAGAAGCCTGAGCAGACTTCTCTTGAGGCTTTGGAGCCCTTGACTTTGATGGCACAGACTGCATTTGAGGAATTTCTGAGCCTGAGGTTTCTGCAGCTGAGGAATTAGCAGCACCTGAGGCAGCAGCTGAGGATTCATTAAATTTCCTCACTGTAGCTTCTGCCTGCTTCTTGAGCTTAGCCAGATGCTTTTCCTTTTCATCTGGATAGTCATCAATGGTCTTGAGCCTTGAGGGATGTTCTACTTGATGATCCTCAAGTGGGGCCCTTCTGCCAGGAGGCTTCAAAGCGAATTTCTTCGCATATTTGGGAGTCAGAAACCTGTACTCCTTCCATTCCTTCGCCCATCAGCGTTCAATCTTCTGCAGTCGTATCTTTCTCTTGGCCATTGTCTCATTTTCATCACGCGTGCAATAGTCCAAGTAAATGTCCTCGGGGATATCAACAGCTGTGTTTTGCTCAAGTTTCTTTCCTCCCTTCTGTTTTCTGTCTTCCTCCATTTTCTTCAGTTGAGGATTTTGCTGATGATTTTGAACTCTTGAGGATTCTGATGAGCCTTGAAGAGTTTCTTCCAGAAAAGCTGCAAATGAGTTAATGTGATGAGAACCGAGAGATTCATCAGTTGACATGTGTGTACCTGTGAACAGAGTATGGTTGCGAGGAATTTGGAGAGGTCATATGCGTTCTCAGATTTGAAGAAAATGGAAAGTTTGACAGTTTGAGGAATATAACCAGTGGTTGAGGAATTTGCCTAAGCATACTGTTCTTGGGTTCCAGAGTTGTACAGATCCGAAAATTCGCACAATTGAGGAATCTCGTGATAATCTTAGATGCTTAGCCTAGTTCATCAATGATTGTGGTGATAGGTAGTGTTTGAGGAATCAAGTGCGCATCGTATCTTGAGGAAAAACATATTTCACATAGAGGATGTAAAATTTTAGATCTAACTTGCTGTAAAAATGGGATATATTTACCCTGGAAGGTGCGCACGAAGAACACAGAAAGTTGTGTGTGGAGAGGCTCTTCGTTCGAGTGTCCAATGCACCCTAACTCGGCGACAGAGGACGTCTACGGCGGCGGCGGACGAAGATGGTCCGACTCCGGCATGGTTCTGGTGACGAAAAGGTCAAGGCAGTGAAGCTCTTCCTCACCGGCGACGAGACTACCAGCGGTGGTGCTAGGGTTCGGTGGAGTGTGCTGTGGCAGGAGAGCGATGCGGCAAAGAAGAGGATGCCGAGGGGGATAAGGACATATTTATAGCCAAAAGTTACTGTTGCGCGAGAATGTCGGACCAAATAGCCCCTGCCTCTACATCTCCGCAGGACACGTGTAGCTCCCATACGATGCGGTGGAAATAGTGGAGATCGTGGTTATCCGATCGTGGGAAGTGGGGGTTCAGTTACTGTGTATTTAAAGAAACATTTTTTGAAGATTTGAGGATTTTCGTTACAAAATCATCAGCTGACAAGGATGCAGTGAGGATTTTGAACAAAGTTTCAAGTAGAACGCATATGAAGAATTGAATATACTGGATAAGTATAGTATAGAGGGAAAGTAGGGTCCGATCACATTCACTTAGCAGAAACATCAACTTGAAGAATTAGCAATAAGTGAATGTTGTTGAGGACTAGAAATCACAGTCTATCTAGTCAAATGAAAGTCATCAAGTGTTTTTGAAGATTTTGTAATAAATCATCACAATGAAGAGCAACTGTTTTGAAGAAAAACACATTGTGAGGAAATTGATCATTTGAAGAAAATCAACTTGAGGAATTTCACATAGGGCGGTGGCGTTACCCACCATATAAGAATGTTGATTACAGACGCCGCATGCAATTGTCGTAGGGCCCTGAGAATCAATTTCTTCGTTAATTTCTTCACATTCAGAGTGACATTCTTCATCAGTTGAAGAAAATCGATTCATCATGCGTTGCACATCTAAGTCATCAACTTTGCATAAGTGTTAGGATGTGTGCATGTTTTTACAAAACATTTGAAGATTCTAAGATATTTAGCTCACACCGCAACTTGCAAAACCTTTTCTCATCCAAGGGCTTAGTGAAGATATCTGCCAGTTGATCATCAGTCTTCACATGGTCGATGAGGATATTGCCCTTGAGGACATGGTCCCGAAGAAAATGATGACGAATCTGGATGTGCTTAGTCTTCGAGTGCTGTACTGGGTTGTATGCAATCTTGATAGCACTCTCATTGTCACAGTAGAGAGGCACATTCTTCATGTTGATGCCGTAGTCCTTGAGGGTTTGCTTCATCCATAACAATTGAGCACAGCAAGAATCAGCAGCAATGTACTCAGCTTCGGCAGTGGAGAGTGATACGCAGTTCTGCTTCTTTGAGGACCAGCAAACTAGTGATTTTCCGAGGAAATGGCATGTGCTAGAAGTTGACTTGCGATCCACACGGTCACCAGCATAGTCTGAGTCAGAATACCCTACCAGATGAAGATTGGAGCCCTTGGGATACCATAATCCTAGTGTTGGCGTGTGAGCTAAGTATCGAAGAATATGTTTCACAGCCTTATGGTGTGATTCCTTCGGTTTTGCTTGAAAATGTGCACACATGCAAACACTAAGCATTATATCTGGCCTAGATGCACATAGATACAATAAGGAGCCAATCATAGAACGGTATACCTGCTGATCGAAATCTTTACCATTTTCATCAGTGCCGAGGTGGCCGTTGGTAGGCATCGGAGTCTTGGCACCTTTGCATTCGTGCATGTCGAATTTCCTCAGAACATCCTTGAGGTATTTCTCCTGTGATATGAAGATTCCATTGCTTTGTTGACGAATTTGAAGACCTAAGAAGAATTTCAGCTCCCCCATCATGGACATCTGATATTCTTCACTCATCATGTAGGCAAATTCTTCACTGTATCTTTTGTCAGTACACCCAAATATGATATCATCGACATATATTTGACATACAAACAGCTCATTATCATAGGATTTTGTGAAAAGAGTTGGATCGAGTGAACCAGGTTTGAAGCCTTTCTTCATGAGGAATTCCTTCAATGTATCATACCATGCCCGAGGGGCTTGCTTGAGGCCATAAAGAGCCTTTTTGAGTCTGAAGACTTTGTCTGGATTCTTTGGATCCTCAAATCCTGGAGGCTGAGCAACATATACTTCTTCCTCAAGCTTACCATTGAGGAATGCACTTTTCACATCCATTTGATATAAGGTGATGTTATGATGATTTGCATAAGCAAGTAATATTCGAATAGCTTCAAGTCTAGCAACAGGTGCAAAAGTTTCATCGAAATCTATTCCTTCAACCTGGGTGTAGCCTTGGGCTACAAGTCGTGCCTTGTTCCTCACCACTTGACCGTCCTCATCTTGCTTGTTTCGGAAAATTCACTCGGTGCCGATGATGTTGTGCTTGCGAGGATCTGGTCGTTTGACGAGCTCCCATACATCATTCAGCTTGAATTAAAGAAGTTCGTCTTGCATAGCTTGGATCCACTCCGGTTCCAGAAAAGCCTCAGCAACTTTTGAGGGTTCTGTGATGGATACAAAGGAAAAGTGCCCACAAAAGTTAACTAAGTGTGAAGCTTTTGAGTGAGTGGGAGGACCTGGCGCATTGATGTCGTTGAGGATTTTGTCAAGTTCTACTTTGTTCGCAATTCTCGGATGAGCTGGCTGAGGATTTTGTCTGGTCTGAGGAATTGGTGCTGGTGCAATTTCCTCAGGAGCATCTTCTTGGTTTTTATCAGCGATGGGAATCGTTTCTTCACCAATTTCCTCAGTGGGGACAATGTCTTCAGTAGGCTTGAGCTTTATTGCTTCCTCAGGAGATAGCTTATCTGGATCAGAAGGCAATTGCTCTCTTTGCGAGCCATTAGTTTCATCGAACCGCACATCTACAGTGTCAACAACTTTGTTGTGATAGTTGTTGAAGACTCTGTAAGTGTGCGAGTCCTTTCCATAACCGGGCATAAAACCTTCATGTGCATTGGGTTTCTTGTAAGTGAGGAGTTCATATGAGGTTTTCTTGAGGAATTTGTGAAGATATACCCTGTTGATGATATGACATGCAGTGTTGATTGCTTCAGGCCAAAAGCGACGAGGAGTCTGATATTCTTCAAGCATAGTTCTAGCCATTTCAACCAGAGTCCTGTTCTTCCTTTCGACGACACCATTGTGCTGAGGAGTATAAGGAGCAGACAATTCGTGAATAATACCAAGTTCATCAAGATAATCATCAAGACCAGTATTTTTAAACTCGGTTCCATTATCACTCCTGATATGTTTGATCTTGATGTCAAAAGCGACGAGGAGTCTGAAGAAAATCGTTTGAAGATTTCCTGCACTTCAGTTTTATACACTATGATATGCACCCAAGTGTATCTAGAATAATCATCAACTATGACGAAGCCATATAAAGATGCTGCATTGGTTAGTGTGGCATAGTGAGTAGGTACAAATAAATCCATATGAAGCAATTCGAATGGACGTGTAGTGTTCATGATGGTTTTAGAGGGATGCTTGGATCTGGTCATTTTCCCAGATTCACAAGCACCGCAGAGATGATCCTTGAGGAATTTGACTGATTCAATGCCGATGACATGCTTCTTCTTCGCGAGCGTGTGCAAATTCCTCATGCCTGCATGACCTAGTCTTCGGTGCCACAACCATCCTTCTGAGGTTTTTGCTAGTAAGCAAGTGGCTGGTTGAGGACCTGTAGAGAAATCAACAATGTACAAATCCCCTCTTCTTACACCTTCGAAGACTTTGGACCTGTTAGATTCCATGATGACTACACATCTATATCTACCAAAGATAACAATCATATCAAGATCACAAAGCATCGAGACTGACATAAGGTTAAAACCAAGGGATTCAACAAGCATCACTTTGTCCATATGCCTATCCTTGGAAATAGCCACTTTGCCAAGTCCCAATACCTTGCTTTTACCTTTGTCAGCATATGTGATCTGCTTCAGAGGTGACGGAGTTAGTGGCATATTCATCAGTAAGCTTTTATCACTAGTCATGTGATGTGTGCAGCCACTATCAAGAACCCACTCAGTATTCTTGGGTTTGTCATCCTGCAGATGAATTAGTACAACTTACCATCTCATATGCTTCAGATTTGAAGAATATGATACTAATTTCATCAGATCAGTAATTTCATCATAACAGAGATGTAAGGACGTGTGAAATATTTCTATTTCATCAATCATTAGCTTGCGTCCTATCAAGCATTTCCTCAGGTCTCCAGCAAATTCTTCAAATGATGATTTTCATCTGGAGACCTGTCCTGCAGAAGTGATAAGTTTGATTTCTTCACCACCCACATCTGAAGGGGTGGCAAAGCGTTCATCATCCTGCGAGCACCATATGAGAAAGGTGGCATTGAAGCCAATGCACTTCTCTTAACAGTAGGGGGATTAAAGTACTCATATGAATATGCAGAAAACTGGTTTGAGGATTTATGAACATAATGATTTGAGGAGTAACGTTCATATTCATATTCCTTGTAGTTTCCCTACATGTTAGACGCATAAGCACGGGTACGAGCATAGTTTTGACTAGTTGAGGATTTTGATCCTCTTGAAGACTTTGGTCCTCCTGAGGAATTTGATCTGGGGTTCAGATTCTTCAGTGGTGGTGTCATGAGGACATTCACCTGAAGATTTTCAAGACAACTTTTGGGAACCCAGATTTTCCTCAGAGGAGGGCCATTCCTGCAGTTAGTTCCAACATATCGAGCAAATACTTCACCAGATTGATTTTTGAACAGTTTATAGTTGGAATCAAATGACTCATCCGAGGAATAGGATAATTCACATGAAAAGCCAGTTAGATTAGATGGATCAAAAGGAGGCCCAGTAGCAGCAACCCATGAGGTTTTGGGATACTGCTCAGGTTTCCAATAAGATCCATCAGCATTTAATTTCCTCTCAAAGGCAATTCCTTCTTTCCTCGGGTTCCTGTTCAAGATCTGCTTTTTGAGCACATCACAAAGGGTTTGATGTCCTTTGAGGCTTTTGTACATGCCTGTCACATACAATTCCTTCAACCCTGCATTTTCATCAGTAACATTTGTGTTTTCCTCAAGTGAGGAAATAGACACAATAGGTGCAGTTGAAGAATTTGTAGCAATGGTAGCATTTGATGATTCTGGTGAGGAATTAGCAGTTTCGCGTTCAATGCATTTAAGAATTGGAGGAGTAAATTCAACTTGACTAGCGTTGATCTGTTGAGCTAGTAATGAATCATTTTCCATACGAAGATCATCATGAGACATCCTCAGCTTCTCAAGATCAAGCTTCCTTTGAAGAAATTCATAGGAAAGCTTCTCATGATCAGTGAGGAATGTATCATAACGATCCTGAAGATTAACAAATCTAGACTGAAGACTTTTCATGTCATCAGTGAGTATTTGGGTAAGGTTCATTTCGTCATTCAACAGATCATCACTTTTATCTAGCAGTTTCTGAAGCTTTTCCAGAGCAGTTTGCTGTTTAGTGGCAATGATTGCAAGTTTACTGTAACTGGGTTTCTTATAATTATCAGGTTCACAGTCACTTGAATCAGATGAGGAGGCATTATTTGGTACCTTTGAACCCT
The DNA here is from genome assembly GCF_904849725.1 of Hordeum vulgare subsp. vulgare. Taxonomy (NCBI): domain Eukaryota; kingdom Viridiplantae; phylum Streptophyta; class Magnoliopsida; order Poales; family Poaceae; genus Hordeum; species Hordeum vulgare. Next base: position 564,688,951 of record NC_058522.1, on the reverse strand, counting down.
TTGCCATGAAGCAATAGGTTGGAGCGAAGTCATCAGCATAGTCATCAGTATGGATGGTGCAATCATTTTCTTCAAGATTGAAGATTGACTTGCTGACGAAAGTGGTTGCTAGTGCAAGACTAGCCTGTCCAGATTCTGAGTCTTCTTCAGAACCATCTTCTTCATCACCTTCCTCTGATTCTTCCTCGGAGTCCATTTCCTTGCCAATAAGTGCCCGAGCCTTTCTGAAACTAGTCTTCTTGTGTGATGAGGGCTTTGAAGATAAGGATTTTGAAGATTTCTTCTTCTTCTTTGAGTCATCAGAACTGTCATCCTTGTATTTCTTCTTCTTTGATTCCTTTCCCCATCGGGGACAATCAGCAATATAATGACCTGATTTCTTGCACTTGTGACAGGTTCGTTTCTTGTAGTCCTCAGATGAAGATTATGATTTCCTCATGTCTCTTCTTGAAGATTTACCGAACTGGCCACGTCGTGTAAATCTCTGGAATTTCCTCACGAGCATAGCAAGCTCCTGTCCAAATTCTTCAGGGTCACAAATGCTGTCATCTGTGTCTTCTTCTTAAGAGGAGGAAATTGCTCTAGCCTTCAGTGCACGTGGTCTGGAATAGCTTTGTCCATATAGATCTCTCTTTTCTTCTAGCTGGAATTCATGAGTATTTAGCCTTTCAAGTATATCAGCTGGATCCAGCATCTTGTAGTCTGGTCTTTCTTGAATCATCAGAACTAATGTGTCAAATGAAGAATCCAAATATCTCAGCAGTTTCTTCACAACTTCGTGATTAGTGATGTCTCGAGCTCCCAGTGCTTGCAGTTCATTTGATATGTCAGTGAGGCGATCAAAGGTGTCTTGGCAGCTTTCATTGTCATGTCTCTTGAAGCGATTGAAGAGATTGCGAAGAATATCAACACGAGAGTCACGCTGAGTTGATACTCCTTCATTTACCTTGCACAGTCTCTCCCAGATCAGTGTTGCAGAGCCCAAAGCACTTACTCTTCCAAACTGGCCTGGGCTCAGATGGCCACAGATGATGTTCTTCGCTTGAGAATGGAGTTGCTTGAATTTCTTCACATCAGCAGCAGAGACACTGGCACAGATGATGGGGACGCCATGTTCCACAATATACGAGAGATCATTATCAATAGCTTGTAGATGCATTTGCATTTTGTTCTTCCAGAAGGGAAAGTTCTTTCCTTCGTAGGTAGGACATGCTGCAGTCACCTTAAACATGCCTGCAGTCGACATAACTAAAACTCCAGGTGGTTAAACCAAAATCACACAGAACAAGGGAGTACGTTGCTCTGATACCAATTGAAAGTGCGTTATATTGACTAGAGGGGGTGAATAGGAGATTTTTAGAATTTCATCACTGAGGAAATTCCTTTTGAGGAAATTCCTCACTGATGACTAACTTACAGCGGAAACAGTAAAGGATCAAAAGTGCAAAGTTTCACAACAACAGTTTTTCAGAGTGAAGAATGTGAAAACAGATTGCACAGTGAGCAGGTACGCAGAATACAGATGAGAAATAGCTAACGTGAAGAATTTGGGGTTGAGGAAATTCGGAGAAAGTCTTCAGCAAATTCTTCAAACAGTCACAGTGAAAGTCATCAACACATAATACGGGAAAGTAAAGAGTTGAGGAATTAGAACCCGTTTCTCAGTGAAGACAGTCGTTGATGACCCAGTTCCAACTTCTATGACAGTCGTACATCTGGTTTAGAGCGGCTTGGTATTGAAACCAAAGGACACCCAGTCCCGGGACACACAGTCCCTACCGTATTCTCCTTGAGCTAAGGACACACAGTCCTCGCCCAACACTCGGGGTAAGTCTTGAGGGCAGACTTCCAAACCCTCACAAACTTGGTCACCCGGCGATCCACAATTGACTGCTGGAAAGCTCTAGACCATGACGCCTAACCGTCTGGAGGATGCACAGTCCTCAAAGGTAAAAGGCTTCAGTCCCACACAGGAACAACTTCTTCAGTGATGCTCAATCACTAGGTTTGGTTTGTGGTTTCGGTGGGTGGTGTATTTCCTCACTGATGATTTACTCTCGAAGGCTCTAAGGAATTTGGGTTGCTCTTATGACAAGTGTCAGTTTCTAACAGAGCAGCCAACCAGCTAGTGGTTGTGGGGGTGGCTATTTATAGCCTGGGAGCATCCCGACATGATTTGACACTAATGCCCTTAAATAATGTGACCGTTGGAGTGGATAAGACCAGTGACTTGGCGTGGTTATCGAAACGGTCGGAACCCTCAACTGTGAGAGTCCTCATGTCACTCATATTCCTCACTTGAGGCTTTTGATAGGATTAGGCTTGGGTTGAGCATCATGAGGAAATTCATTCCATAGTGTAACTTCGACCCCCTTTAACAGTACGGTGTTCCTATTACTCAAATGTGAAGAAAGTAAAACAGAAAGTGTAAATCTTCATGCTTCAAATTCTTCAGAATGATTTTCTTCAGGAACCACCGGACTTCTCAATATCAGTATCTTCATGAGGAATATCAATTTCATCGCAGATTCCTCGCGATTCATTTCTTCAGCTTCAGACCAATTTCTTCAACTGAAGACATATATTTTTAGGGGTCGATATTCTTCAAATATCTCAAACTCCTCAATGACTTATAGATCCTGTGTACACTCACAAACACATTAGATACTTAACCTATAAGTCTTCAAACCACCAAAACCACTAAAATCGCCGGTGGCCCGCTCGCCTCCGCCAGCCAACAGCCCCCGAGCCGCCGAGCCGCTGGCCTCCCGGCGCCCTTCGATCCCGGCCGGAGCGCAGCACCTCGCCGGCAGCCGCTGCTCGTGAGCCCCTGCTCCCTCGTCCCACCGGTGGCCGGATCCGGCGAGGTCCGGCCAGATCCGGTCGGTCCCCGCCGTCGCGAGCCCCTTCCCCGCCATGCCCGTCGCCGGCAAGTGCCGCCGGCAGCAGCCTAGTCGAGGAGCCGACGAGCGCAGCGCCCGCCTGACCTCCCCGCGTTGACCGCTCGCCAGAGCCCCGTCGCCGCTGTGGGCCGGCCCAGCTGGCCCCCGAGCGAGGCCAGCTCGGCCTCCCCAGCTGCCTCCCCAGGCCGAGCCGCCGGCCCAGCTCCTCCCCTCCCAACCGGCCCAAGGTGAGATCCCCTCGCCTTGTGATTTCTTTTTCCTTCGCCCAGGCAGAAGTTAGATTATCTTGCGCCGAATCTGTTAGGCCCATTTAGCTTAGGATCTTTCTGAGAATATATTATTATTCAGGAAATTAGGCGGAAAGTAATATTCCCGTAACTTTAATTCCGTTAGTCGGATCGAGACGGATTGTATATGGTTTTGGTGTAGTTTTGCGCGTAGAATCCGATTATAAAACTTGCATATTTGTTTGACGTGGTTTGCCGTGCCAAATGCATAGATTAACGTGTTGTTCCAATAGGATAGACGCCCGTATTTATTTTTTTGCGCAAGAGCGGATAGCCCGAATGCCGTAGTAGAAATGCCCATGTTTTAGGAACCACTTTTACATGTATTTTAGAGTAGACGTTGGTATTTTGCGTGTAGGATTTGCCGCTAGTTTATTTTCCGTGTATAGGTTATTTTCTGGCATTTACGTGCGGCGTTATTTTTGTTGTGCAACCCCACATATTTTATATGTTTTCGGGGTAGAAAAATCCATGGGATTTTTCTGTGCAATTAGTTTTAGCATTAGAGCAAATTAGTTCACGCGATATTTTTCCATGTTGCCCTCTTGTCTTTTTCGTAGGATTTATTCCGTGCTTCGTTTGTAGGAGTTGTCAACTAGAGAGTTGTTCTTGGATGTTTAGTCTAGCCCGTAATTTTGGTTGCAATATAAATGCATGTTTAGGTGTGGTTTGCTTGCTCTCAAGTTGCTAGAAATAGTGCTAATTTGGAGGTGCTGAAATATTTCCAAGTCTGAGATCTGTTATATTTTGTTGTTGTCTTGTCTTGCTTCTATCTTGTGATCTGTAGCTCGTTTGAGGTTGGTGCAATGGAGTAAGTTGTAGACCTTGTGATTCTCTAGCATGTTGTGAATTTTCATGCCATTTGGAGTCCTGTAGCTTATGGTTTTAGTGCTGTCAATATGCCTTCAGATCGAAAACTGCAGCTTCATAAACTGCTATTTTCACTAAGTCTGAAACTGTGTGTGAGAAGCCATTTTGTGACTTCTTTTCCTAGTGATCCTTGATGCCATGCTAGTTGTTGTTAGTTGTTTGTTGTGGTGCTTCTTTCCCTCTATCGTCTCATGCCTTGCTTGAGCATATTGGAGTTGAGTAGCTCGTAGTTGTAGGGTGTAGAAAGTGCTATGTGGCTGATTTTGGCAGATTGTAGTGATTTCTTGTTTTGCTCGTAGTTTTTGATCCGTAGCTCCGATTTGATCGTGTCCTACATGAAACTTGCTTAGAATATCGTGTAGTTTCATTTTCTCTTGTTGGTTGTATATTTTGAAGTGCTCGTGACCGTCGTTGCACAGATATTGCATTCATGCCCTCATATCTTGCGGTGCTTGTATCTTTTGATCCGTAGCTCCGTTGGAGATGTTCTCTATGTGTAAATTGCTTGTAACGACGCGTATAATCACGTGAACCTATTTTTTTTTGCTGTTTAACAACTAATTAAATGTGTTAGTTCAGATCTGGACAGAATTGTAAATTAACATGTGAGGTCGTTTTGGAGATGCTATATGTCATTTCCGACCTCATTTAAAATGCCTAGATAGGTAGTTTAATTGCGCTTCACCTCTTGCCATGTGTAACCACATTTAATATTGCCATGTATCTAATCGGGATTAAAACTAAATAATTGAATGTGGAGTTTTGTTAATATGCAACTCGTTGCATATTGAACTTCACTTAATGTGTAGTATTTGGTTGTTGTGAATTGTCGTGTCGTGTCTTGCATGTGTTCAGCTGCTCATGCATCATTTGTGTTGTGCATAGTGTGGTGAATATCGTGTGTTGATGCTTGTTTCTGGTTTGCTTCGTCTTGATAGAGTTCCGCAAGCGTGTCGGAATGTGAGGACCCGTTCGACTAGATCGGTTCGTCTGCTTCACGGAGTCATTCTTCTTCCAAGAGGGATCTCAGGCAAGATGACCATTTCCCCAGATAACATTACTATCTTTGACATGCTAGTTTTATCGCTTCTATCGTTTATGTCTCGTTGCCTACCACATGTTAAATATCAGCCTCTCAACAATGCCATGAAAACCTTCAACCTGCTCAACCTAGCAAACCACCGATTGGCTATGTTACCGCTTGCTTAACCATGTGTTAGCGTTGATAGTTGCAGGTGTAGTTACTTCCATGTGTTAACATGGGTTCGTTGTTATATCACCATATTAAATGCTATTTAATTTAATGCACCTATATACTTGGTAAAAGGTGGAAGGCTCGGCCTTTCTAGCCTGGTGTTTTGTTCCACCTTTGCCCCCTTAGTTTCGGCTACCGGTGTTATGTTCCATAATTGAGCGCTCCTAACACGATCGGGGTTGTTATGGGGAACCCCTTGATAATTCGTTTTAGATTAAAGCTGGTCTGGCAGGGCCCAACATTGGTTCTACATTTGCCCAACATAATAATTTTTGATAATACTGAAATGCATAGGGAGTTAGCGCTACCCGAGGAGTAATTCTACATAATACAGGAGGGGCCAGTGCTGATGGTGTTGGTCCCAAACGGTCTGCCTGCGGGGCCACCGCGAGGAAACTCGAGGTTTGGCACTCATAGCTAGTTCCATCCGTCGTGTCCTGAGAACGAGACACGCGGCTCCTATCGGGATCGTCGACACGTCGGGCGGCCTTGCTGGATTAGTTTTACCTTTGACGAGATATCTTGTGCATCGGGATTCCGGTGATGCTTTGGGTAATCTCACAGTTGAGGTTTTCCACTAGGGAATCCGACGAGGTCGCGAGCTTCGTGATTGAGGATTTCTATGCGGCTTGTGGTAATTTGTGATGGACTAGTTGGAGCACCCCTGCAGGGTTAAATCTTTCGGAAAGCCGTGCCCGCGGTTATGTGGCAACGTGGAAAGTTTGTTTAACACTGGTTCTAGATAACTTGAAGTTAACTTAATTAAAATATGCCAACTGTGTGCGTAACCGTGATTGTCTCTTTCGTGAGTTCCTTCTCCGATCGAGGGCACGGCGGGGTTATGTCTGACGTAGGTAGGTGATCAGGATCATTCATTTGGTCATCAGTAGTCACGTCCGCAACGCGTTCCCCCTCTTATTTCTTGTACTCATAAGTTTAGCCACCAAATATATGCTTAGCCGCTGCTGCAAACTCACCACTTAACCATACCTCACCCATTAAGCTTTGCTAGTCTTGATACCTTTGGAAATGAGATTGTTGAGTCCCCTGTGGCTCACAGATTACTACAACACCAGTTGCAGGTACATGTAAAGGTTACTTGACGCGAGCGCGTTGATTGTTTATTTGGAGTTGCTTCTTCTTCTTCTTCTTCTTCTTCATCGATCTAGGATGGGTTCCAGGCCGGCAGCGTGGGATAGCAAGGATGGACGTCGTTCTTCTTTTTCTCGTTTGTTTTCGTCCGTAGTCGGACCCTGCTCTTCTTCATGATGATTATGTAATGTACTGTTGTGACTCTGATGTAGCTTGTGGCGAGTGTAAGCCAATTCCATAAATATAACTCTTCTTTTCAATACATGTACTTGTAATGATATCCATTTTTGCGACACGACGAGATGCGCTTCTATCCCTGACGAGGTCTTCGTGCCAATTTGAGGATAGGGTCGCATCTTGGGCGTGACATTGAGGCCTTGAGGGTCTAGGTAGAGATGATGGTGCAGATGGGAAAGATGGGAAGTTGATGTGGGTTCTTGGATTGGTAGAAAATAATGATTACTATGGGGTAATATGCCAAATAAATTTATAGTTTAGTATAGTCCTATCTAAACTTCCAAATAAATAGACAACATGTGCATTTTCTTGATTTTAATTTTGTATCGTACTTCGAACATTACTATACTTTATTGTTAGGCTAATTAAGCAAAAGTGGCATTGACACCCAGAACAACAATTTACCTTTAAGAGAAAATTTCAGAGTTGTACGATGTGTCAAGAATTATGGTTTTATATAAGGATAATACTGGGAGAGGATATGCAATTATGGCTTTGTAAGTTATACCGACGCATATTTTTAAAGATCCCTAAAGTTATTTACCCTTTCGCTAATTGATCATTTGGTTACTTGAAAGAAATAGGTTAGGTTGTTTGCATGGGGTTGCAGGCATTGTTGTTTGGACCTGAGGTGAAAAGGATAGGGCAGCAGGCCAGGAGCAACCGCAAAAGAAGCTCCATAACAATGAGAGGACATCCTCATGAAGGTAGTGTGTGTAGGTTGTGGCTGCATGCCTGGTGTCCTCCTTGGACCGCAAGATTGTTGGCATGAACGGAAGGTAACAAACCAATTCCTCACCCCAATTACTCATCTATAGTTTGGTTTCTAGATCATTCGGTTGCTTCTTTGTGCAATCCTTCTTAGATTCGTACCTTGAAGAATTTAATTGTTGATACCTACAATTTTGTGGCCCGTGGTTTAGATCTGGCACATGCGTACATAGCACAGCAAAACAGATTCCTCAATACCAAGGTGAGTACCTAGAAACCTAGATAGATGATCTGGCCATATAGTTTGAGAACTCTAAAACTTATTGCATGATTTAGTTTCTACCTAGATCTAGATGATTTAGATGCTAACAGTGAAGTAAAGATCAACATTGGTATCCCTAAAATATACCAGGAGGGTGTGTGTGCTCATCTAAAATTTGAATAAAGATATGATTACTTAAATAGTTAATACTTAATTCTATCTTTTTCTGCTTTTGTAGAATGCTAAATGCTATTGGGTGACATTTCTCATCATGGTATATTAGAGGATATCTGTTATCAAGCGACACCAATGTCTCAGGTATAGATAGTTCTATTTAGGGAGCACTAAAGAAAATAGAATGCAACAAATCTAGGTTTGCTAGAACATATATGAATGATGTGCATTCTAGAAGATACATGGGAATGGAGTTCTATTAAGTTTATTGATGGTGTAGGATTGTTAGGTTCATGTAGTTTCTTGTTGTACTGATGATGGCGGAGAGTGTTGACCAGGATGAAAACATGTTCTATCTTCAAACGGACCGGCGACATCAAAGCTTGTTCCCTTCTTGAATGCATCGTCACGGCTCTCATTGTCCGTCTTGTTGCTCCAGGGGAAACTCTGATCCTCAGATGGGGCGATGGCGGTGCTCCAGTGTCCTATCCTTCCCGAAGACACCATCTTAGGGTCCATTGTTAGTCGTATGCGGCTTCATCTTTTCTAGATGGCTTGTTCACGATTGAAGCCCCATGTTGCTCTTGTAGTGCTAGGGTGGTGTTGTTGCGTCAACGCCTATGTATCTTGCCTTCGGTGTGTGTGTTTTGTGTGGTGGTGCGTGTTTGCACTGAATTATTGATGAGTGTTGCTTTATATATAAAGAGGGGTGAAAGCCTTTTTCAGTACTTTACTCCATATATTATAATAAACCATTGACAACTGCTGCAAGATGAGCTTGTTTTGACCTATTATGCGACTTTGAATGATCAATTGCAGTTCCATTAGACAGTTCTGCCTCTCTCGCTGACACAAGAACTCTCTCTAACAGAAAAAAAGCACACAGAAAAGCAACACAGGAAGTACATAAGAAAGATGTGTTTTCATTGATAGAAGAATGGCAAGGGCATGCCAATTGTAAAGGGAATCACAAGAAAATGGAAAAGAAAATGAAAAACTAAAGAGAAGAATGCTATGATCTCATGATAAGATGCCGACCACCGACCAACAACCACATGAGAAAACCTATAGTAGCTCCTAAGACACAAGCAATTTTGTTTAAAAGGCATAATTGGATTAAGAGTCCAGACCAGAGATGCTTCCTAAAATATTTGCATTGTAGCCTGTAGCAACACACGAGCATTCTACCAGTTTTCATAGAAGAAAACAAAGAAATTTACAAAAGAACCGAGCACCTTGCTAACAAGGGCTCGATCAAGCACCCACTCCAACACCTACAGAATAACGATAAGCTACTTTCTCGCTAAACTATCTAGACTTCCAGCACCGGCCTTCCTCCATTCTTCAATATCCTCGAAGATCTTCGTCTTAAGCTGAGAGGGATCAGTATGTTCCACCGCTCTTCCAAAGACCCCAGCGTTGCGTTACTATGTGAAATTTATTCGACTTCACCCGTAAAAAAGAACTTGTTCGACTTAGAATTTCTCACTCTTTTTATATTAATCACCTATGCTTGTTTATTTTTGTCTTGAACATGTCTTGCCTCTCTTCGACATTCCTACAAAATTTATGCCAAGTACACAAAAGGAAACATTATCACATATGAATCATACGTTTTCCCTGCGGTTCTTTAAATTTTGCACCTGAAATATGGTTCATGTGTTTTCAAGAAACATAGGAATAATGCAATTTCATAACATTTTGAATCTGTGGGATAGAAATGGTAAGTCACTCCAAGTGGGAGTCAAAATGGTTTAAGTTAAGTTTTCTTTCTTGCTTTGTGATAGTGCAAAAGACATTATAATAATAGTGATACTAAATAAAATCATATGGATCAAACAAACCATGAAAAATAAATAAATAAATCACAATCCTTAACATTTATATGACAATTTTATTAATTGTAGATACCCTAAACAATTGAGGTTACATTGAGGGCGCCATTGGTATTCTCATAGCATTCATCGAACTGGTAATAACTTGGCTCTCGGGCTCCATGGAGCCCTATGTTCTAAAAAACGTGGAATGCATGTTTAGAAGTTTTAGAGAATTCTAAACTCTTTTCCACATACAACTCACACAAGTATTACTGAATGTTGTCGTCGTGGAGTATATGATAGATGATGTCCTCACATGTGCCTCGCTCTAAATAGAAACACCACCTCCCAATGTGGGAATAATCCACCTTAATGACATATACATATGACGTCGAACTCGGTGTTTAGTCTCAAGTTTGCCATGAGGCACAACCACCTTTCTAGTCATGTAACCACATGTTGGCTCTTAACTTAGTACACCATTACTTTAAGACTTGGCACATGCTCGTCAAATATTGTTAAAGCTCACGATCAATAACACAAAAACTAACCAATGATAGTACTTGCTATATCTATCAAGAGGTATACCGCTGTAAACTTTTAGTTCAAGTCATTTTTGATCATGGTCAAAGCCAAATGTGAAAAATCAGATAGATGTCCTAGACTTCTTGCTTGCATGCATGTTAGGCAAAGCTTTAGGGGGTGTTTGAAGCCAAAAGCTCCTATTTAGGGGCTTCCGGCTGCAGCTGTGGCTTCCGGCTACGGCTGTGACAAGGCCGAAAGCCACTGCTGCAGCCGGAAGCCCCTAAATAGAAGCTTTTGGCTTAGAAGCCGGTAGACGGAAGCTGGTTGGATGCCCAACCAAACAAAGTACAATCTCCGAATCTATAAGCTCTGGCATGCTTCCTTTTGCAGTCGAACAACCTATGAACAGATGTAGCCCACATAAACTATCTACCCAAAGGAAGAAGGTATTAGATCTTGAGCTTAACCGTCTCCTAAAACGAAGAAACCTACCACCTATTTACTATGTGCACCTAAGCCATCTATCTATGTGACTGCCCCTACCTATAAGAGAAGGTTGAAGGTTTCATTCGTTATAAGACTTGACGAAACATCTCATGACACGAGTTGATGACAACCGTGCAACACTTGTAAGAAAGTCGGTACGATCCGGTTAAGGACATATGTTTTGTCTTTCATATGTCAAGGACCGGTAAGGTTTTACGCGTTAAGGACTTGTCTACAAAAATGATATGTTTCATTCACATATGTTTTGTCCACTCACAGAAAAAACAACGATCTGTTTCATTCATAGAGCGTTCAGCGAGACTCAGACAATGGTCTCCGGTCAGTGAGTCAGCCTGCCGGAACCAACCGGAAGACGCCTTGAATACCTGCAGCCTGCTTAGTTAACACACTGTACTACAAACGGTCCCCCTTGGGTCCATCGTCGACGGGACGCCCACACCGGCCGCTGGTCAAGCGTCGATCGTACTACTACTATATATAGGTGTGTGAATGTAGCAGACTTGGCAACAGTCTCACCATTGCATTCCAAGCAGGACCTCTCTGCAAGTGCACGCGTCTCCCTCACTCCCTGACTTGTAGGAAGGAAAGAGAGAGGGACCTCACTCACTCATGACTCATGTAGCTGTAGTAGCCCTTAACCAGCCAGGATGGGGTCAAGTCCCAGTGGTCATGTATGTACTAGGCAGAGGCAGGTGAGGTGAGACGAGAGTGAATCATGGTGGGTGGGTGGGATGGGGGGGGGGGGGGGGGGGGAGACTTGGCGCGTACCGGACTCCAACTTAGAGATCTTTTGCTATCGCCGGAGCTTTGGGGTAGGGTATAACAACCTACCGCCAAGGCCCCTGGCGGTAGGGTTGCACGCCTACCGTAAAAAGATCTCTAAGTTGGAGATCCGGTACGCGCGAGTGTCTATCGTTGGACCCCTTGGCAGTAGGGTCACATGTGCTATCGCCAGCTTCTCCGTTGATAGGCCATTTTCCTACTGCCAGGGGCCTTGGCGGTAGGTAGTTATACCTTACCGCCAAGGTCTCCAACGGTAGCAAAAGGGTCAGATTCAAAAAAAATAAAATCAACCAGGGTCAAATCCGACTGGACCTACGCAAAATGGTCAAAACAGTGAAATTTGCCCCTGTAGGCACTTATTGTACGCACATATACGCTTACCCAAAAAAGTATGCTGATGTTTCTACTTGTCTTCAATATGCACCAATGTGTTTGCATTCGTTCTTGGGCATGGGTTTGTGGAACATGGTTCCATGAGCACCTATTACGAATAGTACAGGGAAAAATATGCTAGAAAATCAAACAGTTCAAATTTTCGTAACTAAGTGGTTGAGTGTTCTAGCCACATGTAAAGTTTCATGAAGAAATGACATCCATGGTATTTTAGGCAGAAAACAAAACAAAATGATGCTATAAAAAGACCGTGTTTGAAGTAATTTGGAGTTCGGTTTCTTTTCTTTGCTAAGAATACCACATGTGGCATTTCTTCACGGAACTTCACATGTGAATAGAGTAGTCGACTAAGTTTGATAACCTAAAAATTCAAAATTGTTTATTTTTTTGTTACTTTTATATTTTGCTATTCAGTATGGGTGCATGCGGAACCATGTGCACCATTATACCCCCTCCCTCCCAGAAGGAAAGTGAGAACAAATAAAATACATCGGCAGACCTCCTCGAGGGGTACCGCCGGGAGCAATGAATCACCTCGCTTGGAACTGCCGAGGGGTGGGGAACCGTCGGACGGTTCGCGACTTGTTGGCTCTCTCTAGGGCCAATCACCCCAAACTTGTCTTCTTGTGTGAGACGAGGCAAGCTGCTGTGAAAGTGGAAAAAAATAAAATGGAGACTTGGACTTTGTGGTTTCAAAGGTGTGGATTCTGAAGGAAGCAGTGGAGTACTTGGGCTCTTCTGGGACGAGTCACTCCAGGTTATGGTTCCGGAGGCATGTAATAGGTTCATTGATGTGAGAATATTTGATCTAGGAGATGGCAAGCAATGGAGGGAAACATTTGTGTACGGTGAGCGCCGTGTGGAGAACAAGAGGCATATGTGGGATCATCTTTCAAGGCTTAGAGGTGTGTCAAGTGAGCCGTGGGTAGTTTGTGGGGATTTCAACAAGTGTATGTGGCAACACGAACATCTTTCAAATACTACACGCAGCTCGGCACAAATGGAGACCTTTCGGGACTGCCTTCAAGTGTGTGAACTCATGGACTTGGGCTTTTCTGGTATGCCCTATACATACAATAATAAACAATATGCGGAAAGGAATGTACATGTAAGACTGGACAGAGTGTGTGCAGATGAACAATGGCGGGATATGTTCCCCATAGTGAAAGTGAAACACCTCACGTCCCCAACATCAGATCATTGCCCGCTGTTTATTATGATTAGCGTGGAGTCTGGAAAATAGCGGCGTACTACTGGGAGATATGAGATAATGTGGGAGAGACACGCCGCATTACCGGACATAATCGCTAAGGCATGGTCCAAAAAGCGGGTGTCTAACCTAGGAGAGGTTGCAGCCAATTTAAAGGACGTAATGAAGGATCTGCGAGAGTGGAGTAGGAATAACTTTGGTCACGTTTCAAAAGAAATTGAGGTGTTCCCCATAGTGAAAGTGAAACACCTCACGTCCCCAACATCAGATCATTGCCCGCTGTTTATTATGATTAGCGTGGAGTCTGGAAAATAGCGGCGTACTACTGGGAGATATGAGATAATGTGGGAGAGACACGCCGCATTACCAGACATAATCGCTAAGGCATGGTCCAAAAAGCGGGTGTCTAACCTGGGAGAGGTTGCAGCCAATTTAAAGGACGTAATGAAGGATCTGCGAGAGTGGAGTAGGAATAACTTTGGTCACGTTTCAAAAGAAATTGAGGTGTTCCCCATAGTGAAAGTGAAACACCTCACGTCCCGAGCATCAGATCATTGCCCGCTGTTTATTATGATTAGCGTGGAGTCTGGAAAATAGCGGCGTACTACTCGCAGATATGAGATAATTTGGGAGAGACACGCTGCATTACCGGACATAATCGCTAAGGCATGGTCCAAAAAGCGGGTGTCTAACCTGGGAGAGGTTGCAGCCAATTTAAAGGACGTAATGAAGGATCTGCAAGAGTGGAGTAGGAATAACTTTGGTCACGTTTCAAAAGAAATTGAGGTGTTCCCCATAGTGAAAGTGAAACACCTCACGTCCCGAGCATCAGATCATTGCCCGCTGTTTATTATGATTAGCGTGGAGTCTGGAAAATAGCGGCGTACTACTGGCAGATATGAGATAATGTGGGAGAGACACGCCGCATTACCGGACATAATCGCTAAGGCATGGTCCAAAAAGCGGGTGTCTAACCTGGGAGAGGTTGCAGCCAATTTAAAGGACGTAATGAAGGATCTGCGAGAGTGGAGTAGGAATAACTTTGGTCATGTTTCAAAAGAAATTGAGGTGTTAAGGGCTGAACTGGAAGAATTAAAGTTAAGTAATGCAAAACACTCTATCATCCGGGAGAAGGTGTGCGTGCTAGACGAGCTGCTATACATGGAGGAAATGATGTGGCTCCAAAGGGCGCGTATTACACGGCTCAAAGAGGGTGATCGCAACACGCAGTATTTTCATAAGAAGGCACTATGGAGAGCCAGGAAAAATTTTATCCACCGTCTTCGGAAAACTGATGAGTCATGGTGTGCTACTCCAACTGAAATGGAAAGAATGGCCATGTCCTATTTTCAAGAAGTATACACTAAGGACCCTACGCTGGAACCAGCAGCATTACTAGGGTGTATTGAGACAAAAGTAACGTATAACATGAATGCGAAGCTTGATGCTGAATTCACAGAGAAAGAGGTAGTCAATGCGTTATTTCAGATCGGTTCTATCAAGGCACCGGGACTGGATGGATTCCTGGCCAGGTTTTTTTCAGAAAAATTGGTCAGTGTTGAAAGAAGGAATTATTAGAGCAGTGTTAGAGTTCTTTGCTACATGGTCTATGCCACCGGGTGTTAACGACACGGCTATAGTCTTGATCCGTAATGTCGCCTCTCCGTTGACTTAAAGGATTTTAGACCAATAAGTCTGTGTAATGTTATTTATAAAGTGGTGTCCAAATGTTTGGTTAATCGTCTTCGTCCCTTGTTGTCAGAGCTTATTTCGGAAAATCAAAGTGCGCTTATACCGGGGAGACCCATCTCTGATAATACTATTATTGCCTTTGAATGTATTCACCATATTAAGACGTCTATTCAGAAGAAGTCTTATTGTGCGTACAAATTGGATCTCTTAAAGGCCTATGACCGGGTGGATTGGGATTTTTTAGAGAGTGCTCTTCTTTAGTGGGGATTCTCCGCCAACTGGGTCAACCGTATTATGGTGTGTGTACGATCAGTCAAATATTCAGTTAAGTTTTCGGTGTCGCCCGAAACACTTCCGGTGACCAAATCCTCACTTCTTATATATAATTTTTTACCTCCGGACCATTTCGGAACTCCTGTGATGTCCGGGATCTCATCCGAGACTCTGAACTATCTTCGATAACCACGTACACTATTCTCTTATAACCCAGCGTCATCGAACCTTAACTGTGTAGACCCTACGGGTTCGGGAAGCATGCAGACATGACCGAGACACCTCTCCGGTCAATAACCAACGGCGGGGCCTGGATATCCATGTTGGTTCCCACATTTTCCATGATGATCTCATCGGATGAACCACGATGTCGGGGATTCGATCAATCCCGTATGCAATTCCCTTTGTCTACCGGTATGATACTTGCCTGAGATTCGATCGTCAGTATCTCTATACCATGTTCAATCTCGTTGTTAGCAAGTCTCTTTACTCGTTTCGTAACACATCATCCCGTGGCTAACTCCTTAGTCACACTGAGCTCAATATGATGATGGATTACCGAGTGGGCCCTTCGAGGTGCATAGCCTCACTAAATACGCTCCAAGTATTTTCGGAGGTCGCTACTTATGGCTCCATCAGCCTCCTGGTCTTCATTGTATCCATATGAACATTGTTACTAGTTAATTACGTGGAGCTTATTTAACCTAAAAACACACAGCAGAAATCAACATGTAGACCACAAACTATAGGAACAACCTACAACTATACCCATTTTGGAGTTCGATTCTCGGGTATGCACCGCGAATCCTATATGCCGTCTTAAGCAACCGATGGTCATCCTTATATATCGTCAATCAGTGGATCCATTGCTTCATCATTTTATATCAGTGATCATTGTCTTCATTGCTTCATCTTTATATATCATCAATCATTGTTTTCATTGCTTCATTTTTTTCTCCGTCCACGGGCATATGTTTGATTTGCTGTGTGCATCTTAATTATTTAGAGGTGAGGTGTGTGATCATTACGTTTGTAACCCTGGATGCTACAATATGAGTAAATAAAAAGGGCCTTTTATAGAAAGAAAAAGAAAGCAAATCCGTACGCAACACGTGGACATTGTCCGCTAGGCCGGTCCCAATAACATGTTCCCTTTTTTATTTCATGTCCTTTGTTATTTTCTTCTTTTCATTTATTTCATAGAAAACACTTGAATTACACGAACATACTCCTTCTATACCTAACTAATTATAGTTGGAAAAAACTAATCTAGTTATCCCCAACTACAATTATTTAGGTACAAAGGTAATATATTGTAGCACACATGAGAAACTCTTCTCAAATGTATGAGCTCATATTTTTACATTCAGTTCCATGCGTATTTTGTTGTCTATTATGAAAAAAAAAATCTTAATTATTTACCAAGAAAAGTTGGATAGCACTATAAGAATCATGAAATATTTTTTTGGATTTTTTTAGATAATACAACCCTCATCTGTCTCTCACGAGTGGGCGCTAATGGACACACGCCCAGCCTCTCATCCATCCTGGACTAGCGTAGTTGATTGAGATTATCAATGGGAGCACGGGGAATAAGGCTGGTTGTAATGGCTGGTATCATATACTCCCTTCGTTCTTAAATAAAAGTTTTTGTAGAGATTTTACTAGTGGACTACATACGAATGTATATAGACATACTTCAGAGTATAGATTCAATCATTTTGCTCCGTATGTAGACCCTTAGTGAAATCGCTTAAAAGACTTATATTTAGGGACGGAGGGAGTACTAGTATCATGCATATGATACTGGTGTATGATACCACAACCGTAATGCATAGTATCATATGTTAGTATCATAAGGTGGTTCATTTATTGCCATGCAAGATACAAAGTAGCACAACATTTAATATGATACGGTATCATGATATGATACTCAATCCTTTTTTTCTTCATTTAATTCTATGCCACCTCATCGAAATTGCCTAGTTGACATGCATGATACTACCTATGATACTCCCATTACGGGCAGCCTAATGGAGAGCTTGGGGAATAATGAAGCAGTGATCAATGAGATTAGGTCTAGAGTAGTTCAATTTCATTGTACTTTTGTTTTTAAATGAAGTTCAGCCAATATGAAGGCACACCAATTAGCTAATTTTTTTCTTCGTAGATGGTCAGGGCGCCACGCCTAGTTGGGGCAGCCTCATGATCCAAATTATATCCCACATTTTGTGGCTTATGATGAATAAAGTTGGTTTACCCCCTAAAAAAAGCTGAAGCTTGCGACCCAATCCCAAAGCATTCCTTCTTCCTCCTCCCTAATCCACCCCTAAAAAAACTTGTCACTAACCCCTTGGGCAATGTTAGGTGCCGGCGGACCGACGCTAGCTTCGGCCGGTCGAGCCCCAGCCGTCTGACTTGATGTATTACAGCTGCACATAGAAATGTTAGTCTAGCTTTGCGTTTCTGCTCCAGATTCCAACGCCGAATTAGCTCGCGTTGCAGACCATATGGCAACGTTAGGGTATTTGGCATTTCTATCCAGGCTGGAAACGCCATGGGGGTTGGCATTGCTGGAGTAGATATTGTCAACAAGCAGGTTAGGACCACGAGGCGCTAGGCAGAAGCAGCAACACCATGGGGGTTGGCGTTGCTGGAGTAGAGATTGTCACTGATTTGAAAAGTCAACCTGACAAGGAAGAGACAATAGCCAAGATTGCAAAATCAAGATCAGCAACGCCAAACCACATGGCGTTTCTAGCCAAGTACCACAACGCGATCTATCTAGGTGTTTCTATATGAAACGGCGAGGCAAGCTACCTAGACGTTTTCATATGGAGCAGAAATGTCACGGTCTCCAACGCAGTCAAAAAGACCAGATGGTGAAATACTTTCGTATCAAGTTTACGGATGAGAAGAGCGATTGTATCCAAGGGTTTACCTAACCCCTTCCTCCTCTTCTCAGCTGCGCTGCCCCCTCCAGCCAGCCCACCTCCACCCCCGCGGCTCAAGCTTCCAGCCCACCTCCTCCCCCGCGGCTCAAGCTTCCGTCTCCCTCCAATCCTCGCGCGCAGAGGCAGGGCGGCGGTGTCCGTCTCTCGGCGGCGGGAAGACATGGGCGGCGCGTCAGCTCCTCCTCCCGTGGAAGAGAAGCCATTCAATTTCATCCAGATCCTTTGCGGTGCGCCCTCCTCCTCCTCTCCCCCATTCCGTCGCGTCCATCTCCTTCCTCCACATCCTTTGCGGTGCGCCCTCCTCCTCCCCTCCCCCATTCCGCCGCGTCCATCTCCGCCCGTGGATTATTAGTCAGAGATGAAGGGGGCTGATTACGCGTGCTGTTTTCTTCTTCTTCTGCTTGCCTTCCTGCCTGCTTGCAGAGGGCGTCATAGCCGGAGGCGCCGCCGGGGTCGTGGTGGAGACGGCGCTCTACCCCATCGACACCATCAAGACCAGGCTTCAGGTCAGCCGCTTCTGCACTTCAAAGCAGTGCACGTTTATTCTATTTTCTTGGTCTGAAGATGCGCAGTTCAGTCTCCGATTTTGCTTGCTTGCTTGCTTGCAATGCAATGGCTGGTCAGTCAGACCCGGAGCCTGCTCCCAAGCAACGGCGTTATCTTACACCGAATTCCCAACAATCACTTGCTTGGGGATGACATCGTCTGACAGCCCGTTATATGTTCTACTGCCTGCACTGGGTGCCATTTCACTCTGAACCTGGCACAAATCTCTGTTCCCAAAAAATGTGTATACCTATTTCCAACTTTGAATGGCATTAATCTGTAGCAAATATGACCGAAACAATAGCAGGTGCAAACTGACAAGTAAGAATAAAAAAGGGTGCTTCAGACATGCTTTGATTGTGAACTATCTGCTTCAAAGCTGATTTCAAAAGATTACTGAGGCATCCGAATCTCTGGTCGACATGTAGTATGGCATGGATTCATATAGTGTTTGTCTATACGTACTGTTTCTGCTGGGATGTTTCTTCTTACTATATGTTTTCTTGCAAGTTCCTTAAACGGCCAGCTTAATACATCCAAGTTTCCAAAGTAGTACATGAGAGGAACTAATTGACACATAAACCATAAATCATTTGTGAGACAAGGAATTTATTTTATGAGAGGGGTCGAATAACACATAACACGCAAAACATAAATCATTTTGCAAACTGATTCCAACTAGCCAGGCAGTAACTACTCCCTCCGTTCCTAAATATAAGTATTTTTAGAGATTTCACTAGGGGACTACATACGGAGCAAAATGAGTGAATCTATACTCTAAAGTATGTCTATATACATCCGTATGTAGTCTTTTAGTGGAACCTCTAAAAAGATTTATATTTAGGAACAGAGGGAGTAGATAAGTAGGTTCATCAAACAAAGGTCCCATAGATAGATTACTTTAGTGGTCTACTAGTAATTCAGTTCCGGTTGACCTTGTAAAACAGTGTGCAGGGCATTTCACTATTGCCAGATATAAAACACACTTGATTATGTAAGAGTTACACAGCTAAGAAAAATGTTTGCTAGTATTGTCAAAGTGCTCACTCACTAACTAATAAAACTATGTCCTTAATATATAGTGTGAGTATAATTTTTTTCTTGTTCACTACTTAGTCTCACTATGAGAAGTCTTATTCTTTTCTACTCCCTTTGTTTCTAAATATATGGTGTTTTGGTAGTTGAGTTGAACTACCAAAACGTCATATATTTAGGAATGGAGGGAGTAAATGTTAATGGCTTACAGGCAATGCACAATTCCAGCACACATTTTGTCTGACTTCTTTTTTTATGTCTGCAGGCTGCTCGAGCTGGAAGTCAAATTCAATGGAAAGGCCTGTATTCTGGATTAGGTGGAAATCTTGTCGGTGTTCTCCCGTGAGTCTACAACATGTTAAAAAATTCCACTAGTATATGCATTCTCTTCACATTGTGCCGCAACTTCTCATAAAAATGTGTGTATCCATTGTTCATGAGATGAAATCACTGCCATAATTGCCTGTTGTCATTTTTTTGAGTTGCTTTGTAAATTATTGCAGGGCTTCTGCTCTGTTTGTGGGAATATACGAACCAACTAAAAGGAAGCTACTGGACATGTTTCCTGAAAATTTGAGTGCTGTTGCTCATCTTGTAAGTCCATACACACTTTCTGTTGGCCTAGCTGATTGCTTCCAGCAAGGCACACTCTCTTTTTCACTTTTTCATGTTTACACTAGAAAGCTTGTTGACAGCCCTTATAATGCTTAAGCTTAAATAATGTTAATTTACACCGTCTTTATGCTTCTTACTCCCTTAAGCATGTTGGTTTATGCCAGCCATTTTTTTTTCTGAATGAGGATGCTACAGACTGCAGGTGCTGTTGGAGGGTTGGGTTCTTCTCTCATTCGTGTCCCCACAGAGGTCAATTTTTTTCTATTTTCTGTTCATTAAATGTTGTTTGTCATTGAAAATTGATTGCTTTGCATTCAGGTGGTCAAACAAAGGATGCAAACCGGTCAATTCAGGACTGCGCCTGATGCTGTTCGTCTCATAGTTGCCAAGGAAGGATTTAGAGGTCTTTTTGCTGTATGTATCTTCGGAGCTCTTAGTTGGTGAACAATATATTGATCGATATTAGATTAATTTTCCTTGCTATTTCATTTATCAGGAGAAATATAAAGAATCGAATCCATTGATTTTTCCTAAAAACATGAATGGGCAATTATTAATTTCATTGTGAAGGAAATGCGGTCACACACTGCACATCGTCAGCATATCCATTCTAACACTAGTTTATTTTGTTTTTGCAGGGTTATGGTTCTTTTTTACTTCGAGATCTTCCGTTTGACGCCATTCAATTCTGCATATACGAGCAACTTCGAATTGGTTACAAGATTATGGTACCTAGTCCACCACTGCTGATATACTGACTGTACCTATTATCCATCCTTAGCTATTCCCATGAACATGTTGCTCTTGTTTCTATTCCTCAGAACACTTCCAGTCTTGAATTCTTGATATGGGATTGAGAGTTCACACCTTCTTAGATTTTCTACCTTGATGAATGTTGTTCAGCTAAATAGCATGCCATAGATTTGGGGACATGATTGTTTCGTCATAACATTGCATTGCTGACACATTCTGATGACGGTGACTCGATTATGTAAAACGTGTCTATGCTTTCTGTTTTCATCAAATCCTATCGACACGCATTACAATGTTGCTTGATTAGTGCCCCGTGGAACAGTAATTTCTGTTTAACTGTTCTCCAACTTTATCTTTAACTGAATTTTCAAGGATCTATCCAGGCAAAGAGGGAGCTGAAGGATCCAGAGAATGCACTCATTGGTGCTTTTGCCGGTACAACCAAATTTCTCAAACTATTTCTTTTCGTTTTACATTCTTAAACTACTACAGTACAATATATGATTTTATCATTTTCCTGCTCTTAAACCCCCTCTTTGGCCTAAGACTACTATCTTATACCATACCTCGTTTCTGCTAGGTGCCATTACTGGCGCCATAACAACACCCCTCGATGTTCTGAAGACAAGGTTGATGATTCAGGTGGATCCTTCCCCTTTAAATGGAACATTCCACACCAAAATCCGCTTTTACATAATTGAGTACTGACCCACTGGTTCCAACTTCCATTGCAGGGGCAAACAAAGCAATACTCTGGAATTGTAAGCTGTGCTAAGACGATCTTGAGAGAGGAAGGTCCCGGCGCCTTTTTGAAGGTATAGTACCACCGATACAGTCACTTCGAGTGTTTCCTTTTTTGTGTGTGTATGTGAGAAAAACAGTTTAAACTCAGTATTAGATTAGCTAATGCTAACCACAAGGCTTCTTATGATTTCGACGATGCTTGCAGGGCATCGAGCCACGAGTTCTGTGGATCGGCATCGGCGGGTCCATCTTCTTCAGCGTGCTGGAGAAGACCAAGTCGGTGCTCGCTGAGAGGAGCAGCCGCAAGGCTGCGCTGGTGGAGAAGGACGAGTGAACCAACCAACCAAGACAATTGTGCATCCTATGCTGACTCGCTCCACACCATTACCTGTTCCTTTCACCTCAAGTTTTGCCCCAATTTTTTATGTGTTGGGCAGTTCCGGTTTCAAGAGTTCGTTTTGATGTCGGCGATTGTTACGATCCTGTATCATTCCCTGTAAACATTACTATCCTTTGATAAAACTTAGCAGTTTGTTCTAAAAAAAAGGGAGTTTATTTTAATCTGAAGGACCTGCTGCGCCACTCATGTTACTTATGTGTAGTCTTTGTCAATTTTTATCTCAACTCTACCATCTGAAGCACTGGTTAATAATCAATATCAATTAATCATGTTGACAGAGACAGGATAGTCATCGGTCAGATGACTGGTTGATAATCATGTTCCAAGCTCATCAACAGGGACCTGCTGCCACTCATGTTACTTCTGTGGTGTTTGTCAATTTTAATCTTTACCCTAGCATCTTAAACGCTGGTTAATAGTCACATTCAGAGGCCAGTAAAATATCACACTTTCTCTCTTTGCACAAACCACTGTTTTTTTTTTGTTTTGAGAAAACGCAAAAGACTTTGCGTTTCATTGTATTGAAAAGAGGGGAAGACAACCTCCTAGGAGGCTAGTACAAAGGGTCCTTGATCGCATCGGCGAGCTCTACTAGCGATGGGGTTACATGGTCGAATACACACGCGTTCCTATGCTTCCAGATCATCCACAGCACGAGAAGTGCAATCGAGGCCAGCGCTTTGCGGAGCGGGTGAGGCGTGGCATCGCGAGCGCGTAGCCACCAGTCCTGCAGCGAGGCGTCCTGGTCGGGCACAGGTGCCGGTAGTCGCAGCCAGGACATGATCCCGTGCCAGGTCTGCTTCGCGAATGGGCAAGAGAGCAGCAGGTGTTGTATCGTCTCCGGTTCTTGGTCGCAAAGAAGGCACCGAGGGTGATGTGTTAGGTCATGCCGAGCAAGACGCTCCGCAGTCCAACAGCGGTCCTGATTGGCGAGCCAGTGGAAGAACTTGACCTTTGGAGGGGCCCAACCCTTCCAGATCAACTTCCAGGACCGGCAGGTGATCGAACCGTGGAAGGTGGCTAGATAGCCGGACCTGGCTGAGTAGCTGCCGCTGGCTGGGCATTTCCAGGAGAGCGTGTCCGGCACTGCGGAGAGGGTGATGCGGGACACCAACAGCCAGATCTGGAGATACTGCCCAATCTCCTGGAGGCCAATGGTGCCGTGAATGTCCCTCGCCCAGGCATTGCCGGCTATGCCTTCTGCCACCGTCCTGGACTTTCTGCGATGATTGGGGATGCACATGTATAGCGAGGGCGCGTGCTCGCGGATGGAGAGGCCGAGGAGCCATCGGTCCTCCCAGAAGAGCGCGGTCGATCCGTCTCCAATCTGCATGGTGGTGGAGGCATAGAAGAGGCCATACTCCTCGGGGGTGAACTGCAGGTCCAAGCCATGCCATGCGCGGCTAGTGTCCGTCCGTGAGAGCCATAGCCATCGGAGCCGAAGGGCAAGCCCTGTGCGCTCTAGGTCTCGGACACCCAGGCCGCCATACTCCAGCGGCCGGCATACCCGTCGCCAGTTCACGTGGCAGTGGCCACCGTGGGCCGCCTCGCGCCCGGCCCAGAGAAACCCACGCTGAATTTTCTCAAGCTGCTTCAGAGTTTTCTTCGGGGGCGCTAGGGCGAGCATCTGGTGGACGGGGATGGCGCTGAGCACAGACTTGACGAGCGCCAGCCGCCCGGCCTTGTTCATGAGCCATGCCTTCCATGATGGGAGACGGCCGACCACCTTGTCGACTAGGGGCTGCATCTGAGCCATGGTGGGGCGGCGCGTGGAGAGGGGGATACCCAGATACGTGATGGGCAGAGCCGCCGTCTGGCAGCCCAGAATTGCCAGTGATTCAGCGGTCGACTCATCTCCATGAAGTGCGGTGGCGGAGCTATTGCCATAGTTCACGTGCAGGCCGGAGGCGGAGCCGAAGATCCCTAAGATGCCCTTCACAGCGAGGACCTCATCGGTCGAGGCGTGGCAGAATAGCATCACATCATCGCGTAAAGCGAGATAGCCGGGATGTTGCGTCGGGGGTGGAGTCTCCGGAGGATGCCGGCCTGGAGCGCCCGTTGCATGAGGCGGCTGAGCGTGTCGACGGCCAGCACGAAGAGCTACGGGGATGTCGAGTCACCCTGTCTCAACCCACGGCGGTGCCAGATCGGGGGTCCTGGCACGCCATTGAGCAAGACGCGGGTGCTAGCCGAGGAGAGGAGGATGGCCAGCCACTCCCGGAACCTCGCTCCGAAGCCATATTGGTGCAGGGCCTCGAAGAGGAAGGGCCAAGATATGGAGTCGAAGGCCCGGGTGAGGTCGAGCTTGAGCATGATCCTCGACGCGCCGAGTTGGTGCAGTAGCTTGAGGGATTGCCGGACTAGGACGAAGTTGTCGTGGAGTGTACGTCCGGCGATGAAAGCATTCTGATAGCGGCTCACTAGGTCGTCGAGCATCGGTGCCAAGCGCAGGGAAAGGACCTTCGCGAAGAGCTTAGCCACAATATGTATCAGGCAGATCGGGCGGTAGTCGCCGAGCTTGTGAGCATCGGAGCGCTTTGGCAGCAAGGTGAGCAGTGCTTGGTTGAACCTGTGGAATCCACGCCCTCTCAGCGCATAGAGATGCTCAAAGACCTCAAGCACGTCCTACTTAATGGTGCTCCAGCACGCTCGCAGGAACTCCGCGGTAAAGCCGTCCGGCCCCGGTTCCTTATGCGTCGGCATGCGCCGCACAGCCTCCCATATCTCGTCGGGGCTGAACGGCGCCTCTAGGCCTGACAGATCAGCTGGCTGGATGAGGTGCTCAAAGTCCAGCGTGTGGGCACGGTCGGCCGCTGTGCCCAGCAGCCCGTCGAAGTGGGCAAAGGCCGCCTGGGCCATCTCGTCGTGGTCGCTGATCGTCTGCCCATCAACAAGCAAGCTGTACACTCTGTTTTTCTGTCGCCGGTAAGTGCATTGCCTGTGGAAGAAGCTCGTGTTCGCGTCGCCGTCCGAGAGGGAGGAAATGCGAGCACGCTGTCGGGCAATCGTGCGCTCAAGCGAAGCCAAGCCCAGGTAGGAAAGCTTGGTCTGCTTGCGCAGCCAATCCTCCGGGGGGAGAGCGTGTGGGTCTCCATGGCTTGGTCGAAGCGCAGGATAAGCTCGCGGGAGATGGCAAGCTTGTCCCTGATGTTGCCCGTGGACTTGGCGCTCCAGCTCGTGAGGGCGCGGCCCGTAGCCTGCAGTCGCCATACCAGCCGCCTGAAGGGGTCTGGGTCGGACACCGAGCCCCAGGCCGCGGCAACCGTGTCGTGGAAGCCGTCGAGGCGCATCCAAAACTCCTCGAAGTGGAAGCGTTTGTGAGCTGATGGCATGGGCGAGCAGTCCAGAAGCAGAGGGCAGTGATCGGAGACAACGGATGCCAGGCAGCGGAGGTGGCACTCGCCATGACTGTCCTCCCAGTCAGTGGTGCAGAGCACCCGGTCGAGGTGCACGAGCGTAGGAGGGGATTGCTCGTTGGACCACGTGAAGCGACGCCAATTGAGGTAAACCTCCTTGAGGGCAAGGTCGTTGATGACGCGGCGGAATCTACCCATCATGCGGTGGTTCACGTTGCCCGAGCTTTTGTCCGAGGCACGACATATCAAGTTGAAGTCCCCACACAACATCCATGGGCCTGGGCTAGTATCGCGAATGTCGCGCAGCTCTTGCAGGAACAACAATTTGTCCTGGTCGCTTTGGGGCCCGTAGGCCGTGGTGAGCCACCAGGGGTTGCCATCGGGCACGCGCACCTTCGCAGTCACCGTGTGCTGCGTGAACTGAAGGTCAGAGAGCGTGGCAGCCCTAGTTTTCCAAGCCAGGAGAATGCCGCCGCGCGTGCCATCAGCCGGGAGGTAAGTGGACCCATCAAATTCAGACCCAAGCGTTTCCAGCACAACAGACGGCGAGATCAAAGCCATCTTAGTTTCTTGCAGGCATACAATGGATGCACGGGTGGTACAGAGTAACGATCAAATCGCGCAACGCCTAGCGCGTGAGTTAAGGCCTCTAACATTCCATACAACAATCTGCAAGCCGTGATCCATGAACAAGGTGTCGACACGTGGCGAGCGGCGCTGCTAACTCGCACAGGCGACAGCGGCGCTGGGCACGGCCGTCAGACAGGCCGGGAGCTCTGTGTCGAAGAGGGCCGCGATAGCCTGCAGGACTGACATCTGCAGTGGCGTAGCGAATAGGTCGTCGTAGGCCTTCATCGCAACAGCTGAGATGGGCTGGTTGATGCCAACTATGCCAAGGGTGCGGAGGATCTGCACTTGGGCGCGCCTCTCGGCCTTTGGCGGCGTAGCCACTGCTGTATGAGCCGAAGCCGACCGTCCCCACCGCAGGCTGAAGTTCAGTGGTGGTCGCTGGTGTTTCCCACGGGATGGTAGGGTAGCGTTGAGTTGCTTCGTGGCTGCAGACAAGAATTGGCCCAGCGTCCAGGAGGAAGTAGCCGGGGTTGGCCGGCTGCGCGATCGACGTAGGGTGATCGGGGGCGAGGCAAACCGACTCGGCGCAGTCACGCGCGGCGCTACATCAGGGTCATCCCGATCAGGCGAGTGGGCCGCTGCAGGATGGTGATCGGGGCTGGGCCGGGTCGGCCTGGAGCCTCGCCAGCCGTTGCAGGAGTGGGCTGGGGGGAGGGCGGCCCAGGCGGAGCTGGCTCGGGAGTGGCCTGCTCGGTGGTGTGCGTCCCTGCTGTGGGCTGGCACGTGGGCCCAGGAGCCAGGACCGGGGGGATGGCGACAAGCGACAAGGCGCATCCCGCGCTGGCGTGCGGCATCGGCTCCGAAGGGTTTCCCGCGCGTGGTAAAGCGCTGCCCGCGCTGGCCCGCGGCGTCTGATCCGAGACGTCAGGCGGGGCCCGCACCGCGGTGGGGTTTGCGCAGCTTTGGCCCGACCGGGCGGCATGCGAGACTCGCGCGGTCTAGGCTTCTGGCTGGGAATCCGTCGCATGGCTGGCGAGCGTGATCTCAGCCGAAGCAGGTGTGGCCCCGATGGGATCTTCCAGTACGACGGGGCGTGCTGTCTCGTGCGCGGCGGCGTTGGTCGTGGTGGGGGCACGGGGATTTGAAACGATAGGAGGAATTGGGTCATCTCCAGCAAATGGCGGGGCGCCAGCTGGCGCCGAAGGTGGGGCCGTTCTGTCGCGGATCAGGGGCAGTGCAGGTAGGTGCGCGCGGGCCCCGGCCGAACCTCCCTTTTGCAGGCTGATGATGCGGTCACCCTCTCCTTTGTTGACGCGATGACAGCGGTGCGCGGGTCCCTGCGGCCTGGGCCAGGCTTGCATGCCCAGTCTGGCAGGACGGGGGGCCCTCGACGGCGCCGCCACGTCGGGCAAGGAGGCCGCCATGGCCGTACCATCAGCGCAGTCGGGGCACCGCACTCGCCACGCCGGCGCGTCGATGGCCATGCCATTCGCGCGGTCGGCCGGGACCTCGTCGGCACGCCTGCGCTTGCGGCCACGACGACGCGCGCGTCCTGGGGCTGGGCCTTGGCCATTGCCCTCGCCGCGCTTGCTGCCCTCGCCTGCGTCGTCGCCGGCATGCCCGCCGGTCGCTTGAGGAACGTCCGGCGTGCCCCTGATGCGCTCCGCCACGGTGAGCTCGATGGATATGGGGTAGGACAGGGTTCAGACGGCCGGGGCTTCTGATGGCACGCGGGCCGGGAGCTGCTCGACGATAGCCAGCACCGCAGCGCGCGGGATGCCGGCGGGGTTGTGAGTGCGGCCGGAGAGACGGAAGACGTCGAGGTCATCTCGCGACCGCGTGCGGGGGTGCATCCGCTCGATCCAGCAGCTCGATCCGAGCATGTGCTCAGCCACGGAGAGGTGCCACGCATGCGCAGGAATGTCGCGGAGCTCCAGCACGACGTGATACCCGAGGTCATCGGCGGTGGCATGCGCCAGCTTGCACCATGGCCACAGAGAGAGAACAAAACGCGGCGAACAGAGGATGTGCTCTCCATTGAGCCGGCGCGTGGTGGCCAAGGAAGAGAAGATGATGAGAAAGTCTTCTGGGTGGTGCGCGTGCACGGTGAAGTCGCCCTCGGCGAGGTCCAGCGAGGTCAGGAGCAGCTCGACCACCTCGGACGGAGAGACTCGCGGCCGGTTGCCCGTGATGGTGGCCACCATGGCACGGGCAAGGACGAGCTCCGCGTCGTCCATCTCCGTCGTCTACGCCATGATGACCCGTGCGGGGCGATCTGCGGGCGACGGGGCGGGAGGAGCCGGGAGCAGAGCAGGCGCCGGGGGGGCGGCGCGTGGCTGCGCGGCGGCAGGGATCCTGGCGACCACGCCACGAGGAGGGGGCGGCGCGGCCGCTGACGCGCGCGGTGGCAGCCTGGGGGCGTCCTTGGCGCGGGGTTGCGCGGCGTCCGTGCGAGAGGGCTGCCAGGCCACGTCGGCCGTGCGACGACCGCCACAGACACGCGAGGCATGACCGAAGATGAGACAGCGGCGGCACTCAGCCTGGACACGGTCCGGTCCGGTCCGGTCCCGGTCCGGTCCGGCGTTTGGACCGGCCGCCGGCGGTCCGGTCCGGACCAGACCGAGCTCTCCAGCGGGCTTGTTCCTAGGGACCGGACTGGACCAGAGCAAAGCTCGGTCAGGCTTTTAGGACCGACTGGACCGACTCCAAACCAGCTCCAGCTGCTGCTTGCTGTTATTTAGCTGCAGTTTAAATACTCTGGTCAAGCTTTTTAGGCATGTGTTGGTATCTAAACCAGCTCCAGCTGCAATTGCACTTTAAATAGCACTAAACCAGCTCCAGTTGCTGCTATCTAAACCAGCTTCAGCTGCAGTTTAAATAGCAATAAACCAGCTCCAGCTGCTGCTATCTAAACCAGCTGCTCTGGTCAAGCTATTTTGACCGACTGGACATATTGCAAAACAAGTTCCAGCCAACATGTGTTGATTGTGGAGAGCAAAACAATTACAAATACAACATTTTTTTGTCAAAACGACAACATTTGGACAGCAAGCATTGGACTAAATTTGGACAGCAAGAATAACTAAATACCACATGTACAAACAATTCATTTGGACAGCAAGCAGGACTAAATTTGGACATCATTTCATTTGTTTTTTGGAAATGAAAACAACGGATTTAGATAGGAAGCATAGCACAAATAAGATTCATAGCACAAATATCACGATTACAAACTTGCAATGACAATTTAGAGTCCATGTCAATTGACAAGTTGAATATAACACAAATGAGAGGTTCATCTCCAAAGTTGCAATAACAATTCATAGTTCATGACTCGACAAGTTTGAACATAACACAAATTTAATTATTGATCTCCTCCACAACGGGTAACTTGATGGTCTCAACATCATCTTCTTCATTCTCATCCCTCGGCTATAAGTGTGTAAGTTAGATAATTATCATATCACATACAACAAGACCAAAACTGGCAAGATACTCGAAACATACCACCATATTCAAGTCAATGTGTGCACCCTTGATATAACTTGCAACACAAACTAGCGCCTCTACCATAACTGGCTTTAAAGAACTCCGGTAGGCATCTAGTATGAGAAGTAGTTCGAGGATGAGAAGTTGACAAGTTTATATCTAAAGTTCATTTGTAGGAGTTGACATACCTAAAATTCGTCCGAACGTGCTGAAGGTAGATTCCGAAGACATGGAGGTAGACGGCATAGCAAGGAACCTCTTGGCTATCTTGGCCATAATTGGGTACCTAAGAGCATTAATCTTCCACCAATCAAGAATATCAAGACATGTATCGACAGCAGCAACTTCATCCTCTAAGTAGTTCCTCAACTCACTCTTTGATACTCTTGTTGAACGGGCTGATAAGAAGGACTCGTACCCAGCTTGAACCGGGATACTAGGAATGCTTGTAGTTGTAGATGAAGAACTTGCTCCATTTCCAGCTCACTTATCTTGGGCAACACATTTGTCATACAAGGCCTTCAACTGTTTCTTCACATCACTCATTTCATTTCTGAACCTCGCAGTTTCCTTTCCATATAGTTCTCCAAAGGCCCACTCTATGTAATTCATCTTGTACCTAGGAGAAAATTAGCCAGTATTCTATTAAAAACAGCAAGTATTCTATTAAAAACAGCAATTATTCTATTAAAAACAGCAAGTATTCTATTAAAAACAGCAATTATTCTATTAAAAACAACAAGTATTCTATTAAAAACAGCAATTATTCTATTTAAAACAGCAATTATTCTATTTAAAACAGCAATTATTCTATTAAAAACAGCAAGTATTCTATTAAAAACAGCAATTATCCTATTTAAAACAGCAAGTATTCTATTAAAAACAGCAATTATTCTATTAAAAACAGTAAGTATTCTATTAAAAACAGCAATTATTCTATTTAAAACAGCAAGTATTCTATTAAAAACAGCAATTATTCTATTTAAAACAGCAACCAGGAATTTCTATTCGTATTTAAAACAGCAAGTATTCTGATTAAAACATCAAGTTGATGAACATAAGTTGATTAAAACATACCGTGAATCAAAGATGGTTGCAATCACCATGGAATCTGTCCTTTCTTCCCAATATTTGTCAAACTTATCCAACATCTCTTCACCCATTTGCTTGTAGTGCTCACTATCACTATCAATTGCATGTTTGATTGCAATCTTGACACCAACAATGTATGGGTAGAAGATGTTCAAAGTAGGATATAAACTTCCTGAAAATGCTTTTGTCACCTCGGCCAAGCTCTTAAGTAATGGAGAGATAAGGTCATACATGTCCCACTCCGCGTTTGTCGGTGCCCAAGCATAGTTGGCATTGGAGTTAGCATGAGAGGTCAAGGCTTCCTTGTATTGACGGGCAGTGCTAATCATCTTATAGGTTGAACTCCACCTTGTTTGACAATCTAGGTGTAAATGGTTGCCAACTTTGACACCCATGCTTTTGCAAGTGTCAACAAAAGCGTGGAGACGAGAAGGTGACCTCTTGAAGTACTTCACCGTCTCTCTCGAACTCTTTATCAAATTATCTAAGACATCTATGCCATCTTGCACTACCAAGTTGAGGATGTGTGCACAACAACGGATATGAAAATATTGGTCTTCAAAGTCATTACCTACAAGAGGTAACAAGCGTATGAGCACAAGTAGCAAGCATAGGAATAGGACCACAAACAACATGCATAGGAACAAAATCAGCAAGCATACCTCTCCGGTAGAATAACTTGGCCTTCAAAGCTTCGATTGCACCATCATTGTTTGAGGCGTTGTCTACTGTGATGGACATAATTTGTGTCTCAATATTCCAATCTGTCACACACGCATAGAGAGCATCCGCAATGACAATTCCAGTGTGAGGAGGATCCAACTCTAGGAAACCAAGTACACGGGTTTGGATCTTCCAATTATCATCTATATAGTGTGCAACCACACACATGTAACATAAGGTTTGGTTGCTTGTCCATAAATCCGTGGTTAGAGATATGGAGCTCACACCCCTTAGGACAGATTTAAGCACCTCTTTTTCTTTCTTGTAAACCCTCAGGCACTCGGCTCGTATTGCCTTCCTTCCAATGGATTTATAATTTGGATTCATGCACTTCATTAGAATGTTGAACCACTCATGTTCAACCATTCTAAATGAATACTCATGCACACATATCATCTTAGCAATAAGCTCCTTGATGATTCCTTGGTCATAATGAATGGAGGGGCTCATCGTTGGAACACTTGATGTACCTTGGTCATAAAAACAGCAAGAATTCTATTAAAAACAGCAAGTATTCTATTAAAAACAGCAATTATTCTATTAAAAACAGCAAGTATTCTATTAAAAACAGCAATTACTCTATTAAAAACAGCAAGAATTCTATTAAAAACAACAAGTATTCTATTAAAAACAGCAAGTATTCTATTAAAAACACTTGATGTACCATTGGTTTTGCGCAATTCAAGAGTTGTTTGGATGGCAGCCCTAGCCATCTTGGCCTTGTAATTCAAACATTTCAAATGATGCCTTCCAATACTTGAGGTGCTGCCACCTTTCTCATACGCATACTTATTTGGACAATAATTGCAACAAGCCTTCAACACAATTTGTCCGGGGTTCTTCAACGATGGCTCCTTGACCTTGTGAAAATGGGCCCAAACATCTGATATTGCTCTAACAAGAGCATTGGCTCTTGGCCTCTTGTTCTTTTTCTTCTTCCTTTCTCTTGCTTCCTCCTCAGAGTCCTCACTAGAGACGGACATGCACAAGTGATTCCTCGGACATAGTGTCACCACCTTCTAGTTCATCAGCTGATTCCTTGTACCCATCTGATGTATCATCATCCGACATATCACCACCTCCTTGCAATGGCGGGACCACAAACAGATTCTGCTCGTCATATTCCTTGTCCTCGTCCTCGGCGTCCTCGTCCTCGGCGTCCTCCTCCTTCTCCTCGTCGTGTAGCACCTACCACACATGATCACACAAATAAGGAAAAACAACTATATGGTTATATGGAAATATGGCTACATCAAGCATCAAGGAAAGGAATCATACATGTCTAACATGAGGCAGCTTCGAGCCGGAGGCAGCGGCTTCCACGGCACGCACACCGGCACCGGTGCGATCGGGGAGATGCGGAGGAGGCAGAGGGTGTTTCTTTATGCTACAAATAAACTCTCCCATTGGGGCATTGGGAAATTCTTTTGCCTTCCTAATCCGCGCCTTATGCTTGCCCTTCCTCGGAACCGGCGAAGGCAGCGGCGAATCTTGCCTAATTAGGTAATTAACGCTCTTCGCCTTTGTCTTCGCCTTTCCATTCTCCTTCTCCTTACCAGCTGCTCCTTTTCCCTTCACCATTCCCTACAAAAAAAACCCACATCATAGCAGTTAGTTAGCACATAAATTACAGCAGCAGCGGCAGCTAAAATTATAGGTAGCAGCGGCATATTTGGCTACTGAAACAATTAAAGCAACAACATTTTCTTCAGAAAAACAGATTTTTTTCATAAAAAACAGAGCAATGACCAGATTTCTTCATAAACAATTAAACCAGCAGCCCATCCACGGATCCACCATCACCAGATCCACCATCACCAGATTCTATACCACCAGCACCAGCAGTTCAATAACAGTACACCACCAGCACCGGATTGTACCCAAAGAGATTTCTACATGACTACGAATCTACGATGATAGCACCAGCCACCAGACATGACAGTGACACCACCACCAGTTCCAGCAAGAGAGGGGTGGTCTGAACTCTGAACCACTCGTCCAATACAAGAAGTACTGGTTCAGGCCGAGGCTACTGGAGCGAACCCTCATCGTCAAGCAGGCCTTCGTGCCCCGCGCCGACAACATCATCCTCGCCACGCAGCCCAAGTGCGGCACCACCTGGATCAAAGCCCTCGCCTTCACCATCACCAACAGATCCCGCTACGGCTTCGACGACCACCCGCTCCTCACGCGCCATCCTCAGCACGTCGTGCCGTTCATCGAGATCGCCGGTAGTGTCGGCGCGAACCGCCCGGACATCCACGCGCTCCCGTCGTAGAGGCTTCTCGCCACGCACATCAGCACATGCCGATGTCGTTGGTCCACCACCAGCCACGAGCCCACGACCACGAGGATTGAGAATAGAGCAACCAGGGAGTGAGGGAGTGAGGGAAGGAGGCGTGGTTACCTCTTCCTCCTCGTGGCGCTCGGCGAGGAACCAGGGGAGGCGGGATCGACGGCGTGGTCTTGTTGCGACCCCGACGTGAGGACGATCCTCCAGCTTGGACTAAGAGGAGACGTCGTCGTCGACTCGTCGCCGTCGGTGAAGGAGAGAGGTCGCGGAGGAGCGGACGACGGCGCCGTCGCCTTAGGGTTAGGGTTGAGGGGAGCCGCCGTTCTTCTGCGAGCGAGGAGGAGGAGGAAACGAGCGTGCAGCGAGGAGGACTAGAGGAGGCCACTCGTTTTGTTGTTATTGGGCTCGGTCCTTTCGTTCGGCCCAGTTAAAGACCGGACCTGACCGATTTTTTTTCGGTCTGAATTTCTGGGCCCGGACCGGACTGTTTTCTTGTCGGGTCAGGACCGGACGGGCTAAAATCGAACGGGCCACGAGCGGGCCTAGAAGCCCGCTCGGTACATCCAGGCTGAGGCGGCACCGGACGTCGTTGGGGGCAGTCGCGCACGTGATGCCTGGGGTCAAGGCAGCGGAAGCAGAGGCCGGCGGCCTCCTCCGGGGACGGGCTGCGGGCCTGCGGCGCAGCGGCGGAGATGCGCGGGGCGTCGCGGCGCGGACGGCGGTGGGGGTGCCTGCGGCGGGGCTGCTGGAACCCGTCCGCGTCAAGCACCGGCCCACCCGTCGCGGCGCGTACCTCCGAGCGGGGCCGAGGCGGTCCTGCACCGCGGGACGAGGAGCGGGCGCGGCTCGTCCGGAGGCAGCGACGGCGCGCCTGGGAGCGGCGGCGGCCGGCGGGCCTGTGGGGAGCGAGCGCGCGACGTTGCTGTAGGACCTCGACGAGGTCTCTCCCTCCGAGCTGCTCGAGTGCTTCCCGTAGGAGACGCGCTCGCCGGAGGGGGTCTCTCGGGAGCCAGCAGGGTCAGCGGCGGCGAAGGCGGCCATCACGCGGGCCCTGAGAGGGGACGGGGGCGGGGCGGAGCGCTGGCGCGAGCGGTGGCGGCGGGGGGCGGCGAGGCTAGACTAGGCGCGAGGGCAGGAGTGGAGCGGGAGCGGGAGCGGAGCGGAAGAAGAACAACAACAACATATCAGGACTCATCCTGATGGAATGTGAAATCCAGACATGGACAACCAGACCAAATAAGGAATACTCTGACGAGCTGGTGCCTGGTGGACGGCGTCTATACTTGTGCCATGCATATGCCGCAGCCCCTGGATACAATCCCCTCTCAGCGCCGCCGATGATCTGGGTCAAGCACACCGTCACCACGGAGCCGCCGGACTGCGCATCCCGGAACCGCTTCGCCGTCGCCTTTATCAGCAGCCAAGGTGTGATTACATTGACTTTCATTCATGGTCTTGGTTTACTCATCTTGAGATACGCTGAGGCAGTCTTGCATTTCCCCTGCTCATTCAGTAGCCATTATCCAAGCAAAACATTCATTGTTCAAAGAGGTTCATCAGTGTTGAAATTGGTGGAAGATAAGCGGACTGGAAGTTGAGAGAATAACTGAGCAATAATTTGGAATGGTGATTAACTGGGCTTGGGCTGGCATGTGTATAATTCTGTCAGATGTAGAATTGAGCTGTTGAGCTGAGCATGTGTATCACGGTGTCTGTCAGCTTTCAGCAGTAGTATGTCTGTATGTGCATACCCTCGTGGGAGCAGCATCTTGACCAGGGCGGCAGGGCGTCGAGCCCGCCGTCCCCGAAGCAGCGCCAGGCCGCCGTTGCAGGTGAGGTAAGTGGATCCTCTAACATGAAGGAGAGTTGTGAGAAAATTGCGAGGGTTGCTTCAACAAGAAAAGTTTGCCGCACGTAATAATTTCAGAGCGCTGCATCATACTTCTTGTCATATGTCAGTGCATCCGGCCGGAATTACACTGCTGATACTTCGTTTCTTTTATTATTACTGGAAATATAAACAGATGATTACAAGTCTCTCTTGACCAATCAATCTTTAATTAGTGCGTAAATAAGATGATATAGCTAGCTCTATGCTCCATATGCCATGCCAATTTGTTGATCACAAAACACACGAGGGGCTTGATCAGCGGATAAGCGACAACTATTGGTGGCTCGGCGCGAGGGATTCAAACGAGTAGTTGAAGGCGCCAGAGACGACGGCGTCTGCTCGGTCGTCGAGCTCCTTCTCGAGGCGGCGCCACAGCCGCTCCACGGTGGCGGCGCGCGTCTCCGGGTCCTCCAGGTCGGGATCGAAGTGCACCCACATGATCTCGTTGAACTCCTCCATGCGACGGTCCACGTCGCTGGCTTTGGCGTACATGTCCCTGAACTCCCACAGGGTCATGTTCTGCTGCTTCTCATCGTCCTCGTCCTCAGACCCGGCGGCGGCGGCGTCGACGTCTGCGGCGGTGCTGCCGTCGTCGTCGTCGTCGTCGTCGTCGTCGTCCGGCTCCGATTCTCTGGCCATCAGGCTGTCCGACACGCTGCGCCGCAGCCAGTCGCTCTCGCCGGCGTTGTCGCGGAGGAGGGACCCATGGATCCAGATGTCCTTCTCCATGTCCAGCTTGAGCTTCCGGATGTAGTGCGCCACGACGAGCCGCATCCAGATGTCGTAGTACAAGCTGCGGGCAAAGAGCTCCTCCTCCTCCTCCTCCGCCGGGGAGACCTTGGCCGGCGACGACTGTAGCTCTTGGTCTTGGCTGCCGCCGCTCTTCATGTCGTCGGCTGGTGATGTGGCCTTGACGACTTCGCCGGTTTCCATGGCTGCCATGATCGCTTCTTCTTCGTCGTCTTCTTCTGCTCAGGAGCTCAACACGATCAAAAACAAGGATCAACTCGACCCTATATATGTAGGTACGACGAGAGGCAAGCGCCAGGCGGACTCGGTCGGCTGATCGTACGTACGTGGTTGAGTCCGTGTCGGTCACGTACGGCGGGCGCTAGCTGCGACTCATGAACGGAACATGCGTCCTTCTTGTCATGATCGGTCACCACTTTAATTTGGTTTCTCCTTCTCACGGATTCAAAAGCTGGTTCACTTTTCCATCTTTAATTAATAGGATAGGAGTATTTCCTTTCACCCTAGAGCGCGCAATACGGGCATGTCCAACTTTCTTTTGTTGTTGGTAACATGTATTTCATTCATATCATAAAGATTATAAAGTACCAGTCACATAAAAACCTATATGATAAAACTAAAGATAAAAGAACATCTCTCAGTTTGATACCAACGTCCGTCACCTGCCTTCGGCATCATCACAGTAGTCATCGAAAAAAAATGACGAATCACCTCCTTATCCGAGCTCGACGTGGCTCCATCGCTGATATGCAGCTTTGCGGACCTCCAAGGTGGCTCATCAAAAGTGAAGCCCTTGCCGTTGAATGAATCAGACCGGGGCAACACTTCGGACACGCCATCGAACTGCGGATCTAGCACCCCACCACGAGCAAGGCGTCGAAGGAGAAAACCATACCTACCATCCACGAACCATGAACCCAGCACATGTTCCGTCTTCCA
Organism: Hordeum vulgare subsp. vulgare; assembly: GCF_904849725.1. NCBI lineage: Eukaryota > Viridiplantae > Streptophyta > Magnoliopsida > Poales > Poaceae > Hordeum > Hordeum vulgare. The sequence continues at coordinate 564,651,810 of NC_058522.1, read as the reverse complement.
GATGTCGTCGATGCAGACCACAATTTGCATCCGCTCCTGGACTACCTCCCAAGCTCCGCGCCGACGCTGGAGCAAACGCCGTCGCAACGGCGGAGCCCGAGGGCATAGGTCCACCACGAGAAAGCCGCCGCTACCACGCCATCCTTGCTTGAACAGGCTGGTTTCCAAATTCATCCCTAACCATAGAACCGATGGAGTATTTCCTTTTACCCTAGAGCTCGCAATACTGGCATGTCCAACTTTCTTTTGTTGTTGGTAATATGTGTTTCATTCATATCATAAAGATCAAAGTACAAGTCACATAAAAACCGATATGATAAAACTAAAGATAAAAGAACATCTCTCAGGTCGTGGAAGAGCGGACCGGTGTCGATGGAGAGCTTGGCCGACGTGTCGACCGGAGTAGAGATGGGCTTGCAATTGAGCATGCCCGCGCGGTCGAGGATCTCCAGGGCGTACTGTTCCTGGGAGAGAAACAAAGCCTGCGTGGTGGTGGTGACGTTGATGCCGAGGAAGTGATGGAGAGCGCCGAGGTCGGTCATCGCAAACTCGCTAGTACAGAGTGTCTGAGACCAACTTATAAGGAGAGTTGTTTCACATAACACTAAGAGCTTGAGAAGAGAGCACATATACACGTCCTCTTCCTCCGCTGTCGTCCGTCGCCCGTCGCAGGCTGCGAGAATGAGCCGGGCCGCACTAAATTTTTGTCACGCAAGAAAAATGAGTTGAAACGTTTTGCCTCGGGGATGCATCGGGGAATGAAACAGCATGCCTTACGGGAGAAGGACAATTAGATTTTTGGGAAGTGCTTCCGCACGATTACTGGATTTTTGTTCATTGTGGTTGCGAACAATGACTTCTTCCCAGACGAAGAGTTCCTCAATAATGACTTCTTCCCCGACCTTGGCGACCTCTTCAACAACATGAAGAACGGCGCGTCTACATCCTCTGCTCTTGTTTCGTATGACATCCTATCCTCTCTGTTAGGACTAGCGCTTGGTTTCCTGCTAATAGTGATCGACATGGATACGATGATTATTGCTTGTGATATCGATTGTATGGCTAGTTTCAACAATCTATTGCGTGCCTCAATTATTATTCTTTATATCATATTGATCTCGCCTCCCTAATAGTGGTACTTCTTTATATCATATTGATACGAGAGATCCTGCTAATAGTGATCTCGCCTCCCTCTTCGGCCACTTCTGGAGGAAAGCTAGGGTTTCGCCATCTAGGGTTCCACCTTCCTTCGGTTGGTGGGAAGGGAAGGTAGGGGGAGACAACATATCCTTCGCAGAGGTGGCGGCGTCGCCACCGCGGAATCCATCCATGGCAGGGCGAGAGATGGGTGGCCGTGGATTCCGTGGTGATGGAGGTGGCGAGGGTCGCTTCGGGCAAGGCGGTGGCGTTGGTCGGGTCGGGCATGGAGGAGGTCGTGGCCGTGGCGGAGGCGGAGGCGGCCGCAACATGGTGTGGACGCGCGAGGCCAAAGACGGCGGGCAAAACTCCTCCAAAGTAGATCCGCGGCAAGGAGGATCTGACAAGGCCACATGGGAGGCGGCGGACATGGAAACGCAAGGAGGAGCCCGTGGGGAGAAGTGGGGCGACAACAGCGCCCAGGTCGCCGCGGGTGGAACTGCAGGAGGACGCCAACAGGATATGCGCCAGCAACAAGTTCTTCATCAACCTCCTGAACATCGACACCCTACTCCCGGCAAGAGGAACGTCTCTCCACTAGTGGGAGGTGCTGAGGTTTGCATTACCTGCAAGAATCCTGGGCATTTACCAGTGTGTTGTCCTCGTGCTATTTACGGTAGATGTGGGATTCATGGTCATCTAGCTCCTATTTGCAATACTGTGCTTCCGTGGGATTGTGTGGTACCCATGTGCAGTTTCCAGGCACAGGGTAAAGGTTTCTTTTATATTCATGATCATAGCACACCCAGTCAGACCACTGACAGAAACAGATTCATTGTGATATCTGTGGTAGAGGGACATGCATCTAGGAGGCAGCTAGAGGAATTTTTTAATGCTTACATAAACACTAATTGGAGGTGCTCGGCTAGATCTATTGGCCCTAATACTTTTGTGATGAGATTTCCTTCCCCTACAGATGTGGACAAGGCATGCTTTGCTGAGAGCATGAATGTGAAGAGTTGTGGTGCTGTGATAAATCTTAGAAAATGGTCTGAATCTGTGGGGGCTAAAGGGGTTTTGAATGTTGCTTGGGTTAATGTGGGTAACATACCTTTAGACAAGAGACATGAGAGGAATATTGCTTATGTGGGATCTCTGGTGGGGGTAACCTTGGAAATTGACAAAGCTACCATTAATAGGCCTAAATCTGTTAGAATCAAGCTGGGTTGCAGGGATGCTGAGGACATCCCTGCTTCAGCAGAAGGGGTGCTGGGAGGGCACTTTTATGATTTTTTCTTCTCTGTTGATAAAATCCTGGTTAAAAATCCTTCGAGAGAAAAATTACAGTGCAGCAAGAAACTGAGGAAGGTAACACTGCTAAAAAGGCTCGATTCAATACCGATGCGCGTGTGGAAAGAAGTATTGCATCCTCATCCAATATGGGGGAGTCTTCGGCTCCCCCGAGAACAGCTGGAGGTGGTTATGGAAAAAATATGGTTATCAATCCTGTGGAAGAAAATATTGAGGAAGAGAAAAAACAAAATGATAGTGAGGAGATGTTATCTGAGGAGGAAAGTGAAGAAGTGGGTAATGAGCTACTTATTGATACCATGGTGGAAGAGGCTGAAAAGAATCAAAAAATGGAGAGGTGGGAAATGTGGACTCTGATATGGTCTCCTATGATGAAATAGTGGTGAATTCTATGCAGATTGTTCCCAGTTCTGCATCTGGTAAAATATTCTCATCATATCTGGAAGCATGTATGGGGGAACCTGTGGTGACTGAGATAGATCCTAATGAATCTTCTGGTCAGCAAAAAATGCAATCCTATTCGGTGCAGTCCCCTGATAACTCTGGTGAGAAAGTGGAGGTGATTCCTACTCCGCCTGTGAGGGAGGAAATGCAAGTCAGATTCAGCAAAAGGAATGTGGGGGCTAATGTGGAGCATGTGGGTGTCAGAGCTGAGAGGATGGCTCAAAAGAAAGATCTGCAAGTTAAAAAAACATCACCTGGTAATTCTTTTGAAGTTTTGTCAAATCTTGAGATTATATCTGCTATTGCTCAAATGGGTGTTAGTATTCCCGATGATAATTTTGAATCTATAGATATTATTAGTGAACTTGAGATTTCGAGAGCTAATATTGCCAAATAAGTTGATAAGAATGATAAACAACAGGATAAAATGTTGTTTATCACTAATGCTGCTAGAGAAGCATCTCCTTTGGATACAGAGTGGGTAGGGGATGAGGACTTGGATGTTAATGATTTTACTATAGTTAGATCCAGGAAGAAAGAAAGCAAAAAAGTGAATATCACTATTACTAAACCTGTGACTAGAAGTCAAAAACAAAAAGTGGGGGATGATGCAGGTAAGGCCATGGCTCCTAGCAAACCTAGCACCAAAACTCAACTCCCGAAAAATAGAAAAAATGATTAGTCTATTCTGGAATTGTAGGGGGATTGGGAAGAGAGGCATGGGGACATATATATCTGATTTGATCAGAGATTATAAATTTGACTTTGTTGGGATTCAGGAGACTATGAAAAAAGACTTTTCCTCTAAATTCTTTAGGAAATTTGACCCTGGAGAAGACTTTAGTTGGAAGTGGATTCCTTCGGAAGGGAAGTCGGGAGGAATATTAGGTGGTTTTAGAAACAATGTGTTTGATCTGGTGGACTGTGTTGTGGGCAAATACCTTATGAAGTTTGAGTTGTGGAATAAAAATCTTAAGATGAATTGTTCTATTCTGGTGGTTTATGGATCAGCGCATGAAGAGTTCAAGACTGATTTTCTTACGGAGCTTGCAGCGATATGTAGTCACATTACTTGCCCCTACATAGTAGGAGGAGACTTTAACATCCATAGGTTTGCTATTGAGAAAAACAAGAGGGTGAGACTAGGCCATTCCTCGAATCTTTTTAACTCCATTATTAATTCTCTTTCCTTGCGTGAGGTGGATATGAGTGGTGGTATATATACCTGGTCTAACAACCAAGAGGAGCCAACTTTGGAGAAACTAGATAGAGTGTTCATGTCCAAATCCTGGGAATATCTTTTCCCTTTTACCTTTGTTAGGAAAATTGTAAGAGAGGTCTCGGACCACTGTCCCCTGATATTAAACACTGATGATAATGTGCCCATTAATTTGGGCAAAAGAGAGTTTAGATTTGATCTAAATTGGTTGAATAAACCTGAGTTTACTACTCTAGTGGCTAAAATTTGGATGCAACCTGTCCAATCTGTCAATCCTATTGATATCGTGAATATCAAGCTGAAGAGATTTAAAAAATATTTTAAAAGCTCGGGCTCGGATAACTTTGGTAAAGCCAGGAAGAGGAGAAAATGGTTAAGGGAGGAACTAGGTCATATTGAAGAGTTGCAAGAAATTGATACCTTGAGCCCTCAGCTTTACTGTAAAAAAGTGGAGATGCTAATGGAATTAAACAGCTTGTTACTAGAAGAAGAGGTGGCCTGGTTGCAAAAATCGCATGATAATTGGTTGCTAAAAGGAGATAGTAACACTGAATACTTCCACAGAACGGTGAATGGAAGGAGAAGGAGGAATGCGATTATTTCGCTTAGTTGTGGAGATATGGTGATTGAGGGGAATAAGAACCTGCTTAAACATGCCCCTGAATTTTATAAAGATTTGTTTGGGCCTGCTCGTGGAAACTTATGTAAGATAGATAGTAATATGTGGGGTGACAAGGAGAAGTTGGGGGATATTGAGAATTTTATCCTCCTCGGACCTTTTTCGGATACGGAAGTTAAAAATGCCTTGTTCTCGATGAAACACAATAAGGCCCCTGGACCTGATAACATTCCGATTGAATTTTTTCAATCCTGCTAGGACATTGTTAAAAATGATGTGATGTTGCTTTTTGAATGGTTTTACAAGAATAAACTTGATGTAGAAAGGCTTAACTATGGTATAATAACACTGCTACCTAAAGTGGTTGGAGCTAGCAAGATACAACAGTTCAGACCTATATGCCTTTTAAGATGTGTTTACAAGTTGATTACAAAAGTGCTTACTATCAGATTGGAATCTTTTGTGGATATTCAGTTTAGTAGGCATCAAAATGCTTTTATCAAGAATAGAGATATTATGGACGGGGTCATGTCATTACATAAAATTTTGCATCATACGTATGTCCGTAAGAAACAGGGATTGTGCTCAAACTTGACTTCAAGAAAGCATATGATAAAATTAACTAGGAATTCCTGTTGGATTGCCATAGCAAAAGAAACTTTGACACCTGATGGATAGATTGGGTTCGGAGGATTTTGGTAGGTGGCACCATTAGTGTGAAGTTAAATGATGAGGTGGGAGAATATTTCCAGAGTGCCAAAGGAGTAAGACAGGGTGACCCCCTTTCTCCTTTCCTCTTTAACATGGCTGCTCACTGTCTTACAAAGATGGTTCTGAAGGCACAGGAGAATGGCTTGTTTACTGGGTTAGCAGCAGATTTGGTGGAGCATGGGGTTGCTATACTTCAATATGCTAATGATACTATTTTGTGTTTTGAAGATAATGCTAGTAATGCTTTGAATATCAAATTGTTGCTTTATCTGTTTGAGGTTATGTCAGGCTTAAAAATCAACTTTTTGAAAAGTGAGATTTTCTCACTAGGTGTTGATGATGAAACTATGAGAAATTATGCTGAAATGTTCAATTGTGAGATTGGATCCTTCCCCATTAAGTACCTAGGCATGCCTGCTAGCTATGTTGGGCTTAAATGCAGTGATTGGCTCTTTGTGGATGACAAGTTTATTAGCCGTGGGGAATCCTGGATTAGTGAATCTCTATCCAATGGGGGTAGACTTATAAAAGTTAATGCGGTGTTATCCCATATCCCGTCGTATTATATGTCCATGGCCTTAATTAAGAAAACTACACTTGAGAAATGGGACAAACCTAGAAGGAAATTTTTTCTGGCATCGTAACGGGAGAAAAGGGTATCATATGGTGAAATGGACTCGTGTTTGTAGATCTAAGGTGAAGAGAGGACTGGGGTTTAAGGACTTGAGAAAACAAAATATCAGCTTACTCGCAAAATGGTGGTGGAAGCTTGAGAAAAAAGGGGCTATGGCAAGATATTGTGAAAGCTAAGTATCTTAAAAGAACATCTGTAGCTAAAGTCAAGCAGAAAGTTGCTGATTCTCCTTGTTGGAAAGCAATTTTGAAGGTTAAGGAGTAATACATGGCTGGTAGAGGGGTGGTGTTTAAAAAAGGTAATATAGCTAGCCTGGCTAGATGATTTGGGTGACAATGTCCTTCTAAAGGATAGATATCCTGATCTTTTTGAAATATGTTTGGATAAGGAATGTGCTGTTGATAAGTTGGAGAGTATGAATCCTCTATCTTATTTTAGAAGAAGATTATCTCATGATATGCTCCAGAGATGGGAGGAAATGAGACAATATGTGTTGGATAAAGTCTGTAAAGATAAGGAGGGTGAAATATACTGGAAATTAGATAATTCCAGAGAATACTCTACTAAAACTATGTACAGATGGTTAGAAAAAAACCTTGCGGGGGCTAACTATAAGTGGATTTGGGGAACAAGATTCCTTTGAAGATCCAAATCTTTCTGTGGCAGTTGTTTCAAAATTCCATTCTTACGAGGGATAATATGAAGAAACGAAAGTGGCACGGGAATCCTAAATGTTCTATTTGTGATGAACCTGAATCGGCTCAGCATTTGTTCTTTGGGTGCTCGGTAGCCAAAGTAGTTTGGAGGACTGTAGGTGCTCTGTTTGGTACCAACTATATTCCGAAATCAAGTTGGCAAGTTTACTCTTGGTTGTATGCTTTTTTGCCTGGCTTGTGTGATATATATATATATATATATATATACTATTGGCTTAGCTGCAGTTTGCTGGTCTATCTGGTTGGCTCGGAATCGGGCTACCTTTGAAAAGAAGTGGATCAGTACCCCCTTTGAAATTGTTTTCACAACCTGTGCGTTTATTGAATATTGGGCAGGTCTGTAAAAACCTGTGGTGGCGGAGATGGTCAAGAAGGGAGCTAAATTGCTGAAAGAAAACGCATCCCAGATGCTGCTGCTATGTGGACCTCCGAGACCAGAATCTACCGAACAGGCTGATTAGGAAGAAGGCTGGGAGGAGTGGTAAGTGTTGGTGAAGATGATGATTTCTTGGCGGTGGCTCTTGCTGGTTACATTGCAGGAATTCTTAGAGACAGTTCGTTTTGCTCCTGATGAAGGCTCTTTTAATCTGGGGCTCTTATTATGTTGTGTGCTTTTTTGTGAGCCTGGTTTGTATGTGGTTGTATGGAACTTTGGTAGCGGTACTGTCATGTGGTAGTTTAGCTTTTGGTCTGTGCATAGTGACGGATAATACCAGGTTTTTGCCCCACAGTTTGTGTTCCTGATGACAGGCATAAACAGTGGGTTTTTTAGTATTGTTACGAGCTCGGTTCTTTCCTTTCCCTCTCTTTCTAGTTCTGGTTTCAAAAACGTTGTATTTCCGTTATGAAAGTAATGGAAAGGGGAGAAGCCCGGTTCGAAAAATATCATATTGACCATATTTTACCTATTGTTTTCTAAATTAAACATAACAGAAAAATGCCTAGTTATTCAACATTTAGTAGATTAATATGGATCTTTTGTTAGTTACAAGGCCTCTTGACTCAACCCTCTTGGATTGATTTCAACATTTCTCTACTCTACTTCATTTCACTTTAAAAAAAAAACTCCGTTAGTTCGTTCGTTTCGAACACCTCCGGCGGGCCTCCATGTCCCTCTCCCCGTCCTTGTCAGCTCAGCGGAGGCAACCTTGACCTTGAGGTCTCCTCCAATGCCGTCCATTTCACCCGACGACTACTTCCCCACCCTGCCCCACGGGGACGGAGCGCGAACGCTCGATCGCTCCCGCTGCTCGCGCCGGTCGTCGCCATGCCGATCGACCTGGCCGCGTTAGTCTGGCTCCTCCTCTTCCTCGCTCTAGACGTCGCCGGTGCCCAAGAGTTCGTGTACGCCGGCTTCGCCGTCGGCAGCGTGGCGACCACCGGCGCGGCCGCCGTGCTCGCCCCCTCCGGCATCCTGCGGCTCACCAACGACACTAAGGAGGCGTTCGGCCACGGTTTCCACCAGGCGCCCCTCCGCTTCCGGGACGCCTCCACTGGCGCGCCCGTCTCCTTCTCCACCACCTTCGTCGTCGCCATCGCGCCACGGTACCCGGACGCGCACGGCCACGGCATCGCCTTCGCGCTCGCCCCCTCCGTCGCCGTCCCCGGTGCCGTTGCCGGCAAGTACCTAGGACTGTTCAACACGTCGGACAGCCTGGGGAACGGCACGAGCCTGATCGTCGCTGTCGAGCTGGATACCGCCATGGACGCTGAGTTCCATGACGCCGACGAAAACCACGTCGGCATCGACGTCAACGGCCTCCACTCTGTTAACTCAACCCCGGCCGGGTACTGGCACGACGACGGCTTCGGTGGAACTAAGTTCGACAACATCAGCCTGACTGGCGGTGGCGACGCGCCCCTGCAGGTGTGGATCGAGTACGACGGCGAGAGAGCGCGCCTCGAGGTGACGGTGTCGCCGGCGGGCGCGCCCAGACCGGCCGTTCCGCTCGTGTCATGCAACGTCAACCTCTCGAGGGCCGTGGCCGAAGACAGCTACGTCGGCTTCTCGGCCGCGAACGGCGCTGCCGCGAGCTCGCACTACGTCCTCGGCTGGAGCTTTCGCCTCGGCGGCGGCCGTGCCCAGGACCTCGACCTCTCCAAGCTCCCGCGGCTCCCGTCGTCCACATCATCATCATCATCCAAGAGAACGATGCCGCCGCTACTACTCCCGATGACGCTGCTCGTCCTGGTCGTCGTGATCCTGCTCCTGGCCTCCGCGGCCGTCGCGGCGCTCGTGGTGCGGCGGCGCCGGCAGTTCGCGGAGGAGGAAGAAGACTGGGAGGTAGAGTACGGCCCTCACAGGATCAGCTATAAAGACCTGCACGGCGCCACCAATGGCTTCCGCGACCTCATCGGCGCCGGAGGCTTCGGCCGCGTGTACCACGGCGTGCTCCGGAGGTCCGGCGCCGAGGTCGCCGTCAAGGTGGTCTCGCACGGGTCGCGGCAGGGGCTGCAGGAGTTCGTGTCGGAGATCGTGAGCATGAGCCGGCTGCGCCACCGCAACCTGGTGCAGCTCCTCCACTACTGCCGGCGGCGCGGGGAGCTGTTACTCGTCTACGACTACATGCCCAACGGCAGCCTGGACCAACACCTGTTCGGTCATCCATCATCGGAGCTGAGCTGGGAGCAGCGCGCCAAGGTCGTCCGGGGCGTGGCGGCCGGGCTGCTGTACCTGCACGAGGGGTGGGAGCAGGTGGTGGTGCACCGGGACATCAAGTCCGGCAACGTGCTCCTCGACGCCGACATGAACGGCAAGCTCAGCGACTTCGGGCTCGCGCGGCTCTACGACCACGGCGGCGACCCGCAGACGACGCGCGTGGTGGGCACGCTCGGGTACATCGCGCCGGAGATGAGCAAGACCGGCAAGGCCACCACGAGCTCCGACGTCTTCGCCTTCGGAGCCTTCCTGCTCGAGGTGGCGTGCGGCCGGAGGCCCGTGGTGTTCAGCAACGAGTCGGATGACTCGCCGCCATCGCCGGGGCTCGTGGAGCTCGTCCTGGAGCACTGGAAGGCCGGGAGGATCACGGAGGCAAGGGACCTGAGGATGGGCAAGTGCGACCAGGAAGATCTCGAGCTGGTCCTCAAGCTGGGGCTGCTCTGCTCTCACCCGGACCCGTTGCGACGGCCGGGCATGAGGCAGGTGGTGCAGATGCTGGAAGGCGCGGCACCGGCGCCGGAGACGTCGCCGGAGGATCTTGGGAACAGCATGACGCTGTTCGAGCACAGCGAGGCATTCGACGGGTTCGTCAGAGTGTCGTTCCCGTCGACGTCAGGGTTCACCACCGCCACGATAAGGACGTCCACGTCAAACTCCCCTGACGAGAAACGGCAGCTCCTCTTCAGCTGAAAGTTCTTCTCAATGTGGCAGCTAATTTGCAACTGGGTACATACATGCACTGTTAACAGTAACATCTGAATCACAGGCATCAACAAAAAATGACAGCTGATTCAGAAAGAGGGGCGTGTGGTCGTACAACTACAGATGCATGTACACCTACATCAATTACACAGACAAAATCAGCAGGAAGAGCTTCTACAGGGAGACGCGCTCCGATCCGATCCGTGGAGCGGACAGGGAAGAGGCTAGAGGATGAATATCAGCAGGCATTTCCAATCACTTCTTCAGGATCTTGGATTCAATCTCCTCCAGGCTCAGCCCTTTGGTCTCTGGGACGTTGAGGATGACAAACAAGAGGGCGAGCAGCGATATGGCTGCGAAAAGAAGGAAGACGTTGGCCGGTCCGAGGTACCCCTGTAAACATGAAAAAAGAGCGGCACAGTTAAATTGGTTGGCGCCACTCTTCGGTTTGTTCATACGTCTGTTAAAGAATTACGCCTTATCCAGTCGAATAGGCTCGAACTTCAAGAGATACATAAATAAATAAGGAGATAACGGTTCCAGTATAATTACCTGCAAGGGTGAGAATGCGAATGTCACTAACGCATTCGATCCGAAATTTGTGAGTACCGCGAGGCTGATTCCGCGTCCCCTTGTTCGGAGTGGGAAGATCTCAGAGACCATTAGCCAGCTTATTGGACCAAATGAAAGCTGAAACACAAGGCATGTCAATTTCCCGTACCACTCCGTGCTTACTAAATAACCCCTACGCAAGTAAAGCACCAACCTGGTAACAGCCAACATAAAGAAGTAAAGCACCAACAGCAACAAAAGGGAAGCCACTGAGAGCCTTGTAGTAAGCTGCTAGCAGGAAGAGTGCAACAGTCTGCATTTCCAGGTTGAATTAGAAAACATAAGGATTACTCTTTCATAGCCTAATCATATCAATATAATACAACTTGTACAACTGTTTAGATGCCTGATGAACTTGCTGAAGTTGCAAAGGTTTTTTAAGCCTCTAATCATTATTAGAGATTTCTCTTCATAATACTATCGCATAGATAATTACTCCCTCTGTCCCAAAATGATTGTCTTAACTTTGTACTAGCTCTAGTACAAAATTATACTAAGCTTAAGACACTTATTTTGGGACGTAGGGAGTACTACATATGCCTAGTAGGACTATCAATTCAAATAGCTGGCTCCTAGTGAGGGTCACACTTTCCATAGCAAACATATAAGTTAAACAAGTTGTAGGAAAGGGTAAAGTTACTCACAATTCCACTAACACCTCCTATCATTAACGGCCGTCTTCCAAGATCGTCAACTTTAAGCACCGCGACACCTGTCATCACAAACTGCAAAAGGATTGAACTATTACAATTTATGCCCAGCAGATTACTGTAGTGATCTAGCTCCGTGGTATTACCTTGAACAGCCCAATCAAAATTGACACTTTTGCAGCATCAGATGCAGCTGTAAACCCAGCAGTCTACAGAAGATGGACATAAACAAATTATCTTGTATGCAGCAATATGAAAAGCTGTATTGGTCCTACTTCCATCTGTTCTAATTTCGAAATCGAACGAATCAATTGAACAGCTCGAAGCAAAACTGAGGTACCTGCAGAATGGAGGTTGCATAGTATAGAACACTTGGCTGGCCTGTTATCTGACAAATAAATTAGCACTTCAGCTGACTTAATAACTACTAAAAACAAATGTCCAAATTAGGATGAAATGAATAAATAAATAATGCTGGACATTTTCCAATGCGGATTCAACTTCTCAAGCCAAAGATAATATAAATAGTTTAGAATAGAAGGTACTACCTCCGTAACAAAATATAAGACGTTTTTGCAGTTCATGCTAAGGTCATTTGAATTTTAAAGAGGTAAAGAGGTAGTACATGCTAAGGTCATTTGAATTTCAACTTAACCGGGTGGAGAATTTCAAATCTAGAAGGATGATGGCAAAGGAGGTCAGATTTTAAATTCAGTTAAGCTGCGTATTAGTGGGACTCAAGAGGATAAAAACCTGCTGGAAGAGAACCAGTCCTCCTCCAATAGTGAAGGCCTTCAAGCTTGCTCCCTCGAATACTTGAAAAATGCTTCCCTCAGCTTGATCTGCGTAGGCAGCCCTAATTGATGAAAGATTATTATCAATCTCGTCTGTCAGAACCTTCTCACTTGCTGAAGGGCCCTTCAGTCTTCTCAGGGCATTCATTGCCTTCTTTTTGTTATCTTCCACAGGGCCTTTTCCCTGCACTGCCCTGAGAAGTAGCCATCTAGGTGAAGGTGGTAAACTCCACATACCAACAGCCATTATAGCTGCCAGTGGAGCACTAAAACCAAACATGTACCGCCATCCTCCTACAACATCAATTTCATAGCTCCCTACGAGGTATCCAAACTGTAAATTGTTAAAATAATAAATGGTCAGACGGCATCAGATCATGCATTTTGTTGTATGAGAATATAGTTTTGTTTAGGCAATATATGACAAGATAGTTACCAGTATCCCTCCTACAATAAACAGCTCCTTCAAAGATATCAATGTTCCACGTATTTGTGAAGGACAAGTCTCTGCAATATAAAGGGGAGCACCGTGCATTGCCTGGAACAGAGCATTGTGGTAGTTCAGTGGCATAAAACTGAAAGTTAGAGAACAAGCTCGTTTATCTATTCTAGCCATTAGTTGATCATGAATATGTTCCTTTGCCTTGTGTTCCTCCCAGTTTCCCCTTTTCAGAGTTTTGGGGTGGTAAAAGGGGTATTTGATAGAAGTACTTGTGCTTGCAGCTACTCACCAAACCAATGCCAACGCCATAAAGGAGACGGCCTATGATCAGAACTACAAAATTAGGAGCTAATCCAGTGACCAAAGCACCAGAAATATATAATGCAGCTGCTGTGATCAACTCTATTCTTCTTCCTGCAAGAAGATGGGTAGTAGCAGTTATTTCGCTTCATCTTCAAAGAATACATAGTAAGGAATATTGACGCACACTATCGTTTCAAATCACCTAGAAAATCTGCAATGCGGTATGCGAGAATGGATCCACCAAGAGCACCATAAAGTGAACCACTGGCCTTAATAGAATGACAATAAACTCATTAAGCACAACAGTTTTCTTGATTACATGGTAAAAACAATGTTCTTGATTAATGATTAACAAATGTAGGCGTAGGCTTATAAAACACAGGGATCGCCCAAATGGCTTACCACAAGCCCTAGCTGCACAGAAGAGAGGTTGAACCAGGTGGTGCCACTGAGCTCAGCAGACTGAAGAACGAGGAAGCAACCATGTGAGGGCAAGCGTCAGCTTTAGGAAATTATGGAACAGCCAAATTGGGACTTACGTGCACAGATATGGTCGCTCCAGAAGTTGCGCCGATGTCATAACCGAAAAGGAGGCCACCCAATGCAGGGAACACGAACCTAGGTTCCAAACACTGGCTCGTTAGTACAGAAAACTCGACATACTCTATATTGTGTCGTCCAATCCATAAACCGAATTGCAACGACAATAAACACTGGACCAAACCAAGATGCAACAATTGTCTGTAGTCGAACTGGCATGCAAATCTAACATATCCTCCACTATACGACGCATTTGTATGACCACTTTAAGCACAAGGATCACGGTTTGGCATGAACAGAATTCCTGACAGTCTATTATCTGGGCCATGCATAACAGAAGACCATTTTAAATCAGGCTGCACATTTCTCACAATGCACTACATCATGCTAATTCCACGGTATGCTACAACCCTAATTCAACACGGAGGACAGCAAAAGTAGTAAGCAATGTATCCATGGTGAGCTGAAGTAGGTTTAATTCTGCCCCAAAATGGTTGATTCACGCGATCTGGAGAGGTGGAATCGAGCTAGAAATGCATTTATCCCCAAATGCCGCTAACGGATGGGGGGTCGGGAGATATATAAGTTAGCTCACGGGAGGATGACGGCCGCCAGCGAGTAGTCCGCCCCGGCCGCCGCGCCACTGCCGGCGTCCGTCGGTGACTCGTCGGCGCCCTGCGCGTGCGTCCGCACCTGCACATCACCGCCCATGTCGTCAAAAGACCGCCCCGCCCGGATTCCGCCCCAGAATAGAAGGCACTGGGATTCTCTATATTTGGGGCGGCGAGGACTGGGGTCGTGCGCCGTACGCGGAGCCGACGGTGCGCAGTGGCGGCGGCGGCGGCCGACACGGGGTGGATGAGCGGCTCCGCGTCCCGCGACGACACGTTGAGGGCGTCCATCCCCGCCGCGGCGCGGCCGAGAGGGTGGGGTCTGCGCTGTGGACGAGGTAGGCGGCGGGAGCGAGCGGGGAGAGAGGTGGAGGCGCGCGCGACGGTCGCGAGTGGTGGGGGGAGGCACACACCCGTCGCCATGGCCATGCTTCTAGGCTTAGCTTGGCACGTTCAGCCTAACGCATACGTATTATAATTAGAAGAAAAAAATGCCAGATTTTAAATTATACAGGTTAATATTCGGGGGCTGCTCCACATCGAGGGCCGTCCGATCCGCTTCGACCGGGCATCCCATAATTCCTAAAACGATGATCGAGTTACAGAAACATTCGTTTGTTGCAAAAAATAAATTTTAGACCCATTAATTCTGAAATAATGGGCGAGTTCCAAAAATAATTTGCTTTGTTGCAGATTTTTTTTTCTTCGACTTCCCGTAACATAGGTATTTTTACGAAAGAAATTTTTGCAACAAAGGTCATGTTTCAGGAACTTCTACAATAAAGATCATTTTTTTTCCGAACCGGGCTTCCCCTTTCCATTATAAAGCATATAAATAACGGAAATACACATTTTTCCTCCGAACCAGAGCAATAACAAGGGAAAGAGGGAGAAGCGAGTTCGGGGCAATATCAGAAAACCCACCGTCTGCGCCTTCATCAGGAACACAAGACTATGGGGCGAAAATCTAGATAACACCCAAACCCGTCAGAAACTAGGAAAGAAAAATCACCGCCAAGTACCGCAATCAGTCCTACCAGACAACAAGACAAAACCACCAGTACTACGACAAACCACGCAGGGTTAGCAAAACATAAACAACAAAAGACCAAATTGAATACCAGCAGCATCAGCACATCCTCCACCAGCTTGATCCGCAGCTCACCACTCATCCCATTTGTCACCTTCCTCGCCCTGCTCGCTAGATTCTGGCATTGGAGGTCCACAGAGCAGCAACATTTGTGATGCATTTTCCTTCAGCATCTCAACACCTTTCTTAATCACCTCAGCCATTTCCGGCTTCTGCAGACCTGTCCAATATTGTATGAAAGCACACGCTGTGAAAACAATTTCGAAAGGGTTATTAATCCAAAAAATTTTCAAAAGTGGCACGGTTGCGTGCCAGCCACATTGCCCAACATATCGCATCAAGACCAACAGTATAAACATCATTACAGACAGGTAAGAACACATTAATCCAAACATAATATTGCCATATATAATTAGGCCCACACTCAGAGGGTGCTTGGATCCAAAAGACTATAACTAGTCTGACTAACACTAGTCTTTTTGAGAGGCTAAAGTTCCAAGCACCCCTGACGAAGGAGAGGCTAAAACTAGTCTTGAGGCTAAAATCTTTTAGTCAGGGGTACCCCTACTAAAATGTGCATTAGTCCTCTCTCTCCTCATTTAACTCCTCATGCAAGTTCTGAACTGGAGGATTTGGAGGATAATAAACGTTCATTAACTTGATTTTAGTCTCTTTACTACTTGGATCCAAGCATGGTTGAGGCTAGCAAGTTTTAGTCTCATTACTTTTAGTTATGGGACTAAAACGTATCCAAGCACTCTCTCGGTCCTCAGTATTGAACCCACTGTTCTCCATACTACTCTAGCAACAAGGCAAAGAAACATCAGGTGTTGGGCAGACTTTAGCTGATCACAAAATGAATACTAGGTTGGATCCCCCTGTCAGTGCCTTTTTTTAAGTTGTCTCTAGTTAGAATGACCTCTTGGCACAATTGCCTACAATAAAGATCATATTGCCGGAATTTTTACAAGCTGGTGGCCGGCCAGCGGCACGACTGGGCTGGCAGCGGCGTGCGGATGGCGTCGAGGCGAGCGACTGGTGGCGCGGGCGCCTGCCACCACCACCATGCCGATTAAGGGATAGACTTTTCCTTAATATTTCCCTTAGGAATCTGAATTTAAATAAAGATACCTGATGAAATATGGACCATGTTACACGTCCTATCGAATTCCTGGACAAGGCAGGGACTAAAATGAGAACTACACAGTTGCCCTGTTTGAGAACAGGCCAGGGATCAAAATTACTGCATTTTTCTCAAAAGGGCAGGGACTAGAAAGAAAACTAAGCAAGGGCACTTCGCTCTGTTTGAGAACATGCCAGGGATCCAAATTTAATTTAAAGGGATTGGCAGGGGCCGCGCGAACGCGTACCCCCTCTATCACAAATTATGACGTCCACTCTCCCACTTGGGGAGATGGTAGGCCAGCGCACCCACCAAGTGCAATGTGGGCCACTGATCTAGGCCACGGGCCTTCTTGATCGCCCGTCGACCCCGTCCAGGTAAGTATGTAAGAACGGAGCACCACGCCCTCCTTATATAGCCAGCTCGGCCGCCCGACGCCGCTCGCTAGGCAAGGTGGGACTAAAACCTGCAAAACGCAGCAGCACGCCAGCACCAGCGGCGGACGGACGTGAGGGGCGCTACGCTATTGATCGGGAGTATTCTGCAAAATGGGCTGGCGTTTGCTCGATCTGGGCCGTAACAGCAGCTTTATTTTGTGCTCGCTCAAATTCTTCTTGTTGTAAAAAAAAGGTCCAGTACTACTACTCAAACTACACTCCAAAGAAAAAGAAAAAATGGTAATACTACTCATACAACATGGAAGTCATTTCCTTCCCGCGAACAAGAAACAGAATCAGAGCAACTCATGCATGTATTGATTGGTAATCCCATTCTAATGATTTTATACAGAAACTGAAGGTACCGGGCTAGGTAAAAATAAAAAATGATGTAGTGGCATGCATGGTATTCTACCACTTAAGTCCATATATTCACAAGAAATATAGACATGTCAGCACAAATGGGCGGTGCACAATTTCTAAAATTGGGGTAGAGGATATGATGACGCGCTTTTGCTCAAGTGATAATGGGCGGCTGGCCTTTGGCGAGCTCGCAGTCTAGAGAACTTCATGGTGGATGTTGTCCAAGTTGATTGGTCCGGACCAACAACATGAGTACCTTCTCCGCTTGCATGTCAGCCGCTAATATTGTGTTGAGATTTGCAAGTATTGGTCTACGGGGATACCTGCTAATACAGCTGGCGGGCAAGGCGGTAAAAAACCACAGTTGGCTCCTATTAATCGATGTTATATGCCCATCATTGCTCTGGCGACAAATTTACTATAAGGCGCAACAAAAAAATTCTACAATGAAAATTCCACCTCGACCACTCGCGACCTCATCATGGGCTATGAATAGCGCAAGGTATGTTAAACTAAATGTCGATGTTACTTCTAATATTGACCAGGGTGAGTGGTCGTGCATTGCACTGGAGCCACATATATTTTGGGGGCACGATCAAAATTAATCATGCGAACAAATATGGCTAAAACAACACAAATGCTATTTTGCCATGTGGATCATTAAAAACTTTTGAGGATGGAAGTATTGTTTTCACGCAAACTCAAGTTACCAAAATATTATTTTTAGAGAGATAGGGACCATACTTATCAAAGGTCAAGCTCGGGCTAATATGTTGATAATCTACTTAAGATGCTACTCGAACAACTCACCATCGATGCTCACTATAAATGAGAAATATAATTGCAAGTTATGGAGTTGCAATCTAAAACTCTTGTAACACATGGCATGCACGTTAATGATCGTTCATGCTCATTTTCACCTGCTTATAAAATTGTAGTACATCTAAAACTAGGATCTTTCGATGAGACTATTGGTTTTAAAGCCAAGCAGAACAAAAAGCTTAGAGCACAATATATCTATAGTTAGCAATCATTAATCTTGCTATGCTAAAGCCCTTGCAAAATTGTTCCCCCATGTATGTATGTACATGTAAAGTCTCGTAGTTTAGAGAGAACGTTTTTTTATTGAACATTGCATTCATCATCAAAAACTTGGGATAAATTTAAATTTTTCATTTGAATTCAGAAAAGTTTGGCTCAATTCTAAATATGGGCATGACCTTTGCTCATTTTAAGTATTTGGATCACAACTCAAATAACATACTCCCTCCGTCCCAAAATAAGTGACTCAAAAATGGCTCAGTTTTGTGAGTCATTTTTGAGTCACTTATTTTGGGATGGATGTAGTAGAACATAACGACCGAAGTCCATAAAGTGCAATTCAAATAAGTGAATTGGTAATTCAAATCACATGAATTCAAACTGATTTAGAATTAATACATGGATTTACATTACAAATATATCATACAAAAGTTGATACAAAAATGAATAAAGGAAACTTTATTGATAATAAATATTATTACAAAGTGATATTACAAACTATGATGTGAGCAAGAAACAATTCACTTTATTGAGATTAATATAAATTACAAGTATTCAGGAATCACATCCTTGAAATAGAAGTAAGAAAAAAGAAAAGAAATCTAAACTAAACATATCTAGTTCTTCTTCTTATTATTGTTTTCTTCATGATCTGCATGATGAACTGCAAAACAAACAAGCAAGCAAAGGAAAGATGTTAAAATGTATCATTTCCCTTAGGGAAATGCATTACTATATGCCCTAGTACTTAGGGCATTTGGAACTGGTCCAAACCCCCTAATAGGATAGTATCCAAGATGGTTTTCACAAAACCAAACAAGTAGAACATCAAATGATCTAGGAAATAGTGAATGATCACATGCAACACTAGCGACTGATCAAGTCAACGGATGCCAATGCAAGTGTAGATCCAGAACCTAGTCCATCCAAAGTATAGGGGAGTGACCAAATGTGCAGTTCAGAGACCAAAGCACACTAAATGGTCAAGTTTCAGGAGTCATAAGTAGCACCAGATCAAGTCTAACAGTTCAGAGACCAAATGAAAACTAATCTTGAAGTACATGAAGGTTACTTTGAGAATATACGATGAAGAACTCATGAGATAATTTCCTAGAAAACACGGAGAGCAAACTGAGTTAGCACTGATTTTACCTGTTGCAACCGCAACAGTGGAAAGAGCATTCTCAGCAATGAGCATTATCAAGACTGGATTGAGGAACAAAATGGACAATGATTGGATGAACCATAGATTGGTATGTTACATTGAGCTAGGTGTATTTGTTAGTATTGAAGAATCAAATAAAATTGAGCGATTTCAAGGTTATCACACACGTAAAGGAGTTTTGCCTTGTCCTAGACGTAAGTTTTCACATTTTGCATCTATTTTTAAGTAGTTTTACCTGCTATATTATGCACTATTTGCATTTCAAAATTGATGATCAAAGCTTTAGCTCCTTCTATTATTAAAGATGTAGTCATGAGAGGCTCGGATCAACCAATCTTTTGATTGGGTATTAATCTTTTGTATCATCTATCTATGCTAAATATTGCCTTTTGATTTGTCTTGATTTATTAGTTGACATATCATGAAACAAATGTTGTCAATAAATATTATATTTGGTTTCTTATTAGTTATGCAACATTGAAACGATTGATATAGTTGACTAGAGGGGGGTGAATAGGCATCTACCACTTTTTAAGTTTTCTTTAACAAATTAGACTTCGCAACAAAAGGTTGACTAGATGTGCAACTAGGTGAGCAACCTATATGATGCTAACAACAATAACAATACAAGCAAGGAGATAAACAATACAAATAGCTTGCACAAAGTAAAGGTGGGTAGTAACCACAAGTGGAACCAAAGAAGACGAAGATGTGTTACCGGAGTTCCTTCCCGGTGAGTGAAAGTATGTCTCCGTTAGACCGTTGTGGAGGCACAGTGCTCTCCAAGAAGCCACTAGGGCCACCGTATTCTCCTCACGCCCTCACACAATGCGAGATGCCGTGATTTCACTATTGGTGCCCTTGAAGACGGCAACCGTGTTGGAAATATGCCCTAGAGGCAATGATAAATAGTTATTATTATATTTCTTGTTTAAAGATAATCGTTTATTATCCATGCTATAATTGTATTGAATGAAAACATAGATACATGTGTGGATACATAGACAAAACAATGTTCCTAACAAGTCTCTAGTTGGCTAGCCAGTTGATCAAGGATAGTCAAGGTTTTCTGACTGTGTGCAAAGTGTTGTTGCTTGATAACTGGATCACATCATTAGGAGAATCATGTGATGGACTAGGCCCAAACTATGAACGCAGCATATTGATCGTGTCGTTTTATTGCTAAAGTTTTATGCGTGTCAAGTATTTGTTTCTATGACCATGAGATCATATAACTCACTAGCACCGGAGGAATACCTTGTGTGCATCAAACGTCACAACGTAACTGGGTGACTATAAAGGTGCTCTACAGGTATCTCCGAAGGTGTCCATTGAGTTAGTATGGATTAAGACTGGGATTTGTCACTCCGTGTGACGGAGAGGTATCTCGGGGCCCACTCGGTAATACAACATCACACACAAGCCTTGCAAGCAATGTGACTAAGTGTAAGTAACGGGATCTTGTATTACGGAACGAGTAAAGAGACTTGTCGGTAACGAGATTGAAATAGGTATGCGGATACCGACGATCGAATCTCGGGCAAGTAACATATCGAAGGACAAAGGGAATGACATACGGGATTATATGAATCCTTGACACTGAGGTTCAACCGATAAGATCTTCGGAGAATATGTAGGATCCAATATGGGCATCCAGGTCCCTCTATTGGATATTGACCGAGGAGTACCTCGGGGCATGTCTACATAGTTCTCGAACCCGCAGGGTCTGCACACTTAAGGTTCGACGATGTTTTAGTATAGTTGAGTTATATGTGTGGTTACCAAATGTTGTTCGGAGTCCCGGATGAGATCACAGACGTCACGAGGGTTTCCGGAATGGTACAGAGACGAAGATTGATATATAGGATGACTTCATTTGGTTACCGGAAGGTTTTTGGGCATTACCGGGATTGTACCGGGAGTGACGAATGGGTTTCGGTTGTTCACCGGGAGGGGGGAACCCACCCGGGGGAATCCCAAAGGCCTTATGGGTGGCTCACCAGCCCTTAGTGGGCTAGTGGGACAGCCCAAGAGGGCCTATGCGCCAAGGAAAGAAAACCAAAAAAAAGGGGAGGTGGGAAGGAAGAGAAGGACTCCACTTTCCAATCCTAATTGGAGTAGGATTGGAGTAGGACTCCTCCTCTCCCTTGGCCGGCGCACCCTTGAGGGCTTGGCCCTCAAGGCAAGCCTCCTACCCCTCCCTCCTATATACAGTGGTGATTTAAGGCTTATTTGAGACAACTTTTGCCACGTGCAACTCAGATCTAGACACCATAGTTCTTAATCTAGATCGTATTTCTGCGGAGCTCGGGCGGAGCCCTGCAGGAGTAGATCGTCACCACCACGAGAGCGCCGTCACGCTGCCAGAGAACTCATCTACTTCTCCGTCTTGCTTGCTGGATCAAGAAGGCCGAGATCATCGTCGAGCTGTACGTGTGTTGAACGCGAAGGTGTCGTCCGTTCGGCACTAGATCGGAACGGATCGTGGGACGGATCGCGGGACGGTTCGTGGGACGGTTCGTGGGGCGGATCGAGGGACGTGAGGATGTTCCACTACATCAACCGCGTTTCTTAACACTTCCTGCTGCGCGATCTACAAAGGTACGTAGATCCAAATCTCCTCTCGTATATGGACATCACCATGATAGGTCTTTGTGTGCGTAGGAATTTTTTTGTTTCCCATGCTACGTTCCCCAACAAACCGGACCTTTACAAACAAGGTTGGGGCTCTCCCCGACACTTAATTGAAGGCTCCCAACGAAACCACGAAGCTTCACCATAATGGAATATGGCTTCGAGGTGATCTCTTCCGTCTAGGGTGCTCAAATAGCCAAGAGTAAAAAATCCACACAAGAAAGTATGAGGGAATCAATTTTTCTTTGGTAGAAGTGTAGATCTAGATCTCCTCCTTCAATCCCTAGCAAGACAACAAGTTTGGGTGGCTACACAGAGAGATGAGGCAAGAAAGTTGTAACGCCCAAGATGCGGTCCGATCCTTATTTTGGTGCGAGGGCCTCGATAGGGATAGAAACGCATCTCGTCATTTCGCAAGAATGGATATCGTTACAAGTACATGTATTGAAAAGATGAGTATAAGGAGTTGGCTTACACTTGCCACAAGCTACATCAGAGTCACATCAATACAACAACATAATCAGTCATCATGAAGAAGAGCAGGGTCCGACTACGAACGAAAACAAACGACAAAAGAACGACGTCCATCCTTACTATCCCAGGCTGCCGACCTAGAACCCATCCTAGATCGATGATGAAGAAGAAGAAACTCCAAATGAATAATCAACGCGCTCACGTCATAGTAACTCTTTACCCGTACCTGTAACTGGTGTTGTAGTAATCTGTGAGCCACAGGGACTCAACAATCTCATTTCCAAACGTATCAAGACTAGTAAAGCTTAATGGGTGAGGTATGGTTAAGTGGTGAGGCTGCAGCAAGCGATTAAGCAGTTATTTGAGGTGGCTAACTTACAAGTATAAGAATAAGAGGGGGACGATCTACGCAGAGCGGACATGAACTACTGATGATCAAATGAATGGTCCTGAACACCTACTTACGTCAGACATAACCCCACCGTGTCCTCGATCGGAGAAGGAGCTCATGAAGGAGACAGTCACGGTTACACACTCAGTTGGCATGTTTTAATTAATTTAACTTCAAGTTATCTAGAACCGGATGTTAAACAAAGTTTCCACGTTGCCACATAACCGCGGGCACGACTTTCCAAAAGATTTAACCCTAGAGGGGTGCTCCAACTAGTCCATCATAAACTACCACACGCTACGACGGAATGACCCGTGGGGAGACCCATGATCTCCTTGGGTTCCTATTGGAACACCTCAACCTCGAGATAACCCAAAGCATCCTCGGAATCCCTCGCACAAGATGCTCGAGAAAGGTAAAACAAGCCCATCAAGGCCGCCCGACGTGTTGACAATCCCGATAGGAGCCGCGTATCTCGTTCTCAGGACACAACGGATAAGCACAGCGTACGGTGGCGTGATAGACATCTCCTGAATTTCCCCGGGTTGGCCCCGCAAACGGCTCTAGTTTGGACCAGCACCAGTAGCACTGGCCCCCTGTATTTTGTTGAATTACTCCTCGGGTTCATGACGCCCTATGTTTTTCAATATTAACGGAATTATTATGTTGAGAAAATATAGTATCAATGTTGGGCCTTGCCAGACGAGCTTTATCCCAAAACGAGAATCTAGTAGGTCCCCATAAGAACCCCAAGCATGTTAGGAGCGCTCATTTATGGAATATAACACCGGTAGCCGAAACTAAGGCGACAAAGGTGGAACAAAACACCAGGCTAAAAGGCCAAGCCTTCCACCTTTTACCAAGTATATAGGTGCATTAAATTAAATAACATTAATAGGGTGATATAATAAGGAACCCAAGTTAACACATGGAAGCAACTGCACCTGCAACTAGCAACGCTATCCAATGGTTAAGCAAGCGGTAACATATCCAATCAGTGGTTTGCCAGGTTGTAGATAGGTTGAAGGTTTTCATGGCAATGTTGGGAGCCTGATATTCAACAGGTGGTAGGTGATACGTCTCCATCATATCTACTTTTCCAAACTCTTTTGCCCTTGTTTTGGACTCTAATTTGCATGATTTGAATGAAACTAACCCGGACTGACGCTGTGGTGTTGTTTTTGCGCAGAAATAAAAGTTCTCAGAATGATCTGGAAATTTACGAGGATTTTTTGTGGAATATATAAAAAATACTGGCGCAAGAATTACCTGGAGGGACGGAGCTAGGAGCCCACAAGCCCAGGAGGCGCGGGCCCCCCTGGCCGCGCCTGGCAGGCTTGTGAGGCCCTCGTGGCTCCGCCGCCTCCAACTCCAGCTCTATATAGTCTCTCTCGCCTAGAAAAAATTAAGAGAGAAGAGTTCATCGCGTTTTACGACATGGAGCCGCCGCCACCACCTGTTCTTCCTTTGGAGGGCAGATCTGGAGTCTGTTCTGGGCTCCGGAGAGGGGAAATCGTCGCCATCGTCATCACCAACCATCCTTCATCGCCAATTCCATGCTGCTCTTCACCATTCGTGAGTAGTCTCATTGTAGGCTTGCTAGACGGTGATGGGTTGGATGAGATCTATCATGTAATCGAGTTAGTTTTGATGGAGTTTGATCCCTAGTATCCACTATGTTATGAGATTGATGTTGCTACTAGTTTGCCATGCTTAATGCTTGTCACTAGGGCCCGAGTGTCATGATTTCAGATTTGAACCTATTATGTTTTCATCAATATATGTGAGTTCTTGATCCTATCTTGCAAGTTGTAGTCACCTACTATGTGTTATGACCTAGCAACCCCGGAGTGACAATAGCCGAAACCACTCCTGGAGATGACCATAGTATGAGGAGTTCATGTATTCACTAAGTGCTAATGCTTTGTTCCGGTTCTCTATTAAAAGGAGACCTTAATATCCCTTAGTTTCCATTAGGACCCCGCTGCCACGGGAGGGATGGACAATAGATGTCATGCAAGTTTTTTTCCATAAGCACGTATGACTATATACGGAATACATGCCTACATTACATTGACGAACTGGAGCTAGTTACAAATCACCCCATGTTATAAGTGATACATGATGAATGTCATCCGACATAATTATCCATCACCGATCCAATGCCTACAAGTATTTTCCTACTGGTCCTTGTTACATTACTTTACCGCTACTGTTGTCACTGCCGCTACTGTTACCACTACTGTTGTCACTACCGCTACTGTTACCGCTACTGCTGTCACTGCTGCTACTGTTACCGTTGATACCATTGCTATCACACTACTTTGCTACTGAAACTTTGCTGCAGATACTAAGTCTTTCAGGTGTGGTTGAATTGACAACTCAACTGCTAATACTCGAGAATTCCTGCTGTGTGCCGAGGCGTTCTCTAGCCTTCGGACCAGAGCTGAAGAAAACAACCTGATCCAGGGGGTCAAGGTGTGCCCCAATGCACTGAGCATCTCCCATTTGTTCTTCGCAGATGATTCTCTCATCTTGTTCAAAGCAAATAAATAAAGTGTGGAGCAGATCCAACACATCCTACGGGTGTACGAAGCAAGCTCAAGCCAAACCATAAATAAGGACAAGTCTGTAGTTTTCCTTAGCAACAATGTGAAAGCGAAGGATAAAGATGAGGTGATGTGAACCTTAGGTATCTCGAAAGAGGCTCTTAATGAGAGATACCTAGGTATGCCAATTCATATGGGAAAGTCAAAATTGAAGACATTTAGGCACATCATTGAGAGAATACTACAGAGGATTCAGGGATGGCAGGAGAAGCTGTTGTCTCGGGCGGGGAAGAACTACTGATCAAAGTCGTCGCCTAGGCTATTCCCACTTTCACTATGTCTTGTTTTGACTTGACCAAGACTGTGTGTGAACAGATCAGCACCACGGTGTGCAAGTACTGGTGGAGTCAACATGATAAAACAAATAAAGTTCATTGGCTGAGTTGGGAAAAGTTGACAAAACAAAAGGCCGAGGGAGGGTTAGGTTTCCAGGATATACACAGTTTCAACATGGCAATGCTTGCCAGGCAAGGATGGCAGATGATTCAAAACCAGGAGTCCTTGTGTGCTCAGGTACTTGGGGCTAAATACTTACCAAATGGAAATTGTTTGAATGCGACGGCCACGAGTAATATGTCCTATACTTGGAGAAGCATCTTAAAAGGTATTGACCTTCTGAAAAAGGGGCTGATTTGGAGGGTGGGTGATGGTTCCTCGATCAACATGTGGCATGACCCATGGATACCCAGGGGAATTACCCGTCTGTTGGCTACCCCGAGAGGCATGAACCTGCTTTCAAAAGTCCATGAGCTAATCAATCCAGCGACAGGCATGTGGGACGAGGCTCTTGTGCGAGATGTGTTTAATGAAGATGATGCGGCCTGGATACTTGCTATCCCAATCAACAGGGAGCTCGAGGATCTTCTCGCGTGGCATTTCGACACCAAGGACAAATTCTCGATCAAGTCTGTATATTGGGTCAACATAAATAACGGAAACCTGGAGGGACCAAAGGGGGCCGCATCCACAACTGAAGCCTCAAACATGCTATCCCCATGGAAGAAATTGTGGAAAACTGAAGTACGAGGCAAGATAAAGCACTTCTTGTGGAGAGTGGCCCACAACTCTAATGCCTTTTGTGTAAACTTGGCTCGAAGAGGCATGGACGTTTCCCTTTGGTGCCCTGTCTGCCAAATGAATGGAGAAGATGGGGCCACATTCTGTACAAATGCAAACAAGTCAAAGGGCTCTAGAGAGAATGAAGACTGGAAGAGGAGAGAGTGCTGCTCAAGGACCAGAGGACGGCCTTGGTGATGATGGACAAATTAACGGCCCTCACGACCGAGAAGCAAGCTCTTATTGCCACTCTCATGTGGAATTGGTGGTGCAAGCGCAATAATGACAGAGAGGGGGGAAAGGGAGACAAGGTGAGGAGATAGCATGGATTATTAAACACCAAACCTTTGATACTTGTGAAGCGTTGATGCATGTGAAGCGTTGGGCACCACCAGCGGAGGAATGGGTTAAAATAAATGTTGATGGCTCTTTCAAGGCGATAAACCTGAATGGCGGGTGGGGCGCTGTGCTTCGAAATCATGATGACGAGGTTGTTGCTTGTGCCGCTGGTTTTCTTTCAAACATTCATAGTGCCTTGCACTCTGAGGTGCTGCTTACTGCTGAAGTTGGGCTCCGACTGGCCTCGGAGTTGGGTGTTCAGAAGGTTGTGTTGAAAACTGATGCACTAGTACTGAAAGAGGCACTTAAAGAGGAGGGTGTCAATTTCTCCTACCTGGGAGTGGTTTTTGACCGGCTCAGAACATTTATTCGTAGTCAGTTCATGGGATATAAGATTGAGCACTGCCCCAGAATGTGTAATCAAATAGCGCATGCTTTGGCTGCGAAGGGAACACTCAGGGCCGGTATGACTGACTCTGTATCTGACGGATGTGATCCGTGTGTATCTGCTTTGGTGACGAGCGAATGCGCTTCGCACACTGTTTAATGCAATGCATTGAGTTTTTTAAAAAAGATAGTGTTATAGCTTCTGTATGAAACTGCTCCAAAGTGAATTTGATGAAGTGAAACTGATTTTGATAAAGTGATCGCTGAGGCACCCGCATGGGAGTAGATCGCTCCGTCAGTACTGGACTTGTGTAGTTTCTCCGGTTGCACCCTCGCTGCCTGCGGCGTACCCATAGTGCATGACAAGTTGCGGGTTCGTCACGGACAGTTCATGTGGTGGCACAACTCTGAAACAACATTCGAGGAAAAAGCATGATCAATTACTTGTGCGTGTAGCAAAGGGAAAAGGACACATGAATAAATGGTGGTTTCCAATCTACATTGTCCCCGCAAGTAGTTCCTTTTTAGAAGTATCTAGACTAGCTGAACAATACGGTTTTGAGACGGGCCGTCATTGACCTATGTATACAAACTGGATTGCAAAAAATAGCTTTGCATGTAGCAGATATTAAGAAACAGAGAAGTACTAGGCCCAATTGGTGGCAACCATACATACCTCCCAGGCACTTCATTTGGCACTAGATGAGCAGCTGGAGTGAGAACATAGGCGCTTGTGTGATGCACATAAGAAGCTGGCTGTGTTGGGTATGAAGATGAAGCTGAAGGATGCAGAAAAGCAGTAGATGGAGCGGCATGACTGTTGTCAACATAATACAGAGGTGGTGCCTCTGGCACTGGCAGTGAAGTAATTGGACGGAACAATGCTCTCAGTTTCTCAACCTACAACAGAATACCAAAAACAATGGAAATTCAGTGCAGGTAAATGTTTATGGAGTAGTTCACAGCTAAGCACTGATAAAATTAAAGACAGACAGAAAGATGGAGGATAAAGGTGCTATTCCTGTCTATTCCAACTAGCCAATACACTGATATGACTATACCTGTAATTCCACCTAAAAACTCTATAGAAGAAATGATAGAAAGAAGAACGTGTTAGCATTACATCCGCTTTTTTCATCTCTATATATACCATGTTGCTATTTTCCCATGAAAAAGAAACAGTTTGATAACCAAACAGCTTAATACAATCAGAAACCCTATGGGTGCTGTCATGCTAAAGAATATTCGAGTTCTACAAAATAAATGGCTGAGATGCAAAAAGAAAAGGCATTATCAGAAAAATAAACTTCAGTTCTCGAAGTTAAATCATAGTCAATAAATAATTAAATATTAGTACATTATAATCCCTCTCAATCTCGACTTGATTCTACATATGCTTACACCACAGCAGCAAGTTCTGAAGCACATGGCTCTCCTAATTACTGTTTTCCATAAAATATCCTTCCATCCGTAGTTCAAACTAGGCACAACAAGATGAGAATTGACTAGGCACAAATCGTTTCACCTCTACTCAAGTGGAGTACAAAACATCAATAAACACTGGTTGCACTTACTTGTGTAAAGGTAAGTTCTGGCAAGAACTTGCCGGGATAATTCTCTTTTATGGTGTATCTCATAGTTTTCCCTCGGACAGGCATGAAATCGCCATCAATCATAAATTTGACCTGCACATACAAGGACGCTGAACATTCAATTTACGAGAAATAACAATGTATGGCTAACCTACCAGGTTGATTGCTGGATGCCACTGGAAACTGAAGATTATAATATGGGGCAAGATGAACCGAAATTTCAGAGAAGTAAAATTGTGAGGATTCCTTTGGGAGATAAGGGACTTGCAAAATAAAACACTTATGTATCATTCATCATAGCAGTGGATTTGGGGCCTAACAAAGGTGCTGGGATGGTACCTGGGCAGGTAGGCGGCCTTGGAAGGCGGCGGGCTCGAGGTCGCGCCCGCCGTCGGAGTCGGCGCGGTAGGGCCCGTAGAGGTACCTAGCGTCGAAGTCGTAGAGGAAGAGCGCCGCGCCGCGCCTGATCCGGGAGACGGCGCCCAGCTTCCGCCGCGGCAGGCCCAGCACCCTGTACCTGAAGCACTCGGGCGTGGTCGCGCCGTCGCACACGAAGATGAACCCGGCCGGCAACGGGGCGTCGTCCGCCGACGGCTGAGGCCCCGGGATCTCGCGCGCCGGCGCCATGGGGGCGGCGGAGCGGGCTGGGGCGTTTGCTTCCGCTGTTTCCTTTGTTGGCCGCTCTTTGCTCACAGCCCCTTTGATGTGTAAATGGCTGTTGGAGCTCGTTTGAACAGAGAAATCAACCTTTTATGTTTTAAAAAATCGTGAAAAAATATACTCGCTCTGTTTTTACATATAAATCTTTTACAGATTTTAATAAAAACCAC
The DNA here is from genome assembly GCF_904849725.1 of Hordeum vulgare subsp. vulgare. Lineage (NCBI taxonomy): Eukaryota > Viridiplantae > Streptophyta > Magnoliopsida > Poales > Poaceae > Hordeum > Hordeum vulgare. Next base: position 564,622,175 of record NC_058522.1, on the reverse strand, counting down.
ATACAGATGTATATAGCGTATTTTAGAGTAAATATTCTTATTTTTCTCTGTATGTAATCTTAGATTTTTTTTAAATTTAATAGGAGTGTATAGAAAGAAGGGAGTAGTACATTTAAAGGCTTTTTTGATTCATAGGACTCAAAAAATGCGAGAAAAATGAAAACACATAGGCCTCCTTTCATTTACAGAATAATCATGTAGGAATCCTGAAGGATAGAAATTTTGTAGAAAAAAAATCTTAAACCCATTGGTTAGAAATGAATTCGTCTCTATATAGGATAGGGATTAATCCTTAGATTTCAAAGAAGAAATATATATTAGCCTAGACTCAATGAACAAATTCCTATTCTATGAATCAAATGACATCTCTTCGCTCTCAGTTCTTAAGGTTCTCTTGTTTCCATTATATAAATCAAGGAAGATCATAGGATTGAAATGTCATACTCATCTCCATGCTACATAATTTTGGTTTGTTTGGTTGTATCATAGAAAAAACAAAGGTTTATTTCAAAGAGGTTTGAGTGGATGCTAGAATTCCTACTAATAAATCCTTAGAAAAGATTCTTATGGGATTCGATCCTATAAATCAAACAACCAACATAGGAAAAAAATCATTTGAATTATAATCCTCCAAATTTCTATGAAAATCCTCTGAATCAAAGGAGCCCTAAGTATGGACGTATACTGCATGTTTGTAAAGTTTCTATGATGAAATATGTTTGTATGTGAGACACACACAAAAAAGCATGGTATCGCATCAAAACATATTTCATCCCTAATATGTGGAGTATTTTTTCAACCTTAAAAAAGGATTCACTCCTGGCCAAATTATTTTTAACAGGCAACTTATTTGTAAGCTTTGAGTAGATTTATAGGTAAAAATGTGAACATTTGAATATAATGGTATTGATTTAGTACCGTAAGTTGATAATTTTCTATAAACTTAGTCAAAATTTGGCAACGGAGGGTGCACTCGACTACTCAAGCAACTCACCGCACTAGCGGAAGCTTATTTAAGAAGCTGATGATGCTCTAGGCCGCCATGGCCACATTATTTCTTATTGCTATTCACAACTCAAAATAGGATTTAACTTTAACAATACAACATTCTGATTCGAAATGGAAAATGTTACAACGTCGGCAATCATCAACATGGCGCTCAGATCGGACGTGTGGCGAGTCGGTGGGTGAAGCTGATGACGAATGTGCGGATCTCCATGGGCGCCAGCTCAACAACGAGCTTGGAGGGGTCCACGGGTCCTCCACGGGCCACATTTTCTTTTGGTGGAGGCCCTGCCACCTTCCATTTCAGCCTCTTCTTCTCCATGGCGGCGCGCTCTTGGTTCGCTGATAGGCTTGTTTCAATTATCTTGCCGACCTGGAGCATCAGGATTGGGAAGGGAGTGAGAACATCCATCAAGATCCAATCAAATAAATAAATAAAGTGTAGATTTTAATGGAGATTACCTTTTTATCTGGGAATACCCTCTTGAGGTCTACACTCGCCAGAGCTGAGAGATCCTTATGCTCTCCAGCCTATATGCACAGGACAATGTTTACAAAAGGTGCAAAACTGGATCTGACTGGAGCGAGAGAAAGTAATAAATGGCCAAAGTATGAGACCTCGTATAGGTGAGCCAACCGAAGGAGAACACTTCCATCTTCAAGTTCCTGTACAATTCATAGCTGTTTATAACACGCGCATCGAACGAATCCAGATATCATTTTCATCAATATTCTGTGGTGGTTTGGATAACATTTGTTGCAGCTAACTGGCTGACATTACTTGTAACCTCTCAGACCAGCAGGATAAAAAACTAGCTTGCACCATTGCAAATTAAATGGTACAGTACTCAGAATTATCAGATCAGCATTCTCTTGCCCAGTACATAACGATTTTTTTGTTCATTTTAATGAGATATGATAACAATAGTCCATTCTCCATAGACATACACATACCTCAAGCGTAAGCAACGCGACATTTTCAGGAAGACTGTAAGTTGGATCCATTGCAGAGAAAGATGAAACATGTGAATTCGCCCAGTTGCCTCCATCCTGGAAAAGCAAGTAGGGGAATGTTCAATATGACGAGAATAACTGTTTGATCGACCACGAGTGCAACAAAATTTATGATGTACCTGCTCTGCGAACGCAAGAAGAAGAGGGGAGTACAGTTCCTGACCAAATGTACGACGCCACCTAGCCCCGTCACCTTGTGGGTCAATTTTGAGATAGTATTTTCCTTCAATCTGTCGATAATGTAATAAGTTGCTTTAGATAATGTTTCTGCACAACATATTGTGTGCTTGCAAATAATAGAATAAATTGATCTGCTCAACAGGATTTGGTGATATATGTCAACATCTGGCTTTGAATTCCATCCAAAGCACATGGTCAGAAAGATATTCATTACTTACAACTAGTCCTTCACATTGATCATCCAAACAGACTTTTTCATCTAGTGCTTCCGCAACACCACGACCATCATCGTTGAGTAGCCTCCTGCACAAGGAGTAAGAAATATTTAACTAAGCAGAGGTAGAAAAAGAAAAATGTTACAGTATGAAAGAAGCAAGAAAATACTGTGCAACTCTGATTGTGACATGTGTTAGGAAGTATTAGTATTAGCCTAGGAGTCCTTATTAGTATTAGTATTAGTCTAGGAGTCCTTATTAGTCTATGTTTACTTTCCTTGCACCTCAAGTCATGTGTAATATATATATGCCCCTTGGGCCTTCAATATAGACAAATTGCTTATTCCTAACATGGTATTAGAGCTAGGTCAATTTTCTACACGCTGCAACTCGTGCGATTGATCCGTCTCTCTGCTCCCGATCGATTTCGTCCTCGATCTCCTTCTCCCGCCCCGATCGAAGCCGCTGCCTCGGTCTCCCGTCCCGCTCGAGCGCATCCTCCCGATTGGATCGATCCCGCTGCAGATCCCTCCCGCCCCGATCGGATCGCGTCCTGTCCGTCCCGCTCTGATCGAGGCCGCCGCCAGCCGCCCCCGTTCCGCTCGTCCTCCCAGCCGGATCGGTGCAGTCAACCGTGGATCCCACCTGTTGCCGTCTATTGCTGCTGGATCCAGCCTCTCGATCCTGGTTTCTGTTAGTACAGCCGATCTGTTACTACACCGGGATCCAGTCTCCGTCCTCCCAGCCGACCACGAGGTCAACGCAGCTCCTGTTACTACACAGGATCTGTTACTAAGGGCGGCTCCAGATCAACGCGGCCCCTGACGCAGCTGCGGATCCAGATCGACGCGGCTCCTGACGCAGCTGTGGTTTGTTGACTGCGTTTCTCCAAAAAAAAATGTCTGCTGCATCCGGCTACGTTGCTGTTCCTCGTTGTCCAGTGATCTTTGATGGCACTAACTACACCGAGTTCATTGGCTTCATGCACATTCACATGCGTGGCATCCGTCTATGGGGTGTTCTTTCTGGCGAGGTCTGTTGTCCGCCATGTCCGGTTCCTCCCGTGGCTCCCACTCCGCCGACCCCACCGGCTCTTCCTGCGGATGCTTCTCAGACCGCAAAGGATTCGGCTAAACTTGCTGATGAGGCCGTTGTGAGTGCTTATGATGAGAAGGTCTTGGCTTATGAGGAGGCTCTTCACGTGTATCGTGGTGCTCTGACCGTTTACACCCAGTGGCTTGATGATGATGCTCGTGCTGCAGCTGTTCTCACTGCTAGTGTTCTGCCTCAGTTTGCCTCTTAGTTTTTGGGCCTTCCTACTGCCTTTGAGATGTGGACTCGCCTTCGTCAGCGCTATGCGCCCTCTGGTGATGCCTTATACCTCTCTGTTGTTCGTCAGGAGCATGCTCTTCAGCAGGGTGACTCTACTGTTGATGACTTCTATGCACAGAGTTCTGCTATCTGGCGCCAGCTCGATTCTCTCCGCACTGCTGGTTGTCGTACTTGCCCCTGTTGCCAGGCTGTCCAGACCAACTTGGAGTTTCATCGCGTCTACGAGTTCCTGTCTCGGCTCCGTAAGGAGTTTGAGCCTCGGCGTGCTCAGTTGTTTGCTCGTGGCCGTATTTTCTCATGGAGGCGCTTTCTGAGATTCATGCTGAGGAGACTCGCTTACGTGGTGCTGGTTTGCTGGAGGTTCCCTCGGTGCTCGCTGCTCGGGCTACTTCTACGCCCCCTGCTACACCGATCCCTTCTCACTCGAGTGCTCCGCCGCTCTTACCCACTCCTTCTGGAGGCTCAGGTCGCCCCCGTCCACATTATGGCTACTGCAACAATGATGGTCATATTGAGTTCCACTGCTACACGAAGAAGAACCACTTGCGCCAGGCGCAATCATCATCTACAAAGACCTCGTCATCTACCTCGACGGCTTCAGCCATCGCTTTGACTGAGCAGGATATTCTGCGACTTAAGCGTCTGCTCGCTGCTTCAGGTTCTTCCTCGACGGGTACTGTTGGTATTCTGACTCAGGCTTTCCGCACTGAGCAACCACCTCCTACACAGTCAGGACCGTCTCACGCACACTCTGGTTGGAATTGGCCTTCGCCGCCATGATCTTATTTTTTCTCTTCCGCTGCCATCATCCCTAATCTAGTGTGTGTTTTCTAGTTTTCTTTGTTTTCCGCTGCGTCCACCAAATCCGTTGATATTTTGTGTTTTCTCATGCCATGCGAGTCCACCATACCTTAGTCCGTCAGCCTTTTTCCGGTCCTGATCCTTTCTATGCAACTTTTGTGGCCTACTTGCCCTTGTTGTTTTCTATAGGATTTTTTGGACTTCTTTTGCATTGTCGATCTACGTCCATGTGCCTTAGCCGCCGAGCTTCTTTCGTCGTCGGTTGTCGTGGACTATGATTTTCTGCACAATGCTTTATTCTCTTGATGTGCCATCTTCTTTTGACAACTCATCTTCTCTTGATACTTATCTTGTATCTTCAAGTGATGCGGTGTCTACCTATGATGTGCCATCTCTTCGTTATCTCCTTCGGCGACTCGACAAGTTTTGAAGACTCTTCATGCTACGACGACACTCTCAAGACGCGGATTTGGATTATCATTTTTTTTAGTATTACACTTCTTCAAATGCAATGCTATTGCATACGCTTTGCATTTGATGGGGGGTGTTAGAAAGTATTAGTATTAGTCTAGGAGTCCTTATTAGTCTATGTTTACTTTCCTTGCACCTCAAGTCATGTGTAATATATATATATGCCCCTTGGACCTTCAATATAGACAAATTGCTTATTCCTAACAACATGTACCTGTGTAGCATTAGCTCTATTTGTCCATCCTTTATGCTCGAACCTCCAACAGACCTGTCTACAAGTATAGACAACTCTTTGTTGCCATCTTCCACATAAATGCCAAGATTAATCTGAAAATAAATACAGATCTATCAATCTGGTGTATAAATCAGCCCCGTCACAATCTACAAGCAAAACTACAGAATAATTCGCAACTTTGGATCCTCCACAATTCAACTTCACACAATTCCCAATTTCTTCAAATATTGACAAAAGTATGAATAACCTGGCTCGGAGCATTTAAAATTACCGGCCTTCCATAAACACCAATAGCCTCTCGCCAACCAAAATTTTCCAAATACGACTAAATCTTAACTTCTTATCCCACCAGTTGTTTTTAAAAGATCAACTTCCTATGTCACCATCTTGTATGTCACCAAATACAGAGACTTGCATCATCTGTCATTAAATGTCAAAATGTGTGTGTCCTTTTGAGCTTCAAGATGCCAAGATCACATCATCTCGTCTAATAAACTACACAATTACATCACTACATGTAGAGATCAGGTCTTATTCTTATGGAGTAAAGAAGCGAGCTGATTTAGCTGCCACTAAATGTCTGTTGCCATCTACAGGTAGAGTCAATGACCAAAAATATATCAATTACAAAGTAAACCAAAAATCCTCCAAAAACAAACTATGTATAAACTGAGGGGAAGTGCAAAGTGAACTCCCAACTACTTCCGGATGTTGACTCAACGATGGAAAAGGATGAAAGAAGCTATTTCTTAAAGACACTACTAAGCTTCCTTGTTAAAAATATAATAGAGCAAACAAGAGCTCACAGGATAATAGTTTCCAGCAACAGGTTGGTTTACTTCAATCTTCCACTCCGAGCGATAATCCCGTATCTGAAAGAAAAAAAAAGGGTATCATACTAAAATAAGTAATGACATAATTGTGCACCATTACAACACTTTAATTTATGTTGCAGTTATCCTCTATAACATCTCTAGTTTCTCCTCCGTTTCAAAACTAGCACAGAAATCATTACTGCAATTGTCTGTGAACTATATTTTGCTTTCACTACATTTATTAGAAAGACAATAGACAATTTTTTGTCTGGGGAAAGGGTCAAGTGCTAGTGGTAGTGCATCATACCCTTTTGATGAAATCACGTCCACTGGAATCAGTGTAAAACGTTTTGTTTGTTGCCATGCTAGTAATGATTTCAGTTGAAAGTTCTTTTCCATTTTCATCGTCTACTGGTATTGGCCCAACCTACGAATAAAAACATTTACACATAAGATGTTAGAAATATGTAATGGTAGAAAAGAAACAAGGCAAATGTATTATCATGCAAAATGTGAAGTCCTCCAAGAAGAAATCAATGCAAGGTGCAATGACACAGCACTCACTATGAACTCAGTTTCCACATAGTCCTTTCCCTTGTAAACTCTAGTGATCTGCACAAAGATAAGAAAAGCTATATCAATTATCAAGAATACAAAAAATATTTTTAATCGATCAACAACAAACGAAAAGACAGAATAAAGCCTACATTTTTGGTACTATCAACCTCACATTTCTTTTACATATACATTTCACCAAAAGACATACACATGAGTATTTGCTTGATCTAATCATAGGTGAACCTCACATGCTATACAGAAGATGCTGAATGGACAATAGTAAGTCTACTGTGTCGAAGGTATATGATAATTCAGAACGAATAACGTTACTGTCAAAACTTTCAAACGAATAGCGTCATGTTTTTGTAGCGACAAAGGTGTGTGCTAGAAATGCGTTGAGAACAGTAAGATTAGGAACAAAAAAAGAAGCAAGTAAACCCTTATGAATGGTGGTTCAGAGCAGTATTCATATGATTAACCTGATATATCCATGAATTAATCTGCTGGTGCACTTCATCCAATATGGGCCCACGCAGAATCATGGGAGGAACCTTGAAGTGGGAAACATAAATTCGTCAGACCAATAATGCACCTTTTTTTAAGAACCCTTTGATTCATTCAGTAGAGATACTTTGATTCATTCAGTATTTTAGAGATACTTTGATCCCTTCTTCATACCTGACCATCAGTTTTGATAGGAACGACGTCCTTAGGGCGAAATATGTACGCTCCAGAAGCCTACGGTCCAGGAAAAAGCAAACAAATGCCAGCGTAAGTAATTGCTACTTTTGAGGTAAAATAGATTATTTGTAGAATCCCTGGTCCACCTGAGGATCATTTCCGTATCCATCTTGTCCTACGTAATACTTGTACTTCTGCTCGAAATTTGCTTCAACCTTGAAATATGTCAATGATTCTTGAGTACAAGTGATTCTAGATAACAAGCAAAACTAAAAGCGAAATTCAATATCCGATACCAGAATGGATAGATGACCTGCTAGGGAAGATAACCCGGATAATCTTAGTGCAAAACTTTCGTATTTAAGATGAAATCAAGGCAAGAGGTAAAACCACCTCAGTTTGAAAATAATGCTGGGCAATTAGCAAATTACCCGAGTCTTGCTATCGGAGTAGTGGGATAATGCTCCAGCTGCATCATATTGAAGTTTCAAATACCCTTGCCCAACTTGCAGGTTCGTACTTTTACTTCCCTGAGAGTTTAGAGTGGATGTCGAAGAGATAGATGCTGAAATGTATATAATGCAATAGAGAAATTGTCAAACTTCCAACTTTTCGAGTAATCCTTTCTATTCTGGTGTATATCAATATGAAAGATATGGAATTCACCTGATCTCTTTCCGCTCGAGATAAAATAAGTGCTAAAACCAAGTGGTGCTACCGAAGCAGGAAAAGCAACCCAAAACTTAGGTTTTGCAGCAGGCGATGTGCCCAAGTAAGCCTTGACATGTCTGTCCCGTAGATCCGATGAGGCATTAGCTATAGGCAGAAGTTGTGATTCAATTTCTCTTCCCTCGGAATCATGGACAACAATTGAGTCACTCATGACCTGTTAATTTTACAAAGAGGCACATTTAGTTTTCATTCTACAGTATAGGAGTTTCATGGTAGTAGCACTACTAATAAGCACATATTATTCATATACAGAATGGATGGATATATGAATGAGCAATAAAAGATCAACAAAACATCTTGTTTTTCAGGGAACAAAAGTTGCATACTGGTATGCGGAGGACATCCTCTCGTTTCCATCCAAGAGAGTTGTACACAAGAACAACCTGTAACAAAGAGTTGAAAACAACATATTAGATGTTACACGGGTTTATTTTCCGAGAAAGTATCATGGATTAATTAAAACCTATACAAACTTCATCTTGAAAAGAACCATGCATGACTTAAGAACAGAACTCACCAAGCTTTTTCCTTGAGAAAAGTTCAGCTCGGAAGGGGGGCAATAAGTAATGTTCAGGAGAGGACACTGAAAAAATATCAGTAAACAGTAAATACTAAGTCATTTTTAACTAAAAAAGCAAATTAGTTAAAGAAAACCTGCAAACCGACCTGTCCAAACTTTGTCGTTGGGGACGAACAACGAGAATTTGATCCTGACTCACTCAAGCAAGCGAGAGAAGTAGAAACCAGTTCCTCTGCCTGGATAAGAATCGAACCAAATCAATCCAACAAATCTCAAAAGAAATCATCAAATGTGAATTACAGCAATTTTCTCGAGAAGTTACTTTCTTATAGCCAATTGATAATCTCTTCGCATAATCATTTGCAACGTGTTGCTTCTCTGTTCCTGTAACAGCATCATGATGCTGAGCAAGAGCTAGAGCATCTCCTAAGCTATCTGTCGTGGAACCTGACTTGCTTCTCCCAATGAAGAACTCCAGCTGTCTAGCTGCCTGAAAGTGAAAATATATTGACCTTTAAGCACGAACGCCACTAAGTGACCAAGACAGTATATCATATGGTGTTGGACATCTGAAAGAAAACATTAAAAGAGTAGGTAAAACTACCAAGTAATATCCACTCATCATGCGGACATATCGTTTTAAGGCGGGTCTGCTTGTGAAGTAACCTGTCCAGTATGCATTGGGGTTATCTGCATATCTGATCAAAGAAACACAGCCATATGAATGAGAAGGAACAAAAGTACAAAAGCGAAGTTAATTGTACCAATTATGAATATAAGATAGAACATACGGAAAGAAATCATTTGTCTTAAGAGGCCATGGCTCATTTGCAGAAAATTTTGCATCGGTGTAAATGGAAGGTGTAGAGTACAGAGCATTCACACGGCCATCCTGAGGTATGGTCAAACAGAATAAGCACGGTGAGTTATAATGTGTTAATAGCTATATTAGATAAAATCTCAGCACTATTTACTTAACTACCAATTTAAAATAAAAAGGGCAGCCCAGTGCACGTAGCTCCCGCTTGCGCAGGGTCCGGGGAAGGGTCCGACCACTTTAGGTCTATAGTATGCAGTCTTTCCCTACATTTCTGCAAGAGGCTGTTTCCAGGACTCGAACCCATGACCTCATAGTCACAAGGCAACAGCTTTACCGCTGCGCCAAGGCTCCCCTTCTAACTACCAATTTAAAATGCTCAAACAAAATCAAGTTGTATCAGTAGCAAGAAAAGGAAGGCATGGACCATTTTCTTAAGCATTTATGTCCTTATCTAATTATACGACACAAGAAAAAAAATCAAATGCATCCCATGAAATGTTCCCATGTATTAGTGTGAGAAGACTGAAATATTTCAAATGTATTGCATGATCCATAACTGAAACAATCATGACGGCGATAGCTCACGAGATATGATTAAGTAGTGCTGTGATTATAAGTTTGTGATATAGCTTCGAAATTACTAAAGAAATACACCCACTGATTCACAATACAAGTAGTTTAGGACATTTACGGTCCTCAAAGTACCACCTTAACCATATTCTTAAATATGTTATGTCAAACAAACATAACTATATCTTTAAAAAACATGCCATGAAAATCTAGTATTGTTCGTCTTATTCCAGGCTCATCCTTTACCTTGTTCACATAATGAATTAATTTGTCCATCTGTCTGAACCAACTTTCCGCGTATTGATATTTGAAGTCTGTTCCCATTGTAAACATGACATGGTTTGTCCTTGTAACATTTGCCTACAAAAAGAAAATATATAACGAGTATAAATTACGATGAACACCTGCACTACCAAATAGAACAACTTTAAGTATGAAATGATGCGGTTTAAATAAGAGAAATCTATTTGCAGAACGCTCTGTATTTGGCTTATCGGTAGAACCACATGCGCGCTGTCCGATCGGCCTCACTATCATATTTTCCACGAGCCGCGCGACTCAGTGGTATGGCGTACACGGGTTTAGGACAGACAGTCTTACCTGTCGTGAAGTTTCTCTTGCATCCTTTAAATTTTCAGCATGAAATGCTAAGGTCAAAGTAACATAAAAATCTGAAGCCGCATTTTCAATGTTAGGTATGAACTTGTGAACACAACCCAGATGGCTGTTCTAATTAAATAAGAAATTTGTAGTAGACCAATGGATTTTCATCCAATGTATATAACTAGGCAAAATGCCTGGGAGGTCGACCATGGAAGCCATTTTCTTGGTACGACAACTTATGGAGAGGTATAGGGAGCAAAAGAAGGACTTGCATATGGTGTTCGTTGACTTGGAGAAGGCCTATTATAAGATACCGCGGAATGTTATGTGGTGGGCCTTGGAGAAACACAAAGTCCCAGCGAAGTACATTACCCTCATCAAGGACATGTACGATAGTGTTGTGACAAGTGTTCGAACAACTGATGGCGACACTGATGACTTCCCGATTAAGATAGGACTACATCAGGGGTCAGCTTTGAGCCCTTATCATTTTGCCTTGGTGATGGATGAGGTCACAAGGGATATACAAGGAGATATCTCATGGTGTATGCTCTTTGCAGACGATGTGGTTCTAGTCGATGATAGTCGGACGGGGGTCAACAGAAAGTTGGAGTTATGGAGGCAAACCTTGGAATCGAAAGGTTTTAGACTTAGTAGGACTAAGACCGAGTACATGAGGTGCGCTTTCAGTACTACTAAGCACGAGAAGGAGGGGGATGTTAACCTTGATGGGCAGGTGGTACCTCAGAAGGACACCTTTCGTTATTTGGGGTCAATGTTGCAGAAGGATGGGGATATCGATGAAGATGTTAACCATCGAACTAAAGCCGGATGGATGAAGTGGCGCCAAGCTTCTGGCATTCTCTGTGACAAGAGGGTTTCACAAAAGCTACAAGGCAAGTTCTATAGGACGGCAATTCAACCCGCTATGTTGTATGGCGCTGAATGTTGGCCGACTAAAAGGCGACATGTGCAACAGCTAGTTGTGGCGGAGATGCGCATGTTGAGATGGATGTGTGGCCACACAAGGAAGGATCGAATCCGGAATGATGATATACGAGATAGAGTTGGGGTAGCGCCAATTGAAGAGAAGCTTGTCCAACATCGTCTGAAGTGGTTTGGGCATATTCAGCGTAGGCCTCCAGAAGCCCGGCTAAAGCATGCTGATAATGTCAAGAGAGGTCGGGGTAGACCGAACTTGACATGGGAAGAGTCCGTAAAGAGAGATCTAAAGGATTGGAGCATCACCAAAGAACTAGCCATGGACAGGGGTGCGTGGAAGCTTGCTATCCATGTGCCAGAACCATGAGTTGGTCGCGAGATCTTATGGGTTTCACCTCTAGCCTACCCCAACTTGTTTGGGACTAAAGGCTTTGTTGTTGTTGTTGTTGTTGTATATAACTGGGCAAAGTATGCATCAGCGTAAAAGTATGGACATACACGAGACCCTACTGTACCTGTGCCAGCGCTGCAGCAACAAAATCATTCACCCGTTGTTCAACGTTGTAATCAAAAAGAAGGGGATCATCCTACACAGACAAAAGTAATGAAGAATGGGTTTATTCCTGGTGTTGACAAAATTAACATATCTGAAGTTCTCATCAATTTACCTGGACAACAGGGGAAGTAGCATCGACTTCAAAATAAAAGTCACCAGGTGGTGGTTCATAATTTTTTGGGAAGATGCCAGCAAAAATCTGAAAGAAAATGAGCAGATTTCCACCATTGCATATGAAATATGTTTACCAAATTTTAAGAACTTCAAATTGATTGTTCTCCGAGAAAACTGGCAGGAGTGCTGCATACTCATTGACAATAAAGAAACTGTTACAAAATATATATGGTCATGGTTTTTATTTGGAGCATGCCACCTCAGTGCGGTGCAGACCACTTGCAGCGAGAAATACTGCTAAGACCCCATGGGTGCGTCGTAATGCAGGTCTACGCTTAATCATCAGAATGAAATGTTTCACAGCACTGACGTAGTTACATTAAGGAAAAGGAAAATGCTACTTACATCAGCTGATGAGCCAAAGGTCTTGGAGCCCCTCCATACAACCTCGAGTTCTTTTGTCCCCTTCCTTGTGTCACGATCTTGGTAATCAATCCGGAAAAAATATAATGCATCAAATCCTACCTGAAAGATGGTAAATGTGTTACACTAGTATACTCCTTATGCACACTAGCCATACATCCAGTCTAAGGCTATGAGATCGCGACGAGCATTGTATCAAGAGCAAAAGATGAACATTGCAGAGAGAACAAGAATAGCAGAGACAAAACAAGGATATTGTAGAGAGAACAAGAATAGCAGAGACAAAACAATCGCGACAAGAGATTTCTCTCTTGGAATTCCTATTATGTTGGGTGGTCAAGAAGTACAGTCAATCACTTGACTCTTGAGAGCATAGTTCTGGGAATTCCTATTATGCACGCTCTGTGAACCTACAGTACTACATCTCAACGTTTAGGTATTACTGTAACCAGCAAGTTCATAGTAGCTAGAACCAGTGCTGACAGGTAACCTATCATAATGGTACAGAAGTCAGCATCCTGAGTTTGAAACCCCTCTTGTCATGCAAATGAGACGTACACGGAAGTAACAGCGGACCATAAAAAAAGTCACACAAAATCTGAAAGCATGACGTAAAATGGATACAGTGAATTACTTCTGCACCGAGGAGGTAAGCCTGAACTGCAGAGTGCCCAAACGGATCTATCTGCCAACCAATCCTTGGAATCTGACCAAACTCCTCCTTGATGAACCTGTGGCCCAGCGTAGTCTGATCAATCATGTCAATGTAGTGCACGGTCGCCTCGTCGTGCATGCACATACCCCCATTTCTTCAGCATCACAAGGAGTAATATGTCGTCAGTCAAAATACAGAGCAGAGGCATGATTTCCAATGCAGCCTAAAACGAAAGTTGTTGAAAGAGCCAGCGTACATGAATTCCAGCCGCCCGGAGCTGACGAGCCCCTTCACCGTATCCTTGATAATGTCGCTCTGCTGCCTCCACCACCTCTGGAAAAATGCCTGCAACCAACCATCCATAAACAGTTTACTGAAGATAAATCACTGCATCGAAGCCAAAACTGAACCCACATTGTAACACCATCCGTTCTATTAGGATGTACAACTGCTGGCCCAGCTCCAATTGTGGAAACAGACAGCAGGGGACAGAGTTCCTGTAACACTCTGACAACTGACAAAAATGAAACTGTTGTACAGCAGCAGGGCTGTTACAGGTAACTGTTGTACATTGCTCTGCAACCTCCCAATTCCACAGCTCCAAGCCTGTCAGATTGCTGGCGGCCATGAAAACCCCCTTACCTGCTCGACGTAGATGAACTTGCGGTTCTCGTCCCTGAGCAGCGCCGGCACGAGCGAATCCAGCACGTTCTGAACGCACGCGCCCTGCGACCAAAATTCCGCTTCAGCGACATCCGAAGCCGACGGGGGCCGGAACTGTAAATCTACACCGAAGCCAAGGGCGACGAATCTAAGGGGACGGAAAACCCCCGGCGGAACCCGGGAGCGGCGGAAGGGAACTCGGACCTGGATGGAGTTGTTGGATCCGACGTAGTACTGGTCGACGGTCTTGAGCCAGCCGACGTCGTCGTGGGTGTGGGGGACGACGTGCACGTTCAGCTTCCCGTTGACCACCCCCGCCGACGTGTTGTAGGGGATGTACGCCGCCTCGCCGTCGCCGGGCAGAAGCAGGACGGCGGCGAGGAGGAGGAGGAGGGCGAGCCGGACGGGGCCCATGGGCGCCGCCGGGGAGCGGAGCGAGCGCGGTGGGGAGGGCGAGGGGAAGGCGGTGGCGGTCGTCGGGTTGCGAGAGTGACGGCTCCACTGAGTGGCCCGGCCGGCGCGGCGAAGTCGACTTGCTAAGACTGAGAGCAGCGGGGGGACGGGCCCGGGCCCGCCTGGCGGTGGGAGGGGTCGAGGATGTGCAGGTGGTTGCGCCCTCGCTGTGCCACGTCGGATATCCGGGGTTCTATCCAGTAGAGCGAATTGCTGTGAGGTCCTCCCGTCCTCTTGATAATTACGGTCTTCTCCTTCAAACATTCCCTCCCTCCTCTCGTGTTTTCTTTGTAAGAAAAAGTCCAAAATAAACATTGAATTTGTAGTCGAAAGATAAATTAAACCCTAAATTTCCAATCCTTGAAATCAGCACACCAAACTCTCTGATCCCGGTCTATTTTCAACCTTAAGAGTGTCTCGCTGGGAATTGTTGACGCGGCAGTCAAATCGGGTCGGCTCATTAAATCAGTCCCTTGCACGCCCCCTCTACCATGGTTTAACCCATTTTTTTACACATGCCTAATTTTTCTCAATACATGAAGTACATTTTCAACACGCACACGAAATATTTTTGATGCACTTTTGAGATTTTTCAAATATCTTATGTACACTTTTGAAAAATACATGTTTTCAACTTTATTTTGAATACACGGTAACGTTTTGCCAGATGCATGTTAACATTTTCTGAAAAATATTCATGTTAATGGTTAAATTTCAGTCCTCTCATTAAATCACTAGCATTTATTGTAGTGGTTTGTGCGACGAGCTCAGCAGCAGCTGGTTGCAAGTTCGACTCTCCGGATTGTTTATTAAAGGGAAGAAAACTCGCTTCAAATGCGGTAGGCCGGCCAGTCACGTTCAGTAAATAATTGTATTTTTTTGATATTTTTAAGGTCATGTATTATAAGAAAAAAGACACCAGAACAAACGAATACAAAAAAAAGACATCTCGCTTTGCGCGTGTAACATTTTCGTAATACTCCCTCTGTCCCAAAATAAATGTCTCAACTTTATACTAACTCTAGTATAAAGTTGTACTAAGCTTAAGACAGTTATTTTGGGACGGAGGGAGTACATGTTTTCGACACTTTTTGAATAAACAGTGACATCTTTTGAAATAGACGTTGCACATTTTCTTCATGACAATGAAACATATTTTAAATTTCTATACAATAAAACATATTCTTGAATACATGGTTACGTTTTGGAATGTTGTTTTCCAAAACACAAACAATTTACAAAATTCTAAAAATATTATTTGAAGAATGTGACACAATTTGTGAAAATCCTGAAGATTTTTCAAAGCATGTGAAAAACTGTTGGAATTCTGAATATTTTTCGTAAATGTGATTTTTTATAATCGCGGACGGTTTTTAAAACTTTGAATATAATTTCAAAAGTACAGTCATTTCAAAAACAATACAAAGGGAAATTAAATTCGGGCCAAAAATAAGAAACATAAACAGTTCTTAACTTCTAAATAATTTTAGAAATACGCGAACATTTTTTAAACTACACGAAATTTTGTTGTGCTATAGTGGGCCAGCCCAAATTCTCGTCCGTGAGAGAAGAAAGTTATCCCGGTCAGGATTATAGTAATCCCAGTGTGTCAAACAGGTCTAGGGTATAAAATAGACCGGGATTACAAGTTCAGAGTGCCAATTCCCGGGATTTAAAATTCAGGGTTTGATTTAGCTTTCGTTTACGACTTCAAGGTTTGTTTTGGACTTTTTCCTTTCTTTGTACTCCGCGGAGGACATCCCTACCAATGACGCATCATCCCCTTTCGAGGAATCCAGTTATGATTCCATGCTTTTGTCGCTTCCTCGATTCATATTTTACTTATCAAAATTTGTTTTACTATATCAACTCCATCCATCATGATTCCACAGACTTTTTTTGAAGTAAATCATGTGTCATTCATAAAGTAGAGTACAAGACCCACACATAGCCGCCGCATAGAGGCAACCAGAACACAATAGGCTCAACACTTCATAAAAAAAGACCCAAAGAATTACGAAGAAACTCTTAGGGGAACTAAAAACAAAATCATCATCAGTCGTCACCATATATCGTTGTTGCCGAAGCTTCAATGAACAAAGGGAAGACACCAACTTGCCTAGGATCAACAGAATGCCACAACATACAAGGTTGCGTTGTGAACCGAAGAAGCAAGGACGCTGCGTGACCCGAGACCTTGTGGCTCGTCGGCCGATGATCTTCCCCATGCTCGTAGAGCGGTGGCTCTATTGTCCTTATCCGACATAGTAAGGAGTCTCGAAGCCGCCTTCCTGCAACCACCACTCTTGTGTTGCGTTGTCCCACAACCGCGGGATTGCGTTCGAAAGGGAAGAGATTTGGTGGTCGGAGAAGGAGAGTTTGATCATGAACCTCCATGCTTGTGATGGATGGGAACCCAGCGATGCCGAGAAGAGACCCGTGGGTGAAAAATAAACCGCTTTAAACACTCGAGCACTCTTGTGTGTGTAAAAAACGGTTGCCTTTATAGGCCGCCGGCTCGGCCACAGCCCAACGGCCCTTGGGCCGATATATGCACGGGAGAGGAAGCCACTCACTTCCCGAAACCCTTTGGTCAGCCCGTTCCCCTAAAAAAGAAAAACCAAAACCCACAAATCCATCCCGGCCGACCACCGCCGCCGCCGCCGCCATGAATCCGGCATGCGCGGAGGCAGCAGCCGCCAAGAAGTCCCGGCACAAGGACAGGAAGGAGAAGAAAAGCAAGCGCAAAGACCCCGCGGAGCACGACGGCGGCGAGTCCGCGGCCGCCGAGGAGGAAGCCGTCCACAAGAAGAAGAAGAAGAAGCAGCACGGGAAGGAGGGGGAGAAGGCGGGTCCGAAGCGGAAGCCGACGGTGAGCATCGCCGTCGCCGGCTCCGTCATCGACAACGCCCAGTCCCTCGAGCTCGCCACCCTCGTCAGTAACCCCGCCCCCTATTATTACCTTCCCTGTACCTTGCATTTCCTAAGCTGCGGATGCTTATAGCGCTCCTCCCCTGCTTCAGCTGGCCGGTCAGATAGCCCGCGCGGCGGCTGTATTCCGTATCGACGAGATTGTCGTCTTCGACAGCAGTCCAGCAGCGGAGAACGGCGGCGGCGCCGAGGAGGAAGAGGAGAGCGGTGCGCGGTTCCTTGTCCGCATACTGGAGTATTTGGAGACGCCGCAGTACCTGCGCCGCCGTCTCTTCCCAATGCACAAGAACTTCAAATATGTGGTGAGAATCTTTAAGAAGGTGGTTGGGTGATAAAGTGGGGATTTCTTGAGGTCGCTGACTTCGTGCTGCTTCTGCTATGCAGGGGTTGCTTCCGCCGTTGGACGCGCCGCACCATGTGCGCAAGCACGAGTGGTCTGAATTCCGTGAAGGTGATGTATCTCTCTTGTGCTGACATTGGTCTCAATTTCGGTTGCTGTCGCGTGTGATCACAACATGAAATGGAGTTTCAGTTTATTCAGAGAGCACTTTGATAGTAAAACATGAATTTGGCAATTTGCCGTGGGCTCTTAAGCCCCCTTTGTTTGGGCTACAGATTTTTAAGAATCGCTTTGGATGTGGATTTTGAGAATCAGCTGCAGCTGCAGATTCCTAAGAATCAGAATCCAACTGTTTATTTGTCATGATTTTGGATAGCTGTAGAAATTTTGAGAGATGTGAAATGCCTATAATCACCGTGGAGCTAGAGGTCGCCTTGTCGGGCGGCTGGCCTGATGGTGAGGTACTCTGTAATAGGGGCAGAGCAGCTGGGGCTCAGGCGTCGGGGGGAGGATCCTGGGAGGCGGATCTGGTGGCAAGGTAGACTCCAAAGGGCGGGACAACTGAAGCTCGAGCGTGGGGCGGTGGATCTAGTTGTGAGCTAGTCTTCAAAGGCGACGGCGCAGATGAAGCTCGGGCGCCGGGCGGAGGATGCTTGCCGGAGGTGGGGGAGGGGCCGAGGCACGCGGATCCGTCCTTTGGGCACCAGCAGGAGCGGTGCGGGTGGATCCGCCGGATTCTCCGCTTTGTTCGCTCGTGATGGAGAAGAGGTCGGGGTGGAGAAGAACACAAGAGGGACAGGGGCGATGAATTTTAGCGGTGTCAGTTCTGTCGTAATTTCGACTGAAAATAGGGCAAGTGCTCAAAACGAATCGTTTTCTTTTGTGGGAAGCTGTAGAATCTATGGAATCACCAAACTCGCTGCCTTCTGGATTTGCTTGCCTGCTAATTCATTTTTAGAATAGATTCTAGGAAGCTAGATAGGAATTTGGTGTGTTTGTTTGAGATTCTGATTTTAGAAGGCCTAGAATCCGAGAACCAGAAGCTGCAGCCCAAACAAAGGCCACCTTAGTAGTGGTTCTTGTGATATATTTTTTGGAATGTGGGCCACAACTAAGCATTTCATAAATTAGGGTGCAGAGTCTTGCAATTGTCCTTTTTTTCATAACCTGGATAGCTTTATTTCAGCGTTCGATTGTTACTTTTGTATTTCGAACTATACCAGTCATGTCATTAAGAGAATACTTTGTTTGGCTTTTGTTCTGCTTTTTCTTAAGGGCTGCTTGAGCTGTCGATGGTACTCGGTAACATGGTTATGTGTGTAGAATTATTTGCTTCATTAAATGCTGCTTCTGTTATTTACCTCTAACTTTTGTTAAGGATCAGCTATGTCATATCGAATGATGTTCTATCACATCTTATGTTCCACATGTATGATTTGACATGATGCTTACAGTATACTGAACTTCGACAGGTGTAACATTGGGTGGGGATCGTTCAAAGGGTACACCTGTTGATGTTGGGTTAAGTCAGGTGAGTATGGTACTCTTATATGCTCATTTTGTTCTCCTGCACATGTTTGAGGAAAGGGTTTTGTTGAAATTTAAATTATGATTTATGCTTGATGTATTCATTTAAGTATGTAATTCTTGGTCGTGTGCTTAGAGTTAACCGATTTGTACCATGGTGGCATACTAGCAAATACCCCACTCTATACAAGTTATTTGACAGAAAAAATATGTGTAACATTCATAAAGTTATGCCATTCTTGAGTAATGCTTCATGCCAACAACAACCCGTCTGCGAATGTGGCAAGCCTATTTCATTACAAGCAAGCACATTTAATTTTTTTTCTTTCTCAGGAGTCATTATTCTTTATATAATTAATGTTTTTGAATTAAGTTGCATTTACAAACGGTCAAACATGTAATACTAATTGATAGAAGCAGTGGCGAATCCAATTGGATGTTGAAACTAAAATAAAATGGATCTATTACGCTTACCTACAATGTGGTATTATCTATATTTGGTTTGATTTATTATTTTGGGTGTTGGGATGTTGAGATTATAAGAATACTTGTTCAATTCTAAATTATCATCTCTAGGAACTGTGTTATGTTGAAGACAAATTATAGGTTTATAACAGCAATCAACTTGTCCTCAAGCTATAGAAGAAGCTTACTGCACCACTTACTATGGGTAATGGTGTTTTACTTTGGTAATTTATTGTTTTTAAATAACCTGCAAAGAAGCGTCTCCAACTCTTTCATTAAAAGAAGTAACTAGATACTCAGGACTTGGGCTGGGATCAAATATTATACAATGCACAACACATGCAACATGCACGCAGTCACACACTAGCTACTCCTCATGGCAGTTCGCACAACTTGTAATTGAAAGCCTGCTGCCATTGCTCCACCTCCGTCTTAATATCATTTGCCACAGACCGGAAGTCCTTGCTCACCCCCTGGAACACCCTGCTGCTATTTTCTTGCCGTGGACCAAACATTGAGGGCAGCCATGGAGCCAATATTCTCCTTTTGCGCTTAGGTCTGGTCACCTTAGCCACCAATTCTATAGGTAGTCTATATCTCGGTAGGGATTCCAGAGTCGTAACCAACCCAACTTTAGGGTGAGAAACCAAACTTGTTCTTTGATAATTTACTGTGTTCTGACTGCTTACACGCCATTTATTGTGTTTGACTGTTTTTAAATTAGAGTGTTCCCATAAAATTGTTTTTTCTATGAAATGTTGGAAAATGAAGGTGTCATGGGTGGGTCGAAGGCCCAATATCACAGGGCAGCACCAAACTAGGAGTAGTCCCATGATCAAGGATATAAGTATAACAGGTTATTTAGTTCGTAAGGATATCAATTTGGTTAGGCAAGTTATAAGCTTAAATACAAAGATAATGATATGGGTCATTAGAAAAGTTTAGATTATGTTCTTTGGTGTCAATCAAGTTTTCGTTGTAAAAGGGATACCATGTACGGATACTGATTTACCCCATATGGATTACCCCCCCCCCCCCCCCCCTCTCTTCGTGGCCCAGACCCATCATAGAACATGTGATTCTGTTGCTTCACGTACTAAACAAAATGTCTGCATGTCTTCCTTTGGATGACCCTCGATTTATTATTAACATATTTGACAAAATGCCAGAACGCATACCGTCCCATCCACAGTTCTACACCTAAATTGCCTCTAGACAAATATCTGACCATCTTGATCTAATGGATTTGGAATTAATAGTTATCACAATTCTGCAGAACGTTCTGGTTGAGCAAGTCCTAGAACAAGGAAAAAGGGTAACTGTAGCCATGGGAACCAACAGAGACCTTACACCAGGTAAATGGCCGTTTCAATTACTCCAGTCAATACACATGGTTATGTTGATTCTGTGTTAAATTTTGGTAATACTTGTAGAATTTAGGAATCTTTTGTGTAGTATTGATATCGTATTTAAGTACCCTTAGTATTGGTTCACACTTTGTACGGATTTTCCATATTTTAATTTTCAGCTTACCGCATGTTCTTATTGCACCCACTTGGGTGAGTCACATTCCAATTTACATATATATTGGAGAGCCACAGCCATTTCGGTTTTCAGTGGCCAAATATATTTAATCTAGACCCCATTTTATTATACCTCTGG
This sequence comes from Hordeum vulgare subsp. vulgare, assembly GCF_904849725.1. Lineage (NCBI taxonomy): Eukaryota > Viridiplantae > Streptophyta > Magnoliopsida > Poales > Poaceae > Hordeum > Hordeum vulgare. The sequence goes on along the minus strand of NC_058522.1, from coordinate 564,600,892 downwards.
TGTACGTCTCTTTGTTCTCATCTAGTTCTATCTTTAGTAACTTGAACTGTACTTGTGTCGTTTTGCCATCTGATTGCAACTTTTGTATGTGCATCTAGCTTGTGTAAGGAAAGTTGTTCCTCCGTCCTCACCGAGCGAAGAAATGGGATCATATTGGGGCTATAAAGTCCGCTATGCTTCAAATTTAAGTGGTGTTATCAATGATTCGCCATACAAGGTACTGCCTGTAAGGCTGTTATAATGCAAATACATAATTTATTTTACTATTATTTACTATTTTCATCACTTCTAGGAAGGATATGATCATATCATCGGCACTTCAGAGCATGGCGAAACCATTATTTCATCTGAGCTAATCTTACCTTCATTCAGGTATTTGGACCACCATCTGGAACAGATTTGGTTGTCTGATTGTGTAAATTTCTTCTTCCTAGATGATATGGTGTTAGAATTTATGAAGCTTATTATTTGCCAATTCATTACAATTTTGAGGTATAACTGGAGCAGACATAAACTATAGCAGTTCAACAAATAAAATGACGCACAGTTTCATTTTTTAAATTTTAATTGGATTATCCGAGAGAAGTTGCACAAAAGCACCAGTTTGCTGAACAACATGTGCACCTCTTTTGTACTTGTAATCAACAACAAACCTTTTTTTTCCGGCTTGATCAGTTCATAAGCAGAGAAAACTTTTTGACCAAGGCAATGATGATTGATGAACATTCACTTGGAATAATGAACTAATTCATGTTAGTAAAACCTTTTTTATATCGATTCCTGGTTTGTATCCATGGACCATGTCATCCTCTTCTATTTTTTAGAGAGGGTCTTGTTCACTATCTAAGCACCCCTAAACTGCACAGGTATATAAATAATTGTTCCTATGATATGTTAATTCTGACAATCAAAACTCAGAAGCTTCAAACCCTGAACTGGTTGTAGCCTAGTTAACATGAACTCGCCAGGTTCCAATTTTTTCTCATGGTTTTCATGATCTGAAATCCTGGATGTACTCATGTGGTTTCCACATTCCAAATCTACGAGTTATGCTTAGAACCTGCAACATCTATGAAGTCTATTGCGGGAGTCTGTGCTGTTAGTAAAAACGTGCTCTTCATTGCACAGGCACCTTTTAATTGCGTTTGGTGGATTGGCTGGTCTGGAAGAAAGCATCGAAGAGGACCCAAATCTGAATGTATGGTTGCATTTTACAGTTTCCTGCATCTATTCTGATATTTACTTTTGTTGTCAGACATGCATGCAACCTGATTACTTATATGACAGCGAGGAATCATCACTGCATGTATTTTTTTACATGATTAAATAAAAATACTAAAAGGTTACCTCCATTGGATGATAATGTGATTGGTCATCAATTAGTGTCTGTACTCTGTACTATTGTTGTTCGTAGTATTAAAGTGACATGTTCCTCTGACAGGGCAAAGGCGCAAATGATGTATTCCCATCTTATTTGAATACATGCCCCAACCAAGGTAGCAGAACAATAAGGACAGAGGTATGTGTCACTCGAAAGCTTGTAAGCTTATTCTTTATGTAGGCTATTTGTTGTGCTGAGAGAGTAGGCAACCATTTCCAGGAGGCACTTCTCATATCCCTTCAATACTTCCAAGACCCCATCAGGCGGGCAGGGATCGTGACTTAGAAGGTTTTATGCAGACACATGCAGATACAACATCGCACTTCAAATGGAATGCTGGGTGTTCATGTCATGTTGAAGATGCACCTTGGGTTTGTTTTTAATGGTCAATCGCTGGATTGTAGGTTGTAGCACCTATGGGTTTTCTGCTCGGGTCAAGCATTGTAAATGCAAAGGGGAGGTGCAAGAATAGGCGATAGCTTTAACTTCTATTTTTGAAATAGGCAAGACACACATTTTCATTAATTAAGAAGAGAATTTGCCTGGTTAATTAGAGGAAAACCAGGCAGAAGCTGAGATAGCTTGAACACTTTCTTAAGGGAGCATTGATAGAGTTGAGAAGATCAGTGCCATGCAAAAGAGTGTTTAGAGAGGGAGCATAATTATCATAGGTGATTTGTTTTCGTTGCTCCAAATTGGCTAAAATCGGTGTTCTGTTTTATCTGCTCCAAGTTGCCTTATCTATGATGTATCACCTATTTATTTACACACCTGGCAGCTTTGTACCACTGTATTAAGCTTCAGCTTACTGTATTTGGCTGGCTTAATTAATGGCTTAGAAGGTTACTAACAAAACATTGGTTGCAAGAATGGCAAGCAACATTGCTCTGACTTGTGGTGTTCATTTCTGTCCTCTGAGAGCCAAACTTGAATTTGAATTTGTTACATTTTGTGCCAAATTGGGGTATTATGATGCAAAATTGAAAGAAATATTACTAATTTTGATTTGTACTTTATTTCTATGATCTGGTATTGAATTTAACTGTTTTTTGGAAGGCGAGATTCAAGTTATCCAAAGCAAAAAACGAGAGAAGTTTTATTTCTTTGCATTCAGTCGCATCAATCCGAACTGGCTACCTGATTTAAATAAAAAAGATTCTGAACCAACTTTTAGGATTGGACGGTAAAAGAAAAAGAAACAAATAAGAAGGTGAATTCACCAGATTAGGATTACTCGAGCTGACAATTCCATAGAATAAGTATGACACAACATACGTGTACACAACTCCTGAGAAGTTCAAGTATTTGAGGTACTTTGTGTGGTTGCTATACCAAATTGTCAGTTTAACTACCTTTGTTTACTCCCAAGAAAAATGGGACCAAGACCACCTTTGTTTATACCAAAGTAAAATGCGGTTGGTTTATCATGCCTGATCTAGAGTACTCTTCTGCCGCAGCACTCCGTCTATGAAGAACTTTGCCAACCAATGTTCAGAGAAAACACAGCGCGCGACCAATCTTGCGCGCCGTGATCGATGTAGTCGCCACACCATAGAGCATCCCAGCAAACTCAAACTCAACCCGGGAAGGAATCTCTTAGCACTAACCAAAACCAAGACGTTTAGAACAGGCTGCTAAGGAGTATGATATGGTAAATCCATCAAGGACGCAAGCCTACCCATAAACCTCCATTTGCTACAAATTGCTTGAAATCGGCCAACCTCAGGCCGCCCACAAGAACTGACTTGTGGGCCGAGGGAGTTGAAGAGGGGGTAGCAAAGTGAGCTTCTCATCCACATTTCCAACTTCGGCATTGATTCATGCTCACTCAACTACAGACAGACGGTGGTAATGTCAGATCCAGTGGTTCCAAGCAAGGAATTCAAAAATAACCAAATGAAAACATATGGACAAACACAATGGTTAGTTAGTGGCTGAGACCAGGTGGTTTCTGGCGTCACTTGTCAAGTCTTTGGCAAGGATGGCTCATGGTCGTTCAACTGGTTTGACATGAGTGCTTATGGCTGGGGATGGTGACTAGATGCGAAATGATATGGGCTGTCCGGTCACAAAGCAATATCACATTTTTTTTCTTTCAATATTCCGTTTTTAATAGCAAAAGAAGTTCTAGCATTCTTTTTTTGTTTGTCAGTTGTGGAGCTCCTAATAAGCTCTGAGTAGCTTAGGAGCTAAGCATTACAAAGACAGAACTCAGAACCACTAGATTACTAGCTTTACTTGTCTCAAATTTATATCATGGCATAATCTCCGTATCAAGATGACTTTAACATCAATATTGAGGTAACATAATTTACATCAATAATGAGGTAACATAATTTACACCAATAATTAGTCCCTCGTCAAGAATGAGGGACTAAATATACTCCCTTGTTTTGGGATACCTTCTTCAAAATGACACTGCTCATTAATTTCTCTGAAAGTTGTAACTGAAATTTCATAACATCACATAAATTACAAAATTAGCAAATCTGCATACATATATGATTGGTAACAAAGTGACATGCATGTAACTAAATAACACTCACATACTAACCACTAGGGTTTGGCCTAATCATCTGTAGCATCACCAAATTATGGCCCCCCTATGTAGAGGTTTCTCATCCACCCTTCCAGCTTCTGCATAAACCCATGCAATTTCATGCTCACCCAACTGCAGAAAGTGTTCATGTCAGAGATAGTGCTTTCTTACGAGTTATGATAAACTCATATAGTGAAGTAAAAGAACAACAAAGTGAAGCCACATGGACAAAAATACCTACTGTGACTACCAGTTGTTTGCTAAAGTAATACTCCCTCCGTCCCCAAATAGATGGCGCATAAACTTGGTCAAATAGTCAACGACTTCTAAATCTGATCAAATATATCGAATAAAATATCAGCAACTACAACATTGAACAAAGCAATTATGAAAATATATCTAATGATGTGTATCTTGATATTGATTTGGTATTGTTTATCTTCATATTTTTGTATATACGCTTGGTCAAATTTAGAAAGCATTGACTTTTTGAAATAACTTATATGCCATCTATTTTGGGACTGAGGGAGTAGTAATTAATTAGCATAACATTAATATATTAACTAGTAAGAAAAAATATGCCCATTAGTGTGCTAGGACTTACCACGTCCTTCTTTTGTTTAATTAATTGTATGATTTGAGTTATATTGACAAATTTGCTTCTGAATCATGTATAAACTGACAGATGATGATTGACTGTTTCCTCCATCTGTTGTATTGATCTGTTGAAACTAGTGAGATTGTAAGCAGCAAGATCCATTTATAATCATTGCCCATTAGTTTTGGATTTATGGCGCAAAGCTAATATTCATCATAAAACCAAATCAGTTTCATCATCAAACATATATTCATACTATATATATTTGATTTTGTAGATACTAATGTATGTTTCTAAACTTACCTAAAACTTTAATTAGTTTGGAACAGAGGGAATAGCATGCAAGCGCTATTCTGGATTTAGTGCCATTTAGAAGGCGATATATACTAATACAACTTATCCTCTAATCATTTTACTCTTTGTCCATAGCCATTGCATGCCCTTTTCCTTCTCCACTTCACGTGTCACTTCTGCCATTGATCCCTCTACTCTTCATACAGATGCAATTGTTTACTGCTGCCCTTTTCTTTCCACATCATGCATGCATGTGTCACTTTTGCCACGTATCCCTCCACCCTTTCATAAAGATGCATTTGTTAACTGAGGCCACTAAAAGGCCTCTTTCAAACGGAATAATGTCTTTGGAAATATATAGTCCGAATTGACTCACCGAGCATTAGTCACTGAGTACTATGCTTTGTAGAGAATGTCCAAAAAACATCCGAGTCACAAAGTTGGAAATATCGAAACCAGTTTTTTCATTAGAAATATAAATATGTTTTAGTTTTCCACGCGGCACACATTCCACGTCATCACTATTGTGCACTGGGAGCAACGAGGGAACCTTCACTCCGAAGATTTCCGATACTTCAATATGTGGTACAATATTTTAGTTCTTTTATCCGAGGTAAATGATGGTTGAAGTATGACCGTTTTTATTTATGTTGTCAAAAATATACAAGAAATTATTATGTAATTCTTGACACCATGACCGGGAAGTGAAAGCCCTTCAAAATTTCTACCTCCTTTTATGTATAGGAAGATGAACAACCCTGAAATGAGTAATAAAGCTAGTGCACATGCCTTTTCATTTGCGATGCAACAATATATGAGTGCTGGATGCTTCAAATCTATATCAGTATGCTTTTTAGGTAGTTGCATCATGCATTCTAATAAGTATACACGCACTTTGGAACTGATAAAACACCTAGTTTGTTGCAATTACTGTGTTCTGTACAGTGTAATTTTTTGCTGTTCTGAAGCATGATGTAATCAACTTGTTAGACCTAAAAAAAATTGCTGCTGGTTTTTGACCTTGATTAAAGCAAGCGAATAGTGCGGCCTCCACATAGTGAAACATAAGCAAAATATTATTTGCTTTAGTGGATACCTATAAGTCGTATCTGAACAAATCTTATGACAGTGAAGGTTTGATGAGGTGTCCTGACAATGACGTTTGATGACGTGCCCCTAGCCCCGGATGGACAAGCAATAGTATTTAAGCAACCGTCTTTGAAGTTCTAACAAATGAGAGCAATGGGCAAGACATCACCTTATGTTGTTTCCTTTCTCGTAAGGTTTATCTATGGGGTTATGCAGATACTCACCAAAGTTGCTTTTAACCAAGGTACAAGTACATACGTTCTTGTTTTCTACAGGCATGTAATAGCTACAATGGTGTTACTCCCCATTGCTTTTGCAACTGAAAGGTATGCAATTTTTTGGCTGCTTCTTTGCCTGGATCTGGATTTCATCAAGGAAGCATGCACTGACATTTATTTTTGCAGGAAAACTGCCCCACAACTGTCACAGAAAGTCTGTCTGAAGCTATTTGTGCATGCACTATATGGGTAGGAAGTATAATGCAGAAGTGTTGCCTATACTAGATAAAAAAATGTATTTGCAATGATGTACTCCCTCCGTCCGAAAATACTTGTCCGAGGAATGGATGTATCTAGATGTATTTTAGTTCTAGATACATCCATTTCTATCATTTTTGCGACAAGTAATTCCGGACGGATGGAGTATTATTTTCATAATTTTGTATTTTAGTGGAATGGGTATATTCATGTGAAGAATTGTGACTTGGAGTTGTTAGACATCTTCTAATACCCTAATTATTTCATTCTGTTAGTTATCCAAACTTTATATGTTTGAAGTTCTTTTATGTGCATCCATGTACCCTTGTGATATAAAAAATACTTTATTTTCATTAGGTTAATCCTCAGCCGTTTTGGTTACAGTGTAGTATACCCATCACCTTCATCAATTGCAAGCCGGCCTTTCCGACAGAGAATTTCAGTTATATCATATTTAATCTATATTTCTAATTGATCCTCTTTGTGGGAAAAATACTATTTAGTTAGGTTAACTGATTTGCTTTCGACAGAAATATTATGCAAAGCTAAGAATTATGTAAATAGTTACTGTGTAAAATCATACCATTTTTATTTGTTCTTACAACTGACCCTTGTCATTTCATAGTTATCTTAACTGTTTCCTTTTCTTTATAAATGTTATACATCTTATACTGTAAGTATGCAAATCTTTTACTAGTAATTTTCTTTTATTTCATTTCCCCAGGGTGTCTGCTTCTCTAAACATATCGTTTGTTGGCCTCAGTTATGCTTCAGCAACTTCTGCTTCTGCAGTACAAAATATCCAACCAGTGTTAACTTTCTTTTTGGCTCTTCTGTTAGGGTATGTGTTTTTAATGATGATTGCATTACAAAATTTTAAACATGTCATAAAGCTAAAAGGGGGGTAGCACAATGCACATAGCTCCCGCTTGCGCATGGTCCGGGGAAGGGTCCGACCACTTTGGGGCAACAGCTTTACCGCTGCGCCAAGGCTCCCCTTCACATGTCATAAAGCTAATGTTAGTAAATTTGTATTTAGGATATCCATACATAAGTAACATGAATATGTTATATACAGAAGAATAGCTTGCATAAACACCTGATTATTAGAATCAGTGGCGGGCATAGTTGAGATTGTAATTTAGAGATGTTTTGCAGCCTAACGAAATGGTTATATTGTGATGTTTATAACTCTTCATGTTAAGAACACAGGAAAGAAAAATATTCCTTTTGCTATGGGAAACTACAATTGTTCATAAAAAGAAATATAATAATTAATTCAGTTCTACATGTTCTATTGATAGCAAGATCATCCTAGGCCCTACCAAACCTAACCCGGCCGGTCCTAAACCAGGCCCAAGCTTGCCTAACCATTTTTCGGCCAGAAACTGTAGCGGCCTAGTCAAGCCCAATTGTGCAACAGCTGGGCCCAGCTTCAATCAAACTTTAGATAAAGGGTGGAGATAACACCTTTGAGTGATAACTTTTCTCTCATTAACTTTCCAGCCATAAGATAGTTACAGAGATTTATATTTATTTATAGTGGGAGTGCTAATCAATTGCCATTGTTTATGTTCGCGTGAAATCTGAACTAGAGATAGTCCTAAGGTGCCGGTAACCCTGGGTAAAGTATCGGTTCATCAGATAATTGTGTACCAGTTTATTGTTTTGCCCAATTGACACTATGGCAGGCATATAATTTAATTGTGTGCCATTGTCAAATTTGTTTAAGTGTGCTTCTTTGAGTTTAGTAAAAAATATTTGTGGTAAAATAAAATGTAATCGTACATCATGTAACTGAACCATTAGTTGTTGATTGTTTTTGAAAATAGCTAATGAACCATTAGTTGTGTAAACCTACTTTTGTGTAGATGTGAGTGCTTTGATGAACTTGGTGCCGCAACAATAGTGGGACCTGAAAAATAAGTATGTTTTGTATAGAATGTGAACTCTTATGATTACAACAAAAAAAAAACTGTGGATCAGTTTGTGATTTGTTGTTCCACTTATGGTAGAATGGAGTCCTTGAAACTAAGGAGCTTCCATGGGATTGTGAAAGTTTCTGGTATAGTGCTTTGTGCCAGTGGTGTTGCCGTACTAGCGCTATACCAAGGACCTGAGCTCAAATCTATCATCCCCCACCCTCTTTTTCATCACACAAGTCAAGTTGATATCCATCCCTCAAGGAGCTGGGTACTGGGAATTCTCTTGCAGGCTCTTGCAACTCTACTGTTTGCTCTTTGGACGGTGTTTCAGGTATACATCACACATTCATGTTCAGAAGCTAATTTGTTCACCCTAAATTTGGCATGCATGTTGCATTCTAGGGCCCTTTGCTGGAGGAGTATCCGTCCAAGTTGCTTAACACGACCCTGCAGATTTTCTTTGCGACCGTTCAATCTTTTTTTATGGCTCTTGTGATGGAGAGAGATTTTTCAAGATGGAAGCTGAGACTGGATGTAGGCCTTGTCGCGATCGTCTATTGTGTAAGTATAAGAATCCCCTCAACAGGAGGCAAATCATCAACTGATTAGAAGACTCTTTTTAAAATACTGACTTGTGAAATTACTTTTACATTGCAGGGCATAGTTGTTTCCGCATTTTCAAATTACCTGCTGATCTGGTTAATTGGCAAGTGCGGCCCGGTATTCCTGGCCATGACAGTACCCCTAACTTTTGTTATCACCATTGTTCTGTCACTTCTCATAGGAGAAGCAGTCACCCTTGGAAGGTGCATTGTCTTAATGTTTGCTTGCTAGACAGAAGACCTACACCACCAATTTTTTTTTTTTTAGAATTTTCTTTTCTGATGAACAGCATAATAAGTGGCGTGCTGATGGTCGGTGGTCTGTACAATGTTCTCTGGGGGAAGAGGATAGAGCAAGTAGCTCTCAGCAAGCAAGGAGGCATCGAAGCAAATGCAGCAAGCTTTGATTTGGAGGAACAAGAAAGCGGCGCACCAGAACCAGCTCCATTAACGCGAGATTCGATCAAGCGGTGTGAAAGAGAAGACTGATGTGTGGCAAGCTTTAAAACTCCGAGCAGCAAGCTTTCTTATTAGGCATCTGCCTCAAGCGATCCCCCATTAGGCAGCTGTAGGATCGTTTGACTTGGAGATTGTGGGGAGTGGTAGAGCAATGGGTTCTCTTCCTATCTTAGTTCAAGTGCATACATAGGCAGAGATACATGAACTTAGTAGTCAAAACTCAGACAATTAAGTTCTAGCTTGAGTTTCACGGGTTAGTTAAATTTGTACTAGCATGTCGCTTTAGCGGGCCTTAGTGGAATGTCGCTCTGCATCCTTATATGTAATCACGACAATACATGCTTCGACTGTGAGCAACTGTAATCGTTTTCTTTATTAGTGCTAAGTTTTACAGATGTTGTTCTAGATTCTGACTTTCTGCCATCTTGCACAAGTTTACACATCCAACGAACTACAAAAAAAGAGGCAACTGTAATCCTTTTCTTTCCTAATACCCTTGTTTAAGGATTTTTAAACCCCCCATAATTGGCATTGATTGGCTGTTGGAGAAGAGTCATCCCATGGATCTGAAGTTGGCATTTATCTCTGAAACCAGAACAATATAGTTTACTATCGAAATAGCTACCGTAATTTCACAAGGCATTGGACCTTTTCACATATGTTGCTGATCCTTTCTTCTTTAATTTTCATCTTTACTATTCTCAGTTTATTCAGAAATGAGTGTAAATTATGCTTCACATATACTTCGCTTGCCTACATAGTATCCATTTGTATCCATTTTTGTGACAAGTAATTCCGGACGGAGGAAGTATATTTTTTGTTTTATCTTATCATACAATCTGCCTTCAGTTAGGGCTCCATATAAACATGAAACAAAAATGATGAAATATTTACTGCCATCAATTGCCTCAGTGAAACACCAAAACAACAGTCATGTTGTATAGAAGGTATACATGAAAAAGGGCATACCTTAAGAGTCATCAGCCTGTCGGGAGTTATCTACCAGACCCATACTGTAGTTGCTTGGCAAACTAACACGGCAGATGGAGATATCTATGATTTAAGGGGATCTTTGCTGCAGTCTCGAAAAACAATGTCAGACCAGGAAGAACACCAACAAAAATGTAAGTCATGGGAGTTGACTAAGAGCCAGGTGTTGTTTCTGACAGATGGTTGTAAGATGGGTCCCTGGAAATGCAAAGTAACATGAAGCACTTATAGATAGATGCATAAGTATGACATAAAAAATTCTATTGTTTCAGTGCTCAAGATAAAAAGAATTGGATTCAATATTTGGCATCCCTGACACGCTCAAAGGCCCATACCAATACTGTTTGATAATAAGATTCAACAGAAACTATTTTATGAATAAAAAAAATATAGATGTGTGAGCAATAAACATGGTACCATGAGGTTACTACTCTCAAGAAGTTGTATAGCTATAGCTGAAAGCTCCTTAACTATTTCAAAAGAGAAATGTGAGATGGGACTGTTAGACCCAGTCCAGAAGTTGACACATTTTGTAAGATCAATTATTAGATATACTCCTGAATTAATGGCATATAGTATTTTCATGTCAGAAAGTTATACAGTGGAAGGGGTCACCCCCTCCATTACTTTGTGTATAATATAGATTTCCTCCTAGAACGTAAATAATATGAAATGTCTCTTGACATCCTGTTATAAAATGAGAAGACTAATTGGGGCTCAATTTAGGCAACAATTGAGTCGCCTGCTATCATAACAGAACAATCATAAGGATATAAAGTACATTTTGTTGCTCTCTTAGAGGTACACTGAGTTAGATCAAGATTTACTGTAGTATCCACAACCAAGAAGAGTAAAAGTGCGCTGAATATTTTCCACATGAAAAAAAGGAAGAAAGTACCTGTAAGTTCGAGATATGAAAGTGAATGAAATCTGGGGAAAAAAAATCATCTCAGCGAAATTGATAAGGTTACCAAACTATATTGCATAGAAACATAAACTTTTAAAAGGCACACCATTAATGTAGTTCTTATATTTAAATATGCCTGTAAGTTCCTATAGAGCTATAATCTGCCGTCTTGATAGCACAAAGGAACCCCCCTAGAAGTATATTGTCAGGCAGCAAGTCCTACAAAAGAAACCAGATGCCACTTTAGAGAATATTTCCCAAAATCAGAGCTGATCAGCTAATACATGTTCACACAATTCATACTCAGAGCAATTCTTACGGCACAACTGACGAGTGCCACTCTGTTTCATCAGCCAAAGCTACCAGTATACTCTCAATCTTTCAATAGGTAAAATGAAATGGTGGGACTACTTACCCCCTTGTAGTTTCCAGCAGTTTCACATCATTGAGATAATTCATTTCTCTGATAAATTCGACTTTGTGTCCCTAAGATATATGGAGTGGGAACTTCAGTTCAACACAAGTATGCTTAAGAATTACTCAAATTCAATTCGTGCAGAAGCAACGGGCTGGCCAGCCTCATATTTCTCGTGAGGTCAATGTAACTGTCATTACAGTATCTACCTTATAGTGTTTGAGTGAAAGTGAAAACTCAGAAGTCGAACATGTATCTAATAACATCCTGTTTATCTGACCAATCAGCTAATTTCGATCTGGACAACTAAAATAATGAAGAAGAGACATGCTTCGGTACACCCCCTAGTTCATTTCGTGTCTTGAACACCTGCAGAGATGCATTATATGTTTTGCTAGGGCACTCTCAACAAAACGTCAGCAGTGCAGTCTCTTTGGCTCAAGTATCACCAGTAGTCTTTGCAGGAACATGCTCCATCCTTGAAATGGTGAAACCGAATCCGGTCCCTAACAATGATCTCAACACCATAGAGCCCTGTTATGAGCTTGCTGATAGTATGGCAGTCTTTGCACACCCTAAGGTTCTTCAGGATCCGAATAGGCGCACCAGCTGTCCCCTTGAGCAAACCAAACGATATGGCTAGCCGCTCGCTGTGCAAACGGAGGGCGGCACCCTTGGTATGGTCCATGCCAGCAACCATGCGAGCCTCTGACAAGTCTGGCTTGTATCCAGAGGACGCAAGCCTCTGTCCGATCTCGTCCAGCTTCGCGTATATCTCCTCCGACTGGGGGTGTGACGTGTCGCCTGCGACAAACTGATGAACCAAACCATCCATTTCAATGGAGCTGAACCCTGGCTCCTTTTTGAGACCCTCGTCGCTCATCAACCGCCGGACCATGCCCACATCGTTCCACTTCTGTGCGAATGCGTAGACCCTCGAGAGCAGGACGTAGACACCGCTGACAGCATCATCCGGAACATCAAGTGCCAGCTTGGCCATGGCCTCGCTAAGCTCTAAGCGGGCATTCTGCCTGCAGCATGCGTCTAGTAGGCTCCTCCAGATGATGGCATCAGGCCGGCAGTTCATGCCGGACACAACATCCAGAGCCTCTTCGATGAAGCCAGCTCGTGCCAATATGTCCACCATGCACCCGTAGTGCTCGATCCTCGGCCTGATCCTGTACTCGCCCACCATCATGTCGAAGTATCTTCTGCCTTCCTCCACCATCCCGCCATGGTTGCACGCGCTAAGAACCGCGACGAAGGTGATTGCGTTGGGCACAACATTCTCCACCCGCGTCATCCGATCAAACAGCTCCACGGACTCGCGCACGCATCCGTGGTTGGCGAGCGTGAGGATCGCCACGTTCCACGACGTGACGTCCCGCTCGGGCATCCGGTCGAACACCTGCCGCGCGAGCTCGACGGCCCCGCACTTGCCGTAAAGGTCGACGAGCGAGTTGTTGATGAGCACGTCGCGGGACACGTCGCCGTGGCCCCCGAGCTCGCGCAGCAGCAGCGCGTGCGCGTAGACCCCGAGCGAGAGCGCGCCGGCCCCGGCGCACGCGCCGAGGACGCTCTGCAGGGTGTAGGCGTCGGGCGCGAGGCCCGTGTCCCGCTGCATCTCCCTGAAGAGGTCGAGCGCGCCGAGGTGGTCGGCGTTGCTGGCGAGCGCGTCGACGGCGGTGTTCCAGGAGACGAGGGACTTGGCGGGGATGCAGCGGAAGAGCGCGAGCGCGGCGTCGGGGAGGCCGCAGGAGGCGTAGAGGTGGAGGAGGGAGTTGGCGACGACGGTGTGGGCCGGGGCGAGCGCGAGCTTGGCCGCTAGCGCGTGGAGCTGGCGGCCCTCGGGGAGCGCGGAGAGAAAGGAAGCGGCGGAGAGCGCGGCCGGGAGGGAGAAGTGCGGGGGCGGCGGGGAGGGGGAGGCGTGGAGGGAGCGGAAGAGGAGGAGCGCGCGGTGGGCGTGGTCCGCACGGCGGGAGCGCGCGAGCGAGCGGAGGAGCTGGACGGAGGAGGATGAGCTGGGGTGAGAGGAGGTGGCGGGGAGCGGCGTGGCGGCGAGGGAGGGGGCCATCGTTGGCGCTGCGGCGGCGAGGCCGAGTCGGGCATGGCGCGCGACGGCGGGAGGCTGGTGTGGAGGATATGGTGGTGGTTTGTGTGGACGGCTGCGCGCGCCGGTTGGCTTTCTTCTTCTTTTCTTTAAAAAAAACTCTTGTGATTTTTTTGAGTGACACACTTAGTGCTAAAAACGTTATTATGTTGTGGGACGGGGGGAGTATTTTTTAATATGCCAACAATGCATATCGATATTTGTTCAAAGAAATGGAGTAGGTTTATACGGGGAAACAAGTTTGAAAATTGTGATTCAGTTCATATGAAGAAAGAAAGCAGATCGAGAATCGTGATCCGATCAACGTACGAAACCAGATCGAAAACCTTCACAAGTCCAAAACAATAAAACACACACAAAGATCACTAAAAGATTAATGACATAATACATTAAGGACATCACTAGGCAACACCAAGAGGTTGTTAAGGTAGCACTCCATGTCAAGAGAGAGGAGAGAAGCAAACTACATGGTACAATACTGGAGAGCTCCACCATGAAAGCATCGAAACTGTCGATAGGGGTAGGCCGCTATTGGTCACACCCAGGAATGGTACCATTACACACCCCGAACCACGACCACTCAACGAAAGAATGGTGATTGTCAATAACATAAAGAAGTGAGGATGGGAGAGATTTTGACGCACGCATGAAGGGGAAGCGCTATGTCACGACGAGAAGGGTGGTCATAGACCAAGGGGTTGATGATGCAATGGGTGTGAAGTGACCTGATATAGAAGAGTGCCACTAATGAAATTATCTCCAAAGGAGGATGATCATTGCCGAAAGTGGAGTGTAGATGAAGGATACACGCAACAACAAAAGAGATGACGGTATGGGACGACGTGGAGAGCCCCAAGAGGTCCCTGCGACGCATCACCAACACCCGTTGCAGAGGCCCTCTTCGCCCTCAAAGGCGGGTACTCCAACATTCTTTGTAGGAGTAGTTGTTACACCATCTTGACAAAATTGTATACATTTTGTTGGACTAACCTATTAATTCATTGCCTACCGCCAGTTTGTTTTTTTTTGCTCGTTTCTGGATTTTGCTGAAACAATATTTCTCGCGTACCAAAAAATAAAGTAAAAATACAACCAAAAGATTGAACATCAAGAGACACTAGAGGGTGCAATAAGCAGCAGAGGGGTGGCCCATGGGACCCACAAGGACTGTCCCTAGGCCACATCGTAGGTGCATGTGGGCCCACTAGGACATGCCTCGGCCGCCTCTCAGTCGCTTTGACTTTATATCATGTCAAAAACCCAGAAAGATTTAAAGATTAATTTTATCACCGTCATCACGTGTTTCGAATCAATTCAATTTGGAGGCCTTTTCGGGTACTCTGTTGGAGGGGTAATTCACTGTCAGATTTATATTCATCGACCTCGTCGCTCCGATGCCCATGTGTAAGTAGACCTCCTTGGTATATGGGTCCATACCAGTAACTATTGGCATCGTCTCTCCCTTGTTCCTCAATACAAGGATCAGATGAGGTTTCCTACATGATCGTGATCAATTTGATGTAATTCCCGATGTGTTTGTGCCGGCGTGATAAACTATCACTTTATGATTCATTATACATGGATTTATATTGGTTTCTTTTGGTCCATTTCTACATGATTTACAGATGTATGTGATCTTCGATCTATTAGGCTTTCACTAATCATGATTAGATGTATAGTCTCCAAGAGGGGTTGGTGTATGTTGTTGGGTTAACTTTGCAAGTAATCTCTCGAAGTGACAAAAAGGGAAAACAAGGATTGTAGTGTGTTATTGCCACTAAGGAAAAAAGATAGTTTCCTAATAGTCTCAGTGGTGAATTGTAAATAAGGAGAATACCATATCAATATTATGACACCTAGCTTAGTGCAAAGCAGCCAGATCAAGAATACCTGCACATTTGCCTAACCCCAGAGTTTTTCATCTATTTTACTTAACACTTTATAAGATGCATGTTGGTTAACGGTCTTGGGGTGGAGTATTAGCTATAGGTGTAGTTGTATAATGGTCCATGGATACAAGTATGTAATGCCTATATGCAATCATGTCATGTATGATTGAATCATAAACACTGCAATTTAATCGATACACAACTGTAATATGTCACATCAACAATGTTTTTATGGAGATGTCGCTAGTGAAGGTATATATCTTCGTCCTTAATTCCCATAAATACAACCCAATCACTTTATTTTATGTTCCTTTACAGTATCAAATTTTACTTTCACTCTTTACAAAAGTGATTTCCAACCCCACAATACGTTATTTATTATAACTAGCGAAGCTAGTGAGGTTGACAGTCTCACTAGTCTAAGTTGGGGACCAAGAGAACTTTTCTAATTTTGTGTACGTACTAATCGTTGACTCGCCAAAGCACTACGTTAATGAATGTGTTTCTTGAAGAAACATAACATGTGGAGAAGCATGCTATCAACTTCAAGGGTTCACCCCCCCCCCCCCCGACATGTAGTGTTGAATCGACATCGTGTCGGAGAACGTTGCATGGGAAACAAAAAAAATTCTACGCACACGCAATACCTATCCATGGTGATGATCATCTATGAGGGGGAGAGTGAATCTACATACCCTTGTAGATTGCTAAGCTGAAGCGTATATAACGCGGTTGATGTAGTGGAACATCTTCGTGATCCAAATCACGGCCCGTCCCACAATCTCATCACGATCCATCCTGATCTAGTGTCGAACGAACGACACCTTCGCGTTCAGCACACGTACAGCTCGATGACGATTCCCCGCCTTCTTGATCCAGCAAGAGGGGCGGAGAGGTAGATGAGTTCTCCAGCACGGTGGCGTGGTGGTGGTGGTGGTGAACTAATCCAGAAGGGCTTTGCCTAAGCACCGCCGAACTAGACTAGAGGAGAAACAAATCTAGAGAGAAGTAGAGGGAGCACGTGGCAATTAGGGTTAGGGTTGCCTCTAAATACTCTAGTATATATAGGAGGGAGGGAGGGAGGGGAGGAGGCAGCCTCAAACCCTCAAGGTTTTGCCGAAATTGGAGGTGGAGGAGTCATACTCCAATCCTACTAGGAGTAGGATTCCTCCTCTCCACTTGGAAACCCTTTCCTCCTCTTCCACCTTTGGGTTTTTTCCTTCTCAAACCTCATGGGCCTTAGTGGGGGCTTAGTCCAGCCCACTAGGGGATGGTTTGTCTCCTCCCACAGCCCATGAGGCCCCTCGGGGCGTGACATCCATCCCGATGGTCCCCGGTACCCTCTCGGCACTCCCGGTACACTACCAAAGTACCCGAAATTTTTCCGGTGACCAAAACAGGACTTCCTATATATCAATCTTTACCTCTGAACCATTTCGGAGCTCCTCGTGATGTCCATGATCTCATCCGGGACTCCGAACAACCTTCGATCACCAACACCTATAACTCAGCTATACCGAAACGTCACCGAACCTTAAGTGTGCAGACCCTACGGGTTCGAGAACTATGCAGACATGACCTGAGGCACTCCTCGGTCAATAACCAATAGAGGGACCTGGATGTTCATATTGGCTCCTACATATTCTACGAAGATCTCTATCGGTTGAACCTCTATGTCAAGGATTCAGTTAATCCCGTATGTTGTTCCCTTTGTCCTTCGGTATGTTACTTGCCCGAGATTCGATCGACGGTATCTCAATACCTGGTTCAATCTCGTTACCGACAAGTCTCTTTACTCGTTCCGTAATACAAGATCAAGTAACTAACTCCTTAGTCACATTGCTTGCAAGGATTGTTGTGATGTTGTATTACCGAGTGGGCCCCGAGATACCTCTCCGTCACACGGAGTGACAAACCCTAGTCTTAATCCATGCCAACCCAACAGACACCTTCGGAGATACCTATAGAGCCCCTTTATAGTCACCCAGTTACGTTGCGATGTTTGATACATACAAGGTATTCCTCCGGTGTCTCAGAGTTGCATGATCTCATGGTCATAGGAACATATACATTGACATGCAGAAAATAGTAGCAATAAACTCACACGATCATATGCTACGTTCATAGTTTGGGTCTTGACCATCACATCATTCTCCTAATGATGTGATCCCATTATCACGTGACAACACTTGTCTATGGCTAAGAAACCTTGACCATCTTTGATCAACGAGCTAGTCAACTAGAGGCTCACTAGGGACAGTGTGTTGTCTATGTATCCAGACATGTATTTGAGTTTCCAATTAATACAATTCTAGCATGGATAATAAACTATTATCATGAACAAGGAAATATAATAATAACCAATTTATTATTGACTCTAGGGCATATTTCCAATAGTCTCCCACTTGCACTAGAGTCAATAATCTAGTTCACATCACTATGTGATTGTAATGAATCTAACAACCATACAGTTCCGGGCTTCGATCACGTCTTTCTTCGATCAACTTATCAGAAAATCTACAGTGCTCCCACTCACTTCTTTGGAAATACAAGTTTCTCATAAACTTTGTATAAACCAAAAACTATGATCATCTTATCAAAGCATATATTCCAACTCCGAGATGCTTGCTCCAGTCCATAGAAGGATCGCTGGAGCTTGCATACTTGTTAGCATCCTTAGGATTGACAAAACCCTCTGGTTGTATCATATATGACCTTTCCTCAAGGAAACCGTCGAGGAAACAATGTTTTGACATCCTATCTGCAAGATTTCATAAATAATGCAGCAACTGCTAACATAATTCCAACAGACTTTTAGCATCGCTACGAGTAAAAAAGTCTCATCATAGTCAACTCTTTGAACTTGTCGGAAACATCTTTGCGACAAGTCGAGCTTTCTTAATGGTGACCTTTCACCATCATCGTTTGTATTTCTTTTTAAAGATCCATCTGTACTTAACAGTCTTACGACCATCAAGTAGTTCTTACAAAGTCTACACTTTGTTTTCATACATGGATCCTCTCTCGTATTTCATGGCCTCCACCCATTTGTCGAATCCGGGCCCACCATCGCTTCTCCATAGCTCGTAGGTTCATTGTTTTCCAACAACATGACCTCCAAGACAGGGTTACCCTACCACTCTGGAGCAGTACATGACCTTGTCGACCTACGAGGTTTGTAGTAACTTGATCCAAAGCTTCATGATCACTATCATCAGCTTCCACTTCAATTGGTGTAGGCGCCACAGGAATAACTTCCCGCGCCCTGCTACACACTGGTTGAAGTGACGGTTCAATAACCTCATCAAGTTTGCACCATCCTCCCACTCAATCCTTTCGAGAGAACCCTTTTCTCGAGTAAGGACCCGTTTCTAGAAACAAACACTTTGCTTCCGGATATGAGATAGGAGATATACCCAACTGTTTTGGGTATCCTATGAAGATGCATTTATCCGCTTTGGGTTCAAGCTTATCAGACTGAAACTTTTTCACATAATAGTTGCAGCCCCAAGCTTTTAAGAAACGACAACTTAGGTTTCTCCAAACCATAGTTCATACGGTGTCATCTCAATGAAATTACGTGGTGCCCTATTTAAAGTGAATGCAGTTGTCTCTAATGCCTAACCCAAAAACTATAGTGGTAATTCGATAAGAGACATCATAGTATGCACCATATCCAATAGGGCGCGGCTATGAAGTTCGGACACACCATCACACTAGAGTGTTCCAGGTGGCATTAGTTGTGAAACGTTTTCCACACTATCTTAATTGTGTACCAAACTCGCAACTCAGATATTCATCTGTACGATCATATCATAGACATTTTATCCTCTTGTCACGATGATCTTGAACTTCACTACTCTGAAATTACTTGAACCTTTCAATAATTTAGACCTCATCAAAGCCTCTGGAGGCGGATGCTCCGCTGCTCCCACTCACTTTCTTGTAAATACAAGATTCTCCAACAACTTGTATAAACCCAAATGCCTTGATCACCTCATCAAAGCGCTTATTCCAACTCCGAGATGCTTGCACCAGTCCATAAATGGATCACTGGAGCTTGCATACTTTGTTAGCATTCTTTGGATCGACAAAACCTTCGGGTTGCATCATATACAACTCTTCCTTAAGAAAGCCATTAAGGAACGCCGTTTTGACATCCATCTGCCAGATTTCATCATCGAAAAATGCAACTATTGCTAACATGATTCGGATGGACTTAAGCATCGCTACCGGTGAGAATGTCTCATCGTAGTCAACTCCTTAAACTTGTGAAAAACCCTTTGCCACAAGTCGAGCTTTAGAAACGGTCACATTATCATCCGCGTCCGTCTTATTCTTAAAGATCCATTTGTTCTAAATAGCCTTACGACCTTCAGGTAATACTACCAAAGTCCACACTTTGTTTTCATACATAGATCCTATCTCAGACTTCATGGCCTCTAACCATTTGTTGGAATCCGGGCCCACCATTGCTTCTTCATAATCCGCAAGCTCATTGTTGTCTAATAACATGATAGATAAGATATGATTTTCGTACCACTCAGGAGTAGTACGTGATCTTGTCGACCTGCGAGGTCCGATAGTAACTTGATCCGAAGCCTCATGATCACCATCATTGGCTTCCTCCTCAACCTGTGTTGCCTCGACAGAGATTTCCCTCTGCCCCGCGCCACCATCTAGAGGGAGCAGAGGTTCCACAACCTCATCAAGTTCTATCTTCCTCCCACTCAATTTTTTCGAGAGAAACTCCTTCTAAAAAAAGCTCCGTTCTTAGCAACAAACACTTTGCCCTCGGATCTGAGATAGAAGGTGTACCCAACTGTCTCTTTTGGGTAACCTATGAAGACGCACTTTTCCGCTTTGGGTTCCAGCTTTTCAGGCTGAAGCTTTTTAACATAAGCATCACATCCTCAAACTTTAAGAAACGACAACTTTGGCCTCTTGCCATACCATAGCTCATACGGTGTCGTCTCAATGGATTTTGGTGGTGCCCTATTTAAAGTGAATGCAACTGTCTCTAATGCATAACCCTAAAATGATAATGGCAAATCGGTAAGAGATGACATCATAGATCGCACTATATCTAACAAAGTAATACGATGTTCGGACACACCATTATGCTGTGGTGTTCCAGGCGGTGTCAACTGTGAAACGATTCCACATTGTCTTAAGTGAGCACCAAACTCGAAACTCAGATATTCGCCTCCGTGATCAGATCGTAGGAACTTGATCTTCTTGTTAGGATGATTTTCAACTTCACTCTGAAATTGCTTGAAGTTTTCAAACGTTTCAAACTTGTACTTCATCAAGTAGATATATCCATACCTACTCAAATCAT
Organism: Hordeum vulgare subsp. vulgare; assembly: GCF_904849725.1. Classification (NCBI taxonomy): domain Eukaryota; kingdom Viridiplantae; phylum Streptophyta; class Magnoliopsida; order Poales; family Poaceae; genus Hordeum; species Hordeum vulgare. Next base: position 564,579,877 of record NC_058522.1, on the reverse strand, counting down.
CAGTGAAGGTGAGAAAATAACGATATCCACCGCGCGCCTCCACACTCATTGGACCGCACACATCAATATGTAGGATATCCAACAAGTCACTTGCACGCTCCATTGTTTCGGAGAACGGAGTCTTAGTCATCTTGCCCATGAGACATGGTTCACACGTGTCAAGTGATTCGAAATCAAGTGACTCCAAAAACCCATCAGCATGGAGTTTCTTCATGCGCTTTACACCAATATGACGTAAGCGGCAGTGCCACAAAAAGGTGGCGCTGTCATTGTTAACTCTATATCTTTTGGTCTCAATGTTATGTATATGTGTGTCATCACAATCAAGATTCAATATGAACAAACCCCTCACATTGGGTGCATGACCATAAAAGATATTACTCATAAAAATAGAACAACCATTATGCTCAGAATTAAATAAGTATCCGTCTCGCAATAAACAAGATCCATATATAATGTTCATGCTTAGCGCAGGCACTAAATAACAATTATTTAAGTTCATAACTAATCATGATGGTAACTGAAGTGAGACTGTGCCGACGACGATTGCATCAACCTTGGAACCATTTCCCACGCGCATCGTCACATCATCCTTCGCCAGCCTTCTATTCCGCAATTCCTGCTACGGGTATCTAGTATGATCACATCTTACTTACGCAAAACCACAATGGTGATGTGCAAGTTGCTATTTAACATTCTCCAAGGACCGCCTCGGTCAAATCCGATTCAACTAAAGTTAAAGAAACAGGCACCCACCAGTCATCTTTATGCAACAAGTTGCATGTTAGTTGATGAAACCGGTCTCTCGTAAGCATACGAGTAATGTTGGTCTGGGCCGCTTCAATCCAACAATACCGCCGAATCAAGAAAAGACTAAGGAGGGCAGCAAATTGAACATCAACGCCCACAAACTCTTTTGTGTTCTACTCGAGATATCATCTACGCATGAACCTAGCTCATGATGCCACTGTAAGGGAACGTTGCATGGGAAACAAAAAATTTCCTACGCACACGAAGACCTATCATGGTGATGTTCATCTACGAGAGGGAGGTCGGATCTACATACCCTTGTAGATCGCTAAGCAGGAAGCCTTAAGAAACGCGGTTTATGTAGTGGTACAGCTTCGTGATTCAAATCACATTCGTCCCATGATCCGTTCCGATCTAGCGCCGAACGGACGACACCTCCGCGTTCAGCACACGTACAACTCGATGACGATCTCCGCCTTCTTGATCCAGCAAGAGAGACGGGGGAAGTAGATGAGTTCTCCGGTAGCATGACGGCGCGCCGATGATGGTAATGGTCTATTCCTGCAGGGCTCCGCCCGAGCTCCGCAGAAAACCGATCTAGAGGAAGAACTACGAAGTAGAGGTTTAGGGTTGCACGTGGCAAAGTTGTGTCACAAAAACCCTAAAACCTCTAGTATATATAGGAGGAGGGGAGGGGCTAGCCTTTGGTCTCAAGGGAGCCCCTAGGGCGCCGGCCGAGAGGAGGAGGAGGAGACTCCAACTCCAATTCGGTTTGGGGAAGGAGGAGTCCCCTCCTTCCTTCCCACCTCCCTCTTTTTTTCCTTTGATTTTTCCTTCTAGCCAACATAGCCCACTTCGGCTGGCCTCACCAGCCCACTAAGGGCTGGTGCGCCACCCTTGGGCTATTAGGTTCACTCTCGGGTGGGTGGGCCCCTCCCGGTAAAAACCCGGAACCCATTCGTCACTCCCGGTACATTGCCGGTAATGCCCGAAATCTTTCCGGAGGCCAAATGAAACAATCCTATATATCAATCTTCGTTTCCGGACCATTCCGAAAACCCTCGTGACGTCCGTGATCTCATCCGGGACTCTGAACAACCTTCGGTCACCAACACCTATAACTCAATTATACCGAAACTTCACCGAACAGTGTGTAGACCCTGCGGGTTCGAGAACTATGCAGACATGACCCGAGACACTCCCCGGTCAATATCCAATAGCGGGACCTGGATGTCCATATTGGATCCTACATATTCTACGAAGATCTTATCGGTTGAACCTCTGTGCTAAGGATTCATATAATCCCGTATATCATTCCCTTTGTCCTTCGATATGTTACTTGCCCGAGATTTGATCGTCGGTATCCCTATACCTATTTCAATCTCGTTACCGGCAAGTCTCTTTACTCGTTCCGTAATACAAGATCCCGTGACTAACGCGTTAGCCATATTGCTTGCAGGGCTTATATGTGATGTTGTATTACCGAGTGGGCCCCGAGATACCTCTCCGTCACACGGAGTGACAAATCCCAGTCTTGATCCATGCTAACTCAACGGACACCTTCAGAGATACCTGTAGAGCACCTTTATAGTCATCCAGTAACGTTGCGACGTTTGATACACACAAGGTATTCCTCCGATGTCAGTGAGTTACATGACCTCATGGTCGTAGGAATGAATACTTGACACGCAGAAACAATAGCAACAAAATGACACGATCACATGCTACGTTTATAGTTTGGGGTTTGTCCATCACATCATTCTCCTAATGATGTGATCCAGTCATCAAGTGACAACACTTGCATATGTTTAGAAAACCTTAACCATCCTTGATCAACTGGCTAGTCAACTAGAGGCTTACTAGGGACATTGTTTTGTCTATATATCCACACATGTATCTATGCTTTCATTCAATACAATTATAGCATGGATAATAAACGATTATCTTGAAACAGGAAATATAATAATAACTATTTTATCATTGCCTCTAGGGCATATTTCCAACAACTTCATCGGTCAGCCCGTGAATTCGCCTCCCCTCCGACTGCTGCTCTGGTGGCCGATGATAGGGAGGGGAATCCTGCTGCCTTAGTTCTAGCTAGTAGTTTAGGTTAGGGTTTTTGGTCATCGCAGATGCGACGCTCAGGCGGATGGTTGCGCTTCTTCTTCGAGTTTATCTTCCCAACTCCGATCCTCCTCGAGTTCGTCCATCTTGATGTAGACGACGAAGCTCTTGCGTAGGTTCTTGTTGCCTCCTTGAGGCGACGAGGTCCGGGTTTCTCGTTATGCGAGTGTGATGACAAGATTTGGGGTCAGTTGCTTGAAATCAAATATATTAAAGAGTTCAATGACGATGGTTGCAGCGCTAGGGTGCTAACCCTTAGGGGCACATGCACGAAGACTTTTCGGTTGTCATCGACAAGGTCAAGCTGCCTCCGATAGGGGAGCGGTGACAACGACAAGTTGACGGCTTGCGTTCTTCAGTGTAATTTTCATTATATTTTCAGGTGTTTTACACTTGTGATGAACGATTTATAATATATCATGATCTTTTTGGTTAAAAAAATCGTCCATGTGGTCGGTTTTTTTTTTTTTTTGCCAAGTCAGCTCTTGACTAGCGAGGTCTACTGGTAGAAAGCATACTCAAAACACTCTAATCCACCTATTAGAAGTTTACGCAAAATAATAATAATAATGTAGACATGGTGTCTTTTACCTAATTTATGTAGAAGTGTGTTTTCAAGGAACCTACACAATTAACTGTAGAAAACTCGGCTGGAAACCAACGATGGCCGAAATAAACCAAGACAAGATTGCAATCTGTGTATGTGGGCGAGCAAGCAAGTCCATCGCATGGATGGGAGGTTATCCACATGGGAGGATAAGATATGCCATGCGGCGGCACCGCAGTGGCTGGCACAAATCACCCACTTGGCTGGAGATAGATAATCCGCCTATCTCCGCTCGCCATCCCGACCAAGGCTATTTCGCCTTACACCGACCTCGCCATCGACTTACATACTTTTGCCGGCCGGAGCCACACGACCACAAGGAAGGAGCGAGCTAGCTAGCACCCACAAACAGCACCTGCTGCCGTCCCGATGGCGAGCACCAACATGGCGTCGGCCACCTCCAGATTCATGCTGGCGGCGGGCATCCCCAGCGGCGCCAACGGCGGCGTGAGCAGCCGTGTCAGCTTCCTCCCGTCCAACCGGCTCGGCTTGAAGCTCGTGGCCCGGGCCGAGGAGCCGACTGCCGCCGCGCCGGCGGAACCAGCACCGGCGGCGGACGAGAAACCGGAAGCCGCCGTGGCCACCAAAGAGCCCGCCAAAGCCAAGCCGCCGCCGAGGGGACCCAAGAGGGGCACCAAGGTACGTCAGTACACTACACTCCTTAATTTGTTGAGCTTCTTTGTGTGGACCGGCTAGGGCAATCGTGGCTCAGCTAGCTCTTGCATGAAATGAAACGATCAGGTGAAGATTCTGAGGAGGGAGTCCTACTGGTACAACGGGACTGGATCCGTCGTCACGGTTGATCAGGTAACCAACGATCTTGTTGCAATGGAATGCTTCTGTGAGCGAATTCGATGATCAATGATGAATGGTGCGCGTGTAGGATCCCAACACCCGTTACCCGGTGGTGGTGCGTTTCGCCAAGGTGAACTACGCCGGCGTGTCGACCAACAACTACGCCCTGGACGAGATCAAGGAGGTTGCTGCTTGAACGATCGAGGCTGCCGCGTGCCCAATCCAATGTTTGTATCAGTAGCTCGTCAAGTGGCGATGTGAATGTTAGCCTCACAAATCTTATGTGTAATACCTCTGCGATTATATGTATTTGCCTGCTTCCTCATGGACCTAATAATCTCCTCTTGCTTAAAATGATCATTTTTGTACAAAAGATCGGTTGTTCATGTTACCGAATGGCAACAGAGCAATACAGCATGCACAGTGCAACAACGTTCACAAAAGACATATCCACTCGATTACTGATTTCTTTTTAGTCGAGAACGGACATTGTTGTTCAAATTCTTTGAAACGAAAGGTCTCATATGGAATTCTAGAGAATCTGGCAAAAAGGTGGATTTTTTGGGGTTGTAGGAAACAATGGGAAAAATACCACATAGTTTCTTTAGAAAATTTGAACCTCTCGATCAATTATCCTGCAGTGAAAATGAGAACGGCACCCCCCCACCGGCCACCCCGTCTCCTCACCTCAGTCGGCCTCCCTCCTCCCTCCCCCTTCGCCGCCGGCGGCCTCTTGCCCGGGTGGCACCGGCGGCGGCGGATTTCTCTTCCCCGCGCGCTTGGAGGCGGAGGCGGGGCTCTCTCCTCCCGATGGCGGTGCTCCTAGGGCAGCTGCGCTCGGCGCAGTCTGGCTGAGGGCTCTTCGACTCGGCGGCGCAGGCGTTGTCTGCGGGGCGATGTTGGTGCGGCCATGGCCGGCGGCGCCCGCCCGGCCCATACCTGGGCCCCTTTGGGCCCCATCTGAGTTGGCGCGGGCCGGTTGTCCTGTGCGCGGCGGTGGCGCTCACTAGCGGCGGAGGTCGGGTGTTAACGGTCTTGGGTGGCGGCGGTGCGGTCTGCCCGCATGCTGCAGCGTGTGGACGGGGGCTTCGCGGGACCGTTTGGGCCCGGCCGGGACACTAGGGGCCTGGTTTGTCCCTATTGACGCATCCGGACGGTTGTCGCAGTGGCAGTGGAGGCAGTCCCCCCCTTTCCGGTTGCGTGGTTGTTTCCCCCAACTCTGATGTCCCTTCTTCTTTCGCTTGGCCTCATGTCGGTGATCTCTGAGCAATGATGAAGATGGTTCCAAGATCGTGGTGGCGCATGCTGGTGGGCGGCTAGCTGGGTGGAGTTCGACGGGGAGTTTGGGGTGGTGCTGGTTGTTTGGGTCGGGAGAAATCCCCTGGCGGCTCGTCCGCCACCAACGCGGTGACGTCTGCGGGCGCCGCCGTTCCTCCTTAAGGGGTGTCGGGTATACCCCTTCCACACTGTCTTATGCATACCGGGGGAAACCCTAGTGTAAAAGCACAATTTCTCCTAAGTAATTTCGGTGGTTGATGACGATACCCTTAGCGGACTAATCGTGGTGGCACAAGACGCTTATATTCCCCTCAGTAAGTGAAAGTGAAGACAATGCTTAGCTATTGATTTAGGGTTGGTGGACTCGAGTCATAGATAATCCCGTACTATCAAGAGGGGATCCGCGTTTGGAAAACTTGGGTGGAACACTATCTCTCATTCTTGCTCCCCATCCCTTTTCCGGAGCAAAGGAGATGCCGTGAATTAGTGCGGAGGAAATTGTAGAAGCGGTAGTACCGCTCTAGCGGTACTGCCGCCCACTAGAGTCGGGCTCTCTGCCGCTTGTTTTATTTCTCTGGTGTCGGGGGGGGGGGCGTTTTTATTTGTTTGGGCGGAAGTACCGCCCAGGGGGAGCGGTAGTACCGCTCCAGCGGTACTGCCTCACCTTCTGTCGTGCCCACTTCCGCTTAGTATTTTTCTCTGGTATCTTACCTCTCCACGACCAGGCTGAGCGGAAGTACCGCTCCTACAGGACGGTAGTACCGCCCCAGCGGAAGTATCGCCCTAGTGCACAATACTACCGCTTAGCTGGGCCAGTAGGGTCTAGTAACGGCCAGATCCCCCCATTATAAATAGGGGCCTTCTTCCCCGAGGAGACCTCACACCTTCCTCTCAAGCTCCATTTTTGCTCCAAAAGCACAAACTTGCTCGATCTCCCTCCATAGCCATCAACTCTTGTTGATTTTCTAGGGTTTGGAGGAGAAGGTCTCCCCCGACACTTCCACCAAGAGAAAAGTTGTCCCCCCCATTAATCTCTCGTGGATATTGTTACTCTTGGGTGTTTGAGCACCCTAGATGAAAGAGGTCACCTTGAAGCCATATTCCATTGTGGTGAAGCTTTGTGGTCTTGTTGGGAGCCTCCAATTAAGTTATGGAGATTGCCCCAACTTTGTTTGTAAAGGTTCGGTCGCCGCCTTCAAGGGCACCACTTAGTGGAATCACGACACCTCGCATTGTGTGAGGGCATGAGGAGAATACGGTGGCCTTAGTGGCATCTTGGGGAGCATTGTGACTCCACACCGCTCCAATGGAGACGTACTTCCCCTCAAAGGGAAGGAACTTCGGAAACACATCCCCATCTTCATCGGTTCCACTTGTGGTTATTTCTTACCTTTACTTGTATTTACTTCTTTCTTATTATTGTTGTTGTTAGCATCATATAGGTTGCTCACTTAGTTGTATATCTAGACAACCTATTTGTTGCTAAATCTAATTTGTTAGTTGCATATTCACACTAGTAGAAAATGGCCCATTTGTCTCGGTTTCAGAGGCCCATTAGCCCCGGTTCTGGAACCGAGACTAAAGGGTCAGGACTAAAGCCCAAAACCTTTAGTCCCGGTTTTCTTACCAACCAGGACAGAAGGATCTCCACGTGGCCGCTGCGGGGAGCCCACGCAGGAGGAACTTTAGTCCTGGTTAGTCACACCAACCGGGACCAAATGGCATCCACGCGTCAGCATCTAGCGGAGCTGTTTTTTTAGGGGGGTTGGGGGTTTTGGAGGGTTAATTTAGGGGGGGGGGGGGGTTGGAGGGTTAATTTAGGGGGTTTCTCCGTGATTGGTCGAACAACAAGTTTTCGTAAATATATCCGACGCTACTACATATATACAATATAACATCTTTTACAATCCCTAACATCATCTACCTAAGATCCAATCACAAATCCACATGGTATTCTCCGTCTTTAGGTATGACGTGGTCAAGAAATAATCCCGCCAATTCCTCTTGAATTGCTCGTATGCGATTGATACGTCTCCAACGTATCTATAATTTTTGATGGTTTCATGCTATTATCTTGTCAAACTATGGATGTTTTGTATGCCTTTTATATCTTTTTTGGGACTAACTTCTTAACTCAGTGCCAAGTGCCAGTTCCTGTTTTTTTCGTGTTTTTGACCCTTTTCAGAGGAGAATTTTGAACGGAGTCCAAACGGAACAAAACTTCCGAAAAGATTTTTTCCGAAACAAAAGACGATCGGGAGACTTGAGAACCAAGGCAGAGGGACACCAGGGACCCCACAAGCCCCCTAGCCGCGGCCAGGGGGGCCGCGCCTCCCAGGCTTGTGGGCTCCCTGGGCCTCCTCTGCCCTAGGTCTTTCGCCTATATATTCCATAAAATCCCAGAAAAATCAGGGGATCATCGAAAGTACTTTTCCGCCGCCGCAAGCTTCTATCTCCGCAAGATCCCATCCGGGGCACGTTCTGGTGCCCTCCCAGAGGGGGGATTCTGATACGGAGGGCTTCTTCATCAACACCATGACCTCTTCGATGATGCGTGAGTAGTTCACCATAGACCTACGGGTCCATAGCTAGTAGCTAGATGACTTCTTCTCTCTCTTGGATCTTCAATACAAAGTTCTCCATGATCTTCATGGAGATCTATCCGATGTAATCTTCTTTGCAGTGTGTTTGTTGAGATCCGATGAATTGTGGATTTATGATCAGATTATCTATGAATCTTATTTGAGTTTCTTCTGATCTCTTATATGCATGATTTCATATCCTTGTATTTCTCTTCGAGTTGTGGGTTTTGTTTGGCCAGCTTGATCTATGATTCTTGCAATGGGAGAAGTGATTGGTTTTGGGTTCATACCGTGCGGTGACCTCACCAAGTGACAGAAGGGGTAGCGAGGCACGCATCGTGTTGTTGCCATCAAGGGTAAAAAGATGGGGGTTTCATCATTGGTTTGAGTCTATCCCTCTACATCATGTCATCTTGCTTAAGGCGTTACTCTATTCGTCATGAACTCAATACACTAGATGCATGCTGGATAGCGGTCAATGTGTGGACTAATAGTAGTAGATGCAGAAAGTATCGGTCTACTTATCTCGGACATGATGCCTATATGTATGATCATTGCCTTAGATATCGTCATGACTTTGCGCGGTTCTATCAATTGCTCGACAATAATTTGTTCACCCACCGTAATATTTGCTATTTTGAGAGATGCCTCTAGTGAACACTATGGCCCCCGGGTCTACTTCACACCATATTTTCAGCCTTGCTCTTTTACTTCGTTGCACTTTCCGCCTTCAGATCTCACTTTGCAATCAATCTTGAAGGGATTGACAACCCCTTTATAGCATTGGGTGCAAGCTCTTTTGTGTTTGTGCATGTACTCTGGACTTGACACGATTCTCCTACTGGATTGATACCTTGGTTCTCAAACTGAGGGAAATACTTACTGCTCCTGTGCTGCATCGACCTTTCCTCTTCAAGGGAAAAACCAACGCAAGCCCAAGAGACGACAGAAGGTTTCTGTCGCCGTAGCAGAAGGATTTTGGGTGCCGTTGCCGAGGAGGATCAAGTCAAGAACTCATCCAAGTAAGTGTCGCAAACTCATCTCTTGCATTTACTTTTTTGCCTATCGTTTTCCTCTCCCCCACTTTTGAAAAACAAAAATTTACAAAAATATTTGCCCTTTTCTTCGTTTGCCTTTTTCGTTCGCCCTCTTCTCTCGCTTGCTTCCTGTTCGCTTGTGTGGGATAGTCTACCTGTACTCATGGCTAGACCCACCGCTCCGAACGATACTCCCGAGAACGAAGTTCTCAATTTCAAGCAAAATGAGGAAGAAAACTTAAAGGACGCTTGGTATAGGATTTGCAATTCTCAGAGTAGATCTACTCGTAAGCAGTCTACTACCGTCCTGCTTCGCAGTTTTTATGTGGGTATTTCTCCTTGGAATAGGTATATTCTTGACACCATCGTAGGCGGAAATTTCTTGGGTAGCCATACCGTTGATTCTTACGGAGCTGTAATAAATTTGGTAGGCTCACCCCCACTCATGGTTAATGGAACTACCTTAACTCTGGAACATGTGATGCGTAGGCTGGACGTTATTGAAAATAAAGTTGCTACGATCGAACTCATTGAGAATTTGGATAAAAAGATCCACAATCAAATCATTCAGTACGGATCCAAGGTGGGAATGGTTTTGAAAAATTTAAAGAAGAAGGAACCCACAGTTAACGAAAAACTAGGTCATGATTCCGCTAGGATTCGCAAACTAGAGGATGTTATAACCAACTTGGGTTCCGCTTTTGTCGCTGTGCAGAATACTCCAAACTTTGCCCACAACAAGGCCACCAAGTCTATTTTTGTTCCTAAAAATAGTGGTGAATCATCTAGTAAGAAAGATGAAGACCTTAAGATGATGAGTGATCACGCTACTTATGGTTGGAGCACCAAAGACGACGATACGTGATTCTATCGCTTTATGCCTAGCTAAGGGCGTTAAACAATAGCGCTTGTTGGGAGGCAACCCAACGAATTTATCTTTTTCTTTCTGTTTTGTTGCGTCTACACCATCATAATTCTGTTATGATAGTGTCTTTTGTGTTTCTTTTTGTGTTTGAGCCAAGAAAAACCTTTATGACTAGTCTTGGTGATGGTTGTTTGATCCTACTGGAAAAAGATAGAAACTTTTCGCTCACGAGATTATTTTTTATTTTTATTCAGAAAGATATTTTGAGTTGATTCTTTTTGCTTCTGGTTGATATGCCTTTTTCCCAGGCAGTCGTAATTTTTTAGAATTTTTGAGGTACCAGAAGTATACGAAGTATGCATATTGCTACAGACTGGTCTATTTTTGACAGATTCTGTTTTTGTTGAGTTGGTTGCTTGTTTTGATGAAACTATGGATAGTATCGGGGGGTACTAGCCATGGAAAAGTGAGAATACGGTAATCTGACACCAATATAAATAGAAATCAAGATTTCTACAGTACCTAAAGAAGTGGTAGTTTGTTTTCTTGTGCTAATGATATCACGAGTTTCTGTTTAAGTTTTGTGTTGTGAAGTTTTCAAGTTTTGGGTGATATTCTCATGGACAAAGGGATAAAGAGTGGAAAGATCTCAAGCTTGGGGATGCCCAAGGCATCCCAAGCCAAATTCAAGGACACCAAAAAGCCTAAGCTTGGGTATGCCTCGGGAAGGCATCCCCTCTTTCGTCTTCAATCCATCGGTAACATTACTTGGAGCTATATTTTTATTCACCACATGATATGTGTTTTGCTTGAAGCGTCTTGTATCGTAGGAGTCTTTTCTTTTTCTTGTGACACAATCATCCTTGCTGCACACCTTTTGAGAGAGACATGCACTCATCGTGATTTTTCTAGAATGCTCATCGTGCTTCACTTATATCTTTTGAGCTAGATAATTTTGCTCTATATGCTTCACTTAGATCTTTTAGAGCACGGCGGTGCGTGACTTGGTAGTTGGCGTGTGCTATGAAAGTAGTCCCAAAGGTGATAGGTACCAAAAAAGAGGATACAAAAACCTCCATCTTCATGTGCATTGAGTAGAAAGAAAAGTTTTGATTCCTCTCAATTAGTTTTGAGACGTGGATTTGGTAATATTAAGAGTTATGTTAGTAGGGTGTTGTGAATCTAGAAATACTTGTGTTGAAGCTAGTGATTCCCGTAACATGCACGTATGGTGAACCGCTATGTTAGGAAGTCGGAGCATAATTGATCTATTGATTGTCATCCTTTGCATTGAGGTCGGGACCGCGCGATGGTTTACACCTACCAACCCTTCCCCTAGGAGTATGCGTTTAGCACTTTGTTTCGATTACTAACAAAAACTTTCGCAACAAGTATGTGAATTCTTCATGACTAATGTGATTCCATGGTATAGATGCACTTTCACCTTCCACCATTTCTAGCCTCTCTAGTGCCGCACAACTTTCGCCAACGCACAAACCCACCATATGCCTTCCTCAAAACAGCCACCATACCTACCTACTATGGCATTTACATAGCCATTCCGAGATATATTGCCATGCAACTCCCACCGTTCAGTCTCATGACTTGTGCCGTCACTCTCATATTGCCATTGCATGATCGTAAGATAGCTAGCGAGATGTTTCAACGTCATACACCAAGCTAGATCGTTGCACATCCCGGTACACTGCCGGAGGCATTTCCTATAGAGTCATCATCGTTGTGAGCTTTGAGCTGTGAGTAAATAAAAGTGTGATGATCATCATTATTAGAGCATTGTCCCATGTGAGGAAAAAAAGAGAGGACAAAGAGACCAAACAAAAAAAGAGAGGCCAAAGAGCCCAAATAAAAATAAATAGAGAAGGGACAATGCTACTATCTCTTTCCACACTTGTGCTTCATAATAGCACCATGTTCTTCATGATTGAGAGCCTCTTGTTTCGCCACCACCATATGCTAGTGGGAATCTTTATTATATAACTTGGCTTGTATATTCCAAGGATGGGCTTCCTCAAATTGCCCTAGGTCTTCGTGAGCAAGCAAGTTGGATGCACACCCACTAGTTCTCCATTTGAGCTTTCACATACTTATAGCTCTAGTGCATCATTTGTATGGCAATCCCTACTCATTCATATTGATATCTATTAATGAGCATCCCCATAGCCCTTTGATTCGCCGAGTCAATGTGACCATCTCCTCCTTTTTGTATCACAACCACCACCACACTCTATTCCACCTATAGTGCTATATCCATGGCTCACGCTCATGTATTGCGTGATAGTTATAAAAGGTTTGATGGAGCATAGCCAGATTATATGATTTTGTAGGGATAACTTTCTTTGGCCTTGTTATTTCGAAGTTCATGATTACCTTGCTAGTTTGCTTGAAGTATTATTGTTTTCATGTCAATGGCAAACTATTGTTTTTAATCTTACGGATCTGAACATTCATGTCACATGAAAGAAGTTACAAAGGACAACTATGCTAGGTAGCATTCCACATCAAAAATTCAGTCTTTATCACTTCCCTACTCGAGGACGAGCAGGAGTTAAGCTTGGGGATGCTTGATACGTCTCCAACGTATCTATAATTTTTGATGGTTTCATGCTATTATCTTGTCAAACTTTGGATGTTTTGTATGTCTTTTATATATTTTTTGGGACTAACTTATTAACTCAGTGCCAAGTGCCAGTTCGTGTTTTTTTTCGTGTTTTTGACCCTTTTCAGAGGAGAATTTTGAAAGGAGTCCAAACGGAATAAAACTTCTGAAAAGATTTTTTCCGAAACAGAAGACGATCGGGAGACTTGAGAACCAAGGTAGAGGGACATCAGGGACCCCACAAGCCCCCTAGCCGCAGCCAGGGGGGCCCGTGACTCCCAGGCTTGTGGGATCCCTGGACCTCCTCTGCCCTAGGTATTTCGCCTATATATTCCCAAAAATCCCAGAAAAAATCAGGAGATCATCGAAAGTACTTTTCCGCCGCCGCAAGCTTCTATCTCCGCAAGATCCCATCTGGGGCACGTTCTGGTACCCTGTCGAAGGGGGGATTCGGATACGGAGGGCTTCTTCATCAACACCATGACCTCTCCGATGATGCGTGAGTAGTTCACCATAGACCTACGAGTCCATAGCTAGTAGCTAGATGGCTTCTTCTCTCTCTTGGATCTTCAATACAAAGTTCTCCATGATCTTCATGGAGATCTATCCGATGTAATCTTCTTTGCGGTGTGTTTGTCGAGATCCGATGAATTGTGGATTTATGATCAGATCATCTATGAATCTTATTTGAGTTTCTTCTGATCTCTTATATGCATGATTTCATATCCTTGTAATTCTCTTCGAGTTGTGGGTTTTGTTTGGCCAGCTTGATCTATGATTCTTGCAATGGGAGAAGTGCTTGGTTTTGGGTTCATACCGTGCGGTGATCTCACCCAGTGACAGAAGGGGTAGCGAGGCACGCATCGTGTTGCCGCCAGCAAGGGTAAAAAGATGGGGTTTTCATCATTGGTTTGAGTCTATCCCTCTACATCATGTCATCTTGCTTAAGGCGTTACTCTGTTCGTCATGAACTCAATACACTAGATGCATGCTGGATAACGTTCGATGTGTGGAGTAATAGTAGTAGATGCAGAAAGTATCGGTCTACTTGTCTCGAACTTGATGCCTATATGTATGATCATTGCCTTAGATATCGTCATGACTTTGCGCGGTTCTATCAATTGCTCAACAGTAATTTGTTCACCCACCATAATATTTGCTATTTTGAGAGAAGCTTCTAGTGAACACTATGGTCCCCGGGTCTACTTCACACCATATTTTCAGTCTTGCTCTTTTACTTCGTTGCACTTTCCGCCTTCAGATCTCACTTTGCAATCAATCTTGAAGGGATTGACAACCCCTTTATAGCGTTGGGTGCAAGCTCTTTTGTGTTTGTGCAGGTACTCTGGACTTGACGCGATTCTCCTATTGGATTGATACCTTGGCTCTCAAACTGAGGGAAATACTTACTGCTCCTGTGTTGCATCGCCCTTTCCTCTTCAAGAGAAAAACCAACGCAAGCTCAAGAGACGACAGAAGGTTTCTGTCGCCGTAGCAGTGATCATGTGTTAGGATTTCATCCCGCATATGCCAGATCTAATTTAAAGAAGGGGGTCAATACATGCATATATATGAATAAAACTCAACACAATTGATGGTAATATATAAAATAAAATTATGAATATTATTTACGTACTTGATATTGTTTCTCAGATAAGCCCGCCCTCTCAGAGGTCGAGAGGCGAATGAACTCGCATACGTAGTATGCACATAATTCAGTCCCACCTTCCTGGTACAAGCACTTTACGAGAATAGAGTTCAATCAAACTGATAAGCAACCATGGTAATGATATATTGATGAAAATTTGAATCAATTAGAGATGCGCGCAAAGTACTTCTTACTTTGGGTTGCATAAATTGTAACCCTTTGTTTAGACGAGGATCCTTTGTGGTGAACTTCTTCCAAACCTTGCCAGGCAAAGAAAATGATTACTTGATATCAGGAAATTAACGAAAGTTGCATGCCGATATGGTCCCGGTATTGACTGAGCTTACTTCTTGAGCATTGCAGTCATGTTCGCATAATACTCAGGATCTTTAGGTCTCGAGTCTAAGATAGTTACTTTTGCCCCGTCAAGCTGAATGGATAGCAGAATAAAGTGGTAATTGCGCACACATATATAACTCATCAATTACATTACTTAACCTCGAGTAAGCGAAACCGAGTATACAGAGAAGACAACAACACTCACTTGAAGTTGTAAGGAAATAGTATTTCCCTTTTGTTTTGATTTATAAGGAACGACTTTAGCAAGTTCTCCTCGGTCTCTTTGATTGATTTTCATACCGACCATTCATTTACGACATCTGGTCTAATGAACCCAACGTCAAAGATTCCTGTTTTTTTTATTCGACGATCTTCAATCTACATAATATATACAGTGAGGATAATTGTACATACATGCAATGAACAAGCTGAGCTAGAGACTTAACTATGGAAGTAATACTTACAGACAGTAGGAAGTCATGAGTTGTTTGTCGAGGGCGAGTTGAACAAAAAACCGTGTCTCGTCACTACTTGGAGGGGTGTGTTTAGTGTTGGAAATATGCCCTAGAGGCAATGATAAATATTTATTATTACATTTCCTGTTTAAAGATAACCGTTTATTATCCATGCTATAATTGTAAAACATAGATACATGTGTGGATACATAGACAAAACAATGTCCCTAGCAAGCCTCTAGTTGGCTAGCCAGTTGATCAAGGATAGTCAAGGTTTTCTAACTATGTGCAAAGTGTTGTTGCTTGATAACTGGATCACATCATTAGGAGAATCATGTGATGGACTAGACCCAAACTACGAATGTAGCATATTGATCGTGTCATTTTATTGCTATTGTTTTCTGCGTGTCAAGTATTTATTCCTATGACCATGAGATCATATAACTCACTGGCACCGGAGGAATGCCTTGTGTGCATCAAACGTCGCGACGTAACTGGGTGACTATAAAGGTGCTCTACAGGTATTTCCGAAGGTGTCCGTTGAGTTAGTATGGATCAAGACTGGGATTTGTCACTCCGTGTGACGGAGAGGTATCTCGGGGCCCACTCGGTAATACAACATCACGCACAAGCCTTGCAAGCAATGTTACTAAGTGTAAGTCACGGGATCTTGTATTACAGAACGAGTAAAGAGACTTGCCGGTAACGAGATTGAAATAGGTATGCGGATACCGACGATCGAATCTCGGGCAAGTAACATACCGAAGGACAAAGGGAATGACATACGGGATTATATGAATCCTTGACACCGAGGTTCAACCGATAAGATCTTCGAAGAATATGTAGGATCCAATATGGGCATCCAGGTCCCGCTATTGGATATTGACCGAGGAGTGCCTCGGGGCATGTCTACATAGTTCTCGAACCCGCAGGGTCTGCACACTTAAGGTTCGACGATGTTTTAGTATAGTTGAATTATATGTGTGGTTACTGAATGTTGTTAGGAGCCTGGATGAGATCACGGACGTCATGAGGGTTTCCGGAATGGTCCGGAAATGAAGATTGATATATATGATGGTTTTATTTGGTCACCGGAAAGTTTCGGGTAATTTCGGTAGTGTACCGGGAGTGACGAGTGGGTTCCGGGAGTTCACCAGGAGGGGCCCACCCACCCGGGAGTGAGCCCAAGGCACTAGGATGGCGCCACAAGTCCGTAGTGGGATGGTGGAGTCAACCCAAGGGGGCCATGACGCCACATAAGAAAATACCAAAGGAAAATAAAAGAAAAAGGGAAAGAGGGAGGTGGGAAGGAAGAGGAGGACTCCTCCTTCCTAAACCGAATTGGAAGAGGAGTACTCCTCCTCCCTGGCGGCCGGCGCACCCTTGAGGGCTTGTCCCTGAAGGCTAGCCCTCCCCCTCCCTCCTATATATAGTGGTGTTTTACGGCTGATTTGAGACAACTTTTGCCACGTGCAACTCAACCCTAGATCACATAGTTCTACCTCTAGATCAGATTTCGGCGGAGCTCGAGCGGAGCCCTGCAGGAGTAGATCACCACCACCATCGGAGCACCATCACGCTGCCGGGGAACTCATCTACTCCTCCGTCTTGCTTGCTGGATCAAGAAGGTTGAGATCATCGTCGAGCTGTACGTGTGCTGAACGCGGAGGTGTCGTCCGTTCGGCGCTAGATCGGAACAGATCGTGGGACGGTTCGAGGGACGTGAAGACGTTCCACTACATCAACCACGTTTCTTAACGCTTCCTGCTGTGCGATCTACAAGGGTAAGTAGATCCAAATCTTCTCTCGTAGATGGACATCACCATGATAGCTCTTCGTGTGCGTAGGAATTTTTTTGTTATTCATGCAATGTTCCCCAACATTTAGTTCATCCATGAAGGAATCTTCGCAAGTCACGGATTCTACAATTTCATCGCTAACAAGTCAGGGACTCCAATTTGAACCGTGTCTCGTCACTACTTGGAGGGGTATCACCAAAATCGATTAGCAATATAACATGATCCAACAATGTTCAATTTTTTTCCAAGACCCATGCCAAAGATGTTGTACTAAATGTCATCTTAGCTATAGGAGTCCTATTTTGGTACCAATCATGGAGTAGACATGAGCCCTATTTTACTATTTGTTTATGTATAATCATAAACTAGAAACATCTATCATGATATTCTTGTACATAAACAAATGTACATAGTGAATATTTGAAAATGTACAAAAATGCATAGTGAATATTTGAAAATATACAAACAAAATGTACAAACACGGCGGCGAAGCGTGAGGGGCGACGACGGGCGACGACGGGCTACGACGACGGGTGATACGTCTCAAACGTATCTATAATTTTTGATGGTTTCACGCTGTTATCTTATCATCTTTGGATGTTTTGTTTACCTTTTTATCTTTTTGGGGACTAACTTATTAATTCAGTGCCAAGCGCCAGTTCCTGTTTTTCTGTGTTTTTGACTCTTTTCAGATCTGATTTTGGAACGGAGTCCAAACGGAATAAAATCCCCGAAATAAATTTTTTCAGAACGGAAGAAGATTGGGAGGCTTGAGGGACAAGGCAGTGGGTCCACAGGGGACCCACAAGCCCTGTTGCCGCTGCCAGGGGGAGGCCGCGGCAACCAAGCTTGTGCCCCCCCTGGCGCTCCCCTGCCCTAGGTCTTTGGCCTATAAATTCCCTAAAAATCCAGAAAAAATCAGGGCATCCACGAAAACACCTTTCCGCCGCCACAAGCTTCCGTTTCCGCGAGATCTCATCTGGAGACCCTTCCCGGTGCCCTACTGGAGGGGACTTTGGAGTTGGAGGGCTTCTACATCAACATCATCGCCTCTCCAATGACTCATGAACAGTCCACTTCAGACCTACGGATCCGTAGTTAGTAGCTAGATGGCTTCTTCTCTCTCTTGGGTCTTCAACACAAAGTTCTCCATGATCTTCATGGAGATCTATCCGATGTAATCCTCTTTGGCGGTGTGTTTGTCGAGATCCGATGAATTGTGGATTTGTGATCAGATTATCTATGAATTATATTTGAGTCTTTGCTGATTTCTTATATGCAAGATTTGATATCCTTGTAAGTCTCTCCGAGTCTTGGGTTTTGTTTGACCAACTAGATCTATGATTCTTGCAATGGGAGAAGTGCTTAGTTTTGGGTTCATACCGTGTGGTGACCTTTCCCAGTGACAGAAGGGGCAGCAAGGCACGCATCATGTTGTTGCCATCAAGGGTAACAAGATGGGCTTTTATCGTAGATATGAGATTGTCCATCTACATCATGTCATCTTGCTTAAGGCGTGTGACAGCCCGAGACCGACGTTCCAGAAGATTCCCCTTTATTTCCGTTTCCGTCGTGTGATTATTTTATTTTGTGGCCTCATCATTTAGTTTGGATCGTCGCATCATGCATGGCATCTTGCATCGTATGTCGCGTGTGGTGTTTTGAGTTTGTGTGCTTCGAGTGCTCTCCGAGTCTTAGTGCGATAGGAACTCTCCCCTCCTCTCCTCTTTTATTTGTTTTTGCGGTTTGCTAAAGTTCCCGTTTTAAACCCCTATTTAAAAGGCTTCGTCTTCTTCTTTGCAATAAAACTCCTTTTGTTAAAAGGTAGGGGCAACCCCTTGGGTTTTCTTTATTTCCTCCTTTTGTTTTATTTTAAATCCGTATCATTTTTTTTCTATTTTAAAGCGCTTTTTTTATTCTTTAAATAAAGAGGTTTATTTTATTCTTTAAAAAAAGGGTTTCAATTTTAATTCTTCAAAAGGGTTTGTATTTTTTCTTTTAAAAATGCCCAACTATTTCTTATAGTTGGGAATATATTTTTTTCAAAAGGGGTCAAAGACATTTATCATATTTTATTTTTGTTATAAGCCTTTCTTTCTTTAAAAATTTCTATCTCAAGAGTTAAAAAAAAAAATTGGGAGAGGGAGAGGCCCAGCCGGCCGAGGCCCACGCCTCCTCCATGTGCCCTAACGATCACCCCAGCCTCGCTCTCCTCCCGACCACGCCGCACCTGCCCAGAAACCCACGTAGTCCCCGATCCTCTCTGGCCTCTGTTCCTCTCCTCGCCCAATCCCCTCGCATCTGCTCTTGCCCCGCGCCGCTCCTCCCTTGCTGCGCCGCCGCGCTGCTCCACCGTCTCCTGCGCCGCCCCTGGCCTCCCGTGGTCGCCGCCCAGCGCCGCCTGCTCCATCCCGTGCCTCCCGTCGCCGGTGCTCACCCCCTCGACCCGAACGCGCCGCCACCTGCCGCTTGCTGCGAGGAGCGCCCGTGCCAGGCCCCTCGACCCGCCGTAGCTCCCCTTCCGCCTGCGGTCGCCGTTCCCGGCAAGGCCCCGAGGTCCTCCCCTCGCGCCCTAGCCTCGTCCTCGCCGTTCCCCGAGGTCCTCCCCGCAGGTGCCCCGCCGAGCTCGCCGTTCCTCTCGCCGGAGGCCCCCTGCCCGCATGCTTGCTTCCCTTGCTGAGCTCCTGGTCGCCGCTTGTGCTGCTGTTGGCCTGCTGCTGCTGCTGTTGACTGTAATTTTGTAGTCGGTTGTAGCTGATGTTGCCATGGCCGATGCCTGCCTTATGATGCTGCTGCCGCCTACTGTCCCTGATGCTGCTAGGTTGCTAGGCTGCCTCGCTGCGTTTGTTGCTGTTGCTGGTCTTGCTGTATGCTGTCCGATGTGTTTTGCTTGCTTGCGGCTGCTTGCTTGCTGTTGCTAGGATGCTACCTTGTTTTGCTAGCTGCTACATGTACTTGCTTGTGCCGATGCCGTGGCCGGTTGCTATTGATGCTTGCTGTTGCTGTTGTCGCGTGGCCGTGTGCCTGTAGCTGTGCTGGTGTTGTTGCTTCTTGCCTCTAGCTGCTGGTGTTTTGCTGCTGCCATTGCCTTGCCGCTGCTATGCTGCTAATGCTAGCCGCTGCTGCCTGATGTGCCATGCTGTTGTGTTGTCAGTTGCCGTGTTGGCTGTTGCTCCTCTTGCTTGCCTGCCTGCCGCATTGTTAGTTGCTGCCGGCTTAGTGCTATTAGTTGTTGTAGCCAATGCCTTGCAGTTTGTCTGCCCTGCTTGCTGCTGTTGATGGCCGTGGCTTAGCTGCTGATTGCCGTTGTTTGCCGACACCGATGCATGTTGTTGCTAGATGCTTAGTTGCTGCTATTGCTATTCCACCGTAGCTTGCTGTTAGTTGCGTCCGCCGTTGTTGCTACCTGATGCTGTTGTGTCGCCTGCCATCCCCGCCTGCCGTGAGTCATCGACTAATTCGCCGAGCACCACGACGTCCACGACGACCCCAAAAACGAGTTCGTCTTCCTCGACGTCGCCGAAGACCCGTGTTCGACTACTGAGGTGAAGACCGTGACCGTCGCCGAAGACCGTGTACCACTACTTCAACTACCGATGCGGGAACGACTACTTGCACGACGACAACTACTTTCACGACGACCGTTGGTCTCCTTCTCCGAATCGAACTGCTCCGATGTGCATGCTCCGAAGGTATAGCGTTGAGACGTTGTCGTGTACCGTGTACAAGTGATGTATGAATATATGTATGTATGCACCGTATGTTGCCCGTTGGCCGCTGTCTTCTTTCGTCGTGCCTCGACACATGGGAACCCGAGATCCGGGATCACCCCATCTTCATTTACCGTTTCCGCACACGCTTGTATACATTGGGACGATATCTCGACGAGTTATCGGGATAGGAACATTGCCGTGGCATCGTTTCCGATTTGCCGCCATGGTTCCCTCTCGCTCGCCGTGGCGACACCTGTTTCTTTCCCTTCTTGCCCTGTTGAAACTCGCATGCATGACGCATTCATGGCATATATTCTGTGTTGCATGTTCTTGTGCCGTAGCTCGTTCTATGTTCCGCGAGTTAAACCGACTAGGATGACACGTAGAACCGTCGCTTCACCCCTTGCCATGTTAACAACATTTAATATTGCGTGTTAAATAATCGGGAGTGAATTAAATAATTAAACATGGAGTTTCGTCGATATGCAACATTTAATGTGTAGTGTTTGCGTGAGGTGATTTGCCATGCCATCCCTTGCATATTGAACTGATCATGCATCATATTAGGGTATGCATCATGTCTTGCTTTTGCTGTCGTGAATATCTGTGTTGATGTTTGTTTTCGGTTTGCTCCGTCTCGATAGAGTTCCGCAAGCGTGTCGGAATGTGAGGACCCGTTCGACTATGTTGGTTCGTCTGCTTCATGGAGGCATTCTTCTTCCAAGCGGTATCTCAGGCAAGATGACCATTTCCCCAGATACCATTACTATCATTGCCATGCTAGTTTTTATCGTTTCTGTCGTTATGTCTCGTTGCCTACCACATGTTAAATATCAGCCTCTCAACAATGCCATGAAACCTTCAACCTGTTCAACCTAGCAAACCATTGATTGGCTATGTTACCGCTTGCTTAACCCCGTGTTAGCGTTGCTAGTTGCAGGTGCAGTTGCTTCCATGTGAAAACATGGGTTCCTTGTTATATCACCATATTAAATGCTATTTAATTTAATGCACCTATATACTTGGTAAAAGGTGGAAGGCTCGGCCTTTCTAGCCTGGTGTTTTGTTCCACCTTTGCCCCCTTAGTTTCGGCTACCGGTGTTATGTTCCATAATTGAGCGCTCCTAACACGATCGGGGTTGTTATGGGGACCCCCTTGATAATTCGTTTTAGATTAAAGCTGGACTGGCAAGGCCCAACATTGGTTCTACATTTGCCCAACATAATAACTTGATAATATTGAAATGCATAGGGAGTTAGCGCCACCCGAGGAGTAATTCTACATAATACAGGGGGCCAGTGATGTTGGTGCTGGTCCAAAACTAGAGCCGTTTGCGGGGCCAACCCGGGGCAACTCGGGAGATTTCTATCAGGCCACCGTACGCTGTGCTTATCCGTCGTGTCCTGAGAACGAGATACGCGGCTCCTATCGGGATCGTCGACACATCGGGCGGCCTTGCTGGATTAGTTTTACCTTTGACGAGATATCTTGTGCATCGGGATTCCGGTGATGCTTTGGGTAATCTCAGAGTTGAGGTTTTCCACTACGGAATCCGACGAGATCGCGAGCTTCGTGATTGAGGATTTCTATGCGGCTTGTGGTAATTTGTGATGGACTAGTTGGAGCACCCCTGCAGGGTTAAATCTTTTCGGAAAGCCATGCCCGCGGTTATGTGGCAACGTGGAAACTTTGTTTAACACTGGTTCTAGATAACTTGAAGTTAACTTAATTAAAACTTGCCAACTGTGTGCGTAACCGTGATTGTCTCTTTCGTGAGTTCCTTTTCCGATCGAGGACACGGTGGGGTTATGTCTGACGTAGGTAGGTGTTCAGGATCATTCATTTGATCAACAGTAGTTCACGTTCGTTATGCGTAGATCTTCCCCCTCTTATTTCTTGTACTCGTAAGTTTAGCCACCAAATATATGCTTAGCCGCTGCTGCAACCTCACCACTTAACTATACCTCACCCAGTAAGCTTTGCTAGTGTCGATATCTTTGGAAATGAGATTGCTGAGTCCCCCGTGGCTCACAGATTACTACAACACCAGTTGCAGGTACATGTAAAGATTACTTGACGCGAGCGCGTTGATTGTTCATTTGGAGTTGCTTCTTCTTCTTCTTCATCATCGATCTAGGATGGGTTCCAGGCTGGCAGCCTGGGATAGCAAGGATGGATGTCGTTCTTCTTTTGTCGTTTGTTTTCGTCCGTAGTCGGACCCTGCTCTTACTCTGGATGATGATGTAATGTACCGATGTGACTCTGATGTAGCTTGTGGCGAGTGTAAGCCAATTCTATATATCTCTTCTTTTCAGTACATGTACTTGTAACGATATCCATTCTTGCGACACGACGAGATGCGCTTCTATCCCTGACGAGGCCCTCATGCCAAATTGAGGATAGGGTCGCATCTTGGGCGTGACAAGTTGGTATCAGAGCAGTACCGACCTAGGAGCCCCTTGATTGATCGAACTTGGCCGAGTCGAGTCTAGTAAAAAAACTGCTTTGAGTCTAGTTATATATCGGAGAGTAGGATTCTTTTTTCTCCTCTTCTATGCTCTGGTGAGGAATCTTGACGTAATAATTTACTCTACTCCTCTTTTCACTCCAAAAAAATTTAGGATCATGCGGATATTTTTGAGATCTATATGATGCCGATGTGACGGAGTTCTGTCTTGGTGCCTTCTATCTGCTTTAAGTCTCAGGGGAGTTGAGCTCCAGGGGATTCTTGAGCACATCGTTATCATTCAGATTTCTTAGTATCTTAGTACGAAGGATGTTCGTAATTGCTTCAATACTAGTAGTGGCGAGATAACCCCGATGTCCCCAGTACTGGTGCAGATTGTTCGGGAGTACTGCCATACTTTGTATCGTTGTGATCACGAGGGTCTGTAGTAGATGAGGGTCCGAGATTCTGGCCGTGTGTTGACGGATGTGATACAGGTGACGGGTTAGTATAGGAGTTGTGTGATATTACTACTTGTATCCGTGTACCAGATTGCATGACCAGATATTTCGGGAATTCTTAGGTGGGAATTCAAGTATTTGCTTATAGGACAATCTTCCAACAAACGCATGATGTTAGGTTGGGGTTCGACATCTAGTGGATTCCTATCCACGAAAATATCGGACGAAGTCTTTCTCATGAGTTTGTTCTGGCTTGTTTCATAAGCCTCACCCTTTGTTTTGTTGGAATAGGGTAATTCGAGTTGCTTCGATGTCAAGTGGTGATTTCAGATCTTCCTAGTGGTCTTCTCATATTTTTATGTGAGACTGCTAATCCTTTTGCTCAATCAATTGTCTTATCAATTTTGTTTACCGGAGTCATCATGTTAATTCTTTTCCAACCGGTGTGTTTCTCTCCAAGGGGATTCAATCCTCTCCAATTTTGCAAGATCATTCTCTCATTTTATTTCGGAGTTCATCTCATCTGTCCCAAGTTGTCTGTGTTTTTCCCCGCCCTCCCGCCCTTTTTCTTCATTGATTCAATTTTTTATCCAGGAGTTTTCTTTTCATTGTGCTTTCGATGTCTGTTCTTTTCTATCTTATCCGATGATTCGTACTGAAGATTCTCACGAGCTTCGTGTTCATCTTTATTCAATCTTTTCATCCTTACCGGTGAATTCAATTTAGTTGTCGGTATCATCTTATCCATTCATCCTTGTAATTCTTTCCTATATTGGAAATTCTTTCAGCCTATCTTGTTTATTAATTCCTCTCTCTTTCTATCCGGAGTGTTAAAGATATTTCAGAAGTTCTGCTTTTCATCCTTCAGTTATTTCGAGGTGCTAACCTCATCTAGTTTTTCTTGTACCGGTGCAATATCTCCCGTTCTAATAATATTTCCAACGGTGGTTTGTTTGAGTGGGTCCATAACCCACATGTTCTTTCCCAGGATCTTTCTTGCCTCTTTTAATCTTTTCCCGGAGATCATTAATTCTTTTCAGCTATGACGTAAGTATGGATTTCATCAGTCATATTCCTTCTTCAGGATCAATTAGAATTAATTCTCTTATATGGCTCAACCTTTCATTCTTTCGTATTCCGGAGTGTCTCATTAAATCTTGGTGTTGTTCTCGTCATCATTCTCACCTTGCAAATTCGAAGTAGTGTTTCTCCCAATCTTGGTCTGTTCTCTTGGATATTCGTCATTTCAGCTTCATGTTATCATCTTGAATTTGTTCCAATCATGAGTAATCCCTTTCTTGCGATCCGGTGCATTTATGAGTTGTTTTATTTCTCGTTCCTCCGAAGGCCATCATTTTAGAAGATTCTTCGTTCTCAGCCTTCAGCTTTCATCCTCAAATCTTCTCCATTGTTGTCTCTTCGTTCGTCTCTCGATTATCCGGTGCCTTGTTTAAGTTTTTCTTCTCTCAGGTGGCTCATGATCTCTTCTTTATCATGTATCTCCATTAATTCGTGGTGTTCCCATTCAATTGTGAATTCTTACCGGTGTTTCCTTCAATTTTACTTCAAGTGCGCTTATCTCTCTGTCTCTACAAGATTCTTTCAAGAAGAATAAGTGGTATGCTAAATCCGTTGCTTTTCATCAATTAAATTTGATGAAGGATGAGCATAACATAATTCTTATTCTTGTTCATAGTAATCTGAATTCTTCTTCCGGAGTGGCTCATGATATCAATTCTTTTCTCAAGTGCCTATCTTTCTTTTCCGGAGTTCCAAGTTTTCTCAAGAATCTCTTTGTGAGGCTTCATCTAAATCTTGGCAAGGTCATAATCTTATTCTTTTCTACCTTCGTATCATTGCGTCATTCATTTGGATACGGAGGTCCTTCATGGCGGTTCATCATCATATCAATTCATTCTCAAAGTGTTCTTCAACATTCCTCTTAGAGTACCTCAAGTATCCTTTCTCTTGCATCTCCAGTGCATTTGTTCTTCCTTTATCCTTTGAGGTGGTATTATTGCATTCTTGTTAGTGTAGGAGCCTCGAAGAGTTTTCCTTTCAAGTATGAGATAATTAAATCCACCAATTATATGGTCATGAGGTATTATCAACCCATGATTTCTTCATTGAGCTATCTTGGTTTGGATGTCACCTAAAGCTTTTCCTATGGTTTGTTGCTATCATGGTGCTTGTCATTAATCCAAGTTCTCAATGTATCCCCTTGGTGTAAGGAATTGTTCATATCTTGTTTCTCCCAATCATTCATTGTTTTCTTTTAGTGGTTGGTTGTCACCTCATAAATGTTGTGATGATTTCCATAAGCCCACTACTATATTGTTCTTTTCGTTGTTGTTTGTCCAACAACTCTGTCCAATTCTTCTTGCAAGGATGATTGCCTAGTTCATTGGAGTTAGTAGTTGTCATTCTTTTCTTCATTCTCTTCTTCCGCTTGAGTTAGTTCCTATTCTATAGTTCCGGAGGCATTGTGATGTTGCTCTTTTGGATCAATCTTGTTGTTCTATCAAGATCATGGTGTTCCCTTGCTCTATTTAGTTGTTGGTTATGTATATTGTCTAATTCTCTCTTCTTATCGAATTTTTTGCCCCATTTTCCTACCGAAGTGCTGCCAAAATTTTCCGTGAATTCTTGCTTGTTTCACATATCATTCCTCATCTCTTTGCAACTTTCAAGGATTGTTGGTTTCACTCGTTTTTCAAAGAAGTGACTAAGTTTTTACCTCTTGCTCTTTCTCATCCTCTCCCCCTTTCATTCTTGGATCTCGGGGCGAGATCCTCTTGTAGTGTAGGAGAGTTGTGACAGCCCGAGACCGATGTTCCAGAAGATTCCCCTTATTTCCGTTTCCGTCGTGTGACTATTTTATTTTGTGGCCTCATCATTTAGGTTGCATCGTCGCATCATGCATGGCATCTTGCATCGTATGTCGCGTGTGGTGTTTTGAGTTTGTGTGCTTCGAGTGCTCTCCGAGTCTTAGTGCGATAGGAACTCTCCCCTCCTCTCCTCGTGTATTTGTTTTTGCGGTTTGCTAAAGTTCCCGTTTTAAACCCCTATTTAAAAGGGTTCGTCTTCTTCTTTGCAATAAAACTCCTTTTGTTAAAAGGTGGGGGCAACCCCTTGGGTTTTCTTTATTTCCTCCTTTTGTTTTATTTTAAATCCGTATCATTTTTTTCTCTGTTTTAAAGCGCTTTTATTTTATTCTTTAAACAAAGGAGGTTTATTTTATTCTTTAAAAAAAGGGTTTCAATTTTAATTCTTCAAAAGGGTTTGTATTTTTTCTTTTAAAAATGCCCAACTATTTCTTACAGTTGGGAATATTTTTTTTTCAAAAGGGGTCAAAGACATTAATCATATTTTATTTTTGTTATAAGCCTTTCTTTCTTTAAAAAATTCCGTCTCAAGAGTTAAAAAAACAATAGGGAGAGGGAGAGGCCCAGCCGGCCCAGGCCCAGGCCTCCTCCCCCTGCCCTAACGATCACCCCAGCCTCGCTCTCCTCCCGACCGCGCCGCACCTACCTAGAAACCCACGTAGTCCCCGATCCCCTCTGGCCTCTGTTCCTCTCCTCGCCCGATCCCCTCGCAGCTGCTCTTGCCCCGCGCCGCTCCTCCCTTGCAGTGCCGCCACGCTGCTCCGCC
The DNA here is from genome assembly GCF_904849725.1 of Hordeum vulgare subsp. vulgare. NCBI lineage: Eukaryota > Viridiplantae > Streptophyta > Magnoliopsida > Poales > Poaceae > Hordeum > Hordeum vulgare. The sequence continues at coordinate 564,552,709 of NC_058522.1, read as the reverse complement.
GTCTCGCGCGCCGCCCCTGGCCTCCCGTGGTCGCCGCCCAGCGCCGCCTGCTCCACCCCGCGCCTCCCGTCACCGGTGCTCGCCCCCTCGACCCGAGCGCGCCACCGCCTGCCGCCTGCTACGAGGAGCGCCCGTGCCAGGCCCCTCGACCCGCCGTAGCTCCCCTGCCGCCTACGGTCACCGTTCCCGGCAAGGCCCGAGGTCCTCCCCTCGCGCCCTAGCCTCGTCCTCGCCGTTCCTCGAGGTCCTCCCGACAGGTGCTCCGCCGAGCTCGCCGTTCCTCTCGCCGGAGGCCCCCTGCCCGCATGCTCGCTTCCCTTGCCGAGCTCCCGGTCGCCGCTTGTGCTGCTGTTGGCCTGCTGTTGTTGCTGTTGACTGTAATTTTGTAGTCGGTTGTAGCTGATGTTGCCATGGCCGATGCCTGCCTTATGATGCTGCTGCCGCCTACTGTCCCTGATGCTGCTAGGTTGCTAGGCTGCCTCGCTGCGCTTGTTGCTGTTGCTGGTCTTGCTGTATGCTGCCTGATGTGTTTTGCTTGCTTGCGGCTGCTTGCTTGCTGTTGCTAGGATGCTAGCTTGTTTTGCTAGTTGCTGCATGTACTTGCTTGTGCTGATGCCGTGGGCGGTTGCTATTGATGCTTGCCGTTGCTGTTGTCGCGTGGCCGTGTGCCTGTAGCTGTGCTAGTGCTGTTGCTTCTTGCCTCTAGCTGCTGGTGTTTTGCTGCTGCCATTGCCTTGCCGCTGCTATGCTGCTAATGCTAGCCGCTGCTGCCTGATGTGCCATGCTGTTGTGTTGTCAGTTGCCGTGTTGGCTGTTGCTCCTCTTGCTTGCGTGCCTGCCGCGTTGTTAGTTGCTGTCAGCTTAGTGCTATTAGTTGCTGTAGCCGATGCCTTGCAGTTTGTCTGCCCTGCTTGCTGCTGTTGATGGCCGTGGCTTAGCTGCTGATTGCCGTTGTTTGCCGGCACCGATGCATGTTGCTGCTAGATGCTTAGTTGCTGCTGTTGCTATTCCACCATAGCTTGCCGTTAGTTGCGTCCGCCGTTGTTGCTACCTGATGCTGTTGTGTCGCCTGCCATCCCCTCCTGCCATGAGTCGACTAATTCGCCGAGCACCACGACGTCCTTGACGACCCCGGAAACGAGTTCATCTTCCTCGACGTCGCCGAAGACCCGTGTTCGCCTACTGAGGTGAAGACCGTGACCGTCGCCGAAGACCGTGTACCACTACTTCAACTACCAGCGCGGGAACGACTACTTCCACGACGACAACTACTTCCACATCTTCCACGACGACCGTTGGTCTCCTTCTCCGAATCGAACCGCTCCGATGTGCACGCTCCGAAGGTATAACGTTGAGACGTTGTCGTGTACCGTGTACAAGTGATGTATGAATATATGTATGTATGCACCGTATGTTGGCCGTTGGCCGCTGTCTTCTTTCGTCGTGCCTCGACACATGGGAACCCGAGATCCCGGATCACCCCATCTTTATTTACCGTTTCCGCACACGCTTGTATACATTGGCACGATATCTCGACGAGTTATCGGGATAGGAACATTGCCGTGGCATCGTTTCCGATTTGACGCCATGGTTCCCTCTCGCTCGCCGTGGCGACACCTGTTTCTTTCCCTTCTTGCCAGTGTTGAAACTCGCATGCATGACGCATTCATGGCATATATTCTGTGTTGCATGTTCTTGTGACGTAGCTCGTTCTATGTTCCGCGAGTTAAACCGACTAGGATGACATGTAGAACCGTCGCTTCATCCCTTGCCATGTTAACAATATTTAATATTGCGTGTTAAATAATCGGGAGTGAATTAAATAATTAAACATGGAGTTTCGTCGATATGCAACCCGTTGCATATCGAGCTTCATTTAATGTGTAGTGTTTGCGTGAGGTGATTTGCCATGCCATCCCTTGCATATTGAACTGATCATGCATCATATTAGGGTATGCATCATGTCTTGCTTTTGTTGTGGTGAATATTTGTGTTGATGTTTATTTCCGGTTTGCTCCGTCTCGCTAGAGTTCCGCAAGCGTGTCGGAATGTGAGGACCCATTCGACTACGTTGGTTCGTCTTCTTCACGGAGGCATTCTTCTTCGAAGCGGGATCTCAGGCAAGATGACCATTTCCCCAGATACCATTACTATCATTGCCATGCTAGTTTTTATCGTTTCTGTCGTTATGTCTCGTTGCCTACCACATGTTAAATATCAGCCTCTCAACAATGCCATGAAACCTTCAACCTGTTCAACCTAGCAAACCACTGATTGGCTATGTTACTGCTTGCTTAACCCCGTGTTAGCGTTGCTAGTTGCAGGTGCAGTTGCTTCCATGTGAAAACATGGGTTCCTTGTTATATCACCATATTAAATGCTATTTAATTTAATGCACCTATATACTTGGTAAAAGGTGGAAGGCTCGGCCTTTCTAGCCGGGTGTTTTGTTCCAACTTTGCCCCCTTAGTTTCGGCTACCGGTGTTATGTTCCATAATTGAGCGCTCCTAACACGATCAGGGTTGTTATGGGGACCCCCTTGATAATTCGTTTTAGATTAAAGCTGGTCTGGCAAGGCCCAACATTGGTTCTACATTTGCCCAACATAATAACTTGATAATATTGAAATGCATAGGGAGTTAGCGCTATCCGAGGAGTAATTCTACATAATACAGGGGGGCCAGTGCTGTTGGTGCTGGTCCAAAACTAGAGCCGTTTGCGGGGCCAACCCGGGGCAACCCGGGAGATTTCTATCAGGCCACCGTACGCTGTGCTTATCCGTCGTGTCCTGAGAACGAGATACGCGGCTCCTATCGGGATCGCCAACACGTCGGGCGGCCTTGCTGGATTAGTTTTACCTTTGACGAGATATCTTGTGCATCGGGATTCCGGTGATGCTTTGGGTAATCTCAAAGTTGAGGTTTTCCACTAGGGAATCCGACGAGATCGCGAGCTTCATGATTGAGGATTTCTATGCGGCTTGTGGTAATTTGTGATCGACTAGTTGGAGCACCCTGCAGGGTTAAATCTTTTCGAAAAGCCATGCCCGCGGTTATGTGGCAACGTGGAAACTTTGTTTAACACTGGTTCTAGATAACTTGAAGTTAACTTAATGAAAACTTGCCAACTGTGTGCGTAACCGTGACTGTCTCTTTCGTGAGTTCCTTCTCCGATCAAGGACACGGTGGGGTTATGTCTGACGTAGGTAGGTGTTCAGGATCATTCATTTGATCAACAGTAGTTCACGTCCGTTATGCGTAGATCTTCCGCCTCTTATTTCTTGTACTCGTAAGTTTAGCCACCAGATATATGCTTAGCCGCTGCTGCAACCTCACCACTTAACCATACCTCACCCAGTAAGCTTTGCTAGTCTTGATAGCCTTTGGAAATGAGATTGCTGAGTCTCTTGTGGCTCACAGATTACTACAACACCAGTTGCAGGTACATGTAAAGATTACTTGACGCGAGCGCGTAGATTGTTCATTTGGAGTTGCTTCTTCTTCTTCTTCTTCTTCTTCTTCTTCTTCTTCATCGGTCTAGGATGGGTTCCAGGCCGGCAGCCTGGGATAGCAAGGATGGACGTCGTTCTTCTTTTGTCGTTTGTTTTCGTCCGTAGTTGGACCCTGCTCTTTCTTGAGAGAAGCCACTAGTGAACACTACGGCCCCCGGGTCTATTCACACCTATCGTTTCCACCTTCACTTTTACTTTGCTTGTTTACTTTGTTGCTTTCAGTTCTCACTTTGCAAACAATCTATAAGGGATTGACAACCCCTTCATAGCGTTGGGTGCAAGCTCTTTGTGTTTGTGCAGGTACTTGTGACTTGACGAGATCTTCCATTGGTTCGATACCTTGGTTCTCAAAACTGATGGAAATACTTACCGCCGTTGTGCTACATCACCCTTTCCTCTTCAAGGGAACACCAACGCAAGACTCCAAGGCCGCGGGGAAATCCTTTGCATATTTGCCAAGGAAGTCCCTAAAGGCGTAGCCGTAGCAGCAGGATTCCTGGCGCCCTACCAGGGAAGGTCTATTGTCGCAGTAGGAGAAGGATTTCTGGCACCGTTGCCGGGGAACGTCTGTTGTCGCAGTAGCAACGGGCTCGGGGTGGCGCGGGCGACGACGACGACAGGCTCGGGGAGACGATGACGGCGATGGGCTCGGGGGCGACGGCGACAGCGATGGGCTCGGGGCGACAACGGGCTCGGGGCGACGGCGACGACGACGACGACGGCGGCGGCGACGGGCTCGGGGGCGACGACGACGATGAGGAGAGAAGAGAACGGGGAAATGTGAGTTGGTGGAAATTTTGATAAGTCCCGCCATATATGCAAACACCTTTGGTTCGGGTTGGTGGCTGAAACCGGGACCAATGCCACCCTTTCGTTCCGGTTGGAGCCACCAACAGGGACTAACGGTCAATTTTTAGCAGCCCAAAAGGGCGGGAAGAAGAGACCTTTAGTACCGGTTGGTGGCTCCAACCGTGACGAAAGGATGGTATTGGTCCCGATTTGAGCCACCAACTGGGTCCAAAGTGTGGTGCTGCCCGGGGCCAAACTTTTAGTCCCACCTCGCTAGCCGAGAGAGCTCGCGAGTGGTTTATAAGCGTTGTTGCGCACACTGTGTCGATCTCCTCTCAACTTCAGGTTTCTGGGCCTAATCTGTCACTGCATGTGGGCCTATTGGGCCTTGTGCGGGCCTGAATCCTGGCCCAACCAGCTGGTTGGGTTTCTAGTCGTATTCAAGCCGCGGTGGCCCAGTACGTGGCATTTAAAAAAAATCTTGCTTTTTTGTTTTGTTTTTTACTTTATTTATTTTATGTTGTTCAAAAGCACTACAAATTAACTCTGAAAAGGTTGAAAGTTGGCATGGTATCACCATTTCACCTACATAGCATGTGCTAAAAAGTTGAGAGGGTTAAGACAAAAACTGGATGCACTTCGTGTACAAAACGGAGAGTCTCTTTCTAAGTATGAGGGTTTCATACGAAAACTCATCTGTTACAAAGGGATTTCATTTTTTGAACTTATTTGAACTCGAGACTTTTTGTGTATCCAAAATGCACCATTCAAAGCCACCTCATTAATTTTCAACAATTTTTGACTTCATTTGGTATTTTTCATGCATTTACTGATTTTTTTGAGGCAAATGACCATGAAATTTAAAAGTACTACAAATGAACTCTGAAAAGGTTGACAGTTGGCATCATCATTTCACCCACATAGCATGTGCTAAAAAGTTGAGAGGGTTATGGCAAAAACTGGATGCACTTCGTGTACAAATCGGACAATCTCTTTCAAAGTATCATGGTTTCATACGAAAACTCATCTGTTACAAAAGGCATTTCATTTCTTCACTTTTTCTTCGCTTGTGTTCTTTGCTTATTGCGTCGTAACCATGGATAATCTTCATCGTTTAACACGGTGCTTGGATCAGCCTTGACTTTGAAGGAACGAATTTCATGAAACTTTTCATAAGCTTCAGACATGTGTGTCTTGCCCTCTGATGACCCACAAGTATAGGGGATCAATCGTAGTCCTTTCGATAAGTAAGAGTGTCGAACCCAACGAGGAGCAGAAGGATCTAACAAGTGGTTTTCAGCAAGGTAAAATCTGCAAGCACTGAAATTATCGGTAACAAGTGATTGTGTGGTGAGATGATTCGTAGCAAGCAACAAGTAACAAAAGTAGCAACTGTGCAGCACAGTGGCCCAATCCCTTTTGTAGCAAGGGACAAGCCTGGACAAAGTCTTATAGGAGGAAAAATGCTTCCGAGGACACACGGGAATGTCTGTCATGCTAGTTTTCACCATGTTCATATGATTCACGTTCGTTACTTTGATAGTTTGATATGTGGCTCGACCGGCGCTTGGGTACTGCCCTTACTTGGACAAGCATCCCACTTATGATTAACCCCTCTCGCAAGCATCCGCAACTACGAAAGAAGAATTAAGACAAAGTCTAACCATAGCATTAAACTAGTGGATCCAAATCAGCCCCTTACGAAGCAACGCATACACTAGGGTTTAAGCTTCTGTCACTCTAGCAACCCATCATCTACTTACTACTTCCCAATGCCTTCCTCTAGGCCCAAGTAATGGTGAAGTGTTATGTAGTCAACGTTCACATAACACCACTAAAGGAAAAACAACATAGAACACATCAAATTACCGAACGAATACCAAATTCACATGACTATTATTAGCATGACTTATCCCATGTCCTCAGGAACAAAAGTAACTAATCACAAAGCATAATCATATTCATGACCAAAGAGATAATGAGTAGCATCAAGGATCTGAACATAAACTCTTCCACCAAGTAATCCAACTAGCATCAACTACAAAGAGTAATTAACACCACTAGCAACCTTACAAGTACCAATCGGAGTCGCGAGACGGAGATTGGTTACAAGAGATGAACTAGGGTTTGGAGATGAGATGGTGCTGATGAAGATGTTGATGGTGACAAGTCCCCTTCGATGAGAGGAGTGTTGGTGATGATGATGGAGACGATTTCCCCCTCCGGGAGGGAAGTTTCCCCGGCAGGATCATCTTGTCGGAGCTCTAGATTGGTTTTGCTCAAGTTCCACCTCGTGGCGGCGGCGAATCCACGAAAAAGCCTCCTCCTGTTTTTTTTCGGACGAAACCCTTCATATAGTAGAAGAGGGGGCAGAGGGTCAACTGGGTGCCCACAAGCCCCCTAGGCGCGGCCAGGGGGGTGGCCGCGCCTAGCAGGCTTGTAGCCACGTGCTGGCGCCCCTCTGGCACTTCTTCGGCCCAGTATTTTTTATAATTCCCGAAAAAAATCCTCGTTGATTTTTACGGCGTTTGGAGTTGCGCAGAATAGGTATCTCAAACTTGCTCCTTTTTCAGACCAGAATTCCAGCTACCGACATTCTCCCTCTTCATCTAAACCTTGCAAAATAAGAGAGAAAAGGCATAAGTATTGTACCGTGAAGTGAAATAACAGCCCAAGAAGCGATAAATATCAACATGAAAACATGATGCAAAATGGACGTATCACCCTCCAATCCCACGATGTCTCTTTTTCCTGAAAGAACTATGTGGCGCTTTGGCTCATCGTATGATGTATCCGCTGCCTTATATTTTATTTTTCTCGGTTTGGTAGACATGTCCTTCACATAGAAAACCTACGCCACATCATTGTCTAGGAGGAATGGTTCGTTTTTGTACCCAACATCACCAGGGTCATCTCTTTTGATCTTATACCATAATGCACCGCATACAGGGCATGTGTTCAAATCCTCGTATGCATCGCGGTAGAGGATGCAGTAGGGCATGCATGTATCTTCTGCACCTCCAATCCTAGAGGGCATAGAACCTTCTTTGCTTCGTACGTACTGCCGGGAAATTCGTTATCCTTTGGAAGCTTCTTCTTCATTATTTTCAGTAGCGAACTAAATTCCTTGTCAGATACATCATTGTGTGCCTTCCATTGCAGCAATTCCAGTGTGGTACCGAGCTTTGTGTTGTCATATTCGCAATTTGGGTACAACCCTTTTTTGTGATCCTCTAACATGTGATCGAACTTCAACTTTTCCTTTTCACTTTGGCATTCTCTATGTGCATCAACAATGACCTGACGAAGATCATCATCGGGCACATCGTCTGGTTCCTCTTGATCTTTAGCTTCCTTCATTGTAGCATCACCGTATTCGGGGAGGGGGGTAGTTTTCATCATCCTCTTCTTCTATGTTGTCTTCCATCATAACCCCTCTTTCTCCATGCTTGGTCCAAACATTATAGTGTGGCATAAAACCCTTCTGAAGTAGGTGGAAGTAAAGTGTTTTCTAGTCGAAGAAAGCGTTCGTATTCCCACAGACAGTACATGGATAATGCATAAAACCATTCTGCTAGTTTGCCTCAGCCGCTTCGAGAAAATTATGCAGGCCCTTAATATACTCGGAGGTGCGTCGGTCACCGTACATCCATTGTCGGTTCATCTGCGTGCGTTATATAATAAAGTGTATTAAAAACCGTTACAACATATCATGAATAGAGAAGTGACCAAATTAATGGAAATTCATCATCACATTAAATCCAAAGTACAGTATTGACCAAAATAAATACATAACGTTCATACATAGTTCTCATTATTGAACAACATATAGCTCTCTAGAGCATCTAATTATAACATACATTGAAACTATAAAATTTAAATGCAACAATAAATGTGATCATAACCGCAACTAAGGTACCAATTGATCCAACGGCATAATGATACCAAGCCTCAGTATAAATGGCATATTTTCTAATCTTTCTAATCTTCAAGCGCATTGCATCCATATTGATCTTGATCGACGACATCGACAACATCCAACTCCAATATCATCTTCTCCTCTTCAACTCTTTGTAATTTTTCTGTCAAGTAATTGTTTTCTTTTTCAACCAAATTTAACTTCTCGGCAAGAATTTCTATGTCGGTTGGAATTTCCGGTTCACATACCTTCTAGATTAAAAAATATATGTCAGGTTGGTCGGCATAATTGTCATAAACACTAAATAAAAAAATAGTTATAAAAGATTTTATATATATATATATATATACCACATCGGAATCATAGACAGGACGAGGGTTGACGGAGGCGGATACCAAAACCATCGCACTATGTAATAACAAACAATAATAAAAGTAAGAAAATTACATAAGTATCTATATAAATCATACAAGTAATGACTTTTTTCTTTCAGAAAGAAGATAAGAAGGTGCCGACGCCGAGATGGGCGCGGGCGATCGACGGCGGTGAGGACGGGGACGGGACATGACAGACTACCAAAGCTACATAAAACTTGAGGAAAATGGAGCTTGGACAAGGCGATTCGAGAGGAGAAAGCTTAAGTGTGGCTCGGGCATTTCATTGAACACCTCATGTGTATAGGAGGTGAGCTAGAGCACCACAAAGCTCTCCCACGGATGGCCAAAAAATAGAGCAGTGCACTGCTCTGCTCGGGGGCAGGGGTATATATAGGCCAACCATTGGTCCCGATTTGTGGCTGGAACCGAGACTAAAGTTCAACATTTGGTCCCGGTTCTAGCCACAAACCGGTACTAATGGTTGTGGGCTAGGAGCGAGGCACATTGGTCCTGGTTCATGTCTGGAACCGGGACCAAAGGGGTCATACGAACCGGGACCAATGTCCCACGAGGCACGACCAGCGCCCTGGCCTCACGAACCGGGACCGATGCCCCCATGGGTCCCGGTTCGTGAGTGAACCGGGACTAATGGGATTTCATCAAGTGGACCAAAGACCTCTTTGCTACTAGTGTCACCCCCTCTAGTTAACCATATCGATCCCTTCAATTGGTATGAGAGCCTTGTCTCTTTACTAAGGGTTTCACCACCCAAAGAGTATGCCTGATGACGAGGACCGGGTTGGGGAGGTGCCCGAGGGAGCTCCTGCAAACTCGGTCACCCGAGAGGAATTAAATGAGGTCATGTCCACATGTAAATCCTAAAAGGCTATCGAAGTCAAGAACATGCTTAAGGATTTCCCTGATATTTACAAATCGCCTACCGACCCGTTGTTGGTGGCTAATCCCACAACTTCGGATACGGGGGGCCAGTTCTAAAAAGAAAAATGCTAGTAGTGAAAAAGATAAATCACCTCAAGGAATGAGTGGGGCAAATGCCTTTGCCTCAGTTACTCATCCCATGGTCTATGGAGGACCGGTCCACCCACCGCATATTATTAACCTCGGTCCTCCACCTAAGCTTGTTAAGAATGATTTTGCTAATTGGGTTTTTCGTATCAAGTCTCATTTGAACCATAGCTCAACACAACTTTGGATAACAATTGAGCTGGGGTACTACCTGCATGATCCAAGAAACCTCACGCCAAGAGAAGAGGCCGACAATCAGCTCAATCCCTTCGCCTTGTTCATTCTTCAAGGAGTGGTACCTGTTGAAGACCTTCCTCACTTCGTCCCTTCATTCGTGCCAAAGATTATAGGAAGCACATCATCTACATGTACAAGGGAAGCTCTAGCATTCAACGGTACAACTATGAAGTTGTTCTTGATGAGGCTGATGAATTTGCTATGATCGACGATGAGTACCCTCGTGAACTATATCGAAGAGTTACAACTCTTGTTGTTGCTCTTCGGGATCATGGAAGCAAAGATGTGGATGCCACTTGGATTAAACATAAGTTTCTCAATGCCATAATGCCTTTCAACAAGTCCATGTCCTCCGTCATTCGTCAAAGGCCGGACTTTCATTCCTTGTCCTCAAGTGATGTGCTAGATGAGTTTATTGCCATGAACATATTGAACAAGACCACCGACACTGCTCTAGCCCGGGTTCAACGGTCAAGCCAACCTTGCTTTGAAGGCCAAGGCTGCTGTCACGCCCAAGATGCGACCCTATCCTCAATTTGACACGGGGGCCTCATCAGGGATAGAAGCGCATCTCGTCGTGTCGCAAGAACGGATATCGTTACAAGTACATGTACTGAAAAGAAGAGATATATAGAGAGAGTTGGCTTACACTCGCCACAAGCTACATCAGAGTCACAGCAGTACATTACATAATCATCAAGAGTAAGAGCAGGGTCCGACTACGGACGAAAACAAACGACAAAAGAAGAACGACGTCCATCCTTGCTATCCCAGGCTGCCAGCCTAGAACCCATCCTAGATCGATGATGAAGAAGAAGAAGAAGCAACTCCAAATGAACAATCAACGCACTCGAGTCAAGTGCCCTCTACCTATACCTGCAACTGGTGTTGTAGTAATCTGTGAGCCACAGGGAACTCAGCAATCTCATTTCCAAAGGTATCAAGACTAGCAAAGCTTAAAGGGTGAGACATGGTTAAGTGGTGAGGTTGCAGCAGCGACTAAGCATATATTTGGTGGCTAAACTTACGAGTACAAGAGATAAGAGGGGGAAGATCTACGCATGACGGACGTGACTACTGATGATCAAATGAATGATCCTGAACACCTACCTACGTCAGACATAACCCCTCCGTGTCCTCGATCGGAGAAAGAACTCACGAAAGAGACAGTCACGGTTACGCACACAGTTGGCATGTTTTAATTAAGTTAACTTCAAGTTATCTAGAACCAGTATTAAACAACGTTTCCAAGTTGCCACATAACCGCGGGCACGGCTTTCCGAAAGATTTAACCCTGCAGGGGTGCTCCAACTAGTCCATCACAAATTACCACAAGCCGCATAGAAATCCTCAATCACTAAGCTCGCGATCTCGTCGGATCCCCTAGTGGAAGACCTCAACTCTGAGATAACCCAAAGCATCACCGGAATCCCGATGCACAAGATATCTCGTCAAAGGTAAAACTAATCCAGCAAGGCCGCCCGGCGTGTCGACAATCCCGATAGGAGCCGCGTATCTCATTCTCAGGACACGACGGATAAGCACAGCGTACGGTGGCGTGACAGAAATCTCCCGAGTTGCCCCGGGTTGGCCCCGCAAATGGCTCTAGTTTTGGACCAACACCAACAGCACTGGCCCCCCTGTATTATGTGAAATTACTCCTCGGGTTCATGACGCCCTATGCTTTCAGTATTAACAAGTTATTATGTTGGGAAAATGTAGTACCAATGTTGGGCCTTGCCGGACCAGCTTTACTCTAAAACGAATTATCAAGGGGGTCCCCATAACAACCCCGATCGTGTTAGGAGCGCTCGTTTATGGAATATAACACCGGTAGCCGAAACTAAGGGGGCAAAGGTGGAACAAAACACCAGGCTAGAAAGGCCGAGCCTTCCACCTTTTACCAAGTATATAGGTGCATTAAATTAAATAGCATTAATAGGGTGATATAACAAGGAACCCATGTTATCGCATGGAAGCAATGCCCCTGCAACTAGCAACGCTAACAACAGGGTTAGGCAAGCAGTAACATAGCCAATCAGTGGTTTGCTAGGTCGAACAGGTTGAAGGTAATCATGGCATTGTTGAGAGGCTGATATTTAACAGGTGGTAGGCAACGAGACATCAACGATAGAAGCGATAAACTAGCATGGCAATGATAGTAATGGTATCTAGGGAAATGATCATCTTGCCTGAGATCCCGCTTGGAAGAAGAACAACCCGGTGGAGTCGTCAAACCATCGTGGTCGAACGGGTCCTCACATTCCGACACGCTTGCGGAACTCTATCGGAACGGAGCAAACCGAAAACAACATCAACACGGATATTCACCACACGATGCACAACATGATGCACAGCCTACTATGATGCATGAACAGGTTAAAAAGCAAGGCATGGCATGGCAATTCGCCTCACACAAACTCTACACATTAAGTGAAGCTCGATATGCAACGGGTTGCATATCGACGAAACTCCACGTATAATTATTAGTTCACTCCCGTTAATTTACCGGCAAGGTTAAATGTGATTTAACATGGCAAGGGGTGAAGCGACGGTTTTACATGGCATCCTAGTAGGGTAACACGCGAGACATAGACCGAAGCTACGGCACAAGAGACATGCAACACAAGAATATATATGCCATGAATGCCTCATGCATGCAAGAACAACATCACAGCAAGAAGGGAAAGAAGCATATGTCGCCATGGCGAGCGAGAGGGAACCATGGTGGCGAAACGGAAACGATGCCACGGCAACATTCCTATCACGACAATTCGTCGAGATACAGTGCCAACGAATAGGGAGCGCGTGCGAGAACGGTAAATAAAGATGGGGTGATCCCGGTTACCGGGTTCCCACGTGTCGGGGCTCAACGAGAGGAACACGTGCAACGGCAACATAAGGCGCAAACATAATCATCTCATACATCACATGGATACGGTTCACGCCACGTCTCATCGGTATACCTTCGAAGCATGCGAATCGAAGGGGTTCGGGTCGTTGAAGGAGATCAACGATCGTCGTGGTCGTCGTGGAAGTAGTCGTACACGTGCCGGTAGTTGAAGTAGTGGTTCACGGTCTCGTCGACGGTAGTCATACTCTTGGCGTCGGCAGACGGTCTTCGGCGTCGGTGGTCGTTCGCGAATCCGAAGATGTTCGGGGGTCATCGGGGACGTCGTGGTACTCGCCGATCTTGCCGACGACCCACGGCGGCGGGGACGGTGCACGCGGTCTTCGCGATGTTCCAACAGGCAACCGGGCAAGGCAACAGCAAGTGGCGACGGCAAGCGGCAGAACAAGCAATAGCTAGCACCTAAGCAACTAACAACAGTATCTAGCAGCATCAAGTAAGCAGCAGCTAGCACAACAACAAGGCAAGCAGGAACTAGCTCGGCAGCAGCTATGGCACCACAACAGCAACACAACCGGGCAACCCAAGCAGCAATTTAGGAATGGCAAGCGAAGCAGCAGATCAGCGGCAGCTAAGCAAAGGCAGCAACGGCAAATAGCAAGCGACACACGGCGACACAAGGGCCTCGGGCCAGCAGCAGCAAAGCTACGATAGCAGCTATCTAGCAGCAGCAAGGAAGCAACAACATACAACAAAAATAGCACGCAACACATCTGCGGCTACACCACCAGCTGCCTACGACAGCAAAACCAAACGCAGCAGGAACAACAAGAGCTTCGGCAGGGCAACAGCAACACGAGAGGCCATGGCACAACGGCGTTGGCGGGGGCCTCGGGCCGGCCGAGAGATGGAGGCGGCGCCAGCGCACGGGGAACGGCGGGCGAGGCCACGGCGCGCGACGGGGAGGCGCGGGGCGCGGGGCGGACGAGCTCGGCGGGGGAGCATCTCCTGGCGGCGCGGTGAGCACCGACGGGGAGAGCACGGCGCGGGGCAGACGAGGTCGGCGGGGCCGGCTCGACGAGATGGAGGCGGTCGGGGCGAGGCAGCTGCGAGAGAGAGGGGCGAGGCGGCACGGGTTCGCGAGGGACTCCGGCGGCGAGGCGAGCCGGCTCGGCAGGGGCTCGCGGGCAGGCGCAGGGAGTTGGAGGCGGGCAGCGGAAGGACGGCAGCCGTGCGTAGGGGTGGGCGCAGCGGCCAGCTGCTGGCGCGGGGACGGCCAGGGACGAAAGAGGCCGCCGGGGAGGCGCGGGGCTCCGGGCAGGCGCGGCCATGGCGGCACGCGGTGGCTCGAGGCGGGGTTGGCGAGGAGAGGCGAGAGGGGATCGAGCATGGGGGACGACGAGAGGCTCGGGAGGAGAGGATGACGGCGCAGGGGGGAAGCGACGGGGAAACGAGGGCGCCAGGGCAGGGGGTCTGTTGGGCCGGCCAGCTGGGCCTTGCAGGCTCCTTCTCCCCTGGTTTTTTTTCCTTTAAGGAAAAAAACAGGAAGCTTAAACAAAAGAAAAATGTTTAAAAGTAAAATAAAAAAATAAAGGCCTTTGACTTCTTAAAACCAAAATTATGCCCCAACTACAAAAATAGATTGGGCCCCTTTTAACAAATAAAACTAAAATCTTTTAAGAATAAAATTAAACCCTCTTTTACAAAAGAATAAAAATAAAACCTTTTAACAAAAGATTAAAATCAAACCCCTTTGAAGAATTAAATAAAACCTCTTTATTTAAAGGATAAAATAAAAGCTCTTTAAAAGAGAAAATAAAATGAGATGGTTTTAAAATAAAACAAAAGGAGAATTAAACTAAAACCCAAGGGTTACCCTCAGATTTAATAAAAGGACCCTTTTAATGAAAAGAAGGAGACGAACCCTTTTTAAATATAGGTTTTCAAACGGGAAATCTTAGCAACCGCAAAAATAAATAAGAGAGGAGAGGAGGGGAGTAAAGGTTTTAGGTCCTCGGTGCAAAAGGGTTTAGCGGTGGCTCTCACGCACGCATACTCATCGCGCCAACAAACGACGTCACACTCACAAAGCACTAACACCTAACAACACGGCAACAAGCAACACCGACAAAACAGAGTTGACATGATGCCATGCATGATGCGATGATGCAAACTACATGACGATGCAACGAACAAAATAAAATAGCCACACGACGGAAACGGAATAAAGGGGGGGAATCTTCTCGAACGTCGGCATCGGGCTGTCACAACTCTCCTACACTACAAGAGGATCTCGCCCCGAGATCCAAGAATGAAAGGGGGAGAGGATGAGAAAGAACAAGAGGTAAAACTTAGTCGCTTCTTTGACAAACGAGTGAAACCAACGATCCTTGAAGGTTGCAAAGAGATGAGGAATGATATGAGAAAGAAGCAAGAATTCATGGAAAATTTCGGCAGCACTTCGGTAGGAAAATGGGACAAAAAATTCGATAAGAAGAGAGAGTTAGACAATATTCACAACAAACAAGTAAATAGAACAAGGGAACACCATGAACTTGATAGAACAACATAATAGACCCAAAAGAGCAACATCACAATGCCTCCGGAACAAGAGAATATGAACTAGCTCAAGCAGAAGAAGAGAATGAAGAAAAGAATGACAACTAGCATCACAATAGAATAGAAGAGCCTCCGGCCATGGAATTGACGTAGTAGTTAGAAAACCAACAACAAAAAAAACAAGATAGTAGTGGGCTTATGAAAATCATCTCACATTTATGAGGTGACAACCACCCACTAAAAGAAATCAAAACTTCTAACACCAAGAGGATACGCTGAGAACTTGGATTAATGACAAGCACCATGATAGCACAGTCCATAGGAAAAGCTTTAGGTGAAATCCAAACCAAGATAGCTCAATGAAGAAATCATGGGTTGCAAATATCTCATGATCATAGAATTGGTGGATTAATTATCTCATTCCTCAAAGGAAATCTCTTCGAAACTCCTACACTAACAAGAATGCTATAATACCACCTCAAAGGATAAAGGAATAACAAATGCACTTGGAAATGCAAGAGAAGAAAATTTGAGGTTCTCCAATAAGAATTTTGAAGAACACTTTGAGAATGAATTGATATCACGATGAACCACCATGAAGGACCTCCGTATACAAATGAATGATGCAAAGATATGAAGGAAGAAAGAATAAGATTATGACCTTGCCAAGATTTAAATGAAGCTTCACAAAGAGATACTAAAAGAACTTGGAACTCCCGAAAAGAAAGATAAGCACCTGAGAAAAGAATCGATATCAAGAGCCACTCCAGAAGAAGAATTCAGATTACTATGAATAAGAATAAGAATTATGTTATGCTTATCCTTCATCAAGTTTAATTGATGACAGGCAACGGATTTAGCGTAGCACTTATTCCTCTTGGAAGAAACTTGAAGAGACAGAGAGATAAGCACCACTTGAAGCATAATTGAAGGAAGCACCGGTAAGAATTCACAATTGAATGGGAAAACCAAGAATTAATGGAGATACATGAGAATGATGAGATCATAAGCCACCTGAGAGAAAACTTGAACAAGGCACTGGATAAACGAGAGACAAACGAAGAGACAACAATGGAGAAGAATTAGAGAACGAAAGCTGAGAACGAAGAAGTCTTCTCAAATGATGTCCTTTGGAGGATCGAGAATGAAAACAACTCAGAAATGCACCTGATAGCGAGAAAGGAATACACATGATTGACAACAATTAAGATGATGGCACCAAGCTGAAATGATGAATCTCCAAGAGAATGAACCAAGATTGAGAGAAACACTCCTTCGGTCCTGAAAGAAGAGAATGATGAGAAGAACACCACCAAGAATACCGAGACACTCCGGAATAAGGAAGAATGAAAGGTTGAGCCAAATATGAGAATTAACTCAAATAGATCTTGGAGGAAAATATGACTGATGGAAATCATACTTACGTCATAGTTGAAAAGAATTAATGATCTCCGAGAAAAGATTAAAAGAGCCAGGAAAGATCCTGGGAAAGAACCTGTGGGTTATGGGCCCACTCAAAGAAATCACCGTTAGAAAAGATTGCTTAGAAGAGAGATATTGCACCGGTATGAATAGAACTAGATGAGGTTGAGAACCTCGAAATAATTAAAAGATTGGAAACAAGAACTTCTAAGATGGCTTCAACACTCCGGAAAGAAAAGAGAGGAATGCATAACAAGAAGACTGACAAGAATTTCCAACATGGAAAGAATTACAAGGATGAATGGATAAGATGACATGGACAACTAAATTGAATTCACCGGAAAAAATAACAAGACTCAATAAGGATGAACATGAAGCTCCTGAGAATCTTCACAATGAAACACCGGATAGGACCCGGAAGAAAAGATAGCGGGAGCAACAATGAAATGAAAATTCTTGGATGAAAATTGAATCACTGAAGAAAAGGGCGAGAGGGTGGGGAAAAACAAAGACAACTTGGGCTAGATGAGATGAACTCCGGAATAAAATGAGAGAATGATCTTGCAAAAAAATTAAAGAGGATTGAACTCACTGAAGAGAAGCACACCGGTTAAAAAGGAATTAACATGACGACTCCGGTTGACAAGAATTGATAAGACAATTGATTGAGCAATGAATTTGCATCCTCACATAAAAATATGAGAACACCTCTAGAAAGATCTGAAATCACCACTTGACATTGAAGCAACACGAATTACCATATTCCACAAAAACAAAAGGTGTGGCTTATGAAACAAGCCAGAACAAACTCATGAGAAAGATTCCGTCCGATATTTTCGTGGACAGGATCGCACGGGCTCGATTTACAGTAGCCATCAAGTGTAAGGCAGTGCACCTGACATACGAAGCGTCCCCGAGTCGTAGCAAGCTACAAGGACTCTTTAAGACACAACGTGTACCGCTGTAAGTCGACCGTGAACAAACGATCCACTAGATGTCGAACCCCAACCTAACATCATGCATTTGTTGGAAGATTGTCCTATAAGAAACTACTTGAATTCCCACCTATGAATTCCCAAAATATCTGGTCATGCAATCTGGTACACGGATACAAGGAGTAATATCACAGAACTCCTATACTAACCCATCACCTGTATCACATCCGTCAACACACAACCAGAATCTCGGCCCTTCATCTACAACAGACCCTCGTGATCACAACGATACAAAGTATGGCAGTACTCCCGAACAATCTGCACCAGTACTGGGGACATCGGGGTTATCTCGCCACTACTAGTATTGGAGCAATTACGAACATCCTTCGTCCTGAGATACTAAGAAATCTGAATGATAACGATGTGCACAAGAATCCCCTGGAGCTCAACTCCCCGAAAGAAAATCAAGTCAGACAGGAGGCACCAAGACAGAACTCCGTCACATCGGCATCATATAGATTCCAAAAATATCCGCGTGATCCTAAAAAAAATTGAGTGGGAAGAGGAGTAGAGTAAATTATTACGTCAAGATTCCTCACCAGAGCACAGAAGAGGAGAAAAAAGAATCCTACTCTCCGATATATAACTAGACTCAAAGTATTTTAACTAGACTCGACTCGGCCAAGTTCGATCAATCAAGGGGGCTCCTAGGTCGGTCCTTGCTCTGATACCAACTTGTCACGCCCAAGATGCGATCCTATCCTCAATTTGACACGGGGGCCTCGTCAGGGATAGAAGCGCATCTCGTCGTGTCGCAAGAATGGATATCGTTACAAGTACATGTACTGAAAAGAAGAGATATATAGAGAGAGTTGGCTTACACTAGCCACAAGCTACATCAGAGTCACAACAGTACATTACATAATCATCAAGAGTAAGAGCAGGGTCCGACTACGGACGAAAACAAACGACAAAAGAAGAACGACGTCCATCCTTGCTATCCCAGGTTGCCGGCCTGGAACCCATCCTAGATCGATGAAGAAGAAAAAGAAGAAGCAACTCCAAATGAACAATCAACGCACTCGCGTCAAGTGCCCTCTACCTGTACCTGCAACTGGTGTTGTAGTAATCTGTGAGCCACAGGGGACTCAGCAATCTCATTTCCAAAGGTATCAAGACTAGCAAAGCTTAAAGGGTGAGACATGGTTAAGTGGTGAGGTTGCAGCAACGACTAAGCATATATTTGGTGGCTAAACTTATGAGTACAAGAGATAAGAGGGGGAAGATCTACGCATGACGGACGTGACTACTGATGATCAAATGAATGATCCTGAACACCTACCCACGTCAGACATAACCCCACCGTGTCCTCGATCGGAGAAACAACTCTCGAAAGAGACAATCACGGTTACGCACACAGTTGGCATGTTTTAATTAAGTTAACTTCAAGTTATCTAGAACCAGTGTTAAACAAAGTTTCCACGTTGCCACATAACCGCGGGCACGGCTTTCTGAAAGATTTAACCCTGCAGGGGTGCTCCAACTAGTCCATCACAAATTACCACAAGCCGCATAGAAATCCTCAATCACGAAGCTCGCGATCTCATCGGATCCCCTAGTGGAAAACCTCAACTGTGAGATTACCCAAAGCATCACCGGAATCCCGATGCACAAGATATCTCGTCAAAGGTAAAACTAATCCAGCAAGGCCGCCCGGCGTGTCGACAATCCCGATAGGAGCTGTGTATCTCGTTCTCAGGACACGAGGGATAAGCAGAGTGTATGGTGGCCTGATAGAAATCTCCCGAGTTGCCCCGGGTTGGCCCCGCAAACGGCTCTAGTTTTGGACCAGCACCAACAGCACTGGCCCCCCTGTATTATGTGAAATTACTCCTCGGGTTCATGACGCCCTATGCTTTCAGTATTAACAAGTTATTATGTTGGGCAAATGTAGTACCAATGTTGGGCCTTGCCGGACCAGCTTTAATCTAAAACGAATTATCAAGGGGGTCCCCATAACAACCCCGATCGTGTTAGGAGCACTCGTTTATGGAATATAACACCGGTAGCCGAAACTAAGGGGGCAAAGGTGGAACAAAACACCAGGCTAGAAAGGCCGAGCCTTCCACCTTTTACCAAGTATATAGGTGCATTAAATTAAATAGCATTAATAGGGTGATATAACAAGGAACCCATGTTATCGCATGGAAGCAATGCCCCCGCAACTAGCAACGCTAACAACAGGGTTAAGCAAGCAGTAACATAGCCAATAAGTGGTTTGCTAGGTCGAACAGGTTGAAGGTAATCATGGCGTTGTTGAGAGGCTGATATTTAACAGGTGGTAGGCAACGAGACATCAATGATAGAAGCGATAAACTAGCATGGCAATGATAGTAATGGTATCTAGGGAAATGATCATCTTGCCTGAGATCCCGCTTGGAAGAAGAACAACTCGGTGGAGTCGGCAAACCATCGTGGTAGAACAGGTCCTCACATTCCGACACGCTTGCGGAACTCTATCGGAACGAAGCAAACCGAAAACAACATCAACACAGATATTCACCACACGATGCACAACATGATGCACAGCCTACTATGATGCATGAACAGGTTAAAAAGCAAGGCATGGCATGGCAATTCGCCTCACACAAACTCTACACATTAAGTGAAGCTCGATATGCAACGGGTTGCATATCGACGAAACTCCACGTATAATTATTAGTTCACTCCCGTTAATTTACCGGCAAGGTTAAATGTGTTTTAACATGGCAAGGGATGAAGCGACGGTTCTACGTGGCATCCTAGTAGGGTAACACGCGAGACATAGACCGAAGCTACGGCACAAGAGACATGCAACACAAGAATATATATGCCATGAATGCCTCATGCATGCAAGAACAACATCACGGAAAGAAGGGAAAGAAGCATATGTCGCCATGGCGAGCGAGAGGGAACCATGGCGGCGAAATGGAAACGATGCCACGGCAACGTTCCTATCACGACAATTCGTCGAGATACAGTGCCAACGAATAGGGAGCGCGTGCGGGAACGGTAAATAAAGATGGGGTGATCCCGGTTACCGGGTTCCCACGTGTCGGGGCTCAACGAGAGGAACACGTGCAATGACAACATAAGGCGCAAACATAATCATCTCATACATCACATGGATACGGTTCACGCCACGTCTCATCGGTATACCTTCGAAGCGTGCGAATCGGAAGGGTTCGGGTCATTGAAGGAGATCAACGATCATCGTGGTCGTGTGGAAGTAGTCGTACACGCGCCGGTAGTTGAAGTAGTGGTTCACGGTCTCGTCGACGGTAGTCATACTCTTGGCGTCGACAGACGGTCTTCGGCGTCGGTGGTCGTTCGCGAATCCGAAGATGTTCGGGGGTCATCGGGGACGTCGTGGTACTCGTCGATCTTGCCAACGACCCACGACGGCGGGGATGGTGCACGCGGTCTTCGCGATGTTCCAACAGGCAACCGGGCAAGGCAACAGCAAGCGGCGACGGCAAGCGGCTGAACAAGCAATAGCTAGCACCTAAGCAACTAACAACAGTATCTAGCAGCATCAACTAAGCAGCAGCTAGCACAACAACAAGGCAAGCAGCAACTAGCTCGGCAGCAGCTATGTCACCACGACAGCAACACAACCGGGCAACCCAAGCAGCAATTTAGCAACGGCAAGCGAAGCAGCAAATCAGCGGCAGCTAAGCAAAGGCAGCAACGGCAAACAGCAAGTGGCACACGCAACACTGGGGCCTCGGGCCAGCAGCAGCAAAGCTACGATAGCAGTTATCTAGCAGCAGCAAGGAAGCAACAACATACAACAAAAATGGCACGCAACACATCTGCAGCAACACCACCAGCAGCCTACGACAGCAAAACCAAACGCAGCAGCAACAGCAAGAGCTTAGGCAGGGCAACAGCAACACGAGAGGCCATGGCACACCGGCGCTGGCGGGGTGTCACACCCAAGATGCAACCCTATCCTCAATTTGGCACGAAGGCCTCGTCAGGGATAGAAGCGCATCTCGTCGTGTCGCAAGAATGAATATCGTTACAAGTACATGTACTGAAAAGATGAGATATATATATAGGATTGGCTTCACTCGCCACAAGCTACATCAGAGTCACATCAGTACATTACATAACATCAAGAGTAAGAGCAGGGTCCGACTACGGACGAAAATAAACGACAAAAGAAGAATGACGTCCATCCTTGCTATCCCAGGCTGTCGGCCTAGAACCCATCCTAGATCGATGATGAAGAAGAAGAAGAAGAAGCAACTCCAAATGATCAATCAACGTGCTCGCGTCAAGTACCCTTTACCTGTACCTGCAACTGGTGTTGTAGTGATCTGTGAGCCACAGGGGACTCAGCAATCTCATTTCCAAAGGTATCAAGACTAGCAAAGCTTAATGGGTGAGGCATGGTTAAGTGGTGAGGTTGCAGCAGCGGCTAAGCATATATTTGGTGGCTAAACTTACGAGTACAAGAAATGAGAGGGGGAAGATCTACGTATAGCGGACGTGAACTACGGATGATCAAATGAATGATCCTGAACACCTACCTACGTCAGACATAACCCCACCGTGTCCTCGATCGGAGAAGGAACTCACGAAAGAGACAGTCACGGTTACGCACACAGTTGGCAAGTTTTAATTAAGTTAACTTCAAGTTATCTAGAACCAGTGTTAAACAAAGTATCCACGTTGCCACATAACCGCGGGCACGACTTTCCGAAAGATTTAACCCTGCAGGGGTGCTCCAACTAGTCCATCACAAATTGCCACAAGCCGCATAGAAATCCTCAATCACGAAGCTCGCGATCTCGTCGGATTCCCTAATGGAAAAACCTCAACTCTGGGATTACCCAAATCATCACTTGAATCCCGATGCAGAAGATATCTCGTCAAAGGTAAAACTAATCTAGCAAGGCCGCCCGGCGTGTCGACGAACCAGATAGGAGCCGCGTATCTCGTTCTCAGGACACGACGGATAAGCACAGCGTACGGTGGCCTGATAGAAATCTCCCGAGTTACCCCGGGTTGGCCCTGCAAACGGCTATAGTTTTGGACCAGCACCAACAACACTGGCCCCCCTGTATTATGTAGAATTTCTCCTCGGGTAGCGCTAACTCCCTATGCAAATCAATTTAACAGAATTATTATGTTGGGCAAAAGTAGTACCAATGTTGGGCCTTGCCAGACCAGCTTTAATCTAAAACGAATCATCAAGGGGGTCCCCATAACAACCCCGATCGTGTTAGGAGCGCTCGTTTATGGAACATAACGCCAGTAGCCGGAACTAAGGGGGCAAAGGTGGAACAAAACACCAGGCTAGAAAGGCCGAGCCTTCCACCTTTTACCAAGTATATAGGTGCATTAAATTAAATAGCATTAAGATAGTGATATGACAAGGAACCCATGTAATCACATGGAAGCGACTGCACCTACAACTAGCAACGCTAACACAGGGTTAAGCAAGCGGTAACATAGCCAATCAGTGGTTTGCTAGGTCGAACAGGTTGAAGGTTATCATGGCATTGTTGAGAGGCTGATATTTAACATGTGGTAGGCAACGAGACATAATCGATAGAAACGGTAATACTAGCATGGCAATGATAGTAATGGTATCTGAGGAAATGATCATCTTTCCTGAGATCCTGCTTGGAAGAAGAATGCCTCCGTGAAGCAGACGAACCGACGTAGTCGAACGGGTCCTCACAATCCGGCATGTTGCGGAACTCTATCGAGACGAAGCAAACCGGAAACACAAATCAACACACGAAATTCACCACACGATGCACTACACATATGATGCATGAGCTACTGAATACATGCAAGTCACGGCATGACAAATCACACAATCAAACACTACACATTAAGTGAAGTTCAATATGCACGAGTTGCATATTGACGAAACTCCACGTTAATTATTTAGTTCACTCCCGGTTATCTACACGGTAATAATAATGTTGTCAAACATGCAAGAGGTGAAGCGGAAATTAAACTACCTACCTAGACATTTTAAATGAGGTCGGAAATGACATATAGCACCTCCGAAACGACCTCACATGGCAATTTACAATTCTGTCCAGATCTGAATTAACACCTTTAATTAGTTGTTAAACAGCAAAACAAATAGGTTCACGTGATTCTACGCGTCAAGGCAAGCAACCTACACGTAAAGAACATTTCCAACGGAGCTACGGATCAAAAGATACAAGCACCGCAAGATATGATGGCATGAATGCAATATGCATGCAACGACGGCTACGAGCATTTCAACACATACAAACAGCAAGAGAAAATGAAACTACACGAGATTCTAAGCAAGTTACATGTACGACATGATCAAATCGGAGCTACGGTTTAAAAACTACGAGCAAAACAAGAAATGACTACAAACTGCCAAAGTCAACCACATAGCATTTTCTACGCCCCACAACTACGGCTACACAACTCCGATAAACTCAAGCAAGGCATGGCATGGAAGAGGGAAAGAAGCACTACTACAAACAACTAACAACAACTAGCATGGCAGCAAGGAGCACTAGGAAAAGAAGTCACAGAATGACATCTCACGCACTATTTCAGAATTAGTGAAAATTACACCTCGTGAAAGTGCAGTTTTCAGCCTGAAGGTATATTGACAGCAGCAAAATCCTAAGCTACAGGTCTCCAAATGACATGAAACTTCACAGCATGCTAGAGAAATACAAGGGGTACAACTAACTCCATTGGACCAACCTCAAAAGAGCTACAGATCACAAGATGCAAGCAAGACAAGACAGCAACAAAATGATAACAGATTCCAGACTTAGAAATATTTCAGCACGTCTAAAACAACACTATTTCTAGCAACTTGAGGGCTATCGAAACACACCTAAACATGCATTTCTATTGCAACCAAAATTACCAGCGGCTAAACAAAACATATAAGAAGAACTTCCTAGTTGACAACTAATTCCAACGGGGCACGGAATAAATCCTACGAATTAAACAAAAGGGCATCACGGCAAAATATCGCTTGAACTAACTTACTCAAAAGCTAAAACTAATTGCGCAGAAAAATCCATGGGATTTTTCTACCCCGGAAACACATAAAATACGTGGGGTTTGCAACACAAAATAATGCCGCACATAAATGCGAGAGAGACACCTATATACGGAAAAATAAACTACCGGAAAACCTTACACGCAAAAAATACGAGTGACCGCTCTAAAATACATGGAATAATGGCCCCTAAAACATGGACATATATCCTACGTCATACGAACAACCCGGACACGCGTGAAAAATAACTACCGAACGGAACCTATTGTAACAGCACGCAAAACAAAGCATTAGGCACCCTAAACGGCGTTAAACAATTATGCATGTTTCAAATTCGTATTCTACGCGCGAAACTACCACAAAACCATGTATTACACGTCTCGACCCGATTTACGAATATAAAACTACGGGCGTTTGAAATAAAACTTACTTATCTGGAATTTATATTAATTCCTAAATCAAGCTAAATCACCAATGGGCCGAACGGGGTGCAAACAGATAAGGTGTGCAGGGGGGCGAGGGATAGCTTACCTTGGCCACTTGGGCCTGGCCGGTTGGATGCGCTGGGACCTGGCCCGGTCGGTGCACGGCAGGGGAGGCTGAGCTGGGCCGGGAGACGAGGCCGGCCCACGCGGAGGAGCAGCCCCACGCGACGAGCAGGGACGCTGCCCGTTCTTCTCCTGCTCGCTCCCGAGCTCAACCATGGCGGCGGCGAGGGCTTGGCATCGAGCATCCCTGCAGGTCCTCCGGCGACACGAGGTAGGCGACCGGCGGCGGCGCACTTGTGCTTGAGTCGGCAGGCGGCGGATCCGGCGCGGGGAACGAGGAGCAGCAACAAGGCAACCGACAACGGGGCAGGGCGGTTCCGGCGAGGCGAGCGGCTGCTGGGCACAGGGGCGGCGCGCTTGGGAGCCGGCGCGGGATCCAGGCGGCGGGCTGGCAAGGCAAGGGCCGGCGACGGCTGCTAGCCGGCGTGGCGGCGCAGGTGAGGGAGCCATGGGGGAGGCTCGGGGTTGCAGGGGCTCGGGCACTCGGCGGCGGCTGCAGCCCGGGCGGCGACCGGATGGGCCTCGGCGGGCCGCGCGCGGGCTCGGGCGGGCCGGCGGCGCTGGTGGGGAGAGGCTGCTGCGGCTAGGGTTAGGGTTAGGGAGCGGATCCCGAGGAGGATTAGGGGGGCGCCCAAAATAGGCAGGGAGGGGTGCTTAAATAGGGAAAGGGGCTAGGGTGCAGGGTATGTGGGGTTTTTCGACCCTCCGGACGCGTTCGTGCGGTCCGATCGGAGAGGCGGGTTAGGGTTAGGTGTGTAGAGTGGCGTTGACTAAGATGAGAAGGAAGTGGTGCGGCGCGGCATCGACTTTTAAAACACCGACAGACGTCCGACGAATACCCGAAGACGGTGCCGCTACGGTCGACCGTTCGGGTACCAGACGGTCTCCAATCGCGACGAAATTCGACAGGCGGCCTAGCTATATCTAATCGCGACCACGTGCCAAGTTTCACCTCGATCAGAGAGAGTTTTAAACGTGCTTTTAAAACAGGGTTTCGACGGTGCCGCGGGCGCGTGCGTGTGCGGTCGGACTCAGAACGGACGACGACGAGAACCGGCAACTACTAACAAATGCAAGTTTTGAATATTGGAGGCAGCGGAGATGCCGATGCAATGCTGATGATGCGCATGATGCGATGATGATGCGTCAGAATAAAATAGACACACGACGAAAACGGAAAGGAAAGGGAATCTTCTGGAACGTCGGCATCGGGCTGTCACACGGGGGCCTCGGGCCGACCGAGAGATGGAGGCGGCGCCGGCGCACGGGGAACGGCGGGCGAGGCCACGGCGCGCGACGGGGAGGCGCGGGGCGGACGTTCTCGGCAGGGGAGCATCTCCTGGAGGCGCGGCGAACACCGACGGGGAGAGCACGTCGCGGGGCAGACGAGGTCGGCGGGGCCGGCTCGACGACATGGAGGCGGTCGGGGCGAGGCAGCTGCGAGAGAGAGGGGCGAGGCGGCGCGGGTTCGCGAGGGACTCCGGCGGCGAGGCGAGCCGGCTCGGCAGGGGCTCGCGGGCAGGCGTAGGGAGTTGGAGGCGGGCAGCGGAAGGACGGCAGCCGTGCGCAGGGGCGGGCGCGGCGGCCAGCTGCTGGCGCGGGGACGACCAAGGACGAAAGAGGCCGTCGGGAAGGCGCGGGGCTCCGGGCAGGCGCGGCCATGGCGGCACGCGGTGGCTGGAGGCGGGGTTGGCTAGGAGAGGCGAGAGGGGATCGAGCACGGGGGAGGACGAGAGGCTCGGGAGGAGAGGATGACGGCG
Organism: Hordeum vulgare subsp. vulgare; assembly: GCF_904849725.1. Classification (NCBI taxonomy): domain Eukaryota; kingdom Viridiplantae; phylum Streptophyta; class Magnoliopsida; order Poales; family Poaceae; genus Hordeum; species Hordeum vulgare. Next base: position 564,525,708 of record NC_058522.1, on the reverse strand, counting down.
CACGGGGGGAAGCGACGGGGAAACGAGGGAGCTAGGGCAGGGGGTCTGTTGGGCCGGCCAGCTGGGCCTTGGAGGCTTCTTCTCCATTGGTTTTTTTTCCTTTAAGGAAAAAAACAGGAAGCTTAAACAAAAGAAAAATGTTTAAAAGTAAAATAAAAAAATAAAGGCCTTTGACTTCTTAAAACCAAAATTATGCCCCAACTACAAAAATAGATTGGGCCCCTTTTAACAAATAAAACTAAAATCTTTTAAGAATAAAATTAAACCCTCTTTTACAAAAGAATAAAAATAAAACCTTTTGACAAAAGATTAAAATCAAACCCCTTTGAAGAATTAAATAAAACCTCTTTATTTAAAGGATAAAATAAAAGCTCTTTAAAAGAGAAAATAAAATGAGACGGTTTTAAAATAAAACAAAAGGAGAATTAAACTAAAACCCAAGGGTTACCCCCACATTTAATAAAAGGACCCTTTTAATGAAAAGAAGGAGACGAACCCTTTTTAAATAGAGGTTTTAAAACGGGAAATCTTAGCAACCGCAAAAACAAATAAGAGAGGAGAGGAGGGGAGTAAAGGTTTTAGGTCCTTGGTGCAAAAGGGTTTAGCGGTGGCTCTCACGCACGCATACTCATCGCGCCAACAAACGACGTCACACTCACAAAGCACTAACACCTAACAACACGGCAACAAGCAACACCGACAAAACACAGTTGACATGATGCCATGCATGATGCGATGATGCAAACTACATGATGATGCAACCAACAAAATAAAATAGCCACACGACGGAAACGGAATAAAGGGGGGGGGAATCTTCTGGAACGTCGGCATCGGGCTGTTACAGCTGCTTTGGAGGAAAATGAGGAAGACGAAGAAGAAACTTGTCCTAAAGACACCAAGTATGCTTACCACGAGCACATGGCTCTTGCATCAAGGCAGTTTTGGGGCAACAAGAAAAACTCAAGGCCCAGGTTCTCAAGAACAACTCAAATGGGTCCAAGGGAAAGCAACGCGTGAGAACTTGCTACAATTGTGGCAATGTGAGTCACTTTGTGGCAGATTGTCCCTATGAGCATAGGGAAGACAATGGTGACAAGATCATTCGCATAGACAAGACCAATTCCTTCCCAAACAAGAACGACCCCAAGAATATGCCCCAGAAGGTGTTGGTGGCTCAAGAAGAGTACCTCTCCGATGAGGATGATGAAGATGAGACAACTGGTGAAGCGATGGGAATGGCCACGGTGGCCATTGCATCCTCTTCTCCAAGCAAGGTGTCTCTCTTCAAGGCCCCCAACGGGCACCGCATTGCCAAGTGCCTAATGGCCAAGGCTGTCACGCCCAAGATGCGACCCTATCCTCAATTTGGCACGAAGGCCTCGTCATGGATAGAAGTGCATCTCGTCGTGTCGCAAGAATGGATATCGTTACAAGTACATGTACTGAAAAGAAGAGTTATATACAGAGTTGGCTTACACTCGCCACAAGCTACATCAGAGTCACATCAGTACATTACATAATCATCAAGAATAAGAGCAGGGTCCGACTATGGACGAAAACAAACGAGAAAAATAAGAACGACGTCCATCCTTGCTATCCCAGGCTGCCGGCCTGGAACCCATCCGAGATCGATGAAGAAGAAGAAGAAGAAGCAACTCCAAATGAACAATCAACGTGCTCGCGTCAAGTGACCTTTACCTGAACCTGCAACTGGTGTTGTAGTAATCTGTGAGCCACAGGGGACTCAGCAATCTCATTTCCAAAGGTATCAAGACTAGCAAAGCTTAATGGGTGAGGTATGGTTAAGTGGTGAGGTTGCGGCAGCGACTAAGCATATATTTGTTGGCTAACTTACGAGTACAAGAAATAAGAGGGGGAAGATCTACGCATAGCGGACGTGAACTACTAATGATCAAATGAATGATCCTGAACACCTACCTACGTCAGACATAACCCCACCGTGTCCTCAATCGGAGAGAGAACTCACGAAAGAGACAGTCACGGTTACACACACAGTTGGCATGTTTTAATTAAGTTAACTTCAAGTTATCTAGAACCAGTGTTAAACAAAGCTTCCACGTTGCCACATAACCGCGGGCACGGCTTTCCGAAAGGTTTAACCCTGCAGGGGTGCTCCAACTAGTCCATCACAAATTACCACAAGCCGCATAGAAATCCTCAATCACGAAGCTCGCGATCTCGTCGGATCCCCTAGTGGAAAACCTCAACTCTGAGTTTACCCAAAGCATCATCGGAATCCCGATGCACAAGATATCTCGTCAAAGGTAAAACTAATCCAGCAAGGCCGCCCGACGTGTCGACGATCCCGATAGGAGTCGCGTACCTCGTTCTCAGGACACGACGGATAAGCGATGCGTACAAGTGCCAAACCTCGAGTTTCCTCGCGGTGGCCCCGCACAGTGCTTTGTTTTGGACCAACACTCATGAGGAGCATTGGCCTGGGGGTTGTTTAAATTAGTCCGCGGGTGCCGGCGGGTCCCTATGCATTATTATTAGGTTATTAGGCAAATGTAGTACCAAAGTTGGGCCTTGCTAGACCAGCTTTAATCTAAAACGAATTATCAAGGGGGTCCCCATAACACCAGGCTAGAAAGGCCGAGCCTTCCACCTTTTACCAAGTATATAGGTGCATTAAATTAAATAGCATTTAATATGGTGATATAACAAGGAACCCATGCTTTCACATGGAAGCAATGCACCTGCAACTAGCAACGCTAGCACAGGGTTAAGCAAGCGGTAACATGGCCAATCAGTGGTTTGCTAGGTCGAACAGGTTGAAGGTTAACATGGCATGGTTGAGAGGCTGATATTTAACATGTGGTAGGCAACGAGACATAAACGGTAGCAACGGTAAAACTAGCATGGAAATGATAGTAATGGTATATGGGGAAATGATCATCTTGCCTGAGATCCCGCTTGGAAGAAGAACGCCTCCGTGAAGCAGACGAACTGACGTAGTCGAACGAGTCCTCACTTTCCGACACGCTTGCGGAACTCTAACTAGACGAAGGAAACCGGAAACAAGAATCAACACACGATATTCACCACACGATGCGCAACACAAATGATGCATGAGCAGCTGAACGCATGCAAGACACGGCATGACAATTCACACAATCAAACACTACACATTAACTGAAGTACAATATGCAACGAGTTGCATATTGACGAAACTCCACATATGAATTATTTAGTTCACTCCCGGTTATTTACACGGAAAAATTAATGTTGTTTAACATGCAAGAGGTGAAGCGGAAATTAAACTACCTAGCTAGGCATTTTAAATGAGGTCGGAAATGTCTTATAGCACCTCCGAAACGACCTCACAAGTTAATTTACAATTCTGTCCAGATCTGAACTAACACATTTAATTGGTTGTTAAACAGCAAAACAAATAGGTTCACGTTATTCTACGCGTCATTTCAAGCAATCTACACATAAAGAACATCTCCAACGGAGCTACGGTTCAAAAGATACAAGCACCGCAAGATATGATGGCATGAATGCAATATGTGTGCAACGGCGGTCACGAGCACTTCAAAATATACAACCAGAAAGATAAAATGAAACTACATGAGTTTATAAACAAGTTTCATGTAGGACACGATCAAAACGGAGCTACGGCTCGAAAACTACGAGCAAAACAAGAAATCACTACAATCTGCCGAAATCAGCCACATAGCATTGTCTACGCCCCACAACTACGAGCTACACAACTCCGATAAACTCATGCAAGGCATGGCACGGAAAAGGGCAAGAAGCACTACTACGAACAACTAACAACAACTAGTATGGCATCAAGGAACACTAGGGAAAGAAGTCACAAAATGGCTTCCCACACACTATTTCAGACTTAGTGAAAATTACACCTCATGAAAGTGCAGTTTTCGATCTGAAGCAATATTGACAGCAGCAAAACCTATAGCTACAGGACTCCAAATGGCATGAAACTTCACAGCATGCTAGAGAAACACAAGGGGTACAACTAACTCCATTGGACCAACCTCAAAAGAGCTACAGATGAAAAGCTAGAAGCACAACAAAACAGCAACAAAATAATAACAGATTCCAGACTTGGAAATATTTCAGCTCCTCCAAATCAGCACTATTTCTAGCAACTCGAGAGCAAGCAAACAACACCTAAACATGCATTTCTATTGCAACCAAAATATCAGGGGCTAAACAAAACATCTAAGAAGAACTCCCTAGTTGACAACTAATTCAAACGAGGCATGGAATAAATCCTACGAATTAAACAAAAGGGCAACTTAGCAAAATATCTCGCGAACTAACTTGCTGTAATGCTAAAACTAATTGCACAGAAAAATCCATGGGATTTTTCTACCCCGGAAACATATAAAATATGTGGGGTTGAGCAAGAAAATAAAGCCACACATAAATACGAGATAATAACCTATACACGGGAAAATAAACTACCGGCAATCCCTACACGCAAAAATACCTATGACCGCTCTAAAATACATGGAATAATGGCCCCTAAAACATGGGCATTTCTAATACGGCATACGAGCAATCCGGACTTGCGCGAAAATTAAATACGGGGCGAAACCTACTAAAAACAGCACGTAAACCTAGGCGTACGACACGCTAAACGACATCAAATAAATATGCAAGTTGTAAATCGTTTTCTACTCGCGAAGCTACCCCAAAACCATATAGAATACGCCTCGTTCCGACCAACGGTTAAAAAGTTACGGGCATTCAAATATGCGTTATTTTTCTGGAATTTAACTAAATTCCAAAAACTCCTAAATATACTAACGGGCCGAATAGGCAGCGCAATATAGCTAACTATCGCCGGGAGCGGGGAATAGCTCACCTTCGCGGGCCAAGGCCTAGTCGGTGGAGAGGCTGGCCAGGCTGGCTTGGGGGCGAGGCGAGGCGCTGGAGGCGCTGGCCTGGGCCGGGAGAAGCTGGGCCGCGGGCGAGGAGGTGGCCCAGGCTGGCTGCGGTGGCCACGTGGGCCGGCTGCTGGCGCAGGGCCCAGGAGCGCTCGAGGCTGTCGGCCTCCCGTCGTTCTCCTAGAACCAGGGGAACCGGCGGCGCTGGAGTAGGTTCCCGAGGCGGCGGCCGGGGCAATCGCAGGGCTCCGGTGGCTGCCGGTGCGACGGAGGGCTGGATCCGGTCTGCGGCCTCCGGATCTTGGCAAGGGCAGCGTTTGACGGCTTGCCGGAGGCGGGGCTCGCGGTCTCGGCGCGATGACGGCTGCAGGCAGCTCATGGCGAGGTGGGGGCCCAGCGGGGGTGCTCCGGCCGGCGATGTTTTTCCGGCGAGCCGCAGCGGGGGCCGGCGACGCCGAGGCGGTCGGAGTGCCGCGGCTCTCTCAGGATGCGCGCGCGAGACGACCTCGCGACAGGAAGCTCGGGCTCGCGGTGGCGGCTGCAGCCCGGGGCGGCGGCCAGATGGGCTCGGCGGGCCTCGCGTGGGCTCGCGGGCCCCGCGGCTGGAGGGAGGAGAGAGGTTGCGCGGCTAGGGTTAGAGGGGCGCGGATCCCGAGGGGGGGGTTAGGGTTTGCTGTCTAAAAATATGATGGAGGGGGGTATTTATAGACATATAGGGGGCTAGGTTAACCGGAATCGCGTTCCGGATCCAACCGCGGGGTCGGATTCGGACGATTCCGAACGCGGGAATGGGTATGCGGCCGTGTAGAGGGGATATCCAGAGACGAGAGGGAGAACGGGCGGCGCGGCAACGATTTTTAAAACACCGACAAACGTCCGACGGTAGACCGAATACGGTGCCGCTACGGTCGACCGTTCGGGTACCAGACGGTCTCCGATCGCGACGAAATTCGACAGGCGGCCTAGCTAGAACTAATTACGACCGCATGCCAAGTTTCACCCCGATCAGAGAAAGTTTTACGCACACTTTTAAAACAGGGTTTCGACGATGCCGCGGGCGCGTGCGAGTGCAGTCGAGCTCAGAACGGACAACGGCGAGAACCGGCAACTAACAACGGATGCAAGTTTTGAAAATTGGCGGCAACGGAGATGCCGATGCAATGCAGATGATGCGTAGGATGCGATGATGACACGACAAATAAAAATAAGCCACACGACGAAAACGGAAAGAGAGGGGAATCTTCTGGAACGTCGGCATCGGGCTATCACAAAGGCATCCAACAAGGTAACCTCTAACACTCAAACTACCAACATCAAAGCTAACATTTCTGATACCATGGATAGCGGAGATGAAAAATAAGAGGTAGAGGAGGAGGAAAATTCCTTTGGTAAATTCATGAGAAAACTCAAGGGCAAATCCAAGAAAGATTTTGTTGCTCTCTTGGAACAACTCGGAGAGGCTAATGACCTCATTGAATCTCATGAAGAAACTATCTCTACATTACAAGGTCATAGTCGTGACTATGGTGATGAGATTGCAGAACTTTCTATTACTCTTGAAGAAGAGCAAGGACCTCGTTTGACTCTTGAGGAGTCATATAATGATGACGTTGCTAAGTTAAAGAAAGATCTTGATCATGCTGTTGTTCTTACCCGTGTGCTTCAATCCAAAAAGGGTGCACTTGGGCTTGACCATGTTATACTTAAGGAAGAGCTTGCAACACTTGACAAGGCTCACAAGTCCTTGAAGAGTGCTCACGTCTCTTTAAAAGAGTCTCATGCTCAACTCCAAGTAGAACTCACTAAGGAAATAGCCACGTGCTCTCCATTTGTTTTAATTGATAATGTCCATGCTACTAACCCCTGTTGTGAGAATGCACATCTTGTGGAGGAGAACACCAAATTAAAAGAATCTTAATGACCTTTTGAGAAGTCAAAAGGAAGTGGTTGCAAAGGAAGGAGTTGGATTTACACCCAAGTCCAAGAAGAACAAGAAGAAGAAGCCCAAGCAACCTCCCCAGCTTATGGAAACTTTTGTTAAATATGGGAAGGGTACTCATGGGAAGAAAAAGGACCTAACTAAGGGTGGTAATGCCATGAAGGGCAAAACCCCTCTACCCAACACATCCGGCGACTTTAACCCCTCTTATGTTTTGTGTCGTGCCACTAATGGGAATATATTAGCTCAGTTTGTTGGTTCTTATGATGAGTACATTGAATGGTATATTTGGGTTCCTAAGATTTTTGGTACTAACCTGAGAGGACCCATTAAAGAATGGGTACATAAATCCAAGCATTGATCTTATGCAGGAGTTTGCTTCCGGTGGGGTGTCTTGGTTGCTTGATAGTGGAGGAACAAATCATATGACTGGAAGCAAGGACTTGGTGGTGGACGTTCATCCCGATCCATCCATTGCCACCCAAGTCTCCTTTGGTGATGATGAGATTTCAAAGGTATTGGGTCTCGGCAAGGTGGTAATTTCTCCTTAACTTACCATTGAAAAGGTTAGGCTTGTTGAGACCCTCACATACAATTTACTTTCCGTTCATCAACTTGCACTTATGGGCTTTAGTACTTTCTTTAGCATTGACTCTGTGGCCCTTTTGTGGAGCAAGACTCTTGAAGTAGCCTTTGTTGGGCATGTCAAGAACGGTCTCTATGTGGTTTACTTTTGGAAAAGACCCACTAAGAACGCGACTTGCCTAATGTCTAAAGTTGATGTGGGGTGGCTTTGGCATCGCCGGCTAGCCCATGTCAGTATGAGATCTTTGCAAAGTCTCCTCAAAGGGGATCACGTTCTTGGACTAACAAATGTGAGTTTCGCCAGAGATCGTGCTTGTAGTGTGTGTATTGAAGGAAAGATCCATGAGACAGCTCACCGCCCCACGACTATCATTTACACAAAAAGGACCTTGGAGCTCCTCCACATGGATCTATTTGGTCCTCCATCCTATGATAGTCTTGGGGGGAAGAAACTATTGCTTGGTGATTGTGGATGACTACTCAAGATATACTTGGGTATACTTTTTCAAGAGAAACAGTGAGGCTCAACAAACCGTCATCGACTTTACTAATGAAGCACAATGACAACATGATGCAAAGATATTGATGATTAGAAGTGACAATGGCACCGACTTCAAGAATTATACCTTAAATGAATTTCTCAGTGATGAAGGGATAAAACATCAATACTCTGCACCTTACACTCCTCAACAAAATGGTGTGGCGGAAAGAAAGAACCGGACGTTGATGGATGTGGCAAGAATCATGATGGCGGAGTTTAAATCTCCACATAACTTTTTGGTCAAAGCCATCAACACCGCATGTCATGCATCCAATCGGCTCTACCTCCGCAAAGGCTTGAACAAGACTCCCACTAGTAGAAAATATGCCTTTGGATTGAAGCATTAGTCTCGGTTAGCTTTTGAACTAGGACTAATGCTGCCACTAGTCCTGGTTCAAGAGGCCAGGCTTTATCCCCGGTTTATGTGTACTCTCTAGTCCCAGTTGGTGTTCCCAGCCGGGACTAAAGGGGTGGTGGCAGGGTTGTGTCAGGCTGGGGCCCCCACGAGGGCCATTAGTCCCAGTTGGTAATACAAACCGGGACTAGAGATAGATCTTTAGCCCCGATTTGTATCACCAACCAGGACTAAAAGTATCACTATAAATAGTGTTTCGTCCAGACCGAGCCCAAGCTCACTGTTTTCTCCTTTCTCTCCTCTGTTCTCTTACCTTGCTCGAGTTCATCCTTCATTTTTTCCCAGATTTGTCAAGATTGGAGGCACCCCATCCATCTAAGTGTTCACAAAGGTTAGCAACTTTCTCCTTTCATCTCTCATTGCTAGATTAGCTCGTGCAATGCTCTATAATTATAGTGATTTGTGGGTTTTAGTTTGGGAGTAATTATGTGGGAGTTTATTTGATGGTACTACAATGGGGGAATAAGCTGAAGTAGAGGCACCAGATGAGCCCTCTGATGATCTTGGTCGGGCCAATTGCGCAAGTGAAAAGGAGAAGTTGAAGTTGCACCACATGTTAGACGATCACAAGAAATTATTGTACCCAAATTGCGAAGATGACAAGAAGAAGGTGGGTACCACACTGGAATTGTTGTAATGGAAGGCAAAGAATGGTGTATCTGACAAGGATTTTGAAAAGTTGCTGAAAATATTGAAGAAGATGCTTCCAAAGGACAACGAATTTCCCAACGGTACATATGAAGCAAAGAAGGCTATCTGCGCTCTAGGATTAGAAGTGCAGAAGATAAATGCATGCCCTAATGACTGGATCCTTTACCGTGGTGAGGAGTATGAGAATTTGAATGCATTCCCGGTATGTGGTGTGTTGCGCTATAAGATCGACCGCGATGACCCTGGTGACGATGTTGAGGACCAGCGCCCGACGAAGAGGAATTCTGCCAAGGTGATGTGGTATGCTCCTATAATACCACAGTTGTAACATTTGCTCCAAAACAAAGAGCATGCCAAGTTGATGTGATTCCAGATCACCGGAAGAAGCCCGACCATCGTACTGGTGATCATATACTTCATACTGTCAAGGATTTAAAAGTAATTTTTGGAAAAGGTCCTAGCGGACAATCTGTTCCAAATGATGCTGACGGGCACGCACCCATGTGGAAGAAGAAATCTATATTTTGGGACCTACCTTATTGGAAAGTCCTAGAGGTCCTGTCTGCAATAGACGTGTTGCACATGACGAAGAATATTTGCATGAACCTGCTAGACTTCTTGGGTGTGTATGGGAAGACAAAAGATACACCAGAGGCACACGAGGACCACAACATATGCACGAAAAAGACGACATGCATCTAGAGCGGTATGAAGGTCCTGCCAGCTACACTCTTACCAATGAAGAGAAGGAAATCTTCTTTGAATGCCTCCTCAGTATGAAGGTCATGTCTGGCTACTCGTTGAATATAAAGGGAATAAAAATATGTCAGAAAAAAAATTCAGAACCTAAAGTCTCATGACTCCCACGTGATTATGATGCAATTGCTTCCGGTTGCATTGAGGGGGCTTCTACCAGAAAACGTTCGATCAGCCATTGTTAAGCTACGTGCATTCATCAATGCAATCTCTCAAAAGGTAATGGATCCAAAAATCCTACCAAGGTTACACAATGATTTGATGCAATGTCTTGGCAGTTTGAGTTGGTGTTCCCACCATCCTGAAATTGAAAAGCACTACAAATAAACTCTGAAAAGGCTGAAACTTGGCATGGTATCATCATTTCACCCACATAGCATGTGCTAAAAAGTTGGGAGGTTTACACCAAAAACCGGATGCACTTCGTGTACAAACTCGACAATCTCTTTTGATGTATCAGGGTTTCGGACAAATACTCATCTCTTACAAAGGCATTTCATTTTTTTAAATTATTTCAACTCCAGACTTTTTTGCGCTCAATATGCACCATTCAAAGCCATGTCATCAATTTTCAACCCTTTCTCTCTTCATTTGCTATTTTTCCTGCATTTAATGATTTTTGAGCTAAATGACCCTGAAATTAAAAAGCACTACAAATGAACTCTGAAAAGGCTGAAACTTGGCATGATATTATCATTTCACCCACATAGTATGTGCTAAAAAGTTGGGAGGGTTACGGCAAAAACTGAATACACTTCGTGTACAAACTGGACAATCTCTTTCGAAGTATCACGGGTTCGGACGAATACTCATCTCTTACAAAGGCATTTCATTTTTCAAAACTTATTTCAACTCCAAACTTTTTGTGCGCTTAATATGCACCATTCAAAGCCACATCATCAATTTTGAACCCTTTCTCACTTCATTTGCTATTTTTCATGCATTTAATGATTTTTTAAGCTAAATGACCCTGAAATTGAAAAGCACTACAAATGAACTCTGAAAAGGCTGAAACTTGGCATGGTATCATCATTTCATCCACATAGCATGTGCTAAAAAGTTGGGAGAGTTACGGCAAAAACTGGATGCACTTCGTGTACAAACTGGACAGTCTCTTTCGAAGTATCATGGTTTCGGACGAATACTCATCTCTTAGAAAGGCATTTCATTTTTTTTAACTTATTTCAACTCCAAACTTTTTGTGCGCTCAATATGCACCATTCAAAGCCACGTCATAAATTTTTATTTCTCACTTCTTTGCATTTTTTCATGCATTTAATGATTTTTTTTGAGGTAAATGACCCTGAAATTGGAAAACACTACAAGTGAACTCTGAAAACGCTGAAACTTGGCATGGTATCATCATTTTACCCATATAGCATGTGCTAAAAAGTTGGGAGCATTACGGCAAAAATTGGATGCACTTCTTGTACTAACTGGACAATCTCTTTCGAAGTATGAGGGTTTTGGACGAATACTCATCTCTTACAAAGGCATTTCATTTTTTTAACTTATTTCAACTCCAGAATTTTTGCGCGCTCAATATGCACCATTCAAAGACACACCATCAATTTTCAACCCTTTTTCACTCCATTTGCAATTTTTCATGCATTTAATGATTTGTTTGGAGCTAAATGACCCTGTAATTAAAAAGCACTACAAATGAACTCTGAAAAGGCTGAAACTTGGCATGGTATCATCGTTTCACCCACATAGCATGTGCTAAAAAGTTGGAAGGGTTACGTCAAAAACTAGATGCACTTCGTGTACAAACTAGACAACCTCTTTCGAAGTATCATTGTTTCAGATGAATACTCATGTCTTACAAAGCCATTTCATTTTCTAAAACTTATTTCAACTCCAAACTTCATGTACAAACTGGATATCCAGTTCAAAACCTAATGTCACTAGTTATGATCAAAATATAATTTTACAAAAATAAAAAATGCCCGTCTACTAGGCCACCACGGCCTCCATACGATTAGAAACCCAACTATATATATGGGCCAGGATGCAGGCACACGGGGCAAGTCGGTCCAACATGGCTGAAAGAATGTTAGGCATTTACTACGTGCAATAGAGAGGAGCTCGAGAGGGAAGCCGCGGTATGGCTTATAAACAACTGCGGGCCCCCTTCGCTCGGCAAGGTGGGACTAAACTCCACCGCCACGCGCTAGTGCCAGGAACAACCGTTTAGTCCCGGTTGGTGGATCCAACTAGGACTAAAGGCCCCCTTTAGTCCCGGCGCCTGGCACCAACCGAGACTAAAGGCGTGGGCTTCCTGCCGCTTGGCCTGGTGAAATTCACCTTTATTCCCGGTTGTTGGCTCAAACCGGGACTAAAGGGGGTCTTTAGTCCCGGTTGAACTCACCAACCGGGACTAAACATCTCTATACATATAACGCCCCCTGATTTCTTCTGAAATCTCTCCCATTTCCCCCCACGCAGATGCCCTAACCCGATACCGCCAGGCTGCCGGAGCTTGCTGCCTCCCCCGAATTCGTCGTCGTCATCGCCTCCCCCGATGCCGACTGCCAATGCCTCCTACATGAGCTCCGATGTCGCCCGTGTCGCTAGGCTTCTCATCGTTCCACCGTACATCGTCGTCGTCGTCTTCCCGCGCGCGTCGCCATCCGACCGCACCGGCCATGCCACCTCGCACGTCGTCATCTTCCTCCCGCACCGCCGCTGACAAGCCCCTGCTGCAACTCTCTCCCTCCTCCCACGGTGAGCTGCCACACCTCTCTGCATTTATGATTTGTTGATGACGATCATTTGTTTGATGTCCTTTGTGATGGAATGGGTAATAGAAGGCAATGTTGAAATGAATTATGAATTATGGAATGAATTATGAAATGCAACAGAATTATGGAATGATGGAATGGGTAATAGAATGCAATAGAATGAAGGTGGAATGAATTATGAATGATTGAATGGGTAATAGAATGCAATGCAATGTGATATGCTTTGTGATGAAACTTCAATGTAGTGTATTTCAATGTAGTTGACTTCATTGCAATTAATCCATAAACACAGGAAATGTGTGATGACGATAGGATCCCTAAGTGTGATTACTGCGGCGATGATCGGGGTTTGTGCGACAGGCGGGCTCACCTGCGAGACGACAGGTTCGTCGCCATCAAGATTGATGAGACCTTTGATGTTTGTGTGGTATGCAATGATGACAAGTGTTTTTTCGTAATTAAGCATGACTTCCGTTTCTTTGCTTCAACGCGCAATTTCTGTTTTATACAATTCGACTAGTTCCTCCCTTGACATGTAAGAAGGTATGTGTTGGAGAGGCTCGGTTTTGAGGACCACGAGAGTATGGACACGAGGAGAGCTAACATGAGGACTAAACATGGTCAAACATTTCTGATCAAAGTAATGAATGCAGTTAATAACACATAATTTGGGTGCTCAAATTGGGAAGCTCTTTGCAAGGTATATGGATTTCAGGAGGGTATGGAACTAACCTTCGATCTTCGTCGTAAAGATCATATTGAAGGTAACATCGACATTTGGGTGGATGTTGCTATGCTTCCTATTTTACCTCCATGTGAGTTTGTCAACCATATTTGTCAAGTAATTTGCATTCTATATTTAAAAATAGTTTGTGTTCATCCATACTAAATTTGTTAAATTATAATTTAAAGCTTATTTCATTTCTACGAGTGAAATACGGAAATTAATTGACACGACACACTACACTTATGGCTCATGTCTAACTTGGGAGGAGAAGGATGTTCTTATACACTTTATTCTTGGTGTCCTTGTTGGTAGGGACAACTTCCCATATAATTTGGGAACTGGCCCAAATTATACATTTTACATGCCACTAGTGCATAGGTCGAGGACGGATGACATTCGCCGAAATATCTTGGTAAGAGTTTGCTAATTAAGTACACTCTACTATTGCATAAATGGTGTTGATTACATTGCTAACTAGGCTATTATTATGTTCTTCAACAGAAACTGCCAAATGATGTAGTGCCTATATTGATGCACGGCAAATGTCAAATGAAAATTAAAAGCCCACTGAGGGCTCAGTTCGACGCTCCATACTCGACCGAGTGCAAATCAAAAGGATGTCTCCAAATTGAAGCATGGAGAGAAATAAAGAAGGATCACACGCCACAAGTTGGAGACCGTTGGATCTCTTTGCTTCATCACGGAGACATAGGTGTTATTATGTTTTATGGCATTTTACCTAGGACAGAGGACTAGGTCTTATAAGAGAGAAGTTTTTCTGGTTTATATTAACTTGGCATGACCAATTAGGATGATGATTATTATGATGTTTTTCTATTCTATGAGATTTAAAGTTGGTATGATTAAGATGATAATGAGTTGTTAGATGAATAAGATGATGATGAGTTATATGACATAATATTTGATTAAAATGGATGGATGCCTTTGATTTATATATGAAACTCCTAAACCCCTCCTTTCAGGAAAAAAAACAGCGTAAGTCAGCTGCTAACTCATGACTGCCTTTTAGTCCCGGTTGGTTTCACGAACCGGGACTAAAGCTCCGCTCCACCGGGTGCACCCTGCCAGCCACCTGGAAGGGAATTAGTCCCGGCGTGGGCAACCGGGACTAAAGGGCGGTGGGCCTTTAGTCCCAAGTTATTAGTCCCGGTTGGTGACCCGGGACTAAAGGCCCTTACCAACCGGGACTAATATCCGTTTCTCGACTAGTGTCCATATGAAATACTTACCGGCAACAAGCACAACCTCAAGTACTTCCGGGTGTTTGGCTGTAAGTGTTTCATTCTTAAGAAAGGTGCTCGATTGTATAAATTTGAACATAGAGCACAAGAGTGCATATTTGTTGGTTATGCTACAAACTCTCGCGCTTACTGTGTCCTCAACAAGTCCTCGGGACTCATTGAGGAGACGTGTAACGTGGAGTTTGATGAGGATAATGGCTACCAAGTGGAGTAAACTGGTCTTTGTGATATAGGTGATGAAATTCCTCCACAAGCCATAAGAAGAATGGGCGTAGGACACTTCCTGCCCATTGAGGAACCCCTTGTGGCTGAAGGAGGACAATGTTCCACTCATGTGGAACCATGGCTAACGCAAGACGCACACGCTTCTGAAGAACACTCTGAAGGCCCTCATCTGCGTGATCCCGATCAAGGAGAAGATCAACCTCAGGATGGTCCTGCACCAAGTGATGTCCTTGATCTAGCTCACCCCTCTGAGGATGCTCAAGATCAAGACCAAGTTCAAGATCAAGAGCAAGCGCAAGAACAAAATCAAGCTCAAGATCAAGGGAAAACTCAAGAAGGCGGTAAAAGTGTCAAACAGGCTCCTCAGCTTACCCCTGAGGAGATTCAAGAAAGACGTGCTGCCAGGACTGCCAAAACGCTCAAAAATAATTCTCCTCTCGTGGAGAATGTCTATGGCAGCTTACAGAGAGGGGTAACCACATGTCGTCAATTATTAAACTTCAGTGCCCATCATGCGCTTGTTTCTTGCATTGAACCACTAAAGGTACAAGAGTCTCTCAAAGACATGGATTGGCTTGAAGAAATGCATGAAGAACTTAACAACTTCAAGCGCAAAAAAGTGTGGCGACTGGTCCCAAGACCAAAGGAGAATCACAATGTCATTGGGATAAAGTGGATATTTAAGAACAAGCAAGATGCGAACGGTGTGGTCACTCGTAAAATGCAAGATTGTAGCACAAGGCTACTCCCAAGTCGAGGGCATCGACTACAGTGAAACCTTTGCACTTGTCGCTCGCCTTGAATCTATTCGCATGTTGCTTGCATTTTCTTCTCATCATAACTTCAAATTATACCAAATGGATGTAAAGGGTGCATTTCTTAATGGTCCCCTTAAGGAGTTGGTTTATGTCAAGCAACCCCCGGGGTTCGAGGATCCCAAGTTCCCTAATCATGTGTATGTTCTCGATAAGGCACTCTATGGCCTTAAACAAGCCTCACGTGCACGGTATGAGCACCTTACCGAGATGTTACATGACCGTGGATTTGAAGTTGGGAAAATTGACCCCACTCTTTTTACTAAGAAGGTCAAGGGGAGCTTGTTCATATGCCAACTATATGTTGATGATATTATCTTTGGTTCGCGTAACAATGCTTTTAATGAAGAATTTGCCGCACTAATGACTAGAGAGTTTGAGATGTATATGATGGGAGTGATGAAGTTTTTCCTTGTATTCGAAGTCAAGGAACGAAGTCAAGGAACCTTCATCAATCAAGAAAAATACACTCAAGACATGCTCAAAAGGTTCAAGATGGATGACCTCAAACTACCCAAGGCCAACACTCCCATGCCTCTCAACTGCCATCTTGACCTCGATCCCAATGGTAAAGTTGTGGATCAAAAGGTATATCGCTCTATGATCGGTTGTGTGCTTTACCTTTGTGCATCTAGACCAGATATTATGTTGAGTGTGGGAATTTGTGCACGATTTCAATCCTCACCTAAGGAAAGCCACTATGTGGTAGTCAAGTGAATGTTTTGATATTTGGCTCATACCCCAAACTTTGGCTTATGGTATCCCAAAGGTGTTTCATTTGATCTCATAGGATATTCAAACTCGGATTGGGTGGGAGACCGTGTGGATAGGAAGTCAACTTTCGGGGGTTCCCAATTCCTTGGTCGTTCTTCGGTAAGTTGGTCTTCAAAGAAACAAAATTGTGTTTCTCTCTCGTCCGTCGAGGCCGAATATGTAGCTGTCGCCAGTTGTTGTGCTCAGTTTCTCTGGATGAGGCAAATTTTAAAGGATTACAGTGTCATTTGTGATAAAGTGCCCATTTATTGTGATAATATTAGTGCTATCTCAATCTCCAACAACCTTGTTCAGCATTGCAAGACAAAGCATATCAGTATTCGCCACCATTTCAACCGGGAGCATAGCAAACATGGGGAAATTGATCTCACTTTTCTGAACACTAATGATCAACTTGCATATATATTCACGAATCCTTCAAATGAAGCAAGATTTCGTGAGTTAAGGCATGAGCTAAATATGATTGATTTGAGCAATATGCATTGAAATTAGGCACATCCCACCACTCTCATCATTTTATTCTATTTAGATGTAGACATGAATTTAGGGGGAGTATTGTTCTCCCAATGAACTCTCCCTCCCCCTATTATGCATAAATCGATCAAGTGTTTCACATTAGTCACCGATGGTGGTACGTGTGCTTCAAAAACGAGTTTTGGTCATGGGATCAAGGTTAGAATCTTGGCGGTGCCATGAACAAATGATCATGAAATGCAAAACAGTGCAGGACTAGGCACATAGGGCGGGAACTTGTTGTCGATGCCCACCTCCCTTCCGCGGCCGGCGTGGGTGAAAAAAGAAGGTGTCGCGATAGCTCCGGGAGCTGACTGAGGCTGCGGCGCTGCGAAGCCGGAGGCAGGTAAGTCTTCGGCGATGTGCTAGGTGTTTGTTCAAATTCCAGATGCAGACATATGTAAAAATGGCTAGCACCGCGTTGTCTGCATAGACCGATCCAAATTCAAAAATTTAAAAAGATAAAAGTATCCGTTAGACCGCCTTAAACGAAGAAAAAGGATAAAATATGTGTTTGTTTGAGTCGTTACATTGAAGTTGCTCTATGACCGAGACAAAGAAGCAACCAAGAAAAGTGATATTGCGCAGGAGCACTCGGCGACGACGCGCATCGAAATCCTGATCATGCATCAGTCTTGGGATCTGCACCCACGAAAAATAGAACAAATGTATTTGGTACCTTTTCAGATTGTATGCTTGTAAATTGTTCTGTATATATCAGATGTAGGCTCCACGCGCTTCTGTCTACGTGAAGGAAATCTTCTGTTCTCGCGCGTGGAGCACGGTCGTAACCTTTACCACCAAATCTTTTGTTCTCGCGTGTGAATGCATGCACAGCTCGAACTCAACTGCCAAGAGCCAAACCAACGGTCGCATTCCTTCCTGCATCCGAACGGTCGTCTTCCTCCCTGCCATACGCCCATACCAACGGTCACTTTTGTGCACTCACCATATCATCTCAGAGGAGGCAATTCTCAGCTCCACTCCACTCCCACGAGAACTGGTCCTCGTACACTCATGGTTCTGATTGCCTCATCTCAATCAAGTAATTCCATGTCAACTACCTCAACGTTATTCTTGCAAATGTTGAGTAAATAGGCAATTTTCCGAGCTGATTAATCCATGAAATAATTACTAACATGGCATTGATTAGGTTCATGACATACTGATCACGAAGTATACTAGCAAGTACTACGCATATAGCAGAAACATCTACGCATATAGGCAATACTACTAGTGCAGACAGAAACATGAGAGAGACAAACACATCATACCCTCCGATCGGCCAGTTGGCCATAGCAGCAGCGGCGGCGGCGGCAGTATCCTCTGCCGCCTTCTTCCTTCTCGCGGAGACGGTCAGCTTTGCTTGGTGAAGACATGGCGATGACGAGGGCGACGCGGACGTAGACGAAACAGACGGACGGAGGCGAGCAGTCGCGTGATCGCTCCCCAAAAACCTAATCGCCCCTCTCCCATACAGGAACCGGAGAGGCGAGGTTTCGGAGGCCTGCTCTCCCGTCGACCGTGTACGCGGTAAACGGGACGGAGTCGCCGGCGGCAGCAGCAGTCAAGGAAGGAACGCGTGAGGCAGATGTGATCTGATTTTCGTGACGGCTAGGGTAGGCGATCGCCTGCTTATAAAGGCGGCTGGGTGGAGAGACGTGGGCCAAACCCACGTCCGAGTCGGTAACAGCCACGATCCGACGTCTCGGATCGTGCCTTGTCCGTTACGTATTATCCGTTCCTGACCGGAAAAAATAAGCGCATAGGTATGAGCTCGGCTCGGCTCATTCCCGCAACCCGCGGCGTGACGAGGCGGGCGGCGGAGGAGGAGTGCGCGTGGGCACCTTCTCTTCTCATTCTCCAATAGCATGTGGAACAGAGACCCTTATAAAGGGGTCCAAACTCTCCTCCACTAGCGGGGTGGGACTAAACTTCCCACCACCTTATCATGCCACCACCTACATGGGCCCTTGGAGATTTTTCTGAAATTTATCTTATGGGCCTAAGGCCCATCTCTAATTTCAACAATCCCCCACCAGATCTCAAGGGCACATCGTGTTCCCTCGTTCCAAACACTGTTTTAATGTACCAGCATTTCAGTGAAGACCTGTTAAGGTTGAGCTTCACCTAGAGCAAGTAGCTACATCCCGTTACAACTGAACAATGGACTATGCCTTGAATTGTCAATTTGGCGTAAAGGAGCTTCACCACAAGTCTTACTAGTACTAGGCTGCCGAAGGTGACCCCTCGGGTGGAGCATATTAGTCACACTCCTGGCCTATTCATGAGTTTACTAGAGATCACCCAAATCTCATAGACTGTGACCAGCAGTCAAGCTCATATAGGTGTGTTCCTCCAAAGATCGCTTTGTAGGACAGCATTTTGCTTACATATAAGCTTTAGAACACATTAAGACAGTAGTCATCCTACCATACAGTATCCGAGAGTATTGCATCTCCAACGGAGTGGGTTAGCAAAGTTACTCTCCTCAGTTCACCACTGGCTTGTTTTCCCAGGTCCTACTTCACGGGATCTCCGATCATATAGGTTGGGTTACTGCCATGGCAACTCATGTGGGTCTCATACCCATCTCCCTCGATGCACTGTCTATCACAACACGTGATAGCCCTTTAGTAAAGGGATCTGCCAGATTCTTAGCCGTTTGGATGTAATCCAACGCTATCACTCCGGAGTTTCTCAAACGTCTGACAGACTTCAATCTCATTCTTATATGTTTGTTGGACTTCATATTGTCCTTTGAACTCTTCACTTTAACAATAACTGTTTGATTATCGCAGTTCATAAGGATAGCCGGAACCGGCTTCTCAACCACAGGTAAGTCCATCAAAAGATCTCGAAGGAATTCTGCTTCGACACCAGATGTGTCTAATGCTGTTAATTCTGCTTCCATTGTCGATCTTGTTAAGATCATTTGCTTGCAAGACTTCCAGGAAACAGCACCACCCCCAAGAGTAAACATATACCTAGTAGTGGCCTTCATCTCATCAGCATCAGAGATCCAATTCGCATCACTATACCCTTCAAGTACCGATGGAAATCCCGTATAGTGAAGCCCGTGGTTGACAGTACCTTTCAAGTAGCGCATAATTCTTTCAACAGCACGCCAATGAACATCGCCCGGGTTTGCAACAAACCGGCTAAGTTTGCTCACAGCAAACGCGATGTCAGGCCTCGTTGCGCTAGCTAGGTACATAAGTGAACCGATAATTTGAGAGAATCTCAATTGATCTATAGTTGTGCCTTTAAACTTTCGAATAAGCACACTAGGATCATATGGTGTTTGACAAATTTTGCAGTCTGAATATCCAAAGCGACTCAAAATCTTATCAACATAGTGGGATTGCAGAAGTGTAATCCCACCCTCATCATCTCTCAACAGCTTGATGTTCAAGATAACATCAGCCACCCCAAGGTCCTTCATCTCAAAGTTTTGAGACAGAAAAGACTTAACCTCCTCAATTACTTTGAGGTTGGTTCCAAATATCAGTATGTCATCAACATACAAGCACAGTATAACTCCTTCGCCCCCACCATGGCGATAGTATACACATTTGTCAGCTTCATTGACAACGAAGCCAACAGATGTCAGAGTTGTATTAAACTTCTCATGCCATTGCTTAGGTGCTTGTCTCAGACCATATAAAGATTTCAGCAACTTACACACCTTTCCTTCCTGACCTTCTATCATAAAGCCATCTGGCTGTTGCATATAGATTTCCTCATTTAGCTCTCCATTCAGGAAAGCCGTCTTAACGTCCATTTGATGAACGAGAAGACCATGAGAGGCCACCAATGAGAGTAGTACTCGAATGGTGGTCAGTCTAGCCACAGGTGAATAAGTATCGAAGAAATCTTCTTCTTCTTTCTGGGCATAGCCCTTGGCCACAAGCCTAGCCTTGTACTTTTCAATCGTACCATTGGGCCTAAGCTTCTTTTTGAACACCCACTTGCATCCCAATGGTTTGCAACCATAGAGACGATCAGTGATTTCCCATGTCCCGTTAGCCAAGATGGAATCCATCTCGCTACGGACCGCAGCTTTCCAGTAATCAGCATCTGGAGAAGCATACGTTTCTGAAATAGAAGTGGGATTATCATCCACGAGGTATACGAAGAAATCATCACCAAAGGTCTTTGCAGTCCTTTGTATCTTGCCCCTACCACGGGCTTCCTCGTCATCCTCCTCGGGATTTTCATCATGTGTTTGTTCATAGTATTCCATAGGAATGGCAGGCTCATGAGTTATCTCAGATTCCTGTCTAGAAGTGCTTTGCATATCTCTCATGGGAAATATATCCTCAAAGAATGTAGCATCCCTCGACTCCATTATTGTACCGACCTTCACGTCAGGTACCTCAGATTTCACTACTAGAAATCTATAGCCTACGCTATTCTTAGCGTATCCCAAATTAACGCAGTCCACAGTCTTTGGTCCAAGCTTACGCTTCTTGGGGATCGGTACATTGACTTTCGCCAAGCAGCCCCAAGTACGTAAGTACGAGAGCGTCGTCCTTCTCTTCGACCACTCCTCGTAGGGAGTGACCTCATTATCTTTTGTAGGAACTTTATTCACGACATGACACGCGGTCAATATAGCCTCCCCCCACCATGCCTTGGATAAACCCGATGTATCTAACATGGCGTTAACCAAATCAGTTAGAGTACGGTTTTTCCGCTCGGCAATCCCGTTTGACTGGGGTGAATAGGGAGGCGTCCTCTCATGAATAATGTCGTGTTCCGCACAAAATGAATCAAATTCATTTAAGAAGTACTCTCCACCACGATCAGACCGGACTCGTTTAATTTTCTTTTCAAGTTGATTCTCAACTTCTGCCTTATAGATTTTAAAGTAGTATAGAGCCTCATCTTTAGTATTTAACAGATACACATAGCAAAATCTAGTGGAATCATCTATCAATGTCATGAAGTATTTCTTTCCACCTTTAGTCAACACACCATTCATCTCACAAAGATCAGAATGTATGAGTTCTAACGGTGCCAAGTGTCTCTCCTCTGCAGCCTTGTGAGGCTTGCGAGGTTGCTTTGTGTTGGAATTATGCCCTAGAGGCAATAATAAATATAGTTATTATTATAATTCCTGTATCAAGATAATCGTTTATTATCCATGCTATAATTCTATTGAATGAAGACTCATTTACATGTGTGGATACATAGACAAAACACCGTCCCTAGCAAGCCTCTAGTTGGCTAGCCAGTTGATCAAAGATAGTCAGTGTCTTCTGATTATGAACAAGGTGTTGTTGCTTGATAACTGGATCACGTCATTAGGAGAATCACGTGATGGACTAGACCCAAACTAATAAACGTAGCATGTTGATCGTGTCATTTTGTTGCTACTGTTTTCTGCGTGTCAAGTATTTATTCCTATGACCATGAGATCATATAACTCACTGACACCGGAGGAATGCTTTGTGTGTATCAAATGTCGCAACGTAACTGGGTGACTATAAAGATGCTCTACGGGTATCTCCGAAGGTGTTAGTTGAGTTAGTATGGATCATGACTGGGATTTGTCACTCCGTGTGAACGGAGAGGTATCTCGGGGCCCACTCGGTAATACAACATCACACACAAGCCTTGCAAGCAATGTAACTTAGTGTAAGTTGCGGGATCTTGTATTACGGAACGAGTAAAGAGACTTGCCGGTAAACGAGATTGAAATAGATATACGGATACTGACGATCGAATCTCGGGCAAGTAACATACCGAAGGACAAAGGGAATGACATACGGGATTATATGAATCCTTGGCACCGAGGTTCAAACGATAAGATCTTCGTAGAATATGTAGCATCCAGGTCCCGCTATTGGATATTGACTGAGGAGTCTCTCGGGTCATGTCTACATAGTTCTCGAACCTGCAGGGTCTGCACACTTAAGGTTCGACGTTGTTTTATGCGTATTTGAGTTATATGGTTGGTTACCGAATGTTGTTCGGAGTCCCGGATGAGATCACGGACGTCACGAGGGTTTCCGGAATAGTCCGGAAACGAAGATTGATATATAGGATGACCTCATTTGGTTACCGGAAGGTTGTCGGAGTTACCGGGAATGTACCGGGAATGACGAATGGGTTCCGGGAGTTCACCGGGGGGGCAACCCACCCCGGGGAAGCCCATAGGCCTTGAGGGTGGCACACCAGCCCATAGTGGGCTGGTGGGACAGCCCAAAAGGGCTCTATGCGCCAAGAAGAGAAAATCAAGAGGAGAGGAAAAAAAAGGAGGAGGTGGGAAGGAAGGGGGACTCCCTCCCACCAAACCAAATCCAACTCGGTTTGGGGGGGAGTCGTCCCCCCTTGGACTCGGCCGACCCCCTTGGGGTTCCTTGAGCCCCAAGGCAAGGTCCCCTCCCTCCCACCTATATATACAGAGCTTTTAGGGCTGATTTGAGACGACTTTTCCACGGCAGCCCGACCACATACCTCCACAGTTTTTCCTCTAGATCGCGTTTCTGCGGAGCTCGGGCGGAGCCCTGCTGAGACAAGGTCATCACCAACCTCCGGAGCGTCGTCACGCTGCCGGAGAACTCTTCTACCTCTCCGTCTCTCTTGCTGGATCAAGAAGGCCGAGATCATCGTCGAGTTGTACGTGTGCTGAACGCGGAGGTGCCGTCCGTTCGGTACTAGATCGTGGGACTGATCGCGGGATTGTTCGCGGGGCGGATCGAGGGACATGAGGACGTTCCACTACATCAACCGCGTTCACTAACGCTTCTGCTGTACGATCTACAAGGGTACGTAGATTACTCATCCCCTCTCGTAGATGGACATCACCATGATAGGTCTTCGTGCGCGTAGGAAAATTTTTGTTTCCCATGCGACGTTCCCCAACAGTGGCATCATGAGCTAGGTTCATGCGTAGATGTCTTCTCGAGTAGAACACAAAAGTTTTTGTGGGCGGTGATGTGCGTTTTGCTGCCCTCCTTAGTCTTTTCTTGATTCCGCGGTATTGTTGGATTGAAGCGGCTTGGACCGACATTACTCGTACGCTTACGAGAGACTGGTTTCATCGTTACGAGTAACTCCGTTGTTCAAAGATGACTGGCAAGTGTCGGTTTCTCCAACTTTAGTTGAATCGGATTTGACCGAGGAGGTCCTTGGATGAGGTTAAATAGCAACTCATATATCTCCGTTGTGGTGTTTGCGTAAGTAAGATGCGATCCTACTAGATACCCATGGTCACCACGTAAAACATGCAACAACAAAATTAGAGGACGTCTAACTTGTTTTTGCAGGGTATGCTTGTGATGTGATATGGCCAATGATGTGATGTGATATATTGGATGTATGAGATGATCATGTTGTAATAGAAATATCGACTTGCACGTCGATGGTACGGCAACCGGCAGGAGCCATAGGGTTGTCTTTATACTAACGTGTGCGCTTGGAGATGCGTTTACTATTTTGCTAGGATGTAGCTGTTGGGGAACGTCGCAAGGGAAACAAAAAATTTCCTACGCGCACGAAGACCTATCATGGTGATGCCCATCTACGAGAGGGGATGAGTGATCTACGTACCCTTGTAGACCGTACAGCAGAAGCGTTAGAGAATCCGGTTTGCGACTTAGAGTTGTCCGGATCTGTGTCAAAGCTTGCATCGACGTAACCTTTTACGGCGAGCTCTTCGTCACCTCCATACACGAGAAACATCTCCTTAGTCCTTTTCAGGTACTTCAGGATATTCTTGACCGCTGTCGAGTGATCCACTCCTGGATTACTCTGGAACCTACCTGCCATACTTATGGCCAGGCTAACATCCGGTCTAGTGCACAGCATCGCATACATGATAGAACCTATGGCTGAAGCATAGGGGACGGAGCGCATATGCTCTCTATCTTCATCAGTTGCTGGGCACTGAGTCTTACTCAATCTCGTACCTTGTAGAACTGGTAAGAACCCTTTCTTGGACTGTTCCATTTTGAACCTCTTCAAAACTTTATCAAGGTATGTGCTTTGTGAAAGTCCTATCAGGCGTTTTGATCTATCCCTATAGATCTTAATGCCTAGAATGTAAGCAGCTTCTCCTAGGTCCTTCATAGAGAAACTTTTATTCAAGTAATCTTTTATGCTCTCCAAAAACTCCACGTTGTTTCCAATCAGCAATATGTCATCCACATATAATATTAGAAACGCCACAGAGCTCCCACTCACTTTCTTGTAAATACAAGATTCTCCCACCACTTGTATAAACCCAAATGCTTTGATCACCTCATCAAAGCGTTTGTTCCAACTCCGAGATGCTTGCACCAGTCCATAAATGGATCGCTGGAGCTTGCACACCTTGTTAGCATTCTTAGGATCGACAAAACCTTCGGGTTGTATCATATACAACTCTTCCTTAAGAAAACCGTTAAGGAACGCCGTTTTGACATCCATCTGCCAGATTTCATAATCGAAAAATGCAGCTATTGCTAACATGATTCTGACGGACTTAAGCATCGCTACGGGTGAGAAAGTCTCATCGTAGTCAACTCCTTGAACTTGTGAAAAACCCTTTGCCACAAGTCGAGCTTTATAAACGGTCACATTACTCATGGATCGCTACGAGCTTAAGCATCGCTACGAGCTTTATATACATGGATCCTATCTCGGACTTCATGGCTTCCAGCCATTTGTTGGAATCTGGGCCCACCATTGCTTCTTCATAATTCGTAGGTTCATTGTTGTCTAACAACATGATTGATAAGACGGGATTACCGTACCACTCTGGAACAGCACGTGGTCTCGTCGACCTGCGTGGTTCGACAGAAACTTGAACTGGAGTTTCATGATCATCATCATTAACTTCCTCCTCAACCGGCGTCGCAATGACAGAGGTTTCCCCTTGCCCTGCGCCACCATCCAGAGGGATGAGAGGTTCGACAACCTCGTCAAGTTCTATCTTCCTCCCACTCAATTCTCTCGAGAGAAACTCCTTCTTGAGAAAAGCTCCGTTTTTAGCAACAAACACTTTGCCCTCGGATTTGAGATAGAAGGTGTACCCAACTGTCTCTTTTGGGTAACCTATGAAGACGCATTTTTCCGCTTTGGGTTCCAGCTTTTCAGGCTGAAGCTTTTTGACATAAGCATCACATCCCCAAACTTTAAGAAACGACAACTTTGGCCTTTTTCCATACCACAGTTCGTATGGTGTCGTCTCAACGGATTTTGATGGTGCCCTATTTAAAGTGAATGCAGCTGTTTCTAATGCATGGCCCCAAAAAGATAACGGCAAATCAGTAAGAGACATCATAGATCGCACCATCTCTAATAGAGTACGATTACGACGTTCGGACACACCATTACGCTGTGGTGTTCCAGGCGGTGTTAACTGTGAAACAATTCCACATTGTCTTAAGTGAGCACTAAACTCGAAACTCAGATATTCACCCCCACGATCAGACCGTAGGAACTTGATCTTCTTGTTACGATGATTTTCCACTTCACTCTGAAATTGCTTGAACTTTTCAAATGTTTCAGACTTGTGCTTCATCAAGTAGACATAACCATATCTACTTAAATCGTTAGTGAAGGTGAGAAAATAACGATATCCGCCGCGTGCCTCCACGCTCATCGGACCACACACATCGGTATGTATGATTTCCAACAAGTCACTTGCACGCTCCATTGTTCCTGAGAACGGAGTCTTAGTCATCTTGCCCATGAGGCATGGTTCGCACGTGTCAAGTGAATCAAAGTCAAGTGACTCCAAAAGTCCATCAGCATGGAGTTTCTTCATGCGCTTTACACCAATATGACCTAAGCGGCAGTGCCACAAAAACATCAGTTGCAGATGCGTTTACTATTTTGCTAGGATGTAGCTTTAGTAGTAATAGCATGAGTAGCACGACAACCCCGATGGCAACACGTTGATGGAGATCATGGTGTGGCGCCGGTGACAAGAAGATCGTGCCGGTGCTTTGGTGATGGAGATCAAGAAGCACGTGATGATGGCCATATCATGTCACTTATGAATTGCATGTGATGTTAATCCTTTTTGCACCTTATTTTGCTTAGAACGACGGTAGCATTATGAGGTGATCTCTCACTAAAATTTCAAGACGAAATTGTGTTCTCCCCGACTGTGCATCGTTGCTACAGTTCGTCGTTTCGAGACACCACGTGATGATCGGGTGTGATAGACTCAACGTTCACATACAATGGGTGCAAAACAGTTGCGCACGCGGAACACTCAGGTTAAGCTTGACGAGCCTAGCATGTGCAGACATGGCCTCGGAACACATGAGACCGAAAGGTCGATCATGAATCATATAGATGATATGATTAGCATAGGGATGCTTACCTCTGAAACTATACTCAACTCACGTGATGATCGGACTTGAGCTAGTGTAAGTGGATCATGAACCACTCAAATGACTAGAGAGATGTACTTTTTGAGTGGGAGTTTAGCAAATAATTTGATTAAGTTAAACTCTAATTATCTTTAACATAGTCTAAGTCCACTTTGAATATATTTGTGTTGTAGATCATGGCTCACGCGACAGTCATCCTGAATTTTAATACGTTCCTAGAGAAAGCTAAGTTGAAAGATGATGGAAGCAACTTTGTAGACTGGGCTCGTAATCTTAAGCTAATCTTACAAGCTGGGAAGAAGGATTATGTCCTTAATGCTGCGTTAGGAGATGAACCACCCGCTACGGCTGATCAGGATGTTAAGAACGCTTGGTTAGCACGTAAGGAGGACTACTCAATAGTTCAATGTGCAGTCTTGTATGGCTTAGAACCGGGACTTCAACGTCGCTTTGAGCGTCATGGAGCATTTGAGATGTTCCAGGAGTTGGAGTCTATCTTTCAGAAGAACGCCCGGATCGAGAGGTATGAGACCTCCGATAAATTCTATGCTTGCAAGATGGAGGAAAACTCGTCTGTCAGTGAACATGTGCTCAAAATGTCTGAGTACTCAAACCGTCTAGCTGAGCTAGGGATTGAACTCCCGCAAGACGCTATCACTGACAGAATCCTTCAATCACTGCCGCCAAGCTATAAAGGCTTTGTGTTGAACTACAACATGCAAGGGATGAACAAGTCTCCCGGCGAGTTGTTTGCGATGCTGAAAGTTGCAGAGTCTGAACTCCGTAAAGAGCATCAAGTGTTGATGGTGAATAAGACCACTAGTTTCAAGAGAAACGGCAAAGGCAAGAAGGGAAATTCGAAGAAGAGCGGCAAGCCTGTTGCCAATCCGACGAAGAAACCCAAAGCTGGACCTAAGCCTGAAACGGAGTGTTACTATTGCAAGGGTATGGGTCACTGGAAGCGCAATTGCCCCAAGTATCTGGCAGATAAGAAGGCGGGCAAAGAAAAATCAGGTATATTTGATATACATGTTATTGATGTGTACTTAACCGGCTCTCGTAGTAGTGCCTGGGTATTCGATATCGGTTCTGTTCCTCATATTTGCAACTCGAAACAGGAACTGCCGAATAGGCGAAGGCTGGCGAAAGATGAAGTGACGATGCGCGTAGGAAATGGTTCCAAGGTTGATGCAATCGCCGTCGGCACAGTGTCACTTCAGTTACCGTCAGGATTAGTGATGAACTTAAATCATTGTTATTTAGTGCCTGCGTTGAGCATGAACATTATATCTGGATCTTGTTTATTGCGAGACGGTTACTCTTTTAAGTCAGAGAATAATGGTTGTTCTATTTCTATGAGTAACATCTTTTATGGTCATGCATCGAATGTGAGAGGATTGTTCATATTAAATCTTGATAACGATACGCATATACATAACATTGAGACCAAAAGAGTTAGAGTTAACAATGATAGCGCCATGTTTTTGTGGCACTGCCGCTTAGGTCATATTGGTGTAAAGCGCATGAAGAAACTCCATGCTGATGGACTTTTGGAGTCACTTGACTTTGATTCACTTGACACGTGCGAACCATGCCTCATGGGCAAGATGACTAAGACTCCGTTCTCAGGAACAATGGAGCGTGCAAGTGACTTGTTGGAAATCATACATACCGATGTGTGTGGTCCGATGAGCGTGGAGGCACGCGGCGGATATCGTTATTTTCTCACCTTCACTAACGATTTAAGTAGATATGGTTATGTCTACTTGATGAAGCACAAGTCTGAAACATTTGAAAAGTTCAAGCAATTTCAGAGTGAAGTGGAAAATCATCGTAACAAGAAGATCAAGTTCCTACGGTCTGATCGTGGGGGTGAATATCTGAGTTTCGAGTTTAGTGCTCACTTAAGACAATGTGGAATTGTTTCACAGTTAACACCGCCTGGAACACCACAGCGTAATGGTGTGTCCGAACGTCGTAATCGTACTCTATTAGAGATGGTGCGATCTATGATGTCTCTTACTGATTTGCCGTTATCATTTTGGGGCTATGCATTAGAAACAGTTGCATTCACTTTAAATAGGGCACCATCAAAATCCGTTGAGACGACACCATACGAACTGTGGTATGGAAAAAGGCCAAAGTTGTCGTTTCTTAAAGTTTGGGGATGTGATGCTTATGTCAAAAAGCTTCAGCCTGAAAAGCTGGAACCCAAAGCGGAAAAATGCGTCTTCATAGGTTACCCAAAAGAGACAGTTGGGTACACCTTCTATCTCAAATCCGAGGGCAAAGTGTTTGTTGCTAAAAACGGAGCTTTTCTCAAGAAGGAGTTTCTCTCGAGAGAATTGAGTGGGAGGAAGATAGAACTTGACGAGGTTGTCGAACCTCTCATCCCTCTGGATGGTGGCGCAGGGCAAGGGGAAACCTCTGTCATTGCGACGCCGGTTGAGGAGGAAGTTAATGATGATGATCATGAAACTCCAGTTCAAGTTTCTGTCGAACCACGCAGGTCGACGAGACCACGTGCTGTTCCAGAGTGGTACGGTAATCCCGTCTTATCAATCATGTTGTTAGACAACAATGAACCTACGAATTATGAAGAAGCAATGGTGGGCCCAGATTCCAACAAATGGCTGGAAGCCATGAAGTCCGAGATAGGATCCATGTATGAGAACAAAGTGTTGACTTTGGAGGTACTGCCTGAGGGCCGCAAGGCCATTCAGAACAAATGGATCTTTAAAAGGAAGACGGACGCTGACGGTAATGTGACCGTTTATAAAGCTCGACTTGTGGCAAAGGGTTTTTCACAAGTTCAAGGAGTTGACTACGATGAGACTTTCTCACCCGTAGCGATGCTTAAGTCCGTCAGAATCATGTTAGCAATAGCTGCATTTTTCGATTATGAAATCTGGCAGATGGATGTCAAAACGGCGTTCCTTAACGGTTTCCTTAAGGAAGAGTTGTATATGATACAACCCGAAGGTTTTGTCGATCCTAAGAATGCTAACAAGGTGTGCAAGCTCCAGCGATCCATTTATGGACTGGTGCAAGCATCTCGGAGTTGGAACAAACGCTTTGATGAGGTGATCAAAGCATTTGGGTTTATACAAGTGGTTGGAGAATCTTGTATTTACAAGAATGTGAGTGGGAGCTCTGTGGCGTTTCTAATATTATATGTGGATGACATATTACTGATTGGAAACAACATAGAGTTTTTAGAGAGCATAAAGGATTACTTGAATAAAAGTTTCTCTATGAAGGACCTAGGAGAAGCTGCTTACATTCTAGGCATTAAGATCCATAGGGATAGATCAAAATGCCTGATAGGACTTTCACAAAGCACATACCTTGATAAAGTTTTGAGGAGGTTCAAAATGGAACAGTCCAAGAAAGGGTTCTTGCCAGTTCTACAAGGTACGAGATTGAGTAAGACTCAGTGCCCAGCAACTGATGAAGATACAGAGCATATGCGCTCCGTCCCCTATGCTTCAGCCATAGGTTCTATCATGTATGCGATGTTGTGCACTAGACCGGATGTTAGCCTAGCCATGAGTATGGCAGGTAGGTTCCAGAGTAATCCAGGAGTGGATCACTGGACAGCGGTCAAGAATATCCTGAAGTACCTGAAAAGGACTAAGGAGATGTTTCTCGTGTATGGAGGTGACGAAGAGCTCGCCGTAAAAGGTTACGTCGATGCAAGCTTTGACACAGATCCGGACGACTCTAAGTCACAAACCGGATACGTATTTATTCTTAATGGGGGTGCAGTAAGCTGGTGCAGTTCCAAGCAAAGCGTCGTAGCAGATTCTACATGTGAAGCGGAGTACATGGCTGCCTCGGAGGCGGCTAAGGAGGGTGTCTGGATGAAGCAGTTCATGACGGATCTTGGAGTAGTGCCAAGCGCACTGAATCCAATAACCTTGTTCTGTGACAACACTCGTGCCATTGCCTTAGCAAAGGAACCACGGTTTCACAAGAAGACCAGACACATCAAACGATGCTTCAACCTCATCCGCGACTACGTCGAGGGAGAGGACGTGAATATATGCAAAGTGCACACGGATCTGAATGTAGCAGACCCGCTGACTAAACCTCTTCCACGGCCAAAGCATGATCAACACCAGAACTGTATGGGTGTTAGATTTATTACAATGTAATTCACATGGTGATGTGAGGGCTAGATTATTGACTCTAGTGCAAGTGGGAGACTGTTGGAATTATGCCCTAGAGGCAATAATAAATATAGTTATTATTATAATTCCTGTATCAAGATAATCGTTTATTATCCATGCTATAATTGTATTGAATGAAGACTCATTTACATGTGTGGATACATAGACAAAACACCGTCCCTAGCAAGCCTCTAGTTGGCTAGCGAGTTGATCAAAGATAGTCAGTGTCTTCTGATTATGAACAAGGTGTTGTTGCTTGATAACTGGATCACATCATTAGGAGAATCACGTGATGGACTAGACCCAAACTAATAAACGTAGCATGTTGATCGTGTCATTTTGTTGCTACTGTTTTCTGCGTGTCAAGTATTTATTCCTATGACCATGAGATCATATAACTCACTGACACCGGAGGAATGCTTTGTGTGTATCAAACGTCGCAACGTAACTGGGTGACTATAAAGATGCTCTACAGGTATCTCCGAAGGTGTTAGTTGAGTTAGTATGGATCAAGACTGGGATTTGTCACTCCGTGTGAACGGAGAGGTATCTCGGGGCCCACTCGGTAATACAACATCACACACAAGCCTTGCAAGCAATGTAACTTAGTGTAAGTTGCGGGATCTTGTATTACGGAACGAGTAAAGAGACTTGCCGGTAAACGAGATTGAAATAGGTATACGGATACTGACGATCGAATCTCGGGCAAGTAACATACCGAAGGACAAAGGGAATGACATACTGTTGGAATTATGCCCTAGAGGCAATAAATAAATGTATAGTTATTATTATAATTCCTGTATCAAGAATAGTTTATTATCCATGCTATAATTGTATTGAATGAAGACTCATTTACATGTGTGGATACATAGACAAAACACCGTCCCTAGCATGCCTCTAGTTGGCTAGCCAGTTGATCGATGATAGTCAGTGTCTTCTGATTATGAACAAGGTGTTGTTGCTTGATAACTGGATCACGTCATTGGGAGAATCACGTGATGGACTAGACCCAAACTAATAGACGTAGCATGTTGATCGTGTCATTTTGTTGCTACTGTTTTCTGCGTGTCAAGTATTTATTCCTATGACCATGAGATCATATAACTCACTGACACCGGAGGAATGCCTTGTGTGTATCAAACGTCGCAACGTAACTGGGTGACTATAAAGATGCTCTACAGGTATCTTCGAAGGTGTTAGTTGAGTTAGTATGGATCAAGACTAGGATTTGTCACTCCGTATGACGGAGAGGTATCTCGGGGCCCACTCGGTAATACAACATCACACACAAGCCTTGCAAGCAATGTAACTTAGTGTAAGTTGCAGGATCTTGTATTACAGAACGAGTAAAGAGACTTGTCGGTAAACGAGATTGAAATAGGTATGCGGATACCGACGATCGAATCTCGGGCAAGTAACATACCGAAGGACAAAGGGAATGACATACGGGATTATACGAATCCTTGGCACTGAGGTTCAAACGATAAGATCTTCGTAGAATATGTAGGATCCAATATGGGCATCCAGGTCCCGCTATTGGATATTGACCGAGGAGTCTCTCGGGTCATGTCTACATAGTTCTCGAACCCGCAGGGTCTGCACACTTAAGGTTCGACGTTGTTTTATGCGTATTTGAGTTATATGGTTGGTTACCGAATGTTGTTCGGAGTCCCGGATGAGATCACGGACGTCACGAGGGTTTCCGGAATGGTCCGGAAACAAAGATTGATATATAGGATGACCTCATTTGATTACCGGAAGGTTTTCGGAGTTACCGGGAATGTACCGGGAATGACGAATGGGTTCCGGGAGTTCACCAGGGGGGGCAACCCACCCCGGGGAAGCCCATAGGCTTTTGGGGAGCCACACCAGCCCTTAGTGGGCTGGTGGGACAGCCCACAAGTCCCCTATGCGCCAAGGATAAAAATCAAAGGAGAAAAGAAAAAAAAAAGGGGGAAGTGGGAACGGGGAAGGACTCCCTCCCACCAAACCTAGTCCAACTCGGTTTGGGGGGGAGAGTCCTCCCCCCTGGCTCGGCCGACCCCTTGGGGATCCCTTGGACCCCAAGGCAAGGTCCCCCTCCCTCCTCCTATATATATGGGGCTTTTAGGGCAGATTTGAGACGACTTTTCTCACGGCTGCCCGACCACATACCTCCATAGTTTTTCCTCTAGATCGCGTTTCTGCGGAGCTCGGGCGGAGCCCTGCTGAGACGAGATCATCACCAACCTCCGGAGCGCCGTCACGCTGCCGGAGAACTCTTCTACCTCTCCGTCTCTCTTGCTGGATCAAGAAGGCCGAGATCATCGTCGAGCTGTACGTGTGCTGAACGCGGAGGTGCCGTCCGTTCGGTACTAGATCGTGGGACTGATCGCGGGATTGTTCGCGGGGCGGATCGAGGGACGTGAGGACATTCCACTACATCAACCGCATTCTCTAACGCTTCTGCTGTACGATCTACAAGGGTACGTAGATCACTCATTCCCTCTCGTAGATGGACATCACCATGATAGGTCTTCGTGCGCGTAGGAAAATGTTTGTTTCCCTTGCGACGTTCCCCAACACATACGGGATTATATGAATCCTTGGCACTGAGGTTCAAACGATAAGATCTTCGTAGAATATGTAGGATCCAATATGGGCATCCAGGTCCCGCTATTGGATATTGACCGAGGAGTCTCTCGGGTCATGTCTACATAGTTCTCGAACCCGCAGGGTCTGCACACTTAAGGTTCGACGTTGTTTTATGCGTATTTGAGTTATATGGTTGGTTACCGAATGTTGTTCGGAGTCCCGGATGAGATCACGGACGTCACGAGGGTTTCCGGAATAGTCCGGAAACGAAGATTGATATATAGGATGACCTCATTTGGTTGCCGGAAGGTTTTCGGAGTTACCGGGAATGTACCGGGAATGACGAATGGGTTCCGGGAGTTCACCGGGGGGGCAACCCACCCCGGGGAAGCCCATAGGCCTTGAGGGTGGCACACCAGCCCTTAGTGGGCTGGTGGGACAGCCCAAAAGGGCTCTATGCGCCAAGAAGAGAAAATCAAGAGGAAAGGGAAAAAAAAGGAGGAGGTGGGAAGGAAGGGGGACTCCCTCCCACCAAACCAAGTCCAACTCGGTTTGGGGGGGGAGTCCTCCCCCCTTGGACTCGGCCGACCCCCTTGGGGCTCCTTGAGCCCCAAGGCAAGGTCCCCTCCCTCCCACCTATATATACGGAGGTTTTAGGGCTGATTTGAGACAACTTTTCCACGGCAGCCCGACCACATACCTCCACAGTTTTTCCTCTAGATCGCGTTTCTGCGGAGCTCGGGCGGAGCCCTGCTGAGACAAGGTCATCACTAACCTCCGGAGCGCCGTCACGCTGCCGGAGAACTCTTCTACCTCTCCGTCTCTCTTGCTGGATCAAGAAGGCCGAGATCATCGTCGAGTTGTACGTGTGCTGAACGCGGAGGTGCCGTCCGTTCGGTACTAGATCGTGGGACTGATCGCGGGATTGTTCACGGGGCGGATCGAGGGACGTGAGGACGTTCCACTACATCAACCGCGTTCACTAACGCTTCTGCTGTACGATCTACAAGGGTACGTAGATCACTCATCCCCTCTCGTAGATGGACATCACCATGATAGGTCTTCGTGCGCGTAGGAAAATATTTGTTTCCCATGCGACGTTCCCCAACACTTTGCTTGCACACATGAATGGCACTTAGAACCTTTGGCTAAAGTGAAAGTTGGGATTAAATTCAGTTTTGCTAGCCGCGACATAACACCGAAACTTATGTGACAAAGACGTGAATGCCAAACTTCAGATTCATTAACACTCGAATGAATATTGTTCACGACTTTATTACAAAAATCTGTAAGAGAAAGACGGAACAGACCTCCGCATTCATAACCTTTTCCAACGAAAAGTCCATATTTCGTAACTACTACTTTATTAGACTCGAATACCAACTTAAACCCTTCTCTACACAGAAGGGAGCCACTAACGAGATTCTTCTTGATGGCGGGGACATGCTGCACGTTCTTCAGCTGCACGATCCTTCCCGAAGTAAACTTCAGATCGACCGTGCCAACACCAAGAACAGAAGCACTCGCGCCATTCCCCATCAATACGGACTCGCGACCGGTGGCCTGATAAGAAGAGAACAATGATAAGTCAGCGCACACATGAATATTGGCACCCGTGTCCACCCACCAATCGGTGGACTGACAAACTGTAAATACAGTAAGTAAATTACCGTACCCAGATGCACTACTTTCATTGTTGCCCACAATCATATTGGCAGACTTGGAGTCCTGTGCCGGCTTCTTGTACTTGTTTGGGCATTTGTTCGCCCAATGTTCCTCTGAACCACAAGTATAGCATCCATCTCCCTTCTTATTCTTCTTGAAGGGCTTCTTTCCCTTCTTCTTGAAGTCGGTATTCTGTTGGACAGAATTCTTTTCCTTGGGCTTGTGAGAATTGAAGTTCCTCTGATGTACCATATTGGCAGCAGAAGAGCTTTCCACCGCTTTTCCATTGGAGTCCTTTTCTCTCGAGTTCTGCTCAACACTCAGATGGCCGATGATGTCCTCTACTGAGAACTCACGCCTCTGATGTTTCAGAGTAGTAGCAAAGTTCCTCCAGGAATTAGGGAGCTTAGCAATTATACAGCCCGCGACAAACTTGCCCGGCAAATTGCACTTAAGAACCTCAAGTTCCTTAGCTATGCATATTATCTCATGAGCTTGTTCCCCTTAAGCTGAAAGAAGTCACAAAGTGAACCCGCGACGAAAAAATTTCACCGAGCTGTCCCTTTCGTGTGGCGCCCGACACCTAGGCGCCACACTACACTGTGTGACGCCTAAGCCGTCGGCGCCACACACCCGGCCATGCTGACACAGCTAGCCTCATCCCCCGGCAGTGCGACGCCTAAGCCTCGGGCGTTGCACACT
This sequence comes from Hordeum vulgare subsp. vulgare, assembly GCF_904849725.1. Taxonomy (NCBI): domain Eukaryota; kingdom Viridiplantae; phylum Streptophyta; class Magnoliopsida; order Poales; family Poaceae; genus Hordeum; species Hordeum vulgare. The sequence goes on along the minus strand of NC_058522.1, from coordinate 564,489,431 downwards.
CTGCAGTGTGGCGTCGAGCGCTTAGGCTCCACACCGTGACTTATCTAGCCATGGGCCAGCCCCCTCCCCCACCCCCTCCTGATTCACCCCTCTCACTTCACTTCACAGCTCGAGTTGAAGTCGGCCCCTTCCTCAAATCCCTCTCCAAATCAGCAGATCTGAAGGTTTGGTCCGGACATTTGTTGTCCAATCCCTCCCCTAAGGTAATCCCCCGATCTCATCCTTCTCATCCCAAAAAAAAATCTCATTTGATCACTTTTTTGCAAATGTGAGGAAACCCTAGTATTTAATGAAATTTGGGATGTATATGATATTGTTGTATTTGTCTGTATGTTAGGATAAGGGGTATGATGGGGTTAGGATTAGCGTTGTTTGGATGTTTGCATTATGGTTGTGTTAGGATTAGGCTTGGGTTAGGGTTGGGGGTAAGATGGGGTTAGGATAATGGATGTTTGGATGTTAGGAATGGGGTTTATTTTTATTAAGTAGATTTTGTAGTATTTGGATGATTTCTTATAGAAAATATTGTATGTTGTGTTGTTTAGGGATGGGAAGAACATGTGTTTATGTTCATCACGTGGACAAGGATGCCTTTTTAAAAGGCAATATTGATCCAGACCCGGATGAGCTTGACATGGTGTTCGATTTCTGTCCTAGCAATGCTGAATTGTTGGAACAAGTCCCAAAGGATTTGAATTGGATGAACCCTAGTGATGTTGTTGAGTTTGATGGTAGGCATAATGTGGGATTCGGAATGCACATTCGTTGGAAGACCATGCGTGTAAACTCCGAGCAACTGAACTTATTATTAATAATTTATTACCTGGCGGTACACGTAGGCCAGTGCGGCCGACCCCCAGCTAAACTTGTTGTACAAAACAGTCAATGCCTTCAGCCACATCCATGGAGCATTCTTGCCAGTGCCATCAGCGAATATAGTCCTAGAGATAACATACCACATGTACACGCGAGCATAAGTCTGGATCACCTCGTCATTTGCGTCATCGGGACAATGAGCAAAGTTGCGGCAATCCAAGTGAAAGAAGCGCCAGCCGGGACTCTATCTTTCTTCCCTCCATCTTCTACCTCTGGCTCTGGAGGTGACATACCAATAAGGGCCTTCATTTGGTGCCGCCATCCCTCAGAATCAGTGCTCATACAAAGAGGCTTCCCCTCGATCGGAAGTGCGGTGATCATGGAAACATCTTCAAGAGTCATTGTCATCTCTCCGGTCCGGAGGTGAAAACTGTGGGTCTCTGGCCTCCACCGATCAGTAAATGCACTGATTGTCGTAGCGTTCAGGTTGGGCGTTGACCGACTCACAAGCTGAATGAATGAAAGGAGTCCTGTCATCTCGATATATAGTGTGTACCGTTGATCGTACGACATGACAGTCGATGCTCCATGAGACCGAATCTTCAAGGGCATAAGCTTCTGCAAACATAGAGGGGTGATATGATTATGGTTTCATCTTATTAAATAAATACATGGTTTTTCAACATATGTTCTACTTACCACCCCCTTCTCCGACATCAAATAGGTCCGGTGTTCAACATCATAGGCATCATTCAAAAGCCACACCATCCTACATATCACAAAAAAATATACTTATAAATCTACTCATCTTCAAAAAAATACTCATATGAATCTACTAATCTACTAATCCACTCATCTACATATTACTAAAAAAATACTCATATGAATCTATTCATCTTCAAAAAATACTCATATTATTCAAAACCTCATAAAATCCACGCCATCTACTCATAGGAATAGTCATATAACAAAACTACTCATCTAGGATTCATAAAATAGGACTAACTCTTCGTCTACATTTCAAATCCAATCAAAACATGGCTCTCAACCTAACTAATACAAGTCTGAAAAATACACAATACTTTTTGGATAGAAAGATGAGAAACGGAATAGATTACCTTGTAGACAAGTTTGGGGGATAAATCCACGAAAAAAATCACCAGATCGGAAGCATTTAGAAGAGGGGATTGAGATGAGGAGAAGAGCCAGCCGTCGGTTTGAAAAACGAATGGGAGGGGTGGGGGAGGGGCTGGCCCGTGGCTGGATAAATCACACTGTGGCGCCTAAGCGCTCGGCGGCACACTGCAGAATGTGCAACGCCTTAGGCCTAGACGTCGCACTGGCGAGGGTGGGGCCAGCTGTGCCAGCATGGCCAAGCGTATGACGTTGACGGCTTAGGCGTCACACAATGTAGTGTGGCGCCTAGGTGTCGGACGCCATTCAAAAATGTCAGCTCGGTAATTTTTTTTCATCATGGGTCCACTTTGTGACTTCTTTCAGCATTGGGGTTAATTTTGTTAATTTTGCCTAGTGGATGCCAGGGGAACAGGGAGGCTGCAGAGGGGGTAGCGAAAGTACGTACACACACGCATGGGGTAAACAATGGCTTGGCATGCAGCAACCGCATCTACTGCATGCACTGCTCGTAGCTTCTGATCCGATGTCTTTTATTTTTATGATCTCTAGCTACGCAACAAACATTATATTCTTAGTTTATCATTTTTCCTGTAAAGTACTGCATACAATCTTATTTGGCTTGAGAAAAGGTATTGTTTAACCGCTCTTTTAATGTACTCATCAATCAAGTTTGCTAAGCACTAGCAAGATATCTTTTAAAAACATGTTTAGGACAGAAACGCTATGTCCCTTCCAGCCTGCCACGTCAGCAAGTCCCACAACTATCTAAATATTTAGGAAAAAAAGGTCAAAGCTCTTAGCATTTCCACAAACGTTTGAAACGTCCAATTCCCTGACGTTTCCATATGGGTTACAACGCGACCTATCTTCGTATTTTCATGTGAAACAATAGTGTAATCTTTTTTAACGTTTTCATGTGAAGCAGAAATGCCACGGTCTATTACGTTATTAAAAGGTTAGATCATAAAATACTTTTATGTCAAATTTACTTTGTGATAAAAGTTGTTGATAAGGTCAAAACAGTGATTTTGACCTACCCTCTCTACTACTACATCCCGCCGCCCGAGCTCACGGTCAAGAGAGGAAGAGGCTGCAGGGCAGTTTAGGAAAGTGCAGCTAGAAAGGAGGTTCAGACAGACTAAATGGAGAGAAAAAAAAGTCATGCACACACAATTAAGGAGTCGAGGAAGGGAACTGGATCCTCCAAAAGCATCTACAACGGCCGTCCAACCGCCGTCTGCGTTAAAAATATTACTTCCTCTGTTCTTAAATACTTGTTGTTGGGGAGAACTAGACTAGTTCTTTCCAACAACAAATATTATGGTACAGAGGGAGAAAAAAAATAGTGTGTCGGTTTCAGAGGCCGCGTCAAAGTACTCCCTTCGTTTTTTAGTCTGTATATAATATTTAATCAAAGTCAAGTGACACAAAGTTTAACCAAATATATATCAAAAGATATCAACATCTATAATATTAAATCTATATGCTATGAAAATTAATATTATGATGCATCTACTAATATTGATTCAATATTATAAATGTTGATATTTTATTCTTTAAATTTAGTCAAAGTTCATGAAGTTTGACTTTGACCAAATATTATATTCTACTCCCTCCGTTCCTAAATATAAGACATTTTAAAGATTGCACTATGAACTACTTCCTCCCTCCGTTCCTAAATATAAGTCTTTCTAAAGATTTCACTAGATGACTACATACGAAGCAAAATGGATGAATCTACACTCTAAAATATGTCTATATACTTCCGTATGTTGTCTTCTAATGTAATATCTAAAAAGACTTATATTTAGGAACGGAGGAAGAAGTACATACGGATGCATATAGACATATTTTAGAATGTAGATTCACTCATTTTGTTTTCTGTATGTAGTCTTTTAGTAAAATCTCTAAAAGGTTTTATATTTTAAAACGGAGGGAGTATAAATTAATATTATGGTCCACTCTCGTACGAATCACCAGGACGGTCACGCTGTTCATGCATTGGATTCGGTCTAACCTTACTCCTTTCGTCTGAAAATACTTGTTTTAAAAATGAATATATTAGATGTATCTATAACTAAAATAAGTCTATATTCATCTTTTTCCTAGCCAGCCATGTCTAGTAAATCAAGGCACTTCACACTTCACAGACTGCACTGTGCTCCCGTGCCTCTCCGCAGTGCACTGCACGCGCTGTGCAGCTGCGCGTCCAAGGCACTTGGCTCTCCGCCCAATCTCCCTCCCTCTCCGGCGGCCGGCGGGGAAGAAGCAAGGCCGGAGGTAACCCCCCTCCCTCCCTCCCTCCCTTCTTTTCTCCTAACTCAAATCTTAAATCCAGAGATGGCACTGTTCGCAGGTAACAATGGGATCGTCCGGCAACGATGTCAAGTTTACCCGGACCCAGAAGTTTGTGAAGATGACTGCTTCTAAGTACTGTATCTGGTAAGAAGGACGCCACGCCCACCTTCCCCTCGCGTCCTCCTCCCTCGGCGCCGCTCCCTCCACCGCCGTCACCCGAGGGGGTCGCCTGTGCGACTGCCGATATGGTGGCGGCCGCCCCAGATCCAAGGGGCCCCATCCTAGCTATGTATTCCCTAGTCCCAACAGAGGCGCCATTAGAGCACTCTGAACATGTTCCATGTCTATGTCTCAGTGAGGAAGAAGAAAGCCGAAACATTTAATCCTGCAACCAACAGGGACTTGGGCTTTTCTCTTTTGCGTCAAAAACGTGTGTGCATGCTTTACTGGTAGTGGGCTGTTCTAAAAAAAAGTGATGCTGAAAAATACTAGATCGATTTTGTGTTTTGAGATTGGAATTAGCGATTCCCTAAAAAAAAGGTGGAATTAGCCATCAACTGCAGCGCTGCAACCAAGTTTGAATCTACCTGAAATTTTGGGGTTAAAAATATCTCAGACCCCACTGAAATATGCGGAATTCTACTGAAATTTTGTTGTAATTTTTAACCCTTATGCAGCACATCAGCGATGAGATCGCTGGGTGGTTCGTCGGTACCGGAGGTCGTGGTGCCGGACGGACAGTCCTCATCATTAGCCCGTTCGGCAAGAAACTCTGGGACATCACGGTCGGCCGATACTCCAACGGCTTGTTCCTGGGTGGTCAGTGGCCACAGTTTGTTGCTGCACATGGTATTGGCATCGGCTGGTACTTGGTGTTCAAGCAAGTACGGCGAGGCATATTCACCCTAAAGGTGTTCGACAACAACTTTGTTATTAAACCATTCGGCGTAACAATTACTGGTGCGTCTGGACTTCCTTAGTTACATGTACTTTTGACCTAACAATTACTGCAATCATAGCTCAAACTCTAGACAATTAATTCACCCTTGTTCATGTTCAGTTTTGAGCCAGCTCAAGAATGCATGTGCTCGTAAGCCCCAATTCATTGTGCCACTTCAGACAAGTTTCAAGGAAAAGATGGTTTGTTTACTTTTTCCTGTCCAAATGTTCAGAACCATTAAGCTGCTGCCTGCTGAGTATGTATGTTCACTGCATTATGTCGTTTCATCTCTTCTTGCAGCTTATCCCTCATGAGTTTCTGCGACGAGGATACATCTCAGAAGAAGACCTGAACAAAAGACCACTGATGGCCACTTTCCTATCACACTGGCATATCGGCCTCGAGAGGGATGGCCCGGATGTCTTCTTCGCCGGTTCCGTTTGGGCAGACTTTCTGGACATGCTTGACCTGTCTGAAACTGATGTCCTCCTGATCAAGTATCAGGGGTGCATGAACTTCTCAATTGAGAAGTTTGGACATGGGGATGATGAGCACATTGAGGAAGAACCAGGCTGTTCTGAGGAAAGCAAACAATGTGAGTAGGCAAACTTTTCTTATAAACTATATGTTGGTAATAGATTAAATTGATTACAGCCATTGTCCTCTCAGCACCTGGAGCACAAAGCCAAGAGGAAGAACATGTTTCCACTCGGAAAAGGAAACAAAGCAATTGCAAAGGTATGAAACAAAGCCTCAACTTCTCAGAAAAACTATATCTTAGTAATAGATTAAACTGATTACAACCATTGTTCTCTCAGCACCTGGAGCACAAGGCCAAGAGGGAAAACATGTTTCCACTCGGACTCGGAAAAGGAAAGAAAGCAATTGCAAAAGTATGAAACAAGCCTCAACTTTTCTGAAAAACTATATCTTGGTAATATATTAAGCTGATTACAACCATTGTCCTCTCAGCACCTAGAGCACAAGGCCAAGAGGGAGAACGTAGCAAAGGTGAAAGGATGCTAGAAAGACACACAACTTCAAGGCATGTAAACATGTCTTGCTTCTTCGAGATTGGAAAAACAGGGTCTCAGGATTGGTTAAAGAAGGAGATCGGTAGTGATGGCGTGCTTAAAGCATTTGTAAGTACATTATTTTACTCTATGAGCAAATTAGGAACTTATTTGAAAAAAAAGAGTAAGAAATATGAGTGCACTTTTTGTAAATAAGGGAACTAAACAATCTATCAAACAACTTGACATGACAGAGTATATTATCAACTGGTGCATAATATTGTCAATTTTTAATTATACCACTCCTGAATTGTGATATAAACTATCCATGCGATAATATCCAATTTTCTGAACCAATACTTTTACCCCATGCTGCAATTGCTTGCAGCATTTGCCAGACCATTTCGGATACAAGAAGAATTGCAAGATCTTGCTCAGGCCTATGGATAGGAACGAGTCTTGGGAAGTAAAAGGTTCCGTCATTAAGCGGCCAAATACCGTCTACACTATGAATAGGTTTAGAGGAGGCTGGGCTAAATTCTGCGAGGAGAACGGTCTCAAGAAAGGAGACTTGTGCACCTTCAAAGTTGTCAACGGCAAGCTGTGGGAGGTTAACATTGAGCGCCGTTAAAGATACATTGATGGCTATGTGATTGTGATCCTGTCGGTTATGCGAGTGCTGATGCACTTGAAATTGCCTCAAGAGAATTGAACGCTAGCTACCTTAGTAGTAATCGCGATGAATGTTGTGGTAAAATGATAATGGCGTTGGTTTCTGGCTTTTTGGACACGGTTCATAACCTGCTAGGAAATTATGTTTCATGACTTGGTATTAGGTGGCTGGTTTATCAAGGCGAGATTTCTACTTGTAAAGTTGTTAAATATTTTCGCTGCAATGTGGTGCGTGGTGTATTGTTTAGCATTGATTACAGTTATGGCAATTTGATAAGCATGAAAGCTGCTGTCTGCTCGCCCCATGCCGCAAAATCCTATGAAATTGCTTCGAATCAAATGAGCCCTTAAGGCGTTTTGGTATTTGGCAGGTCCTTGAGAAAATCTGCCAGCCGACCTATCTCATACCTTGTCTGCTCAGTGAAATATTTCTGTTTACAGTCACTGCAGCTAAATAAAAGGTCGAGTTCACTAAATCAGCTTTTGTTCCCAAAAAGAAATACTATTTCTCATGCTACATCAAGGCGAGCTAAACGTGTGTGGAATGTTGCCATAGGTTTAAGGATCAGCGCAGAACCTACTGTACTTTCTTTTTTCTCAAATACGGCATAGAGCCTACTTCTCCTCTGATTTGAGAAGACCGGGTTGTTTCTGGCAGGGATCGGAAGGGGGTTATGGTTGTTGCTGCTGCCATTTCTCAGGCTCTGGAAACACAAGAAATAATCAATCAATTAATTAATAAGCCTACTAGCATGACCTTCTTTTTTTCGTCCATAATATACCCTTACTAAAAGAGTGTTGATTATGTTGAAGTGAACGCAGTGCTGCAGATTCTGTTTACAGTCACTGCAGCTTGGTGTTACTCCCTCCTATCCTAAACCCTAAACCATGTTGAATTGAACGGATTTTGTTTACAGTCACTGCAATTTTCCTAAACCCTTCTAGCCAAGCCTCCCCTCCTAAATAAAAGTCCTTTTAGAGATTTCATTATGAACAATCCTTTTGTTTACAGTCACTGCAATTTTCCTAAACCCTTCTCCCAAGCCTCCCCTCCTAAATAAAAGTCCTTTTAGAGATTTCATTATGAACAATCCGTATGTAGACAAATTCTAAAGTGTAGATTCACTAATTTTGCTCTCTATGTAATCAATAATGCAAACTCTAAAAAAACTTATATTTAGGAACGTAAAAAGTATTTTGCTCTTGTTTCCCTGCTTTCAGTTGGCTCCGGCTTTAGCTCATCGCAATGGGTGGGGGCGCTGCACAAGACCTGTCAGCAATTAAACTGGGAACAGACACAGCCGTCATTTCACCAATCCCTAAACGCATCATATATACTCCCCTCGGTTCCATAATGTACCGATACAGACTTTTTGACAAGTTAAAGTCAAACTTTGACAAATCATTTTCCTACGTGGAGCCAGCCCTAAGACCACGACGCCGCCATGCCCTCCGCGCATTCGTACAGGTCTTTATTCATCTCGTCACTCGTCTGCACCACTAACTCCTTGAACTTCGTGATTGAATCTATGAGCTGGAGCAGCTCCCTCGCGCACGCCTGGGTTTCTTTGTCGGTCTCCCTCAGCGTGGCCTGGAGATCCTCTTCCGAGTTCTGCCGAATCACAACAATGAATGATGTAAATAAATTTTTATCTGATGACGGTACGTGTGTCATGCTACGGGAACACAGCAAATTTAAAAGACGACGTCACCTTCAAAACCTCCTCTGCTTCCTTCTCCGCGGTGCTCATGTGATGTTCCTTTTTCTCTAGCTCTTCTTTCCATTTTCTAGCATCGGCTGCGCAGCGTGAGACATGGCTTTGGATTTCACGATCCAGTGAATCCATCTGAGCAGTCATCTGGGAACAGAAACCACAATGTTAATATTGTTCCCTGGTACAAGTGGTAACTCATTTTTCAGTAACCAACCATATAAGCTAGCCGGGAGTGATATTCTATCATATTAAAGTAAATCTAGAATCCAAATCAACGCGTATGCACTCATAAATCATTATATGGAGAACCGATACAGTAAGGCAACACATGCAACACTAGATTCATGAGCGAGTAAAGTTGGCAAAGCTACCATCAGTTCAATACTTTCAGCTCAAGCATATGCTTGGCCAATAAAAATCTATCCATATGTTTAGCTATCTTAATGAACTAGTCAAAATAATTGCATGAAAAATGCAAGCAGGGATTAAATCCATCAAGTGTTCTACATTTTTTTGAAAACTCCAAAAACAAATTGAATAATGGGGTGTGGCAGCAACTGGTTGCACAAAATCCACTCTCTTCAAACTAAGGGCCTCTTTGGAAAGCAAGAATTTCACAGGAACCATTTTATTCCCCATGGGAACAGGGCAAATACCCTGTATTCCGGACAGGGCTTACTTTGTGTAACTCTCTCACAAGCTAGACATCATTTTATGCAACGCAAACAAGAATATATGAAGATGCATAGCATGCCACTCGTAACAGGTTAAACATGAGCATCATTCATTATGTTCTATTCAGTGTTCACCAAGCCGCTAAGTACTAATCAGATGGACAGAGAGCATCTCCAACCGGGCTGGGGCATTACCAAGACAAGACTGGCATCACCCCATTATACATGCCATTAGGACACTGGTTCTCTAGTAGGGATGGCAATGGATACCGTTTACCCGAAACCCGATGGGGTTTTCTTCCATTAGGAGATGATATATAGCCAGCCCCCATGGGGACATTTATGGGAGAAATTCCTCCCCATCAGCCCCTATAAGCAGCAACCTTCTTACTTACTGTTATTTAAAATTATCTAACAAGATATATGCTTATGTGTGTTTGTCATATAAGATAATATCTTCATGTACATATAAGATCAGTACCGAGAAGTTTCATCGCTTAATTTCAATTGTCAGTACCAACAAATTTCATTGCTTAAATTAATTTGTCATATACTAATGTGATGGCACTTTTTTCTTGTCCAGTCCAACTGGGTGTACCAACCAGAGCCATGAGTCCCAACATTCAGCTGTAACAGGCACATCACTGTCAGAGTCACAAGCATCTAAGTCCGTCCATGAACCTGCTGCAGAAGACGTCGAAGGTGACAATGTTCCTGTAGAAATTTCCAATGAGGACGAGGGAGAAGACGAACAAGAAGAAGTTAAGGTTGTTGGTTCAAAGAGAAGGAAGCTTACCACAGCTGTTTGGAGGCACTTTGAGAGAGTGAAAATAAAGGGGAACTGGAAAGCCAAGTGTGCTTATTGTAAAAAGAAGCTTGGAGGAAAACAAAAAATGGGACTAAGCATCTCCATGATCATCTGAGGAGTTGTGTTTATGTCAAGATCAAGAACAGGGGCAAGACACTGGCTCAGACTTCTTTGTTTCTGGTTAATAATGGCTGTTAGATAATTATATCTTTGTTTCTCTCAATGTACCACACTCATGTGTATACTCGTCAACTTACTAAAATATAGTAGTTGACATTGTATGCATGGACGGGGATATGGGTTACCCGTGGGTCTGCTACACCCGACAGGGGATGGGGACGGGGAAAAGTTGTCCCCGAGGCTGTAGATGGGGATGGGGATGGGCTGATTGTTCTCTCACGGGGACGGGGGAGAAAAGGGACTCCCCGGCCAGGTGCAGACCCGTTGCCATCCCTATTCTCTAGCAGTTAGAGCAGATGGGAAATAAAATAAACCACAGTACCAGCAATATAGCAAGTTTTCTACCATAGAATGCAGGCCATCAGAACTTTGTAACCAATTAGCATCTCCATTCAGGAATGGGAGTAACACATCTCTAACTTTGACAACTGATGTTTATATTTTGGATTGGCAGAGTGAAAACATTATGATTAGGTTTGCCATGAAAATATTTACTAAAAATAAAATCTTATGACTCTTTGCTAACTTATTCATATGAAAATCAACGGCCAAAACTGGACGCTAGAAACCATGTCAAAAGTCAAAACCCAAAATAGCATGTAGGAGTATTACTGAACTGAGGGAGTATAGGATAAAGAAGTAAGCAATTGACCAGCGTTGATTGAGATTTTACATAAAAAAGAGTTCACTCGAGTACTTTTTCCGTGATGCACAGCATATAAATAATAAGCCAACTATTTTCTACGCTGTAATGAGTACTAAATTCATGACATTTTTAGACTAGTCAACTAATTTATCCACTCATAGTACAGAATCTCCATTTTGCCAGGATTGTGAACAAGTTTCACCAAGAAAAATACAGAAAGAATTTCCACTTTGATGCATGAGTTTTAATGAGTTGATCATGAACATACTAAGGGTTAAAATGGACTTCAGGTATTTGTTTTATTTTTTCATGCTGTGATATATCATATATAGCATAAGGTGACTGACCTCATTATCTTTAGCCTGTAGAGCAGAAACATGACTCCTTTTCTCCTCCAGTATTTTAACAATTCCTTGCAACTGCTTTTGTAGATCAATTGACTCATCATGCTTTGACTTAATTAGCCTTTTAGTCTCATTAGCAAGAGCCTTGAGCGCAGGCTTCAGGTTGGTTTTGTAGGTGGTACCAAGGATCTCAGCCGGGGAGGATCCTTTTGCATTTACCTCGTACTGGAAATCAATATTGGGTTTCAACCTGCAAATGGCACAGCAGTGTTTGACAGTAAGGCAACAAGCTCTACATATAAATTGACGAAACAGGAGCCAAAGAATAAACAACAGAACCACAATAAAATGAGTCTGCCACTAAGCACGACAATACTTAAGAATACTGTGTTACATAAAATCTGTCTCGGCAATGTTTTTTAATTGAAAAATGATAGTATAGCCCTTAATTTTTATATTTCTCAATTATGAAGATGTTATGATGCGAAACATATTAGATGCTCTTTGTAAAGATGTATGTATCATGGCAATACCCACTTAACATTTAACCATGCGATATGTTGCATTGAAGCAATAGAGGAGCCTAAACATGTGTCCATCACCCAAAAGGAAGATAAAATTACCACATATAACACACACATAGCTTACAACCTTGCTGGAAATGCTTTCACACATGAAGTCGTCAATTTGCAACATGATACTATGTTCAACAAAAAAACTAAAGAAATTATGATCAGGAACAGTGGGTGAAGGGATTACTCAGATAGTTAAGCTACATAAACAATTGGAGGGAAAATGGGAGACGAAGTAAAACAAGGGCAAAAATATATCATGTCCTACAACTTTCCCGCATTTCCTGATGGGTAACACTGCAAAGATGGAACCATCTCTATTCAGCTAATGTAAAATGCTAGAGGACTGCCTAGTGGACACCCTTATTCATTGTCTCGGTCAAAAGTCTATGTACGTGCAGATCTTAATAACAAATGACTGATACTATAAGTATTCTTTATGAACAGAAAGCAGTTCACTTAATCTAGCCTGACATCTCAATGATAGTCCATGAAAGCATAAGGGTTTCTCCAAACATATATAATTGCACTCACAGTAGGCTAGCAAAGTGTGCTCTAAATCGTTAAGCAAACAAGCAGTAAAACAAGTTACGAATGACAAATATCAAGAAAGGTAAAAAGGTCACATGCAAAAGACATGAGACAAATTGCACAATCAAGAGAGTACAATCTTGTAAACTGCATGACCACATATCCTAAACAAAGCAAAAGACCATACAAAAAAAATCAGATATTAAGAAATTGGAGTGCTTAGGCATGAAGAGAACTAGTTGACTCTCCAAATGAAGGAATATTTCAACTACGGAGGTTAGGAAGACCAAATATATTGAACAATGGAGCACCATATCAGCATTACAATAGATAAATGCTTCTTTAAGTATATTTCTACATATCAAGAGAGTCATGGTTACTCAGTTAAGATCAGTTTAAAGGTGCTTAGATAACAACCAAACCATTGGTGAAATAATAAAGAACATGGAGAGAAAAAAAAAATAGAAGAATCAGGAGGTCCAAAGTTCTTTGGGGGATTCATACTTCCTGAGGGACTGGTTGCACAGCTCGGCAAGGCCCTCGATCTCCTCAAGCTTACTGACCAGCGCAGCTTCGAGTTCCCACCCCCTCTCCTCCAGCACGGCATTTGCCTTCTCCAACTTGGCAATATCATGCTCCACTGCTTGCAACTCCCTAGTCATCCTATCAACGTCCCTGACACTCACTACTTGCGAGTCCACCTGTTTCACCAGCTCCTCATTCTCGGCCATCATCTGCTGGCTATTCATCACCTTGGCCTTGAGCTCCTTCTCCTTTTCCACCAATGCATCTTCCTTGTCCTTGATCTTGGTGGACCAGGTCTTGACCACCGCCTTGAACTTCTGAACGTCGGCAGTAAATGCATCCTTCTTCTCCTGCAGCGCCTTGAGGCGAGAGGGCGCCGACATTTGCTTCCTCCGCTTGGCCTCGCACTCCTGAACCTCCTTCTCTAGATCCTGAATTGCCACCGCCGACGCAGCGACTTGGGCGCGGGCCTTGGAGTGGTAGTCATCGTCGAGGGAGGCGAGGGCGTCATCCTGGCAGTTGAGGTACATGCAGTAGCCCTGGGTGAGGTAGGTCATGAATTCATTGGAGGCGGAGGCTGGGGCGGGAGGGGAGGCGTGGAGGCCGTCGGTGAAGCGGCAGAGAAGTGTGAGCCAGTAGAGGATAGAGAGGAGCGGCGGCCAGGAGTGCGGGGTGCCGGGGGCCTTGAGGGCGGATCTGGTGACCTTGTAGGGGCAGGCGAGGGCGCGGAGGAGGGCGAGGAGGTCGTCCTCCCAGGCGGCGGGCTTGAGGGGGCAGCGGAGGCGGGCGGCGAGGTGGTGGAAGGCGGCGACGATGTCCTTGGCGGGCGGGAGGGGCGGGCGGAGGTGGAGGGCGGCGGGGGCGAGGTAGGCGTTGACGGCGCGGAGGAGGGCGGCCTGGGAGGCGCGGTCGGAGAGGCCGGTGGTGGTGGCGGCGTGGGAGGGCGCCGTGGCAATGGAGGAGCAGGCGCTGAAGGCGCCGGGGTCGCCGCGGGAGAAGGCGTGCTCGAGGTTCCGCGGGTGGAGCGGCTGGTCCGTCATCGGCGTGCGGTCGACGGCCGCCGAGGAGGAGGGGGCCTTCGCGTGGCGCCCGCGCCCGCGCCCGCGCTGCATTTCCGTCGCCGGAGCCGGAGCTAGGGTTTGGTCTGGAAAGGGGAAACTGCGAGGTTTGGCTTTGGTATTTCCAGGTCTCGCGAGCGGCCGCGCGAGCTGACGCGAGATCGTGCCACGTGTGGGGGTGGACCGAGCAGGCGGATACCACTAGCACGCTTCCGTTCCGTTCACCCACACGTTTCCTCATTTCACCGTTTTCTTTTTTTTCTCTCCCAATCCCTCTCCCGTACACAGTACAGTAGAAAAAAAAAACACAACGACATTGGGAGAGAAATCTCCTTCTAGGGATTCGACGAGAGTCCGTCAACCGCCGACGAACAGCAGAGAAGCAAAAACCGGCGAAGCGAGCAGCACCACATCGGGGGGAGCTGGTCTGGTCACCTGCAATGCAAGTCAACCGCGCGCCCGCGACAGGGTTGGAGGGGGGCCGGAGCCGTTGGCTGTGCGCTTCGCCGGAATACGCGGGGACGATACATCCGCGGCCAAAGGTGAGGTGTGTTCCGGCCTCCATGATTGTTTCGCCGACGCATCCTCTCGTCATCAACGGCGATGAATGGTGATGGGGTAGATGTACATCACGAGGGAGCAGGAGCAAATCGGTGAGCAGGGAAATGCAAATCACACGGCCAAGCAAAACGGTGGGGGGCCCACGCAACATTTTTATGCTCAATTTTTTGCTCACTCCCTCATTTCTTCACTATTTTTAATGATGGGGGGCAACACGAGGATGGCGAGCTACTAGCATCCATTCATTTTTTCTTTTAAACGGAAGGTAAAAACTTTGTCTCATCTCGTTAATAAAGAAGAAGTAGTTTAAAACATAGTGACGAGGTCCATTAGGACAACTCCAACCTATCGATCTAAACGGACGGCGATTTTATCCGTTTGGGTCGGTCCAACGGACACGAATATTCGCATCAGCGTTTGGATCGGCGCATGCGCCCAACACTCGCCCGACACAATTTTATCGGCGTGCGGAAAAAAATATAAAACATGCATAATTAAAAATTAAAAGTCGGCCACGAAGGCCGACAAGGGTCCACGCGTTACATTGTAAATGAAAAAGGAAAAAAAACTAGGCGTCCTCGGGGGCAGCGGCGAGGTCGGGCTGCGTCGGAGCGGGGGCAGGGTGTGCCGAAGAAGGGTAGTACTGGTGTGGGCAGTGGCGCAGCACGGGCGCGCTTGTTCGCCACGCGGAGCGCCATCTTAGCATGGAGGTAGGAGGCCTCCTCCGGGAGCAACGCGCAGAGGTAGACGACGAGGGTGTTCTGGGCGAAGCCGGGCGTATCACGGGCGCGCTCGTGCGCCTGGCGCATCTCCCTCTTAGCCTGCAGGTAGGCGACCTCCTCTGGGAGCATCGCGCGGACATAGACGACGAGGTTGTCGCCGTTGTCCATGGCCGTTGAGTCGTCGACGAGGAAACAGAGGGGTGGCGAGATGGGGACGGGGGGAGGGTTCTCGAAGCACATGGCCGAACCCCACCGCACGCTCGGATTAAAAAAGGCCGGCCACGGTCGCTGACGCGTGGGGCCGAGGAGGACAGCTGTCATAAATTATGTTGACCGCGGTGGTTGGGGCGGACACCAAGGGGCGCCCGCGCGTCCATGCTGACACATTTCAGTTCCAAATTTGGGCCGAAAATGGATCGGCGCGGACGCGTTTTAGAAATGGGTCGGCGCGTTGGGCCATCACTTTTGTCCGCGCGGATCCAAACGAACGGCGGCGGACGAAATAGGCCGCCCCATTAAAATTGCCCTTACACCTCCATAAATGGACGACAACGAAAGAACTACTCTCGCGGCATATGATCGAACCCAAATTCCTTGCCACGGCGAGTGCCCCAGTCCTCGCCTCATTTTTTATCAAGGTAACCATGAAGAAGACATGGACGTCCCAAATTCCTTGCCACGGCGAGTGCCCCAGTCCTCGCCTCATTTTTTATCAAGGTAACCATCAAGAAGACATGGACGTCGTGCTCCGGAAAATCTCCGCGTTCCTTTTTTGAAATCTCCCACATCACCAGCATCAGTAGAGAAAAAGGTTGTCGCCTTGCGTCTATGCTCCGTGTGTAGCAAAGTCCGCTCCCACCGCTCTTCAACGGAATGCATATCCCAGGCGGGGCATCGATCTCCAGCTCATACATACCAAGCAAGAGCTTGATATCACGTCAAATCCTAATGGAATACCTACGCTTAAATAGCAAGTGAGACGCGAACTCATTCTCTCGCTTGCACAGTTCGCAAAGGCCATAGTTTGGCCACCCTCTCTTTTGGAGCCTACCCGTCGTCTACACTCTATTCTTGATTATGAGTCAGGCAAAAAAAATGCATTTTGGAGGCGTCCAATTGCTCCACACCTGCAAAGAGAGCCTTGTAGGCAGAGGAGGCCGAATAGACTGTCGAAGCCGTGAATTACGAAGAGATGTCATTCGATGCTTCTTTCGTGAGATGGACCTGCTGGATTTCCCCCTAGAGAACGTGGAACTGTTGAAGGTGGACCTTCAGGCAATTGGAGATGTTGATTCTTTGGATCCAAGTGTGATCCTGTAGCGCGTCATGGATTGTGGCCCCTTTTTGTGCGGAAAGCTAAAAAAGGTCGGCGCAGTATCTTTCGATTTCACACCATGTAAAAGGTGATATGAATTTCTTGGGTTATGAAGCAACTCAATAGTATGCAGGGCAGCAATTTCATCGCCAAAAGCCCAATAAAAACAATAGAGACGCCTAAGCCTCCAATATCTAGCTTCCTTGCCTGCGCACAACAAAGCCAGCTTATTGGGGTGAACGAAGTCGCTTCTCTATCATAGTTGTTCCCCGTGTGCCTGCCAAGAGCCTACTCGACTAAGCCCGATATGCTAAAGTCTCTCACAACACCCCTAAAAATTGTGGTACGGAGTCACCAACCAACACACACATCGTCATCTAACCCAACGGCAAAATCTAGAGCATTCTAATACACTAAGTCGTCCAACGCCCAAATCACACAACAGAAT
This sequence comes from Hordeum vulgare subsp. vulgare, assembly GCF_904849725.1. Classification (NCBI taxonomy): domain Eukaryota; kingdom Viridiplantae; phylum Streptophyta; class Magnoliopsida; order Poales; family Poaceae; genus Hordeum; species Hordeum vulgare. Next base: position 564,472,456 of record NC_058522.1, on the reverse strand, counting down.
CGCTGAAGCCCCTAAATGTAGTCGCTTGGAAGTCACAACAAAGTCGCTTAACCACTGGCAGGGACGCTAGATCCTACTGTATCACGCGCGCTATGTAGCATCGTCCCTTTATCTATATGTTGCCTTATGAGATCTGCGAGTTTTTTGTCCTGCGACAAAGAGTTGCAGGCTAGTTGGCTTGTTTGTGCTATATAATCTTCCACCCGTGTTGTGTTCTTACAGGACAGTAGTTTTCCCTAATCCATGGCGGACGGCGGCGGCTTGGAGCAACAGGGTCAGTGTGTGATGGTGGGTTGGAAATAGATGCGTGCTTTTCTTGATGCGAGCAGGGAGATCTGTGTGGGGATATGTTGTTTTGCTTGCAAACGACGCGGGTGTTGGGGAGGGAACGGACCTGGAAAAGACTGTTTCTTTTTTTGCGGGACATGGTAACACTAGGAAGGAGGCAAACTTCCTCTTTTTAGCTGGTGTGGGAGATCGCACGTGATTTGTTACCTAAAACGGTCGGTCGTTGGATCGCGCTCCACAACAAGCGCTCGCTGTGTAGCGACGTCCTTGATATTTTTCGGACCAAGTGGCGGAAAATGCTATTTGACGCATTCTGAGTCAAAGTGTCGGGGTATCGCACATGCGTAGAAAGGGACGGGTCGGCCCATAAGGATTCTGTTGGGAAACTTGGCCCTATGGGAAACAAGTCATTGGCCCAACATGGACCAAGTCCCTCCACCTAACAGTAAAGTGAGCCCTTATCCCTCACCCCTAGGCTATATAAAGAGGAGAGCAACCCATTTGTACCGTGACTTGATCAATCATTAATAAAAAAGGCTCCTCTCTATATCTCTGTGTCATTTTACTTTCCGTACCTATGTGTGACCGACTACAATGCTAGCTCCGCTTCGCAACCATGGACCGGACTCGCTGGCAGGAGTTGTGGAACACGTTATCAGCACGCTTTGCTCCATCAACTCTCCGTCAAGCCTGCATCGAGCATGCTTTCGTCGTTTTCGCGGAGGTATGGATCCGAAATTTATTTGCAAAAATGGATTCCTGTTGTCATTGTGATTTCGTTGTTTTTGCGATCCCGTGATTTTTCGGATTAGATTTTACCTATGGTACGGATTTTCCTCATGAGATCGCGGCAGACTTGATGTCGCTTGTCAATGCGGATCGATCTTGCGCGTAGAAGAATTTGTTGACTATACTATAGGAAGACGGTGTGCTCCGATGAACACGACACCGCCGTGATGCACTGGATGTGCATGTGTCGTCTCGTTGGTTTGTGTTGTTCCGATGACGAACGAACACGAGACGAGATCCTTCTTCCCAAGGTCGTGTGCGCGGTCGAGATGACGGCAACACTGCGCCATAGTGCTTGTCATGGTCCAGGCTGTACACGCCGTCTAAAAGACGTATGTTTGTTTTTCCGGCCATCGCATGTTGAGTGATTGAGGTTGAGACACCTTCCATCATTGAGTAATGGGGTGTTGATGCCAGCGTGCAATACCAACTACCTAGCGTAGTAGATGGATCGTGGCCGTTCTATAGACGCGGTTTCCCTGCTGACTCGGGACCGTCTCACCTCTGTGTGCTTCGCCGAGCCTCGCGACTGCCTTCTGCGTGCTGCTGCTACCGGGAGCCCCGTGACGCAGTTGTGCCTGCTGCACTAGAGCCACGCCATGGCCTCGCCGCACCGACCCTGCTGGCCACCGTCGTAGCCACGTGATGGCCGTGGTGCAGCTCTGAAACCCGCGCACGTCCGAGCCGCCGTGCACTGGACACAGCCGTGAGCTCCGCAAGCTGGCCGACGCTGAGTACCCAGCACGAGTCGCCATTAGCCGATGGCCCTGCTGGTCACGGGCCGAGTTGTGCCACGACCATGTCGCGCCTTGCACGAGCCCCATTTCATGACTAACGTGCCGCGCTTGCTGGCTACCATCGTCGTGGACGCAGCCGCGAGCTCCATGTGCTCCCCGCTGGCCCCGGCCGCGCTCGCCTGGCTGCACCCACCGCCGCGCTCGCTGCGTGCACCTCGGTTGTGCTGCGCTGGCCGGCCTGGCCGCCGTGCCATTCGCTGTGACGGTCGTCGCGCCCCACGTTCGGCCGTGCCCCTCCTGGCCGCCGCGCCGCCTGCTCGCCCCGGCCGCAACCGGCCACTCGCCACGCTCACCTCGGTCGTGCGCGCCGCATGCCTTCGGCCGCGCCCGCCACGCCCGCATTCCCCGGCCGGCCGGCCACGCTAGTTGCACCCGCCGCTGGCCATGCCCGTCGCACCGGCCGGTCGTCCCCGCCACCACCGTGTCCCGTTGGCGTCGTCCGTGGCCTCGCTTGCTCGGCCTTCGAGCCGGCCTCGACAGCGGCCGCCGCAACCCAGCACAGGCGCTAGGGAAACCTAACGCACTGGGCAGCGTGGGGCCGGCTGGACCGGCCTGCTGGCTGCTGGGCCGAGGCTATTGGGCCCTCTGTTCAAAAAATATATATATATATATATAGGGGAACCAGGGCTAGCTGGTGTTGGGCGAACCGGGCTGACAACCTATTTTTGGCCCTGAAATTGTTCGTTTTCGTTAAAACCAACATTTAGGCCTACAAAGGGCTTGGAAATTCGATTTTAGGGCTAACTTTTCACGTCCAGGACGCGCTTAACATGCTATTTTAATGTACATGCTTATCTTATATGCTTTTACTGTTGTAGATTAATTGATTCTTACTTTTAGTCGCTATGTAATGCATATTTTAGCACGTTATAAATATTGAAACGTCACATTGATGAATAAAATGTATCATCATCGCTTTTATGTCATGAATTACCCGATGTAACTCCTCGATAATCGTTGATGGTAGGAATCAATAAACCGGAATTCCATCGAGTTGGCACATAAGGGGTTTAATTACCCCGCCGAGCATTCGACGTGGAAATCACCCTCGGGTCCGAGTGACCCTAGAGGACGATAGGCTTGTGGACCTAGATAGTATTCACCACTCCTAGGGTGAATGCTAGGCTACCCCACCTTGTCATTCAACGTGTGGAGATCATCCTCGGGTCCGAATGACCCGAGAGGGCGATATGTTTGGAGACCGAGATGCTCCCAACCACTCCTATGGTGAATGTCCGGTTGCTGCACTTACTTCACCTCCACCTTCATGGTACCATGCGTAATGTGTACATGACAGAATGAAGTGCCCTAGCCGTTTAAATCACTCTCACAAAGTGGTTTGAGAGGCTGGCGCACATTGTGTGTCCACAGGGAGAGGAGTAGAATCATTGTTGCACAACCACTTGGGCAGGTCTATATTGTCCAAAGGGATGATCATCGGATCCAATGGAGGCACCTGATGGGTGCCCATGGTAGAGCCATTGGCGTCTCCATCGACTCGGTGTTGATGTCATCCTCACAATGGTTCTCCTATGTGGAGATACTTAGCTGACTTGACATCTAGGCTAGAGTGAATGCCTCTCCCACTTACTCACTTGGCTTCCCATTTTATTTTTCCTTTGTTAAATTGATATTTATCTCCGATGGGTTCTCCTCTATTAGAGCAAAACCTTATTCATCTCTTGGCGATTGGATGATGTTTGCATTCATCCATTTATTCCTTTATTTACTTTTGATAGCTCGTTATGTTCTAAAAATGTGCATTTATTATTGATGTAGTTTCTTCCTCGCTACATTATATTAATTAGATGTCATATTTTAGAACGCCGTGTAGCACCCGAGTGGAGGAAATGTGCCTTGTTGATAGCAGTACCACACATACCATTGTGCGAGCAACTAAGTACTTTCGGTCTATTAAAAAAACCTCCCCGAAGTATTATGACAATCGCTGGCTGCGGTTCGAACATAGTTGGTTCCGGACGAGCTACCATCATACTTTCCATGGGAACAACTTTGATCATTCATGATGCATTGTTGTACTCAGAGTCGATTCGTACTCTTCTGAGTTTTAAAGACATCCGCGCTAATGGTTTCCATGTTCGGACCGATGATGACAACGGCAAGGAGTGCCCCCTCATCACGAAGCGTGATGCAAATGGTAAACATGTTATCAAAAGGCTTCCTTCGTTTGACACTGGGCTATACTACACCAAGATAATAGCACCGCCCGTGTACACTACCCTTAATACCGTCTTTAGAAGCTCCGAAATTTTCTGCCTCTCGCATGATAATTTAGGCCACCCCGGACTTAGGATGATGAGGAATATAATTAACAACTCGCATGGCCATAATGTTAACGTGAAGAACTTCCCGAATCCCGATGATTTCATGTGTTCCGCATGCGCCACGGGGAAGTTAGTCATTAGGCCATCGCCCCTAAAGGTGAGGGATGAAATCCCCGCATTTTTGGAACGTATCCAACGGGACATATGCGGTCCAATTCAGCCCCTGACAGGGCCGTTTACGTACTTCATGATTCTCATCGATGCTTCCTCTAAATGGTCCAATGTTTGTCTGCTGTCAACAAGGAACGATGCCTTTGCAAAGTTGATCTCTCAAATCATACAAATGAGGAATAATTTCCCTGATCATCCTATAAAGTCTATTCGAATGGACAACGCCGCAGAATTTACTTCAAAGGCGTTCGATGATTATTGCATGGCAATAGGAATCAAAGTTGAGTACTCAGTACCGCACGTTCATACACAGAATGGACTTGCCGAGGCATTGATCAAAATAATTAAATTCATTGCCCGACCGCTCCTTCAGGGTTGTAATTTACCAACTACATGTTGGGGCCACGTTGTGTTACACGCTGCTAAACTCATCAACTTGAGACCGTCGACCTACAACATCCACTCTCCTGTTCAGCTTGCGCAAGGGTTGGCACCGAAAATTTTCCACCTTCGTAGGTTCGGTTGCCAGGTATACGTACCAATACCACCACCCCAGCGATCGGCAATGCGCCCACTCCATAAGTCGGAGATATACGTTGGTTATGATACTGTGTCCATAATCAGGTATCTGGACCCCATGACTCACGACTGTCACACGGCTCGTTTTGCTGATTGCATTTTTGACGAGGATTTTTTTCCCTAACTTTAGGGGGAGAGAATCAACCCCTTGATGCTAAAAGTCGAGAAATCACGTGGCAAGCCACGGGAAGCCACGCTCATGACGCGCGCACTGCTGAGACCGAGAGATAAGCCCAAAAGATAATAGATTTGAGTCATTAGCAAATGAACTGCCTGACCACATTAATGACTTAAAGACTGTGACAAAATCGCATGTGCATGCGCGCAATGCACCAGAAAGGGTTGAAATACCGGTATACCCGCTCCCGTCCAAAGGCCTAAAAGGACGAGAGATCCGTCTTCTCAAATCCCAAGTACTCGGGGACACCCGACGAAAAAGGATAAGAGAGATTTATTACAACCTATCACCAAAGTGCCCCAAAGTGAAACGGGGAGCCGGTTGAGACCTGCCACAAGTTCAGAAAATTCAGTGCACGAAATTCCGGACTTAAACTTTCCCATAGGGGAAACACCCAGCGGAGATGTGTGCGCACACATCGGCGCGGGAAATCTAAAGGACCTTGCTCCCATAATGGGAAATTTGGTAGAGCAAGGGTTAGCGCCAAATGCGCCCCATGACGAAATGGCCATAGATTATATTTATACGGGGGTCTCTGAACCGAGCAACATTGATTGTCGACATTAACTTTGCTACGAAAATTGCCTCAATCATAGATCTTGACCCTGAGCCTAAAACGCTCGCTGATTGCAAGAAAAGGTCGGATTGGAATGATTGGCAGAAGGCAATTACTGCCAAATTATTATGTCTCAACAAAAGGAAGGTGTTCGAACCAGTTTGTCGAACTCCTCCCCACATTTGCCTTGTTGGTCATAGGTGGGTGTTTTTGTTCGAAAGAGATGAAAATAATAAGGTAGTACGGTACAAAGCAAGGCTTGTTGCTCAAGGGTTCACTCAACGACCCGGTGTCGATTTTGAGGAGACATATTCCCCGGTCATGGATGGAGTTACCTTTAGATACTTGATCTCAATGGCAGTAAACAGGGCTTGAAAATGAAATTAATGGATGTTGTCACTGCTTACCTATATGGTAACTAGGATTCGAACATATACATGAAGGTTCTGAAGGTATCCCTGTTCCGAACCATGATAGAGCAAACAGGAGTCTATACAATGTTCAACTTCACAAGGCATTGTGGACTTAGAGAGTCTGGTAGAATGTGGTATAATCGCCTAAGCTATTTCCTTCATCAGAAGGGCTACACGAGCAATACAGATTGCCCATGTGTTTTTATACGGCGATCTCAAGATGGATTTTGTATAATCACGGTGTACGTGAACGATTTAAACATAATCGATACACCTGAGGATATTGAGGAAGCGAGTTCCTACCTGATGTCGGAATTCAAGATGAAGGATTTGGTTAAAACCAAGTTCTGTCTGGGTCTACAACTTGAACATTCCCTTGATGGGATTCTAGTGCACCAGTCTCCCTACGCCCAAAAGGTGTTGGAAATATTTGGATTTAACAAGGCATATCCTTCTAAGACCCCGATTGTCGGGAGATCTTTATAGCTAGACAAGGACTCGTTCAGGCCTAAGGAAGAGAGGGAGGAAACTCTCGGACCAGAGGTTCCTTACCTGAGTGCAGTTGAAGCACTCATGTACCTTGCAAATTGTACACGGACAGACATTGCTTTCGTCGTCAATTTGCTTACTAGGTACAGCTCTGAACCTACCAAGAGACATTGGAAAGGTGTCAAGGACGTCTTCGGTTACTTGCAAGGGACCAAAGATCTTGGCATATTTTATAGAAGAATTTAAGACCTATCCCTTATAGGCTATGCCGATGCTGGGTATCTGTTGGACCCGCATGATTGCAAATCATAGACCGGATATTTTTTCCTTTGTGGTGGGACTGCGTTCTCTTGGAGATCAACCAAGCAAACACTTGTGTCGACCTCCACAAACCACTCGGAAATAATGGCACTATTCGAAGCGTCAAAGGAATGCGTATCCCTTCGGCGGATGATCAACCACATTTAGCACACATGTGCACTGAACTCCATATAAACCCCTATCGTTGTCTATGAAGATAATGCTGCTTGTGTTGCACAAGTTCAGATGGGTTATATGAAGAGTAACCCCACAAAGCATGTTGGTTTCAAGTTCTTCTATGCACACGAACTGCAACAGTTGAACGAGGTGAGAATCTTGCATACTAAGTCATGTGGCAATCTTGCGGATATGTTCACAAAATCATTACCGGCATCATCTTTTGAGAGGTGTGTGCGTGGAATCGGTATGATGAGACTCAGAGAGATGCAAGGTTCAGGGGGAGAAACTTCACAAACTCGTCGCTAAAATCTCGATCCCGATGATTGAGTACTCAACCGGGTGGTTGAGTGGATTGTACTCTTTTTTCCCTTGAGTCAGTTTTCCTCATGTTTCTCACCTAAGGTTTTTGACGAGGCAATTCGTGCAATACAACAACGTATACTACGTGTTATTTTTCCATATTTTTTCTCACTGAGGTTTTCGGAGTTTTGAGACATGGATATACGGATAACTACCAAGGGGGGGTGTTGGGAAACTTGGGCCCTATGGGGAACAAGTCATTGGCCCAACATGAACCAAGTCCCTCCACTTAACAGTAAAGTGAACACTTATCCCCCACCCCTAGGTTATATAAAGAGAGCACCCCATTGTACTATGACTTGATCAATCATTAATAAAGAAAGGCTCCTCTCTATATCTCTCTGTCATTTTACTTTCCGTACGTGTGTGTGACCGACTACGACGCTACCTCCGCTCCGCAACCTTGGACCGGACTCGCTCGCACGAGTTGCGGAATAGATTCCATAGATTGCGGTTTTGGGAACCTACTGGAAGGTTCGAGGCGATTTTTCCCGGTTTTGAGAACCTTCCACAAGGTTCCTGAACCGTTTTTTTGGTTTATGTTCGTTTTTCTTTTTCTCTTTTTTTCAGCTTTTTCTCCTGTTTTGTATTCTTTTTTCTTTCTTTTTTCCTTTTTCTTTTTAATACTTTTATTTTCTCAAGTTTGTTTTTTAACAAATATTCACAGTTTCAAAACTTGTTTATTTTTCTAGATTTCAACTTTGATCACAATTTGAAAAATGTTCATGGTTTCAAAATTTGTTCACAATTCGAAAAAATGTTTCGGATCACAAAATTTGTTCCGGACTTTGGAAAATGTTCTGGAAATTGAAAAAATGTTCTGGACTTTGGAAAATGTTCGGAATTTGAAACATGTTCCAGAATGTAAAAAGAATGTTTCGGAATTTGGAAAAATGTTTCGGAGTTTGAAAAAATGTTCTAGAATTTGAAAAAATGTTCCAGACTTTGAAAAATATTCTGGTATTTGAACAAATGTTCCGGAATTTGAATTATTTTTGTGAAATTTGAAAAATGTTCTGGAATTTGTAAAAATATTCTGGAATTTGAAAAAATGTTCTGAAATTTGAAAGAATGTTCCGGAATTTGTAAAAATGTGCTGGAATTTGAAAAAATGTTCCGGAATTTCGAAAATGTTCCGGAAATATAAAAAATGTTCCGGAATTTGAAAACAATTTCCGCAATTTGAAAAGTGTTTTAGAATTTAAAGAATGTTCCGGAATTTGAAAAAATGCTCCGTTTTTAAAAACTGTTCTGGAATTTGAAAAATGTTCCTTAATTTGAAAAATGTACCGGAATTAGAAACAATGTTCCAAAATTTGTAACTTTTTCCGGAATTTTTAAAACTGTTCCTGAATTTGAAAAAATATTCCAGAATTTTGTACATATTTTATAAAAATATTCCTGTTTTGAAATTTTGTTCTCATAATTCAAAAAACGTTCGTGCTTTCAAATTTGTTTGGGATTTTTCAAAATTGTTCTTCTTTTCAAAATTGTGTTCTCAAGAACCAAAAAATGTTCACGCTTCCAAATTTATTCACGTTTTTGAAAATTGTTCTTTAAATTCGAAAAATGTTTTCGCTTTAAATGAAAATTTGTTCGCGCTTTTCAAATTTTTCACGTTTTTTTAATAAAAAACCACCTTTTAAAAATTTGGTTCTGGAGATTGAAAATGTTTGTACCTTGAATTTTTTTTGTTCTTGAGATTGAAATTTTTCTGTTCTCGCGAATGCGTCCAATAGGATCTGGACGATAATGCAGAAATGCTATGCGGTTGGTGGGCTTGTACCTGGGCCACACGACCCAAGTCCGAAACGAGGTTGGGCCGTAAGGCCCGTTAGGCCGTCCAATTACTATGCATATTGGACGTCGACTCTTGTCTCAGAAAATAAAAAATGAATCGCGTCGACTCGGTTTAACCATCGCTTCCCATATATACTTCTCTACGCCTTTCCTTTCCTGCCAAAAGGATTCGAGCCTGCAGTTCAAAAAAAGAAAAAAGGATTCGAGCCTGCCAAAAGCGAAGTTGACGCTCGCCACTCCGTCGGCCGTTATGGACGCCGACGACTTCCAAGCGATGCTCGAGAGCATGCTGCGGCTGGACTGCCTGTCGGACGACGACGGGGCCACCGCTCCTCAAGACGCCCCGGCGCAGCCCGCCGCCGCCACCGCGGACGAGGACCACGCAAAGATAAAACAATCGGCGGCTGAATGGATGGAGCTCCTGGTGGGCGAGATGGCCAGCGCCGGCTCCATGGACGATGCCAGGAGCTGCGCCACGAAGGTCCTCGAGGCCTTCGGGGGTGCCGTGTGCTCCCGTGCGGTGCACGTCCTCGCCGACAAGGACCGGGAGGTGGAGAAGGTCCGGCGGCAAAACACCATCCTGAAGAGGGCGGTGGTGCTGCAGCACCGGCAGCACGTGGAGGACGAGGAGAAGGGCAGGGACTCAGGGAGCTGCAGGGCCAGGTCGCCCGGCACCGGGAGCAGGTCCGGCAGCTCGAGGCCGACAAGTATGTGTTGTCCATGCACCTTAGGAACGCCGGAGGCGGGGCCGGCTCCATGCCCGGGAACTTCAACCCGGAGGTCTTCTGAACGACGCAGTGACGGCTGGCCTATGCAACCGATTATTTAACGGGTTGAATTTGAATACCATAGCATCATGATATATCATACTGTGTTCAAGTCTGATTCCTTTTGTCCTGTAGTACTGTACTGTATGTCTGTATTCAACGTTGATTATTGGGAATCTATCATTAGTAATATATTTTGATTTATTGATCTGTTTATTTAATTAGTGTGGTGGTAACACTCTCTTTTTCTTTTTCTTTTTGCGGGATAGTAACATCTAGATAAAACTGCACACACAAACTTACAATGTGCCGTCACATACTGTATGAAATCTGCACACACAACATATCTATAAACCGGAATTGTCAAAAAGCATTTACAACCGGGCCCCTCACTTTATTCCTTACTATTACATATCCCGGACAATACACGATCAGGAAAATGAAGAATAAAATCTATCCAACTAGACCATCATTTTGTTTTTATACATCTGGCTATATCCGCAAATCTTCAAACTAAACCATACGTAGAGAAAATGCGAGGGAATCCGAAAATGTTCGGACAATTCACCACATCAGACACGGCCTATCTGGATCACTTTATCTCATTATTTCTTTCTTTCTTTTGGTCTTTTCATTCCCATCAATCTTGGCATTTGACCAAACAACTTAGGGATACATCTACCTACACAAAAAATAAATGTTTAAAACGGACATGAACATTGTCTGGACGCGTCCTAGACATATAGAAGGCTAAATTAGCCCAGTCTTGTTGCAGATGCTCTAAGAGGATAAGAGCCAGAATGAAAGAGCTAATCACAACTCATCATGATTATTTTTCCCTGGCAATAAAATGCTAGCAGAACTATTTTTAAGGGCACCGATAACCACCACATGGATGGTGGGAGCAACACCCGATCATACGCCACTTGACTACAAATTGGGTCATGTCACCGTATGCATGCACAAGTGACGAAGGTGACGATGTCAACAGAAAACTTTCGTCTTTTCAGTTTTTTAAATATTTTATCTTTTAAGTAAAAAATCCAATTGAAATACTGTTTTCATCATTAAATCTGCCGTGACGAGATCTTCGAAACTAGATCTCATATCATTTTGTTTCGGCGACCTTTTCTTATTAAAAGTTGTCATGTTTATTGCATATAAATTGCCATCATGATTACACTAAAATTATCATGATATATTTCAACTAATTTTTTTCTATGCTTAAAGTAAATTCTAACATGTTATAAAAAAGAAATTAAGAGACTAACTTGCCATAATGAATTACTAAAATTTGCCATGATCCAAGAAATAATTTTGACATGGTTCATAAGAAAAAAAGAAATATGATGTCAATTACTTTAAAAAAAACCATGGTCAATGGCTCAAATTTGCCATGAACCATAAATTAAAATTGCCATGATGAATAACTTATTTTTTTCATGATTCATGCATTAAAATTTGCCATGGTTCATATAAAAAAAACTTTTCCATGTTCAAAATACTAGAATTGTCATGTTCAAAATACTAAAAGTAAGATAATCTATAAATCAATTTGCCATGATGAAATACTAAAAATTGCCATGATCAATGAATTAACTTTGCTATGGTTAATTACTGAAATTTGTCAAGCTCAATCAATAAAAATTGCCGTGAAAAATAGTTGAAATACAGTGGTAGCTTTAAATCTAGAAGAAAAACTAGATGAAACATGTCGTGGCAACTTTATTGTAAACACTATGACAACTTCAGTGTAAACACCATGATAACTTTTTGGCCCAAAAAATTTGTCGGAAGATATTAATATGGGATCTCGTTTTGAAGGTCTCGTTGAGACTGATTTAATGCTGAAAACAGATTTTTAATTAGATTTTTATTTCAGAGATAAACTATTTTTATGTTTAAAAAACAAAAAAGATTTTGTTGATGTTATATGTTTGATGTGGCAAGATGGATGATTATGAAGGCGTATGAACCATGTTGCCTCGTGGCATACGTGTGGGAGTTATCATGTAGAATTTTAAAAGGTTTTTGGCGTGAATAGCTATTTTATAAAATGCAAGTATTACAACACCTATAAATTTTTTTATATGGAAGATGGCACGTGAAATGTTTTTATCTACTCGCTTCAATCCATATTACTTGTCGTTCAAACGGATGTATCTAGGGAATAGTTTATTTTTAACCAATGAATAGGGAGTGCTATTTTGCCATAGAATTAGTTATTTAAGGCTATGAATTCATACCTCGTATTACATGCACTCCACACTCCATGCACTTCATGTGAACATGGATATCCCAACAAAATATGTTGCTAGGCATGAACAGTTGGCAGATGAAATGGATGCTGATTTATTTAAAATATTACATTTTTATTCAATTTGAAAAATATTGGATAGGTTCAAAAATTTACAAGAATAATACACCATCGGACTCAACAAAGCCGACTGAATCGAGTCGGCCATGCCGTGGCCGATTAGGGCCTGTCGGCTACAGCTAGGCCGATTGGTCTGTCGGCCTCCCACGCTGCCTCCAGTCGGCCTTGGCTAGGCTTCGCCATGACCAATTAATACTAATTAGTGTTGGCAAAGATTATAGGTGCGTGAACTTTTTTCCCTCCTTAACTCCAAATTTTTTATGACCACAATAGCAAAATAGCCTCACTATAATTTTTCCTGCCTTTTTTTTCGCCATTTTTTCTCGCTTTTATTTCTCGACAATATTTTTGTCCCTATTTTTTCGCCATTGCACTTGTCATCTGAACCTATAAAACGAGGCATTGCAACTGTCTTCCTTCATTATCCAACCACACTTCAAAACACCAACGCGCTAGTCATTATGAGTTCGTCTTGCTCGGATCAAAACATTAAGCCTAGGAAAATGAAGAGTACGAGTTTGCCTCCGGGGGTGGAAGTACTGCGTTGTTGGTGTGGCGATCCCTACATGGTGAAGGAGGTGATGAATTTTCAGATTGGCTAGGCATGAAATTTTTCATGTACGCCAATTATGAGGAAGATCCACCCGTTCCTAGTTCACCATACAACAAGCCTCTGGTATCCTTCAGTCATCAAGAATAAACACATTGTTGGTATTATTGTTGATTTGATATTTATATTTTTATTTTTGTTGTAGTCTCCTCTGCCTTTGTGCATGTACTATCATTGGATTGACACGAAAATGTCAGACTGGGAGGTGACTGAGATTCGTGAAAGAGGTCATCGTGCATGGGAAGTTTGTACGCGGAAGATGGAAGAAGAAAGGCCAACACATACACGATGGAGTAAAACATCTTTTTTTATGGATGGACGAGAGCAAGGACAAAGACTTTATCTTCATGTCGAGTACCAAGGCCAAGAGTACCTCATCGTCGAAGGGAAAGAGCTCTGTGTCGACGAAGGGCAAGACCTTTGTGTCGACAAAGGATGACAATGATGCCTTCATGTAGTTGTTCACCTGTATTTTGTAAGTTTAGTCGTACCTTTTAATTCAGATGTATTTTCTATTACTTGTTTGTAATGTAAGTGTTATCCCCGCTAAACCAAGTGAGCATTGAAATAGAACATTAATATGTATCATACATAAAATAGACACATGTCTCAAGCATAATTAGATAGTCATGTCTCTACTGATAGATAGAAGTGTCACTGACGACGTCTGGCTTGGCGTTCAGGGGGTGTGCTAGGCGTACTCCAAGAAAACCTGGGGGGCTAATGTTACGAAGAGGAATCTCGGGCCCGCCCTGGTCATTCTGTGTATCCTCGGTGGGCCATGGTGGAGGAGACGAAAACATGTCCAGCCACATGTTTTGTCGCAATGGTGGTTCTTCTTGTTCATTCGCGCACCCAGATCCGGACACCGACGCCTCCTTGTATGCATAGGATTCTGCAGGAGGGATGATACCAGCTGGTTGTTGATGAAACATGAAACCCATTGTGGGACTTTGATGTTGTGGTGGAGACTGAAATACGAAGTTGGACGAGGGAGCATGGTGTTGTCAAGTATTTTGGACTTGACACATCAGCTACAAAAAAACCTTTGCATGGACATTTGCCCAATCAATGATTGCATCCTTTAGAGCTTGTTTTTTTGATACAAGGCACGTGTCGCAATGTTGTTCTGGTGATACTGCCAGGCAGAATCATGACCAACGTTCACGATCATTGCAGATGGGAAGTCATGATTCCATGATGCACGAATAGGCGCTTCATGTGTGTTCACTTCTTCGTGTGACTCGGCGGAATCATCGGCAATATCACCATCTTTATATTCTTCCTCCATCTGGTTTTGCATGTGGCAGTCTATCTCGTCAGCGTCCGCCTCAACACTGACATAATCATCTACATTTCCTTCTTCTGCCTGACTGCTCGGCCCTGCTTCGTAAACATCATCTCCAGCATGGGACACATAATTTGGCTGTGAATCATGCATCCCTTCACTGCTCTGGCCATAATCGTAACTACATTCGGCTTTAGGTGCTCTAACCGGTTTCACCACGAGGAGCAGTAAGGCGACAGAATTACATCCCCTACGCTCGCAAGCTTTTAACCAGTGCACCCACTAATCGTCTCGTTCTATATGCTTCAAATAAAGTAAATATTTGAACTGGATCGGTGAAAGGACGTGGATGTCGCCTAGAGGGGGTGAATAGACGCTTTAAAATAATTACGGTTTAGGCTTGATCAAATATGGAATAAAACTAACGTTCAATCTGTCAAGCACAAAACCTAAAACAACTAGGCTCACCTATGTGCACCAACAACTTATGCTAAGCAAGATAAACGACTAAGTGATAGCAAGATATATAACAAGAAACAATATGGCTATCACAAAGTAAAGTGCATAAGTAAAGGGCTCGGGTAAGAGATAACCGAGGCACGCGGAGACGATGTACCCCGAAGTTCACACCCTTGTGGATGCTAATCTCTGTTTGGAGCGGTGTGGAGGCACAATGCTCCTCAAGAAGCCACTAGGGCCACCGTAATCTTATCACGCCCTCGCAAAATGCAAGATGTCGTGATTCTACTAAGGGACCCTTGAGGGTGGTCACCGAAACCGTACAAACAAGGTTGAGGCAATCTGCACAACTTAATTGGAGGCTCCCAACAACACCACGAAGCTTCACCACAATGGACTGTGGCTCCGAGATGACCTCAAATGCCCGGGGCAATCTCCACAACCTAATTGGAGACCCTGATGCTTGTCCGGAGCTTTACACCACAATGATTGAGCTTTGAGGCACCACCAAGCTTCTAGGACGCCAAAGAATCCACAAAGAACAATCTCTAGGGTACCAAGCACCCAAGGGTAAGCTTCTCAAACTTTTCACTTCCACGTATCACCGTGGAGAACTCAAACAGATGCAAGTAATGCACTGGCAATAACACACGAGGTGGTCAAGTCCCTTACACTCAAATACCTCCACAACAACAAAAGTTATGGAGGAATATGAGAGGAAGAACAAGGAGCTCACAAAGAACTCCAAGATCAAGATCCAATGGGTTCCCCTCGCATTTAGGAGAAAGTGATTGGTGGAAATGTGGATTTAAATCTCCTCTCTCTTTTCCCTCAAGAACTAGCAAGAATCATTGGGGGGCTGAAAGTTAGCAAGCTCAAATAAGGTCAACAATGGAGGGCAAATACAAGCTCAATGAATGGAAACCCATTGGGGAAGAAGACCCCCCTTTTATAGGCCTCCCCAAATCCAACCGTTATGTGCACGGCTCGTGCACGAGCGGTACTACCGCTGGGCTGAGCGGTACTACCGCTCCAACCCAAGTGGTACTTCCGCTTAAAAAGGGTAATGGCTCATCGGAAGCCAGAGAGAAAAAAACAAGGGGAAGTAGGGACGGAAGGGGAGGGCGGCAGTACCGCTGGAGCGGTACTACCGCTCCCCCCCCCCAAGCGGTACTTTCGCTCAAAGTGGAAAACACACCGATGAAGCCAGAGAGAAATTATAAGCGGAAGAGAGGCCAGCAAGGGAGGGAGGCAATACCGCCAGAGCGGTACTACCTGTGAACACCAGCGGTACTTCCGCTAGAGAGAGAAAACCTGCCGAGAACTGCCATAACTTTCGCATACGAGCTCCGTATTGGGCAAACTCAAGCCAATTGGATAGCACACGACAAGTACTATCCAAACCTCTATGAGTGAAGTTATCCTAAGAACATGCAGTTATAAAAATGCCAATGATATAGAGATGTGAAACCTCTATGAATGAAGAACCGGGGAAAGTCGAACATCGAAAACATCATAGAAGGTGCACATGGAATCCGTTTTCGATGAACTCGAGCTTGTCATGAAGATGACCATAATCTCTACAACTCACAAAGAGACCTACAAACAAGAACAAAGAAAGATGATGCAAGCATGCAAATGGTTTGAGCTCTCAACGAACAATATGATCAAGCTACGCACTTGAGAGCCCCCCTTGATAGTGCGGCAATCTATACTATAATCGAGTCTCCCAACTACCATCGTGAGACTGGTAAAATAGAAAACCTATCAAGGGCAAACCTATACCTTGCACATTGTCCACTTGAGCTAGATGATGACGATCTTGACTTCCTCAAGATGGACCACCTTTCTTCATTGCGTTGGCTCAATAAAGACTAGTTGATTGCTCCCCCATACTCATTTTGGATGAGCCACTCTTCAGCACATATTCACAAGTCCATTGCCATCACAATGGACGTCAAGCTTCAAGCATGATATCTTCGTGATGCTCCACTTGAACTTGCACACCGCAATCTTGATGATGATCACCACTTGATGTCATCCTTCAGGGGTTGTATGAGATCTTTCTCTTGACGCAAGCCCATGGAAACACACCTAACCCCACATAGAACTCTCACAAAGACCATAGGTTAGTACTTAGCGTAATGGAAAATTCTTACCATACCATGGGATCACTTGATCCCTGTCGGTACATCTTGTACGTGTTGTGTGTTGATCAACTTGATTCACTCTTTGACTTAGTCTCGATCAACCTTGTGTCTTTATGGACAATCTTTGGATAAAACCTTGAATGCCACCTTGGTCATCATATAAACTCCTTGAAACCAACAGATGGACTTAAAGAAGTGTCTATGGACAAATCCTACAAATATAACTCAAGGCAAACATTAGTCCATAGGGGTTGTCATCAATTACCAAAACCAGATATGGAGAAATATGCTCTAACAACCGGGTCCATAATGAATGAACACCAACTATGTGTGTTTCAATATTAAACCCTAAACATCCGGCCAGCCATTCTGTCAACTAACTAACACACCATGTTTCAGGGGAAGTCACTGGCACCTCAATGTACTGAAATTCACTGAGATCAGCTCCCATCTCATTTGTTTGAATAATACTAGGACCGCAGTGAAAACCTAACTTCACTACATCAGACATCTCCGCTGACCTAAAAAATTATTCAAGATGGACAAATTTTAAGCAGAAGGACAAACCTACAAGAAATACTAAAAATATACACACAACTAAATGTTTGACATCTACGTGTATTATCAAAGCAACTACAAATACTCGCACAACTAAATACAAGAGGGAATGGACGTTGTAACTTACCCTTGAAGCATGCGAACGACAAACCACGGGGGAACAATGACGAACACCGAGAGACGAAAGACGAACACAACAACCTCCTTCACCATCACCTCCCCCTACACCACCACCTCCACCACCACCACCACCACCACCACCACCTCCACCTCCACCTCCACGTACACTACCACCACCACGAGCTACCCCATCACAAGATCGAGGGTTCCCTTGCCTCCTCTAACCCTTTAGAATCCAACCATGGTGAAAAACGAGGAAGAAATCGGTTGATTTTTCATAGAAAAATCGGGGCATGAAAGAGGGGGAGAGAAAGGAAGAAAGAAAGAAGAAGAGGAGAGGAGGAAGAAGGAAGGGGGCGCAGGCGGAGCCGAGGGTCACCACACCCCTATCGGGCTTGTCGTGACCGACTTGCCTATCGGCTTCGCCGCGGCCGACAGGAAGCCTCCCAGGCCGAGTGAGAGCATCTCCAACAGCATGTCAAAACGGACGTGTATACCCGTTTTAGACCATATGATGCAAAAAATGCCCTCCAACAACTCGTCTAAACGAACATGCAAATTTGCACATCGTCCATATCGCCCTTGACGACGTCCAGCCCTGGACGATGTGAACTGGTCGTCCAAAGCCAACAGAAGGCCAGTTTCTCCTTCGTGCCGAGAGGAGGAAGAGGTGCATCGTGAGGACCCATCATGCCGCAGGACCGAGGTACGCCCTTTTTGCTCGCTGTTGCCGCCGCGCTCGGGGGAGGGGGGGAGGGGGAGGGGCCGCCGCCGCCGCAATGCTCGGGGGAGGGGCGGGCGGACACCGCCGTCGCTGCACCCACTTGGGGCACGGGAGGGCGGATGCGCCGGGAGGGGGGAGGGGGTGGTGCCACGGGTCGCGGGGCGCCACCCCTGCTTGTTGATGGCTCCGGTGCCACCCCGGGGCGATGCACCGATTGTCGCGGCGGGGGGTGGGGGGGCTGCTGTTGCCCCCCCGAGACGACCGGCTCGGGCGGGGGGGGGGGGGGTCGATGGCTGCTGTTGCCTGAGATGCCCGGCTCGGGGTGGATCAGTGGGTGCTCCGTTTCTCTACTCGATGGCTGCTCTTGCTACTGTGATGGATGGAGGATGGTTGCCTTTTATGTCTCAATGTGTACTCACTGAATGTGTGAATGTCTGAATGTGTACTCACTGAATGTAGGAGAGAAGACAGAGAAACTTGGAAGAAAGATCAGAGAAACACAAGATGAAATGATTTGAGAGAGGTGAGAATGGGTGTTATATATAGGCCTGAAATAGAGGTGTTGAAATAGAGCCGTTGGAGGATATAAAATGGTAGTTATGAAATAATATTAATATATAGGAGAAAGAATATAGACGTTATGCTGTATAATTGGACGTGTATACGAAAGAATTTTTATAGACCATTGTCTACATGGATATATAAGCATTTAAATTTAGACATGTTGTTAAAGATGTTGGACCGACATGTTGTTGAAGATGCTCTGACGTGGTCCGGCCAATTGCCGGCTGCTGGAGGATATAAAATGGTAGTTATGAAATAATATTAATATATAGGAGAAAGAATATAGACGTTATGCTGTATAATTGGACGTGTATACGAAAGAATTTTTATAGACCATTGTCTACATGGATATATAAGCATTTAAATTTAGACATGTTGTTAAAGATGCTGGACCGACATGTTGTTGAAGATGCTCTGACGTGGTCCGGCCAATAGCCGGCTGCTGGAGGATATAAAATGGTAGTTATGAAATAATATTAATATATAGGAGAAAGAATATAGACGTTATGTTGTATAATTGGACGTGTATACGAAAGAATTTTTATAGACCATTGTCTACATGGATATATAAGCATTTAAATTTAGACATGTTGTTAAAGATGCTGGACCGACATGTTGTTGAAGATGCTCTGACGTGGTCCGGCCAATAGCCGGCTGCTGGAGGATATAAAATGGTAGTTATGAAATAATATTAATATATAGGAGAAAGAATATAGACGTTATGCTGTATAATTGGACGTGTATACGAAAGAATTTTTATAGACCATTGTCTACATGGATATATAAGCATTTAAATTTAGACATGTTGTTAAAGATGTTGGACCGACATGTTGTTGAAGATGCTCTGACGTGGTCCGGCCAATAGCCGGCTGCTGGAGGATATAAAATGGTAGTTATGAAATAATATTAATATATAGGAGAAAGAATATAGACGTTATGCTGTATAATTGGACGTGTATACGAAAGAATTTTTATAGACCATTATCTATATGGTTATATAAGCATTTAAATTTAGACATGTTGTTAAAGATGCTGGACCGACATGTTGTTGAAGATGCTCTGACGTGGTCCGGCCAATAGCCGGCTGCCACGCGGCCGATTTGCTCCCGTCGGCTCCGATATAACCGAGTGGATCCAATCGGCCACCATTGTACCAACGCTGTAAAATAACTGATTTTTTTTAAACCCGTGCCATAATTCTCTAATTTAATAAAAAAAGGTATTGTTTAAAAAAATAATAGCGAAGTGGGTCAAGGTTCTGCTGAGCGACATGGCGAGATAATCATATCAAAAAGACCTCTCCTTTCTACTCCCTCCATCTCATAATATAATGGGACGGAGGGAGTATCATTTTTCAGCTTGAAGTACATAAATATTGCAACGGTGAGAATATTAAAAAGCATGACAAATATTTTGACAGCTAGCGAGGATGTATGTTTTGAGTAAGGATCAGAACGAACAGGTTTGGGCTGCCTTATGTCGTTCATATTTTGAAGGCTGATGATTTCATTACTGGTCCGATTTCATTACTGGTCTGATCTAAGAGTGCAACAACATACCAGCATGATCGATGACTTCAGTGTACTTTCCCTTGCAGATTGTGTCTACTGTATAACAAGTGTATAGCAGTATCATCGCTCAAGAGGCAAAGGATAATAACACAAGCATCTGTGAAATTTGCAGGAAAAAACACTCGAATCAACCGCACATCTGACCAGCGTAGTACAACCATTGGGGCAAATAAAGGTTCCTACAGGTAGAATCGCTAGACTTCTACCATCAACGCACGCTCTTCGGCCTCCCAAAATATCCGCTGGGTTCCACCAAGAACTAGAGCCGGAGACGGAGACGGTCACGGCCTCACGGGCCTAGCAGCAGGGGCGGATCCTTCTTCCCGCTGGCCGAATCGGAGTCCTCCGCCGAAGAAGGCCTCGGTGCGGCCCACGCACGGAGCGGCGGCTCGAACATCTTCCCCGCGACGTCTGGCGGCGGCTGCTGCGGCTCATCCTCCCCGGGGAGCACCACCAGGCCCTTCTCCCTGAGAGACGACGGCTCGCCATAGCACTCCTTCCAGAGGGAGTCCACCAGTTGCCGCTCCTCACGGGCTGCTTGGAGGTCGTCGGCGTCCATTGTGCTGATGCCTTCGATTCGGCTCCTCAGGACGTCCTTCAGCTTGTCTTGGTCAGGTAGAGCGTTGAGGGCAACTGGTGCCTTGTCACGCGCCAGCTCGAGGAGGCCACCTAGGGCAGCCTCTCGGACTCCAGAATCTTCGCTGGATGCGAGGTGTATCAGTTGATTCGGAAGACCGATCTCTTCAGCGACGCTCCTATCCGCCTTGTTGTTCAGGAGGTACTGCGTGAGATGCAGCGCTTTCCTGTGATGATACAGACAGCAGAACTGTTATGGACATTCCAGGTGCATAATTCCAGTGGCAACAGAATTTTCCAAGTCGAACAATCAGCAAAAGTAATACAAAAACACCAGTGTGAACAAACCATGCAAGGATCGCTAGGTCAAGTTAACATGACTGCATATGTTGACAGGAAAATTTCAGTAGGAAAGTTGGAAGACTACAAGAGATTTATCCTATATTGTAACAACTTAACATGTTTATTCACGGAGCTAGAATTCTTGTGATATGCTAGTCGTTAGTTAAGTGTGAATGTAGAACACCTCTGAATAGAGAACCTGGCTGCTCCCGTTCCACTGATGGTGGATATTATGACAATAGAAAGCCAGACTATCAGAAGAAAAGGGAATTATAGGTTGCATGATTTGCCTAGAAACAATTTCCTAGTGATCCTCCTCTACAAACGTGCAAGCTGTTCCCGTATGTAATTTATCTTCCTCTGTAAATTATAATTTGTTGGATCGATACAGGGAGAATTCAGTACTGCTCTGGTGTATATTTGCTGTCCTAACGAACTCAACCAATTAAAAAACAAACTTATGCAATGGTGTGCTATAGGCCCATAGCTGTTCTGAATACCCCACGACATACCTCTGAAGTCTAGCATCATCAGAACCAAGTGCATCTTTCAGTGCAGCATGGCCATTTCCTAGACGAAATGCGGCAAGCCCAGGCTGATTATTACGAATCAGAGCTGCAACACAAAGGTATGAAACCTATTAGAATGAATAACAAAAGAAACTACATGAAGTTGACCCAGCGGTCCTTGCATATGATTGTTTTGGTCATATATGAAATGCAGAAATAAAAGAAAACAAAAAATAGAAATAACTTACAAGAGATAGCTCCCAGAGCTTTTGTGCGTGCGGTCGTGCTAGGATCAGACCTGAAGTTTGTCAGCAGTGGCTCAAGTCCATTAGATTCCATGACAAGTTGCTGGCTTTTTGGGTTATTCTGGACAACCGTACTCACAACTTCTGCTGCCTTTGCTCGGATGCCAGCATGTGAATTTTTTAAGTAACCAAGTAGAGGATCTAGTCCACCAATAGAATGAAGATCTGCTTGGACAATTCAAACATTTAACAGATTCCATATTGTTAGCCACACTAACTGTTTAATAGCAGATAAATCATCATTTTGGTTTATCAATGATCTTACCATTTGCATTATCAATGGATTCCACATGCTCTTGTAACTCATCAAGCATATCTGGGCACAAAGTTAGAAAATGGTTAGCTCAATGGACTTTAGCTTGCACATGCAAATCAGAATCGGATGCAAAAGGTACTTTTAAACATATACTCCCTCCGTCTCAAATTAAGTGTCGTTGATCTAGTGCAATTTTTTTACTAATTTAGTACTAAATGTGCGACACTTATTTTGGAATGGAGGGAGTATATATGTACAAAGGGTATGAAAGGAAAAGCAGGATCTGATCAAAATAATCATCATATGATGCATTTATAACTGAAGTGAGAATGGAACAAATTCAGCAGCACACAAACAGAAAAACTTCATGTGCTGACGAATATCTACGTCACCCCACATGTTTATCAGGAAGTGTCAAGGAACGATGTTAACACTACTATCAGACAACAACAATTACTTCTGGTCTTCTGCCACATATTAGTTGTGTGAATTTCAATGCCGCAAGGCACACAAATTGCACAATAAGGTACTCCCTCCGTCTCGGTGCATTAGGCATCTAATGAAAATCAGATTTTCCCAAAACTAAGTCACGTAACCTTAATTGTTTGGTTGTTTCCCTTCCTTACTTATTGGTCCTTCCCCATGCAGCCAGAAAAAATGAACAGCAATTGATCACTACCGTTGATGGCTGCATGTGGCTAAGCCAATGCATGTACTTTTTGCTTGGTGCTCGTTGGGCATTCTGGGCAGAAAAAGGGAGGGGAATAATAGTGCACGGATACCAATGCGTGCATGCACAGCTCACTGAGGAAGCGAAGGATCAAGCAATTAATTGGCGCGCTTGGCCAGATTACTTAGCAAGGATTATGGGCTAAACAGGCTGAGATGATTGGTTATTTTCACGGTTTGAATTTTTCCTTCGTCCACTCACCTCACACCTTGGTTGCGCTGCACCTTCTAATGTGCCTAATGCACTGGTAGAGAGGGAGTAAAAGAAATTGCATCACGAAGGGAGAAGAATGGCAAGCCAACTGCCTAAAAATCAGTGCAGGAATTACTGCCCATTGCCAATGTCAAGCCTATCCATTTTCACCTACCCATTCACAGTGTTTGCCGCAGCTCAGGCATGCAAATGCTATGAATTTAAACAAGTATCCTCAGCCCTAGTTTTAAGCTCCAAGCATGAAATATTTGCTACTTGCATATTATAAAGCACATACTGGCGCACAACAACCAGTCTCTACAGAGATGAGAATGCTCTCAGATCTGAACAATAGCATCCAAACAGTCTGTGGGGTATAAAATTGCATGTCTAACAGAAAAACAGCTACAGGTAAACAACAGAAGGAATGTGAAAGCATGATAAGGAACATGTAGGTTTGAGAATATGATAAAGAAAAAACAGGAACACCTGTGAAGGTACCTTCAATGTTCCCTGGAGTGACGCCATGAGACTGCAACACATCATCAGGGGTTTTCATCACCTGGGCGATCTCCTTCATCCTGCCGACGACATCAATTGTGTTGGCCTGCATCGCCTCCATAAACCATTTCCTGTCCTCCTCGCTGCAAATCAAAGATGGGGGGAACTGTTAGCAAGACGAGTACTCGCCGCCCACTAAGAAATGTGTTCCAATCATTCTGAACCCTGAAAAAAACGAACAGCTGCGACTAAGTTAATGAATCTTAGGTGATTGAACAGTACCTCGAATTCTAGAATCAAGCAAACAAATTAATTAATTGCTCAGTGACGGCTACTGCGGCTTCATTTAGTTAATCATGAATTCATGATGCTACATCAGGATGAAAGAATCGCATCAATCCAAATGGTAGTATAGAACAACATTCAAACAGGAAGCATGGAGACAATTTTAGCGAGCCGATACAGGTAGAGCATCATGATTCGTCATAGACAACACGCCCTGGTAGTAGTAGTAGTACAACTAACTGAACATCCCAACTGATACAGACTAGAACACAGCAGTAACTCTAGCCTTAAAAACTGAATCCCTCCCAATTGACACATGGCCTTAACCAAAACCTAGAACGGGTAACTCTATATATCCTTGCTTAAGATCCGAAAACCCGCACCAGATTCATCCCCGGAATCTGAACGGGGACCGAGGAACGAAGCTGAGCGGGCAGCTAACTATGTACGAGGAGCACGGGGGGGGGGGGGGGGGGGTGCGGAGGGGATCTGGGCGGGCGGACGGACCTGAGCGCGCGGGGCGGGTTGGTGCCGTCGGCGCCGTGGGCGAGGCTCCACTTGAGCAGGCCGTTCCAGTCGGGGCCGCCTCCAGCTCCTTCCTTGGCCATTTCCTCGCGCTTGTCGCCGGAGAGCCGCTGGTGCTGCGAGGACGATTCCGTGGGCTGCCGCCGGAGGCAGTAGTAGTTGTGGTATGGCCTCTGGCTCCTCCCCTTTCTTTTTGTAGTGCTCTCGTTGGTTGGATGGGTCTCTCCTCCTCGCCTTGGTCGGCCGTGGCGTGGTGGAGATGGAGGCGCGGCGGCGGCGGGGCTCTGGAGTGTTCCGGAACCTACGGTGCGCTTCCTGAGGTGAGGTGAGGAGGAGAGGCGTCTTGGGCCGGTTCCAGCTTTTTTTTTAAGGTAGGACCAACTTTATTCATCAAAAGCCATATTTAGTGGGATACAAAACGGATCATGGGGTTGTCCTAACCAAACATGACGCCCCGGACCCCTATTAAGCGAATACTTGGCTAGGTTATGTGCTTCAATATTAGCAGCACGACCTTCCAAACAGAAATTACAATGAAAAAGAGTTGATCTAAGGGAAATTTCATGAACTATGGAGCCGTTCCGACCTCTTGTCCCCTTCTTTATATCTGCAACCGTTTGCTTGGAGTCAGAAGCTATGATGACATGTGTTAAGTTGAGATCTTCTGCTAGCGCCAAAGCCTCACGGCAAGCAGTAGTCTCAAGTATTGTTGGGTCTTCCAACCCTGCGATTACAAGAGCCGAGCTCCCCAGGTAGTTTCCTTGTCTGTCCTGCAAATATCAGCCGTTGAACCTCCTCTTCCCCTTCTTACACCAGCATCAACATGGATCTTGGCATGACCCATCGGTGGGGCTCTTGGTCGAGTAACCCGTGGATACGGCAAACCCTCCGCAGGTGTTTGTTGCTTTATAGCCCGCAGCTCCGAGATGTACCTTTTGACAAAAGAATTTGTCCTTGCCGGTGACTGAAAAATGCCTTCATGGATGGCTTTGCGCCTAGCAGTCCAGATCGCCCAAAGGGTTACAACCAATGTAACAAAGTGCTCATGCGATAACGACTCCATCAGCGCGAACAACCATTGCTTGGTGTTTGGTTCCGTCGTTGCCACTATGTTCTGTGCAAGATCTTCATCAACTAATGAATCAACTTGCCGCGTCACTAGGACTTCGGGCCGTGAACCAACTATGTGGAGCTAGGCCTGTGAAAGCAACTGGGCTACCAAGAGACTTTTCTTTTCTCGCGTATGCTATTTCTCACAGCCAGGGCTACAATATCGGGTCACTGCGCCAGCTTCGGCTTGGTGTACATTAGGTAGGGCGCAACCATCAACTTCATTATTATGTGTGCTAGTTGCCTTTCGTTAGGGTTTCTGTTCCTTGCGGCGACGTTTATCGCTGACTGGCACTCTCTGGCAATAGCTAGATGAATGATGATTCTGTAACAACAGACCTTCCCCTGCAACGGCACCAGAAAAATGCTGCTAGCACTCCCCAGCAAGGAAACTAGAAGAATGTTGTTGACGGCCCACCAGCGCGTGGGTTCGCAGCAGTTTTCGAGGGTAGAGTATTCGACCCAAATTTGTTGATCGCCAAGCAGGAGGTGAGAGAATACTCTCGAGTATTAGCAGCTGAACGTGTCAGATTCAACCACACCTGAAAGATTAGTATCTGCAAGCAAAGAGTCAGCAGCAAAGTAGTATGATAACAACGATGTCAGAAACGATCTGTTGACGGCAGACTATTCCTAACTGTCGTATCAATGGTGCCAGAAGTTGCCTCGTTGACAGAAATTGTCTGTTCCCGTCAACGACCAGCGAATCAAAATTATAGCAGGTAGCAGCAGTGTAACGAGTAATAGCAGTGGCAAGGAACAACAGTAGTGACAACAGTAGCAGCAGAGCAAGACAAGTAACAACAGAAGCAACAGTAGTAACAGCAGTAGCAACAAAGCAAGACAAGTAACGGCAGCAGTGGGACAAACTCGTAGGCAATGGGTCGGTGATTTTTTTGGATGATATTCATCATGCAACAGTTATAACACGGAGAGATATGTGGCTAGCTCCCGTTCGTCAATGTGATGTAGGCATGCATTCAGTGTGTCGTCATACGTGCTTAGGGAAAAGAACTTGCATGACATCTATTGTCCATCCCTCCCGTGACAGCGGGGTCCAAAAGGAAACTATGGGATATTAAGGTTCTCCTTTTAATAAAGAACCGGACCGACGCACTAGCACTTGGTGAACACATGAACTCCTCAAACTATGGTCATCACCGGGAGTGGTTCCGGTTATTGTCACTCCGGGGTTGCCGGATCATAACACATAGTAGGTAACTACAACTTGCAAGATCGGATCTAAAACACACATATATTGGTGGCAACATAATTATTTCAGATCTGAAATCATGGCACTCGGGCCCTAGTGACAAGCATTAAGCAGGGCAAAGTAGTAGCAACATCAATCTCAGAACATAGTGGATACTAGGGATCAATCTCCATCAAAACTAACTCGATTACATGATAGATCTCATCCTACTCATCACCGCCCAGCGATCCTACGAATAGATTACTCACGAACGACGAAGAGCTTCATGGAATTGGAGAGGGAAGAAGGTTGATGATGACGATGGCGACAATTTCCCCTCTCCGGAGCCCAAAACGGACTCCAGATCTGCCCTCCAGATGAAGAACAGGATGTGGCAGCGCCTCCGTATCGCAAATGCGACGAAATCTTCTCTCTTGATTTTTTCTGGGACGAAAGTGAACTTATAGAGCTGAGATTGGGGGCGGCAGAGCCAAGTGGGCCCCACAAGCTTGCCCACCACCACTAGGGGGTGGCGGCTTCAGGGCTTGTGGCCCACTGGCCCACCCCCTCAGGTGGATCTTTGCGCATGTATTTTTCATATTTTCCAAAAATATTCCCCGTAAATTTTCAGGACGTTTGGAGAACTTTGATTTCTGCACAAAAACAACACCAAGGCAATTCTGCTGAAAATAGCGTCAGTCCAGGTTAGTTCCATTCAAATCATGCAAATTAGAGTCCAAAACAAGGGCAAAAGAGTTTGGAAAAGTAGATACGATGGAGACGTATCAACTCCCCCAAGCTTAAAACCTTGCTTGTCCTCAAGCAACTCAGTTGACAAACTGAGAGAGAAAGAAAAACTTTGACAAACTCTATTTGATCTTGTTGTTGCAACTATGTCTAACTCATAACCAGAATTTCAGCAAGATCACAAGTTAACCACATAAGCAAGTGACAGAAAGGTCTCACGGTAAACTAATATCAATGGCATAATCAGCTAACGAGCAAATAATAATGAGTTTCAAATACCAACACTTCAATCAAAACAAGCATGAAGCAACACGAATAGGTGGTATCTCGCTAGCTCTTTCTGAAACCGCAAAACATAAAAGCATAGCACTTTCAAAGATCAAGGGCTGGCTAAACATTGTAATTCATAGCAATGAAGATCCAGTCATAGTCATACTCAATATCAATCAAAAGCAAAGCATAAAAATGACAGAGGTGCTCTCTAATTGGTGCTTATATAAGAGGAGGATGACTCAACAGGAAAATAAATAGACAGGCCCTTCGCAGAGGGAAGCATTGATTTGCAGAGGTGCTAGAGCTCAAGCTTTGAAAACAAAGATAATAATTTTGGGTGGCATACTTTCATTGTCAACGCAATGACCAAGAGTTCTCAATATCTTACATGCTACTTATGCTATAGGCGTTTCCCAAATAGAAAAGTAAAGTTTTAACTCCCCCACCACCAATCAATCACACTCCACGGCTAGCCGAATCCTCGGGTACCGTCCATACTAACATCAATCTGGGGGGAGTCTTGTTTTACAGTTATGTTTTCGATTTAAGCGTGGAAGCGGGCATTCCAATTACCGGCCCCTTTCTCGTGAATGACAGTGAATAAACACATGTCGAGGATAACACTCCTAGCATGGAAGATACCAATAGCCCTCTATCACCACATGAGCGGTTCGGGCATGCAAAACAAATTATTTCTTGAAGGTTTAGAGAGTGGCACATGCAAATTTACTTGGAACGGCAGGTAGATACCGCAAATAGGTAGGTATGGTGGACTCTCATGGAATTTTTTTGGGTTTATGGAGGTGGATGCACAAGCAGTATTCCGCTTAGTACAAGTGAAGGCTAGCAAAAGACTGGGAAGCGACCAACTAGAGAGCGACAACAGTCATCAAGATGCAGTGAGTTTGACTAACATTGAATGCAAGCATGAACAGGATATAAATCACCATGAACACGAACATCATAGAGGCTATGTTGATTTTGTTTCAACTACATGCGTGAACATGCGCCAAGTCAAGCCACTTGAATCATTCAAAGGAGAATACCATCCTATCATACTACATCATAGTCATTGATACGTCTCAAACGTATCTATAATTTTTGATGGTTTCACGTTGTTATCTTGTCTTCTTTGGATATTTTATGTACCTTTTATATCTTTTTTGGGACTAACTTATTAATTCAGTGCCAAGTGTCAGTTCCTGTTTTTTCTGTGTTTTTGACTCTTTTCAGATCTGATTTTGGAACGGAGTCCAAAGGAATAAAAACCCCGAAATTATTTTTTCCCGAACGGAAGAAGATCAGGGGGCCTCTGGTCCAAGCTAGGTGGGCTCCAGGGAGCCCACAAGCCCCCACTCCGCCACCAGGGGGGAGGCGGCGGTGGCAGGGCTTGTGGCCTCCCTGGGCGCCCCCTGACCTAGATCCTTGGCCTATATATTCCCAAATATTCAGCCAAAAACCAGGGGAGCCTCGAAAATACTTGTCCGCCGCCGCAAGCTTCCGTTTCTGCGAGATCTCATCTGGAGACCCTTCCCGGCACCCTGCCGGAGGGGACTTTGGAGTTGGAGGGCTTCTTCATCATCATCATCGCCCTCCAATGACTCGTGAGTAGTTCACTTCAGACCTACGGGTCCGTAGTTAGTAGCTAGATGGCTTCTTCTCTCTCTTGGATCTTCAATACAAAGTTCTCCATGATCTTCATGGAGATCTATCCGATGTAATCTTCTTTGGCGGTGTGTTTGTCGAGATCCGATGAATTGTGGATTTGTGATCAGATTATCTATGATATATATTTGAGTCTTTGCTGATTTCTTATATGCATGATTTGATATCCTTGTAAGTCTCTCCGAGTCTTGGGTTTTGTTTGGCCAACTAGATATATGATTCTTGAAATGGGAGAAGTGCTTGGTTTTGGATTCTACCATGTGGTGACCTTTCCCAGTGACAGTAGGGGCAACAAGGCACACATCAAGTAGTTGCCATCAAGGGTAAAAAGATGGGGGTTTTATCATTGGTTTGAGATTATCCCTCTACATCATGTCATCTTGCTTAAGGCATTACTCTGTTCTTATGGACTTAATACACTAGATGCATGCTGGATAGCGGTCGACGTGTGGAGTAATAGTAGTAGATGTAGAAAGTATCGGTCTACTTGTTTTGGACGTGATGCCTATAGATATAATCATTGCATAGATATCGTCATGACTTTGCGCGGTTCTATCAATTGCTCGACAGTAATTTGTTCACGCACCGTCTACTTGATTTCATGTGAGAAGCCACTAGTAAACACTACGCCCCCCGGGTCTATTCACATCCATCGTTTACACCTACGCTTTTACTTTGCTTTGTTACTTTGTTGCTTTCAGTTCTCACTTGGCAAACAATCTATAAGGGATTGACAACCCCTTCATAGCGTTGGGAGCAAGCTTTTGTGTTTGTGCAGGATCTTGAGATACTCCTCCACTGGATTGATACCTTGGTTCTCAAACTGAGGGAAATACTTACCACCGCTACGCTACATCACCCTTTCCGCTTCGAGGGAACACCAACGCAAGGCTCCAAGGCCACGGGGGAAATCCTTTGCATACTTGCCTAGGAAGTCCCTTAAGGCGTAGCCGCAGCAAAAAGATCAAGCCAAGTATTCTCCCGTCGACGTGCCTATTTCTGGCGCCATTGGAAGGTCTTTTGTTGGAGTAGCAGAAGTATTTCTGGCGCCGTTGCCGGGGAGGAGAAATTAAGATCTATCCAAGTAGGTCTCACAAACTCATCTCTTGCATTTACTTTTGTTGCCAGTTGCCTCTCGTTTTCCTCTCCCCCACTTCACATTTGCCGTTTTCATTTGCCTTTCTCCTTCACCGTTTTGTTTTGCCTTTTTGCTGTTTTCTTTTGCCTGTTTCACTCTCTCTTCCTGCTCGTTTGTGTGTGAGATAGTCCATCAATGGCTAGACCCACCACTCCAAACGACACCCCTGAAAATGAAGTTCTCAATTTCAGGCAGAATGAGGAAGAAAATTTGAAGGATGCTTGGTATAGGATTTGCAATGCTCAGAGTAGATCTACTCATAAGCAATCCACTACCGTCCTCCTTCGCAGTTTCTATGTTGGAATTTCTCCTTGGAATAGGTATATCCTTGATACCATTGTAGGCGGGAACTTTTTGGGGAGCCATACCGTTGACTCCTATAGAGCTATCATGAATTTGGTAGGCTCACCCCCGCTCATGGTTAATGGAACTATCTTGACCTTGGAACACGTGATGCAAAGGCTTGACGCTATTGAAAACAAAATTGCCACAGTTGAACTTATTGAGGGTTTGGATAGAAAGATCCACAATCAAATTACTCAGTACGGATCCAAAGTGGGAAACTTTTTGAAAAATTTAAAGGAGAAGGAACTTATAGTTAATGATTCTTCTAGAATTGGCAAATTAGAAGATGTCATAACCAACTTGGGTTCCACTTTTGCCGCTGTGCAAAATACTCCAAATCTTACTCTCAAAAAGACCGTCAAGCCTGTTTTTGTTCCTAAAGATAGTGGTGAGTCATCTAATAAAGATGAAAATCTTAAGATGATAAATGATCACGCTACTTATGGTTTGAGCACCAAAGATGACTATACGTGATTCCATCACTTTTTGCCTAGCTAAGGGCGTTAAAAAAAAGCGCTTGTTGGGAGGCAACCCAACGAATTTATCCTTTTTCTTTCTGTTTTGTGTTTTCCACACTTACATAATTCTGTTATGATTGTGTTTTGTGTGTTTCTTTTTGCATTTTTGCCAAGCAAAATCGTTATGATTAGTCTTGGGGATGATCGTTTGGTCATGCTGGAAAAGACAGAAACTTTCTGCTCACGAAAAGAATTTTTCATTTTTTTTCCTGTAAGAGCTCTTGAGTTGATTCTTTTTGCTGCTGATTGCTACGCAAATTCTTCAGACTGTCGTAATTTTTCAGAATTTTTGAAGTATCAGAGGTATACAAAATATATAGATTGCTACCGACTGGTCTGCTGTTAACAGATTATGTTTTTGTTGTGTTGGTTGCTTATTTTGATGAAACTATGGATAGTATTGGGGGGGGTATTAGCCATGTAAGATTGAAAGTACAGTAACCCAACATCAATACAAGTAGAATTTAAGTTTGCTACAGTACCTAAGGAAGTGGTGGTTTGCTTTCTTGTACTAATGTTATCACGAGTCTCTGTTTAAGTTTCGTGTTGTGAAGTTTTCAAGTTTTGGGTGAAGTTCTTATGGACAGAAAGATAAAGAGTGGCAAGATCTCAAGCTTGGGGATGCCCAAGGCACCCCAAGAGATTCAAGGATGCCGTAAAAGCCTAAGCTTGGGGATGCCCCGGGAAGGCATCCCCTCTTTCGTCTTCAATCCATCGGTAACGTTACTTGGGGTTATATTTTTATCCACCACATGTTATGTGTTTTTCTTGGAGCGTCTTGTATCGTAGGAGTCTTTTATTTTTGTTGTGACACAATCATCCTTGCTGCATACCTAGAGAGAGAGACATGCACTCACCGTGATTTTGTCGAGCTTCACTTATATCTTTTGGTAGACAATTCAGCTCACATGTGCTTCACTTATATCTTTTGAGCTAGATACTTTTGCTCTATGTGCTTCACTTATATCTTTTAGAGCACAACGGTGCGTGGCTTGGTAGTTGATCTATGCTTTGAAAGTAGTATCAAAAGGGGTAGTTATCCAAAGGGATACGAAAACTTCCACCTTCATGTGCATTGAATAGTTAGAGAAGTTTGATTCATCTCAATTAGTTTTGGGTTGTGGTTATGGTAATATTGAAGTCATGCTAGTAAGGTGTTGTGGATCTAGAAATACTTGTGTTGAAGTTAGTGATTCCCATAGCATGCACGTATGGTGAACCGCTATGTGATGAGATGTGAGCATGATTAGTCTATTGATTGTCATCCTTTGCGTGGCGGTCGGGATCGCGCGATGGTTTATACCTACCAACCCTTCCCCTAGGAGTATGCATTGAATGCTTTGTTTCGATTACTAATAAAACTTTAGCAACAAGTATATGAGTTCTTCATGACTAATGTTGAGTCCATGGTTTAGATGCACTTTCACCTTCCACCATCACTATCTTCTTAGTGCGGTGCAACTTTCGCCGGTGCACAAAACCCACCATTAGCCTCCCTCAAAATAGCCACCATATCTACCTACTATGGCTTTTTCAAAGTCATTCCGAGATATATTGCCATGCAACTACCACCATGACATGTGCCACCACGTCTACATTGCCATTGCATGATCGTAAGATAGCTAGCATGATGTTTCCATTGATGTCTATGCCATGCTAGATCATTGCCACGATGCACTACCGAAGGCATTCCATATAGAGTCATAGTTGCTCTAAGTATTGAGTTGAAAGTGTGATGATCATCATTAATGGAGCATTGTCCCATGTGAGGAAATAAAAGAGGCCAAAGAAGCCCACACAAAAAAAGAGGCCAAATAGCCCACCAAATAAAAAAAATGAGAGAAAAATAGAGAAGGGACAATGCTACCACTTTTTCCACACTTGTGCATATTAAGCACCATGATCTTCATGATTGAGAGTCTCTCGTTTTGTCACCACCATATAGCTAGTGGGAAATTTTCATTATATAACTTGGCTTGTATATTCCAATGATAGGCTTCCTCAAAATTGCCTTAGGTCTTCGTGAGCAAGCAAGTTGGATGCACACCCACTAGTTTTCTTTAAGAGCTTTCACATACTCGTAGCTCTAGTGCATCATTTGTATGGCAATCCCTACTCATTCACATTGATATCTATTGATGAGCATCTCCACAGCTCATTGATATGCCTAGTTAATGTGACTATCTTCTCATTTTTTGTCTTGCAACCTCCACCACATTCCACACCATCTATAGTTCTATAACCATGGCTCACGCTCATGTATTGCGTGAGAGTTGAAAAGGTTTGAGAAAGTAAAGGTGTGAAACAATTACTTGGCCAACACCGGGGTTGTGCATGATTTAAATTCGTTGTGCAATGATGATAGAGCATAGCCAGACTATATGCTTTCGTAGGGATAACTTTCTTTTGGCCTTGTTATTTTGAGAGTTCATGATTACCTTGCTAGTTTGCTTGAATTATTATTGTTTCCACGTCAATAGCAAACTATTGTTTTGAATCTAATGGATCTGAACATTCACATCACATAAGAGGAATTACAAAGGACATCTATGCTAGGTAGCATGAAAGCATCAAAAATTCATTATTTATCACTTCCCTACTCGAGGACGAGCATGAGTTAAGCTTGGGGATGCTTGATACGTCTCAAACGCATCTATAATTTTTGATGGTTTCACGCTATTATCTTGTCTTCTTTGGATGTTTTATGTACCTTTTATATCTTTTTTGGGATTAACTTATTAATTCAGTGCCAAGTGCCAGTTCCTGTTTTTTTTGTGTTTTTGACTTTTCAGATCTGATTTTGGAACGGAGTCCAAACGGAATAAAAACCCTGAAATGATTTTTTCCCGAACGGAAGAAGATCAGGGGGCCTCTGGTCCAAGCCAGGCGGGCTCCAAGGAGCCCACAAGCCCCCACTCCGCCACCAGGGGGAGGCGGCGGTGGCAGGGCTTGTGGCCTCCCTGGCCGCCCCCTGACCTAGATCCTTGGCCTATATATTCCCAAATATTCAGCAAAAAACCAGGGGAGCCTCGAAAATACTTTTCCGCCGCCGCAAGCTTCCATTTCCGCGAGATGTCATCTGGAGACCCTTCCCGGCACCCTGCCGGAGGGGACTTTGGAGTTGGAGGGCTTCTTCATCATCATCATCGCCCCTCCAATGACTCGTGAGTAGTTCACTTCAGACCTACGGGTCCGTAGTTAGTAGCTAGATGGCTTCTTCTCTCTCTTGGATCTTCAATACAAAGTTCTCCATGATCTTCATGGAGATCTATCCGATGTAATCTTCTTTGGCGGTGTGTTTGTCGAGATCCGATGAATTGCGGATTTGTGATCAGATTATCTATGATATATATTTGAGTCTTTGCTGATTTCTTATATGCATGATTTGATATCCTTGTAAGTCTCTCCGAGTCTTGGGTTTTGTTTGGCCAACTAGATCTATGATTCTTGCAATGGGAGAAGTGCTTGGTTTTGGGTTCTACCATGTGGTGACCTTTCCTAGTGACAGTAGGGGCAACAAGGCACACATCAAGTAGTTGCCATCAAGGGTAAAAAGATGGGGTTTTTATCATTGGTTTGAGATTATCCCTCTACATCATGTCATCTTGCTTAAGGCGTTATTCTGTTCTTATGGACTTAATAGACTAGATGCATGCTGGATAGCGGTCGACGTGTGGAGTAATAGTAGTAGATGCAGAAAGTATCGGTCTACTTGTTTTGGACGTGATGCATATAGATATAATCATTGCATAGATATCGTCACGACTTTGCGCGGTTCTATCAATTGCTCGACAGTAATTTGTTCACCCACCGTCTACTTGCTTTCATGAGAGAAGCCACTAGTAAACACTACGGCCCCCGGGTCTATTCACATCCATCGTTTACACCTACGCTTTTACTTTGCTTTGTTACTTTGTTGCTTTAAGTTCTCACTTGGAAAACAATCTATAAGGGATTGACAACCCCTTCATAGCGTTGGGAGCAAGCTTTTGTGTTTGTGCAGGATCTTTAGATACTCCTCCACTGGATTGATACCTTGGTTCTCAAACTGAGGGAAATACTTACCACCGCTACGCTACATCACCCTTTCCGCTTCGAGGGAACACCAACGCAAGGCTCCAAGGCCACGAGGGAAATCTTTTGCATACTTGCCTTGGAAGTCCCTTAAGGCGTAGCCGCAGCAGAAAGATAAAGCCAAGTATTCTCCCGTCGACGTGCCTATTTCTGGCGCCATTGGAAGGTCTTTTGTTGCAGTAGCAGTCATCTCAAAATCTATGTTGGCATTCAAGACAAACCATTATAAGCTCTTAGCTAGTTAAGCATGGCATCAGAAACTATGATCTCTAAGTTGTCATTGCAAACATGGTTCTCTCACAACAAAGCTGCATCTGGGTTGACAAGCTAGTCATATTTACAAAAACAAAATAGATAGAGTTCATACCAGCTTTTCCAGTCTCAGTCACTTCATCATATAGCATCATTATTGCCTTTCACTTGCACGATCGTACGATGTGAACAATAATAAGAGTGCTCGTGCATTGGACTAAGCTGAATGTGCAGGCAAACACAAAGGAGAAGACAAAGTAATATGGCTCTTCGAAAGCTGAACATGTATGCATGCAAGAACCACTAACATTGTAACCAATATCTTCTACCTTGACCCAAAGAAAAAAGAAAACTATTTACACGGGAAAGCTCCCAACAAGCAAAAGAAGAAAGAAAAATCTTTTTGGGTTTTCTCAAAAGGACACAAAACAAGAAAACGAAAATAAACTAGCATGGATAATACAGTGGCAAAGTGTAAACACCGGCTAACAAAGTGAAATCATAAGCATGAATGTAAAGTCGGTGAGAACACGTACTCGCCCAAGCTTAGGCTTTTGGCCTAGCTTGGTCTACTCCCATGGATGATCCTGGCGAAACCCAAAATCATAATGGGTGTTATACGGGAGTGCTGCAGCCACTGCCTGAATAGCCGCCTCACGTAGTCGAGCAGCCGTCGCCTCCCTCTCATACTCCTCTGCCTCTCCTATGGTTATGTAGTATCTTCGTTTTACCTGAAAGTCAAAGAAAGCAAGAGCAGGAAGGTGCTACTGCAACAAAATACCTTCCAATGCCGCCAAAAATAGGCACGTTGACGGGAGAATACTTGACTTGATCCTTCTGCTACGGCTACGCCTTAAGGGACTTCCTTGGCAAGTATGCAAAGGATTTCCCCCGTGGCCTTGGAGCCTTGCGTTGGTGTTACCTCGAAGCGGAAAGGGTGATGTAGCATAGAGGTGGTAAGTATTTCCCTCAGTTTGAGAACCAAGGTATCAATTGTTGGGGAACGTCGCATGGGAAACAAAATTTTTCCTACGCGCACGAAGACCTATCATGGTGATGTCCATCTACGAGAGGGGATGAGTGATCTACGTACCCTTGTAGATCGTACAACAGAAGCGTTAGAGAACGCGGTTGATGTAGTGGAACGTCCTCACGTCCCTCGATCTACCCCGCGAACAATCCCGCGATCAGTCCCACGATCTAGTACCGAACGGACGACACCTCCGCGTTCGGCACACGTACAGCTCGACGATGATCTCGGCCTTCTTGATCCAGCAAGAGAGACGTAGAGGTAGAAGAGTTCTCCGGCAGCGTGACGGCGCTCCGGAGGTTGGTGATGACCTTGTCTCAGTAGGGCTCCGCCCGAGCTCCGCAGAAACACGATCTAGAGGAAAAACCGTGGAGGTATGTGGTCGGGCTGCCGTGGAAAAGTCGTCTCAAATCAGCCCTAAAACCTCCATATATATAGGTGGGAGGGAGGGGGGCCTTGCCTTGGGGTCCAAGGACCCTCAAGGGGTCGGCCGAGCCAAGGGGGAGGACTCTCCCCCCCCAAACCGAGTTGGACTAGGTTTGGTGGGAGGGAGTCCCCCTTCCTTCCCACCTCCTCCTTTTTTTTCTTTTCCTCTTGATTTTTCTTCTCTTGGCGCATAGGGCGCTTGTGGGCTGTCCCACCAGCCCACTAAGGGCTGGTGTGGCTCCCCCAAGGCCTCTGGGCTTCCCCGAGGTGGGTTGCCCCCCCCGGTGAACTCCCGGAACCCATTCGTCATTCCCGGTACATTCCCGGTAACTCCGAAAACCTTCCGGTGATCAAATGAGGTCATCCTATATATCAATCTTCGTTTCCGGACCATTCCGGAAACCCTCGTGACGTCCGTGATCTCATCCGGGACTCCGAACAACATTCGGTAACCAACCATATAACTCAAATACGCATAAAACAACGTCGAACCTTAAGTGTGCAGACCCTGCGGGTTCGAGAACTATGTAGACATGACACGAGAGACTCCTCGGTCAATATCCAATAGCGGGACCTGGATGCCCATATTGGATCCTACATATTCTACGAAGATCTTATCGTTTGAACCTCAGTGCCAAGGATTCGTATAATCCCGTATGTCATTCCCTTTGTCCTTCGGTATGTTACTTGCCCGAGATTCGATCGTCAGTATCCGCATACCTATTTCAATCTCGTTTACCGGCAAGTCTCTTTACTCGTTCCGTAATACAAGATCCCGTAACTTACACTAAGTTACATTGCTTGCAAGGCTTGTGTGTGATATTGTATTACCGAGTGGGCCCCGAGATACCTCTCCGTCACACGGAGTGACAAATCCCAGTCTTGATCCATACTAACTCAACTAACACCTTCGGAGATACCTGTAGAGCATCTTTATAGTCACCCAGTTACGTTGCGACGTTTGATACACACAAAGCATTCCTCCGGTGTCAGTGAGTTATATGATCTCATGGTCATAGGAACAAATACTTGACACGCAGAAAACAGTAGCAACAAAATGACACGATCAACATGCTACGTCTATTAGTTTGGGTCTAGTCCATCACGTGATTCTCCCAATGACGTGATCCAGTTATCAAGCAACAACACCTTGTTCATAATCAGAAGACACTG
Organism: Hordeum vulgare subsp. vulgare; assembly: GCF_904849725.1. Taxonomy (NCBI): domain Eukaryota; kingdom Viridiplantae; phylum Streptophyta; class Magnoliopsida; order Poales; family Poaceae; genus Hordeum; species Hordeum vulgare. Next base: position 564,433,919 of record NC_058522.1, on the reverse strand, counting down.
ACTATCATTGATCAACTGGCTAGCCAACTAGAGGCATGCTAGGGACGGTGTTTTGTCTATGTATCCACACATGTAAATGAGTCTTCATTCAATACAATTATAGCATGGATAATAAACTATTATCTTGATACAGGAATTATAATAATAACTATATTTATTATTGCCTCTAGGGCATAATTCCAACATCAATCCAGTGGAGGAGTATCTCAAGATCCTGCACAAACACAAAAGCTTGCTCCCAACGCTATGAAGGGGTTGTCAATCCCTTATAGATTGTTTGCCAAGTGAGAACTGAAAGCAACAAGGTAACAAAGCAAAGTAAAAGCGGAGGTGTAAACAATGGATGTGAATAGACCCCGGGGCCGTAGTGTTTACTAGTGGCTTCTCTCATGAAAGCAAGTAGACGATGGGTGAACAAATTACTTGTCACGCCCAAGCTGCGACCCTATCCTCAATTTGGCACGAAGGCCCCGTCAGGGATAGAAGCGCATCTCGTCGTATCGCAAGAATGGATATCGTTACAAGTACATGTACTGAAAAGATGAGATATAATAGAATTGGCTTACACTCGCCACAAGCTCCAACAGAGTCACATCAGTACATTACATATTCATCAAGAGTAAGAGTAGGGTCCGACTACGGACAAAAACAAACGACAAAAGAAGAACGATGTCCATCCTTGCTATCCCAGGCTGCCGGCCTGGAACCCATCCTAGATCGATGAAGAAGAAGAAGAAGAAGCAACTCCAAATGAACAATCAACGCGCTCGCGTCAAGTAATCTTTACCTGTACCTGCAAGTGGTGCTGTAGTAATCTGTGAGCCACAGGGGACTCAGCAATCTCATTTCCAAAGGTATCAAGACTAGCAAAGCTTAATGGGTGAGGCATGGTTAAGTGGTGAGGTTGCAGCAGCGGCTAAGCATATGTTTATGGTGGCTAACTTACGAGTACAAGAAGAAAGAGAGGGAAGATCTACTCATAACGGACGTGAACTACTGTTGATCAAATAAATGATCCTGAACACCTACCTACGTGAAACATAACCCCACCGTGTCCTCGATCGAAGAAAGAACTCACGAAAGAGACAGTCACGGTTACGCACACAGTTGGCATATTTTTAATTAAGTTAATTTCAAGTTATCTAGAACCAGTGTTAAACAAAGCTTCCACGTTGCCACATAACCGCGGGCACGGCTTTCCGAAAGATTTAACCCTGCAGGGGTGCTCCAACTAGTCCATCACAAATTACCACAAGCCGCATAGAAATCCTCAATCACGACACTCGCGATCTCGACGGAGACGCGACGACAACGATGCCTCCCCTATCTCTGAACCTTACCTGCGGCGACCTTCACAGAGAAACAGAGAAGGTAGGAAGAAGGAGTGGAGGTGGCGGCGGACAAGGAGGAGAGGAAAACCCTAGGGGGAGGGGCACGGACTCCGCGGCTTATAGCCCGAGTGCTGGTCGTCGTGGCTGCCACGGTGGTCATGTGCTCGGTGTTGTCTGCGTCGACGTTCTGAGAGGGACGTGGAAAGGAGGAAGAAAATAGAGAAGAAGGAGGAGGCTGACGCTGGGCCCGACGGGAGCCACGCTGGAAAGAGCCAGCTCGCGGGGGAGGGGTCACTGGGTTGCGACGACGAGGAGAGCCCAAGTGGGCCGACACTCTATCTCACGACGAAAACAGAGCAAACATGGCTTACTAAAGAAAAAAAAGACTGGCCTGAACGAAGTTTGCTAGAGGCTAAAAGAAAAATAGTTTGTAAAAATAAAAATAAAATGTTTTGGGGCTTTTAAAATCATGTCCCATTTTTTTAATAAAGAATAAATTAGGCATTTTGTAAGAGTAAAAATTGAATGCCTTTTAAAGACAAATAATTTGTTTATGAAATAAAACAAAAGGAGAATATAAAATGAAAACCAGAGGGTTGCCCCAAAAATAATAAGAATGTTTTTTAAAAGAGGAGGAACATTGTATTAGGCCCCAAATAGAGACTTTAAACTCAGCCACTAAATAAATTGGAAGAAGGGGTTTTTTGGAGCTTTGGTGCAACAATGGGTTTTGAGAAGAATCCTTGAGGCACCCAATCACACAACAATCACAATGGTACACTCACAAAGCACTCACACTCACAATCACCAAGGGGCAACTAGACACCAAGACAAGCACGCAAGAGAAATGACGACATGCATGATGCGATGATGATGCGACAAATAAAATAATCATATGTCAGCACCGGAAAAGAGGGGAATCTTCTGGGGCCTCGGTCTCGGGCTGTCACAACTCTCCTACACTACAAGAGGATCTCGCCCCGAGATCCAAGAATGAAAGGGGGGAGAGGGTGAGAAAGAACACGAGGTAAAAACTTAGTCGCTTCTTTGACAAACGAGTGAAACCAACGATCCTTGAAAGTTGCAAAGAGATGAGGACTGATATGAGAAGGAAGCAAGAATTCACGGAAAATTTCAGCAGCACTTCGGTAGGAAAATGGGACAAAAAATTCGATAAGAAGAGAGAATTAGACAATATTCACAACAAACAAGTAAATAGAACAAGGGAACACCATGATCTTGATAGAACAACATAATAGACCGAAAAGAGCAACATCACAAGACCTCTGGAAGAAGATAATATGAACTAGCTCATACGGAAGAAGAGAATGAAGAGAGAATGACAAGTATCATCACAATAGAATTGAAGAGCCTCCGGACAGAGAATTGACATAGTAGTTGGAAAACCAACAACGAAAAGAACAAGATAGTAGTGGGCTTATGAAAATCATCTCAACAAATATGAGGCGACAAACAACCACTAAAAGAAACAAGGATTGATTGGGAGAAACAAGATATGAACAATTACTTACACCAAGAGGATACATTGAGAACTTGGATTAATGGCAAACACCATGATAGCAACCATCCATAGGAAAAGCTTTAGGTGAAATCCAAACCAAGATAGCTCAATGAAGAAATCATGGGTTGCAAATATCTCATGATCATAGAATTGTGGGTTTAATTATCTCATTCTTGAAAGGAAAGCTCTTCGAGGCTCCTAAACTAACAAGAATGCTATAATACCACCTCAAATGATAAAGGAAGAACAATGCACTTGGAAAAGCAAGAGCAGAAAACTTGAGGTACTCCAACAAGAATCTTGAAGAACACTTTGAGAAAAAAATCACACCCTTGAAGAATCACCATGACGAGCCTCCATATGAAAAGGATGATGCAAAGATAAGAATGATGAAAGAATAAGATTGAAGCCTTGCAAGACTTCGATGAAGCTTCACGAAGAGAAACTTGAGAAAACTTGGCATTCCAGAAAAGAAAAGATAAGAACACTTGAGAAAAAGGAATTGATATCATGAGCCACTCCGGAAGAAGAATTCAGATTACTGTGAACAAGAATAAGATTTATGTTATGCTTATCCTTCATCAAGTTTAATTGATGACAAGCAACGGATTTAGCATACCACTTATTCCTCTTGAAGGAATCTTGAAGAGATAGGGAGATAAGCACCACTTGAAGCATAATTGAAAGAAGCATCGGTAAGAATTCAAATTGAATGGGAACACCACGAATTAATGAAGATACATGAGAATGAAGAGATCATAAGCCACCTGAGAGAAGACAACTTAAACAAGGCACTGGACAATCGAGAGACGAACGAAGAGACAACAATTGAGAAGAATTGAGGATGAAAGCTGAAAGTTGAGAACGAAGAATCTTCTAAAATGATGGCCTTCGGAGGATCGAGAATAAAAACAACACATAAATGCACCGGATAGCAAGAAAGGGATTACTCATGATTGAAAACAATTCAAGATGATAAAACAAAGCTAAAATGATGAATCTCCAAGAGAATGAATCAAGATTTGAGAGAAACACCCCTTCAAATTTGCAAGCTGCGAATGATGACGAGAATAACACCACCAAAAATTAATGAGACACTTCGGGATAAACAAGAATGAAAGGTTGAACCAATTATGAGAATTAACTCCAATTGATCTTGAAGAATTAATATGATTGATGAAATTCATACTTACGTCATAGTTGAAAAGAATTAAAGATCTCCGAAAAGATTACAAGAGACATATAAGATCCTGGGAAAAAACCTGTGGGTTATGGGCCCACTCAAAGAAATCACCGTTAGAAAAGATTACTTAGAAAGATAGATATTGCACCGGTATGAAGAGAACTAGATGAGGTTGAGCACCTCGAAATACTGAAAGATCTGAAACAAGAAACTCTGAGATATCTTCAACACACCGGATAGAAAAGAGATGAATGAATAACAAGATATGTTGATAAGAATCTCCAACACCGGAAAGAATAACAAGGATGAATAGGATATAATGAACACGGACAACTGAATTAAAATCACCGGTAAGGATGACAAGAATGAACAAATATGACACGAATCTCCTGAGAATCTTCACAATGAAACACCGGATAGGACACGGAAGAAAAGATAGCGGGAGCAACAATGAAATGAAAATTCTTGGATGAAAATTGAATCACTGAAGAAAAAGGGCGGGAGGGTGGGGAAAAACAAAGACAACTTGGGCTAGATGAGATGAACTCTGGAATAGAATGAGAGAATGATCTTGCGACAATTGGAGAGGAATGAATTCACCAGAAGAGAATCACACCGGTTGAATGGAATTGAAATGACAACTCCGGTTGACAATAATTGATAAGACGATCTGATTGAGCAAAGAATTGCATTCACATAAAAATTATGAGAACACCTCTTGGAAAGATCTGAAATCACCACTTGACATCGAAGCAACTTGAATTACCATATTCCAACAAAACAAAGGGTGAGGCTTACGTAACAAGCTAGAACAAACTCATGAGAAAGATTTCGTCCGATATTTTCGTGGACAGGATCGCACGGGCTCGATTTTACAGTAGCCGTCAAGTGCAAGGCAGTGCACCGGACATATGAAGCGTCCCCGAGTCGTAGCAAGCTACAAGGACTCTTTAAGATACAACGTGTACCGCTGTAAGTCGACCGTGAACAAACGAATCCACTAGATGTCGAACCCCAACCTAACATCATGCGTTTGTTGGAAGATAGTCCTATAAGTAACTACTTGAATTTCCACCTATGAATTCCCGAAATATCTGGTCATGCAATCTGGTACACGGATACAAGGAGTAATATCACACAACTCCTATACTAACCCGTCACCTGTATCACATCCGTCAACACACAACCAGAATCTCGGACCTTCATCTACTACAGACCCTCGTGATCACAACTATACAAAGTATGGAAGTACTCCCGACAATCTACACCAGTACTGGGGACATCGGGGTTAGCTCGCCACTACTAGTATTGAAGCAATTACGAACATCCTTCGTCCTGAGATACTAAGAAATCTGAATGATAACGATGTGCTCAAGAATCCCCTGGAGCTCAACTCCCCGGAAGAAAATCAAGTCAGACAGGAGGCACCAAGACAAAACTCCGTCACATCGGCATCATATAGATTCCAAAAATATCCGCGTGATCCTAAATTTTTTTTAGTGGGAAGAGGAGTAGAGTAAATTATTACGTCAAGATTCCTCACCAGAGCATAGAAGAGGAGAAAAAAGAATCCTACTCTCCGATATATAACTAGACTCAAAGTATTTTTTCACTAGACTCGACTCGGCCAAGTTTGATCAATCAAGGGGGCTCCTAGGTCGGTACTGCTCTGATACCAACTTGTCACGCCCAAGATGCGACCCTATCCTCAATTTGGCACGAAGGCCTCGTCAGGGATAGAAGCGCATCTCGTCGTATCGCAAGAATGGATATCGTTACAAGTACATGTACTGAAAAGATGAGATATAATAGAATTGGCTTACACTCGCCACAAGCTACAACAGAGTCACATCAGTACATTACATATTCATCAAGAGTAAGAGCAGGGTCCAACTACGGACGAAAACAAATGACAAAAGAAGAACGATGTCCATCCTTGCTATCCCAGGTTGCTGGCCTGGAACCCATCCTAGATCGATGAAGAAGAAGAAGAAGAAGCAACTCCAAATGAACAATCAACGCGCTCACGTCAAGTAATCTTTACCTGTACCTGCAACTGGTGTTGTAGTAATCTGTGAGCCACAAGGGACTCAGCAATCTCATTTCCAAAGGTATCAAGACTAGTAAAGCTTAATGGGTGAGGCATGGTTAAGTGGTGAGGTTGCAGCAGCGGCTAAGCATATGTTTATGGTGGCTAACTTACGAGTACAAGAAGAAAGAGAGGGAAGATCTACGCATAACGGACGTGAACTACTGTTGATCAAATAAATGATCCTGAACACCTACCTACGTCAGACATAACCCCACCGTGTCCTCGATCGAAGAAAGAACTCACGAAAGAGACAGTCACGGTTACACACACAGTTGGCATATTTTTAATTAAGTTAATTTCAAGTTATCTAGAACCAGTGTTAAACAAAGCTTCCACGTTGCCACATAACCGTGGGCACGGCTTTCCGAAAGATTTAACCCTGCAGGGGTGCTCCAACTAGTCCATCACAAATTACCACAAGCTGCATAGAAATCCTCAATCACGACACTCGCGATCTCGTCGGATTCCTTAGTGGAAAACCTCAACCCTGAGATTACCCAAAGCATCACCGGAATCCCGATGCACAAGATAACTCGTCAAAGGTAAAACTAATCTAGCAAGGCCGCCCGGCGTGTCGACGATCCCGATAGGAGCCGCGTATCTCGTTCTCAGGACACGACGGATGGAACTAGCTACGGGTGCCAAACCTCGAGTTTCCCCGTGGTGGCCCCGCAGGCAGACCGTTTGGGACCAACACCATCAGGACTGCCCCCCTGTTTATGTAAAATTACTCCTCGGGTTCATGACACCCTATGCATTTCAATATTAACAAAATTATTATGTTGGGCAAATGTAGAACCAATGTTGGGCCTTGTCGGACCAGCTTTAATCTAAAACGAATTATCAAGGGGGTCCCATAACAACCCCGATCGTGTTAGGAGCGCTCATTTATGGAACATAACACCGGTAGCCGAAACTAAGGGGGCAAAGGTGGAACAAAACACCAGGCTAGAAAGGCCGAGCCTTCCACCTTTTACCAAGTATATAGGTGCATTAAATTAAATAGCATTAATATGGTGATATGACAAGGAACCCATGTTATCACATGGAAGCAACTACACCTGCAACTAGAAACGCTACCAACAGGGTTAAGCAAGCAATATCATAGCCAATCAGTGGTTTGCTAGGTCGAGCAGGTTGAAGGTAACCATGGCATTGTTGAGAGGCTGATATTTAACACGTGGTAGGCAACGAGACATAACGATAGGAGCGATAAAACTAGCATGGCAATGATAGTAATGGTATCTGGGGAAATGGTCATCTTGCCCGAGATCCCGATAGAAGAAGAATGCCTCCGTGAAGCAGACGAACCGACATAGTCGAACGGATCCTCACTTTTCCGACACGCTTGCAGAACTCTAACGAGACGAAGCAAATGGAAACAAGAATCAACACACAATATTCACCACAGCACATGCACAACAGGATGCACTAACTAATATGATGCATGGATGCTCAACCCCTAACTATGCACTTACACCAACCTTCAAAGGTAAACAAGTGCCACCTCATCACAAAGTGACACTTCTGCAGAACTGCCCAAAATTGGAAACTACTACCTCCATTGGATTTACTCGGTTCTTCTACCCCAAATCCATATATTACACTGCTATATATGCATGCATAAAACACCAGAAACAACAAAGGAAAAACTGCACACGATCAAACTCTGTTAATAACAAGAACAGAGGATGTTCTTGATATGCCAGATTTGGCATATTCCTCTTGTGGAAAATTCCAGATTTGGATATACAACACAAAACTAAACAAACAAAACTAATTTAATCCTCAGGGGGGTCCCACTAGTCATACACACCAGGGCCCCTAGTATGGCATGTGGGCTCTGGACCCACTGACAGTGGCACACTACAGCAAGCAACTAAAAACACAAGGAAAAAATAACCTGGGAGTAGGGGACTCGAACCCACTACCTATTGCAACACATCAGGGCAAACACCACTGAGCTAGGCTCGGTTCACTGCCCTGACAGGGGGAGTAAACTACCTAAGCTATCTATGCAGGCAGTGCAACAGGTTAAAATAAAACCCAATAAAAAGGGGCGCGGGAGGGCTCGAACCCTCGACCTACTTGCGCTGCAGTGGCTCGGTTGCTACTACGATGGTGAACTGCTACTGCTAGAACAGGGAAAGAAATGCACGTATGTAGCTAGCACAGGAGAACAAAAATCGCAGAGATAAAAATGGGGCGCTGGGGTCTCGAACCCGAGACCTCGCAGTCTCTGCGTGGCACTCTAACCAGTCGGACTAGGTGGGGGATTCTGAACTGAAACAGGATCTGCACAAAATAAGCTAACAACACGGGCACCCTTCTTCTACCTCCAGACTGGAAGTACAGAGGAGAAGAGGGTTCGACGCCGGCGAGCGGTGAGGCAACAACGGCGGTGAGGTACTACCGACGGGGGTGCGGGAACCCTACGGGGTTCCATTCCCGGGGCTACGAGGCTCTATGGAGCTGGGCACGGCGGAGTCGTCGAGCTCGAGCACTGCCCGCTCCTGGCCAGGGACGCGGACGGCTACAGCGAGGCTACACAAGGTAGGCACACACGGGGAAGGGGAGATGCTCACCGAGGAAATAGGAGAGGAGATCGGGGCGGAGAAGTGAATGGACGCTGGCGCTGCAGACTCTCTTCAGGCGCCCGACGGAGCCGAACATGGGGTTGCCGAAGTGGTGGCCCTCCGGCCACCCTAGCGGCGGGAACAGGATACGAGAGCTCCCCGCGTTCCGTGAAACAAGATCCAGGAGGGGCTCGATCTGCAGGCGTCGACGGAGACGCGACGACAACGATGCCTCCCCTGTCTCTGAACCTTACCTGCGGCGACCTTCACAGAGAAACAGAGAAGGTAGGAAGAAGGAGTGGAGGTGGCGGCAGACAAGGAGGAGAGGGAAACCCTAGGGGGAGGGGCACGGACTCCGGGGCTTATAGCCCGAGTGGTGGTCGTCGTGGCTGCCACGGTGGTCATGTGTTCGGTGTTGTCTGCATTGACGTTCTGAGAGGGACATGGAAAGGAGGAAGAAAATAGAGAAGAAGGAGGAGGCTGACGTTGGGCCCGACGGGAGCCACGCTGGAAAGAGCCAGCTCGCGGGGGAGGGGTCACTGGGCTGCGACGACGAGGAGAGGCCAAGTGGGCCGACACTCTATCTCACAACGAAAACAGAGCAAACATGGCTTACTAAAGAAAAAAAAAGACTGGTCTGAACGAAGTTTGCTAGAGGCTAAAAGAAAAATAGTTTGTAAAAATAAAAATAAAATGTTTTGGGGCTTTTAAAATCATGTCCCATTTTTTATAAAGAATAAATTAGGCATTTTGTAAGAGTAAAAATTGAATGCCTTTTAAAGACAAATAATTTGTTTATGAAATAAAACAAAAGGAGAATATAAAATAAAAACCAGAGGGTTGCCCCAAAAATAATAAGAATGTTTTTTAAAAGAGGAGGAACATTTTATTAGGCCCCAAATAGAGACTTTAAACCCAGCCACTAAATAAATTGGAAGAAGGGGTTTTTTGGAGCTTTGGTGCAACAATGGGTTTTGGGAAGAATCCTTGAGGCACCCAATCACACAACAATCACAATGGTACACTCACAAAGCACTCACACTCACAATCACCAAGGAGCAACTAGACACCAAGACAAGCACGCAAGAGAAATGACGACATGCATGATGTGATGATGATGCGACAAATAAAATAATCATACGTCAGCACCGGAAAAGAGGGGAATCTTCTGGGGCGTCGGTCTCGGGCTGTCACATTACTGTCGAGCAATTGATAGAATCGCACAAAGTCGTGATGATATCTATGACAATGATTATATCTATAGGCATCACATCCAAAACAAGTAGACCGATACTTTCTGCATCTACTACTATTACTCCACACGTCGACTGCTATCCAGCATGCATCTAGTGTATTAAGTCCATAAGAACAGAGTAACGCCTTAAGCAAGATGACATGATGTAGAGGGATAATCTCAAACCAATTATGAAACCCCCATCTTTTTACCCTTGATGGCAACTACTTAATGTGTGCCTGCTGCCCCTACTATCACTGGGAAAGGTCACCACATGGTAGAACCCAAAACCAAGCACTTCTCCCATTGCAAGAATCATAGATCTAGTTGGCCAAACAAAACCCAAGACTCGGAGAGACTTACAAGGATATCAAATCATGCATATAAGAAATCAGCAAAGACTCAAATATATATCATAGATAATCTGATCACAAATCCACAATTCATCGGATCTCGACAAACACACCGCCAAAGAAGATTACATCGGATAGATCTCCATGAAGATCATGGAGAACTTTGTATTGAAGATCCAAGAGAGAGAAGAAGCCATCTAGCTACTAACTACGGACCCATAGGTCTGAAGTGAACTACTCACGAGTCATTGGAGGGGCGATGATGATGATGAAGAAGCCCTCCAACTCCAAAGTCCCCTCCGGCAAGGCGCCGGGAAGGGTCTCGAGATGAGATCTCGCGGAAACGGAAGCTTGCGGCGGCGGAAAAGTATTTTCAAGGCTCCCTTGATTTTTTGCTGAATTTTTGGGAATATATAGGCCAAGGATCTAGGTCAGGGGGCGGCCAGGGAGGCCACAAGCCCTAACACCGCCGCCTGCCCCCTAGTGGCGGAGTGGGAGCTTGTGGGCTCCCTGGAGCCCACCTGGCTTGGCCCAGAGGCCCCCTGATCTTCTTTCTTTCGGGAAAAAATCATTTCGGGGTTTTTATTCCGTTTGCACTCCATTCCAAAATCAGATCTGAAAAGAGTCAAAAACACAGAAAAAACAGGAACTGACACTTGGCACTGAATTAATAAGTTAGTCCCCAAAAAGATATAAAAGGTACATAAACATCGAAAGATGACAAGATAACAGCGTGAAACCATAAAAAATTATAGATACGTTTGAGACGTATCAAGCATTCCCAAGCTTAACTCCTGCTCGTCCTCGAGTAGGGAAGTGATAAAGAATGAATTTTTGATGCTTTCATGCTACCTAGCATAGGTGTCCTTTGTAATTCCTCTTATGTGACGTGAATGTTCAGATCCATTAGATTCAAAATAATAGTTTGCTATTGACGTGGAAACAATAATAATTGAAGCAAACTAGCAAGGTAATCATGAACTTTCAAAATAACAAGGCCAAAAGAAAGTTATCCCTACAAAAGCATATACTCTGGCTATGCTCTATCATCATTGCACAACGAATTTAAATCATGCACAACCTCGGTATTGGCCAAGTAATTGTTTCACACCTTTACTTTCTCAAACCTTTTCAACTCTCACGCAATACATGAGCGCGAGCCATGGTTATAGCACTATAGATGGTGTGGAATGTGGTGGAGGTTGCAAGACAAAAAGGAGAAGATAGTCACATTAACCAGGCATATCAATGAGCTGTGGAGATGCTCATCAATAGGTATCAATGTGAATGAGTAGGGATTGCCATACAAATGATGCACTAGAGCTACGAGTATGTGAAAGCTCTTAAAGAAAACTAGCGGGTCTGCATCCAACTTGCTTGCTCACGAAGACCTAAGGCAATTTTGAGGAAGCCTGTCATTGGAATATACAAGCCAAGTTATAAAATGAAAATTTCCCACTAGCTATATGGTGGTGACAAAACGAGAGACTCTCCATCATGAAGATCATAGTGCTTAATATGCACAAGTGTGGAAAAGGTGGTACCATTGTCCCTTCTCTCTTTTTCTCTCATTTTTTTTGGTGGGCTCTTTGGCCTCTTTTTTTTGGTGGGATTCTTTGGCCTCTTTTATTTCATCACATGGGACAATGCTCCATCAATGATGATCATCACACTTTCAACTCAAAACTTAGAGCAACGATGACTCTATATGGAATGCCTTCGGTAGTGTACCGTGGCAATGATCTAGCATGGCATAGACATTAATGGAAACATCATGCTAGCTATCTTACGATCGTGCAAAGGCAATGTAGACGTGGTGGCACATGTCATGGTGGTAGTTGCATGGCAATATATCTCGGAATGACTTTGAAAAAGCCATAGTAGGTAGGTATGGTGGCTGTTTTGAGGGAGGCTAATGGTGGGTTTTGTGCACCGGCGAAAGTTGCACGACACTAAGAAGATAGTGATGGTGGTAGGTGAAAGTGCATCTAAACCATGGACTCAACATTAGTCATGAAGAACTCATATACTTGTTGCAAAAGTTTTATTAGTAATCGAAACAGAGCATTCAACGCATACTCCTAGGGGAAGGGTTGGTAGGTATAAACCATCGCGCGATCCCGACCGCCACGCAAAGGATGACACTCAATATACTAATCATGCTCAGATTTCATCACATAGCGGTTCACCATACGTGCATGCTACGGGAATCACTAACTTCAACACAAGTATTTCTATATCCACAACACCTTACTAGCATGACTTCAATATTACCATAACCACAACTCAAAACTAATTGAGATGAATCAAACTTCTCTAACTATTCAATGCACATGAAGGTGGAAGTTTTCGTATCCCTTTGGATAACTACCCCTTTTGAGACCACTTTCAAAGCATAGATCAACTACCAAGCCACGCACCGCTGCGCTCTAAAAGATATAAGTGAAGCACATAGAGCAAAAGTATCTAGCTCACAAGATATAAGTGAAGCACATGTGAGCTGAATTGTCTACCAAAAGATATAAGTGAAGCTCGACAAAATCACGGTGTGTGCATGTCTCTCTCTCTAGGTGTGCAACAAGGATGATTGTGACACAACAAAAATAAAATACTCCTACGATACAAGACGCTCCAAGCAAAAACACATAACATATGGTGAATAAAAATATAGCCCCAAGTAACGTTACCGATGGATTGAAGACAAGAGAGGGGATGCCTTCCCGGGGCATCCCCAAGCTTAGGCTTTTACGGCATCCTTGAATCTCTTGGGGTGCCTTGGGCATCCCCAAGCTTGAGCTCTTGCCACTCTTTTTCTCTTTGTCCATAAGAACTTCACCCAAAACTTGAAAACTTCACAACACGGAACTTAAAGAGAAACTCGTGATAACATTAGTATGAGAAAGCAAACCACCACTTCCTTAGGTACTGTAGCAAACTTAAATTATACTTGTGATGATGTTGGGTTACTGTATTTTCAATCTTCCATGGCTAATACCCCCCGATACTATCCATAGTTTCATCAAAATAAGCAACCAACACAACAAAAACAGAATCTGTTAACAGCAGACTAGTATGTAGCAATCTGTATATTTCGTGTACCTCTGGTACTTCAAAAATTCTAAAAAATTACCACAGTCTGAAGAATTTGTGTAGAAATCAGCAGCAAAAAGAATTAACTCAAAATATATTACAGAAACAAAATGAAAATTCTTTTCGTGAGCAGAAAGTTTTTGTCTTTTCCAGCATGACCAAACGATCATCCCCAAGACTAATCATAACGGTTTTGCTTGGCACAAAGGCAAAAAGTAACACAAAAAACACAATCATAACAGAATTATGAAAGTGTGGAAAACACAAAACAGAAAGAAAAAGGATAGATTCGTTGGGTTGCCTCCCAACAAGCGCTTTTGTTTAACGCCCTTAGCTAGGCATCAATGATGCTCACACAAAAGACAAGAGTTGAAGCACAACAAGAGCATCATAAAGCATGTTAAAATCACATCTAAGTTTAACATACTTCGTATGCATAGGCATTTTTATAGGAAAACAGATTGCCAAGACAACCAATAGTTGCCATATGCAAGGAAGAAGAAAGAGACAATAGCAATCTCAACATAACGAGAGGTAAATTGGTAACATGAAAGTTTCTACCACAATATTTTTCTATCTCGTAGCAATTACATGTGGGATCATATTCAAATTCAACAATATAGCTATCCCATAGGATATTCTTTTCATGACCCACATGCATGCAAAGTTGACGCTCTTCAAAAATAGTGGGATTATCATCAAATAAAGTCATGACTTCTCCAATCCCACTTTCAGTATTGTTGCAAATATCATATTCATCATGAGGATTGAACAAATTTTCAAGATCATAAGAAAGATCATCACCCCAATCCTGATTATTGCAACAACTAGGGGACATAGCAAAACTAGCATTCCCAAGCTTAGGGTTTTGCATAATTTTAGCATGATTGTCACTAATAGAATTTATAGTGAAACCATTGCAATCATGCTTTTCATTCAAGGAGCCCTTGTGAACCACTTCATAAGTTTCTTCCACACAATTTTCAGATTCACGCATTGCAAGCAAAACTCCATAAAGATAGTCAAGTGTCCTCAACTCACTAGCAATTCGTTCCACACAAGTGGGTCTCTTAAAGAGATTAACAAACGAAGATGCAAGCATATTGAAGGCACATGGCACACAAGCGAACAGAAAGCAAGCGAGAGAAAAGGGCGAACGAAAAAAGGCAAAAGAAAACGGCGAAGGATAAAGGCAAATGGAAACGGCAAATGTGAAGTGGGGGAGAGGAAAACGAGAGGCAACTCTCAACAAAAGTAAATGCAAGAGATGAGTTTGTGAGACCTACTTGGATAGATCTTGATTTCTCCTCCCCGGCAACGGCGCCAGAAATACTTCTGCTACTGCAAGAAAAGACTTTCCAATGGCGCCAGAATTAGGCACGTTGACGGGAGAATACTTGACTTGATCCTTCTGCTACGGCTACGCCTTAAGGCACTTCCTAGGCAAGTATGCAAAGGATTTCCCCCGTGGCCTTGGAGCCTTGCGTTGGTGTTCCCTCGAAGCGGAAAGGGTGATGTAGCGTAGCGGTGGTAAGTATTTCCCTCAGTTTGAGAACCAAGGTATCAAACCAGTGGAGGAGTATCTCAAAATCCTACACAAACACAAAAGCTTGCTCCCAACGCTATGAAGGGGTTGTCAATCCCTTATAGATTTTTTGCCAAATGAGAACTGAAAGCAACAAGGTAACAAAGCAAAGTAAAAGCGGAGGTGTAAACGATGGATGTGAATAGACCCGGGGGCCGTAGTGTTTACTAGTGGCTTCTCTCATGAAAGCAAGTAGACAGTGGGTGAACAAATTACTGTCGAGCAATTGATAGAACCGTGCAAAGTCGTGACGATATCTATGGCACTGATTATATCTATAGGCATCACGTCCAAAACAAGTAGACCGATACTTTCTACATCTACTACTATTACTCCACACGTCGACCGCTATCCAGCATGCATCTAGTGTATTAAGTCCATAAGAACAGAGTAACGCCTTAAGCAAGATGACATGATGTAGAGGGATAATCTCAAACCAATGATGAAAACCCCATCTTTTTACCCTTGATGGCAACTACTTAATGTGTGCCTTGCTGCCCCTACTATCACTAGAAAGGTCACCACATGGTAGAACCCAAAACCAAGCACTTCTCCCATTGCAAGAATCATAGATCTAGTTGGTCAAACAAAACCCCAAAAGTCGGAGAAACTTACAAGGATATCAAATCATGCATATAAGACATCAGCAAAGACTCAAATATATATCATAGATAATCTGATCACAAATCTACAATTCATCGGATCTCGACAAACACACCGCCAAAGAAGATTACATCGGATAGATCTCCATGAAGATCATGGAGAACTTTCTATTGAAGATCCAAGAGAGAGAAGAAGCCATCTAGCTACTAACTACGGACCCGTAGGTCTGAAGTGAACTACTCACGAGTCATTGGAGGGGCGATGATGATGATGAAGAAGCCCTCCAACTCCAAAGTCCCCTTCGGCAGGGCGCCGGGAAGGGTCTCCAGATGAGATCTCGCGGAAACGGAAGCTTGCGGCGACGAAAAAGTATTTTCGAAGCTCCCCTGATTTTTTGCTGAATTTTTGGGAATATATAGGCCAAGGATCTAGGTCAGGGTGTGGTCAGGGAGGCCACAAGCCCTGACACCGCCACCTCCCCCTGGTGGCGGAGTGGGAGCTTGTGGGCTCCCTGGAGCCCACCTGGCTTGGCCTAGAGGCCCCCTGATCTTCTTCAGTTCGGGAAAAAATCATTTCGGGGTTTTTATGCCGTTCGGACTCCGTTCCAAAATCAGATATGAAAAGAGTCAAAAACACAGAAAAACAGGAACTGACACTTGGCACTGAATTAATAAGTTAGTCCCAAAAAAGATATAAAAGGTACATAAAACATCCAAAGATGACAAGATAACAACGTGAAACCATCAAAAATTATAGATACGTTTGAGGCGTATCAGAAGGGTAATATGGAAAACACGCTGCCAGTCAAATATCAAGCGGTATAGGAGGGATCCATGATCTCTCTCAAGGAACTGGTAGCGTGTTAGAGCGACACGATCAAGGTAGGCTGTACGGAGAGGAGGGTCTTCTGAACAGATGGATACTGCAAGAAAATTTGCTAAGCGTGTAGCATAAACTCCACCAAAGAAATCCCCCTCACTGGCATTATTATTCAGCCTCCTTGCTATTATAGCTCCCATGTTGAAGCTCTTGTCACCTGTTACTGCGCTCTTAAGGATACTAAGGTCAGAAGCGCATAGGTGACAATGTGCACCCTTGCCGTGTTTAAAAAGGGTCTTCCGAGGATGACAACCATGGCATCGTCCTCGGGAATATCCAAGATAACAAAGTCTGTTAAGATAGTGGTGTTAGCAACCACAACAGGCACATCCTCACAAATGCCGATAGGGAAGGCAGTTGATTTGTCGGCCATTTGCAGAGAAATTTCAGTGGGTGTCAACTTATCCAATTCAAGTCTACGATAAAGAGAGAGCGGCATAACACTAACACCGGCTCCAAGGTCACATAAGGCAGTTCTTACGTAGTTTCCTTTAATGGAGCAAGGTATAGTGGGCACTCCGGGATCACCAAGTTTCTTAGGAGTTCCACCTTTGAAAGTGTAATTGGCAAGCATGGTGGAGATCTCAAGATCTGGTATCTTCCGTTTATTAGTCACGATATCTTTCATGTACTTGGCATACGGAGACATCTTGAGCATATTAGTTAACCGCATCTGCAGAAAGATGGGTCTTATCATCTCAATGAAGCGCTCAAAATTCTCATCATCCTTTTTCTTGGATGGCTTAGGAGGAAAGGGCATAGGTCTCTGAACCCATGGCTCCCTTTCTTTACCATGCTTCCTAGCAGTGAAGTCATTCTTATCATATTTCTTAGGTTGTGGGTTATTAGGGTTAACTGTAGGTTCAATCTCCACATCCTCATCATTGCTAGGTTGAGCATTATTATGAACATCACTGTCCATATTGTCACCAGGTTCATGTTCATCACCAGATTGTGTTTCTGCATCAGACGGAGAAATATCATTAGGTTCTTCAGGTGTGACAATATTTGGTGAACTGGTATGTAGGTTTCTATCATCCTTCTTCTTCTCCTTAGGATGACTAGGTGTATCAACATTGATTCCTTGAGAATCTTGATCAATTCTCTTAGGATGACCTTCAGGATACAAAGGTTCCTGAGTCATCTTGCCTCCTCTAGTAATGACTCTGACAGAGTTTTCATTTAATTCATTGATCAAGTCATTCTGAGCTTTAAGTACTTCTTCTACCTGAGTAGTAATCATAGAGGCATGTTTACTCAGAAGCTTCAGATCATTGACATTTCTGTCTACACAAGCACTTAAATGGCTAAGCATACAAGTACTTTGTTCCAAATGTCTGCTAACATAATCATTGAAACTCTGTTGTTTGGCAACAAAGTTGTCAAATTCATCAAAGCATAGGCTAGCAGGTTTGTCAAAAGGAATATCACTCTCGTCAAACCTACGTAGAGAATTCACTTCTACTACTTGTATCAGGTTATCGAGACCATGGATCTCTTCGATAGGTGGTAGATTTTTGACATCTTCAGATCTAATGCCTTTCTCTTGCATAGATTTTTTGGCTTCTTGCATATCTTCGGGACTGAGGAATAGAATACCTCTTTTCTTCGGAGTTGGCTTAGGAGGTGGTTCGGGAATAGTCCAAGCATTATCGTTGATCAAGATGTTATTCAGTAGAGTCTCAGCTTTTTCTATAGTTCGTTCCCTAAAAACACAACCGGCACAACTATCTAGGTGGTCTCTAGAAGCATCGGTAAGTTCGTTATAGAAGAAATAAAGTATCTCGTTCTTCTTAAGAGGGTGATCAGGCAAAGCATTTTGCAACTGGACGAGCCTCCCCCAAGCTTGTGGGAGACTCTCTCCTTGGAGTTGAGAAAAGTTGTATATTTCCTGCAAGGCAGCTTGCTTCTTATGGGCAGGGAAATATTTCTCATAGAAGTAATCGATCATATCCTCGGGACTACTCACAAATCCACGAGCAAGAGAGGTGAACCAGGCTTTAGCGTCATCCTTTAGAGAGAAAGGAAACATCTTAAGCATATAATAGTGGCGGATCTTCTCCTCACTAGTGAAAAGGGTGGCTATATCGTGTAGTTTGGTAAAATGGGCTACGACCTTCTCAGACTCATAACCGTGGAAAGGATCAGATTCGACTAGAGAGATTATCTCAGGATCGACAGAGAATTCATAATCCTTATCGGTGATAAAGATAGGTGAAGTGGCAAACTTCGGGTCGTATTTCATCCTAGCTTTCAGAGATTTTCCCTTCCACTTGAGAAGTAATTTCTCAGCGTCATAGGCATCCTTACACGCAAGAAAACCCTCAGCTATCTCTCCCTCCACAACGTAACCCTCGGGTATATTAGGCAATTCATATCTAGGAGAGCTAGATCTACAAGGAGCAAAAGCAGGTTCTATCTCAATAGTATCGGCAGTTTTAGAAGCATCATGAGCATTGGCAGTAACTCTAGCAATATGAGCATCTAGGAACACCCCTAGTGGAACATCAGGCAAAGTAGTATCTCTAGCAGTATCAAGCATAGCATCATGAGGCATAATAGCATCTCTAGCATCATCAGGCAAAGCAGTATCAGGCATAGCATTTCTAGCAGTATCAGGCATAGTATCAAGCATAGCATCTCTAGCAGTAGCATCATAAGCATCATCAAGCACAGGCAACATATCAAGATTTCTAGCAGGAGGTGATGTCGCAAACTTACTCCTAACTGAAGGTGAATCAAGTGCAGAACTAGATGGCAATTCCTTACCTCCCCTCATAGTTGAGGGCAAGACTTTGGTTTTTCGATCCTTCAGATTCTTCATAGTGATCAGCAGATATAAATCCCAAGTAACTCAGAGAATATAGCAATACCTCCCCGGCAACGGCGCCAGAAAAATGCTGACTGGCACTCTCTGGCAATAGCTAGACGAATGTTGATTCTGTAACAACAGACCTTCCCCTGCAATAGCACCAGAAGAATGTTGACGGCCCACCAGCGCGTGGGTTCGCAGCAGTTTTTGAGGGTAGAGTATTCGACCCAAATTTGTTGATCGGCAAGCAGGAGGTGAGAGAATACTCTCGAGTATTACCAGTTGAATGTGTCAGATTCAAGCACGCCTGAAAGATTAGTACCTACAAGCAAAGAGTCAGCAGCAAAGTAGTATGATAACAACGGTGTCAGAAACGATCTGTTGACAGCAGACTATTCCTAACTGTCGTATCAATGGCGCCAGAAGTTGCCCCGTTGACGGAAATTGTCTGTTCCCGTCAACGACCAGCGAATCAAAATTGTAGCAGGTAGCAGCAGTGTAACGAGTAATAGTAGTGGCAAGGAACAACAGTAGTGACAACAGTAGCAGCAGAGCAAGACAAGTAACATCAGAAGCAATAGTAGTAACAGCAGTAGCAACAAAGCAAGACAAGTAACGGCAGCAGTGGGACAAACTCGTAGGCAATGGGTCGGTGATTTGTTTGGATGATATTCATCATGCAACAGTTATAACACGGAGAGATATGTGGCTAGCTCCCGTTCGTCAATGTGATGTAGGCATGCATTCCGTGTGTCGTCATACGTGCTTAGGGAAAAGAACTTGCATGACATCTATTGTCCATCCTTCCCGTGACAGCGGGGTCCAAAAGGAAACTACGGGATATTAAGGTTCTCCTTTTAATAAAGAATCGTACCAATGCATTAGCACTTGGTGAACACATGAACTCCTCAAACTATGGTCATCACCGGGAGTGGTTCCGGTTATTGTCACTCCGGGGTTGCCGGATCATAACACATAGTAGTAACTACAACTTGCAAGATTGGATCTAAAACACACATATATTGGTGGCAACATAATAATTTCAGATCTGAAATCATGGCACTCGGGCCCTAGTGACAAGCATTAAGCATGGCAAAGTAGTAGCAACATCAATCTCAGAACATAGTGGATACTAGGGATCAATCCCCATAAAAACTAACTCGATTACATGATAGATCTCATCCTACTCATCACCGCCTAGCGAGCCTACGAATAGATTACTCACGAACGACGAAGAGCTTCATGGAATTGGAGAGGGAAGAAGGTTGATGATGACGATGGCGACGATTTCCCCTCTCCGGAGCCCAAAACGGACTCCAGATCTGCCCTCCAGATGAAGAACAGGATCTGGCGGCGCCTCCGTATCGCAAACGCGACGAAATCTTCTCTCTTGATTTTTTTCTAGGACGAAAGTGAACTTATAGAGATGAGATTGGGGGCGGCAGAGCCACGTGGGCCCACAAGCTTGCCCACCGCCACAAGGGGGTGGCGGCTTCAGGGCTTGTGGCCCACTGGCCCACCCCCTGAGGTGGATCTTTGCGCAGGTATTTTTTATATTTTCCAAAAATATTCCCCGTAAATTTTCAGGACATTTGGAGAACTTTGATTTCTGCACAAAAACAACACCAAGGCAATTCTGCTGAAAACAACGTTAGTCCAGGTTAGTTCCATTCAAATCATGCAAATTAGAGTCCAAAACAAGGGCAAAAGAGTTTGGAAAAGTAGATACGATGGAGACGTATCAATCACCGCCGTTGAGATCTGCCTCCCCTACTTTGCTAGCTCTAAGGTTTTCTCTTGCTTGATCTGGGGCGTCCTTGTGGCGCCCGGAGGATCTTGTCGGGACCTTATGAGCGACAAAGGTTTTAGGGTTTCCCAAGGAGAACCCAATTTGCTTTTTCAATCGAGTTAGGGTTTTGAGATGGCTTCAAGCGAGGCTTTGGGCTCTGCTCTGGCAGGCCATTCGAAGATCGACGACGTGGAAATAGTGATGAAGGAGTTGGGGTTGCACGAGGATGACCTGGAAGATGTGGTATTCGATGAGCAAGAGGCGCCGCGAGAAGCTGCTCGATGGATCGCCTTGGTTAGGGTTCACTCCCCAAAAACCTACAACTAATATTGGTTCTTCAGGAACATGAGAGCAGCATGGGATCTTTCTCAAAGGCAAAGTTCACGCCACTGGAGGATAATCTCTATACAATCCAATTCTCTTGCTTAGGGGATTGGGAGAGGTGTTGGAAATATGCCCTAGAGGCAATAATAAAATGGTTATTATCATATTTCCTTGTTCCTGATAATCGTATATTGTTCATGCTATAATTGTATTAACAGGAAACAGTAATACATGTGTGAATAAATAGATCACAATGTGTCCCTAACAAGCCTCTAGTTAGCTAGCTCCTTAGTCAATAGATGATCATGGTTTCCTGATCATGGGCATTAGATGTCATTGATGACGGGATCACATCATTGGAGAATGATGTGATGGACAAGACCCAATCCTAAGCATAGCACTAGATCGTATTGTTCGTATGCTAAAGCTTTTCTAATGTCAAGTGTCTTTTCCTTCGACCGTGAGATTGTGCAACTCCCGGATACCGTAGGAGTGCTTTGGGTGTATCAAACGTCACAACGTAACTGGATGACTATAAAGGTGCACTACGGGTATCTCTGAAAGTGTCTGTTGGGTTGGTACGAATCGAGATCGGGATTTGTCACTCCGTGTGACGGAGAGGTATCTCTGGGCCCACTCGGTAGAACATCATCATGAGCTCAATGTGACTAAGGAGTTAGTCACACGATGACGTGCTACGGAACGAGTAAAGAGACTTACCGGTAACGAGATTGAACAAGGTATTGGTATACCGACGATCGAATCTCGGGCAAGTTCTATACCGACAGACAAAGGGAATTGTATACGAGATTGATAGAATCCTTGACATCGTGGTTCATCCGATGAGATCATCGTAGAGCAAGTAGGAGCCACCATGGGTATCCAGACCCCGCTGATGGTTATTGGCCAGAGAGGTGTCTCGGTCATGTCTGCCTGTCTCCCGAACCCGTAGGGTCTACACACTTAAGGTTCGGTGACGCTAGGGTTATAGGGAATTGTTATACGAGGTTACCAAAAGTTGTTTGGAGTCCCGGATGAGATCCCGGACGTCACGAGGACCTCCGGAATGGTCCGGAGGTAAAGATTGATATATAGGACGGATGGTTTCGGACACCGGAAGTGTTTCGGGCATCACCGGTAACGTACCGGGACCACCGGAGGTGGCCCCGGGGGTCCACCGAAGGGGGGAAACGACCCCGGGAGGTAAGGTGGGCCAAGTGGGGGAGGGAACCAGCCCCTAGGTGGGCTGGTGCGCCTCCCCACTCAGCCCAATGCGTAGGGGAGAGGGAAGGGGGGGGGGCAAACCCTAGGCACAGGTGGGCCTTAGGCCCACGAGGTGGTGCGCCACCCCCTCCCACCCTAGCCGCCGCCCCCTTTCCCATCTGGTGGCTGCCGCACCACCTAGGGGGGAACCCTAGGGGTGGCGCACCCCCTCCCCCTCCTCCTATAAATTGAGAGGGGTTTTGGCCCTTGGGAGATAGACTTCTCCCTCTCCCTCGGCGCAGCCGTGCCCTTCTTCCTCCTCCTCTCTGTCGGTTCTTGGCGAAGCCCTGCTGGGAGACCTCGTCTCTCCATCGACACCACGCCGTCGTGCTGCTGGAGTTCTTCCCCAACCTCTCCCTCCTCCTTGCTGGATCAAGGTGCGGGAGACGTCACCGGGCTGCACGTGTGTTGAATGCGGAGGTGCCGTAGTTCGGCGCTAGATCGGAATCACACCGCGATCTGAATCGCTGCGAGTACGACTCCATCAACCGCGTTCTAGTAACGCTTCCGCTTAGCGATCTTCAAAGGTATGAAGATGCTTTACCCCTCTCTCGTTGCTGGTCTCTCCATAGGAAGATCTGAATATGCGTAGGAAAATTTTGAATTTATGCTACGTTACCCAACAGTGGCATCCGAGCCAGGTTTTCTATGCGTAGATTCTATGCATGAGTAGAACACAAAAGTTGTGGGCGATGATTTGTCAATTTGCTTGCCGCTACTAGTCTTATTCTTTTCCGGCGGTATTGTGGGATGAAACGGCCCGGGCCGAATTTACACGTACGCTTACGTGAGACTGGTTCCACCGACAGACATGCACACCCTGCATAAAGGTGGCTAGCGGGTGTCTGTCTCTCCTACTCTAGTCGGATTGGATTTGATGAAAAGGGTCCTTATGAAGGGTAAATAGCTTTGGCATATCATCGTTGTGGCTGTCACGTAGGTAAGAAGGCGTTCTTGCTAGAAACCCAAATCAGCCACGTAAAACTTGCAACAACAATTAGAGGACGTCTAACTTGTTTTTGCAGGGTTTGGCATGTGATGTGATATGGCCAAAGTTGTGATGTTGCATGTATGATGTATGAGATGATCATGTTATTGTAATAGGTTTCACGACTTGCATGTCGATGAGTATGACAACCGGCAGGAGCCATAGGAGTTGTCTTAATTTATTGTATGAGATGCAACGCCATGTGCTTACTACTTTTACTTCATTGCTAACGGTTAGCTATAGTAGTAGTGATAGTAGTAGTTGGCGTGACGACTTCAAGGAGACACGATGATGGAGATCATGATGATGGAGATCATGGTGTCACGCCGGTGACGATGATGATCATGTGATGCCTGAAGAAGGAGATCGAAAGAGCAAAGATGATAATGGCCATATCATGTCACTATATGATTGCATTGTGATGTTTATCATGTTTTTCATCTTATTGCTTAGAACGACGGTAGCATAATAAGATGATCCCTCTTAAAATTTCGAGAACGTATTCCCCTAAGTGTGCACCGTTGCGAAGGTTCGTTGTCTCGAAGCACCACGTGATGATCGGGTGTGATAGATTCTAACGTTCGCATACAACGGGTGTAAGCCAGATTTACACACGCGAAACACCTAGGTTGACTCGACGAGCTTAGCATGTATAGACATGACCTCGAATACAAGAGACCGAAAGGTCGAACATGAGTCGTATGGTTGAATACGATCAGCATGAAGTTGCTCACCATGGTGACTAGTCCGTCTCACGTGATGATCGGACATGGGTTAGTCAACATGGATCATGTATCACTTAGATGACTAGAGGGATGTCGATTTAAGTGGGAGTTCATACGTAATTTGATTAAATGAACTTAATTTTCATGAACTTAGTCTAAAAGTTGTCTTTATAAATATTGTAGATGGCCAACGTCAACCCCAATTTCAACGCATTCCTAGAGAAAACAAGCTCAAAGATGATGGTAGCAACTATGCAGACTGGGTTCGCAACTTGAAGCTCATCCTTGAAGCAGCTAAAAAGGCTTATGTCCTTGATGCGCCGCTAGGTGACCCTCCCGCTCCCGCAGCAGCCCAGGACATTCTGAACGTCTGGCAAACGCGGAGTGATGACTACTCTCTGGTTAGGTGTGGCATGTTATACAGTTTAGAAACGGGGCTCCAAAGGCGTTTTGAGCAACACGGAGCATATGAGATGTTCCAAGAGCTGAAGCTAGTTTTTCAAGCTCATGCCCGTGTTGAGAGATATGAAGTCTCCGACAAGTTCTTTAGCTGTAAGATGGAGGAGAACAGTTCTGTCAGTGAGCACATACTCAAAATGTCTGGGTTACACGGTCGTCTGACTTCACTTGGAGTCGAACTTCCGAATGATGCTATAATTGACAGAATACTCCAGTCTCTCCCACCAAGCTACAAATGCTTTGTGCTTAACTACAACATGCAAGGGATGGAGAAGACCATTCCCGAGTTGTACTCGATGCTCAAGTCTGCAGAAGTAGAAATCGAGAAAGAGCATCAAGTGTTGATGGTCAACAAGACCACTAGTTTCAAGAAAGGCAAGGGTAAGAAGAACTTCAAGAAAGACGGCAAAGTTGTTGCCGCGCCCGGTAAGCCAGATGCCGGGAAGAAGAAAAAGAATGGACCCAAGCCTGAGACTGAGTGCTTCTATTGCATGGGAAAGGGTCACTGGAAGCGGAACTGCCCCAAATACTTAGCGGACAAGAAGGCCGGCAACGTTAAAGGTATATGTGATATACATGTTATTGATGTGTACCTTACTAGCGCTCGTAGTAGCTCCTGGGTATTTGATACCGGTGCTGTTGCTCACATTTGCAACTCAAAGCAGGAACTGCGGAATAAGCGGAGACTGGCCAAGGACGAGGTGACAATGCGTGTCGGGAATGGTTCAAAGGTCGATGTGATCGCCGTCGGCATGCTACCTCTACATCTACCGTCGGGATTAGTCTTAAACCTTAATAATTGTTATTTAGTACCAGCTTTAAGCATGAACATTGTATCAGGGTCTTGCTTAATGAGAGACGGCTACTCATTTAAGTCAGAGAATAATGGTTGTTCTATTTATATGAGTGATATGTTTTATGGTCATGCTTCGCTGGTGAATGGTTTATTCTTGATGAATCTCGATCGTGATGTTACACATATTCATAGTGTGAGTACCAAAAGATGTAAAGTTGATAATGATAGTCCCACATACTTGTGGCACTGCCGCCTTGGTCATATCGGCGTTAAGCGCATGAAGAAGCTCCATACTGATGGACTATTAGAGTCTCTTGACTTTGAATCATTTGACACATGCGAACCGTGCCTCATGGGCAAGATGACTAAGACTCCATTCTCAGGAATAATGGAGAGAGCAACCGACTTATTGGAAATAATACATACTGATGTGCGTGGTCCAATGAACGTTGAAAATCGCGGTGGCTATCATTATGTTCTCACTCTCACCGATGATTTGAGTAGGTATGGGTATATCTACTTGATGAAGCACAAATTGGAGACATTTGAAAAGTTCAAGGAATTTCAGAGTGAGGTCGAGAATCAACGTGACAGAAAAATCAAGTGTCTACGATCTAATCGTGGAGGGGAATATTTGAGTCACGAGTTTGGCACACACCTAAGGAAGTGTGGAATCGTTTCACAACTGACGCCGCCTGGCACACCGCAACGCAACAGAGTGTCTGAACGTCGTAATCGCACTTTATTAGATATGGTACGATCTATGATGTCTCTTACCGACTTACCACTATCATTTTGGGGATACGCATTAGAAACTGCAGCATTCACTTTAAATAGGGCACCGTCTAAATCCGTTGAGATGACACCGTATGAACTATGGTTTGGCAAGAAACCTAAGTTGTCGTTTCTTAAAGTTTGGGGCTGCGATGCTTATGTGAAGAAACTTCAACCATAAAAGCTCGAACCCAAAGCGAAGAAATGCGTATTCATAGGATACCCTAAGGAAACTATTGGGTATACCTTCTATCTTAGATCCGAAGGTAAAATCTTTGTTGCCAAGAACGGATCCTTTCTAGAGAAAGAGTTTCTCTCGAAAGAAGTAAGTGGGAGGAAGGTAGAACTTGATGAGGTAATTACACCCCCTCTCGAACAGGATAGTAGCGCAGCGCGGGAAGTTGTTCCTGTGGCGCCTACACCAACTGAAGAGGAAGTTATAATGATGATGATCATGAAGCTTCGGATCAAGTTACTACTGAACCGCGAAGGTCCACAAGGGCACGCTCCGCACCAGAGTGGTACGGCAGCCCTGTGATGGAAATCATGTTGTTAGACAACGGTGAACCTTCGAACTATGAAGAAGCGATGGCGGGCCCAGATTCCAACAAATGTCTTGAGGCTATGAAATCCGAGATAGGATCCATGTATGAGAACAAAGTATGGACTTTGGTGGACTTGCCCGATGACCGGCGAGCCATAGAAAATAAATGGATCTTCAAGAAGAAGACTGATGCAAACGGTAATGTAACCATTTATAAAGCTCGACTTGTCGCAAAGGGTTTTCAACAAATTCAAGGAGTTGACTACGAAGAGACTTTCTCTCCCGTAGCGAAGCTGAAATCAGTCTGAATCATGTTAGCAATTGCCGCCTTTTATGATTATGAAATTTGGCAAATGGACGTCAAAACAACGTTCCTTAATGGGAACCTTAAGGAAGAGTTGTATATGATGCAACCAGAAGGTTTTGTTGACCCTAAGGGTGCTAACAAAGTGTGCAAGCTCCAGCGCTCCATCTATGGACGGGTGCAAGCATCTCGGAGTTGGAACACTCGCTTTAATGAGGTGATTAAAGCGTTTGAGTTCATACAGGTTTACGGAGAAGCCTGTCTGTACAAGAAAGTGAGTGGGAGCTCTGTAGATTTGCTCATACTGTATGTGGATGACATATTATCGATGGGGAATAATATAGAGATGTTGGAGAGCATAAAGGCCTATTTGAACAAGAGTTTTTCAATGAAGGACCTTGGAGAAGCTGCATACATATTAGGCATCAAGATCTATAGAGATAGATCAAGACGCCTCATAGGTGTTTCGCAAAGTACATACCTTGACAAGATATTCAAGAAGTTCAATATGGAAAACTCAAAGAAAGGGTTCTTGCCAGTTTTGCAGGGTATGAGTTGAATAAGACTCAGTCGCCGACTACGGCAACAGATAGAAAAAAGATGAGTTCTGTCCCCTACGCTTCAGCCGTAGGCTCTCTAATGTATGCCATGCTGTGTACTAGACCTGATATAAACCTTGCCATAAGTTTGGTGGGGAGGTACCAAAGTGATCCCGGTATGGAACACTGGACAGCGGTCAAGAATATCCTTAAGTACCTGAAAAGGACTAAGGAAATGTTTCTCGTTTATGGAGGTGACGAAGAGCTCGTCGTAAAGGGTTACGTCGACACTAGCTTTGACACAGATCCAGATGACTCTAAGTCACAGACCGGATACGTATATGTGTTGAATGGTGGGGCAGTGAGCTGGTGTAGCAGCAAGCAAGAAGTCGTGGCAGCATCTACATGTGAAGCGGAGTACATAGCTGCTTCACAAGCAGCTCATGAAGGAATTTGGATGAAGGAGCTCATCACCGACCTTGGAGTGGTTCCAAGCGCATCGGGTCCAATGACACTCTTCTGTGATAACACTGGGGCCATTACCATAGCCAAGGAGCCCAGGTTTCACCGAAAGACGAAGCACATCAAACGCCGCTACAACTTCATCCAGGACCATGTCCAGAGTGGAGTGATAGATATTTGTAAAGTACACATGGATCTGAATATTGCAGACCCGTTGACTAAACCTCTTCCACGAGCAAAACATGATCAACAGCATACTGCTATGGGTGTTCGATACATCACAATGTAACTAGATTATTGACTCTAGTGCAAGTGGGAGACTGTTGGAAACATGCCCTAGAGGCAATGATAAAATGGTTATTATCATATTTCCTTGTTCATGATAATCGTCTATTGTTCATGCTATAATTGTATTAACAGGAAACAATAATACATGTGTGAATAAATAGATCACAATGTGTCCCTAGCAAGCCTCTAGTTAGCTAGCTCGTTAGTCAATAGATGATCATGGTTTCCTGATCATGGGCATTAGATGTCATTGATGACGGGATCACATCATTGGAGAATGATGTGATGGACAAGACCCAATCCTAAGCATAGCACTAGATCGTATTGTTCGTATGCTAAAGCTTTTCTAATGTCAAGTGTCTTTTCCTTCGACCGTGAGATTGTGCAACTCCCGGATACCGTAGGAGTGCTTTGGGTGTATCAAACGTCACAACGTAAATGGATGACTATAAAGGTGCACTACGGGTATCTCTGAAAGTGTCTGTTGGGTTGGTACGAATCGAGATCGGGATTTGTCACTCCGTGTGACGGAGAGGTATCTCTGGGCCCACTCGGTAGAACATCATCATGAGCTCAATGTGACTAAGGAGTTAGTCACACGATGACGTGCTACGGAACGAGTAAAGAGACTTACCGGTAACGAGATTGAACAAGGTATTGGTATACCGACGATCGAATCTCGGGCAAGTTCTATACCGACAGACAAAGGGAATTGTATACGAGATTGATAGAATCCTTGACATCGTGGTTCATCCGATGAGATCATCGTAGAGCAAGTGGGAGCCACCATGGGTATCCAGACCCCGCTGATGGTTATTGGCCAGAGAGGTGTCTCGGTCATGTCTGCCTGTCTCCCGAACCCGTAGGGTCTACACACTTAAGGTTCGGTGACGCTAGGGTTATAGGGAATTTTTATACGAGGTTACCAAAAGTTGTTTGGAGTCCCGGATGAGATCCCGGACGTCACGAGGACCTCCGGAATGGTCCGGAGGTAAAGATTGATATATAGGACGGATGGTTTCGGACACCGGAAGTGTTTCGGGCATCACCGGTAACGTACCGGGACCACCGGAGGTGGCCCCGGGGGTCCACCGAAGGGGGGAAACGACCCTGGGAGGTAAGGTGGGCCAAGTGGGGGAGGGAACCAGCCCCTAGGTGGGCTGGTGCGCCTCCCCACTCAGCCCAATGCGCAGGGGAGAGGGAAGGGGGGGGCAAACACTAGGCACAGGTGGGCCTTAGGCCCACCAGGTGGTGCGCCACCCCCTCCCACCCTAGCCGCCGCCCCCTTTCCCATTTGGTGGCTGCCGCACCACCTAGGGGGGAACCCTAGGGGTGGCGCACCCCCCTCCCCCTCCTCCTATAAATTGAGAGGGGTTTTGGCCCTTGGGAGATAGACTTCTCCCTCTCCCTCGGCGCAGCCCTACCCTTCTTGCTCCTCCTCTCTGCCGGTGCTTGGCGAAGCCCTGCTGGGAGACCTCGTCTCTCCATCGACACCATGCCGTCGTGCTGCTGGAGTTCTTCCCCAACCTCTCCGTCCTCCTTGCTGGATCAAGGTGCAGGAGACGTCACCGAGCTGCACGTGTGTTGAATGCGGAGGTGCCGTAGTTCGGCACTAGATCGGAATCACACCGCGATCTGAATCGCTGCGAGTACGACTCCATCAACCGCGTTCTAGTAACGCTTCCGCTTAGCGATCTTCAAAGGTATGAAGATGCTCTTACCCCTCCCTCGTTGCTGGTTTCTCCATAGGAAGATCTGAATATGCGTAGGAATATTTTGAATTTATGCTACGTTACCCAAGAAGAGGGTCATCCGGGAGGGTCCGTGGCACTTCAGGGGCGATGCAGTGATCCTTCAGCCGTATGATGGGTTGGCTAAACCTTCCAAATTACCACTGGACACTATTGAGATTTGGATCCAAGTTCATGATGTGCCACCTCTGTATGCTCACCTTGTGCTATCCCTGGTGGCGGAAGTGGGCGAAGTTCTATATGCGGAACTCCCCTTCATAGATTTCTCTTGAAATTTCCACCGAGTGTGGATCAGAGTCAATGTTACAAAGCCTTTGAAGAACACAGTCTCAATGATCAGAGGCGGAAAGCGTCAAATCTATAAGGTATAATATGAGAAGCTCTCTGACTGGTGCGCAGTGTGCGGCATGCTGGGACACCTCTTCAAAGAGCATGGTACTAGAATCCACCCTCTATCATCCCTGATCTTCAAGGATTTACATGCTTCATGGACAATGCGCTCGGGGGAAGGCCCATGTGGAGGGCGTGGGGGGCACAGAGGCGGTCGCTCCGATGGCCGTGGTCAGGACCCTTCTCATGCAAGATCTCATGGCCGCGATGAGCCGGGAGTTGAGGGAGCTGGGTACGGCTCGACCGGACAAGGGGCTACTGATACGTCCATTTTGCATCATGCTTTCATGTTGATATTTATTGCTTTATGGGCTGTTATATTACTTTGTGGTACCATATTTATGCCTTTTCTCTCAGATTTTGCAAGGTTTATTTGAAGAGGGAGAATTCAGGCAGCTGAAATTCTGGACTGGAAAAGGAGCAAATCTTAGTCCACTATTCTGCACATCTCCAAATGCCTTGAAAATTTACGTGGAATTTTTTGGGATTATATAAAAAATACTGGGCTAAAGAAGTACCAGAGGGGGGCTACCAGGGCACCACAAGCCCTGCCACCGCCACCTCCCCCTGGTGGCGGGTAGCAAGCTTCTGGGCTCCCTGACGGCCCACTAGCCCCCCTCTTTTGCTATATGAAGGGTTTCGTTCCAGCAAAATCAATCGGGAGCTTTTTCGTGGTTTCGCCGCCTCCACGAGGCGGAACTTGAGCAGATCCAATCTAGAGCTGCGGCAGGACGATCCTGCCGGGGAAACTTCCCTCCCGGAGGGGGAAATCGTCGCCATCGTCATCACCAACACTCCTCTCATCGAAGGGGAGGCATCTTCATGAACATCTTCAACAACACCATCTCCTCTCCAATCCCTAGTTCATCTCTTGTAACCAATCTCCGTCTCACGACTCCGATTGGTACTTGTAAGGTTACTAGTAGTGTTGATTACTCTTTGTAGTTGATGCTAGTTGGATTACTTGGTGGAAGAGTTTATGTTCAGATCCTTGATGCTATTCATTACACCTCTGATCATGATTATGATTATGCTTTGTGAGTAGTTACTTTTGTTCCTCAGGACATGGGATAAGTCATGCTGATAATAGTCATGTGAATTTGATATTCGTTCGGTATTTTGATATGGTGTATGTTGTTTTTCCTCTAGTGGTGTTATGTGAACGTTGACTACATCACACTTCACCATACTTGGGCCTAGAGGAAGGCAATGGGGAGTAGTAAGTAGATGATGGGTTGCTGGAGTGACAGAAGCTTAAACCCCAGTCTATGCGTTGCTTCGTAAGGGGCTGATTTGGATCCACTAATTTAATGCTATGGTTAGACGTTGTCTTAATTCTTCTTTCATAGTTGCGGATGCTTGCGAGAGGGGTTAATCATAAGTGGGATGCCTGTCCAAGTAAGAGCAGTACCCAAGCGCCGGTCCACCCACATATCAAACTATCAAAGTAACGAACGCGAATCATATGAACATGATGAAACTAGCATGACAGAAATTCCCGTGTGTCCTCGGGAGCGTTTTTCCTCCTATAAGACTTTGTTCAGGCTTGTCCCTTGCTACAAAAGGGATTGTGCCACTTGCTGCACCATTTCTACTACTTGTTACTTGTTACTTTTAGCTTGCTACATTTCACCTCACTACACCATCACTTATTACCGCTACTTTCAGTGCTTGCAGTTATTACCTTGCTGAAAACCGTTTATCAGAGCCTTCTGCTCCTCGTTGGGTTCGACACTCTTACTTATCGAAAGGACTACGATTGATCCCCTATACTTGTGGGTGTGAAGCGCCTTTGGTAAGTGGAAATTGGTAAGGAAACATTTATATACTGTGCTGAAATTTATTGTCACTTGTCACTATGGAAACTGTTCCTTTGAGGAGTTTGTTCGGGGTATCTTCACCACGAACGGAAGCACGAGGAGTTGTTCCTCAACCTGAGGTACCTACTGAAAATATCTTTTATGAAATTCCTTCGGGTATGCTTGAGAAACTGCTGGCTAATCCTTTTACAGGAGATGGATCTTCACATCCAGACTTGCATCTGATCTATGTAGATGAAGTTTGTGGTTTATTTAAGCTTGTAGGTTTGCTCGAGGATGAGGTAAAGAAGAAAGTCTTTCCTTTATCTTTGAAGGATAAGGCGTTGACATGGTATAGGCTATGTGATGATACTGGATCATGGGACTACAATCGGTTGAAATTGGAATTTCATCAAAAGTTTTATCCTATGCATTTAGTACATCGTGATCGAAACTTTATTTATAACTTTTGGCCTCGTGACAGGGAAATCATAGCTCAATCTTGGGGGAGTCTTAAATCAATGCTATATTCATGCCCCAATCATGAGCTCTCGAGAGAAATCATCACTCAGAACTTTTATGCTCGGCTTTCTCATGAAGATCGTACCATGCTTGACACTTCTTGTACCGGTTCTTTTAGGAAGAATCAAACGTAACTCTGAAGATTGGGAGCTGGAGGAAGGTAAGGAGTCAGGTATGAATTTCCAGTTTGATTGCGTTAAATATTTTGTTAAGACAAACACTTCTAGAGATTTTAGCGCTAAGTATGGACTTGACTCTGAGATAGTAGCTTCTCTATGTGAATCTTTTGCTGCTCATGTTGATCTTCCCAAAGATAAGTGGTTTAAGTATCATCCTCCTGTAGAAAGCAACATAGTAAAAACCAATCTAGTTGAGGAGAAAGTCATTGCTTTTAGTGATCCTGTTGTTCCTTGTGCCTACGCTGAGAAACCACCATACCCTGCTAGGATAAAGGATTATTCTAAAGCTCCAACTGTGATATGTAGGGGTTACATTAGACCACTTGCACCCCCTGAGGAGATTAGAGTTGAACCTACTGTTGCTATTATCAAAGATCTCTTAACCGAAGACGTAGATGGGCATGTTATCAAATTCTGTGAGGACTCCGCTAGAATTGCTAAACCTCACGCGAAAGACAAATACAGACCTGTAGTTGGCCTGCCCGTTGTTTCTGTCAAGATAGGAGATCACTGTTACCATGGTTTATGTGACATGGGAGCTAGTGTTAGTGCAATACCCCGTTCTCTATATGATGAAATCAAAGATGAGATTGCACCTGCTGAGCTAGAACCCATTGATGTCACTATTACGCTAGCTAATAGAGACACTATCTGCCCTCTGGGAATTGTGAGAGACGTAGAAGTCCTGTGTGGTAAGACGAAGTATCCTACTGATTTCCTCATCCTTGGTACTGCACAAGATAGCTTTTGTCCCATCATATTTGGTAGACCCTTTCTCAACACTGTAAATGCTCACAATGATTGCATTAAGCAGACCATCACTATTAGTTTCGAGGGTGTGTCTCATGAATTTAACTTCTCCAAGTTTGGAAGACAACCCCATGAAAAAGAGTCGTCTGGTAGGGATGAAATCATTGCTCTTGCCTCTATTGCCGTACCTCCTACGAATCCTTTAGAGCAATATCTGCTTGAGCATGAAAATGATATGCATATGGAGGAAAGAGATGAGGTAGATAAAATTGTCTTAGAACAATATCCTATTCTCAAGAATAATCTGCATGTTGAACTACTTGGGGATCCTCCCCCACCAAAGGGTGATCCTGTGTTCGAGCTTAAACAGTTGCCTAATACTCTTAAGTATGCCTATCTTGATGAGAAGGAGATATATCCTGTTATTATTAGTGCTCTCCTCTCAGAGCACGAAGAGAAGAAGTTACTAAAAACTTTGAGGAAGCATCGTGCTACTATTGGATATACTCTTGATGATCTTAAGGGTATTAGTCCCACTCTATGTCAGCACAAGATTAAAACTGATCCTGATTCTAAACCAGTTGCTGATCATCAAAGGAGATTAAATCCTAAGATGAAAGAGGTCGTTAAAAAAGAAATATTAAAGCTTCTGGAAGCAGGAATCATTTATCCCGTTGCTCATAGTGATTGGGTAAGTCCAGTACATTGCGTTCCTAAGAAGGGAGGTATCACCGTCGTTCCTAATGATAAGGATGAACTAATCCCACAAATGATTATTACTGGCTATAGGATGGTGATAGACTTCCGGAAACTGAACAAGGCAACCAGGAAAGATCATTATCCTTTGACGTTTATTGACCAAATGCTAGAAAGGCTATCAAAACACACACACTTCTGCTTTCTAGATGGTTATTCAGGTTTCTCGCAAATACTTGTTGCACAATCTGATCAGGAGAAAACCACTTTCACGTGCCCCTTCGGTACCTTTGCTTATAGACGTATGCCTTTTGGCTTATGCAATGCACCTGCCACCTTTCAAAGATGTATGATGGCTATATTCTCTGACTTTTGTGAAAAGATTGTCGAGGTTTTCATGGATGACTTCTCCGTTTACGGGTCTTCCTTTGATGATTGCCTCAGCAACCTTGATCGAGTTTTACAGAAATGCGAAGATACCAACCTCGTCTTGAACTAGGAGAAGTGCCACTTTATGGTTAATGAAGGCATCGTCTTAGGACACAAAATCTGTGAAAGAGGCATTGAAGTTGATAAGGCTAAGGTTGATGCAATTGAGAAAATGCCTTGCCCCACAGATATCAGAGGTATACGAAGTTTCCTAGGTCATGCTGGTTTCTATAAAAGGTTCATTATAGACTTCTCTAAGATTTCTAGGCCTCTTACCAACCTCTTGCAGAAGGATGTTCCTTTTGTTTTTGATGAGGATTGTGAGGAAGCCTTCGAAATACTTAAGAAGGCTTTGATAACCGCACCTATTGTTCAACCACCTGACTGGAACTTGCCCTTTGAAATCATGTGCGACGCTAGTGATTATGCTGTTGGTGTTGTTCTAGGACAAAGAGTTGACAAGAAGTTGAATGTCATTCACTACGCTAGTAAAACTCTAGACAGTGCCCAAAGAAACTATGCCACTACAGAAAAGGAGTTTTTAGGAGTCGTGTTTGCATGTGAAAAGTTTAGATCTTATATAGTTGACTCCAAAGTCACTATTCACTCTGATCATGCTGCTATTAAGTACCTTATGGAGAAGAAGGACGCTAAGCCTAGGCTGATCAGATGGGTTCTCCTACTACAGGAATTTGATTTGCACGTCGTTAACCGAAAAGGTGCTGATAACCCTGTAGGAGATAACTTGTCTAGGCTAGAGAATGTCATTGATGACCCACGACCTATTGATGACAACTTTCCTGATGAGCAATTAAATGTCATCCGCACTTCACATAGTGCACCATGGTATGCTGATTACGCAAATTATATCGTAGCCAAATACATACCACCCAGTTTCACCTATCAGCATAAGAAGAAATTCTTCTTTGATTTGAGACACTACTTTTGGGATGATCCTCACCTTTATAAGGAAGGAGTAGATGGTGTTATTAGACGTTGTGTGCCTGAACATGAACAGGGACAGATCTTGCAGAAGTGTCATTCCGAAGCCTACGGAGGACACCACGCTGGAGATAGAACTGCCCATAAGGTATTGCAATCAGGTTTCTATTGGCCCACTCTCTTCAAGGATGCCCGTAAGTTTGTCTTGTCTTGTGACGAATGCCAAAGAATAGGGAACATCAGTAAGCATCAGGAAATGCCTATGAACTATTCACTTGTCATTGAACCATTTGATGTTTGGGGCTTTGATTATATGGGACCCTTTCCGAGTTCTAATGGGTACACTCACATCTTAGTTGTTGTGGATTACGTCACTAAGTGGGTAGAAGCTATCCCCACTAAAAATGCTAATCACCACACCCCTATTAAGATGCTTAAAGAAGTCATTTTCCCAAGATTTGGAGTCCCTAGTGAAAAGACCACGATGACGCCTAGAGGGGGGGGGGGTGAATAGGCTATTTAAAAACTTCTTCGGATTTGGCTTAAACCTAATGCGGAAATAAACTAAGAGGATACTTTTCAAGCACAAATCCTAAATGCAATAGGCACCGCAACTTGTATCAACAACACGATCTACCAAGATGGACACAATATAGTTACTAACAAGCACAAGCAAGTTACACAAACTTACTTGAGCTATATCACACGACAAGTAGGAGAACGACACAAGATACTAGATCACACTATAGCACACGATATATCAAAAGGCTGCAAGTGTGTACGTGTGGATATAGAGGGTATGCTTGAACGATTAATCTTGTACAAAGAAATAACCAACACAATATAATGAGCACAAACAATATGCAATGTATGTATGCTCAAGTAACACAAGTAAACCACAAGTAAGGAGTTAGGGTTAAGGATAACCAAGGTCACTGAGACGAAGATGTATCCCGATGTTCACTTCCTTGGAGGGAAGCTAGTCACCGTTAGAGAGGTGGATGTTACCACGAAGGCACACCAACGCTACCACGAAGGCGTTTCTCAAACACTAGTGGTAAGCCTTTGAGGTGGCTTCCAAACCCTCACAAACTTTTCCGGGGGGTAATCACACGGATTGATTCCTCTCCGAAGAACTCCTACCGCCTAGGAGTCTCCAACCTCCAAGAGTAACAAGATCACGGGGAATGCTCAAAACTTGCTCAAATCTCAAATAGCTTGATTGGAACAACTCTCAAAGGGGCTCACATATGCTCTTGGGATCTAAGATTTAGTGTGAGCAAATGTGTGTGAGGTAGGAATGTGTTCTTATGAGGATATGGCTGTGTTGGGCACCCTCTCACGAAGTGGGAGGGGGGGGGTATATATAGTGGGGAGAGTAAAGCAGCCGTTGGGGTCACTTAAGTCTTACAGTGGTCGGACATCCGGCAGTTCTCGGATGTCCGGATGTCCACAAGGAGTGGGACGTCCGACAGGGGTCGGTCGTCCGAGGGATGTATATATATCTGGAACCACTGTGTGGTCAAACAGGGACCGGACATCCGGAGAATGCCAGAAGTCCGAGTTATTCGACTCAAATTTCTCTGGTGCAAGGTACCAGATTTCCGAAGGAGGTCGGACGTCCGACCCTCGGACGACAGGAGGAGGCCGGAAGTCCGAGTTATTTGACTCAAATTTCTCTAGTGCAAGATTCCGAATTTCCAAAGGAGATCGGACGTCCGGCCTTTGGACGACCGGAGGATGCCAGAAGTCCGTGTTATTCGACTTAAATTTCTCTCGTGTAAGATTCCGGATTTCCGAAGTGGTCGGGCGTCCGTCCCTCGGACGTCCGGAGGAAGCCGGATGTCCGAGGCATTGGTTCTGTTTTCAGATAACAGCAGAGCAGTGGAGATGTGGTATGAGCAGAAAAGTAGAGATGTAGTTTGATCAAGTTCATCGCAAAACTTGTGATCCCCTCTTAATAGTGCGGGATCCCTAAAGACTCAAGAATCATAAAAGGGTACTGATGATCCATACTTGAGTGTATACTTTTATTTGCTGATCATCACTCCGCACCACTAACGTCAAAGGAACTAATACCTTTTAGTTATCCCTTTCACTTGAGATTGATGTTGTTGTTCCTTCTTGGCTCAAGTTGAAAGCAAGACATGATGAAGTCTTCAAGTAGCTCTCCCATACACAATGTGGAAAGCCTAGCTTATGTATTCATCTTCATTTGTCCACCATGTGAACATCCACAAGAATCAAGCATGTAGTGCTCAGGAATGCTTATCTTGATCTTGTCCTTGTTAGCACATGAGCTTGTCCTTATCAACAAATGATCATTAACAATAGCTTAAAGTGGATTAGTGATTAGTTATCTATATGTGTGTTGTCAGCAACACCAAAACACGATTAAGGGC
The DNA here is from genome assembly GCF_904849725.1 of Hordeum vulgare subsp. vulgare. NCBI lineage: Eukaryota > Viridiplantae > Streptophyta > Magnoliopsida > Poales > Poaceae > Hordeum > Hordeum vulgare. The sequence continues at coordinate 564,395,544 of NC_058522.1, read as the reverse complement.
ATGACTGCACTTTCACCTAGATATTTGATTACTGATGGCGGCTCACACTTCATTCATGGTGTTTTCCGCAAGATGCTCGCTAAGTATGATGTCAACCATAGAGTGCATCTCCTTATCATCTTTAGTCTAGTGGTCAAGTGGAGTTGAGTAATAGGGAGATCAAATTGATCCTACAAAAGACCGTCAATAGATCTCTAAAGAATTGGTCTAGCAAACTTGATGATGCACTATGGGCTTATAGGACTGCTTATAAGAATCCCATGGGCATGTCGCCGTATAAAATGGTTTACGGTAAGGCCTGTCATTTACCTCTTGAGCTGGAACACAAAGCTTATTGGGCAATCAAAGAGCTCAACTTCGATTTCAAACTTGCCGGTGAGAAGCGGTTGTTTGATATCAGCTCATTAGATGAATGGAGGGCCCAGGCATATGAGAATGCCAAGTTGTTCAAGGAAAAGGTTAAGAGATGGCACGATAAACGAATACAGAAGCGAGAGTTCAATGTAGGTGATTATGTCCTGCTATACAATTCTCGTTTAAGATTCTTCGCAGGCAAGCTTCTCTCTAAATGGGAAGGTCCTTATGTTATCGAGGAAGTATATCATTCCGGTGCCATCAAAATCACTAACACGGAAGGAAATTTTCCTAGAGTGGTAAATGGGCAAAGAATCAAGCATTACATCTCTGGTACTCCCATAAATGTTGAGACCAATATCATCAATGTCATAACTCCATAGGAGTACATAAGGGATGTTTATCAGCCTGTTTCAGACCCTGAAAACGAAGAGGTATCTGTTTCGGTAAGAAATTGGACTGCAATGCTTTTCCAATAGGAAATTTCCTCCGTTTTGGAATTTTTGGAAAATTAGAAAAATAAAAATCAGTCCTGAGAGCGCATGAGGCCGCCACAAGCTTGGAAGCCGCCACCTACCCCCCTGGTGGCGGATGGAGGGCTTGTGGGCACCTCGTGTGCCTCTCGGACTCTGTTTTTCTTGCGGAGCACTCCTTCTGGTCCAGAAAAAATCAATATATATTCGCCCGAAGGTTTTGATCTCCGTATCGCGCAATCTTCCTCTGTTTTCGTTTCGAGCTTGTTGTCTGCCGCAGATTTAGGTCAAGATGTCTTCTCAAGATTCTGAAGAATAGATCTATGTGGCCGATGATCGTGCTAACTCTAGGATTAATGGGGACCTGGAACCATATGGCTGGACCACTGACGATGAAGAGGACTATGAGCCCAAGGGGAAGGAACAAACGAGTTCCGATGAAGAGGAGGCTCCTCTACTTCAACCTGGACGGACTCATGTGGAGTTCAAGAAGTCAAGCCTCCCTGACCAAAGGAAGAAGCCTAAGACCTTGTTTATCCCTTCTCGTTTCTTGCAGGAGAGTAAGCAGGAACTTTGCCATAGAGTGTTGAAACTTGAGGAGGAAAATGACGATCTAAGGGAGCAGAACTTTTTGCTCAAGTGGAAATTAGACAAGCTCAAGACTGCTTCAGCAACTCCACCACCATCACCACCAAAGGAAGACAACTAAGCATTGGTATGGGAAGTCCCCTTGGATTCTGCCAAGCTTGGGGGAGTTGCCCTGGTATCGTATCACCTTTATATCTTTTGCTTTTACCTTTGTTTTAGTTCTTTCCTTTTCAGTTTTTATTTCTTCTCTTAGAGGAATATGTCTTTAGTGTTTAGTTTGAGTCTTTTGCCTTGTGTCTTCCCTGATGTATTCGAGCTTACGAGCTATATAATAAAGAGTATCTTAGTCAAGGGCTTTTCTTTGTTCCATGATCAAAAGTATGAAAAGAATGATAGCATGAAAGATCATGAGACGATCTTATGGAAAGTGACAACTTCACATATGACACGTATGATGATTGAAACTTGTTGAGAATAAATCAACATGGACCTCAGTCATTGTTGCAATTAATAAGAAGTAATAAGGAAAGAGAGGTTCACATGTAAATATATCATCTTAGACACTTTTTACAATTGTGAGCACTCACCAAACTATTACATGCTTAGGAGTAGATGTTGGACAAGGAATACAACATAATGAATTGTGTTTGCTTGGTTCCAAACAATGTTATATGATTAGAGACCCCTTAGCATGTGACGATTGCTTCCACCTCATATTAGCCAAAACTCTCGCACCAAGTAGAGATACTACTTGTGCATCCATAAACCTTCAACCCAGTTTTGCCATGAGAGTCCACCATACCTGCCTATGGATTGAATACGACCCTTCAAGTAAGTTGTCATCGGTGCAAGCAATAAAAATTGCTCTCTAATATGTATGATCTATTAGTGTGTGAAAAATAAGCTTTGTACGAACCTGTGATGAGGAAGACATAAAAGCGACAGACTGCATAATAAAGTTCTTTATCACAGGAGGCAATATAAAGTGACGTTCCTCCGCACTAAGAGGACACGCATTCAAACCTCAAAAGCGCATGACAACCTTTGCTTCCCTCTGCGAAGGGCCTATCTTGTACCTTTACTTTTTGCCCTTGTAAGAGTCATGGTGATTGTAAGTGCATCTAGTGCCCCTTAGTGATTTTGGTGGTTTGAAGACTTATAGGTTAAGTATCTAATCTGTTTGTGAGTGTACACAGGATCTATAAGTCATTGAGGAGTTTGAGATATTTGAAGAATATCGACCCCTAAAAATACATGTCTTCAGTTGAAGAAATTGGTCTGAAGCTGAAGAAATGAATCGCGAGGAATCTGCGATGAAATTGATATTCCTCATGAAGATACTGATATTGAGAAGTCCGGTGGTTCCTGAAGAAAATCACTCTGAAGAATTGAAGCATGAAGATTTACACTTTCTGTTTTACTTTCTTCGCATTCGAGTAATAGGAACACCGTACTGTTAAAGGGGGTCGAAGTTACACTATGGAATGAATTTCCTCATGATGCTCAACCCAAGCCTAATCCTACCAAAAGCCTCAAGTGAGGAATATGAGTGACATGAGGACTCTCACAGTTGAGGGTTCCGACCGTTTCGATAGCCACGCCAAGTCACTGGTCTTATCCACTCCAACGGTCATATTATTTAAGGTCATTAGCGTCAAATCATGTCGGGATGCTCCCAGGCTATAAATAGCCACCCCCCACAACCACTAGCTGGTTGGCTGCTTCGTTAGAAACTGACACTTGTCATAAGAGCAACCCAAATTCCTCAGAGCCTTCAAGAGTAATTCTTCAGTGAGGAAATACACCACCCACCGAAACCACAAACCAAACCTAGTGATTGAGCATCACTGAAGAAGTTGTTCCTATGTGGGACTGAAGCCTTTTACCTTTGAGGACTGTGCATCCTCCAGACGGTTAGGCGTCATGGTCTAGAGCTTTCCAGCAGTCAATTGTGGATCGCCGGGTGACCATGTTTGTGAGGGTTTGGAAGTCTGCCCTGAAGACTTACCACGAGTGTTGGGCGAGGACCGTGTGTCCTTAGCTCAAGGAGAATACGGTAGGGACTGTGTGTCCCGGGACTGGGTGTCCTTTGGTTTAAATACCAAGCCGCTCCAAACCAAATGTACGACTGTCACAGCAGTTGGAACTGGGTCATCAACGACTGTCTTCACTGAGCAACGGTTCTAATTCCTCAACTCTTTACTTTCCTTGTATTATGTGTTGATGACTTTCACTGCGACTGTTTGAAGAATTTGTTGAAGACTTTCTCTGAATTTCCTTAACCCCAAATTCTTCACGCTAGTTAATCCTGATCTGTATTCTGCGTGCCTGCTCACAGTGCAATCTGTTTTCACATTCTTCACTCTGAAAAACTGTTGTTGTGAAACTTTGCACATCTGATCCTTTACTGTTTCCGCTGTAAGTTAGTCATCAGTGAGGAATTTCCTCAGTGATGAAATTCTAAAAATCTCCTATTCACCCCCCTCTAGTCGATATAACGCACTTTCAATTGATATCAGAGCAAGGTACTCCCTTGTTCTGTGTGATTTTGGTTTAACCACCTGGAGTTTTAGTTATGTCGACTGCAGGCATGTTTAAGGTGACTGCAGCATGTCCTACCTACGAAGGAAAGAACTTTCCCTTCTGGAAGAACAAAATGCAAATGCATCTACAAGCTATTGATAGTGATCTCTGGTATATTGTGGAAAATGGCGTCCCCATCATCTCTGCTAGTGTCACTGCGGCTGATGTGAAGAAATTCAAGCAACTCGATTCTCAAGCGAAGAACATCATCTGTGGCCATCTGAGCCCAGGCCAGTTTGGAAGAGTAAGTGCTTTGGGCTCTGCAACACTGATCTGGGAGAGACTGTGCAAGGTAAATGAAGGAGTATCAACCCAGCATGACTCTCGTGTTGATATTCTTCGCAATTTCTTCAATCGCTTCAAGAGACATGACAATGAAAGCTACCAAGACACCTTTGATCACCTCACTGACATATCAAACAAACTGCAAGCACTGGGAGCTCGAGATATCACTGATCACGAAGTTGTGAAGAAACTGCTGAGATCTTTGGATTCTTCATTTGATACTTTAGTTGTGATGATTCAAGAAAGACCAGACTACAAGATGCTTGATCCAGCTGATATACTTGAAAGGCTAAATACTCATGGATTCCAGCTAGAAGAAAAAGAGAGATCTATATGGACCAAGCTATTCCAGAACATGTGCACTGAAGGCTAGAGCAATTTCCTCATCTGAAGAAGAAGACACAGATGACAACATTTGTGACCCTGAAGAATTTGGACAGGAGCTTGCAATGCTCGTGAGGAAATTCCAGAGATTTACACGACGTGGCCAGTTCGGTAAATCTTCAAGAAGAGACATGAGGAAATCAGAATCTTCATCTGAGGACTACAAGAAACGAACCTGTCACAAGTGCAAGAAATCAGGTCATTACATTGCTGATTGTCCCCGTTGGGGAAAGGAATCAAAGAAGAAGAAATACAAGGATGACAGTTCTGATGACTCGAAGAAGAAGAAGAAATATTCAAAATCCTCATCTTCAAAGCCCTCATCACACAAGAAGACTAGTTTCAGAAAGGCTCGGGCACTTATGGCAAGGAAATGGACTCCGAGGCAGAATCAGAGGAATGTGATGAAGAAGAGGGTTCTGATGAAGACTCAGAATCCGGACAGGCTAGTCTTGCACTAGCTACCACCTTCGTCAGCAAGTCAATCTTCAATCTTGAAGAAGATAATTGCACCATCCATACTGATGACTATGCTGATGACTTCGCTCCAACCTATTGCTTCATGGCAAAAGGTTCCAAGGTACCAAATAATGCCTCCTCCTCTGATTCAAGTGACTGTGAACCAAATGATTATAAGAAACCCAGTTACAGTAAACTTGCTATCATTGCCACTAAACAACAAACTGCTCTGGAAAAGCTTCAGAAACTGCTAGATAAAAGTGATGATCTGTTGAATGATGAAATGAACCTTACTCAAATCCTCACTGATGATGTGAAAAGTCTCCAGTCTAGATTTGATAATCTTCAGGATCGTTATGATACACTCCTCACTGATCATGAGAAGCTTTCCTATGAATTTCTTCAAAGGAAGCTTGATCTTGAGAAGCTGAGGATGTCTCATGATGATCTTCGTATGGAAAATGATTCATTACTAGCTCAACAGATCAGGGATGGTCAAGTTAAATTTATTCCTCCATGTCTTAAATGCATTGAACGCAAAACTGCTAATTCCTCACCAGAATCATCAAATGCTGCCATTGCTACAAATTCTTCAACTGCACCTGTTGTGTCCATTTCCTCACTTGAAGAAAACACAAATGTTACTGATGAAAATGCAGGGTTGAAGGAATTGTACGTGATAGGCATGTACAAAAGCCTCAAAGGACATCAAACCCTTTGTGATGTGCTCAAAAAGCAGATTTTGAACAGGAACCCGTGGAAAGAAGGAATTGCCTTTGAGAGGAAATTAAATGCTGATGGATCTTATTGGAAACCTGAGCAGTATCCCAAAACCTCATGGGTTGCTGCTACTAGGCCTCCTTTTGATCCATCTAATCTAACTGGCTTTTCATGTGAATTATCCTATTCCTTAGATGAGTCATTTGACTCCAACTATAAACTGTTCAAAAATCAATCTGGTGAAGTATTTGCTCGATATGTTGGAACTAACTGCAGGAATGGCCCTCCTCTGAGGAAAATCTGGGTTCCCAAAAGCTGTCTTGAAAATCTTCAGGTGAATGTCCTCATGACACCACCACTAAAGAATTTGAACCCCAGATCAAATTCCTCAGGAGGACCAAAGTCTTCAAGAGGATCAAAATCCTCAACTGGTCAAAACTATGCTAGTACCCATGCTAATGTGTCTAACATGCAGGGAAACTACAAGGAATATGAATATGAGCGTTACTCCTCAAAACAATATGTTCATAAATCCTCAAACCAGTTCTCTGCATATTCATATGAGTACTTTAATCCCCCTGCTGTTAGGAGAAGTGCATTGGCTTCAATGCCACCTTTCTCATATGGTGCTCGCAGGATGATGAATGCTTTGCTACCCCTTCGGATGTGGGTGGTGAAGAAATCGAACTAATCACTTCTGCAGGTCAGGTCTCCAGATGAAAATCATCATCTAAAGAATTTGCTGGAGACCTGAGGAAATGCTTGATAGGACGCAAGTTAATGATTGATGAAATAGAAATATTTCACACGTCCTTACATTTATGTTATGATGAAATCACTGATCTGATGAAATTAGTATCATATTCTTCAAATCTGAAGCATATGAGATGGTAAGCTGTACTAATTCATCTGCAGGATGACAAACCCAAGAATACCGAGTGGGTTCTTGATAGTGGCTGCACACATCACATGACTGGTGATAAAAGCTTACTGATGAATATGCCACTAACTCCATCACGTCTCAAGCAAATCACATATGCTGACAAAGGTAAAAGCAAGGTATTGGGACTTGGCAAAGTGGCTATTTCCAAGGATAGGCATATGGACAAAGTGATGCTTGTTGAATCCCTTGGTTTTAACCTTATGTCAGTCTCGATGCTTTGTGATCTTGATATGATTGTTATCTTTGGTAGATATAGATGTGTAGTCATCATGGAATCTGACAGATCCAAAGTCTTCGAAGGTGTAAGAAGAGGGGATTTGTACATTGTTGATTTCTCTACAGGTCCTCAACCAGCCACTTGCTTACTAGCAAAAACCTCAGAAGGATGGCTGTGGCACCGAATACTAGGTCATGCAGGCATGAGGAATTTGCACACGCTCGCGAAGAATAAGCATGTCATCGGCATCGAATCAGTCAAATTCCTCAAGGATCATCTCTGCGGTGCTTGTGAATCTGGGAAAATGACCAGATCCAAGCATCCCTCTAAGACTATCATGACCACTACACGTCCATTCGAATTGCTTCATATGGATTTATTTGGACCTACTCACTATGCCACACTAACCAATGCAGCATCTTTATATGGCTTCGTCATAGTTGATGATTATTCCAGATACACTTGGGTGCATATCATAGTGTATAAAACTGAAGTGCAGGAAATCTTCAAACGATTTTATTCAAGGGCCTCGACGAACTTTGGCATCAAGATCAAACATATCAGGAGTGATAATGGAACAGAGTTCAAAAACATTGGTCTTGATGATTATCTTGATGAACTTGGTATTACTCACGAATTGTCTGCTCCTTATACTCCTCAACAGAATGGTGTCGTCGAAAGGAAGAACAGGACTCTGGTTGAAATGGCAAGAACTATGCTTGAAGAATATCAGACTCCTCGTCGCTTTTGGCCTGAAGCAATCAACACTGCATGCCATATCATCAGCAGGGTATATCTTCACAAATTCCTCAAGAAAACCTCATATGAACTCCTCACTCACAAGAAACCCAATGTAAGTTATTTCAAAGTCTTCGGTGCAAAATGCTGGATTAGAGATCCTCACCATAGCTCAAAATTTGCACCTAAGGCACATGAAGGTTTTATGCTCGGTTATGGAAAGGACTCGCACACATACAGAGTCTTCAACAACTATCACAACAAAGTTGTTGAGACTGTAGATGTGCGGTTCGATGAAACTAATGGCTCGCAAAGAGAGCAATTGCCTTCTGATCCAGATAAGCTGTCTCCTGAGGAAGCAATAAAGCTCAAGCCTACTGAAGATATTGTCCCAACTGAGGAAATTGATGAAGAAACGATCCCCATCACTGATGAAAATCAAGAAGATGCTCCTGAGGAAATTGCACCAGCACCACTTCCTCAGCCCAGACAAAATCCTCAACCAGCTCATCCGAGGATTGCAAACGAAGTAGAACTTGACAAAATCCTCAACGACATCAACGCACCAGGTCCTCTCACTCGCTCAAAAGCTTCACACTTAGTTAACTTTTGTGGGCATTTTTCCTTTGTATCCATCACAGAACCCTCAAAAGTTGCTGAGGCTTTTCTGGAACCAGAGTGGATCCAAGCTATGCAAGACGAACTTCTTCAATTCAAGCTGAATGACGTATGGGAGCTCGTCAAACGACCAGATCCTCGCAAGCACAATATCATCGGCACCAAGTGGACTTTTCGAAACAAGCAAGATGAGGACGGTCAAGTGGTGAGGAACAAGGCACGACTTGTAGCCCAAGGCTACACCCAGGTTGAAGGAATAGATTTCGATGAAACTTTTGCACGTGTTGCTAGACTTGAAGCTATTCGAATACTACTTGCTTATGCTAATCATCATAACATCACTTTATATCAAATGGATGTGAAAAGTGAATTCCTCAATGGTAAGCTTGAGGAAGAAGTATATGTTGCTCAGCCCCCAGGTTTTGAGGATCCAAAGAATCCAGACAAAGTCTTCAGACTCAAGAAGGCTCTTTATGGTCTCAAGCAAGCCCCTCGGGCATGGTATGATATATTGAAGGAATTCCTCATGAAGAAAGGCTTCAAACCTGGTTCACTCGATCCAACACTTTTCACAAAATCCTATGATAATGAGCTATTTGCATGTCAAATATATGTCGATGATATCATATTTGGCTGTACTGACAAAAGATACAGTGATGAATTTGCCTACATGATCAGTGAAGAATATCAGATGTCCATGATGGGGGAGCTAAAATTCTTCTTAGGTCTTCAAATTCATCAACAAAGCAATGGAATCTTCATATCACAGGAGAAATACCTCAAGGATGTTCTGAGGAAATTCGACATGCACGAATGCAAAGGTGCCAAGACTCCAATGCCTACCAATGACCACCTCGGCACTGATGAAAATGGTAAAGATTTCGATCAGCAGGTATATCGTTCTATGATTGGCTCTTTATTGTATCTATGTGCATCTAGGCCAGATATAATGCTTAGTGTTTGCATGTGTGCACGTTTTCAAGCAAAACGAAGGAATCACACCATAAGGCCGTGAAACATATTCTTCGATACTTAGCTCAGACACCAACACTAGGATTATGGTATCCCAAGGGCTCCAATCTTCATCTGGTAGGGTATTCTGATTCAGACTATGTTGGTGACCGTGTGGATCGCAAGTCAACTTCTGGCACATGCCATTTCCTCAAAAGATCACTAGTTTGCTGGTCCTCAAAGAAGCAGAACTGCGTATCACTCTCCACTGCCGAAGCTGAGTACATTGCTGCTGGTTCTTGCTGTGCTCAATTACTATGGATGAAGCAAACCCTCAAGGACTACGGCATCAACATGAAGAATGTGCCTCTCTACTGTGACAATGAGAGTGCTATCAAGATTGCATACAACCCAGTACAGCACTCGAAGACCAAGCACATCCAGATTCGTCATCATTTTCTTCGGGACCATGTTCTCAAGGGCAATATCCTCATCGACCATGTGAAGACTGATGATCAACTGACAGATATCTTCACTAAGCCCTTGGATGAGAAAAGGTTTTGCAAGTTGCGGTGTGAGCTAAATATCTTAGAGTCTTCAAATGTTTTGTAAAAACATGCACACATCCTAACACTTATGCAAAGTTGATGACTTAGATGTGCAACACATCATGAATCGATTTTCTTCAACTGATGAAGAATGTCACTCTGAATGTGAAGAAATTAACGAAGAAATTGATTCTCAGGGCCCTACGACAATTGTACGCGGCGTCTGTAATCAACATTCTTATATGGTGGGTCACGCCACCGCCCAATGTGAAATTCCTCAAGTTGATTTTCTTCAAGTGTTCTATTTCCTCAAAATGTGTTTTTCTTCAAAACAGTTGTTCTTCAGTGTGATGATTTATCACAAAATCTTCAAAAAAAAACACTTGATGACGTTCATTTGACTAGATAGACTGTGATTTCAAGTCCTCAACAGCATTCACTTATTGCTATTTCTTCAAGTTGATATTTTTGCTAAGTGAATGTGATCGGACCCTACATTCCCTCTATGCTATACTCATCCAGTCTATTCAATTCTTCATATGTGTTCTACTTGAAACTTTGTTCAAAATCCTCACTGCGTCCGTGTCAGCTGATGATTTTGTGACGAAAATCCTCAAATCTTCAAAAATTGTTTCTTTAATACACAGTAACTGAACCCCACTTCCCACGATCGGATAACCACGATCTCCACTATCTCCACCATACTATTCGGGAGCTACACGTGTCCTGCGGAGACGTAGAGGCAGGGGCGGTTTGGTCCGAAATTTTCGCGCCAACAGTAAATTTTGGCTATAAATATGTCCTTATCCCCCTCGCCATACTCTTCTTCGCTCCATCGCTCTCCTGCCACAGCATACACCACCGAACCCTAGCTCCATCGCTGGTAGTCTCGTCGCCGGTGAGGAAGAGCTTCACTGCCTCAACTTCTCCGTCGCCGGAACCACGCCGGAGTCGCACCATCTTCGTCCGCCACCGCCGTAGACGTCCTCTGTCGCCGGGTTAGGGTGCATTGGACACGCGACCGAAGAGCTTCTCCACACACAAATTTCTGTGTTCTTCGTGCGCACCTTCCAGGGTAAATAAATCCCATTTTTACAGCAAGTTAGATCTAAAATTTTACATCTTCTATGTGAAATCTGTTTTTCCTCAAGAAACGATAAGCACTTGATTCCTCAAACACTGCCTAGCACCACATCATTGATTAACTATGCTAAGCATCTAAGATTTTCACGAGATTCCTCAATTGTGCGAATTTTAGGATCTGTACAACTCTGGAACCCAAGAACAGTATGCTTAGGCAAATTCCTCAACCACTGGTTATATTCCTCAAACTGTCAAACTTTTTCATTTTCCTCAAATCTGAGAACGCATATGACTTCTCCAAATTCCTCGCAACTATACTCTGTTCACAGGTACACACATGTCAGCTGATGAATCTCTCGGTTCTCATCACATTAACTCATTTGCTGTGTTTCTGGAAGAAACTCTTCAAGGCTCATCAGAATCCTCAAGAGTTCAAACTCATCAGCAAAATCCTCAACTGAAGAAAATGGAGGATGACAGAAAACAGAAGGGAGGAAAGAAACTTGAGCAAAACACAGCTGTGGATATCCGTGAGGATATTTACTTGGACTATTGCACGCCTTATGAAAATGAGACAATGGCCAAGAGAAAAATACGGCTGCAGAAGATAGAACGCCGATGGGCAAAGGAATGGAAGGAATACAGGTTTGTGACTCCCAAGTATGCGAAGAAATTCGCTTTGAAGCCCCCTGGCAGACGGGCCCCACTTGAGGATCATCAAGTAGCACATCCATCAAGCCTCAAGACCATTTATGACTATCCAGATGAGAAGGAAACGCATCTGGCTAAGCTCAAGAAGCAGGCAGAAGCTGCAGTGAGGAAATTCAATGAATCCTCAGCTGCAGCCTCACGTGCTGCTACTTCCTCTGCCGCAGAAACCTCAAGTTCAAAAATTCCTCAAATGCAGTCTGTGCCATCAAAGCCAAGGGCTCCAAAGCCTCAAGAGAAGTCTGCTCAGGCTTCAGTCACAAAACCCTCAGCTCCAAAACCCTCAGTACCAAAACCTTCAACACCAGAACCATCAGCGCCAAAGCCCTCAGTACCAATCTCCTCAGTACCAAAATCCTCAGCTCCACCTCCAAAGCCTCAAGTGAAATCAGTACAGAAGCAGGTCATGAAGCCTACGACCGCCAGCTCCAGCTCCACACTCCCAGCTGCAACCAGCTCGGAGACAAAGTCTTCAACACCTCCTGCGAAGACTTTGGTAACTGCTGAGCGTGCAACTCTGCCCAGCCCCAGCAAAATCATCACCGTCCCGTCTGCATCAGATGACAGTGATGAATATGATGATCAAACCCTGCAAGTCATCATCAGAAACAAGCAGGAAAGAGTAGCTCAAGCATCAGGCAGTGCCATTCCTCTGGCCATGGACCCCAAGGTCCTCCTTGACTACATCAACATCTCGTATGAGGACCCAAACACTTCGCTTGATGATTTGAAACTTCCCCCTGGCATCAGCCACATGGTGGCCACTTTCATAAATGAAGCCAAGTGGAAAGAACAGCAGGCCAGGCAGGCCAAAGTTGCAAAGATTAAAAAGGAGAAATTCCTCAGGAAGAATCTCCTCAAATTGACTCCTGATGCACTGGTGACAACACAGGCAGAGCTGAAGAAATTGACTGACAAGTACGCCAAGCTGTCAGATCGAAAAAGCCTCAAGAGCAATTTCATCAAACTGGCCACTAGTGTTGTTGATGACTACAACAAGAGAGCCGCACCCCCAGCACCAATTCCTCAGCCCTTGATTGAGGAGCCATCAGATGAATCTCCTCATGATGAGGAATCTCCTCAAGCTGAGGAAGTACACCAAGAGCGCCGTGTTGATGAACCGGCTATTGAAGAAATCATCATGGAAACTCCAGCTGATAAATTTGATGCAGCTGATGAGACTGCCCCTGACCCAGTTGCTTCGCCAAAGCAAGCTGATGACTCTGTTCCAGCTGGTTCCTCAATACCAGCTGAAGAATCTGTCAAGAAAACCCCTTCACCAAAAGCTTCAACGGTGAAGAAGATGACTCCGTCTGCATCAGACGTGAAGAAAACCAGGGCTGCTGAGAAGGAAGCCAAGAAGAGAAAGGCCTCCTCATCAGAAGAAGAAACAAAGGCCAAGCGCCTCAAAGCACTTGAAGAAACTGCTCCTCTGGACCCTGTGCCACTGAATATCGCTCCTTCCTATGAAATGATCATCATTGATGATCCAGCGAAAAAGGCAGATGAGGAAATGAAAGATGTCGCCTCTGAGGAACACACTGATGAGGAAATTTAGATAGACGACAATCCTCAACCTTTCAATCCTCAAACAGACAATGTTCAAGCATCAGCTGCACCAGCTGATGAAACTGTCTCTGCCACCAAGCCAGCTGAGGAAGAACAAACTGAAAATCCTCAAGCTGATGAAATTCAACACTCTGAGCAGAATCCTCAAGATGAGGAGCAAGCTGATCCAACTCCTCCAACTGAGCAAGAAGCAGAAATTCCTCAGCCTGAAGCGCAGCCAGAGCCATCTCCTCAGCCTGACGCCCAGCAAGCACCATCTCCTCAGCCTGAAGTACCAGCTGCTGAAATTCCTCACCCCGAGGAACATGCTGAAGAGAATGCACCTGCCCAAGACAATGCATTCGTCGTGCTTAACCCAGAGACTGCTATTGTTGTCTCCCCTCCTATTCCTCAGCAAAATCTTCAGCCAGTTCAGCGTCAGCCATTCTCCAAACGTCCAAAGTTTCAAAAGGAAAATTTCTTTGAAGAACGCATGTACTTCATCGGAGAGAACCCCTATGACAAGCCTCAAATGAGGCATATGAAGTTTTGGACTAGGAATCAGATGAACTACTATGCCTCTGTGCTCTGTGGACGAAACAAGATATTCCAGCACAGGCATGTTCCTCATGTTGAGCTTGAAGCAATACCGTGCGTGGAGCCAGTCCTCAGTGTCCTTCATGATGCAGGTTTACTCCCAATGTGCTCCGACATATCTGACTAGAACAGCGAGTTAATTCTTCAGTTCTATGCCACTCTTCACATATCTGGCAACCCTGAAGACATTAACACATGGGTGTTTGATTGGATGACCCAAAACACTCACTACAAGGCTCCTGCTACTGAACTCCTCAGAGAACTGCCCGTACCAATTCCCTCAGATGAGGCTGTGAAGCTTTATGGTGAGCGTGAGCTGCCAAATGGAATGATGGAAGTCCTCATGAAGCCTTTGGCTGAAGGAAAATCTCGGAGAACAACCTTACTCGTCCACGAGCTCAAGTACACATCCAGGTCTGTCTACAGAATCCTCTGTAGTGTGCTCGCGCCGATCAAAGGCCATGACGATGAAGAAGATGTTGTAGGCCTCATGAAGAATATCCTCTTCAACATCATTCATGGTATTCCTATCAACATCCATGATTTCTTCTTGAGGACTTTGGCCGACAATGCTATGTGTCCTTTTGATCACAAGATATATGCCCCATGGATCATGAGATTCATCAGGACAAGGACAAGCATCAACTTTCTCGTTGAGTGCCAAAACCATGTTGGTTATATGTCTCCTATCCGGTTCAACAAGAAGACTTTCGAGTCCATTGAAGGCAAAGGAAAATCTGTGATTGAAGAAGGCAGTAGGCCCTTGATGGCTAGTTCAGAGAGCCAGAAGCTTATTCTTCATGGGATGATACTGAGACTCGTCCGGCAAGCCCCGTTCCTCCTCGCGTGATGAATACCAGAGAGCTCCTCCTCAGTCTTCACCAGAAGGTGGATCGCAACCACAAATGGGTCAAACGCCAGTTTGGTGCCATTGTGAAAACCCTCACTGAAACACAGAACTCTGTGAAGCTCAACCATCACTATCTGCATGAGGTTTTTGATCGCACCTGGGCTACACTTGCACATCTGAAGACTCAGACTGAGCTTGAAGAAATGGACTTTGAGCGAGACTTTGAATGGTCGTGGCCTCCCAAGAAGAAGTTCAGGCCTATTCCAGTGCCAGACCTTGAAGACAACTCCTTTTCTTCATTCCGCACTGCTGAATCTGATGAAGAACAGCTCGACACTGCTACCGGTCCAAGGAAGAAGACTACCCCCAAGAAGCATCACGGCTCTTCCTCAACCGCCAAGGAGTGAAGTCTTCACGGGCGTTAGTCCTCAGTTTGTCCCTTTTTGTCACTTGATGACAAAGGGGGAGAAACTTGAGAGTTAGTCTTCAAGCGGGATATTTTTGGGGCTTATGAACTATATTTAAGTTACAAACTCTTGGCTCTTTTGAAGTTTTTATGTAATGAGTTGTAACTTAAGCCCGATGGTACTCTGACGCTTTTGAACGTTTTTCTTCGCATGCTTATTCCTCAAGTTTTAATGCACGCATGCTGGAATTCGTCAGATACCATCTCTCATCATGCATTTTCATTTTCTTCATATGATATGTTATATGTATGCATGATTTACAAGACTCAGGGGGAGATCTCCATGATATAAATCATCAATGTGCATTTGCTGTAAAAAGCAAAATCCTCAAGATATGCACATCTTCAGGGGGAGTCTCTCTGAATCTTGATTTCAAATTCCTCAAAATGAGTATTTACACTTCATATTTTTGATCCCTATTGAAGACTTAACCTAATTGTCATCAACCACCAAAAAGGGGGAGATTGTAAGTGCATCTAGTGCCCCTTAGTGATTTTGGTGGTTTGAAGATAGGTTAAGTATCTAATGTGTTTGTGAGTGTACACAGGATCTATAAGTCATTGAGGAGTTTGAGATATTTGAAGAATATCGACCCCTAAAAATACATGTCTTCAGTTGAAGAAATTGGTCTGAAGCTGAAGAAATGAATCGCGAGGAATCTGCGATGAAATTGATATTCCTCATGAAGATACTGATATTGAGAAGTCCGGTGGTTCCTGAAGAAAATCACTCTGAAGAATTGAAGCATGAAGATTTACACTTTCTGTTTTACTTTCTTCGCATTCGAGTAATAGGAACACCGTACTGTTAAAGGGGGTCGAAGTTACACTATGGAATGAATTTCCTCATGATGCTCAACCCAAGCCTAATCCTACCAAAAGCCTCAAGTGAGGAATATGAGTGACATGAGGACTCTCACAGTTGAGGGTTCCGACCGTTTCGATAGCCACGCCAAGTCACTGGTCTTATCCACTCCAACGGTCATATTATTTAAGGTCATTAGCGTCAAATCATGTCGGGATGCTCCCAGGCTATAAATAGCCACCCCCCACAACCACTAGCTGGTTGGCTGCTTCGTTAGAAACTGACACTTGTCATAAGAGCAACCCAAATTCCTCAGAGCCTTCAAGAGTAATTCTTCAGTGAGGAAATACACCACCCACCGAAACCACAAACCAAACCTAGTGATTGAGCATCACTGAAGAAGTTGTTCCTATGTGGGACTGAAGCCTTTTACCTTTGAGGACTGTGCATCCTCCAGACGGTTAGGCGTCATGGTCTAGAGCTTTCCAGCAGTCAATTGTGGATCGCCGGGTGACCATGTTTGTGAGGGTTTGGAAGTCTGCCCTGAAGACTTACCACGAGTGTTGGGCGAGGACCGTGTGTCCTTAGCTCAAGGAGAATACGGTAGGGACTGTGTGTCCCGGGACTGGGTGTCCTTTGGTTTAAATACCAAGCCGCTCCAA
The DNA here is from genome assembly GCF_904849725.1 of Hordeum vulgare subsp. vulgare. Lineage (NCBI taxonomy): Eukaryota > Viridiplantae > Streptophyta > Magnoliopsida > Poales > Poaceae > Hordeum > Hordeum vulgare. The sequence continues at coordinate 564,378,964 of NC_058522.1, read as the reverse complement.
ACCAAATGTACGACTGTCACAGCAGTTGGAACTGGGTCATCAACGACTGTCTTCACTGAGCAACGGTTCTAATTCCTCAACTCTTTACTTTCCTTGTATTATGTGTTGATGACTTTCACTGCGACTGTTTGAAGAATTTGTTGAAGACTTTCTCTGAATTTCCTCAACCCCAAATTCTTCACGCTAGTTAATCCTGATCTGTATTCTGCGTGCCTTCTCACAGTGCAATCTGTTTTCACATTCTTCACTCTGAAAAACTGTTGTTGTGAAACTTTGCACATCTGATCCTTTACTGTTTCCGCTGTAAGTTAGTCATCAGTGAGGAATTTCCTCAAAAGGAATTTCCTCAGTGATGAAATTCTAAAAATCTCCTATTCACCCCCCCTCTAGTCGATATAACGCACTTTCAGTGATCTTCACCAATTCCCTATTTCTGCCTTTGTCTTGGCTACCGTCACATGCTTGGGAAAGATCTATATTCATATATCAACTTGGAGTTGAGTACTTATGCTTTATTATTGTTGACTTTACCCTTGAGGTAAATCGTTGGGAGGCAAAACTATAAGCCCCTATCTTCCTCTGTGTCCAGCTGAAACTTTGACACCATGAGTACCACCTGAGTTGTAACAATTGTGGAAAACAAAAGAGATGATTGAGTATGTGGGTTTGCCTTACAAGCTCTTATTTGACTCTTTCTGATGTTATGATAAATTGCAATTGGTTCAATGACTTTGGACTGTTGTTGGTTACTTCTCGGTAAGGTTTTTGCTTCATACTTTGCTTTGTGAAGGAATTGTTACTATCCCATAAGAATATTTATGATGTATTGTTGTTTCATTTGTGATCATGATTTCCTCATGTCTGTATTATGTTTTATCGACACCTTCATCCCTAAACATGTGGACATGTTTATGGACCTTGGTTTTCGCTTGAGGACAAGCGAGGTCTAAGCTTGGGGAGTTGATACGTCCATTTTGCATCATGCTTTCATGTTGATATTTATTGCTTTATGGGCTGTTATATTACTTTGTGGTACCATATTTATGCCTTTTCTCTCTTATTTTGCAAGGTTTATTTGAAGAGGGAGAATTCAAGCTGCTGGAATTCTCGACTGGAAAAGGAACAAATCATAGTCCACTATTCTGCACATCTCCAAATGCCCTGAAAATTTACGTGGAATTTTTTGGGATTATATAAAAAAATACTAGGCTAAAGAAGTACCAGAGGGGGCTACCAGGGTGCCACAAGCCCTGCCACCGCCACCTCCCCCTGGTGGCGGCTAGCAAGCTTGTGGACTCCCTAACGGCCCACTAGCCCCCCTCTTTTGCTCTATGAAGGGTTTCGTTCCAGAAAAAATCAATCGGGAGTTTTTTCGTGGTTTCGCCGCCACCACGAGGCGGAACTTGAGCAGATCCAATCCAGAGCTCCGGCAGGACGATCCTGCCGGGGAAACTTCCCTCCCGGAGGGGGAAATCGTCGCCATCGTCATCACCAACACTCCTCTCGTCGGAGGGGAAGCATCTTCATCAACATCTTCATCAGCACCATCTCCTCTCCAATCCCTAGTTCATCTCTTGTAACCAATCTCCGTCTCACGACTTCGATTGGTACTTGTAAGGTTACTAGTAGTGTTGATTACTCTTTGTAGTTCATGCTAGTTGGATTACTTGGTGAAAGAGTTTATGTTCAGATCCTTGATACTATTCATTACACCTCTGGTCATGATTATGATTATGTCTTGTGAGTAGTTACTTTTGTTCCTGGGGACATGGGATAAGTCATGCTGATAATAGTCATGTGAATTTGATATTCGTTCGGTATTTTGATATGCCGTATGTTGTTTTTCTTCTAGTGGTGTTATGTAAACGTCGACTACATAACACTTCACCGTATTTGGGCCTAGAGGAAGGCATTGGGAAGTAGTAAGTAGATGATGGGTTGCTGGAGTGACAGAAGCTTAAACCCCAGTCTATGCGTTGCTTCGTGAGGGGCTGATTTCGATCCACTAGTTTAATGATATGGTTAGACTTTGTCTTAATTCTTCTTTTGTAGTTGCGGATGCTTGCGAGAGAGGTTAATCATAAGTGGGATGCTTGTCCAAGTAAGGGCAGTACCCAAGCGCCGGTCCACCCACATATCGAACTATCAAAGTAACGAAGGCGAATCATATGAACATGATGAAACTAGCATGACAGAAATTACCGTGTGTCCTCGGGAGCGTTTTTCCTCCTATAAGACTTTGTTCAGGCTTGTCCCTTGCTGCAAAAGGGATTGGGCCACTTGCTGCACCGTTGCTACTACTGGTTACTTGTTACTTTTTGCTGGCTACGTTTCACCTCGCTACACAATCACTTGTCACCGCTACTTTCAGTGCTTGCAGTTATTACCTTGCTGAAATCCGTTTATCAAAGCCTTCTGCTCCTTGTTGGGTTCGACAATCTTACTTATCGAAAGGACTACGATTGATCCCCTATACTTGTGGAATAAAGTCGTCGTGCTAAGGCTCCATAGGACCACTGCATCAGAAAAGCAACCGCCGTCGATGAAGAGAAGCATAGATCGAAAGGACCCAACATATAGACACATGAACACACGAATGAAGACTAGATCCATGTGGATCCATCAAAGACTAGACACATTCAAGTGAACATATTAACCGATCACTCATTTTTTTTTTTTACGTACGTAGAGTTGATCATGTGGAGCAGCATGTCGTTCCAGGTGTCGATGGCCCCAGGCAGGCACCAGTGCACGCAGTCGTTGTACAGGGTGAAGTGCTTCTCCGGCGTCCAGCCACGGTACTTGCTGGGATGCGCGTCCGCGCGCAGCACCATGGCCTCCGTCGTGTCCATCAGCATCATCCTCACCCCGCCCGCCGCCGCCCTCTCCGCCGCCGCCAACTCCTCAACCTGCAGCTCGCGGAAGTCCCGCTCCAAGCCCTCGACCCTCCTCTCGCCGCGCCGCTGCGGCGCCGTCCGCACGCAGTTCCCGTCCTCGCTGCTCCACTGCCCGCCCTCGTACTGCGACGGGTCGACTGTGCGCAGCAGCGCCGTGCCGCGGAACCGGCCGTCGGCGCCCGACAGCGCCCGCAGCGCGGCCCGCGTGGCCATGCGCAGCGCGTGCCGCGGCGTGAGGTCGGTGACGTTGGGCAGCTTGCAGTAGTGGCAGCCGACGAGCCGGCCGGCCTCGTAGAGCATGGACGGGCGGTAGAACCAGCTGGACGCCGACACGACGGCGTAGTCGAGCTCAGGGATGCGGGCCGCCCACACGTCCTCCGGCTCGTCGAGGTGGAGGTTCCAGAGGCCCGTGTGCGCCGGCCCGTCGTCGTCGATCTGCTCGTGCCGGACCAGGTACGGCGCCCAGAAGCTGGCCACGGTGAAGTTGTACTCGCCGTAGTGGTACACCGTGTGCTTGCTGCTCGGCCAGCTCATCCTAGGCTCCGCGACCTGCACGTGCACGTTCAGATTGAGACCACGATCATGTCCTGACCATTATAGATAGTATTACACTCCATGGTTGAGAGCTTACTCGGGTGAGGAGGCAGATGAGGGAGTCCTTGTGGTTCCTGGCGAGGGAGTCCCCGACGAAGGCGATGGTCTTGCCCCTCATCAGGGCCAGGAAGCGGGCAGGGTCGAAGCGGGGCAGGTCGCAGCCGTCGCCGTCGGGGCGCCACCGCCAGTTGACGAAGCCGAGGTCCGGCTTGCCGAACCTCATGCAGTCGTAGTGCTCGTGGATGACGGAGCACGTGTCGTTGGTGTAGTAGGGCGCGTCCGGGTCCGGCACCCAGTCGCCGCTGAAGATGTCACAGCCCTCACCCTCGCCTCGTCCTCCTCCTCCTCCTCCTCGTGTGTGAAGCTTAAGGTGCGATGAAAAGAATGGCCGGAGGTTTGGGAAGGTGGTGTAGAGCAGGTTGGAAGCTGCAAGAAGGGCGGCGAGGAGCATAAGGGACACGACAGGGACGAAGCATCTGGCACTGCTGCTGCAGTGCTTCCTCATGGTTCTACTTCTGGGGATTAATAATCTGGGACAGGATTACTAATTAAGTGTGCATGCATGGATGCATGAGTTAGTTTCCGATTGCAACATATGGCCATATATAATGATGATAATGCATGAAACTCCTATAGTCAATTCCTGCATGAGGATGTTGGTTGTACTCCTAGCATATGTTATCACCTGCCTGTGTGGTCATCATGAGTCGTCCGGTTGGTCCGGTGGGCCTGATCCAACTTTCATAGAGGGCGATTGGCTCAGTAATTGTTCTCTGTCAATATAAAATCGCAACGGTGGGCTGCGCATGCACGCGAATGTATACTCTCAACTATGGCCAGCATTGCACGCGTGCTGCAGCCTGCAACTTTGCATGCGCGCTTACCTATGCGCACCACTCCCTCTGTCTTGTCTAATACATCCCCAAAGATATGCACAGAATGGTGCGCATGAGTAAGGGCGCATTGTTTGGGTTGTTCAGGGCGCATTGTTTGGGTTGTTCACTTGAACTCGGTCATGTAATTTAGAAGGTGCTTGGATCCAAGAGACTAAAACTAGTCTGATTAAAACTAATCTCTTTAAGAGCCTAAAGTTTCAAGCACCCCTGACTAAAGAGAGGCTAAAACTAGTCTTGAGGCTAAAATCTTTTAGTCAGGGGTACCCCTACTAAAATGTGCATTGGTCCTCTTTCTCCTTATTTAACTCCTCATGCAAGTTCTGTATTGAAGGGTTTAGAGGATAATAAATGCTCATTAACTTGATTTTAGTCTCTTTAATACTTGAATTCAAGTATGGGTGAGGCTAGCAAGTTTTAGTCTCATTACTTTTAGTCATGGGACTAAAACGTATCCAAGCATCCTCTGAGTTTTCATAGTCTGTAACATTATGTTTGGATGATAAACTTTGAAACTGCATAATTACATGGCTTAGAAAATCGTGCTTTGTCCAAAAAAATTATATACCTAGTTAGAGCATTTCCAATGAAGGCTTAAATAAGCCGCGCGGAAAAAATGGGCCATGCTTGCGAAAATCGCGCTCTAGCAGCCGCCTATGATGTCACGCGCTGAAAACTGGCGCCAGCGCACTGAGAAAAAACTGCATCGCACACGGCTTATTTAGTGTGCCCCAGCGCGCTGAACAAGCAAATCTCGCGCACGAACCACCAACCGCTACCGATTGCTCCGGCTGTGCCCGCCTTTGCCCCGCCCCGTGCCTCCGCCAGCGAAATTTCTGTGATGGACGGCCGCGCCCCTTGTGCCCCAGCGCGTTGTTCTCCGCTTTTTATGAACTTTGGAGTGATTCTTTTTTACACGTTGATGAATGATCATATGATTCTATTATGTTAGCATTACTGAGATATTGCACTAGTGAAAGTACGAACCCTAGGTCTTACTTCTAAGCATTTATACAACGTTTTACTTGTTTACTACTCCCCCGTCCCAAAATAATTGTCTTAATTTCGTGCTAAGTTTAGTACGAAGTTGTACTAAGCTTGAGATACTTATTTTGAAAGGGAGGGAGTACTTGTTATCTTGCTGTTTTTATTTATTCAGATTATAAAAATTTATTTCTATTATCAATACTACACTTGTATCACCATCTCTTCGCGGAACTAGTGCACCTATACAATTTACCATTGCATTTGATGTGTTGAGGACACAAGAATTTTCTTATATTTGATAGCAAGGTTGTTTGAGAGAGACCATCTTCATCCTACACCTCCCATGGATTGATAAACCTTACGTCATCCACTTGAGGAAAATTTGTTGTTGTCCTACAAAACTCTGCACTTTGAGGCCCAACAACGTCTATAAGAATAAAGTTGTGTAGTAGACATCAGGGACCGATGAGGAAGAGTACGACTCGAACGCAAGAAATGGAGGACCGACGTGGGAGGGTGTGGTGGATTTGTTGGACTTGGTCAATTTGGTGCGATTTGAGATGAGTCCAGTCTGTGTGCTCCGGCGTGGTGAACGCCCCATATGCACCTCATATATGAGTTAGATATGAGGAGTACTGATTAGCCCAGACGTATAGAGTCGGTTTGAGAAACCTGTTTGGGTCATAATTTTGTGACCAGTCACTTACTACGTCATCCCTCCCGATGTACATGAGGCGTTGGAGAGCCCGATGTACATGCTCTTATCTAAATTTTGGCACGCCAAACTTTTTTATTGCGAAAATGATCAGATCTATTATCAAAGTTTATCAGGCGTACAAAGTATCACAAACATAGTAAAAATTATAGTGAGATTTCAAGACTTCAAACAACCACTACTATCGCCTACCGCCCCTATAAAAGTCGGCTTGGCTTTGTTGATCACAAACACATGTCCCTAAGAACCAGAACCATCAAGACATAATCGTCGTTGTTGAACCTTTGAATAAATCTAAAGCACTTGACATCAAATCTCTCGTCACAAGACAAGGAAACCTAACCTTGTCGTTTGAAGAAAATGATAGAAATCTACATCGAATCTTCGTCGGCCATGTTTAGACGGACGAACTCAAGGAGGATTGAAATCCGAAAAACAAACTCAAAATAATAGTGTCGTCATCCATCCAAGCTATGCACTTGCGAGGATTGAAATCCTAACCTAAACTACTAACAGGAGCGAAGACACACCAAGCTTCGGGGTAGCAGGCAGAATCCAGGAGCTTTCTGACGGAGTATGGAGGAAGATTTTAGCCTGGCCGTTATAGATTAGGGTTAGAGCAACTCTAGCCGATCCCGCATCCCGCCGGCCCGCAAAACGCTTTTGCAGTTCGCGGAAAACTGATTTTGCGGGCCGGCAAGGACGGCCGCAGATGTAGACCCCCCCCCAAACGGATCCATATAAAAGTATATTCGCCGAATATGCTTTTATACGAGTCGACTTTGCGGTGTCTGTTCTTACATCACTGCTTTCCGCATCTCATCGGCCCGCAAAATATCAAATCCAACATAATACAACAAACGGAAGCAAACTAAATAATTATTTAAATTCAACACAATACAACAATCATCCACATTTTCATAAAGAGAGATTGGCGCATTCGCTACCTTCTCCGAAAGAGGTGCGTTGGATATGTAGGATTCTCCGCGAAGTAGTCTTGCATCAACATCTCGTTCTCAAGATGACGATTTCGAGGAATGCAAAGACGCTCGACGGTCGATCCTCGCCTTCTCTTCCGGTTCTCATGTTCGTGCTCCTTCACGACAAGTGCCATGACTAATGTCTGCTGCCAAAAGTTCACAAGCATGGTCTCAACATTCGAGTCGTCTGAATCGAACGAATCGGTGAGCAAGAACTTCTCGCACGGGTTCAAATCCATCTACGTGCACCCAACGCGTCAATCAACTATACCGTGCTCGAAAAAATCACAAAATACGTACTAACCGGTGGCGGATGCGGCTGGCGGTGGTCGATCCCTGGCGGCGGCAGCGACGAGGGCGCCTTCGTCTTGCCGGATCCGGGGGGGGGGGGGGTCGGTGCAGCGTGACGGCGTGGGAGGGTGGTGAACGGACTCGCAGCGCGATTCTGCCCGCTGATTTGGCCAGAATCGCCGGCGACGGAACGACGGAAGCAAGGGCAGTCAGCGGTGGAAGGGGATGGGGAAAATGCGCGCGGGCTGAAATGTCCCTCCCGCCAACGGTTTCTCTATTATGCACGGCACCGCAGCTGCGACGGGGAAACCCATGTATTCGCGGGTTGAAGCCGAGATTTTGCCGCGCCCCTTAAAAAAATTTACGGGCCGGAGCGATATGCGGGCTCTGATCGGACAGGATTTTTCATCCCAACCCGTATTTTGACGGTTATTTTTCGAATCAGGAATGAATGCGGGTCTGCTAGAGTTGCTCTGTGAAGCAAAATGAGAGGAAGCCTCCAACAGATACGTCTCCTTAACCATGTATACATGCATCTGCCGAATCAACACCAATTTTTGACCGTGCGTTCTAGCTAGGCGTGCATATGCTGAGCGAGTGCGTGGCGACGATCGAATTCCTTCGCTGGACCATTTACGCACCACCCTATTTTACTACAGACGTCCGTCTCATATTAGCTCACGTGTCCAAAAAACGCGCCCTCACGCGGACGCCCCAGCTCGGGAACACGATCCACGCGCCCGCACGGCGACGCCCCGGCTTGGAAACACGAGGAGAAACGAAGCTCCTCTGCCGCTCCGAGCTCCGGAGCAGCTGTGTGTGGCAATGCGGCGGCGCCACGCACTCCCCCCCGGCCACGGTGGCCCGCGCCACGGAGCCGCCTCCACGTGGTCGCCGCCCCCGCCACAACTCCTCTGCGGCCCGCGCCGAGCAGAGGACACAGAGCCGGACGACCGAGGAGATGGATAGACATGCTCCACTGTATCTCTCCCCAGTTCCAGGGCATTCTCCCCTCTCCCAACCGTGGAGATGAGATAAATCAATGGTCGAGGGAGGCTCAGTTTGAACCGCTCGGCTCGCCTCGCCTCGCCTCGGATCCACTGCGCTGCCCGGTTGCCTTGTCTACACCACCGGCGTGGCCCTCCCACGGAAACTATAGCCACAGCAAAAAAAAAAGTTAAATAAAATGAAGCGATGTGACCCTTGGCCATCTCAAGCAGCCGAACAATTCCAAATCTCGTCGGGGAAAGAACAAAGGAAAAGAGATACTTTAAATTGGGTACACACAAGGGAATAGTGTGGCTTCTGTCCTGGATCCGTACGGCCGGCGAGGCGTGCAGTGGCTCTCAGGCTCGATCACGACGCGACGCCGGCCATGATCCATCCCTGGCGGTCGTGTCGCGGGAGCGGCCGCAGAGGATCCGAGGCACGGGGGGCGGCTCTAGACCGTTCCGCCGGTTTCGACCGACGCCGGTTCCCGCGCGTTCGCCACCCCGCGCCACGTACCCGCCCTGCCTTTCCTTCCTCACGCGCGCCTCGGCCCACCCAACTCACCGACAATGGACCCCACAATTCAACGGGACCCGCCGGTCATGCATTCGGGTGCTGAAAGGCCCCATGCCCGCGTTGCGAGACCCCCGCCACCGCACTGCACTCCACCACCCCACTACGAGCTCGTGCCACTATATTTACTCCCCGCAGCAAGTGTGGTCGCTCACTTCACTCACTCGTTCGGCTCTCACCAACTGAGCAGTAGCTCGAACAAAAGGATCAAGAAGATAGCTAGAGCAGGGGCTGAGGACATGGAGGTGGAGTATGGATGCGAGGGTGTGATGCGGATGGCCGTGGAGGAGGAGCAGGGGTGGGAGACGCCGAGGAGGGACGACTGCCGCATCCCGGCGGTGCCGACGTGCCCGCCGCCGCCGCCGAGGAAGAAGCCCGCGGTGGAGCTCGGCAGGGCGGCGCCGCGCCGGGAGCCGCCCAAGGGCGGCTACTTCCAGCCGCCGGACATCGAGTCCCTCTTCATGCTCGCGCCGCCGCGCAGGCACGCCGCCTCCACCTGCGCGTAATAAGGATATATAGTGATCCTCTCCTCTGCAGACGTACTACAGCGACTAGCTGTCTCCTAGGGATGTCTCTTGCACATTTTGTTTTGGGTTTGGAGAGAGGAAGATGTGCGTGCGTGCGTGCGTGCATCCCTCTTTTGCTACAACTCCTGGTGCGAAAATTGTACTAGCATCAAGAATATGGCTGCTTGCTGTGTCCTGTGCAGTGTGTCCCAGGCCATAGGTAGGTAGGTAGGTGTAGGTAGTTGGGGGATTAGGAGTAGGGAAAGGTTCGAAAGTGTAGCCCGTGTAAATGTGTTCTTTGCAAGCTGGGAAAAAGTTGTTCCTGCAAAAATGTTGCTCCTCGTGCTACTTAATTAGCTCTTTGTTCGACCAACATTTTATCTTTGCTCAGATAGTGTGCCCCCGTACGTTCTATCCTCTAGCTATGTGCTTCCCGTATATATGGCGAGTTTCTAGTCGATTCGTTTTACCTTCAAATTGTAATCGATCTTCGGAACAACAACAAAATGAATAGAGGACGATTATCGCCTGCCTCGGTGCCTTCATGCCAAATGTGAAAAAAAAAAACTAGCCCAAAACCAAATGGTTTATTCTTCTCTCCCTTCTTTTCTTGAGGCATATTCTTTCTTTTTTTGGATCTTGGAGCATATTCTTCTCTTCATATTCTTTTGGAAGCCTTCTAGCGACCATTCTCACGGTTCATCATTTGATATGTTCACGATCGTCGTGTTTTTCAAATTTTTATTTTTATTTTCCTGTATGTATTTTTTTCTTCTTAGATTACTTTTTTCCTTTTTTATGTTTTGGTTTTCACGGTTTTTATTAGCATTGTGATGAAAAAATTCAAAGACGAAAATAAATTCAAAAAGTTCATGAATTTTTTTTTTACGAAAGGCATGGTCTTATCTTGCTAAGAAGCATAGCCGTGCCTAAAACTTTTTTTTAAAGGTAAGGTTTTGCTTTTATGAAAGGTACAATTTTGCTCCCATTTTGTCTTCACGAGAGTCCGAGCCTTTCGAAAGGACGAAAAAAACGCTTTTCATTATTTTTCGTGAGAGACTATTTTGCTTCGAGACAGCTTTGCCTTGGCCATACTTCTCAAAACAAAATGTAATTTTTATTTTCTATCTTTTGTATCGCGGGGAACATAGTTTTTTTGTTTGGTTTTTTTGAAAAAAAAATTAGCAAAATTTATCAACATGAGGTCTTATTTTAAAGAACTCAACACAAAAAAATCAATGTTGAAAATAGTTTGACATTTGAACGCACATTTCGAAAGATATAATATTTTAAAAACATGAATCTAAAATAGAAAAAACAGTCTAGGTTATGACAAATGACACGTAAATGCATAATTTATTGTAACTTTAAAAATAAAAGTAATCTTTTAAATATGTAGTCTTTAATTAATAATTTCTATATTTAACCAACGTATATGAGCCAAGCCCTAAAAATTGCATACACGGCCCAGCACGTCTAGATGGACGGCCTGCCCTTTTTTCTTGAGGGGTAAAGAACACTTCATTAATTAATTGTGTAGTTTAAAGGAATAAAAAAGGATTTTAAGGATAGCCTAGCCACAAACGAGGACCATAGTTAGGAAAAACTAAAAATTTAACCAAGCTATGAACTGCTTTGTTAAGATGAATGGCTGCCTAATAGTCTAGGCCTGCACGACAAAAAAATGGCGCGACTATGTCTTGGCAATCTGGGCCAGCCCACGAGCGCGCGAGACCTCAGCCTTTTTATTTTTCGGTTTTTTCTCTTTTTTACGTTCTCTGTTTTATTTTTATTTTTTATATGCTTTTATAATTTAAAATATTTTAAATATATATACTACAAAATCCTCTTCAGAAAACATTTGAGAAATGTTAAACAAGTACTTAAAAAATATTTACCAAGTAATTGAGTAAATGTTGATCATGTATTAAAAAATGTTGAACGGGTGCTTAAAAAATGATGCGCAAGTATTTGTAAAAAGATTATTCGTTTGTTAAAAATATTGAAAAGGTATTTAAAATGTTGAAAAGTAATTTAAAAATGATTGACAATTATTTAAGAAAATATTAATCATGTACATAAAAATGTTAAATAAGTAGTTAAAAAATGTTGAACAAGCATTTAAAAACATGTTGATCATGTATATAAAAAGTTAAACATGTATTGAAAAATAATTAAACAAGTATTTTTAAAAATAACTCCAGCAATGTCGTTTCAATATAGCGGGTTGCAAGCACATGTAAAGAAGGAGGGTTTTTATAGGTTTGACGAGTCAACATCAAAATTCAACTATTCTAGAAATTCAAAATATTTTTATTGCGGTGTAACCCTCTTGGTGACACATCACATCGAAATCCAGGTGTGGTGTCAAATGGGCAATGGCTAGGTCGCCGGCCCCTTGGTGGGCATCGTACCATGAGGCGGATATAGTGACAAGTGAGCAAGGATCGGGTAGTCTCATCGGCTTCTGAATGTAGTGTAAAATGAGCAAGGGTCTTTGCACTTCACTCGACGAGCGCGAAGGATAAGGAAGCTAGCCAAGCCTAGATGGATTCTCTTAGGTAGCTGGAATGTAGGGTCTCTCACAGCCACAGGTAAGCTTTGGGAGGTAGTTGATATGACGGTGAGGATATGTGTTGATATCTTTTGCGTCCAAGAGACCAAATGAAGGGGGCAGAAGGCGAAGGAGGTGAAGGGTGACGGCTTCAAGTTGTGGTAAACGGGAACGACTACAAACAGAAATGGAGTAGGCATCTTGATTAACAAGAGCCTCGTGTATGGAGTGGTAGGCGTCAAAAGACGTGGGGACCAGATTATTTTGGTCAAGCTGGTAGTTGGTGACTTAGTTCTCAATATTATTGATGCATATGCCCCTCAAGTAGGCCACAATGAGAACACCAAGAGGGGGTTTTAGGAAGGCCTAAAGGACATGTTAGGAGTGTATCGACTAGCGAGAGGTTCTTAGTAAGAGGAGATCTCAATGATTAAGGGAGTCTGGGACTAAGGGGCCCTCGGGCCGTTGACCTATCTTCACGGGACGGACTCATAGGTCGCCCTATGATCATCATTGGAGGACTGAACTACAAGGTGATGTTATGTACAAGTCAAAATCTTTCGAAGCCTTGGTGTGTGCGCCAAGTCATGAAGATGGATTTGGCATGTTTACTCCCTGATGTAATCGACATTGTGTAACCCTAGGTATCCCTGGTATCTATATAAACTGGAGGTTTTAGTCCGTTTGATAGATTAAGATCAAAATTCCTAGGGTTTTAGACCACATCATACGATCTCGAGGTAGATCAACTTTGTACTTGATACATCATCATCAATACAAACAAAGCAATATGTAGGGTATTACCTCCATAAAGAGGGCCCGAACAAGGGTAAATATCGTCTCTCATGTCATCTATTACCCATCGATCCAAGATCCATAGTTCGGGATCCCCTACCCGAGATATGTCGGTTTTGATACGGACATTAATACTTTCATTGAGAGTTCCACTATACTGTTGGGGTGATCAAGCAAGCAAGCAAACTCGAAGCCAAGGACTACGGCAAGAGTCCCCGCACCGAGGACGATGAAGAACCTCGCATGTTGAACAATGCAGACCCAGATATTTCTCATTCATAGTTTCATTCGGTACATGCAGGATCCCTTTGATTTGTTGTCGAACATCATCAGGAACTCCTTTGCTGAAGAAGATTGAAGACTTGTCATAGTTAATACATTGACCTGTGGCTTCACAGTAGGCTTCCAACGCCATAGCAAATGGTTCAATGGCGGCGCCGAGAGTGCCACACATAGACCATGAAGATTTGATGAGTCACTTTTAGATTTTAGTAGGCACGAAAGGCCCTCGGCTGGAATTAATAACAAGTATGGGGATATGGGGTCACACATGCCTCATACCCCTCATGGGTGTAAATTGCTCCAACTTCTTTCCGCTTAACAAGGCTGAGAATTTTACTAAGCTGACCATGTCCATTACAACATTCACCCATCGTTGTGTGAAGCCCATCTTCATCATGATCGCCATTAAGTATGTCCACTCCACTCTGTCATAGGCCTTCATCATGTCCAGTTTCAGAGCACAATGTTGGTTTTCCTTAGCTTTATTTCGCTTCATGAAATGAAGACACTCATAGGCAGTGATGGTATTATCCGTTATGAGCCTGCCTGGTACAAAGGCTGGTTGTTCCTTTGAAATTATCTCGGGCAACACTTGTTTTAGCCGGTTAGATATCACTTTTATGCAATTTTGTAGAACACATTGCAAAGGCTAATGGGGGCAAAATTGTGTGAGCAGGGTTGGGCTTGTTACCTTTGGAATAAGTACCAAAGTCGTCTCATTGATACATGCAGTTGATTTTGTACCTTCAATTATCCCGATGACCGCCTTAGTAACCTCATCTCCACACATGTCCCAATGACGCTGAAAAAATGGGCAGGGAAACCATCAGGCCCCGATGCCTTTAACGGGAATATTTGGAACAAGCCCCGCTTAATTTCCTCGTTTTCATCTGGTGCATTCAACATGTCGTTCATTGGTTGCGTGACTCTGGATGGCACATGTTGGAGGACTTGTTCCATGTTGTGGACACCTTCCAAAGTATATAGATTTCTATAAAACTTTGTGGTCATGGTTTCCATCTCCCGTGTGTTCTTCGTTATACTGTCATCTGCCCGAGATAAGGCTTTGATTAGATTCTTTCTTTGCCTTCTGCTAGCGCGCAGGTGGATGAAATATGTATTTTTGTCTCCATGAGCCAACCAATACAACCGAGCTCTCTGTCACCAGAGAATATCCTTGTGATGGTAAAGTTCAACCAGATGGTTTGTAGCTTTTAGTTCCACATGTGATGGGGTTGTTCTACCCGGCACGATCGAAGCAACTCCACTTGGTGCTTTAGGTACTCGATCTCTTGTCGAACACTTCCAAAATGCTCCCTAACCCATGCGGAGAGATCGATTGCCAAATCTGACAATTTATTGTTTAGTGCGTGCACCGAATTGGCTGAAGTTGCATTCCGTCCCTCCCTCACACAATCAAAAAGCTTTGGGTCTCTTTCCCACATCAGCTCATATCTAAACCGTCTAGGGACATGCTTGCCTACATTCATATCAATCTTGAGTAGTAGGGTCGCATGATCTGATGTAGATGTTGTTTTGTGTTCAAGAAAAGCGCCAGGGTAGGACAATAGCTGGTCTGCACTTGCAACACACCTGTCCAGGCGGATGCGGGCGAAAGTACCCCCAGCCATTCTTCTTTCAAAAGTCCACTTGTTTATTGTATAGCCCACATCGATGAGACCACAAGTGTCCAGGGCATCGTGGAACGCATCCATCTGTGCTTGGCTCCTATTGTTTACTCCATCGTGATCATGGCCATGTAGCACCTCATTAAAATCTTTGATAATGGCCCACGGGAGGCTGCCTGTACCAGTTATACCCCGTAACATGTCCCATGTTTTATATCTTTCATTGGTCTGTGCTTCCCCATAGACAAAGGTCAGCCAGGATTTTATGCCGACCAGTTCATCCATAGACACATCAATGTGGTACTCACAGTAACCTAAAACTTTAGCTTTTATTGCATCATCATTCCAGAAAATCCCCAAACCACCACTTCTACCGGAGCTACTTACAACAATTTTTTTATTAAAACCTAAGGTATTGGATAAATTCTCAACTCTTGAGCCTTCTATATGAGTTCCTAGGATGCATAGGATAGAAGGGGCAAATTGCCTCGTCGTGTCACAAAGCTCTTTCACCGTAGCGGGTTTGCCAACCCCGCGATAGTTCCAGCATAGCAGACTCATTGCGCTAGGCGTGACCCCACTAGGGAGCTCGCCAAACATGCATTGGGATTCTTCTTCACATTGTTCCTTTCAAATGGTGTTGTTGTCGTTCGATTCCTCTTTGGTTCCTATTTAGATTAGGGACTGTAAGGAACACCAAGAGGAGTGCTTTCTCTGTTCTCTAAGAGGAGTGGTTTGTTTCCCTACATCACACCTGCATCATCGCGGACAACTCCCCGCTTTCTATTGTTTCCAGCTTCATCCATCACGACATCCGGGTCTTCTTCAAATTCTATATCGGTAGCTGATGAACCACAAGTATAGGGGATCAATCGTAGTCCTTTCGATAAGTAAGAGTGTCGAACCCAACGAGGAGCAGAAGGCTCTGATAAACGGTTTTCAGCAAGGTAATAACTGCAAGCACTGAAAGTAGCGGTAACAAGTGATGGTGTAGTGAGGTGAAACGTAGCAAGCTAAAAGTAACAAGTAACAAGTAGTAGCAATGGTGCAGCAAGTGGCCCAATCCCTTTTGTAGCAAGGGACAAGCCTGAACAAAGTATTATAGCAGGAAAAACGCTCCCGAGGACACACGAGAATTTCTGTCATGCTAGTTTCATCATGTTCATATGATTCGCGTTCGTTACTTTGATAGTTTGATATGTGGGTGGGCCGGCGCTTGGGTACTACCCTTACTTGGACAAGCATCCCACTTATGATTAACCCCTCTCACAAGCATCCGCAACTACGAAAGAAGAATTAAGACAACGTCTAACCATAGCATTAAACTAGTGGATCCAAATCAGCCCCTTACGAAGCAACGCATAGACTGGGGTTTAAGTTTCTGTCACTCCAGCAACCCATCATCTACTTACTACTTCCCAATGCCTTCCTCTAGGCCCAAATACGGTGAAGTGTTATGTAGTCGACGTTCACATAACACCACTAGAAGAAAAACAACATACGGCATATCAAAATACCGAACGAATATCAAATTCACATGACTATTATCAGCATGACTTATCCCATGTCCCCAGGAACAAAAGTAACTACTCACAAGACATAATCATAATCATGACCAGAGGTGTAATGAATAGTATCAAGGATCTGAACATCAACTCTTCCACCAAGTAATCCAACTAGCATCAACTACAAAGAGCAATCAACACTACTAGCAACCTTACAAGTACCAATCTGAGTTGCGAGACGAAGATTGGTTACAAGAGATGAACTAGGGATTGGAGAGGAGATGGTGCTGATGAAGATGTTGATGAAGATGCTTCCCCTCCGACGAGAGGAGTGTTGGTGATGACGATGGCGACGATTTCCCCCTCCGGGAGGGAAGTTTCCCCAGCAGGATCGTCCTGCCGGAGCTCTAGATTGGATCTGCTCAAGTTCCGCCTCGTGGCGGCGACGAAACCACGAAAAAGCTCCCGTGCTAGTGGGCCTTCAGGCAGCCCACAAGCTTGCCCACCGCCACCAGGGGGTGGTGGCGGAGTGGGGGCTTGTGGGGCCCTGGTGGCCCCCCTCCGGTAGTTCTTTCGCCCAGTATTTTTAATATATTCCAGAAAAAATCCACGTAAATTTTCAGGGCATTTGGAGATGTGCAGAATAGTGGACTAGGATTTGCTCCTTTTCCAGTTCAAAATTCCAGCTGCCTGAATTCTCCCTCTTCAAATAATCCTTGCAAAATAAGAGAGCAAAGGCATAAATATGGTACCACAAGTAATATAACAGCCCAAAAAGCAATAAATATCAACATGAAAGCATGATGCAAAATGGACGTATCAGTCATCTTCATGACAAGCTCGAGTTCATCGAAAACGGAGTCCATATGCATCTTCTATGATGTTTTCGATGTTGGAAGTTTATGCCGGTTCTTCATTAATAGAGATCTCACTTCTGTATATCATTTGCATTTTCTAACTGCATGTTCTTAAGATTTTATGTCGTCGTTGGGTAGCTATTGTCGTTGTGAATTCAATAAGCTTGAGTTTGCTCGATTCGGAGTTCATATGCGAAAGTTAGAACAATTTTAGTATCCAGCGGTAGTACCGCTCCTGGTGCCAGTGGTAGTACCGCCCCGGAGCGGTAGTAATTTTTTACTACCGCTCTAGGAGCGGTAGTACCGCTCCGTCAGACTATTTTTGCGCATCCTTTTTGGCCTCAGCATGGTTGGTGAACCTATTGAGCGGTAGTACCGCTCCCTTGAGCGGTAGTACCGCTCTGTGCGGGCTATGAAGCATAACGGTTAGATTTTTCCCCACCTATAAAAGGGGGTCTTCTTCCCCATTGAACCTTATCTCTTTAGCTCGTGTTCTTCCGCCATTTTTGACCTTCTTCGAGCTTGCTAACTCTCAATTCCTCCAATTATTCTTGCTAGTTCTTGAGGGAAAAGAAAGAGGAGATCTAGATCCACATTTCCACCAATCACTTTCTCCTCTAAGTGAGGGGAACCCCTTGGGTCTAGATCTTGGAGTTCTTCGTGTTCTTCTTCGTTCTTTTTCTCATTTTCCCCCTAGCATTAGTTGCTTTGGTGGGATTTGGGAGAGAAGGACTTGGGCACTCCGTGTGCCCTTGCCATTGCATTTGGTGCATCGATTTGAGTTCTCTACAGTGATACGTGGAAGTGAGAAGTTGAGAAGCTTATTACCCTTGGATACTTGGTACCCCTAGAAGCTTGGTGGTGCCTCGGAGCTCTATCATTGTGGTGTAAAGCTTCGGGCAAGCGTCGGGGTCTCCAATTAAGTTGTGGAGATTGCCCCGAGCATTGGTGGTCACCTCGAAGCCACATGCCATTGTGGTGAAGCTTCGTGGTGTTGTTGGGAGCCTCCAATTAAGTTCTGGAGATTGCCCCAACCCTTGTTTGTACGGGTTTGGTGACCGCCCTCAAGGGTCCCTTAGTGGAATAACGACATCTTGCATTGTGCGAGGGCGTGAGGAGATTACGGTGGCCTTAGTGGCATCTTAGGGAGCATTGTGCCTCCACAGAGCTCCAACGGAGATTAGCATCCGCAAGGGTGTGTACTTCGGGATACATCATCGTCTCCGCGTGCCTCAGTTATCTCTTACCCGAACCCTTTACTTATGCACTTTTCTTTGTGATAGCCATATTGTTTCTTGTCATATATCTTGCTATCACTTAGTTGTTTATATTGCTTAGCATAAGTTGTTGGTGCACATAGTTGAGCCTAGTTGTTTTAGGTTTTGTGCTTGACAAATTAAACGTTAGTTTTATTCCGCTTTTGTTCAAGCCTAAACCGTAATTATTTTAAAGCACCTATTCACCCCCTCTAGGCGATGTCCACGTCCTTTCAATTGGTATCAGATCTAGGTCTCTCTTTATTAGGTTTAACCACCTAGAGAGTAAGGATGTCGACTAGGGGTTTAGGATTCTCTAACATTCTTAGTTTCGATGGCACAAATTTTGATGTTTGGGTAATTCGTATGCTTAATCACTTTAGGGTCATGGACCCAAACTTGGAGCGAATTGTAGATTGGGTTTTTCTCCTCCAAAGGATTCTCAAAATATATCTTTAGAGGATGAGAAAAACTCTTATCTCAATGCTCAAGCTTCTAATGTGCTTTTTGATGCTTTGAGCAATGTAGTTATATTTCAACTCATGCCATTCCGAGATGCTCATGAGTTGTGGACAAAGCTTCAAGATAAATATGGTATGTCCAAGATTTGTGGGAATGATTGTTCTCCCTCCACCTCCGGTCGTGTGGTCTTCTCAACTTCATCTACTTCACCTACATGTGGATTGCCACAATGTAATGATATGGCGAGTAGTGGAGATCATTGCAATGATGATAGTTGGCTTATTGTTGATGATCCTTCATCACTATATTACTGCAATGCTTCATCTTTGGGCATTAACACTTCGCGCACTCGAAATGTTTTACATGCTTGTGTTGGTAGTCCTTGCATATCATGTAAAAACTGCTTGACTAAATCTCATGATGATATGCTTCCTATATCTTGTTGCCATGATAAAAATGTATATATTTCCTCGAGTTGTTGTGCTAACAATGTAGAGGAAATTCATCACTCCATGGAACAAGATGTGGCCTTGAATGATGCTTCAAGGGATCCTACATCATCATCTATTGTTACTCACTTTTGTCTTATGGCTAAGGCTTCAAAGGTATCTCCTACTTTGAATCCCAATGTATCTCATGATGATGATGTTGATGATAATGAGGATGAGAATAATGATGATGAGAGTGATATTATTGCATCCTTAAAAATTAAGGGTGAAATGATTTTTAAATATCTTTATAAGAATAAACTTGCTTGTTCCAACTTCTTCGAAATCATGTCTATTGCCAATGAGGGCAAGAAATACATTGAGGAGTTGGAAGCTCATCTCAAGGAGCATGAGGCCACCATTGAGACAATGGAAGGTCATGAGCGTGATTACGCTAACGAGATCGCGGAGCTATCTCAAGCTCTTAAAAATGAACAAACCACCAAGGAATCTCTTGAGGAAACCTTTGCTATAGAATTATCTAGATTAAAGGAATCCGATGATAGAGCTCTCGATGTGGCTAATGATTTTAGAACTAAAAACGATAAGCTTGAAGTTGCACATGCTAAACTCGTTGAGGACTATGAGCACCTCGAAAATGGCTCAAGGGCTATTAAGAGTTCGCTCATCGAACTCACCGAGTCTCATGCTCAACTTGAAGCTTCATATGCTAAAGAGCTCTCCAAGTTTCCTTCTCCTCTTATTGTTAATAATGATGCTTGTTCTACTAACTCTACTTCTCGTGAAGCATCCATTTTAAAGGAGAATGTTGAGCTAAGGGCTCAACTTGAGTTGCTATCTAGCAATTATGGGAAATTGGAAGAAAGTCCTATAATGCTCACAAGCTCTCATGATGATCTTCTAGTATCCCATAATGTGCTAAAATTAGCTCATGAGTCTATTACTACCAAGGTAACATCGAGTGAGCCTCATGTGGACATTATCACTACTTCTAGTCAAAATGCTATATTGCCATGTGCTAGTCCTCGTAATTCATCTACTCATAATGTTGCTACATCTTGTGATGAATTACTTTCCATGCCTTGTTGCTCTAACAATGAAGCTTATACTTCCTCTAGTACTTGTATTGATACTAACCATGTAGAGGAAATCAAAGAGCTCAAGGCCCAAGTCACTTCCTTGAAGAAAGACTTGGAAAAGAGTCATGAAGGAATGTCCACACTCAACAATGTCTTGTGTGGGCAAAAATCCCCAAATGACAAATATGGACTTGGATTCAACTCCAACAAGAAGAATAAGTCCAAAACCTTCAAGAAGAAGGGCCAAGAACAAGTCAAGAATTCAGCCAAGATTATTTTCTTCAAGTGCAAAATTGAAGGGCACCATGTTAGATCTTGCCCACTAAAGAAGAAGCCCCAAAGTCACAAGCAACAAGGGAAGCGGCCACAAGTTCAATCACATACTCAACTACAAGTTGAAGAAAGGCCCCTTCCCAAGAAGACCCAAGCCAACACTCCTCATGTTGAGAAATCAATAGGGAAGAAATTAAAGGGTAGATGTTGCTACTTATGTCGTGAGAAGGGTCACTTCGCTTCTTCTTGCACAAGAGGTAATTTATCCAACCCAATCATTATTGATTATATCTATTCTCTTGGGAAGGATAAGGTTGGCAATGTGTTTGCCAAGTTTGTTGGTACTCAAAGTGGTGTCAAGAAAAGTACCATTTGGGTTGCCAAGGTTATTGTGACTAACCTCTTAGGACCCAACGTGGTTGGGGACCAACAAGCTAAAACTTGATCAATAGGTGAATGTGGAGGACATTGGAGACTTGGATACATAATTAAGAACTAAGGGGTATTCATCATTCATATTATCTCAAGCCAAGTCATTTGGATTATCGAGTTTCTATCTCATATCCAATGTGCCTCCTTACGGTAACTTGTACTTAAATTGTTTACATTGTTAGTTACTTGCCCCTTTGCATGTTGTGGTTTTGTACCTGATGTCCCACAAGCGTATGGGATCGCAACAGTTTTCGAGGGTAGAGTATTCAACCCAAATTTATTGATTCTCTCACAAGGAGAAGCTAAAGGATATTCTCAAGTATTAGCAGCTGAGTCGTCAATTCAACCACACCTGAAAGATTAGTGTCTACAGGCAAAGTATCAGTAGCAAAGTAGTATGATAGCAACGGAGCGAGAAACGATCTAGTGACAAGGCATACTATTTCTAATTGTTGTATCAATGGCGCCAGTAAAAGCTTTGGCACTTCCCAGCAACTGCGTCAGTAAAGACCCTGTTGACGGGATGTTAGTGCCAACAAAGTCTTGCAACAACTAACATCGGAGTAGCAAGGAACAGTAGTAGCAGCAGTAGCAAAGTAACAAGTAACATCGGTAGTGACAGCAGCAGCAAAGTGGCCCAATCCCTCTTGTAGCAAGGGACAAGCCTAGGCAAAGTAACATAACGAAAACCAGTAGTAAAAGACTTGTAGGCAGTGGATCGGTGATGGATGAGTGTGACGGATGTGATTCATCATGTAACAACTATAACACGGAGAGATATGTGGCTAGCTCCCATTCATCAATCTAATGTAGGCATGTATTCCATATGTAGTCATACGTGCTTAGGGAAAAGAACTTGCATGGCATCTATTGTCCATCCCTCCCGTGGCAGTGGGGTCCTAATGGAAACTACGGGATATTAAGGTTCTCCTTTAATAAAGAACCGGACCAACGCATTAACACGCGGTGAATACATGAACTCCTCATACTATGGTCATCTCCGGGAGTGGTTTCGGATATTGTCACTCCGGGGTTGCCGGGTCATAACACATAGTAGGTGACTACAAATTGCAAGATTGGATCTAAAACACACATATATTGGCGACAACATAATAGGTTCAGATCTGAAATCATGGCGCACTCGGGCCCTAGTGACAAGCATTAAGCATAGCCAAGTAGTAGCAACATCAATCTAGAACATAGTGGATACTAGGGATCAATCCCCGTCAAGAACTAACTCGATTACATGATAGATCTCATCCAACTCATCACCGTGCAACAAGCCTATGATGAGATTACTCACGAACGATGAAGAGCATCATGGAATTGTCGATGGAGAAAGGTTGATGATGACGATGGCGACGATTTTCCCTCTCCGGAGCCCGAAACGGACTCCAGATCTGCCCTCCAGATGAAGAACAGGATGTGGCGGCGCCTCCGTATCGCAAAACACGATGAAACCTTCTCTCTGATTTTTTTCTAGGCGAAACGGAAGATATAGGACTGAGATTGGGGGCGGTGGTGCCAGTTGTGTTGGGGAACGTCGCATGGGAAACAAAAAATTTCGTACGCGCACGAAGACCTATCATGGCGATGTCCATCTACGAGAGGGGATGAGTGATCTACGTACCCTTGTAGATCGTACAGCAGAAGCGTTAGTGAACGCGGTTGATGTAGTGGAACGTCCTCACGTCCCTCGATCCGCCCCGCGAACAATCCCGCGATCAGTCCCACGATCTAGTACCGAACGGACGGCACCTCCGCGTTCAACACACGTACAGCTCGACGATGATCTCGGCCTTCTTGATCCAGCAAGAGAGACAGAGAGGTAGAAGAGTTCTCCAGCAGCGTGACGGTGCTCCGGAGGTTGGTGATGACCTTGTCTCAGCAGGGCTCCGCCCGAGCTCCGCAGAAACGCGATCTAGAGGAAAAACCGTGGAGGTATGTGGTCGGGCTGCCGTGGAAAAGTCGTCTCAAATCAGCCCTAATACCTCCGTATATATAGGTGGGAGGGAGGGGACCTTGCCTTGGGGCTCAAGGAGCCCCAAGGGGGTCGGCCGAGTCCAAGGGGGGAAGGCTCCCCCCCCAAACCGAGTTGGACTTGGTTTGGTGGGTGGGAGTCCTTCCCTTCCTTCCCACCTCCCTTTTTTTTTTCTTTCTCTTTGATTTTCCTTTGTATGGCGCATAGGGCCCTTTTGGTCTGTCCCACCAGCCCACTAAGGGCTAGTGCGCCACCCTTATGGCCTATGGGCTTCCCCGGGGTGGGTTGCCCCCCCGGTGAACTCCCGGAACCCATTCGTCGTTCCCGGTACATTCCCGGTAACTCCAAAAACCTTCCGGTAATCAAATGAGGTCATCCTATATATCAATCTTCGTTTCCGGACCATTCCGGAAACCCTCGCGACGTCCGTGATCTCATCCGGGACTCCGAACAACATTCGGTAACCAACCATATAACTCAAATACGCATAAAACAACGTCGAACCTTAAGTGTGCAGACCCTGCGGGTTCGAGAACTATTTAGACATGACCCGAGAGACTCCTCGGTCAATATCCAATAGCGGGACCTGGATGCCCATATTGGATCCTACATATTCTACGAAGATCTTATCGTTTGAACCTCAGTGCCAAGGATTCATGTAATCCCGTATATCATTCCCTTTGTCCTTCGGTATGTTACTTGCCCGAGATTCGATCGTCAGTATCCGCATACCTATTTCAATCTCGTTTACCGGCAAGTCTCTTTACTCGTTCCGTAATACAAGATCCCGCAACTTACACTAATTCACATTGCTTGCAAGGCTTGTGTGTGATGTTGTATTACTAAGTGGGCCCCGAGATACCTCTCCGTCACACGGAGTGACAAATCCCAGTCTTGATCCATACTAACTCAACTAACACCTTCGGAGATACCTGTAGAGCATCTTTATAGTCACCCAGTTACGTTGCGACGTTTGATACAAACAAAGTATTCCTCCGGTGTCAGTGAGTTATATGATCTCATGGTCATAGGAATAAATACTTGACACGCAGAAAACAGTAGCAATAAAATGACACGATCAACATGCTACGTCTATTAGTTTGGGTCTAGTCCATCACGTGATTCTCCTAATGACGTGATCCACTTATCAAGCAACAACACCTTGTTCATAATCAGAAGACATTGACTATCTTTGATCAACTGGCTAGCCAACTAGAGGCTTGCTAGGGATGGTGTTTTGTCTATGTATTCACACATGTAAATGAGTCTTCATTCAATACAATTATAGCATGGATAATAAACGATTATCTTGATAGAGGAATAATAATAATAACTATATTTATTATTGCCTCTAGGGCATAATTCCAACAGTCTCCCACTTGCACTAGAGTCAATAATCCAGCCCTCACATCATCATGTGAATTACATTGTAATAAATCTAACACCCATACAGTTCTGGTGTTGATCATGTTTTGGCCGTGGAAGAGGTTTAGTCAGCGGGTCTGCTACATTCAGATCCGTGTGCACTTTGCATATATTTACGTCCTCTCCCTCGACGTAGTCGCGTATGAGGTTGAAGCGTAGTTTGATGTGTCTGGTCTTCTTGTGAAACTGCGGTTCCTTTGCTAAGGCAATGGCACCCGTGTTGTCACAGAACAAGGTTATTGGATTCAGTGCGCTTGGCACCACTCCAAGATCCGTCATGAATTGCTTCATCCAGACACCCTCCTTAGCCGCCTCCGAGGCAGCCATGTACTCTGCTTCACATGTAGAATCTGCTACGACGCTTTGCTTGGTACTGCACCAGCTTACCACACCCCCATTAAGAATAAATACGTATCCGGTTTGCGACTTAGAGTCATCCGGATCTGTGTCAAAGCTTGCATCGACGTAACCTTTTACGGCGAGCTCTTCGTCACCTCCATACACGAGAAACATCTCCTTAGTCCTTTTCAGGAACTTCAGGATATTCTTGACCGCTGTCCAGTGATCCACTCCTGGATTACTCTGGAACCTACCTGCCATACTTATGGCCAGGCTAACATCCGGTCTAGTGCACAACATTGCATACATGATAGAACCTATGGCTGAAGCATAGGGGACGGAGTGCATATGCTCTCTATCTTCATCAGTTGCTGGGCACTGAGTCTTACTCAATCTCGTACCTTGTAAAACTGGAAGAAGCCTTTCTTAGACTGTTCCATTTTGAACTTCTTCAAAACTTTATCAAGGTATGTGCTTTGTGAAAGTCCTATCAGGCGTTTTGATCTATCCCTATAGATCTTAATGCCTAGAATGTAAGCAGCTTCTCCTAGGTCCTTCATAGAGAAACTCTTATTCAAGTAATCCTTTATGCTCTCTAAAAACTCAACGTTGTTTCCAATCAGCAATATGTCATCCACATATAATATTAGAAACGCCACAGAGCTCCCACTCACTTTCTTGTAAATACAAGATTCTCCAACCACTTGTATAAACCCAAATGCTTTGATCACCTCATCAAAGCGTTTGTTCCAACTCCGAGATGCTTGCACCAGTCCATAAATGGATCGCTGGAGCTTGCACACCTTGTTAACATTCTTAGGATCGACAAAACCTTTGGGTTGTATCATATACAACTCTTCCTTAAGGAAACCGTTAAGGAACGCCGTTTTGACATCCATCTGCCAGATTTCATAATCGAAAAATGCAGCTATTGCTAACATGATTCTGACGGACTTAAGCATCGCTACGGGTGAGAATGTCTCATCGTAGTCAACTCCTTGAACTTGTGAAAAACCCTTTGCCACAATCGAGCTTTATAAACGGTCACATTGCCGTCAGCGTCCGTCTTCCTCTTAAAGATCCATTTGTTCTGAATAGCCTTGCGGCCCTCAGGTAGTACCTCCAAAGTCCACACTTTGTTCTCATACATGGATCCTATCTCGGACTTCATGGATTCTAGCCATTTGTTGGAATCTGGGCCCACCATTGCTTCTTCATAATTTGCAGGCTCATTGTTGTCTAACAACATGATCGATAAGACGGGATTACCGTACCACTCTGGAGCAGCACGTGGTCTCGTCGACCTGCGTGGTTCGACAGAAACTTGAACTAGAGTTTCATGATCATCATCATTAACTTCCTCCTCAACCGGCGTTGCAACGACAGAGGTTTCCCCCTGCCCTGCGCCACCATCCAGAGGGATGAGAGGTTCGACAACCTCGTCAAGTTCTATCTTCCTCCCACTCAATTCTCTCAAGAGAAACTCCTTCTCGAGAAAAGCTCCGTTTTTAGCAACAAACACTTTGCCCTCGGATTTGAGATAGAAGGTGTACCCAACTGTCTCTTTTGGGTAACCTATGAAGACGCATTTTTCCGCTTTGGGTTCCAGCTTTTCAGGCTGAAGCTTTTTGACATAAGCATCACATCCCCAAACTTTAAGAAACGACAACTTTGGCCTTTTGCCATACCACAGTTCGTATGGCGTCGTCTCAACGGATTTTGATGGTGCCCTATTTAAAGTGAATGCAGCTGTTTCTAATGCATAACCCCAAAACGATAACGGCAAATCAGTAAGAGACATCATAGATCGCACCATCTCTAATAAAGTACGATTACGACGTTCGGACACACCATTACGCTGTGGTGTTCCAGGCGGTGTTAACTGTGAAACAATTCCACATTGTCTTAAGTGAGTACCAAACTCGAAACTCAGATATTCACCCCCACGATCAGACCGTAGGAACTTGATCTTCTTGTTATGATGATTTTCCACTTCACTCTGAAATTGCTTGAACTTCTCAAATGTTTCAGACTTGTGCTTCATCAAGTAGACATAACCATATCTACTCAAATCGTTAGTGAAGGTGAGAAAATAACGATATCCGCCGCGTGCCTCCACGCTCATCGGACCACACACATCGGTATGTATGATTTCCAACAAGTCACTTGCACGCTCCATTGTTCCGGAGAACGGAGTCTTAGTCATCTTGCCCATGAGGCATGGTTCGCACGTGTCAAGTGAATCAAAGTCAAGTGACTCCAAAAGTCCATCAGCATGGAGTTTCTTCATGCGCTTTACACCAATATGACCTAAGCGGCAGTGCCACAAAAATATGGCGCTATCATTGTTAACTCTAACTCTTTTGGTCTCAATGTTATGTATATGCGTATCGCTATCAAGATTCAATATGAACAATCCTCTCACATTAGGTGCATGACCATAAAAGATGTTACTCATAGAAATAGAACAACCATTATTCTCTAACTTAAAAGAGTAACCGTCTCGCAATAAACAAGATCCAGATATAATGTTCATGCTCAACGCAGGCACTAAATAACAATGATTTAAGTTCATCACTAATCCTGATGGTAACTGAAGTGAAACTGTGCCGACGGCGATTGCATCAACCTTGGAACCATTTCCTACGCGCATCGTCACTTCATCTTTCGCCAGCCTTCGTCTATTCCGCAGTTCCTGTTTCGAGTTGCAAATATGAGCAACATAACCGGTATCGAATACCCAGGCACTACTACGAGAGCCGGTTAAGTACACATCAATAACATGTATATCAAATATACCTGATTTTTCTTTGGCCGCCTTCTTATCTGCCAGATACTTGGGGCAATTGCGCTTCCAGTGACCCATACCCTTGCAATAGTAACACTCCGTTTCAGGCTTAGGTCCAGCTTTGGGTTTCTTCGTCGGATTGGCAACAGGCTTGCCGCTCTTCTTCGAATTACCCTTCTTGCCTTTGCCGTTTCTCTTGAAACTAGTGGTCTTATTCACCATCAACACTTGATGCTCTTTTCGGAGTTCAGACTCTGCGACTTTCAGCATCGCAAACAACTCGCCGGGAGACTTGTTCATCCCTTGCATGTTGTAGTTCAACACAAAGCCTTTATAGCTTGGCGGCAGTGATTGAAGGATTCTGTCAGTGATAGCCTCTTGCGGGAGTTCAATCCCCAACTCAGCTAGACGGTTTGAGTACCCCGACATTTTGAGCACATGTTCACTGACAGACGAGTTTTCCTCCATCTTGCAAGCATAGAATTTATCGGAGGTCTCATACCTCTCGATCCGGGCGTTCTTCTGAAAGATAAACTTCAACTCCTGGAACATCTCAAATGCTCCATGACGCTCAAAGCGACGTTGAAGTCCCGGTTCTAAGCCATACAAGACTACACATTGAACTATTGAGTAGTCCTCCTTACGTGCTAACCAAGCGTTCTTAACATCCTGATCAGCCGTCGCGGGTGGTTCATCTTCTAGTGCAGCATTAAGGACATAATCCTTCTTCCCAGCTTGTAAGATTAGCTTAAGATTACGAGCCCAGTCTACAAAGTTGCTTCCATCATCTTTCAACTTAGCTTTCTCTAGGAACGTATTAAAATTCAGGATGACTGTCGCGTGAGCCATGATCTACAACACAAATATATTCAAAGTGGACTTAGACTATGTTCAAGATAATTAGAGTTTAACTTAATCAAATTATTTGCTAAACTCCCACTCAAAAAGTACATCTCTCCAGTCATTTGAGTGGTTCATGATCCACTTACACTAGCTCAAGTCCGATCATCACGTGAGTTGAGTGTAGTTTCAGTGGTAAGCATCCCTATGCTAATCATATCATCTATATGATTCATGATCGACCTTTCGGTCTCATGTGTTCCGAGGCCATGTCTGCACATGCTAGGCTCGTCAAGCTTAACCCGAGTGTTCCGCATGCGCAACTGTTTTGCACCCGTTGTATGTGAACGTTGAGTCTATCACACCCGATCATCACGTGGTGTCTCGAAACGACGAACTGTAGCAACGGTGCACAGTCGGGGAGAACACAATTTCGTCTTGAAATTTTAGTGAGAGATCACCTCATAATGCTACCGTCGTTCTAAGCAAAATAAGGTGCATAAAAGGATTAACGTCACATGCAATTCATAAGTGACATGATATGGCCATCATCACATGCTTCTTGATCTCCATCACCAAAGCACCGGCATGATCTTCTTGTCACCGGCGCCACGCCATGATCCCCATCATCGTGTTGCCATCGGGGTTGTCGTGCTACTCATGCTATTACTACTAAAGCTACATCCTAGCAAAATAGTAAACGCATCTGCAAGCACAAACGTTAGTATAAAGACAACCCTATGGCTCCTGCCGGTTGCCGTACCATCGACGTGCAAGTCGATATTTTCTATTACAACATGATCATCTCATACATCCAATATATCACATCACATCATAGGCCATATCATATCACAAGCATACCCTGCAAAAACAAGTTAGATGTTCTCTAATTTTGTTGTTGCATGTTTTACGTGGTGACCAAGGGTATCTAGTAGGATCGCATCTTACTTACGCAAACACCACAACGGAGATATATGAGTTGCTATTTAACCTCATCCAAGGACCTCCTCGGTCAAATCCGATTCAACTAAAGTTGGAGAAACCGACACTTGCCAGTCATCTTTGAGCAACGGGGTTACTCGTAACGATGAAACCAGTCTCTCGTAAGCGTACGAGTAATGTCGGTCCAAGCCGCTTCAATCCAACAATACCGCGGAATCAAGAAAAGACTAAGGAGGGCAGCAAAACGCACATCACCGCCCACAAAAACTTTTGTGTTCTACTCGAGAAGACATCTACGCATGAACCTAGCTCATGATGCCACTGTTGGGGAACGTCGCATGGGAAACAAAAATTTTCCTACGCGCACGAAGACCTATCATGGTGATGTCCATCTACGAGAGGGGATGAGTGATCTACGTACCCTTGTAGATCGTACAGTAGAAGCGTTAGTGAACGCGGTTGATGTAGTGGAACGTCCTCACGTCCCTCGATCCGCCCCGCGAACAATCCCGCGATCACTCCCACGATCTAGTACCAAACGGACGGCACCTCCGCGTTCAGCACACGTACAGCTCGACGATGATCTCGGCCTTCTTGATCCAGCAAGAGAGACGGAGAGGTAGAAGAGTTCTCCGGCAGCGTGACGGCGCTCCGGAGGTTGGTGATGACCTTGTCTCAGCAGGGCTCCGCCCGAGCTCCGCAGAAACGCGATCTAGAGGAAAAACCGTGGAGGTATGTGGTCGGGCTGCCGTGGAAAAGTCGTCTCAAATCAGCCCCAATACCTCCGAATATATAGGTGGGAGGGAGGGGACCTTGCCTTGGGGCTCAAGGAGCCCCAAGGGGGTCGGCCGAGTCCAAGGGGGGAAGGCTCCCCCCCCCAAACCGAGTTGGACTTGGTTTGGTGGGTGGGAGTCCTTCCCTTCCTTCCCACCTCCCTTTTTTTTCTTTCTCTTCGATTTTCCTTTGTATGGTGCATAGGGCCCTTTTGGGATGTCCCACCAGCCCACTAAGGGCTGGTGCGCCACCCTTATGGCCTATGGGCTTCCCCGGGGTGGGTTCCCCCCCCGGTGAACTCCCGGAACCCATTCGTCATTCCCGGTAACTCCAAAAACCTTCCGGTAATCAAATGAGGTCATCCTATATATCAATCTTCGTTTCCGGACCATTCCGGAAACCCTCGTGACGTCCTTGATCTCATCCGGGACTCCGAACAACATTCGGTAACCAACCATATAACTCAAATACGCATAAAACAACGTCGAACCTTAAGTGTGCAGACCCTGCGGGTTCGAGAACTATGTAGACATGACCCGAGAGACTCCTCGGTCCATATCCAATAGCGGGACCTGGATGCCCATATTAGATCCTACATATTCTACGAAGATCTTATCGTTTGAACCTCAGTGCCAAGGATTCATATAATCCCGTATATCATTCCCTTTGTCCTTCGGTATGTTACTTGCCCGAGATTCGATCGTCAGTATCCGCATACCTATTTCAATCTCGTTTACCGGCAAGTCTCTTTACTCGTTCCGTAATACAAGATCCCGCAACTTACACTAAGTCACATTGTTTGCAAGGCTTGTGTGTGATGTTGTATTACTGAGTGGGCCCCGAGATACCTCTCCGTCACACGGAGTGACAAATCCCAGTCTTGATCCATACTAACTCAACTAACACCTTCGGAGATACCTGTAGAGCATCTTTATAGTCACCCAGTTACGTTGCGACGTTTGATACACACAAAGTATTCCTCCGGTGTCAGTGAGTTATATGATCTCATGGTCATAGGAATAAATACTTGACACGCAGAAAACAGTAGCAATAAAATGACACGATCAACATGCTACGTCTATTAGTTTGGGTCTAGTCCATCACGTGATTCTCCTAATGACGTGATCCAGTTATCAAGCAACAACACCTTGTTCATAATCAGAAGACACTGACTATCTTTGATCAACTGGCTAGCCAACTAGAGGCTTGCTAGGGACGGTGTTTTGTCTATGTATCCACACATGTAAATGAGTCTTCATTCAATACAATTATAGCATGGATAATAAACGATTATCTTGATACAGGAATTATAATAATAACTATATTTATTATTGCCTCTAGGGCATAATTCCAACAACGTGGGCCCCACAAGACCGCATGGCGCGGCCTAGGGGGGTTGCCGCGCCGTGTGGGCTTGTGGCTCACTGGCACACCCCCTCACGTGGATCTTTGCGCAGGTATTTTTCTTTTATTCCATAAAAAATCTTCATAAATTTTCAGGACATTCCAAGAACTTTTATTTCTACACAAAAACAACACCATGGCAATTCTGCTGAAAACAGTGTCAATCGGGGTTAGTTCCATTCAAATCATGCAAATTAGAGTCCAAAACAAGGGCAAAAGAGTTCGGAAAAGTAGATACGACGGAGACGTATCAACTCCCCCAAGCTTAAACCTTGCTTGTCCTCAAGCAACTCAGTTGACAGAGTGAGAGAGACAAAAGAAAAACTTTGACGAACTCTGTTTGATCTTGTTGTTGCAACTATGTCTAACTCACAACCAGAATTTCAACAACATCACAAGCAAACCACAAAAGCAAATGACATGTAGGTCTCATGGTAAACTCATATCAATGGCATAATGAACTAGCGAGCAAATAATAATAAGCCTCAAGTGTCAACACTTCAATCAAAACAACATGAAGCAGTATGAATAGATGGTATCTCGCTAGCTCTTTCTGAGACCGCAAAACATAAATGCAGAGCACCTTAAAAGACCAAGGGCTGACTAAACATTTTAATTCAAGGCAATGAAGATCCAGTCATAGTCACACTCAACACAGTTAAAAGCAAAGCATAAAAATGACAGATGTGCTCTCTAATTGGTGCTTTTGTAAGAGGAGGATGACTCAACATGAACATTAATAGACAGGCCCTTCGTAGAGGGAAGCACTGATTTGTGGAGGTGCCAAAGCTCTGATACATCTCCATCGTATCTACTTTTCCAAACTCTTTTGCCCTTGTTTTGGACTCTAATTTGCATGATTTGAATGGAACTAACCTGGACTGACGCTCTTTTCAGCAGAATTGCCTTTGTGTTATTTTTGTGCAGAAATCAAAGTTCTCCAAACGTCCTGAAAATTTACGGAGATCATTTTTGGAAAATATAAAACATACCTGCGCGAAGATCCACCTCAGGGGGTGGGCCAGTGGGCCACAAGCCCTGGCTCCGCCACCCCCTGGTGGCGGTGGGCAAGCTTGTGGGGCCCACACGGCTCTGCCGCCCCCAATTCCAGCTCTATAAGTTCCCTTTCGTCCTTGAAAAAATAAAAAGAGAAGATTTCGTCGCGTTTGCGATACGGAGGCGCCGCCACGAGATGTTCTTCATCTGGAGGGCAGATCTGGAGTCCGTCTTGGGCTCCGGAGAGGGGAAATCGTCGCCATCGTCATCATCAACCTTCTTCCCTCTCCAATTCCATGAAGCTCTTCGTCGTTCGTGAGTAATCTATTCGTAGGCTCGCTGGGCGATGATGAGTAGGATGAGATCTATGATGTAATCGAGTTAGTTTTGATGGGGATTGATCCCTAGTATCCACTATGTTCTGAGATTGATGTTGCTACTACTTTGCCATCTTAATGCTTGTCACTAGGGCCCGAGTGCCATGATTTCAGATCTGAAATTATTATGTTGTCACCAATATATGTGTGTTTTAGATCCGATCTTGCAAGTTGTAGTTACCTACTATGTGTTATGATCCGGCAACCCCGGAGTGACAATAACCGGAACCACTCTCGGTGATGACCATAGTTTGAGGAGTTCATGTGTTCACCAAGTGCTAATGCGTTGGTCCGGTTCTTTATTAAAAGGAGAACCTTAATATCCCGTAGTTTCCTTTTGGACCCCGCTGCCATGGGAGGGATGGACAATAGATGTCATGCAAGTTCTTTTCCCTAAGCACGTATGACGACACACGGAATGCATGCCTACATCACATTGACGAACATGAGCTAGCCATATATCTCTCCGTGTTATAACTGTTGCATAATGAATATCATCCAAGCAAATCAGTGACCCATTGCCTATGAGTTTGTCCTACTGCTGCTGTTACTACTCTTGCTACTGCTGTTACTTGTCTTGCTCTGCTGCTATTAGTACTGTTGCTACTGCTGTTACTTGTCTTGCTCTGCTGCTACTGTTGCTACTACTGTCGCTTGCTATTGTTTCTACTTGCTACTTCTGTCACTACTGCTGTTCCTTGCCGTTGCTATTGCTCATTACACTGCTTCTACCTGCTACAATCTTGATTCGCTGGTCCTTGACGGGAACAGACAACTTCCGAAACGAGGCAACCTGGCGCCATTGATACGACCGGTAGAAATAGTCTGTCGTGTCAACAGATCGTTTCTGACACCGTTGTTATCATACTACTTTGCTATTGATACTTTGCTTGAAGATACTAATCTTTCAGGTGTGGTTGAATCTTACATATTCAACTACTAATACTTGAGAGTATCCTCTCACCTCCTGTTTGGCGATCAACAAATTTGGGTCGAATACTCTACCCTCGAAAACTGCTACGATCCCACGCGCTGGTGGGCCGTCAACAACATTCTTCTAGTTTCGATTGCCGGAGAGTGCTAGCAGCATTCTTCTGGTGCCGTTGCAAGGGAAGGTCTGCTGTTACGGAGTCAGCATATTTCTGGCGCCGTTGCCGGGAAGGTATTGCTATATTCTCTGAGTCACTTGGGATTTATATCTGCTAATCACTATGAAGAATCTGAAGGATCCGAAGACCAAAGTCTTGCCCTCAACTACGAGGGAAGGTAAGGAATTGCCATCTAGCTCTGCACTTGATTCACCTTCAGTTATGAGTAAGTTTGCAACATCACCTCCTGCTAGAAATCTTGATATGTCTCCTGTGCTTGATGATGCTTATGATGCTACTGCTAGAGATACTATGCCTGATGATGCTATGCTTGATACTACATTTGATGCTATGCCTGATACTGGTAGAGATACTATGCCTGATGATGCTATGCTTGATACTGCTAGAAATGCTATGCCTGATGCTATGCTTGATACTGTTAGAGATAGTACTTTGCCTGATGTTCCACTAGGGGTATTCCTTGATGCTCATATTGCTAGAGTTACTGCCAATGCTCGTGATGCTTCTGATACTGCCGATACTATTGAGATAGAACCTGCTTTTGTTCCTGTTAGATCTAGCTCTCCTAGTTATGAATTGCCTGATTTACCTGAGGGTTACGTTATGGAGGGAGAGATAGCTGAGGATTTTCTTGCGTGTAGGATGCCTATGACGCTGAGAAATTACTTGTCAAGTGGAAGGAAAAATCTCTGGAAGCTAAGATGAAATATGACCCGAAGTCTGCCACTTCACCTATCTTTATCACCGATAAGGATTATGAATTCTCTGTCGACCCTGAGATAATCTCTCTAGTCGAATCTGATCCTTTTCACGGTTATGAGTCTGAGACGGTCGTAGCCCATCTTGCTAAACTACACGATATAGCCACCCTTTTCACTAATGAGGAGAAGATCCGCCACTACTACATCCTTAAGTTGTTTCCTTTCTCTCTAAAGGATGACGCTAAAGCCTGGTTCACCTCTCTTTCTCCTGGATGTGTGAGTAGTCCCCAGGATATGGTCTATTACTTCTGTGAGAAATATTTCCCTGCCCATAAGAAGCAAGCTGCCTTGCAAGAAATATACAAATTTGCTCAACTCCAAGAAGAGAGTCTTCCACAAGCTTGGGGGAGGCTCGTCCAGCTACAGAATGCTTTGCCTGATCACCCTCTTAAGAAGAACGAGATACTTGATATCCTCTATAACGGACTTACCGATGCCTCTAGAGACCACCTAGATAGTTGTGCGAGTTGTGTTTTCAGGGAACGAACTATAGAACAAGCTGAGACCCTACTGAATAACATCTTGATCAACGATAATGCTTGGACTATTCCGGATCCACCTCCTAAGCCAACTCCAAAGAAAAGAGGTATTCTATTCCTCAGTCCCGAAGATATGCAAGAAGCCAAGAAATCTAAGAAAGAGAAAGGCATTAGATCTGAAGATGTCAAAAATATACCACCTATCGAAGAGATCCATGGTCTCGATAACCCGATACAGGTAGTAGAAGTGAATTCTCTGCGTAGGTTTGATGAGAGTGATATTCCTTTTGACAAACCTGCTATACTATGCTTTGATGAATTTGACGACTTTGTTGCCAAACAACAGAGTTTCAATGATTATGTTAGCAGATATCTGGAACAAAGTACTCGTATGACTATCCATTTAAGTGCTTGTGTAGACAGAAATGTCAATGATCTGAAGCTTCTGAATAAACATGCCTCTATGATTACTACTCAGGTAGAACAAGTACTTAAAGCTCATAATGACTTGCTCAATGAATTAAATGACAACTCTGTCAGAGTCATTACTAGAGGAGGCAAAATGACTCAGGACCTTTGTATCCTGAAGGTCATCCTAAGATAATTGATCAAGATTCTCAAGGAATCAATGCTGATACACCCAGTCATCCTAAGGAGAAGAAGAAGGATGATAGAAACCTACATGCCAGTTCACGAAATACTATCACACCTGAAGAACCTAATGATATTTCTGCGTCTGATGCAGAAACACAGTCTGGTGATGAACATGAACCTGGTGACAATATGGACAGTGATGTTCATAATAATACTCAACCTAGCAATGATGAGGATGTGGAGATTGAACCTACGGTTAATCCTGATAACCCAGAACCTAAGAAAAACGATAAGAATGACTTCACTGCTAGGAAGCATGGTAAGGACAGGGAGCCATGGGTTCAGAGACCTAAGCCCTTTCCTCCTAAGCCATCCAAGAAAAATGATGATGAGGATTTTGAGCGCTTTGTTGAGATGATAAGACCCATCTTTCTGCAGATGCGGTTAACTGATATGCTCAAGATGTCTCCGTATGCCAAGTACATGAAAGATATCGTGACTAATAAATGGAAGATACGAGATCTTGAGATCTCCACCATGCTTGCCAATTATACTTTCAAAGGTGGAACTCCTAAGAAACTTGGTTATCCCGGAGTGCCCACTATACCTTGCTCCATTAAAGGGAACTACATAAGAACTGCCTTATGTGACCTTGGAGCCGGTGTTAGTGTTATGCCGCTCTCTCTTTATCGTAGACTTGAATTGGATAAGTTGACACCCAGTGAAATTTCTCTGGAAATGGCCGACAAATCAACTGCTTTCCCTATCGGCATTTGCGAGGATGTGCCTCTTGTGGTTGCTAACACCACTATCTTAACATACTTTGTTATCTTGGATATTCCCGAGGATGATGCCATGGCTGTCATCCTCGGAAGACCCTTTTTAAACACGGCAGGGGCTGTTATAGATTGCAACAAAGGCAATGTCACTTTCCATGTCAACGGTAATGAGCACACGGTGCACTTTTCGAAGAAACTATATCAAGTACATTGCATCAATGCTATCGAAAAGACTTCATCGATTCTCATTGGGAGCTTTGAATGCCCTATTCCTCGTGTCAAGATGAAGTATGATTTGCTTGTTGGGGAGATACATATCCCCACTGAGGTGACTTAGTGGCTATTTGAAAATTCTCCATTCTCTCTTGCGATTCGAGAAGGTTTTGTCATGAGGACTTGATCAACCCCATTGACGGATTTCTTTCGATGACCATAAAATGGATGAATCAAAGAGTCACATACCTCTGTTTTAAGATTTCATTTTCTGTTGCTTATAAGAAAAATAATAGAATTATTTTAGTTTTTCCTGTTTTCTGTTTTAGCGTCCCGGAGAAAAATACCTCGAAAATAATAGTTCTCCGATGGTCCTGAAAATTTAGTATTATTTTTTCTGGAATTTTTGAAAATTACTCGGCCTGAGAGCTGGCCTGGGGGCCAGACCAGTGGGCCACAAGCCCTGCCACCGCCACCCCCGTGGTGGCGGAGTGCAAGCTTGTGGGGCCCACAGGGACCCCCTCCACTCATTCCAGCTCCCAGCCTCGTCTTCCACCTCCAGAAAAAATTGTTTCGCAGCTCAAACCCGTGTTCTTGCTCATTTGGCTGTGATTTTCGATCTCCTTGCTCAAAGCACCATTGTCCGAACTGTTTTTGGGAAATTACTCCTTGGTAAGTGACTCCTCCATTGGTCCAATTAGTTTTTGCTCTAGTGCTTTATCCTTCGCGTATTCTTGCTACCTTGGTGACCCTGTTCTTGAGCTAGAAAGGTTGATTTTAGCTGGTCCCAAGTAGTTTTAGCGCGTGATACGGTCTCTAGGCACTAGTAGGAGTAGTTGCTACAAGTTGGGTTAATCTTTATTCACTTTTCTTTCGAAGTCTCTAAAAACTTCAGAATTTTTCAGAGCTAGAAAAAGGAAAAGATGAAGAGGTTCTTGAGAGGCTCTCCAAGCCGTAACCCCAAGGAGGATGAGAAGAACCACCCCAAGTACGTAGTCCCTCGAGTCACAGAAGTTCGAGCGTGCGAGTGGCCAAGTGATGAATTTTTGCGCGTTGCCGGGCTTTATGAAGACTTTTATTACTTGGTGGAGAACGCAGGTCTTACTGCGTTCGTTGAAGATAAGTGCTCACAATACCTCCTCCTCACCAATATTTTCGTTCAAAGCTTCAACTTTTATCCGAGGAAGAATCCTCCCATGGTTGAGTTCATGATATACGATGTTCCCCAGTGCATGGCACTACATGATTTTTGCAATGTATGAAAATTACCTTATGTTGGGGATATCCATGACCCTCGTCCACGGGACTTGGAGGATTTCATTGGTTCTATTGCTGTTGGAGAGGAGAGAGGAGTGTCTCGCGCTAGAATTGCTAGCATACATTTTCCTGTGCTTCGGTACTTCTCATTATTTGTGGGAAAATGTTTGATTGGTCGTGGGCAGGCTGGATCACTTAGTTCTCCAGACCTTGCGATTTTGCGCGATGTCCTTTATAACGATAAGACTTATAGCCTAGGTGCTATAGTGGCCCAGCGTTTGAACACCAACCGTTCCAAGGGTGCCGTCTATGGAGGTATCTACGCTACCCGTCTTGCGAGACACTTTGAGATACCCATTAGACTGGGAGAGGAAGGAGAGATGCTTCTCCCTGAGAAATATCTGGATTATGACAGCATGGTTCGCCATGATTTTCTGGATAGAGATGCTAGTAGACGGATGATTTATAACCTGGTATTTAGTCAGGGTACTCGAGAGACTATTGCTTTGCCTGCTCCTTCTTTGTTCGATCTTCATGCACGCAGGTACACTATTATGCCCTCGGACATCTATGCATATTGGGGCTTGGCCCAACCACAGGCGCCCATGCTCGAGCCGTCAGTCGAGTACCAGACGCCAGTTTATCAGTGGGAGCGAGAGGAGCTCACACAACAGTGGCATCCACAGTCTGCTCCGGAGTTTCCTGGAGCTGGTTATTTCCCACCTTGGGAGTAGACCAAGCTAGGCCAAAAGCCTAAGCTTGGGGGAGTACGTGTTCTCACCGACTTTACATTCATGCTTATGCTTTCACTTTGTTAGCCGACATTCACACTTTGCCACTGTATTATCCATGCTAGTTTATTTTAGCTTTCTTGTTTTCTTGTTTTGTGTCCTTTTGAGAAAATCCAAAAAGATTTTTCTTTCTTCTTTTGCTTGTTGGGATCTTTCCCGTGTAAATAGTTTTCTTTTTCTTTGGGTCCAGGTAGAAGATATTGGTTACAATGTTTAGTGGTTTTTGCTTGCATACCTGTTTAGCTTTCAAAGAGACATATTACTTTGTCTTCTCCTTTGTGTTTGCCTGCAGATTCAGCTTAGTCCAATGCGCTTATTATCGTTTTCATCGTTCGGTCGTGCAAATGAAAGGCAACAATGATGATGTATGATGAAGTGGCTGAGACTGAAAAGCTGGTATGAACTCTATCTATTTTGTTCTTGTAAATATGACTAGCTTATCGACTTAGATTCAGCTTTGTTGTGAGAGAACCATGTTTGCAATGAAAACTTAGAGATCATAGTTTCTGATTCCATGCTTATTTAGCTGAGAGTTTATAATGGTTTGTTTTGAATGCCAACATAGATTTTGAGATGACTATGATGTAGTATGATAGGATGGTATTCTCCTTTGAATGTTCCAAGTGGCTTGACTTGACGCATGTTCATGCATGTAGTTGAAACAAAATCAACATAGCCTCTATGATGTTTGTATTCATGGTGATTTATATCCTGTTCATGCTTGCATTCAATGTTAGTCAAACTCATTGCATCTTGATGACTGTTGTCGCTCTCTAGTTGGTCGCTTCCTAGTCTTTTGCTAGCCTTCACTTGTACTAAGCGGAATACTGCTTGTGCATCCACTTCCATAAACCGAAAAGTTTTTCCATGAGAGTCCACCATACCTACCTATTTGTGGTATCTACCTGCCATTCCAAGTAAATTTGCATGTGCCACTCTCTAAACCTTCAAGAAATAATCTGTTTTGCATGCCCGAACCGCTCATGTGGTGACAGGGGGCTATTGGTATCTTCCATGCTAGGAGTGTTATCCTCGACATGTGTTTATTCACTGTCATTCACGAGAAAGGGGCCGGTAATTGGAATGCCCAGTTCCATGCTTAAATCAAAAACATAACTGTAAAACAAGACTCCCCCTGGATTGATGTTAGTATGGACAGTACCCGAGAATTCGGCTAGCCGTGGAGTGTGATTGATTGGTGGCGGGGGAGTTAAAACTTTACTTTTCTGTTTGGGAACCGCCTATAGCATGAGTAGCATGGGAGATATTGAGAACTCTTGGTCATTGCTTTGACAATGAAAGCATGCCACCCAAAATTATTATCTCTGTTTTCAAAGCTTGAGCTGTAGCACCTCTGCAAATCAATGCTTCCCTCTGCGAAGGGCCTGTCTATTTATTTTCCTGTCGAGTCATCCTCTTCTTTTACAAGCACCAATTAGAGAGCACCTCTGTCATTTTTATGCTTTGCTTTTGAGTGATATTGAGTATGACTATGACTGGATCTTTGTTGCTAGATTACAATGTTTAGTCAGCCCTTGATCTTTGAAAGTGCTTTGCATTTATGTTTTGCGGTCTCAGAAAGAGCTAGCGAGATACCACCTATTCATATTGCTTCATAATTGTTTTGATTGAAGTGTTGGTATTTGAGACTCATTATTATTTGCTCGTTAGCTGATTATGCCATTGATATTAGTTTACCGTGAGACCTTTGTGTCACTTGCTTATGTGGTTAACTTGTGATCTTGCTGAAATTTTGGTTATGAGTTAGACATAGTTGCAACAACAAGATCAAACAGAGTTTGTCAAAGTTTTTCTTTCTCTCTCAGTTTGTCAACTGAGTTGCTTGAGGACAAGCAAGGTTTTAAGCTTGGGGGAGTTGATACGCCTCCATCGTATCTACTTTTCCAAACTCTTTTGCCCTTGTTTTGGACTCTAATTTCCATGATTTGAATGGAACTAACCTGGACTGACGCTGTTTTCAGCTGAATTGCCTTGGTGTTATTTTTGTGCAGAAATCAAGTTTCTCCAAACGTCCTGCAAATTTACGGAGATCATTTTTGGAAAATATAAAAAACACCTGCGCGAATATCCACCTGAGAGGGTGGGTCAGTGGGCCACAAGCCCTGGCTCCGCCACCCCCTGGTGGCGGTGGGCAAGCTTGTGGGGCCCACACGGCTCTGCAGCCCCCAATTCCAGCTCTATAAGTTCCCTTTCGTCCTAGAAAAAATAAAAAGAGAAGATTTCGTCGCGTTTGCGATACGGAGGTGCCGCCACCACCTGTTCTTCATCTGGAGGGCAGATCTGGAGTCCGTCTTGGGCTCCGGAGAGGGGAAATCGTCGCCATCGTCATCATCAACCTTCTTCCCTCTCCAATTCCATGAAGCTCTTCGTCGTTCATGAGTAATCTATTCGTAGGCTCGCTGGGCGGTGATGAGTAGGATGAGATCTATCATGTAATCGAGTTAGTTTTGATGGGGATTGATCCCTAGTATCCACTATGTTCTGAGATTGATGTTGCTACTACTTTGCCATGCTTAATGCTTGTCACTAGAGCCCGAGTGCCATGATTTCAGATCTGAAATTATTATGTTGTCACCAATATATGTGTGTTTTAGATCCGATCTTGCAAGTTGCAGTTACCTACTATGTGTTATGATCCGGCAACCCCGGAGTGACAATAACCGGAACCACTCCCGGTGATGACCATAGTTTGAGGAGTT
This sequence comes from Hordeum vulgare subsp. vulgare, assembly GCF_904849725.1. NCBI lineage: Eukaryota > Viridiplantae > Streptophyta > Magnoliopsida > Poales > Poaceae > Hordeum > Hordeum vulgare. The sequence goes on along the minus strand of NC_058522.1, from coordinate 564,337,397 downwards.
CATGTGTTCACCTAGTGCTAATGCGTTGGTCCGGTTCTTTATTAAAAGGAGAACCTTAATATCCCGTAGTTTCCTTTTGGACCCCGCTGCCACGGGAGGGATGGACAATAGATGTCATGCAAGTTCTTTTCCCTAAGCATGTATGACGACACATGGAATGCATGCCTACATCACATTGACGAACGGGAGCTAGCCACATATCTCTCCGTGTTATAACTGTTTCATGATGAATATCATCCAAACAAATCACCGACCCATTGCCTACGAGTTTGTCCTACTGCTGCTATTACTACTGTTACTACTGATGTTACTTGTCTTGCTCTGCTGCTGTTACTACTATTGCTACTGCTGTTACTTGGCTTGCTGTGCTGCTACTGTTGCTACTAGTGTCGCTTGCTACTGTTGCTACTTGCTACTGCTGTCACTACTGTTGTTCCTTGCCGCTGCTATTGCTCGTTACACTGCTGCTACCTGCTACAATCTTGATTCGCTGGTCGTTGACGGGAACTGACAACTTCCGTCAACGAGGCAACTTGGCGCCGTTGATACGACCGTTAGAAATAGTCGGCCGTGTCAACAGATCGTTTATGACACCGTTGTTATCATACTACTTTGCTACTGATACTTTGCTTGAAGATACTATTCTTTCAGGTGTGGTTGAATCTGACATATTCAGCTGCTAATACTTGAGAGTATCCTCTCACCTCCTGTTTGGCGATCAACAAATTTGGGTCGAATACTCTACCCTCGAAAAATGCTACGATCCCAAGCGGTGGTGGGCCGTCAACAACATTCTTCTAGTTTCGATTGCCGGAGAGTGCTAGCAGCATTCTTCTGGTGCCGTTGCAAGGGAAGATCTGCTGTTACCGAGTCAAGCTCAAGCTTTGAAAATAGAGATAATAATTTTGGGTGGCATGCTTTCATTGTCAACACAATGACTAAGAGTTCTCAATATCTTCCACGCTACACATGCTATAGTCGGTTCCCAAACAGAAAAGTAAAGTTTTGACTCCCCCACCACCAATCAATCGCACTCCACGGCTAGCCGAATCCTCAGGTACCGTCCATACCAACAACAATCCTGGGGGAGTTTTGTTTGCAATTATCTTTTCAATTTGAGCATGGAACTCGGAATTCCAATTACCGGCCCCTTTCTCGTGAATGATAGTGAATAAACACATATCGAGGATAACACGCCTAGCACGGAAGATACCAATAGCCCCCTGTCACTACATGAGCGGTTCGGGCATGCAAAACAGATTATTTCTTGAAGATTTAGAGAGTGGCACATGCAAATTTACTTGGAACGGCAGGTAGATACCGCACATAGGTAGGTATGGTGGACTCTGCTACTGCAACAAAAGACCTTCCAACGGCGGCAGAAACAAGCGTGTTGATGGGAGACTATTCTTGTCTTGATACTCCTCAGCAACGGCACCAGGAATCCTTCTGCTACGGCTACGCCTTTAGGGACTTCCTTGGCAAATATGCAAAGGATCCCCCCGTGGCCTTGGAGCCTTGCATTGGTGTTCCCTCGAAGCGGAAAGGGTGATGTAGCACAGCGGCGGCAAGTATTTCCCTCAGTTTTGAGAACCAAGGTATCGAACCAGAGAAAGGATTGCGTCAAGTCACAAGTACCTGCACAAACACAAAAAGCTTGCACCCAACGCTATGAAGGGGTTGTCAATCCCTTATAGATTGTTTGCAAAGTGAGAACTGAAAGCAACAAAGAAAACAAAGCAAAGTAAAAGTGAAAGTGGAAACGATAGTTGTGAATAGACCCGGGGGCCGTAGTGTTCACTAGTGGCTTCTATCATGAAAGAAAGTAGACGGTGGCTGAACAAATTACTGTTGAGCAATTGATAGAACCGCGCAAAGTCGTGACGTTATCTAAGGCAATGATTATATCTATAGGAATCACGTCCAAAACAAGTAGACCGATACTTTCTGCATATACTACTATTACTCCACACGTCGACCGCTATCCAGCATGCATCTAGTGTATTAAGTTCAAAAGAACAGAGTAATGGCTTAAGCAAGATGACATGATGTAGATGGACAATCTCATATCTACGATAAAAGCCCATCTTGTTACCCTTGATGGCAACAACACGATGTGTGCCTTGCTGCCCCTTCTGTCACTGGGAAAGGTCACCACACGGTATGAACCCAAAACCAAGCACTTCTCCCATTGCAAGAATCATAGATCTAGTTGGCCAAACAAAACCCAAGACCCGGAGAGACTTACAAGGATATCAAATCATGCATATAAGAAATCAGCAAAGACTCAAATATAATTCATAGATAATCTGATCACAAATCCACAATTCATCGGATCTCGACAAACACACCGCCAAAGAGGAATACATCGGATAGATCTCCATGAAGATCATGGAGAACTTTGTATTGAAGATCCAAGAGAGAGAAGAAGCCATCTAGCAACTAACTACGGACCCGTAGGTCTGAAGTGAACTACTCACGAGTCATTGGAGGGGCGATGATGTTGATGAATAAGCCCTCCAGCTCCAAAGTCCCCTCCCGCAGGGCACCGGGAAGGGTCTCCAGATGAGATCTCGCGGAAACAGAAGCTTGCGGCGGCGGAAAAGTGTTTTCGTGGATCCCGTGATTTTTTCTGGGATTTTAGAGAATTTATAGGCCAAAGAGCTAGGGCAGGGGAACGCCAGGGAGGCCACAAGCCTGGTAGCCGCCGCCCCCTGGTGGCGGCTACAGGGCTTGTGGGCTCCCTGTGGGCCCTCTGCCTTGGCCCTCAAGCCTCCCGATCTTCTTCCGTTCCAAAATCAGATCTGAAAAGAGTCAAAAACACAGAAAAAATAGGAACTGGCACTTGACACTGAATTAATAAGTTAGTCCCAAGAAAGATATAAAAGGTATATAAAACATCCAAAGTTGACAAGATAACAACATGAAACCATCAAAAATTATAGATACGTTTGAGACGTATCAAGCATCCCCAAGCTTAACTCCTCCTCGCCCTCGAGTAGGGAAGTGATAAAGAATGAATTTTTGATGCTTTCATGCTGCCTAGCATAGATGTCCTTTGTAACTCCTCTTATGTGACGTGAATGTTCAGATCCATTAGATTCAAAACAATAGTTTGCTATTGACGTGGAGACAATAATAATTCAAGCAAACTAGCAAGGTAATCATGAACTTTCAAAATAACAAGGCCAAAAGAAAGTTATCCCTACAAAATCATATAGTCTGGCTATGCTCTATCATCCTTGCACCACGAATTTAAATCATGCACAACCCCGGTATTGGCCAAGTAATTGTTTTCACACTTTTAGTTTCTCAAACTTTTTCAACTCTCACGCAATACATGAGCGTGAGCCATGGTTTTAGCACTATAAATGGTGTGGAGTGTGGTGGAGGTTGCAAGACAAACAAGGAGAAGATGGTCACATTAACTAGGCATATCAATGAGATGTGGAGATGCTCATCAATAGATATCAATGTGAATGAGTAGGGATTGCCATACAAATTATGCACTAGAACTAAGAGTATGTGAAAGCTCTTAAAGAAAACTAGTGGGCGTGCATCCAACTTGCTTGCTCACGAAGACCTAAGGCGATTTTGAGGAAGCCTATCATTGGAATATACAAGCCAAGTTATATAATGAAAATTTCCCACTAGATATATGGTGGTGACAAAACGAAAGACTCTCAATCATGAAGATCATGGTGCTTTAATAAGAACAAGTGTGGAAGGATAGTAGCATTGTCCCTTCTCTCTTTTTCTCTCATTTTTTGGTGGGCTCTTTGGCCTCTCTTTTTTGGTGGGCATCTTTGGCCTATTTTTGTATATGGGCTTCGCTGGCCTCTTTTATTTGCTCACATGGGACAATGCTCCATCAATGATGATCATCACACTTACAAGTCAAAACTTAGAGCAATGATGACTCTATATGGAATGCCTTCGGTAGTGTACCGTGACAATGATCTAGCATGGCATAGACATCAATGGAAACATCATGCTAACTATCTTATGATCATGCAATGGCAATGTAGGAGTGGTGGCACACGTCATGGTGGTAGTTGCATGGCAATATATCTCGGAATAGCTTTGAAAAAGCCATAGTAGGTAGGTATGGTGGCTGTTTTGAGGGAGGCTAATGGTGGGTATTGTGCATCGGCGGAAGTTGCACGACACTAAAGAAGATAGTGATGGTGGAAGGTGAAAGTGCATCTAAACCATGGACTCAACATTAGTCATGAAGAACTCATATACTTGTTGCAAAAGTTTTAGTAGTAATCGAAACAAAGCATTCAACGCATACTCCTAGGGGAAGGGTTGGTAGGTATAAACCATCGCGCGATCCCGACCGCTACACAAAGGATGACAATCAATAAACTAATCATGCTCAAACTTCATCACATAGCGGTTCACCATACGTGCATGCTACGGGAATCACTAACTTCAACACAAGTATTTCTAGATCCACAACACCTTACTAGCAAAACTTCAATATTACCACAACCACAACTCAAAACTAATTGAGATGAATCAAACTTCTCTAACTATTCAATGCACATGGAGATGGAAGTTTTCATATCCCTTTGGATAACTACCCCTTTTGAGACTACTTTCATAGCATAGATCAACTACCAAGCCACGCGCTTCAGTGCTCTAAAGGATATAAGTGAAGCACATAGAGCAAAATCAACTAGCTCAAAAGATATAAGTGAAGCACATGTGAGCTGAATTGTCTAACCAAAAGTGATAAGTGAAGCTCGACAAAATCACGGTGAGTGCATGTCTCTATATCTAGGTGTGCAGCAAGGAATATTGTGACACAACAAAAGTAAAAGACTCCTACGATACAAGACGCTCCAAGCAAAACACATAACATGTGGTGAATAAAAATATAGCCCCAAGTAACGTTACCGATGGATTGAAGACGAAAGAGGGGATGCCTTCCCGGGGCATCCCCAAGCTTAGGCTTTTACGGCATCCATGAATCTCTTGGGGTGCCTTGGGCATCCCCAAGCTTGAGCTCTTGCCACTCTTTATCTCTTTTTCCATAAGAACTTCACCCAAAACTTGAAAACTTCACAACACGAAACTTAAACAAAAACTTGTGACAACATTAGTATAAGAAAGCAAACCACCACTTCCTTAGGTACTGTAGCAAACTTAAATTCTACTTATGTTGATGTTGGGTTACTGTATTTTCAATCTTCCATGGCTAATACCCCCCGATACTATCCATAGTTTCATCAAAATAAGCAACCAACTCAACAAAAACAGAATCTGTTAACAGCAGACCAGTATGTAGCAATCTGTATACTTCGTACACTTGTGGTACTTCAATTTTTTTGAAACATTACGATAGTCTGCAGAATTTGCGTAGAAATCAGCAGAAAAAAGAATAAACTCAAAAGCTCTGACAGAAAAAAAATGAAAATTCTTTTCGTGAGCAGAAAGTTTCTGTCTTTTCCAGCATGACCAAACGATCATCCCCAAGACTAATCATAACAGTTTTGCTTGGCACAACCGCAAAAGAAACACAAAAAACACAATCATAACAGAATTTTGAAAGTGTCGAAAACACAAAATAGAAAGAAAAAGGATAGATTCGTTGCGTTGCCTCCGAACAAGCGCTATTGTTTAACGCCCTTAGCTAGGCAAAAGGTGATGGAATCACGTATAGTCATCTTTGGTGCTCAAACCATAAGTAGCCCTCATCATAGATTCATAAGGCAATCTTATTTTCTTTCTAGGAAAATGCTCCATGCCCTTCTTTTGGGGAAATTGAAATCTAATATTCCCTTCCTTCATATCGATGATAGCACCAATAGTCCTTAGGAAAGGTCTACCAAAAATAATGGGACATGAAGGATTGCAATCTATGTCAAGTACAATGAATTCCACGGGTACATAGTTCTTATTTGCAACAATAAGAACATCATCGATCCTTCCCATCGGTTTCTTGACAGTAGAATCCGCAAGGTGCAAATTAGGAGAACACTCTTCAATCTCATGAAAACCAAGAATATCACATAAAGACTTTGGAATCGCGGAAACACTAGCACCCAAATCACACAAGGCATTGCATTCATAGTTTTTGATTTTGATTTTGATAGTAGGTTCCCACTCATCATGAAGTTTTCTAGGTATAGAGACTTCTAATTCGAGTTTCTCTTTAAGAGAATTCATCATACCATCTACGATATGTGCGGTAAAGGCTTTGCTTTGGCTATAAGCATGTGGAGAGTTTGCAATGGATTGCATCAAAGAAATGAATTCAAACAAGGATCACCTATCATAATTGAATTTTTTGAAATCCAAAGTGGGAGTTTCATTACTACCCAATATTTTGATTTCTTCTACTCCACTCTCCACACCTTTATCATCAAGATAGGTGGATTCTAAATCATTGGGGAATTTTCAACCAAAGTGGATTCATATCCAGCCCCTTCATCGATAGGTTTGACACGCAAAAACAAAGATTCAAGAGGAGTCACACCAAGCACTTTAAGATCTTCGTGATTTGCATCACTAGAACGCACCCTTTTAAACCATTCATGCCTAGCTCGGATTTGTGCGGTTCTTTCTTTGCTCTCATTCATGGAGACACGCATAGCTTTTAAAGTTTCATCCAAGTTGACCTTGGGAGGAGCACATAAATTTAAAAGCATCAATATCACAAGACATCCTATCAACGCTCTTAGCCAAATCGTCTATTTTGAGTAGTTTTTCCTCTATGGACGCATTGAAAATCTTTTGTGAGTTGATGAACTCTTTGATATTACTCTCTAAATCAAAGGGTAATTTGTTGTGATTTCCATAAGTGTTGTTGTAGGAATTGCCATAATTGTTAGAGGAGTTACTAGGAAAAGGCCTAGAACATAGTTTCCTCTAAAAGCATTGTTGTTGCCAAAATTGTTCCTACCAACAAAATTAACGTCCAAACTAGCGTTGCTACTCTCAATCAAAGAAGATAGTGGAATGTCATTAGGATCTAAAGGAGCATTTCTACTAGCAACCAAATTCATCAACTCGTCCATCTTAGCACTAAGCGAGTTAATTTCTTCTATAATGTGTACCTTTTTGCTAGCAGGTGACCTTTCAGTGTGCCACTGAGAGTAGTTGGTCATGATATTGTCTAGGAGTTTTGTAGCGTCTCCTAACGTGATTTCCATGAACATTCCACCTGAGGAGGAGTCCAAGATATTGTGAGAAGCAAAACTCAAACCAGCGTAAAAGATTTGTATAATCATCCACAAACTCAAGCCATGAGCGGGACAATTTGTAATCATTAACTTCATCCTCTCCCAAGATTGTGCAACGTGTTCATGATCAAGTTGCTTGAAATTCATGATATCGTTACGTAGAGAGATAATCTTAGCCGGCGGAAAATACTTGGATATGTAAGCATCTTTGCACTTATCCCAAGAATTGATACTATTTTTGGGCAAAGAAGCAAACCAAGTTTTTGCGCGATCTCGCAACGAGAAAGGAAAAAGCTTCAACTTAATCACGTCGTTATCCACATCTCTTTTCTTTTGCATATCGCAAAGCTCAATGAAGGTATTGAGATGGGATGCGGCATCTTCACTAGGAAGGCTAGAGAATTGCTCTTTCACAACAAGATTCAGCAAAGCTGCGTTGATTTCATACGATTCCGCACTAGTGGCGGGAGCAATCGGAGTACTAATAAAATCATTATTATTGGTACTCGAGAAGTCGCAAAGTTTGGTGTTTTCAGCCATGATGACTTCAACAAACAAACAAGCACCCAAGCAAGCAAGAAAACCGGCAAAGGAAAACGGCAAAAAGGCACAAGAAAACGGCAAAGGAGAAAGGCAAAAAAGAGGCAAATGAAAACGACAAATGTGAAGAGGGGGAGAGGAAAATGAGAGGCAAGTGGCAAAAAAGTAAATGCAAGAGATGTGTTTGTGACACCTAATTGGATAGATATTGATCTCTCCTTCCCCGACAACGGCGCCAGAAATACTTCTGCTACTTCAACAAAAGACCTTCCAACGGCGCCAGAAACAAGCGTGTTGACGGGAGACTATTCTTGTCTTGATACTCCTCAGCAACGGCACCAGGAATCCTTTTGCTACGGCTACGCCTTTAGGGACTTCCTTGGCAAATATGCAAAGGATCCCCCCGTAGCCTTGGAGCCTTGAGTTGGTGTTCCCTCGAAGCGGAAAGGGTGATGTAGCACATCGGCGACAAGTATTTCCCTCAGTCTTGAGAACCAAGGTATCGAACCAGAGAAAGGATTGCGTCAAGTCACAAGTACCTGCACAAACACAAAAAGCTTGCACCGAATGCTATGAAGGGCTTGTCAATCCCTTAAAGATTGTTTGCAAAGTGAGAACTGAAAGCAACAAAGAAAAAACAAAGCAAAGTAAAAGTGAAATTGGAAACAATAGTTCTGAATTGACCCGGGGGCCGTAGTGTGATACGTCTCCATCGTATCTACTTTTCCAAACTCTTTTGCCCTTGTTTTGGACTCTAATTTGCATGATTTGAATGGAACTAACCTCGAATGACGCTGTTTTCAGCAGAATTACCTTGGTGTTATTTTTGAGCAGAAATCAAAGTTCTCCAAACATCCTGAAAATTTACGGGGAGCAGTTTTGGAAAATATAAAAAATATCTGTGCCAAGTTCCACCTAAGGGGGTGGGCCAGTGGGCCACAAGCCCTGGCTCCGCCACCACCCCCCTGGTGGCGGTGGGCAGGCTTGTGGGGCCCACACGGCTCTGCCACCCCCAACCTCAGGTCTATAAGTCCCCTTTCGTCCCAGAAAAAATAAAAAGAGAAGTTTTCGTCGCGTTTACGATACGGAGGCGCCGCCACCACCTGTTCTTCATCTAGAGGGCAGATCTGGAGTCCGTCTTGGGCTCCGGAGAGGGGAAATTGTCGCCATCGTCATCATCAACCTTCTTCCCTCTCCAATTCCATGAAGCTCTTCCTCGTTCGTGAGTCATCTATTCGTAGGCTCGCTGGGCGGTGATGGGTAGGATGCGATCTATCATGTAATCGAGTTAGTTTTGATGGGGATTGATCCCTAGTATCCACTATGTTCTGAGATCGATGTTGCTACTACTTTGCCATGCTTAATGCTTGTCACTAGGGCCCGAGTGCCATGATGTCAGATCTGAAATTATTATGTTGTCACCAATATATGTGTGTTTTAGATCCGATCTTGCAAGTTGTAGTTACCTACTATGTGTTATGATCCGGCAACCCCGGAGTGACAATAACCGGAACCACTCCAGGTGATGACCATAGTTTGAGGAGTTCATGTGTTCACCAAGTGCTAATGCGTTGGTACGGTTCCTTATTAAAAGGAGAACCTTAATATCCCGTAGTTTCCTTTTGGACCCCGCTGCCACGGGAGGGATGGACAATAGATGTCATGCAAGTTCTTTTCCCTAAGCACGTATGACAACACACGAAATGCATGCCTACATCACATTGACGAACGGGAGCTAGGCACATATCTCTTCGTGTTATAGCTGTTGCATGATGAATATCATCCAAACAAATCACTGACCCACTGCCTACGAGTTTGTCCTACTGCTGCTGTTACTACTGTTGCTACTGATGTTACTTGTCTTGCTCTGCTGCTGCTACTACTCGCTACTGCTGTTACTTGTCTTGCTCTGCTGCTACTGTCGCTTGCTACTTTTGCTACTTGCTATTTCTGTCACTACTGCTTTTCCTTGCCGCTGCTATTGCTCGTTACAGTGCTGCTACCTGCTACAATTTTGGTTCGCTGGTCATTGACGAGAACTGACAATTTCCGTCAACGAGGCAACTTGGCGCCATTGATACAATCGTTAGGAACGTTCTGCCATCAACAGATCGTTTCTGACACCGTTGTGATCATACTACTTTGCTACTGATACTTTGCTCGCAGATACTAATCTTTCAGGTGTGGTTGAATTTGACATATTCAGCTGCTAATACTTGAGAGTATACTCTCACCTCCCGACTGGTAAACCAACAAATTTGGGTCGAATACTCTACCCTCGAAAACTGCTACGATCCCACGCGCTGGTGGGCGTCAACAACACTCTTCTAGTTTCGATTGCCGGGGAGTGCTAGCAGCATTCTTCTGGTGCCGTTGCAAGGGGAAGAACAGTTGACATCAAGCATTTTTCTGGCGCCGTTGCCGGGGAAGTATTGCTATATTCTCTGAGTCACTTGGGATTTATGTTCGCTGATCACTATGAAGAATCTGAAGGATCCGAAGACCAAAGTCTTGCCCTAAACTACGAGGGGAGGTAAGGAATTTCCATCTAGCTCTGCACTTGATTCACCTTCAGTTATGAGTAAGTTTGCGACATCACCTCCTGCTAGAAATCTTGATATGTCGCATGTGCTTGATGATGCTTATGATGCTATGCCTGATACTGCTAGAGATGCTATGCTTGATACTATGCCTGATGATGCTATGCTTGATACTGCTAGAGATGCTATGCTTGATACTGCTTTGCCAAATGATGCTAGAGATGCTATTTTGCCTGATGATGCTATGCTTGATACTGCTAGAGATACTACTTTGCCTGATGTTCCACTAGGAGTGTTCCTTGATGCTCATATTGCTAGAGTTACTGCCAATGCTCGTGATGCTTCTGAAACTACCGATACTATTGAGATAGAACCTGCTTTTGCTCCTGCTAGATCTAGCTCTCCTAGATATGAATTGCCTGATATACCCGAGGGTTACGTTATGGAGGGAGAGATAGCTGAGGATTTTCTTGCGTGTAAGGATGCCTATGGCGCTGAGAAATTACTTCTCAAGTGGAAGGAAAAATCTCAGGAAGCTAGGATGAAATATGACCCGAAGTTTGCCACTTCACCTATCTTTATCACCAATAAGGCTTATGAATTCTCTGTCGATCTTGAGATAATCTCTCTAGTCGAATATGATCCTTTTCACGGATATGAGTCTGAGACGGTCATAGCCCATCTTGCCAAACTACACGATATAGCCAACCTTTTCACTAATGAGGAGAAGATCCGCCACTACTATATCCTTAAGTTGTTTCCTTTCTCTCTAAAGGATGACGCTAAAGCCTGGTTCACCTCTCTTGCTCCTGGATGTGTGCGTAGTCCCCAGGAGATGGTCTATTACTTCTGTGAGAAATATTTCCCTACCCATGAGAAGCAAGTTGCCTTGCAGGAAATATACAACTTTGCTCAACTCCAAGAAGAGGGTCTCCCACAAGCTGAGGGGAGGCTCGTCCACCTACAAAATGCTTTGCCTGATCACCCTCTTAAGAAGAACGAGATACTTGATATCTTCTATAACGGACTTACCGATGCTTCTAGAGACCACCTAGATAGTTGTGCCGGTTGTGTTTTTAGGGAACAAACTGTAGAACAAGCTAAGACTCTACTGAATAACATCTTGATCAACGATAATGCTTGGACTATTCCCGAACCACCTCCTAAGCCAACTCCTAAGAAAAGAGGTATTCTATTCCTCAGTCCCTAAGATATGCAAGAAGCCAAGAAATCCATGCAAGAGAAAGGCATTAGATCTGAAGATGTCAAAAATCTACCACCTATCGAAGAGATCCATGGTCTCGATAACCCGATACACGTAGTAGAAGTGAATTCTCTGCGTAGGTTTGATGAGAGTGATATTCCTTTTGATAAACCTGCTAGCCTATGCTTTGATGAATTTGACAACTTTTTCTGCCAAACAACAGAGTTTCAATGATTATGTTAGCAGACATTTGGAACAAAGTACTCGTATGCTTAGCCATTTAAGTGCTTGTGTAGACAGAAATGTCAACGATCTGAAGCTTCTGAGTAAACATGCCTCTATGATTACTACTCAGGTAGAACAAGTACTTAAAGATCAGAATGACCTGCTCAATGAATTTAATGACAACTCTATCAGAGTCATTACTAGAGGAGGCAAAATGACTCACGAACCTTTGTATCCTGAAGGTCATCCTAAGAGAATTGATCAAGATTCTCAAGGAATCAATGCTGATACACGCACTCATCCTAAGGAGAAGAAGGATTATAGAAGCCTGCATGCCAGTTCACCAAATACTGTCACACCTGAAGAACCTAATGATATTTCTGCGTCTGATGCAGAAACACAATCTGGTGATGAACATGAACCTGGTGACAATATGGAAAGTGATGTTCATAATAATGCTCAACCTAGCAATGATGAGGATGTGGAGATTGAACCGACGGTTAATCTTGATAACCCACAACCTAAGAAGTACGATAAGAATGACTTCACTGCTAGGAAGCATGGTAAAGAAAGGGAGCCATGGGTTCAGAGACCTATGCCCTTTTCTCCTAAGCCATCCAAGAAAAAGGATGATGAGGATTTTGAGCGCTTCGTTGAGATGATAAGACCCATCTTTCTGCAGATGCGGTTAACTGATATGCTCAAGTTGTCTCCGTATGCCAAGTACATGAAAGATATCATGACTAATAAACAGAAGATACCAGATCTTGAGATCTCCACCATGTTTGCCAATTATACTTTCAAAGGTGGAACTCCTAACTAACTTGGTGATCCCGGAGTGCCCACTATACCTTGCTCCATTAAAGGGAACTACATAAGAACTGCCTTATGTGACCTTGGAGCTGGTGTTAGTGTTATGCCGCTCTCTCTTTATCGTAGACTTGAATTGGATAAGTTGACACCCACTGAAATTTCTCTGCAAATGGCCGACAAACCAACTGCTTTCCCTATCGGCATTTGCGAGGATGTGCCTGTTGTGGTTGCTAACACCACTATCTTAACAGACTTTGTTATCTTGGATATTCCCGAGGACGATGCCATGGCTGTCATCCTCGGAAGACCCTTTTTAAACACTGCAGGGCTGTTATAGATTGCAACAAAGGCAATGTCACTTTTCATGTCAACGGTAATGAGCACACAGTGCACTTTCCGAAGAAACGGTATCAAGTACATTGCATCAATGCTATCGAAAAGACTTCATCGATTCTTATTGGGAGCTTTGAATGCCCTATTCCTCGTGTCAAGATGAAGTATGATTTGCTTGTTGGGGAAATACATATCCCCATTGAGGTGATTTAGTGGCTATTCAAAAATTCTCCGTTCTCTCTTGCGATTCGAGAAAGTTTTGTCATAAGGACTTGATCAACCCCATTGACGGATTTCTTTCGATGACCATGAAACGGATGAATCAAAGAGCCACATACCTCTGTTTTGAGATTTCATTTTTTGTTGCTTAGAAGAAAAATGGTAGAATTAGTTTAGCTTTTTCTATTTTCTGTTTTAGCGTCCCGGAGAGAAATACCTCGAAAATAAAAGTTCTCCGATGGTCCTGAAAATTTAGTATGATTTTTTCTGGAATTTTTGAAAATTTCTGGGCCTGAGAGCTGGCGTGGGGGCCAGACCAGTGGGCCACAAGCCCTGCCACCGCCACCTACCCCCCTTGTGGTGGGGTGCAAGCTTATGGGGCCCACAGGCACCCCCTCCACTCATTCCAGCTCTCAGCCTCTTCTTCCACCTCCAGAAAAAAAAATCGCAGCTCAAACCCGTGTTCTTGCTCATTTGGGTGTGATTCTCGATCTCCTTGCTCAAAGCACCATTCTCCGAAACGTTTTGGGGAAATTACTCCTTGGTAAGCGACTTCTCCATTGGTCCAATTAGTTTTTGCTCTAGTGCTTTATACTTCGCGAATTCTTGCTACCTTGGTGACCCTGATCTTGAGCTTGAAAAGTTGAGTTTAGCTGGTCCCAAGTAGTTTTAGCGTGTGATATGGTCTCTAGGCACTAGTAGGAGTAGTTGCTGCAAGTTGGGTTAATCTTTATTCGCTTTTGTTTCGAAGTCTCTAAAAATTTCAGAAATTTTCAGAGCTAGAAAAATGAAAAGATGAGGAGGTTGTTGAGAGGCTCTTTAAGCAGTAACCCCAAGGAGGATGAGAAGAACCACCCCAAGTACGCAGTCCCTCGAGTCACATAAGTTCGAGCGTGCGAGTGGCCAAGTGATGAATTTTTGTGCACCGCCGGACTTTATGAAGACTTTTATTACTTGGTGGAGAACGCAGGTCTTACTGCGTTCGTTGAAGATAAGTGCCCACAATACCTCCTCCTCACCAACATTTTCGTTCAAAGCTTCAACTTTTATCCGAGGAAGAATCCTCCCATGGTTGAATTCATGATATACGATGTCCCCCAGTGCATGACGCTGCAGGATTTTTGCAATGTATGCAAATTACCTTATGTCGGGGATATCCGTGACCCTCGTCCACGGGACTTGGAGGATTTCATTGGTTCTATTGCTGTTGGAGAGGAGAGAGGAGTGTCTCGCGCTAGAATTGCTAGCATACATTTTCCTGTGCTTTGGTATTTCTCATTATTTGTGGGAAAATGTTTGATTGGCCGCGGGGAGGCTGGATCACTTAGTTCTCCAGACCTTGCGGTTTTGCGTGAAGGCCTTTATAACGATAAGACTTATAGCCTGGGCGCTATAGTAGCTCAACGGTTGAACCTGAACCGTTCTAAAGGTGTCGTCTATGGAGGTATCTACGCTACCCTTCTTACCAGACACTTTGAGATACCCATTAGACTGGGAGAGGAAGGAGAGATGCTTCTCCCTGAGAAATATCTGGATTATGACAGCATGGTTCGCCATGATTTTCTGGATAGAGATGCTAGTAAATGGATGATTTATAACCTGGTATTTAGTCAGGGTACTCGAGAGACTATTACTTTGCCTGCTCCTTCTTTGTTCGATCTTCATGCAGGGAGGTACACTATTATGCCCTCGGACATCTACACATATTGGGGCTTGGCCTAACCACAGGCCCCCGTGCCCGAGCCGCCAATCGAGTACCAGACGCGAGTTTATCAGTGGGAGCCAGAGGAGCTCACACAACAGTGGCATCCACAGTCTGCTCCGGAGTATGCTAGAGCTGGTTATTTCCCACCTTGGGAGTAGACTAAGCTAGGTCAAAAGCCTAAGCTTGGGGGAGTATGTGTTCTCACCGACTTTACATTCATGCTTATGCTTTCACTTTGTTAGCCGGTGTTTACACTTTGCCACTGTATTATCCATGCTAGTTTTTTTTCGTTTTCTTCTTTTGTGTACTTTTGAGAAAACCCAAAAAGATTTTTCTTTCTTCTTTTGCTTGTTGGGAGTTTTCCCGTGTAAATAGTTTTCTTTTCTTTGGGTCAAGGTAGAAGATATTGGTTACAATGTTTATTGGTTCTTGCATGCTTACCTGTTTAGCTTCCAAAGAGCCATATTACTTTGTCTTCTCGTTTGTGTTTGCCTGCAGATTCAGCTTAGTCCAATGCGCTTATTATCGTTTTCATCGTTCGATCGTGCAAATGAAAGGCAACAATGACGATATATGATGAAGTGACTGAGACTGAAAAGTTGGTATGAACTCTATCTATTTTGTTTTTGTAAACATGACTAGCTTGTTGACCCAGATTTAGCTTTGTTGTGAGAGAATCATGTTTGCAATGACAACTTAGAGATCATAGTTTCTGGTGCCATCCTTATTTAGCTGAGAGCTTATAATGTTTTGTCTTGAATGCCAACATAGATTTTGACATGACTATGATGTAGTATGATAGGATGGTATTCTCCTTTGAATGTTTCAAGTGGCTTGACTTGGCGCATGTTCATGCATGTCGTTGAAACAAAATCAACATAGCCTCTATGATGTTCGTGTTCATGGTGATTTATATCCTGTTCATGCTTGCATTCAATGTTAGTCAAACTCATTGCATCTTGATGACTGTTGTCGCTCTCTAGTTGGTCGCTTCCCAGTCTTTTGCTAGCCTTCACTTGTACTAAGAGGAATACTGTTTGTGCATCCACTTCCATAAGCCCAAAAGTTTTTCCATGAGAGTCCACCATACCTACCTATTTGCGGTATCTGCCTGCCGTTCCAAGTAAATTTGCATGTGCCACTCTCTAAACCTTCAAGAAATAATCTGTTTTGCATGCCCGAACCGCTCATGTGGTGACAGGGGGCTATTGGTATCTTCCATGCTAAGAGTGTTATCCTCGACATGTGTTTATTCATAGTCATTCACGAGAAAGGGGCCGGTAATTGGAATGCCCAGTTCCACGCTTAAATAAAAAACATAACTGTAAAACAAGACTCCCCCTGGATTGATGTTAGTATGGACGGTACTCGAGGATTCAGCTAGCCGTGGAGTGTGATTGATTGGTGGTGGGGGAGTTAAAACTTTACTTTTCTGTTTGGGAACCGCCTATAGCATTAGTAGCATGGAAGATATTGAGAACTCTTGGTCATTGCATTGACAATGAAAGCATGCCACCCAAAATTATTATCTCTGTTTTCAAAGCTTGAGCTCTGGCACCTCTGCAAATCAATGCTTCCCTCTGCGAAGGGTCTATCTATTTATTTTCCTGTTGAGTCATCCTCCTCTTATATAAGCACCAGTTAGAGAGCACCTTTGTCATTTTTATGCTTTAGTTTTGATTGATATTGAGTATGACTATGACTGGATCTTCGTTGCTATGAATTACAATGTTTAGTCAGCCCTTGATCTTTGAAAGTGCTCTGCATTTATGTTTTGCGGTCTCAGAAACAGCTAGTGAGATACCATCTATTCATATTGCTTCGTGCTTGTTTTGATTGAAGTGTTGGTATTTGAAACTCATTATTATTTGCTCATTAGCTAATTATGCCATTGATATTAGCTTACCGTGAGACCTTTGTGTCATTTGCTTATGTGGTTAACTTGTGATCTTGCTGAAATTCTGGTTATGAGTTAGACATAGTTGCAACAACAAGATCAAACAGAGTTTGTCAAAGTTTTTCTTTCTCTCTCAGTTTGTCAACTGAGTTGCTTGAGGACAAGCAAGGTTTTAAGCTTGGGGGAGTTGATACGTCTCCATCGTATCTACTTTTCCAAACTCTTTTGCCCTTGTTTTGGACTCTAATTTGCATGATTTGAATGGAACTAACCTGGACTGACGCTGTTTTCAGCAGAATTACCTTGGTGTTATTTTTGTGCATTAATCAAAGTTCTCCAAACGTCCTGAAAATTTACGGGGAGCAGTTTTGGAAAATATAAAAAATATCTGTGCCAAGTTCCACCTGAGGGGGTGGGCCAGTGGGCCACAAGCCGTGGCTCCGCCACCACCCCCCTGGTGGCGGTGGGCAGGCTTGTGGGGCCCACACGGCTCTGTCGCCCCCAACCTGAGGTCTATAAGTCCCCTTTCGTCCCAGAAAAAATATAAAGAGAAGTTTTCGTCGCGTTTATGATACAGAGGCGCCGCCACCACCTGTTCTTCATGTGGAGGGCAGATCTGGAGTCCGTCTTGGGCTCCGGAGAGGGTAAATCGTCGCCATTGTCATCATCAACCTTCTTCCCTCTCTAATACCATGGAGTTCTTCGTCGTTCGTGAGTAATCTATTTGTAGGCTCGCTGGGCGGTGATGAGTAGGATGAGATCTATCATGTAATCGAGTTAATTTTGATGGGGATTGATCCGTAGTATCCACTATGTTCTGAGATTGATGTTGCTACTACTTTGCCATGCTTAATGCTTGTCACTAGGGCCCGAGTGCCATGATTTCAGATCTGAAATTATTATGTTGTCACCAATATATGTGTGTTTTAGATCCGATCTTGCAAGTTGTAGTTACCTACTATGTGTTATGATCCGGCAACCCCGGAGTGACAATAACCGGAACCACTCCCGGTGATGACCATAGTTTGAGGAGTTCATGTGTTCACCAAGTGCTAATGCGTTGGTACGGTTCGTTATTAAAAGGAGAACCTTAATATCCTGTAGTTTCCTTTTGGACCCCGCTGCCACGGGAGGGACGGACAATAGATGTCATGCAAGTTCTTTTCCCTAAGCACGTATGACGACACACAGAATGCATGCCTACATCACATTGACGAACGGGAGCTAGCCACATATCTCTCCGTGTTATAGCTGTTGCATGATGAATATCATCCAAACAAATCACCGACCCATTGCCTACTAGTTTGTCCTACTGCTACTGTTACTACTGTTGCTACTGCTGTTACTTGTCTTGCTCTGCTGCTGCTACTACTGTTGCTACTGTTGTTACTTGTCTTGCTCTGATGCTACTGCTGCAACTACTTTCGCTTGCTACTGTTGCTACTTGCTACTTATGTCACTACTGCTTTTCCTTGCCGCTGCTATTGCTCATTACACTACAGCTACCTGCTACAATTTTGGTTCGCTGGTCTTTGACGGGAATTGACAATTTCCGTCAACGAGGCAACTTGGCGCCATTGATACAATCGTTAGGAATAGTCTACCTTCAACAGATCGTTTCTGACACCGTTGTTATCATACTACTTTGCTACTGATACTTTGCTCGGAGATACTAATCTTTCAGGTGTGGTTGAATTTGACATATTCAGCTGCTAATACTTGAGAGTATACTCTCACCTCCCGACTGGTAAACCAACAAATTTGGGTCGAATACTCTACCCTCGAAAACTGCTACTATCCCACACGTTGGTGGGCGTCAACAACATTCTTCTAGTTTCGATTGCCGGGGAGTGCTAGCAGCATTCTTCTGGTGCCGTTGCAAGGGGAAGAACAGTTGACATCATAGTGTTCACTAGTGGCTTCTCTCATGAAAGCAAGTAGACGGTGGGTGAACAAATTACTGTCGAGCAATTGATAGAATCGCGCAAAGTCGTGACGTTATTGAAGGCAATGATTATATCTATAGGCATCACATCCAAAACAAGTAGACCGATACTTTATGCATCTACTACTATTACTCCACACGTCGACCGCTATCCAGCATGCATCTAGTGTATTAAGTTCAAAAGAACAGAGTAACGCCTTAAGCAAGATGACATGATCTAGATGGACAATCTCATATCTACGATAAAATCCCATCTTGTTACCCTTGATGGCAACAACATGATGTGTGCCTTGCTGCCCCTTCTGTCAATAGGAAAGGTCACCACACGGTATGAACCCAAAACCAAGCACTTCTCCCATTGCAAGAATCATAGATCTAGTTGGCCAAACAAAACCCAAGACTCGGAGAGACTTACAAGGATATCAAATCATGCATATAAGAAATCAGCAAAGACTCAAATATAATTCATAGATAATCTGATCACAAATCCGCAATTCATCGGATCTCGACAAACACACGCCAAAGAGGATTACATCGGATAGATCTCCATGAAGATCATGGAGAACTTTGTATTCAAGATCCAAGAGAGAGAATAAGCCATCTAGCTACTAACTACGGACCCGTAGGTCTGAAGTGAACTACTCACGAGTCATTGGAGGGGTGATGATGTTGATGAAGAAGCCCTCCAGCTCCAAAGTCCCCTCCGGCAGGGCACCTGGAAGGGTCTCCAGATGAGATCTCGCGGAAACGGAAGCTTGCGGCGGCGGAAAAGTGTTTTCGTGGATGCCCTGATTTTTTCTGGGATTTTAGGGAATGTGTAGGCTAAAGAGCTAGAGCAGGGGAGCGCTAGGGAGGCCACAAGCCTGGTAGCCGCCGCCCCCCTGGTGGCAGCTACAGGGCTTGTGGGCTCTCTGTGGGCCCTCTACCTTGGCCCTCAAGCCTCCCGATCTTCTTCCATTCTGGAAAAAATTATTTCAGGGATTTTTTTCCGTTTGGACTCCGTTCCAAAATCAGATCTGAAAAGAGTCAAAAACACAAAAAAACAGGAACTGGCACTTGGCACTGAATTAATAAGTTAGTCCCAAAAAAGATATAAAAGGTATATAAAACATCCAAAGTTGACAAGATAACATCATGAAACCATAAAAAATTATAGACACGTTTGAGACGTATCAGACTCATATGGCACAACTTTGGGTTTATGGGAGGTGGATGCACAAGCAGTATTCCCGCTTAGTACAAGCGAAGGCTAGCAAAAGACTGGGAAGCGACCAACTAGAGAGCGACAACAGTCATCAAAATGTATTGAGAGTAACTAACATTGAGTGCAGTCATGAGTAGGACATAAATCACCATGAACATGAACATCATAGAGGCTATGTTGATTTTGTTTGAACTACATGCGTGAACATGCGCCAAGTCAAGCCACCTGAAACATTCAAAGGAGGATACCATCCTATCATACTACATCATAGTCATCTCAACATTCATGTGGGCAACCAAGACAGACCATTATAAGCTCCTAGCTAAGTAAGCATGGCATAAGCAACTATGATCTCTAAGTTGTCATTGCAAACATGTTTCTCTCACAACAAAGCTGAACTAGGAACAGTGAGCTAGTCATATTTACAAAAACAAAATAGATCGAGTTCATACCAGCTTTTCCAGGCTGAGTCACTTCATCATATATCGTCATTATTGCCTTTCACTTGCATGACCGAATGATGTCAACAATAATAAGCGTGCTCGTGCATTGGACTAAAGCTGGAATATGCAGGCAAACACAAAGGATAAGACAAAGTAATATGGCTCTTTGAAAGCTAAACAGGTATGCATGCAAGAGCCACTAAACATTGTAACCAATATCTTCTACCGTGACTCAAAGAAAAAGAAAACTATCTACACGGGAAAGCTCCCATCAAGCAAAAGAAGAAAAGAAAATCTTTTTGGGTTTTCTCAAACTAGACAGACACACGGAAAGAAAACGAGAAAAAGAAAATAAACTAGCATAGATGATACAGTGGCAAAGTGTGAACACCGGCTAACAAAGTGAAAGCATAAGCAAGAATGTAAAGTCGGTGAGAACACGTACTCCCCCAAGCTTAGGCTTTTGGCCTAACTTGGTCTACTCCCAAGGATGGTCCTCGCGAAACCCAAAATCATAATGAGGGTTATACGGGAGCGCTGCAGCCACTGCCTGAATCGCTGCCTCACGGAGACGAGCAGCCTTTGACTCCCTCTGATACTCCTCTGCCTCTCCTCTGGTTATGTAATATCTCCGTTTTACCTGAAAGTCAAAGAAGGCAGGAGCAGGAAGGGTAATATGGAAAACATGATGCCGGTTAAATATCAAACGGTATAGGACGGATTCATCATCCCTCTCAAGGAACTGGTAGTGTGTCATAGGGACGCGGTCAAGGAAAGCTGTATGGAGCGGGGGATCTCCTTCGCGGATGGGTACTCCAAGAAAATTTGCTATGCGAGTGGCATAGATCCCACCAAAGAAATCCCCATCAATAGCATTCTTATTCAGCCTCCTTGCTATAATAGCTCCCATGTTGAAGCTTTTGTCAGCCGTCACTGCGCTCTTAAGGATACTAAGGTCCGGTGCACAAAGGTGACAATGCTCAATCTTGCCGTTAATGCATCTGCCTATGAAGAGGGCAAAGTAATGCAAGGCAGGAAAATGAATACTTCCCATGGTAGCTTGCGTAATGTCTCTAGTTTCTCCAACCGTAATATCAGCGCAAAAATCTCTAACCGAAGATTTAGGAGGATCATTGAGGTTACCCCAAATAGGTATTTTGCAAATTCTACTTAAATCCTCTAAATCTATGGTATATGATTTATCATAAAGATCGAACAGTACCGATGGCTCACGGCTAGCTGAAAATTTGAATCTACGAACAAAAGAGGCACTGAGAGCAACATACTGTTCACATTTATCGGAGATGAATTTTTCCAGTCCGACGTTGTGAACAAATGCATCAAACTCATCTTTGAAGCCTGCCTCAATCATAAATTCATCGGATGGCAATTCACATAGTTGTACCTGCGCGTCCCTAGGTTGGTAAGGATCAGGCTCCCTAATCACCAGATGAGGACCTCTCTTGCTTGAGGAACCACCATGAAAGCTTCTCCTGAACATCTTCCTTTTCTGAAATTTTCAGTGACCCAAAGGAAAGGTGAAAAAGGCTCAACTAAACTAGTAGAAACTACTCCCACAAGTGCCTAGAGACCATATTACGCATCAAAACTACTTGGGACCAGCTAGAATCAGCATACAAAGCTCAAGAACATGGTCACCAAGGCAACAAAAATACGCGGAGTATAAGGCACTAGAGCAAAATCTAATTGGACCAATGGAGGAGTCACTTACCAAGGAGTAATTTCCCCAAAACAGTTCGAAGAACGGTGATTTGAGCAAAGAGATCGAAAATCCCAGCAAGAGGAGCAAGAACACGGGTTTGAGCTGCGAAACGATTTTTTCTGGAGGTAGGAGAACTGGATGGCAGCAAGAATGAGTGGAGGGGGTGCCTGTAGGCCCCACAAGCCTGGGTGGCACGGCCAGGGGGGTGCCCGCGCCCCTAGGGCTTGTGGCCCACTGGTGTGGCCCCCAGACAGACTCTTTGTCCCAGTATTTTTCAAATATTCCAGAAAAAATCATACTAGATTTTCACAGCGTTCGGAGAACTTTTATTTTCGAGGTATTTTTCTACCGGACGCTAAAACAGAAAACAGGGAAAACTAAACTAAATCTATCATTTTTCTTCTAAGCAACGGAAGGTGAAAGCTTGGAACAGAGGTTTGTGACTCCTCGATTCATCCATCTCATGGTCACCGAAAGAAATCCGTCAATGGGGTTGATCAAATCCCCTCGACAAAACTTCCTCGAATCGCAAAAGAAAACGGAGAATTTCCGAATAGTCACTAGGTAACCTCAATGGGGATGTGTATCTCCCCAACAAGCGAGTCATACTTCATCTTGACACGAGGAATAGGGCAGTCAAAGCTCCCAATAAGAATCGATGAAGTCTTTTCGATAGCATTGATGGAATGTACTCGATATTGTTTCTTCGGAAAGTGCACCGTATGCTCATTACCATTGACATGGAAAGTGACATTGCCTTTGTTGCAATCTATAACAGCCCCTGCAGTGTTTAAAAAGGGTCTTCCGAGGATGACAGCCATGGCATCGTCCTCGGGAATATCCAAGATAACAAAGTATGTTAAGATGGTGGTGTTAGCAACCACAACAGACACATCCTCGCAAATGCCAATAGGGAAAGCAGTTGATTTGTCGGACATTTGCAGAGAGATTTCAGTGGGTGTCAACTTATCCAGTTCAAGTCTACGATAAAGAGAGAGAGGCATAACACTAACACCGGCTCCAAGGTCGCACAACGCAGTTCTAACGTAGTTGCCTTTAATGGAGCAAGGTATAGTGGGCACACCGGGATCACCTAGTTTCTTCGGAGTTCCACCCTTGAAAGTGTAATTGGCAAGCATGGCGGAGATCTCAAGATCAGGTATCCTCCTCTTATTAGTCACAATATCTTTCATGTACTTAGCATACGGAGACATCTTGAGCATATCAGTCAAACGCATCTGCAGAAAGACATGTCTGATCATTTCAATGAAGCACTCAAAATCCTCATCATCCTTTTTCTTGGATGGTTCGGGACGAAAGGGCATAGGTTTCTGAACCCATGGCTCCCTTTCTTTACTGTGCTTCCTAGCAGCAAAGTCATTCTTATCGTATCTTCTAGTCTTAGGCTGTGGGTTATCAAGATCAGGTTCAATCTCCACATCCTTTTCATTGCTAGGTTGAGCATCAACATGAACATCACTATTGATATTATCATTAGGCTCATGTTCATCACCAGATTGTGTTTCAGCATCAGAGACAGAGGCATCGTTTGGACTCTCAGGTGTAGCAGCAACAGGGTTGCTAGCGTGCAGGTTCCTATCATCTTCCTCTTGTTTCTAGGATGACTAGGTGCATCAGTGCTAACTCCTTGAGAATCTTGTTCAATTCTCTCCAGATGACCCTCGGGATACAGAGGTTCCTAGGTCATTCTACCGCCTCTAGTAACGACTCTGACGGAATTGTCATTCAACTCATTGAGCAAGTCATTCCGAGCTTTAAGTACTTGTTCTACCTGAGTAGTAACCATAGAGGCATGTTTACTCAGAAGTTTAAGATCGTTGACGTTTCTATCCACACAAGCACTTAAATGACTAAGCATACGAGCATTCTTTTCCAATTGTCTGCTAACATAATCATTGAAACTCTGTTGTTTGGCAACGAAGTTATCAAATTCATCCATGCATAAGCTAGCAGGTTTATCAAAAGGAATATCACTCTCATCAAACCTACGTAGAGAATTTACTTCTACTACCTGTATCGGGTTATCGAGACCATGGATCTCTTCTATAGGTGATAGATTTTTGACATCTTCAGATTTAATGCCTTTCTCTCACATAGATTTCTTGGATTCTTGCATATCTTCAGGACTGAGGAATAGAATACCTCTTTTCTTCGGAGTTGGCTTAGGAGGTGGTTCGGGAATAGTCCAAGCATTCTCATTGCACAAGATGTTATTCAATAGAATCTCAGCTTGTTCTACGGTTCATTCCCTAAAAACACTACCGGCCCAACTATCTAGATGGACTTTGGAAACATCGGTAAGTCCATTATAGAAGATATCAAGTATCTCATTCTTCTCAAGAGGGTGATCAGGCAAAGCATTCAGTAGCTGGATGAGACTCCCCCAAGCTTGTGGGAGACTCTCTTCTTCAGCTTGAGCAAAATTGTCTATTTCCTGCAAGGCAGCTTGCTTCTTATGGGCAGGGAAATATTTTTCAAAGAAGTAGTAGACCATATCCTGGGGGCTACGCACACAACCAGGAGCAAGAGAAGTGTACCAGGTCTTAGCATCATCCTTTAGCGAGAAAGGAAACAGCTTGAGCATGTAGTAGTGACGGATCTTTTCCTCACTAGTGAATAGGGTGGCTATATCGTCAGTTTGGTAAGATGTGCTACAACCGTTTCAGACTCGTAACCGTGAAAGGGATCAGATTCGACCAGAGTGATTAACTCAGGGTCGACACAGAATTCATAATCCTTATCGGTCACAAAGATAGGCGAAGTGGCAAACTTTGGGTCGTATTTCATCCTAGCGTTCAGAGATTTTTCTTTCCACTTGCGCAGAAGTTTCTCAACATCATAGCTATCCTTACATGCAAGAAAATCCTCAGCTATCTCTCCCTCCATAACATAGCGCGTATCAGGCATAACAGGCAATTCAGGCATAGTAGCAGGTTCTACTTCAATAGTATCAACAGTCTCAGAAGTATCATCACATCTAGCAGCAATTCTAGCAATATGTGCATCAAGGGCACCAAGTGGCAAAGCAGTATCACGCATAGCATCAAGCATAGCATCATCAAGCATAGTATCTAGCATAGCATCATGAGGCATAGTATCAAGCATAGCATCATGAGGCATAGTATCAAGCATAGCATCATCAGGCATAGTATCTAGCATAGCATCATCATAAGCATTAAGGGCAGCAGAAGTAGCATCATCAAGCACAGGCGACATATCAAGATTTCTAGCAGGAGGCGAAGTCGCAAACTTACTCAAAACTGAAGGTGAATCAAGTGCAGAGCTAGATGGCAGTTCCTTACCTCTCCTCGTAGTGAAAGGCAGGATTTTAGTTCTTGGATCTTTCGGATTCCTCATAGTGATCAGCAGACGTCAATACCAAGTGACTCAGAGAATATAGCTGTGCTTCCTCGGCAACGGCGCCAGAAAAAGGTGCGTTGACGGGAGAATATTCTTGACTTGGCCTCCCCGGCAACGGTGCCAGAAAAAGCCTTGATGTCCCACAAGCGTATGGGATCACAGCAGTTTTCGAGGGTAGAGTATTCAACCCAAATTTATTGATTCGTTCACAAGGGGAAGCTAAAGGATATTCTCAAGTATTAGCAGCCGAGTCGTCAATTCAACCACACCTGAAAGATTAGTGTCTGCAGGCAAAGTATCAGTGGCAAAGTAGTATGATAGCAACGGAGCCAGAAACGATCTGGTGACAAGGCAGACTCTTTCAAATTGTTTTATCAATGGCGTCAGTAAAAGCTTTGACACTTCCCAGCAACTGCGCCAGTAAAGGCCCTGTTCACGGGATGTTAGTGCCAACAAAGTCTTGCAACAAGTAACAACGGAGTAGCAAGGAACAGTAGCAGCAGCAGCAGCAAAGTAACAAGTAACAGCAGTAGTGACAGCAGCAAAGTGACAGCAGCAGCAAAGTGTCCCAATCCCTCTTGTAGCAAGGGACAAGCCTAGGCAAAGTAACGTAACGAGAACCAGTAGTAAAAGACTCGTAGGCAGTGGATCGGTGATGGATGAGTGTGACGGATGTGATTCATCATGTAACAGCTATAACACGGTGAGATATGTGGCTAGCTCCCGTTCATCAATCTAATGTAGGCATGTATTCCGTATGTAGTCATACGTGCTTAGGGAAAAGAACTTGCATGACATCTATTGTCCATCCCTTCCGTGGCAGTGGGGTCCTAATGGAAACTACGGGATATTAAGGTTCTCCTTTTAATAAAGAACTAGACCAACGCATTAACACGCGGTGAATACATGAACTCCTCATACTACGGTCATCTTCGGGAGTGGTTCCGGCTATTGTCACTCCGGGGTTGCCGGGTCATAACACATAGGAGGTAACTACAACTTGCAAGATAGGATCTAAAACACACATATATTGGCGAGAACATAATAGGTTCAGATCTGAAATCATGGCACTCGGGTCCTAGTGACAAGCATTAAGCATAGCCAAGTAGTAGCAACATCAATCTAGAACATAGTGGATACTAGGGATCAATCCCCGTCAAGAACTAACTCGATTACATGATAGATCTCATCCAACTCATCACCGTCTAGCAAGCCTACGATGAGATTACTCACTAACGATGAAGAGCATCATGGAATTGTCGATTGAGAAAGGTTGATGATGACGATGGCGATGATTTCCCCTCTCCGGATCCCGAAACGGACTCCAGATCTGCCCTCCAGATGAAGAACAGGATGTGGCGGCGCCTCCGTATTGCAAAACGCGATGAAACCTTCTCTCTGATTTTTTTCCAAGCGAAACGGAAGATATAGGACTGAGATTGGGGGCGGTGGTGCCACGTGGGCCCCACAAGCCTGCATGACGTAGCCTAGGGGGTGGTTGCGCCTTGTGGACTTGTGGCCCACTGGCACACCCCCTCACGTGGATCTTTGCACAGGTATTTTTCTTTTATTCCAGAAAAAATCTCCGTAAATTTTCAGGACGTTCCGAGAACTTTTATTTCTACGCAAAAACAACACCATGGCAATTCTGCAGAAAATAGCGTCAGTCCGGGTTAGTTCCATTCAAATCATGCAAATTAGAGTCCAAAACAAGGGGAAAAGAGTTCGGAAAAGTAGATACGACGGAGACGTATCAGTACCTTGCATGTGTTTGTATATGTTGTGCTTCCTTTTGGGTAACGTAGCATAAATTCAAAAAAATTCCTACGTATGTTCAGATCTTCCTATGGAGAGACCAGCAACGAGAGAGGGGTAAGAGCATCTTCGTACCTTTGAAGATCGCTAAGCGGAAGCGTTGCTACAACGCGGTTGATGGAGTCGTACTCGCAGCGATTCCGATCTAGTGCCGAACAACGGCACCTCCGCGTTCAACACACGTGCAGCCCGGTGACGTCTCCCGCACCTTGATCCAGCAAGGAGGAGGGAGAGGTTGGGGAAGAAGTCCAGCACCACGACGGCGTGGTGTCGATGGAGAGACGAGGTCTCCCGGCAGGGCTTCGCCAAGCGCCGGTAGAGAGGAGGAAGGAGAGGAGCAGGGCTGCGCCGAGAGAGAGATGAAACCGTGTCCCAAACAGCCCCGAACCCTCATCTATATATAGGGGGAGAGGGAGGGGGCGCAGCCCTTAGGGTTCCCACCCCCAAGGGGTGAGGCAGCCCCAGATGGGAGAGGGGGCGGCGGCCAGGGCACGGAGGAGGGGTGGCGCACCCCTCTGGTGGGCCTTAGGCCCACCTATGCTAGGGTTCCCCCTTCCCCTTTTTCTCTGGTGCGCATGGGCTGGGTGGGGGGCGCACCAGCCCACCTAGGGGCTGGTTCCCTTCCCCACTTAGCCCATCTAGCCTCCCGGGGTCGTTGCCCGCCTTCGGTGGTCCCCCGGGACCACCTCCGGTGGTCCCGGTGGTCCCGGTACATTACCGGTGACGCCCGAAACACTTCCGGTGTCCAAAACCATCCGTCCTATATATCAATCTTTACCGGACCATTCCAGAGCTCCTCGTGACGTGCGGGATCTCATCCGGGACTCCGAACAACTTTCGGTAACCTCGTACAACAATTCCCTATAACCCTAGCGTCATCGAACCTTAAGTGTGTAGACCCTACGGGTTCGGGAGACAGGCAGACATGACCGAGACACCTCTCTGGCCAATAACCATCAGCGGGGTCTGGATACCCATGGTGGCTCCCACTAGCTCCACGATGATCTCATCGGATGAACCACGATGTCAAGGATTCAATCAATCCCGTATACGATTCCCTTTGTCTGTCGGTATAGAACTTGCCCGAGATTCGATCGTCCGTATACCTATACCTTGTTCAATCTCGTTACCGGTAAGTCTCTTTACTCGTTCCGTAGCACGTCATCGTGTGACTAAATCCTTAGTCACATTGAGCTCATGATGATGTTCTACCGAGTGGGCCCAGAGATACCTCTCCGTCACACGGAGTGACAAATCCCGATCTCGATTCGTACCAACCCAACAGACACTTTCGGAGGTACCCGTAGTGCACCTTTATAGTCACCCAGTTACGTTGTGACGTTTGATACACCACAGCACTCCTACGGTATCCGGGAGTTGCACAATCTCACGGTCGAAGGAAAAGATACTTGACATTAGAAAAGCATTAGCATACGAACAATACGATCTAGTGCTAGGCTTAGGATTGGGTCTTGTCCATCACATCATTCTCCCAATGATGTGATCCCGTTATCAATGACATCTAATGCCCATGATCAGGAAACCATGATCATCTATTGACTAACGAGCTAGCCAACTAGAGGCTTGCTAGGGACACATTGTGATCTATTTATTCACACATGTATTACTATTTCCTGTTAATACAATTATAGCATGAACAATAGACGATTATCATGAACAAGGAAATATGATAATAACCATTTTATTATTGCCTCTAGGGCATATTTCCAACACTTCCAACTTTCTTATCTTGAGTAATCGAGTATGTGTATGTTGGTTTGCACATCATGTACATGTGAGTCTTGTATTGAGCCTTTTTGCATCTTGTTTGTATCTTTGTTGGCTCTTGTGAGAGATTAATGGATTATCCCATTATGGGGGAGTGATGTGCTTTTCATACCTCACAATCCAATAAATGTGTATACGGGGAATACCACTTAGTATTGACATTTCAAGATTATCTAGTTTCTATGTGGTATGTCTTACTCATGAGAAATTCAAATTCTATATGGTCCATTAATTATCTCTTGTTGGTTTTGATTTGCCACTTGTTATTATTGTTGGGTTATCACATTATGGGGGAGTAATATGCTATGAGCATATTACAAGCCTATAAAATGTGTACATTTGAGGTATTGCCCACTTAGTGTTGATATTGTAAATTATCTTGTTCCTAGGTGGCATGTTATCTCTACAAGTGTCATTTGCTTGCGTTTTAGAGGTAAAAGATGATGTTGGATATATTTGCGATCTACCAATGAGTATTATTTCCAAAATACTTCTTGTCCTTGACAATTGGTATTCCCATCATGTGGTAGAAATTGCTAATCATCTTTACATTGGATTTTTGTTTCATTTGTCTTCCTTGCCTCTCTTGTGGATATATTTTTATCATGTCTAGTGTTTTATAGATATAGAGAAAGTGATGATCCCATCTTGTGCATTTTGTACTTAAATGCAAATTCTATATAATGCACATCCCTTGGGGGAGCTATCCTATTTTCTTTAGAACACTCTCTTTATTCGTTTATAATAACATCTTCTGATCCCCATCAAGTGCATGTTTATGGGAGGTAAGTCTTGCTCTTTATGATGCTTTGTGCCATCATGAAAATTTGTCGAGGGTTTGGTTTGTTGGAACCTAGCTCTCTTTTGTAAACTAGATACCTCGTGTTTGTTTTCCTTCAATTGGTATCTTGTTTCCTTTTATTTGGCATGTGTCAATGGATATCTCATTCCTTGCGGTATCTTTTAATAGATATCCTTCAAGTGATAGTTTTTCGTTTGGTATCTTATTATCACTTGATACCTTGTCTTTTGGTGTCCTATCAACTTTGTGTTGAGTTTATTCTTGAAAGTCTTGAGCATGTATATTTACTATATATAGCTTCTTTTGCTCGCTTTCTTTCTTTGACCCAATATATAGGGGAAACTCCACCTTGTCATAAATTGGCTAAAGTGTGCATGAAATTCAAATTCATATCTATATGTACATATGTATGTGGAGTTTTTCCTATGTATTGTTGGTTTTCTAACTCTTTGGTCCCAATGAGTTTGGGCACCATTTTGTTTGTTTTGTTGTTCCAGGAACAATTGGAGATGCGTTCGATGCTCGGCTCACCTACAAGGTGTTGAGACCATGTGATTATTGGAGCCAAGTTAGGATGATCAACGAATAACTATCTACTACATCAATCCAATGTTGTCTTGGTAACAAGTATCTACTTCATGCATTCTTTTCTTGCAAAGGCCCAAACCTGTCTTTTCTTGGCCAGGTTGCATCATGGCATGAATCTCTTGATTCGTTCGTGTAGTACCTGTTTCCTTTCTCAAAGCATCCGAACGATGATGTCTTATTGCTAGTTGGGATGTCTTTGATGTTCGTATGTTGGAAGTTCATATTGTACAATAAGAAAATATTAGGCCATGTGCTATGCTCCCAAGCAAAGATCTTATTGATATATTTATGACTTCCTTTTGGATATCTTGTTTGTTCCTTCTTGTAACCATGTGGTGTGTACATCCTTCTTTGTGGATATATATCATCATGATTGTATTCTACCTAGAATCTTTTACACATGAGAGAAGTTACATTTATAATTGATATCTTTTTTTCTTTCACGTCCACCGTTGCATTTCCTTTTTCAGTTTTTGGTGGCTTCGTGAAAGGATTTGTCTTGAGTGTGTATCTTATATTCCTACATCTTGATGCACTTTTTGGCAGTGAAGATTATTTTTCCTCATGCTTGTCTTGACGAGGGTTTTGCCATTTCGATTGGTATCCCTCCTCTTGACAAGGTTATTATTTCCTATCTTCACCATGGGTTGTCACAAGCGTTGGTTCTTATTTTGTTTATCAGTAAGCTTGTGAACCCATTTTCTAGTGTGTGTGTGTGGGAATGATATGTCTTGCACTTTCTTTCTCATCTAATCAAGACTATGTTGATGAGCAATGCTCATCCTTATCTTAGTCTTCTCTAAGTGCTTTGCCATGACTCACACACATCAATTTGGTTGAGCCTATCCTTAAGTCGCCTCTTTTACATAATGCTCAACCATACGTTTTGTGCAAGTGATATGCCTATTATCTCATCTATCATCCAACACTCGTTGTGTCTTTTTATTAATTTTGGGGGAGCAATGATCCTACTTTGTGTACTTGTATCAAATAGAAAAAAACTTATTAGTGCACAAATCATGGGGAGCTTCTCTAGTTTTGATAAACCACTCGATTCATCATAATATCTTTTATTCATGTGGTTCTAAGGACCATCTGATTGTTTGTTCCATCTGGTATCTTTTGATTGCTCACTTCTATTTTTGTATGTCTTTGTGGCATCCGATTCTTTTATTTGCAATCTTTGAGTCCTCGATATAGTTCATTTTCCTCCAACTTCTTTTCATTGTATATGTGTATTTCTCTGCACTCATTTGTTGAGAAGTACACACTTTTTGGAGGACCACCTACTATATTGGCTTTCTAAACTTTTTGTCCATTTTGGCAATCGATGCCAATGGGGGAGAAGTTTAGAGAGTTTAGTTTGGTTATGCTTAGAGCGTTTTGCTTTTATTTCTTAAGCATTTACATCTTGTACGCATGCGTTACTTCTTTGTATGTGTATCCTTGGTTATGCTTATTTCCTTATATAAACTCTCTTTAAGTGGTTGTCATCAATTACCAAAATGGGGGAGATTGTTAGAGCATATTTCTCCATATGTGGTTTTGGTAATTGATGACAATCCCTATGGACTAATGGTTGCCTTAAGTTATATTTCTAGGATTTGTCCATAGGCACTTCTTGAAGTACATTTGTTGTGTTCAAGGAGTTTAGATGATGACCAAGGTGGTATTCAAGGTATTATCCAAAAAATGGTCATAGGGACACACGGTTGATTAAGATCGTCAGACAAAGAGTAAATCAAGATGATCAACACACAAAGCGTACAAGATGTACCGAGAGGGATCAAGTGATCCCATGGTATGATAAGCATTGTCCATAACGCTTTTGTGTACTAACCCATGGTCCTTGTGAGAGTTCTATGTGGGGTTAGGTGTGTCTCCATGGGTTCGCGTTAAGAGGAAGATCTCATTCAACCTATGAAGGATGACATCAAGTGGTGATCGTCATCAAGATTGCGTTGTGCAAGTTCAAGTGGAGCATCACGAAGATATCATGCTTGAAGCTTGCCGTCCATTGTGGTGGCAATGGACTTGTGAAGATGTGCTGAAGAATGGCTCACCCATAGTGGGTATGGGGGAGCAATCAACTAGTCTTCGTCAAACCAAGGCAATCAAGAAAGGTGGTCCATCTTGAGTAAGCCAAGATCATCATCATCTAGCTCAAGAGTACTAGGTGCAAGGTATAGGTTTTCCCTTGATAGGTTTTCTATTTTAGGATACATTGTTGTACTATCAAGGGGGGCTCTCAAGTAGTAGCTTGATCGTATCGTTCGTTGAGAGCTCAAACCATTTGCATCCTTGCATCATATTTCTTGGTTATTTATTTGTGTTTCTTTTTGTGAGTTTTAGAGCTTATGGTCATATTCATGACAAGCTCGAGTTCATCGAAAACGGACTCCATATGCATCTTCTATGATGTTTCCGTTGTTGGAAGTTTTTGCCATTTCTTCATTAATAGAGGTCTCATTTCTCTATATCATTGGCATTTTCTAACTGCATGTTTTTAAGATTTTATGTCTCTGTCGGATAGCTCTTGTCGTTGTGAATTCAATAAGCTTGAGTTTGCTCGATTCGGAGTTTGTATGCGAAAGTTAGAGCAGTTTCACTATCCAACGGTAGTACCGCTCCTGGTGCCACCGGGTAGTACCGCTCCCGGAGAGGTAGTACCGCTCCATCGGACTGTTTTTGCGCATCTTTTTTGGCCTCAGCATGGTTGGTGAACCTACCGAGCTGTAGTAACGCTCCCACGAGCGGTAGTACCGCTCTGTGCGGGTTGTGAAGCATAACGGTTGGATTTTCCCCACCTATAAAAGGGTGTCTTCTTCCCCATTGAACCTTATCTCTTTAGCTCGTGTTCTTCCCCCATTGTTGACCTTCTTTGAGCTTGCTAACTCTCAATCCCTCCAATGATTCTTGCTAGTTCTTGGGAGAAAATAAAGAGGAGATCTAGATCCACATTTCCACCAATCACTTTCTCCTCTAAGTGAGGGGAACCCCTTGGGTCTAGATCTTGGAGTTCTTCGTGTTCTTCTTCGTTCTTCCTCTCATTTTCCTCCCTAGCATTAGTTGCTTTGGTGGAATTTGGGAAAGAAGGACTTGGGCACTCCATGTGCCCTTGCCATTGCATTTGGTGCATCGGTTTGAGTTCTCCATGGTGATACATGGAAGTGAGAAGTTGAGAAGCTTATTATCCTTGGATACTTGGTATCCCTAGAAGCTCGGTGGTGCCTTAGAGCTCAATCATTGTGGTGTAAAGCTCTGGGCAAGCGTCGGGGTCTCCAATTAAGTTGTGGAGATTACCCCGAGCATTTGTGGTCACCTCGAAGCCATATGCCATTGTGGTGAAGCTTTGTGGTGTTGTTGGGAGCCTACAATTAAGTTGTGGAGATTGCCCCAACCTTGTTTGTACGGGTTCATTGATCGCCCTCAAGGGTCCCGTAGTGGAATCACGTCATCTTGCATTATGCGAGGGCGTGAGGAGATTACGATGGCCTTAGTGGCATCTTGGGGAGCATTGTGCCTCCACACCGCTCCAACGGAGATTAACATCAGCAAGGGTGTGAACTTCGGGATACATCATCGTCTCCGCGTGCCTCGGTTATCTCTTACCCGAACCCTTTACTTATGCACTTTACTTTCTGATTGCCATATTGTTTCTTGTCATATATCTTGCTATCACTTAGTTCTTTATCTTGCTTAGCATAAGTTGTTGGTGCACATAGTTGAGCCTAGTTGTTTTAGGTTTTGTGCTTGACAAATCAAACGTTAATTTTATTCCACATTTGTTCAAGTCTAAACCATAATTATTTTAAAGCGCCTATTCACCCACCTCTAGGCGACATCCACGTCCTTTCAGATGTTTTTTGTACTGCATTGACAATTAATGAATAGTTCGAAAGTTTTCTTGAAAAAAAACAAATACACATGCATCTCTTGATGTTTTTAAGTGGTGATTCGGATGATTAAACAAGTTCCCTTTTTCCTGGCATATGAAAAATTAGCAGCAAGTTAATGAGTGGGGTGTTTTGGGGCTCGGGCTCCATGGAGCCCTATTTTTGAAAACCCCAAAATTCATATTTTTACATTTCAAAAAAAACTAAAAAATAAATATGGATACATATACATGGAGGTATAACACACATGTGTGTAAATGTTTAGAACAAAATACGTTTCAACGAGGTCTGTGCCAAAAAGACAAATTTGTGACATTTTAACACATGATACTATTCATCTCAAAAGTCCATGAATTTGTTTTTTTTTTACACAGATCGCATCTTAAGGTATTTCATCCTGAGTTTTTGCACACATATACTCCCTCTGTCCTAAAAGAAGTGACGGAAATTTTGTACTATGTTTGTACAAATTTTATACTAACGCAGCGACACTTATTTTGGGACAGAGGGAGTACAATTCATCCTTGTGTAATTCCATATTGTTTTTCAGATATTTTTGAAACAGAAAATTTGAATTTTTATTTTTTCAAAAAGAAAGGATGCCATGAAGCCCGAGCACCAAAAGGCATTTTCGCAAGTTAATAACCTATATATAACCACGTGAACCAGTTAAAAGATGCAGATGCATGCACCACGCACACATCACAATGCACTCAAAAAAATGTTAGTGGAACGTCCCAACCAGATTACCTTGTGTTCCATTTCCATCTACTAGTTGAAGCGACGTAGGATTGCTAAGTGAAGTGCGTGCATGCGCATGCATCATCCTTATGAGTAGATAATGCTGAGCCAAACCACTGTGAATAGTGGGTTCCAAGCAAAGCAAGTGTGTGCACACGATATGCATACACTGCATCTCGTTGCGATATGTGGGTTACCGTGCATGCACTGTCAGCTTCCTAAGAACAAGATTATGCTCCAAATGAGATATTTGTAACTTTGCCTATACAAATTAGCTAGTTGGCAAGGACCAACCGAGTACAAATGACAGCATGGATTCGATGCATGCATCATGTTAGACAAATGAGAACAAAGTAGATAGCAGTTTATATGACCACCACCACTACTACACAATAAACACATGTTAGATAGTTTGTGCTGGGTCCACTATGCATCACGTGTCAATCCCTGGATAAGTAGCTGATACACACATATTTAGCAAAAGGATAACAAACCAGTGGGATAATGTATTACTTATAAATAATACACGATGAATAAACAACGGAATGGTAGCCCATTCCAAGTGCGGGATTACCCATAATCTTCGATGGCTTCTCACCAGAATTCAACAAATGAGGAATACTGACATAAATATACTCTGCATGCCCAAACACAAGGGACGTTGTGGTTATATTCATAGGATAAACTAGCAAAATGGCCCGTGCGTTGCAACGGAGAAAAAAAAACATAATCTTTAATGATGATGACCACATTATGTTCACACATCATCGCTTGATTTTGAAATTTTGTGCACAAATGCAAAAAAATGTTTCTTCTTTTAAATTTATTTACAAGTTGAAGCAATCTTTACATTTTCAAAAAACGGAATATCATGGTTGTCAAAAATCTTGGTAACTCAAAGAATTAATCTTAATTTCAAGATTTTTTTTAGAAAACATACAATAATAATCCGATCCATCCAACAGTTAATACTTCAAAAATAACACGGGTATATTTTCACAAAGACTTAGAAGCATTAATGTTTAACTACATACATTAGATCTTTCATGAACAATTTTACAAATATGAGAACAATTTTAAAATCGAGAACATTTTTTACAATTTACAAATATTTACTAAAAAATATGAATATTCTTTATATTTCAAACGGGTTTAAATATTTTCTTTTGAATTGGCGACCAATTCTAGAAAAGACGAACATAATTTTTTATGTTGGAGGATTTTACTTTAAATTCACAAACATTTTGGAAACGCATGAATTTTTCTGAATAAACAAACATTTTTATAAGTCCATAATATATTTATTAAATTCACGAACATTGTTTTGCAATTTGCAAAAAAATATAAAAATCCGGCGCCTTTTTTGAATCCACAAACATTTTATGTTTTCGTCAACATTCTAATTCAAAATTCTTATTTTTAAAGATGCAAATGCTTTTGTAATTCTAAATTATTTAAATTAGAAGTAAACAAAAATAGAACGGCAAAATTTAAATTAAAAAAATAAACTATCAAAACAGGCATTAGCTATTTTTAAAATTTTAGGACATTTTTTAAATGCATTAACATATTTTGAATTAGAAAGCATTTTGTTAAATGATTTTAATAATTTTTAATACATGGAGTTTGATTTGAAATCATGGACTTTTCTTATTTTACAACATTTTTTCAAACTTGCAAACATTTTATTGTATATGCGAGCAGTTTTGACAATAACTCCGAGCAGTTTTTGAAGGAACAAACATTTTATTTTTTTAAACATGTTGATTTCAAATTTTAAGTTTATTAAATTTAAAGGTTATTTGAAGTTCTAAATTATTTAAAATATAAAAATGAAATGGAGCTGAAGATAAATAAATAAACGGAACTAAAAAAACTCGCGCCTGTGCATGGGCCGGCCCATAAGGTGTGCTGGATATTCTACCAGGGTGCAGAGCATAATATAGGAGGTTTTACATGGGCCGGCCCAGTCCGAGATTTTTCGCTTTGTGAAACTTTTTCTATTACTTGCCGGTGTCATGGTGGGTAATTTTTGCAAACTTCAGGGGCAATTTTCATGACGTACCACAGAAGCAATATGTGCTTTATTAATACTAGTACAAATGCCCGTGCGTTGCAACGAGCAAAAAATGACGTAAAACCTGCTTCCTGTGATAGTACATGCCATAAAAGTTTGATAAACAACAATAATAATCTTATACTGATATCGATTTACAAAGTATGAAGTGTCATTTCTTATATACAATTCTGATAAACATCGATAATAATTTTATAATATTGTGGAGTGTGGACACAAAGAAACCAACTTAACATTCTTCATCTGATGGAAGAGCAGTGGTGCATGGAATAGTCTAGTAATCAGTTTTATATTTTGTTTTTCCAAAAAACACAAATATTTCAATATTTCAAAATAGTTAAACAAAATTGAAATTTTTAATCTTGCTATTAGAATTGCACTAAATACTACAGATCTTCCTCTGTAGATGTTGAGAGCCAGAGATCCACTGCGCGTCATTGTTGGCCTGGTTGACAAAAATGACGTTATGATGCAATACATGAAGGTAGATGGCTAATGATGCTTCTTCTTCTTGGTACAACTTTGGCTTATATAGTTCCGGGCGTGTGGTTTGCCAGCTCTTGCATGCCTGATTAGTAAGAAGATGATGATCCAGTTTATTAAGATTTCACATCTTCTCGAAGGGGAAAAGAAAGAAGAAAGGTGGTGGAGTATATTCCTGTAATTGTTGTGGTAGATAACAATATCTCTGTTCCCTTGGCCGTCTGTTGGTAGCATTTCTGTTGTTTGGTAGCACATCAATATCTTGGTAAATTGAAGCTTTCTCATCTCATTTCCTGTGAAAGAGAAAATAGGTAGTACCAATATCTAGATAAACATTTGTTTTAACCATTTATACTACCAATATACATCAATCTGTATTCAGCCTTCACTACTGGCTAATGTGGGGAAATTCTCAATTTCTTTTGATATTTCTTCGATGAACAAACAAACCCCAGACAACAACACATTGAGCAATATGGAAAACCATTCCTGAATAGTAGAAAACGGAAGAAGCGTTGGCCTACTGTTACATGCTGATATTTGCAACTACCAAGAGAAAAATAAATTGACTTGCAGTCAACTGATCCTTTCGTGGGGTTCAGTGACTAAGGGAGGAAGCCATGTACAATGGCACCAAAGTGGGATCGATGCGCCTTCTGGCTTCCGCTTCTCCCGGGTGACTGCTTCTTGAATCATCGGCAACTTCTGATGAATCTTCTTCCATATATGGTTCATAGCACCATTTTCTGGGGCGGAGTCCCAGCTATCGTGCTGACTGTTTTCGTACTCAAAGATGTGCTGGACTTGGGCAAGGTTTCTTCTCAAATCATCCTTCTGCTGCTTCGAGATATTCCTTAGGTAGTTTGTTAGCCATTTGGGTCTCATTGCGTTACCGACTCACACAAAAATGGAGAACTCTGTGTAGTCAATCATCCCTTTGAAAGGAAGCTCAATGTCATCGCTGACAATGACTGGTATGCAAAGACTTGCAACAGCGTCAAATAGACGACATGAACTTCGGGTGTCACCAGCTGGGTGCAAGCAGAGTTCTGATGTCCGCATCCCTTTTATTGACTGTTCACTTCCTGTGGCATTAGGAAAACCTTCCTCCATGACAACATCAAGCTCATTAGCCATCAAGTCCCACAATTTTTCACCCACCAAACCACCCTGAAAACAAATAAGCGGATTGATCAGATAGATGGTTTTATTATTATTATTATTTTAGAAGCAGTATAAGCTAGGCTGAAGTTTGTTATTTCACTCAGATATACAAATCAAAGGAACAACCTAGTTTTAGCTTAATCATGTGATTCTGTTATCATTATTGATCTTCACAAAGAACCTCAAGAGTTCTACTACAAATGTACAGTGCATAAGCGATAAAATCCTATTGAAAGTAAAATGATTTTCAGTGTTTTTAGATACAACACTTCAAATGATACTTCCTGGAACAAATATAGACATAGAAAGAGAGCCAAACATTTATATTTGAAAGAGCTAGCCTCACACATAACAGAGACCTAGAAGATGTTGTTTCTTCTTTTTATTTAGAGAGCTAGTTTCAGATATTACATAGGTTACATATAAAAACGATGTAACCCAGGCTCAAGAAGTAAATTACAAATACTATATGTACATGTTTGGACACCTTTTATGAAAATAATGATGAAATGCAAGTGAATAATCAAGTACACGATGGGATCCAGATAGCAGATAAACCTTTCCAAATATAATGCATAAATCAGGAGCTTGGCTTTATGATAAATAATACGAACCCGATGCCTGTGTTTGGCTCCCTTGAAGTACAGAAGAGTGGGGCGATCGATATTTTCTGACAGGTGCAGGGTAGGGAGCAAATGTGTGTAAGGCACAATGACATCTTTGAGCAATGACACTTGAGTGTGCTGTATCATATGAGAAGAGTTGCTGCCTCTAGATTTTGAATCCAGTTTGTACCACCCACCAAAATCAACCACCAGTAGAATTGCAGGAGCAATCTCCGCCCGGACATGCCACATTGCCATGGGGTCTGTCAAAGAATGCCTCAGTATTTAACATGACCTGATCATCCAAAAGAAAAATAAGCTGCTAGGCAAATCAATCTTCACCAAGACATAACTGCTAGTCAAATCAATCTTCACCAAGAAATAAGCAATACGCCAAACTTCGGCACCAATTGCATAAACACACAATATTCTCAATCCAATGCCCAAGAGCGCTAATATGTACACACACTTGGAAGATCTACAATAAGTTTCTTTACTGGTATATTTCAGGTAAGCCACTACATGGGTGCGAAAACCTACAAAACCAATAAGTTATGTGACATCAATTGAAATTATGCAAAAGGTACTATGATTTTTTTAGTAGCCTAACATATTTCTTCCCGTCTGCTATACTTTGTTTTGTGAATGATTCCGAGAAAACTACCTTTGGCAAGAAGGTATGGCAAACATTCACAAGAAAACATATCACACCGATATATGAAAACATCACCCGGAATGGGCTCCTCTCCACAAAGACATCATGAATATTAACTCCACTCTCACAGTGGTGCGTGTATATGTACATGCCACTCGAAATCCCTTGCGTTTGCCGCTTCATGGTGTCAGCGCATCAAACAATCTTAAGGTTCTCGTACAGGGTAACAGTCACTTGGCCTATGGAACATTAGCATCAAGTATCAGCAACTTAATTAGGCTACATTCCGAATAGACCACAACAATTGCAAACAGCACAGTGATACAATACAGATGATCTAGAAAAGGGAAACATACCACTTGAACAGGTGCACAGTGCAGAACAAACGTGCGTAATTCATCTCAGCTATTCACGGGTGAAAGATTCATGCAGAGTCTGCTATGTTGAAGGAACAATTAATTATGCAGCCAAGGGTACTACTCCTGCTGGTAATGCACTGGGAGCAGGGATAGTTGGTGAATGGATTTTGCACAAGGAATCAAGCGCACCATCAGTTAGGATTGACCCACAAAATCGTAGGGGGGGTCAATGATGGCAGATGTTGAGGCGGTGGAAGGAGAATATAATCTTGGGGATTGGGTGGAGCGAGAGGTGAGAGCACGTACCACCGGGAGAGCGTCGATGAAGTTGCTGTAGATGGTGTCGAGCGGCCGCGTGTTGTAGTCCGCCGGTGTGCAGATCGCCGCCAGGTTTATCATCTGTGCGGAGCAAGGGCAGATCCAACCGGCCAGCCACAGACACGCAAGAACAAAACCGTCAGCGGCTTTCCAGAATCTCAGGGGACGAACGCGGATATTATTATTTTTCGAGCGACGAACGCGCGACTGGCACCTGAATCAAGAAACTGAATCCGAAGAAAATCGTTCCATTTTTTCGCGGGCCAATCCACCATTGGAGGCACCACGAGAGGAAGGGGGAGGGAGGGAGGGGAAGTACCAGATCGGCCATCTTGACGAGGCCATCGAGGCGGGGGTCGTTCTTGATGTTGAGGCGGTGGAAGGAGATGCGTCCGGCGAGGTGGGGAGGCGGCGGGTCGACGAGGTGGCGGATCTTGTCGGGGTAGACGTTGACGGCGAGGACGACGTGCGGGGTCTCGGCCATGAGCTTCTCACAGAGGTGGGAGCCGATGAAGCCGTCGGCGCCGATCATCCAGATGGTGAGCGGCGCCACGGCGCCGCCGTCCAGATCCACCCTGCCCCCGCTCGCCATGCTCTCGCTCCCTCGCTCCCCCGACGGTGGATGGAAGGAAGGAATGGGGTGGATGGATGGAAGGAAGGAATGGCGAGCGGGACGGGGGAGATTTCATCGCTGGCGCTCACGCTGACGGCCGCGGCGGGCAAGACGGGAAAGATGCGGGACGGGGAAGATGACTAAAAACAAGACTACGGGTTGATTCCGAGAAAACAGAAGGGTTTTTATGTAAAAGTTGCGCGACGGACGGCAGAAGCACTGTGTGCTTATATATATATATATATATATATATATATATATATATATATATATATATATATATATATATATATATATATATATATATATATGGGGTCGCGTTATTCGTCACCCTGGTTGAGGAATAGTTATTCTTCACCCCCCTCTACTTTAACATCAATGCATCGTAATTTACGTTACATAATTTTTTTTCTCATTCCATACGTAAAAAGAGACCGTAAGAAAATATATAATCACCGTAAAAAATATTTTTGTTACGTAAAATTACAAACGTAAAAACATAGTGTAAAATATACATAAAATGCATATTTTCTTGTCTTACAGCCTATATTTATATATATTTTTTATGCCAAATTTTACATAATGGGTCAATGAATGTAACTATTTGTATTTTAAATGTAATTTATTTAAGAAAAACTCGTAAGATTACCTCGGGTGAAAAATAACCTATTCTGCATCCTGGATGATGAATAGAGTTTATATATATATATATATATATATATGGAAAGATAAAGATAAGGGAAGCAACATCGATTTTATCTTGTGAAAAGAACAATCTACATGCATCATTTTATTTAGTAAAGTATTTTAAAGAGGGGTTTTGACAAATATTTTCGAACTTGGGTTCATATTTATATTTCTGGAATGGTTGTTGGCCTCGAGAGATATGATCAATCTCATAGCTAGCTCTGTGCCCGTTCAACAACATCCACCTACATTCAGAAAGCGCATACCCCTTAAAATCACCTAGTTAGAGCATCTCTAGTAGAACCCTTAAACCTTCAAACCCTTAAAAATAACCGCTATTTTACAGTTTTCATCGGAAAAACGGCATAGACTAGAACCCTTAAACCCTTAAACCCGTAAAAAAATTTAGAGGTCCAACCCTCAAACCCCTTCCCAGCCTGTAGAAGTGAGGGTTGGGAGGAAAAACTCCCCCCAACCCGCACTCCTTTTCCCACATCGCGCGGGAGGAATCCGCAGCGGCCGCCGCCATCCCACCGCCCTCCGCGCTCCGCCCGCCGCCCCGCCGCCCCCCGCGCTCCGCCCGCCGCCCCGCCGCCCCCCGCGCTCCGGCTGCCGCCCAAACGGGCGCAGCTATCCCTCCCTTTCCTTCTCGCTCGTCTTCCTTGCCCCCTCGCGCAACAGCAGCGCCACAACGCAGTGAGTGGCACTTCCGTGATTTCGCCGCCGCGGGGGCGGGGGTAGGAGGAGGAGGGAAGGAGGCCATGGACAACGCCAGCGGCATGGAGGAGGATGCCGCCGCGCCCGGGGAAGCCGACGCCGCCCGGGAGTCCCGGCCCCTCCCTCTCGCCGCGGATGTTCGTGCCCCAGGTCAGATCACCAGATCCCGCGCCCACTTCTCCGTTTCGTTGCTCGCTCTACAGGTACAGAGTTCAGTTCGGGTCGGATGCCTAGTTTCGCCCCTGCTGCTAGTTTGTCTTAGTATCATTGATTGTAATTACAATGCAGGAAGACACCAGTTGTGTTTATCTTGCCGAGTTTCACTTTGGCAGTCGTTTGTGCGAGCTTGATTGTTTTCTCCTAAGCAGCAAACTGTTTCAGAATAAGCTATGCTACTTGGACAGTTAAAAAACCATGTGGCTAAACAGGGAGGTTCTATTATGTGCAAATTGTTGAATGACTGTTTGATTGTACAGACGTTTTATGGGTTTTGCTCTTCTGATTAAAATTTAACATGAAGTAGATTGGTTAGTTCTAGAATTTTCGTTTGCCCCTTACCCAATAGTTAGTTTAGGTACTGTAATGGTGATTCTAAGTTAGTCATGAGAATGATGTCTCCGTGTGGGCTGTCCTATTTGATTCGAACAATTGTTGTAATTTGCTCAAACATTGTTGTAATGATTTGAATGATTATTGTTTTATTCGGTGGTGCAATAATAACTAGAATGATTATTGTTTTATGTCAAATGTGATTGAATTTGTGATATGTCATATGATGAAATGTGATGAAATGTGTGATATATGAAATGACAGTTTTAAGGATTGGGGTTGGGGCAAAGACTAGAACCCTCAAACCCAACCCTTATAACGGAATATTCCATTATAAGGGTTGGGTTTGAGGGTTCTAGTCTTTGCCCCTGTTTTTCAACCCTTAAAAGTGTCAGAAATGGCCAATTCTCAACCCTTAAAAGTGGTTTTAGATTTAAGGGTTTGAGGGTTCTACTAGAGATGCTCTTAAGCTCTGTGCTTATCCTTCCCCTCCTTGCTCGTATGTGTTTTGGTTGAGCTTTGTACTAATAGCATGTTGAGACTATGGTGGAACACACACATAGTGTATATAAGAAGGCCCGTCGCGTCGCCCCCGCCCTGGGCGACTCGGGGGCCCTCCAGCCCTAGGCGCCGCCGCCGCCCTCTCATCCTCCCCTCCTCGTCGCCGCCGGGTGACGTCGCCGGATGAAACACGCGTGGCAGACCGCGACGGCGACGGATCTAGGCGGTTGACGGCGGTGTCCTGTGGCGATCGTGGTCGGGCGCGAGGGGGCAAGCCTCGACGAGCGGTGGCGGGGAGCGGGGCGCATGGCGGCGGCCCTCGGCAGGTGGTGGCGGGCGCTGGGCTAGCAGCAGTGCTCCGGCGTGTGCAGGCGGTGGTGGCCCCTATGTGCGGTTGGCGGCTCCCTCTTTGACTCGGACGGCGTGGGGGGTGGCGGCGGCGGTCCTCGCTGGATGCTGGTGTCCATGGTGTTGCTTGTCCTCGACCCCGATCTACTCCGATCTGCAGTGGATCCGACCCCAGATATCTTCTCGTTGTTCTTGGGTGCGGGCCTTGCAGATCCGGTGGTTGGAAGGGTTCCGTGGGAGTCCCTTGGCCGATGCAGCGACCACTCCGAAGGCAGCGCCTTTGGGTGTTGTTCCCCTTGCTGGAGGCTTCGGAGAGGATCCCCTTTCTTCCACCCCTCCCAGGACCTCAG
The DNA here is from genome assembly GCF_904849725.1 of Hordeum vulgare subsp. vulgare. NCBI lineage: Eukaryota > Viridiplantae > Streptophyta > Magnoliopsida > Poales > Poaceae > Hordeum > Hordeum vulgare. The sequence goes on along the minus strand of NC_058522.1, from coordinate 564,292,976 downwards.
GTGAAAACCTCAGATCCCCTTGTTCCAAGCGACGATGACACCGCGGTGGCGTGTTCCTTCCTGAAGGCATTGCTCGGGGGCTGCTCAAGCGGCGGTGGAGGTAGCGGTGGTTCGATGTCGGCGCATTTTGGCCAACTTCATCTTGGAGGTTGTGACGTCGGCGGCGCTCGTGTGGTGGAGCAACGGCGTTGTTGTTTGCGTCATCAGGCTCGGGATGCTCCGGGGGAAACCCTAGATCTGGGTCTTCCTGGATCTGACGATGATGGCGTTTTATCGCCTTCCCTTCTGGGGGCATCGTTTTGGAGCAAGTGCTGGCTGGAGGAATGGTGGAGCGATGCTTCATCTCACACATTGATGGCGGCGGATATCGGCAGCATGGCGCTGTGGGGACTCGGCGTCCGATGCGTGAAGATGGACTCGGGCAGGAGGAGCTAGCTGTCTGGCGTCATGGTGATGTCGATGGCAGAGTGGCTACACAAGGTAGAAGCCTCAATATTTGCTCTGAAGACGGACCGGTGGAAGATGGCCGCGACAGCACACGAGTGCGTCAGATCGGTTTTGTGCCCTAGACCTGGTATGTGGCAGATGGCTAGACCGGCTCTGCTGGGGCTTCCGGCTTTTGATGTTAGGCTTAGGTAAGTGGTCTAGCTAGCACCCCTTCATCATATGGATAGGAGTAGCGACAGATGTTGCGAAGATGGCGGATTCAGACATATTGTTGTAACACTTTGTAAGGTCCTCAAGAATAATCAATAAAATGGCCGCATGCATCTTCCAGATGCAGAGGCCGGGGGTCATCCTCCTTTACTAAAAATAAAAAATAAAAAATAGTGTATGTAAAAAAAATATAAGGGAGAGACAAAGTAGACACAAAGTAGACTATGGTGGAACACACACATAGTATGTGTTTTGGTTGAGCTTTGTTTTCTATTTTTCCTCTCTTAATGAAAATCGACAGTGCTCCTGTCTTGCACGTAAAAAAAAGACAAAGTAGACACAATATGTAGGATATGATTCTCCTCTTTATTTTTCAGATCTGAAACGGGGATATAAGATTTGTCTCATCTATTAAATAAAAAAGAAGAATTACAGAATGTTACAAGGCCTGCTCAAAACGATAGGACAATTACTCACATCTGCGCAGACTTAAAGTTTAGCCTCGTCGACGATAGATCTTATGAGAATTCGGGGCGGTGCATTTTTATTACGGAAAACACGAACGTTTCTTTCTTGGCATGCACATGCCCGCTTAGGAATCCACCACCATTTGGCTTGGCAAAGCGAAAAGACCGGCCACCAGGTGGGATATATCGGTTTCCAACCAACCCATTGCTAATATCTTTCAAGGGAAGGACAACCACTTAAGATTACGTCATAAGTCATATTAGGACCATCCCTAAGATATTAGTGATGTGTTATATTATCACCTCCTTAGCAGTGCAAATTTCGTCTAAAAAGCAATGACAAGTCATTAGTGGCAGGTGAATGTTAGGCATCCACCCGAAAGCGACAGGTCGTCGTAAGACTCGTCACTAATTGGTCATAATAAGAGCATGGTTAATAATATAGCCAACTGTCAGCTATAAGATGTTGCCATATCATCTATAATCAACACATACATTCACTCATACAACAAGGTTAGCTATAAGGTTGGCTATAAAATCAATACTTTTTCTCATCTCCTCTCTATCTCTTTCTTCACATTTATTGCATCTGTCTAGAAACACGCATATAGCTATGCTCTTCCATAAGGCTGGCCATAGTGGGGGTATAATAGGTAGTACCATATTCTTGGGACTAGCAAACATGCTGATGTGGCAAATAATTAAAGAGGAAAGAGAGTGAAAGTTAGGGTAACATAGGTAGATACCATATTATGATAAATTATATGATACTATGTGATATGCTACTATGTGTCATGCATGTCAATACATAAGACCCTCTATGATACTAGTTTATGATAATACTATGCACTGTGAATGTAATATCATACCATAGTATCATATGCATGATATTACTATATGATCCTTCCCACTATGAATAGTCTAAGAGTCCACTCCCCTTTTTTTTTTATGTCTCCTTCTTTCACATAAGCAAAATTATCATGTAAGCTGGCTTATAGCCTACTATTGTACTTGCTCTAAGTGGCGTGCCACAAAGGCCCATCACTTACCGTGCATCACCTATGTGCGTTTTAATGGAACAACCGTTTGTTTAGTATTGAACTAGAAAATGGATGTGGAAACAAGTCGATCAAATTTAGTGCTCGGGTGTGCTCATGTGCCACTTACAAGCCGCGAAGTGCATGGAATCTGTCACCGATCTTTGGTGATGCGAACAAACTAAGCGTGTGTAAAGTTCTTGCAAACGTTGGTGGGATCAGAGTCAAATATCGCCACCGGTTAACAACACACAAAATGAATAAGGTGGGATAAGCACGAAAGCTTAGTATAAAATTAAAGCAGAAAAGAAGTAGCGACGATGGGTTGAATGACATGTCATCCATATATAGAGTTGATTCCACACATGAGTTAGCCTTCCTGTCAAGAAGAATATAGCGCTTGGCCAGTGGAAGCATGTTAATGACATATATCACCAAGAAGCATGACTATGTTGCAACCTTGGATGAGAAGGAGTCGCCCGCGGATGAGAAGTCGGCCAATGTCGAGAGGTTGCTTGTCCGGACCACAAAACTTACAACAGTTACCATCAAGTTGTACAGGTAATCATCAGCCATACACATATATACTTACTTATTCAAACATGTTCGTGCTTAATTACAAGACCTAAAAGTTCTTCATGATAAAACGTGTACACATATACTACGCAATATCGTGACTCATGAGTAGTATGCAGGGTTTCAAGGGAAGTATATTGTATGTGATCGCAGAAATTATGTTTGACCAATTATTTTCTATACCGTGTTTACTTTACAAATTGAGACATATGCTAAATCGTATATGAATTTGTTGCAACAAATGCTTGCAAATGATGAGTTATTATAACCTTTTTCTTTACCGTGTCATGAAATCTATAATGCCCAGAAAAAGTCAAAATTCACCCTTTTAATTGAGCGAATAGGACTATGTATATATTAAAGAAAATGTGTGGTTAGATCTCAGTCGACTGAGATCGACAAGTCTCAGTCAAGTGATAAGGTATATATACAGTTTTCTCAACAACAAAAATTAAGTGTCGATTCTCCTTAAGAATCTGGGAGGTTGTCAAGGCTTGGCTTGATGCGCCCAACTGAATACTCGGAGTTGGGGAGACATCCGAACGGTTACAAGCTGATGAATCGCAACGGTTCTACGGCGTGGTCACAGAAGGAAGGCCATCTCATCGCTTCTCGTGCTCATCTGTTGGAAGTTGTGGAACGAAAGAAATGCAAGAGTTTTTTTGGAGCAAATCTATCGTACGTGTCCACCGTTCTGGTTGACAACATCATACTAGAGGCAAGGAATTGGGTCCTTGCGGGGGAAAACATTTGAGCACTTTAATGTTGCAACAGTAGGATCTTATCTTTTCCATTTGTTGAGGTGTAATGGACCTGGTTAAACTTTGTTGGTTATTCCTTTTTTATTATTAATGAGATAAAGCAAAGTTTTTGCCTCCGTTTTAAAAAACTGAATTTTGTTTGTTCGAATCATCATGCAAAATCAAAGAAACTGCAAGATCAAAGAATATAGCATCGGCTGAGACATAGTCGACTAAGACTTAACAAAAATGATAGAAATATGACCAGAAATCATGTGGAAAAAAACTAGAAGTTTATGTGTGTGTGACAAACATATGCAATTAAGTGGCGAAAGCCATGGTGTTTGCAGGCTCATGATCGTTGTTCGGATGGCCATCTTCGTGCTGTTCTTCAAATGGCGAATCGGCACTGCTCTTGCGATGACCAGCAACGGCACAAGTACAGCTCGTGCAATGTGGACGGTGTCCATCGCCGGGGAGCTCTGGTTCGCCCTAATGTGGGTGCTGGACCAGCTGCCCAAGATGCAGCCTGTCCGGCGCACCGTCTTCGCCACCGCGCTGGAGGAGTCGCTGCTTCCGACCATGGATGTGTTCGTCACCACCGCCGACCCCGACAAGGAGCCGCCGCTGGTGACCGTGAACACTATCCTCTCCATCCTTGCCGCCGACTATCCCCCAGACAAGCTCACATGCTACGTCTCAGACGACGGCGGCGCTCTGCTCACGCCCGAGGCTGTGGTGGAGGCTGCCCGGTTCGCCGGACTGTGGGTGCCGTTCTGCCGGAAGCACGGGGTTGAGCCGAGGAACCCAGAGGCCTACTTCAGCCACGGCGTTAAGGTGAGGGTGGTGTCAAGGGCTGACTATAAGGGAAGATCGTGGCCGGAACTGGCACGGGACAGAAGGCGTGTGCGCCGGGAGTACGAAGAACTGCGGCTGCGGGTCGACGCGCTTCACGCCGGAGACGTGCAGCGCCCGTGGCGGTCGCGCGGCACGCCGGAAGATCATGCCGGAGTTGTTGAGGTGCTAGTGGATCCTCCCAGCTGTACGCCAGAGCCCGGCGTCAGTGGTAATCTACTGGACCTCAGCTCCGTCGATGTGCGGGTTCCAGCGCTCGTGTACATGTGCCGGGAGAAGCGCCGCGGCCGCGCGCACCACCGGAAGGCAGGTGCCATGAACGCGCTGCTCCGGACCTCGGCCGTGCTCTCCAACGCGCCCTTCATCCTCAACCTCGACTGCGACCACTACGTCAACAACTCGCAGGCCCTCCGCGCGGGCGTCTGCCTCATGCTCGACCGCGGCGGCAGCGACGTGGCGTTTGTCCAGTTCCCGCAGCGCTTCGACGGCGTCGACCCCGCCGACCGGTACGCCAACCACAACCGCGTCTTCTTCGACTGCACGGAGCTCGGCCTCGACGGCCTCCAGGGACCCATTTACGTGGGCACCGGGTGCATGTTTCGCCGTGCGGCGCTATACAGCGTCGACCCGCCGCTCTGGTGGTCACATGGCGACAGCGACGCCGGCAAGGACGTCGCTGCAGAGGCCGACAAGTTTGGCGTTTCGACGCCGTTCCTTGGCTCGGTGCGTGCGGCCTTGAACTTGAACCGGTCGGAGCAACGGAACACAGGTACTTCACCGCCGTGCTCGTTCGACGCGGCTGCCGTCGGCGAGGCCACCGCGCTCGTCTCGTGCGGCTACGAAGACAGGACGGCATGGGGCAGGGAAATCGGCTGGATATACGGGACGGTGACAGAGGACGTGGCCACGGGCTTCTGCATGCACCGGCGAGGGTGGCGCTCCGCCTACTGCGCCACCGCGCCGGACGCGTTCCGCGGCACGGCGCCCATCAACCTCACAGACCGGCTGCACCAGGTCCTCCGCTGGGCGGCGGGCTCCCTCGAGATATTCTTCTCCCGCAACAACGCCCTCTTCGCCGGGCCCCGGCTCCACCCGCTGCAGCGGCTGGCGTACCTCAACACGACGGTGTACCCGTTCACCTCCATCTTCCTCCTGGTCTACTGCCTCTTGCCGGCGATCCCGCTCGTGACCCGGAGCGCCTTCCCAGTCAGCATGCCGCCGTCGTCCACGTACATGGCCTTTGTGGCGGCACTGATGCTGACGCTGGCCATGGTGGCCGTGCTGGAGGTGAGGTGGTCGGGCATAACGCTGGGCGAGTGGTGGCGGAACGAGCAGTTCTGGATGGTTTCCGCCACGAGCGCGTACGCGGCCGCGGTGGTGCAGGTGGCGCTCAAGGTTTTGGCGGGGAAGGAGATAGCGTTCAAGCTGACGTCCAAGCGGCGCGCGTCGGGCTCCGGCGGCGGCGGCGTAGTAAAAGGCAGGTTCGCGGAGCTGTACGCCGTGAGATGGACGGTGCTAATGGTTCCGACGGCGGTGGTGCTGGCGGTGAACGTGGCGTCCATGGCAGCGGCAGTACAGGAGAGGCGGTGGAGGAAGGGCCCCGCGGCGGTGCTCGCGACGGCGTTCAACGCTTGGGTGGTGGTGCATCTCCACCCCTTCGCCCTTGGGCTCATGGGCCGTTGGAGCAAGACGTTGAGCCCCCTGCTCTTGCTTGTCGTAGCGTTCACAATTCTATCACTATGTTTTCTCCTCCATTTGCATATGTTTTAACATGCCTATTTTGGACGACGAGTGAAATTTCAAATGCAATTGCTTGGCTAAATTTCTACTTCTTGTTACTATTTTCAACCTTAGTTCAAAACATATCCCGCATCCGGCTATGAGAGAGGAGCAGCGGCAGCACTATATCTCGCGTATGGAGAGCATAGTTTAAAAAACCAGACCGGACCGATGGTTGGATTGAAAAACCCGGAACCGGCGTTCATTTTGGTTTTTTAAGTTAAAAAGACCAATTTGCAATTATACCAAAGAAAACGTGTAAACCAGAGGTATAGGACCGACGATTCAACTAGTGCCACACACAAAAATAGAAAAATAACCTACATCAAAGAGAATTCAAATCCAGGATGCGGGATATAGGTATGTAAGTTGCACCTTTGGACAAATAACCATATTGACTAGCCAACTTTCTTATCAAATTTAAGTAAACAGTTGTATTTTACATCTATTTAGTACGACACTAGGACATAAAATATATTATTTTATGTTATAAAGAACCATACATCGGACCGATGAACCGGTGGTCTGGTCGATAAAAACCTGAACCGACGGCCTCGCCGATTTGGTCACCGGTTCGGTATTTTAAACTATGATGGAGAGTTTGTCCCCTGCGCTTGTCTACACGAGCTTTGCTACATCTGCGTCTACATTCATGCTAGACTCATGGGGGTGTTTACCGGGAGATTACGGGGTAGTTAGAAATTGATTGGCTGAGATTAGGTGAAGTGAGGCAGGCCGATCGTTAGAGTAAGGCATGCAACGTGGTCAGTCGCTTTTGCCCGTGCATGTAGTATTATACTTCGTCCGTCCGGAAATATTTATTGGAGAAATGGATCGTAATGGATATATTTAGATGTACTTTATTTCTAAATATATTTAATATTATTCACTTTTATGACAAGTTATTTTGGACGAGGGGAGTACTCATTATACTATTATCGAACCTACAATGGGTATTATTTTCTATCCAGTCATAGCTTCATTTCTTGTTACAATCCTTTTAGGGTTTTTACAAGGAAACAGGTTTGTTGAAAATTTCGTTTTGGTTCTTTTTCACCTTTGTATTTTATTTTTATTACCGTTTATGATGCTTTAATTCTTCCTGTTTCTTCTATATTCTACTCTTTGGTTCTTATATTCTTATCTAATACAAATTCTTTTTAAAAACACACAATTTTATCTAAATGGGCGACCTCTTTAAAATTACGATAACATATTTCTTAAAATGTTAATGAATAAATAAAATTTCATTGACATTTTTAAAGTAAATGAACGTACTGTAGCTACATTAGTATATTTTTAATGCATGTTTTTAATTAGATAAACATTTCTTAAAACATATTATAACATTTCTTAGAGTACATGAGTATTTTCATATAATATATGAACATTTTAAAAATGCGCGCACACATTTAATACATGATGAATATTTTTAAATACCTAATGAATTTGTAAAATAAAAGAAATTCTCCAATATATATTTTAGAATACCTTGAGATACTTATACATTTTTTTCTAAAAGGAGGCTAAGCCCCGGCCTCTCCATTGAGAGATGCATACAGCCATAAGATACTTATACATATGAAACGTAAATTTAAAATAATTGTTTTCAGGAACAAATAACAAAAGGTAAAAGAAGAAAAAGAAAAGACACACATAAAGATGATCCACACTATCTACTTATATGTATGTTGGTTTTTTTTTTCTTGCAAACAACTAGATGGCGGGCGCCCACCGCAAGAGATCGTGCGTGAGCTGCAGGCTGGGAACACGTGTATCACGGGTGGGCAAGCGGGTTAGCAACACGCGAGGGCTCGGAAAAGCGAAGCGAGCCATAGCATTCAACTTGGGTTTTAAATAGTTATTTCTAGTAATAATAACTTTGCGGTGAAGATACCATGTAAAGATTTTATTGTTAAGAGGTATCTTCATCTTTCAGATCTTCTTATTATTATCAATTGACATGTTAGATTGGAGTAAAGCACTATACATAGATTTCACTAAGAATTGTTCATGCCATGTAGTTTCCAATGAAATACATCGGACCCATGTGAAAATTACACCGTGGACAACCGCTAGAGCATGATGTTCCACGATTGAAGTTTGGACCCAACTAAATCTCTTCTAAACGTCACATTCGACGAAAATTATTCCAAAAGCATGGCGACATTATCACCCTTGTCGATCACAATATTATATAGAGTTGGATATTGTTCCGGGAGTGTAGCATTGTCTAGCCACTTATCCTTTCATGATCTAATTTCCGAGTCGTTCTTAATCGAGGAAGATCCATCTAATTTCCGAGTCGTTCTTAATCGAGGAAGATCCATAGCAGAGGAAAAAAATTGTTCATAGCCATTAACCCGCCCAAAAGTGAGAATCCCCATTCTTCCAGTATACTTGGGATACCACCTTGGAACCCATATATTTTCTCTTTAGGAGGGTTTTCCATACACCATCTTCCGTCAGTAACTCAAACAATTATTTACCGAGGACGGCCCTATTCTTAACCTTAAGGTCCTGAATACCCAACCCGTCTTGGTATTTGGAACGGCAAACCACACTCCATTTAGCCAGTCGATATTTCTTTCTCTCACTACCTCTTTATCAAAAAAATCTTCATTGAAAGTAATCCAATCTATGTAACACTCCTTTCGGCAACTGGAAAAAGTAAATCATATATAATATTATATTATTTAGTACTGAATTTATGAGGACCAATCTTCCACCGGAGATAGCAGTTTACCTTCCCAACTTCCTAGTATTTTTTGTATTCTCTCCTCGACGTGTTTCCATTCAACATTTATGAGTCTTTCATATTATATCGGTATCCCAAAATATGTGATCGGCTGGCCCAACCCGCATCCGAATAGGTCGGCGTACAGGTGGGCCTCGTCTTGAGCATCGCCAAAGCAAAATAATTCACTTTTATGAAAACTGATCTTAAGTTTCGAGAGTTGCTCAAATGATGATAAAACTAATTTCAGATTTCTCACTTTCTCGAAGTCATGATCCATGAAGAGAAACGTATCCCCGACATATTGAAGGATTGTGAGACCGCCATTAAATAAATGATTCACTATCCAATCAATTTGGTCATCAACATTGGCACACTCAATCATGATCGTTAATATAATCTGTCACTATATTGAATAGCATAGGCAATAATGAACCACCTTGTCGTAATCCCTTCTTCATTTGAAAATAGTGTCCGACGTTATCATTGACTTCAATGGCCACATCACCTTTAGAAACGAAATTATGGATTAGAACGGGTCACTCTGCAGAAAATCCTTTCATCAACGACCTCTCTTTGTCCTTTGAGCAAATTATGGACGCAGCTTGGACACTTTCAGAGTCCATGAAGAAAGAGTAACCAACGGACATTCAGAGACTTTCACAGATCTCACTGAGTTTTCGCATCTGGACGGATGAGCGCAGGGCGGTGGCGTCGTTGGACGTCGTGGTGGCGTCGACGGATGTTTGGACTGGCAAGGATGATGTGGATCTCTTTCCTGAAGATGGGTCAGTGATCCGATGATGATGTCGGCTTTCTAAAACGTGTGCATGAGGTGTGTGTTTTAGATGTGCTGCACCGGCTGTTGTTCCCAATACATTATGTGGATGGATTGACGACAACACCGGTTTTAGATACGTGGAGTGAAAGCACTTCACATTATCAAGTTTGTAGATGTGAGTGATGGCTTTGGATGGATTGATGTATATTCTTGTAAGACCTTTATAAAATAATTAATAAAGACTAACAAAAAAAGCGTGCGTTGCAACAGAAGAGAAAATAACACACGCTTTGAACGCAATATATTTTCACATGGCATTACATTTGTGTTGTCGACGATGGCATCAGTGCTCACGCAACGAAAACGTGTTTGAATGTACAATCACTCGGAATAAGATGAGAAATATGTTGTTTCTCCCCCCACGAGATTTTCCAAAGGTGTGCATGTGTGGTTAACGATGTTTTCTTTCCTCTCAATTTGGTTTTAATTTAATGGATATTTATTGCAATTCGTATGGTCGTCGGAAAGAGAGGAAAAAAAGACCATGCACTACAAATTAAGTTTGCACCAAAAATAATATTTAAGAAGTATTCAACAGCTAAAAATAACATCCTATTTAGATTCTACACATTTTTTCAATCAAATTTCATATATAACATGTTAAAATCGGAGTTACGGTTTAAAAGATATGGATAATTTTGTTTTAGATAAAATATAGATTGATTAACTAAAAAGTCAGGGTTTTTTTTGTTAAAACAAAAAAATGTTTCGGCTGACTTACATAGGGACGGTGGGTTGATTACCTAAAACATCAGGGATTTTTATGAAAAATGCAAAAAAATGGTTCGGCTGTGACTAAAAGATGGACCGCGGGTTGATTATCTAAAATTGTGAGGATGTTTCTACAAAATGACAAAAAAACGGTTCGTTCTGACTTAAAATTGGACTGCGGGTTAATTACTTGAAACTGCGAGGGCTTTTTTGTAAAATGACCGACGACGGACGCCAGAAGCGCTGCGCGTTTTATTATTAGGGGAGATTGCTGCATGCATCGATTGATGTAGAGGCCGGAGGTTTAACCTCCTTTTTCAAAAAAGAAGAACGCTTATTAGAAGTGTGTAATGCTGCCGGTATATTCGACAACAAAACTCCTTCGCATTTTGCGACCATTCCCGTGAGGACTAGGATTCGTATTATCTAATGCCATCCCCAAACAGAATTACACCTCTTCATCTCCTATATATGAGATGTGTGTACCGCGAGTCACCTGCGGCATGGTAACTGAAACCTGAAAGTTTGCCAAACCAAGGTCGAACACATGAAGTATTTCGGGATATTGATGTGTGTGAAGTTTATTTTTTTCTACCTGTAGTGGAGTGCGCAGAATGCATTTTCCCTCTCTCTGGCATCACACCTTCCCTTATTTATTTTGCAATCTAACCTCTAAATTAGCAATACCGGGTGGTATTGCTGCAGTGCCACCACGTCTGGGTACATTTCCTATGTCACTAGTCACTCTAATCCATGATGCATACTGGATTCTCAGTGGAAAGATGCAACTGCACTCAGATTCTAGTCACGGTGGAACCAAAAACCATTGCCCAGCTAGGTCCATGACCAGTTCACAAGCACAAGCAGCAAATTCAGCTTCCTATTTACGACTGGCAGTAACAGTTTCCAAGCGACCCGAAGGAGGCACCCTCAAGCCATTTCCAAGCACAATTTCCACACGCTCTCAAGAGAAATTTCAGAGCAATCGTTCTGTTTCTCACCAGAATGTTTCATCTAATATGTACTGTGGCAAATTCGCTAAGAAACAATATTAAGACAAGATGCATTGAGAGACAGATGAAACATCACACAGGTCAGAGATGAATCAACACGGTTATCAGAACAAGCACAACCATTTTTTTCTTCTAAAAGCACAAAGGCAGGCCAATACAGCTGTTCGTTAACAGAGGCACCAAAACACTTCACCTCATTAAGAGATGTCATCAAGTTTCCTCAACTCACTAATCCTGATCTCCCGATTAAGTTAGCTTCATCTAACGCCTACACGCCTAAAAGCTCAACGGCGTATTTGTAGAGTTCATGGTCCAGCCGCTTTGCTCAGCACAAGCCAGCAGGATTTCATGGGAGGCGAGTTGTGGCCAGTCTTCTACCGCAAACCTTCGCAGATCATGTAGATCTCCCTCGAACTAGACCTCGTTGCCTTAGGCCTCAGCAGAGATACTTTCTTAAACTTCTCTTTGCAAAATTTGTTAAACCCTGCAGCAGGGCAACAGACGATCATTCGTGTCACTATGATATCAACTGCAGCAATAACAAAGCTAAATCTGCTTGTAACTTGTTAGAACTACCTGGTATATCCTCGTTCTCAAGAAACTTGATTACTAGGCTACCCCCGCGCCTAAGAACACCATCCTCATCGGGATCAGGGCCCATGGAGCTCTGAAACCTCTCCATAGTCACACTATAGTCAGCCGATTCTTTCAATTTTATCTTGCCAACTGCCAATGAGAGTGCACGCATGCCCAGCTCACAAGATATAGCTTCATCTCTGGTTGTGATCCCTGAAACTACCGGACACATGTCGGATAATATCACAGAAAATCCTCGTTCCTGTATAACAGAGTAGCATCAATTAATCAACAATGAACAGAGCAAACGCTAGCAAGATCAACAGCAACAATATAGGTGAAAGTCCTTGACCTGGTATTTCTAAATTCTAATCATCCACCATGAAATTCGGCACCAGTAATATCTGTGTTCAGATTGGTGAAGCTTCATAGTTTTAAGGTTTGGACACCACGACATAGTTGGGTCACATATGTGATGACATATAAAACAGAGCAGTCTCAAAAGTTCTAGTAATCAACTACATATTGTGATTTTAACACAAGGCTAGAAACTGTGATTTAATTAATACATGTTGGCCCTTCAAAAATAGGCAGCATCATATGCAGCTACATTTTCATATCTCTAACTCATGCTTCATTCTCTGGTAATATTGATCGACCTTGTAGCTATGTGTCTTGCCATCTGTTATGCACCATATATGATTGTTGATGAATAAACTACAATTATTTTGTTATATTTTAATAGTAGCTCATTGAACAAAATTGGTTTACTCAACAGTTCTCCTGTAACAAGTATTGTCAGCCAATAAACCCCAATACCCATTTGGGTGAACTCTCCAAGACTATTTATGGATTTATAGTTGAGTACAAAGATGTCGCAAATTTGAACCAATCAACGCACATTTTAAGCTCACATTAATGCAAATTCAATCAGTACCGGTGCTACTTGTCTAAGCAAAATCCACATGCAACCAGATTCCATTCCATTGAGTAGATGAAATAAACAGGAAATCGGTCGAACCTGTGGCGACATCGCTCGGGCTTGCTGCTTCATGAGAGCCATCACATCGGCACAGACGGTCCTGACCCGCGAGTCGCAGTGCGCCGAGGGGACCTTCACCTTCTGCTCTGCAACAACCGAGCACCAAAATCAGACCCGACACGACACCCCCCGCCCATCAACCACAGCATCAGCAGATTGGCGGACCTTGACATCGACGCCGACGACCAGGCCGCCCTTCTCGAGCGGGCCGAGGTTCTGGCAGGCCACCTGGAGCCACGCCCCGGGGGCGCACCCGAGGTCGAGCACGGCGGCGCCCGGGGCGATGAGCTTGTGCTGCTTCTGTATCTGGATCAGCTGCAGCGGCGGGCAAGAGAAAGCGGGTCATCGCGTGAGAGATTGGTCCAAGGCGGGGCGCGGGGAGGGAGGGCGGAAGGCGGTGCTGACCTTGAAGGCGGAGCGGGCGACGTAGCCGAGGCGCAGCGCCTCCCGGTAGAAGAAGTCGGCGGTGCCCGTCGCGCCGCTCATGTTCCCGTTGCTGTTGCTGCGCGGCGGGGAACGGACGGCGGTGAAGGCCAGAGGGATTCGTTAGGGTTTTAGGCCGGTTTCGCGGGAGCTGGCTGGCGGGCAGGCCTTGTCACGCAGGCCGCGGTTCACGTGGATGATGGGCTGCTAACATCAGCGCGTGTCGTCGGGCTCGCTTGGGCCGCCATGCCAAACCAAGACGAGCTGCATACCTCCTCCGAAATCAGACAGGTCACTACCATTTTTTATGGAAGCTGCTACGGGTCAGCCGGTGAATTTTTTAAAAAGATCCGCCACCTCCTAAGTCATCGGATCTTACGAATCGAGTGGCCGAGCGTCATCATGTACTAATGCAATAGATTGTGTTGCGGAAACACGGGTTATGTTACAGAATTTTTTACGACATAGATCAAATTGTAGATTTTTTTATTACAACAAAGGTCTTGTTACAATTTTTTTCTTGCAACAACAATCTTGTCAAAGAAATTTCTGTAGCAAAAATCTTGTTACAGAAACTTTACAAATGTTAGAAAATTTGCAAAAATATTTTGCAACAGGTCTTGCTGCAGAATTATTCTGCAACTAAGATCTTGTTGTAAAAATTTGTATCCTTTTCATAATCGATGTCCGTGCGAGCCGTGGCCCTGTTCCTGAATAAGATGAAGACGTTTTTAAGAAAGGAAAGGTGAACAGGTGGTAGACGATGGAAGCGGTTGACGCATAGGAGCAACCCGCCAGTAGATACTAATCATTTCCCATTTTTTATCTAGTATCAGATGATACAATACATTTTCTCAACAAGAACAAAAAAAAGATGGCACAATACATGTGTGACGTCTTTTTTTAAATGATCAAATCTATTATAAAAGTCCATCAAAAGTATAAAATATTTAAAATAAAACATAATAAAAATTACATCGTCAAGATTTGTAATATAAAAGTCCATTGAAAGGTTTTTTGGCCAAGATTTATAAAATAACAAGTGAGTACAAATATACAAAGGCTATTGGAGATGCTCTAATGCCGCTAGAACGAGTCGTCGACGTGCCGCAGTCATCGCCCTCTTACAGTTACTAGTTTAATGCCCGTGCGTTGCCACGGTATAACAAAATATAGTTAGAAAATAATTGCTCCCATTAAGAAATGTTTGTCGAACATGATGTCATGATTCTCTCAAATGCCCCTACTACTCGGCAATAGTTGTCTCCATAATCATCTACTTCTTTAAAGAAAACATTCCTCCTCATCCCTCCTTTGATTTATTTTCGTTTTCACCACCGTCTGATCCTTTTTTTTAAATGTATATTTCTACAGATTTTTTTATTGATTTAAAACATTCTTGTAGTTTCCTGTTTTGGCATTTGTCTGTTGAACATTCTTTAAGTATTTTTTAGTAGTCTTCTCTCCATCCCTACCCTAGCATTGTTGGTTACCTTTTAATACACAAAGAGTGATGGTGCACTAAAAATTTCATATTATAAATAATGAAAAGATGCATGTAGCGCAAATGTTACAAGGCAACTCTTATGTGATTGAGGAAACATAAATAAGAATAAAAATAAATATGGTGTATGGTTAAGATAATCAAACTAAAACAAATACATACTTAACAAAAATCCTCCCTGCAACACTTTCAATGTGTGTTCCATAAACATTCAGAGAGCACATAATAATCACATAGTGCACCTTTATCAAAATTAGGAAATATCCATAGAAAATTACGGCCAAAACCCTCAAACATTGTTAGAAGCTTACACATAAAAACAAGTGAATGACTAAAAAAAGTGAACTGAATCAAATTTTGTTAAATGGTGCATAATGCACCTTCACCACACTTATCTATATATTGTGCTAGTTAAGAAAAGTGGTGCAAGTTTTTTCTTCACGTGAGAGAAGGCATATTACGAAAAAGGCTGACTCCTGCATAAAACACATAGCCCTTAATAACGTTGGTCACCCCATAAGTGAAGAAAAACAACACACATGACATTCTTGCATATCGCATATCGTGAACTATAGCTTGGCTAAAATGACATGGACAAAAAATCTGAAGCCACCTCTGAAAAGGATCGAGATGGACCTAGAGGGGGGGGGGTGAATAGGTACAGTTCCAAATTTTAATAGTTACTTAGCAATTTTAGGCAATGGTGCGGAATATGAGGGTGAGCCTAATAATTGCAAAGACAAAGAGTAAGCTATTTAGAGTAAAGTAAGGCAGCCGGTAAACAATAATCAAATGCAAGTACGTAATAAGGATTAACACAAGTAGAGAGTTAGGGTTAGGGATAACCAAAACTCCAAGAGAGACGAGGATGTATCCCGGTGTTCACTTGCTTGGAGGGAAGCTACGTCAGCATTAGAGGGGCGGATGTTACCACGAAGGCACACCAACGCCACGAAGGCTCACCCTATTCTCCCTTTGAGACAACACCACGAAGGCGTTTCTCAACCACTAGTGGTAAGCCTTGAGGTGGCTTCCAAACCTTCACAAACTTTTCGGGGGTAATCACAATGGTTTGATTCCTCTCCGAAGACTCCTACTGCCTAGGAGTCTCCAACCTCCAAGAGTAACAAGATCACGGGGAATGCTCAAAACTTGCTCAAATCACAATTCGCTTTGGTGGAGAGGAGGAGAAGGAGACGATCTATCTTTTGATTGGAACAACACTCAAAGGGGCTCACAAATGCTCTTGGGATCTAAGTTGGGTGTAGGCAAGAGTGAGCGAGGAAGAAGGTGTTCTTGTTAGTGTTCTTGCTGTGTTGAACACCCTCTCACGAAGTGGGAGGGGGGTATATATAGTGGGAGACTAAAATAACCGTTGGGGTCACTTAAGTCTGACAGTGGTCGGACGTCCGACGGTTTCCGGACGTCCGGACGGCCCCGGATGTCCGAGAGTACGACTCTGTTCAAGGGCATCGGATTTCCGAAAGCGGTCGGACGTACGGCCATCAGACGACAGGGGTAGGCCGGAAGTCCGAGTTATTTGACTCTGGATTTCTCTGGTGCAAGGTTCCGGTTTTCCGAAGTAGTCGGGCGTCCGGCCCTCGGTCGTCCGGTGGGAGCCGGATGTCCGAGACTTTGGCTCTGGTATATGGTTCCTGATTTCCGAAGTAGTCGGGCGTCCGGCCTTCTGACGTCCGGAGGAAGCCGGATGTCCGAGGCATTGGTTCTGTTTTGAGATCAAAGCAGAGCAGTGGAGATGTGGTATGAGCAGAAAAGTAGAGATGTAGTTTGAGCAAGTTCATCGCAAAACTTGTGATCCCCTCTTAATAGTGCGGGATCCCTATACTCAAGAATAGTAAATTAAAGGATAGGCTGCATCATCTTTTCTCAATCCCGAGCCTTCTTGACATATAAGTCCCGATCTTCTCAAGCCACCTTGGCACATAATTCTCGATCTACTAAGAGTACTTTAAAGTCCATCCTGAGATACACTCAACAAATAAGATTAGTTTCCTATGTATGTGTTGTCATTAATACCAAAACTCGATTAAGGGCATGACTGCACTTTCAATCTCCCCCTTTTTGGTAGTTGATGACAACATATACATAGCTCTCAAAAGATTTAGCATACATATACATTTAGCTTTGGAGAGGTTTGGTACGGAGCTCCCCCTTAGTATGTGCACAGTAAAAATAACGGAGCTCCCCCTTAATGTGTGTATCGAAGATATCATGTAACTTAGTAGAGATAATAGATCATCATATGGCAACCGATCATCATATGGAGTAATAGAGCAAAACATAATAACATACGATGATATCATAGCAATCACGACATTCATAGGTAGCCATACATAGTGCATCACAGTCGTTTATCCATTACATTATTCAAACATGCAAAATGAGTTCAAAAGCTAAAACTCCAAAGACTAAAACTAGGATACATTACTCCCCCTTTGGCATCAAGTACCGAAAAGGGAGGCACCAAAAACATCAACCATGCTCAGAGATCATCAGCACCATCATCCTCATCATCCTCATCCTCAAGCAAGCCACTGCCACCAGCCTCGTCAAGAAAATCAGCCCACTCAGGACCAGATGGGAAGCCAAAATCGGAAGGAGGAATAGCAGGAATAGCCTCATCGTCACTGACATCAAGAGTGCCCGAGTCTCTCAGACGAGCCTTGAGGGCATTCTTGGAGGAGATCAAGCGCGAAACCACATCGTGGTTCTGAGCGCACTGGAAGGAGAACGCCTTCATCATGGCAGAATGTGCCTTGCCAATGAATTTGGCAAAGCGACCGAGAGGAGCTGAGCTGGATGAAGGGGTTGCTGACCGGGCAGCAGTGCGGTGAGTGGAGGTGGATGAGGTTTTCTTAGGAGCATAGTCATCCGCCATGTGATTGGGAATGGCCCACTTGTGATGCGTGTGAGTGGGAGGAACAGTGAATTCAGCAACATGGTGAATAAAGGCCTGGATGAAGGGGGCATGAGGGAAGGTTCGCTTGTATTGAAGACTAGCGAGCCGAATCTCATGCCAGAGAAAGTGAGGCACATTAATCTTGCACTTAGGGAAATCGTGTAAATGTGACATGATATCCATACAGTAGCCGCTGCAGGTTCCCCTGTCACCCATCTTGGCATAGATGGTGCGGATAAGACACTGAAATATGATAAAGAAGGGAGAGCGCCAGATGGATACTTGGTTAAGATGCTTCAGCCGTTTGTCTACATCAAGTTCACGAAGTGGTTTGAGGAGAAGGCCACACACCTCAATGGGCTTAGGTGCATGGTTAGGATCACTCTTATGGATTTTGGTGCCGGAGTCGGGGAAACCGAGTGTGGCAACAAACTCAGCATAAGAGGCTATGAACTCAACATAAGAAGTCATCCAGCTAACAGTGTTGTTTGAGCCAAAGAAACACGTGGCATAAAATTGATGAATAGCGGCACTGTTAAAATCGCACCGAAAAGCAAAGGGGGCAGCGAGCCCCGATGACTCAATGAGCTCAATGGCACTCGGGTATTTTGCCGGGTGAGTGCGAATATGCTCAAGATTAATATAATGATGTACTGAGAGACCCTTAGGAACGATGACAGTAGAAAAGATGTCCGCTTGGACGTGTGTGTGGAAACGTGAGTCCATAGAGTCACGTTCAACAGAAAATTGGTTTACATCTCGGCGGAATGTAAAGTAGGAAGACTTAGGAACCTTGGTGAAGTCCTTGACTTCACGACCTAAAGCAGGAGGAGGTTCAAGGGAGATGCGACGAGCATCACCTTCGGGCTGTTCAGGAGGAGGCGGTGGCATATATGAGGGCCTGCGAGTCCCCGGCTTTGGCATAGTCTTCCGAACGGCAACATAGTCAGCACGTTCCTCCGCTGCAAGCTCATCCTCGAAGTCAGAGCCATCAGACGAGGAGCTGGGCTAGGAAGGAGGACGCCGGGCAAGCCGTTTGAAGGGACGGCGTGGTACCTCGGCGTCATCCGACCCCGTGCCAGGAGCGGCACGAGCGGATGAGCCAGCAGAGTTCTTCCGGGCAGTGTGCTTAATCTTGGGCATGATTAAAAAGCCTACATGATGGGAAACCCAATGGGGAACGTCGGTCAAGAACATATGAACGAACACATGAACTAGTGAGAGGGGAACCAATCACGAAGGAAACCGAGAGGATACCTGTAGATCGAGAGAAGAGAGGGATGGCAGAAGGATCCCGTGGAGGAGGACACGCAGTCGCGGGGCAGGGCCCCTGAGGCGGCGAGGTCCCAGGGCCGAGCTCCTCAGGCAGCTGGCGGCGGCTGTGAAAAGGGGGGGCGTGGGGGCTAGGGCAAGGCCCAGCCCGCGCCCCTCTATTTATAGGGGCTCCCGATGTGTCGGACGTCCGACGGGCGTCGGACGTCCCGAGAGCATCAGCCGTCGGACGACCGACAGGTGCCGGACGTCCGGAGTGTGTCAGCCGTCGGACGTCCGAGACGCGTCGGACGACCGAGAGGGAAGTAGGCAGAGGCAATTTCTGGGATCTGGATGATGAGGTGATTTGACATGGTTTATCACAAGGGACATTCAACAGTGTTGCCTATAAGAACTATATATACTACTTGTGGGAGGAAGTTGATTTATGCATATTATAGGGTTAAAACAAAAATTATGATGTGAGTGCTAGTGTCTCCCCCTAAATGCATGCCGACATCAAGACAAGAACATAATGTGAGTGTGTGCATGTGTACAGGATTTCAAGTTATGTTATCAAGCTCCAAGATACCAAGTTCACGCCTAAGTTGACAGAATCTTGCTACGCAAAGTGGCTTGGTGAAAATGTCAGCGAGCTGCATGTCGGTACCCACATGAGCAATATCAATGTCATCCTTTTGCACATGGTCTCTCAAGAAATGATACCTAATATCAATGTGTTTTGTGCGAGGGTGATCAATGGGGTTCTCGGAGATCTTGATGGCACTTTCATTATCACAGAGAAGAGGCACGTGTCGATAAGTGATGCCATAATCCTTTAGGGTTTGCCTCATCCATAGCAGTTGGGTTGCACAGCTTGCGGCTGCAATATATTCGGCCTGGGCCGTGGAGAGAGAAACACAATTCTGCTTTTTCGAGGACCAACTTACCAAGGAACGTCCAAGAAACTGACATGCACCGGAAGTGGATTTCCGTCCCACTTTGTCACCAGCCCAATCCGCATCGGAGTACCCAATAAGATCGAACTTTGCATCCTTAGGGTACCATAGGCCTAACTTTGGGGTGTGAACAAGGTATCTAAGAATATGCTTAACCGCTGTATGATGGCTTTCCCTAGGGGAAGCTTGAAATCTAGCACATATGCCTACACTTAACATGATGTCCGGTCTAGATGCACAAAGATAAAGTAACGAACCAATCATAGAGCGTAAGTAGATGGGTCAAAAGGAATACCGTTGGTGTCTTCATTTAGAAAAACATCTGTGGCCATGGGTGTCTTCATTGGTTTAGCATTTGTCATATCAAATTTTTCTAGAATGTCCTTGAGGTATTTAGTTTGAGACAAGAAAATTCCTTCTTGAAATTGTTGTATTTGAAACCCAAGAAAGAACTTCAAGTCCGTGTTGAGTGACATCTCAAAGGTCTTGGTCATGGAGGCCGCAAACTTCTTGCATAAATGGATGTTAGGAGAACCAAAAATGATGTCATCCACATAGATTTGGCATAAGATCAAATCACCGTTTTCCCTCGTAGTAAAAAGAGTGGGATCGATCACCCCTCTCACAAAACCATCATCGAGTAAGAACTTCTTAAGATGACCGTACCAAGCACGGGGTGCTTGTTTTAGGCCATACAGAGCCTTGTGAAGTTTGTACACATGGTCTTTGTGATGGGGGTCAACAAATCCAGGTGGTTGTGATACATATACCTCTTCTTGTAGAGGACCGTTAAGGAAAGCACTTTTCACATCCATTTGATGCAAAGTAAAACCATTGAAAGCAGCATAGGCCAATAGAATGCGAATGGATTCAAGACGAGCAACATGGGCGAAAGTCTCACCAAAGTCGAAACCTTCAACTTGGGAGTACCCCTGTGCTACTAACCTAGCCTTGTTGCGGAGGACAGTCCCATTCTCATCTTCCTTGTTCTTGAAGATCCATTTAGTTCCAATGACATTGTGTTCCTCAGTTGGTCGTTCTACCAATGACCATACTTTGTTGCGTGTAAAACTGTTTAACTCTTCTTGCATAGCAAGGAGCCAGTCATTGTCACACAATGCATCCTGAACCCTGTGTGGCATAGTACTAGAGACAAACGAAAAGTGAGCACAAAAGTTTGTTAATTGTTTACGAGTCACTCTACCTTCCGACACGCCGGTGAGGATTTTATCAACATCAACACGACCGGCCACACGTGGCATGATGGAGGTCAGGGTTTCATGAGGTTCGACTTCGTTTTCATCATCAACGTCCTCAACATATGGATCATTAACGTGCGGTGGAAGATATTCTTCTTCGCGTTGCACCTGTTGAGGTTCATCATCAACAATATCCATACTTGGGTCTTGCTCTTGCAGGTCAACTTGTTCTTGAGTGTGATCAGGATGAGAGACATGTTCTCCCACTTGATCCTGAACAACTGACATGATATGTGTGGTAGTATCTTGTGGAGGTATGGGCAGTGAACTGTCTTGAGGATGAGAAATACTCTCATCATCTTCATCATCATCATGGGGTTCTTGTTCCATGGGAAGAAGTGCACCTACACCCATGTTCAAGATATCTTGCGAGGAATCTTCTTCACCTGCATCACTTAGATCAACTTGCCCCCCATGGGAGCGGTTAAATTCATCAAACGTCACATCACTGGTTTCTATAACACATCCATTGGATTTGTTGTAGACTCTGTAGGCGTGAGAGTTTGATCCATAGCCAACAAAAATCCCTTCAGTTGTTTTGGATTGAAATTTTCCTAACCGGTCCCGTTTGTTGAGAATGAAACACTTGCATCCAGATACACGAAAGTACTTGACATTGGGCTTGTTCCTGGTTAGGAGCTCATATGGAGTCTTTTCCAATATTGGTCGAAGGAAAAGCCTGTTTGATGCATGACATGCTGTGTTGACAGCCTCAGCCCAAAAACTATGTGGTGACTTGTATTCGTCTAACATGGACCTTGCCATTTCCACAAGTGTCCGGTTCTTCCTCTCTACTACACCATTTTGCTGAGGGGTGTAAGGTGCGGAGTACTGATGTTCAATTCCCTCATCACTGAGAAATTCTTCTAGAGTGTAATTCTTGAACTCGGAGCCATTATCACTTCTTATTGCCTTGATGGCCTTGTCAAACTTGCGCTGGACTTGTTTGGCAAAATCAATGAAAGTGATCTTCGTCTCGTCCTTGGACTTGAGAAAGAATACCCATGTGTATCTTGAGTAATCATCAACAATGACTAGTCCATACTTTTTCCCACCAAGACTAGCCCATGAAGGAGGCCCAAACAGATCCACATGAAGGAGCTCTAAAGGCCTTGAGGTGGATACAATATTCTTGGGTGGGTGTTTTGATTGATGTTGCTTCCCAGCTATGCATGCACTGCACACACGATCTTTCTTAAAAGACACATTTGTTAGTCCAAGGATGTGATTGCCTTTTAAGAGATTTTGAAGATTTCTCATGCCGACATGGGCGAGCCGGCGATGCCACAGTCATCCAATGTCAGCCTTGGCCATCAGACAAGTTGTATGGAAAGTGCTCTCTTTTGAGAAATCAACCGTGTAAAGGTTGCCATCCAACTCTCCAACAAAGTCCACTTCGAGAGTGTCTCTCTTAAAGACTTTCACATCCGTTAGTCCAAATATTGTGTCATAACCAACGGAAGCCAATTGGCGAACTGAAAGCAAATGATATTGAAGAGATTGGACACGCATGACATTTGCAAGAGACATGTCATTAGTGATTGCCACCTTGCCCAACCCAATTACCTGCCCTTTCGACCCTCCTCCGAATACAATGCTCATGTATGGTCGAATGGCTTGCATGAAGTCATAGAGCAAGTTACTATCTCTGGTCATACGATTGGTGCATCCATTGTCGATCACCCATTTGACTCCTCCGGAGAAAACAGCCTGTACACGAATTAAGACTTGGTTTGAGGTACCCATTTCGTCATGGGGCCTCTCACATTAGTTACAAGAGTCTTAGGGACCCAAATATCATAAAACCAGAATGCATTACGGGGACCAACGAATTTAGCATAAACCTCTCCTTCCTTTGATTTGCGAAGTACATAGGATGGAGGCATGAACTCAGTTGTCTTATTGAGAGTGGGAAAACCCCTAGTGGCCGACCCACTCACAACCTTACCTTTCTCCTTGTGTCCCTCTCGTACGAATATTTCTTTAAGCGGGGTGATGCACTTGAGAGGAGATACACTTTTCTTGGCGGTGCTTGGATTGAACCCAAGCCCTTCCTTGGCAAAGACTTCATTGTGTTGACTTAAGATCTCATTGAGATTCTTTTGTCCTTGTGCACATGTCATGAGACCTCTATCTAGTTGTGCCTTTAGCGAACAGTTTTCCTCAAGAATAGATGCCAGTTCACTACTAGAGTTAGCAGTGCAGGTATCAACATTAATAATAGGTGAGGAGTAAGCCTTAGCTAGAGTGTCAAGATAAGTAACCTTGAGTGCCTCAAAGCTCTTTGTAAGAACAATGAGTTTCTCTTCCTTGTCCTTGAGAGACAAGGATAGGCGCTCACAGTCCTTAGAAAGAGAAGCATGAGAATTCACAAGTCGGTTTTTATCATTTAATAACTCTTTGCACACAGATTCAGCCTTTTTCAAGGAGGCAAGATCGTTAGCATGTTTATCAAGGTTTTCACCAACTTTTGAGCATAATGCATCATTTTGTGCTTCCTCAAACAGGACTTTCTGCTCAAGGATTTCATTCCTTTCCTTCTCCTCAGTGACGAGGGTTTCGAGTTCCTTGATGGTATTGGTGTGCTTACTCACCATTTCCATAAGTATGCGAAACACAGTGAGCTTTTTTCCTTTAAGAGAGCACATAAATTTGTTTATTTTGGCAAACATAGGATGATCTAAGTCATTGTCCTCATAGTGATCTTCCGCATCAAGGTACTCATCAGATGAGGTAGAAGCTAGACTGAAAGAGTTTAACCGTGGAGTTACCTTAACCTTATCATGGGAGCTTTGGTCTTCCTCATCTTCTATGGCAGTCTTTGCCATCAAACACTTGTGGGAGTTGCCCTTGTAGTCTTTCCTATAGTTGTAGTGAACAACATCGCCACTTTTGTTGACGAGCCTCAAGGTGTTTTGTGTATCCTGAGCTACTCCGGCAACCCCACCAACGTCTTCTGGATCTGATTCTTCTTGTGCAACCATTGCTCTTCCATCTCTTCTCTTGAGCTTGGAGTTCATAGGGTTTGGCAATTTCTTCTTTACAAAGGTCTTCGGAAACCTTGGTTTATCTTCTCTCTTCTCCTAAGGGTGGTCATTGGAGAAGTGGTTGGTTTCCTCACAGTTATAGCATTTTCTTACTTTCTTCTTTGGGAATCTTCCCTTGAATTTTCCTGCACTGAACTTCTTTACAAAGAGAGCAATGTCCTCATAAGATGGGCTTTCATCAGAGTCAGCATCATCACCATCTTTGTAGTCTTCATCACCCTCTTCTTCTTCACTTTCTTCTTCGTCACATTCATGCTTGGCTTTCAAAGCAAGATTGATCTTTGATGTTGAAGTGCCATGCATGGCAAGGTGCTTTGTTGCATTTGCCTTTGACTCTTCAAATAATTGGAAAGTGGATATGATGTCATCTGGGGTTATTTTTTTGAACCCATGGTGCTGCTTTATGTCCCATACCATTTGATGGTGGTACGGAGCAAGAGCATGAAGTAACTTGTCCACGAGAAATCTCTTGGTCAGGTTGAAACCATCTTGCGTCTTGTCACAGTCACAGGACTCAATGTCCGCGGCGAGAGTCATGAGCCGTTCTAGTAGTTGCTTGGGAGATTCACCCTTTTCCATACAGAAGTTCTACAATTGCCCCTTGGCAATTTCATATTGAGCAAGCTAAAGAGTGGAGGTACCGGTCTTGGTCCTTATAATGCTGTCCCACAGTTCCTTGGCGCTTGTGATGTGTATGTAAGGTCTCCGTTGCTTGTCATTCATTCCTTTTCTTATGCACATGATCGCAGTGTCGTTGAGATGCTTGTCATAAGTTTTCTCTGGGAGTGAGGCACCTTGGATCTACAGGATGGTAGCCATGCTCGAGGATGTCCAACATCTCATCATTGGCGTACCTAAGATGATCCTGCATACCAACTCTCCACAACGCAAAATCGGAATTGTCATCAAGCAAAGGAGGTTTTCCTCCAGGATTGTACTTAGGTTTCTCAACTTGAGATCTAGCATAAAGCCATGGAACACTGGTTTGGTTATTGCCTGGAGGTTGTTGGCCAAATGAAGAACCGAGCACATATTGCCCTGAGGCCCTCGGAGACGTGGATGCCCCCGTGGTTAATGAGACCAGTCTCATTTGGACCAAGGCCTCAAGAGAAGCATCATGCTCCTCTTTTTGCTTGACAAGGGCCCGTTCCAGGTCCTCAGAGGTGAAGGACCTGACTTCCGTGGAAGTCCCGTCCTTCTCCACTGGAGCCACAATAATGGGAGTCCCGTCCATCTCGCCCTAGGGCGGTTAAGCCACAAGAACAGAGCACGAGGCTCTGATACCAATTGAAAAGGATCGAATGGACCTAGAGGGGGGGGGTGAATAGGTACAGTTCCAAATTTTAATAGTTACTTAGCAATTTTAGGCAATGGTGCGAAATATGAGCGTGAGCCTAATAATTGCAAAGACAAAGAGTAAGCTATTTAGAGTAAAGTAAGGCAGCCGGTAAATAATAATCAAATGCAAGTACGTAATAAGGATTAACACAAGTAGAGAGTTAGGTTTAGGGATAACCAAAACTCCAAGAGAGACGAGGATGTATCTCGGTGTTCACTTCCTTGGAGGGAAGCTACGTCACCGTTAGAGGGGCGGATGTTACCACGAAGGCACACCAACGCCATGAAGGCTCACCCTATTCTCCCTTTGAGACAACACCACGAAGGCGTTTCTCAACCACTAGTGGTAAGCCTTGAGGTGGCTTCCAAACCTTCACAAACTTTTCGGGGGGTAATCATAATGGTTTGATTCCTCTCCGAAGACTCCTACCGCCTAGGAGTCTCCAACCTCCAAGAGTAACAAGATCACGGGGAATGCTCAAAACTTGCTCAAATCACAAATCGCTTTGGTGGAGAGGACGAGAAGGAGACGATCTATCTTTTGATTGGAACAACACTCAAAGGGGCTCACAAATGCTCTTGGGATCTAAGTTTGGGTGTAGGCAAGAGTGAGTGAGGAAGAAGGTGTTCTTATTAGTGTTCTTGTTGTGTTGAACACCCTCTCACGAAGTGGGAGGGGGGTATATATAGTGGGGAGACTAAAATAACCGTCGGGGTCACTTAAGTCTGACAGTGGTCGGACGTCCGACGGTTTTCGGACGTCTGGACGACCCCGGATGTCCGAGAGTACGGCTCTGTTCAAGGGCACCGAATTTCCAAAAGCGGTCGGACGTCCGGCCATCGGACGACAGGGGAAGGCCGGAAGTCCGAGTTATTTGACTCTAGATTTCTCTGGTGCAAGGTTCTGGTTTTCCGAAGTAGTCGGGCGTCCGGCCCTCGGTCGTCCGGAGGGAGCCAGATGTCCGAGAGTTTGGCTCTCGTATATGGTTCCAGATTTCCGAAGTAGTCGGGCGTCCGGAGGAAGCCGGATGTCCGAGGCATTGGTTCTGCTTTGAGATCAAAGAAGAGCAGTGGAGATGTGGTATGAGCAGAAAAGTTCATCGCAAAACCTATGATCCCCTCTTAATAGTGCGGGATCCCTATACTCAAGAATAGTAAATTAAAGGATAGGCTACATCATCTTTTCTCAATCCCGAGCCTTCTTGACATATAAGTCCCGATCTTCTCAAGCCACCTTGGCACATAATTCTCGATCTACTAAGAGTACTTTAAAGGCCATCCTGAGATACACTCAATAAATAAGATCAGTTTCCTATGTATGTGTTGTCATTAACACCAAAACTCGATTAAGGGCATGACTGCACTTTCAACCTCCCACGTATCCCATCGAGAACATCAAACACTCAAGAAGCATGGTTCCTCCCGCCAAAAAAATAAAATCTGATAAGCCCATCAAACCTATCTAAAATTAGACGCAAGCGAAAACCTTGTTCAGCCCACCCTTTTACTAAAAATAAGCCAATGCAATTTGTCAACTTGAAACGTTCTAATATGTAATTTCATGGTTCAAAGAAACATGTAAACATAATCATACCCATTAGGAAAGCTCAGGAAGTGCAACAAATGGAAAACAATTAAATATATACCCTTAAGATCCACAATAATGCCACTTACAAAATTTACAATAATTCTTTTAAGTGGATTTCATGATAGCTAATTCACGTCTGGGTTACCATGGCACATTATATTCCTGTAGTGTAGCCAAAATTAAAAAGATAGGCAACTAAAAGAGCGCAAGGAGAAGAATATATTGAGCTCAAATTCTCATTGCTGCAAACATTGCAAACTTTGATATATATATATATATAAGTGAACATATCTCTCCCATTGATAATTTATGTTATTTTATCTACCATACTATTGCTATATCATGCAAATATCACGCAGATTTACTATTAACCGATGTAAGTCGGATACACCACCAAGCCTAATAAAGCAAGAAAATGCACGAAACTAAAATCATGTTTTGTATAAGCAGATTATAAGATAATTTTGAGGGGTACTATTTAAACAATTTAAAACAACACATGCATGTGAGATGAACATATACCACATACCGAAACAATTTAAAGTAGCAGATGCATTTCAGATGAACATATACTACCTGCTGACCAATACATAACATTGTACTCTTAAAGTCATTCCATGAAGGAAATACATATTGGCAAATTAATACAGGACATCTTTATTTTAGTTCATATATTTTGTTTATTAACTACAGAAACATGAGAAAATTAGACTAAAATAGTCCGTTCGTGCCACTGCAAACCGAGCTAGGTCTCTATTCTCCAATAATCAAAAGAGAATACATGCATACAAAGAAACCGGGTACACACCTGCAGTTAAGGCCATCTAAACCATTCCAACACAAATGTACATAGTCATGGATCAGCTATACATACATACCTGATGCGGTTGCATGTCTTCATATTTCGTGTTTTCCTTCACTTGACCATCGGCGCCACTGCCAACCATTGCCTATGCACAGATCTATCTACTCCTTATCAAGTAGGGTCATGCTTCCAACCCTCGCCTATGCACCACGCTTGATGTTGCCTATGCCATGTTCGTCCTCGTCACACACGGTTTCAGTATGTTTGCTGACATATAAATAATCGTCCTTGCCCACCCGTTGGGCCCCTACTAAACCCATCTCCATGTGCGCCCTCGCCACCAAGTATACCTTGCTTCAGCGACACGAGAGAGAGAGGAGACACGGGAAGGATGCATAGATGAGAGGTGAGAGAGGAAAGATTGCTTAATTACCTCCAGTCGACCCCATTGCACATGCTAGTGGCCCTGACTTACACCATGTTCCATAAACAATGCACCTCCTCCTGCCCTTCGTAATCGCCCTCACCGCCTCACCACCTCCTCCTCTTCCTTCCAGTCGTAGGTTGTTGTGGAAAGAATAAATGGCGATGTGTAGCAATTGTGCGTGGTGCGTAGGGAGGTGAAGGCAACAGTGATCAACATAATAAGGCATTAATATATAGCTCTGTGATCTTCAAAAATGAATGTATACATTCACTTATGAAGGTTGCATTTCTTTTAGTTTTTGCAATAGACCGGCAAAAATATTGCCTTTCAGTAACAAAAATAGAGTATGTTTAACAGTTATTTATATGCTCGTTTCGTTCTGGTTGACTTTTTCTGAACTTAAACACTCGAGTTCCCTGAATGAAAAGAAATAATTGATGAAGAAGATGCACTGGGTAATTACCTGAAGCATACTCCACATACATAATGTATTTCTCACCAGATTATGCCACACATTTAATAGTCAAATATATATTGCAATGCACCATTTTTTTTCCTCCATAATAACTTGATCTGCATGTGAGCATACAAATTCAGAACAAACAAAGAAACCATAAAAAGACATGTTAACTATCTGAAACAGTTTTGAAGAGCCTTCAACAGTTCCAAACATGCAGTTTCTAGCAGGAATAATATAAAAGTGAACCACACTTCAGAAAAAACAACAATTGCATTGTTCCCATACTATGAGTTGGGTAATAGAAACAAGTATCTTGAGTATTAATAATTGTAAACCAAAGAAAACTAAGATTTCTAGTCATTACTATGGTCTACCGGGGCTTAATAATATTTTCTTCAAAGCAAGCACACTGGTTCTCATCCTTTGAGAGGATATCTGCAATGGCAGTGTGTTCTACTCGCTCCCCACATATGGTTGCTCCGTAAGAATGATTGAATCAAAGTCAATTATATGGATCCGAGAGATTATGATTAGTCTACATGCATTTAGGAAAATAGTGTAGCTAAACCGATCATCAATTACCTGTTCTTGAGTACCCTACGCCAAACGACAAGTTACCGGAACACAAAAACAACAGTGTGAACGAGAGGGTCAGGTCCTCGTGGTCCTCCTTCCCATCCAATAAGCTATTAAGTCGCATCGCTGCTGTTGATTGAAGTAGCTATGACGAGACATGTGCGACAACAGCGTCCGGGTCTGTGCTTGTGATGACACATGACAGGAAATTTAGCTTCACATTTATCAATTGGAGGGACATCCAAGTAAACATCCTGTTATGACAAAGAGAATATAAAGGTGCAGAGTAAAGTAGAGCACCCATTTATTAAAAAGACCATGCCAAACTTTAATAACTTCTATGTATGTGGACATGTCATTGAGAGTGGCTCGATGAAAATCATGGGCAACTCTGGTGTTAATGAGGACGATAACATCACTCAGACAAAGCTCCTAACAGACTTAACACTATCATCTAGACAACTCTGAATCACTCTATTTTAAAAACTGATAAATGTGTTTATGCTACAACTGAAACTTAGAAATTGTAACCATGCTTGCCCAAACATACGTTTATTACATGCGCCTGATCTGTACTGTTTTGAATGAGCGCTGTCCAACCTTCAACTTCCGTCAATTACTCAAAACTACAATCATGCTAATAAATAAGATGCACATACCGGAGTGCATGTTTTGAGCTAAGCAACTTAGGGCAAGTACCTTAATTAGAGTGGGGGGTTTCTTTACAAGTTCTGGAATGGTCCATGTCACCATGTCGGAGTTCTGAATTGAACATATCAGAAAATGAATATCGACAGCAACACAAATACATAGATGTTTGGCGCTCCGTTCAAACATAAATATTTATTTATCATAAAACAAAAGTAAAAATGATGATATTTATTTATCATCAGTTCAATAATGCTAATTAACACTTGTTGTTCGGGGCTGCCCCAACAAAATTGATCTAAACCAAGTAAAAAAATACTACATTTCCTAGAATATACTCACCTGAACATGAGGATTAGCACCAATGAACAAGGGTCCTCACATCAAAGAGAAGTGTTTTTTAATGGTGGAGGTAGTGAATACCAGTGAGCATGCGGGCATATTTCTTTAACCATTGAGAGCGGAATGTCAACTTCAGGGGCACATACTTCTGCAACATAACCAATAGATTCAGAAACACTGAACTGAGCAATGATGACAAAAAGGAACAAACTATTGGATTGACGGATACCACGGTAAACAACTAATTATGACAAGTGAAAATGGCATAAACGAAATTAGCATTTCTTCTTATCGAAAACAAAAGAAGTAACATTTGGTTTGCAGGAGAGCCGCTGCATCCAGATTGATATCTTCATATGTATCATCGTGAATCCTATAAAAAAGAGCGATTTAACTCAAGAATTCAAGACAATGGTAAGCACCTACAAATTGAGCAGTGTACGACACGAGCCAGCTCATTGAGAAGTTCCCCAATATGAGGCGCTCGCTCGTCGCTGGGGATGGCATGTAGACGGGTGTTGTTTGGGTAGGTGAAATCTGGGATACAAACGGAAAGGTAGAGGAGGAGGTGGGGCAGTCGCCGAGGACCCTCTCGTCAGCGACCATGGCGTTCGTCATCCGCGTGAGCGCGCGGGAGAGGCTCCCGCCGAGCTGCGCGAGCACCATCTCGCCGGACTCTCTCTCTGCGGCGCGGTGAGCGGTTAGCGCTAGGGCTCGAGGCGAACTGAACTTGGGAAAGACGCGGAGGATGGTGGTGCGGCGCGCCGGCTGCCTCCGCCTGCGCCGGCGTATTGGGCGCGGACGCATGTGCGGCCGCCGCCGCCCGCGCCGCCGAGTCCTACGAGAAGGCGTCGGACGCGCGACGCTCGCTGGCACAGTCGTCCCGGTCGCCGGTGACGACGGGGAGGTGCGCGCAGATGCCAATGCCCATCCCCCTCTTGGCCTTCCTCCACATCCCCTCCATGAGCGCCGGCACCCGGCAGATTCGCCCCCTGGGACCTCACACAAGATGGGATCGGGAGCAACGTGGGTGGGGGCTGGGACGTGGGTGCGTGGGTCGTTGGTCCTTTTTTCCGACCGACTTTTCGAGCCGAGATAAGAGGGGCCGAGAGGGTTTTTTATTGAACTACTCGCTGGTTTATCGCCTGGTGTATGGAGGGATTGAAAAAAATCGATGGAACGGTGGAAAGGCTAGCGGTAGGAGGGGGAATCGCACGAGGTTGAACCATCATGACGACGGCAGATCCCCTTTAATAGTAGAGATTGGAGCCAGCTTGACCTTGTCAAAATGACAGTCGTGAAGTCTTCGTACACGTGCCTCTAAGGACCAGCATCCTGAAGTCATAATCGTCATCGTCATTGAGCCCTAGCATAGATCTGAAGCAATTAACACCAAATCTCGCCACATGACGAAAAACTACAACCTCACCGCCCCAAGTAAATGGAAGGGGTCTACGTTGAAGCTCCGTCGACTACGTCCAGACGGGCAAACTCAAGGAGGATCATGCCTGAAAGACAAACTAAAAGAAAAAGCGCTGCACCTGCGAGGACAAAAAAAGTTTCAACCTAAACTACTAACCAGAGTGGAGGCATTTTGAATCCCCTCCCTGATATCCAGCCGTCGGAGTGGCACGTAGAGGGGAGGCGAATCCACGAACTCGTCGGTGAAGCCTGAAGGAAAGAGCTTGCTCTAGCCGCCTGGGGTCAGGAAAGGAGAACCAGAGGAGGTCAATCTAGTAACATTGTAGGTCTGTGCATGTGTTACACCTGTCAGAACAATAGAATTTTGTGCTTTTTGAAATTTTAAATGTATTATCTCTTGAACTGTGCGTCTATATCACGAGTTGTTTTTACGGATAGATTTCTTGGGTTCTAATCTTTAAAACTAGATTTCAAGTTAATAAAATTGGATGATATTCTTTTTTTAAAATTAGAAAAACCAAAAAAATAAAGCGAGAAAAGCAGAAACAAAAAAGGAGAAGCATATTGTGCTACACATTTTTGGGAACCACAATTTGCACGAGTTTTTTAGGGAAGAGAGGGGGGCACAAATGTGCTTCACCGGAAAGGACAACTGTATTTTCACTTTTCGGAGGAAGCACAATTATACTTCACCGGCACCATAACTATGGTACACTTTTTCGCAACTGGGATGTTTACTTTTCATCAGAAACACATAGTTGTTGCTTACCGCAAGCACAAATTGTACTTTCCATGCTTCACGTTGAAAAGCACAAAAAAAACTAACAAAAAAACAAGAAAAACTAAAAGAACCAAAAAAGGAAAGGGGCTGCTACGCATCCACTGATGGGTGTTTAGTAAACATCCGCCATCTGAAGGTCCGTCCGATCTACACGCAGCCGTCCGATCCGCTCTAGCCGGGCACCCCATAATTCCTGAAACGACGGTCGAGCTGTAGAAACTTTCGCTTTGTTGCAAGAAATAAACTTTGGACCCGTTAATTCCTGAAACAACGGTTGAGTTCCAGAAACAATTTGGTTGTTGCGAAAAAAAAATTCTTCGTCTTTCTGCAACATTGATACTTTTGCGGAAGAAACTTTTACAACAAAGGTCGTGCTTCAGTAATTTTTGCAACAAAGGTGAGGTTGCAGAAATTTTTGCAACGTTCATGATGCGGCTGGCGGTGGCCGGATGGCCGGCCGGTGTCGGGTGGCGAGCGGCTGGCGGCGCGAGGGGGTGGGGGAAGGGGAGGCCCCGACATCGAGGGCGGCGACACGGCTGACAGCGGCGTGCGGGGGGCCGCCGACGTCGGTTCCACCTCCTGTGCATCAGCTCTGCGTCCCTGCAGGCTTCATTACGCAGCGCCGCCTCGCCTCAACCCAGTCGGGATCCACCTCCTTCGTTCCGGCCGGCACTGGCTCGTTGCTACCGCTCCTGCTGGCAGTCTGAGCCGCCCCCGCGCTGGCCTCTCGGACCACGGCGACCTCACCTCCGCCTGTTGCATCACTTGGCCAGTGGCCACAGCTTCACCTCACCTCGCCTACGCCGTGGCAGCACCGGTTCACCTCGCCACGTCCGTCTGAGTCGCCGCAGCCTTGCCTAACCAGCTCCACCTAGCTCCGCGCCACGGGTCGATCGAAGAAGGTGGCGGATGTCCCCCACTCGATCTGTCGATTGAGGGATAGACTTTTTCAAAAAGAAAAGCAAGAAAAATGACAAAGAATGGAAATCCAAAGAAAGGAAAGAAATATACTCCCACGATATGCACTCACTGTAGCACACGTGGCGACACTGGGTCAAACCATGTTATTGCTGGATCGCGCCCGTTCGAAAGCCCTCCGAGGGGTTTCTGTGGACTAGTTACTCGTGACCTCCTCCTATTTGCGAGCAAAAAGATGTTCTCTCGACGCCTACTGCGCCACTAAGCGAACAATTACTCATGCGAGACAGTGTGTGGGCCAGCCCAACAATGCACCATGCTCGGTTCATGGTTTACCGGGCAGTCTTTAACTGCTGCCCCGTTAGAGCATGGTTAATATTACAGCGAGCTGCTGGCTATATGATGTTGACACGTCATCTATAGCCAACCTTATAGTCCGCAAGTACAATAGGTAGATGTAAATAAGTACTACTTTATTGATACAAGGCCCATCATCCTCTCTCACAAAGTGTCTAGGAGCACGTGTTACAGCCGGCTGTTAGTTTGTAGTTCGCTTCTCTTCTCTCTCTTCCAACTCATCACAAATATATTATTTTAAGTCTTACAACCCGCCTACGTTATCCTATTGTACTTGCTCTTAACCGGTTGAGCACTAACAAGGTGGTCATTGACCGTTGACTTTATTAAAATCATGACTTTATAAAAATTCACGCATGTGAGGAAACTTCACAAATATAAAAGAAATCACATTCTTAAAATGATTTTTTCGTGATTTAAAAATTTCATGAATTTAAAAATATTCACAAATTTGAAAATTATTCATCGAATTGCAAAATGTTTGCAATA
Source organism: Hordeum vulgare subsp. vulgare (assembly GCF_904849725.1). NCBI lineage: Eukaryota > Viridiplantae > Streptophyta > Magnoliopsida > Poales > Poaceae > Hordeum > Hordeum vulgare. The sequence continues at coordinate 564,258,431 of NC_058522.1, read as the reverse complement.
TTCAGAGAAAATGTTCATGAAGTTAAAATTAAAAACAAAATAGAAAATGAAGCTACAAACAAAAAGAAAGCTTACAAAACCGACCAAGAAACGTTTGAAAGAAAATGAGAGAAAGCACTAGCCAAGGAAACCGGAGGAACTTTCTAATAAAATACCCAAAACAAGACAATTCCTATTTCCCGCCCGGAGGCTGCAAATCGCTGGAAACGCCTGCAGTGCTAGCGGGTGGGCTGCCTAGTGCACGTGAGCGCAATCGGCTCAATATCAGTAATAAAGACAACATAAAATTCAATGACCTCCTCCATGCTTCTTTTAGGTCTAACACGGTTACAAACATATTTCTTTAAGACTTTCATGAACCTCCCAAAGGGAACATATTGTGTAGAAATATAGGATCCAAAATGACAATCTCGTCGACTAGGTGAACTTGGACGTGCGCAATAATATTGAAGAAGGATGGTGGGAACACCAACTCGAAACTGACAAGACATTGGACCAAATCATTTTGTACCTTGGTATGATTTCTGGATTGATTACCTTCTAAAAAATTGAATTCAGGAATGCACATAGCTTCACAATAGCTAATCGAACATTTTCTGGTAAAACCCCCCTCAATGCAATCAGAAGCAGTTGCGTCATAATCACGTGACAATTAGGAGACTTTACGTTTTGGATTTTTTTTTCTCTGTCATATTTATCTTCCCTTTATATTAGACGAGTAGCGAGACGGGACCTTGATACTGAGCAGACATTCAAAAAAGATTTTTTCTTCTCTGCTTTGGTAAGAGAGTAGCTGGCAGGACCTTGATACTGCTTTGGATGCATGCCTTTTTTTCGTTCATACGTTGTTGGTCCTCCGTGCCTCCGTTGTATCCTTTGTCTTCCCATACATGCCCAAGAATCCTAGCAGGTTCAAGCAAACATTCTTCGTCACGTGCATCATGTCCATTGCAGAGCGGACCTCTGGGTCTGTCCAATAAGGTAGGTCCCAAAATATAGATTTCTTCTTTCACATGGATGCGTGTCCCTCGACGTCATTCGGAACAGATTGTCCGCCAGGACCCTGTCCAAAGATTACTTGTAAATTCTTAAACATATCAAATATAACATCACCTGTACGGAGGACAGGGTTCTTCCTGTGATCTGCCTCACATTTGAAATGCTTGCCTTTCTTTCTTAAGTGATGCATGCTCGAAAGAAATCGACGATATCCCAGGTACACATTCTTCTTACATTTGTCCAAATATATAGTTTCAGTCTCATCTAAACAGTGCATGCATGCGTGGTATCCCTTGTCTGTCTGTCCTGAAAGGTTACTAAGAGCATGCCAATCACTGATGGTTACAAACAACAACACTCGTAGGTCAAATTCCTGTTGTTTGTGCTCATCCCACACATGCGCACCTTTTTTATCCCACAACTGTAAAAGTTCTTCAAGTAATAGCCTTAGGTACACATCAATGTCGTTGTCGGGTTGCTTAGGGCCTTGGATGAGCAACGACATCATAATGAATTTCCGCTTCAAGCACATCCAAGGAGGAAGGTTATAGATGCATAGAGTTACAGACCAGGTGCTATGACTGCTGCTCTACTCCCCAAAAGGATTAATGCCATCTGCACTTAAACCAAACCATACGTTCCTTCCGTCATCTGCAAAGTCCCCCCACTTTCTCTTGATTTTTCTCCACTATGACCCATCAGTGGGTACTCTCAACATGCCGTCTTTCTTACGTTCTTCTTTGCGCCATCGCAACAACTTGGCATGCTTTTTTGTTTCTAAAAAAACATTTCAATTGTGGTATTATCAGAGCATACCACATCACCTTGGCAGGAATCCTCTTCCTGAGGCGCTGACCCTCAACATCACCAGGGTCATCTTGTATGATCCTATACCGCAATGCATTGCATACTGGGCATGCATTCAAATTCTCGTACTCCTCACCGCGGTAGAGGATGCAGTCATTAGGGCATGCACGTATATGCTGCACCTCTAATCCTAGAGGGCAAAGAACCTTCTTTGCTTCGTACGTACTGTCACGCAATTGGTTATCCTTTGGAAGCTTGTTCTTCGTTATTTTGAGTAGCTTCTGAAATCCCTCGTTAGATATTACCATTCTCTGCCTTCCATTGCAGCAATTCCAGTGTGGTATCGAGCTTTGTGTTGTCATCTTTGTAATTTGGGTACAACCCGTTTTGTGATCCTCTAACATGCGATTGAACTTCAATTTCTCCCTTTCACTTTTCCATTATCTATGTGCATCAACAATGACTCGGCAAAGATCATCATCAGTGGGCACATCTGGTGCCTCTCGATCTTCAGCTTCCATCGTTGCAGTATCATCGTATTCAGGGAACATAGGATCCGGATAGTTGTCATCATCCTCTTTTTCTTCATTGTCTTCCATCATAACCCCTCTTTCTCCGTGCTTGATCCAAACATTATAGTGTGGCATGATAACCCACAAGTATAGGGGATCGCAACAGTTTTCGAGGGTAGAGTATTCAACCCAAATTTGTTGATTCGACACAAGGGGAAGTCAAAGAATATTCTCGAGTATTAGCAGTTGAGTTGTCAATTCAACCACACCTGAAAGACTTAGTATCTGCAGCAAAGTATCAGTAGCAAAGTAGTGTGATAGCAAAGTAGCAATGGTAACAGTAGCAGCAGTGACAGCAGTAGCGGTAAGAGTAGCAGCAGTGAGAGCAGTAGCGGTAACAGTAGCAGCAGTGATAGCAGTAGCGGCAAAGTAACGTAGCAAGGACCAGTAGGAAAAACTCGTAGGCATTGGATCGGTGATGGATAATTATGTCGGATGACATTCATCATGCAATAGTTATAACATGGGGAGATATGTAACTAGCTCCAGTTCGTCAATGTAATGTAGGCATGCATTCCGTATATAGTCATACGTGCTTAGGGAAAAGAACTTGCATGACATCTATTGTCCATCCCTCCCGTGGCAGAGGGGTCCTAATGGAAACTACGGGATATTAAGGTTCTCCTTTTAATAGAGAACCGGAACAAAGCATTAGCACTTAGTGAATACATGAACTCCTCATACTATGGTCATCTCCGGGAGTGGTACCGGCTATGGTCACTCCGGGGTTGCCGGGTCATAACACATAGTAGGTGACTACAACTTGCAAGATAGGATCAAGAACACACGTATATTGACGACAACATAATAGGTTCAGATCTGAAATCATGGCACTCGGGCCCTAGTGACAAGCATTAAGCATAGCAAAGTAGTAGCAACATCAATCTCAGAACATAGTGGATACTAGGGATCAATCCCCATCAAAACTAACTCGATTACATGACAGATCTCATCCAATTCATCATCGTCCAGCAAGCCTATTATGTGATTACTCACGAACGATGAAGAGCATCATGAAATTGGTGATGAAGGAAGGTTGGTGATGATGATGGCGACGATCTCCCCTCTCCGGAGCCCAGAACGGACTCTAGATCTGCCCTCCAGAGGAAGAACAGGTGGTGGCGGCGCCTCCGTATCGTGAAACGTGATGAACTCTTCTCCATGATTTTTTCCGGACGAAAGGGACTAAATAGAGCTGGAGTTGGAGGCGGCGGAGCCCAGAGGGCCCCACAAGCCTGCTAGGCGCGGCCGGGGGCGCCTCCTGGGCTTGTGGGCTCCTCGCTCCACGCGTTCGGTTGATTCTTGCGCCAATATTTTTTGTATATTCCACAAAAAATCTTCGTAAATTTCTCGGTCATTCCGAGAACTTTTATTTCTGCGCAAAAACAACACCATGGCAATTCTGCTGAAAACAACATTAGTCCGGGTTAGTTCCATTCAAATCATGCAAATAGAGTCCAAAACAAGGGCAAAAGAGTTTGGAAAAGTAGATACGATGGAGACGTATCAACTCCCCCAATCTTAAAGCCTTGCTTGTCCTCAAGCAATTCAGTTGACAAACTGAAAGAGACAAAAGAAAACTTTTACGAACTCTTTTTGATCTTGTTGTTGCAATTATGTCTAACTCATATTCAGATTTTCAGCAAGATCATAAGCTAACCACATAAGCAATGACATTTAGGTCTCAAGGTAAACTCATATCAATGGCATAATCAACTAGCGAGCAATAATAATGAGTTTCAAACGTCAACACTTCAATCAAAACAATCATAACACAATATGAACAGGTGGTATCTCGCTAGCTCTTTCTGAAACCGCAAAACATAAATGCAGAGCACCTTCAAAGACCAAGGGTTGACTGAACATTGTAATTTATGGCAAAGAAGATCTAGTCATACTCAATAACAATTAATAGCAAAGCATAAAAATGACAGAGGTGCTCTCTAATTGGTGCTTTTTGAAAGAAGAGGATGACTCAACAGAAACATAAATAGGTAGGCCCTTCGCAGAGGGAAGCATTGATTTGCATAGGTGCCAAAGCTCAAGCTTTGAAGACACAGATAAATAATTTTGGGTGGCATGCTTTCATTGTCACCGCGATGACCAAGAGTTTTCACCATCTTCCATGCTACACATGCTATAGGCGGTTCCCAAACAGAAAAGTAAAGATTTGACTCCCCCACCACCGATCAATCACACTCCATGACTAGCCGAATACTCGGGTGCCGTCCATATCAACAACAATCCAGGGGGAGTTTTGTTTGCAATTATATTTTCGATTTGAGCATGGAACTGGGCATTCCAATTAGCGACCCCTTTCTCGTGAATGATAGTGAATAAACACGTATCGAGGATAACACGCCTAGCATGGAAGATACTGACCGCCCCTTGTCACCACATGAGCGGTTCGGGCATGCAAATCAGATTATTACTTGAAGGTTTAGAGAGTGGCACATGCAAATTTACTTGAAACGGCAGGTAGATACCGCATATAGGTAGGTATGGTGGACTCATATGGAACAACTTTGGGTTTATGGAAGTGGATGCACAAGCAGTATTCCCGCTTAGTACAAGTGAAGGCTAGCAAAATACTGGGAAGCGACCAACTAGAGAGCGACAACAGTCATCAATATGCATTCAAATTAACCAACATTCAGTGCAAGCATGAGTAGGACATAAATCACCATAAACATGAATATCATAGAGGCTATGTTGATTTTGTTTCAACTAAATGCGTGAACATGTGCCAAGTCAAGCCACTTGATTCATTCAAAGGAGGATACCATCCTATCATACTACATCATAATCATCTTTGTAATTCATGTTGGCATCCAAGACAAACCATTATAAGCTCCTAGCTAATTAAGCATGTCATCAGAAACTATGATCTCTAAGTTGTCATTGCAAACATGTTTCTCTCATAACAAAGCTGAATTAGGAATGATGAGCTAGTCATATTTACAAAAACAAAATAGATCGAGTTCATACCAGCTTTTCCAGGCTCAGTCACTTCATCATATATCGTCATTATTGCCTTTCACTTGCACGACCGAATGATGTGAACAATAATAAGAGTGTTCGTGCATTGGACTAAGCTGGAATCTGCAAGCAAACACAAAGGAGAAGACAAAGTAATATGGCTCTTTGATAGATAAACAGATATGCTTGCGAGAGCCACTAAACATTGTAACCATGGTCTTCTACCTTGACCCAAAGAAAAAGAAAAATATTTACACGGGAAATCTCCCAACAAGCAAAAGAAGAACGAGAAATCTTTTTGGGTTTTCTCAATCTAAACAAACATATGAGAAGAAAGCAAGAAAAGGAAATAAACTAGCATGGATGATACAGTGGTAAGGTGTGAACACCGACTAACAAAGTGAAAGCGTGAGCAAGAATATAAAGTCGGTGAGAAACACGTACTCCCCCAAGCTTAGGCTTTTGGCCTAAGTTGGTCTACTCCCATGGCTGGTCCGGGCGATATCCAAAATCATAATGGGGGTTGTACGGGAGCGCGACAGCTACTACCTGGATAGCTTCCTCACGGAGGCGAGCATCCTTTGCCTCCCTCTCATACTCCTCTACCTCTCCTCTGGTTATGTAATATCTCTGTTTTACTTGAAAGTCAAAGAAGGCAGGAGCAGGAAGGGTAATATGGAAAACACGTTGTCGGTTAAATATTAACCGGTATAGGAGGGATTCATTATCCCTCTCAAGGAACTGATAACGTGTTATAGCGGCGCGATCAAGGAAAGCTGTATGGAGTGGGGGATCTCCTTCGTGGATGGGTACTCCAAGAAAATTTGCTATGCGAGTGGCATAGATCCCACCAAAGAAATCCCCTTCATTAGCATTATTATTTAGCCTCCTCGCGATTATAGCTCCCATGTTGAAACTTCTATCACCCGTTACCGCGCTCTTAAGAATACTAAGGTCAGGTGCGCAGAGGTGACAATGCTCAATCTTGCCGTTAATGCATCTACCTATGAAGAGGGCAAAGTAATGCAAGGCAGGAAAATGAATGCTCCCCATGGTAGTCTGCGTAATATCTCTAGTTTCTCCGACAGTTATACTAGAGATAAAATCTCTAACCGAAGACTTAGGAGGATCATTGAGACTACCCCAATCAGGTATCTTGCAAATTCTATTGGAATCATCTAAATCCATGGTATACGATTTGTCATACAGATCAAACAGTATGGAAGTGTCACGGCGAGCTGAAAATTTGAATCTACGAACAAAAGAGGCAGTGAGAGAAGTACATTGTTCACATTTATTGGAGATGAATTCTTCAAGTCCGACGTTGTGAACAAGTGTATCAAACTCGTCTTTGAAATCTGCATTAATCATGAATTCATCAGAAGGCCATTCACATGGTTGTACCTGTGCGTTCCTCGGTTGGTAAGGATCGGGCTCCCAAATCGCGAGACGGGGACCCCTCTTGCTTTAGGAACCACCATCATAGTTTCTCCTGAACATCTTCCTTTTGTGAAATTTTGAGTGAATCAAGAGAAAAGTGAACAAGGCTCAACAATACTCATAGCCACTACTCCTTCAAGTGCCTAGAGGCCATATCATGCATCAAAACTACTTGGGACCAACTAAAATTAGCATGCAAAGCTCAAGAACAGGGTCACCAAGGCAGCAAAAATACACAATGAACAAGGCACTAGAGCAAAAACTAATTGGACCAATGGAGGAGTCACATACCAAGGAACAATTCCCCCAAAACAGTTTAGTGAATGGGGCTTTGCACAAGGAGATCAAAAAACGCAGCAAGAAGAGCAAGAACACGGGTTTGAGCTATGGAATGATTATTTCTGGAGGTAGGAGAAGGAGATGGGAGCTGGAATAAGTGGAGGGGGGGGGCACGTGGGCCCCACAAGCCTGGTAGGCGCGACCAGGGGGGGTGCCCGCGCCTCCTGGGCTTGTGGCCCACTGGTGCATCCCCCTGACTAGCTCTCCATCTCAGAATTTTTCAAAAATTCCAGAAAAAAGCATACTTGATTTTCAGGGCATTTGAAGAACTTTTATTTTCAGGACACTTTTCTACGGGATGGAAAAAGCAGAAAACAGGAGAAACTAAAGCTAAATCTATCATTTTCCTTCTAAACAACCGAAAGTAAAAGTTCGAAACACAGGGTTGTGACTCCTAGATTCATCCATCACATGGTCATCAAAAGAAATCCGTCAATGAGGTTGATCAAGTCTCCTTGACAAACTTTTTTCGAATCGCATAAAACCAGAGAATTTTTGAATAGTCACTAGGTTACCTCAATGGGGATGTGCATATCCCCAACAAGCAAATCATACTTCATCTTAACAGTAGGTATAGGGCATTCAAAGCTCCCAATAAGAATCGATGAATCATTTCAATAGCATTGATGCAATGTACTCGATATTGTTTCTTCAGAAAATGCACCGTATGCTCATTACCATTAACATGGAAAGTGACATTGCCTTTGTTGCAATCAATAACAGCCCCTTCAGTGTTAAAAAAGTGTCTTCCAAGGATGACCGCCATGGCATCATCCTCGGGAATATGCAGAATAACAAAGTCCGTTAAGGTAGTAACGTTAGCAACCACAACAGGCACATCCTCGCAAATGCCGATAGGGAAAGCAGTTGATTTGTCGGCCATTTGCAAGGAGATTTCAGTGGGTGTCAACTTATCCAATTCAGGTCTACGATAAAGAGAGAGAGGCATAACACTAACACCGACTCCAAGATCGCATAAATCAGTTCTAACGTAGTTGCCTTTAATGGACCAAGGTATAGTGGGCACTCCGGGATCACCTAGTTTCTTAGGAGTTCCACCCTTGAAGGTGTAATTAGCGAGCATGGTGGAAATCTCAACCTCAGGTATCCTCCTCTTATTAGTCACAATATCCTTCATGTACTTAGCATACAGAGACATTTTGAGCATATCTGTCAGACGCATTTGGAGAAAGACAAGTCTAATCATTTCAACAAAGCGCTCAAAATCCTCATCATCCTTTTTCTTGGATGGTTTGGGAGGAAAGGGCATGGGTATCTCCTATTCTTAGGTTGTGGGTTATCAATATCAACACTAGGTTCAATCTCCACATCCTTATCATTGCTAGGTTGAGCATCAACATGAACATCACTATCGATATCATCATTAGGCTCATACTCATCACCAGATTGTGTTTTGGCATCAGAAACAGAGATATCATTTGGATTCTCGGGTGTAACAGCAACAGGGTTGCTAGGATGCAAGTTCATATCATCTTTATTTTTCTTCCTAGGATGACTAGGTGCCTCAGTGCTAACTACTTGAGAATCTTGTTCAATTCTCTTAGGATGACCCTCAGGATACAAAGGTTCCTGGGTCATTCTACCACCTCTACTGACGATTTTAACAGAATTGTCATTCAACTCATTGAGCAAGTCATTTTGAGCCTTAAGTACTTGTTCTACTTGAGCAGTAACCATAGAGGCATGTTTACTCAAAATCTTAAGATCATTGACATTTCTATCGACACAAGCACTTAAATGACTAAGCGTACGAACATTCTGTTCCAATTGTCTGCTAACATAATCATTGAAACTTTGTTGTTTGGCAACAAAGTTATCAAATTCATCTAAGCATAAGCTAGCAGGTTTATCAAAAGGAATATCACTCTCATTGAATCTACGAAGAGAATTTACCTCTACTACCCGTGTCGGGTTATCAAGACCATGGATATCTTCGATAGGTGGTAGATTTTTGACATCTTCAGATTTAATGCCTTTCTCTTTCATAGATTTCTTAGCTTCTTGCATATCTTCAGGACTGAGGAATAGGATACCTCTTTTCTTCGGAGTTGGCTTCGGAGGTGGTTCGGGAATAGTCCAAGCATTCTCATTACACAAGATATTATTTAATAGAATCTCAGCTTGTTCCATAGTTCGTTCCCTGAAAACACAACCAGCACAACTATCTAGGTGGTCCCTAGAAGTATCGGTTAGTCCATTATAGAAGATATCAAGTATTTCATTCTTCTCAAGAGGGTGATCAGGAAAAGCATTCAGCAGCTGGACAAGCATCCCCCAAGCTTGTGGGAGACTCTCTTCTTCAACTTGCACAAAGTTATATATTTCCTGCAAGGCAACTTGTTTCTTATGGACAGGAAAATATTTCTCAGAGAAGTAGTAGATCATATCCTAGGGACTATGCACACAACCAGGAGCAAGAGAAGTGAACCAAGTCTTAGGATCATCCTTTAGCGAGAAAGGAAACAGCTTAAGGATATAGTAGTGGCGGATCTTTTCCTCACTCGTGAATAGGGTGGCTATATCGTGCAGCTTAGTAAGATGTGCTACAACCGTTCCAGACTCATAACCATGAAAAGGATCATATTTGACCAAAGTGATTAACTCAGGATTGATAGAGAATTCATAATCCTTATCGGTCACAAAGATAGGCGAAGTAGCAAACTTAGGGTCGTATTTCATCCTAGCGTTCAGAGATTTTTCTTTCCACTTGCTCAGTAATTTCTCAAGATCATAGCTATCCTTACAAGCAAGAAAGTCCTCAGCTATCTCTCCCTCCATAACATAACCCTCGGGTATATGAGGCAATTCATATCTAGGAGAGCTAGTTCTAACAGGTGAAATAGCAGGTTCTACTTCAATAATTTCAGCAGTCTCAGAAGTATCATCGCATTCAGCAGCAACTCTAGCAATTTGTGCATCTAGGAATGCACCAAGTGGCAAAGAAGTATCAAGCAAAGCATCATCACAAGCATCATGGATAGCAGAAGTAGCATCATCAAGCACATGCGACATATCAGAATTTCTAGCAGGTTGTGTCGCAAACTTACTCATAACTGAAGGTGAATCAAGTGCAGAGCTAGATGACAGTTCCTTACCTGTCCTCGTAGTTGAGGGCAAGACTTTAGTTTTTGGATCTCTCGGATTCCTCATAGTGATAAATAGACATAAATCCCAACTGACTCAGAGAATAGAGCTAGGCCTCCCCGGCAACGGCGCCAAAAAATAGTCTTGATAACCCACAAGTATAGGGGATCGCAACAGTTTTCGAGGGTAGAGTATTCAACCCAAATTTGTTGATTCGACACAAGGGGAAGCCAAAGAATATTCTCGAGTATTAGCAGTTGAGTTGTCAATTCAACCACACCTGAAAGACTTAGTATCTGCAGCAAAGTATCAGTAGCAAAGTAGTGTGATAGCAACAGTAGCAACGGTAACAGTAGCAGCAGTGACAGCAGTAGCAGGAGTGACAGCAGTAGCGGCAAAGTAACGTAGCAAGGACCAGTAGGAAAAACTCGTAGGCATTGGATCGGTGATGGATAATTATGTCGGATGACATTCATCATGCAATAGTTATAACATGGGGAGATATGTAACTAGCTCCAGTTCGTCAATGTAATGTAGGCATGCATTCCGTATATAGTCATACGTGCTTAGGGAAAAGAACTTGCATGACATCTATTGTCCATCCCTCCCGTGGCAGAGGGGTCCTAATGGAAACTACGGGATATTAAGGTTCTCCTTTTAATAGAGAACCGGAACAAAGCATTAGCACTTAGTGAATACATGAACTCCTCATACTATGGTCATCTCCGGGAGTGGTACCGGCTATTGTCACTCCAGGGTTGCCGGGTCATAACACATAGTAGGTGACTACAACTTGCAAGATAGGATCAAGAACACACATATATTGACGACAACACAATAGGTTCAGATCTGAAATCATGGCACTCGGGCCCTAGTGACAAGCATTAAGCATAGCAAAGTAGTAGCAACATAATTCTCAGAACATAGTGGATACTAGGGATCAATCCCCATTAAAACTAACTCGATTACATGATAGATCTCATCCAACCCATCACCGTCCAGCAAGCCTACGATGAGATTACTCAGGAACGATGAAGAGCATCATGGAATTGGCGATGAAGGAAGGTTGGTGATGACGATGGCGACGATCTCCCCTCTCCAGAGCCCAGAACGGACTCCAGATCTGCCCTCTAGAGGAAGAACAGGTGGTGGCGGCGCCTCCGTATCATGAAACGCGATGAACTCTTCTCCATGATTTTTTTCCCGACGAAAGGGACTAAATAGAGCTGGAGTTGGAGGCGGCGGAGCCCCGAGGGCCCCACAAGCCTAATAGGCGCAGCCGAGGGGGGGGTGCCTCCTGGGCTTGTGGGCTCCTCGCTCCACGCCTCCGGTTGATTCTTGCGCCAGTATTTTTTATATATTCCACAAAATCCTCGTAAATTTCTAGGTCATTCCGAGAACTTTTATTTCTGCGCAAAAACAACACCATGGCAATTCTGGTGAAAACAACGTTAGTCCGGGTTCGTTCCATTCAAATCATGCAAATTAGAGTCCAAAACAAGGGCAAAAGAGTTTGGAAAAGTATATACGATGGAAACGTATCATGGCATGAAACCCTTCTTAAGCAGGTGCAAGTGAAGGGTTTTCGAAGAAGAGTAATCCTTCGTATTCCGACGTACAATACATGGACAATACATAAAACCATTTTGCTTGTTTGCCTCAGGCACTTTGAGAGAATTATGCATGTCGTCAATATAGTTGGAGATGCGTTGGTGATGATGAGTTGATGGATATACTTATCGCCCCTTGTTGGTTACCCCAAGTGGAAGTTGGAGATGTAGTCAGCAGCAGATTTCCCTTACACGGGGACTGTAAGGTTTATCGAACAAGAAGGACTCCGAGGATCAACAAGCAGGTTTTCGCTGCTCTGACGCTAGCAGAAGACGTGGACCTGCACACACAATAAATAACTTTGCTCCCAACAAGTTCAGAGAGGTTGTCAATCTCTCCGACCTTGCAGTTTGCAAAGGATCAAAACACAAGCGGGAATAGCGATAGTGATTGCAACGGAAAAGTAAATAAAAGTAGTAAATGATGGAGGTGTAAACAATGGTGGAAATATGGACCAGAGTTCCATGATGTTCACTAGTGATGTGTCTCTCCCAAAAGACGATAAACAACTATGCTGGGTAAACAAATTACAGCTGGGCAATTGACAGAATTATAAACGCACCGCGATGCTAATCATGCTACAAGAAAGTTAGAGGCTCAAAAGTAATGGGCAGTATGCCAAGACAAGTAGACCATTTATCCATCAACATCTACTCTCTAATCATCCACCTTGAGATATGTATCCAGAACATCTCGCTCGTATTAAGTTGCGAGCCCCACCCAAAGTGTAAACTCAAAGCAATAGACAACTGCATTAACGAACTTTGCGTAAGGTCAACAATCCTTGCAACCGTGGTCACAAGCACCGTTGTTTTCTCCCTGGTGGCAACAACACATCCCCTAGTCTCATGTTTCTGTCACTCAAGCTAGACATCAGGGGGCATGAACCCACAATCATGCATAACGCTCCCTCTTGGAGTCACAATCTACTACTCGGCCAAAGCAATAAAAAGCAACGGAGAACATGCATGAATTACTCAAGAGCATAATATAAAAGGATAACCAAATATATAACTCATCACAATCTGAACATAATCTCACAATCCATCGGATCCCTACAAATGTAGCATAGCAACAACAGGTAAATTACATAGATGCCTTGATCTTGTACGGCAGCTCACAAGGGCTAAGCATTGAAGCACAAGATTGGAGAGAAGACATCACATAGCTACTGGTCATGGACTCATGGTCCAAGGAGGACTACTCACGACACGTCTAGGAAGCGTCCATGGTGGTGGAGAAGCTCCCGGAGGTCAATCCTCCCTCCGACAGGGTGCCGGGAAGAGGTCTGATACGTCTCCAACGTATCTATAATTTGTGATTGTTCCATGCTATTATATTATCAACTTGGGATGTCTTATGTGCATTTATATGCCATTTTATATCATTTTTGGGACTAACTTATTAACTCAGTGCCTAGTGCCAGTTTCTGTTTTTTTTCGTGTTTTTGACCTTTTTCAGAAAAGAATATTAAACGGAGTCCAAACGGAATAAAACCCGCGGGATAATTTTTCCATAACAGAAGATACGTAGAGGACTTAAAAACCAAGGCAGGAGGTCTTTGGGGAGATCACGAGCCCCCTATGCGCGCCCTAGGGGGGGCGCCCAGCAGGCTCTTGGCCCGCACGTGGCTCCTTTTCCCTACCTCTTTCGCCTATAAATTCCCAAAAATTCCGAAACCTCCAGAGAGAGCCACGAAAATACTTTTCCGCCGCCGCAAGCTTCTGTCTCCGCGAGATCCCATCTAGGGACCGTTCTGGTGCCCTGCCGGAGGGGAATTCAGACACGGAGGGCTTCTTCATCAACACCATTGCCTCTCCGATGATGCGTGAGTAGTTCACCACAGACCTTCGGGTCCATAGCTATTAGCTAGATGGCTTCTTCTCTCTCTTGGATCTTCAATACAAAGTTCTCCATGATCTTCATGCATATCTATCCGATGTAACTTTCTTTTGCGGTGTGTTTGTCGAGATCCGATGAATTGTGGATTTATGATCAAATTATCTATGAATATTATTTGAGTCTCCTCTGATTTCTTATATGCATGATTTCGTATCCTTGTAATTCTCTTCGAGGTATGGGTTTCGTTTGGCCAACTTGATTTATAATTCTTGCAATGGGAGAAGTGCTTGGTTTTGGGTTCATACCATGCGGTGTCCTCACCTAGTGACAGAAGGGGTAGCAAGGCACGCATAGTGTTGTTGCCATCGAGGGTAAAAAGATGGGGTTTACGTCATATTGCATGAATTTATCCCTCTACATCATGTCATCTTGCTTAAGGCGTTACTCCGTTTGTTATGAACTTAATACACTAGATGCATGCTGGATAGCGGTCGATGTGTGGAGTAATAGTAGTAGAGGCACACAATATCGGTCTACTTGTCTCGGACGTGATGCCTATATGTATCATCATTGCCTTAGATATCGTCATGACTTTGCGCGATTCTATCAATTGCTCAACAGTAATTCGTTCACCCACCGTAATATTTGCTATCATGAGAGAAGCCTCTAGTGACCACTATGGCCCCCGGGTCTATTTTACACATCATATATTCAGATCTACAAAAATACCAAAAATACTTTGCTACACTTTTGTTTCTATTTACCTTTTATCACCTTCAGATCTCACCTTCCAAGTAATCGTGAAGGGATTGACAACCCCTTTATCGCGTTGGGTGCAAGTTTGTTTGCTTTTGCGCAGGTTCATTGGTGCCTTGCTGCTGGCTACGCCTATAGGGATCTCCTTGGCAAATCTGCAAAGGATTCCCCCACGGCCTTGGAGCCTTGCATTGGTGTTCCCTTGAAGAGGAAAGGGTGACGTAGCACAGTGACGGTAAGTATTTCCCTCAGTTTGAGAACCAAGGTATCAATCCAGTAGGAGGATCGCGTCAAGTCACAAGTACCTGCACAAACACAAAGAGCTTGCACCCAACTCTATGAAGGGGTTGTCAATCCCTTATAGATTGTTTGCAAAGTGATAACTGAAAGCAAAAAGTAAAGAAAGCAAAGTAAAAGTAAAAGCTGAGATGATAATTGTGAGTAGACCCGGGGGCCGTAGTGTTCACTAGTGGCTTCTCTCATGAAAGCAAGTAGACGGTGGGTGAACGAATTACTCTCGACCAATTGATAGAACCGCGCAAAGTCATGACGTTATCTATGACAATGATCATACATATAGGCATCACGTCCAAAACAAGTAGACCGATACTTTCTGCATCTACTACTATTACTCCACACGTCGACCGCTATTCAGCATGCATCTAGTGTATTGAGTTCATAAGAACATGGTAACGCCTTAAGCAAGATGACATGATGTAGATGGACGATCTCAAATCTATGATGAAAGCCCATCTTGTTACCCTTGATGTCAACAACACGATGCGTGCCTTGCTGCCCCTTCTGTCACTAGGAAAGGTCACCGCACGGTATGAACCCAAAACCAAGCACTTATCCCATTGCAAGAATCATAGATCTAGTTGGCCAAACAAAACCCAAGACTCGGAGAGACTTACAAGGATATAAAATCATGCATATAAGAAATCAGCAAAGACTAAAATATAATTCATTGATAATCTGATCTCAAATCCACAATTCATCGAATCTCGACAAACACACCGCGAGAGAGGATTACATCGGATAGATCTCCATGAAGATCATGGAGAACTTTGTATTGAAGATCCAAGAGAGAGAAGAAGCCATCTAACTACTAACTGCGGACCCGTAGGTCTGAAGTAGACTACTCATGAGTCATTGGAGAGGCAATGATGTTGATGTAGAAGCCCTCCAGCTCCAAAGTCCCCTCCGACAGGGCACCGGGAAGGGTCTCCAGATGAGATCTCGCGGAAACGGAAGCTTGCGGCGGAGGAAAAGTGGTTTCGTGGACGCCCTTATTTGTTCTGGGATTTTAGGGAATATATAGGCCAAAGAGCTAGGACAGGGGAGCGCCAAGGAGGCCACAAGCCTGCTAGCCGCGGGCCCCCGTGGCCGCGGCTACAGGGCTTGTGGGCTCCCTGTGGGCCTCTTGCCTTGGCCCTCAAGTCCCCCGATCTTCTTCTGTTCTGGAAAAATTCATTTTGGGGATTTTATTCCGTTTGGACTCCGTTCCAAAATGAGATCTGAAAAGAGTGAAAAACACAGAAAAATCAGGAACTGGTACTAGGCACTGAATTAATAAGTTAGTCCCAAAAAAGATATAAAAGGTATATAAAACATCCAAAGTTGACAAGATAATAGCATGAAACCATCAAAAATTATAGATACGTTTGAGACGTATCAAGCATCCCCAAGCTTAACTCCTGCTCGTCCTCGAGTAGGGAAGTGATAAAGAATGAATTTTTGATGCTTTCATGCTACCTAGCATAGATGTCCTTTGTAACCCCTCTTATGTGACATGAATGTTCAGATCCGTTAGATTCAAAACAATAGTTTGATATTGACGTGGAGACAATAATACTTCAAGCAAACTTGCAAGGTAATCATGAACTTTCAAAATAACAAGGCCAAAAGAAAGTTATCCCTACAAAATCATATAGTCTGGCTATGCTCTATCATCCTTGCACAACGAATTTGAATCATGCACAACCTCGGTATTGGCCAAGTAATTGTTTTCACACCTTTACTTTCTCAAACTTTTTCAACTCTCACGCAATACATGAGCGTGAGCCATGGTTTTAGCACTATAAGTGGAATGGAGTGTGGTGGAGGTTGCAAGGCAAATAAGGAGAAGATGGTCACATTGACTAGGCATATCAATGATCTATGGAGATGCTCATCAATAGATATCAATGTGAATGAGTAGGGATTTCCATACAAATGATGCACTAGAGCTAGGAGTATGTGAAAGCTCTTAAGGAAAACTAGTGGGTGTGCATCCAACTTGCTTGCTCACGAAGACCTAAGGCAATTTTGAGGAAGCCCATCATTGGAATATACAAGCCAAGTTATATAATGAAAATTCCCCACTAGCTATATGGTGGTGACAAAACGAGAGACTCTCAATCATGAAGATCATGGCGCTTAATAAGAAGCACAAGTGTGGAAGGGAGATAGTAGCATTGTCCCTTCTCTCATTTTCTCTCATTTTTTTGGGTGGGCTCTTTGGCCTTTTTTTATTTTGGTGGGCATCTTTGGCCTCTTTTTGTTAATGGGCTTCGCTGGCCTCTTTTATTTACTCACATGGGACAATGCTCCATCAATTATGATCATCACACTTACAACTCAAAAGTTAGAGCAATGATGACTCTATATGGAATGCCTTCGGTAGTGTACCGTGATAATGATCTAGCATGGCATAGACATCAATGGAAACATCATGCTAGCTATCTTATGATCATGCAATGGCAATGTAGAAGTGGTGGCACATGTCATGGTGGTAGTTGCATGGCAATATATCTCGGAATGGCTTTGAAAAAGCCATAATAGGTAGGTATGGTGGCTGTTTTGAGGGAGGCTAATGGTGGTTTTATGCACCGGCGAATGTTGCACGACACTAAAGAAGATAGTGATGGTGGAAGGTGAAAGTGCATCTAAACCATGGACTCAACATTAATCATGAAGAACTCATATACTTGTTGCAAAAAATTTAGTAGTAATCGAAACAAAGCATTCAACACATACTCCTAGGGGAAGGGTTGCTAGGTATAAACCATCGCGCGATCTCGACCGCTACACAAAGGATGACAATCAATAAACTAATCATGCTCAGACTTCATCACATAGCGGTTCACCATACGTGCATGCTACGGGAATCACTAACTTCAACACAAGTATTTCTAGATCCGCAACACCTTACTAGTATAACTTCAATATTACCACAACCACAACTCGAAACTAATTGAGATGAATCAAACTTCTCTAACTACTCAATGCACATGAAGGTGGATGTTTTCATATCCCTTTAGATAACTACCCCTTTTGAGACTACTTTCATAGCATAGATCAACTACCACGCCACACACTGCCGTGCTCCAAAATATAGAAATGAAGCACACAGAGCAAAATCAACTAGCTCAAAAGATATAAGTGAAACACATGTGAGCTGAATTGCCTAACCAAAGGATATAAGTGAATCTCGACAAAATCACGGTGAGTGCATGTCTCTCTCTCTAGGTGTGCAGCAAGGAAGATTGTGACACAACAAAAATAAAAGACTCCTACGATACAAGACGCTCCAAGCAAAACACATAACATGTGGTGAATAAAAATATAGCCCCAAGTAACGTTACCGATGGATTGAAGACGAAAGAGGGGTGCCTTCCCGGGGCATCCCCAAGCTTAGGCTTTTTAAGCATCCTTGAATCAACTTGGGGTACCTTGGGCATGCCCAAGCTTGAGCTCTTGCCACTCTTTATCTCTTTGTCCATAAGAACTTCACCCAAAACTTGAAAACTTCACAACACGAAACTTAAACAGAAACTCGTGATATCATTAGTATAAGAAAGCAAATCACCACTTCCTTAGGTACTATAGAAAACTTAAATTCTACTTATGTTGATGTTGGGTTACTGTATTTTCAATCTTCCATGGCTAATACCCCCCGATACTATCCATAGTTTCATAAAAATAAGCAACCAACTCAACAAAAACAGAATCTGTTAACAGCACACTAGTCTGTAGCAATCTGTATACTTCGTATACTTCTGTTACTTCAAAAATTCTGAAAAATTACGACAGTCTGAAGAATTTTCGTAGCAATCAGCGGAAAAAAGAATCAACTCAAAAGCTCTCACAGAAAAAAAATGGAAATTCTTTTCTTTAGCAGAAATTTCTGTCTTTTCCAGCATGATCAAACGATCATCCCCAAGACTAATCATAACGGTTTTACTTGGCACAAACGTAAAAGAAACACAAAAAACACAATCATAACAGAACTATGAATGTGTGGAAAACACAAAACATATAGAAAAAGGATAGATTCGTTGGGTTGCCTCCCAACAAGCGCTATTGTTTAACGCCCTTAGCTAGGCATTGATAATTCAATGATGCTCACACAAAAGACAAGAATTGAAGCACAACGAGAGCATCATAAAGCATGTGAAAATCACATCTAAGTCTAACATACTTCCTATGCATAGGCATTTTATAGGAAAACATATTGTCAAAACAACCAATAGTTGCCATATGCAAGGAAGAAGAAAGAGGCAATAACAATCTCAACATAACGAGAGGTGATTTAGTGATATGAAAGGTTCTACCACCATATTTTCCTCTCTCATAATAATTACATGTGGGATCATATTCGAATTCAACAATGTAACTATCACATAGGATATTCTTTTCATGATCCACATGCATGCAAAGTTGACGCTCTTCAAAAATAGTGGGATTATCATCAACTAAAGTCATGACTTCTCGAAACCCACTTTCAATAATACTGCAAATATCATATTCATCATGAGGCTTAAACAAATTTTCAAGATCATAAGAAAAATCATCGCCCCACTCATGATCATTGCAACAAGTAGTGGACATAGCAAAACTAGCATCCCCAAGCTTAGGGTTTTGCATATTTTTAGCATGATTGTCACTAATAGAATTTATAGTGAAACCATTGCAATCATGCTTTTCATCCAAGGAGCCCTCGTGAATCACTTCATAAATTTCTTCCTCACAATTTTCAGATTCACGCAACTCAAGCAAAACTCCATAAAGATAGTCAAGTGCACTCAACTCAGTAGCAATTGGATCAACATAATTTGATCTCTTAAAGAGATTAGCAAGTGGATGAGGATCCATATGACTAGATTTTAAGCAAGCGAAGATGCAAGCATATTGAAGGCACATGGCACACAAGCGAACAGAAAGCAAGCGAGAGAAAAGGGTGAACGAAAAAGGCAAACGGAAAAGGCAAACGAAAAAGGAAAATTGTGAAGTGGGGGAGAGGAAAACGAGAGGCAACTCGCAAAAAAGGTAAATGCAAGAGATGAGTTTGTGACACCTACTTGGATAGATCTTGACTTGATCTCTCCCCGGCAACGGCGCCAGAAATTGGCGTGTTGATGGGAGATTATTCTTGTCTTGATACTCCTCGGCAAGCGATCCTCCCCGGCAACGGCGCCAGAAATCCTTCTGCTGCTGGCTACGCCTATATGGATTTCCTTGGCAAATATGCAAAGGATTCCCCCGTGGCCTTGGAGCCTTGCGTTGGTGTTCCCTTGAAGAGGAAAGGGTGATGTAGCACAGCGGCGGTAAGTATTTCCCTCAGTTTGAGAACCAAGGTATCAATCCAGTAGGAGGATCGCGTCAAGTCACAAGTACCTGCACAAACACAAAGAGCTTGCACCCAACGCTATGAAGGGGTTGTCAATCCCTTATAAATTGTTTGCAAAGTGATAACTGAAAGCAAATAGTAAACAAAGCAAAGTAAAAGTAAAAGCTGAGATGATAATTGTGAGTAGACCCGGGGGCCGTAGTGTTCACTAGTGGCTTCTCTCATGAAAGCAAGTAGACGGTGGGTGAACGAATTACTGTCGAGCAATTGATAGAACCGCGCAAAGTCATGACGTTATCTATAGCAATGATCATACATATAGGAATCACGTCCAAAACAAGTAGACCGATACTTTCTGCATCTACTACTATTACTCCACACATCGACCGCTATCCAACATGCATGTAGTGTATTGAGTTCATAAGAACAGAGTAACGCCTTAAGCAAGATGACATGATGTAGATGGACGATCTCAAATCTATGATGAAAGCCCATCTTGTTACCCTTGATGGCAACAACATGATGTGTGCCTTGCTGCACCTTCTGTCACTAGGAAAGGTCACCGCACGGTATGAACCCAAAACCAAGCACTTCTCCCATTGCAAGAATCATAGATCTAGTTGGCCAAACAAAACCCAAGACTCGGAGACACTTACAAGGATATCAAATCATGCATATAGGAAATCAACAAAAACTCAAATATAATTCATAGATAATCTGATCATAAATCCACAATTCATTGGATCTCGACAAACACACCACCAAAGAGGATTACATCGGATAGATCTCCATGAAGATCATGGAGAACTTTGTATTGAAGATCCAAGAGAGAGAAGAAGCCATCTAACTACTAACTACGGACCCGTAGGTCTGAAGTAGACTATTCACGAGTCATTGGAGAGGCAATGATGTTGATGTAGAAGCCCTCCAGCTCCAAAGTCCCCTCCGGCAAGGCACCGGGAAGGTCTCGAGATGAGATCTCACGGAAACGGAAGCTTGCGGCAGCGGAAAAGTGGTTTCCTGGACGCCCTTATTTTTTATGGGATTTTAGGGAATATATAGGCCAAAGAGCTAGGGCAGGGGAGCGCCAGGGAGGCCACAAGCCTGGTAGCCATGGGCCCCCTGGCCGCGGCTACATGGCTTGTGGGCTCCCTGTGGGCCTCCTGCCTTGGCCCTCAAGTCCCCCGATCTTCTTCTGTTCTGGAAAAATTCATTTAGTGGATTTTATTCCGTTTGGACTCCGTTCCAAAATCAGATCTGAAAAGAGTCAAAAACACAGAAAAAACAGGAACTGGCACTTGGCACTGAATTAATAAGTTAGTCCCAAAAAAGATATAAAAGGTAAATAAAACATCCAAAGTTGACAAGATAACAACATGAAACCATCAAAAATTATAGATACGTTTGAGACGTATCATGCCTCATCTTGATACTCCTACTGGATTGATACCTAGGTTCTCAAACTGAGGGAAATACTTATCTCTACTTTGCTGCATCACCCTTTCCTCTTCAAGGGAAAAACCAACGCAAGCTCAAGAAGTAGCAGGAAGAATTTCTGGCGCCGTTGCCGGGGAGTATTCAAGTGAAGCATATCTACCAAGTAACTATCGCAAACTCATCTCTTGCATTTACATTATTGCCTTTTGCCTCTCGTTTTCCTCTCCCCCACTTCTAGAAAACAAAATTTACAAAAATATTTGCCTTTTTCGTTCGCCCTTTCTTTTGCTTGCTTTCTGTTTGCTTGTGTTGCCATGTGCCTTCTATTTGCTTGCATCTTCGCTTGCTAAAAATCTATTGGTATGGATCCTCATCCACTTTTTAATCTTTTCAAAAGATCAAATTATGATGAACAATTTGCTAGTGAGTTGAGTGCACTTGACTATCTCTATGGAGTTTTGTTTGAAAATCATGAATCTGAAATTTTTGATGAAGTGTTGAAAGAAGAAAATTATAAAGTGGTTCATGATATCTGCTTGAATGAAAAACATGATTGCCATGTTGTTAGTATGAATTCTCTGAATATCTATGATGCTAATGATATGCAAAACCACAAGCTTGGGGATGCTATGCCTGATGAAGATGATATTTTTTGTTCCCCAAGTTTTGGTGATGACCCTTATGCTATAATTGATCATGAAAAGAATGCTTTGTGCGATAGTTATATTGTAAGATTCCTTCATGATGTTACTGAAAATTACTATGAGAGAGGAACATATGCTTTTACATATTGCAATAATAGCAAGCTTCCTCTCTATGTGTTCAACATTTTGAAGTTATGCTTGTTTTGCCTTCCTATGCTAGTTAATTCTTGTCACCATAAATTGTTTGCTCACAAAATTCCTATGCATAGGAAGTATGTTAGACTTAGATGTGATCTTCACATGCTTTATGATGCTCTCGTTGTGCTTCAATTCTTGTCTTTTGTGTGAGCATCTTTGAATTATCAATGCCTAGCTAAAAGGGCATTAAACGATAGCGCTTGTTGGGAGGCAACCCAATGAATAAATTTATTTTTTTGCTTTTCACTTTCTGTTTTGTTGAGTCCACACCATCATGATTCTGTTATGATTGTGTTTTTTATGTTGTAATTAGTGTTTGTGCCAAGTAGAACCTTTATGATTAGTTTTGGTGATAGTTGTTTAATCATGTTGAAAAAGACAGAAACTTTGTGCTCATGAAATTATTTTTAATTCCTGTCCAGAAAGAGATTATGAGTTTATTCCTTTTGCCGCTGATTGATATGCAAATTTCCCTAATTTTCATAATGTTTCAGAATTTTTGGGATATCAGAGGTATACGAAATATACAGATTCCTACAGACTGTTCTGTTTTTGACAGATTCTGTTTTTGTTGTGTTGATTACTTATTTTGATGAAACTATGGTTAGTATCGGGGGGTACGAGCCATGTAAAAGTAAGAATACAGTAATATAACATCAATCTAAATGGAAATCAAGTTTACTACAGTTCCTAAAAAGTTGGTGGTTTGTGATGACCCAAAAGTATATTGGATCTATCGTAGTGCTTTCGATAAGTAAGAGTGTCGAACCCAACGAGGAGCAGAAGGATCTGACAAGTGGTTTTCAGCAAGGTAATCTCTGCAAGCACTGAAATTATCGGTAACATGTAGTTGTGTGGTGAGATGATTTGTAGCAAGTAGCAAGTAACAAAAGTAACAACGGTGCAGCAAAGTGGCCCAATCCCTTTTGTAGCAAGGGACAAGCCTGGACAAAGTCTTATAGGAGGAAAAACGCTCCCGAGGACACATGAGAATTTCTGTGAAGCTAGTTTTCATAATGTTCATATGATTCGCGTTTGTTACTTTGATAGTTTGATATGTGGGTGGACCGGCGCTTGGGTACCTCCCTTACTTGGTCAAGCGTCCCACTTATGATTAACCCCTCTAGCAAGCATCCACAACTACGAAAGAAGAATTAAGACAAAGTCTAACCATAGCATTAAACTAGCGGATCCAAATCAGCCCCTTACGAAGCAACGCATAAACTAGGGTTTAAGCTTCTGTCACTCTAGCAACCCATCATCTACTTACTACTTCCCAATGCCTTCCTCTAGGCCCAAATAATGGTCAAGTGTTATGTAGTCGACATTCACATAACACCACTAGAGGAAAAACAACATACAACACATCAAAATATCGAACGAATACCAAATTCACATGACTACTTATAGCATGACTTATCCCATGTCCTCAGGAACAAAAGTAACTACTCACAAAGCATAATCATATTCATGACCAGAGAGGTAATGAGTAGCATCAAAGATCTGAACATAAACTCTTCCACCAAGTAATCCAACTAGCATCAACTACAAAGAGTAAATAACACTACTAGCAACCTTACAAGTACCAATCGGAGTCACGAGACGAAGATTGGCTACAAGAGATGAACTAGGGTTTGGAGATGAGATGGTGCTGATGAAGATGTTGATGGTGATGAGTCCCCTCCGATGAGAGGAGTGTTAGTGATGACGATTGCGATGATTTCCCCCTCCGGGAGGGAAGTTTCCCCGGCAGGATCGTCCTGTCGGAGCTCTAGTTTGGTTCTGCTCAAGTTCCGCCTCGTGGCGGGGGCGAATCCTCCGAAAAGCCTCCTCTCAATTTTTTCCAGACCGAAACCCTTCTTGTCGCAAAAGAGGGGGCCAGTGGGCCAGCAGGGAGCTCACAAGCCCGCTAGGCGCGACCAGGGGGGCTCACGCCTAGCAGGCTTGTGGCCTCCTGCTGGCGCCCCTGTGGCACTTCTTCGGCCCAATATTTTTTATAAATCCCAAAAAAAAATCCACGTTGATTTTCACGGCTTTTGGAGTTGCGCAGAATAGGTATCTCAAACTTGCTCCTTTTTCAGGCAGAATTCCAGCTGCCGGCATTTTCCCTCTCCAGCTAAACCTTGCAAAATAAGAGAGAAAAGGCATAAGTATTGTACCATGAAGTGAAATAACAGCCCAAAAAGCGATAAATATCAACATGAAAGCATGATGAAAAATGGACGTATCAACTCCCCCAAGCTTAGACCTCGCTTGTCCTCAAGCGAAAGCCGAGATCAATAAATATGCCCACATGTTTAGAGAGAGAGGTGTCGACAAAACAAGATACAAACATGCATGCATCATGATCATGATCAGAACAACAATACCATCATAAGAACTCTTATGCTGAAGTGACAATTTCTTCACAAAGTAAAGTATGGATCAAGAACCTTACCGAGAATTAACAACCGATAGCCTTTAGTCATTGAAGCAATTGCAATTTATCACAACATCAGAAAGAGTCATATAAGAGCTTGTAAAGCAAATCCACATACTCAATCATCCTTTTGTCTTCTATAATTGCTACAACTCGCGTGGTACTCATGAGATCAAAGTTTCAGTCGGACACAGAGAAATATAGGGGCTTATAGTTTCGCCTCCCAACCATTTACCTCAAGGGTAATGTCAACAATAATAATTCATGAATACTTACTTCCAAGTTGACATAAGAATATAGATCTTTCCCTAGCATATGACGTTAGGCAAAATAAAGGAGAAACAAGGAATTGGTGAAGATCACCATGACTCTTTCAAGGGCAAAAAATAAAGGTACAAGATGGGCCCTTCACAGAGGGAAGGACATGTTGTCATGCGCTTTTGAGGTTTGGATGTGTGTCCTCTTAGTGCGGAGGAACGTCACTTTGTATTGCCTCCTGTGATAAAGAACTTTATTATGCAGTCTGTCGCTTTTATGTCTTCCTCATCACAGGTTCGTACAAAGCTTATTTTCCACACACTAATAGATCATACATATTAGGGAGAAATTTTTATTGCTTGCACCGATGACAACATGCTTGAGGGATCTTATTCAATCCATAGGTAGGTATGGTGGACTCTCGTGGCAAAACTGGGTTGAAGGTTATGGATGCACAAGTAGTATCTCTACTTAGTGCGGGAGTTTTGGCTAATATGAGGTGGAAGCAATCGTCACATGCTAAGGGATCTCTAATCATATAACATTGTTCGGAACCAAGCAAACACAATTCATTATGTTGTCTTCCTTGTCCAACATCTACTTCTAAGCATGCAATAGTTTAGTGAGTGTTCACAATCATAGATGGTGTCAAAGATGATATATTTATATGTGAATGTCGGGACCCCGATCCTAAGCCATAGGAATCCAGCCTGTAACACATCGCATCTCTTTGCGGTCTCACGCACGGTAAACCCCACGGCTGCAGCCTTACCTTAGCGGGGACCGTTTGCACCTTTTGACTCGCGTATGCAATTGTGTCGCTAGCAATCCAATGACAAAGAACCCAGATCGACATGTCTAGTCATAAACCAAAGTGGCAGTTCCGCACAGGGACATGCATACATGACCCAGCAAAGCAGGTGTCGGTCACCAGCGAATGTAGACGAGTCATAGCAAGATACAAGGACTCCATTAAATCGCTGACATTTCCCCAAAGGGGACAGACACAACAGCTAAGAAGGACACACGCCGGTCAACCAATGTGTCCGGAGCAGTATCGAGCTACCTGGCTCGTTGGATCACAAAGGGGCATTTCCCTGTAAGGAATGCTACTAAACTCTACGGCTAGGTAATTGAACTCCATACATATCAAGTACGACACACGTACGCATGGCATACCGATATGTATAGATACATCGATGGCATCACACAATAACCATATACATACAAGCTTTAGTTAAGAGGCTCGGAAGAGCCACACAAATAATATTACACAGCAGGGGTCTCACGGCCCATCATAACAGTCATTCAAGTTACAAGCCAGCGGAAGTAATTAAACTGTCTGAGTACAAATAGATGAAACTAGAAGGCACATGGCCTGACTATACTACAGACCCACCCAAGGGCCAGATCGTAGCTGGGATACCAGCTACTCGTCATCGTCGATGTCTAGGAAGAACCCTCCATTAGGGTCATTAACAACCTCTGCAACAATTATTAAGCAAACATGAGTACGGAGGTACTCAGCAAGACTTTAGGATAACTATCTACTCATGCAATGTATCAATAAGGAATTGTGGGGTTTCATGCGAAAAGCCAACATTTGACTCGTGGCTAGACAACTTGCATTTTAAATTAATTTTTGACAACTTGATTTCTCGCACACGAGTCCACTAACACCACAACAATACTCCATCGTGGAATCATTCCGTTTCCATACGGAAATGCCGTCCATGACACTCACACTTACCTTGACAATTTTAAGAGTAGCCATTGAAGTTATCTATGAACAACATATGTCTCCAAGTAGTCCATATCCGCGGACGCGGCTATTCGAATAGATCATAACCCTGCAGGGGTGTACTTCTTCACACACGCTCTCGCCACTTATCGCCATGTGCACGTCATGCACCTCGGCAACCTTCAAGCGGAAGCCCAGCGAGGGAGTCGGCCACGACCGTTAACCACACTAATACTTAGTCCAGGTCTATCGCCTATCTGAGGGTAACCCGCACGGAAGTCTGGCCGAGGTTTCCGCCACGGCCCCAAACGATGTGCGCAGGGTTCCCAAGCCCACCATCCGGGTGCCACTTGGTACACCGTGCCACTGCCTACCGCATCACAGCCCACCCCTGAGGTCAGCACTATGCACGGCCTCCAGCATGACTATAAACACCAGAAACTACTTGCAACTCCTGGACCGAGTACTAAGCGATTAATAAGTCCAGAGGGTCAATTAAGTATCCCAACGTGTGGTAGTATCTAGTCTTGGATTGCATACACGGAACTCAGTTCCCAAGGACGGTTCCAATGAAACAACCCGCCATGTACTCCTACATAGCCTTTCACCGGTACCTTTACCAAATCAGGTTCAACACACAACCTTTACCTACTGAACACATTCTCACAATTCTGTTCATCTGCCGGATGACCGAACATACACAACTCTAAGCATAGCATGCATAGCAGGATAAGGCACATCATGGCTCAAGCATCTATTAGGTATGCTAGGTTGCAAGGTTCAGCTATTTACTGTGACAAATACAGGTCATGCAAAGGAAGTGGGTTTAACTAACGTGGCAAAAGCATTTGAAGCATTTGATCCTAATGCAATAAGTAAGTGCAGGAGCGAGAACATGGGATTTATCGGGATGATCAAAATGGATGCTTGCCTTGTTGCTTAGAGGAGGGACAATATCCGTCAGTAGGATATGCAGTGGAATCCGGAGGAGTGGAGCCTACCGAAAGAAATGACAACAATCAATAACAATCATATGCAACAAGATGATGCATGAGCATGGCATGAGGATGCAAGGTGGTATGCTAATATAGCTAACATTTATTAGGTTTGAAGTTGATTTGAATCAGATTCAAATATCACTTTAAACAAGGTATTCTCGAATACCATTTTAATTGATTCGACCTGATGCTCAGATCAACTTGTTTTTAACATGCATGGAAATGAGATGTTAAGTTGCTGGTTGTGATTGAACAATGTTTGATCATAGCATTTGAAGTGGAATTCGAATGATTTTCAAATTCCATCTCCATAGCATTTATAAAATTTAACTTATTCATTATTCTACATGTTTGGTCCATTAACATTTTCAAACATGTTTGAAAATGACATATTCAGATTCCTTGGATTTTTCTGATACTTTTTCATATATAAATTATTTTCATTGGAGTTACAAATTAATTTCTATGTTTTTAGAAGTTTTGGCATTTTTCTGGAATTATTTTAAATCAGAAAACTCTTTATTGCGTCATAACCACGTCAGCATTGCGTCAGCAGGTCAACTGACCTGGTCAGGTCAAACCTGACAGGTGGGGGCCACTGGTCAGCGTCCCAGGAGCTAATCCCGTGCTGACCAGCCCCTAAGTGGGTTTGACCCACTGCTAGGGCCCACTATCAGTGGCTGCTTAGTGCTAATCCATCGGGATTAGGCCGGCCACGTCGTTCCCCGCCGGAGACTGACCGGCAGTGGCCAGATCCGCGGCGGATCTTCGCAGGAGACGCACCAAATCGCGCTGTGGTGCTCGAAATCGAGTGCCGAGAGCACTGGGATGATCCCCAGGCTCGGCCTCATCCTCTACGGGCATTAGGAGGGGCTATGGGTGGCCGGAGCATGCCGGCGACGAGCTGAGGCGGCTGCCAGAGTTCGGGTTCATGGGTCTCGGGGCTAGAGTGCCGGAGAGAGAGGGGAAACAGAGGGAAAATGCTCGCAAGCTCACGGTGGAGGCGAAGCTGGGCTTAGACTGCTCGGGGAGGGGCTGTAGCCGGCGATCCACCGTCGATTTGCCGGCGGCCAGAGGTTGAAGACGACGGCACTGGGGGCGTTGCAGGGCTCGGGGAGGACGGTTTCGTCGACGTGCGTGTCGGGCTCGACGTTGCGGAGGGGATGGAACACTCGGGGGGGGGGGGGGGCTTCCCTGTGGCCAGAGAGCTCAGGATCCTCGAGCTCAAGCTCCTAACAATGGCGGCAGAAGGGGGGAGGAAAGAACTGAGAGGAGAGGGGGAATGGCGCTCGGGAATGGATAGGCCAGAGCTCGGGGAGGTTATTCCCGCGCGCGCCAGCGCGAAGCGGCGGCCAGGCAGGCAGGGAGCTGCGTGGAGGCGCGCGACGTCGCGGCAGCCACCTCCTGCTCCCACTGGCGGGGGAGGAAGACGACAGGGAAGAGGCTGGGCCGGGCCAGGTAAGCGTAGAATAGGGTTTTTTCCATTTACTGTTATTTCTGTTTCTGTTTTAATTACTGACATTGATTTCTATTTATTTTGGCTTCAAAAAGCAAACTAAAAATAGTTTGAAAAATGCTGGGGTGTTAGTTGGAATATTTCCAATCACCCATAAAGTTTTCAACATTTTTGAAAATTTAAAGTTTTTGAATTCAAATTTTAAACTTGAAACCAGTAGCCTTTTTCATTTATTTAAAATGCCAAATGTGTTATGAAAATGGTTTGCTTATTTGCTTTCAAGAATTATCAGAAAAGTTGAACTTTTCTTGAGGCCATTTTGGGTTCATTGATTTGAACAAGTTTGTAATTTCTTTGAATTTGAGAAGTGGCTAAGGTTTTTGAGTTTTTCTTCACCACTTGCTTTGTTCTTGTTGAAATTTTCTTGGATGCAATGCAAAGAAGATATGAGCACAATGCTAACTTGATTAGGGTTTCAGGGATGTGACAACTCACCCCCACTCAAAAGAATCTTGTCCCGTGATTTAGAAGTCGTCGGGAATAACGCAAGATACTCAAGTCGGAGACGATCCTCTCTTTCCCAAGTTGCCTCCTTTTCAGAATGGTTTGACCATTGAATTTTAAGTAACTTGAGGTTTCGACGTCGAGTGGTATGCTCAGCTTGATCAAGAATACGCACGGGGTATTCTCGGTATGAAAGGTTATCTTGGAGATCAAGCGTTTCGTGGTCCACTTCACGGATAGGATCCGAAAAGCAACGCCTGACTTGGGAGACGTGGAAGACATCATGAACCTTGGAAAGATGCGGAGGAAGTTCCAACTGGTAGGCAACTTCTCCTCGTTTGGAAAGAATGCGAAAAGGACCAATGTAACGAGGAGCCAACTTGCCCTTGATACCGAATCGATGGGTACCCTTCAAAGGTGTAACCCGAAGGTAAGCCTTCTCGTCAACTTCTAAGGTCACAACCTTATGATGACGATCATATTGGCTCTTTTGACGAGAGTGGGCTGTTTTCAACTTTTCACGAATAATGCGAACCTGCTGTTCTGCATCCTGGATCATATCTGGGCCAAAGAGTTGCCTCTCTCCGGTTTCTGACCAATTAAGAGGTGTTCGACATCTTCGTCCATAGAGAACTTCAAAAGGAGCTTTGCCCAAGCTTGATTGATAACTATTGTTATAAGCAAATTCGGCGAATGGAAGGCACTGCTCCCAATTCATACCGAACGATATAACACAAGCTCGGAGCATATCTTCAAGGATTTGATTCACTCTTTCTACTTGACCACTTGACTGAGGATGGAAAGCAGTGCTAAAAGATAAGTGAGTCCCCATAGCATTCTGAAAACTTTCCCAGAAGCGAGAAGTAAAGATACTTCCACGGTCTGAGTTAATCTCCAGTGGAACACCATGAAGAGACACTATTCGAGAGATATATAACTCTGCTAGCTGGCTAGCTGTTATACTCTCACGAACTGGAAGAAAATGAGCTACTTTGGAGAGACGGTCAATGACCACAAAGATAGCATTATTTCCTTTCTTGGTCTTGGGAAATACGGTAATGAAATCCATACTGACTTTATCCCATTTCCATTTAGGAATAGCTAAAGGTTGAAGGGTGCCAGCAGGCCTTTGATGTTCTACCTTAACTTGACGACAAACGTCGTAGTTAGCGACGAACTCATCAATTTCTCTCTTCATCCTAGTCCACCAGAACCTCTGGCGTAGGTCCTGATACATCTTAGTACTACCGGGATGAATGGTGAGAGGAGAATCATGAGCCTCCTTAAGGATCAATTGCCGCAGACGTTTGCTCTTAGGAACCACTAAACGGTTCTGAAAGAACACAACACCTTTCTCATTGATGGAGAAATCCCTAGCGTTACCGCTAGCAATATTCTCCTTGATCCAGGATATACCCTTATCATAAGCCCGCACGGCTATGATTTGATCCCTAAGAGTAGGCTTCGCCACCAGGGTAGAAAGGAATCCTTGAGGAACAATATGGATATTTAACTTCCGAAATTCCTCATAGAGATGTGGTTGACCTTGTTGTAGCATCAAATTGTTACAATAAGATTTACGACTTAGTGCATCAGCCATAACATTGGCCTTCCCCGGGGTGTAAGTTATCCCCAAGTCGTAATCCGAGATCAACTCAACCCACCGTATTTGCCTGAGATTCAAATCCGGCTGGGTGAAGATATATTTTAGACTTTGGTGATCAGTGAATATTTCGCAACGATTACCGAGGAGGTAATGTCGCAAGGTTTGTAGTGCATGGACTACAGCTGCAAGCTCAAGATCATGTGTGGGATAATTATCCTCATGTGGACACAACTGTCGAGATGCGTATGCAATCACATGACGATCTTGCATGAGAATGCAACCTAATCCTTGTCACGAGGCATCACAATAGATAACAAAGCCCTTAGAAAAATCTGGTGGTAGCAACACAGGTGCGGAAGTCAGGCGTCTTTTCAGTTCCTGAAAACTATGCTCACACTGTGGTGTCCACTCGAACTTTTTATCCTTCTTGAGGAGTTCAGTTAGAGGCTTTGCAACCTTGGCGAAATTCTCGACAAAGCGGCGACAATAGCTCGCTAGACCAAGAAAACTCCTAACTTGCTTAACTGATTCAGGTTGAGTCCAATCAAGGACAGCTTGAACTCTCTCGGGATTGACAACAATACCCTTACCAGAGATTACGTGACCTAGATAGGTCACTTCTGGTAATCAAAATTCACATTTTGAAAACTTGGCATAAAGGCGATGCTCTCGAAGTTTCATCAATACCAGCCTTAGATGCTCGGCATGTTCTCGTTCGTTCTTCGAGTAGATGAGAATATCATCGAGGTATACCACGACGAATTTATCCAAATACTCCATGAAGATTGAATTCATCAGACGAGAGAAGGTTGCTGGGGCATTGGTTAAACCGAAGGACATGACAGTGTACTCGTATTGGCCATAACGAGTAACAAAAGCCGTCTTTGGAATGTCCCCATTCTTGATCTTGATTTGATGGTATCCCAACCTCAAATCCATTTTGGAGAAGACTGAGGATCCAGCGAGCTGATCATACAGGTCGTTGATCCTCGGGAGCGGATACTTGTTCTTTATGGTGACCAGATTAACTGGTCGGTAATCTACAACCATCCGATCCGTTCCGTCTTTCTTCTTGACGAATAGGACGGGGCAAGCCCAAGGAGAAGAGCTAGGACGAATGAAACCTTTATTCAAGGCCTCATCTAGTTGCTTCTTAAGTTCAGGTAGCTCCAGGGGTGCCATCTTATATGGTCTTCTGGCTATTGGAACAGTTCCCGGAACAAGATCTATCACGAACTCTACATCTCTGTCAGGTGGAATTCCTGGCAGTTCCTCTGGAAAAACATCCGGAAAGTCACGGACTACCGGGATGTCTTCAAGCTCCGGAAGAGGGTTGTCATTGAGGGAATAGAGTTGGCATTTGGCAACTCGAGTAGAGACATTGACTATCTCACCCGAGGGATGGGTAAGCTGAACATTTCTAGTATGAGTATCAATCTTGGCATAGTGAGCTGACATCCAGTCCATACCCAAGATGATATTAATATCCGAAGATTTCAGGGCTATCAATGAGGCTAGAAAAACTAGCCTGTCTACTAGAATTTCATTGTCATAGGTTATCCTAGAGGTTTGCCACTTGCTACCAGGGGTTTGCACAACCAATGGAATTGGCATATCACAAAAAGACATGTTATGCAACTGTGCATAACTTTCTGAAATGAAGGAATGAGAAGACCCAGTGTATAAAAGAACAGACGTTGGGTGATGATTAACAAGAAGCGTACCCAGTATGACGTCGGGATCCTCTGCAGCTTCTTCTGCTGAGACATAGTTCACACGGCCACGTGCAGGAGTTGGCTTCACATAGTAAGCTTTGCCCGACTTGCCTTGCTCGACGGACTTTCCGGGTTGCTTGGCACCCACATTCTGAGGACACTCACGGGAATAGTGCCCTGGTTCTCCACTCTTGTAGCATATCACTTGATTGGCACGTGGTGCAGCATTGCTAGCTGGACCACCATAGGTTTTTGCTGGAGGGTTGGTCTGGTTCGTCTGAGGCGCCACGTAGGATGGCCTCGGAGTGTATCTTGGCGGCAGAGAACTGTTTGGAAGCCACAGCCTGCGTTTTGGAAACGCGGAACCAGATGACGAGCCAAAGTCACGGGAGTGCTTCTTTGTGGCTTCGAAGTCGGTATGACCAGTCTCGGCACTGATCGCCTTGTTAACCAGGGCTTGGAAGCTTGCACACTCGTGGAGGCGCAAATCACGACGAAGCTTAGGGCTCAGACCCTTACGGAATCTTGCTTGCTTCTTGGCGTCAGTAGACACCTCCTCCTTTGCATAGCGGGTGAGGTTACCGAACTCGCGGCTATAGGCATCCAAGGTCAACTTTCCCTGGGTGAATGCACATAACTCCTCTCTCGTTGTGTCCATCAGGCCCTCTGGAATATGGTGCAGACGGAAGGCTGCAGTAAAGTCTGCCCATGTGGCTGGTGGTTCAGCAGGACGCATAGCTTCAAAGTTCTCCCACCACAGATTGGCGGGTCCTTCCAGAAAATACGCCGCGAAGGTCACCTTGTCGGCCTCAGCAACATTCGCAGAGCAAATCTTACGTGAGATACTGCACATCCAGTCATCAGCGTCGAGGGGATCGACGGAGTGATGGAACTTTGGAGGATTCAGCTTCACAAAGTCATTGAGGGACACTGCAGCATTCCTAGGCTGACGAGCCGTATTTTGCTCAATACGCTCTAACAGTCGGTTGGTCTCCCTTTTGTTCCTCTCTGCCTCCAGCATCACTTCCGCCAGAGAGGGCGGGTGAGGCTGGTCTTCCTGCGACGCTTGACTACCATCGCCTTGCTCATGAGCACGGGCACGGTTCAACCTGGTGAACACCATCCTGACAAACAAACTCACAGCTTAGAAAAATATCATTATCAATACTAGCTATGGATTAAGGATGCATTGAACACATGGAATGCGGAAATGAATATCCGAACAACATGGTAACAAGCAACTGCTATATATACACCATGGTTCATACACACCCTTACATAGTTCAGTACAACCTTAACCGAAGAGCAAACTACTGAAATTATGAAACTACTCATTAGAGGCTTACAAGCTTCCTATACATTATTTATCTAAGCCTCCGGAATTCATTCCACATCACAAGCATACTTCACAAGTCACACAGGACTGTGAACGTACAGCTACTACCATACTATCCTTCCACTCACGGTTCAGGCATCCGCATAGAATATCTCATAAAGATTGCCTCCATGGCTGGGAAGCTCAACCTGCGGATCAGGAAATACTCTGGCCTGAGATCCCTGGGATCCGTAAGGACACGGATGTGGCCTTGGTCCCCTGACTGGTGGTAGTAGGGGTCCCCGAAGAGGGGTGACTCCTCCTATAGCTGGCCAGTCAACATGGGCCGGAAGATGGGTTCTAACAGGGTTCAGCATCTCCATATCTCCATACCCTGTCTGGACTACCGGTGCCAGCTGCGTCAAAGCCGTCCACAGACGGGCACGTGTAGCATAAAGGTCCATGCGGAGAGCACGAGCATCCCTGTCTCTGTTCTCTAGCATCTCAGCAGTGGACTGCAATAGCGGATCCTCCATAGAGGAATCAAAATAACCCCGCTGAGATATCCCTCTTCACCTGGCTGAGACGTAGGAACACAGCAGAACTCTGAATTCTACAACAGTGCATGTCTCGCCCTCATAATGGTGAGCATTGAATAGGCAGGATCTTGTACTACCATATCAACAGTGACTCCCAATCCATAGGACCAATGGATTGGCTCCTCAGCTCCAGGATAGTCTGGAAATACCCTAACAGTGCAGATATACTGGCTCTGGTTGAGGTCTTGGTACTGTTCCTCCACTATGTACTCTGGGTACCAGTGGTAACCGCACACCGACATCACCCTGACCAGCATGGCCGTATGACCCGGCACATCAATGCACCTCGTCAGACGAACCACCTAACGAGAAGGACGGTCAGTCATCTGAAAATAGAGAGTAATGCAAAAGCATTAGAGCTCTGAATGCAAAGTGGGGCAGCATAACGCTGTAAATGCTCAAAAACAATTTTGAGACAACCCAAAAATAGAATAGCGTAACCACTCAACTATTAAGTTCAATTCTCTGATCATCAAACTTACTTCCTTTTTCCTAGGTACGAAAGAAACCCAAATATCTCTCGACCCGTAGTCCTATAATCTACCGATCAGAAACACGAGCCTAGAAGAAGATGAGTAACCTAGTCCTTAATTCCCGCAGAAAAGACGAGGATGACCAGAATAGAATAACTTGAGAAGAGAACAAGAGTCTTACGTTCCCTTCCACAAACAATTCCTTTATATATAACTAAGCAATTCTAGACTCAACTTCGACCAGTTTGGCTTAGTAGTCCTACAGTCAGTCAGGCTCTGATACCAACGCTGTCGGGACCCTGATCCTAAGCCATAGGAATCCAACCTGTAACACATCACATCTCTTTGCGGTCTCAGGCACGGTAAACCCCATGGCTGCAGCCTTACCTTAGCCGGGACCGTTTTCTCCTTTTGACTCACGTATGCAATGGTGTCGCTAGCAATCCAATGACAAAGAACCTGGATCGACATGTCTAGTCAAAAACCAAAGTGGCAGTTCCGCACAGGGACACGCATACATGACCCATCAAAGCAGGTGTCGGTCACCAGCGAATGTAGATGAGTCGTAGCATGCTACAAGGACTCCTTTACATCGCGTGACATTTCCCCAAAGGGGACAGACACAACAGCTAAGAAGGACACACGCCGGTCAACCAATGTGTCCGGAGCAGTAGCGAGCTACCATGGCTCGTTGGATCACAAAGGGGCATTTCCCTGTAAGGAATGCTACTAAAGTCTACGGCTAGGTAATCGAACCCCATACATATCAAGTACGACACACGTACGCATGGCATACCGATATGTATAGATACATCGATGGCATCACAACATAACCATAAACATACAAGCTTTATTTAAGAGGCTCGGAAGAGCCACACAGATAATATTACACAGTAGGGGTCTCACGACCCATCATAACAGTCATTCAAGTTACAAGCCAGCGGAAGTAATTAAACTGTCTGAGTACAAATAGATGAAACTAGAAGGCACATGGCCTGACTATACTACAGACCCACCCTAGGGCCAGATCGTAGCTGGGATACCAGCTACTCGTCATCGTCGATGTCTAGGAAGAACCCTCCATTAGGGTCATTAACAACCTCTGCAACAATTATTAAGCAAACATGAGTACGGAGGTACTCAGCAAGACTTTAGGATAACTATCTACTCATGCAATGTATCAATAAGGAATTGTGGGGTTTCATGCGAAAAGCCAACATTTGACTCGTGGCTAGACAACTTGCATTTTAAAACAATTTTTGACAACTTGATTTCTCGCACACGAGTCCACTAACACCACAACAATACTCCATCGTGGAATCATTCCGTTTCCATACGGAAATGCCGTCCACGACACATGCTTACCTTGACAATTTTAAGAGTAGCCATTGAAGTTATCTATGAACAACATATGTCTCCAAGTAGTCCATATCCGCGGACGCGGCTATTCGAATAGATCATAACCCTGCAGGGGTGTACTTCTTCACACACGCTCTCGCCACTTATCGCCATGTGCACGTCATGCACCTCGGCAACCTTCAAGCGGAAGCCCAGCGAGGGAGTCGGCCACGACCGTTAACCACACTAATACTAAGTCCAGGTCTATCGCCTATCTGAGGGTAACCCGCACGGAAGTCCGGCCGAGGTTTCCGCCACGGCCCCAAACGATGTGCGCAGGGTTCCCAAGCCCACCATCCGGGTGCCAGTTGGTACACCGTGCCACTGCCTATCGCATCACAGCCCACCTCTGAGGTTAGCACTATGCACGGCCTCCAGCATGACTATAAACACCAGAAACTACTTGCAATTCCTGGACCGAGTACTAAGCGATTAATAAGTCCAGAGGGTCAATTAAGTATCCCAACGTGTGGTAGTATCTAGTCTTGGATTACATACACGGAACTCAGTTCCTAAGGACGGTTCCAATGAAACAACCCGCCATGTACTCCTACAGAGCCTTTCACCGGTACCTTTACCAAATCAGGTTCAACACACAACCTTTACCTACTGAACACATTCTCACAATTCTGTTCATCTCCCGGATGACAGACCATACACAACTCTAAGCATAGCATGCATAGCAGGATAAGGCACATCATGGCTCAAGCATCTATCAGGTATGCTAGGTTGCAAGGTTCAGCTATTTACTGTGACAAAGACAGGTCATGCAAAGGAAGTGGGTTTAACTAACGTGGCAAAAGCATTTGAAGCATTTGATCCTAATGCAATAAGTAAGTGCAGGGGCGACAACATGGGATTTATCGGGATGATCAAAATGGATGCTTGCCTTGTTGCTCAGAGGAGGGACAATATCCGTCAGTCGGATATTCAGTGGAATCCGGAGGAGCGGAGCCTACCGAAAGAAATGACAACAATCAATAACAATCATATGCAACAAGATGATGCATGAGCATGGCATGAGGATGCAAGGTGGTATGCTAATATAGCTAACATTTATTAGGTTTGAAGTTGATTTGAATCAGATTCAAATATCACTTATAAAATTCGAATGATTTTCAAATTCCATCTCCATAGCATTTATAAAATTTAACTTATTCATTATTCTACATGTTTGGTCTAGTAACATTTTCAAACATGTTTGAAAATGACATATTCAGATTCCTTGGATTTTTCTGATACTTTTTCATATATAAATTCTTTTCATTGGACTGACAGATTAATTTCTTTGATTTTTAGAAGTTTTGGCATTTTTCTGGAATTCTTTTAAATCAGAAAACTCTTTATTGCGTCATAACCACGTCAGCATTGCGTGAGCAGGTCAACTGACCTGGTCAGGTCAAACCTGACAGGTGGGGGCCACTGGTCAGCGTCCCAGGAGCTAATCCCGCGCTGACCAACCCCTAAGTGGGTTTGACCCACTGCTAGGGCCTACTATCAGTGGCTGCTTAGTGCTAATCTACCGGGATTAGGCCGGCCACGTCGTTCCCCGCCGGAGACTGACCGGCGGCGGCCAGATCCGCGGCGGATCTTCGCCGGAGACGCACCAAATCGCGTTGTGGTGCTTGGAATCGAGTGCCGAGAGCACTGGGATGATCCCCAGGCTCGGCCTCATCCTCTACGGGCATCAGGAGGGGCTATGGGTGGACGGAGCATGCCGGCGACGAGCCGAGGCGACTGCCGGAGCTCGGGTTCATGGGTCTCGGGGCTAGATTGCCGGAGAGAGAGGGGAAACAGAGGGGAAATGCTCGCAAGCTCACGGTGGAGGCGAAGCTGGGCTCAGACTGCTCGGGGAGGGGCTGTAGCCGGCGATCCACCATCGATTTGCCGGTGGCTGGAGGTTGAAAACGACGGCACTAGGGGCGTTGCAGGGCTCGGGGAGGACGGTTTCGTCGACGTGCGTGTCAGGCTCGACATTGCGGAGGGGATGGAACACTCGGGGGGGGGGGGGGGCTTCCCTGTGGCCAGACAGCTCGGGCTCCTCGAGCTCAAGCTCCTGACAATGGCGGCAGAAGGGGGGAGGAAAGAACCGAGAGGAGAGGGGGAATGGCGCTCGCGAATGGATAGGCCAGAGCTCGGGGAGGTTATTCCCGCGCGCGCCAGCGTTAAGCGGCGGCCAGGCACGCAGGGAGCTGCATGGAGGCGCGCGGCATCGCGACGGCCACCTCCTGCTCCCACTGGCGGGGGAGGAAGACGACAGGGAAGAGGCTGGGCCGGGCCAGGTAAGCGTAGAATAGGGTTTTTTCCATTTTCTGCTATTTCTGTTTCTGTTTTAATTACTGACATTGATTTCTATTTATTTTGGCTTCAAAAAGCAAACTAAAAATAGTTTGAAAAATGCTCGGGTGTTAGTTGGAATATTTCCAATCACCCATAAAGTTTTCAACATTTTTGAAAA
Organism: Hordeum vulgare subsp. vulgare; assembly: GCF_904849725.1. NCBI lineage: Eukaryota > Viridiplantae > Streptophyta > Magnoliopsida > Poales > Poaceae > Hordeum > Hordeum vulgare. Next base: position 564,219,151 of record NC_058522.1, on the reverse strand, counting down.
CTTAAAGTTTTTGAATTCAAATTTTAAACTTGAAACTAGTAGCCTTTTGCATTTATTTAAGATGCAAAATGTGTTATGAAAATGGTTTTCTTCATTGCTTATTTGCTTTCAAGAATTATCAGAAAAGTTGAACTTTTCTTGAGGCCATTTTGGGTTCATTGATTTGAACAAGTTTGTAATTTCTTTGAATTTGAGAAGTGGCTAGGGTTTTTGAGTTTTTCTTCACCACTTGCTTTGTTCTTGTTGAAATTTTCTTGGATGCAATGCGAAGAATATATGAGCACAATGCTAACTTGATTAGGGTTTCAGGGATGTGACAGTGAACCTCTCCTTCTTTATCACTTCCTATTAATTGCAACAATGACCAAGGTCTACGTTTTTCTACCCTCGACAAGTTTCAATCATCATTTTTTTATATGTGAAGCCATCACTTCCCATAAGATCATTACATGATCTTTCATGCTTTTGTTCTTTCATCATTTTCTTGACATTGCATGAGGCAAGGCCCTTAACTAAGACACTCTTTATTATATGGCTCACGAGCTCGAATACATCGGGGGTGACACAAAGAAAAACTCATGCCTAAAACACTAAGACCTTTATTCTACTAGAGAAAGAGAAAACTAAAAAGGAACAAACTAAAACGAAGGTAAAGGCAAAAGATGTGATGGTGATACGATACGGGGGCAACTCCCCCAAGCTTGGCACAAGCCAAGGGGATTGCCCATACACATGCTTAGTTGCTTTCCTTTGGAGGTGATGGTGGTGGAGTTGTTGCAACATGGGTTTGATCCTCCGTCTTCCAAGGCATAGGTGCTCCATCATGGAAAGATGAACGAGTCTCCGGAATCCTCAAATATGCAGCCAACCGTATTGATTTAAATCTATACTCATACTCACAGTTTTGGTTCTACAGGTCATAGATCTGGGCTTGGAGGTGATCAATCCTGTCATAGAGCCTGGAGAGGTGCTTCTCGATGTCATTGGCATCGATCCTGTGCTTGCTAGTGAACTCCGTGATCATCATGTGGTTGGCGTTGAGTCCACGCTCCACCATCCCTTGGCACTTGAAGACTTGTTGCTCCATTGCTTCGAGCCTCGCCTCCACGCTTCCGGTCTTCTTGGGCCCCTCAACATCACGGATGTGCAGCATCCCCTCACGCATCTCGATAGATTGAGGGTGTTGCAGCACTCCCGCGAGGTAGGGATTGATGACCTTCTCGAAGATCTTGTCCTTTGGAGTTTTTGGTGACGCCATAGCGATCTAGATCTGCACCAGAAACAGGCTCGAAACGAAAATAGAGGAAACTCGCATGATACGAGGGTCAGACCTTACGGGAGAATATATAATGATTTTTTCCAGACCAGAAGGAGTACTCCGCACGAAAACAGAGTCCGGGAGGCACACGAGGTGGCCACAAGCCCCCCAGGCGCGGCCAGGGGGGTGGCCCGCGCTTGGCAGGCTTGTCGCCTCCTCGTGCGCTTTCCAGACTACTTCAAAATTTTCTATTCAAAAATTCCAAAATGGAGAAAAATTCCTACTGGAAAAGTTTTGGAGTCTGTTTTCTTACCGAATCATATACGTCTTCGTCTCCGGAGTCTGAAACAGGCTGATAAATATCCCTTACGTATTCCTCCAGAGTTATGGTATTGATAATATTGCTTTCAACATTTATGGGAGTACGTGAGATATAATGCTTGATTCTCTGCCCATTTACCACTCTCGGACAATTACCTTCCGTGTTGTTGATCTTGATAGCACCGGAATGATATACTTCCTCAACAATATAGGGACCTTCCCATTTAGAGAGAAGCTTGCCTGCAAAAAATCTTAAAAGAGAATTATATAGCAAGACATAATCAGCAACATTGAACTCACGCTTCTGTATCCTTTTATCATGCCACCTCTTAACCTTTTCTTTGAACAACTTGGCATTCTCATATGCTTGAGTTCTCCATTCATCAAGCGAGCTAATATCAAATAACCTCTTCTCACCAGCAAGTTTGAAATCAAACTTGAGCTCTTTGATTGCCCAATAAGCCTTATGCTCTAGCTCAAGAGGTAAATGACATGCTTTACCGTACACAATTTTGTACGGAGACATGCCCATGGTATTCTTATAGGCAGTTCTATAAGCCCACAGTGCATCATCGAGCTTCTTAGACCAATTCTTTCTAGACCTGTTGACAGTCTTTTGCAGAATTAGTTTAATCTCTCTATTGCTTAGCTCTACTTGACCACTGGATGGAGGGTGATAGGGGGACGCAATTCTATGGTTGACATCATACTTAGCAAGCGTTATGAATGAAATGTGAACCACCGTTGGTCATTAGATATCTAGGGACTCCAAATCTAGGGAAGATAACTTCTTTAAGCATCCTGATAGAAGTGTTGTGATCAGCACTACTAGTGGGGATAGCTTCTACCCACTTCGTGACGTAATCAACATCAACTAGGATATGAGTATGCCCGTTGGATTTTGGAAAAGGTCCCATATAATCAAAGCCCCAAACATCAAATGGTTCAATAACAAGTGAATAGTTCATAGGCATTTCCTGACGTTTACTGATATTACCTATTCTTTGACATTCGTCACAAGACAAGACAAACTTACATGCATCCTTGAAGAGAATGGGCCAATAGAAACCTAATTGCAATACCTTGTGTGCAGTTCTATCTCTTGCATGGTGTCCTCCGTAGGCCTCGTCGTGACACTTCTGTAGGATTTGTCCCTGTTCATGTTCAGGTACACAACGTCTAATAACACCATCTACTCCTTCGTTATAAAGGTGAGGATCATCCCAGAAGTAATGTCTCAAGTCAAAGAAGAATTTCTTCTTTTGGTGGTATGTGAAACTAGGTGGTATATATTTGGCAACGATATAGTTTGCATAATCAGGATACCACGATGCACTATGTGAAGTATTGATGACACTCAATTGCTCATCAGGAAAGCTATCATCAATAGGTTGTGGGTCATCAAGAAGGTTCTCCAACCTAGACAACTTATCTGCTACGGGGTTATCAGCACCCTTCATGTCGACAACGTGCAAATCAAATTCTTGTAGCAAGAGAACCCATCTGATAAGTCTAGGTTTAGCGTCTTTCTTCTCCATTAGGTACTTAATAGCAACATGATCAGTGTGAATAGTGACTTTGGAATCAACTATGCAAGATCTGAACTTTTCACATGCAAACACGACTGCTAAAAATTCCTTTTCCGTAGTAGCATAGTTTCTTTGGGCACTGTCTAGAGTTTTACTTGCATAGTGAATAACATTCAACTTCTTATCAACTCTTTTCTCTAGGACAGCACCAACAACATAATCACTAGGATCATACATGATTTCAAAAGGTAAGTTCCAATCAGGTGGTTGAACAATAGGTGCAGTTATCAAAGCCTTCTTAAGTATTTCGAAGGCTTCCTCACAATCATTGTCAAAAACAAAAGGAATATTCTTTTGCAAGAGATTGGTAAGAGGCCTAGAAATCTTAGAGAAGTCTTTAATGAACCTCCTATAGAAATCAGCATGACCAAGGAAACTTCTTATACCTTTGATATCTGTGGGGTATGTCGTTTTCTCGATTGCATTAACCTTAGCCTTATCGACTTCAATACCTCTTTCAAAAATTTTATGTCCTAAGACGATGCCTTAATTAACCATAAAGTGGCACTTCACCCAATTCAAGACAAGATTGGTGTCTTTACATCTCTGCAAGACCCGATCAAGGTTGCTGAGGCAATCATCAAAAGAAGACCCGTAAATGGAGAAGACATCCATGAAAACCTCAACAATCTTTTCACAAAAGTCAGAGAATATAGCCATCATACATCTTTGAAAGGTGGCAGGTGCATTACATAAGCCAAAAGGCATACGTCTGTAAGCAAAGGTACCGAAAGGTCAGGTGAAAGTGGTTTTCTCCTGATCAGATTGTGCAATAGGTATTTGGGAGAAACCAGAATAACCGTTTAGAAAGCAGAAGTGTCTGTGTTTAGACAGCCTTTCTAGCATTTGGTTGATAAAAGGCAAAGGGTAATGATCTTTCCTAGTGGCTTTATTCAATTTCCTAAAATCGATCACCATCCTATAGCCTGTAATAATCCTTTGTGGGATCAATTCATCCTTATCATTAGGGACAATGGTAATACCTCCCTTCTTAGGGACGCAATGCACCAGACTCACCCAATCACTATGAGCAACATGATAGATAATACCTGCTTCCAGGAGCTCTAGTATTTCTTTTCTTACTACCTCTTTCATCTTGGGATTTAATCTCCGTTGATGATCATCAACTAGCTTGGAATCAGGATCAGTTTTAATCTTGTGCTGGCATAGAGTGGGACTAATGCCCTTGAGATCATCAAGAGTATATCCAATACCAGCACGGTGCTTCCTCGGAGTTTTTAGTAACTTCTTTTCTTCATGCTCTGAGAGGCTAGCACTAATTATAACAGGATATATCTCTTTTTCATCAAGATAAGCATACTTAAGAGTATCAGGCAACTGTTTGAGCTCGAACACAGGATCACCCTTTGGTGGGGGTGGATCCCCAAGCATTTCAACATGCAAATTATTCTTAAGGATAGGATATTGTTCTAAGGCAACTCTATCTATCTCATCTCTTTCATCCATATGCATATCATTCTCATGCTCAAGCAAGTATTGCTCTAAAGGATCAGTAGGAGGCACGACAATAGAAGCCAAGGCAATAGTTTCGGCAACTCTTTTTTCATGAGGTTGTCTACCAAATTTGGAGAAATTGAACTCGTGTGACACACCTTCAAAGCCAATAGTGATAGTTTGCTTCTCACAGTCAATATGAGCATTGACAGTATTGAGAAAAGGTCTACCAAATATGATGGGACAAAAGCTATCTTGTGTGGTAGCAAGAACGAGGAAATCAGCAGGATACTTCATTTTACCACACAACACTTCAACATCCCTGACAATTCCCACATGGCAGATAGTATCTCTATTGGCAAGCTGAATTGTGACATCAATAGGTTCTATCTCAACAGGTGCAATCTCGTCTTTAATTTCATCATATAAGGATTGAGGTATTGCACTATAACTAACACCCACGTCACATAAACCATGATAACAATGATCTCCTATCTTAACAGAAACAACAGGCGTGCCAACAACAGGCCTATGTTTGTCTCTAGCATGGGGTTTAGCAATTCTAGCAGCATCTTCACAGAAGTGAATATCATGGCCATCAACATTGTCAGACAAGAGATCTTTGATAATAGAAATGCTAGGTTCAACTCTAATTTGCCCAGGGGGTGTAGGTGTTCTGATGTAGCCCCTACGTATCACAGTTGAAGCTTTAGAATCATCCTTTATCCTAACAGGGAAAGGTGGTTTCTCAATGTAAGCACTGGGAACAATAGGATCATTATAGGCAATGACTCTCTCTTCAACTGGATTGGGTTTAACTACATTGACTTCTAAGGGAGGATGATATTTAAACCACTTCTCTTTGGGGAGATCAATATGAGCAGCAAATGATTCACACAATGAAGCTACTATCTCAAAGTCAAGTCCATACTTAGCACTAAAGTCACAAAAAGTATTTGTTTCGACAAAGGATTTAACGCAATCAAACTTGAAATTCATACCTGACTCCTTACCTTCATCAAGCTCCCAATCTTCAGAGTTGCGTTTAATTCTCTCCAATAAATTCCATCTGAAGTCAATGTCTCTCTTCATAAAAGAACTGGTACAAGAAGTGTCAAGCATGGTGCGATCATCATGAGAAAGCCGAGTATAGAAGTTCTGATTGATAATTTCTCTCGAGAGCTCATGGTTGGGGCATGAATATAACATTGATTTAAGACTCCCCCAAGCTTGAGAGATGCTTTCTCTGTCATGAGGCCAAAAATTATAAATATAATTTCGATCACGATGTACTAAATGCATAGGATAAAACTTTTGATGAAATTCCAATTTCAACCGATTGTAGTTCCATGATCCAGTATCATCACGTAGCCTATACCATGTCAACGCCTTATCCCTCAAAGATAAGAGAAATACCTTCTTCTTGAACTCATCCTCGGGCAAACCTGCAAGCTTAAATAATCCACAAACTTCATCTACATAGATTAGATGCAAGTCTGGATGTGATGTTCCATCTCCTGTAAAAGGATTAGCCAGCAGTTTCTCAAGCATACCCGAAGGAAATCCATAGAAAATATTTTCAGTAGGTGCAGCAGGTTGAGGAGAAACTCTTTGTGCTTCCGTTCGAGGTGAAGATACCCCGAACTAGCCCCTCAAAGGATTAGTTTCCATAAGGACAAGTGACAATAAATTTCAGCACACTATATGATTATTTCCTTACTAAGTTCCACTTACCAAAGGCGCTTCACTCCCCGGTAACGGCGCTAGAAAAGAGTCTTGATGACCAACAAGCATAGGGGATCTATCATAATCCTTTTGATAAGTAAGAGTGTCGAACCCAACGAGGAGCAGAAGGATCTGACAAGTGGTTTCAAACAAGGTAATCTCTGCAAGCACTGAAATTATCGGTAACAAGTAGTTGTGTGGTGAGATGATTCGTAGCAAGTAGCAAGTAACAAAAGTAACAACGGTGAAGCAAAGTGGCCCAATCCCTTTTGTAGCAAGGGGCAAGCCTGGACAAATTCTTATAGGAGGAAAAACGCTCCAGAGGACACATGGGAATTCCTGTAAAGCTAGTTTTCATCATGTTCATATGATTCGCGTTCGTTACATTGATAGTTAGATATGTGGGTGGACCGGCGCTTGGGCACTGCCCTTACTTGGACAAGCATCCCACTTATGATTAACCCATCTCGCAAGCATCCACAACTACGAAAGAAGAATTAAGACAAAGTCTAACCATAGCATTAAACTAGTGGATCCAAATCAGCCCCTTACGAAGCAACGCATAAACTAGGGTTTAAGCTTCTGTCACTCTAGCAACCCATCATCTACTTACTACTTCCCAATGCCTTCCTCTAGGCCCAAATAATGGTCAAGTGTTATGTAGTCGACATTCACATAACACCACTAGAGGAAAAACAACATACAACACATCAAAATATCGAACGAATACCAAATTCACATGACTACTTATAGCATGACTTATCCCATGTCCTCAGGAACAAAAGTAACTACTCACAAAGCATAATCATATTCATGACCAGAGAGGTAATGAGTAGCATCAAAGATCTGAGCATAAACTCTTCCACCAAGTAATCCAACTAGCATCAACTACAAAGAGTAATTAACACTACTAGCCACCTTACAAGTACAATCGGAGTCACGAGACGAAGATTGGTTACAAGAGATGAACTAGGGTTTGGAGATGAGATGGTGCTGATGAAGATGTTGATGGTGATGAGTCCCCTCCGATGAGAGGAGTGTTGGTGATGACGATGGCAACGATTTCTCCCTCCGGGAGGGAAGTATCCCCGGCAGGATCGTCCTGCCGGAGCTCTAGATTGGTTCTGCTCAAGTTCCGCCTCGTGGCGGCGGCGAATCCTCCGAAAAGCCTCCTCCCGATTTTTTCCATACCGAAACCCTTCTTGTAGCAAAAGAGGGGGCCAGTGGGCCAGAAGAGGCCAAAGTGCACAAACAAAAACATAATGAGAGAAAAAGAGAGAAGGGAGAATGCTACTATCTTTTTCCACACTTGTGCTTCAAAATAGCACCATGTTCTTCATGTTAGAGAGTCTCTTGTTTTGTCACTTTCATATACTAGTGGGAATTTTCATTATATAACTTGGCTTGTATATTACAATGATGGGCTTCCTCAAAATTGCCCTAGGTCTTCGTGAGCAAGCAAGGTGGATGCACACCCACGAGTTTTCTTTTTGAGCTTTCATACACTTATAGCTCTAGTGCATCCGTTGCATGGCAATCCCTACTCATTCACATTGATATCTATTGATGGGCATCTCCATAACCCATTGATACGCCGAGTCGATGTGACCATCTCCTCCTTTTTGCCTCACAACCTCCACCACACTCTATTCCACCTATTGTGCTATATCCATGGCTCACGCTCATGTATTGCGTGAGAGTTGAAAAAGTTTGAGAAAGTAAGAGTACGAAAACAATTACTTGGCCAATACCGGGGTTGTGTATGATTTAAATTCGTTGTGTGGGGATGATGGAGCATAGCCACACTATATGATTTTGTAGGGATAACTTTCTTTGGCCCTGTTATTTCAAAAGTTCATGATTACTTTGCTAGTATGCTTGAAGTATTATTGTTTTCATGTCAATATTAAACTATTGTTTTGAATCTTACGGATCTGAACATTCATGCCACAATAAAGAAGTTACAAAGAACAAATATGTTAGGTAGCATTCCACATCAAAAATTCGGTCTTTATCACTTCCCTACTCGAGGACGAGCAGGACTTAAGCTTGGGGATGCTTGATACGTCTCCAACGTATCTATAATTTTTGATTGTTCCATGCTATTATATTATCAACTTGGGATGTCTTATGTGCATTTATATGCCATTTTATATCATTTTTGGGACTAACTTATTAACTCAGTGCCTAGTGCCAGTTTCTGTTTTTTCCGTGTTTTTGACCTTTTTCAGAAAAGAATATTAAATGGAGTCCAAACGGAATAAAACCCGTGGGATGATTTTTTCCATAACAGAAGATACATAGAGGACTTGAGAACCAAGGCATGAGGTCTCCGGGGAGATCACGAGCCCCCTATGCGCGCCCTAGGGGGGGCGCCTACCAGGATCGTGGGCCCCCGTGGCTCCTTTTCCCTACCTCTTTCGCCCATAAATTCCCATAAATTCCGAAACCTCCAGAGAGAGCCACGAAAATACTTTTCCGCTGCCGCAAGCTTCTGTCGCTGCGAGATCCCATCTGGGGACCGTTCTGGTGCCCTGCCGGAGGGGGATTCGTACACGGAGGGCTTCTTCATCAACACCATTGCCTCTCCGATGATGCGTGAGTAGTTCACCACAGACCTTCGGGTCCATAGCTATTAGCTAGATGGCTTCTTCTCGCACTTGGATCTTCAATAGAAAGGTCTCCACGATCTTCATGGAGATCGATCCGATGTAACTTTCTTTTGCGGTGTGTTTGTCGAGATCCGTTGACTTGTGGATTTATGATCAGATTATCTATGAATATTATTTGAGCCTCCTATGATTTCTTATATGCATGATTTCGTATCCTTGTAATTCTCTTCGAGTTATGGGTTTCGTTTGGCCAACTTGATCTATAATTCTTGCAATGGGAGAAGTGCTTGGTTTTGGGTTCATACCGTGCGGTGTCCTCATCTAGTGATAGAAGGGGTAGCAAGGCACGCATCATGTTGTTCCCATCAAGGGTAAAAAGATGGGGTTTACGTCATATTGCATGAATTTATCCCTCTACATCATGTCAACTTGCTTAAGGCGTTACTCCGTTTGTTATGAACTTAATACACTAGATGCATGCTAGATAGCGGTCGATGTGTGGAGTAATAGTAGTAGATGCAGACAGTATCGGTCTACTTGTCTTGGACGTGATGCCTATATGTATGATCATTGCCTTAGATATTGTCATGACTTTGCACGATTCTATCAATTGCTCGACAGTAATTCGTTCACCCACCGTAATACTTGCTATCATGAGAGAAGCCTCTAGTGAACACTATGGCCCCGGGGTCTATTTTACACATCATATATTCAGATCTACAAAAATACCAAAAATACTTTGCTGCACTTTTGTTTCTATTTACCTTTTATCACCTTCAGATCTCACCTTGCAAGTAATCGTGAAGGGATTGACAACCCCTTTATCGCGTTGGGTGCAAGTTTGTTTGCTTTTGCGCAGGTTCATTGGTGCCTCATCTTGATACTCCTACTGGATTGATACCTTGGTTCTCAAACTGAGGGAAATACTTATCTCTACATTGCTGCATCACCCTTTCCTCTTCAAGGGAAAAACCAACGCAAGCTCAAGAAGTAGCAAGGTCTTCTGGCGCTCTCGATCTCGGAAGCGCTACGGCGGCGGCACGATGGAGAAATTCGTGATTTTGGATATTATGTTAGGGTTTTCTGTCGGAGAGGTAAATATAGGCCGAAGGAGGGCGCCAGGGGGTGGACCAGCCGCCCAGGCGACCTGGTGGCGCGGCTAGGAGAGAGCGCGCGCCAGGTGGCCGCCTGGGTGAGGCCTGGCTCCCATCTGGCCCATCTTGGTGCTTCGTGAACTTTCGTCACGCAGATTTTTCTATATTTTTCTCGGGATTTTTGGGACTCTGTAAATTGGGGTAAAGTCGCTGCAATTAAAAGACATCAGCTGACAGAAACTTGCACTGGGTGCACTGAGTTAGTAGGTTAGTCCAAATATGTGTAAAAAGGTACAAAAAGTGTAGCAAAATATATAACAATGTCACCCAAAAGAGCATGGAACAAACAGAAATTATAGATACGTTTGGGACATATCAACATCCCCAAGCTTAATTCCTGCTCGTCAAGAAAGTAGGTAAATGATAACACAAATAATTTCTATGGTGACATACTAACTGTGACATCCTCGACTTTTGCTACAGTAATTATTGTAATTAAGCTACAGTGATCACCCGCTAATGATGCCACATCATCGAGAATTCCCATCTCAGACCCGCGTGGATTCAAGTCTATCCGGATTCAAAATTTGAAAACAAAAGAAAAGTACTTTATAAGTTCATTACAAATATTAAAAGAATATGTATATGAAAGAGAGAAATAAAAGTATGTATAATAAATTGTAAAAGAAAGTATAATAAAAGAAAGTATTTAAAAAGAGAAATCAAATAGTAAAATAAATAATGAAAGAAAGAAAAGAAAAGAAATAATTTAAAAAAAAAGGCAAAACAAAACAAAACAAAACAACAAAAAAAAAGGAAAAAGCAACCCCCCACCCCCTGGCCCAGCTGGCCCAACCGGCCAGGCCCCCGCGCCCCCTCCCTCAAACCCTAGAGCCCCCCTGGCGAGCAGCCCCCCTCGCTACTCCCTCCCCCCCGAGCGCCGCCAGCCTCCCCCTCGTGGGGGGCCCCACCCCCCCACCGACAACGCCACCAACTCCCCTCGAGGGGCTCCCTCCCCACGAGCCCCCTCTCGGTCCCCCCACTCCCACCTCCCGTGACTCCCTCCCCCACTGGCCCTCCTCTCCTCCCTTCGCCCCCCCTCTGAGATCCACCCTCCCTGGCCGGCGCGCCTCCCCCCCGCCGGCGAGCCGCTCCCCCACGGCCTCCTCCTTCCCGCCGGCGAGCCCCTGCCCCACGGCCTCCTCCTTCCGCCGGCGAGTCCCCCCCACCTCGGCCCTCCATCCCGCCGGCGGCCCCCAGATTCCCCGCCGGCCGAGGCCCCTTGTTCTCCCAACGCGGCACCAACCCCCCCCCTGGAGACCGACCCCAGGAGCCCCGCCGGCCGAGCCCCTCCCCGTCGGCGGCTCCATCCCGGGGGCCCCTCTCGGCGAACATCCGGTCGGCTCCCCCTCGCCGGCACGACCTCTCCGGTGACCGGCATCATCATCACCGTCACCGCCTCGTCCGCCTCCACGCCGTCTCCTCCGCCCCTTCTCGCGAACTCCGGCTTCATCGGGCCGTCCCGTCAACGTTGGTGAGCCCCTCCTCGGGCTCCTCCCACCGTCGCGTTCCCCTCACCGCCCCGGTTCCGTTCCGGCAAATGAGGCCTCGATCCGTCGACGGTAGACTCCGGTAGGAAGGATTGAACTTTTGGTTCTTCTATGTTGAGTTAGCAGAGAGTTGTTTCTGTGTTGTCTGTTGACAAAGAGGGAGATGAGAGTTTTGAGAGAAATAAAAAAACAAATGTTGTATTCCGTATGTATGTATGTATGTATTCGATACCCGTATTTATGTATGTATTTGCGTATATAGGCATGTGGAGAAATACGACATTTGTATGGTTATGTAATTGTGATTAAAAATGTGTTTTTGGCCTAGGGTCACTTACCGGTGGGGCCAATGCACCCGCTGTCTATGACAGGGAGGCCCCACGCGAGAGTTAATATAAATAATAAAAATAATGTTTTTATTAAATAAATAAATAAATAGATATACTAACTAATTAATGAGTTAATGAATTAGTTAAATAAATATATAAGTTAATCTGTTAATTAGAATAATTAATTAACATAATGAGAGAATGCCACGTGGGTCCCTCATTAAATTAATCTGATAAATCAATATTTAATCGATATTAAAACTTGTGCCTATGACGTTCGGGACCCACTGGTCAGTTGACCAGTCAAATGTTGATGTCAGCATGACATCGCGATGATGTCATAATGGAATTTTATTAAAGTATTTAAATCTGTTTTTAATTCCTAATTATTGAATAAAACTTTGAAAATTAATATAAAATAATGCGTAAGTCACATCAAATTATTTTCAACATGAAAGTTGATCAGCAAAACGAGACGAACCCGGATACACGGTCCATTCGTGTGTCACGCGTCCCTAGCATAGCAAACATGGAACTTTTCCATCGTTTCCAGTATAACCGGTAGTAGCCCGAGACCCGGAAAATATCGTCAGATATTCTTCCGACCCGTCTATGACGGATGTTGCTGCGTTAGCTCATGTCTAGCCTGCATCTTTCCATGTCATGCTTTGTGTTGCATCGGTGCTATTATTTATTGTTTCTTCCCCCTCTTCTTACCGGTAGACCCCGAGACTGACGCTGCTGCCGGGTACATCTACGACCCTGCCGATCAGTCCTTTGCCGCAGAGCAGCAAGGCAAGCAACCCCCCCCCCCTTGATCATTCCTATATCGCCTATGTCGTTCTTCCTACTTCTTGCATTAGTATTTTGCTACTGTTGTAGTTAGCTCCTATATCTGATGCATAGCCTATTATTGATGAACTGCTACTTTCAGTCCTGTACTTTAAATATGCTTAGCATAGGTGGAGCAGTCATCCCCTCTGACCCCGTAGTTCAGTTGCCCCGGTTGTTTTCAAATCTCGATCTCTGATCGACGAGCCAGACCCGACACAGCACATACACCCCCTTCGTTGTACGTTGCTATAGGGATACTATCGGGTACCGAGGGTGACACCTCGCTAAGTACTCCTGATGATATCTCTGTAGTATAGCTAGTCGGTCGTGGTTATTGAGGGTGATTCCTCTTTCACCATTCCCGATGACGACTCTGTCGTGCAACCCCGCAAGTGTGGGACCCCCGAGGGTGATTCCTCTAAGCCCACCTTGACGGGTACATCGTTCGGAATCCAACGAGGGTGATACCTCGGATTCCCCCGATGTTACAACCACACAGTTACTCGACCATGTTATTGGGATCATTGGTGATTATTTGTAAGACGGGTGGATTCCCGTGAGATTGTGTTGTTGGCCTAATTAAAATGTTAATGGATTTGGGTATTTGATCTGGGTTGGTCGGAGACCTTTTCGCACTAACCGGCTACGCGGGAAGAATTATGGGTACTCGACGTCGCGGTATCAGCCAAAGCTTTTCAGATGCCAGCAATGTAGCGGCGCGCGCCCGAGTGGTCCCGAGATGCATCGCGCTTGTGATTAAGGGATGCTAGGACTGACGTCGGCCGCCCACGCCACGTGCAGGAGCGTGAAGGGGAACTGGGCCCACGAATCCTTTGTGCTTAGGATTTAGACCGGCGGGCTGGCCTCTCTGATTAGTCTTAGGTGGGGCTACGACGTGTCGATATTCCGAGGCCGGGCAGGACCCAGAAAAGTATGTCCGGCCAGAGTGTTATCGAGCGTGACGGGACATGTGGTGCACCCCTCCAGGGATGATAATTAACTATTCGGGTAGCCGTGTCCACGGTTACAGGACAAATTGGAGTTGTGCCCCGATCTTATACAACTACAATTGTTACTTAACTGGAATTAGTTTGCCTCGGGATTGCTTCCTCGCAGGGAGTCGAGGGAGGATCTTTAGGCGTGACCTCACTTTAATATTGCTGCAACAATATGACTATTAATGTGTTACCCCTGTTCTACTCTCGTCTATTGCTGCAAGACCATGAAGATGCTAGTCTTCGATAGGACTAGGCCTTCTCTCTTTATTCTCGCATTGCTGTAGTCAGTCCACATATACACCCCCTTCTTTGATACTGATGCATAATTAGAATAGTTCTGATGTAAGACTTGCGAGTACTTTGGATGAGTACTCACCGCTGCTTTGCTCCCCCCTTGTCCCCTTGATCCGTTTGCTACGACCAGATGATGGAGCCCAGGAGATGGAGGTCCCCGCTACCGACGACTGCTACCCCGACGGTGCCTACTACTACATGGAGGCCGCTGATGATCAGGAGTAGTTAGGAGGTTCCCAGGCAGGAGGCCTCGCCTCGTTCGATCGTTGTATCTTTTGTGCTAGCCTTCTCTAAGGCACCCCATGTTTTATGTCTGTACTCAGATATTTGTTGCTTCCGCTGACTCGTGTGTTTATCGAGCTTTCGTATTCTAGCCCTCGAGGCCCCTGGCTTGTAATATGAAGCTGATGTTATTTTATTTGTGTCTAGAGTTGTGTTGTGATATCTTCCCGTGAGTCCTTGGGTTTGGTCGTACGCATTTGCGTGTATGATTAGCGTACGATTAAGCCGAGGGCGTCACAAGTTGGTATCAGAGCCAACTGCCTGTAGGTAGCCCCCTTTCCAACTCCTTGGCCGAAGGTGAGTCTAGTGTTTGAAAAACTTTACTAACACTGATGTTGTGGCTTACGGGCCCACATCTCAATTGGGTGGTATTAGTATCTTTTACTCCTTTCCTATACTCCGGGCTCTACTTTCTCTTCTCTTTCGGGTCAAAGATTTTACTAACTCTAACATTAGGTTCTCGAATCACAACGATCCGGAGCGCTGGACTATCTACTCTTTTTCTCCTGAATATGTATTACACACACTGTTATTGACATCCGTCAATCTTATTTTTAGATGCGTCCCGCAAGACAGCACGTGCGCCTGACACAGGCCACTGAGACGACTGGGTTCCCGGCCATTTTGGTCGATCTCCTGACCAGGCTGGGATATCGCTGGTACCCCGAGTACACTGTGTTCGAGGATTTCCGCGAGTACAACCAGTACCAGTATCAGGCTGAGGTTCGCATCTTCGACCAGAGGGGCGGCGAGACCCTCGAGCGCCACGTGTTCTGTGGTATTGGAGTGTCGGTCGAGATGGCCGTCCATGATGCGGCCTACATCGCCATCACCCGTCTCCGTGGAGCGTACCCTCACCTGGAGGAGAGCCCTTTCATATACATCCCGCATGCTCCTGCTGGGGATGAGACTGGATCTGATCTCACTGCCTACGCTTCTGACGTTCGGGAGCGCAGCGACCGTTCCTACGTCGCTGTCTGCGCCCCCTACGTGACGCGTCGCTACGACGCGCGGGTTCTGGTGCAGTACACTGAGGCAATGGATCGTGCTTTCCGAGCTCTGACTGTGGAGCTGTATGCTACGCGCGCTCGTCTTTACGACGCGTTGACAGAGCTGCAGCCATCACACTGTCCGAGGGTTCCACCTATGCGCATCCGCGAGCCGAGCAGGACAGAGCTACCATCAGCTCTCGAGTGGACTGATGTTGGGGGTAGAACCCCTGCACTTGGACCTCAGCTGCTCGACTGGATGCGGTACCCTCACCAGAGTCAGAACGGGACACATGGTCCTGTCCCTACCTTCTATCACCGCCAGCTACCAGGATTCGATCGTCCTCTCCGACGTTGATTTAGCCTTATCGCTACATCTCGTTGTGGTACTCTTCCACCGCGTGCCTGCGCGCCGCCTAGTGAGTCCAGGGTATCGTCAAATGCGTCCGGGCTATCGCCAAATTTCGAATTTTTAATCGTTAGTCTGTAATCGAACTTATGTATGGGTCTGTATGTCGAACTCAACTACTATGGAGTATCTATCCCATTTCCCTTTCATTATGCTTAATTACTTCATGAATGCGTGCGCTGCCTTTGCAATTACTTTAAGCTAAACTACCCCTGCTAAATATTTAACATGATGGTTAGACCAGCTGGCCGCCCGCGTGGCCCTGCCAACGATGCACCACCCCCGCCTCCTGAGTATATGGCGGGGATGATCCAATAGTTTGAGCTGAACCGCCAGTTTATGCAAGGGCTCATGGATCAGTTCCAAAGGCCGAACATGAACCAACCACAAGGCGTGACACTGCAAGACTTCTGCCGTCTCAACCCTGCGATCTACCGCAGCTCAACTCAGCCTCTAGATGCTGATGACTGGCTCCGTGGCATTTCTTATGAGCTGGAGTCTGCCAATGTGCCCCTAGCGAGCTATGTCAACTTTGCCGCCTACTTTCTGAAGGGTCCCGCTGCTCAATGGTGGGACAGCCACAGGCGCTCTCAGCCCGATGGAACTATCATCACTTGGGTAGAGTTCAAGGCTGCTTTCCGTGCTCGATACATTCCCCAGGGAATCATGGACCGGAAGAAGCGTGAGTTCCGCAACTTGGTCCAGGGCAACAAGACTGTGGATGCTTATCAGCGGGAATTTCTGGAATTATCTCGCTATGCTGAAGAAGACATTGCGACTGATGCACGCAGGCAGGAGAAGTTCCGTGAAGGCCTCCACCCTGATATCAAGCTGACACTCCTCGTTCAGGAGTATGCTGATTTCGCCACCCTCGTGAACAAGGCTATTCAGGTTGAGACTGGTCTACAGGAATACAAAGATAGCAACAAGCGCAACCGTGACATGGGCTCATCTTCGGGCTCATCTGCACAGAAGCGGAAGATCTGGATTCCCAACAACTTGTACCATGCACCTGCTCCTACTCCGAGGCCGTCCTATGCTGCACCTCGCCTGCCTCCTCCACCACCTAGGCAGCCGAGGCTCCCAGCTCCACCGCCTCGAGTTCCTCCTTCCCGTCCTGAGGACGGGCTGTGCTTCAAGTGTGGCCGTCCAGGTCACCGTGCTAGAGACTGCAGACAGAATCCGAATCATCTGACACTACCCGCAACTGGCAGTGGCAACAAACAGAACCGCAACTTCAACACTAAGCCTGCTTATGTTCGTGGTCAGGCCAACAACATTGATATGGGTCAAGCTCAAGACCAGCCTGCTACCGTGATGGGTACACTTCTCGTTAACTCAGTACCTGCTTCTGTATTGTTTGATACAGGAGCATCGCATTCCTTTATGTCGGAAAATTTTGCATACATGCATGACATTAGGAGCGAAGAGATGAACATCCCGATAGTGGTAAACACCCCTGGGGGCGAATGCCGAACCTCTGTGGTTTGCCCCCATGTTCCAGTTGAAATTGAAGGATTAGAATTCCTTGCCAACCCATCCTACTAAAGTCATCCAACATTGATCTCATATTGGGGATGGACTGGTTGAAAGCTCATACGGCATCGATCGTTTGTGCCACCAAGACCGTCCACCTCCTACACCCTTCAGATGAAGTAATAAGCTACCATGCGCATCTCGTTCGTAATGCTGAGGCACGACTGTATGCTTTGAATGCATTAAATGCGTCGCCTCTGGAAGGGATTGAAAACATTCCAGTGGTCCGAGAATTCCTAGATGTCTTTCCAGAAGAACTTCCGGGGATCCCCCCTGCTCGAGCTGTCGAGTTTGTCATTGACTTGGTACCCGGTACCACTCCTATTGCCAAGCGTCCTTATAAAATGCCACCACATGAACTCCTTGAACTTAAGCAAGAAATTGACAACTCGCTCCGTCTGGGTTTCATCCGTCCGAGTTCCTCTGCTTGGGGAGCACCTTCTCTCTTTGTTAAGAAGAAGGATGGGACAAATCGATTGGTTCAAGACTATCGTCCTATCAACCAGGCCACTATTCAAAACAAATATCCTCTCCCTCGGATAAATGATTTGTATGATCAACTTGCTGGTTCCACCGTTTTCTATAAGCTCGACTTGAGATTGGGATACCACCAGATCCGTGTTCGCAAGGAGGTTATTCCAAAGACCGCCTTTGTTACTCGATATGGATCATACGAGTACACCGTCATGTCCTTCGGCTTAACCAATGCACCGGCAACCTTCTCTCGACTGATGAATTATATATTCATGGACTACCTCGACAAATTTGTCGTGGTATATCTAGATGATATTCTGGTATTTTCGAAGAACAAAGAAGAGCATGCTGAGCATCTTCGTCTTGTACTGGATAAGCTTCGGGAGCATAAACTCTACGCGAAGTATTCAAATGTGAGTTCTGGCTAGACGAAGTGACTTACCTTGGTCATGTGATTTCCAAGGATGGTATTGCGGTCAACCCCGAACGAATTCAAGCTATTCTTGACTGGACTCCCCCGAAGAATGTGAAGCAAGTCAGAAGTTTTCTCAGACTCGCCAGCTATTGCCGTCGATTCGTCGAGAACTTCTCCAAGATTGCGAAGCCCTTAACCAACCTGCTTCACAAAGGTGTTAAGTATGAATGGACTGATAAATGCCAGGAAAGTTTCCAGGCACTCAAGGACAAACTGACGTCCGCTCCAGTACTTGCTCCTCCAGATACGAAAAGGGATTTCGTCATATACTGTGATGCTTCTCGTCAAGGAATAGGTTGTGTCCTAATGCAGGACCGCAAGGTGATCGCTTATGCCTCACGTCAACTGCGTGCTCATGAAGAGAACTACCCAGTTCATGATCTCGAGCTTGCCGCAGTCATTCATGCATTGAAGGAATGGCGACAATACCTTGTCGGTAATCGCTGTGAAATCTACACCGACCATCAAAGTTTGAAGTACTTGTTCACTCAACCGGAGCTGAACCTGCGTCAACAAAGATGGATGGAGCGTATAGCAGATTTTGACTGTCGTATATCATATACCCCTGGCAAGGCTAATGTAATGGCTGATGCCTTAAGTCGCAAGTCATACTGCAACCACCTCCAGGTTCATCAGGTTCACGATCGTCTGCAAGAGGAATTCCGTAAGCTGAACCTCCACATTGTTCCTCAGGGTTACCTTGTTCCCCCTCCTGAAGATTGTCAAAAGATGAACCTTCGTGTTGTTAATCAGGGTTCCCTCAGTAACCTAGTGGTTGAACCAGATCTTGTGAGCTCCATAAAGAATCTGCAAGATTTTGACGATGATGTCGACAGGATTAAGAGCTATATTGCGAAGGGTAAACCCTCCTTTTTCACTATTGATGAAGGTGGCGCCTTGTATTTGAAGGGTCGCCTATTCGTCCCAAATAAGAAGGGAAATCTCAGGATGACTGGGAAGGTGATGGAAGAAGCTCATGACACACCATTGTCTATTCATCTGGGTAGTACCAAGATGTACCAAGACATCCGGCAAAGATTCTGGTGGCCCAATATGAAACAAGACATTGCACGCTATGTGGCAGAATGTGATATATGCCGGCGTATCAAAGCAGAACACCAAAAGCCTGCTGGAACTTTGCAACCTATCTCTATTCCCGAGTGGAAATGGGACCATGTTGAAATGGACTTTGTCACTGGTTTTCCCAGATCTCAGAAAGGTAATGATGCTATTCTTGTCATCATTGATCGACTGTCCAAAGTTGCACATTTCCTGGCCGTCAAAGAAACGATTAATGCTAGTCAGCTGGCAGATCTTTATATGTCAAGAGTTGTTTCACTTCACGGTATTCCGTTGGTAATCAGTTCGGACCGTGGCAGCTTGTTCACTTCAAAATTCTGGGAAAGTTTTCAGAAGGCTATGGGGACTCATCTGTCCTTCAGCACTGCATTTCATCCTCAATCCCAGGGACAAGTTGAACGAGTCAACCAAATTCTCGAAGACATGCTTCGAGCTTGTGTCATTTCTTTCGGTAAGAAATGGGAGGAATCTCTCCCGTATGCCGAGTTCTCTTACAACAATAGCTATCAAGCTAGTCTGAAGATGGCCCCTTTCGAAGTATTGTATGGGCGAAGGTGTCGAACTCCTCTGAAGTGGTCAGAAACTGGGGAACGATCACTCTTCGGTCCGCATATCATTCAACATGCCGAAGAACAAGTCCACATTATTCATGAGAATCTGAAGGCTGCTCAGTCTCGTCAGAAGAGTCAGTATGACCGTCATCATCAAGATATGGTCTATCAACCTGGCGAAAAGGCTTATCTTCGTGTCACACCAATGAGAGGTGCACACCGTTTCGGAATCAAGGGCAAGTTAGCTCCTCGTTATATTGGTCCTTTCACTGTTCTCGAAAGGCGTGGAAGAGTGGCTTATCAATTGGAACTGCCGGCGAACCTTTCTCAGGTTCATGATGTCTTCCATGTTTCTCAGCTCCGTCACTGCTTCAAGGACCCTATTCGAGCAGTGGATCACGATATGCTTGAACTACAACAAGACCTCTCTTATAAAGAGCATCCGGTCCGCATACTCGACCAAGCTGAACGTAAGACTCGTCGCAAGGTCACCAAGTTCCTTAAGGTGCAGTGGTCAAATCACTCTGAAGATGAAGCCACTTGGGAACGCGAGGATCATCTTCGTGATGAATACCCCGGGCTCTTTCCCTCTACCTCTTAATTCTCGGGACGAGAATTCTTGTTAGTAGGGGAGAATTGTGACATCCTCGACTTTTGCTACAGTAATTATTGTAATTAAGCTACAGTGATCACCCGCTAATGATGCCACATCATCGAGAATTCCCATCTCAGACCCGCGTGGATTCAAGTCTATCCGGATTCAAAATTTGAAAACAAAAGAAAAGTACTTTATAAGTTCATTACAAATATTAAAGGAATATGTATATGAAAGAGAGAATTAAAAGTATGTATAATAAATTGTAAAAGAAAGTATAATAAAAGAAAGCATTTAAAAAGAGAAATCAAATAGTAAAATAAACAATGAAAGAAAGAAAAGAAAAGAAATAATAATAAAAAAAAGGCAAAACAAAACAAAACAAAACAACAACAAAAAAGGAAAAAGCAACCCCCCACCCCCTGGCCCAGCTCGGCCAAGAGGCCCAACCGGCCAGGCCCCCGCGCCCCCTCCCTCAAACCCTAGAGCCCCCCTGGCGAGCAGCCCCCCCTCGCTACTCCCTCCCCCCCCCCGAGCGCCGCCAGCCTCCCCCTCGTGGGGGGCCCCACTCCCCCACCGACAGCGCCACCAACTCCCCTCGAGGGGCTCCCTCCCCACGAGCCCCCTCTCGGTCCCCCCACTCCCACCTCCCGTGACTCCCTCCCCCACGAGCCCTCCTCTCCTCCCTTCGCCCCCCCTCTGATCCACCCCTCCCTGGCCGGCGCGCCTCCCCCCCGCCGGCGAGCCGCTCCCCCACGGCCTCCTCCTTCCCGCCAGCGAGCCCCTGCCCCACGGCCTCCTCCTTCCGCCGGCGAGTCCCCCCCCCCACCTCGGCCCTCCATCCTGCCGGCGGCCCCCAGATTCCCCGCCGGCCGAGGCCCCTTGTTCTCCCAACGCGGCACCAAACCCCCCCCCCTGGAGACCGACCCCAGGAGCCCCGCCGGCCGAGCCCCTCCCAGTCAGCGGCTCCATCCCGGGGGCCCCTCTCGGCGAACATCCGGCCGACTCCCCCTCGCCGGCACGACCTCTCCGGTGACCGACATCATCGTCACCGTCACCGCCTCGTCCGCCTCCACGCCGTCTCCTCCGCCCCTTCCCGCGAACTCCGGCTTCATCGGGCCGTCCCGTCAACGTTGGTGAGCCCCTCCTCGGGCTCCTCCCACCGTCGCGTTCCCCTCACTGCCCCGGTTCCGTTCCGGCAAACGAGGCCCCGATTCGTCGACGGTAGACTCCGGTAGGAAGGATTGAACTTTTGGTTCTTCTATGTTGAGTTAGCAGAGAGTTGTTTCTCTGTTGTCTGTTGACAGAGAGGGAGATGAGAGTTTTGAGAGAAATAAAAAAAACAAATGTTGTATTCCGTATGTATATATGTATTCGATACCCGTATTTATGTATGTATTTGCGTATATAGGCATGTGGAGAAATACGACATTTGTATGGTTATGTAATTGTGATTAAAAATGTGTTTTTGGCCTAGGGTCACTTACCGGTGGGGCCAATGCACCCGCTGTCTATGACAGGGAGGCCCCACGCGAGAGTTAATATAAATAATAAAAATAATGTTTTTATTAAATAAATAAATAAATAGATATACTAACTAATTAATGAGTTAATGAATTAGTTAAATAAATATATAAGTTAATCTGTTAATTAGAATAATTAATTAACATAATGAGAGAATGCCACGTGGGTCCCTCATTAAATTAATCTGATAAATCAATATTTAATCGATATTAAAACTTGTGCCTATGACGTTCGGGACCCACTGGTCAGTTGACCAGTCAAATGTTGATGTCAGCATGACATCGCGATGATGTCATAATGGAATTTGATTAAAGTATTTAAATCTGTTTTTAATTCCTAATTATTGAATAAAACTTTGAAAATTAATATAAAATAATCCGTAAGTCAGATCAAATTATTTTCAACATGAAAGTTGATCAGCAAAACGAGACGAACCCGGATACATGGTCCATTCGTCTGTCATGCGTCCCTAGCATAGCAAACATGGAACTTTTCCATCGTTTCCAGTATAACCGGTAGTAGCCCGAGACCCGGAAAATATCGTCGGATATTCTTCCGACCCGTCTATGACGGATGTTGCTGCGTTAGCTCATGTCTAGCCTGCATCTTTCCATGTCATGCTTTGTGTTGCATCGGTGCTATTATTTATTGTTTCTTCCCCCTCTTCTTACCGGTAGACCCCGAGACTGACGCTGCTGCCGGGTACATCTACGACCCTGCCGATCAGTCCTTTGCCGCAGAGCAGCAAGGCAAGCAAACCCTCCTTGATCATTCCTATATCGCCTATGTCTTTCTTCCTACTTCTTGCATTAGTATTTTGCTACTGTTGTAGTTAGCTCCTATATCTGATGCATAGCCTATTATTGATGAACTGCTACTTTCAGTCCTGTACTTTAAATATGCTTAGTATAGGTGGAGCAGTCATCCCCTCTGACCCCGTAGTTCAGTTGCCCCGGTTGTTTTCAAATCTCGATCTCTGATCGACGAGCCAGACCCGACACAGCACATACACCCCCTTCGTTGTACGACGCTATAGGGATACTATCGGGTACCGAGGGTGACACCTCGCTAAGTACTCCTGATGATATCTCTGTAGTATAGCTAGTCGGTCGTGGTTATCGAGGGTGATTCCTCTTTCACCATTCCCGATGACGACTCTGTCGTGCAACCCCGCAAGTGTGGGACCCCCGAGGGTGATTCCTCTAAGCCCACCTTGACGGGTACATCTTTCGGAATCCAACGAGGGTGATACCTCGGATTCCCCCGATGTTACAACCACACAGTTACTCGACCATGTTACTGGGATCATTGGTGATTATTTGTAAGACGGGTGGATTCCCGTGAGATTGTGTTGTTGGCCTAATTAAAATGTTAATGGATTTGGGTATTTGATCTGGGTTGGTCGGAGACCTTTTCGCACTAACCGGCTACGCGGGAAGAATTATGGGTACTCGACGTCGCGGTATCAGCCGAAGCTTTTCAGATGCCAGCAATGTAGCGGCGCGCGCCCGAGTGGTCCCGAGATGCATCGCGCTTGTGATTAAGGGATGCTAGGACTGACGTCGGCCGCCCACGCCACGTGCAGGAGCGTGAAGGGGAACTGGGCCCTCTCTGATTAGTCTTAGGTGGGGCTACGACGTGTCGATATTCCGAGGCCGGGCAGGACCCAGAAAAGTATGTCCGGCCAGAGTGTTATCGAGCGTGACGGGACATGTGGTGCACCCGTGCAGGGATGAAAATTAACTATTCGGATAGCCGTGTCCACGGTTACAGGACAACTTGGAGTTGTGCCCCGATTTTATACAACTACAATTGTTACTTAACTGGAATTAGTTTGCCTCGGGATTGCTTCCTCGCAGGGAGTCGAGGGAGGATCTTTAGGCGTGACCTCACTTTAATATTGCTGCAACAATATGACTATTAGTGTGTTACCCCTGTTCTACTCTCATCTATTGCTGCAAGACCCTGAAGATGCTAGTCTTCGATAGGACTAGGCCTTCTCTCTCTATTCTCGCATTGCTGCAGTCAGTCCACATATACACTCCCCTTCTTTGATACTGATGCATAATTAGAATAGTTCTGATGTAAGACTTGCGAGTACTTTGGATGAGTACTCACCGCTGCTTTGCTCCCCCCTTGTCCCCTTGATCCGTTTGCTGCGACCAGATGATGGAGCCCAGGAGATGGAGGTCCCCGCCACCGATGACTGCTACCCCGACGGTGCCTACTACTACGTGGAGGCCGCTGATGATCAGGAGTAGATAGGAGGTTCCCAGGCAGGAGGCCTCGCCTCGTTCGATCGTTGTATCTTTTGTGCTAGCCTTCTCTAAGGCACCCCATGTTTTATGTCTGTACTCAAATATTTGTTGCTTCCGCTGACTCGTGTGTTTATCGAGCTTTCGTATTCTAGCCCTCGAGGCCCCTGGCTTTTAATATGAAGCTGATGTTATTTTATTTGTGTCTAGAGTTGTGTTGTGATATCTTCCCGTGAGTCCTTGGGTTTGGTCGTACGCATTTGCATGTATGATTAGCGTACGATTAAGCCGAGGGCATCACACTAACACACATATAAGAACTTCAAAGTAAACCAAGTAAGATATGCAATTCAAGTCAAGACAATAACAAGCAAGAGTCTATATTTAGTATTGAAAATAGCAAAGTAAGAACATAAAGGTGCAAGAGCTCTTGCTGTCCGTGACTCGAATGTCTCCAAATGGTGTTTGCGTGCAAGAAGTGGGAGATGGGTTTAGAGCATAAAAACTATTATATAGTTTAATTGAGAACTCAATCTACTAAAACTTCACACTTGGTCTCCTTCAGACTCTTATTTTGACTCATCCCGAGACCACTAGTCACGCACAAGTCAAACTGATTCTCTCCCTTTCGACTTTGAGCACTCATGCAATGGATGAGCGCAAGCAAGATATGTTGGCACTTAGGATGGCAAAGAGAATAATGAAGGGGAAGGAAGACAAAAAAGGTGTGCAAGGCTCACATCAATGTGGACAACCATAGGCGAGAGAAAGCCAAATGATAGACATGATGTGAGGAGTAGGGATTTCCATGCAACAGATGCACATATGAGCTAAGGTAAGCTCTCCAATGGAACTAGTGGGTGTGCATCCAACTTGCTTGCTCATTAAGACCTAGAGCTCATTTGAGGAGGATCATCACTGGAATATACAAGCCAAGTTCTATAGTGTAAGGGTCCCCACATAGTTATGCATGAATGATAATCTCTATGGAGTACAAATATAACAATGGTGTACGAGTGTGGATCTTTCAAAAGGAATAGTAGTGGTGTCCCCTTCTCTTTTTTGTGTGTGGCCTCTTTGGCTCTTTCTATTTATATCTCATTTACCCTCTTTGGGATCTTTTCATGTGTCCTCTTTGTGATCTTTTAATTTGTCCTCTTTGGGATCTTTTCCTCACTTAAGGGCAACACTCTATATTTTACAAGAATAAAAAAAAGATCTTCACACTTTATAAGAAGTACTCAACATAAAGACAAATGAAAACTATCATGATGTATGCAAATGTATGCCTCTGCTAGTGTAGCAGGATATGCAATGAAACTAGCGCGTCATGTAGCAATAATAAGGGCAAGGCCCAACTAGCTTGTGGCTCCTCGATCAAGGAAAAACATGTATGGCATGAAGATCAAGTCATGAGATGGTGGATGTTGCATGGCAATGTATCTCAGAAAGGCTATGGAAATGCCTTAATAGGTAGGTATGGTGGCTGTTTTGAGGAAGAATATAATGAGGCTTATGATGATAGAGCGTATCATGCCAAGGGTTTGGATGCACCGACGAAGTTTGCACCAACTCTCAAGATGAGAAAGGGCAATGCACGGTACCCAAGAGGCTAGCAAAATAAGGATGGTGGAAGTGCCAACAATCGAATACTCGCATTAGTCTGAAGAACTCATGAACTTATTATCGGTAACTCTCTATCTAGTCAGGAGATTCACAAAGAGACAAGTACCCCGAGGAGGTGTGTTTGGGGGTTTGGTTATCCTTGCGCATCCTCGACCCATGATAACGTGAGGGTACTCTATATATTTTAACCCCTCCATAGGTTGGCGATCCATCTAGTAGCTAGAGTTCTCAACTATTTTCTTGTTTTTGAAAATACACACGGATTTCCCAAAATACGACACCTATCACTAATAGGCTCAATCTCTTTACACCAATAGTCCAAACATTACTTAAATCAATACCTCAAAACTATTGCAAGTTACTACTATACTTAAATAGCAACCTCAATTACCTACTCATGCAAGACACACAACTCAGTGCAACAAGCCAACTCTCTAAACAAGATAATCATGATAACTCAAGAGAGTTCCAAAAGAAACCTAAATAAAAGCTCTTAAAAAGATAAAGCATGAAAAGTAAGAGCTAAGCATGACATCAGCTATGAAAAGATAAAGAACACACAAAAAGATAAGCATGAATATCTATGTTGCGTTCTAGGGTGGAGTGGAGCGTGTTTCTCTCTAAACAAAGAAGGATAGGTTCCAAATTGTTATGAACAGCAAGAAAAACTAAAACAAACTAAAAAGTAAAGAGCGGGACGCTCCAAGCATAGCACATAACATATGAAGTGATAAAAATATAGCATGGAGAAGGACGACCTGATGATTGTTGATGGAGAAGGGGATGCACGGGGGCATCCCCAAGCTTAGGCGCTTGAGTCTCCTTGAATATTTCTTGGGGGTGCATGGGGGCATCCCCAAGCTTGAGCGCTTGAGACTCCTGGATCTTCTTTCATCATCTTCCATCGCATACTTGAAAACTCCCTTCATACGAAACTCATCATAAGCTGATTAGAGTGGTTAGTGCCCATAATAAAATAATTTATTATCTTCTGAAAATAAATATTTTCAGGAATAGATACTTTTCTCAAGATTTCCAAAAGGTTTTTGCAAAGAAAAAGCAAGCTTAAGATTTGCAAAACAATGAAAACGCAAAACATGGCACAATCTGGAAAAAACAGAACATCAGGTAGTAAATAGTTATTTCGGGGCACTTCTGCAACTCAAATAAAAAAACTCATAACAAACGCTAGAAATTAAATTATATATAGCATACTGTCAAAAAATTCAGATAAAAAATGTGATATTGTTATTTTTGGCGAATTGTTCCGTCAAGCAGACAAAATCTGTTTCTGGACAGCATGTCACAATTTTTGAACTTTCTTACAATCGGAAGCTAAAACTTGGCACAAAGCTTGAAAATAAAGATACAATGATGTTGCTACAGTAGTAACAAGCATCAATACCACTAAAACTGAAAGTAAAAACAAATTTGGTTGCCTGCCAACAAGCGCTTTCTTTTATGCCTTTGAGCTAGGCATGATGCAAAAAGATCAAGTATTATCAACTCCAAAAGAATATCTTGCCCAATAACGGAATCATAAGGTAACTTAATCTTCTTTGGAGGGAAGTGTTCCATTACCTTTTTAAGGGGAAATTGGAATCTAATGGTACCTTCTTTCAAGTCAATGGTACAACCAACGGTGTGGAGAAAAGGACGTCCCAAAATAATTGGACATGAGGGATCACACTCAATGTCCATAACAAGAAAATCAACGGGAACTTAATTATCATTGACAACAATAAGAACATCATCAATTCTCCCTAAAGGTTTCTTTATGGAAGAATCAACAAAACAAACACCAAAAGAACATTGATCAAAAGGTTTCAAATCAAGCATATCATACATTATTTTGGGTATAACGGAGGCACTAGCTCCAACATCACATAAAGCAAAGGAAGAGAAATTATTCAATCTAATCTTGACCATAGGATCCCAACCATCTTCTAGTTTTCTAGGAATAGAAGTCTCTAGCTTGAGCTTCTCCTCCCTAGCTTAGATAGGAGCATTGGTAATATGCTCGGTGAAGGCAATATTGAGTGTACTAGTGTGGGGGTCTTTAGCCATTCTTTGCAAAAAAGTGATAACTTCGGAAAGACTACAATTATCAAAATCAAGATTACTACCATTAATTAAAGTGACGGTGATGTCATTGAAGCTCATTATTTTGGTAGTCTTTAAGTGCAAAGGACCTTCTTGTCCTAAAGTTGAGGTATTAGCATCACCATTAATAGGTCCAATGGGACTAGGGATGTGATCGGTGCTATGTTGGGGAACGTTGCATGGGAAACAAAAAATTTCCTACGCACACGAAGACCTATCATGGTGATGTTCATCTACGAGAGGATATTAGATCCACATACCCTTGTAGATCGCTCAGTGGGAAGCGTTAAGAAACACGGTTGATGTAGTGGTTCAACTTCGTGATTCAAATCACCATCGTCCCATGATCCGTCCCACGATCCGTTCCGATCTAGTGCCGAACGGACGACACCTCCGTGTTCAACACACGTACAGCTCGATGACGATCTCGGCCTTCTTGATCCAGCAAGAGAGACGGAGAAGTAGATGAGTTCTTCGGCAGCGTGATGGCGCGCCGGTGTTGGTGATGATCTATTCCTGCAGGGCTCCGTCCGAGCTCCGCACAAATCTAATCTAGAGGAAGAACTAAGAGGTGTAGGTTTGAGTTGCACGTGGAAAAGTTATGTCTCCAAACCCTAAAACCACCACTATATATACGAGGAGGGGAGGGGCTCGCCTTGGGGCACAAGGGCCCCAAGGGTGCGCCAGCCGAAGGGGGAGGAGGACTCCTCCTCCAATTCGGTTTGGGAAGGAGGAGTCCTCCTCTTCCTTCCCACCTCCCTCTTTCCTTTTTTTTCTTCTTTTCTTTGATATTTTTACTTGTGGCGCCATAGCCCTCTTGGGCTGGCTCCACCAGCCCACTAAGGACTTGGTGCGCCAACCAAAGGCCATGGGCTCACTCCCGGGTGGGTGGGCCCCTCCTGGTAAACACCCGGAACCCATTCATCACTCCTAGTACACTTCCGGAAATGCCTGAATCTTTCCAATGACCAAATGAAACCATCCTATATATCAATCTTCATTTCCGGACCATTCCGGAAACCCTTGTGACGTCCGTGATCTCATCCGGAACTCTGAACAACCTTCGGTCACCAACACATATAACTCAACTATACTAAAACATCATCGAACCTTAAGTGTGCAGACCCTGCGGGTTCGAGAACTATGTAGACATGACCCGGGACACTTCTCGGTCAATATCCAATAGCGGGAACTGGATGCCCATATTGGATTCTACACATTCTACGAAGATCTTATCGGCTGAACCTCTGTGCCAAGGATTCATATAATCCCGTATAACATTCCCTTTGTCCTTCGGTATGTTACTTTCCCGAGATTTGATCGTCGGTATCCCTATACCTATTTCAATCTCATTACCGGCAAGTCTCTTTACTCGTTCTGTAATATAAGATCCTACGACTCACACTTGAGTCACATTGCTTGCAAGGCTTATATGTGATGTTGTATTACCGAGTGGGCCCCGAGATACCTCCCCGTCACATGGAGTGACAAATCCCAGTCTTGATCCATGCTAACTCAACGAACACCTTTGGAGATACCTGTAGAGCACCTTTATAGTCACCCAGTAACGTTGTGACGTTTGATACACACAAGGTATTCCTCCGGTGTCAGTAAGTTACATGATCTCATGGTCATAGGAATGAATACTTGACACACAGAAAACAATAGCAACAAAATGACTCGATCACATGCTACGTTTATAATTTGGGTCTTGTCCATCACATGATTCTCCTAATGATGTGATCCCGTTATCAAGTGACAACACTTGTCTATGTCCAGGAAACCTTGACCATCTTTGATCAACGAGCTAGTCAACTAGAGGCTTACTAGGGACAGTGTTTTGTCTATGTATCCACACATGTATTTGTGTTTCCAATCAATACAATTATAGCGTGGATAATAAACAATTATCATGAACAAAGAAATATAATAATAACTAATTGATTATTGCCTCTAGGGCATATTTCCAACAGTCTCCCACTTGCACTAGAGTCAATAATCTAGTTCACATCACTATGTGATTTTAACGAATCCAACACCCATACATTTCTAGGGTTTGATCACGTCTTGCTTGTGAGAGAGGTTTTAGTCAACGGTTCTGAACCTTTCAGATCCGTGTGAGCTTTACAAATCTTTATGTCATCTTATAGATGCTGCTACTACGTGCTATTCGGAAATATTTCAAATATCTACTCTACTATACGAATTCGTTTTACTACTCAGAGTTATTCGGATTAGTGTCAAAGCTTGCATTGACGTAACCCTTTACGAAGAACTCTTTAACCACCTCCATAATCGAGAAAAAAAAATCCTTAGTCCATTAGTTACTAAGGATCACTTTGACCGTTGTTTAGTGATTCAATCCTGGATCACTCTTTGTACCCCTTGACAGACTCATGGCAAGGCACACATTAGGTGTGGTACACAACATGTCATACTTTAGAGTCTATGACTAAGGCATAGGGGACGATCTACGTCCTTTCTCCTTCTTCTGCCGTGGTCGAGCTTTGAGTCTTACTCAAATTCACACCTTACAACACAACCAAGAACTCCTTCTTTGCTGATCTATTTTGAACTCCTTCTAAAACTTGTCAAGGCATGCATTTCATTGGAAGTTCTATTAAGCGTTTTGATCTATCTCTATAGATCTTGATGCTTAATGTTCAAGTATCTCTATCTAGGTTTTCCTTTGAAACACTCCTTTCAAACAACCCTTATTGCTTTACAGAAATTCTACATTACTTCCGATCAAAAATATGTCAACCACATATACTTATCAGAAATTCTATAGTGCTCCCACTCACTTCTTTGGAAATACAAGTTTCTCATAAACCATGTATAAACCCAAAAGCTTTGATCATCTCATAAAGTCTATATTCCAACTCCGAGGTGCTTGCATCAGTCCATAGAAGGGTCGCTGGAGCTTGCATACTTGTTAGCGGTAACATCCCAAAATTATAAATTTTCGAATGTTAATATAATTATTATTAGATTGTTTGTTGGTTGCCTGAGTGATTGAAACTTGTGTGAAATTTGAAACTTTTTGAAACTTTTGAATGAGAGGGAATAAAATGACTTTCCCCATCTCCGGTAAATTCAAATTCAATCTTTTAAAAGCAAAGAGAGAAGATGACATGACTTCTTTAACTATAAATAATTTGAACGAAGATATTTGCATTTGAATTCTTTTGCATTTCCATCTGTTTTCTTCGTGCAAGAAATGCCGGGAAATACATTCTAGAGCGGAGGAACATGACCCTCAAACACACGGGCATTTTGAAAGTTATTTGAACCCTAAAACTTAGAGGGTCTTTTGAAAATTATTTGCAAAAGAAAATAAATCTTTTAGGCAAATTTGTGAAAATATTTTTTTCTGAAGTTTTTATTTTTGCCGTGGAAAAATGCCCATCATTTATATTTTTTTCCTGATAATTTTAGTATATAGAAACTCTTTATTCCGAATTGATTTGAATTCCTTTTTATCGTTTTAGTTTCCTAGTTTTAAAAATAGGAAAGGAAATCATTTTTATTAGGAAACTCCAGGTGGCCCATTAAGACTTTCCTTTTCTCTGGCCCAACAAGATCATCTCCTACCTCTCCTCTCTTCCCCACGTCACAGAAATTTCCTTCCATGGACAGTAGAATCCCCACCTCCGGGATTCGCGAAGCACCTTCCCTCCCAGCGCCTCCCGTCGCCTCTATAAGAACCCCCATGGCCTCCTCGTTCCATTCCCGTTGAAACCACTCCCTCTCCTCGCCTCTAGATCGCGCGCCACCTCGTCGGAGTTGACCACCAGAGAACCCGTCGGCCACCACCCCATCGCCCCTGCATCTTCCCCTCGCCCCCTGCCGAGCCCCCCTGGCACCCCTGCACCGCCCCACCCCTTCGGCCCCTCCTCCTCCGCCGCCCCACCCCACCCCCTCGCCCTGCACCTCGCCAGAGCTGCACCCCCTCCCCTCGCCAGGAGCTTTTCCCCCGTCGCCCCCCGCTGCAGCCCTCCCTCCACCTCGCCTCCCTCCCCTCCCTGGAGCCCCACCGCCCCCCTGCCACCCCTCCCCCACCGGCCCTTCCCCACCCTCGCCGGCGACCGGCCACCTCGCCGGAGAAGGCTCCAGCCACGGGAGGAACTCCATCATGGTAAGGCTCCCTCCTTTTTTTTTCTTTTACTTGTTTTGTTTTTTTAGTTTTACCCTAGATCTATTTTCAACGGTGTAGATTAGAGTAGATAACCTTTCGGTTTTTAAACAAAAACCGCACTGGTTTTTATTCACTTAACTTTTAGCCAGAGAACTTTTCTTATTTAGCAGCCATTCGCTGTTTAGCCTATGCAGCAAACACCTTTAGCCAATCAGTGGGCGCCACGTGTCTGTAGCAATTATTCTCTTTTTCTGTCTAGTTCCAAAAACAGCAAAGTTTCTGTTTTGTTTTGGCCATAACTTTTGTTCCCGAAGTCCAATGATAGTGATTCTTTTTTCCAGTAGCTCACAAATTTACTGTAGTTTTTAAAAACATATAATTTGTCTATGTTTGAAATTTTCAAAGTTGAGTTAGATCAGATTTATTTTAAACCTTGTTTTGCCTATTCCAGGAGTTTAAAAATAGCTTTTAATTTGATTCTTTTTGCTACTGATCACTAGTGATCTTATTTATCAGTGGTAAAAATTTCAGATTTGTTTGAGTATCTTAGCTCACTGTTTCTTGTGAAACAATTTCTGTTTCACCTCTTTTAGGATTGTGGCTAATTCCTTTTCTATATTTGTTTTTAAAATATTTTCTTTATTATTTCAGAAACATTATTGTTTTGTTTATGTTAGTTAAACAGTAGTTTTGCAACAAGTTTTTATTTTATTTTATTTGTTTTCATGAAATCAATTCTAGTTCCTTAGTAACTTGCAATTGGTTTCACCACTGTTTCAAATCCCGTTTGGGAATACTTTCAAAAAGTTTTGTGAAAAATAGTTTATTTTATCTTAGTTCCTTGTTATTATTTTCTGTTAGACAAAAACTATTTAGTGTTTGACGAAGTAAAAGACTCCCTAGGCTTATTTGAAGTTTCTTTCGGATTCTATTTCGCTCTCTCTTTTGTTTTGATTGCTAGAATGATTGCTAGTATGAGTGCTTATGTGAATGATATGTTTGTTATATAGATTTCATCGGAGAGTGACGAGTAGTCTATCAAGATTATTTCTCGAGAAATTCTTCTTTGTCAACATCACCAGGCAAGTCACTTTGATCATACTATCACCTATGTTTTATGCATCGTAGTTCTACCATCCTATGCCCAATTGCATGCTGAGTAGGTACTTGGAAATTTTAGTATAGATTGTAGTATCATGTGGTAGGCACACAACAACCCCGATACTTGGCCCGGGACGACAAATTTCATATTGCTATGCTTGAGTAGACGGGATTTCGGTTGAGTGCATAAACACGAGTGATGCGAGGTTGACTAAATAATCAAGACCGGTTAAGACAAGATTTTCAAGACCTTGGACGCAATGCAACTCTGGGTGAAGGACGGTTGATCGGCTCCCTGGAGAACCCAGTGGATAACCCGGGATGCTGGAGAGGCCATGACATCCTGCGGAAAGCTTCACCCAGGCTCAAAGAGACGGACGGATAGTTTCAAGACCCAAGGCTTACCTGCACAGCCACAAGTCATTATGGGCTCTGGCTTGGTTGGACAACGCGGCGACTCTGGACAGGCGGTGCTAGCAGATGTAGAAGAACGGTAGGAATGGATGGGCACCGACAGGGATTCAGAGGGACCCGTTGAAAGACCATGTTTTGATCATCCGGTATTCAAACACCCTGAAGTGCGAGGGCATACTCGGAGGCGATCAAATCTTGTTGGGAACGTGCGCAAAACTCTGCAGAGTACTCAAACCTAATCGATTAGCCGTGTCCACAGTCATGGACAACTTTAGCCAAAGGAACTGAAGTTATCTGGATTTCTCAACACCATTATAAATACTTGATGTGGGTAATTATTGACAACTCGGGTATGAGAACTGGTTGGCGGAACCATCTCATTAACAACCAACTACGTAGTAATATTTTGCTTTTAGCCCCTCTCTTGATGTAGGAGAAAATTTGCTTTACGCTAAAACGCACAACACCACCTGCCATATATGCATATAGTATAGATGATTACTTTTCACCCCTCTCTTATGTGACTTGCCGGCATATTCAATATGATGACCTACACGGCTGCAACGTCTTATGTTGCAGATATTTTTCTTCGACGAGTAAGAGTACGATTCAGGGTTACGGTCTACACTCAACTTGCCGTTGGTGTTTATTGGGACTCCACTCCCTTGACTGCTTCCGCTGAGATATTTAAGGTATATATCAGTTTTACGCTATTTACATGTGATTGCACTTTGATATATACATTGATGTACTGTGTGTGCCAGCATACTGATCCAGGGATGGCACAGAAACACAGAGGCTTGACTCGTTTTGAGTCGGGTCGCTACAGAAATGGTATTCAGAGCACATGTTGACTGTAGGACGTGACCCTAGAAACTGGAATTTCTTAGGATAGGATCTGTCAAAAATCTTATTTTCGGAAACACCTTTCACTTCTCATCTCTTCTGATTTCATCAAATGTTCTCTCTCACCTCAAATAGTTATACAATCCCCTTACCCCTTCGACCTCATGAAGAATCAACGGAGTTCTACTTCAAAGTAAAGAGGATATCACCATGCAATTGAAGAATTGAAGCTACACCAATTGAAGACTCTCAAGACCCGAAGAACTCGAAGACCCCGAAACATTAGAATATTTATATGACCATTAGAAGTCCAAACCCCTTTTATATACCAACGTTAGATACGATGATTTGTGAGCCGTCATTGGTGTGTGTTTTCCGACGGCCACAACTAAAACCTATTCTCGAAAATATTGTTTGTATTGTGTATCTCCCTCTCTCTTACCCGTCTCGTCCCCAAAACCTCAACCCTACCAGATGGAGTATGAAACTGGACTTGTAGTCTCTGGACCAATGACCCAGTTGGAGGCTGAAATATGGATTCAGAACATGGAGAACCACTTCGGGAGCAACTTGATCTCAAGGAAGTATGAAGTGGAACACGCTCTCCAGTACTTTACCCAAAGTCCTGCAATCTGGTGGAAAATGCACCATGCCATACAAGGATTTAGTGGAGCAGAAACTTGGGACGAATTCAAGAAGATTCTGTTAAGATCCCGTCTCATTCAAAAGTGCTATGATAATCCAAAGAAGAAGACTTGTGCCTGCAAGATCTGTGGAGAAATCGGACACACCCAGGAAGAACACAAGGATGGATGCACTCATTGTGAAGAAAATCACCCAGCTGAGGAGTGCCCAAGTAGTCAGGTGACTTGTTTCCTTTGTGAGGGAACCACCCACTACCCAGCTCAGTGTCACATCTACCCCAAGGTACAACAAGTTGTCAAGCAGCAGAAAGATGCAGTGAAGGAAACACTCAAGAAGAAGATTCTAGAAAAACCTGTGATGAACGAAAGTATTGAAGACCCTGATGGACAAGGTCTGACCAGATTTTTCCCCAATGCATGCTACTCATGTGGAGAAGAAGGACATTATTCACAGGATTGCACGAAGAGAAGCCAAGAGTATCTGGGAAACTTCCCGACGGAAGAAGTGGAGTTTGATCCACTTGAAATAGAAGAACTGGCCAAAATAAAGAAGTCCGGAAAGAAGAAAAGGTACCCTCGGAAGAACCAAATCTCTGCAGACATAGACCTGAGTCATGTCAGATGTTACAAGTGTATGAAATTTGGCCACCAAAAATACATGTGCTCAGGAAGGAAGCCGGGAACCCAAGGAGCAAAGGCAAACACTAAGATGCCTCGAGACTTGTCAGAACTCATTTGCTTTCGTTGCAAGGAAGCAGGACATTTTGCTAGCGATTGTCCGCAAAGGAAGAAAGCTAGAATGGAGTAGTTAAGTTTTGACCATGGCAATAAGTGTAATCCGAAGCACTCTTGTTTTGCATGAGATCATGGAGTGAAAAAAATTTTGTAACAGTAGTCCCTGAGATTGTAATAACATCATGAATAAATGGAATTTATTGTCTCATGATTGCCTATGTTGAAACTGTATGCGTTGTTTCTCTACGAGCATAGATCTCTGAACATTTAGGAGGATAAGAGAAAATATGGTCTATGCACGCATGAGTATAATTCATTTAAGTGTGGTAGTATTCGGTAAACCCACAGGATCCACTGAGTAGGAATGTACCATGATTACCAAGGAGACACATACATTCCTCTGAGTACCTATTTACTGACACCTGCAGATGACAACTCTCTACGAGTCATTCCTCAAGGGCCCAGAAACGATCATGACCCTGACCAGTGATCATGATTACCCGAAAATCCTGAAGGACATGATGAAGCACATTCACCTTGAAGGAGATGCAGTCTACAAAGGCTACCCATTCATGGAAAATGGAGTGGAGCTTTGGTACATGGAAGTACACCTCCACCATGTGGAAGGAGTTTGTCTAAAGACTATGGGGCAATACTTTTTCATTTCACGTGTACCATGAGCAACCTTCTTTGATGCTGTTCATGAAGCTGCCATGGAAGCCATACGTCAGATCGGAGAAATACTGGAAGCAAGACTCCGTCATACCCAGGAATACGCGAGTGAGGTACGTGCGGAGATGAAGCTCATGACCACCATGATGTAGCAAAAGATGGATGATTTCAAGGAGCACCTCGGAAAGTTCCAGTGGAACTAAAGTACCTCCAAGAGAGGCAGATGAATAAAGTTGGCAGAAATGCTCGACCATACCGAACAATGTGGATGGCAGCATTTGTAATAGAGTACTTTTGAATTGGAGTTTTGATAAGAAATTAAGGATGTAATAAAGGATTGATTATGAAATGAATATGATTTGTGGAAGAAGCTATGGTGGATCAGCAAACGTTTTCTTAGGAGCATACGAAAACCTGAGAGTTGTGAAGATACGATAGATGTTTCGTTCAGCTTGCAGAACCAATGGATTATCCGAACTTCGTTCGTGGACAAGAGAAATTCTGCAACGCTTGTGAGGATGCCCAAGTGTTAGAATGCGAGATTCGCTAAACCTTATACAGAGAAATGATTTGGGTGCGGAATGGATTGATCACCATGACGACTTACTCTTATCATTTATCTTGCTATTCGGAATGGTAAATCTGAGAGACTTACCCATAGTGAGAGACAACGTTCTTTGAAGCTTTTGTTTAAGCCTTAGAATGGTATGGCGAAAGCCCCATGTACATGGCACATGTTGTCACGCGTAGGAAATGTTATGGTGAGGATGGAACCAAGATCCCTCTCTCTGTAGGATAACCACAAATGGTAGACCACCATGATAACCATCGATATGTTATTTAGAATTGACCACGAGACTGTCAGTTAAGAAGACCCAGTGACGGAAGAAGCTTATATCAACGGGAGAGCATCACCAAAGGATTTAATATGAAGACTGTGCGATGTCACTTGCCAAAACCCCAGAGGATCGTTAAAGCATTTTGAGGGACCAGTATCTCTCATTTTAAGTGTGGTATCATCCCACCTTGCCGGAGATTGGAATTTTTAGAAGACCCCAAACCCTAACCTTTCTTTCTAGCCTCTTCGAATCTCGAGGACGAGATTCATTTGAAGTGTGGTAGTTTGTAACATCCCAAAATTATAAATTTTGGAATGTTAATATAATTATTATTAGATTGTTTGTTGGTTGCCTGAGTGATTGAAACTTGTGTGAAATTTGAAACTTTTCGAAACTTTTGAATGAGAGGGAATAAAATGACTTTCCCCATCTCCGGTAAATTCAAATTCAATCTTTTAAAAGAAATGGGAGAAGATGACATGACTTCTTCAACTATAAATAATTTGAACGGAGATATTTGCATTTGAATTCTTTTGCATTTCCATTTGTTTTCTTCGTGCAAGAAATGCCGGGAAATACATTCTAGAGCGGAGAAACATGACCCTCAAACACACGGGCATTTTGAAAGTTATTTGAACCCTAAAACTTAGAGGGTCTTTTGAAAATTATTTGCAAAAGAAAATAAATCTTTTAGGCAAATTTGTGAAAATATTTTTTTCTGATGTTTTTATTTTTGCCGTGGAAAAATGCCCATCATTTATATTTTTTTCCTGATAATTTTAGTATATAGAAACTCTTTATTCCGAATTGATTTGAATTCCTTTTTATCGTTTTAGTTTCCTAGTTTTAAAAATAGGAAAGGAAATCATTTTTATTAGGAAACTCCAGGTGGCCCATTAAGACTTTCCTTTTCTCTGGCCCAACAAGATCATCTCCTACCTCTCCTCTCTTCCCCACGTCACACAAATTACCTTCCATGGATAGTAGAATCCGCACCTCCGGGATTCGCGAAGCACCTTCCCTCCTAGCGCCTCCCGTGGCCTCTATAAGAACCCCCATGGCCTCCTCGTTCCATTCCCGTTGAAACCACTCCCTCTCCTCGCCTCTAGCTCGCGCGCCACCTCGCCGGAGTTGACCACCAGAGAACCCGTCGGCCACCACCCCATCGTCCCTACATCTTCCCCTCGCCCCCTGCCGAGCCCCCCTGGCACCCCTGCACCGCCCCACCCCTTCGGCCCCTCCTCCTCCGCCGCCCCACCCCACCCCCTCGCCCTGCACCTCGCCAGAGCTGCACCCCCTCCCCTCGCCAGGAGCTTTTCCCCCGTCGGCCCCCCTGCAGCCCTCCCTCCACCTCGCCTCCCTCCCCTCCCTGGAGCCCCACTGCCCCCCTGCCACCCCCTCCTCCACCGGCCCTTCCCCACCCTCGCCGGCGGCCGGCCACCTCGCCGGAGAAGGCTCCAGCCAAGGGAGCAACTCAACCACGGTAAGGCTCCCTCCTTTTTTTTTCTTTTACTTGTTTTTTTTTAGTTTTACCCTTAGATCTATTTTCAACGGTGAAGATTAGAGTAGATAACCTTTTGGTTTTTAAACAAAAACCGCACTGATTTTTATTCACTTAACTTTTAGCCAGAGAACTTTTCTTATTTAGCGGCTATTCGCTGTTTCGCCTATGCAGCAAACACCCTTGGCCAATCAGTGGGCGCCACGTGTCTGTAGCAATTATTCTCTTTTTCTGTCTAGTTCCAAAAACAGCAAAGTTTCTGTTTTGTTTTGGCCATAACTTTTGTTCCCGAAGTCCAATGATCGTGATTCTTTTTCCAGTAGATCAAAAATTTCCTGTAGTTGTTAAAAACATATAAGTTGTCTATGTTTGAAATTTTCAAAATTTGAGTTAGATCAGATTTAGTTTAAACCTTGTTTTGCCTATTCCAGGAGTTTAAAAATAGCTTTTAATTTGATTCTTTTTGCTACTGATCACTAGTGATATTATTTATCAATGGTAAAAATTTCAGATTTGTTTGAGTATTTTAGCTCACTGTTTCTTGTGAAACAATTTCTGTTTCACCTCTTTTAGGATTGCGGCTAATTCCTTTTCTATATTTGTTTTCAAAATATTTTTTTTATTATTTCAGAAACATTATTGTTTTGTTTATGTTAGTTAAATAGTAGTTTTGCAATAAGTTTGTATTTTATTTTATTTGTTTTCATGAAATCAATTCTAGTTCCTTAGTAACTTGCAATTGGTTTCACCACTGTTTCAAATCCCGTTTGGGAATACTTTCAAAAAGTTTTGTGAAAATACTTTATTTTATCTTAGTTCCTTGTTATTATTTTCTGTTAGACAAAAACTATTTAGTGTTTGACGAAGTAGAAGACTCCCTAGGCTTATTTGAAGTTTCTTTCGGATTCTATTTCGCTCTCTCTTTTGTTTTGATTGCTAGAATGATTGCTAGTATGAGTGCTTATGTGAATGATATGTTTGTTATATAGATTTCATCGGAGAGTGACGAGTAGTCTATCAAGATTATTTCTCGAGAAATTCTTCTTCGTCAACATCACCAGGCAAGTCACTTTGATCATACTATCACCTATGTTTTATGCATCGTAGTTCTACCATCCTATGCCCAATTGCATGCTGAGTAGGTACTTGGAAATTTTAGTATAGATTGTAGTATCATGTGGTAGGCACACAACAACCCCGATACTTGGCCCGGGAAGATAAATTTCATATTGCTATGCTTGAGTAGACGGGATTTCGGTTGAGTGCATAAACACGAGTGATGCGAGGTTGACTAAATAATCAAGACCGGTTAAGACAAGATTTTCAAGACCTTGGACGCAATGCAACTCTGGGTGAAGGACGGTTGATAGGCTCCCTGGAGAACCCAGTGGATGACCCGGGATGCTGGAGAGGCCATGACATCCTGCGGAAAGCTTCACCCAGGCTCAAAGAGACGGACGGATATTTTCAAGACCCAAGGCTTACCTGCACAGCCACAAGTCATTATGGGCTCTGGCTTGGTTGGACAACGCAACGACTCTGGACAGGCGGTGCTAGCAG
The DNA here is from genome assembly GCF_904849725.1 of Hordeum vulgare subsp. vulgare. Lineage (NCBI taxonomy): Eukaryota > Viridiplantae > Streptophyta > Magnoliopsida > Poales > Poaceae > Hordeum > Hordeum vulgare. The sequence goes on along the minus strand of NC_058522.1, from coordinate 564,178,743 downwards.
ATGTAGAAGAACGGTAGGAATGGATGGGCACCGACAGGGATTCAGAGGGACCCGTTGAAAGACCATGTTTTGATCATCCGGTCTTCAAACACCCTGAAGTGCGAGGGCATACTCGGAGGCGATCAAATCTTGTGGGGAACGTGTGCAAAACTCTACAGAGTACTCAAACCTAATCGATTAGCCGTGTCCATGGTCATGGACAACTTGAGCCAAAGGAACTGAAGTTATCTGGATTTCTCAACACCATTATAAATACTTGATGAGGGTAATTATTGACAACTCGGGTATGAGAACTGGTTGGCGGAACCATCTCATTAACAACCAACTACGTAGTAATATTTTGCTTTTAGCCCCTCTCTTGATGTAGGAGAAAATTTTCTTTACGCTAAAACGCACAACACCACCTGCCATATATGCATATAGTATAGATGATTACTTTTCACCCCTCTCTTATGTGACTTGCCGGCATATTCAATATGCTGACCTACACGGCTGCAACTTCTTATGTTGCAGATATTTTTCTTCGACGAGTAAGAGTACGATTCAGGGTTACGGTCTACACTCAACTTGCCGTTGGTGTTTATTGGGACTCCACTCCCTTGATTGCTTCCGCTGAGATATTTAAGGTATATAACAGTTTTACGCTATTTACATGTGATTGCACTTTGATATATACATTGATGTACTGTGTGTGCCAGCATACTGATCCAGGGATGGCACAAAAACACAGAGGCACAGAAACATAGTTTTGACGGGGAGTGATCCCTAGTATCCACTATGTTTTGAGATTGATGGTGCTACTACTTTGCCATGCTTAATGCTTGTCACTAGGGCCCGAGTGCCATGATTTCAGATCTGAAATTATTATGTTGTCACCAATATATGTGTGTTTTAGATCCGATCTTGCAAGTTGTAGTTACCTACTATGTGTTATGATCCGGCAACCCCGGAGTGACAATAATCGGAAAAACTCCCGGTGATGACCATAGTTTGAGGAGTTCATGTGTTCAACAAGTGCTAATGCGTTGGTCCGGTTCTTTATTAAAAGGAGAACCTTAATATCCCGTAGTTTCCTTTTGGACCCCGCTGCCACGGAAGTGATGGACAATAGATGTCATGCAAGTTCTTTTCCCTAAGCACGTATGACGACACACAGAATGCATGCCTACATCACATTGACGAACGGGAGCTAGCCACTTATCTCTCCGTGTTGTAACGGTTGCATGATGAATATCATCTAAACAAATCACCGACCCATTGCCTACGAGTTTGTCCCACTGCTGTTGTTACTTGTTTTGCTCTGCTGCTGTTACTACTGTTGCTGCTGCTGTTACTTGTTTTGCTCTGCTGCTGTTACTACTATTGCTGCTGTTGTTACTTGCTTTGCTCTACTGCTGTTACTACTGTTGCTGCTGCTGTTACTTGTTTTGCTCTACTGTTGTTACTACTGTTGCTGCTGCTGTTACTTGCTTTGCTCTGCTGCTGTTACTAATGTTGCTACTTGCTACTGCTGTCACTAGTGCTGTTCCTTGCCACTGTTGTTACTCGTTACACTGCTGCTACCTGCTACAATACTGGTTCGCACGATGTTGACGGGAAAGAATATTTCCCGTCCACGGGCAACTTCTCGCGCCATTGATACAATCGTTAGGAATAGTCTGCCGTCAACAGATCGTTTCTGACACCGTTGTAATCATACTACTTTGCTGCTGATACTTTGCTTGCAGATACTAATCTTTCAGGTGTGGTTGAATCTGACACATTCAGCTGCTAATACTTGAGAGTATCCTCTCACTTCCTATCCGGCGAACCAACAAATTTGGGTCCAATACTCAACCCTCGAAAACTGCCGCGAACCCACGCGCTGGTGGGCCATTGCAAGTTAATTGCTAATTGTTGAGCAACGGGGAGCAGTTCTGACTCCGTTGTCGGGGAGGCATCATGTCAGGAACACGTCAACATCATTCTTCTAGTGCCGTTGCCGGGGACTACTAGCAGTATTTTTTCTGGCGCCGTTGCCGGGGAAGCGATTGCTATATTCTCTGAGTCACTTGGGATTTATATCTGGTGATCACTATGAAGAATCTCAAAGATCCAAAAACCAGAGTTTTGCCCTCAACTACGAGGGGAGGTAAGGAACTGTCGTCTAGCTGTGCACTTGATTCACCTTCAGTTATGAGTAAATTTGCGACATCACCTCCTGCTAGAAATCTTGATATGTCGCCTATGCTTGATGATGCTTATGATGCTACTGCTAGAGATGCTATGCCTGATACTGCTAGAGATGCTATGCTTGATACTGCTAGAGATGCTATGCCTGATACTGATTTGCCTGATGATGCTAGAGATGCTATTTTGCCTGATGATGCTATGCTTGATACTTCTAGAGATACTACTTTGCCTGATGTGCAACTAGGGGTATTCCTTGATGCTCATATTGCAAGAGTTACTGCCAATGCTCGTGATGCTTCTGAAACTGCCGATACTATTGAGATAGAACCTGCTTTTGCTCCTGCTAGATCTAGCTCTCCTAGATATGAATTGCTTGATATACCTGAGGGTTACGTTATGGAGGGAGAGATAGCTGAAGATTTTCTTGCGTGTAAGGATTCCTATGACGCTGAGAAATTACTTCTCAAGTGGAAGGAAAAGTCTCTGAAAGCTAGGATGAAATACGACCCGAAGTTTGCCAATTCACCTATCTTTATCACCGACAAGGATTATGAATTCTCAGTCGACCCTGAGATAATCTCTCTAGTCGAATATGATCCTTTTCACGGTTATGAGTCTGAGACGGTTGTAGCCCATCTTACCAAACTACACGATATAGCCACCCTTTTCACTAGTGAGGAGAAGATCCGCTACTACTATATCCTTAAGTTGTTTCCTTTCTCTTTAAAGGATGACGCTAAAGCCTGGTTCACTTCTCTTGCTCCTGGATGTGTGAGTAGTCCGCAGGATATGGTCTATTAATTCTATGAGAAATATTTCCCTGCCCATAAGAAGCAAGCTGCCTTGCAGGAAATATACAACTTTGCTCAACTCAAAGAAGAGAGTCTCCCACAAGCTTGGGGGAGGCTCACCCAGCTACAGAATGGTTTGCCTGATCACCCTCTTAAGAAGAACCAGATACTTGATATCTTCTATAACGGACTTATCGATGCCTCTAGAGACCACCTAGATAGTTGTGCCGGTTGTGTTTTTAGGGAACGAACTATCGAACAAGCTGAGATCCTCCTGAATAACATCCTGATCAACGATAATGCTTGGACTATTCCCGAACCACCTCCTAAGCCAACTCCTAAGAAAAGAGGTATTCTATTCCTCAATCCCGAAGATATGCAAGAAGCCAAGAAATCTATGCAAGAGAAAGGCATTAGATCTGAAGATATCAAAAATCTACCACCTATCGAAGAGATCCATGGTCTCGATAACCCGATACAAGTACTAGAAGTGAATTCTCTGCGTAGGTTTGATGAGAGTGATATTCCTTTTGATAAACATGCTAGTCTATGCTCTGATGAATTTAACAACTTTTTTGCCAAACAACAGAGTTTCAATGATTATGTTAGCAGACATTTGGAACAAAGTACTCGTATGCTTAGCCATTTAAGTGCTTGTGTAGACAGAAATGTCAATGATCTGAAGCTTCTGAGTAAACATGCATCTATGATTACTACTCAGGTAGAACAAGTACTTAAAGCTCAGAATGACTTGCTCAATGAATTAAATGACAACTCTGTCAGAGTCATTACTAGAGGAGGCAAAATGACTCAGGAACCTTAGTATCCTGAAGGCCATCCTAAGAGAATTGATCAAGATTCTCAAGGAATTAATGCTGATACAACCAGTCATCCTAAGGAGAAGAAGAATGATGATAGAAACCTACATACTAGTTCACCAAATACTGTCGCACCTGAAGAACCAAATGATATTTCTGCGTCTGATGCAGAAACACAATCTGGTGATGAGCATGAACCTGGTGACAATATGGACAACGATGTTCATAATAATGCTCAACCTAGCAATGATGAGCATGTGGAGATTGAACCTACGGTTAATCCTGATAACCCACAACCTAAGAGATACGATAAGAATGACTTCACTGCTAGGAAGCATGGTAAAGAAAGGGAGACATGGGTTCAGAGACCTATGCCCTTTCCTCCTAAGCCATCCAAGAAAAAGGATGATGAGGATTTTGAGCGCTTCGTTGAGATGATAAGACCCGTCTTTCTGCAGATGTGGTTAACTGATATGCTCAAAATGTCTCCATATGCCAAGTACATGAAAGATATCGTGACTAATAAACGGAAGATACCAGATCTTGAGATCTCCACCATGCTTGCCAATTACACTTTCAAAGGTGGAACTCCTAAGAAACTTGGCGATCCCGGAGTGCCCACTATACCTTGCTCCATTAAAGGAAACTACGCAAGAACTGCCTTATGTGACGTTGGAGCCGGTGTTAGTGTTATGCCGCTCTCTCTTTATCGTAGACTTGAATTGGATAAGTTGACACCCACTAAAATTCCTCTGCAAATGGCCGACAAATCAACTGCTTTCGCTATCGGCATTTGCGAGGATGTGCCTGTTGTGGTTGCTAACACCACTATCTTAACAGACTTTGTTATCTTGGATATTCCCGAGGACGATGCCATGGCTGCCATTCTTCGAAGACCCTTTTTAAACACTGCAGGGGCTGTTATAGATTGCAACAAAGGCAATGTCACTTTCCATGTCAACGGTAATGAGCATACAACGCACTTTCCGAAGAAACGATATCAAGTACATTGCATCAATGCTATAGAAAAGACTTCATCGATTGTTATTGGGAGCTTTGAATGCCCTATTCCTCATGTCAAGATGAAGTATGATTTTCTTGTTGGGGAGATACATATCCCCATTGAGGTGACTTAGTGTCTATTCGAAAATTCTCCGTTCTCTTTTGTGATTCGAGAAGGTTTTGCCATAAGGGTTTGATCAACCCCATTGACGGATTTCTTTCGATGACCATGAAATGGATGAATCAAAGAGTCACATACCTCTGTTTTAAGCTTTCACTTTCTCTTGCTTAGAAGAAAAATGATAGATTTAGTTTAGTTTTTCCTGCTTTCTGTTTTAGCGTCCCGGAGAAAAATACCCCGAAAATAAAAGTTCTCCAATGGCCCTGAAAATCTAGTATGAATTTTTCTGGAATATCTGAAAAATACTGGGACTGAGAGCTGGCCTGGGGGCCACACCATTGGGCCACAAGCCCTGCAGCCGCCGCCCCCCTGGTGGCGGCTAGCAAGATTGTGGGGCCCACAGGGAGCCCTTCCAGTCATTCCAGCTCCCATCCTCTTCTTCCACCTCCAGAAAAATTGTTTCGCAGCTCAAACATGTGTTCTTGCTCATTTGGCTGTGATTTTCGATCTCCTTGCTCAAAGCACCATTCTCCGAACCGTTTTGGGGAAATTACTCCTTGGTAAGTGACTCCTCCATTGGTCCAATTAGTTTTTGCTCTAGTGCTTTATCCTTCGCGTATTCTTGCTACCTTGGTGACCCTGTTCTTGAGCTAGAAATGTTGATTTTAGCTGGTCCCAAGTAGTTTTAGCGTGTGATACGGTCTCTAGGCACTAGTAGGAGTAGTTGCTACGAGTTGGGTTAATTCTTACTCACTTTTCTTTTCGAAGTCTCTAAAAAATTCAGAATTTTTCAGAGCTAAAAAAGGAAAAAGATGAGGAGGTTCTTGAGAGGCTCTTCCAGCCGTACCCCAAGGAGGATGAGAAGAACCACCCCAAGTACGTGGTTCCTCGAGTCACAGAAGTTCGAGCGTGCAAGTGGCCAAGTGATGAATTTTTGCGCGCCGCTGGGCTTTATGAAGTCTTTTATTACTTGGTGGAGAACGCAAGTCTTACTGCGTTCGTTGAAGATAAGTGCTCACAATACCTCCTCCTCACCAATATTTTCGTTCAAAGCTTCAACTCTTATCCGAGGAAGAATCCTCCCATGGTTGAGTTCATGTTATACGACATCCCCCAGTGCAGGACACTACAGGATTTTTGCAATGTATGCAAATTACCTTATGTTGGGGATATCCGTGACCCTCGTCCACGGGACTTGGAGGATTTCATAGGTACTATTGCTGTTGGAGAGGAGAGAGGAGTGTCTCGCTCTAGAATTGCTAGCATACATTTTCCTGTGCTTCGATACTTCTCATTATTTGTTGGAAAATGTTTGATTGGTCGTGGGGAGGCTGGATCACTTAGTTCTCCAGACCTTGCGGTTTTGCGCGAAGGCCTTTATAACGATAAGACTTATAGCCTAGGTGCTATAGTAGCTCAGCGGTTGAACACCAATCGTTCCAAGGGTGTCGTCTATGGAGGTATCTATGCTACCCGTCTTGCCAGACACTTTGAGATACCCATTAGACTAGGGGAGGAGGGAGAGATGCTTCTCCCTGAGAAATATCTGGATTATGACAGCATGGTTCACCATGATTTTGTGGATAGAGATGCTAGTAGACGGATGATTTATAACCTGTTATTTAGTCAGGGTACTCGAGAGACTATTACTCTGCCTGCTCCTTCTTTGTTTGATCTTCATGCAGGCAGGTACACTATTATGCCCTCAGACATCTACGCATATTGGGGCTTGGCCCAACCACAGGTGCCAGGGGCCGAGCCGCCAGTCGAGTACCAGACGCTAGTTTATCAGTGGGAGCCAGAGTAGCTCACACAATAGTGGCATCCACAGTCTGCTCCGGAGTATCCCGGAGCTGGTTATTTCCCGCCTTTGGAGTAGACCAAGCTAGGACAAAAGCCTAAGCTTGGGGGAGTACGTGTTCTCACCGACCTTACATTCATGCTTATGCTTTCACTTTGTTAGCCGGTGTTTACACTTTGCCACTGTATTATCCATGCTAGTTTATTTTCGTTTTCTTGTTTTCTTGTTTTGTGTCCTTTTGAGAGAACCCAAAAATGTTTTCATTTCTTCTTTTGCTTGTTGGGAGTTTTCCTGTGTAAATAGTTTTCTTTTTCTTTGGGTCAAGGTAGAAGATATTGGTTACAATGTTTAGTGGCTCTTGCATGCATACCTGTTTAGCTTTCAAAGAGCCATATTACTTTGTCTTCTCCTTTGTGTTTGCGTGCAGATTCACCTTAGTCCAATGCACGAGCACTCTTATTATTGTTCACATCGTTCGATCGTGGAAATGAAAGGCAATGATGATGATATATGATGAAGTGACTGAGACTGGAAAAGCTGGTATGAACTCTATCTATTTTGTTTTTGTAAATATGACTAGCTTGTCATGCCTGATTCAGCTTTGTTGTGAGAGAACCATGTTTGCAATGACAACTTAGAGATCATAGTTTCTGATGCCATGCTTAACTAGCTGAGAGCTTATAATGGTTTGTCTTGAATGCCAACATAGATTTTGAGATGACTATGATGTAGTATGATAGGATGGTATTCTCCTTTGAATGATTCAAGTGGCTTGACTTGGCACATGTTCATGCATGTAGTTGAAACAAAATCAACATAGCCTCTATGATGTTCGTGTTCATGGTGATTTATATCCTGTTCATGCTTGCACTCAATGTTAGTCAAACTCAGTGCATCTTGATGACTGTTTTCGCTCTCTAGTAGGTCGCTTCCGAGTCTTTTCCTAGCCTTCACTTGTACTAAGCGGAATACTGCTTGTGCATCCACTTCCTTAAACCCAAAAGTTTTTCCATGAGAGTCCACCATACCTACCTATTTACGGTATCTACCTGCCGTTCCAAGTAAATTTGCATGTGCCATTCTCTAAACCTTCAAGAAATAATCTGTTTTGCATGCCCGAACCGCTCATGTGGTGACAGGGGGCTATTGGTATCTTCCATGTTAGGCGTGTTATCCTCGACATGTTTTTATTCACTGTCATTCACGAGAAAGGGCCCGGTATCGGAATGCCCAGTTCCGCGCTTAAATCGAAAACATAACTGTATAACAAGACTCCCCCTGGATTGATGTTAGTATGGACGGTACCGGAGGATTCGGCTAGCTGTGGAGTGTGATTGATTGGTGGTGGGGGAGTTAAAACTTTACTTTTCTGTTTGGGAACCGCCTATAGCATGAGTAGCATGGAAGATATTGAGAACTCTTGGTCATTGCGTTGACAATGAAAGCATGCCACCCAAAATTATTATCTCGGTTTTCAAAGCTTGAGCTCTGGCACCTCTGCAAATCAATGCTTCCCTCTGCGAAGGGCATGTCTATTTATTTTCCTGTTGAGTCATCCTCTGCTTATATAACCACCAATTAGAGAGCACCTCTGTCATTTTTATGCTTTGCTTTTGATTGATATTGAGTATGACTATGACTGGATCTTCGTTGCTATGAATTACAATGTTTAGTCAGCCCTTGATCTTTGGAAGTGCTCTGCATTTATGTTTTGCGGTCTCAGAAAGAGCTAGCGAGATACCACCTATTCATATTGCTTTATGCTTATTTTGATTGAATTGTTGGTATTTGAAACTCATTATTATTTGCTCTTTAGCTGATTATGCCATTGATATTAGTTTATCGTCAGACCTTTTTGTCACTTGCTTATATGGTTAACTTGTGATGTTGCTGAAATTCTGGTTATGAGTTAGACATAGTTGGAACAACAAGATCAAACAGAGTTTGTCAAAGTTTTTCTTTCTCTTTCAGTTTGTCAACTGGGTTGCTTGAGGACAAGCAAGGTTTTAAGCTTGGGGGAGTTGATACGTCTCCATCGTATCTACTTTTCCAAACTCTTTTGCCCTTGTTTTGGACTCTAATTTGCATGATTTGAATGGAACTAACCTAGACTGATGCTGTTTTCAGCAGAATTGCCTTGGTGTTGTTTTTGTGCAGAAATGAAAGTTCTCGGAACGTCCTGAAAATTTACGGAGAATATTTCTAGAAAATATGAAAAATACGTGCGCAAAGATCCACCGGAGGGGATGGGTTAGTGAGCCACAAGCCCTGTAGCCGCCACCCCCTGGTGGCGGCTAGCAAGCTTGTGGGGTCCACGTGGCTCTGCCGCCCACAACCTCAGCTCTATAAATTTACTTTCGTCCCAGAAAAATCAAGAGAGAATATTTCGCCGCGTTTGCGATACGGAGGCGCCGACACATCCTGTTCTTCATCTGGAGGGCAGATCTGGAGTCCGTTTTGGGCTCCGGAGAGGGGAAATCGTCGCCATCGTCATCATCAACCTTCTTCCCTCTCCAATTCCATGAAGCTCTTCATCGTTCGTGAGTAATCTATTCGTAGGTTCGCTGGGCGGTGATGAGTAGGATGAGATCTATCATGTAATCGAGTTAGTTTTGACGGGGATTGATCCCTAGTATCCACTATGTTCTGAGATTGATGTTTCTACTACTTTGCCATGCTTAATGCTTGTCACTAGGGCTCGAGTGCCATGATTTCAGATCTGCAATTATTATGTTGTCACCAATATATGTGTGTTTTAGATCCGATCTTGCAAGTTGTAGTTACCTACTATGTGTTATGATCCGGCAACCCGAGAGTGACAATAACCGGAACCACTCCCGGTGATGACCATAGTTTGAGGAGTTCATGTGTTCACCAAGTGCTAATGCGTTGGTCCGATTCTTTATTAAAAGGAGAACCTTAATATCCCGTAGTTTCCTTTTGGACCCCACTGCCACGGGAGGGATGGACAATAGATGTCATGCAAGTTCTTTTCCCTAAGCACGTATGACGACACACGGAATGCATGCCTACATAACATTGATGAACGGGAGCTAGCCACATATCTCTCCATGTTGTAACTGTTGCTTGATGAATATCATCCAAACAAATCACCGACCCATTGCCTACGAGTTTGTCCCACTGCTGTTGTTACTTGTTTTGCTCTGCTGCTGTTACTACTGTTGCTGCTGTTGTTACTTGTTTTGCTCTGCTGCTGTTACTACTGTTGCTGCTGCTGTTACTTGCTTTGCTCTGCTGCTGTTACTACTGTTGCTGCTACTGTTACTTGTTTTGCTCTGCTGCTGTTACTATTGTTGCTGCTGTTGTTACTTGCTTTGTTCTGCTGCTGTTACTACTGTTGCTACTTGCTATTGTTGTCACTACTGCTGTTCCTTGCCACTGCTGTTACTCGTTACACTGCTGCTACCTGCTACAATATTGTTCGCACGACGTTGACGGGAAAGAATATTTCCCGTCCACGGGCAACTTCTGGCACCATTGATACAATCGTTAGGAATAGTCTGCTGTCAACAGATCGTTTCTGACACCGTTGTTATCATACTACTTTGTTGCTGATATCTTGCTTGCAGATACTAATCTTTCAGGTGTGGTTGAATCTGACACATTCAGCTACTAATACTTGAGAGTATCCTCTCACTTCCTATCCGGTGAACCAACAAATTTGGGTCGAATACTCTACCCTCGAAAACTGCCGCGAACCCACACGCTGGTGGGCCATTGCAAGACAATTGCTAATTGTTGAGCAACTGGGAGCAGTTCTGACTCCGTTGCTGGGGAGGCATCAAGTCATGAACACGTTAACAACATTCTTCTAGTGCCGTTGCCGGGGACTGCTAGCAGGGGTCCGGGTCCCTTCGCTTCGAAAGGGGGTCATAAATACTATATTATTTTCATAGATGACTTCTCTCGTTACACATGGCTTTATTTCATGACTTCTCGTAGTGACATGTTGTCTATTTATAAGCGTTTTGCTGCCATGGTTCATAATTAGTTTTCTTCTCCCATTCGTGTGTTTCGTGCTGACCCGCTGGCGAGTATATCTCTAAGATGTTGTGTGGTGCTCTTGCTGAGCAAGGGACTCTCTCTCTCATTTCTCTTGTCCTAGTGTTCACGCTCAGAATGGCGTGGCTGAGCGCAAGCATCGTCATCTTCTTGAGACGGCTCGTGCATTGATAATTGCTGCCTCTCTCCCGCCTCATTTTTCGGCTGAGACCGTCTCCACCTCCACCTATCTCATCAATCTCCAGCCTTTCGCTGCTCTACAGGGTGGTGTTCCTTTCGAGCGTCTTTTTGATCGTTCTCCCGATTATTTGATGCTTTGCTTGTTTGGTTGTGTGTGCTATGTTCTTCTTGCCCCCCGCGAACGCACCAAACTGACCGCTCAGTCTGTTGAGTGTGTCTTCTTAGGCTATAGTTATGAGCATAAGGGCTATCGTTGTTGGGATCCGATCGGTCGTCGGATGCGTATCTCTCGAGATGTGACTTTCATGAGTTTCGTCCCTTCTACCCATCCCCATCTTCCTCGGCCTTTTCAATGGAGGATATATCTTTCCTCACTTTTTCTTGACACACCTATCACACCCGTCGAGCCTTTGCCTATTTGTTCTGCTCCCTCTGCTTCTTCACCTCCAGTCAATTTATTGCCACCATTTTCCACGGTCTCCTCGCCTAGCATGTCACCGGATTATACACCTTCATCTCCGGTGACTTCTTCGTCGCCACTCCCCGATTCTACCTTGACGATTCCTACGTCCACTGTTCCATCTTTTCCTCAGTGTTACACTCGTCGTTAAAGTTCTGTGGATGCCTCCGTGGATGTGTCATCATCCTCGTCTCAGCCTACTTATGGCTTGCGTTCTCATCCTCGTCCGCCTTTTGATCGCTTTGGATTTTCCAACGCTGGTGCTGCTGTTCTTGAGCCGACTACTTATCATCAGGCTGTTGTTCATCCTGAATGGCAGTTTGCAATGGCAGAGGAGATTGCTACTCTTGGACGCACTGGTACGTGGGATCTTGTTTCCCTTCCTCCCGGAGTCCGTCCCATCACTTGTAAGTGGGTCTACAAGGTTAAGACTCACTCCGATGATTCTCTTGAGCGTCACAAAGCTCGTCTCGTGGCTCGTGGTTTTCAGCAGGAGCATGGTCGTGATTACGATGAGACTTTTGCTCATGTGGCTCATATGACCACTGTTCGTACACTTCTTGTCGTGGTCTCTACACGCCACTAGTCTATCTCTCAGCTTGATGTTAAGAATACTTTTCTTAATGGTGAGCTGCGTGAGGAGGTGTACGTGCAGCCACTACCTGGGTATTCTGTTCCTGATGGCATGGTATGTCGTCTTCGTCACTCTCTCTATGGCCTTAAGAAAGCCCCCCGCGCCTGGTTAAGTGTTTTGCCTCTGTGGTGACTGCCGCTGGTTTTTCAGCCAGTGTTCATGATACATCATTGTTTATTTACTTTTCTCCTCGTGGTCGGACTCTTCTTCTTCTCTATGTTGATGACATGGTCATCACTGGGGATGACCCCGAGTATATTGCCTTTGTCAAGGCCCGTCTTAGTGAGCAATTCCTTATGTCTGATCTTGGACCTCTTCGCTACTTTCTTGGGATTGAAGTCTCTTCTACCTGTGATGGCTTTTTTATATCCCAAGAAAAGTATATCCAGGATCTTCTTGCTCGTGCTGCTCTTACTGATGAGCGCATCGTTGAGACTCCTATGGAGCTCAATGTTCACCTCTGTGCTACTGATGGTGATCCCCTGCCTGACCCGATGCGTTATCGTCATATTGTTGGTAGTCTTGTTTATCTAGCTGTCACTCGTCCGGATATCTCTTACCCAGTTAATATTCTGAGTCAGTTCGTCTCTGCTCCCACATCAGTTCACTATAGTCATCTCCTCCGTGTTCTCCGATATCTTCGGGGCACGATCTCTCACCGTCCATTCTTTCCTCGCTCCAGTTCTTTACAGCTTCAGGCCTATTCGGATGCTACGTGGGCTAGTGATCTTTCAGATCACCGTTTACTTTCTGCTTACTGTGTTTTTCTTGGTGGTTCTCTCATTGCCTGGAAGACGAAGAAACAGATTGCAGTTTCCCGTACGAGTGCATAGGCTGAGTTGCGAGTGATGGCTCTTTTGACGGCACAGGTGACTTGGTTACGGTGGTTACTTCAGGATTTTGGTGTTTCTGTCACTACACCGACTCTGCTCTTATCTGACAGTATAGGTGCTATTAGCATTGCGCGCGATCCTGTGAAGCATGAGCTCACCAAGCATATTGGTGTTAATGCTTTCTATGTGCGGGCTGGTGTGCAGGATCACGTCGCTCTTCAGTATGTGCCTTCCGAGTTACAGTTGGCGGATTTCCTGACGAAGGCCCAGACCAGAGCACAACATGGCTTTTATCTCTCCAAACTCAGTGTTGCTCATCCACCATGAGTTTGAGGGGGGTGTTAGAGTTATAATATAAGTCATGTACCCTTTTGTATTTATCCCAATATATAAGGGGTTTCCTGCATATAGTCCACCACCTGTACATGTATATATACCGGCCTATGGCCTCATGGGAATACAAGTTGCTTATTCCTAACATTTGAGAACTCAATCTACTAAAACATCATACTTGGTCTCCATCGGAATCTTATTTTGACTCATCCCCAGACCACTAGTCACGCACAAGTCAAAATGATCCTCTCCCTTTCGACTTTGAGAACTCATGCAATGGATGAGCGCAAGCAAGATATGTTGGCACTTAGGATGACAAAGAGAATAATGATGGGGAAGGAAGACAAAAAAGGTGTGAAAGGCTCACATCAATGAGGACAACCATAGGCGAGAGAAAGCCAAATGGTAGATATGATGTGAGTAGGGATTGCCATGCAACAGATGCACATATGAGCTAAGGTAAGCTCTCCAATGGAACTAGTGGGGGTGCATCCAACTTCCTTGCTCATGAAGACCTAGAGCTCATTTGAGGAGGCTCATCATTGGAATATACAAGCCAAGTTCTATAGTGTAAGGGTCCCCACATAGTTATGCATGAATGATAATCTCTATGGAGTACAAATATAACAATGGAGTACGAGCGTGGATCTTTTAAAAGGAATAGTAGTGTTGCCCCCTTCTCTCTTTTTTTTCTTTTTTTTGTTTCCTCTTTGGCTCTTTCTATTTATCTCTCATTTGTCCTCTTTGGGATCTTTTCATGTGTTCTCTTTGGGATCTTTTAATTTGTCCTCTCTGGGATCTTTTCCTCACTTAAGGGAAACACTCTATATTTTACAAGAATAAAAAGAAGATCTTCACACTTTATAAGAAGTACTCAACATAAAGACAAATGAAAACTATCATGATGTATGCAAATGTATGCCTCTCCGAGTGTAGCAGGATATGCAATCTCATCGTTGATGCACCGATCTCATCACGCTACTCCTAGCAGACATTCCACTTCGGATCGTGCTCATGTTCCGGTAGGGGCTTCACCCGTTGCACTTGGATGTTTATGTCTTGTTGTATGGAAGCAAGGTATCATGTGTAATGCAAGAAATTTTTATGTTGGTTGGAAAAAAATGATCTCATTTAGAAGCAATATTGATGGAAAAATGCATCAATTAGAAAGTTGGTCGTTGAAAATAAGGAACAAGTTTTAACTTCTTTGGAAGCACATGCTCATTTTGTTTGAAGCAGATGCATTTTTACGTGGCACATGTATGATGCACGATCTTCATAATTTTGTATTCAACATATCTCTAAGTTGCTTCGTGCACACAAAAAAAGCTTGGGTTACACAATGGTCAAGCTTTGTAGGTTTCAAAAAACATCTATGCTTCCTACTAGGGATGAAAACGGAGCGAAAACGGACGAAACTGGATGCTATCACATTTGTTTTCATTGTTTTTTTGGGGAAGCCGAAACAAATATAGAAACCCCCGAAATAAATATAGAAATAGATACTACCGGAAACGAACACGGAACGTATACGGAGCAGACACGAAACAGAAATGGTTGTTGACCGAAAATTTAAAACCCCTTTGAGTTGTAGAGAGAGAAAAAAAGAAAAAAAAAGTTACCATGGCTACCGAATAATTTGATAATGTTAGTAACTTAGCATAGTATTATATTGTAGTAGTACTAGGCAATTGTATATACAATTTAGTTGACTACATATGTGGTAGTAGAAGTGTTGAGGAACGTCGCATGGGAAACAAAATTTTTCCTACGCGCATGAAGACCTATCATGGTGATGTCCATCTACGAGAGGGGATGAGTGATCTACGTACCCTTGTAGACCGTACAGCAGAAGCGTTAGAGAACGCGGTTGATGTAGTGGAACGTCCTCACGTCCCTCGATCCGCCCCGCGAACAATCCCGCGATCAGTCCCACGATCTAGTACCGAACGGACGGCACCTCCGCGTTCAGCACACGTACAGCTCGACGATGATCTCGGCCTTCTTGATCCAGCAAGAGAGACGGAGAGGTAGAAGAGTTCTCCGGCAGCGTGACGGCACTCCCGAGGTTGGTGATGACCTTGTTTCAGCAGGGCTCCGCCCGAGCTCCGCAGAAACGCGATCTAGAGGAAAAACCGTGGAGGTATGTGGTCGGGCTGCCGTGGAAAAGTCGTCTCAAATCAGCCCTAAAACCTCCGTATATATAGGTGGGAGGGAGGGGCCTTGCCTTGGGGCTCAAGGAGCCCCAAGGGGGTCGGCCGAGTCCAAGGGGGGAGGACTCCCCCCCAAACCGAGTTGGACTTGGTTTGGTGGGAGGGAGTCCCCCTTCCTTCCCACCTCCTCCTTTTTTTTTTCTTTTCTCTTTGATTTTTTATCTCTTGGCGCATAGAGCCCTTTTGGGCTGTCCCACCAGCCCACTAAGGGCTGGTGTGCCACCCTCAAGGCCTATGGGCTTCCCCGGGGTGGGTTGCCCCCCCGGTGAACTCCCGGAACCCATTCGTCATTCCCGGTACATTCCCGGTAACTCCGAAAACTTTCCGGTAATCAAATGAGGTCATCCTATATATCAATCTTCGTTTCCGGACCATTCCAGAAACCCTCGTGACGTCCGTGATCTCATCCGGGACTCCGAACAACATTCGGTAACCAACCATATAACTCAAATACGCATAAAACAAGGTCGAACCTTAAGTGTGCAGACCCTGCGGGTTCGAGAACTATGTAGACATGACCCGAGAGACTCCTCGGTCAATATCCAATAGCGGGACCTGGATGCCCATATTGGATCCTACATATTCTACGAAGATCTTATCGTTTGAACCTCAGTGCCAAGGATTCATATAATCCCGTATGTCATTCCCTTTGTCCTTCGGTATGTTACTTGCCCGAGATTCGATCGTCAGTATCCGCATACCTATTTCAATCTCGTTTACCGGCAAGTCTCTTTACTCGTTCCGTAATACAAGATCCCGCAACTTACACTAAGTCACATTGCTTGCAAGGCTTGTGTGTGATGTTGTATTACCGAGTGGGCCCCGAGATACCTCTCCGTCACACGGAGTGACAAATCCCAGTCTTGATCCATACTAACTCAACTAACACCTTCGGAGATACCTGTAGAGCATCTTTATAGTCACCCAGTTACGTTGCGACGTTTGATACACACAAAGCATTCCTCCGGTGTCAGTGAGTTATATGATCTCATGGTCATAGGAATAAATACTTGACACGCAGAAAACAGTAGCAACAAAATGACACGATCAACATGCTACGTCTATTAGTTTGGGTCTAGTCTATCACGTGATTCTCCTAATGACGTGATCCAGTTATCAAGCAACAACACTTTGTTCATAATCAGAAGACACTGACTATCTTTGATCAACTGGCTAGCCAACTAGAGGCTTGCTAGGGACGGTGTTTTGTCTATGTATCCACACATGTAAATGAGTCTTCATTCAATACAATTATAGCATGGATAATAAACGATTATCTTGATACAGGAATTATAATAATAACTATATTTATTATTGCCTCTAGGGCATAATTCCAACAAGAAGTTGGCCCTCAAATGATTCATTATCCTCATTGTGTCAATTTATGTTGTTTGGTAGTTGGGCTACAAAGCAGCCACATGCTTATACTAAAAAGAGCAATTTCATATTCACGAAAACGGAAAGTTCCCTTTCCCTGATCATTCCATCGGAAAGCAATGTTCCTTTTTGTTTTTGTTTCCTTATAAAAAAATCATTTCCACTTCCGTTTTGCAAGACTTTCGTTTTCGTTTTCATATTTCCTCTTCAATTTAAATTTTTCTCCGGAAAAGTGAAAAGTTTCCACTCTATTTGCATCCCTACTTCCTACACAATTGAATAAAGTTTCGGTTAGACGCTAATCATGCTTCTAATAATGTCACACTATGCTTCCTATGCATCCAAATAAATCAAGCTTCTATTACGATGCTCCAAATTAACATGCAGATTACCACCGGAAAATTAAAAATAACATGCTGATTACATGTTGTCTACAACCCAATGTTTCAGTTTAATCGTCCTACTTTCGGTCGAGAATAGTTTCGATGAAATAAAAGGAACTTTTCTATGCCATGTTTGCGCTAAAAAACATATTCAAAAATAAATAATTTTCTTTATCTGCCTATTGGAAGCAAATCCATAATAAGTGGGAAGCATTATTTTTATATTTGATTGTTGGAAGCAATCACGGCTTACTTAAACAATTAACATAATTTCTAGCATCCGGCCATTAGTTTCAGCCAAAACCAGCGAGAGCCAACAAGTGTTGAAGCGTAGTCATCTATACATGGAGAAGTGCATGAAGCGTGTCCAAGCAATAATGTTTCTTCTTTTATGCTTTTCTATCCATGCACAATGTAAGCAGCACAGATGCAATACCTTCTTCTCGTATTTTTGTTTGATTCATTGCTTATAATAGTCTCTAACTTGATTACCTCAACCCTAGTGAACATGATACCATGTAATCATACGGTTATATGTTTTTTTTTGACGATCCCAACGGTTATATGTTAATAGTATGTTTTTCTTGACATTTTCGCAGGTAGAGTAATAGGAATGAAAGATTATGGATACCATGGGTGCACTCCCAAGGGTAAAACAAGCACATGGTGTTATACGTGTTCACCCCTCGGGTTGTGCTATCCGACATTGGCCGACTGCAACGCCCACTGCAAACGACCTCCGGCCAGTCACCTCCCCGGCAGTTCCTCATTAGCTTGAAGGATGTACTGGATTTACGTTATGTGTTGCTGAAAAAAGAACTATGAACGAGTAACAGACAATAATATTAATTTTTTTTACTTTGCAATTGTTGTAGGAAAATATCTTGGGACTCCTTTCCTCCGGTAGTCTGATGCGAGCAATTTGTAGGATGTTCCGTTGATTGTTCCTCACGAGTTCAATCCATCGGTGATTATTTCCATATATAACTCTCCAACTTGTTCATCAATTCTCCGCTGCGGATGCACGTTCAAGCACGATGAATTGCTAACCCCATGCGATAACTGATCTTTTTGGAGGCACTAGTGGGGACAGGGCCTATAGCCCCGGTCCGTAAGGGGCTTTAGTCCCGGTTCACCAACCGAAACTAAAGGGGCGGGACTAAAGGCCTAATCTTTAGTCCCGGCCCTGTTCCAAGCCGGGACAAAAGGTGCTCCACATGGACGCCTCGGAGCGTCCTCAGGGGCAGAGCCTTTAGTCCCGGGTCTTAACACGGACCGGGACTAAAGAGTTTCTGCAGATTTTGTTTATTTTTGGGTTTTAGGGTTTTAGGGTTTAGGTGTTCGGGAGATTAACGTGATGCCTCGTTTGGTGTTCGGGAATTAGTTTTCATATAATTCTAAATAGAAATAATTATGCATATATATATAAGATTAACTTATCTTACAAGCGAGCATATATATACAATAATATGGAGATCTGAATTATCGGGACTAGAGCCCGTCTATTCGATTACATGGACCAACATCAGTAATGGCCCCTAGCTACACTAAATCGTCCTTTGTCATCTATAGCTTCCGTCCTCAGAAAGGTCGCAAGCGCCTCTGCAACAGCAATCGCGCGTTGCTCTGGTAGGGACTTCTCCCTCATGGCCGTGTACTATATAAGAAGAGGAGATGAATATGAATATCAATCATGGTAACAAAGAATGACGGGTAAAAATAGAGATGTGAATGTTCATTGCTTACGTCGTATCTGTGATCCTTGTGCTCAGAGGTAAACGTGCGAATGGTCTCGCAAACATAGTATCCGCATAGATGCGTCCCCCGTGGCTGCTGATCGCACTTTATGAGAATAGAATATATATAATCAAAATAATAATCTAGCATCATAAATGTATTGAAAATAGAAGTATATCATACTACTACTTACCTGAGCCGCTCTAAAGGTCAGCTTCCCAGGCTCGATACCGGGAGTCACGCACTTGAACCGCTTCCAAACCCTGCCCGACAAGGAAAATGATTTGCTAAGTTTTTCATTAATTGATATATCAGAAAATCATCGAAAGAGACCGATAGAGCGCAAGAATGATTGAAATTACCCTTGAAGCATGTCCTGCAGGCTTTGGAACTGTTCCAAGGGTCTCGATAATGGGTCGAAGGCATCAACTCTTCCCTTATCAATTTGAATGTCCAACAGAATCCAATGGAAGCTGCACATGTATATATATATATATATATATATATATATATATATATATATATATATATATATATATATATATATGTGTGTGTGTGTGTGTGTGTGTGTGTGTGTGTGTGTGTGTGTGTGTGTGTGTGTGTGTGTGTGTGTCAGTAACTTATCAATTACACTTATAAGTGAATGGACACAACAGAGTAAAGACCCTCACCTGAAGTTGTATGGAAACAGTATGTGGTCACAGAAATTTTGATCTGTTAGAAACCTTAGAAGGTTTTCCTCCGTCTCCTTGGTTTCATCAGTTAGCGTCGCTATATGTATTTTATCTGGGTCAATAAACCCAATATTTAGGACGTTCCTATTTTTACAATCCAGAATCTTCATTCTGCATAATAGATTACAAGTTATATGTAGACAATGAATTGAAATAACTAAACAAGTTATATGTAGACAACGAATTGAAAAACTTACAGACAATAGCAACTCATAAGCGATTTGTCGAGGGCGTCGGCATTGTACATCTGGAAGAGTTCATCAAAGTCGATATGGATTTCGTTGGGGCGGCCGTAGTACTCCCGTGGGACACTCAACACGATCATCGTTCTCCCATTCTTTGATTCACTTAAGTACCATGTATGCAAGTAACACATATTTGTTGGGAGATCATCTTTGCTGACCAAAGGCGCTCCCATGACAAACTGTGGCTTAGGGGCTACCACAGCCTTGGGTAACCTGTCGTCTTGGGAAGCCAGAACGTCTTCAACCGGGATACCCCATTCATCCGCCCACTTCTTTGCTAATTCTAAATCTTGCCCCTGCACCAGAGGGGGGACATTCTCGGGTAACACCCTGAGGGGTGGGATCGACTGTTTGGCATGTTGTCCAAGCTGAGAAACGTCTGATCTTTTTTTCCTTGTAGTTGAACTTGATTTGCTCCCACTTCCACTTGCACGTGATCTGCTCTTTTTCACTTCCTTCTGCAATGTGCGTGTATAGTCATCAGGCTTATGGTGTAAGTCATACTGTGATGGAAGGTTCGTGAAGTATTTTGCAAATGCTATTTGCTTCTCGGTGTATTCCGGGCGGGGCTCGGGTTCCTTCTTTTTCATCTGCGCATCATGATGTTCCTTTGCTATCCTGGCGTTTTCCTCGATGGTACGATCATAAGGTCTGATAGGAAGATTAGCATGAGGTACCTTTGGGAGGGGCAACAGTTTGCGCTTTGGGGAGCTCCGTCGCTTAGAAATCATCGGCGGAGCGTTCTTGCTGGCACGCTTCCGCTTAGTATCCGGAGCGGGCAGCGGCGGAGACGACGACCCAAGTCCGGCGGCGGTGATCGAGATGGACTCGTGTTGTGCTGGCCGTCGTCATGTGGAGGGCTTGAAGGTGATGGAGGTGTACGTGACCTGCGACGACTCGGAGGCGGTGTTGTCCTTGGGGCCGAGCCTGGAAGCTTGATGTAGTTCTTGTCCCATAGGATGACTCCACCCAGTACTTCTCCGAGTGTCCTCTCATCTTCGGGTCCAGCTATGTCGAGCTTCATATCATGAAACCCCGCCATGATTTCATCCACCCCGACTTTAGCAAAGCCAGCTGGAATCTCACGGCCATGCCAGCGTGCCTCAGGGCCAGAAGGTAAAGCTTGTCCGACGGCCACCTTCATGGATATGTTCTTGAATTTCTGATGGAGTTCACATGATGTTGACTCCTTGATTCCATCCACGGGGTAGCCGGGACCGCCCTCTATCATTCTTCGTGCATCGTCGGGCGGGGCCTCAGATTCAGCCACGCTGCTTTTCCGCTTAGATGGGGCGCCTGTAATATCGAGTGCAGGATCTTCCTTGCGCGCTACTCCTCTAAGCTCATCAAATTCCTCTTGTTTGTGCTCGTCTCACACACGTACACCTGGTTCGGCCCACAATTATAAAAGTTCATCAACTAATGGCCTTAGGTACACATCAATATCGTTGTCGGGTTGCTTTGGACCTTGGATAAGCACTGGCATCATAATGAACTTCCGCTTCATGCACAACCAAGGAGGAAGGTTGTAGATACATAGAGTAATGGGCCAGGTGCTGTGACTGCAACTCTGCTCCCCAAAAGGATTCATGCCATCTGTAGTCAGACCTAACCATAAGTTCCTTGCGTCAGCTGCAAATCTCGGGAACTCTCTCTCGATTTTTCTCCACTGCCGACCATTAGTGGTGTGCCTCAACTTATCGTCTTTCATACGATCTTCCATGTGCCATCGCAACAACTTCGCATGATCTTTATTTCTGAACAGACGTTTCAACCGTGGTATTATAGGAGCATACTACATCACCTTGGCAGGAACCCTCTTCCTGGGTGGCTCGCCCTCAATATCACCAGGGTCATCTTTTCTGATCTTATACCGCAATGCAGTGCATACCACGCATTTATCCATATTCTCGTACTTCTCACCGCGGTAGAGGATGCAGTCATTAGGGCATGCATGTATCTTCTGCACGTCTAATCCTAGAGGGCAGACAAGCTTCTTTGCTTCGTACGTGCTGGCGGGCAATTCGTTCTTTCTTGGAAGCATCTTCTTCATCAGTACCAGCAACTTTTCGAATGACGAGTCAGTCACACCGGTCTCTGCCTTCCACTTCAGCAATTCCAGTGTGCTACCCAACTTCTTCTGGCCATCTTCACAAGTTGGGTACAACAATTTGTTGTGGTCCTGTAACATCTGCTCGAACTGCAACCTCTCCTTTTCTGTGCCGCAACCTCGCCGTGCATCATAAATGACCCGGCCAAGATCATCAGCGAGTTCATCTGGTTCCCGTTCTTCATCCTGATCTTCTTCTTCATTGTCTTCCATTGCGGTATCAGCATACTCAGGGAACATAGATCGGTAGTTGTCATCATCGTTCTCTTCTTCTTCATCGTCGTCTTCCATCATAACCCCTCTTTCTCCGTGCTTGGTCCAAACATTATAGCCCGACATAAAACCGGACCGAAGCAGGTGGCTCTGAATGACTCTTGAGGAAGTGTAATCCTTCTCATTCCGACATTCAACACATGGACAAAACATATAGCCACCACCATGCTTGTTCGCATCGGCTGCATCTCGAAAAGAATGCACGCCTTCTCTGTAAGCGGTTGTGCGTCGATCACCGTGCATCCATGGATGGCTCATCTGCGTTATACGACAGTATATCAAATACAATCACGATCCTAAAAATTAGTACCGCACGGTCTAAACGAGGAAATATAGTTGCTAACCTTTTAGAATAAGTAGAAATAAAGAGGAAGAGGTTTAAGCGTGGCTCGGGCATCTCATATCGTAGTTGTGTTCGGTGAACTGAAGCGGCATCGCTCTAACACACATTTCAACAAACACCTCTAGTGCATCAAAAAAAATGGAGAACTAGCACACACCCACACTCTTCCATCCAAGAAAAATGCAAGGAAGAGGGGAGAGGGGGGATGTGCTATATATAGGCAGAGGACTTTAGTCCCGGTTTGAGACACAAACCGGGACTAAAGGTGGCGCACATGCGGGCTGCACACTGCGTAGCCCTTTAGTCCCGGTTTGAGACACAAACCGGGACTAAAGACTCCTTACGAGCCGGGACCAAAGCCTCGTGGGCGGCATTGCGATTTGGGGCGACGTGGCCGGGACTACCAGACCAAAGGCCCGTTTTCTACTAGTGAGGTGGTGTCACGGCTCCAATAATCATCCCCCACGACCTATGCATTTGTCGCCACTGGGTGGACCAAATTCATATTTATGTATTTGTAAAGTTTTCCAAAGCTTGACAAAAGGGAGGAGGCATGAAAGCCATACGGTGCTGGCCTAGGTGGAACACCATACACAAAAGAGACCAAAGACTAGTATGATGAAAAATGTTACAACGCTGACATGTCTTGATGCTCTCCCTAGACCTTTCCAAAAAAAGAAGGCTAGACATCTAGGAAACTGAATACTAGGCTAAATTAAAATAAAAGGATATTATATAAAGTCTGGCAAATTGGGTTTCCTAGTTTTGGTCCCCTATGTCAATTCTAACCTATCGTCCACAGAGAGAACTCTAAAGACATTTGGTGTGTGGATAAGTAGATAAGTACACTTGTGTGTGTGTACGCGTGTCACAAAGTTTTGACGCTATATATGTCAACGTATGAACTTGTATGTGTGTGTCTCTATCTCTGTCCTGACGCAGTTTGCCGTTATCAACATGGAAAGAAAGTACTTCCTCCATCCAGATGTATAGGGCATGCACGTAGTTTTAGATTGTTAATTTAACTACTTAAATATGTATTATATGTAATAAATAATATACTATTAGATTCATGCGGGATGTAGTTTCTGAATATGTAATTTTTATCGTATATAATATATATTTAGCTAGTTAAATTGACAACATAGAATTACGCGCATGCCCTATACACTTGGACGGAGGTAGTAGTAATGGTGTATAGTGGATTGATTGCTTCGAATGCAGGTGCTAACTTTGTTTCCAATGCATCAGTTTACTTAGCATTTAACATGTTGCAGTGGACGACTCAAATGGCTCCTTGAAACCTTCAAGATTATTGCAACAAATGGTTTCTTCATGGGAGGAATTGAGGAGTACTGAGATTCAACAAACATACGGAAGAAAACTTTGAAGTATATTCTTATATCTTATCTTTTGTTTTACCAGGAAAACTTAACACTTCTTTTTATCTGTTATTCTATACCGAAAAAGGATTTCGCCCAGCTTTATATATAAAACAACGATCAACAACAACCGGATACAGACGCACGCCACCACAACACACACACCCAAGGCAAGATACATAGACGCTGAGCGCAGCAACACCACCCCTAAGAGATGCAACCGCATATGACGAACTGAAGAGATGCAGCCGCATATGACGAACTATGTACCGAAGAGATGCAGCTGCATATGACGAACCGTGTACTCCAAGGCGAGGCCTTCTGGAAGGAAGCGGCATCGGGGTGCCGTCAACGGCCGATCCGAGGATCAGAGTTTCCCCCAGAGCAACACGACGGGCAATGATAGGTGACGACGCCTTCAAGAAGGGAACGGGCTTCGCCGCCGCCAGTCTATCTGAAGATAGCACATGTTTTCACCCTGGCCAACACACATCGCCATGGAGCGCCACACCCTGGCTACCACGCTGCCCACATGACCATGGCCACTGTGCAGCACCACGCTACGGGCTCTGCCCATGATCACCACGCTACCACCACTAGGGCTGCCGCCCCGACATCCAAGACCTTAACACCACCTCACCCGAGACCCGCTGTTACCCCAACCAAAAATATGGGCAAAAAGATCCCGCCTTTTGCACCCCTGGGCATCCCCCAATGCCGAGACCGAATAGGCTGGCCAAAACTGGCCTCCATCGCTCCATCCTGCAGCCCCCGCGCGAACCGGGTGTGGTCCTATTGTCGGGCGTGAGACGGGCTCGGTCCTGCTGCCGGGCGCGAGACAAACTCGGTCCTGCCGTCGCACGCGATACAAGCTTGGTCCAGCGGTCGCGGGCACTAGACAAGAAATGAACCGCAGCTGGGAGAAGGCCAGCCCTCCGATAAAAGAAGCGATGGGACGACGAGGAGAGGGATCGAAGGTCGACACAAGCCGTCCACGGATGGGCCGACGTCGGGATAAGCCAGCCGCAGCCGACCTACCAAGTTGTCATGGAGCCACCCACGGCCGGAGCAGCAACCACACCGGGACACTGCCCAACTCGCGCCGCCCGACGAGCTCCAAGCATAGAAGCCACCGGGCACGCACCTGCGCCACCGGACAGCCTCCCTAGACGCCATCACCAAGCCGTCCGGAGCTACCCAAGTCCGCACCGCCACCACGCCGCTGCTACCTCCCCCCTGACAGCTAGGAAGAAGCAGCCGACCGCAACCGAAGCCGTCCGCAGCCCGCACCGCCCGCCATGTTGGGCGCCAAATTAGGGCCATCGCACATTAAGACCACCGGATCAGGCACCACCCCCGCAGCACGCCACCAACAAGAGGTCCGCACGCAGCGAACGGAGGGAGGTCGCCTTGCACCACAATGTAGCCGACGCGTCAGATCTGAGGAGGTTGAACCCCAGCTGACCCAACCGAAGGGGCCGACAGAGCACTCTCATTTCCCGCCGCCGTGTGGCTTGCCAACGAGCACCTTCACCATTGCTGCAGCCACGCAGTGCTGTGCTGCCATGTCCAGCACCAGCAGGGCGCCTCAACCCGGCGTTCGTGTCCCGCGCCACCACCTGCCGAGGGAGGAGGAAGGACTCCTGCCGCCGCCGCTGCCGGCCGGGCTTCGCCCGACCGCACCCTTTGGCGGCGGCGAGGCGGAAGGGAGGAAGGGAGGGAGGCGGAGGAAGGGGGTGGCGCAGGGTCGCCCGTCGGTTCGCGGGAGCCAAGCGGGCGAGGCTTTTCGTTTCCTATTACCTTATATAAGCGACGTCTGTCAATAAAGTTTGGTCCTCTCAAGAAAAAACATATATAGCAAAATATAAATAAAAGAAAACTTGTGGATTTTGTGCACTTCAGTTGGTTTACATGCACCATGTATTTTCTCTCGTTTGGAACCACTTCAAAGGTACGAACAAATGATTTTTTTCTCCCCTAATAATAAAGCACGTAGTGCTTCTGTCGTACGTCCTTGGCTATTTTGTAAAATAGTCCCTGTGTTTCTTGGTATTCAATCCGCAGTCCTCTAGAAAAGAAAAAAAACGACTCTCAACCTCTCGCACATCTCCACCACTGGCCCCCACCGCAGTCCCCATCCCCCGCCACGCGCCGCTGCAGCCGTCCCCCGCCGGGCCCCGCGGCAGCCGGCCCATGCCGCGTGCTGCTGCGCGCAGCCCACACCCGCTGTAAACGGCACCCGCCACGGCACCTCCAACGCCCCTCCGCCGTACGCCTTCCCCACCCCTGCAGATTGAGCGGTGGTTCAGCTCCAGGTGCCGCCGCTCCTCCTCGCCAACACCCTCATCGCCGCCTTCTCCCACCTGCTCCTTCAAATAGAAGCAACGAGGAACCGCTGAAGAAGGTGACATCCACTCGTTGGCCTAAACAAGAACCCAGAACAGAAGCATCAACCAGCTCCGGTTCTTCCCTACCTTCGGAAGCTGAACTTCGTAACCAGTTGATGGCGCCGCTGCTGAGAACCAGGGAATTCAAGGAAGATGCTTATGAAAATGCAGCAGTGGGCTCTTCTCTTCAGGTAGTAGCGATGGTACCTGCTGTGCATCGGCGACCGCCATTGTCATCCTCTGCTTCTCTTGGGGAGTATGACCTGAAGAGGAAAGGCAGCAAGCGAGCTGCGGTGATCAGTTTGGGGAGGAAGTTGAGCGGCAAATTGGAAGAAAAGATACGACACATTATCGAGAAGATTAAGGAGAGTTCTGGAAAGGAGCAATAGCTTGGAGACAAACACCCAGTTAGTTAGAAGTACATATTAACCAAAATTTATATCCTTGCTTATTCCTCTGCCGGAATTGGAAATTTAGAATGTCCACTGTCAAGATGTTGTACAGTCTGGGAATTGTGCTCATGGTTTTAGGGAGCCATTGCTGTCCCAGCATAGTTTACAGTGTATATATCTATACGCGGCAATTACTCCTAGGAAGAAATTGGAGAGTTTGCAATTACATAAATGTATTAGTTTGTGGGGAAATGACAAAGTTGTGTGTAGCATTTATACTGATGAAATACAAAATGAGACTCCATATGTGAAAAATTGCAGTGGAAACTAAACATATGTTTACAAGAAAATCACGTTATTTGACAATAAATATGTTCAAAACACTTGTATAATATGCTAGGGAGGAGATGTGGAGATGCGCAGATGTGCTGGAGATATGCAGAACGGATGGGACGGTGGATGGATGGGTGAGGAAGAGAGATGAGGATAGGCTTGGAAGGAGAAGCCAACGAATTTGACTAGATTAGACTAGGTGTACACGTGATGGTGTACGTGGCCTCCATCTGAAATTTACTAGATAAGTACGGAGTATGTCTTTTTATGATGATGAGGAAACTGTGTGTGGTTCGGTCTTCACATCAACTTCAAATAGTGCCAAAAATTGTTTGCTAGCTTTCTTCATAGGTAAAACATGTTTTCGTTTGATGCTTAGCTTTCTGCATAGTTGAAACATATTAACAACAACAACAACTATATATAAACAATCTCACTTCAATCCCCACTGCTTTTCCATCCAAAATAAATTCGTTTGCATTTAAATCTTTTGAAAATCCTAAGAAAAACTTTTCAAATCATTTAAAATTAGTCACGTAATTTTTAAAATTAATATTTGAAAACTTGTGTCCCCGGCCGTTTTAGCATATTAGTAGCCCAAATGGCTAGAACTCAACCCTGTTACCCCATAATCCTCGATTCAATCCCACATAAGCTTATTTTGTTATTTTTTCTATTGAGCATGTATTTTTTATATTAATAAAACAAAGAATTATGGGGGCACTTTTAAGGATTGTTGTTCCACGCACAAATTTAAATATATGGCGCACAAATTTAAAAATGGAGTGAGTACTTAAAATGAAAATATATGAAACAGTGGTGAGCATAGTAAAAGGTGTTGATAACCTATCGAGGTATTTAACGTGCTTCATAAATTAAGCTGGTCTTTTTTTCCTTTCCGAAAAGCATATACGAGCATATACGAAAACCGTAAGAGTCTAAAGATTTTTTATTCAGTTATAACACATGTACGTGTGACAAACTGAGACGAGAAAGGAGGGAAATAGCTGTAGTCATAAGACATGTAACAATGTCTTCCGTGTCAATGCACGGGCATTTGTGCTAGTATGTCTAATGAAAGTATGCTTGCAAAACTTCATACAGAAATTTGGTCAGATGTGCCATGTATATCTTGCCCAAATAAAGATACGCCATAATATAACAAAAGATCCATGGATACTACCATCAACGACATATTCTCGTAGAAGAAACTCAGCCGAGTGAGGCGTCAGCAATCCGCTCCTGACAAGATTTGAACTCTGGGCGAAGGGTGCATCACTGTGAAATGGTACATTACACCAAGTGTAGTCCATAACCACTGACATTCACACGCGGAGCCAAATACTATCTCTGGAAAGAAATAAAGGGTAATCAATCCATTGGCGACGTAGGGGCCAAAAATTAACTTTGGAAAGAAATAAAGGGTAATCAATTCATTGGCAAAATGTAGGGGCCAAATACTTACTTTGGAAAGAAATAAAGGGTAATCAGTCCATTGGCGACGTAGGGGCCAAATACTTACTTTGGAAAGAAATAAAGGGGTAAACAATCCATGTCAATCATTCCATCAACCTCTATTGCACTTAATAGATCCTCCATATATGTGCACCAATCTGTCCCTATATATATTACTAGCAGGCAGAAGGCGCGGCGGCACGCCGCGCCCATGCAGAAGCCCATGCGTACATCTATATTATCGTTTATTTCAAAGAGAAAAGGTGTGGTAGTGGGTTTGCGTTTAAGCTGATTGCGTGCAAACCCTTGTATTCTTTTGTGCTTGTATGTCGAGGTGGTGTACAAATAAAGCAATAAACATGATCAATTCAGATACTACATGAAAACTCAAGGTCTTCCATTACAGTTTTAGAAACTAACAGATAGAAACAAATAGAACTAAGAAAAATAAAATGGTCAGGAATAGAAAAATAACCATTTTTTTCTTCAGTCACTCATTCTGTGTATGAGTGGATTTACATGTGTGTCAAATTTATCGTTTATGGCCGCAATAATTGCTTCGGGAGCTGGCCTGAAGATTAGGGAAAGAGGTTCAATGATAAAGGGATAATGCCACATTGCACGGTCTTGTATACTGATGTGCGTGGCCCATGAATACATTCTTATGGAAGTCTTTGTTGGGTTGCATTATGGTCCTGGGGAATTTCACAGCAAATATAATATTAAGTATGAATGGCAAGCAACGCAAAGCGGATGATTTATGTAAGAAAAATTTTATGTAAGAAAAAGGATTATGGAATAATATCGATACAGAGAAAAAAATTATTTAGGAAAACATTTATTCGCAGTTAAAATAGAAGGTGTAAATGGTGGCCAATATACATTAATACATGAGAGAAGGGAATTTTTTTATTGGTGCCTCACTATTGTCTTAGTTACTGTTGTTATATATTTAAAGAGTAGAGATATATGATTGCTAAGAGTTCTTAAAATGTACTCCCTCCGTTCTTAAATATAAGTCTTTTAAGATATTTCACTAGGAGTCCACATACGGAGCAAAATGAGTGAATCTACACTCTAAAGTATGTCTGTATACATCCGTATGTAGTCCACTAATGAAACTTCTTTAAAGACTTATATTTAGGAACGGGGGGAGTATAAGCAAAAGAAGAGAAGGACCAGTGTGTAACTAATGCAAACTGTACAATATGTGATAAGTGTGTACATCAGAGCAGGATAATAAACAGAGATGGAAAGTATAGCATAGACAATAACATGAGAAAGGGATCATTTTTTTATTGTCTCAATCTTGTTTTAGTCACTGCTGCTACTTGGTCCAAATAGTTTACATGATTGCTGACAGTTTTCAAATTATATGAACAAAAGAAGAAAAGGGCTAGAATGTACCTAAAGCGGACTGCATAATTGGATGCATGAAGAAAAATTATTCAAGAGATTATAAATTGGTATCTCTAGTCAACGATAGAAATATTTGACAGGAATCCAAAATGTGCTAAAAGCACTCATAGAATATGCACGAGAATTTTTTTTGAGCGTATATGTATGAGAAAAATTGTCAAAGTATATCTATAGTGCTTTTAGGCCTATATTTTCATTAGTAGAGTGTAATTTGGTCAAGTTAGGATGATATTATCACAAATTAGGATGATATTGTCACAAAGAAGTGAGGAACAGAGAAAGAAAGAACTTTCTATTACCTTTTAATTATGTGTACTGGCTTTGTTATTTGGTCCAAAGACTGTATATGGCAGCTAACAATTTCAGAACTGCATTGAAAGTGAAGAAAACGAAAGATGTTCAGCATCCGTTTCAGTCAACTATTTGCAGCTGATGGCTTGAAAAAAGAAGATGATGTATAAAGAAAGATGCAAGAGAGTGCAAAATGGAAGAAGATCAGTGGCCAACTGGCCATTAGTTTGTAAGCTCAGAACAAAATAAAGTATACAGTTAAACTGGATACATAGTTAGCCAATATATGCAGCCAAAGATCCGAAAACCAGAATCTTTTATCTATTATATCATCACTGCCGCTTGTTTGGACAGCAGAACAGTCTACCCTGGTTCATAGAAGATATCCATGAAAGAGTTAGGAAGACCTGGAACAATATAAGATTGACAGGTACAAATGGGCTCAATCTGAAAGTCATGTAAAGAGTCTGTCCAAACAAATTAGTCAAACAACCACAAGAATAAGAAAGAGAGCCACCTAAATCCATTACCTGAATTTTTGTACACGGTGCTAAGAGATGATGAACTATTGGACCATTCTAACCAAAACTGACTTAAAGAAAACTTTGCTACCAAAATGAAGCTGCTGTACTGAATCTTTGAACATGTACACTTGGTCCGCAACAGGTTCTCCTACAACAAATAAGAATTCCAATCATTTAATACAATGTGATAGAAAATAGAAGCAGTAAGTAAAAAACATTATGATGTAAAATGAGGAAGATTATACTGTAAGAATCCCAACTAATTAAAAATATAATAGGGAAAAGGATATGTGTTGTTAAGTGAGGAAGATTACCTTTTACCTCTGCACATTAGCGTCAGGCATCAAAATGGGAAAACTGAATCAGAAATGAGAGACAGGGGTAATTGGGGGGAGAGGGCTAGGAACCTGCATCTAAGAGCTACGTGCCCATCACTTCTCTGGTCACGCTCCAGCAAACAGATTGAGCATGCCACTGTGTCCATCCCGGACAACTCTGAAGCCAAGGACGACAATGGAAGGGAGGCCTCACATGGCCCGCGCCAGCGCCAGTGATGAACGCCTCCAGCAGGCGGAGTCAAGGAAGTCGTAGGAGCTCATCCATGTCGTCCCAGAAAGGTGCCTCCGCCTGATCTCCCGCGAAGTCGGTTGCCGATGGCCATCGCCCTTGCGACTGTTGGTTCTCCCGGACAACACCTTATCCCCTAGCTTGTACGCCATCACCGCTGATGCGCCGTCCCACTGCCACCGTCCCATGGCCCGAGAGAAAGAGAGAGAGAGCGAGAGATGGGAGAGGGATTTGGAAAGGAGGAGGTGTCTAGAGGAGAAATTGGCCGGTGGTTTTCTAGATGGGTCGAAGCAGGTGATACGTGGAAAGAATTGAGGGGCGGAGAAGCACGTCATAGGTGAAAGCGGTGGGCCGGAGACTACAAAGCCACATTGAACCGGTGAAAAAATTGGTAGTGGACCAGAAGAAAACCAGACACACGTGTCAAGAAAGGAAAGAGTCACGCTAGAACAGGGAATTCAATCACGCTGGCTAGCGTAGTAGGTATAGATATACTTTGAAACCATTTCATTAGTAGTGTTATATTCAATTACTGTTTTAACCTTTTTTCTAAACATGAGCACAAAATGAACCAGATTTGAAACCATTTCACGATCTGATTCTTTTAGAAACGTCAAAAGCCGTGGCGTTGCTGCCCCACTATGCAACGCCTGTCTACCGTGGCGTTGCTGCCCTACAATGATACGCCTGTCTATCGTGGCGTTTTTTCTTTTTTGCAACGCCAGTCTACAGTGGCGTTGCAGACCCACTATGAAACGCCAACAGTGCTGGCGTTGCTGCCCTACAGTGACACGCCTGTCTACCGTGGCGTTTTTTTCTTTCTTGCAACGCCAGTCTAATGTGGCGTTGCAGGCCGATTGTGAAACGCCAACAGTGCTGGCGTTGCAGACCCACTATGGAACGCAGTGACGACATCCAGCCAGCCCACGACATGCTGCCAGCAACATGTGTACTGCTGAAACGCCATGGACCATGGCGTTTCACTCGTGGCCTGCAACGCCATATTAGACTGACGTTTGAGTGGGTCTGCAACGCCACATTAGACTGTCGTTTCTATGTGCGTCTGCAACGTCACATTAGACTGACGTTTCTATGTGCGTCTGCAACGCCACGGGCTCTGGCGTTTCAGAAAAGGTCAGATCGTGAAATGGTTTCAATCAGAGTTCATTCCGTGAAATACTTTCATCCCATGGGTCAAAATCGTGAAAAAATCCGTGGTGGAGGTCCTGACAAAGCCAACTCGACCTACAGATTGGCACCGATGGCCATGGATTAGGCGTGGTGCTGGCACACCAAGGCCTCACCAAAGCCTTGGCATCTGCGGGCTACACGACGATCGTCGGCAGCCTCATGATCGTGTCCCCACGGTCCATCGGGACTAGCTGGGGATGCAGGTGTCGACGCCTCCTACCATGGAGGTGTGTACTCTGATACATAGACTCTGATCAACAATATGTTAACCACATATACTTATCAGAAATTCTATAGTGCTCCCACTCACTTCTTTGGAAATACAAGTTTCTCATAAACCTTGTATAAGCCCAAAAGCTTTGATCATCTCATCAAAGTGTATATTCCAACTTCGAGATGCTTGCACCAGTCCATAGAAGGATCGCTGGAGCTTGCATACTTGTTAGCCTCCTTAGGACTGACAAAACCTTCTCGTTGTATCACATACAACCTTTCCTCAAGGAAACCGTCGAGGAAACAATGTTTTTGACATCCTATGTGCAATATTTCATAAATAATGCAACAACTGCTAACATAATTTCAACAGACTTTTAGCATCGCTACGAGTGAGTAAGTCTCATCATAGTCAACTCTTTGAACTTTTCGGAAACATCTTTGCGATAAGTCGAGCTTTTCTTAATGGTGACTTTTTACCATCATTGTTTGTCTTCCTTTTAAAGATCCATCTTTACTTAATAGTCTTACGACCATCAGGTAGTTCTTCCAAAGTCTATACTTTGTTTTCATACATGGATCCTCTCTCGGATTTCATGGCCTCCAGCCATTTGCCGGAATCCGGGCCCACCATCGCTTCTCCATAGCTCGTAGGTTCATCGTTGTTCAACAACATGACCTCCAAGACAGGGTTACCGTACCACTCTGTAGTAGCACGCGACCTTGTCGACCTACGAGTTTTTTTAGTAACTTGATCCGAAGCTTAATGATCACCATCATCAGTTTCCACTTCAATTGGTGTAGGCGCCACATGAACAATTTCATGTGCCCTGCTACAAACTGGTTGAGGTGACGGTTCGATAACCTCATCAAGTTCCACCACTCTCCCACTTAATTCTTTTGAGAGAAACCTTTCCTCGAGAAAGGACCCGTTTCTAGAAACAAACACTCAGTTTCCGGATCTGAGATAGGAGATGTACCCAACTGTTTTGGATATCCTATGAAGATGCATTTATCCGCTTTGGGTTCGAGCTTATCAGACTGAAACTTTTTCACATAAGCATCACAACCCCAAAATTGTAAGAAACGACAGCTTAGGTTTCTCCAAACCATAGTCTATACTGTGTCATCTCAAAGGAAATATGCGGTACCCTATTTAAAGTGAATGCGGTTGTCTCTAATGCTTAACCCATAAACGATAGTGGTAATTCGATAAGAGACATCATAGTATGCACCATATCAAATAGGGTGCGGCTATGACGTTTGGACACAACATCACACTATGGTGTTCTAGGTGGCATGAACTGCGAAACAATTTGCACATTGTCTTAACTCTGTACCAAAACTCGCAACTCAGATGTTCATCTCTATGATCATATCGTAGATAATTTATCCTCTTGTCATGACGATCTTTACTTTGAAATAGCTTTGAGCTTTTCAATATTTCAGACTTGTGATTCATCAAGTAAATACTCATGTATCTACTCAAATCATCAGTGAAGTAAGAACATAACGATATCCACTGCGTGCCTTAGCGCTCATTGGACTGCACACTTAAAAAATGTATTGCATCCAACAAGTTACTTTCTTGTTCCATGTGGTATGATTTTGCATGTCTCAAGTGATTCAAATTCAGTGAGCCCAAACAATCCATGTGCATGGAGTTTCTTCTGCGTTTATACCAACATGTATGGTTTGCATGTCTCAAACATTTTAAAAAATGAGTGAGTACAAAGATTCGTCAGCATGGAGCTTCTTCATGCATTTTACACCAACATGACTCAAGCGGCAATGCCACAAGTAAGTGGTACTATCATTATTACTTTGTATCTTTTGGCACCAATATTATGAACATGTGTAACACTATGATCGAGATTCAATAAACCATTGAAGGTAATTATTCAAGCAAATATAATAACCATTATTCTCTTTAAATGAATAACCGTATTTCAATAAACACGATCCAATCATGTTCATGCTCAACGCAAACACCAAATAACAATAATGTAGGTTTAACACCAATCCCGATGGTAAAGGGAGTGTGCGATGTTTGATCACATCAACCTTGGAAACACTTCCAACACTTATCGTCACCTTGCCTTTAGCTAGTCTCCGTTTGTTCTGTAGCTTTTATTTTGAGTTACTAATCACTTAGCAATCGAACCGGTATCTAATACCCTCGTGCTACTAGGAGTACTAGTAAAGTACACATCAATATCATGTATATCAAATATACTTCTATTGACTTTGCGAGCCTTCTCATCTACCAAGTATGTAGGGTAGCTCCGCCTCAGTGACCGTTCCCCTCATAACAGAAGCACTTAGTCTCGGGTTTGGGTTCAATCTTGGGTTTCTTCATTAGAGAAGCAACTGGTTTGTCGTTTCATGAAGTATACCTTCTAGCCCTTGCCCTTCTTGAAACTAGTGGTTTTACTAACCATCAACAATTGATGCTCCTTCTTGATTTCTACTTTTGCAGTGTCAAACATTCCGAATCGCTCAAGGATCATCATATCTATCCTTGATATGTTATAATTCATCACGAAGCTCTAGCAGCTTAGTGGCAGCGACTTTGGAGAACCATCACTATCTCATCTGGAAGATTAACTCCCACTTGATTCAAGCGGTTGTTGTACTCAGACAATCTGAGAACATGCTCAACGATTGAGCTTTTCTCCTTTACTTTATAGACAAAAAATCTTGTCGAAGGTCTCATACCTCTTAACAAGGGCACGAGCATGAAATCTCAATTTCATCTGTTAGAACATCTCTTATGTTCCGTGACGTTTCAAAACGTCTTCGGCGCCTTGCTTCTAAGCCATTAAGTATTATGCACTGAACTATCACATAGTCATCAAAAAACGTGTATGTCAGATGTTCGCAACATCCACAGACGACGCTCGAGGTGCAGCCCACCGAGTGGCGCATTAAGGACATAAGCCTTCTGGGCAGCAATGAGGACAATCCTCAGTTTTACGGACTCAGTCCGCAAAGTTGTTACAATCATCTTTCAACTAAATTTTCTCTAGGAACATATAAAAACAGTAGAGCTATAGCGCAAGCTACATCATAATTTGCAAAGTCCTTTTGACTATGTTCATGATAATTAGAGTTTAACTAACCAAGTTACTTAATAAACTCCCACTCAAAAAGTACATCCCTCTAGTCATTTGAGTGGTACATGATCCAAATCCACTAACTCAAGTCCGATCATCACGTGAGTTGAGCATAGCTTCAGTGGTAAACATCTCTATGCTAATCATATCAACTATACGATTCATGCTCGACCTTTTGGTCTCTTGTGTTCCAAGGCCATGCCTGCGCATGTGCAACTGTTTTGCACCCCTTGTATGTGAACGTTGAGTCTATGACACCCGATCATCATGTGGTGTCTTGAAACGACACAATTTCATCTTGAAATTTTAGTGAGAGATCACCTTATAATGCTACCGTCGTTCTAAGCAAAATAAGGTGCATAAAAGGATTAACATCACATGCAATTCATAAGTGGCATGATATGGCCATCATCTTGTGCTTCTTGATCTCCATCACCAAAGCGTCGACATGGTCTTCTTGTCACCGGCGCCACACCATGATCTCCATCATCATGATTTCCATCATCGTGCCGCCATCAAGGTTGTCGTGCTATCTATGCTATTACTACTAAAGCTACGACCTAGCAATATAGTAAACGCATCTCCAAACACAAACGTTAGTTTAAAGACAACCCTATGGCTCCTGCCGTCCCGTAGCATCGACGTGCAAGTCGACATTAACTATTACAACATGATCATCTCATACATCCAATATATCACATCACGTCATTGGCCATATCATATCACAAGCATACCCTGCAAAAACAAGTTAGACGTCCTCTAATTTGTTGTTGCATGTTTTACGTGGCTGCTATGGGTATCTAGTATGATCGCATCTTACTTACGCAAAACTGGAAGTGCGTTATATCGACTAGAGGGGGGTGAATAGGAGATTTTTAGAATTTCATCACTGAGGAAATTCCTTTTGAATAAATTCCTCACTGATGACTAACTTACAACGGAAACAGTAAAGGATCAGGAGTGCAAAGTTTTCACTACAGCAGTTTTTCAGTATGAGGAATGTGAACAAAGATTGCAGAGTGAGCAGGCACGTAGAAAACATATGAGGAATAACTAGCGTGAAGAATTTGGGGTTGAGGAACTTCACAGAAATTCTTCAGCAAATTCTTCAAACAGTGACAGTGAAAATCATCAACACATAATTTGAGGAATGTAAAGGGTTGAGGAATTAGAACCCGTTTCACAGCGAAGACAGTAGTTGATGACCCAGTTCCAACTGCTGTGACAGTTGTACATCTGGTTTGGAGCGGCTTGGTACTGAAACCAAAAGACACATAGTCCCGGGACACACAGTCCCTACCGTATTCTCCTTGGGCTAAGAACACACAATCCTCGCCCAACACTCATGGTAAGTCTTCAGGGCAGACTTCCAAACCCTCACAAACTTGGTCACCCGGCGATCCACAATTGACTGCTGGATTGCTCTAGACCATGACGCCTAACTGTCTGGAGGATACACAGTCCTCAAAGGTAAAAGGCTTCAGTCCCACACAGGAACAACTTCTTCAGTGATGCTCAATCACTTGGTCTTCGGTTTGTGGTTTGGTGTTTGGGGTATTTCCTTACTGATGAATTACTCTCGAAGACTCTCAGGAATTTGGGTTGCTCTTATGACAACTGTCAGTTTCTACCGGAGCAGCCAACCAGCTAATGGTTGGGGGGGGGGGGAGCATCCCGACATGATTTGACACTAATGCCCTTAAATAATATGACCGTTGGTGTGGATAAGACCAATGATGTGGCGTGGCTATCAAAACGGTCGGAACCCTTACTTGTGAGAGTCCACATGTCACTCATATTCCTCACTTGAGGCTTTTGGTCGGATTAGGCTTGGGTTGAGCATCATGAGGAAATTCATTCTAAAGTGTTACCTCGACCCCCTTTAACAGTACGGTGTTCCTATTACTCAAGTGTGAAGAAAACAAAACAGAAAGAGTAAATCTTCATGCTTCAAAGTCTTCAGAATGATTTTCTTCACGACACACCGAATTCCTCAATTTCAATATCTTCATGAGGAATATCAATTTCATCGCAGATTCTTCGCGATTCAATTCTTTAGCTTCAGACCAATTTCTTCAACCGAAGATATACATTTTTAGGGGTCGATATTCATCAAATATTTCAAACTCCTCAGCGACTTATAGATCC
Organism: Hordeum vulgare subsp. vulgare; assembly: GCF_904849725.1. Lineage (NCBI taxonomy): Eukaryota > Viridiplantae > Streptophyta > Magnoliopsida > Poales > Poaceae > Hordeum > Hordeum vulgare. Next base: position 564,140,742 of record NC_058522.1, on the reverse strand, counting down.
TGTGTACACTCATGAACACATTAGATACTTAACCTATAAGTCTTCAAACCACCAAAATCACTAAGGGGCATTACATGCACTTACAATCTCCCCCTTTTTGGTGGTTGATGACAATTAGGTTAAGTCTTCAACAGGGATAGAAATATGAAGTGTAAATACTCATTTGAGGAATTTGAAATCAAGATTCAGAGAGACTCCCCCTGAAGAGGTGCATATCTTGAGGATTTTGCTTTTCACAGCAAATGCACATTGATGATTTTTATCATGGAGATCTCCCCCTGAGTCTTGTAAATCATGCATACATATGACATATAGTATGAAGAAATTGAAGATGCATGATGACAAATGATATCTGATGAATTCCAGCATGCGTGCATTAAAATTTTGATGAATTAGCATGCGAAGAAAAACGTTCAAAAGCGTCAGAGTACCATCGGGCTTAAGTTACAACTCATTACATAAACACTTCAGAAGAGCCAAGAATTTGTAACTTAAATATAGTTCATAAGCCCCAAAATATCCCGCTTGAAGATTAACTCTCAAGTTTCTCCCCCTTTGTCATCAAGTGACAAAAAGGGACAAACTGAGGACTAACGCCCGTGAAGACTTCACTCCTTGGCGGTTGATGAAGATGCGTGAGGATTCTTTGGAGCAGTCTTCTTCCTTGGACCGGTGGCAGTGTCTTGTTGTTCTTCATCAGATTCAGCAGTGCGGAATGAAGAAAAAGAACTGTCTTCAAGGTCTGGAACTGGAATTGGCCTGAACTTCTTCTTTGGTGGCCACGACCAGTCAAAGTCTCGCTCAAACTCCAATTCTTCAAGTTCTGCCGAAGTCTTCAGATGAGCAAGTGTAGCCTAGGTGCGATCAAAAACCTCATGAAGATAGTGATGGTTAAGCTTCACAGAATTCTGCGTTTGAGTAAGGGTTTTCACAATGGCGCCGAACTGGCGTTTGACCCACTTGTGATTTCGATCCACCTTGTAGTGAAGACTGAGGAGAAGCTCTCTGGTATTCAGCACACGAGGAGCAACAGGGCTTGGAGAATGAGTCTCAGTATCATCCCATGAAGAATATGGCTCAGGCTCTCTGAACTGGCCATCAAGTGGCCTACTGCCTTCATCAATGACAGACTTGCCTTTCCTTCAACAGGCTCGAAAGTCTTCTTGTTGACCCTGATAGGAGGCATGTAACCAACATGGTTGTTGCAATCAGCGTGAAAGTTGATGTCTGTCCTTTTCCTGATGAATCTCATGATCCAGGGAGCATATATCTTGTGATCAAAAGGACACATTGCATTGTCGGCCAAAGTCATCAAGAAGAAATCATGGATGTTGATAGGAATACCATGAATGATGTTGAAGAGGATATTCTTCATGAGGCCTACAACATCTTCTTCATCATCGTGTCCCTTGATTGCCGCAAGGACGCTGTAGAGGATTTTGTAAACAGTCCTTGGTTCATATTTGAGCTCGTGGATGAGGAAGGTTTTTCTCGGTGGTTTCCCTTTAGCCAAAGGCTTCATGAGGACTTCCATCATCCCGTTGGGCAGCTCACGTTCATCATAAAGCTTCATGGCTTGTTCTGAAGGAATTGATACTGGCAGTTCACGCAGAAGCTCAATGGTAGGAGCCTTGTGGTGTGTTGTTTGCATCATCCAGTCAAACACCCAAGTGTTGATATCTGTTGGATCCCCAGATATGTGAAGAGTGGCATAAAATTGAAGAATAAGCTCACTATTCCAATCACAGATATCAGAGCACATGGGGAGAAGTCCAGCTTCATGAAGGACGTTGAGGACTGGAGCTAGGCATGGTATTGCTTCAAGCTCAACGTGAGGAATATGCCTGTGCTGGAAAATCTTGTTTCTTCCACACAACACAGAGGCATAGTAATTGAGTTGTGTCCTCGTCCAAAACTTCAGATGCCTGATTTAAGGTTTGTCATAGGGATTTTCTCCAATGAAGTACATGCGTTCTTCAAAGAAGTTCTCCTTTTGAAACTTTGGCCGCTTGGAGAATGGTTGACGCTGCATTGGCTGAAGGTTTGGCTGTTGGACCTCAGGGGATACAACAATTGCAGACTCTGGGTTGAGCACGGTGAAAGCATTGTCTTGGTCTGGTGCATTTTCCTCAGCATGGTCCTCAGGATGAGGAATTTCATCAGCTTGAGCTTCAGGCTGAGGAGCATGCTCTTGTTGTGCTTCAGGCTGAGGAATGCGATCTGGCTGAGCCTCAAGCTGAGGAATGTCGTCAACTGGAGCATCCCGTTGAGGGTTTTGCTCCGGAGGAGGAATGGGTTCACCCTGGGCCTCAGTTTGAGGATCTTGCTCAGGAGGAGTTGGGTCGGCCCGATCCTCAGGGTGAGGATTTTGCTCAGGGCTCTGAATTTCATCAGCTTGAGGATTTTCACTTTGTTCTTCCTCAGCTTGCTTGGTGACAGAGCCAGATTCATCAACTGGTGCAGCTGATCCTTGTGCAGTTTCTTCATGAGGAATGGAGGGCTGAGGACTGTCGTCAATGCGAATTTCTTCGTCAGTATGTTCCTCAGATGCAGCATCCTTCATCTCCTCATGTGACCCTTTCTCCTGGTCTTCAAAGGTGACCATTTCATAAGATGGAGCGATGTTAAGAGGCACAGGGTCCAGTGAAGCATTTTCTTCAAGTGCTTTAAGGCGCTTGGCCTCAGTGTGTTCTTCTCCTGAAGAAGCCTTTCTCTTCTTGGCTTCTTTTTCAGCAGCCCTGTCTTCTTCACGTCTGATGCAGACGGAGTCATCTTCTTCACCTTTGAAGCTTTTGGTGTAGGTGTTTTCTCAGCAGATTCATCAGCTGGCTTTGAGGAACCAGCTGGAGCAGAGTCATCAACTCGCTTTGAAGCAGCAGCTGGAACAGATTCATCAGCTGGCTTGGAAGCAGCAGCTGGAGCAGAGTCTGTCTCACCAGCTGTAGCAGATTCATCAGCTGGATTGTCACTCGTGATTTCCTCAATTGCCGGTTCATCCACACGGCTTTCTTGAGGGATTTCCTCAGCTTGAGGAGTTTCATCAGCTGGTTCTTCAATCAGAGGCTGAGGAGTTGGTACTGGAGGGGCAACTTTCTTGTTGTAGTCATTAACAGCGTCAGTAGCAAGTTTGATGAAATTGCTTTTGAGACTTTGATGGTCAGAAATCTTGGAGTACTTATCAGTCAAAGTCTTCAACTCTGCCTGTGTTGATACAAGATCATCACGCGTCAGATTGAGGAGATTCTGCTTGAGGAATTTCTCCTTCTTGAGCTTAGCCACCTTGGCCTGTTTAGCTTGCTGCTCCTTCCACTTGGCTTTGTTGATGAATGTGGCCACCATGTGGCTGATGCCAGGGGGAAGTTTCAAATCATCAAGCGGAGTGTTGGGGTCCTCATACCAAATATTGATGTAGTCTAGGAGGACTTTTGGGTCCACGACGAGAGGAATGGAGCTGCCAGAAGCTTGAGCTACCCTCTCCTGCTTGTTTCGGATCATTGCTTGCAAAGTTTCACCATCATATTCATCACTACCCTCTGATGCAGAAGGAACCGTGATGATTTTGCTTGGGTTGGGTCTTGTTCCTCTCCCAGCAGTCACCTTAGTCTTCAGAGGAGTTGGTGAAGACTTTGTCTCCGAGCTATTTGCAGCTGGGAGGGAGGAGCTAGAGGTAGCTGGCAGTGGCTTCACTATCGGCTTCTGTTTAGGTTTTGAAACCTGTGGTGATGCTGAGGATTTTGGAGCTGAGGGTTTTGGCACAGATGGTTTTGTAGCTGATGCTGGAGCTGATTTCTCTTGACGCTTTGAAGCCTTTGGTTTTGATGGCTAAGACTTTTTTTGAGGAATTGCCGAGCCAGAAGTCTTAGTAGCAGAGGAAGTAGCGGCAGTTGAAGCAGCAACAGATGATTCGTTGAATTTCCTCACAGCAGCATCTGCCTGCTTCTTGAGCTTTGCCAAGTGCTTTTCCTTTTCATCACGATAGTCATCAAGGGTCTTGAGGCTTGAGGGATGTGCTTCTTGATAATCCTCAAGTGGAGCCCGTTTGCTAGGAGGCTTCAGAGTGAATTTCTTCGCATATTTGGGAGTGATGAATCTATACTCCTTCCGCTCCTTAGCCCATCGGCGTTCTATCTTCTGAAGCCGAATTTTTCTCTTGGCCATAGTTTCATGTTCATCAGGGGTGCAGTAATCCAGGTATATATCCTCAGGAATGTCTAAGGCTGTATTCTGCTCAAGTTTCTTGCCTCCCTTTTGCTTCTTGTCATCCTCCACTTTCTTGAGTTGAGGATTTTCCTGATGAGATTGAACTCTTGAGGACTCTGATGAGACTTGAAGATTTTCTTCAAGAAATGCTGCAAATGAGTTAATTTGATGAGAACCGAGAGATTCATCAGCTGACATGTGTGTACCTGTGAACAGAGTATAGTTGCGAGGAATTTGGAGAGGTCATATGCGTTCTCAGATTTGAAGAAAATGAAAAAAATTGACAGTTGAGGAATTTGACCAGTGGTTGAGGAATTTTCCTAAGCATACTGTTCATGGGTTCCAGAGTTGTATAGATCCGAAAATTCGCACAATTGAGGAATCTCGTGAAAATCTTAGATGCTTAGTGAAGTTCATCAATAGTGTGGTGATAGGCAGTGTTTGAGGAAAAGATGCATATGAATTCTTGAGGGAAAACAGATTTCACATCTCAGAGGTAAAATAGTAGATCAAACTTGTTGTAAAAATAGGGTTTATATTTACCCTAGATGGCGCGCACGAAGAACAGAGAAGAGTAGCAGGGAGAAGCTCTTTCGGTGCGTGTCCAATGCGCCCTAACCCGGCCGCAGAGGACGTCTACGGCGGCGGCGGACGAGGATGGTCTGTCTCCGGCGTGTTTTCGACGATGGAAAAGTCGAGGCAGCGAAGCTCTTCTTCGCCGGTGACGAGACTTCCAGCGGTGGTGCTAGGGTTCGGTGCTTTTGCTGTAGCAGGAGTGCGATGGAGCGAAGAAGTGTTTTACCGAGGGGGATGGGACATATTTATAGCCAGGCACTTACTGTTGGCGCGAAGAAATCGTACCAAATAGCCCCTGCCTCTACGTCTCCGCAGGACACGTGTAGCTTACGAGCAAAGCGGTGGAGATCGTGGTTATCCGAACGAGGAAAGTGGGGTTCAGTTACTGTTCATTTTTTTTAAGATTTGATGATTTTGTTACAAAATCATCAGCTGACAAGGACGAAGTGAGGATTTCGAACAAAGTTTCAAGTAGAACGCATATGAAGAATTGAATAGACTGGATGAGAATAGCATAGAGGGAAAGTAGGGTCCGATCACATTCACTTAGATGAAATATCAACTTGAAGAAATAGCTATAAGTGAATGCTGTTGAGGACTTGAAATCACAGTCTATCTAGGTAAACGAAAATCATCAAGTGTTTTTGAAGATTTGACTAACTTGAGGATTTTGTGATAAATCGTCACAATGAAGAACAACTGTTTTGAAGAAAATCAAATTTTGAGGAAATGGAACTTTGAAGAAAATCAACTTGAGGAATTTCATGTTGGGCGATGGCGTGACCCACCATATAAGAATGTTGATTACAGATGCCGTGTACAATTGTCATAGGGCCCTGAGAATCAATTTCTTCGTTGATTTCTTCACACTCGGAGTGATATTCTTCATTAGTTGAAGAAAATCGATTCATCGTGTGTTGCACATCTAAGTCATCAATTTTGCATAAGTGTTAGGATGTGTGCATGTTTCTACAAAACATTTGAAGATTCTAAGATATTTAGCTCACACCGCAACTTGCAAAACCTTTTCTCATCCAAGGGCTTAGTGAAGATATCTGTCAGTTGATCATCAGTCTTCACATGGTCGATGAGGATATTGCCCTTGAGGACATGGTCCCAAAGAAAATGATGACGAATCTGGATGTGCTTGGTCTTCGAGTGCTGTACTGGGTTGTATGCAATCTTGATCGCACTCTCATTGTCGCAGTAGAGAGGCACATTCTTCATGTTGATCCCGTAGTCCTTGAGGGTTTGCTTCATCCACAACAATTGAGCACAACATGAACTAGCAGCAATGTACCCAGCTTCAGCAGTGGAGAGTGATACGCAGTTCTGCTTCTTTGAGGACCAGCAAACTTGAGGCATGTGCCAGATGTTGACTTGCGATCCACACGGTCACTAGCATAGTCAGAATCATAATACCCTACCAGATGAATATTTGAGCCCTTGGGATACCATAATCCTAGTGTTGGTGTGTGAGCTAATTATCAAAGAATATGCTTCACAGCCTTATGGTGTCATTCCTTCGGTTTTGCTTGAAAACGTGCACACATGCAAACACTAAGCATTATATCTGGCCTAGATGCACATAGATACAATAAAGAGCCAATCATAGAGCGATATACCTGCTGATCGAATTCTTTACCATTTTCGTCAGTGCCGAGGTGGCCGTTGGTAGGCATTGGAGTCTTGGCACCTTTGCATTCATGCATGTCGAATTTCCTCAGAACATCCTTGAGGTATTTCTCCTGTGATATGAAGATTCCATTGCGTTGTTGACGAATTTGAAGACCTAAGAAGAATTTCAGCTCCCCCATCATAGACATCTGATATTCTTCACTCATCATGTAAGCAAATTCATCACTGTATCGTTTGTCAGTACATCCAAATATAATATCATCGACATATATCTGGCACACAAATAGCTCATTATCATAGGATTTAGTGAAAAGAGTTGGATCGAGTGAACCAGGTTTGAAGCCTTTCTTCATGAGGAATTCCTTCAATGTATCATACCATGCCCGAGGGGCCTGCTTGACACCATAGAGCGTCTTTTTGAGTCTGAAGACATTGTCTGGATTTTTTGGATCCTCAAAAGCTGTGGGCTGAGCAACATATACTTCACTACAAGAAATATGCCCGTTTATGACAAAAATATATTGACCGTGCTCAATTGGTCATAGATCTATGACCAAAAAATACCAAATGGTCATGCGGTATCCAAGGGAGTCCAAACTGTACACCCTTGTGACCATTTCTGTTAAAAAGGTCAAAGTATTATCTATGTCAATAGGTCATAAAGCATATAACACTATCCATGGCCTTATTTTGGGTCCAGCTTGACCAAATTAATAAGGTCATATGCTTGAATAAGGGTGATTGGACAAACAACTCTATAATTTCACATATGTCATGCATGCGTGCAGTAATGTTGTCTATGTGTCGCATATACTTGTCAAATCGACCTATTCGTGGGGTGAAAAAAGTATATGAGGAATCCAATTGTCTTTGGAAGGACCAAGATATGACATTATGGCCAACCGACATGCAGGACGTGCTAGCATCTAGGGCTCACCACGATAAAGCCTTGGAGGTAGCGCCTCCCCACTCGAGAGATGAGCGTCAATTTTGGTCTTTTCCAATTCTTCTTCCAAAGGACAACACAAATCTAGGGCACACAATGAGCTTTCGAGGTTACGAGAGATTAAAGAGAGATAAAAAAAATCGAGGTCAAACTCCGGCCGCCACTCAATCAACATAGTCCAACTGCCGCTACATTCCCTCGTCACGGTCATCTCAAATATGCCCCATGTGCATCCACCACTCTCAATTTGCTTCTTTGACGCGCGTTTCACGTCTGTGGCTGTTTGTTTGGGACATATGCCATGGTATCACTAAAAAATATTGTTAATCCATGATGGATTAATGATGAAATTATTGGAAGGCATCATAGATTAGTCAAAATATGTGACCGTTTCATAATTTCAATCACAAGGAACTGCTCTCATAGGAAGCTGAAATAGGGCCCACTGGCAGCCACCCACGGGCAAAAAAAATAAAGTCCAAAACTAGCTGAAACAATGCGCGGAGAAGAAAAATTTGGTGTAACATACGCGGGGAGAGCAAATTTTTAGTGCCAGCCCATAATTCCACAAGCCCACACCCGGGCGCCGCCTCCATCTCTCCCAATCACCCCGTCCAGAAGGCAGGCCATGGCGGCGGCTAGATCCGTGCCAGGACAAGATCTGCATCTGGAGACCCATAGCATGGAGGGAGGAGACCCACGTCATGGAGTTGCTCGTCAAGGAGCTCCTAAGAGAGCAGTTTGCGGTCGGAGGGCCCCGTCGGCCGGCATTGGATGCCGGCGATGGAGGTCTCCTCTCCACGGATCTGTGATGGAGCGTGTGCTTATTTTCCTCTCCACGTATCAAGGTGCCTCCTCACTCCCATCCCTCCTCTCCCTAGGATTCATTTCGTTCTCCTCACGCCCTGTTACTCTTTTCATGTTCGTGCTGCAGGCATATCCACTGGATCCATGCGGTGTTGGAGGAGATGATGCGGTTCGTGCTGCCGGCCCGGGCATGGCCGCCACTGGATCCATCTGCCCCAGGGAAAACAAGGGCCCCCCGGGCAGGTACGCGTGAGCAGGGAGCCGTTGGCTAGAGGTCGCCATTAAAAAGTTGTTGAACCTGTTAGTATGAATATAGCGATCCCCATTCCTATTAGTACGAATATATTGTGCTTGCATGTACAGTTTTGACCTTGTCTGGTGTTGTGCTTGTATTGTGCTTGCCTCTACAGTTTTGACCTTGCCTTATAGCGAATCCCATTTGACATTGGAATATAGCGATCCCCACAGTTAGTTTTGCCATGTATTGTGCTTGCCTGTACCTATTGGACGAGAAAAGACTAGAGAGTTCGTGGTGATTCATTTTACTCCTATATTAATACTTGTTCTGCAGGTAAACATCTGGATTTATGCTAATTAGGAGGTAAATACCGATTTTAATCAGCTGTTTCTCTCATAAGTTGGATCATCACAAGATTGGAGTCAGTGTGGTGTTGCTCTACTCTTTTCTGCAGTAAAGGTGTGATTCAGAATTTTGTGATTTAGTTTCAGGGTTTTATTTTTAGATTAGATTGTATCCAGTTTTGTGCACATAAACCACATATGTTTCTGATGAGGCTTCTATTTTCCAACCAGGAAAATGGTTATCAACTAATATTCCTTGGTGCTAGAGCTGTTGTCCAGGCATATGTGACAAAAACTTCCTTTTCAATCTAAAACAGGTAAATATAGTTGTTACCGGTTGATGTTTCCTTGTGTCAAATTTTCCAACCTGTATTGATGTGATCATATATGCAATATAACTGCATTGATTATCTATTAGTTGTTTATGTTGCTCTTCTGAGAAGAGGTTGATCTTGCACCTCTCACTACGGCATGCGATGATGCGAGTACCAAGGAAAGTGATGCACTAAAATGAAATTTGTTCTTTTTTTGCTCCCTTTAAATTTGCCGCTCAAAAAGTCTGATAAGTTCGGCCCTTCGTGCTAGACATGATTGGAGACTGAACCAATCAGGGACGTGCTTTTCTTCCTTTTTTCCTTGACTGACGGGAAGAGCATAATCCTTTTGACATGACGTGCTGTTTCTATAAGGCATAAATACATGCAGCTATAATTGTCCGGTCTAATGAACTGATGAGCTGAACAGAAGTTCACACCAGCACTTCTATTTTTTCTTTTGTGGATAAAACTTCTTTTGATTAGCATGTATGCTTTGGAGTCCTTCAAATTGATTCACTGCGGCATACGAGATCATGTCTCTTAGTAGTTGACATCAACACATCAATTCTAGTTGGAGTCATATCTATACGTGACTCTAGTTGGAGTCATATCTATACGTGACTTTTCAAGGAAGAGTAGTTTTTTTTGGAAAGTGACTCATATGCATACGTGACTTTTTCATGAAAAGGCATATAAGTTAGACGAACATGTTGACCTTATTCTTATGTGACGTGTCAATCCTTTTGCACGTTGACCTTATAGTATTTGCATGTAATGATACATGTTTTATTTTACGGGGAGCTGTGTTAATCTAGTCCGTTCATATTTCTTAACTTTTGAGCGGTCAATCTTCACCGTTACTTTGCTATCGTTTTAAGTATATAATAGATTGTATCCAGTTCAGTTTCAGTATATACATGTTGTTAATACTTCCAAAAAGCACGTCAGTGTAAATATGAATAATGCAATACATTGCATTTATGAAGGTTTCCAGTTTGAGAGATATGTTTCAACATTCTATTGCTTCTGGTGGATTTGCGGGAGATCTTTGTGGTGTTTTTCTAGCATCAGGGTTTTCATTTACCTCACAAGGATTTTGGAAACTCATCAAGGACAACAAAGACCATGAGTCCTTGACCTACCTACTCATAAAGTGAGTATCGTCCTCCATTTTCTAACTGAGCTATCAACATAATGATCATTTATTTTTTGCGATCCCCACTTTGTATACAAGACAAATTGAATTGCTGCACTGTTCGTTAGATGGGCTCCGTTCCTGATAACTTCTTCTAGATTGGTGACCGTTGGCTGAAGTTGTTCCACTGTGAGAATTGAGCTTAAACTTGTAGTATAACTCTGCTGCAGTATCACTATATCAGCCCTTTTAAGATGATCTTTTTATGTTTAAGCATTCCAGACCCTTGATCGATTAGAGTACTTTCTGTAGTAGAAAGTACGGTAATAAACATGAGAAAACAAGTATATATGCAACACTTGTGGTTAAAGTTGCTATTAACTTTCTTAATGGTTCTTTACCCACTGTGTTGAATCGGTGTGTTGTGTGCATAAGTATATATTCGGAATTACTAATTGTGAATAAATATATTATATATAGTCTGTATTGCTGAGTGTGCATAAGTATATATTCTGTATTGCTAGTTGTGAATAAATATATTGTATATATATAGTCTGTATTGCTGTGTGCATAGAATTTTTAGAACTGGTTATGAGCAAAAATTACAATTGTTAATTATTTTATTTGTATGTTGCCTGATCTTCTGCTCATGGGCAGATTCTTGTTATACCAAGATTGTCCTGATTATCCTAAGATTGTAGATTTATTTTTCTCTTGAAGCTAGGTTTCTTTTCAAGCATGTCTAACATCTACATGTCATTCTTGAGATAAATAATATAAGGATATTTTTTGTGTTACATGTGCCCGAACCTATAATCGGTTATTATTTGTTGACCTTTTTTTAATTATACGTGGCTCGTTGTCTACAAGCTTATCTATGCATTAGTATTTGATGCTCTATCATGTTAGTTTCCTAGGTCCGCTTTCTGAGCCTTACCATCATTTTATTCTTGCAGGCGGCAATGGCAGGAGTGGCATATTGTGCAAAGGAAGAGGATGAGAAGAAACTTGTGCTTCTCATCCAATCTTTGTATAACTCTCTTGATGTGCGTTTGTGCACTTGTTGGATCTTTTTTCTTTGCACTTGTAGAAGTATTCTGTTGTGCACATGTAAAATTATTTTGATGTGCACTTGTTAGGAGTTGAACCTTGATGTGTAGAGGAGTCGGTGGATGATGTATTGTATTTCATTTGATGTGCTATTGAAATGAAATATATAGTATATTTGTAATCTTTTATTTTGGTGTATTTGTTTTTTAATGGGTCTATCCTGAGATATGTGTGCTTATGCAAAATAATGCATCAACCCAAACAAATCAGACATTTTCAACAGTAAAATAAGTATTGGGCCATGCCCACGTAGGCTAGATTGGTGGACTTGGCTTTGAAATTTATGATGATTTCATTTGGTCACTAGCAATGCCACGTCAGCTTCGCCACGTCAGATCCTACGTGGCTCACACAAATGGGTAATGACCAAACCAAAATTTTGGTCGATAGAGACCTACGACCAAAATTTTAGGAAGGTCATGTTTGTTCATTCTTGACAGCCAACTGTTGACGTTGTAAATTTGGTCAAAAAAAGGTCAATAGACGACAACAATGACGAATCATTGACCAATATAGGGAGTCATAATTGACCTTATTTCTTGTAGTGCTTCTTCCTCAAGCTTACCATTCAGGAATGCACTTTTCACATCCATTTGATATAATATGATGTTATGATGATTAGCATAAGCAAGTAGTACTCGAATAGCTTCAAGTCTAGCAACAGATGCAAAAGTTTCATGGAAATCTATTCCTTCAACCTGGGTGTAGCCTTGGGCTACAAGTCGTGCCTTATTCCTCACCACTTGACCATCCTCATCTTGCTTGTTTCGGAAAATCCACTTGGTTCCGATTATGTTGTGCTTGCGAGGATCTGGTCGTTTGACGAACTCCCATACGTCATTCAGCTTGAATTAAATAAGTACGTCTTGCATAGCTTGGATCCACTCCGATTCCACGAAAGCCTCAGCAACTTTTGAGGGTTCTGTGATAGATACAAAGGAGAAATGCCCACAAAAGTTAACTAAGTGCGAAGCTTTTGAGCGAGTGAGAGGACCTCGCGCGTTGATGTCATTGAGGATTTTGTCAAGTTCTACTTCATTTGCAATCCTCGGATGAGCTGGTTGAGGATTTCGTCTGGGCTGAGGAAGTGGTTTTGGAGCAATTTCCTCAGGAGCACCTTCTTGATTTTCATCAGTGATGGGGATGGTTTCTTCATCAATTTCCTCAGTGGGAACAATGTCTTAAGTAGGTTTGAAATTTATTGCTTCCTTAGGAGACAACTTATCTGGATCAGAAGGCAATTGCTCTCTTTGCGAGCCATTAGTTTCATCGAACCGCACATCTACAGTCTCAACAACTTTGTTGTGATAGTTGTTGAAGACTCTGTAGGTGTGCGAGTCCTTTCCATAACCGAGCGTAAAACTCTCATGTGCCTTAGGTGCAAATTTTGAGCTATGGTGAGGATCTCTAATCCAACATTTTGCAGCGAAGAATTTTAAATAACTTACATTGGGTTTCTTATCAGTGAGGAGTTCATATGAGGTTTTCTTGAGGAATTTGTGAAGATATACCTTGTTGATGATATGGCATGCAGTGTTGATTGCTTCAAGCCAAAAGCGACGAGGAGTCTAATATTCTTCAAGCATGGTTCTTGCCATCTCAACCAGAGTCATGTTCTTCCTTTCGACGACACCATTCTGTTGAGGAGTATAAGGAGCAGATAATTCGTGAGTAATACCAAGTTCATCAAGACCAGTGTTTTTGAACTCTGTTCCATTATCACTCCTGATATGTTTGATCTTGATGCTGAAGTTCGTCGAGGCCCTTGAAGAAAATCATTTGAAGATTTCCTACACTTCAGTTTTATATAAGATGATATGCACACATGTATATCTGGAATAATCATCAACTATGACGAAGCCATATAAAGATGCTGCATTTGTTAGTGTGGCATAGTGAGTAGGTCCAAATAGATCCATATGAAGCAATTCGAAAGGACGAGTAGTGGTCATGATAGTCTTCGAGGGATGCTTGGATCTGGTCATTTTCCCATATCCACATGCACCGCAGAGATGATCCTTGAGGAGTTTGACTGATTCGATGCTGATGACATGCTTCTTCTCCGCGAGCGTGTGCAAATTCCTCATGCCTGCATGACCTAGTCTTCTGTGCCACAACCATCCTTCTGAGGTTTTTGCTAGTAAGCAAGTGGCTGGTTGAGGACCTGTAGAGAAATCAACAATGTACAAATCCCCTCTTCTTACACCTTCGAAGACTTTGGATTTGTCAAATTCCATGATCACAACAAGATAACAATCACTTTGTCATATCTACCAAAGATAACAATCATATCAAGATCACAAAGCATCGAGACTGACATGAGGTTAAATCCAAGGGATTCAACAAGCATCACTTTGTCCATATGCCAATCCTTGGAAATAGTCACTTTGCCAAGTCCCAATACCTTGCTTTTACCTTTGTCAGCATAAGTGATTTGCTTCAGAGGTGATGGAATTAGTGGCATATTCATTAGCAGGCTTATATCACCAGTCATGTGATGTGTGCAGCCACTATCAAGAACCCACTCGGTACTCTTGGGTTTGTCATCCTGCAGATGAATTAGTACAGCTTACCATCTCATATGCTTCAAACTTGAAGAATATGATATCAATTTCATCAGATAGGAATTTCATCATAACAAAATTATAAGGACGTGTGAAATATTTCTATTTCATCAATATTAGCTTGCGTCCTATCAAGCATTTCCTCAGGTCTCCAACAAATTCTTTAGATGATGATTTTCATCTGGAGATGTGCCGTGCAGAAGTGATTAGTTCAATTTCTTCACGACCCACATCTGAAGGGGTGGTAAAGCATTCATCATCCTGCGAGCACCATATGAGAAAGGAGGCATTGAAGCTAATGCACTTCTCTTAGCGGTAGGGGGGTTAAAGTACTCATATAAATATGCAGAGAACTGGTTTGAGGATTTATGAACATAATGATTTGAAGAGTAACACTCATGTTCATATCCCTTGTAGTTTCCCTGCATGTTAGAAGCATTAGCACGGGTACGAGCATAGTTTTGACCAGTTGAAGATTTTGATCCTCTTGAAGATATTGGTCCTCCTGAGGAATTTGATATGGGGTTCAGATTCTTCATTGGTGGTGTCATGAGGACATTCACCTGAAGATTTTCAAGACAACTTTTGGGAACCCAGATTTTCCTCAGGGGAGGGCCATTCCTGCAGTTAGTTCCAACATATCGAGCAAATACTTCACCAGCTTGATTTTTGAACAGTTTATAGTTGGAGTCAAATGACTCATCTGAGGAATATGATAATTCACATGAAAAACCAGTTAGATTGGATGGATCAAAAGGAGGCCCAGTAGCATCAACCCATGAGGTTTTGGGATACTGCTTAGGTTTCCAATAAGATCCATCAGCATTCAATTTCCTCTCAAAGGCAATTCCTTCTTTCCTCGAGTTCCTGTTCAAGATCTGCTTTTTGAGCACATCACAAAAGGTTTGATGTCCTTTAAGACTTTTGTATATGCCTGTCACATACAATTCCTTCAGCCCTGCATTTTCATCAGTGACATGTGTGTTTTCCTCAAGTGAGGAATTTGACACTACAGGAGCAGTTGAATAATTTGTAGCAATAGAAGCATTTGATGATTCTGGTGAAGAATTAGCAGTTTCACATTCAATGCATTTAAGGCATGGAGGAATGAATTCAGCTTGAGCAGCGCTGATCTGTTGAGCTAGTAATGAATCATTTTCCATACGAAGATCATCATGAGAAATCCTCAGCTTATCTAGATCAAGCTTCCTTTGAAGAAATTCATAGGAAAGTTTCTCATGATCAGCGAGGAGTGTATCATAACGATCTTGAAGATTATCAAATCTAGACTGAAGACTTTTCAGATCTTCAGTGAGGATTTGGGTAAGATTCATTTCATCATTCAACAGATCATCACTTCTATCTAGCAGTTTCTGAAGCTTTTCGAGGGCAGTTTGTTGTTTAGTGGCAATGATAGCAAGTTTACCGTAACTGGGTTTTTTATAATCATCAGGTTCACAGTCACTTGAATCAGAGGAGGAAGCATCATTCGGTACCTTTGAACCTTTTGCCCTGAAGTAATAGGTTGGAGCGAAGTCATCAACATAGTCATCAGTGTGGATGGAGTATCATCTTCTTCACGGTTGAAGATTGACTTGCTGACGAAAGTAGTTGCAAGTGCAAGACTAGCCTGTCCGGATTCTGAGTGTTCATCAGAACCCTCCTCTTCAACACATTCCTCTGATTCTGCCTCGAAATCCATTTCCTTGCCAATAAGTGCCCGAGCCTTTCTGAAACTAGTCTTATTGCACGATGAGGGCTTTGAAGATGAGGATTTTGAAGATTTCTTCTTCTTCTTCGAGTCATCAGAAATCTCGTCCTTGTATTTCTTCTTCTTTGATTCCTTTCCCCAACGGGGACAATCAGCAATGTAGTGACCTGATTTCTTGCATTTGTGGCAGGTTCTTTTCTTGTAGTCCTCAGATGAAGATTCTGATTTCCTCATATCTCTTCTTGAAGATTTACCGAACTGGCCACGTCGTGTAAACCTCTGGAATTTCCTCACGAGCATTGCAAGCTCCTGCACAAATTCTTCAGGGTCACCAATGCTATCATCTGAGTCTTCTTCTTCAGATGAGGAAATTGCTCTAGCCTTCAGTGCACGTGGTCTAGAATAGCTTGGTCCATATAGATCTTTCTTTTCTTCTTGCTGGAATTCATGAGTATTGAGTCTTTCGAGTATATCAGCTGGATCAAGCATCTTGTAGTCTGGTCTTTCTTGAATCATCAGGACTAAAGTATCAAATGAAGAATCCAAAGATCTTAGCAGTTTCTTCACAACTTCGTGATCAGTAATGTCTCGAGCTCCTAGTGCTTGCAGTTCATTTGATATGTTAGTGAGGTGATCAAAGGTATCTTGGCAGCTTCCATTGTCAAGCCTCTTCAAGCGATTGAAGAGATTGCGAAGAACATCAACACGAGAATCACGCGGGGTTGATACTCCTTCATTTACTTTGCACGGTCTCTCCCAGATAAGTGTCGTTGAGCCCAAAGCACTCGCTCTTCCAAACTGGCCTGGGCTCAAGCCACAAATGATATTCTTCTCTTGAGAATGAAGTTGCTTGAATTTCTTCACATCAGCAGCAGAGACACTAGCAGAGATAATGGGGACGCCATGTTCCACAATATACCAGAGATCATTGTCAATAGCTTGTAGATGCATCTGCATCTTGGTCTTCCAGAAGGGAAAGTTCTTTCCTTTGAAAGTAGGACATGCTGCAGTAACCTTAATCATGCCTGTAGTCAACATAACTAAAACTCCGGGTGGTTAAACCAAAATCACACAGAACAAGGGAGTACCTTGCTCTGATACTAATTGAAAGTGCGTTATATCGACTAGAGGGGGGTGAATAGGAGATTTTTAGAATTTCATCACTGAATAAATTCCTTTTGAGGAAATTCCTCACTGATGGCTAACTTACAGCAGAAACAGTAAATGATCAGGAGTGCAAAGTTTTCACTACAGCAGTTTTTCAGTATAAGGAATGTGAAAACAGATTGCACAGTGAGCAGGCACGCAGAAAACAGATGAGGAATAACTAGCGTGAAGAATTTGGGGTTGAGGAATTTCAGAGAAAGTCTTCAACAAATTCTTCAAATAGTGACAGTGAAAATCATCAACACATAATTTGAGGAATGTAAAGGGTTGAGGAATTAGAACCCGTTTCACAGCGAAGACAGTAGTCGATGACCCAGTTCCAACTGCTGTGAAAGTTGTACATCTGGTTTGGAGCGGCTTGGTATTGAAACCAAAAGACACACAGCCCCGGGACACACAGTCCCTACCATATTCTCCTTGGGCTAAGAACACACAGTCCTCGCCCAACACTCATGGTAAGTCTTCAGGGCAAACTTCCAAACCCTCACAAACTTGGTCACCCGGCGATCCACAATTGACTGCTGGATTGCTCTAGACCATGACGCCTAACCGTTAGGAGGATACACAGTCTCAGAGGTAAAAGGCTTCAGTCCCACACAGGAACAACTTCTTCAATGATGCTCAATCACTTGGTTTTCGGTTTGTGGTTTGGTGTTTGGGGTATTTCCTCACTGATGAATTACTCTCGAAGACTCTGAGGAATTTGGGTTGCTCTTATGACAAGTGTTAGTTTCTAACGGAGCAGCCAACCAGCTAATGGTTGTGGGGGCGGCTATTTATAGCCTGGGAGCATCCCGACATGATTTGACACTAATGCCCTTAAATAATATGACCGTTGGTGTGGATAAGACCAATGATGTGGCATGGCTATCGAAACGGTCGGAACCCTCAACTGTGAGAGTCCACATGTCACTCATATTCCTCAATTGAGGCTTTTGGTAGGATTAGGCTTGGGTTGAGCATCATGAGTAAATTCATTACAAAGTGTTACCTCGACCCCCTTTAACAGTACGGTGTTCCTGTCACTCAAGTGTGAAGAAAACAAAACAGAAAGAGTAAATCTTCATGCTTCAAAGTCTTCAGAATGATTTTCCTGAGGACACACCGAATTCCTCAACTTCAATATCTTCATGAAGAATATCAATTTCATCGCAGATTCTTCGTGATTCAATTCTTCAGCTTCAGACCAATTTCTTCAACCGAAGATATACATTTTTAGGGGTCGATATTCATCAAATATTTCAAACTCCTCAGCGACTTAATGATCCTGTGTACACTCATGAACACATTATATACTTAACCTATAAGTCTTCAAACCACCAAAATCACTAAGGGGCACTAGATGCACTTACAAAAACCACAACGGAGATGTGCAAATTGCTATTTAACCTCTCTCCAAGGACCGCCTCGGTCAAAACCAATTCAACTAAAGTTGAAGAAACAGGCACCCGTCAGTCATCTTTATGCAACGAGTTCCATGTTAATCGATGAAACCAGTCTATCATAAGCGTACGAGTAATGTCGGTCCGAGCCGCTTCAATCCAACAATACCGCCGAATCGAGAAAAGACTAAGGAGGGTAGCAAATCGAACATCAACATACACAAAACCTTTTGTGTTCTACTCGAGATAACATCTACGCATGAACCTAGCTCATGATGCCACTGTTGGGGATCGTTGCATGGGAAACAAAAAATTTCCTACGCACACGAAGACCTATCATGGTGATGTTCAAATACGAGAGGAGATTAGATCCTCATATCCTTGTAGATCGCTCAGCGCGAAGCATTGAGAAACGCGTTTGATGTAGTGGTACAGCTTCGTGATTCAAATCACCGTCATCCCATGATTCGTCCCACGATCCGTTCCGATCTAGCACCGAACGGACGACACCTCCGCGTTAGCACACATACAGCTCGATGATGATCTCGGCCTTCTTGATCGAGCAAGAGAGACGGAGAAGTAGATGAGTTCTCTGGCAGCGTGATGGCGCGTCGGTGTTGGTGATGATCTTTTCCTGGAGGGCTCCGCCCGAGCTCCGTAGAAATCTAATCTAGAGGAAGAACTACGAGGTGTAGGTTTGAGTTGCACGTGGCAAAGTTATCTCTCAAAACCCTAAAACCACCAGTATATATATGAGGAGGGGAGGGGCTAGCCTTGGGGCACAAGGGCCCCAAGGGTGCGCCGGCAGAAGGGGGAGGAGGACTCCTCCTCCAATTCGGTTTGGGAAGGAGGAGTCCTCCTCTTCCTTCCCACCTCCCTCTTTCCTTTTTTTTCTTCTTTTCTTTCGTATTTTTATTTGTGGCGCCATAGCCCTCTTGGGCTGGCTCCACCAGCCCACTAAGGACTTGGTGCACCACCCTAAGGTCATGGGCTCACTCCCGGGTGGGTGGACCCCTCCCGGTAAACACCCGGAACCCATTCGTAACTCCCGGTACACTGCCGGAAATGCTCGAAACTTTTCGGTGACCAAATGAAACCAATATATCAATCTTCGTTTCCGGACCATTCCGGAAACCCGAGGGACGTATGTGATCTCATCCAAGACTCCGAACAACCTTCGGTCACCAACACATATAACTCAACTATACTAAAACATCATCGAACCTTAAGTGTGCAGACCCTGCAGGTTCGAGAACTATGTAGACATGACCCGAGAAACTTCTCGATCAATATCCAATAGCGGGACCTGGATGCCCATATTGGATCCTGCATATTCTACGAAGACATTATCGGTTGAACCTCTGTGCCAAGGATTCATATTATACAAGGCAAAGGAACATCAAATGTTGGGCAGACTCCGGATGTTCACAAAAAGAACAGCTCGGATCCCCCTGCCAATGTCTCTTTTTCAAGTTATCTCTAGTTAAGATAGCATCTTGGCAAAGTTGCCACATAAAAATTTGAAGCTTCAAAGGGATTTTCGCGCCCCATATCCATTTGTAATTGGAACCAGCCAAAATTTTCTCCAGCCAACGATACATGGATTTGGTAGTGTATTCTTGAGAACTATCAAGCTTCCAATATACCACATCTTCCTCTCCCATATTAATCTTCTTCAACACATATCTTTTAAGCTCATTCCATTTCTGGAGCATATCATTGGGAAGCCTTCTTCTAAAAGAAGAGCTAGGATTCATAGTGTTAATCTTATCTAAAGTATTATTTTGTTCCACACAGATATCAAACAGGTGAGGAAATTTATCTTTTAGGGTGAAATTATCACCCAAATCATCTAGCCAAAGGCTAGCAATATTCCCCTTATGTAAATGAATGCCTCTACCAACCATATAGTAATCTTTAACTTTCAAAAGCACTTTCCAGCATGGTGAATCATTAACTTTCTATTTAACCATAGTCATTGATGATTTTATTAGATATTTGGCTCTCACAATGTCTTGCCACAGCCCCTCTTTTTTCTCTAACTTCCACCACCATTTGGTCAGCAAGCTAATATTCTGTTTTCTTAAGTCCTTCACTCCAAGCCCTCCTTTCACTTTAGATCTACACACCCGCCCCCATTTCACCATGTGATAAATTCTTTACTTACCATTATGGTGCCAAATTTTTTTTTCCTCCTAGGTTTGTCCCATCTCTCCAGAGTTAATTTACTTATCAGAAACATAGACATGTAATACGATGGAATGTCCGATAATACAACGTTAACTTTGATAAGTCTGCCACCACTAGATAAGGTTTCACTAATCCAGGATTCCCCATGGTTAATGAATTTGTCATCCACAAACGTCCAGTCACTCCCCTTAAGGCCAGCATAGCTGACTGGGACACCCAGATACTTGATGGGAAAACTCCCAATCTCACAGTTAAACATCTCAGCATAGTTTCTCATAGTTTCATCATTAGCCCCAACTGAAAAAATCTCACTTTTCAGAAATTTAATTTTCAACCACGACATGACTTCAAAAAGATATAGCCACAACTTGATATTAAGCGCATCTCTCAGGTTATCCTCGAAACACAGGATGGTATCATCCGCATACTGTAAGATAGCAACCCCATGTACTACCAAATCAGTTGCCGGCCCTGTAAAAAGGCCATTCTCCTGAGCCTTAAGTACCATTTTAGTCAAGCAATCAGCTGCCAAGTTAAACAGGAATGGGGAAAGGGGATCACCCTATATCACCCCTTTGGCACTTTGGAAATATTTTCCTACTTCATCATTCAGTTTCACACTCACTGTACCCCCACAAAAATCTTCCTAATCCATTCGATCCACTGAGGATTAAAGTCTCTTTTCTTATGACACTAGCAAAAAATCCCAGTTTACTTTATCATATGCTTTTTTTTCAAAGTCTAGCTTAAGCACAATCCCAATTTTTTTTCGAGCATATGAATGATGCAGAATCTCATGGAGTGACATAATCGCATCCATAATATCTCTACCTTTAATAAAAGCATTTTGGTGTCTACTAAACAAAGTATCAACAAAAGGTTCAAGTCTGATAGTAAGTACTTTAGTAATCAGCTTATATACGCATCTGAGCAGACATATAGGTTTGAATTGTCGGATTTTATCAGCCCCAACCACCTTGGGGAGTAATGTGATAATACCATAATTAAGCCTACCCACATCAATTTTATTCTCATAGAACCAGTCAAAGAGCAACATCACATCATTTTTCACCACACCCCAACAATATTGAAAGAATTCGATTGGAATATTGTCAGGACCAGGAGCTTTGTTATGCTTCATAGAGAATAAAGCACTTTTAATTTCAGTATCCGAGAAAGGTCTCAAGAGAATAAAGTTGTCTATCTCATTCAATCTCGCATGTTCTTTCCACATGTTACTATTTATCCCACACAAGTTTCCAGGGGCAGGGCCAAAGAGCTCTTTATAGAAATCAGTAGCGTGCTTAAGAAGGTCCTTGTTCCCTTCAATAACCATATCACCACAACTAAGAGAAAAAAATAGTATTTCTCCTTCTCCTACCATTCATAGTCCTCTGTAAATAATCAGTATTACTATCACCCTTAAGCAACCAGTTTTCATGAGACTTTTGTAGACATGATACTTCCTCCTCAATTAAGAGGTTATTTAATTCGACCGAAAGGTCAACTTTCTTGCAATACAACTCAGGTGTTAGAATATCAGTTTCTTGCAGTCTTTCTAGATGTCCAAGCTCCTCTCTCAACCACTTTCTTGTTTTTCTAGCCATACCAAAATTGTTCGATCCCCAGCCTTTAAATAATTTTTTAAATATTTTTAACTTGATATTCATAATGTCAATAGGATTCCTTTAACACACAGGTCTCAACCATATCTTGGCCACCGGATGTAAGAAATCAGAATTTTGCAACCAATTTAAGTCGAATTTGAAACCCCTATTTTTTGAAATAGTGGGAATATTATCATCAGTATTTAAAATCAAAGGGCAATGATATGAGATATCTCTCACAATCTTCCTGACAAAAGTAAAGGGATAAAGACATTCCCAAGAGTTGGACATAAGCACCCTGTTCGGTTTTTCTAGGGTTAGATTATGGTGGTTATTAGACCAAGTATATTGACCACCACTCATATCAACTTCTCTTAAAGAGAGGGAGTTGATAATGGAATTAAACAGGTCTAAAGAATGACCCAGATTGGTCCTTTTATTCTTCTCGTTCGTAAACCTCAAGATATTAAAGTCTCCCCCAATAATGACATGAAACATTACCACACATATTTGACAGCTCAGTAAGGAATTCCACCTTATATTCTTCATGAGCAGAACCATACACCATCATTATGCAACAACTAGATTTAATGCATTTATCCCATATCTCAAGCTTCATGACATACTTGCCAGCCACACAGTTTTTGATATCAAAACAATTATTCTTGACCCCACAAACAATACCCCCAGACTTTCCTGCAGCAGGTATCCAATTCCAACATAAGTTATCCCCAGGATCAAATTTCCTCAAGAACTTAGAGGAAAAGTCCTTTTTCATAGTCTCTTGAATGCCTATAAAATCATGTTTGAAGTCTCTACTCAAATCAGCCAAGTATGTAGCCATGCCTGTCTTCCCAATCCCCCTACAGTTCCAAAAGAGACAAATCATCTTTTCTTATGTTTTGGGGATTGAGTTTTGTTGCCACGTTTACCAGGATCCATGGTCTTACCTGCAACTCCACTCAATTTTTGGTTATGGCTTCTAGTCAAAGGTTTAGAGATCACCACATTAACTTTCTTTCTTTCTCTTTTCCTAGATTTGACAATTTTGAATCCTTCCTCATCCAGGTCCCCCTCACCCCCGAAGATGTGTTTAAAGGAGATGATTCTCCCGCAACATTAGTAATTAACAGCACATTCTCTTGTTGTATCTCATTGTTATTAATTTTCTTAGCTATATTGGGTCTAGATTTCTCAAGCTCTCTAATGACATCAATAACAGAAAAATTATCATCAGGAATATTCACTCACATTTGCGAAGCGGCGGAAATGATTTCCATATTCGAAAGAACCTCAAAAGAATTGCCACAGAGTATTTCATTACCTTGGAGGTTTCTCTTTTTAGCCATCTTCTCAGCCCTGACGCCCACGTGTTCCATGTTGAGTCTAGCTGTCCTCTTGGTAAATCTAGTTTGCACTTCCTCTACAGAAGGAGGGGTAGAAATTACATCCACAAATTCAGTGGATGCGACAGGTGACTGCACATAGTAAGTTTGATCTTTTTTCTGACAAGAATTGTCATCATGCTCCAGTTCACTTACAATAGGCTCTCCAACACAAGCATCCAGATAAGAGGAAAATTTTCTGCCAATCACAGGACTCGGAACAATTTGCATCGTGTTCACCACAATCTTATCATAAGAAATAACTTCAGGGGACAATTTTTCATTTTCCCTCAACTGATTATTTTCTGCTTCAGCAGCCATAGCATCTATGCGTAACATGTCATCCACTTCTTCACTTTCCTCCTCTGATTGGATCTCATCACTATTTTTAGGATTCTTTTCATTTTCCTCATTTTCTTTAACAGGTTCCAAGCTCATATTCTTCATATTTTTTCCTCTAGCCGTGCCAGGGGAGCCGAAGACCCCTCCATAGTAGACGAAGAAGCATTTTGCCCTTCTGGGCGTTTGTTCCCATTAAGTCTAGCCCTTTTTGGGGAGGTCCCCCCTTTAGTCTCCATTTGCACATTCACTTTTTCCTTAGGTGGATTTTTCACAAGGATCTTGTCCACAGAGAAGAAAAAAATCATAGAAATGCCCCCCCCCCCCCACACTCCTTCTGCTGAAGTAGGGATATCTTCAGCATCTCTACATCCCAATTTTATCCTCACAGACTCAGGTCTGTTAATGGTAGCTTTATCAATTTCCAGAGTCACCCCCCACATAAGCAATATTTTATTCATGTCTTTTGTCCAGAGGGATATTGCTAACTTTGACCCAAACAATGTTAAGTATACCCTTGGCACCCACAGATTCAGACCATTTCCTTAGATTTATGACAACACCGCAAGTTTTAACATTCATACTCTCAGCAAAGCAAGCCTTGTCTACATCTCTAGGTGAAGGAAATCTCATCACAAACGTATTTGGACCAATGGATCTAGCAGAGCATCTCCAGTTTGTGTTAACATAAGCATTGAAGAACTCTTCCAACTGCCTCCCACAAGCGTGCCCTTCCACAACAGATATGCCAATGAATCTATTCCTATCTGTGGTCTGATTCGGAGTGCTCTGATCATGGATGTAAAAGAACCCCTTCCCTCTAGCTTGGAAACCACACATTCCCAAGGAAGAACAATATTACACACAGAGGCTAGGTGACTATGATTACCACATCTACCACAAACAACGCGTGGACAATAAGCAGGCAGGTGTCCAGATTCCTTGCAAGTAACGCAAACCTTAGCACCTCCCACTAGTGGGGAGGCGTTCCTCTTGCTGGGTGTGGGATGACGACACTCTTGAGCTTGGTGAGCGCCTTGTTGCTGTCGTAGATCTTGTTGTTGTCGACCACCCGCGGCTCCACCAGCCACGGTATTGTTGCTGTTGTCGCCCCACTTCTCAGATCCGCGGCCACCTCCTTGCTCCATAGCCGCTGCTTCCCACCTCGCCTTGTCGAATGATCCGTGGCACGGATCCATGTTGGATGAATTTTGGTCGTCATCATCGTTGTCACGCATCCACACCAAGTTGCGGCCACCACGGTCGCGACCTCCACCTCGCCCAAATCGACCACCACCACGCCCGAATCGCCCCTCCCCGCCGCCATCCCCTCTATTGATGCGGTTGCCACCCTCTCGCCCCGCCATGGCCTGCGCTCGTGGTGGCGAGGCAACAACCTGCGTGAAGGATCTCTGGTCTCCTCCCACCTTCCCCTCCCACCAACCGAAGGAGGAGGAAACCCTAGTAGGCAAAACCTTAGAGGTGTCCCAGAAGTGCCCGAGAAATGAATCGAGATCTGGAATGGGAGACAGGGCAGGGGTGGGTGTGTATATCGCACCCCTAGCCACGTGTGCCCTGTAGCACCCGGGCCCTCATGGACCGTGGTCGCACCGCTCTCCTCAGGCCGCGACCCGGGTTTGGAGCCGAGAATCCCCGGGTCGAACGACCGCGGCGGTACATGGCCGCCCCGTAGGGGCACATGCACGCGCCCCCGATGGTCACGTCCTCCCATGCGCTGGGGTCGCCGGCGGTGAGGATCGCCGCCGGAGTCGTGCGTAGTAGGGGAGAGAGAGGAAGCGTGTGTCATTCTTGTTGTAAAAAGTAAAAAAGAAAAAAACTCTGTTTAGGTATGCCATACCAAATTCCTTGGAAATGGACGTGAGCTGCCGACATGCATGCAGTATGAGCACTGCGTGAGTGCTCTGATCTGAATTTCCCATCGCACTCGACTCTGCACGACTTTGATTCAATACCAGTCGTTCGTTGTGGAATTTGTAGGCGCTAAAACTGGGTGGTAGTCTAGTTGTGGAGACTCAGTACGTACGATGAACCACAGATATCGTCGTGCCGACATGCAGTACTCACTGACTTATTTAACGATCGGAACGACCTAACCTAACCGATGGGTCCTTAAATATAGGCATCGCCACTACACAAGACACTGACTGCAAACACACAAGCTATAATGGCCATGCCAAGACAGCCGTTCCAGGCTTTGGTGATCCTCCTCCTAGCGACGTGGTTCCTCCGGAGCTCGTTAGCCCAACCCGTTCTCGCACTCCCATCACCACCACCACCACCGGACACCCTCTGCATCCCCCGGGAGCGTGACGCGCTCCTCGAATTCAAGGCTGGCCTCGTCGACCCGGACAACTATCTCTCGTTGTGGCGGGGCGAGGAGTGTTGCCGGTGGATAGGCGTCGAGTGCAGCAACCGAACCGGCCACGTCGTCAAGCTCGAGCTCGATGGCTCTAACATCATCGATGGGCCTATGGAAGGTGAGATAAACCCCTCCTTGCTCACCCTACGACATCTGAGGCACCTTGATCTCTCGTTCAATGACTTCGGCGGCAAGCCCATCCCAGAGTTCATCGGCGGCCTCAGGAACCTAACGCATCTACTCCTCTCCGGCTCGTACTTCGGTGGGCGGATCCCTCCCCACCTCGGGAACCTCTCCAACCTTCTCATCCTTGATCTCTCAAATCAGTTGCATGGTTGTTACTCGCCTGATCTCGCATGGCTCTCGCAGCTATGGAAGCTAAAGTACCTTGGCATGTCTCAGGTGGACCTTAGCGCCGTCGTCAACTGGGCTCATGTTGTTAACATGCTCCCCTCCCTCGTATTTCTTGAACTACAGTCTTGCGGGCTTCGGAGCACTATGCCTCCACCGTTGAACTCCAACCTCACATCACTAGAAAACCTCTACCTCGACTCCAACTCCTTTAACTCGTCCGTTGGAGCCAACTACTTGGCTTGGGATCTACCTGTTCTCAAAATTCTTTCCATGTATAGCTGCGGGGTTCAGGGTCTTATCCCTGCCGCGGTGGGAAACTTGACCTACATCCAATCGTTGGTCCTTGACAATAACAACTTCTTCGGCAAGGTGCCATCCACCTTCAAGAAACTCAAGAAATTACAAGTGCTCAGATTATCAAATAACCTCATTAGCGGGGGCATAGAAGATCTATTGTTGCATAGATTGCCAACTGATGAGTTACAAGAGTTGCACTTGCAGCACAATAGGTTGGCAGGGAGAATCCCAGCTCGGTTAGAGCAATTTAGCAGCTTGTCCACACTTCGGCTCAATGACAACAAGCTATTTGGAGAGGTACCGGTTGGTATACGGGATCTCACAAATTTAAAGGAGTTACGGTTAAACTCAAACAATCTCCATGGTACAATCACTGAACACCATTTCACAAACCTGACTAGGTTAGAAGTCTTGTGGCTCTCCAATAATTCCTTAACTATATTGGTTGACAACACATGGAACACTCCATTCAAATTAACTTCTGCGAGCTTTAGATCTTGCATCCTAGGGCCTAAGTTTCCAACATGGATTGGCCAAACAACACTCGGTACTCTTGATATTTCAAACACTAGTATACAGGATTCCATTCCTGATGAGTTTTGGAACGCCGTTTCCCATGCTAAAATTTTGGACTTGTCGGAAAATCGGATTGTTGGCAGGCTTCCCACATTTTCCTTGTTTGGTCGATTGGGGGCTAGTTTACTGGATATCAGTTCTAACCAGCTTGTTGGCCCCATTCCAACACTTCCAAAGAGCCTTCTCTACTTGGACCTCTCAGGCAACAACCTATCAGGCGAATTGCTATCAGATATTGGAGCACCAGAGCTGCAAGTACTCATGCTCTTCAAAAATTCATTTTCGGGCGCAATTCCATGCTCCCTGTTTGAGTTGGAACAATTGAAGTCCTTAGACCTATCAGAGAACCAACTAAATGGGACATTGCTGGATTGCCCTAACGCACCAGAAACTTCAAATGTTTTCATGCTTAGCTTGAATAACAACAATATTACGGGAGAATTTCCGTCGTTTCTTCAGAGGTTTAAAGAGCTGAAATTCCTTGATCTGGCATACAATCAATTTTCTGGGAGCTTGCCGGCGTGGATCGGTTCAAAGTTACCATACTTGGCATTTATGCGGTTGCGGTCAAACATGTTCTCTGGTGGTATCCCTGTTGAAGTCACCGGGATGAAGGGGCTTCAGTATTTAGACATTGCAAGTAATAACATCTCAGGGGACATACCACTGTCACTTGGGAATCTTGTGGCTATGGCTCATACTCCCAACCAACAAGATGCCCTTTTCCAAATTGTCCACTTTCGATTGGCTTCCACATATATGTTCATCGATCCCTCTGATATGGATAGTTTGGTGGTGGTCACAAAGGGTCAACAGCTTGAATACACAACAGGAATTGCGTACATGGTGAACATTGATTTGTCCTGCAACAGATTAACAGGGAAGATTCCTCAGGAAATTGGCATGCTTGTAGCATTAACGAACCTAAACTTGTCCTGGAATCATCTCAGTGGCATGATCCCCCAAACTATTGGTGAACTACGGGCAGTCGAATCATTCGACCTCTCTCATAATGAGCTCTCTGGTGAAATCCCAACAAGTTTGGCATCCCTAACATCATTGACCCATTTGAACTTGTCATACAACAACCTGACGGGAACCATACCATCTGGGAACCAGTTAAGGACTCTCGATGACCAGCCATCCATCTATGTTGGCAACCCAGGTCTCTGTGGTCCACCTGTATCAAGGAACTGTTCAGGAAATGAAATCACTCCACAGGCTCCCGAAGAACAACATGAGGGCATGAGTGATGTGTTGTCATTTTACCTCGGTATTGATACAGGGTTAATAGCCGGGCTCTGGATGGTCTTTTGTGGCTTCTTGTTCAAGAGGAATTGGAGAATTCGTTGGTTCTCGTTCTCTGACAGCGTGTATGACTGGGTTTACCTGCGAGTAGCACTGAGTCGGGCTTCACTGGCAAGAAAAAAAACAGTAGGGGCTGGCTGAGATCATGGCTTGCTGGAATAACTTCTGTTCTTACATAGTATGAATCTGGGATTAATGTTAAGCCCCTCTATCTTATGTAATGCTCTTCTTTTGTATGCAAGATGTAGCATGATAAAATGTGCCTGTTGTCACCTTATGGATATGTATATGAGATAAGACATTTGTATGGCTGTATGCCCAAATTTTAGTAATAATAAATAGCTGGGAGCAAGCTCTCGAACCTGCAGCGACATTGCCCAGGCTTGTCGCCTCGCCAGAATTTAGAGCCTCACCCATAAAATAAAAAGAATTCAGAGCCTCACATTGTGGCAACATTACTGACCTGTGAGTTGCAATGTGACGAGGGGATCTTCACAGCCTGCTCTGCAATAACCGAGTACCAAACTAGACGATTATCTCACCCACGAATCACGGCGACCGACGAAATTCTGGATACGAGCGACTGGTGACACTAACACTGGAGACCATGCCACCTTCTTCGAGGTTCGACCACAACCCATGTTCTGGCAAGCCACCGAATAACAGGCACCATCGAGCTGGGTCAGTAAAAGCTCACGAGGCAAGACCCCTGAAGAGATGAATCATCACTCAACTGGAGCCACGCGCCGGGGCGCATCCCATGTCAAGTGTGGCGGCTCCTTGGGATGGGAGCTTGTGCTGCCTGCCTGACTGTGAATCTGGATCAGCCGCGACAACAGAGGAACCAACTTCAGCTATGTCGCTCGCTCCAGCTGTGTCGGATCATCAGGGGCATTGGTACATGATACAAACTTTTTGGCTCTGGGTTTGCAAGGATTTTTAGGCCGTTTCGCGGGTACATTCAGGCCTTTGTAGTCAGCAGTGAGGACATCAACGGGCCGCTAACCTGATCATGCCTTCGGGCTGGTTTGCTCCAAATCAGCTGGGCTACAACTGCTCAAGATATTGCCGTCCTCATTCCTCTTCGGTCGGGTGTCTCGCTCCCATTGTTGTTTCGTGCTGAAGAACTCATGTTTGCCACTGTTGGGGTGCAAACGAACTGGCCAAATGAGCCAGCTCAACCGTTTTCCTTTGCTTTTCAAAATTATATTTAATTTTAAAATCTCTTTTGTAAAATATCACTTTAATAGAAACTGGTATATACTATTAGTACTTTTTATAGGTCTACAATTTTTTTGACCATTTAAACATTTGTTCATGTGCATTAAGAAGAATGTTTAGATTATTTGCCATGCGAAACATTGTTGGAGAGTCACAAAAAGGGTTTATTCAATACACAAAACTATTCACTAATAGAAATTGAAATGTTCATGTAATTCAAAAGTCAAATGTTCACGACTTTCAAAAGATATGTTCATGTGTATAGTATATAATGTACTTTCTCTGTACATAAATAATTATTGTTAAAAAGAACGAGTCTAGTTCTCTCTAAATACAACTAGTACAAATGCCCGTACGTTAAATATCATACATAAATGTTTTAAAGCCAGAAGAATTCAAAACACTCCTTATCTTAGAAAACACACTTCCTTGGTTTTTGCAATTAAAAGAACGCACATGCTCAGTGTAGTATAAAGTTAAGAAAGTTGTAGGGGCCGATGTCCTTGGATGATGCCTCCATCAGCTTAACACTATCATATATGGTATAATTGTTGATTTTAACGTGACATAGACGGTGAAATTGTTGTATAATATTCAAAAGATTAATAACTAATTCAAAAGTTTTTCTTAGATTTTTCAAAAGATTTGCAAACGAATTCTTTTTGGATGAAATAGTAATGGTGCATTGAAGTGGGATTGTTTATATCAATAGTAATAGGGCCAGCGCATCAGAATAGTAACCATCGTCGATAAAAATAATATAGATCGAAAGAATCCAGCCTGAAGACACACGAACGTAAACGAACGGCGAACAAATCCACCAAAGGCAGATCCACTGGAGACACACCTTCACAATTCCATTGACGATGCTAGGTGCACCACCGAAACAGGGCCTCGACGGAAAAACCTTATTTCATCTTCAAAGAACCGACACTGTCTCGCCTTCTTGAGCAACACACAGACCCTAATAAAACTCAAAAAAAATATAAAAAAGGATTCCTCCGAGCGGCAAGGGCCTAGATCCACCACGCCTCCATGGCCCTAAGGCCATCGGAGACGAGGCGGACCGACGCGGGCACCGACGGGAGGCGAAAAAACCTATATTTTTAGAGTTGGCGGCTGTGTGAGATGGAACAATAAATCTCTATTTGATGATAACAATTATTGTACATCCGACGATGTACTCATAATATGTGATAGACATGAACATTAAACTAAACAGTAACAACAAACAACAACAGCTAATTATGCCGGTGTACATGTAAAATAATAATAATTGCAACATCTAGTGTGTTCTCGTCGGAGCAGGCACTTAAAAAAGCAATCCACACCATGAAATCGCGTCCTTGCCTCTTTACTCCGAGGTCATCTCAATTCCTGCTGCTGCATAGAGCCTCCTTCTGAGTTCCGACCCCATGTGACCCCCTTGCTACCTTTCCTCGGATTAGATGTCCCAGCTTGTTGATTTTCTGAACCTACATATATTTAAGTAGATGTGATTTGTTGCAGAAAAGCGAGGTGGCATTAAACTTTGAAGAAGAGGTCCTAAGATCGATCCCATCTGAGGCGGTCAACTTTAATACTTTTGGCCCAGTCAGGCGGTCAACTTTAATACTTTTGGCCTAGTTATGTGTTTGTACTAAGCAGGACGTCCAAGCACCCAGCAACGGATGCAAAATTGAGATCAAACAGCGTTTTACTACCACCTCGTACATGACAAAAATAGGACGGATGGACAACCGTACGTGACCAAAGCTAACAAAAAAACTAAGCGCGGGACGAAATCAAGAATATCAATTTACTTTATTATTATTAGTAAGTAGGTATAGGTATAGGTATAGATTATTTTTCGATACGGAGGGAGTATTGCCATTGAAGAAAAGTTAATAGGAAAATAAAAATCAAATAGGAACCTGGAATTTAACGAGTGGAACAATCGTACTATTGGTTCCTTCAATATAATCATCGCGGGGCAAATAGGAAGCATCACTAGGGAAGAAAGAGTTTGGTGGGTTGGGGATACCCAACATTAGGGAATTTAATATGGCTTTGTTAGCTTCATGGGGGAAGAGATTTTTTAGTGAGGTGGACAGTGATTGGAAGAAGATTCTAAGATATAAATATAATGTGTCTAACCCAAACATTCTGTGGTCTAGACAACAAGGAGGCTCTCCCTTTTGGAAGAGTGTTACCTGGGCTTTAAATGCCACTAAAACCTTTTATAGATGGAAGATTGGCAATGGTGATCTTGTTAGTTTTTGGCATGACATCTGGGCTGGAGATTGTTCTTTGAAAGTAAGATTTTGGAATCTATTTGACATTTGTAATCAACAAGATTGCACAGTGTCTCAGGTTTGGGATGGGACATCTCTTAGATTGTCGTTTAGAAGATGTGTCGACAGTAATGGTATGGAGGAATGGAATAATCTCATTGACTTTATTAAAAGCTTTTGCATAACTGGTGCACATGATACACCAATTTGGGAACTAGAATCCAATGGGATCTACTCTGTACGTTCTTTTTACAGGTTTATAAACTTTGGTGGTGTGGTTTCTCCTTTTGAAGATAGTTTGTGGAAAACTATATGCCCTCAAAATATTCATGTCTTCCTCTGGTTATGTCTGTATAATAAAATACTAACCAGAGACAATGTGGCTAAAAGGAAACATCTTGATGATCTGACATGTTTGTTTTGCAATGAACCAGAATCCATACAACACCTTTTCTTTGAGTGTGTTAATGTGGATGTTATTTGGATAATTATCTCTGATTTTTTTCAGTGCAGTAGGATGCTTTGCTTTCATGATGTAGCTTCCCTTTGGAAACTGAATAGGAAAGGAAAATTGCTCAATATGACTATTGCTGCCTCCTTGTGGAGTGTTTGGATTTTAAGAAATGAATTTTGCTTCCAGGGGCGCACTTGGAAAGGACTGGGTTGCGTCCTTGTCAAGTTAAGAGGGATTTTGCAACAATGGTCGGCTCTCTGCGACGCTGCTCAACTGGTTATCCTGAAGAATTTCCTCTCTGTGCTGGACAGGCGTCGGGGAGAGCTTCTGAGGATCGCCTGGAATAGGGATTGGGACTAGTTCTTCTCTTATCTTTTGGTTGTAATATATAAGAAAGAGTTGTTCGATGACTTAGAGTTGTAGCTGGGTGATGAGTACTTGTCTCCTTTTTAGTTTAAAAAGGTGATAGGAGGATGATTTTCAGGCTTGGAGACGTATCGTTTAGATGCGGTGTTGTTTTGCTGTGCTCTGCTTCAATAAAATGGGGCAGGGGGAAACCCTTTTTTTCAAAAAAAAAAAAAGAAACGTACTGTACACAACGAACACACACTTGCTACATGGAGCCGTCATGCTGGATAGGCCCCATGCCAAACCAGCACTGATATACTAAAACTCTGAAAAGGAAATGTTCTATACTGAAAGAGACAAAGACCAAACCAGCCCCAAAAATAGCCACTAGGTTTTACTCCCTTCGAGTAGTGATCTAATTAAACGCTTTTATATATTATTATTTTTACAGAGGGAGTAGGAGTACTCGAGGGAGTACCCTAGAACATTTTGGGTCTGCGATGTTGTGCTAGCTAGGATATCATAAGAAAATTCCTACTAGTCCTACTATTTTGTAATGTAGTTATATTAGTGTGGAGTACAAAGGAGCTGAGCTCAGCAGACAGCAGTGCGGATGTTCTGGCCTGAACTTGCCGCCGTTTAGAGCATCTCCAACAGCCGCGCAATACTAGCGCCGCGCCGCAAAAAAGGCAAATATAGCGCGCGCGCAACGCGAGGGACAGCTCCAGCGGGCGCGCTAAAACGAGTTGGACGCGCTGGTCATAGCCCCATCCCGCGCTGCGTATTTTGGGCGTCCACTTTCGCGCGCGGCAGACTCGAGCGCGCGCGGGAACTCTCCCCTTTTCTTCCTCCTTTGCTCCCGCGCGCGCCGGCGCAGCGCCACTGCCACCATGGACGTGCACACCGGCACCCCGCTGACCCCACTGTACAGCCGCGACCCCCCCCCCCCCCCGTCGCCGCCACCGCCGCAGCCGCCGAAAACCCTAGTGCGGCGGGCGTTGGCGCTGGCGCGGCCGCACAAAAGGCAGTTGACAAGCTTAACCCAAGTGGCACAAATGAGGATGATAGAGTAAGTGGCATCTCATACATGTTCATCATACTTGTTTTTGGTGTCCGAAGTGCTAACTTGTTTTGTTTTTCTTGTAGTACAACATTGCACAAAACTTGTTCAAAGAAGAGACGAGGACAACCAAGAAGGGGAAGATCAAGAAAGGAAAAATCTTTACCTTGCCTCATTGCTACGAAGTGTTGAAGGATGATGAGAAATGGAAGAAGCGTGAAGATTTGGATGATTTGCATTTGAGCAACAAACGCAAGCGCACAATTGAGTTGAATGATGATGATGAGGAGGATGATGCATCAAGTGATGACGGCAAGAGAAGCCCCACACCCAACTCGATTTCATACTCGAAACCAAAACGACCGGATGGGTGCAAGAAGGACAAAACCGAAAAGAAGAAGAGGAAAGGAGATGATGAGCCCACAAATGCTATGGAAGCTATTGTGAAGGCAAGAAAAGAAGCGAACGAGGTGAGGAAAATGGCAAGGAACCAAGATGCCGCGGCCGAGGAGAGGAGGGTGGCCGCCGAGGAGAGGAATGTGGCATTGGGGGAGAGGAAGGTGGGCATGGAGGAGCGAGCTAAGTTGTTGGAATGGGAAAAGCACTTGTTCTTCTTAACACATCTTTGTTCAATGATGCGCAAAAGGAATATGTCAACCTTGCCCGTGAAGAAGTGTTGATTCAAAAAAGAGCCATGATCTGCACAATGGGTGGCGGTGGCCTTGGCGGCATGGGTGGCGGTGGCCTTGGCGGCATGGGAGGCATGGGCCTCGGCGCCATGGGAGGCTTGGGTGGCTTCGGAGCCATGGGAGGCATGGGTGCACCTCCGGCCGCCATGGGAGGCATGGGTGGCTTTGGAGCCCCCTCCAACGCTATGGGAGGCATGGGTGGCTTTGGAGCACCCTTCAACGCTATGGGAGGCATGGGTGGCATGAGTTTTGCTTCTCTCATGGGAGGCATGGGTGCACCTCCGGCCATGGGTGAAATGTCTTTCGATGTGCCTCACACACATACCCATGAAAATGCCGTTGAAGATCTTGCCAAGACCGTCGGAGCTACACGTGATGCGGTGCGTGATGAGGTTAGGGAGGAAGATTCATCTTCGAAGGCGGAAGAATCGTCTTCGGAAGAAGAGGAAGACGACGAGGAAGATGATTGATGTGTTATATGTCTTCAACTTTGTTGGATGAACTTGTATTTTGAACTTGGTTGGATGAACTTGTGGGCATGACTTTTATTCATCAACTTGTTTGTGTTAAATTTCACATGTTCATTGCATTTTGATGAATGT
Source organism: Hordeum vulgare subsp. vulgare (assembly GCF_904849725.1). Taxonomy (NCBI): domain Eukaryota; kingdom Viridiplantae; phylum Streptophyta; class Magnoliopsida; order Poales; family Poaceae; genus Hordeum; species Hordeum vulgare. The sequence goes on along the minus strand of NC_058522.1, from coordinate 564,105,524 downwards.
TTCAAACTATTTTTTGTCCAAATGCCATATATTTGGGCGCTGCTACAGCGGCGCGCGCTGCATTTTAGCGCGCTGCTGGAACGGAGCGCGCGCGCTGCATTTTACAGCTACTGCTGGAGCCAGCGTTGCGCGACGCGCCAAACCAGGCGACCAGCGTGCGACAAACTAGTTTTTTAGGCGCGGCGCGTAGCGCGCCTGTTGGAGATGCTCTTACGACTTAATTTGACGCGCTACCCTGTTTGGTCTTTGGAATTTTCATGCTTTAAAAGCCAGCTGCTGTGGATACAACCTACAGTCCAACTCTCTCGCATCTCATTGCAGCCAGCTGCTGTTGCTGCCGAGAAAATGGCGAGGCCAAGACATCTGCAGATCCAAGTTGCGGCGATCCTCCGAACGACGTGGTTCCTCGTCTTCCTCCGGAGCTCGTCGGCCGCAGCCGTGCCTGCACTCCGATCACCGCCATCACCACCGGCAGCGCCAGGAGGCACCCTCTGCATCCCCCGCGAGCGGGACGCGCTTCTCGGCTTCAAGGCCGGCCTCACCGACCCGAGCAACTACCTGTCGTCATGGCGGGGCGAGGTGGACTGCTGCCGGTGGGCCGTCGTTGAGTGCAGCAACCGGACTGGCCACGTCGTTAAGCTCCAGGTCAGAACCCACACCAACTCGAAAGGTGAACTCGTGCCCGGAACTACCATTGGAGGTGAGATAAGCTCCTCCTTGCTCACTCTGCGTCATCTCAAGCACCTGGACCTCTCGTCCAACAACTTCGGCGGCAGGCCGATCCCGGAGTTCATCGGTGGACTCGGCAGCCTGACACATCTCCTCCTCGCCAACTCGTACTTCGGCGGCCGGATGCCTCCCCACCTCGGAAACCTCTCCAGCTTGCTCGTCCTCGACCTCTACGACTACTATCAGCCCCACAATTGTTACTCGCCTAGTCTCACATGGGTGTCGCGCCTGCAGAAGCTACGCCACCTCGCCATGTCCGGGGTGGACCTAAGTGCCGCCGTCGACTGGGCTCATGCTGTCAACATGCTCCCCTCCTTGGTACTCCTTGAACTAGTATCCTGCGGGCTTCGGAACACTATGCCGCTGCCGTTCCGCTCCAACCTCACATCACTAGTGACCCTACATCTCGAGTCCAACTCCTTTAACTCGTCCTTTGGAGCCAACTACTTGGCTTGGGACCTGCCCGCTCTCCAACACTTTTACATGGATAGCTGCGGAATCGAGGGTTCTATTCCTGACGCAGTTGGAAACTTGACCTCCATTCAAACACTATCCCTTAGCAGAAACAACTTTGGCATGGTGCCTTGGAGCTTGAAGAAACTTAAAAAATTGAAATTCCTCAACTTAGGGGAGAACTTCATCGGCGGGGCCATACAAGATCTATTGCATAGATTGCCAACGGATGACTTACAACAGCTATACTTGTACCAGAATAATTTCACAGGGAGCCTTCCAGATTGGCTAGAGCAATTTAGCAGTTTGTCCATACTTTGGCTCCGTAATAATAAACTATCCGGAGAGATACCGATCAGTATGCGGGAACTCGCAAATTTAAAGGACTTACGGTTGGATTCAAACAACTTGCATGGTACGATCACCGAAGAGCATTTCAGGAATCTTACTAGCCTACAGGTTCTATGGATCTCCAATAATTCCTTAACTATACTGGTTGACAACACGTGGAACCCTCCATTCAAATTAACTTCAGCGGGCTTTAGATCTTGCATCCTGGGCCCCCATTTTCCAACATGGATTAGCCAACCAACACTCGACATTCTTGATATTGCAAACACAAGTATACATGATTCCATTCCCATTGAGTTTTGGATGGCAATGCACAATGTGCAAGTTTTGGAGTTATCAGAAAATCGGTTTGTTGGCAGGCTTCCCCCTTTTTCTATATTTGGTGCATTGGAAGTTGTCGTGTTGGATATCAGTTCAAACCATCTTGATGGCCCGATTTCGACACTCCCAAAGAACCTAGTCTACTTGGACCTCTCTAGGAACAACCTATCGGGTCCACTACCATCAGATATTGGAGCGCCCACAGTAGAAACACTCATGCTCTTCCAAAATTATTTTTCTGGAACCATTCCATGCTCCCTGTTTGAGTTGCAGCAACTGAAGTTCCTGGACCTATCAGATAACCTACTAAACGGCACATTGCCCAATTGCCCAGAGTCACCCAAAACGTCAAATATCACCATGCTTAACTTGAATAGCAATGATATTTCAGGAGTATTCCCATCATTTCTCAAGAGGTGTAAAGAGCTAAAATTCCTTGACCTGGCATACAATAAATTTTCTGGGAGGTTACCAACATGGATCGGGTCAAAGTTACCGTACTTGGCAATTCTGCGGTTGCGATCAAACATGTTTTCTGGTGGCATCCCTTTGAAAATTACCAAGATGAATCGGCTTCAGTATTTAGACATTGCAAGCAACAACATCTCAGGGAAGATACCACTTTCACTTGGGAGCCTCATAGCTATGGCTGATACTCCCAATCAACAAGATGCCCTTTCCCAATATGTCCAAATTCAACTGCCTTCTTCGGGAACTGTTGGTGCTACTAATAGTGATAGTTTTTGGGTAATCACAAAAGGTCGGCGGCTTGAGTACACAACAGGAATCAATTACATGGTAAACATTGATCTTTCCAGCAACAGGTTGACAGGGCATATTCCTGAGGAAATCGGCATGCTCGTTGCATTGAAAAACTTGAATTTGTCATGGAATCACCTTAGTAGCAAAATGCCCCAAACTATTGGTGAGCTTCGGGCAGTGGAATCTTTGGATCTCTCACATAATGAGCTGTCTGGTGAAATCCCTACAAGTTTGGCACATCTGACATCATTGGCCCGCTTGAACTTGTCGTATAACAATCTGACAGGCAGCATACCTTCCGGCAATCAACTACAAATTTTGGACGATCCAGCATCAATCTACATCGGCAACCCAAGTCTCTGTGGTCCACCCATCTCAAGGAAATGTTGGGGAACTGAAACCTCTCCACGGGCTCCTGAAGATGAGCATGAGGGCATGAGCGATGCATTGTCGCTATACCTCGGCGTTGGCACGGGATTGGTAGCGGGTCTCTGGATTGTCTTTTGTGGCTTCTTATTCAAGAGGAATTGGAGAATTCGTTGGTTCTTGTTCACTGACAGAGTGTATGATTGGGTTTATTTGCAAGTGGAACTGAGGTGGGCTTCACTGGCAAGAAATAAATCCATAGGGGCTGGCTGAGATCAGCGGCTTCTGTTCTTACACAGTATGAATCTGGGATAGTAAGCCTTCTTGTCTTCTGTAATATTCTTTTTGTATGCAAGTTATATCATGAATAAATGTGGCCGTTGCCATCTTATGAATATGTATATGAATTCAGACATGTGTATGACTGTATGACAAAATTCCAGTAATAGTAAATAGTACGTAGATGAAAGCAGGCTCTCGAACCTGAGTCACAGGCTTGCTGCTTCATCAGAATACAGAGGCACACAGTGGCATGTACAGACTTGCAGTGTCACGAGGGGATCATCGTCCTTCGCCTGGAGGCTCGAGCCACACGTCGGGGGCTCCCGTTGGTGAGTAGGACGGCTCGTGATGCTTCTGTTGAAATTTGGAGGTGGGCCTTAGGCCCACTAGTGAATTTCAGAAAATCTACAAGGGCCCATGTAGGTGGTGGCATGGCAAGGTGGTGGGAGTTTAGTCCCACCCCACTAGTGGAGGAGAGTTTGGACCCCTTTATAAGGGTCTCTCTTCCACATTCTATTGGAGAGTGAGAAGAGAAGGTGCCCTCGCGCACTCCTCCTCCGCCGCCCGCCTCGCCACGCAATGAGCCGAGCCGAGCCGAGCTCATACCTACGCGCTTAATTTTGCTGGTCGGGAACGGAGAATACGTAACGGACAAGGAAACGATCCGAGACGTCGGATCGTGATCGTTACCGACTCGGACTCTCCACCCAGCCGCCTTTATAAGCACGCGATCGCCTACCCTAGCCGTCACGAAATCAGATCACATCTGCCTCACGCGTTCGTTCCTTGAACTGCTGCTGCCGCCGGCGACTCCGTCCCGTTTACCGCGTACACGGTCGACGGGAGAGCAGGCCTCCGAAACCTCGCCTCTCCGGTTCCTGTACGGGAGAGGGGCGATTAGGTTTTTGGGGAGCGATCACGCGACTGCTCGCCTCCGTCCGTCTGCTTCGTCTACGTCCGCGTCGCCCTCGTCATCGCCATGTCTTCACCAAGCGAAGCTGATCGTCTCCGCGAGGAAGCCGAGAAGAAGACGGCAGAGGATACTGCCTCCGCCGCCGCCGCTGCTGCTACGGCCAACTGGCCGATTGGAGGGTATGACTCGTTTATCCTCTTGTTCGTATTTATTCTAGCAGTACTACTTGTTTGCATAGATGTATCCACTATATGCGTAGTATGTGCTAGGTTAGCTCAAGATCAGTATGTCATTAGTCTAGTCAATGCCATGCTAGTTATTATTTTGTGGATTAATCTACTCGGAAAATTGCCTATTTACTCAACAATCCAAAAACCTAATGTTTGTAGGAATTTTTCGAGTAATGGTTTTGCTGCTGCACTGAAACCGGATAAGTTTACCGGTACTTTTTTCAAGCGTTGGCAAACGAGAACCACCTTATGGCTCACGGCTATGAACGTGTTCTGGGTAGCCGGTGTCACTCCTATGGAAACTATCACTCCTGAACAAGAGAAGATGTTTAAGGAGGCCACCGTCCTATTCCTTGGAGCAGTCATTAGCGTGATCGGAGATAAGCTGGTTGATGCATATTTACATATGCATGTTGCCAAGGACTTGTGGGAGGCGCTCGAATCTAAATTCGGGGCCACCGATGCTGGGAGTGAGATGTATGTTATGGAGCAGTTCCACGATTACAAGATGGTTGACAACCGTTCTGTATTGGAACAAGCTCATGAGATAATATGCATAGCTAAGGAACTTGAGGTTCTTAAGTGCAATTTGCCGGGCAAGTTTGTCGCGGGCTGTATAATTGCTAAGCTCCCTAATTCCTGGAGGAACTTTGCTACTACTCTGAAACATCAGAGGCGTGAGTTCTCAGTAGAGGACATCATCGGCCATCTGAGTGTTGAGCAGAACTCGAGAGCAAAGGACTCCAATGGAAAAGCGGTGGAAAGCTCTCCTGCTGCCAATATGGTACATCAGAGGAACTTCAATTCTCACAAGCCCAAGGGAAAGAACTCTGTCCAACAGAATACCGACTTCAAGAAGAAGGGGAAGAAGCCCTTCAAGAAGAATAAGAAGGGAGATGGCTGCTATACTTGTGGTTCAGAGGAACATTGGGCGAACAAATGCCCAAACAAGTACAAGAAGCCGGCGCAGGACTCCAAGTCTGCAAACATGATTGTGGGCAACAATGAAAGTGGTGCATCTGGGTACGGTAATTTACTTACTGTATTTACAGTTTGTCAGTCCACCGATTGGTGGGTGGACATGGGTGCAAATATTCATGTGTGTGCTGACTTGTCATTGTTCTCTTCTTATCAGGCCACCGGTCGCGGGTCCGTATTGATGGGGAATGGCGCGAGTGCTTCTCTTCTTGGTGTTGGCACGGTCGATCTGAAGTTTACTTCGGGAAGGATCGTGCAGCTGAAGAACGTGCAGCATGTCCCCGCCATCAAGAAGAATCTCGTTAGTGGCTCCCTTCTGTGTAGAGAAGGGTTTAAGTTGGTGTTCGAGTCTAATAAAGTAGTAGTTACGAAATATGGACTTTTCGTTGGAAAAGGTTATGAATGCGGAGGTCTGTTCCGCCTTTCTCTAGCAGATTTTTGTAATAAAGTCGTGAACAATATTCATTCGAGTGTTAATGAATCTGAAGTTTGGCATTCACGTCTTTGTCACATAAGTTTCGGTGTTATGTCGCGGCTAGCAAAACTGAATTTAATCCCAACTTTCACTTTAGCCAAAGGTTCTAAGTGCCACTCGTGTGTGCAAGCAAAGCAACCTCGCAAGACTCACAAGGCTGCAGAGGAGAGACACTTGGCACCATTAGAACTCATACATTCTGATCTTTGTGAGATGAATGGTGTGTTGACTAAAGGTGGAAAGAAATACTTCATGACATTGATAGATGATTCCACTAGATTTTGCTATGTGTATCTGTTAAATACTAAAGATGAGGCTCTACACTACTTTAAAATCTATAAGGCAGAAGTTGAGAATCAACTTGAAAAGAAAATTAAACGAGTCCGGTCTGATCGTGGTGGAGAGTACTTCTCAAACGAATTTGATTCATTTTGTGCGGAACACGGCATTATTCATGAGAGGACGCCTCCCTATTCACCCCAGTCAAACGGGGTTGCCGAGCGGAAAAACCGTACTCTAACTGATTTGGTTAACGCCATGTTAGATACATCGGGTTTATCCAAGGCATGGTGGGGGGAGGCTATATTGACCGCGTGTCATGTCCTGAATAAAGTTCCTACAAAAGATAATGAGGTCACTCCCTACGAGGAGTGGTCGAAGAGAAGGACGACACTCTCGTACTTACGTACTTGGGGCTGCTTGGCGAAAGTCAATGTACCGATCCCCAAGAAGCGCAAGCTTGGACCAAAGACTGTGGATTGCGTTAATTTGGGATACGCTAAGAATAGCGTAGGCTATAGATTTCTAGTAGTGAAATCTGAGGTACCTGACGTGAAGGTCGGTACAATAATGGAGTCGAGGGATGCTACATTCTTTGAGGATATATTTCCCATGAGAGATATGCAAAGCACTTCTAGACAGGAATCTGAGATAACTCCTGAGCCTGCCATTCCTATGGAATATTATGAACAAACACATGATGAAAATCCTGAGGAGGATGACGAGGAAGCCCGTGGTAGGGGCAAGATACAAAGGACTGCAAAGACCTTTGGTGATGATTTCTTCGTATACCTCGTGGATGATAATCCCACTTCTATTTCAGAAGCGTATGCTTCTCCAGATGCTGATTACTGGAAAGCTGCTGTCCGTAGCGAGATGGACTCCATCATGGCTAACGGGACATGGGAAATCACTGATCGTCCCTATGGTTGCAAACCATTGGGATGCAAGTGGGTGTTCAAAAAGAAGCTTAGGCCCGACGGTACAATTGAAAAGTACAAGGCTAGGCTTGTGGCCAAGGGCTATGCCCAGAAAGAAGAGGAAGATTTCTTCTATACTTATTCACCTGTGGCTAGACTGACCACCATTAGAGTACTACTCTCATTGGCGGCCTCTCATGGTCTTCTCGTTCATCAAATGGACGTTAAGACGGCTTTCCTGAATGGAGAGCTAAATGAGGAAATCTATATGCAACAGCCAGATGGCTTTGTGATAGAAGGTCAGGAAGGAAAGGTGTGTAAGTTGCTGAAATCTTTATATGGTCTGAGACAAGCACCTAAGCAATGGCATGAGAAGTTTAATACAACTCTGACATCTGTTGGCTTCGTTGTTAATGAAGCTGACAAATGTGTATACTATCGCCATGGTGGGGGCGAAGGAGTTATATTGTGCTTGTATGTTGATGACATACTGATATTTGGAACCAACCTCAAAGTAATTGAGGAGGTTAAGTCGTTTCTGTCTCAAAACTTTGAGATGAAGGACCTTGGGGTGGCTGATGTTATCTTGAACATCAAGCTGTTGAGAGATGATGAGGGTGGGATTACACTTCTGCAATCCCACTATGTTGACAAGATTTTGAGTCGCTTTGGATATTCAGACTGCAAGATTTGTCAAACACCATATGATCCTAGTGTGCTTATTCGAAAGTTTAAAGGCACAACTATAGATCAATTGAGATTCTCTCAAATTATCGGTTCACTTATGTACCTAGCTAGCGCAACGAGGCCTGACATCGCGTTTGCTGTGAGCAAACTTAGCCGGTTTGTTGCAAACCCGGGCGAAATTCATTGGCGTGCTGTTGAAAGAATTATGCGCTACTTGAAAGGTACTGTCAACCACGGGCTTCACTATACGGGATTCCCATCAGTACTTGAAGGGTATAGTGATGCGAATTGGATCTCTGATGCTGATGAGATGAAGGCCACTACTGGGTATATGTTTACTCTTGGGGGTGGTGCTGTTTCCTGGAAGTCTTGCAAGCAAACGATCTTAACAAGATCGACAATGGAAGCAGAATTAACAGCATTAGACACATCTGGTGTCGAAGCAGAATTTCTTCGAGATCTTTTGATGGACTTACCTGTGGTTGAGAAGCCGGTTCCGGCTATCCTTATGAACTGCGATAATCAGACGGTTATTGTTAAAGTGAAGAGTTCAAAGGACAATATGAAGTCCAACAAACATATAAGAATGAGATTGAAGTCTGTCAGACGTTTGAGAAACTCCGGAGTGATAGCGTTGGATTATATCCAAACGGCTAAGAATCTGGCAGATCCCTTTACTAAAGGGCTATCACGTGTTGTGATAGATAGTGCATCAAGGGAGATGGGTATGAGACCCACATGAGTTGCCATGGTAGTAACCTAACCTATATGATCGGAGATCCCGTGAAGTAGGACCTGGGAAAACAAGCCAGTGGTGAACTGAGGAGAGTAACTTTACTAACCCACTCCGTTGGAGATGCAATACTCTCGGATATTGTATGGTAGGATGACTACTGTCTTAATGTGTTCTAAAGCTTATATGTAAGCAAGATGCTGTCCTACAGAGCGATCTTTGGAGGAACACACCTATATGAGCTTGACTGCTGGTCACAGTCTATGAGATTTGGGTGATCTCTAGTAAACTCATGAATAGGCCAGGAGTGTGACTAATATGCTCCACCCGAGGGGTCACCTTCGGCAGCCTAGTACTAGTAAGACTTGTGGTGAAGCTCCTTTACGCCAAACTGACAATTCAAGGCATAGTCCATTGTTCAGTTGTGAAGGGGTGTAGCTACTTGTTCTAGGTGAAGCTCAACCTTAACAGGTCTTCACTGAAATGCTGGTATATTAAAACAGTGATTGGAACGAGGGAACACGATGTGCCCTTGAGATCTGGTGGGGGATTGTTGAAATTTGGAGGTGGGCCTTAGGCCCACTAGAGAATTTCAGAAAATCTACAAGGGCCCATGTAGGTGGTGGCATGGCAAGGTGGTGGGAGTTTAGTCCCACCCCGCTAGTGGAGGAGAGTTTGGACCCCTTTATAAGGGTCTCTCTTCCACATGCTATTGGAGAGTGAGAAGAGAAGGTGCCCTCGCGCACTCCTCCTCCGCCGCCCGCCTCGCCACGCCACGCCACGCCTCGTCACGACGCGCCGCGGGTTGCGTTCGTTCCTTGAACTGCTGCTGCCGCCGGCGACTCCGTCCCGTTTACCGCGTACACGGTCGACGGGAGAGCAGGCCTCCGAAACCTCGCCTCTCCGGTTCCTGTACGGGAGAGGGGCGATTAGGTTTTTGGGGAGCGATCACGCGACTGCTCGCCTCCGTCCGTCTGCTTCGTCTACGTCCGCGTCGCCCTCGTCATCGCCATGTCTTCACCAAGCGAAGCTGATCGTCTCCACGAGGAAGCCGAGAAGAAGACGGCAGAGGATACTGCCTCCGCCGCCGCTGCTGCTGCTACGGCCAACTGGCCGATTGGAGGGTATGACTCGTTTATCCTCTTGTTCGTATTTATTCTAGCAGTACTACTTGTTTGCATAGATGTATCCACTATATGCGTAGTATGTGCTAGGTTAGCTCAAGATCAGTATGTCATTAGTCTAGTCAATGCCATGCTAGTTATTATTTTGTGGATTAATCTACTCGGAAAATTGCCTATTTACTCAACAGCTTCTGTACTGTACCTGGATCACTGCGAGGGCAGAGCGAAGCGGGTCGATAAGAAATTCAATGAAGGCGGAGAGGAGTGAGTCGCTGACCTTGAAGGCGGGCGGTAGAGGAAGTCGGCGGAGGGCGTCGCGCCCCCGAGAGAAGAAAACTAGCGACAGAGGGGGTTGCTAGGATTTCCTTTTTATTTTCGGCCTTCCGCCGGCGCAGTTGGGCCTTCCATCGTCATAGCTAGCTAGCTCATCCATAGTTGTATTGTACTCCCTCCGTTTCAAAATAAGTGTCTCAACTTTGTACTAGGTCTAATACAAATTTATACTAAGCTTGAGACAGTTATTTTGGGACGGAGGGAGTAGCTAGCTAGCTCATCCATCATTGTAGCTAGCTCCTTCGTAGTTGCTCGACTTTTCGAGTTTGGTGAAGGAAGGTCAGCGAAGCCCGTGTGGGCATGACGAATTTCCTTGTCACCTAGCGTTGATTGGTTTTTAGTTCGTCCTCAGTTTTGCCTTCAAAAATGAAAATAAAGGAATCGTGGAGGTGGATTCTCAGGAGCCATAATTTTTTTATGAATTTGACAATTTTTACATGTTTTATTCGGGATATTTTATGGAAAACTCTTTCCATCAACCGGTGGATTTCTACGACCACATCCACCGCCTCTTTTACCAGACGCGTGTCCTGTGTTGGACAAAACCAACTTCGGTGATGCCGATGCAAACGTCCTAGACTCCGACGCCCTACGTCTCCTCCTTGGTTTGGCCCCGAGCTCGAGCCCCATCCCTCGAGCAAATCTGCAGAGTTTCTGCAACAACGGCGTTGTTGCGATTTAACAGCGACGTAGCTAGCGTAAATAGGCGCAATGACGAGTTTCCGCAACTTGGTCTATGTTTCCAAAAACTAGAACAAATATTTTTTGTTGCAAAAGTTTTCTACGGCCTGACCTACGTTGCAAATTTTTTTTACAACATGACATTTGTTACAAAAGTTTCTGCAACACGATCCTTGTTGCAGAAAATACTCTATAACAAATCCTATTGTAAAAAAATATACGGAAATTTTTGCAACATGCTCTTTGTTGCAAAAAAAATTGCAACATAATCTATGTTGCAAAAGACCCGTCAGTCATTTTTTAATCCGTCAGCCGGACGCGTAGCAGCGTGCTTGTTTCTGCAACTGGAGCGTTTTCGGGATTTTAGGTAGTGGATGAAGACGATCCAGCTCGTGATCAGACTGTACGCACGTATACATCGAACGGCTAAAAGGGTGATGGATGATTACTATAAATCCACCGATGGATGCCTAGCAGTCCCCATATTTTATGACATCGCGGAACTGAAAACACCATCTTTACAGGTTTAATCATTTTTAAGGAGTCTGGTAGAGGTGCTCTTTATATGACCATGGCTAGTTTTGCCGCATTGTCGTCCTTTCCTCCTCCCCCTTCTCTCCCTAATAATAAAGCGCTGATCGCTTCTGTCGTACGTCGTGACTGTTTTGCAAAAAAGCCCCTGAGATTTATCGAAATCAACCCGCACTCCAAATCAAACCGGTACGGTTTACACAGGGGAAAAACGCAGCCACGATCTGCCTCGCCTCGCCCTCGCGGCGCTCCGCCCCGCCAAGTCCACCTCCTACCACGACCCGCGCGCCGCCGGACGCCTCCTGCCCCGCCCACCTCCTGCCATGCCCCGCGCGTCGTCGGCCGCCTCCTGGCTCTTGCCCCGCCCCGCGACCTTGCGGTGGCCCGGTCGACGATTACCTGCCGGATCTCGCTGGATCCGGTTGGAAGTGGTGCTCAGGGGGTGGATCTGGAAGGCAGGCGGCCGGAGCTTGGAGCACAATTGCTGACGGGCGCGGCATGGCGTAGGGTACCGGTGAGAGAGAGAGAGAAGATCAGGAGAGGAAAGAGAGCACGGGAGGAAGGAGATGGGACGCTGGATGGGATCGGATCCCCACGACACCACCGACACTGTCGCGGATCCCTAGGGAAGCCACCTTCGCCGCAGATCCCCACAGGCCGCTGCTGCCCCAGCTCCAAAGGGTTGACGCCGCTTCACATGCTCTGTTGCGGCCCGGTGTCCAACAACCATTCCGAGGAACCGAACTCGCCACTGCCAGTGTTCGCCATCCTCCAGCAAGCGTGCCGCCGTACATGGACGTCCTCCCATGGGCAAGCTCCGCCCCTGTTGCATCGTCCACCCATGCCAAGTCCTCCTCTTTGCCAAGTGCCGCTAAGCTCCGCCATGTCTTAGTCACTTATCTTAACAAGCTGCGTGAAGGTATACACACAATCCCACCTTTCTCTCCCTGTCTCTCTATTTCTGTTTGATGGGATGCATATTTAGGTTCAGTTTTCAGCAATGTTAATCCAATGCTTGTCTGTGCTAGGTGCAGCTGCAGCAGAAACAACCAGACACTATGGTTTTGCGGCTTTGAAGCTACACATAAGTTCGGGAGAACGTGTACCATCAGTGGTAGTGAACAATATGCTGCAGCAGAATTTAGGTTCTTCTGTTGTTGCTTGTATAATAGGTGTATGTCTCAACTTTTACAAATCACTGGTTGCTAAACTAGGAAACAAGTTCCCGTATCCAGCAGTTCTTTCTACTTTCTGATGTACCATTATTGTTTTTTCTTTCTTATTTTTCCATCTTAAATGGTTTTGCAGAAACATACACAAGGGAAGGAGGAAGCATAAAGTACAGGACAAGGATCCGAGTGATGGAGCAGCAAAGTTACTCATCAATTTGAGCTTGATCTCAATGGTTGACCCTTCTTTTATTTATCCAATAACAAGGTATGTTTCTAAATTTCTACTCAAGTGAATCATCATGTCACTGGATTCATTTAATCACAGCTGTTGCTTTCTATATGATTTTTGCATCGTGCTGGCTGTCCATCATTCAATCCAATAATTCTAATTGTTGTCTTCCAACTTCAGATTACTATTGTGATGTTATGTTAGCTTAAACCTGCCAACTTCGACCTCAACATGTTTTGCCCATAAGTAAACATTTGTTTTATACTCCGCGTCGGTGCGCCAGTCGAGGCACCGCCGCCGCTGCCACGAGCGGACGAGCGGCCGGTCTTCTTCCCCGACCGTCTGCTGCCCTGTCTCCTTTCCCTCCCCCTCTCCTGCGCTCCTTTCTTCATCCTTGCGGCTCGGCGGCTGGGCTCCCGTCGACGAGGTCGTCGGCGTAGAGGGTGCCCGCCTCGTGTACATTAAGGTGGGGTATACAGATTCTTCCTGTTATTTCTTAACTGGGATGAGATTCTAGCTTATGGTTCACATTTGGTGATTATTTCACAAAAAAACAAAGCAGCTGCGTGCTACAAAAACAAAGTTATCAAGAAATTGGGATGCCATAAGTCTAATATTCTCCAGAGATTATGCTACAAGTGAAGATGAGAGTGCTGGCACGGAGAATGCCGAAGAAATGGCATTGAAGGGTGCCGAAGATGTCGAGGAGCTTATGCAAAATTCACCTTCAACATATGAACCTAGCAGTCAAAACCAGGTTGGAACGCCGACATCAACGCAACCCACTCTACAGGCCAGGAGGAGAAAGAGGTTTAGAACAGATGATGCACTCTTTTGCATGTCTGGGAACATCAAGAATTCATTTCAGATATCTGTGAAGTCAAATGAACCTCGAGAGGAACCAACGAATGCATCTTCGAAGGAAATCTTTGCGGCACTTCAAGAGATACCAAACTTAGGAAGGGGGTGATCTGCTGAGGGCCTACTGTATTCTCACCAGCAATAACCGCAAGTTTGAATCCCTTGTGGCACTTCCAATGGTCATGAGGAAGGATTGGTTGATGTTGGAAATTGGAAGAAATTGAAGCTTAGTTATGGCAGATTTATCAGTACTCTTGCAGTATCAATCAAACCATTAGTCTTGTAGTAAAAACTATAAAAAAAGCATCTATTTGAAAAAGGAAGGGATCATATGTATACACTACTCCTGCAAGTAAAAGTGCAACATTTCCCCGCAAAAAAACAAGTAAAGTGCAACATTAGAGGATCTGGACGTGCACTAGCTAGAGCCCCCACCGATGGACTTAGGAACAGATTTCGTGTCTGCCATTTCTGGGCGTTTGGCCTGGACCATTGATCAGCCAAGCTGGGGACAAGAAATGCTCTATGTCTATTCGGATTAGACCTAGACGTGCATACACGGAAAATACATGGATGAATGCGGGCACATGTGAACCCTCTTTGAAAAACACATTTTTGAATGTTAACAAATTCAGAAAAAAAAGGTTACATAGGTACATCTCAAAGTTCAGTGTGAGCTCAAAAAGTGTCGTGAAAAAACAAGTTTCTTTTGCCTGCGCATAAAAGACGGGGGAAAATATCGTGGAAAGCTATTTAGAAGCACTGGAAATACAATTATTTGCAGACGCAAAATAAATATGTGCGTGTAATTTTTGGTATTTTAAAACACGTTTAAAATGCATTTTTTCAAAGCAGGTCCTCACTCAGTGCATACAAACTCTTAGTACAAAGCTATATATGAAAGCATAATCAAGGAGCATAATTTTTTTTCTTGGAAAAAAGGTTGGCAGGGAAAATGCAACTTTCTCACCCTGCTAAAAGCACTTCATCTATTAAAGGGTGTGATGATTTTTTTCCCAGTGCAACGCACGGGTATTTTTACTAGTCGACTATTTATCGCCTTAAGCGATGCAGGTGGCAGCTTTCGTTGAAGCTTTTCCCCACCTCGTGGCGTTCACACACGTATATTCGTAAAAAGAAACAGGAAAATGAGGGAAGGAGCAATCAAACCCTGGTCTCCACCAATTGGATCATGCGCTGAGCTAGCCACCATCGTTCCTTGGAAATTACTAGGGACACGCCATACTTAAAGCTACACAAGTGGTTTTCTTTCAAAAAAATTCCTGTCTATTCTTTTTCACTTTCCTTTCATTCCGTTTCATTCAGTTTTGCAATATGTTCCTTCATTTTCTTATTTTCTTTAATCTTCTCCATTTTTGTTTGGTTTTCTTTTCTTTTCTAGTTTTTAATTTGATTATTTTTTATTTTTGTTTTCGTTCTCATTCTACATTTTGGTATATGTCAAAAACATATTTTAATAACTGATTAACATATTTTGTATACATGTTCAACATTGTTCGCTTAATCAACATTTTTCAATTATGTGTTCAACATTTTTCAAAATAATCGTTCAACAGTTATCATATACTCGTTCAACATTTTTTAATACTCGTTCACAATTATTATTATTATTTTTCATCGTTGTTAATACTTATTAAACATTTTTAAATAGTCTTTAACATTTTAAATACTCATTAAACACTTTTTATTACTTATTCAACATTTTTAAATATTCATTCCTCGTTTTTTAAATACTTGTTAAACATTTTTAATACTTATTTAATATTTTCAAATAGGTGTTCAATATTTTGTTTCAAATGCTTGATTAACATTTTTATATACACGATCAATATCATTTAAAATACTTCCTCAACATTTTTCAAATACCTATTCAACAGTTTTCAAATACTTGTTCAACATTTTTCATATAATTATTCAATATTTTTCAAAAAATGAATAGTGTTTTTTCTAGTATACATATTTAGAATATTTTAAAGTATAAATAAAAGTAAAAAAGTAAAAACCGAAACAAAAAAAAAAGAAAAAAAGAAAAAAGAAGGTCGTTAAGTTACATTAGAGACGGTCAACTTTTGATCAATTATTTTTGGTCAAAAAAGGTTGCAAAGGAAAAATAACGACCACTCAGTGACCAATATTGAAGGTCAAAAATTGATATATTTCTTGTAGTGAGTCTACATTGCGCCCTAGGGTCCCACACTCGAAATGGCGGCTAATCTAGAGGTATACACTCACATTGAACGCGATGGCTCTCGTCTCCCCCTCTTCCCCACCCTCCTCCCCCTTTCTCGCCGTGGCGACCGGGTCCTCCCCTGCCCCATCTCCGATCAGGCCCTCCCCTCCTACCTCTCCCCGTTCTCCTCTCGCAGTCATCGGTAGTTTTGGTACTGGCTCACGGGACGGAGGCTCTATTGCTGCCCTTCATACTCTTGGGAATCACTTTTGGGCCTTGGATGGCGTTGTCGACGAATCTGGTTCGGAGTGTGACCTTGCTCGTGCGGCGGTGGTATTGTCGGTGGTGGAGCAGCTGGCTGCGCGGTGTCGCAAGTTCGTGCCTGGGGGCGTAGCCGGCGGCCTCCTCCCCGTCGGACGAGTGTGGCTGGTCCATGGTGACGCGGCGGCGCCGTAGTTCTGGTACAATTCCGCCCCCTCTCCGATGCGCGGTGTGCTTGGTGCCCCGCCCATCGCTCCTCTGGTGGACCCTTTATGTTCTCGATCCTCCTCCCCTTCCCCACCATGCTCTCCGAGTTCTTCTTGCGCCTCCCTTCCTCCTCTGATGGCTTCATCGACGGCGGTGCGACCCATGGTGCTACTGGCGGCGGAGGGTGTTGAGCTTACCCTAACCCTAGCGCTCCCTCCCCGGTCGGTGTGCTGCGCTCCAAGGGCCTCTTTGGGTTCTGGGCCGTCCTCGGGTAGGCGGCCCACGACGCCCATTCTCCCCTCTCTGTCTGTCTTCCCACCGCTGGCATCGGTGGGCTCGGGGCTCGTTGGGCCTCCTTCGCTTACCTCCCTGGCCCTTTCGGCCCAATCGGTTCGCCCGCCCGTCGCTGGGTTGGCCTCTACGGGATTTTTGTGGGTCCGAAAGGGACCCCTTCCCCCATTTCTAGCGTTTCCAGCCTCTCCCACGGACGTGCGTATATGGCGCTCTCCCATTCGCTTCTTCCACAGATCTAGCCGTCCACACCCTTCTCCCTCTCCTTCGTGGAGGTCCTAACCATGGACAAATCCAAGGGCTCCTCAAGCGAGGCGATCTGTGGTAGCAAGCGGTGTCGTGATGAGCCGTCGACCGATCGGCGGATCTAGAGTATGAGGCCTGTGTCAGATCTAAGCTTGATGTGGAGCAAGCGGTCCGTGAGCAGGTGGCTCGCGACCGTATGGCTTGGGCGGCTGGACCGGAGTGGCTGCAACGGGATGAAAGGGACCGGTCACTCGTCGGTTCCAGTTCCTTGGCCACGTGATCTGGCGGTGGAGCGGCGCCGATGGCACATCCTTGGGAGGTGGTGGCGGCGGGGGGTGCAGCTGGATCTGCTACCTCTCACCCTCGCCATCCGCCTCCTCCCCGAAGTCAGACTCCACCCCCCTCGTGTTCCTGGATCTGGGGCCGGTTCTCGTCCTCCTCCTCGCAACAACAACTTTGGCCCTCCTTCCCAGCAGTTCAAGCACTGTCGGTTCCCTGCTCCCCCTCTGACCCCTCCGCCTTCGATCGGGGCTTTGTCTGTCATTAGTTGGGACACTTCCAATCTAGGTGCCTCAATTCACCTTTCTACCTCATTTGCAGATCTGAGGGCCACCTCACTGTCGACTGTCAGAATTGCATCAAACCTCCCTCTTTTGTGCACTACTGGATGGGGCTCCCGGGATGCTCCTTCTTTGCCTTGGATTGTGACCCGCCGCGTGTGGCTACTGGTCCTTCACTCTCAAATGTTGCGGTCATTTCTGTTCAAGGGAAAAAGACCGAAATTACTCATCGAATATGTCAAGGTACAACTTAGCTGAAATAATGTTTCCTTTAAATTGAGTGTATTCATACTAATTCACGTATGTGTTAGACAAAATTTGTATACCCCGAGCAAACAGCAGATCGTATATGATATTGGATCTTGAAGGTTGTCAACAAACGGTGGAGAGCTTACAAGTCCTTCTCGCGAAACAAGTATTATAATCCAAAAGAGAGGTCACTCGAGGGAATCAAGAAAGATGTGGCTCCTGGTGTCAATGAACATCGATGGATTGGACTACTTGGGATTTGGTGCCAGGAACAACACTTAGTTAAGCATATGTTTTCCTTGTGTCCATGTAAATAAAACAAACTTTGATTTGTTTTATCCCTGACTGATTTTGTTTTCAGAAAACATGTATGAGGAACTCTGAATCTGCAAAACAACAAAAACATCCACATACCACAGGAAGGAAAAGTCATCCAAGACTAAAAAAG
Organism: Hordeum vulgare subsp. vulgare; assembly: GCF_904849725.1. Lineage (NCBI taxonomy): Eukaryota > Viridiplantae > Streptophyta > Magnoliopsida > Poales > Poaceae > Hordeum > Hordeum vulgare. The sequence goes on along the minus strand of NC_058522.1, from coordinate 564,087,661 downwards.
GAGATGGTTATATCTTATTTTCTTAGCATTTTATTAGGTCAATATTTTTCAAATAGTAAGATTTATTTTATTGTGTAGGAAGACAAGATGAAACAACCAGTTAGCAAAATTGATCTGTGGGATGAAGCTCATAAGAAAAAGGATGGAAGTTATGCAAATAAGAATGTGCAACAATTAATGGTATTCTTATCTTTTTCATTTGATAATATTAGCCATCTAATTTAGTATACCAATCAATGGTTGATTTTTTTATTTAAGGATAAAGCCCATCTCAAGTTAAAACTACTTAAGAAAAGGAAAAGGGGGAACATTTCAGCAAGAGATCTTGACAATGTTTTTGATGATTTAATTGCTAAAAAGTTGACAGTTCGTGGTTATTATGATGAGTCATATTGGGGAACTTCTAGGGCTTACGAAGGTTCAACTTCGGGTGAACAATCAGCAAGGGAGGCAAGGCATGAAGAGGAACTTACATATATGAAAAGCGATTTGAAGTTTTATATTGAACTTTCACAGAGAATGTGTGCTTTAATGGCAAAGAAATTTCGAGATGAAAATGTTGGTCTGGTGAACAATGGAGTGATTACTAAAAATGATGTCAGTACCCCGATATACCACTCTTTTTATCCATTTACTTCACTTATTTTGGCATTGTAAAAATTTATTTGTCCTTTCATAGGATAATACTCCTACTAAAGTTTGTACTGGTGTTACCTCGTACAAGGTTAACAACATTGAGAAATCCATGGACAACATTGCATCATCAGAAAATGATCCAAAGGTTTCATCATAGATGTTTCTCTTTAAAATGTCTATATACAATTAGTAAATGCATACCTAATTTTTTTATTACATCTATCATCTAAGGTATTGATAGTTATTCATGGCCCTTTAGCATGTACAAGGTTGAATAGTATGTACAAGACTAAAGTTTGGCTAATTGTAATTTGTATCCTGATGTGCTAAATTATTGTTTATATACTGAAACTTTGTCTTAACTATAGTTAGCAGATTCTACATATGATACCATGACGAAAGAGCATCACGTGAACTCATCTTCACCACACCAAGAACAAATTATGAAGGTGTGGTCACGAAGTCCATCTATATTTTCTCCAATTTCATTCAGTCTAGCATGGTTATTTTGAGTTTTTGACTTGTCTGCTGCACCTTGCTAATGTATGCATGAACCATTTTCCACCATTGCTTGGTCTGCTACAGGCATCTAAAGAGAAGGAATTGCCAAATCGACAAGGTTTACAACATGTATATGTGCCCTTAGATTATGGTTACTTGAGATGCTTTGTATAAAATGGATACGATTATTTAGTTCGTAAAGAGGAATAGTGTCCTAATTTTTTTTGCTTTGAATTATTTTGTTATCTTTCTTGTAGATTAATAGTCCAGAAAGAGACAATGGTTTCATCGTGTATAATGTTGAAAATGTTGTGGAATCCCACGATAATGTTCAAACTGAACAAAATTGTACAAAGGTTATATTGTTGTTTCTCATCTCTTTATTTAGGTTTTATGCAATTGCGTGTCTTAACTAATTATAGTATGTCTTTTCATTTATGGTCTAGTTGGTATTCAATTCATTTGTCTGCCATTCTTTACATGATCTTATATGTAGATTATTCTGCTCATCTGGCATATATGATTGTAAGTTTGGTCCACTCCACCTCATGCACTATAATAGTTATTATGCACAATTTAAATTTCTTTAACTAAATTTGCAGCAAGCACGTGTTGCACATGCTAAAGATAAGGGACATTGTGTGAAATCATCTTCAACACATCATGAGAGATTTGAAGAGGTTCTTTCCTAACATACATGTAACTCTTTATTTCTTTGTCACCATGATGCTAATCACTTGCATTATTTCATTTTGTTTGATCTTTTATAGGCATCCAAAACAAAGGAATTACCGAAAGCTTCACAAAAGGTACACAAGTCTTATTTTTAGATATTCATCGTAGTTGTTAGGTGTAGGCTGTGTTTGAAAACAAAGTACTATAAAAACCCAAGTGTGCAAAAACTATATGGTTTTGACATGTTGGTATAAGATACCACGGTTTTAATAGATCAAAGGATTTTGTAGTACCAATAATCCAGAGGATCTGTTTGCCACCTCCATGTGCAGCAATGAAAAATTGCTCACATGCAAACTTTTGTAGCTATATAGCTGCATACACAAAGAAACTAGCTAGGCACTGAATGCAAACTGCATATAGTCGCTAGTTAGACACATGCACGAAAAACAACCATGCATAAGCTAAACGGCCATGCAAACTAGCTAGCTAGCCGCTTGAATGAACAATGAGCATGCACAAAGATGTGGGGTCTTGCGAGTAATTAGCAAAGTAGATATGCATAAATGACAGTGTATAAGGATCAGGGCTCTTGCGAAGAGTACTCCTGTTGCGAATAATTAGTGAAGAAGATCTGGACGGGCGACCAACTCGCTTTCTTTCTGATGCTGTTTAAAAAAGAGGTCAAGAGTTCGTTCTATTAGACAGAGAAAATACCACATTTTTAGAAAAAATGTGGTATTAATACTACTATTTGCTTGAGTAGCCAAATAGCCTACAATAATCAAAACCATGGTATTTAGAAAAACTATGGTATTGTCGGAATACTTAGAAAATACTTTGCTGTCAAACATAGCCGTAATTGTTTCATTTCTTTCACAGAAAAATGGAACTGTTTTTTTGCTCTCAGTGAACTCAAGAAATCGACGTATGGCGGTTGCTAAAGGAATAATACATAGTAAAGACAATGCATATATCGTTGGAGGGGATATGCTTGGCTCTGCGTTTTACGGAATTATGGTTCAAGAAGTTAGTCATCTTGGGAGTGAAAGATTACCATGGCCCTATGGAAATTTTCAAACTGTGGAAGATGCTATTGGTCATTGTATTGCTTCGCCGCGTACTCATGTAAGTTTCAATGATACATTCTTATTACTGTTTACATAAAACATCTGATGGTTGGTTGCAAAGTTATTGAAGTACATGTGTACTAGTTGTCACATTTTTTACCGCTACCCTTCCAGGTTAAAAAGCTTAAAGAAAACTGAGCCAACTACCCCTCTCTCGGTTTGAGGATCCTATAGAGGTAATTTTATTTATTTCAAGTTTCTTAATAATGAAGCTGGTATATTATATACAACAGTAAATGATGGACATAAACAAATCAAATAACTTCCTTGTTAGATTAAGTAAGCATTAATGTCACAAGAACTTGTATGCTAGTAAATTGTATATATACATGGTGTGTTGTTCTTGACCAGTGATAAGTTTTGATTCACATTAGTTGTTCCCCTAATTTTGTAGCTGAGTTCTAGAACAACAATTTTATTTAAGGATGAGAAATCAACATTAAGAAAGTCATATGCTTGTATGGTCTATGGAGGCTACCAACATCAAGAACTGAAATAATACTCCAAATAAAGTGGCCAAACTAAGTACTCATGTTTTACACGTGTAAACTCCCTGGATCATAAAACAATATTCTCGGCCTCACCGTGCTAAAGTGCCAGTTGGATATAGCAATTCACAGAGATCGGTTTATCTAAAACTAAAATGTAATGATAATGAAATTCTCGAAAGAAACCAATACATCTTAAACTCTAGTCACTTGAACTATTTGAATCAACACCCTCCTTGTTGCTACTGCTTTTCTCCTGATGCTTGCACACATAGTTCAGACAACTATACATTGACTAGCATATGAATTGTGGTCCATTCAAGTTGTCTTTTGATAGTTCAGATACAAAACTTTTTTTCTAACTAGTATTAGCATTCTCAGCCATTAACATCACATGACAAAATTCATTCACATTGTTAAATTTGATATGTACGTACCATAAACTTTGTTTGCTTGACTCACTTTTCCAATCCAGGTATAGGTTACTAGGAGATACTATACAAGTGCATAACTCGAAGTGTGTTAGGACTCTAGTTTTTTTTCTTTTTAAATTTTTGGATAACGGAACTTGAAATTCGTTAACTAGAATACATAATTAATAGCCTCACTGTTTTGTTTCAGTATTATAGTCAATGAAGGACAAGGACAATCTCACGAAGTTGTCATATTTGGGAAAAGTCGAGGCTAGTCCATGTGTGTTGGAAAACCTGCAAGCTCACGTGCATATCAAGCAATGGAGATCTTGTTTAGTTGTATCTTATCATTTATGTAAACTTGAACTGTTAGTATCATTTCTAGTTATTGGTATTTGTATTTGCATCAGAATTAGACATTGTTCTACTAAGCACTCGCCTGAAAGATCATTCCATATTTTCTCTAACTTTTTCCATTAAGCTTATTTATCATTTTAATCTGGAATGAAATGAGTTGCATCTGGAAATATTCTTGCTTTGTTTTGAGAGAGTGAACATACATTTTTACCTTCATGTCTGAAAAATAAATAAAATTTCTCGACCAATGACTTATGCTAGATTTTTGAAGACATCGAATAATGTCTATTTGGGAGCCTTAAATACTTTGTAAACGCCTCTATAAATTTCCCTACTTTTTGTAGAATCCATTGGCTAATGCGTACATTGAGATGGCTGAGAATGCCTCTATAAATGCCTTTATTAGTTTTAATAGGTGTTGATTCATGTCGATAAGGAATGCCACTATGCCTTTTTAAAGGCATAATACTTTGTCCCTATGAAGTTGTCTCTACGGGTTGAGACATTATGTAGTGACCTAATAGAATGCCTTCACAAATATATAGATACACATTTGAGGTGACTCTTTGAGATGTCTCTATCTGTTGATACATTAACTTATGCCTTTACGGAGTGACTTTATATCATGTAGAGTCACTTTGACATAATGACTCTAAATCGTAAAGACACTGTACATATAGGCATCTCATGAGGCACTATAGTAAGTGTATCTATAGGTATGTAGATACATTACTTAGTGTATCTAGAAACCCATGATAATGTCTCTACAGTCTGTATCTCTTGTAGTGCTTGCTACAAAAGGGATTGGGCCACTTTGCTACTACTGTTGCTACTGCTGTTACTCTGTTGCTGCTGCTACTGCTGTTCCTTGCTACTTCGCTGTTACTTGTTGCAAGAATTTTCCGACACCGTTGCCGGGAAAGAATAGTTCCTCGCCCAAGTGCAACACTGGCGCCATTGATACAACAGTTAGGAATAGTCTGCCATCAAGATATTTGTTTCTGGCACCATCGCTATCATACTACTTTGCTACTGATACTTTGCTTGTAGACACTAATCTTTCAGGTGTGGTTGAATCTGATAAACTCAGCTGCTAATACATGAGAATATTCTTTAGCTTCCCCTTGTGAGCGAATCAACAAATTTGGGTCGAATACTCTACCCTCGAAAATTGTTGGGATCCCCTACACTTGTGGATTATCAAGACCTTTTTCTGTAGTCTTGATGACCCACAAGTATAGGGGATCAATCGTAGTCCTTTCGATAAGTAAGAGTGTCGAACCCAACGAGGAGCAGAAGGATCTGACAAGTGGTTTTCAGCAAGGTAAAATCTACAGGCACTGAAATTGTCGGTAACAAGTGATTGTGTGGTGAGATGATTCGTAGCAAGCAACAAGTAACAAAAGTAGCAACGGTGCAGCAAAGTGGCCCAATCCCTATTGTAGCAAGCGACAAGCCTAGACAAAGTCTTATAGGAGGTAAAACGCTCCCGAGGACACACGGGAATTTCTGTCATGCTAGTTTTCATCATGTTCATATGATTCACGTTCGTTACTTTGATAGTTTGATATGTGGGTGGACCGGCGCTTGGGTACTGCCCTTACTTCGACAAGCATCCCACTTATGATTAACCCCTCTCGCGAGCATCCGCAACTATGAAAGAAGAATTAAGACAAAGTCTAACCATAGCATTAAACTAGTGGATCCAAATCAGCCCCTTACGAAGTAACACATAAACTAGGGTTTAAGCTTCTGTCACTCTAGCAACATACTGGTGAAGTAACTACTAGGCCTTTCTCTAGGCCCAAATAATGGTGAAGTCTTATGTAGTCGACGTTCACATAACACCACTAGAGGAAAAACAACATACAACATATCAAATTACCGAACGAATACCAAATTCACATGACTACTATTAGCATGACTTATCCCATGTCCTCAGGAACAAAAGTAACTACTAACAAAGCATAATCATATTCATGACCAGAGAGGTAATGAGTAGCATCAAGGATCTGAACATAAACTCTTCCACCAAATAATCCAACTAGCATCAACTACAAAGAGTAATCAACACTACTAGCAACCTTACAAGTACCAATCGGAGTCGCGAGATGGAGATTGTTTAGAAGTGATGAACTAGGGTTTGGAGATGAGATGGTGCTGATGAAGATGTTTATGGTGACGAGTCCCCTCCGATGAGAGGAGTGTTGGTGATGATGATGGCGATGATTTCCCCCTCCGGGAGGGAAGTTTCCCTGGCAGGATCGTCCTGCCGGAGCTCTAGATTGGTTCTGCTCAAGTTCCACCTCGTGGCGGCGGCGAAACCACGAAAAAGCTCCTCCCTCATTTTTTCCTGCATGAAACCCTCCATATAGCAAAAGAGGGGGGCAAGTGGGCCAGCAGGGTGCCCACAAGCCCCCATGGCGCAGCCTGGGGGGTGGCCGCGCCGTGCAGACTTGTGGCCACCCCCTGGCGCCCCTCTGGCACTTCTTCGGTCCAGTATTTTTGATAAATCAGGAAAAAAATCCTCGTTGATTTTTACGGTGTTTGGAGTTGCGCAGAATAGGTATCTCAACTTTGCTCCACTTTCAGGCCAGAATTGCAGTTGCCGGCATTCTCCCTCTTCATGTAAACCTTTGAAAATAAGAGAGAAAAGGCATAAGAATTGTACCGTGAAGTGAAATAACAGCCCAAGAAGCGATAAATATCAACATGAAAACATGATGCAAAATGGACGCATCAACTCCCCCAAGCTTAGACCTCGCTTGTCCTCAAGTGGAAGCCTAGCTCAATAAATATGTCCACATGTTTTGGGAGAGAGGTGTCGACAAAACAAGATACGAACATGCATGCATCATGATCATGCTCAGAACAACAATACCAAGAGATAATCTCTCATGCTAAAGTGATAATTCCTTCACAAAGTAAAGCATGGATCAGGAACCTTACCGAGAAGTAACAACCGATAGCCTTTAGTCATTGAAGCAATTGAAATTTATCACAACATGAGAAAGAGTCAAATAAGAGCTTGTAAAGAAAATTCACATACTCAATCATTCTTTCGTTCTCTACAATTGCTACAACTCATGCGGTACTCATGAGATCAAAGTTTCAGCTAGACACAGAGAAAGATAGGGGTTTACAGTTTTGCCTCCCAACTGCTTACCTCAAGAGTAATGTCAACAATAATAATTCATGAATACTTACCTCCAAGTTGACATATGAATATAGATCTTTCCCAAGCATATGATGTTAGCCAAGATAAAGGCGAAACAAGGAATTGGTGAGGATCACCATGACTCTTTCAAGGGCAAAAATTAAAGGTACAAGATAGGCCCTTCGCAGAGGGAAGCAGAGGTTGTCATGCGCTTGTGAGGTTTGGATGTGTGTCCTCTTAGTGCGGAGGAACGTCACTTTATATTGCCCCTGTGATAAAGAACTTTATTATGCAGTCTGTCGCTTTTATGTCTTCCTCATCACAGGTTCGTACAAAGCTTATTTTCCACACACTAATAAATCATACATATTAGAGAGAAATTTTTATTGCTTGCACCGATGACAACTTACTTGACGGATCTTATTCAATCCATAGGTAGGTATGGTGGACTCACATGGCAAAACTGGTTTGAAGGTTTATGGATGCACAAGTAGTATCTCTACTTGGTGCAGGAGTTTTGGCTAATATGAGGTGGAAGCAATCGTCACATTCTAAGGGATCTCTAATCATATAACATTGTTCGGAGCCAAGCAAACACAATTCATTATGCTGTCTTCCTTGTCCAACATCTACTTCTAGGCATGCAATAGTTTAGTGAGTGTTCACAATCATAGATGGTGTCAGAGATGATATAATTATATGTGAACCTCTCCTTCTTTATCACTTCCTATTAATTGCAACAATGACCAAGGTCTACGTTTGCCTACCATCAACAAGTTTCAATCATCATCCCTTTTATATGTGAAGCCATCACTTCCCATAAGATCATTACATGATCTTTCATGCTTTTGTTCTTTTCTCACTCTTTTGATCATGGCAAGAGGCAAAGCCCTTCAACTAAGACACTCTTTATTATATGGCTCACGAGCTCGAATACATCGGGGGTGACACAGAGCAAAACTCAAGACTAAAACACTAAAACTTTTAATCTACTAGAGAAAGAGAAAACTAAAAAGGAAAACTAAAACAAAGGTAAAGGCAAAAGATGTGATGGTGATACGATACCGGGGCAACTCCCCCAAGCTTGGCACAAGCCAAGGGGATTGCCCATACCAATGCTCAGTTGTCTTCCTTTGGTGGTGATGGTGGAGTAGTTGCAACATGAGTTTGATCCTCCGTCTTCCAAGGCATAGGTGCTCCATCATGGAAAGATGAACGAGTCTCCGGAATCCTCAAATCTGCAGCCAACCGTATTGATTTAAATCTATACTCATACTCACAGTTTTGGTTCTGCAGGTCATAGATCTGGGCCTGGAGTTGATCAATCCTATCATAGAGCCTCGAGAGATGCTTCCCAATGTCATTGGCATCAATCATGTGCTTGTTGGTGAACTCCGTGATCATCATCTGGTTGGCGTTGAGTCCACGCTCCACCATCCCTTGGCACTTGAAGACTTGTTGCTCCATTGCTTCGAGCCTCATCTCCACGCTTCCGGTCTTTTAGGCCCCTCAACATCACGGATGTGCAATATCCCCTCACGCATCTCGATAGATTGAGGGTGTTGCAGCACTCCCGTGAGGTAGGGATTGATGACCTTCTTGAAGATCTTGTCCTTGGGAGCTTTTGGGGAAGTCATAGCGATCTAGATCTGCAACAGAAACACGCTCGAAACGAAAAACAGAGGAAATCTGCGTGATGCAGGGGTCATACCAAACGGGAGTATATATAATGATTTTTTCCAGACCAGAAGGAGTACCCTGCGCGAAAACGGAGTCCGGGAGGCGCACGAGGTGGCCACAAGCCCTCAAGGCGCGGCCAGGGGGTGGGCCTGCGCCGCGCAGGCTTTTCGCCTCCTCACGCACTTTCCGGACTAGTTCCTATTTTTGTATTTTTTTCAAATATTCCAAAGCGGACAAAATTTCCTATTGGAAAAGTTTCGGACTCTGTTTTCTTACCGAATCACATACCTCTTCGTTTTCGGAGTCTGAAACAGGCTGATAAATGTCCCTTAGGTATTCTTCCGGAGTTATGGTATTGATAATATTGCTTTCAACATTTATGGGAGTACCTGAGATATAATTCTTGATTCTCTGCCCATTTACAACTCTCAGACAATTACCTTCCGTGTTGTTGATCTTGATAGCACCGGAACGATATACTTCCTCAACAACATAGGGACCTTCCCATTTAGAGAGAAGCTTGCCTGCAAAGAATCTTAAACGAGAGTTATATAGCAAGACATAATCACCTACATTGAACTCACACTTTTGTATCCTCTTATCATGCCACCTCTTAACCTTTTCTTTGAACAACTTGGCATTCTCATGTGCCTGAGTTCTCCATTCATCAGGCGAGCTAATGTCAAATAACCTCTTCTCACCGGCAAGTTTGAAATCAAAGTTGAGCTCTTTCATTGCCCAATAAGCTTTATGCTCTAGCTTAAGGGGTAAATGACATGCTTTACCGTACACCATTTTGTATGGAGACATGCCCATGGGATTCTTATAGGCAGTTCTATAAGCCCACAGTGCATCGTCGAGCTTCTTGGACCAATTCTTTCTAGACCTGTTGACAGTATTTTGCAGAATCATTTTAATCTCTCTATTACTTAGCTCTACTTGACCACTGTACTGAGGGTGGTAGGGAGACGCTATTCTATGGTTGACATCGTACTTAGCAAGCGTTTTACGGAAAGCACCATGAATGAAGTGTGAACTGTTGGGGAACGTCGCATGGGAAACAAAAAATTTCCTACGCGCACGAAGACCTATCATGGTGATGTGCATCTACGAGAGGGGATGAGTGATCTATGTACCCTTGTAGATCGTACAACAGAAGCATTAGTGAACGCGGTTGATGTAGTGGAACGTCCTCACGTCCCTCGATCCGCCTTGCGAACAATCCCACGATCAATCCCACGATCGAGTACCGAACGGACGGCACCTCCGCGTTCAGCACACGTACAGCTCGACGATGATCTCGGCCTTCTTGATCCAGCAAGAGAGACGGAGAGGTAGAAGAGTTCTCCGGCAGCGTGACGGCGCTCCGGAGGTTGGTGGTGATCTTATCTCAGCAGGGCTCCGCACGAGCTCCGCAGAAACACAATCTAGAGATAAAACCGTGGAGATATGTGGTCGGGCTGTCGTGGCAAAGTTGTCTCAAATCAGCCCTAAAACCTCCGTATATATAGGGGGAGGAGGGGGAGCCTTGCCTTGGGGTCCAAGGACTCCCAAGGGGGTCGGCCGAGCCAAGGGGGGCAACCCTCCCCTTCCAAACCGAGTCCAACTAGGTTTGGAAGGAGGAGTCCTTCCCCCTTTTCCCACCTCCTCTTTTTTTTTCTCTTTGATTTTCTTCCTATGGCGCATAGGGCCTTCTTGGGCTGTCCCACCAGCCCACTAAGGGCTTGTGCGCCACCCCTAAGGCCTATGGGCTTCCCCGGGGTGGGTTGCCCCCCCCCCCGGTGAACACCCGGAACCCATTCGTCATTCCCAGTACATTCCCGGTAACACCGAAAACCTTCCGGTAATCAAATGAGGTCATCCTATATATCAATCTTCGTTTCCGGACCATTCCGGAAACCCTCGTGACGTCCGTGATCTCATCCGGGACTCCGAACAACATTCGGTAACCAACCATATAACTCAAATACGCATAAAACAACGTCGAACCTTAAGTGTGCAGACCCTGCGGGTTCGAGAACTATGTAGACATGACCCGAGAGACTCCTCGGTCAATATCCAATAGCGGGACCTGGATGCCCATATTGGATCCTACATATTCTACGAAGATCTTATCATTTGAACCTCAGTGCCAAGGATTCATATAATCCCGTATGTCATTCCCTTTGTCCTTCGGTATGTTACTTGCCCGAGATTCGATCGTCAGTATCCGTATACCTATTTCAATCTCGTTTACCGACAAGTCTCTTTACTCGTTCCGTAATACAAGATCCCGCAACTTACACTAAGTCACATTGCTTGCAAGGCTTGTGTGTGATGTTGTATTACCGAGTGGGCCCCGAGATACCTCTCCGTCACACGGAGTGACAAATCCCAGTCTCGATCCATACTAACTCAACGAACACCTTCGGAGATACCTGTAGAGCATCTTTATAGTCACCCAGTTACGTTGCGACGTTTGATACACACAAAGCATTCCTCTGGTGTTAGTGAGTTATATGATCTCATGGTCATAGGAATAAATACTTGACACGCAGAAAACAGTAGCAACAAAATGACACGATCAACATGCTACGTCTATTAGTTTGGGTCTAGTCCATCACGTGATTCTCCTAATGACGTGATCCAGTTATCAAGCAACAACACCTTGTTCATAATCAGAAGACACTGACTATCTTTGATCAACTGGCTAGCCAACTAGAGGCTTGCTAGGGACGGTGTTTTGTCTATGTATCCACACATGTAAATGAGTCTTCATTCAATACAATTATAGCATGGATAATAAACGATTATCTTGATACAGGAATTATAATAATAACTATATTTATCATTGCCTCTAGGGCATAATTCCAACAGTCTCCCACTTGCACTAGAGTCAATAATCTAGCCCTCACATCACCATGTGAATTACATTGTAATAAATCTAACACCCATACAGTTCTGGTGTTGATCATGCTTTGGCCGTGGAAGAGGTTTAGTCAGCGGGTCCGCTACATTCAGATCCGTGTGCACTTTACATATATTCACGTACTCTCCCTCGACGTAGTCGCGGATGAGGTTGAAGCGTCGTTTGATGTGTCTGGTCTTCTTGTGAAACCGTGGTTCCTTTGCTATGGCAATGGCACCAGTGTTGTCACAGAACAAGGTTATTGGATTCAGTGCGCTTGGCACCACTCCAAGATCCATCATGAACTGCTTCATCCAGACACCCTCCTTAGCCGCCTCCGAGGCAACCATGTACTCCGCTTCACATGTAGAATCTGCTACGACGCTTTGCTTGGAACTGCACCAGCTTACTGCACCCCCATTAAGAATAAATTCGTATCCGGTTTGCGACTTAGAGTCGTCCGGATCTGTGTCAAAGCTTGCATCGACGTAACCTTTTACGGCGAGCTCTTTGTCACCTCCATACACAAGAAACATCTCCTTAGTCCTTTTCAGGTACTTCAGGATATTCTTGACCGCTGTCCAGTGATCCACTCCTGGATTACTCTGGAACCTACCTGCTATACTTATGGCCAGGCTAACATCCGGTCTAGTGCACATCATCGCATACATGATAGAACCTATGGCTGAAGCATAGGGGACGGAGCGCATATGCTCTCTATCTTCATCAGATGCTGGGCACTGAGTCTTACTCAATCTCGTACCTTGTAGAACTGGCAAGAACCCTTTCTTGGACTGTTCCATTTTGAACCTCTTCAAAACTTTATCAAGGTATGTGCTTTGTGAAAGTCCTATCAGGCGTTTTGATCTATCCCTATAGATCTTAATGCCTAGAATGTAAGCAGCTTCTCCTAGGTCCTTCATAGAGAAACTTTTATTCAAGTAATCCTTTATGCTCTCTAAAAACTCTACGTTGTTTCCAATCAGTAATATGTCATCCACATATAATATTAGAAACGCCACAGAGCTTCCACTCACTTTCTTGTAAATACAAGATTCTCCAACCACTTGTATAAACCCAAATGCTTTGATCACCTCATCAAAGCGTTTGTTCCAACTCCGAGATGCTTGCACCAGTCCATAAATGGATCGCTGGAGCTTGCACACCTTGTTAGCATTCTTAGGATCGACAAAACCTTCGGGTTGTATCATATACAATTCTTCCTTAAGGAAACCGTTAAGGAACGCCGTTTTGACATCCATCTGCCAGATTTCATAATCGAAAAATGCAGCTATTGCTAACATGATTCTGACGGACTTAAGCATCGCTACGGGTGAGAAAGTCTCATCTTAGTCAACTCCTTGAACTTGTGAAAAACCCTTTGCCACAAGTCGAGCTTTATAAACGGTCACATTACCGTCAGCGTCCGTCTTCCTCTTAAAGATCCATTTGTTCTGAATGGCCTTGCGGCCCTCAGGCAGTACCTCCAAAGTCCACACTTTGTTCTCATACATGGATCCTATCTCGGACTTCATGGCTTCCAGCCATTTGTTGGAATCTGGGCCCACCATTGCTTCTTCATAATTCGCAGGTTCATTGTTGTCTAACAACATGATTGATAAGACGGGATTACCGTACCACTCTAGAGCAGCACGTGGTCTCGTCGACCTGCGTGGTTCGACAGAAACTTGATCTGGAGTTTCATGATCATCATCATTAACTTCCTCCTCAACCGGCGTTGCAATGACATAAGTTTCCCCTTGCCCTGCGCCACCATCCAGAGGGATGAGAGGTTCGACAACCTCGTCAAGTTCTATCTTCCTCCCACTCAATTCTCTCGAGAGAAACTCCTTCTCGAGAAAAGCTCCGTTTTTAGCAACAAACACTTTGCCCTCGGATTTGAGATAGAAGGTGTACCCAACTGTCTCTTTTGGGTAACCTATGAAGACGCACCTTTCCGCTTTGGGTTCCAGCTTTTCAGGCTGAAGCTTTTTGACATAAGCATCACATCCCCAAACTTTAAGAAACGACAACTTTGGCCTTTTGCCATACCACAGTTCGTATGGTGTCGTCTCAACGGATTTTGATGGTGCCCTATTTAAAGTGAATGCAGCTGTTTCTAATGCATAGCCCCAAAATGATAATGGCAAATCAGTAAGAGACATCATAGATCGCACCATCTCTAATAGAGTACGATTACGACGTTCGGACACACCATTACGCTGTGGTGTTCCAGGCGGTGTTAACTGTGAAACAGTTCCACATTGTCTTAAGTGAGCACCAAACTCGAAACTGAGATATTCACCCCCATGATCAGACCGTAGGAACTTGATCTTCTTGTTACGATGATTTTCCACTTCACTCTGAAATTGCTTGAACTTTTCAAATGTTTCAGACTTGTGTTTCATCAAGTAGACATAACCATATCTACTTAAATCGTCAGTGAAGGTGAGAAAATAACGATATCCGCCGCGTGCCTCCACGCTCATCGGACCACACACATCGGTATGTATGATTTCCAACAAGTCACTTGCACGCTCCATTGTTCCTGAGAACGGAGTCTTAGTCATCTTGCCCATGAGGCATGGTTCGCACGTGTCAAGTGAATCAAAGTCAAGTGACTCCAAAAGTCCATCAGCATGGAGTTTCTTCATGCGCTTTACACCAATATGACCTAAGCGGCAGTGCCACAAAAATATGGCACTATCATTGTTAACTCTAACTCTTTTGGTCTCAATGTTATGTATATGCGTATCGTTATCAAGATTCAATATGAACAATCCTCTCACATTCGGTGCATGACCATAAAAGATGTTACTCATAGAAATAGAACAACCATTATTCTCTGACTTAAAAGAGTAACCGTCTCGCAATAAACAAGATCCAGATATAATGTTCATGCTCAACGCAGGCACTAAATAACAATGATTTAAGTTCATCACTAATCCTGACGGTAACTGAAGTGACACTGTGCCGACGACGATTGCATCAACCTTGGAACCATTTCCTACGCGCATCGTCACTTCATCTTTCGCCAGCCTTCGCCTATTCCGCAGTTCGTGTTTCGAGTTGCAAATATGAGCAACAGAACCGGTATCGAATACCCAGGCACTACTACGAGAGCCGGTTAAGTACACATCAATAACATGTATATCAAATATACCTGATTTTTCTTTGCCCGCCTTCTTATCTGCCAGATACTTGGGGCAATTGCGCTTCCAGTGACCCATACCCTTGCAATAGTAACACTCCGTTTCCGGCTTAGGTCCAGCTTTGGGTTTCTTCGTCGGATTGGCAACAGGCTTGCCGCTCTTCTTCGAATTGCCCTTCTTGCTTTTGCCGTTTCTCTTGAAACTAGTGGTCTTATTCACCATCAACAGTTGATGCTCTTTACGGAGTTCAGACTCTGCGACTTTCAGCATCGCAAACAACTCGCCGGGAGACTTGTTCATCCCTTGCATGTTGTAGTTCAACACAAAGCCTTTATAGCTTGGCGGCAGTGATTGAAGGATTCTGTCAGTGATAGCTTCTTGCGGGAGTTCAATCCCCAGCTTAGCTAGACGGTTTGAGTACCCAGACATTTTGAGCACATGTTAACTGACAGATGAGTTTTCCTCCATCTTGCAAGCATAGAATATATCGGAGGTCTCATACCTCTCGATCCGGGCGTTCTTCTGAAAGATAAACTCCAACTCCTGGAACATCTCAAATGCTCCATGACGCTCAAAGCGACGTTGAAGTCCCGGTTCTAAGCCATACAAGACTGCACATTGAACTATTGAGTAGTCCTCCTTACGTGCTAACCAAGTGTTCTTAACATCCTGATCAGCCGTAGCGGGTGGTTCATCTCCTAACGCAGCATTAAGGACATAATCCTTCTTCCCAGCTTGTAAGATTAGCTTAAGATTACGAGCCCAGTCTACAAAGTTGCTTCCATCATCTTTCAACTTAGCTTTCTCTAGGAACGTATTAAAATTCAGGATGACTGTTGCGTGAGCCATGATCTACAACACAAATATATTCAAAGTGGACTTAGACTATGTTCAAGATAATTAGAGTTTAACTTAATCAAATTATTCGCTAAACTCCCACTCAAAAAGTACATCCCTCTAGTCATTTGAGTGGTTCATGATCCACTTACACTAGCTCAAGTTCGATCATCACGTGAGTTGAGTATAGTTTCAGTGGTAAGCATCCCTATGCTAATCATATCATCTATATGATTCATGATCGACCTTTCGGTCTCATGTGTTTCGAGGCCATGTCTGCACATGCTAGGCTCGTCAAGCTTAACCCGAGTGTTCCGCGTGTGCAACTGTTTTGCACCCGTTGTATGTGAACGTTGAGTCTATCACACCCGATCATCACGTGGTGTCTCGAAACGACGAACTGTAGCAACGGTGCACAGTCGGGGAGAACACAATTTCGTCTTGAAATTTTAGTGAGAGATCACCTCATAATGCTACCGTCGTTCTAAGCAAAATAAGGTGCATAAAAGGATTAACATCACATGCAATTCATAAGTGACATGATATGGCCATCATCACGTGCTTCTTGATCTCCATCACCAAAGCACCGACACGATCTTCTTGTCACCGGCGCCACACCATGATCTCCATCAACGTGTTGCCATCGGGGTTGTCGTGCTACTCATGCTATTACTACTAAAGCTACATCCTAGCAAAATAGTAAACGCATCTGCAAGCACACACGTTAGTATAAAGACAACCCTATGGCTCCTGCCGGTTGCCGTACCATCGACGTGCAAGTCGATATTTCTATTACAACATGATCATCTCATACATCCAATATATCACATCACATCATTGGCCATATCACATCACAAGCATACCCTGCAAAAACAAGTTAGACGCCCTCTAATTTTGTTGTTGCATGTTTTACGTGGTGACCATGGGTATCTAGTAGGATCGCATCTTACTTACGCAAACACCACAACGGAGATATATGAGTTGCTATTTAACCTCATCCAAGGACCTCCTCGGTCAAATCCGATTCAACTAAAGTTGGAGAAACCGACACTTGCCAGTCATCTTTGAGTAACGGAGTTACTCGTAACGATGAAACCAGTCTCTCGTAAGCGTACGAGTAATGTCGGTCCAAGCCGCTTCAATCCAACAATACCGCGGAATCAAGAAAAGACTAAGGAGGGCAGCAAAACGCACATCACCGCCCACAAAAAACTTTTGTGTTCTAGTCGAGAAGACATCTACGCATGAACCTAGCTCTGATACCACTGTTGGGGAACGTCGCATGGGAAACAAAAATTTTCCTACGCGCACGAAGACCTATCATGGTGATGTCCATCTACGAGAGGGGATGAGTGATCTACGTACCCTTGTAGATCGTACAGCAGAAGCGTTAGTGAACGCAGTTGATGTAGTGGAACGTCCTCACGTCCCTCGATCCGCCCCGCGAACAATCCCGCTATCAGTCCCACGATCGAGTACCGAACGGACGGCACCTCCGCGTTCAGCACACGTACAGCTCGACGATGATCTCGGCCTTCTTGATCCAGCAAGAGAGACAGAGAGGTAGAAGAGTTATCCGGCAGCGTGACGGTGCTCCGGAGGTTGGTGATGACCTTGTCTCAACAGGGCTCCGCCCGAGCTCCGCAGAAACGCGATCTAGAGGAAAAACCGTGGAGGTATGTGGTCGGGCTGCCGTGGAAAAAGTCGTCTCAAATCAGCCCTAAAACCTCCGTATATATAGGTGGGAGGGAGGGGACCTTGCCTTGGGGCTCAAGGAGCCCCAAGGGGGTCGGCCGAGTCCAAGGGGGGAGGACTCCCCCCCCCCCCAAACCGAGTTGGACTTGGTTTGGTGGGAGGGAGTCCCCCTTCCTTCCCACCTCCTCCTTTTTTTTTCTTTTCTCTTGATTTTTTCTTCTTGGCGCATAGAGCCCTTTTGGGCTGTCCCACCAGCCCACTAAGGGCTGGTGTGCCACCCTCAAGGCCTATGGGCTTCCCCGGGGTGGGTTGCCCCCCCGGTGAACTCCCGGAACCCATTCGTCATTCCCGGTACATTCCCGGTAACTCCGAAAACCTTCCGGTAATCAAATGAGGTCATCCTATATATCAATCTTCGTTTCCGGACTATTCCGGAAACCCTCGTGACGTCCGTGATCTCATCCGGGACTCCGAACAACATTCGGTAACCAACCATATAACTCAAATACGCATAAAACAACATCGAACCTTAAGTGTGCAGACCCTGCGGGTTCGAGAACTATGTAGACATGACCCGAGAGACTCCTCGGTCAATATCCAATAGCGGGACCTGGATGCCCATATTGGATCCTACATATTCTACGAAGATCTTATCGTTTGAACCTCAGTGCCAAGGATTCATATAATCTTGTATGTCATTCCCTTTGTCCTTCGGTATGTTACTTGCCCGAGATTCGATCGTCAGTATCCGTATACCTATTTCAATCTCGTTTACCGGCAAGTCTCTTTACTCGTTCCGTAATACAAGATCCCGCAACTTACACTAAGTTACATTGCTTGCAAGGCTTGTGTGTGATGTTGTATTACCGAGTGGGCCCCGAGATACCTCTCCGTTCACACGGAGTGACAAATCCCAGTCTTGATCCATACTAACTCAACTAGCACCTTCGGAGATACCTGTAGAGCATCTTTATAGTCACCCAGTTACGTTGTGACGTTTGATACACACAAAGCATTCCTCCGGTGTCAGTGAGTTATATGATCTCATGGTCATAGGAATAAATACTTGACACGCAGAAAACAGTAGCAACAAAATGACACGATCAACATGCTACGTCTATTAGTTTGGGTCTAGTCCATCACGTGATTCTCCTAATGACGTGATCCAGTTATCAAGCAACAACACCTTGTTCATAATCAGAAGACACTGACTATCTTTGATCAACTGGCTAGCCAACTAGAGGCTTGCTAGGGACGGTGTTTTGTCTATGTATCCACACATGTAAATGAGTCTTCATTCAATACAATTATAGCATGGATAATAAACGATTATCCTTATACAGGAATTATAATAATAACTATATTTATCATTGCCTCTAGGGCATAATTCCAACAGAACGTCAGTCATTAGATATCTAGGGACTCCAAATCTAGGGAAGATAACTTCTTTCAGCATCTTGATAGAGGTGTTGTGATCAGCACTACTAGCGGGGATAGCTTCTACCCACTTAGTGACGTAATCAACAGCAACTAGGATATGAGTACACCCGTTGGATTTTGGAAAAGGTCCCATATAATCAAAGCCCCATACATCAAATGGTTCAATGACAAGTGAATAGTTCATAGGCATTTCCTGATGTTTGCAAATATTACCTATTCTTTGACATTCATCACAAGACAAGACAAACTTACGGGCATCCTTGAAGAGAGTGGGCCAATAGAAACCTGATTGCAATACCTTGTGTGCAGTTCTATCTCCCGCATGGTGTCCTCCGTAGGCCTGGAGTGACACTTCTGTAGGATCTGTCCTTGTTCATGTTCAAGTACACAACATTTAATAACACCATCTACCCCTTCCTTATAAAGGTGAGGATCATCCCAAAAGTAGTGTCTCAAGTCAAAGAAGAATTTCTTCTTTTGCTGGTACGTGAAACTAGGTGGTATATATTTGGCAACGATATAGTTTGCATAATCAGCATACCACGGTGCACTACCTGAAGCATTGGTGACATTCAGTTGCTCATCGGGAAAGCTATCATCAATAGGTTGTGGGTCATCAAGAACGTTCTCCAACCTAGACAAGTTATCTGCTACTGGGTTATCAGCACCCTTTCTGTTGACAACGTGCAAATAAAATTCTTGTAGCAAGAGAACCCATCTGATAAGTCTAGGTTTAGCGTCCTTCTTCTCCATGAGGTACTTAATAGCAGCATGATCAGTACGAATAGTGACTTTGGAATCAACTATGTAAGACCTGAACTTTTCACATGCAAACACGACTGCTAAAAATTCCTTCTCCATAGTAGCATAGTTTCTTTGGGCACTGTCTAGGGTTTTACTAGCATAGTGAATAACATTCAACTTCTTATCAACTCTTTGCTCTAGGACAGCACCAACAGCATAATCACTAGCATCACACATGATCTCAAAAGGTAAGTTCCAATCAGGTGGTTGAACAATAGGTGCAGTTATCAAAAACCTCTTAAGTATTTCGAAGGCTTCCTCACAATCATCATCAAAAACAAAAAGAATATCCTTTTGTAAGAGATTGGTAAGAGGCCTAGAAATCTTAGAGAAGTCTTTAATGAACCTTCTATATAAACCAGCATGACCAAGGAAAATTCTTATACCTTTGATATCTGTGGGGTATTGAAACGACCAAACCTCGAAGGATTTGAGTCTCTGTGCTTTACCGTGCTAGTCCCTGGATCGACTCGCTAGCACACACAGTATAGATGAAAACCAGAATAGCAAGTGCATCATTTTTAAATAACGTATGATCCAGAATTTATAAAATATAACAATCTGCATAGCACTTAGCTAGCTTTATTCTAATAAACAGCGGAAAAGTAGCAGAATAATAACGATGAGTCCCATCATAGCCCACTGGCGATGTTGAGTGAAGACTCGCGACCCTAACGGTACCTTACTCCTCGTCTGAATATCCTGCAACATGATACGTTGCAGCCATATAGGTCAATACTTTGAATGTATTGGCAAGTTACACAAGAAAAAATAATATAACAGACCTACATGTATATGCATAGTATAACAAAAGAAAGGCTGATGGTTATTTTGCAGAAACCTGATTTTATCCTCATAGCTACCTAATAATCAAGTTTTAATTTGTTTGCTACAATACTTATATATGGTTGAATTGGCATCTCCAACTCCAACCTATTACCGTTATTAAGTTCCCCATCAAGTTTTATTAAGTGTGTCATCTGTCAAGATCATCCAACAACTGTAATGGCCTAGCTGCTCAAAATTGTCCATAACCGGGGACACGGCTAATCATGATTAGTTTATACACTCTGCAGAGGTTAGTACGCTGTACCCACTGGACCCAACCCGAAGATTGAGACGAAGTCTTTCAGAAGCAGTCACCTAGTCCCACAGGAGGCCCATCCCAACTATCATAGCTACATCAGCTAGCACATCCGGGTAAGGTTTCCACGACTGATCAACTAAGCCAGAGCCCATAATAGCCAGTGGTCGCACAAGGAAACTACTAGTCACTAAGTCTGTTTGATCTTTTTGAACCTGGGCGGCATCCACTTACATTCAGAGGGTAGATACCATGATGTTCTTGAAACCACCCAGCAATACCATATCCGCCCAGAGGTGAATTAAATCCTTAATTACTACTCAAATTTATTTTGTAGTAATCCTCACATAATCTCAATGAATACAGAAACCAATCCCCGTCTACATAGCATAGCAAAATCACAAATACCACGATCTTCAATGACGAGGGGATATATCTCAATAGCATAGCAATAATAATCTTCCTATACATGCATAATTCTCATAGGGTGATATAATACTACATGCATAGAGAAATAATAGGTAAAGGATGATCAACATGTAACTTGCCTTGATTCTGGTTCAGAAGGTCACACTCCTGACAATAGTTTGCGTCGCACTCCGCACAATCTACACGTTGCAAACAATCACGCCAATCAATCACCACAATCAAATAACACCAAATAAAATCATCGACAACAAAACAACTTGTTTAAAACCAAAGCATAAATAGCATGGCAGCAGGTATAAAATCATCTACATGCCGATACGATGGCAACGCAAAAAGAATCAACTAAACCGGATGATCGGTTTGCAAAATATGGCCTCCGATAGGTTTAAAATAATCTGCTTTAACAAAAAAATAAATTTTCGTAAAACTGAAAACTACTGGTTCTAACATGTTCTACTCATCAATACGAGATCACAGGAAAAAGAATTTCCTGAATCGGAGTTACGAGTAAAAAGATAAACGCGTTTCAAAATTATACCGAGAATCTGACGGAGTTAAAAACAGATTGAATTTCGTCCTGAAGCTGTTCAACAGGACTTGATGAAACGGCTCGTGCGTGCGTTCTCACCACGAACAACGGGGAAAAACGGGTTGGTCTCGGTGCGTCTCCTCCGATGGTGCTCCGGTGACTGTTGGACGAACGACGAAACGAACGGCCGGATGGCGCGAACTCCGGTGAAGCTCCTCCGCGAACTCCAGCGATGATGGTGATGGTCAGGCGAAACGGCGGCGTCCTGGAGTTTCTCGGCGAGATGGGGACAGGTGGCAGATCGAATCTGGAGTTGGGGAAAAACAAATCGGGCTAGGGTCTTCGTTCGTGGGACTTTACTGCGAGGAACAAGTCTCCGGCTCGGTTTCAGAAACCTACGTGGCGAGGTGGGGTCGGCCCTGGGGTTCTGAGCGCTGGGCTCCTGGGAATCGTTTCCTGGGAAGAGTCAATGCGAGGTGGCACCAAGAGTGCTGGGAGCCTGGCGTTGGATGCGTGCGTGCCTGGAGCTCCTGGCTCGCTGGGAGCACTTGGGCAGGATGCATGGGTGCCTCGTCAAAGCATGGGCACGTGGTGCTGGGTGCTGGCCCTCGTGTTTCCTTTTTTTTAATAAAACCATGAAAAAGTATTAAAATAATATATATTTTTTAAAGAAAAACAAACAGAGAAAAATAAATAATACTATACGTATACAAAAATATATGCATATATAATATATATATATATATACACGCACATAGCAATATATATAAATAAGTATATATAGATATACATATTATAATTCTAATATAGATATATATAACTATAAAATAAATCCACCTAATAACTAATAAAGGAACCTAGTTCCACCTAATGCAAATATTTTGAAAATAGTTTTAATGCAATAGGCCACACAAATAGCATTTAAAAACTTAACTAAAATAATAATTTCGGGCATTATAAAAACTTGCAAAACCAAATCGGATAACCCCAAACGACATTTTAAATATCACGAACTTTTTATTTCACACGTGAGAAGTCATATTATCTCCACTCCAATAAATTGCCCGAAGTTGCAAAATGAATAAAATTTTCAGAAGAACAAATAATGCATAAAAATATGAGATGCATATGAATGATCTATTAACATCCGAATTTAGGAAAATTGGGATGTTACAAACCTACCCCCCTTAGGATGAATCTCGCCCTCGAGATTCGGGTTGGCTAGCAAATAGGTGTGGGTGCTCCTGCTTGAGATCCTCCTCTCGTTCCCAAGTGGCCTCTTCTTCGGTTGATGATCCCACTGAACTTTGCATAACCTGATTGTCTTGGTGCGAGTAACTCTCTCTGTTGTCTCCAGAATCTTAACAGGCTTCTCCTCATATGTCAAGTCAGTCTCCAACTGAATTGCCTCAAGTGGCACTGTATCTCTCAAAGGAACATCTGCCATCTCGGCATGACACTTCTTTAGCTGGGATACGTGAAACACATTATGAACTCCTGACAAAGCTTCTGGCAACTCCAGCTGATAAGCTACTTCTCCTCGACGCTCCAAGATCGTGTAAGGCCCCACAAAGCGTGGTGCTAACTTACCTTTGATTCCAAACCTCTTAATTCCACGAAGTGGTGAAACTCTAAGGTATGCACGGTCTCCTACCTCATATGTCACCTCCTTACGCTTTGCATCTGCATAACTCTTCTGTCTGGACTGTGCTATCTTTAGTCTGTCACGAACCAACCTGACTTTCTCCTCAGCATCTCTAATCAAGTCTGGTCCAAAGAACTGACGCTCTCCAACCTCATCCCACATCAATGGTGTCCTGCACTTCCTACCATACAAAAACTCAAACGGTGCCATCTGCAAACTAGCCTGATAACTGTTATTATATGAGAACTCTGCATATGGTAAATTATCATCCCAACTGGACCCGTAGTCCAAAGCACAAGCTCTCAACATATCCTCCAATATCTGATTCACCCTCTCAGTCTGCCCATCTGTCTGTGGATGGAATGTTGTACTGAACTCCAGTCTAGTACCCAATGATTCATGCAACTGACGCCAAAATTTAGAAGTGAACTAAGTACCTCTATCAGACACTACCTTCTTTGGAACTCCATGCAGACAGACAATTCTGGACATATAAATCTTAGCTAGCTTAGCACTGGTATAGGTAGTCTTTACCGGGATGAAGTGAGCGACTTTAGTCAAACGATCAACAACTACCCAGATAGAATCATAACCTGATCGAGTCTTGGGTAATCCAGTGATGAAATCCATTCCAATCTGATCCCACTTCCAATCAGGTATAGGCAATGGTTGTAACAAACCTGCTGGTTTCTGATGTTCTGCTTTAACTCTCTGGCACACATCACATACCGCAATATACTCAGCAATTTCCCTCTTCAGGCTAGGCCACCAAAATCTCTCCCTCAAATCCAAATACATCTTAGTATTACCTGGGTGGATAGAATAAGGTGAATCATGCGCCTCCTGAAGAATCAACTTCCTTATATCTGCATCCTGAGGTACACAAATACGCTTCTCAAACCATATGGTTCCATGTTCATCCTCATGGAAATCCTTTGCTTTCCCTTTTAGCATATTCTCCTTTATCCCAGCAATATACTTATCATCCTTTTGAGCTTCTCTAATTCTGTCAAGCAAAGTAGGCCTTACCTCAAGTGTAGCCAAATAGCCTCTAGGGACCATATCCAATCTCAGATTTCTGAACTGCTCACATAACTCCGGTGGCATATCCTCAATATCAATTGCATTAGCATGGCTCCTACGACTCAATGCATCAGCAACAACATTAGCCTTACCAGGATGATACTGTACATTCAAATCATAATCCTTAATAAGCTCCAACCATCTCCTCTGTCTAAGGTTCAACTCCCTCTTAGTAAATATGTACTTCAGGCTCTTATGATTAGTAAATATATCACAATGATTACCAACGAGATAATGCCTCCAAGTTTTCAATGCGTGCACAACTGAGGCTAACTCCAAATCATGTGTAGGATAATTATGCTCATGATTCTTAAGCTGACGTGAAGCATAAGAAACAACTTTACCTTTCTGCATCAAAACACTCCCAAGTCCCTGACGAGAAGCATCACAATATACCTGGAAGTCTTTATGTATGTCTGGCAGAGTTAAAACTGGTGCTGTGACTAAACGTTTCTTCAACTCCTGAAAGCTAGCTTCACAATCATCAGTCCAAACAAACTTACTTCCCTTCTATAACAATTCACTCATAGGCTTTGCAATCTTTGAGAAATTCTCAATAAACCTCCTATAATAACCTGCTAAGCCCAAGAAACTGCGAATCTCACCAACTGACGTGGGTGTCTCCCACTCTGTAACAGCAGCAACCTTGGATGGATCAACTGCAACTCCATTACCTGATATAACATGGCCAAGGAATGCTACCTCATCCAGCCAAAACTCACACTTGCTGAACTTGGCATACAACTGGTGCTCCCTCAGTTTCTCCAACACCAAACGCAAATGCACTTCATGCTCTTGCTTATTCTTGGAGAACACCAATATATCATCAATGAAAACAACCACAAATTTATCCAAGAACTCCATAAACACCTTGTTCATCATATTCATGAAGTATGCTGGGGCATTAGTCAATCCAAATGACATAACAGTATACTCATACAGCCCATACCTCGTAGTGAAAGCAGTCTTTGGAATATCTTGCTCACGAATCTTTAATTGATGATAACCAGAACGAAGATCAATCTTAGAAAACGCAGCAGCTCCCTCCAACTGGTCAAACAGATCATTTATCATAGGCAAAGGATACTTATTCTTAATGGTTACCTCATTCAGAGAACGATAATCAATACACATCCTCAAGGTTCCATCCTTCTTCTCCACAAACAAAACAGGGGCTCCCCAAGGTGATGAACTTGGGCGAATAAATCCTTGTGCCTGTAACTCCCTCAACTGCTTCTTCAATTCCTCCAACTCTTGAGGAGGCATTCTGTATGGTCTCTTTGCAATAGGCCCAGTACCAGGAATCAAATCAATGAGAAACTCAATATCTCTATCTGGTGGCATACCTGGCAACTCCTCCGGAAACACATCTGGATAATCCTTCACAACTGGCACCTCCTCCAGGCTACCCCCCTTAAGAGAGTTCACTTGCATCCTCTTATGCTGGTACTTACATATATATTTGATTCTTTTCCCTCCTGGTGCACTGAGAGAAATAGATCGACTAGCACAATCGATAACTCCTTCATATAATTGTAACCAATCCATACCCAAAATAATATCCAGACCTTGTGACTTCAATATGATCAAATCTGTAGGGAACTCATGCTTCCCAATAGACAAGTTTAACTGATGACAACCAACACCTGCTATCATCTCAGCTCCTGGGGAACTCACTCTAATAGGCATACTAAGGGTTTTGGTTGGCAATCCATGTTTATCAACGAATACCCTCGAAATAAATGAATGCGATGCACCAGTATCAAAAAGAACAAGAGCGGGTACTGAATTGATCAAAAACTTACCAATCACTGCCTCTGGCTCATTATAGACCTCCTCCACATTAACGTGGTTAACATGCCCCTTTTGAAAGGGGTTTGGCTTGATGACTCCAGAATTCCCATTACCATTATTGCTCTCTGGACAAGCATTGGAGTAGTGGCCCATCTTTCCGCACTTGAAGCACTGGACCTGTTTAAGGTCTCTCTGCACTGGCACATTCTGGCGGTTCTGGTTGTTATTACCTCCATTACCATTGCCATTGTTGCCCTTGTGTCCATTATGATGATGGTGGCCATTATGATTGTGGCCATTACCTCCATGATGATGATGCCCATTACCTCCATGGTGATGATGTCCATTACCTCCATGATTATGATATGAAGTGCGTGGCTTCTGCTGTGGTCCTGAATTAAACTTGTTGTTGCTATACTTCCTCTTGCGGTTCTCTATTGCCTGATGCTTTCCCTCAAGCACAATAGCCTTATCAACAAGCTCCTGATAATTACCAAAAGTGGCCACAGTCAACTGAACTCCCAAATCATCATTCAGGCCCTCCAAGAACTTCTCTTGTCTAGCTGCATCAGTATTAACATCATTAGGAGCATAACGTGCAAGTTTGTTGAACTCCTCCACATACTCATTAACTGAGCGACCTCCCTGACGCAAGCTGCGAAACTCCTTCTTCTTTAGACTCATGGCTCCAGCAGACACATGTGCAGCGCGGAAAGCTGCCTCAAACAACGCCCATGTGATAGTATCAATGGGATAGGTGACCAAGTAGTTGTCCCACCAAGCTGCGGCAGGACCCTCCAATAGATGTGAGGCAAACCTCACCCTCTCTGCATCAGTGCATCCAACGGTCTGCAGGTTCCTACCAATAGAACGAAGCCAATCATCCGCCATAATAGGTTCAGGGCTGCTGGAGAACCTCTGAGGATTCAACCTCAAGAACCTAGTGAGCATATCCATAGGTGGCGGAGGCGGTGGGTTGTTGTTGTTATTGTTGGCCAAACTCTGGGCAAGCAACTGGATCAACTGGCCTTGTCCCTCAAGTATCTGCCGCACATATTGCGGTGCATCATTGCCATTGCCGTCATTGTTGCCTGCTCCTGCATTCCCGTCCCTAGGCTCACGTCTCGGCCGCATCTGGTGGGCAAGAATAGATAAGAAAATAGATAGAATAGGTCTAAAGGAATATAGATATTCTACCCATATGCATATTATGATCAAGGTAATATATATGAGGCAACAAAACACCATAGCAATAACACAATCAAGCATAACAATAATCAAACATATCTATATATATAGTCGAATAATTCCGACAAGATCCTAGTTTAACAAACAAGCAAAATAACAATCAAGCAAGCAACCTAGTATCGTCATGCCACAAAGCGGGCATAATCAGATACGCTAACACGTTAATAGCACAAATAAAACAAGATAAGTGGTGGTCTCAACACTAGTTCCTACTTAAGCTGGTCAAGATACTAGGGTGGTTGTCTACTGAAAGAGTAAGATGTAGACAAAGTGTATAGAATAAATTTAGACTCCTATGGCTTTTCTAATCCATTTTCTAGGGTCACGACCTACAGTCAACGCATTGCTCTGATACCATCTGAAACGACCAAACCTCGAAGGATTTGAGTCTCTGTGCTTTACCGTGCTAGTCCCTGGATCGACTCGCTAGCACACACAGTATAGATGAAAACCAGAATAGCAAGTGCATCATTTTTAAATAACGTATGATCCAGAATTTATAAAATATAACAATCTGCATAGCACTTAGCTATCTTTATTCTAATAAACAGCGGAAAAGTAGCAGAATAATAACGATGAGTCCCATCATAGCCCACTGGCGATGTTGAGTGAAGACTCGCGACCCTAACGGTACCTTACTCCTCGTCTGAATATCCTGCAACATGATACGTTGCAGCCATATAGGTCAATACTTTGAATGTATTGGCAAGTTACACAAGAAAATATAATATAACAGACCTACATGTATATGCATAGTATAACAAAAGAAAGGCTGATGGTTATTTTGCAGAAAGCTGGTTTTATCCTCATAGCTACCTAATAGTCAAGTTTTAATTTGTTTGCTACAATACTTATATATGGTTGAATTGGCATCTCCAACTCCAACCTATTACCATTATTAAGTTCCCCACCAAGTTTTATTAAGTGTGTCATCTGTCAAGATCATCCAACAACTGTAATGGCCTATCTGCTCAAAATTGTCCATAACCGGGGACACGGCTAATCATGATTAGTTTATACACTCTGCAGAGGTTAGTACGCTGTACCCACTGGACCCAACCCGAAGATTGAGACGAAGTCTTTCAGAAGCAGTCACCTAGTCCCACAGGAGGCCCATCCCAACTATCATAGCTACATCAGCTAGCACATCCGGGTAAGGTTTCCACGACTGATCAACTAAGCCAGAGCCCATAATAGCCAGTGGTCGCACAAGGAAACTACTAGTCACTAAGTCTGTTTGATCTTTTTGAACCTGGGCGGCATCCACTTACATTCAGAGGGTAGATACCATGATGTTCTTGAAACCACCCATCAAGTTTTATTAAGGGTGATATAATACTACATGCATAGAGAAATAATAGGTAAAGGATGATCAACATGTAACTTGCCTTGATTCTGGTTCAGAAGGTCACACTCCTGACAATAGTTTGCGTCGCACTCCGCACAATCTACACGTTGCAAACAATCACGCCAATCAATCACCACAATCAAATAACACCAAATAAAATCATCGACAACAAAACAACTTGTTTAAAACCAAAGCATAAATAGCATGGCAGCAGGTATAAAATCATCTACATGCTGATACGATGGCAACGCAAAAAGAATCAACTAAACCGGATGATCGGTTTGCAAAATATGGCCTCCGATAGGTTTAAAATAATCTGTTTTAACAAAAAAATAAATTTTCGTAAAACTGAAAACTACTGGTTCTAACATGTTGTACTCATCAATACGAGATCACAGGAAAAAGAATTTCCTGAATCGGAGTTACGAGTAAAAAGATAAACGCGTTTCAAAATTATACCGAGAATCTGACGGAGTTAAAAACAGATTGAATTTCGTCCTGAAGCTGTTCATCAGGACTTGATGAAACGGCTCGTGCGTGCGTTCTCACCACGAACAGCGGGGAAAAACGGGTTGGTCTCGGTGCGTCTCCTCCGATGGTGCTCCGGTGACTGTCGGACGAACGACGAAACAAACGGCCGGATGGCGCGAACTCCGGTGAAGCTCCTCCGCGAACTCCAGCGATGATGGTGATGGTCAGGCGAAACGGCGGCGTCCTGGAGTTTCTCGGCGAGATGGGGACAGGTGGCAGATCGAATCTGGAGTTGGGGAAAAACAAATCGGGCTAGGGTCTTCGTTCGTGGGACTTTACTGCGAGGAACAAGTCTCCGGCTCGGTTTCAGGAACCTACGTGGCGAGGTGGGGTCGGCCCTGGGTTCTGAGCGCTGGGCTCCTGGGAATCGTTTCCTGGGAAGAGTCAATGCGAGGTGGCACCAAGAGTGCTCGGAGCCTGGCGTTGGATGCGTGCGTGCCTGGAGCTCCTGGCTCGCTGGGAGCACTTGGGCAGGATGCATGGGTGCCTGGTCAAAGCATGGGCACGTGGTGCTGGGTGCTGGCCCTCGTGTTTCTTTTTTTTTAATAAAACCACGAAAAAGTATTAAAATAATATATTTTTTTAAAGAAAAACAAAGAGAGAAAAATAAATAATACTATACGTATACAAAAATATATGCATATATATATAATATATATATATATACACGCACATAGCAATATATATAAATAAGTATATATAGATATACATATTATAATTCTAATATAGATATATATAACTATAAAATAAATCCACCTAATAACTAATAAAGGAACCTAGTTCCACCTAATGCAAATATTTTGAAAATAGTTTTAATGCAATAGGCCACACAAATAGCATTTAAAAACTTAACTAAAAAAATAATTTCGGGCATTATAAAAACTTGCAAAACCAAATCGGATAACCCCAAACGACATTTTAAATATCACGAACTTTTTATTTCACACGGGAGAAGTCATATTATCTCCACTCCAATAAATTGCCCGAAGTTGCAAAATGAATAAAATTTTCAGAAGAACAAATAATGCATAAAAATATAAGATGCATATGAATGATCTATTAACATCCGAATTTAGGAAAATTGGGATGTTACAGGTATGGCATTTTCTCGATTGCATCAACCTTAGCCTTATCGACTTCAGTACCTCTTTCAGAAATTTTATGTCCTAAGACGATGCCTTCATTAACCATAAAGTGGCAGTTCTCCCAATTCAAGACAAGATTGGTGTCCTTACATCTCTCCAAGACTCGATCAAGGTTGCTGAGGCAATCATTAAAGGAAGACCCGTAAACGGAAAAGTCATCCATGAAAACCTCGACAATCTTTTCACAAAAGTCAGAGAATATAGCCATCATACATCTTTGAAAGGTGGCGGGTGAATTACATAAGCCAAAAGGCATACGTCTATAAGCAAAGGTACCGAAAGGACAGGTGAAAGTGGTTTTTTCCTGATCAGATTGTGCAACTGGTATTTGGGAAAAACCAGAATAACCGTCTAGAAAGCAGAAGTGTGTGTGTTTGGACAACCTTTCTAGCATTTGGTCGATAAAAGGCAAAGGGTAATGATCTTTCCTAATGGCTTTATTCAATTTCCTAAAATCGATCACCATCCTATAGCTAGTAATAATCCTCTGTGGGATCAATTCATCCTTATCATTAGGGACAATGGTAATGCCTCCTTTCTTAGGGACGCAATGCACCGGACTCACCAAATCTCTATGAGCAACAGGATAGATAATACCCGCTTCCAGGAGCTTTAGTATTTCTTTTCTTACTACTTCTTTCATCTTAGGATTCAATCTCCTTTGATGATCAACAACTGGCTTGAAGTCAGGATCAGTTTTAATCTTGTGCTGGCATAGAGGGGACTAATGCCCTTAAGATCATCAAGAGTATATCCTATAGCAGCACGGTGCTTCCTCAGAGTTTTTAGTAACTTCTTTTCTTCATGCTCCGAGAACCTAGCACTAATAATGATAGGATATATCTCCTTTTCATCAATATAAGCATACTTAGGAGTATCAGGCAACTGTTTAAACTCGAACACAGGATCACCCTTTGGTGGGGGTGGATCCCCAAGCAGTTCAATAGGGAGATTATTCTTAAGGATGGGATATTGTTCTAAGACAACACTATCTATTTCATCACTTTCATCCATATGCATATCATTTTCATGCTCAAGCAGGTATTGCTCTAAGGGATCAGTAGGAGGCACGGCAATAGAAGCTAAGGCAATAGTTTCATCCTTACTAGGCAACTCCTTTTCATGAGGTTGTCTACCAAACTTGGAGAAATTGAACTCATGTGACACACCTTCAAAGACAATAGTGACAGTTTGCTTGTCACAGTCAATATGAGCATTGACGGTATTGAGAAAAGGTCTGCCAAATATGATGGGACAAAAGCTATCTTGTGCAGTAGAAAGAACGAGGAAATCAACAGGATACTTCGTTTTACCACACAAGACTTCAACATCCCTAACAATTCCCACAGGGCAGATAGTATCTCTATTGGCAAGCTGAATAGTGACATCAATAGGCTCTATCTCAACAGGTGCAATCTCATCTTTGATTTGATCGTATAAGGATTGAGGTATTGCACTAACACTAGCACCCACGTCACATAAACCATGATAACAATGATCTCCTATCTTAACAGAAACCACAGGCATGCCAACAACAGGCCTATGTTTGTCTCTAGCGTGAGGTTTAGCAATTCTAGCAGCATCTTCACAGAAGTGAATATTATGTCCCTCAACATCGTTGGACAGAAGATCTTTGATAATAGCAATGCTAGGTTCAACTCTAATTTGCTCAGGGGGTGTAGGTGTTCTAATATAGCCTCTATGTATCACAGTTGAAGCTTTAGAATGATCCTTTATCCTAACAGGGAAAGGTGGTTTCTCCATGTAAGCACTGGGAACCACATGATCATTATAGGCAATGAGTTTCTCTTCAACTCGAGTGGGTTTAACTACATTGACTTCTAAAGGAGGATGATATTTAAACCACTTCTCTTTGGGGAGATCAATATGAGCAGCAAAAGATTCACACAATGAAGCTACTATCTTAGAGTCAAGTCCATACTTAGCGTTAAATTCACAAAAAATATTTGTCTTAACAAAGGATTTAACGCAATCAAACGTGAAATTCATACCTGACTCCTTACCTTCTTCAAGCTCCCAATCTTCAGAGTTGCGTTTAATTCTCTCCAATAAATTCCATTTGAAGTCAATATCTCTCTTCATAAAAGAACCGGTACAAGAAGTGTCAAGCATGGTGCGATCATCATGAGAAAGCCGAGCATAGAAGTTCTGAATGATAATTTCTCTCGAGAGCTCATGATTGGGGCATGAATGTAGCATTGATTAAGCCTCCCCCAAGCTTGATGATGATTTCTCTGTCACGAGGCCAAAAATTATAAATATAATTTGAATCACGATGTACTAAATGCATAGGATAAAACTTTTGATGAAATTCCAATTTCAACCGCTTGTAGTCCCATGATCGAGTATCATCACATAGCCTATACCATGTCAACGCCTTATCCTTCAAAGATAAAGGAAAGTCCTTCTTCTTGACCTCATCCTCGGGCACACCTGCAAGCTTAAATAAACCACAAACTTCATCTACATAGATTAGATGCAAGTCTGGATGTGATGTTCCATCTCCTGAAAAAGGATTAGCCAGCAGTTTCTCAAGCATACCCGATAGAAATTCAAAGCAAATATTTTCAGTAGGTGCGGCAGGTTGAGGAGCAATTCTTTGTGCTTCCGTCGAGGTGAAGATACCCCGAACAAGCCCCTCAAAGGATTAGTATCCATAGTGACAAGTGACAATAAATTTCAGCACACTATATGAATGTTTCGTTACCAAGTTCCACTTACCAAAGGAGCTTCACTCCCCGGCAATGGCGCCAGAAAAAGGTCTTGATAACCCACAAGTGTAGGGGATCGCAACAGTTTTTTAGTGTAGAGTATTCGACCCAAATTTGTTGATTCTCTAGCAAGGGGAAGCTAAAGAATATTCTCAAGTATGAGCCGCTGAGTTTATCAGATTCAACCACACGTAAAAGATTAGTGTCTGCAAGCAAAATATCAGTAGCAAAGTAGTATGATAGAAACGGTGCCAGAAACAAATCTGTTGATGGCAGACTATTCCTAAGTGTTGTATCAATGGCGCCAGTGTTGCACGTGGGCGAGGAACTATTCTTTCCCGGCAACGGTGTCGGAAAAGTCTTGCAACAAGTAACAGCGAAGTAGCAAGGAACAACAGTAGCAGCAGCAACAGAGTAACAACAGTAGCAATAGTAGTAGCAAAGTGGCCCAATCACTTTTGTAGCAAGGGACAAGCCTAGACAAAGTAACGTAGCAAGGACCAGTATTAAAAGACTCGTAGGCAATGGATCGGTGATGGATGAGTATGACAGATGTGATTCATCATGTAACAACTATAACATGGATAGATATGTAACTAGCTCCCGTTCGTCAATCTAATGTAGGCATGTATTCCGTATGTAGTCATACGTGCTCAGGGAAAAGAACTTGCATGACATCTATTGTCCATCCCTCCCGTGGCAGCAGGGTCCTAATGGAAACTATGGGATATTAAGGTTCTCCTTTTAATAAAGAACCGGACCAACGCACTAACACGTGGTGAATACATGAACTCCTCATACTATGGTCATCTCCGGGAGTGGTTCCGGCTATTGCCACTCCGGGGTTGTCGGGTCATAACACATAGTAGATGACTACAACTTGCAAGATAGGATCTAAAACACACATATATTGGCGACAACATAATAGGTTCAGATATGAAATCTTGGCACTGGGCCCTAGTGACAAGCATTAAGCATAGCCAAGTAGTAGCAACATCAATCTAGAACATAGTGGATACTAGGGATCAATCCCCGTCAAAAACTAACTCGATTACATGATAGATCTCATCCAACTCATCACCGTCCAGAAAGCCTACGATGAGATTACTCACGAACGATGAAGAGCATCATGGAATTGTCGATGGAGGAAGGTTGATGATGACGATGGCGACGATTTCCCCTCTCCGAAGCCCCGAACGGACTCCAGATCTGCCCTCCAGATGAAGAACAGGAGGTGGCGGCGCCTCCGTATCGTAAAACGCAATGAAACCTTCTCTCTGATTTTTTTCTAGGCGAGACGGAATAAATAGAGCTGAGTTTGGGGGCGGTGGTTCCACATGGGCCCCACAAGCCCTCACGGCTCGGCCTAGGGGGTGGTCGCGGCCTGTGGGCTTGTGGCCCACTAGCACGCCCCCTCCGGGGGATCTTTGCGCAGGTATTTTTCTTTTATTCCAGAAAAAATCTCCGTAAATTTTCAGGACATTCCGAGAACTTTTATTTCTGCACAAAAACAACACCATGGCAATTCTGCTGAAAACAACGTTAGTCCGGTTAGTTCCATTCAAGTCATGCAAGTTAGAGTCCAAAACAAGGGAAAAAGGGTTCGGAAAAGTAGATACGATGGAGACGTATCAGATGCCTATCATACTTAGGACTAATTTCATAGCACACGCCAATTACCAAGTTACTTAGAGATAGCACTCTCAAAAGATATAAGTGAAGATCGAGAGTTTTTATTTCTACAAAATATGACACCACCGTGCTCTAAATAGATTTAAGTGAAGCACTAGAGCAAAATTATCTAGCTCAAAAGATATAAGTGAAGCTCATGCGAGCTAAATTGCCTAACTCAAAATATATAAGTGAAGCTCATTGAGTATTCTTTATAGCATCACAATAATCATCATAAATAGGGGGCATGCTTTCATCATAATAAATTTGATCATTCAAAGTGGGGGAACTAAAAAGATCATCTTCATCAAACATAGCATCCCCAAGCTTGTGGCTTTGCATATCATTAGCATCATGGGTATTCAAAGAATTCATACTAACAACATTGCAATCATGCTCATCATTAACATATTTTATGCCAAGCATTCTATGTAATTCTTCTTCTAGCACTTCAGCACAATTTTCTTTTCCATCATTTTCACGAAAGACATGATAAAGATGAAGCATATGTGGCCAACTCAATTCCATTTTTTTGTAATTTTCTTTTATAGACTGAACTAGTGATAAAACAAGAAACTAAAAGATTCGATTGCAAGATCTAAAGATATACCTTCAAGCGCTAACCTCCCCGGCAACGGCGTCAGAAAAGAGCTTCTTTGACGGGAGGTGAGTGCCGCTTACCTAGCCTCCCCGGCAACGGTGCCAGAAAAGAGCTTGATGTCTACTACGCAACCTTCTCCTTATAGATGTTGTTGGGCCTCCAAGTGCAGAGGTTTGTAGGACAGTAGCAATTTATCCTCAAGTGGGTGACCTAAGGTTTATCAATCCGCAGTTGGCGTAGGATGAAGATGGTCTCTCTCAAGCAACCCTGCAACCAAATAAAAAAGAGTTATATAGGTGCACTAGTTCGGCGAAGAGATGGTGATACAGGTGCAATATGGATGGTGGATATAGGTTTTTGTAATCTGAAACTACAAAAACAGCAAGGTAACTAATAATAAAAGTGAGCACGAACGGTATTGCAATGCGTGGAAACAAGGCCTAGGGTTCATACTTTCACTAGTGAAGTTCTCTCAACAATGATAACATAATTGGATCATATAACTAGCCCTCAACATGCAACAAAGAGTCACTCCAAAGTCACTAATAGCGGAGAACAAACGAAGAAATTATTGTCGGGTACTAAACCACCACAAACTTATTCTTTCTGATCGATCTATTCAAGAGTCCGTAGTAAAATAACACGAAGCTATTCTTTCCGTTGAATCTATCCTAGAGTTCGTACTAGAATAACACCTTAAGACACATATCAACCAAGACCCTAATGTCACCTAGATACTCCATTGTCACCTCAAGTATCCGTGGGCATCGTTATACAATATGCATCACACAATCTCAGAATCATCTATTCAACCAACACATAGAACTTCAAAGAGTGCCCCGAAGTTTGTACTGGAGAGTCAAAACGTGTGCCAACCCATATACATAGGTTCCCAATGTCACGAAACCGCAAGTTGATCACCAAAACATACATCAAGTACTCACATGAATATCCCATTGTCACCACAGATAGACACGTGCAAGACATACATCAAGTGTTCTTAAAGACTCAATCCAATAAGATAACTTCAAAGGGGAATCTCAATTCATTACAAGAAGGGAGAGGGGGAAGAACATCATAAGATCCAACTATAGTAGCAAAGCCCGCGATACATCAAGATCAAGACATCTCAAGAACACGAGAGAGAGAGAGAGATCAAACACATAGCTACTGGTACATACCCTCAGCCCCGAGGGTGAACTAGTCCCTCCTCGTCATGGAGATCGCCGGGATGATGAAGATGGCCACCGGAGATGGATTCCCCCTCCGGCAGGGTGCCGGAACGGGCTCCCGATTGGTTTTTGGTGGCTATAGAGGCTTGCGGTGGCGGAATTCCCGATCTAGGTTTCTTTTTGGGGGTTTCTGAATTTATAGGAACTTATGGCGGTGTAATTACGTCGGTTGGGCCGACGAGGAGGTCACAAGCCTGCTAGGTGCGGCCTGGGGGCCCCGCCTCCTGGCTTCTGACTCCCTCGTGGCTCTTCTGGCCTTCTTCCAAAGCTTCGGGGGTCTCTTTTGGTCCAAACAAATCATTGTGAAAGTTTTATTCCATTTGGACTCCATTCTGAAAAAGGTCAAAAACTCGGAAAAAACAGAAACTGGCACTAGGCACTGAGTTAATAGGTTAGTCCCAAAAAAGATATAAAATAGCATATTCATGCATATAAAACATCCAAAGTTGACAAGATAATAGCGTGGAACCATAAAAAATTATAGATACGTTGGAGACGTATCAATTTTGTTTAGATTGGAGGAAGTAGGAACACAAGTATTGAGATTGTTCACTAAATTCAAACCATTCGCCTAAAATTGTTTGCGTGAAGTTCACTTGAAACTTGTTGGCATTATTTTTATTCTAGGATAAGATGAACCAGCTCGTTATTTGTTTGGTGATTATTCGGATACTTGTTCTTTTTCTACAGAAATGTGTTGTGGTTCCTTGTAGAATAAATAAGGAACCAGTACAGTAATCATGTAAAAGTACAATTCTTTGAATTACTGTTTTCCTATTGTAAAATTACCTATTTGTTGTTTCCCTGCTGCTGTGAGCTAATTAATCACTCTCTATTCCTATTGTCCTTGCGGGGGAACCCGATAGTAGGCAGGCCATGGATGTGACGGACCTGCTGCCACCAGATGTCTTCCACAAGCTGCTCCTGTCGTTGACCCTCATCAACTTCACATGTTTTCTGTTGTTGGTGTAGGTGAGACAATTTCCTTTATTTTTGGCTTCTTGCTCCTGTCAACTCCATATGTGATGACATTGTAACTACTCTAGTTTGGGTGTGATTCGATAAAATCTATATGGTTCGTGGTTAATGAGATTGTGTAGCCTTTGGAGTTGTAAAAGCTATGTGGTTTTACTAGTAGTTGGTATTGTACTTAGCAGCTTTAAAATTCTGAGACATGACATCATGTATTGTTTTCCTTTACTTATTTATAACATATGCTTGTCTTTATTATTTTCATGTGTTCTGCAATCTTATAGTTTTCCTTTGCTTATTTATAATGTATGCTTGTTGTATGTGCTTTCGCTCGCAATTTATTAGAGCATATCCTTGTTGTGTATCTTTGATCCATGGCACATAGTAATTCATATGGTTCACAAATAAAACTTGTAGGAGAAAATCATTCTAAACACCTCCCAAAATTATTTGCTAGGATAGAAAATAAAATTCTCATTGACACACAGTAGTGCTACTATTCTAATTTTATCACAAAAGCTAACCCTATGCCTCCATAGAAAGCCAACGGATAGTTATGGTGAAGTTCTGCACTAAACCTATTACTGGGATAAATCTTACAAGGACATGCATTTCTTTTCCTGATTCTAAGCTTTTACTCGTTTAATGAAAACTCCAAACAGTCCTTCAGTTCATCGTGCATCTTCTTTGTTCACATGTTAAATGAAAAGTAATTGACAACAAGTTACATGCATAATCTGATTTATAGCTGTTCGTGTGATGCTTATATATGTACTACCAATTCATGACAGGTGAACATCTTGTTCTTAAAAGATGAAGAATTCAATCTATCCACCAAACAAGTCTTTGATATTTCCATCAAGTAAGACTTTGATCTGTTCAACTCTTGTACTATATGATTCTTAGGAAATTGTGTTGTCGGATGCTACTGTTCATGGCTGGTGGTATTGTAGTTGTGGACTTGTGTTTAGACATTATGTATATGTTCATATGATGCTTCTGTGGATTTGGACTACGTCATGGCATATGAACCTTGATTCCAGCCTTAGCTTATTATTGGATTTTAGTTGATAATGGTTAAAATTTAATGTTCCTTTACAAAAAACATTTAGACAACCAGACCAGTATAAGTTAAGTCAACTAGGCTAAGACCACTATCTTCTATAACATTTCACGTGCATTTAATTAGCTACTACGACTTCTCATTCAATATTATTTGGAATTAGATAAGTCGTTTTAGCATTACATGATTTATACAGTCTATTTCTGTTTGTTTCTTACAAGCAAAAAAATCTGTGTTTTCTTTTCGTTATTCCGTTCTTTCAATTATTCTCAACCAATGATCCAATAGAATTTGTGCATCTTAAAATGACAAATTATAATATGTTTTGATTGAATTTTCTGTTTGCAGACATGCATGGAGCGTATATGCATTTAAGAGGTCAAGAAGGTATCACTCTAGCAGTATTTGTTTGAAGTGGCACCAAAAGAATTATGCTCAAAAAACTTCTTGGTAAACACTAGCAGCGAAGCTGTTCACCTCCTCCACATTCTTGAATTCATCGTCAGGATGTTCCCACGCCCATTCAGCAGGAAAAAGTAGTGATGTACACTTATAAAATTATCTGCTTAATTCAGATTTTTTTTTCTCATATATTTTGTTACCCTTCCCTCATTGTTCATGACATGTCCACAACTTTAGCTCTGTAGTACTTCCATTATTATATACTTCAGCGGCAATTGGCGCCAATGTATGTTGTGGGCAATCAGGAACAAGTGATATATATTTTAGATTAACAAAGTATATATAAGTGTGAAAATCTTGATCCTGTAGTACTTCTATCTCTGGTGAGAAAAAAAGGTTTCTATAGCGTTTTGTCCATGTCTAATTAAATCTTGATCCTGTAGTACTTGCTGTTTGAGAAATAGATTGTGGATCACTTTTACATATATTTTATAAACCCTGTTAGGATGCTTTGCAGGAGATACTGAACATAATTCCTGACCCATGAAAACAATTTTTTTTCCTTATCTCCATCTCAGAGATCTACCTTCTATCGACACGTATATATCAATCCCATCTACTTGCAAGACAGAAATAATATATGTAGTTCAAATGGTGAAATCCATATAAGTTTTAAGATTATGTCGTGTTAATTGTTCCATTTGCTAGAGAGAGTGATAACTCAAAACTGCTACGGAGCTGATGTAAATTTAGTTGGCCACAATGGCTCATAAGTTTATTCCTTACTACATATGTAGGCCAGCTAATCTTAATTTAGTGCAAGCTACTATTTTCTATAGATTGGAGTGCTGATGAGTCACCCAAAAGGTGTTTGCATTCATGCAGTAACTTTCTAACTGCTACCTACATTATACTGTATCTTTTGATTTTGAATGTGTGCACATGAATTTTAGATGGAAATTTATCGGCCTAGGCTGGGAAGACAATGGAGACTTCTACACATGTTCCTTCGTTCCTCCGGAGCAATAAAGAAGATATGGCAGCTGGGGCTTCAATTGTATCACCCACACTTAGTATACACACATGAATATAGTTACAAGTCAAATCACATATTGTGCTCATTTCACAATGTAATGTAGGACCAGCTAACTGTTAGTCATTCTAAGATGTTTGATTGAGATGAATCTTCATTGCACCTTTCATTCTCTGTATGTGCTCATTTTAGTAATAGTTACTAGGTTCTAGGGCTGGAGTTGTAACTGGATGAAGCTTCATTGTAACTGGATTTGCAGTGGAGTTGAAGGCCGAACTATTTTATGTGGTGCATGTTTGTAAAGTTTTTTCAATGATGCTTATTGCTTAAATGACCGAGACTATTTATCATAATGTTTTTTTGTCGGAATTATCTACGATGCCTAGTGTATGAAAACTATGCAAACTTAAGGCCTAGTCCTAGATAAAAATAGTAATGGGCTAAAATATCAAATATAGATCTGAATTGTTGGGCCTGGTGCATTTAGGTGTCTGATTTGGATTGGGCTAGTAAAATTGTGACCTTATTTTTCAGTCATTGGTGATCCACCACATCATCAGCTTAGCCACGTGTCTGACACCACGTCAGCTCCTACGTGGTTCAGGTACACATGTAATGACCAAAAAAATTGGTTAAAGATTTTATGACCTAAGTTTTTTGGTCAAAGAATACTTGACAAAAATATTGAAAAGGTCATGGTTTTTCGTTCTTGACGGCCAACTATTGACCCTCTGAATTTGGTCAAAACAGGTCGTAATATGATACCAATGACGATTCTTTGACCAAAATGGTGGGTCATTATCGATCATATTTCTTGTAGTGATAGTTCGTTCCCTGAAAACACAACCAACACAACTATTTGGAAAATCCCTAGAAGCATCGGTTAGTCCATTATAGAAGATATCAAGTATTTCATTTTTCTTAAGAGGATGATCAAGCAAAGCATTAAGCAATTGGAGAAGCCTCCCCCAAGCTTGTGGGAGATTCTCTTCTTCAATTTGGACGAAGTTAAATATTTCCTGCAAGGCAACTTGTTTCTTATGAGCAGGGAAATATTTTTTAGAGAAGTAATAAATCATATCCTCGGGATTACGTACACAACCAGGATCAAGACTATTGTACCAAGCTTTAGCATCACCCTTTAGTGAGAATGAAAATAACTTGAGAATATAGTAATAGTAAATCTTCTCATCATGAGCAAAAAGGGTGGCTATATCATTCAACTTAGTAAGATGTGCCACAACAGTTTCAGTTTCATAACCATGGAAAGGATCAGATTCAACCAAAGTGATTAACTCTGGGTCGACAAAGAATTCATAATCCTTATCATCAATAAAAATTGGTGAAGTAGCAAACTCGGGATCACATTTCATTTTAGCATTCAGAGATTTTTCCTTATACTTCCATAATAATTTCTCTAGATCATCTCTATCCTTACAAGCAAGAATATCTCTAGTTGCCTCCTCACTCATAGTATAACATTCTAGTACCTTTGGCAATTCATATCTAGGAGGACTAGTTCTAGTAGGTGTTTCAAGATTCTCAGTTTCAAGTTCATCATCAGATTCAGCAATATCATGTTGTCTTACTCTAGCAATTTGTTCATCAATAAATTCACCTAGTGGCACATCATCATTAAGCAAGGTACTAGAATCATCATGAGTAGTATTTATAGCAGAAGTAGCATCATAAATAACTTGTGACATATCAGAATTAATACCATGTTGTGGTGTTGCAAGTTTACATATAACAGAAGGTGAATCTAAAGCGGAGCTGGATGGCAGTTCCTTACCTCCCCTCATCTTAGAGGGAAAAATCTTAGTCTTTGAATCCTTCAGATTCTTCATAGTGATAATATGATAATAATCCCAAGTGACTCAACAAATATTGCTATGCTCCCCGGCAACAGCGCCAGAAAAAGTCTTGATAACCCACAAGTATAGGGGATTGCAACAGTTTTTGAGGGTAGAGTACTCAACCCAAATTTATGGATTCAACACAAGGGGAGCCAAAGAATATCCGAAGGTATTAGCAGCTGATTTGTCAATTCAACCACACCTAGAGATTAATTATCTGCAACAAAGTGATTAGTAGCACAGTAATATGACAGTTTTGATGATAGTAGCAGCAACAATAATAACGGTAATAGTGATAGCAGTGATTTTGTAGCAGTAACGGTAGCAGTAGCAACCGTAGTAACTTAGCAAGAACAATATAAGGTAAATTAGTAGGCATTGGATCGGTGACTCTTTGGATGATATTCATCATGAAACAGTTATAACCCAGGCCGATACGGCACTAGCTCCAGTTCATACATATAATGTAGGCATGTATTCCGTAAATAGTCATACGTGCTTATGGAATGAACTTCCATGACATCTCTTGTACTACGCTCCCATGGCAGTGGGGTCCTATTGGAAACTAAGGGATATTAAGGCCTCCTTTGAATAGAGAACTGGAACAAAGCATTAACACAAGGTGAATACATGAACTCCTCAAACTACTATCATCACCGGGAGTGGTCCCGACTATTGTCACTCCGGGGTTGCCGGATCATAACACGTAGTAGGTGACTATAACTTGCAAGATCAGATCTAGAACATGGATATAATGGTGCTAACATAAACGGTTCAGATCTGAAATCATGGCACCCGGGCCCAAAGTGACAAGCATTAAGCATGGCAAAGTCATAGCAACATCAATCTCAGAACATGGTGGATACTAGGGATCAGGCCCTAACAAAACTAACTCGATTACATGATGAATCTCATCCAAATCCTCACCGATCAGCGAGCCTATGAACGAATTACTCACTCTCGGTGGGGAGTGCTACGGCGAACGAAATCCTTCTGTCGTCTCTTGAGCTTGCATTGGTTTTTCCCTTGAAGAGGAAAGGGTGATGCAGCACAGGAGTAGTAAGTATTTGCCTCAGTTTGAGAACCAAGGGATCAATCCAGTAGGAGAATCGCGTCAAGTCCAGAGTACCTGCGCAAACACAAAAGAGCTTGCACCCAACGCTATAAAGGGGTTGTCAATCCCTTCAAGATTGATTGCAAAGTGAGATCTGAAGGCGGAAAGTGCAACGAAGTAAAATTGTAAGGCTGAAAATATGGTGTGAAGTAGACCCCGGGGCCATAGTGTTCACTAGAGGCTTCTCCCAAAATAGCAAATAATATGGTGGGTGAACAAATTACTATCGAGCAATTGATAGAACCGCGCAAAGTCATGACGATATCTAAGGCAATGATCATACATATAGGAATCACGTCCGAGACAAGTAGACCGATACTTTCTGCATCTACTACTATTACTCCACACATCGACTGCTATCCAACATGCATCTAGTGTATTGAGTTCATGACGAACAGAGTAACGCTTTAAGCAAGATGACAAGATGTAGAGGTATAAACTCAAACCAATGATGAAAACCCCATCTTTTTACCCTTGATGGCAACAACACGATGCGTGCCTCGCTACCCCTTCTATCACTGGGTGAGGTCACCGCACGGTATGAACCCAAAACCAAGCACT
The DNA here is from genome assembly GCF_904849725.1 of Hordeum vulgare subsp. vulgare. Lineage (NCBI taxonomy): Eukaryota > Viridiplantae > Streptophyta > Magnoliopsida > Poales > Poaceae > Hordeum > Hordeum vulgare. Next base: position 564,043,736 of record NC_058522.1, on the reverse strand, counting down.
TCTCCCATTGCAAGAATCATAGATCAAGTTGGCCAAACAAAACCCACAACTCAAAGAGAATTACAAGGATATGAAATCATGCATAAGAGAGATCAGAAGAAACTCAAATAAGATTCGTAGATAATCTGATCATAAATCCACAACTCATCAGATCTCGACAAACACACCACAAAAGAAGATTACATCGGATAGATCTCCATGAATATCATGTAGAACTTTGTATTGAAGATCCAAGAGACACTACTAGAAAAAAGGCTATTAGTGGCGCACCTATTTTTCCTATTAATGGCGCACTATAGGTGCGCCACTATTATCACGCCACTACTACTAAATAGTAATGGCGCACCCCTAGTGCGCCACTGTTAATATACATAACAGTGGCGCACCACCTGGTGGGCCATTAGTAGGCCCAGAAGTGTGCCACTGCTGTGGGTTTACTAATGGCGCACTTGTAGACGGTGCGCCACTACTATTAATATTAGGAAAAATTTTAGCACATTGTAGCACATCATCATCATCATCATCATTGTAACCTGTGCACTTTTAGATGGTGCACATGTTACAAAATACATTGTAGCACATCATCATCATCATCGTCAACTCTAACACATTGTAGCACATCATCACATCATCTCGGAAATAGCTAATAATCATCATAGTCATTACCACCAATACTATTTAATACATTGTAGCACACCATCACATCATCACATTGTAGCACATGATCACATTGTAGCACATAATAACACATTGAACCTAGGACCTACTCCTCTTCTTAGGTAGAATATCAAAAAAAAGATAGGCCGTGACTCTCCATTATGGAGAATGGAGATCATCTTGTCTCCAATTCTTGGCCTACGCACAATGTTGCTTCCAAGTAGCTCTCTAGGATAGACCATACATTTTTTCCAACCTTTGATTGTCATGACTTCATCGGTTTTAGAAATCCAGTATGGACAGGAGTACATCAGATACCTAGGATTACCTGGCCGCGCTGGTCGTATCATTATAACATGAACGCTACCTCTTGGTAACATCAGATGAGGCACACAATCTTCCGGGATTTTTTGTTGAAAAACATAGTATTAGCTTTGTAGCTAGCAATGTAGTTTAGTTTTACAAGAATTTATGCAAAAGATGCATGTATGTCGTAATAGTAGAAAATCTTACCATGCAATCTCCATGCATGTTACCGTAGTTCACCACGTGCACTAGTGGCACATATTGACCATAATATGGGGAAATTTGCTGATTGGTATTGTACTTCTCAAGATCAATGATAACATGGACAAGATGATGCATCTCCTGACAAGTTAATTCCGCTTCATCATTGTAGTAATAGGTTCTGTCTACCATTTTCCGTACATTTTTTGAGGAATGAAAATAAGCTCTCAATGGAAATAAGTTGTCAACTATTTTTAAATAAACAATATAAATTACTTAATAAATGTGGTTGAGAAACTCACATAATGGTAGAACTGGAGGCGTCTCCACATCGACCGAGATGTCGATATTACCTTCAATTTCATCTTTCGGACGAATATTAAAGGTGATAAGCCTATTAGGCTCAAATGCATAAGCCTTGCATAGTGCTACCCAAGTTTTGCATTCAAAATAGGAGTAGGTGTCTGCATTGTATAATTTTACGGCAAAAGTATAACCATGGTCGGTCCTCAAGTGAACTATCTTTACCTCCCTAGTTTCTTCAGTACTGAAACCAATCTTATCCAACACATAATGTCTTGCATGGCAGGGGATACGCTAGTAGAATAGTAAAAAATAAAAAATATAAGTTGAAGCAAAAGAATTCATGCTTAGTTACGAAAAAAGACTTATCGTTGTGACTTAATGTATCCACTTGGAAGTCCCCATCCAACATGATGCTGAAGCGCCTATCATCAACTAGGAAAGGCGTGTCGCAAAGGCCGCGCTTGTCTTGGCAGTATTCGTCGTCAGACGACAATTCCTAAAACAGAGAAAATTTGGGCATGACATTTACTAAAAAGTGGACATATGGAGCGCCTGAAATTTGCCAGAACGGAAATGAATGAACATTCCGGCAAAACAAGCAAAGCTACCAAACATGAAGAGCACTCTTTCGGTGCAAGGGAAGTATCAGAAAAGAAAAGCATGAATGAACAAGAATAAAGAACATCAGCATTCTACTTTCATCTTTGTCAGATAATAATTGGTTCGGATAATAATTGGAAAACATCATAACATAGGAGGGCAATGTGAGGATTAAACAACACCATCACAAGTTAACAACAGCAGCTACTTAGTTATCTACATCAACCAGAAAATGCATTTGTTTCATATCATCGGCACATGAGTAACAAAGATGAAACGATTCACCTACATCTTAATTGTCTTTTGCCTGGTAACCATGCTTCAAACTAAAGTATCATGGTTCATCTTAAGGCAACCAAACATCATAACTAGAATCAGCAGTTCAAAAACACTAAAGCACACCAAGTATAATCATGTCATTTCAAATAGCTTCTAGTTATGCTGTTTTAAACTGATGTTTGGTGTGTTTTTGCTATTTGAAGCTATTCTAATGCAGTTCAAATATAATCATGTCACTTCAAATAGCTTCAAATAGAATCAAAATAGCAAGGTTCGTCTTAAGGCACACAAATACAATCATTGTTCAAAAACACTAAAACACACCAAATATATTCATCAGTTCAAGGCTTCGAGGGACAACAATCAATGGTCCTTCACATGACACGTGAGCTTCTGTCACCAGCATCTCTTAAACTATGGGATCACATGCCCTGCACTTTGGTCATGACTGTAAAGTTAATTCCTTTGCGAAGTGGCAGGAACAGAGGCTTTACGCTAATAATCATGTGGACATGATGAAGCTAAACTGTGTTGGATGCACATTCTGAAGGACCGATAAAGTGAGAATAGAAAATTCGATTGTGGGTTTGCAGTTACATACATTATGGTGTTCACCTTGACAGGTAAAAAAATACAGTTCATTTTATATTGAGAAAGGGGCTAGTGGCAAGCAAATTGATGTACATCCACAACAAGCCTAGCGTGGGCTACAGAAGGGGAATTATTGAATTCGCTGATGGAAAGCTAAGGAAGCCTTGTTGCTCAGATCTGCTTGATCTTAAGATTGCAAAGGAGATTGACCATCTAGTTCAAGATATCGTAGATGACATTGGCAAACTTTACAAGTGAGTCTTCGCTGATTATAAACTGGTTCAAGACAGATTGTATGTCCATTTACCCAAGGGGGTGATGTGAAAACCATCACCAGCAACCCTTAATGGGATCAGCTGGAATCCTTTTACTCCACCAAGCCTGATTACTAGCTGTGCTATGCTGAATTGGTTGGTTGTCCTAGTTCTGGCACCTGATATTTCTCTCGGTAGTGGAGGCTGGAAGTTCTAGATCAGCTAACACATGAACAAGAGACCACCATCTATGTTCAATCTATGTTCAAAAATGCGGGGGAGGGAGGGGCGCGAACCTCGGGGTAAACCTCGTAGCCGAAGGAGGGGAGCGCGGCGGAGGCGGCGGGGGAGGCGGTGGCGCCCTTGTCGTCGCCTATCATCGGGGATTACCAATGGCGCACCTCGGAAGAATGCACCATTAGTAGTTTTAAAAAAAACTGAAAAAAATATATTAGTAGTGGCGCACCGTTGACGTGGTGCGACATTACTAGTTAAAACTAGCTAGTAATGGCACACTTCCCACGGTGCGCCACTGGTAAGTGTAGGAAAGGGTGGGGGGCAGGTCAAAGATAGTAATGGCGCACCAGACACAGGGTGCGCCATTAGTGTTATGGACACTAATGGCGCACATGTATCTGGTGCGCCACTGCTACCACATGCATGGTGCGCCATTAGTGTCCATAATAGCTATAGGTTTTTTTCTAGTAGTGAGAGAGAAGAGGCCATCTAGCTACTAGCTATGGACCCAAAGGTCTATGGTGAACTACTCACGCATCATCGGAGAGGGGTCATGGTGTTGATGAAGAAGCCCTCCGTATCTGAATCCCCCCTCCGGCAGGGCACCAGAACGTGCCCCAGATGGGATCTTGTGGAGACAGAAGCTTGCGGCGGCGGAAAACTATTTTCGTGGATCTCTCGCGTAGTTTTGGATTTTTTCTGAATTTATAGGCGGAAGAGGTAGTGCAGACGAGCCACAGGGGGCCCACAAGCCTGCTAGGCGTGGGCCCCCCTGGCCGCGCCTAGGGGCCTTGTGGGGTCCCCTGCTGTCCTGTGCCTTGGTTCTCAAGTCTGGCGCGTATCTTCTGTTCCAGAAAAAATCTTTTCAAAAGTTTTATTCCATTCGGACACCGTTTAAAATCCTCCTCTGAAAAGGGTCAAAAACACGAAAAAAAACCAGGAACTCGCACTTGGCACTGAGTTAATAAGTTAGTCCCACAAAAGATATAAAAGGCATACAAAACATCCAAAGTTTGACAAGATAATAGCATGGAACCATCAAAAATTATAGATACGTTGGAGACGTATCAAGCATCCCCAAGCTTAACTCCTGCTCATCCTCGAGTAGGGAAGTGATAAAGACTGAATTTTTGATGTGGAATGCTACCTAGCATAGTTGTCATTTTAAACATCTTTCATGTGACATGAATGTTCAGATCTGTAAGATTCAAAACAATAGTTTGCTATTGACATGAAAACAATAATACTTCAAGCAAACTAGCAAGGTAATCATGAACTTTCGAAATAACAAGGCCAAAGAAAGTTATCCCTACAAAATCATATAGTCTGGCTATGCTCCATGATCCTCACACAACTAACTTAAATCATGCACAACCCCGGTATTGGACAAGTAATTGTTTTCGCACTCTAACTTTCTCAAACCTTTTTCAACTCTCACACAATACATGAGCGTGAGCCATGGATATAGCACTATAGGTGGAATAGAGTGTGGTGGTGGTTGTGAGTCGAAAAGGAGGAGATGGTCACATTGACTCGGTGTACTAAAGGGCAGTGGAGATGCCCATTAATAGATATCAACGTAAATGAGTAGGGATTGCCATACAAAGGATGCACTAGAGCTATAAGTATCTGAAAGCTCTAAAGGAGAACTAGTGGGTGTGCATCCAACTTGCTTGCTCACGAAGACCTAGGGCAATTTTGAGGAAGGCCATCATTGGAATATACAAGACAAGTTATATAATGAAAATTCCCACTAGCATACTCCTAGGGGAAGGGTTGGTAGGTGTTAACCATTGCGCGATCCCGACAGCAACACAAAGGATGACAATCAACAGATTAATTATGCTCTGACTTCCTAACATAGCGGTTCACCATACGTGCATGTTACGGGAATCACTAACTCCAACACAAGTATTTTTAGATCCACAACACCCTACTAACATAACTCTTAATATTACCAAATCCACGTCTCAAAACTAATTCAGAGGAATCAGACTTCTCTTTCTACTCAATGCACATGAAGATGGAAGTTTTTGTATCCTCTTTGGGTACCTATCACCTTTGGGACTACTTTTATAGCACAAACCACTACCAAGTCACGCACCGCCGTGCTCTAAAAGATCTAAGTGAAGCACACAGAGCAAAATTATCTAGCTCAAAAGATATAAGTGAAGCATGATGAGCATTCTAGCTAATTCACGATGAGTGCATGTCTCTCTCAAAGGTGTGCAGTGATACGTCTCCATGGTATCTACTTTTCCAAACTCTTTTGCCCTTGTTTTGGACCCTAATTTGCATGATTTGAATGGAACTAACCTGGATTGACGCTGTTTTTAGCAGAATTACCTTGGTGTTATTTTTGTGCAGAAATCAAAGTTCTCCAAACGTCCTGAAAATTTACGGGGAGCAGTTTTGGAAAATACCAAAAATATCTGCGCCCAATTCCACCTCAGGGGGTGGGCCAGTGGGCCACAAGCCCCTGCTCCGCCACCACCCCCCTGGTGGCGGTGGGCAGGCTTGTCGGGCCCACAGGCACCTGCCGCCCCCAACTCCAGCTCTATAAGTTGCCTTTCGTCCCAGAAAAAATAAAAAGAGAAGTTTTCGTCGCGTTTTTGATACGGAGGCTCCGCCACCACCTGTTCTTCATCTGGAGGGCAGATCTGGAGTCCGTCTTGGGGTCCGGAGAGGGGAAATCATCGCCATCGTCATCATCAACCTTCTTTCCTCTCCAATTCCATGAATCTCTTTGTCGTTCGTGAGTAATCTATTCATAGGCTCGCTGGGCGGTGATGAGTAGGATGAGATCTATCATGTAATTGAGTTAGTTTTGATGGGGATTGATCCCTAGTATCCACTATGTTCTGAGATTGATGTTGCTACTACTTTGCCATGCTTAATGCTTGTCACTAGGGCCCGAGTGCCATGATTTCAGATCTGAAATTATTATGTTGTCACCAATATATGTGTGTTTTAGATCCGATCTTGCAAGTTGTAGTTACCTACTATGTGTTATGATCCGGCAACCCCGGAGTGACAATAACCGGAACCACTCCCTATGATGACCATAGTTTGAGGAGTTCATGTGTTCACCAAGTGCTAATGCGTTGGTCCGGTTCTTTATTAAAAAGAGAACCTTAATATCCCGTAGTTTCCTTTTGGACCCCTCTGCCATGGGAGGGATGGACAATAGATGTCATGCAAGTTCTTTTCCCTAAGCACGTATGACGACACACGGAATGCATGCCTACATGACACTGACGAGCGGGAGCTAGCCACATAGCGCTATTGCATGATGAATATCATCTAAACAAATCATCGACCCATTGCCTATGCGTTTGTCCTACTTCTGCTGCTACTACTGTTGCTACTGCTGTTACTTGTTTTGCTCTGCTGTTACTACTGTTGTCGCTGCTGTTACTTGTCTGGCTCTGCTGCTACTGTTGCTACTACTGTCACTTGCTACTATTGCTACTTGCTACTGCTGTCACTACTTTTGTTCCTTGCCACTGATATTGCTCGTTACACTGCCGTTACTCGCTAATTTGCTGTTACTACTGTGCTTGCAGATACTAATCTTTCAGGTGTGGTTGAATCTCACAATTCAACTGCTAATAATTGAGAGTATTCTCTCACCTCCCGTCATGCGAATCAACAAATTTGGGTCTAATACTCTACCCTCGAAAACTGTTGCGAACCCACGCGTTGGTTGGCCATCAACAACATTCTTCTAGTCTCATTACTGGGGAGTGCTTTCAGCATTCTTCTAGTGCCGTTGCAGGAGAAGGTTTGTTGTCATAAGCATTCGTCTAGCTAACGCCATAGATTGCAGATCATGCAGCAAGGATGATTGTTACACAACAAAAAGAAAAGACTACTACGATACAAGACGCCCCAAGAAAAACACATATCATGTGGTGACTAAAAATATAGCTCCAAGTAAAGTTACCGATGGATTGAAGACGAAAGACGGGATGCCTTCCCACGGCATCCCCAAGCTTAGGATTTTTGGTGTCCTTGAATTTGGCTTGGGATGCCTTGGGCATCCCCAAGCTTGAGCTCTTTCCACTCTTTATCCCTTTGTCCATGAGAACATCACCCAAAACTTGAAAACTTCACAACACAAAATTTAAACAGAAACTCGTGATATCATTAGCACAAGAAAACAAACTACCACCTCTTTAGGTATTGTAGAAAACTTGATTTCTATCCGTATTGGTGTTAGATTACTGTATTCTCACTTTTCCATGGCTAGTACCCCCCCCCCCCCCCGATACTATTCATAGTTTCATCAAAACAAGCAACCAACTCAACAAAAACAGAATCTGTCAAAAACAGACCAGTTTGTAGCAATCTGTATACTTCGTATACTTCTGGTACCTCACAAATTCTGAAAACTCACAACTGCCTGGGAAAAAGTCATATCAACCAGCAGCAAAAGGAATCAACTCAAAATCTCTTACTGAATAATAAAGAAAAATAATCTCGTGAGCGAAAAGTTTATGTCTTTTTCCAGCAGGAACAAACAACCATCACCAAGACTAGTCATAAAGGTTTTGCTTGGTTCAAACACAAAAAGAAACACAAAAGACACAATCATAATAGAATTATGATGGTGTGGACGCAACAAAAGAGAAAGAAAATGATAAATTCATTGGGTTGCCTCCCAACAAGCGCTATTGTTTAATGCCCTTAGCTAGGCATAAGGTGATAGAATCACGTATCATCATCTTTGGTGCTCAAACCATAAGTGGCCCTCATCATGGATTCATAAGGCAATCTTATTTTATTTCTAGGAAAATGCTCGATGCCCTTCTTTAAAGGAAATTGAAATCTGATATTCCCTTCCTTCATATCGATGATAGCACCGATAGTCCTTAGGAAAGGTCTACCAAGAATGATAGGGCATGTAGGATTGCAATCAATGTCAAGCACAATGAAATCCACGGGTACATAGTTCCTATTTGCAATAATAAGAACATCATTGATCCTTCCCATGGGTTTCTCAACAGTAGAATCCGCAAGATGCAATTTAAGAGAACACTCCTCAACCTCATTAAAACCCAGAACATCACATAAAGACTTTGGAATCGCGGAAACACTAGCACCCAAATCACACAAAGCATTGCATTCATAGTCTTTGATTTTGATTTTGATAGTAGGTTCCCACTCATCATGAAGCTTTCTAGGGATAGAAACTTCCAATTCAAGTTTCTCTTCAAGAGATTTTATCATAGCATCAACGATATGATCGGTAAAGGCCTTGTTTTGGCTATAATCATGTGGAGAGTTTAGCATGTATTGCATAAAGGAAATGCATTCAATCAAGGAGCAACTATCATAATTGAATTCCTTGAAATACAAAGTAGTAGTTTCATTACTACTCAAGGTTTTAATATCTTCTACTCCACTTTCAATGCTTTTAGCATCAAGATAGATGGACTCCGAACCATTTGGGTGTTTTTCAACCAAAGTGGATTCATATCTAGCCCCATCATCATTAGGTTTGACACTAGAAAACAAAGATTCAATGGGAGTCGCACCAAGCATTTTAAGATCTTCGTGATTCTTATCACGAGAACACGGCTTTTTAAGCCATTCATGTCTAGCACGAATTTCGGCGGTTCTTTCTTTGCTCTCACTCATGGAAACACGCATAGCTTTCAAAGTTTCATCCATATTGATCTTGGGAGGATCACATCTAACTTTCAAAGCATCAATATCACTAGACATTCTATCAACGCTCCTAGCCAAATCGTCAATTTTGAGTAGTTTTCCCTCTATGGACGCATTGAAAATCTTTTGCGAGTTTGTAAACTCTTTGATATTACTCTCTAGATCAGAGGGTAATCTATTGTAATTTCCATGAATATTGTTGTAGGAGTTGCAGAAGTTATTAGAGGGGTTACTAGGAAAAGGACTAGGAACGTAGTTTCCTCTAAAAGCATTGTTGTTGCCAAAATTATTCCTACCAACAAAATTAACGCCCAAGCTAGTGTTGCTACTCTCAATCAAGGAAGACAAGGGCATATCATTAGGATCTAAAGGATCACTTCTACTAGCAACCAAATTCATTAACTCATCCATGTTAGCACTCAACGAGTTAATTTCTTCTATAGCGTGTACCTTCTTACTAGTAGGTGACCTTTCAGTGTGCCACTGAGAGTAGTTTGTCATGATATTGTCTAGGAGTTTTGTGGCTTCTCCTAACGTGATTTCCATGAATGTTCCACCTGAGCCGGAGTCCAAGATATTTCTAGAAGCAAAATTCAAGCCCGCGTAAAAGATTTGTATAATCATCCAAAGACTCAAGCCATGAGCGGGACAATTTCTAATCATCAATTTCATTCTCTCCCAAGATTGTGCAACATGTTCATGATCAAGTTGCTTAAAATTCATAATATCATTACGGAGAGATATAATCTTAGCCGGCGGAAAATACTTGGATAAGTAAGCATCTTTGCACTTATTCCAAGAATCAATACTATTTTTGGGCAAAGACGAAAACCAAGTTTTTGCTCGATCTCGCAACGAGAAAGGAAAAAGCTTCAATTTAATCACATCATTATCCACATCTTTCTTCTTTTGCATATCGCAAAGCTCAATGAAGGTATTAAGATGGGATGCGGCATCTTCGCAAGGAAGGCCGGAGAATTGATCTTTCATAACAAGTTTCAACAAAGCAACATTGATTTCGTATGATTCCGCACTAGTGGCGGGAGCAATCGGAGTACTAATAAAATCATTATTATTAGTATTCGAGAAGTCACAAAGTTTGGTGTTTTCAGTCATGGTGACTTCAGCAAGCAAACAAGCACACAAGCAAACAGAAAGCAAGCGAGAGAAAAGGGCGAATGAAAAAGGCAAACGAAAAAAGGCAAATATTTTTGTAATTTTTTTTCCAGAAGTGGGGGAGAGGAAAACGAGAGGCAAAAACGAGTAAATGCAAGAGATGAGTTTGCGACACTTACTTGGATGAGTTCTTAACTTGATCCTCCCTGGCAACGGCGGCAGAAATTCTTCTCCTACGGCGACAGAAATCGTTCTATCGTCTCTTGAGCTTGCGTTGGTTTTTCCCTTGAAGAGGAAAGGGCGATGCAGCACAGGAGCAGTAACTATTTCCCTCAGTTTGAGAACCAAGGTATCAATCCAGTAGGAGAATCGCGTCAAGTCCAGAGTACCTGCGCAAACACAAAAAAGCTTGCACTCTGCGCTATAAAGGGGTTGTCAATCCCTTCAAGATTGATTGCAAAGTGAGATCTGAAGGCGGAAAGTGCAACGAAGTAAAATTGTAAGGCTAAAAATATGGTGTGAACTAGACCCGGGGGCCATAGTGTTCACTAGAGGCTTCTCTCAAAATAGCAAATAATACGGTGGATGAACAAATTACTGTCGAGCAATTGATAGAACCGCGCAAAGTCATCACGATATCTAAGGCAATGATCATACATATAGGCATCACGTCCGAGACAAGTAAACCGATACTTTCTGCATCTACTACTATTACTCCACACATCGACCGCTATCCAGCATGCATCTAGTGTATTGAGTTCATGACGAACAGAGTAACGCTTTAAGCAAGATGATATGATGTAGAGGGATAAACTCAAACCAATGATGAAAACCCCATGTTTTTACCCTTGATGGCAACAACACAATGCATGCATCGCTACCGCTTCTGTCACTGAGTGAGGTCACCGCACGGTATGAACCCAAAACCAAGCACTTCTCCCATTGAAAGAATCATAGATCAAGTTGGCCAAACAAAACCCACAACTTGAAGAGAATTACAAGGATATGGAATAATGCATAAGAGAGATCAGAAGAAACTCAAATAAGATTCATAGATAATCTGATTATAAATCCACAATTCATCAGATCTCGACAAACACACCGCAAAAGAAGATTACATCGGATAGATCTCCATGAAGATCCTCGAGAACTTTGTATTGAAGATCCAAGAGAGAGAAGAAGCCATCTAGCTAGTAGCTATGGACCCGAAGGTCTATGGTGAACTACTCACGCATCATAGGAGAGGTCATGGTGTTGATGAAGAAGCCCTCCGTATCAGAATCCCCCTCCGGCAGGGCACCAGAACATGCCCCAGATGGGATCTTGCGGAGGCGGAAAAGTATTTTCGTGGATCTCTCGCGCAGTTTTGGAATTTTTCTGAATTTATAGGTGGAAGAGGTAGGGCAGACGAGCCACAGGGGGCCCACAAGCCTGCTAGGCGCGGCCCCCTGGCCGCGCCTAGGGTGCTTGTGGGGTCCCCTGCTGGCCCGTGCCTTGGTTCTCAAGTCTCGCGCGTATCTTCTGTTCCGGAAAAATCTTTTTGGAAGTTTAATTCCGTTTGGACACCGTTTAAAATCCTCCTCTGAAAAGGGTCAAAAAGACGAAAAAAACAGGAACTAGCACTTGGCACTAAGTTAATAAGTTAGTCCCAGAAAAGATATAAAAGACATATAAAACATCCAAAGTTTGACAAGATAATAGCATGGAACCATCAAAAATTATAGATACGTTGGAATTGGCGATGGAATGTGTTGGTGATGACGAAGATCGAAGATCCCCCTCTCTGGAGCCCCAAATGGACTCTAGATCTGGCCTCCCGATGAAGAACAGGAGACGGAGGCGTCTCCATCTCGAGAAATGCGATAATAATTTCTCTTTCATTTTTTTTGGATTAATGTGATTTTATAGCGTAGGTTTTAGGGTCATAGGGGCCACCAGGTGGGGACAACCCACCGGGGTGCGCCTGGCGGACAGGCGCGCCCTGGTGGGTTGTGCCCAACCAGGTTCCCCCATCAGGTGGCTCTTGGCTCCCGAAATTCTCCTTATTGATATAAAAAATCCTCACGAAGTTTCGTTCCATTCCGAGAACTTTTATTTCTGCACAAAAACAACACCATGGTAGTTCTGCTCAAAACAGCGTCAGTCCGGGGTTAGTTTCATTCAAGTCATGCAAATTAGAGTCCAAAACAAGAGGAAAAGTGTTAGGAAAAGTAGATATGTTGGAGACGTATCAACTGTGGCGGCGCGTCCAGAGCGGCGGGCTGTGCTACTTCTTGAGCTTCTGTTGGTTTTTCCCTTGAAGAGGAAAGGGTGATGCAACAAAGTAGAGATAAGTATTTCCCTCAGTTTGAGAACCAAGGTATCAATCGAGTAGGAGTATCAAGATGAGGCACCAATGCACCTGCGTAAAAACAAACAAACTTGCACCCAACGCGATAAAGGGATTGTCAATCCCTTCACGATTACTTGCAAGGTGAGATCTGATAGTGATAAAAGGTACATATAAATAAAAGTGCAGCAAGGTATTTTTGGTATTTTTGTATGTAGATTTGAATATATAATGTGTAAAATAGACCCCGGGGCCATAGTGTTCACTAGAGGCTTCTCTCATGATAGCAAGTATTACGGTGGGTGAACGAATTACTGTCGAGCAATTGATAGAATCGCGTAAAGTCATGACGATATCTAAGGCAATGATCATACATATAGGCATCACGTCCGAGACAAGTAGACCGATACTTTCTGCATCTACTACTATTACTCCGCACATCGACCGCTATCCAGCATGCATCTAGTGTATTAAGTTCATAACGAACAGAGTAATGCCTTAAGCAAGATGACATGATGTAGAGGGATAAATTCATGCAATATGATATGAACCCATCTTTTTACCCTTGATGGCAACAACACGATGCATGCCTCGCTACCCCTTCTGTCACTAAGTGAGGACACCGCATGGTATGAACCCAAAACCAAGCACTTCTCCCATTGCAAGAATTATAGATCAAGTTGGCCAAACAAAACCTATAACTCGAAGAGAATTATAAGGATACGAAATCATGCATATAAGAAATTAGAGGAGACTCAAATAATATTCATAGATAATCTGATCATAAATCCACAATTCATCGGATCTCGACAAACACACCACAAAAGAAAGTTACATCGGATAGATCTCCATGGAGATCATGGAGAACTTTGTATTGAAGATCCAAGAGAGAGAAGAAGCCATCTAGCTGCTAGCTATGGACCCGAAGGTGTGTGGTGAACTACTCACGCATCATCGGAGAGGCAATGGTGTTGATGAAGAAGCCCTCCGTGTCCGAATCCCCCTCCGATAGGGCACGAGAACGGTCCCCAGATGGGATCTCGCGGCAGCGGAAAAGTATTTTTGTTGCTCTCTTTGTTGGTTTCGGGGTTTTAGGGAATTTATAGGCGAAATAGGTAGGGCAAAGGAGGCAAGGGGCCCACGAGCCTCCTAGGCACGCCCCCTGGGGTGCGTCTAGGGGGCTCGTGACCTCCCACGAGACTCCCTGCCTTGGTTCTCAAGTCTTATGGGTATCTTGTGTTATGGAAAAAATCATCCCACAGGTTTTATTCCGTTTGGACTCCGTTTAATATTCTATTCTAAAAAAAGGTCAAACCCACGAAAAAACAGAAACTGACACTAGCCACTGAGTTAATAGGTTAGTCCAAAAAATGATATAAAATGGCATATAAATGCATATAAGACATCCCAAGTTGATAATATAATAGCATGGAACAATCAAAAATTATAGATACGTTGGAGACGTATCAGGCTGCAGCCAGAGACCTTCCTCCTTCAGGTATTCCTCTCTTCCCCCCTCCCCCTTCCTTCCTCCCCTATTAGTTTAGTGTTGCCCTCTGTCCAATGATTATTTATTGCATGTGCTTGAGGATGTGGGGGTTTCCATTGATGCGGGGTTTTGATCTGCGTCTTCTGTTCTTTCCATTATCCGTGCTAATGAGATGGCCCAGACGGCTATTGCTAAGGCTAAAGATTTGGTTGCGCCGAATGGTATCGCTGCAACCTCGGCGGATGCGGATGATGGTGTTACTGGTAGTGGCCAGTTTCCCCCTCCACCTTCTAAGAGGGTTATCTCTAAGCATGCCAAATCCTGCGTTGCCTGTTGCAGGTCGAGTCTCCGTATCAAAAACCTGTCTTTCAAATGGGAACCCTCTTCTAGAATATTAGAGGTTTCGACGCTAGGGTGCGCCGCGGAAAAATTAGGGATGTAATTAGATGTGATAATATTGATATTATTGGGCTTGTTGAGACTTTTAAGGAATCCTTCTCCCCCAATGAGCTCTCCGCGGTTGCGGGGATGGACAGATTTGATTGAAATTTCCTTCCTTCTTCGGGGCATTCTGGCGGGATTCTCCTGGGAACCAAACGCGACATGTTTGATTTTGTGACCTTTGACCATGGAATTTTTTGGGCTAGCACGATGGTCCACCATCGTAGTTTGAATCACTTATGGGAAATCATGATTGTCTATGGGCCTGCAGACCACTCTTTGTCTTCCCTGCTTGTGAATGATATCACGTCCAAAATTGATGCATGTGCGCTTCCTCTGCTAGTTGGGGGACTTTAACCTTCTCCGCTCCCGTGCGGATAAGAGCTCTAACAATTTCTCTTGGCCCCTCGCTGATGCTTTCAACGCCTTCATCCGTGATTGCGCTCTTCGAGAACTTCCTAGGGTGGGAGCCCACTTCACATGAACGAATCGCCAGTCTAACCCATCTGTTCGGTGCTTGACCGTGTTTTTCTTTGCTCGAACTGGGATTCCCTTTTTCCCCGCGCTTCCCTGAAAGTCAAGTCCATCATGGGTTCCGACCATGCGCCTCGTATTCTCTTCGTGCTTTCCGTTCGACGCTTCGTGGTTTCTTGTAGAGGGTTTCCCTGATTTGCTAGCTATGAAAATCTCTGGGCTGCTTTCTTCCATCCGGCGTTCCTTTGGGACCATGGATGATTGGCACAAGTGCTCCTACGCTCTTCACAAATTTCTATGTGGTTGGTCGCGCAACAGGGCGGCGGAGGCTCGCCGCATGAAGGGCTCTCTCGAGGCCCAGATTGCGAGCCTTGACGCGCAGGATGATGGGTCGAGTATGTGTGAGGGGGAGTGGGGCTCGTGATACGGTCTCGAAGAGGCCCTTATGCTTTTGCATCAACAGTCGGAGATATGTTGGCGCCAAAGGGGTACGTTGAATTGGACCTTGAAAGGTGACACCCCCACGACTTATTTTTTTTGCGATTGCTAATGGTAGGAGAAGGAAATGTGCTCTGGATAGTTTAATCATTAATGGGGTGAATGTCTCTGATCAGGGTCAAATTTTGGAACATGTGGTTACTTTCTTCTCTTCCCTCTATGCTGCTAGGCCAGAGTCTGGTCTATCTATCTCTCGTTCCTTATGGGACGCTCCTTCTAGAATTTCTCTTGCTGAGAATGATGCCTTAATCCTGCCTCTTTCTGATGAGGAGATTTAGGGGGTTATTAAGTCTGCTAATCCTAATGCTACGTCGGGCCCTGATGGTTTTTCCATCCCCTTCTTTAAAAAGTTCTGGCCATAGCTTAAGACTCTCGTTTGTAGCATAATCCAAGGGTTCTGTCTTGGGACGATGGATATCTCCTGCCTAAACTACACTGTTATCTCCCGCCTAAACTACACTATTATCTCCCTCATCCCCAAGGTCAAGGGCGCGGAGCTGATCTCCCAATTTAGGCCGATTGCCCTTATCAATAATATGGCGAAATTTCTTTCCAAGGGTTTTGCCACACGTCTGTCTCTTGTTGCGTATTGTACGCTTAGTCCTTTCCAATATGCCTTCATTGAAGGAAGATTTATCCTTGATGGGATTCTTTGGCTTCACGAGATTGTCCATTATCTTAAGTCTTGCAATTCGAAAGTGGTGATCCTAAAGTTGGACTTCGAAAAAGCTTAAGACTCGGTCAGTTGGCCTTTCCTTAGGCAGGTTTTGCTCGCCAAAGGCTTTGACGGGGCCTATGTGCATCGGATTATACAGTTGGTTTCGGGTGGGCACACGACGATTTCGGTCAATGGTGAAGTTAGTAATTTATTTGCCAATGGCAGGGGCCTGAGACAATGGGATCTGGCGTCCCCGGTCCTTTTTAATTCTGTTGTCGATGCCTTATTATCTATTCTGTCTAGGGCTACTGCTTCTGGCCACATATCTCCGGTAATATCTCATCAAATCCCCCATGGGGTCACCCACCTTCAGTATGCGAACGATACCATTATCATGGTGGAGCTTAATGATTCATGCCTTGCTCATCTTAAGTTCATCTTGTTATGCTTTGAAGCCTCGTCGAGACTCAAAATTAACTTTGCGAAGAGTGAGGTCATTATCATTGGTGTTGATGGTGTGGAGGCTTTACGAGTGGCGCACCTCCTAAATTTTAGCCTCGGTTCCTTTCCTTGTAAATACTTGGGCCTCCCGATTGCCTGGGATAAGCTTTGTGCCAAGGAGTTCGCGCCTACTGTTACCAAGGTCGGTAATCGGGTGCTTCCGTGGAGGGGTAGATATAATACGAACGCTGGGAAAGTGGCCTTGACTAATTCTTGCCTCTCCTCCCTACCCATGTTCATTATGGGCTTCTACCTTCTTTCTGCGGGTACTCGTGATGGTTTCGACAAGCATAGATGTGCTTTCTATTGGAATTCAGCGGATAATAAGCGTGAGTATCGGTTGTTCAATTGGAGCATCATTTGTAGGCCCACAAACCTCGGAGGATTGGGCATCATTAATACTGCGGTGATGAACAAATGTCTTATGATCAAGTGGTGGTGGAAAATCATGTCCTCGGGGCGGAACTCCCTTTGGTTCTCTAGTCTCAAGGCGAAATACTTCCCCTCCTCTAATCCTATGTTTGCCTCCCCTAGGGGGGGGCACAGTTCTGGAAGGATTCGGTTAAGATCTGTCTTCGCGCTGCCCCCGCCTCCGTCGCCGTCGTTCATCGACGTGCTCCCCGGAGGCGAAGGGCAGCCATCGTCCTTCGTCGATGCGTTCCTCGCTAACCTTTCCCTGTCGGCTCCCTTTGCCAAGGAGGCACCGCCGTTGACCGTGCACCAAGTAGAGTCCTCCTCCTCGTCAGGGACGTCCTCTGCTTCGTAGTTGTTAGAGATCACGGCCGTCCAAGAAGATGACGATCTGTGAGGGGAACAAAGGGGGGGGGGGAACCCTAGAAGAGGTGAAGCGCGTCACGCACCTGGAAGCGGCAGCGGGGATCGAGGGCGGTGGGGTCGTGGACCATCTGGAGGACAAGGGGGCGGCGGGTGCCCATCTCGACCCGCAGCGGCGCCCGGAGCAGGTCGGCCACCCAGGCCGTCGCCTCAGGCTCGGCCACGCCGTCCTCCCCCGCCGCCTCGGCGACCTCGGCGACGAGGTGCGTGAGCAGGGACACCTTGCGCACGAGGCGGAGGCAGTCGGCCCGCAGCGGCTCCGCGACGGCGGCCAGGTCGGCGGCGCCCACGGCCGCGATCTCCCGCACGATCTCCGCGGCCGCCCCGGCCGTCACCGCCATCGTGCCGCCCCGAGTCAGGACTCCGCACGGAGGACGGGAAGGGGGGCGGCGGGGAAGAGGAGGGGGAGGGGGCATGCCAATCTCCAATGTCAACGTCGCCCGTGATCCTGGTGGCTGGATGGTCCCGTGATTACAGGGGACGTTGCTGGGCATGTACTCCTCTTTTTCTCTGTAGGAAGGTGGAGCACGGTCAGCCTAACTTTAATTGCTAAATGCACACTGTGGTTCTGCGTGGATGGTGGAGAGCCGTTAGATATTTATTTGTTGGCTAATTCTGTGGTGCTGATTGGTGTTTGTTTTTGTGGAGGTAATAGCTGTGTGTATCTAGGAAAGTTTACGTTTGATCTTTTATTAGTAGTATAGATAACTCGGCGGTCAGCGCTAATTGTATCAGATTGGACGAATAGCATGTTAATTCTACAGTCATCTCGGGGTCTGATGGAAAGCAAGGAATCAGTAGTTCGATCTTTAAAATATATTAAGGGGATCAAACCATTCGAATGAAACACTATCTTTGGAAAGAAATAAAGAGTAACAAATCCATTCGCGCGGAAGGCCAAATAATATCTTTGGAAAGAAATAAAGGGTAATCCTATCCATGCCTACGAATCTCTCTAGCAATTAATAGTTCCTCCGCATATGTGCACCAAGCTGCGCTATATATACGCTAGCATCCGGCCATTAGTTTCAACCAAAACCAGCCAGAACCAACAAGTGTTGAAGCGTAGTCATCTATACATGGAGAAGTGCATGAAGCGTGTCCAAGCAGTAGTGTTTCTTCTTTTATGCTTTGCTATCCATGCACAATGTAAGCGGCACAGATGCAACACCTTCTTCTCGCATTTTTGTTTGATTCATTGCTTATAATAGTCTCAAACTTGATTACCTCAACCCTAGTGAACATGATACCATGTAATCATACGGTTATATGCTTTTTTTATTTTTGAGGATCCATACGGTTATATGTTAATAGTATGTTTTTCTTGACATTTTCATAGGTAGAGGAATAGGAATTGAAGATAATTATGGATACCATGGATGCACTCCCAAGGATAAAACAGGCACAGGGTGCTATACATGTTCACCCCTCGATATGTGCTATCCGACATTGACCGACTGCAAAGCCCACTGCAAACGACCTCCGGCCAGTCACCTCCCCGGCAGTTCCTCATTAGCTTGAAGGATGTACTGGATCTGCGTTATGTGTTGCTGAAAAAATAACTATGAACGAGTAACAGACAATAATATTATGTTTTTTTTTTTACTTTGCAATTGTTGTAAGCAAATATCTTGGGACTCCTTTCCTCCGGTAGTCTGATGCGAGCGATTTGTAGGATGTTCAGTTGATTGTTCCTGGGAAGTTCAATCCATCGATGATTATTTCCATATATAACTCACCATCACCTATCCAACTTCTTGATCAATTCTCCGTTGCCGATGCACGTTCAAGCACGATGAATTGCTAGCCCCAGTCGATAACTGATATTTTTGGAGGTGGTGTCACGCTCCAATAATCATCCCCACGTCCTATGCATTTGTTGCCACTAGGTCTGACCAAATTCATATTTACGTATTTGTAAAGTTTTTCAAAGCTTGACAAATGGGAGGAGGCATGAAAGCACGCTGCTCGCCTAGGTGGAACACCATACACAAAAGAGACAAAAGATTAGCGTGATGAAAAAAGTTACAACGCTGACATGGCTTAATGCTCTCCCTATACCTTTCCAAAAAAAGAAGGCTAGACATCTAGGACACATCATGGAAGGTATCGCGTACCCCTCTCGCGTCGCTCCCGTGGCGACCGAGGGGGAACCCTAGCACTGCCGACCTCGCGCCCCCTCCCTCCTCTCCCTCTCGCCTCCGGCCGGGCGCGCCCAGTTGGCGTCGCCGGCGGCGGGACTTGCTCTCCCCTGTGTTGACGGGAACGGTGCGGGCGGTCCTCTCGGCGGGTGGCGACGTGCTGGTGGCGGGGTGCGACAGCGCAGGCTTCGGCGGGCTCCCGTGCGTGCTCAACGGTTGTTGTGGCGCCCTAGTGACTGTGTGGATGGCTGTCTTGGGTGTGTCCGTGGTGTCCGCGGCCCCGATCTGACGTGGTCAGATTTGGTCGCCAGCGACACGGTGGCACGGGGCTGCTCCCCGGTGGATGTGGTTGGCTCGGGCTGGGGCATCCTTCGCTGGCTCCCTGTTGCTCCTGGTTGGTCTTCGCGGTGGGGCAGCTCATGTCGGTGGCTTTGGTTGTCGGTGTGGTCACGACACGACGAATGGACACGACCATAGGGCGCGCGCGGGGGGAGGTTTCTGGCGGCCAGGCTTGCCAGGACCTTGGCCTGTGGCTGCGGGTCAAGCTGGTGTAGGAGATCCAGATTGGGGGAAACTCTTGGTCGGCCACGTTGGGCCGCACCGACGACGACGCTCAAGGGTGCCGCTTTTCTTTTTGGAAACGTCGGTCTATGTCTGCTGCTCTACCTTCCTCCTACCCGCCCTCGGGTGAAAACCGTTACTTCGGTGGGCGGCAGCGGCGTCCTTGACGTCGTGACCTTCATGAAGGCGACATCGGATCATCGAATCCGAGCTGAGTTTTATCACGTACAGTGTGAACTAGCCCAAGTGATCATGAAGCAAGTCCTCGAACCAACGGGGATGTTCTACAATGGGGCAATCACGCGGGGTGATGTCCGAGCACTGCTAGTCGCTCAACGTCTGGACATGAACCCTTTCACGAAGCTCGGGTGCGTCCTCGCGGACTATGAAGATTGGGACGAGGACCTGAACGACTGATTGTCAATGACAATGTGATGTAACTAAACCGTGGTCCTGAACTAGCGTACCTTATCACTACTGTCTTTCTATGACAAAACTTTGAAACTATGTGATGTAACTAAACCATGGTCCTAAACTAGCATAGATCGTTCTAGTTAATTAGTTTGGGTATGAGGAACTTGGTCATTTATGTTACTATTGGTTGCTTTTATTTTGCTAATCATGCCTCTTTGTTTTCTTAAGTATATTATGTTGCATATTATCGTTCAAATCAACAACTCAGGATGCAGGTACCTAGATCAGAGATGGTGAAGCACTACTACGTCGTGTACGTTGGGAGGGTTCCAGGAGTCTAGGACCACTGGCTAGCCGCTCAGGCCCAGGTGCACAGGTACCCAGGTGCTACCCACAGAGGGTTCGACACCAGAGCCGAAGCGGAAAGTAGTTACTTCAGGTGGACACTCCAGCATGAGCAGGGGCGAGACCGTTGGTACTACATAGTCGCGCTCTTTCTCATGTTGATCGCTCTTCTCTTGTACATCATTTTGTGGATAGAGATGATGAAACTTGTGGGTGTGCCATGACCATGCAGTTGCACTTATTCGAGACATGACATGATCGCACTTATGTATCGCTATTTTCGAGATTATGTGATGATATTTTGTGTTGAATGATGATGATGATGATGGTATGACGAGACTATTGTATGTCTATGATATGTGAGAATGGTGTATATTTAATATGATGTGATGAAACTATTGTATAGAATCTATATAAATACATCACAAATACGTAGAGGGTATAAAGCTGTGAAAGCAGCAAAATTTAGCTATAGCGCTAGTAAATACTTACCAGTAGCGCTGCTTAGCAGCAGCGCTTTCTAGGGGCAAACGCTACTACTATAGTTAGCAGTAGCGCTGGGCACGCAAGCGCTACTGCTAATACTACATATCAGTAGCGCTGCCCATACCCGCGCTACTACTAGGATTTAGCTGTAGCGTGATAGTAGTAGCGCTCGACCCAGCGCTAGTGATACACATATTTCCACCGCTACTCGTAGGGTTATCCCTAGTAGTGTGAGGGCTCAGTGGTTGTGGGCACTATGTGGATCCTCGACAGCTGCTCGTGGTGGGCACTGCTTCGGAGGAAACCCTAGGACCTGGTCTTCCAGATCGGACGATGACGGTACTCCGGTGCCGTTTTTCTCTTGGGAACATCGTTTGTGGAGCAGCGCTTCGATGACAGAGGCAGGAGGTGGAGCGTCTTCGTCTTGCATGGAGTTGTGGTGGAGCTGTCAAGTCATGCCTGGCTAACAGGTGCTACGCTAAGTCATGCCTAGTTGGTAGGTGCTATGCACGACAGTTCTTTCAGAGTCTTGGTGTCTGGACGGATGAGCGCAGGGCGGTGGCACCATTGGGCGCCGTGGTGGCGTCGACGGATGTACGGACTTGCAAGGATGATGCAGATCTCTTTCCTGAATATGGGTTAGTGGTACGAAGATGATGACGACTTCTAAAACGTCTGCATGTGGTATGCGTTTTAGGTCTGCTGCACTCGTTATTGGTACCGATACGTTATGTGGATAGATTGGCGACGACATCGGTCTTAGATATGGGGAGTGAGAACACCACATATTATCGAATTCATAGGTTCGAGTGGTGATTTCGGATGGATTAATGTATGTTCTTATCATACCTTTGTGAAATAATTAATAAAAATGACCACATGCGTCGATTGATGTAGAGGCCAGAAGTTTAACCTCCTTTAAAAAAGGCTAAATAAAAAATAAAAGGAAATTGTATAAAATGCGGCAAATTGGGTTTCCTAGTTTTGGTCGTCTATATCAATTCTAACCTATCGTCCACAGAGAGAACTCCAAAGACATTTGGTGTATGGATAAGTAGATAAGTACACTTGTGTGTGCGCGCGTGCGTGCAGGTCATAAAGTTTTGGCGCTATACATGCATGCCACCGTACGAACTTGTGTGTGTCTATCTCTGTCCTGATGCGGTTTGCCATTATCAACATGGGAAGAAAGTAGTAATGTTGTATGGTGGATTGATTGCTTCTAATGTACTGTAGGTGCTAATTTTGTTTTCAATGCATCATTTTACTTAGCATTTAGAACGTTGCAGTGGAACTACTCAAATGGCTCTTTGAAACCTTTGAGATTATTGTAACAAATGGTTTCTTCATGAGAGGCATTGAGGAGTACTGAGATTCAACAACCATACGGAAGAAAACTTTGAAGTATATTCTTATTTCGTTATCTTTTGTTTTACCAAGAACACTTAACTCTTTTTTTATCTGTTATCCTATATCGAAAAAATATTTTGCCCGTTTATATATCTACTAATAAAGAAGTTATTGCTTCTGCGGATATGTCATTCAAATTACCCCCAAAATTGATACAAATTAATCACTATGCCACCCTTAAGTAAAAAAAACGTTTCAAAAAAAATTCAAAGTTGCCGCGTGTTTTGTTATTGTAAAGTGGTGATACTACGACATAACACACATGCACGTCCGCCGTAGTGGCTAAGGCGTGCCTGTTCTAGGCAGGAGACCAGGGTCCGACCCCAACCTTGCACGGCTTTTCCTTTTCTACTATACCTACTAATAAAGGAGATATAGCTCTGCCTGTACGTCATTAAAATTATTGTTGAAATTGACACAAATTACCCACTATGCCATCTTTAAGTAAAGAAAACGTTTTAATTTTCTTTCCTAAGTAGCCACTTGCTTTGTTATTATAAAGTGATGATACTACAACATAACACACACACGTAAGCCGTAGTGGATAGTTTTTCTAGACAGAAGACCAGGGTTCGACCCCAACCTTGCATAGTTTTTCCTTTTCATTTTCTCAAGTTGCATCCTCCCTTCATGACTGAGGCCGGCCCATGTGCGAGGTTGGACTCCTCTGGTTTTTTGCATTTCCTTTTTTCTCATTCCGTTCTCATCGTTCTATAAATTAATTCAGAATTTCCAAATTTCAAAAGTGATGAATTCTAAAAAAATGTCCGAGAAATTATAAAATGTATGTGAATTCAATTTTTTAGGAAATCATAAAAGTTTCGTGATTCAAAAAATATTGATGTATTTGTAAAAAATCTTCGATTTGAAAAAAATAGTTGGGAAATGATCATGTTCATGATTTTGAAAAAATTATCGTGCGTTCAAAACATGTTCTAGAATCTGGAAAAAGTGTCCATCAAATTTCAGAAAATGTACATAAAAAGTAAAAAAACAAAAAATTAAAATTTATTCCCCAAATTTTAAAATATTGAGTGATCCAAAAAAGTTTGTTGAGTAAAAAAATGCTCATGATTTTGAAAACTTTTCATGCATTTCAGAAAATCTTTGTAACCAAAACTAATGTTCGTAAGTTTTTTAAGAAAATCCAAAATTAAAAAAAAGATGATTTAAAAGCTGTTCACCGATTCAAATTCTTTTATGTCTAGGATTTGATTAGATTTTTAAAAGTATTTATATGTATAGAAGTGTGAGTAGTTCGTGGTCGATGATTTTTTTTTAATTTTAAATATTTCCTTACACAACATAATGACAAGTGTGGCATGGAGTGGGAAGCTCATAGCCTTGGCATTTAGCATGTTGAATGTATTGTGATCACGTGAACATCGCGACCATCATCAACGAGGATGGTAGAGAAAGTGAAGTGGTAACATGATGAGCCACCATGTTAAAACAGAGGATGCTCAATGTGAGGGTATTGGATCAATCTTCAAAAAAAGTTACACTTATATGGCTATAACACATAATATTGTTTGTATCCCGTTACAACACACGGGCAAATTTGCTAATTATAAAGCAACGCTCAACAACAACCGGGTACATACGCATGCCACCACAACACACGCATACATCCAAGGCAAGATACATAGGCGCTAAGCGCAGCAACACCAACCCTAGCACGAAGAGCTGCAGCCGGATATGACGAACCATGTACTCCAAGGTGGGGCCTTCAGGAAGGAAGCCACACTGGGGCACCGACACAGCCCGATCTGAGGAACAGAGTTTCCCCCGGAGCAACACAACGGGCAATGATAGCTGTGACGACATCTTCAAGAAGGGAACGAGCTTCGTAGCCGCCAGTCCGTCTAAAGATAGCACAGGTTTTCACCCTGGCCAATACACATCGCCGAGGAACACCACACCCCACCTACCACGCCGCCCACACGACCATGGCCACTGGGCAGCACCACGCCACGGGCTCTGCACATGAGCACCGCGCTACCACCACCACAACCGTTGCCCCGGCATCCAAGACCTTAACACCACCTCACCTGAGACCCACCGTTACCCCAACCAAAGAGATGGGCGGAAATATCCTGCCTTTCGCACCCTGGGCGTCCCCCAACACCGAGACCCAATAGACTGACCAAAATTGGCCTCCATCACTCCATCCTGCAGCGTCGTACATGAACCGGGCGCGGTCCTACTGTCGGGCGTTAGACCGGCTCGGTCCTACTGCCGTGCGCATGACAAGCTTAGTCCAGCGGCCCCGAGCGCTAGACAATCAACGAACCGCAGCTGGGAGAAGGCCAGCCCTCCAATAAAAGAAGCGACGGGACAACGTGGAGAGGGATCGAAGGTCGACACAAGCCGCCTACAGACGGGCCAACGCCGGGATAAGCCAGCCGCCGCCGCAACCGACATGCCAAGCTGTCGTGAAGCCACCCATGGCCGGAGTAGCAACCACACCGGGTCACTGCCCAACTCGTACCGCCCGACGAGCTCCAAGCATAGAAGCCGCTGGGCATGCACCTGCGCCACCGGACAGCCTCCCCAGACGCTATCACCAAGCCGTCCAGAGCTACCCCGGTCTGCACACCACCACCGTCATCACGCTGCTGCTACCTCCCCCTGACAGCCAGGAAAAAGCAACCGATCGGAGCCGAACCCGTCCGCAGCCCGCGCTGCCCACCATAGTGGCTGCCAAATCTGAGCCCTCCCACATCAAGACCATCGAATCGGGCACCACCCCCGCAGCGTGCAACCACCGGAGGGAGGCCGCCTCGCACCATCAGGCAGCCGCCGCGTCAGATCTGAGGAGGTTGAACCCCAACATAGCCAACCAAAGGGGCCGGCAGAGCACTCTCATCCCCGCCGTCGTGCAGCCTCTACGTTTCCAACGAGCACCTGCACCACCGCTGCCGCCATGCACTGCCACACTGCCATGTCCCGCACCAACATGGCGCCACCACCCGACGGTCATGTCCCGCGCCACCACCTGCCGAGGGAGGAGGAAGGACTCCTGTCGCCGGCGCCCTCTCGCGGCGGAGAGGGGGAAGGAAGGAAGGGAGGGAGGCGGAGGAAGGGGGCGGTGTGATACGTCTCCATCGTATCTACTTTTCCAGACTCTTTTGCCCTTGTTTTGGACTCTAATTTGCATGATTTGAATGGAACTAATCCGAACTAATGTTGTTTTCAGCAGAATAGCCATGGTGTTGTTTTTGCGTAGAAATAAAAGTTCTCGGAATGACCTGGAAATTTACGGGGATTTTTTGTGGAATATATAAAAAAATACTAGCGCAAGAATCAACCGGAGAAGCGGAGCGTGGAGCCCACAAGCACACTAGGCGCGACACCCCTGGCCGCGCCTGACAGGCTTGTGGGGCCCATGTTGCTCCACCTCCTCGAATCTCAGCTCTATTTAGTTCCTTCTGTCCGAAAAAAAATCAAGGAGAAGAGTTCATCGTGCTTTACGATACGGTGGCGCCGCCACCTCCTGTTCTTCCTCTGGAGGGCAGATCTGGAGTCCGTTCTGGGCTCCGGAGAGGAGAGATCATCGCCATGGACATCACCAACCTTCCTTCATCGCCAATTCGATGATGCTCTTCACCGTTCGTGAGTAATCTCATCGTAGGCTTGCTGGACGGTGATGGGTTGGATGAGATCTATCATGTAATCGAGTTAGTTTTGATGGGGATTGATCCCTAGTATCCACTATGTTCTGAGATTCATGTTGCTACTACTTTGCCATGCTTAATGCTTGTCACTAGGGCCCGAGTGCCATGATTTCAGATCTGAACCTATTATGTTGTCGCCAATATATGTGTGTTCTTGATCCTATCTTGCAAGTTGTAGTCACCTACTATGTGTTATGACCCGGCAACCCCGGAGTGACAATAGCCGAAACCACTCCCGGAGATGACCATAGTATGAGGAGTTCATGTATTCACTAAGTGTTAATGCGTTGGTCCGGTTCTTTATTAAAAGGAGAACCTTAATATCCCGTAGTTTCCATTAGGACCCCGCTGCCACGGGAGGGATGGACAATAGATGTCATGCAAGTTCTTTTCCCTAAGCACGTATGACTACATAAAGAATACATGTCTACATTACATTGACGAACCGAAGCTAGTTACATATCTCTCCGTGTTATAACTGTTGCATGATGAATAGCATCCGGCATAATTATCCATAACCGATCCAATGCCTACGAGCTTTTCCTACTGGTTCTTGCTACATTACTTTGCCGCTACTGTTGTCACTGCTGCTACTGTTACTTTGTTGCTACTGATGTCACTGCTGCTACTGTTACTCCGTTGCTACTGTTGATATCACACTACTCTGCTACTGATACTTTGCTGCACATACTAAATCTTTCAGGTGTGGTTGAATTGACAACTCAACTGCTAATACTTGAGAATATTCATTGGCTTCCCCTTGTGTCGAATCAACAAATTTGGGTTGAATACTCTACCCTCGAAAACTGTTGCGATCCCCTATACTTGTGGGTTATCAAGATTATTTCCTGGCGCCGTTGCCGGGGAGGCATAGCTATATTCTCTGAGTCACTTGGGATTTACGTCCACTGATCACTATGAGGAATTCGAAAGATCCAAGAACTAAAGTCTTGCCCTCAACTACGAGGACAGGTAAGGAACTGCCATCTAGCTCTGCACTTGATTCACCTTCAGTTATGAGTAAGTTTGCGACACCACCTCCTGCTAGAAATCTTGATATGTCACCTGTGCTTCATGATGCTACTTCTGTTGTCCATGATGCTTATGATGATGCTATGCTTGATATTGCTTTTCCACTAGGTGCATTCCTTGATGCACAAATTGCTAGAGTTGCTGCTAGATGTGATGATACTTCTGAAACTGCTGAGATTATTGAAGTAGAACCTTCTACTTTTCCTGTTAGAACTAGCTCTCATAGATATGAATTGCCTGGTATGCCTGAGGGTTATGTTATGGAGGAAGAGATAACTGAGGACTTTCTTGCTTGTAAGGATAGCTATGATGTTGAGAAATTACTACGCAAGTGGAAATAAAAATCTTTGAACGCTAGGATGAAATACGACCCGAAGTTTGCTACTTCGCCTATCTTTGTGACCGATAAGGATTATGAATTCTCTGTCGACCCTTAGTTAATCACTCTAGTCGAATCTGATCCTTTTCACGGTTACGAGTTTGAAACGGTTGTAGCCCATCTTACCAAATTGCACGATATAGCCACCCTATTCATGAATGAGGAAAAGATCCGCCACTACTATATCCTTAAGTTGTTTCCTTTCTCGCTAAAGGATGATGCTAAGACTTGGTTCACTTCTCTTGCTCCTGGTTGTGTGCGTAGCCCCCAGGATATGATCTACTACTTCTCTGAGAAATATTTCCCTGCCCATAAGAAGCAAGCTGCCTTGCAGGAAATATACAACTTTGCGCAAGTTGAAGAAGAGTCTCCCACAAGCTTGGGGGAGGCTCGGCCAACTACTGAATGCTTTGCCTGATCACCCTCTTGAGAAGAATGAAATACTTGATATCTTCTATAATGGAGTAACCGATGCTTCTAGAGACCACCTAGATAGTTGTGCTGGTTGCATTTTTAGGGAACGAACTGTAGAACAAGCTGAGATCCTATTGAATAATATCTTATGCAATGAGAATGCTTGGACTAATCCCGAACCACCTCCAAAGCCAACTCCGAAGAAAATAGGTATCCTATTCCTTAGTCCTGAAGATATGCAAGAAGCTAAGAAATCTATGAAACAAAAAGGCATTAAATCCGAAGATGTCAAAAATCTACCACCTATCGAAGAGGTCCATGGTCTTGATAACCCAATACAGGTAGTAGAGGTAAATTTTCTTCGTAGATTCGATGAGAGTGATATTCCTTTTGATAAACCTGCTAGCTTATGCCTGGATGAATTTGATAACTTTGTTGCCAAACAACAAAGTTTCAATGATTATGTTAGCAGACAATTGGAACAGAATGCTCGTATGCTTAGTCATTTAAGTGCTTGTGTGGACAGAAACGTCAATGATCTTAAGCTCTTGAGTAAACATGTCTCTATGGTTACCACTCAAGTAGAACAAGTACTTAAGGCTCAGAATGACTTGCTCAATGAGTTGAATGACAATTCTGTGAGAGTCGTCACTAGAGGCGGTAGAATGACCTAGAAACCTTTGTATCCTGAGGGTCATCCTAAGAGAATTGAACAAGATTCTCAAGGAGTTAGCACTGATGCACCTAGTCATCCTAGAAAGAAGAAGAGAGATGATAGGAACCTGCACGCTAGTAACCCTGATGCTGTTGCACCTGAGAGTCCAAATGTTGTCTCTGTTTCTGATGCTGAAACACAATCTGGTGATGAACATGAGCCTAATGATAATATCAATAGTGATGTTCATGTTGATGCTCAACCTAGCAACGATAAGGATGTGGAGATTGAACCTGTTGATCTTGATAACCCACAGCCTAAGAATAGGACATACGATAAGAATGACTTTGCTGCTAGGAAGCATGGTAAAGAAAGGGAACCATGGGTTCAGAAACCCATGCCCTTTCCTCCCATCCCATCCAACAAAAAGGATGATGTGGATTTTGAGCGATTTTTTGAAATGATTAGACCTGTCTTTCTGCAAATGCGTTTGACAGATATGCTCAAAATAGAGGAAAGGGTGATGCAACAAATTAGAGATAAGTATTTCCCTCAGTTTGAGAACAAAGGTATCAATCGAGTAGGAGTATCAAGATGAGGCACCAATGCACGTGCGCAAAAACAAACAAACTTGCACCCAACGCGATAAAGGGGTTGTCAATCCCTTCATGATTACTTGCAAGGTGAGATCTGATAGTGATAAAAGGTAAATATAAATAAAAGTACAACAAGGTATTTTTGGTATTTTTGTATGTAGATCTGAATATATAATGTGTAAAATAGACCATGGGGCCATAGTGTTCACTAGAGGCTTCTCTCATGATAGCAAATATTACGGTGGGTGAACGAATTACTGTCGAGCAATTGATAGAATCGCGTAAAGTCATGATGATATCTAAGGCAATGATCATACATATAGGCATCACGTCCGAGACAGGTAGATCGATACTTTCTGCATCTACTACTATTAGTCCACACATCGACCGCTATCCAGCATGCATCTAGTGTATTAAGTTCATAATGAACAGAGTAACGCCTTAAGCAAGATGACATGATGTAGAGGGATAAATTCATGCAATATGATATAAACCCCATCTTTTCACCCTTGATGGCAACAACACGATGCGTGCCTCGCTACCCCTTCTGTCACTAGGTGAGGACACCGCACGGTATGAACCCAAAACCAAACACTTCTCCCATTGCAAGAATTATAGATCAAGTTGGCCAAACTAAACCCATAACTCGAAGAGAATTACAAGGATACGAAATCATGCATATAAGAAATCAGAGGAGACTCAAATAATATTCATAGATAATCTGATCATAAATCCACAATTCATCAGATCTCGGCAAACACACCACAAAAGAAACTTACATCGGATAGATCTCCATCAAGATCATGGAGAACTTTGTATTGATGATCCAAGAGAGAGAAGAAGCCATCTAGCTACTAGCTATGGACCCGAAGGTCTGTGGTGAACTACTCACGCATCATCGAAGAGGCAATGGTGTTGATGAAGAAGCCCTCCGTGTCCGGATCCCCCTCTGATAGGGCACGAGAACGGTCCCTAGATGGTATCTCATGGAGACAGAAGCTTGCGGCGGCGGAAAAGTATTTTTGTGGCACTCTATGTTTGTTTCGGGATTTTAGGGAATTTATAGACGAAAGAGGTAAGGCAAAGGAGGCAAGGAGGGCCCACGAGCCTGCAAGGCGCACCCCCCTGGGGCGCGCCTAGGGGGCTCATGACCTCCCATGAGACTCCCTGCCTTGGTTCTCAAGTCTTCTGGGTATCTTTTGTTATGGAAAAAATCATCCCGCAGGTTTTATTCCGTTTGGACTCCGTTTAATATTCTTTTCTGAAAAAGTTCAAAAGCACAAAAACACAGAAACTGACACTAGCCACTGAGTTAATAGGTTAGTCCAAAAATGATATAAAATGGCATATAAATGCATATAAGACATCCCAAGTTGATAATATAATAGCATGGAACAATAAAAAATTATAGATACGTTGGAGACGTATCAGGCTGCAGCGAGAGACCTTCCTCCTTCAGGTATTCCTCTCTTCCCCCTCCCCCCTTCCTTCCTCCCCTATTAGTTTAGTGTTGCCCTCTCTGTCCAATGATTATTTATTGCATGTGCTTGAGGATGTGGGGGTTTCCATTGATGCGACTTTTCGGTCTGCGTCTTCTGTTCTTTCCATTATCTGTGCTAATGAGATGGCCCAGGCAGCCATTGCTAAGGCTAAAAATTTGGTTGCGGCGAATGGTATCGCTGCAACCTCGGCGGATGCGGATGATGGTGTTACTAGTAGGGGCCAGGTGCCCCCTCCACCTTCTAAGCGGGTTATCTCTAAGCGTGCAAAATCCTGCGTTGCGTGTTGCACGTCGAGTCTCCGTATCAAAAACCTGTCTTTCAAATGGGAACCCTCTTCTGGAATATTAGAGGTTTCGACGCTAGGGGGCGCCGCGACAAAATTAGGGATGTAATTAGATGCGATAATATTGATATTATTGGGATTGTCGAGACTTTTAAGGAATCCTTCTCCCCAATGAGGTCTCCGCGGTTGCGGGGATGGACAGATTTGATTGAAACTTCCTTCCTTCTTCGGGGCATTCTGGCGGGATTCTCCTGGGAACCAAACGCGACATGTTTGATTTTGTGACCTTTGACCATGGCGTTTTTTGGGCTAGCACGGTGGTCCACCATCGAAGTTTGAATTACTTATGGGAAATCATGGTTGTCTATGGGCCTGCAGACCACTCTTTGTCTTCCCTGTTTGTGAATGAGATCGCGTCCAAAATTGATGCATGCGCGCTTCCTCTGCTAGTTGGGGGACTTTAACCTTCTCCGCTCCCCTGCGGATAAGAGCTCTAACAATTTCTCTTGGCCCCTGGCTGATGCTTTCAACGCCATCATCCGTGATTGTGCTCTTCGAGAACTTCCTAGGTTGGGAGCCCACTTCACATGAACGAATCGCTAGTCTAACCCATCTTTTAGGTGCTTGACCGCGGTTTTATTTGCTCGAACTAGGATTCCCTTTTTCCCCGTGCTTCCCTGAAAGTCAAGTCCATCGTGGGTTCGTACCATGCGCCTCGTATTCTCTTCGTGCTTTCAGTTCGATGCTTCGTGGCTTCTTGTAGAGGGTTTCCCTGATTTGCTAGCTATGAAAATATCTGGGCTTCTTTCAGTTCGATGCTTCCTTTGGGACCATGGATGATTGGCCCAAGTGCTCCTACGCTCTTCACAAATTTCTATGTGGTTGGTCGCGCAACAGGGCGGCGGAGGCTCGCCGCATGAAGGGCTCTCTCGAGGCCCAGATTGCGAGCCTTGATGCGCAGGATGATGGGTCGAGTATGTCTGAGGGGGAGTGGGGCTCGTGATACGGTCTCGAAGAGGCCGTTATGCTTTTGCATCAACAGTCGGAGATATATTGGCGCCAAAGGGGTACGTTGAATTGGACCTTGAAGGGTGACGCCCCCACGACTTATTTTTTGCGATTGCTAATGGTAGGAGAAGGAAATGTGCTCTGGATAGTTTAATCATTAATGGGGTGAAGGTCTCTGATCAGGCTCAAATTTTGGAACATGTGGTTGCTTTCTTCTCTTCCCTCTATGCTGCTAGGCCAGAGTCTGGTCTATCTATCTCTCGTTCCTTATTGGACACTCCTTCTAGAATTTCTCTTGCTGAGAATGATGCCTTAATCCTGCCTCTTTGTGATGAGGAGATTTGGGGGGTTATTAAGTCTGCTAATCCTAATGCTACGTCGGGCCCTGATGGTTTTTCCATCCCCTTCTTTAAAAAATTCTGGCCACAGCTTAAGACCCTCGTTTGTAGCATAATCCAAGGGTTCTGTCTTTGGACGGTGGATATCTCCTACCTAAACTACACTGTTATCTCCTGCCTAAACTACATTGTTATCTCCCTCATCCCCAAGGTCAAGGGCGCGGAGCTGAGCTCCCAATTTAGGCCGATTGCCCTTATCAATAGTATGGCGAAATTTCCTTCCAAGGGTTTTGCCACGCGTATATCTCCTGTTGCGTATCGTACGCTTAGCCCTTTCCAATATGCCTTCCTTGAAGGAAGATTTATCCTTGATGGGATTCTTTGCCTTCACGAGATTGTCCATTATCTTAAGTCTCACAATTTGAAAGTGGTGATCCTAAAGTTGGACTTCGAAAAAGCTTACGACTCGGTCAGTTGGCCTTTCCTTAGGCAGGTTTTGCTCGCCAAAGGCTTTGACGAGGCCTATGTGCATCGGATTATACAGTTGGTTTCGGGTGGGCACACGACGATTTCGGTCAATGGTGAAGTTAGTAAGTTCTTTGCCTATGGCAGGGGCGTGAGACAAGGGGATCCAACGTTCCCGGTCCTTTTTAATTCTGTTGTCGATGCCTTATCGCGTATTCTGTCTAGGGCTACTGCTTCTGGCCACATATCTCCGGTAATATCTCATCACATCCCCCAAGGGGTCACCCACCTTCAGTATGAGGACGATACCATTATCATGGTGGAGCTTAATGATTCATGCCTTGCTCATCTTAAGTTCATCTTGCTATGCTTTCAAGCCTTGTCGAGTCAAAATTAACTTTGCGAAGAGTGAGGTGATTATCATTGGTGTTGATGGTGTGGAGGCTTTACGAGTGGCGCACCTCCTAAATTTTAGCCTCTGTTCCTTTCCTTGTAAATACTTGGGCCTCCCGATTGCCTGGGATAAGCTTTGTGCCGAGGAGTTCGCGCCTACTGTTACCAAGGTCAGTAATCGGGTGCTGCCGTGGAGGGGTAGATATAATACGAACGCTGGGAAAGTGGCCTTGACTAATTCTTGCCTCTCCTCCCTACCCATGTTCATTATGGGCTTCTACCTTCTTTCTGCGGGTGCTCGTGATGGTTTCGACAAGCATAGATGTGATTTCTATTGGAATTCAGTGGATAATAAGCGTGAGTATCGGTTGGTCAAATGGAGCATCATTTGTAGGCCCAAAAACCTCGGAGGATTGGGCATCATTAATACTGTGGTGATGAACAAATGTCTTATGATCAAGTGGTGGTGGAAAATCATGTCCTCGGGGCGGAACTCCCTTTGGTTCTCTAGTCTCAAGGCGAAATACTTCCCCTCCTCTAATCCTATGTTTGCCTCCCCTAGGGGGGGCACGGTTCTGGAAGGATTCGGTTAAGATCCGTCCTCTTTTCAAGGACCATGTCAAATTTTTGGTGGGTAATGGTGCCTCGACCCATTTTTGGCTTGACTGCTGGTATGGGGATTCTACTCTCTCGGTGACTTTCCCCATGTTGTTTTCCTTTTGCCCAAAGCATGGCAGCAAACTGGGAACACACGCTCAACTGTTGTAGGTCAATAACGTCGATCACTCAACGGTGCCGACCACGGAGAACCTTGCCACTTGCCGGCCACGACACTCACAACTTTTTGGGAGAAGAGGAGGTCCTCAAAGCTAGGGAGGATATGGCAGTTGGAGCAGGGCATCGAGGTACGAGTTTGGTGTCGATAAATCAGGCATGAAGCATCAAGCATGCATGCTTCCTTGCATGGGATTCCTTGCTTCCTATTGCCCGACATTGCTTCCTAGCTCGGCATCGCCCATGCGTGAGGACGTTCGACATGTCAAGTTTTCCAATGGCCCTGTCTAACCACCACACTTCAGCCACGTCAGTCCAATCTCATTGTTGACACACCGATCTCGTCACGCTACTCCTCACAGACATTCCTCTTCGGATCGTGCTCATGTTCCAGTAGGGGCTTCACTCGGTGCGCTTGGATATTTATGTCTTGTATGGAAGCAACGTCCAATGTGTATTGAAATAAAATTTTATTTTGCTTGGAAGAAAATTATTATCTCATTTATAAGCAATGTTGATGGAAACATACATCAATTAGAAAGTTGGTCGCTGATAATACAGAACAAGTTTTAACTTCTTTGGGAGCACATGCCCATTTTGTTTGAAGCAGATGCAATTGTTACGTGTCACATGTATGATGCACAATATTCATAATTTTGTATTCAACATATCTCTACTTTGCTTCATCCACACAAAAATAAAGCTTGGGTTACACAATGACCAAGCTTTGTAGGTTTCAAAAACATTTATGCTTCCCACCGGATATGCTTCTAAGAATAGCTCACTGTGTTTCCTATGCATTCAAATAAATCAAGCTTCTTTTACACAATAATAGGATATGCTTCCACCATTACCATACGATGCTCCAAATTAACGTGCAGGTTACCACCGGAAAATTAAAAATAACATGCAGATTACATGTTGTCTACAACCCAATGTTTCAGTTTAATCGTCCTATTTTCGATCGAGAATAGTTTCCATGAAAAAAGGGTAACTTTTCCATGCCATTTTTGCGCTAAAAAAATATTCAGAAATAAATAATTTTCTTTATCTGTTTATTGGAAGCAAATCCATAATAAGTGGGAAGCATTATTTTTGTATTTGTTTGTTGGAAGCAATCAAGGCTTATACTTGAACAATTAACCTAATTTCTGGAAGCGCGGTTATTTAGTAGAATCAGCGGGAGGGCGTGCTATTTATACTTAGGATCGATTATTATGGGAAACTAGTTAGCATGCACGTGCAACGCACGACTAACCGAATAATTTATAAATTGCTTTTTATATTAAAATTTTAGCAATGCCTCTACTTTAATCCTCAATCGAAACAACTACTCGTATTTTGTAATGCCACAGTTCTAAAAATTGTGTTCTCAAAATTTCAGATTTGAATTGTGTTCTCAAATATATCATAACCACTTCATTGACCTAAAACAGTCTAAACCCCACAAAGTAAGTGTGAAGAGACACATGGTATGAACACTCTCTTATAGATTATTCATTATAAAGATGGCAAGGTCTCAAATGAATTCAGAATTTAATATTTGTTCTTCAAAAAAGTCTAGGAAGCAACACAAAAGTAATGAGAGAAAATAATAACACATCAAAATAAGTGTCAATAAATGTGAATATAAAGGACCATATGTGTGAGAATGCATATACAAGAACAAACGCATCAACACAAATACTATACAACATTTAGATAAAATTGAGAACTCAGGTACGCAAGAAACTATGAAATTTTGAATCCACCATCCTCGTTTCTCAGTGGATAGGCAAAGCGAGTGTACCACCAGAGCGGCATAAATAAAGCCATAACAAATTAGTACTTCCTTATCTCTCCCTGTATTATTATAAACAAACAAAAATCAGACAACAAATAAGATGGTACAATTTAAATGAACATGTGAGATAGTACATAATGCTCAGGGTAAGAAATATAAGACCGGACTACAGACCCCCAATATGATGGTATGTGAATGTCTACAGACTCCAGCATTCTCAAATCTAGGCCCTGCAAAAGTTTCAAACCTCATTGTTTAGATGAAACTGTAACTGGCCATCTCCAATAATAAGATGGTAGGAATCTCCACATAGATATCAAAGAGAGATGGAGCTTCTGATCGAGTAGTACTTGCTTCAGCTTGACAATCCATGGAAGCGGACGAATCTAGATTTCCTGCAACTGAATATCTCCGATCTCCACGATCAGATAACTCTTCATCATCGGCATTCAGTTCCATGTTGTCGTCGTCATCCGAAGCACCATAAAGGCACACGGTCGGTACAGTTTCCACATCTGCTTCCTGTGAAGATCCATGAGGTTCAATTCCACCAGTAGACGCTAGGAGAGTATCCCTTCTGACAACATTGAATAAAATACCATTCTCAATCTTTTTAGGTTGCAACAAGTCACCTTCAGGGACCATGATACTCGCGGAAAGACCAAATGGAGACCTAGGAACAGGTGTATCATGAGGATCGGAACCTGTATTGCCTGAGGTCCTACCAGGAGTAACAGGCCTTGGATGATTATCAACTGGCTCTCTACCAATTGGGTGACCAGCAAACAAGTTACTATTCGGTGTCAAAATATCACCTTCACTTCCCTTTGGTGATATTATTCTGAATTCTGGGTCAATCTCAAGGTTCTGAACAAAGCTGATGAATTTATTAGCCGAGGCTGTCCTCATGAGAGGGCCACCACTTCTCGTCCATGAGTTCAAGTCTATACTCTCAGATTCACTGTCACTGCTATCATGTATACTATGTTGGAGATGGTGATTTCTGTTAGATGGCCCAGCAGTTCCTCCAACTGCTTGATGGCTTGTAAAAGTGGGAGATGTGAGCAACTCCTCATCGAGAGAACCAGTTGAATTTTCTCTTGCTATGAGATTCCATTACGGAATCCTTCTAGATGGACAGAGTCTAATTGTAGCACCATATCCTTGTGAAGCGGCTGCTCTTTCTGCACTTCTCTTCAGCCTACGCATGTGGTTCAGGAGGGCAACACATTCATCTAATGCAAGATCAATAGCACAGTTTGCCCTGATGGCAGAGAGCTTTTCCCAAGTGCATCGCCTACCCTGACTTGCTGCTTTCTGAAGCTCAGAATACGAAGGATTCTGTATGATCTTCGAATACTGATGATACAGAGAGAAAACGAACATTGGTAAGACTACTGATTAATGTGGTGAAGATTTGAAATGTGCACGAAAGAATGGATTAAGGAACATTCAAAACCTAAGCAAGAGTGGCTGGCATAACAATTGTCACATGACACCTCCGTGCACCTGAAGCCCACATGCAAAGCGTGTTCAGATAAGTAACCACATGCAAAGTGTGGGAATCCTCTCCCGTTAGCTGTCAACCCATCAGAGAACATACAGTCTGGAGTAGGATTGCCTAGTGACACATTGCAGTGCTAGTTCAGTTCGATAAAAAACAAGATGAGAGAAGATTCGATATCACCTTTCAGCAAATGAAGAAAAAAAGAGTAGACCAGGTTCAGACATGCTCTGTTTCACCTGACGATTCAGGTGTCAATTGGACGACCCAAGTTGCCACTGACACCTCCGTGCACCTGAAGCCACCCTAGCTAATGGCCGGCGAGCAGCAGCAGCAAGATCACACCACACCACACCTCTCCCTACGGCCTCCCATCTCCTTCCTCTCCTCCCTTTTCTCTCCGCCACCACCGTCCTGCAGATGCTGCTATGCTGGACATGCCGCCATCGCCTCCTGCAGGGACGCGTGCGTCAGGGGCTTGCTAGTGAGCAGCTCCAGCAGGAGCATGCCCAGGGAGTAGACGCCACCTCCGGGGGCGGTAGTCGCCGGCAACCGCGCGTAGGTGGGGTAGAGCACGGCACCGCTGCGGCCGAGTGGACCGGCGGAGGCCGAGGCCGCGGGAGGCGGACGGGGATGGGTGGGGATGCACGCCAAGGCAGCAAGAAGAAGAAGAACAGCACCACCGCTCCTGCTGGGACTTCAGAGAAGAGGCTGGTTAGCCCGGCGACGTCGTCGAGGTTCCTCCTCAACTCCTCCTGCCTGCTGTCCGACGACCTCGACGTCTTCTCGCTGCCCCCGCCTCCGTCGCCGTCGTTCATCGACGTGCTCCCCGGAGGCGAAGGGCAGCCATCGTCCTTCGTTGATGCGTTCCTCGCTAACCTCTCCCTGTTGGCTCCCTTTGCCAAGGAGGCACCGCCGTCGACCGTGCACCAAGCAGAGTCCTCCTTGTCGTCAAGGACGTCCTGTGCTTCGTAGTCGTTAGAGATCACGGCCGTCCAAGAAGAGGACGATCTGTGAGGGGAACGAAGGGGGGGAAACCCTAGAAGACGTGAAGCGCGTCACGCACCTGGAAGCGGCAGCGGGGATCGAGGGCGGTGGGGTCGTGGACCATCTGGAGGACAAGGGGGCGGCGGGTGCCCATCTCGACCCGCAGCGGCGCCCGGAGCATGTCGGCCACCCAGGCCGTCGCCTCGGGTTCGGCCACGCCGTCCTCCCCCGCCGCCTTGGCGACCTCGGCAACGAGGTGCGTGAGCAGGGACACCTTGCGCGCGAGGCGGAGGCAGTCGGCCTGCAGCAGCTCCGTGGCGGCGGCCAGGTCGGCGGCGCCCATGGCCGCGATCTCCCACACGATCTCCCGGCCGCCCCGGCCGTCACCGCCATCGCGCCGCCCCAAGTCAGGACTCCGCGCGGAGGACGGGAAGGGGGGCGGCGGGGAAGAGGAGGGGGAGGGGGCATGCCAATCTCCAATGTCAACGTCGCCCGTGATCCTGGTGGCTGGATGGTCCCGTGATTACAGGGGACGTTGCTGGGCATGTTCTCCTCTTTTTCTCTGTAGGAAGGTGGAGCACGGTCAGCCTAACTTTAATTGCTAAATGCACACTGTGGTTCTGCGTGGATGGTAGAGAGCCGTTAGATATTTATTTGTTGGCTAATTCTGTGGTGCTGATTGGTGTTTGTTTTTGTGGGGGTAATAGCTGTGTGTACCTAGGAAAGTTTACGTTTGATTTTTTATTAGTAGTATATATAACTCGGCGGTCAGCGCTTAGCAATTGTATCAGATTGGATGAATAGCATGTTAATTCTACAGTCATCTCGGGGTCTGATAGAAAGCAAGGGATCAGCAGTCCGATCTTTAAAATATATTAAGGGGATCAAACCATTCGAATGAAACACTATCTTTGGAAAGAAATAAAGAGTAACAAATCCATTCGCGCGGAAGGCCAAATAATATCTTTGGAAAGAAATAAAGGGTAATCCTATCCATGCCTACGAATCTCTCTAGCAATTAATAGTTCCTCCGCATATGTGCACCAAGCTGTGCTATATATACGCTAGCATCCGGCCATTTGTCAGGCCCAAGATGCGACCCTATCCTCGATTTGGCTCGAGGGCCTCGTCAGGGATAGAAGCGCATCTCGTCGTGTCGCAAGAATGGATATCGTTACAAGTACGTGTACCGAAAAGAAGAGATATATAAAGAGTTGGCTTACACTCGCCACAAGCTACATCAGAGTCACACCAGTACATTACATAATCATCAAGAGTAAGAGCAGGGTCCGACTACGAACGAAAACAAACGAGAAAAGAAGAACGACGTCCATCCTTGCCATCCCAGGCTGCCGGCCTGGAACCCATCCTAGATCGATGAAGAAGAAGAAGAAGAAGAGGCAACTCAAAATGAACAATCAACGCGCTCGCGTCATGTAACCTTTACCTGAACCTGCAACTAGTGTTGTAGTAATCTGTGAGCCACAGGGGACTCAGCAATCTCATTTCCAAAGGTATCAAGACTAGCAAAGCTTAATGGGTGAGGTATGGTTAAGTGGTGAGGTTGCAGCAGCGGCTAAGCATGTATATGGTGGCTAACTTATGAGTACCACAAATAAGAGGGGGAAGATCTACGCATAGCGGACGTGAACTACTGATGATCAAATGAATGATCCTGAACACCTACCTACGTCAGACATAACCCCACCGTGTCCTCGATCGGAGAAGGAACTCACGAAAGAGACAGTCACGGTTACGCACACAGTTGGCCAATTTTAATTAAGTTAACTTCAAGTTATCTAGTACCAGTGTTAAATAAAGCTTCCACCTTGCCACATAACCGCGGGCACGACTTTCCGAAAGATGTAACCCTGCAGGGGTGCTCCAACTAGTCCATCACAAATTACCACAAGCCACATAGAAATCCTCAATCACGAAGCTCGCGTCTCGTCGGATTCCCGAGTGGAAAACCTCAACTCTGAGATTACCCAAAGCATCACCGGAATCCCGATGCACAAGATATTTCGTCAAAGGTAAAACTAATCCAGCAAGGCCGCCTGACGTGTCGACGATCCCGATAGGAGTCGCGTACCTCGTTCTCAGGACACGACAGATGGGTCACACTAGGAGTACCAAACCTCGGGTTGCCCCGCGGTGGCCCCGTAGTCTGCCAATTTGGACCAACACTCATGAGGAGCACTGGCCCGGGGGTTGATTCAATTATCCTCGGGGTCCGAAAAGTCCCTATGCAATTTTATTAGGTGTTTAGGCAAATGTAGTACCAAAGTTGGGCCTTGCCATACCAGTCTTAATCAAAAACGAATTATCAAGGGGGTCCCCATAACAACCCCGATCGTGTTAGGAGCGCTCAAATATGGAACATAACACCAGTAGCCGGAAACTAAGGGGGCAAAGGTGGAACAAAACACCAGGCTAGAAAGGCCGAGCCTTCCACCTTTTACCAAGTATATAGGTGCATTAAATTAGATAGCATTTAATATGGTGATATATCAAGGAACCCATGCTTTCACATGGAAGCATCTGCACCTGCAATTAGCAACACTATCAACAGGGTTAAGGAAGCAGTAACATAGCCAATCAGTGGTTTGCTAGGTTGAACATATTGAATGTTTTCATGGCATTGTTGAGAGGCTGAATTTAACAGGTGGTAGGCAACAAGACATAAACGATAGAAGCGATAAACTAGCATGGCAATGATAGTAATGGTATCTGGGGAAATGATCATCTTGCCTGAGATCCCGCTTGGAAGAAGAACAACTCCGTGAAGCAGACGAACCGACGTAGTCGAACGGGTCTTCACATCCGACACGCTTGCGGACTCTATCGAGACGGGGAAAACCGGAAACAAGAATCAACACACGATATTCACCACACGATGCACGACACAAATGATGCATGAGAAGCTGAAAACATGCAAGGCACGGCATGACAATTCACGCAATCAAACACTACACATTAAGTGAAGTTCAATATGCAAAGAGTTGCATATTGACGGTACTCCACGTCTATTTATTTAGTGCTATCCCGATTAGGTACACGGCAATATTAAATGTGATTAAGCATGGCAAGAGGTGAAGCGTAATTAAACTACTTATCTAGGCATTTTAAGTGAGGTCGGAAATGACATATAACACCTCCGAAATGACCACACGTGTTAATTTACAATTCTGTCTAGATCTGAACTAATGCATTTTATTGGTTGTTAAACCGCAAAACAAATAGGTTCACGTGATTCTACGCGTCATGGCAAGCAATCTACACATAAGGAACATCTCCAAAGGAGCTACAGATCAAAAGATACGGACACCGCAAGATATGATGGCATGAATGCAAAATGTGTGCAACGGCGGCTACGAGCACTTCATCACATGCAACCAGCAAGAAAAAATGAAACTTCACGAGATTCTAAGCAAGTTTCATGTAGGAC
Source organism: Hordeum vulgare subsp. vulgare (assembly GCF_904849725.1). NCBI lineage: Eukaryota > Viridiplantae > Streptophyta > Magnoliopsida > Poales > Poaceae > Hordeum > Hordeum vulgare. Next base: position 564,001,697 of record NC_058522.1, on the reverse strand, counting down.
ACGATCAAATCGGAGCTACGGTTCAACATCTACGAGCAAAACAAGAAATCACTACAATCTGCCAAAAACACCCATCTAGCATATTCTACGCCCCACAACTACGGCTACACAACTCCGATATGCACAAGCAAGGCATGGCACGGAAGAGGGCAAGATGCTATACTACGAACAACTAACAACAACCAGCATGGAAGCAAGGAGCACTACGACACGAAGACACAAAATGGCATCTCACACACTATTTCAGACTTAGTGAAAATAACCCCTCATGAAAGTGCAGTTTTCGATCTGAAGCTATATTGACAACCGAAAAACCTATAGCTACAGGACTCCAAATGGCATGAAACTTCACAGCATGCTAGAGAAACACAAGGGGTACAACTAACTCTATTGGACCAACCTCAAAAGAGCTACAGATCACAAGATGCAAGCAAGACAAGACAGCAACAAAATATAACAGATTCCAGACTTAGAAATATTTCAGCTCCTCTAAAACAGCACTGTTTCTAGCAACTTGAGGGCAATCAAAACACACCTAAACATGCATTTCTATTGCAACCAAAATACCAGGGGCTAAACAAAATATCTAAGAAGAACTCCCTAGTTGACAACTAATTTAAACGAGGCACGGAATAAATCCTACGAATTAAACAAAAGGGCATCACGACAAAATATCTCGCGAACTAACTTCCTCAAAAGCTAAAACTAATTGCACAGAAAAATCCCCCGGAAACATATAAAATATGTGGGGTTTGCAACTCAATATAATGCCACACATTAATACGGAAAAATAACCTATATACGGGAAAATAAACTACCGGCAATCCACACACACAAAAATACAAATGACTGGTCTAAAAAACATGGAAAAATAGCCCCTAAAACATAGGTTTTTCTGTCATGGCATATGGGCAGTCCGGACACGCACGAGAAATAAATACGGGTCGAAACCTATTAGGACAGCATGCTAAACAAGGCCGTTGGCATGTTAAACTACGTCAAACATTTATGCAAGTTGTAAAAACGGATACTACACGAAATTCTACGCCAAATACATATATAATTCATCGCGATCCGACTTACGGATTAAAATCTACGAACGTTTTCATATACGTATATCTCTGGAATTTTAATTATATCGCAAAATAAGAAAAAGGCTAACGGGCCGAATCTACACATGGCATTGAGCGCAAGACAACTAAATACTGCCACGGGCGAGGGATAGAGGAAGGGGGGAGGCTGCTCACCTTGTGGGCCTGGCCCGGTCAGGAAGGAGGCCGACAGGAGGCAGACCGGCTCGGGCCTCGGGGGGGCACCAGCTGGGCCAGCTGGCCTGGCGCCTGGCGGCGGGAGGCCGGCCCAGGAGCGGGCTGGAGGGGCAGGCCTCTGGGCGCTGGAGGTCAACGCGGGACGGCGCTGGCGCGGGGGTGGGCCGAGGTGGCCCGGGCCGGCGCGGGGCCCAGTTCGCGAGCAGTTGGTGCGGCCCAAGCGCGAAGGTGGCCCAGGCGCGCAACAGGAGAGCGAGGCGCTGGCGCTCGCCGTTCTTCTGGCCGAGCGGCGCAAGCCATGGCGGCGGCCGTCGGGCGCGGGGGTGCAGGACGCCATGGTGGGGCTCGGGGTGGAAGATCCGGCGGGACCCAGGCGCCCGAGGTCGGGGATGGCTTGCTGAGACGGGATCGACCGGATCCGTAGAGGAGGCGCCAGATCCCGGGCTCGGGCAATGTTTGCGAGCTTGGGGTGGCCATGGCAGCTCGGGCGACGGGGCGAGGTGGTACCGGTGGTGACTGGAGGGGCTGAGGCGGCCGGGGACACACAGGGGCCGAGGACGGCGCGCTCCGGCAGCGGCGGCTGCTGGCCGGCGGTGGCGCGGCGTTGGAGAGGAGCTGCAAGGAGCTCGGGCAAGGCGGCGACAGCGGATGGGCTCGGCCGGGCCCGATTTGGGCCTAGCGGGCCGGCGGCGCAGGGAGGAGAGAGAGGGCAGGCTCGGGGCGGCTAGGGTTTCGGGACGGTGCGGATCCCGAGGTGGCTAGGGTTAGCTACCTAAAATTTAGGAGGGGGTCTATTTATAACAAATGGGGGGGCTAGATTTAGCGGTTTTTCGCCCCCGTTTCAACCGCGCGGTCGGAATTGAACAATTCCGAACGCGGGACGTGCTAAGTGGCTGCGTTGTGTAGATGTCCGGAGACGAGAGGGGAAACGGGCGGCGCGGCACGGATTTTAAAACACTGACAGACGTCCGACGGTAGACCGAATACGGTGCCGCTATGGTCGATCGTTCGGGTACCAGATGGTCTCCGATCGCGATGAAATTCGACAGGCGGCCCAGCTATATCTAATCGCGATCGCGTGCCAAGTTTCACCTCGATCAGAGAAAGTTATAAACATACTTTTGAAACAGGGTTTCGACGGTGCCGCGGGCGCGTGCGTGTGCGGTTAGGCTCGGAACGAACAACGACGAGAACCGGCAACTACTAACGGATGCAAGTTTTGAAAACGGGCGGCAACGGAGGTGGCGATGCAATGCAGATGATGCGCATGATGCGATGATGATACGACAAATAAAATAAGCCACACGACGAAAACGGAAAGAGAGGGGAACCATCTGGAACGTCGGCCTCGGGCTGTCACAACTCTCCTACACTACAAGAGGATCTCGCCCCGAGATCCAAGAATGAAAGGGGGAGAGGGTGAGAAGGAACAAGAGGTAACAACTTAGTCGCTTCTTTGACAAAAGAGTGAAACCAACAATCCTTGAAAGGTTGCAAGGAGATGAGGAATGACATGAGAAAGAAGCCAGAATTTACGGAAAATTTCGGCAGCACTTCGGTAGGAAAATGGGACAAAAAAATTCGGAAAGGTGGAAGAAATAGACAATATTCACAACAAACAAGTAAATAGAGCAAGGGAACACCATGATCTTGACAGAATAACAAGATTGACCCAAAAGAGCAATATCACAATGCCTCCGAAACAATAGAATAGGAACTAGCTCAAACGGAAGATGAGTATGAAGTAAGAATGACAACTACTAACTCCAATGAACTTGGCAAGCATCCTTGTAAGAAGAATTGGATGGAGTTGTTGTAAAAAAACAACAACGAAAAGAACAAGACAGTAGTGGGCTTATGAAAATCATCTCAACATCTATGAGGTGACAACCAACCACTACAAGAACCAAGGATAGATGAAAGCAAAGATATGAAAACTTCTTACACCGAGAGGATACATTGAGAACTTGGATTAATGACAAGCACCACGATAGCAACAATCCATAGGAAAAGCTTTAGGTGAAATCCAAACCAAGATAGCTCAATGAAGAAATCATGGGTTGAAAATATCTCATGATCATAGAATTGGTGGGTTTAATTATCTCATTCTTGAAAGGAAAACTCTTCGAGACTCCTACACTAACAAGAAGGCTATAATACCACCTCAAAGGATAAA